>NC_138031.1:70269075-73072602 GCF_964106645.2 Podarcis pityusensis
AATTAGCGACACGAGCCTCGGAAATAGCTGTCCACATTCCAGGACTCATGCACGCCCTTTTCGCAGAGCTTCCACAACAAAAGATTCACCCAGGAGAGCATATTATACAGATTTATTCAGCGTAGGTCAGAACAAAGGAAAAACATGACTGCCTGCCTGCGTGTCGAGGCAACAGAGAGAGAAACAAAAGCTATATACAAAACAGAAACTTCCTGTGAGCCAGAAGTACGCAGGCCTGTGACACACAACAGCCTGCTCCCTGTTTAAGGTGGAAACGAAATATCCTAACAAGACATGTGGAACCTCAAGGCCGGGGTGGAATGTACTCCCCACAGGCCTCTCATCTAAACCTAGAAACTGTCCTCAGACCATGACTCCTCCGCAGGCCACATTTCTCAATAGCCCCACTTCATACCCTTCTGGAGTGCTCTTCTGTGGATGTAATGTGTTCTTGAGCTGTGATAATGCCTCTTGCTTGTCTGAATGCCGGCGTGTGCATATAGAAACATTGACTTGTACATGGCTGACATTTGTCACACCTGTTGCATGGCAAGTCCCCCTCCCCCCTTGAGAAATAAAGACACAGGATACGGTATATAAGGTTAATGGGTGAAAAATGGCCACAACTTTATTGATTGCAGGAATTGAGCAGTATTGGCTTAGGCATTGGTCCTATCAGCTAACCGGCTTCAGCCCGATTGCATGAAGACCGGTGAGGGTTAACCACCAGTAGGGGGAGTCCTGCTGATGTACATCAACTAGGATCTCCCCCGGGGTCACCACTCGGGGGCGTACCTTAGGCCCACACCTCCTTAGGCTTCGGACAGGTCAACGCCCCCCCAGAATCCTTTACCAGACTACCCTTTGCTTTGGGGGAAGGTGATGGCACTTCCTTCCCCCCTCGTTTGCATAACAATACCCCTACCAATGCCTAACCGCCAATGCCGAGAAGTTGTGATGATTTGCTGCGAGGTAGGCGAAAAACCAAATGGCAGGTGCCAATTCGTCAAGTGGAAAAAATTCCTACCAGGCCCCTTGACGGTGACCAACCGAAGTCCATAGCAAGGTCAGAGGAGAAACTAAAGGGTGGGCAGAGTGGGAAACCTGATCAGCTGGAGAGGCGAAGAGAGGGCGGTCCTCGGGCGCACCGGGCCACGCCTCCCTGACCAGCCGATTGGCTAGGCAGGGAGCTGACGCGCCCGAGGATTCCCTCATTCTTGCGGGGGTTGCGAGCCAGCCCCCGCGTGTGTGGGGAGGGTGTGGGCCCGCAACCCCACCTCCTCACCAGTTCAGAAGTGGCTTTGCCCCACTTGCTTTTGCTTCTGGTCCTGCCCACCACTGGGATGCAGCCCTCAGAATGTTAGCCAACAGGAAATGCAGCCCTTGGGCTGAAGAAAGGTTCTCCACCACTGTCCTAGTTTGAAATGCCTCCATTTCCCTCCTCCAACCAGCAGCCTTTCCTAGCAATGCCAAGATAATCAGTGGATCTCACCGAAGCCTCATGGCACTGGAAAGCACTCCATTTTTCTGGAGTTCCATGAACTAATATAACAAGCAGATTTGAAGTAAATACCAGATGAAGCATTCACAAACACATATGCACCCGGCAGAATGTGTAACTGAATTGCCATATGCCAAAACAAAATAAAGATATGCATAAATAAAAACAATCATTAACATGCACTGCGGCTTCCAGCAGGCATCTGGTTGGCCACTGAGAGAACAGAATGCTGGGATAGATGGGCCTTTGGCCTGATCCAGCACCAGGGCTTATATGTGTTGCATATGGTTTCATTTTACAACTAATCAGGGCTTTTTTCAGCCAGAACTTGCCGGAATTCAGTTTCAGCCCCCTCAGGTGTGCACCAATGCCATTATAAGAAAACAAGTGAGGTGTTCATGGTGAGTTCCGGCACCTAATTTTCTAGAAAAATAGCACTGCAAATAACTGTGTATTAAATCTTCTATTGTACTTTCTCTCTTTGACCAAGGGTGTCCTATTTCCTTGAGGAACCATTTTGTAGAGAACAGAGTGGGGAGGACAACAAGGGGAACTGAGTCAAGGGGATATTAAATAACTTGTTAAAGGTCATACATTAACTCAGCAGAGGTTAGCGGACTGAATGCCCAATTCACTTTGAATTTTCCACTGAAGATTTTTATGGCGATGACCTGAACTACCAAAATAACTATGTTCTCCCTGCTCGGTAACCTTTCTTTTTCTGCTGTGATCTCATCAACTATCAAATCTCACTGTGGGGACAGATCAGTTCAAGATGAAAAGCTTCCCACTAACATGCCTGTGCAGCAGGAGGTCAGCGCTGACAATTCAGCAGGTAGCTCTCTTCCCATTCTGACCTTGTTGAAATTCCGGTGTGAACAAATCCCATACTAATATGTCTAATATACTGGTGCCCTCCACTTGCACATGATAATTCCAGGTGTCAATAAACTACTCTGTTGGCTTACTGTACCACGGTCTGAGCATCAGTCATTAATAAGGAGGACATACCCATTTATTGGGAAGCAGGTGGTGCTGTGGGTTAAACCACAGAGCCTAGGACTTGCAGATCAGAGGGTCGGCAGTTTGAATACCCACGACAGGGTGAGCTCCCGTTGCTCAGTCCCTGCTCCTGCAAACCTAGCAGTTCGAAAGCATGTCAAGGTGCAAGTAGATAAATAGGTACCGCTTCGGTGGGAAGGTAAATTGCGTTTCCGTGTGCTGCTCTGGTTCCCCAGAAGCGGCTTAGTCATGCTGGCCACATGACCCGGAAGCTGTATGCTGGCTCCCTCGGCCAATAAAGTGAGATGAGCACCGCAACCCCAGAGTCAGCCATGACTGGACCTAATGGTCAGGAGTCCCTTTACCTTTACCCATTTATTACTCAGAAGGCTTTAGATCACACCAGACAAAAGATAATACTTTTTGATGCTTATCAGTCATGAATCCACAGAAATGGGTGAAAAAGTTCTCTACAGGAAACTCTTCTGAAGATGCCTCCAGGTGGTCACCATTTTGCAGGAGAGATTAAGTTGCATACCATAAATATAGGTTAGTACAATTAATCCACTTGCAACAAATTCACATTTGAAAAACAAATCTACTTGTAACGAATCTGCTTTTAAAAAACAAAACGAAACCTTTTTTTAAAAAGAAAGTGATGGGGAAATTCACTATAATGTCAGATAGTAATCAATGTGTGTGAAGGTGTAAATCTATCAAGAGCCTCACAGCTCTGTTGGGATTGGAATTTGGTTGGCAAGCTCTGGCGGAGGAGGAGGAAGGAGGAAGAAGAAAGGAAGTAGGGGCTGAATTTCAGGAACCTAGGTTGGAGGAGAGAGGACCCTCCCCCCTTTCCTCCTGACTTCAGTCACTTTGGAGGGGAAAGCAGGGATGCTGACTCTCACCTCCAACCTTGCAGCAGAGCACAGAGCCTCAGTAGTGGCTGTGGAGTACTTTGGGTGGGGAGCCTGAAGAAGAGGCAGCAACCTCTGAACAGAAGGCTGGGTGAAGCAGGGGTGCCAGCTTGGCCTCACAACTGTGGGTGTCCATGGCTGTGGCCCTGGCACTGAAATTTGTGGGTGCGCAGCCCCTTCATGAGGAATTTTGTGGGTGCTCGAGCACCCAGGGCCCCAGGGAGCCAGCACCTATGTGTCAGGGACTGGACTGAAGAGGAGGAGGAATGGTGGAGATCACACCCCACCTTCTTCTGTAGCTTCCAGAGAGGAGGAAGGCAGTGTCACATTACAGCAGGGCTTTGAGGGAGATAACAGCTCAAAGCAGGTGAACAGCAGAGTTATGAGGTGTTAGGAGAAGGAGGAAGGGAGGCAGAGCAGCTAGCTGACATGTCACTGAGCAGCATAACTGACCCCCCTTCTCCCAAAACACAGTGTTCATTAAAGGTGCAAGAACGAAGGGCACAGAGACAATTGTCCACGGGCGAATGCCATAGAGGCAGGTGTTGTTGCTAGAAGGGAAGGGGGAGGAGTTCAGTGAGAGCAACGCCATCATTGAGGAATGACTGGATTTCTTGTCACTCACTGCGTTGACAGAATAAAATCATAAATAAGAACTTTCTTGTTTCCTCCCTGCTTCTTGGTGCCCCTGGGGGAGGGAGAGAATTTCTCACGCCTGACACTATGGGATGAAGTATTGTAACCTTTGCAGAGCAAACCCACTTGCACCGATGGAGGGTGCGCTTGCAATCGTGATATTCCAACAAGGCAAGAGTCTTGCGAGTGAATGTGCAATGCCCCATCTTTAAAAGCTTGTTGCGAGACACAGGGAAACTTGTTGGCACATCTTTGTCACTTTGTCTAAGTTCCAAGCTTCTTGCCCTGCTCCTGAACTCCTGAACTGTGTCTCGATAGCCCCATGTCTGCTGCCAAGACTGTGCCATTATTTGCCTGAATAAAGATCTCTTACTTCCAATTAGGAGTCTCCTGTCTGGGCATGTTGGATGGGAGTCAGGACAATAGCCTCACCTCAGAAAGGATGCTCATAATCATATAACCTATTGAGCCATGCATTCACCTTGTCTGTCTATCTGTCCCGCAAAAAGCACTTGCCATTTCCACTCCTGTCACTAGAAAAATGCAATTTCCTTGCAAAGTGGAGCTGGCAATTATCAGAGGGTGGAGAAATTGAAGGGAGAGGGAAACACACACACACACACACACACACACACACACACACTGAACAAAAAGGAGAACTTTACTTTGAAACAGTGAGTTGCATCACAAAATTTAGCTTTGGAAACAGAGTACAATCATTTTCACAAAGAAATTCTGATGAGTGTCAAGGAGGAACTGTGAACAGAATAAAAACATGAAGCTGCATTTCACAATTTTTAATAAAAAAATGTATTAATGCTATGAATCACCAAATTAATTATGATTTGAGAAAATTAGAAGTTTCTAAAGCAAAGTGATGACAGAGAGCTCTTAACTTTATGGTTCCCAGTAGTATTTGAGTAATTACAAGAATACAAATCAGATTCTGTAGCATCAGTTACAATTCCTAGCCAAGTCTCTGAATTCATTGGCAGGACTACACGAAGCATCTGGAATGCTTTAAAAGTTTCCATACTCGCAGTGAATTCCCAATGTTTGCTCACACAGCCTTTGTGCACAGAGATCCACCTATGCATTTTTAAAACTTCATTCCACCTTCTGAGCATTGCCAGTATGGCTGCCATACAGATTTCTCACAGGATGTTGAGAGATGTGTGTGAAGGCTGTATATGGAGCCGAGCATCTGAAGACAATCTGAGACAATGTGCAGGTTCACATAGCAGCAGGTGGTTCTCCAAGTCCCACCACAATCCCAACGTACCTTAAGCTCTAATCAGGAAGGAGACATGTGTGCAATTAGACTTCAAAGATAATGCCCCTTTCCTCAGGTAAGTGTGTTGCAAGGTTCATTCTGCATGTGCATTGACTTGGCACAATGCACTTCAGACATGCAGAAGGGGTTAGGCCAGGCATAGGCAAACACGGCCCTTCAGATGTTTTGGGACTACAATTCCCATCATCCCTGACCACTGGTCCTGTTAGGGATCATGGGAGTTGTAGTCCCAAAACATCTGGAGGGCCGAGTTTGCCTATGCCTGGGTTAGGCTCTCTCCAAGCACCAGACAACAGCAACCAAATCATCCAGCTGCAGCATAGAAGGAGAGGAGAGAAGCAGAACTGTTTCATTGCCTCTGCTGCCTTGGTGCCTCCCTCAGCTGCCATGATGCAGCCGCAGCCATCAGAGGTGGCCATCAGAGAGGGGCCGTGCCTTGTATCTGGTCTCCTGTCAGCCATGTCATTATGCTTAGTGAGAGGGAGAGAGAGGTGGCAAGGAGGTTGGTGTGGTGCAGTCACAGTGGTAGGAGAACTGAATTAGTTCTGCCACTGTGTTCACACTGCACTGACCTCCCTGCTGTCTCCCCCTCCTGGTAAGCCGAGTGAAGCAATTCATTGGAGGCTATGTGTATGGTACCAGTCTTTGTTGTGTTCCATATGGATGTCTGAACTGTCTCCATCCTAGATGTTCATGGTAAGAACTGTGACTTTAAGAAGTGGTGCCTCAGCTTTTCTTTTTTTAACCCCTTCCTCCTTCCCCCTCCCCTTATGTATCATATCCTTTAGATGTTAAGCTTGGGGATAGGGACTTCCTTACAACTTATCTGTGTAAAGTGTTCCAGGAACATTTTTGGCTAATGACTGGTAGTAAAAGTGCTTTAAACAAGTATATAAATTCAGTGTAAGAAACGATCCTGCGAACATCACACACATATGATTCCTGGGATCAGAGAGAAAGTTCAAAAGTAGAATTTGGTATATGAATGCCTGGAGAAATGAAAATGAGAAATGTCTTTTCAAAAGCAAATTCAGGAAACAGTATCTATGCCGCAGGATAAGACCAAAAATACTTAAAACCAAAACCTGACTATGTCTTGCAGCCATTACCCAGATGGCACATACTGATAATTAAACCATGCCTGGACCTATGGCAGCTGTCAATCACAGCATGCATAATGAACATAAAGCAGCTTCAAATTTATCTTACACAGAAATCACTGCATACGTATTACCCTCCTTGTGTGAATGGTCCCCCCCCTTTATTACGCAGCGTTTGCCGTGTCAGAATGACTAGTGGCCTCTTTGATGCTTAGAATTTTGTTTTGTTTTTAACGAGCACATTACAAAATGAGAGGCTTTCCTATACATCACAAAAATCAAAACATCTGGCACCTGACTTTTTTCAAGTGACAGCTGTCAGCATTTCACAGTACATCAATCACCTGTTCTTTTTTCCTCTCTTTATTCCAGCATTCATTTCCACCATGTACAGTGTGGTGAATAATGTGCAGTGGTACCTTGGGTGGTGCTGTGGGTTAAACCACAGAGCCTAGGATTTGCCGATCAGAAGGTCGGCGGTTAAAAGCCCTGCGACGGGATGTACGCAGCAACAGCAGCAAGAATACTCATTGCAAAGTATTGGAAGACACAAGAGCTTCCCACACTGGAGGAATGGCAGATGAAACTGATGGACTATATGGAACTGGTGGAAATGACTGGTAGAATCCGTGACCAGGGAGAAGAGTCGGTGGAAGAAGATTGGAAGAAATTTAAAGATTATCTGCAGAAACATTGCAAAATTAAAGAATGTTAGAGTGATGTTGGATTGAAATTAAGTGGCTTCTAGCTATACAGGCTTTAAAGTTATATATAGATCAAGATTAAGGATTAGGATTAAAAAAGTTAAAAGAAATGGAAAATTGGCTTTTAAGAGGTAAAAATTTAATGTTACATTATATTAAGATTAAGGACTGGGATTAAAAAAGAGGGAAAGAAATTGCTGGACAAACAAATTGAACTGGAATACAAAAGAGGGAGGTATGAGGAGGTCCAGAAAATAAGTAAATTTAAAAGTGGTGATGAAAAGGTGGCATTGTTTTTAACTGTTTTCTTTTTTGTCTTTTGTCTTTTTTTTTTTATATTATGTATTGTGTATTTTTGAATTGTGTATTTTTCTTTTTTCCTTTTTTAATTCTTTTTTACTGATGTGTTCTTTTTATTGGAAACTCTAATAAATATCATTTAAAAAATAATAATAAAATCCCTGCGACGGGGTGAGCTCCCATTGCTCGGTCCCTGCTCCTGCCAACCTAGCAGTTCAAAAGCATACTAGTGCAAGTAGATAAATAGGTACCGCTCTGGCAGGGAAGGTAAATGGCATTTCTGTGTGCGCTCTGGTTTGCCAGAAGTGGCTTAATCATGCTGGCCACATGACCCGGAAGCTGTACGCCGGCTCCCTCGGCCAATAAAGCGAGATGAGTGCCGCAAACCCAGAGATGGTCATGACTGGACCTAATGGTCAGGGGTCCCTTTACCTTTACCTTACCTTGGGTTAAGAAACTAATTCGTTCTGAAGGTCTGTTCTTAACCTGAAGCACCACTTTAGCTAATGGGGCCTCCCGCTGCTGCCATGCCACCACCGTGCAACTTCTGTTCTCATCCTGAAGCAAAGTTCTTAACCCGAGGTACTATTTCTGGGTTAGCGGAGTCTTTAACTAAAACATCTGTAACCCGAGGTACCACTGTACATGCAAGTATACACAGGCCTGACTTCAATGCTACCTAAGCAGACCTCCCCTCACCCAGAGGGACTGGTCCTTCTTCTCCTCCACCCTGTAGCCCCACCATGTGCCCTTTGTGGAAGGGCTCTAAATCTTCTGGAGCACACTCCTTGAGTGCTTTTCCCAGGCTGGCATGTGTTAATGGATGGTGAGCAAGGGCATGTAGGAAGTCACTTAGAAAGGTAAATTTTTCACCAATTCCTCCCACTTTTGCCTCTGGCTCCACCCACCAGAATGGAAGTTGGGCTGAAGAGGTTTCCTCACCTGCCATCCTAGAAGAAGGCTAGAAGACAGCCATGCATGATTCAAAATGGAAAGTGGGACTTCTGCTGCTTGTTGTAGCTAAAGGAACTGTAAAAGTTGAACGCTGCTCTTCTATGCATCAGCCTTGGAAGTAGGTGTTCCATAGGGTAACCCTTCCCATTCACTTCATTTGAAGGGGCAGCTCTACATGCACAGAAAGGCATCATATAGATCAGGGGTGTCCAACAGGTCAATCACGATCTACTGGGAGGGAAACCCTGGGAAAACCCTGGGAGGTTTTGGTAGATCATGGTTGATTGCTGGGTCTTTTTCCTTAGCGTTGTTAAAATCGAATCTGGCCCTGCTCCTTTGTTGCACAATCTGCAGAATGGAATACAGTGGTACCTCAGGTTACAAATGCTTTGGGTTACAAACGCTTCAGGTTACAGACTCTGCTAACCTAGAAGTAGTACCTTGAGTTAAGAATTTTACTTCAGGATGAGAACAGAAATCATGCAGCGGCGGTATGGCGGCAGCAGGAGGCCCCATTAGCTAAAGTGGTACCTCAGGTTAAGAACAGTTTCAGGTTAAGAACGAACCTCCAGAACGAATTAAGTTCTTAACTTGAGGTACCTCTATACGGAGTTTACTCAGTGAGGCTGTTCGTTTCCCCAGCAATTTGTTGGTGAGTGACTGTTCCTCTTTCTCCTCCCAAACCCTTCAAAACGGGGCTTTCCTCCTCCCTAAAAAAAGTTCAACAACTTTGACCTTTACGCCCCCCCCCTCCCAAAACGAGGGTAGATCACTGCCAACTTTCAATTCTGTAAGCAGATCACAGTCTCTTGGGAGTTGGCCATCCCTGATATGGATGACCATCTACATGTGCAGGAACTTAGTTTGAACATGCCTTAGTGACATTGGGGTGGCGCTGGTGGGGCTGCCTTGCTCTCCTGGTTTCTTCACACACAGTGCATCTCTGCCAGTTACCAAAAGGGAAATGGGGAGAGGGGCAAGGCAGCAGGAAGCTTAGCAATGGTGCAGACACAACGGCAGAGACAATTGGAAGTTCCCAGTGCTGTGCCCACACCACAATGAGCTCCCTGCTGCCTTGTCCCTACCTCTCTGTGCTGGGAAGTCAAGAGAGCAACGCAGCACTTATTCATGAAAGGTGACACGGAGATAGACACAAAGGAGAGACTGTTTCAGATACGCAATGTTCAAACCACAGCACTTCCAAGTAACTCATGGACCTATTAGCAAGGTATTCCAGTCTTTCATAAAGGTTGCCATCTGTTTCCCGGGGAGGAAAGGGGCAAAACTGTGTTGATAGCTAGATAGACAGGAAGGAGAAGATCCACATCATGTAACCATATTTTTATTAACAAATTGCAATGTATGCCCTGCTAATTAACTTAGAAAAATGAAATATTTTCCTGTCTTCAGCACACTAAATGGAGGTGGAAAGAGCTTCTTACACTTTGGTTTGCTTGTCTGTAAAAATTAGTCCCTTCTAAATATTCAAATGCATATTGCAGATAAATATATATAATAATCAATTATTTCCTATTTAGAAAGAAAGCTTTGATCACTACTACGGCTACTACTGGGCAGGTATCTGTGGTCAGATTCAACTGAAATCCACAACTATGTTTGAGAATATAACATTTGAACCAGATGATCAAATGCTTTGCGGTTGGAGTAATATTAAAACAGAGTTCCACCGCTTCTACTGTATTTTGGGGACATTGAGAATTTGACAATATGTTCCATGCCTCATTTGGCACAAAAGTTATTAGACTGCAGTCACAGCTCAATGAGTAAATCCACACATTTTATGGTTAGCGACCAATGTAATTTGTCATAACTCTGGTCCTGCTGGTGGTTTGGCTTTACCTGCTTAAAATATTGACTCAGCTAGCAAAGGGGCTTCTGTTATTTCAGCAAAACAGCTCATCTTTTCCACCCAGGTTCTGTCTATCCCAGTAAAATGCAAACTTCAATAAATATAGGAAATGCAGAGCCAGAAAAAGTCCTCTCTCATTCATATCTTACGGGTTTGCCCATTGTTTGTATCTTTCTGAAAAGAACCTTATTTATATTCATTGTAGTAACTTGCTTTGGGGGACAGCCAGTTTCTTCTTGTTTAAACTGAATTTCTTCAATGCCAGTCAGAAACTTCATTGTGGCTAAGAAGATGGACATGTAATGCAGTCCAGTGCTAGGTGCACCATGTAATCCTAATATCTCACTTGGGAGAAGGATTCTCTAGCAATGAAAAGCATCTTCCTGGAGCGGAAGTCAAAATAACAGCTGAAGGAACACATTTCATCTTAGATGCTGAGAAGAATGAAACATTAATAGAGGAGACCCTATTAACTGCATGGCCTTATGATTGGTTCCTTATGTGGTGATACCTATACTATGAAATATTCTCCCTTTGGAGATAAGCCAAGCATCAGTTTCTGGGTTGTGTTTTTAAAGAAAGTCTGTTTGCTCAGGCATTCCCAGGCCATCCTAGTTTTCAGCACTTTTGTTTTCTATAGTTCAGTGTCCTTCCACTCTGGATTCCAAATGTTGCTAGACTACAACATCCATCATCCGGCTAACTTGAAGGTCAGGGATGATAGGTGTTGTAGTACAACAACATCTGGTAAGACCCAAGGTTGAAGAACACTACTGTAATAATTTTTCTTTTTATTTTTTTACTGATTAGTATTTTACTGATATGTTTTTATGGGTATATTTTATTGATATATATTATGATTCATTTCCAAAAAGACATCTACATCTCCACAAAGACATCTACTTCTGCTTCATTGACTATGCAAAAGCCTTTGACTGTGTTGACCACAGCAAACTATGGCAAGTTCTTAAAGTAATGGGAGTGCCTGATCACCTCATCTGTCTCCTGAGAAATCTCTATGTGGGACAAGAAGCTACAGTTAGAACTGGATATGGAACAACTGATTGGTTCAAAATTGGGAAAGGAGTACGACAAGGCTGTATATTGTCTCCCTGCTTATTTAACTTATATGCAGAATTCATTATGCGAAAGGCTGGGTTGGATGAATCCCTAGCTGGAATTAAGATTGCCGGAAGAAATATCAACAACCTCAGATATGCAGATGACACAACATTGATGGCAGAAAGTAAGGAGGAATTAAAGAACCTTTTAATGAGGGTGAAAGAGGAGAGCGCAAAATATGGTCTGAAGCTCAACATCAAAAAAACGAAGATCATGGCTACTGGTCCCATCACCTCCTGGCAAATAGAAGGGGAAGAAATGGAGGCAGTGAGAGATTTAACTTTCTTGGGCTCCATGATCATTGCAGATGGTGACAGCAGCCACAAAATTAAAAGACACCTGCTTCTTGGGAGAAAAGCAGTGACAAACCTAGACAGCATCTTAAAGCGCAAAGACATCACCTTGCGAACAAAGGTCCGTATAGTTAAAGCTGTGGTTTTCCCAATAGTGATGTATGGAAGTGAGAGCTGGACCATAAAGAAGGCTGATCACAAAAGAATTGATGCTTTTGAATTATGGTGCTGGAGGAAACTCTTGACAGTCCCATGGACTGCAAGAAGATCAAACCTATCCATTCTTCAGGAAATCAGCCCTGAGTGCTCACTGGAAGGACAGATCCTGAAGCTGAGGCTCCAATACTTTGGCCACCTCATGAGAAGAGAAGGCTCCCTGGAAAAGACCCTGATGCTGGGAAAGATGGAGGGCACAAGGAGACGGGGACAACAGAGGACGAGATGATTGGATAGTGTTCTTGAAGCTACCAGCATGAGTCTGACCAAACTGTGGGAGGCAGTGGAAGACAGGAGTGCCTGGCATGCTCTGGTCCATGGGGTCATAAAGAGTCGGACACGACTAAATGACTAAAGAACAACATGATTCATTGTTACATGGTAACTTTTTCATTGATTATAAACCACTTCAGTATTCTTTGGAGTGAAAGGTGTTACAGAAATAATTTTATAAATAAAAAATAAAGACATACTACTCCACTGAAAACTTAATATTTCTCTAGATATAAGGGTGACTCCAAGTCTAAAGTGCCTTGACAAAAGTGTCCCTGGGCAGGCCCCCTGCTCAGTCACTCATCCACAACAAACTTAACAGGTTGCAATGCTATGCTCCAAGAAACATTGGGCAACTAGTTCCAGCTATCCTTTTAATTTCCCAGAATGTTTCACAGCAGTGTGAGGTCAGGGGCACTGTAGGAAACCTAAAGTAGACACCTGACATTGTTTGAAGTGGCAGGCCAGAAAATAATTAAAGGGACCTAAGGAATGCGTCACTAGCAGCCCTGTTCAGGGTGCTGGGATGTCCTGGCAGCTGCCCAAGTATACCAGGAGAGAAAAGGGGATGGTTTCGATGCAGTAACTGTAGCTTGTAACAGAGCTGTTAATGAAACAGTTTGGCAAGCTCAGCCTAGAAGGTGAAAAAGGGGGAAGCAGCAGGAAGAACACAGTCAGGTCCGCAGGCTCTCTACCCCATGGTGGGCCAGGGAACATCAACAAATCAGTGTAGCACCAACTATAAGCTGGATCACAGGGTAGCCACAATTCTGAGTTAAAATTGATTGTTAATAGATAATGAGGAGAAGTGTTCTGAGCTTGAGAGAATGATGTGCTCACCAAAGGGCTCTGGAAGTAAGGGAACCTGGTGCACTGAGAGCATGTGGAGTTAGATTTAGAAGAGAGAAAAAGGTTAAAGTCAAAGGCCTTACAATATAGTCTTACAGAGTCATCACAATAAACCTCAACAGCATTCCATGTACGAATGCAACAAAATGGAGAGCTATTACTAGACAGTAAAGGGACCCCTGACCATTAGGTCCAGTCGTGGCCGACTCTGGGGTTGCGGCGCTCATCTCGCTTTATTGGCCGAGGGAGCCAGCGTACAGCTTCCAGGTCATGTGGCCAGCATGACTAAGCGGCTTCTGGCGAACCAAAGCAGCACACAGAAACACCGTTTACCTTCTCACCGGAGCGGTACCTATTTATCTACTTGCATTTTGACATGCTTTCGAACTGCTAGGTTGGCAGGAGCAGGGACCGAGCAATGGGAGCTCACGCCGTCACGGGGATTCGAACCGCCGACCTTCTGATTGGCAAGTGCTAGGCTTTGTGGTTTAACCCACAGCGCCACCCGCGTCCCTACTAGACAGTAGACCAGTGTTAAAAAGCACTGGATGTCATAAAACATCTAAATGCATGCAAATTTAATTTATAGCTACATTGTAGTGTAGTCAAAATGAAGTTTCATTTGAACGGAAGCCTTCCAGGTAGTGATGGCCATAAAATAAGATGAAAACATGGCAGGATGTTTTGCTGGCAATGCAACAAAGCTGAAGAATAGCTATGCTAGAGCAAAGGAAGTCTCCTTCAAAGAGCTCCAAACCCCTGAAAATTATTCAGGAGTACACTTCAGAAAAGGCCAACAGCAAGTCAATTAAAACTGCAATTAAAACTGCAAAACACAACATGGGAGTAATGTTTACTCATTCGATTAACAAAATAGAAATAACCATATGTGTGTGATTGCAAATGAAAAGAATGATTTAAACACACAGAGAGACCGTTCTGTCTTCATTTTTTGTGTGTGAATCAAGAGTGGGAATAAAATCAATGAAGCCTGTCATGTTACAAAGAAATAGATCAAGCCAATATATATGAACTGGTGTTACAAGCCAACTTTCTTAGTTAATTTTAGATTTACATTCCTCAATCAAAAGTGCCATGCCTAACTATTGGAAGATTCAAAACATACAGGGGATGTCAAGATAGATGCACATCAAACTTTCTCACACCCCCTTTTCTTAGTAAACTCTCTTGAAAAATGGGAAGTTCTTATGTAAATAAGTCTTAGCCAGACAATGGAAGCCAGTCAGTGGGACCAAGTGGACAGTCCAAGGGTAGAAGTCCCATAGTTTGGGTGCAGCCACCAAGAAGGCTCTTTCTCATGTTTCCTGGTCATTCTAGACCAGGCATCCTCAAACTCGGCCCTCCAGATGTTTTGGGACTACAACTCCCATCATCCCTAGCTAACAGGACCAGTGGTCAGGGATGATGGGAATTGTAGTCCCAAAACATCTGGAGGGCCGAGTTTGGGCGTGACTGTTCTAGACTATGCCATGGTTAGGGTAAAAAGAGCTTCCCATCAGATTTCAGGGCAGGTTTAGTCAATGTGGCATGCTTCAGATGTTGTTGGACTATAACTCCCATCACTCCTGGTCATTGGCGATGTGATATGTGGTAGTGATATTTGAATAGTTTAAGTAGATGGGGGGGATTTGTGACTTTAACATATGTGAGAGAGTGCTGGAGGGGAAATAGTTAAATAGGTTGCACAGACAGGACCCAAGGGGGTGACGTCAGTGGGACTATAAAACCAGTTCTGGGGGGAGTTCATTGGGAGTTGCTGGTGGGTAGTTGGTTGGTTTTAGTGGGTTGGCTGGTTGGGAAAGGCAGTTGGTAATAGAGAGACAGTTAGGGCCGTGGGTTCTTGAGTGTGGGGAGGTAGAAGAGATAGAGAGAGGAAAATAAGACTAAGAAAGTAAACAACATTTGGAATGCTGTAAAAGTTTGTGTCTGAAATAAAATACACTCTTCTTTATTAATGAGAACTTGACTGAGACTGAAGTGATTTTACCAGGGAAGGCCTGGTTGGTGGCAGCGGATTAGTGGTGTACGGGTCAATAGTCTGTGAGATGACCAGGGGCTCCGTACGAACGCCACAGGATTAACCCCACAACTTCTTTAAGATGTCTTTCCCTTTTCTGCTTTTCTTGCAACCAAGTCTTAAAAACCTACATTAACCATTTCCATCCCCCTGTACAAACATAATCACAAGGAATGGGCAAACAGCACACCTCTACAGGGGCCTCTCAATGAATAGGAGGCACTGCTGGTCTCCTCCCATTCCTAGGAAGGAAATCGTATAGGCTGCACTTTGGGAGTCTCCTGGGGTCTGCATCTACCTTCAGCTATCAGGTAAAGTTGATTTCATTCCTCACCCTTGTTCCCAGTGTAGGTCTTCATTCCCCCACTTCTTCCCTTGTCGGCGGCGTGAGTGGACACATTTTGTGGTTTGCTTCAGGCACAAAAATGTATTGGGTCGGCCCTGGCTTATACATGACAAACTTGCCTACATTCTTTAAAACATTCTGCCAAGCATTGCATAAAATGTGCTTTCTGAATAATTAAGAGTTTGAAAATGTAGCAGGGGGTGGGTCTTCAAAATAGCCTGTGTGCTAATTCTACTGATGCGAATTGTCATACCTGTCCAGTTTAAGCTGCGTGAATTACCTAGCTAAAGCAATTATTGTATCCTATTGTCATCACATCATTAATTCTCTACGGGTTAAACAAACCCGGCATCATACTTGCAGATTTCATCCTGTATCAGCAACTTTCCCGGCAACTTGTTTTAATACAAAGTAATTGAATCAACCAACCTCCATTTGCTATTCAAGTGTGGCGTACACAGCACAATGGGCAGGAAAGGCAGTTCTTTGGAACAGGGGCTCTTGTTATCTGAAGCTGGCATCCTACCAAAACAGGCAGCCAGAGAACCCTCTTCTGCATATTTTTTTTTTTTTTTTGCGGGGCAGGGGTTGGGGAATGAGGGTGAATTTTGATGATGTGTGTAAAGGTTTCTAAGGGGTTGCTCGTGCGTAAGCAGGCAACTATCTCCCTGACTGGGTGCGAACACCTGGCCTGGCTGCCTAAGTAAACTTTATCTGTCCGGACGCCACTCACCCGTGGCTCACTCAGTCGCTGGCAGAATCCGTCAGTGGGCGTTTCTTAAACTTCTTCCAGCAAAGAAGCTTCTTGACGCCTAGTCTCCACCTACCCTCTCTGTGTGAAAGCCTTCTGCGCAAGGAGGGCATGGGCAACGGAGGACCCCTACTCTCCCCGCTGGTCCCAGGCAAGGAGTCATGGGATCGCCTTGCCGCTTCCCCCATCTGCCCCCCTTCTCCACTGGTGCTACGCTGATTCTCTTCCCCAGAAGATGGGCTGCTTCTCCCGATCCTTGGACGCTCTCTGGAATCCCTCTGGCTTTTGCTCTCTCCCTCCGGCACTGATGGCAGTTCCCTGACAATGTGGGAGCAAAAGTCTCTGGCACTCTTCCCAGGTCCTTGCTGATCCAACTGGAAAAAAATAATAATGTTAGAAAAATGTGTATCTTAGGGGGAAAGTGCATAAGAGATGAGGTGCCTTTGTCTCCATCATCATCAACTTTCAGGAAGAATTTGAAAACATCCTCCAGCCATGTAGTGAAGATTACTGCTCCTGACAATCCTGAGATCACTGAGATAACATTTTTAATGGCAAATGGTTTTGTTTTTAGAATGTTTTAATCATTTTAGAATGTTTTTGGGCTGTTTTTGTTTTTTAAATTGTGGATATGTTTGCCAACGTGGGCTCCTTTCAGAGGAAAGATGGGATATAAATTCTACAAACGAATAAATATTTTGGAGCAGGGATCGGTGAATTTTCAGTGTTCTTGCCTTTCCTCGGTTTTCCCGTTTTAAGTTCTGTTTTCCACATTTCCACAAAAGTCAGCATTAAGAAAAGTTCTCATTTAAATCTACCAGAATTTGAGTGAGAATTTCTCCTAATATACACATTTCTTCTTCGAAATTTTGCCAAATTATACGTTTCCCCCTATATGCACACTGCCCCATTATATGCCTTTTTCTCTGTATGTGTATTTTTGTATGCATTACTTCACTGGAGAGCTGCATTGATAAATTTGGAGAAGTGCAAATTTCAAAGGGTGGTTATATTTCCATTTTCATGGTGTTTTAGAAAGTGCGAAATAGGTAGACTGGCCTTTCAATGAGAAGTGAAGCGAATTTATCCTCCCATTCCTACTGGGGAGAAACAAAGAAGTTAAGTTTCAGTCCCTTGTGTGGCTTCCCCTTCCTTGCTGAAAACTGCTTGGCAAGATTTTAGCTTCTTCAAAAAGAAGAGAAAAGAACATCACTCAGAGAGCTCCAGCTGCTATGAATGCCCTCCACTGGATTTCAGGAATCATTGTTTTGTATCAGTTACAAAATATCTAAGAGTCAATTTTGTAAAAAGAAAAAAGAAAAGAAAAATCTGAGAGGGAGAAGCAATGAAAAAGTAGGACGAAGGAAAAAGGAAAGACTCCTGCAAGTGGCGAGGGAGCAGGAGCAGGAAAATGTTACTGAGGTTGACCTGCATAATGCACACCTGGCTCCACCAAATGTGAAGCATTTTTGGACTCCAACCCAAAGCTGACCACAAACCATTTCACTAACTTGACTATTTGACAGGGATGCAGCATATTGACGCTGCTTGAAATGAGGCCATTTTTTTCCCCAGGACCTCTTTTGCTGAGAGATCCTCCATCTGTCGGCATGTTTTGAAGCCCAGCCTCAGTGGGTCACTTTTAAAAATTTGCACGCTTTTATATAATTTAAAGCTCAAACATCCAGCCAATGACACCCTCTAACTGGGATACTTTCTTTAAAAAAAAGAAAAGAAAAAAGATCTGTATCTCACACTGTAGGACAGAGAAGTTAAGCTCAGAATACTTTTTTTTCCCTTTTTTTAAAAAACAAACACCCTTTAAAATGCTTTTTGCTCTTTCTGTCACAAACAGTATCGACCCTGAGTGTGGGTTTTTATGTCACCTATATGATGCCTGCAGGGATGCAGGTGGCGCTGTAGGTTAAACCACAGAGCCTAGGGCTTGCCAATCAGAAGGTTGGCGGTTCGAATCCCCACGACAGGGTGAGCTCCCGTTGCTCGGTCCCTGCTCCTGCCAACCTAGCAGTTCAAAAGCATGTCAAAGTGCAAGTAGATAAATAGGTACCGCTCTGGCGGGAAGGTAAACAGCGTTTCCGTGCACTGCTCTGGTTCGCCAGAAGCAGCTTAGTCGTGCTGGCCACATGACCCGGAAGCTGTACGCCGGCTCCCTCGGCCAATAAAGCGAGATGAGCGCCACAACCCCAGAGTCGGTCATGACTGGACCTAATGGACAGGGGTCCCTTTACCTTTACCTTTATATGATGCCTGCAGGGGCACATGTCCCCACAAATGCCATCCTTTGTGGCCTCAGGGTACCTCCCCTCCCCACTGAAATTAGGTTTGAAACAAGTGCAGTGGTGCCTTAGGTTACAAACACTTTGGGTTACAAACACTTTGGGTTACAAACTCCGCTAACCTGGAAGTAGTACCTCGGGTTGCGAACTTTGCCCCAGGATAAGAATGGAAATCGCTCTCCAGCGGGAGGCCCCATTAGCGAAAGGGCACCTCAGGTTAAGAACAGTTTTGGGTTAAGAACGGACCTCAGGAACAAATTAGGTTCATAACCTGAGGTACCACTGTATTCTATTGCAACCAACATAATGGGGTTGCTGTGTGTGCACATCTCTGTGTGTTGCCCAATACATTTTATTTGTTTCACAAATGGGCCCATGAGCAGAAAGTGTTTGGTGACTCCTGCCTAATGTTGACAAAAATGAAAACACACGAACACACACTTCACTTTGCATATATCATTTATATCCCACCTTTCCTCTAATCGGCTCAAGGTACATGAGCCAACAGTGTGACACGGCAGCTAAAAAAGCCAATGCAATTCTGGGCTGCATCAATAGGAGTATAGTATCTAGCTCAAGGGAAGTAATAGTGCCACTGTATTCTGCTCTGGTCAGACCTCACCTGGAGTACTGTGTCCAGTTCTGGGCACCACAGTTCAAGAAGGACACTGACAAACTGGAACGTGTCCAGAGGAGGGCAACCAAAATGGTCAAAGGCCTGGAAACAATGCCTTATGAGGAACGGCTAAGGGAGTGGGGCATGTTTAGCCTGGAGAAGAAGAGGTTAAGGGGTGATATGATAGCCATGTTCAAATATATAAAAGGATGTCACATAGAGGAGGGAGAAAGGTTGTTTTCTGCTGCTCCAGAGAAGCGGACACGGAGCAATGGATCCAAACTACAAGAAAGAAGATTCCACCTAAACATTAGGAAGAACTTCCTGACAGTAAGAGCTGTTTGACAGTGGAATTTGCTGCCAAGGAGTGTGGTGGAGTCTCCTTCTTTGGAGGTCTTTAAGCAGAGGCTTGGCAACCATATGTCAGGAGTGCTCTGATGGTGTTTCCTGCTTGGCAGGGGGTTGGACTTGATGGCCCTTGTGGTCTCTTCCAACTCTATGATTCTATGATTCTACATAGTCCTCTCCCTCCTAATTTTATTCTCACAACAACCCTGTGTGGTAGGTTAGGCCAAGGGACTGTGGCTGGCCCAAGGTCACTGCATGAGCTGAATGCGTATTCAAAGTCTTGTGCCCTGCTGTGTGGACTTCCATCCAGATAGGAACCAGACCCAGACCTATATAGCTTCAAATCAGATCCTCAGCCTGAGAAAAGTAAGATTTGTATGTCAAATGGGACAATGTTGCAGCACTGATGCAAACTATATCTTCACTCCAGGCTGGGCTGGGATTACCCAGTCTCTGAAACCCTGAAGAAACACTACTAGTCAGTGTAGACAGCACTGAGATGACAGAAGCGAGAGCTTCCTATGTTATGAACGTCTTCTGAGTAAACACACATCTCTTGCCCTTCTTCCCCCCCACCTCCCTTTTTGCTTCCATCTTGAAGTTTGCTTCCTTTTAGAGTATGCTTCCTTCTACCCCTTTAAAATGAGCTAGTAAATGTTTCATTTAGTTATTAGCCTGCAAGGTTCCCTCATGCTGCCATGGCCTAACATGAAGAATAGCCTTAATTATTGCAAACTCTAGGTCACTTTGCATAGCCAGCCATTGATTACAGCCGGTGTCATCTATGCCTACTAACTACAAGTTTGTTTCACCCATGTAAAGGCACTCTGGGGAAACTTTTTTTTTTAAAAAAAAGAGATGCTAAACCAATTTTGCAATGTCTTCCTAGATGTTAGATCCTTTAAATTCAACTGAACTTACTCCCATGTAAGTGGATATAGGACTACACCCAGGGCCAGATTTAGGTTTGATGGGGCCCTAGCCTGCTGAAGGTAATGGGACCCTTTATATGTCCAGCTGTCCTTTGTCAACAACAAATTGTCGCTGGTTTTTGTGTTAAATATATGCTATATGGTAATTTAAGGACCTAATAGGTATTTAAAGCCATTTGCACATAACAAAATATGCATTGTAATTGTTGAACTGAAATACAATTAAGAAGTATATTAATAGTGAAATACAATTAAGAAGTATATTAATAGTGAAATAATTATTAAGCTCTAACTTAAAATGATTTTTTGTTTTGTCTTTTGTCTTATATTTTGGAAATGTACATCCAGTGGTTTTCTTCTTTAATTTTTTTTTGGGGGCCCCAAGAGAGTGGGGCCCTAAGCTATAGCTTTTTTAGCTTACAATAAATCCGGCACTGACTACACCCCTCAGAATCTTTGCAAAGAGCTTTCTGGTTCTGTGCGAAATAAACAACTTGCTAAAAAAAAGAAAAAAAGAAAAAAAAGATATATGTCACATATGGCAGATGCAGGCAGCCTGCGGGATCAATTCAGCTTTTGGCTTTCTTTAGTGTGATCCCGAATGCTCCTTGGCATCTTCTTTGATCAAGGGCACATGGGAAGAACAGTGATCTGCCAGTTCCTCTGTTCCTGTCCTAACACCTTGCTTGGGTCCCCTGCTAGGCTGGGAGAAAAGGAAGCCACTTGCCCCCACCTGCCCAGCACAGTAAGGGTGAGAATGGAACAGGAGGTCTGCTGGTGGGAGGACTTGGGTGGGTGAAAAATGTGGGGATGGAGTAGAAGCAGCTTGCTGGAAATGATGCAGCCAATGATCCACTAGTTTCTGGCGGTGGTAGGGTGGGTGTCACTGTTTTTTACTGGAAGAAAAAGTGGGAGCTGGCGTAGAGGTTGGTGCAGTTCAAGTAGAACTGCAGAGCCAGTCCAGAATACCGTCAATGCATCTACACAGCGCTGACTTTCTCATCACCTCTCCCTCTGCCAGGCAGCTAGCATAATGGCTCTAGCCCACCTGGATTTTTTGAACGAGGAGTGCATGGATGGGCATGTGAAAGAGAAGGGTATAGGAAGAAGGAGGTGAGTGGCAGAAAGATAAACAGGATTGTCTATTTTTGTCTGGTTTTTGGAGTGCATGTATGAGAGAGAGATTATTTGACAATATTTATGAGATTTTTCATATCCTCACCCATACCCCTTAGGAAAGGGGCTTCTGGTTCCACTCTCCCTTGATGGAAGCAGCCCCTACGACAACAGGAGATTGTTGGCAAAGGAAAAGTAAGGATGGTTGAAGGTAATTATCCTTGCAAATTTCCCCCAGGGACAGGGGGCAATTGTTTTTGTTTTTTAAAAAAATATCCCCCCAATACTCATTTTACACCTTTAAAATATCAATGACTTCCCTTCTCCCCCCCCCCCCGAGGGGAATGGGTTTCATTCACAGTTTGTCTCGGTACCTGGCTCTCGCTCCGGCATGGAATGCGGGGGGCAGGGAGGCACTGAATGCAAAAGCATTTCACCTGCCGAAAACCCTCCGACGACGCCATTAAGAAGCAGAGGTTCTCCTGTTAATTAGAGCTTAATTGGACTAAAGTACAGGCGCTTGCTAGAAGAGATGTTCACAAACCACAGAACAAAACCAACTGCAAGGACTTTAAGGTTTGAACTTGAGATAAGACTTTATCCAGTACCCCTTAGGAAAGGGCCATTTCCCCAAGCCCCTCCTAAACAATATTCTGCACCATTTTTGTTTGCGGTGTTCACCATTCCTGCTGCTCAATACTCCGTAATGATGCTAAATTCAGGGCACTTGTAGAGTTAGCAGTGAAACAAAAACCCGTAGGAACCAAAGGAAGGGATGGTTGCAGACAATGGGACTTTTTTAGTTTAGAGAAAAGGCAAGTAAAAGATGACATGATAGAAATTCATAAAATTATGCATGGAGAAAATGAATGGGGGCCCCCATATTTCTCTTATAACACTGTTCAGGGAAGTTTTTAATATGTAATGCTGTACTGTTTTTAACACTTGAGTGGGAGCCGCCCAGAGTGGCTGGGGAAACTCAGCCAGATGGGCGGGGTATAAATAATAAATTATTATTATTATTATAGATGATGTGGACATCCAATGAAGATGAATGTGGGAATATTCGGGGCAGATAAAATAAAGTAATTCTTAACAGAACACATAGTTAAATTATGGACCTCACTCCCAAGGGAGGCACTGATGGCTTCCAACACGGATGGCTTTAAAAGAAAGAACAGAACAAACCTCCTTACAAAGGATATACTTAAATGTTTAAAAGGGGGAAATGTAGATAAGATTCAAATTCCTGGTATGACTTCCTTGTATCACTATAAACTCATTACTGCAAATTGCTGTGTTGTAGTTTTTCCTCAAAGAGCATCTTAATGATGCAAATAAGCGAAGCCTTTTCCCTTTATTTAATATAATCCTGAAGACAGAGGAAATTTTCCACATTTATTTTATATGGGAAGCTAATGTCAAAAGTGCAATCAAATTAAAAGCTGAATGCAGGTGGAATATAAGAACACTCTTCAACCACCTACTGATCAAATAATTGCTAGGCAAGTGTTGCTATTACTGATTCCTTTTTGTAAAAAAAAAATCAGATTTCAGGTGATTACAAAAAAGTTACTTTTACATTTCCTGCAATTAGAGGAAACACAAAATGCACCTGTTCTTTCCAGTGTGCTACTAGCATTAGGGCTAGAGGTTAATGTGGAATATCTCACCCTCTAAATGCATTTGTAGACTAAATGCCCAAATAATTTAATAAGGAATAGCTCAGTTCCTATCTCACATGACTTAATAGCAGGATGCTCCTTGAAATATTAGGGCATGGGGATTAATTAAGACAATTAGAAAGAGGCATTGTGCTTTATTATGATAGGCACTGTGGTATTCAACTACATTTTACTCCGAGTGCAAATATTGAAATTAATGGTCCTAACTTAGTTGTGTTCATTAATTTCACCAATATGTGTGTGAGCATATTGTACCCTGGAACTCTGAAGAGGGTAATGAGAACCAAGGAACAATTGTCAGAGTGGAAAGTGCTGGGGGGGGGGGCAACAGGGGCAGCTCTCCTGCTGTTCCTCCTGAATTCCTAAGCAGTTCCCTTCTGTTGGAAGACGGAGCTATGTGTTCCACACAACCTACTTACCAGCTCTTAAACAAACCTTCTGGTGGAGGACCCTCTCCTATCTTGTGTAAAATAAGAGTCATCTTCTAGCCCAGGTGATTTCTGTCTGTGGGATGAAGGATGGGTACCATCTTGTCCTTAGCCTCAGCCTGCATAATTATTTGGGCCAGCCCTGCTCTTCCCCATGCATAAATTTCCACTCAGTGTCCACCTGCCATGGTGTTCCATATTTTTTTGTAGATCAGGGATGAGGAAACTCAGACCCAGAGGCCAAATGCAGCCCTCCAGGCCTCTCTGTTTGGTGCTTGGGCTTCTGCTCAGGGGGCATTCCCCTCTCAGCCATACCTCTCCCCAAACCTGCTTAGTTTATTTTCCCAGGTGCATCATCCCCACCACAGAATGAACACTTCTGCCCAAGGTATAGGAGCCCACGATGAGTTAGGAAGCAGCCAGCAAGAGAGAGAATCACATTCCTCTCAGACAGCTGTAAGCAGCCGCATATCAACTCCCCCTTGAATTGATAATGAAAGGAATGCAGAGAGTGGGGTAGAGAAATGCCAACTCTCTCAAGAAACACTGACAGGTTTGGAAAGCAGGAGGAGGGGCAGTTCCTCACTGGAAGAGGAGTTAATTAACCCCTGGAGCCCAAGGAGCAGGTTATGGGAAAGGTCTTAGTTAGAAAACAAAGCCGGAAACATAAGGGTCATAGGTTCAAGATATTCTGCAGGACACGGAAACACTCCCCAGAAGGGTCAACTGACTCATAAGTCACAGATGCTTGATTAGAACGACAGAGGCTAATTGTTTGTATTGCAATCTTCAAGCTAATTACAACTTGTGTGCTGAGGGCCTTCTGGCAGTTCCCTCGCTGCAAGAAGTGAGGTTACAGGGAACCAGGCAGAGGGTCTTCTCGGTATTGGCGCCCACCCTGTGGAATGCCTTCCCATCAGATGTCAAGGCAATAAGCAACTATCTGACTTTTAGAAGACATCGAAGGCAGCCCTGTTTAGGGAAGTTTTTAATGTTCAGTGTTTTATCGTGTTTTTAATATTTGGTTGGCAGCCGCCTAGAAAGGCTGGGGAAACCCAGCCAGATGGGTAGGGTATAAATAATAAATTGTTGTTGTTGTTGTTGTTGTTGTTGTTGTTGTTGTTGTTGTTGTTTCAAGACAGCAGCCTGGGCTCCTGACAGCAAGGTACCCTAGAAGTCTCTGTCCTAAAGCCAAGGCATATGGCAGATGGACCATAGAGCTCCCCTCAGTGGCTTGGGAGAGCCATCCATGTAGACCTGCATCTTGCAGAGGACCCTCAATCCTAGGCTGAACCCTGTCATGTGTCAGCCCTCCACCAATGTCTATGTCAAATTCAACCTACCTCTGGAATCAATAAAGTTGTGGCCTGTTTTCAAATCCCACAATTGTTCTGTTCAGTTGGTTCACCTTCAAATGTTAGGCCTTGCTCCATGGGTAGAGGTCACTGTGAGAGGGTCCACAATATGCAGACCAATTAATAAGGAATATATATACAGCCATCATTAACAACAAATATCAAGTCAAAACTTTGAAAAATCTATTCCATAGACAAGATTCTATAGTTTTCTCTTTCAGGTGGTGGGGTGGTAGGAATCTTTTAGTTATACCAACTTGTAGAATAATGATAAGTAAACATGCCACTGATCAAAGGCACATAATTATCCTCTCTCACAACAATAAATGTAGATGAGGATAAAAATTGACCTGAAAAATATCAGATTCTTTGCAGATGCAGACTTTATTCCACAAGGTGCTAAATTGTGTTGTCAAGTGTCTTGTAACAACTGATTATTATTGATTCACTGTTGTCAGTATAAAAAAAGAGGGGGGAGTTTTCTAATGGGAGCCAAGCCATTAGCAGACGAAGTTTCGGAGCTGTTTCTGCTTACCATGTAGCGTATATTCAACAGATAAAACAGCAGCAACTTGTTGTTGACAAAGTACAGCTGAACATATAAAGGGTCCCATTACGTTCAGTAGATTAGGGCCTCATCAAACCTAAATCCAGCCCTGCTGGTATAACTATGACTATAGTGGATGAAACAGACCACAGAATTATATCCTTTCCCCACCTAAAATGCACCCATCAGATAAACACATGATATAAAGGCAAATTCTGAGTAGATGAACTGGGGCCCCACAGAGACCAGAAAATGTGTAGCTGTACACTCTTCAAGACAACTTGATAGCTTTGAAAAAGCTACACAAGTACCAGATATTATTTGGCCAAATACCATAAACCTCATGACCGCAGAACATAGAAGCCAAGAGCTTAGTTGGATGGAGAAAAGAATTACAGAAGGCTAATGAGAACAGATTAGAGAGGATAAAACTGCCAGAGACATAAACCCATAAGCTTCAGGGCATAAGTCATCCACAAATTGACAGAAATAAAAAGTAATCAAGCTGTAATAACCGATGTGAGACTTTCTTGAAGCTTCCCATAAATAGAATGGAAGTACCTGCCTCAGTCAGTAGCATGCTTGTTTCTATGCTGCAAATAGAAATGCCCAATTATTTTTTGTAAAAAAAAAAAATCCCCTCATGTCCTGCTTGAGGGCTTTTCATAGGAACCTGGGGGAAAGGATGATGGACCAGAAGGGCTTCTTCATATGTTCTTCGTGGCTGGAGTGGCTTCTTCACAAGGGATGGAAATGGTCCATATAACTTTCACATTATCATCTTTGTTGTTGTTTAGTCATTTAGTCGTGTCTGACTCTTCGTGACTCCATGCACCAGAGCATGCCAGGCACTCCTGTCTTTCACTGCCTCCCGCAGTTTGGTCAAACTCATGCTGGTAGCTTCGAGAACACTATCCAACCATCTCGTCCTCTGTCGTTCCCTTCTCCTTGTGCCCTCCATCTTTCCCAACATCAGGTTCTTTTCCAGGGAATCTTCTCTTCTCATGAGGTGGCCAAAGTATTGGAGTCTCAGCTTCAGGATCTGTCCTTCCAGTGAGCACTCAGTGCTGATTTCCTTAAGAATGGATAGGTTTGATCTTCTTGCAGTCCATGGGACTCTCAAGAGTCTCCTCCAGCACCATAATTCAAAAGCATCAATTCTTCGGCAATCAGCCTTCTTTATGGTCCAACTTTCACTTCCATACATCACTACCGGGAAAACCATACCTTTAACTATACGGACCTTTGTTGGCAAGGTGATGTCTCTGCTCTTTCATAAATATACCCCTTTCTAATTCTGCAGTAATCCAACAACTGTTCTCTTCTAAAAGGAAACAGCTTTAAAAATCCTCCCCTCAAAACATACAATTTTAAACACATTACAAAATGACCGCATTTCAATTGTCACGAACCATATTAAAGCGTTGCAGAACCTCCAAGTGTCCCTATTTTCCAGGGACAGTTTGGGATTTACAGAAGCTGTCCCACTTTCTGATTTGATCCCAGAATGTCCTGCTTTTCCTTAGGATGCCCCTATTTTCATCGGAGAAATGATGGAAGGTATGGTAGGCTGTCTCTATTTTCATGGGGGGAAATGTTGGAGGGTATGGAGTTTTGCGATCCCCCCAAGCCAAGGAGATAAGTAAAAAGACACCTTTAGAAGACAGCTGAAGGCAGTCCTGTATAGGGATGTTTTTTAATGTTGAATGGGTGGCGTACAAAAATAATTGTTGTTATAATAATTGTTGTTGTTGAATATAATAATTGTTGTTGTTGAATAGGACACCCCTATTTTCATGGGAGAAATGTTGGAGGGTATAGCATTGTGTTTTGGAACTCTGGAAAATCAAGGAGTAGATCTGGAGACATTAATACTGCCTCCTTGTCATAAAATTGACACATAAACTATGGGACAAGGATAACTGTGATTTTAAAGATGAATGGGAACCTTTTACAAAGTATTTAAAGATGAAACAAAGTGAATTGGACTCCTTGGCAGGTTTTGAATAAACACTCACAAACTTTTAATTGATAACAACTAGTCAGATAAATTAAGGATCTATACAAATTTGTGACATGCAGAGAGTGGCATTTATAGAGAAACTGGAACTGAGGGAAGTCCGGGGTGGGGGTGGGGAGGGTGGGCTGCTTTATGGGAGGGAGGGAGAAATATGGGGGGGGGAATTAAGGATGATTTGTTTTAAGATACAGTGGTACCTCAGGTTAAGTACTTAATTCATTCCGGAGGTCCGTACTTAACCTGAAACTGTTCTTAACCTGAAGCACCACTTTAGCTAATGGAACCTCCCACTGCCGCCAAGCCACCAGCGCATGATTTCTGTTCTCATCCTGAAGCAAAGTTCTTAACCTGAAGCACTATTTCTGTGTTAGCGGAGTATGTAACCTGAAGCGTACGTAACCTGAAGCATACGTAACCTGAGGTACCACTGTAATATGTTTTGTTTAAATTCCTAATAAAAAACTTTTTTAAAAAATACCGCCTCCTTGTCATGATTGCATCCCTACATTACAGCCCTATATATCAGAGGGGCTCTGCTTTCTGATATTATTTATGTACCACTGCACCACATGGTACAGGTGGCAACCATTTGGTGTGCCTCCAATTGATGTGAGACCAACACACTTGTCCTTTTGGACCCAAAGGAGGGGAGAACAGGGGCAGAACGGGTGGTGGTAGAACAGGACAGAATGGGGATGGGCAGGATGGGGCAGAGTGGGGTTACACGTACTCCACTGACATGCACAGGGGCCAGGAACAGAAGCCCCTCGCAAAATGGTTGGTGCTTGTACTTTAATTTAATGCTTAGCAAGAAAGAAAAGTCCCTGCCCTGATGGGCCTGCAATCTAAATTTTGACAATAGCGAAGAAAACAGAGGAGAGGGTAGCATAACTGCAACTGGCAGATAAGAGATAAGGCTGTCCTAACCCCACCTACTTGGAAGTAAAGCCCACTGAATCCAATAGGGCTTTCTTCTGTGTGGACATGCTTCAGATAATCAGATTGTGCTGTCGGGCAGTTTTCAGAAGTGACATATAACTTCAATTTCATTGGGATTTCAGTGTGTGAGGATATCTATAGAGTTGGTGTACATTTAAACTGGTGTTTCTTATCGTGAGCCTGTAGGGAGATAGGTCTGGTTTGAAATTCTAAGGCCCCATGATTGCATTTGTCACTGCTAATATTTGCCATATGGCAATAGCGTGATGAAAGTTTCATGTTAAGCTTTCCTGGCTTGACTGTTAGCTGCATAATAATCATGCACCAATTGTATAGCATCTGTCTCCAGAAGCAATACACTGGGTCTTCTGTGTGCAATGAACCAATAAATTCAGTACAAAAATGTTAACTATTTACTTTTCTTATAGGCAGCAGTTTGTGTGTTTGGGCAGTAAATACTTCCCCACGGTAACCTCATAATCCACATTCTGTACCAATAAAATCTCATGTATTCAGTCCATTTCCTCAAGAAATTTTTACATGTGTTTGTTTTAGTGCTGGGCCAATCATATTTATTTATTAAATTTATATTCTGCCCTTCCTCCCAAAGGATCTCAGGGTGGCAATCCCTCTTCATTTTTGTGGGAGCATCCGCACCCTGTGATAATGGAGAGGGAATACCAGCTCCTTTCTATATGGGTGGAAACATCATTTTAAAAAATACTCCCCAACACACACACACACACACACACACACACACACACACACACACACATTTTGGGGTGGTGGCAGTTTACCTTGAGGAGGAATGGAAGTTCCCCCAGAATGTCTGCTTTATATATATTATTTACACAATGGGCCCCACGTGATTGGCTAATTCCGGGATTCACCTGTAGGCCAATCTGGTTGCAGATTCACTTCCACCTGGAGCTGGATTGGGTGGCTCCTGTGGACCAATCAGACTGCTGCATTCTGGACCCTATTGTTCTAGGACCAATCAGACTGCTGCATTCTGAATCCTATTGTTCTAGGACCAATCAGACTGCTGCATTCTGAATCCTATTGTTCTAGGACCAATCAGACTGCGGTCTTTTGGATCCTATTAACTCAGTACATAACAACCTTACAGATGAAATGTTTGAGGGTAGTCCCCCCCTTTTTTTTACTTGTTTTTGTCAGTGAGAGGTGTGGCTGGAAGTGTCATGAAGACCAGATAGGAGGGATACATTCAGTCCCTGGGCCCAAGGTTCCCAATCTCATTCAAAGTGCAAAAAGAAAAAAACACACACGCACACACAGCTACCCTCAGCCGTTACGTCTGCAAGCCCTGGATTTCTAAGAAATATCTGCTGCACCACCCCAAACTACACAGCAGTTTCTTTTCACTCTGCCCCACTGCCAATCCGTGAACGGTCAAGCTGTAAAGCAATCTGACATTTTGTCTTGCCCTTAATTTCTTCAGTTCACGTCATTTATCCTGCTTCTGTTTGCTAGGAGAACAATGAGCTACCCTTCTTCTTTGACCTCTCAAAATCGCGCTGAGCCCGCTCATTCATTATATATTTATTGCATTATTATTCCATTCTTTCTTTAAGGGGTCGCCAACCTTTTAAGCGTGTGCACGACCATTCGCAAAATGGATAAACACACACACACGCGCGCACACACGCACACACACACTGCAGCCAAGCACATTCCACAACCTATTCTATTGGCTACAGGGAGGGAGAGAGGCAGGGAGGATCCCGTGGGCACTAAGGAAGGCCTCTATGTGCACATGTGTGCCCATGGGCACCACATTGGTGACTACTGCGCTAATAAAAACAGGGTGGCACACATGACTTCCTCCCTGCCCCATCCTCAGCTTGCTTGTTTGCTTTTTTTTAATTATTTATAATTTTCAATTACAATTTTTTTCACGTTCATACATTAACCAATACAACCATACTTCACTTCCCTTGCTCATTTTAATTATCCATTACTACTGTATATTCTAATTACTCCACATTTTTCTATTTCCCTTTCTCATTGTATCTCTGCTTAATTTATAGTGCTGAATTTATTCAGTACTTTTTTTCTAGAAAAAAAATGTTTAGGGGTACTCTGTTTTTCCTACTCATATTGAAATACTGCCCCTCAAAGAGGCCAAACTTAGATTCACAAAATGATCTGTTTACAATGATTTTTCAGTTGTTCTACAAGCATTTTCCAATCTTCCTTAATAGCTCTTTCTTCCTAGGTTGCCATTTCGGTAGTGCAGCTCAAAAGCTCACTTATTCGGTTTTGTTGCTGTTGAGATTTCACAAAAGATGCCCAGATTTTCAGTTTTTGAAATAGGGCAATGCTATTTCTTCCTGTTATTCTGTTTCTTGAGTTTGCTAATTCTACATACTTCATCAGTTTCATCTGCTACTCCTCCCTCGTTGGTACAGTTCCCTCCCTCCATTTCTGAGCATATATCATACAAGCTGCCATAACTGTGTTGACAAACAAATTCTTTTGATACCTGGGGACATCTGACCTTCATCTTTATCTTTTGAACAATTCACCCTGTGAATTGGGTGAGTGATACTGACTGATGGAAGACTGGCCAGGGAGCTTTCTGACTAGGTATGAATGTGAACTCAGTTCTCTCCAAGTTTGACACTCTAACAACTGTAAGGTAAAGGACCCCTGGACAGTTAAGTCCAGTCAAAAGCAACTATGGGGTGTGGATCTCATCTCACTTTTCAGGCCAAGGAAGCCAGTGTTTGTCCACAGACAGATTGTGGCCAGCAGGACTAAACTGTTTCTGGCCTAACAGAGGACCGTGACGGAAGCCAGAACTCATGGAAATGCTGTTTAACTTCCTGCCGCAGTGGTACCTATTTATCTACTTGCACTGCTGTGCTTTTGAACTGCTAGGTTGGCAGAAGCTGGGACAGAGTTACGGGAGCTCACCCACTGCACGGATTCGAACCGCCAACCTTCCGATCAAAAAGCCCAAGAGGTTTAGACCACAGCACCACCCACTCCCTTTTTAATTGACTCTCACAACTGGGTCCACCCATTGCACCCGTAAAAACTTTTTTTACAAAAAAAAAAAAAAAGGTAGTGAAAGCAGAGACCTTTGGGATATGGATTCAGAAGCCAATTCAAAATTCTGTGTATTTTCTGCATCCCTACAAAAAGCACTTGCATTTTTCTACACAATGTTCTACTACTAAATGTTCCTACTAAATGTTCAGGTTCCCTCCCTCCTCAAATACAGACCTAATTTCTAAGTGGATCAGTGCATAGTGACAGGGGCTATTCTGGGCTCTGTTAACGGTTCCTTCTTCCGGCAAATGTGATTTCCCCACCCTGCGCTGTATGTTCAGTCATTCCCTCCTCATCGCTTATCTTATTGATTTCTGGACTTTATGAAAGAAATCATATTCTTTTTGATTCGTTTAGAAAATAGCTTCATAGAAGGGGGGGGGGAGTGTGCTGGGTTTGTAATAAGGATGGATTGGAGTGCTGAATATCAAGTTGCTGGCAAAGGCCAGATATACAAAGGACATCTGAGGATGCATTTCAAAGCGGAAAGGACAGTTGGCATGAAGTTGCCAACCCTTATTATCCCATTCATATTCTGACACTTGTGACTTGGTTTTCTTTCCTGCTCAGTCCCTCTCACTGTTAATATGCAAACCTCTGGCTCTCCTGCTGTTTACTTCCTTCTGCTTATGATCCCATCCACCCTGGACCTTATGCTTGAGGTAGTGCAAATGCTCTCAGCTGCCTTGAAGTAAATCTGGGCTTTGAAAACTGTTGCCCCCATACATACACACATATACGTTTGTATCTTAATATTATCTTCCAGAGATTCTGACAAAACTTATAAATAAATATAATAATAATAATAATAATAATAATAATAATAATTTATACCCCACCCATCTGGCTAGGTTTCCCCAGCCACTCTGGGCGGCTTCCAACAAAATATTCAAATACAATAGTCTGCTAAACATTAAAAGCTTCCCTAGACAGGGCTGCCTTCAGATGTCTTTTAAAAGTCTGGTACAGTGGTACCTCAGGTTAAGTACTTAATTTGTTCCGGAGGTCTGTACTTAACCTGAAACTGTTCTTAACCTGAAGCACCACTTTAGCTTATCGGGCCTCCTGCTACTGCCACGCCGCCAGAGCACAATTTCTGTTCTCATCCTGAAGCAAAGTTCTTAAGCTGCAGCAATATTTCTGGGTTAGCGGAGTCTGTAACCTGAAGTGTATGTAACCTGAAGCGTATGTAACCCGAGGTACCACTGTAGTTGTTTTTCTCTTTGACATCTGGTGGGAGGGCGTTCCACAGGGCGGGTGCCACTACTGAGAAGGCCCTCTGCCTGGTTCCCTGTAACTTGGCTTCTCGCAGTGAGGGAACTGCCAGAAGGCCCTCGGCACTGGACCTCATTGTCCAGTAAACTCAATAAACTGATCAAGTGCTTAATACTATCTCTCAGAGATTGATTGTTATGCATCTTATAAGCTGATCAAATGCTTCACGGAGCTACCCTATGCATGCCTCCTCAGGTCGGTGAGTATAGGATTGCAGTGTTTATATGAAGTCTGTCCTCCAGAGGATTGGATATCAGACTGCAGTTCCAACCTCCCTTGGCCATTAGACATGCTATTTGCTGCTGACAGGAGTTGCCATTCTCAACCTGAGGAAAGCTGGAGTTGCCAAACTGGAGTTGCCATTCAGGCAGGGGAAAGCTGAACTGGAAAATAACTTTTGTTCGTAGTCATTTTTGAAGTGGGTGTTACCGTATTCTTCGCTCTATAAGACACACCAGACCATAAGACGCACCTAGTTTTTGGAGGAGGAAAACAAGAAAACAAATATTCTGAATCTCAGAAGCCAGCACAAGAGGGATCGCTGCGCAGCGAAAGCAGTGATCCCTCTTGCTGTTTTGGCTTCTGGGATAGCTGTGCAGCCTGCATTCGCTCCATAAGACGCACACACATTTCCCCTTACTTTTTAGGAGGGAAAAGGTGAGTCTTATAGAGCAAAAAATACGGTAATTTGGTTTTTACTAACACCTCCTTAACATAAATGCAAAAGCATATTTGGCGAAGGCTGTGGCTGCAGTTGCATAAATACAATGAAAGGGGGGAATTGTGCTGCAAAAGCTACTTTAGGTCAGGGTGGCATCTAAGTGCTGTGTCAGGGACCACAAACAAGATGGCTAACTTGACCATCTTGTATCCAGCTATGGCAGCAAGCAGAACACTGGCACCATCTCCAGAGGGCCCTGGGCACCCACATAAGTTTTGCTGCGGGTGCCTGTCATCTGCCCCCTGCCTTTGCTGCCATCCACCTCCTCCTCCAGTGCATGGAGACAGAGGCCCCAGTCTAGTTGCTGCCTCAGTGCCAGAGCATGTGTGCTATAGGAGCCAACTCCTAAGGGCTGTGGGAGCTTCAACCCTCCACAATTAAATATTTGAGAGGGCTGGGCCCCCATAGAGTTTATGACCAGCATGGTGTAGTGGTTAAGAGCGGTGGACTCGTAATCTGGTGAACTGGGTTCGCTTCTCTGCTCCTCCACATGCAGCTGCTGGGTGACCTTGGGCTAGTCACATTTCTCTGAAGTCTCTCAGTCTCACTCACCTCACAGAGTGTTTGTTGTGGGGAAGGAAGGGAAAGGAGAATGTTAGCTGCTTTGAGACTCCTTCGGGTAGTGATAAAGCGGGATATCAAATCCAAACTCTTCTTCTCTTCTTCTTCTTTATGGGCTTTCCCATTCAAATGGTGTGTGCGCATTGTGTCATGTGATCAATTATATGTACAGGGTAGGGCTTACCTGCCCCCCAATATCTTATTCAAGTTGTCACACCTGGTGTGCGCCACACCGTCATGACAGCAGATGTGATGTCATTGATGTCACGCCATGTCACGCGACGTCATGATGACGTTGTGTGGTCCGCTCCACTGTTAGGCACCCACAGTATGGGGCCCAAGTGAGCGCCCCTGAAGCAGAAGGGTGATCATATTTCCTGGAACCCAGCTTGTCAGGAACTTAATACAGCAGTGAACCAACTGCAACCAATAATACTTCAAGGCTAATTCTTCATCTCCCTCTTTGCAAAGGCCTTGGTATACTTCTATGAGAGAGAGAGAGATCAAACCAGTCATTTGATAAGAAAGAGGAGAGGTTGGAAAGGAGAAGCAGGCTGCACACATGAACCTGCAGGGAATAAAAGTTTTGGTTTGGATGGGCATGCTGGCATGCCAAGTGATGAGAGAAGAAGGAAATGGACTGAGGCAATGCTACAGTTATAGAAAAAGAGGTGCCAGAACTCACCATGAATGCCTCCCTTGTTCTCTTTAATGGCAATGGTGCCCACCTGAGAGGTGCTGGAACTGAGCTACAATGAGTTCTGGCTGAAAAAACTCCCTGCATTGAGGAGTATTTGATGCATGGAAGAAAGAGAAAGAGAGAGAGAGAGAGAGAGAGAGAGAGAGAGAGAGAGAGAGAAAGCGAAAGAAAGAGAAAGAGAGAAAGAGAAAGAAAGAGAGAGCGAGAGAGAGAGAGAGAGGTGTGAGGTGTGTGTGTTTTAAATAATAGCTGCCTTGTTATCTTCTTTCCCCCCACTCCTGTCGATTACACTCTATTGCCAATATAGTAATAAAAAGGCAACACCTGAAGGATCTCACACCTTGATTTTGTCTTGGTAATGGCTTATTAAGAGACATCCTTAATAAGCAAGGCCTTTATAGCTTTAGGGAAATCTGAGTTCCCTCCTCATGTGTTGCTGGAAGCCTCTCAAGTTCCAGCACAGAAGTTTTCAACTCACATAAGAGGTCAACTCTCTGACAGCTTAAAACTTCCATTTGCTACCCAACTTCAGAGCATAGCTGTCAACGTTTCCCCTTTTTTAAGGGAAATCCCCTTGTTCCAAATAGGATTCCTTGCAAGAAAAGGGAAAAGTTGACAGCTATGCTGCAGAGATCTTTGCAGGCAACCATTGCAGGCACCGCCAAGAATGAGCAGGAAATTAAGGAGATTGAGAAGCTGACTGATGACTTGGGTGCGTAGGAGCTATAAGGTGAATCAGGGAATCATAAGGAGATTTGAAGTGTGCAGATGGAAAGTGTCCTGGGGCAAAGAGAAGAAAAAACCTCTGTAAGTCTGGCATCTTTTTGACTGACTAGTTTGATGGACATAGTATGCGAGCTCTGAGGGTTACTTCCGTTTTTTAGTCCAATGCTTAGCACAGCACAGAGGCTATCAGGGGACCACATGCATTCCTTGCTTTACGCCTGCCTTGACAAATGACCTTAGGCAAGTCTCTTAACCTCATTGTGCCTCAGGCATGATAATAGCTGCCCACTTCTGTAAAGTGCTATAAGAGCTTGGAGAGAGGGAATCAAACTATGCAAAAAATGCAAAGTGCTTTCTTTTCTTAGCTACTTAAGTTACTAGATATAGATACGGTCAGATGATATTAATGGCAGCCCACGTCCCTGTGTAAAAGCGGGGTAGAAGCTGACCTTCTGAGCACCACCATCACATGAATACATCACCATCAGCAGCAATCTGTTGTTGCTTTATCCCCAAACCAAAAGAAGTAGAAGCAGGGAACATGAGGCCTGGGGAACAAATGCAGACCTCTAGGTTTTTCTATCCAGCTTGTGGGACTCTCCTTACACAAAGGAATAAACGCTATAAATAAGTCAGAAATTAAGTCTTTATAACCAAAGAAAAAATGCTATGTAGAAATCACATCGAAAATCTTTTTGCTCTCCTGCGCCATCTGGTGTTGCATGGCTATAACACATTCAAAACATTGTTTTTTGAGTAATGTAGCTGAGTCCACCATCTCAATATTATCCAGAGTATTCTTCAGTGATAGAATCATAGAACTGCAGAGCTGGAAGGGGCCCAGAGAGTCATCTAGTTCAACACCTGTGTAGCCAGTGGTTTACTTCCAGTATTTTTTTCTATCTTCCTGGGCCATGGCCTTCATCAGGATGGAGTGATGGAAAGAAAACGCACGCCTGCACCGCAAGGCTCTTCCTACCCAGACTCTCATAATCCCTTGCTATAGGTCAATAGTGGTGAACCTATGGCAAGCATGCCAGAGAGCCCTCTCTGTGGGCATGCACACCGCCGCCCCAGCAGGGCCGTAGCTTCTGTGCTGGGAGTAGGGGAGGAGTAGAAGAGGAGAGCTCATGTGCACCATCCAAAGCCTGAGGCATCAGGGCCTGGTGAGTGAGCAAGGGGCTGAACAGGCATTGACTTTTGATGCACCAGGGCCTCCTGCCAGTCTGTTTTTCCTGCTCAGGAGTAAGCCTCCTGGTGTTCAGCAGGGCTTAACTCCCAGGTCAGTAAGCATATAAAGATGGCAACCTAAGAAGGGGCTGCTGGGTTTACATGTTTGCTGGGCTTTGCCGCGGAAGCCAACAGAGAAATTCATTCTGTGGAGGCTGCGATCAAACGGCAGTCGAAGAAGCAGCAAAATTTGCTGATGACGACGACTACAACAATAACATTATTTATACCCGCACATCTGGCTGGGTTTATTTATTTATATTTATTTGTATGTGCGCTCACAGACAATCATTATTATCTCATATTAAAAACCGGGAGAGGGTGGCTCTTAGTACAGTCCTCCAGTGTACACTAGTGGCCAAAATTGTGGAACCTTCTGGAAAAAATGTATTTACGAGGTTTGATGGCTCATAACACCACTTTGTTTTGAAGTAATACCAGTGTCTTTTTCTGTGGGGACGCAGGGGGATGCATATCCCTAATCATTTTGTGAATTTAACGGGAAAAGAAATTCACTGTATTTCCCCCGATTCGATCTGTATTTATTTTCCCCCCAGTGGTGATTTTCTTAAGTCAAAATGAGAGTACCCCTAAATATTTCTTTTGAAAAAAGCACTGAGTTATACCATAAAATTATATATCAATGGAAAGATAATTTAATGAAGAATGTAATGCAATAACTTTTATAAAGGATTATTCATTACAATAGCCGTCATAAAGAAGAAACGTGAAACACACAGAAAAAAAATGAGATATACAGTGGGTTTGGGGTTGCAGTTTGGGCACTCAGTCTCTAAAAAATTCACCATCACTCCTATAGGTGGAAGGCTGTCTCTGGAAGGCTGTACCCAAATGACTCAGAAGGAAGGAGCTGTGGCCAGTGGGTTTTTATAAGACTTGGCAACTTCTATGTCACATTATGAATCTTTGCATCTGGACGTCCATTGAGATCAATGGAGCTTACATACACAAGCAATTCTGTGCTGAATCGTGGCAATAACCAATAAGGCATCCTAGGCTAGATTAGCAACATACATCCCAGCTGAAAACATCAAGTCTCTTGCGCATGAGGGCAAGAGCCCTCCTGGCTATAAAAAGAGTGCATAATTAAAGCACTTTGACTAATCAGACATCAAAGGGCAAAAGATACAATGTGGAATTACTTATACATTGAAAGAACCAGACAGCTGTGATGCAGAAACAGGGCTGTGGAGAGCTGGCTTTGAATGTTAAATGGAATGTATATTAACTGTCCACTCGACAAGAGCAGAATTTCTCCAAGGGAGAGGTTTCATTCTAGTCAAGGGTCTCCTTGCCCTACCTGCCAAAGGAGGAGAGGCAATGTAACAGACCTATGCAAGACAGAGCTCAGCAGGGGCCCCACGCAGCTAAGCGGACTGCTGCAACCAGATTGACACATGGAGGAAGATTTTGTGGGTTGGGGAAGGTGAGGGAGCCTGAAATGGAGCAGGGAATGAGTTGCCAGCAGGCCTTGGATTGGCCTTGAAAGAGTGTCTTGGATGTAAGTCATGGGTGTGGAAGATCAGGATCAGGGGGCAATTGCAGACTCTTTACTTGGCCCTCGGAACTGCCTAGAGGCCACATCCTCCCAGTGGCGGAGAAAGGGGTGTCTGGTGGGGGGCGGTCCGCCCCGGGTGTTTTCGCTGAGAGGGGGGTGACATTTGGCGCGCTGCCCAACCCTGAGTCGCCAGGGTAAGGGGGAGAGCTGTGTCGCTTTGCCGACAGCATTCTCCTCTTCCCCCTTCATTTTGACAGCTGGGGCAGGCTTCGGTGTCATGGGCGGGCAGCACACCGGATTTCTGCCACGGGTAGCTCACTCTGACCCCATGAGTGGCTCGCTCCACCCCCCTGGGTGGGTTGCTCTACCTCCAGCTGCAGGGCGCACACCACTCTGTGCACCCGAGTGGCTATCCTGTGCCTGGGAGGGCACCCTTCATGCCCCGTGCCCCTCGGGAGCGAGCGCGCTCGCCCTGGGCAGTGCGGGCATATGCTCGGCTGCTGCATCCTCTCTGCCTAGAACACACCCCTTACTGGCGCAGGCTTACTGAGAGGGCATCATGAGAATTTCAGGAAACACCCAGGAAGGCAACAGAGTCCAGACCACTGGAGAGATAATTTGTGGAATGAAAGAAACACCCTGTGGCCACCTTGAAAATAAAGTAAACACAGTGGCAAATGAAATTAATGGACTATGCAGAATTAGACAAATGGACAGGAAGGATTCGAAACCTGCGGGACCAGAGATTCTTAGAGGACTGGAGTAAATATTTGAATTATCTGAAAAGCAATTGTAATAAAAGATTACGCTGGTAGGACTGCAAGAAGTTTTGTAAGGAGGATTATGCGAAATATTGCAAGGAAGATTATGCTGTATTATAAAAACCATTGGCCTTAGGGTACTGAGAGGGGCTCCTTTAACTGGGGGTTGTTTGTTTGTGTGTGTGTGTGTGTGTGTGTGTGCGCATGCATGCATGCAAGAGATAAATAAATACATAGACCACACCAGGGCTTGTGCCAGGGAATTTTTAACCTGCTTGATATTCCAGCTCTGGCTAAAACAGCCTTAATCTCCATTATCAGAAAATAAAAAATATGAAGCACCATTTACTCAATTACAGCTTTCATTGCTGAAGAGGAATTTGATAAACACACACACTACAAGATTCTTGGAACAATATTATGCACATTATTGTATAGAATACTGTATACGACAGAATATAGAATCCAGTGGAATGAGGCGACTACTTCAGATGGCTTGTATTCACCGAAGCACAATTGGTAACCAGAAATACATTGCTTTTAAAAGAAAAACACAGCATTGGGAGAATTACATCTAAAAAACAACTATGCTGGAAAGACTGGTTCTTTTCATCATTCAAACTGGAACCTGATTATGAACCTTTCCCCAAGGTATTGGACACTATCATTCATTTAGAGGAACATGAAAAAGGCTTTGTTGAAATGGATGTTTTACTGGTGATCTGTAGCTGTTGGTACTTTTTGCTATTCCTTATATTTATACCTGGTTGAAAAGTTATAGACATACACCATAGATACTATTTGGGGTCTTTTTATTTGTTGTGCGAACATGAACTTGAACCTGGATGAGTTTCTAATATTCAGACACAACATTTCACGTTTCCTCTCTAGATTGCCTTTCCAACCTGCAGGGACACGGAAGGTGGACAAATTGCTATGAGCATTGTATTCTCAAACATCTTCCCTAGCTAACCATTTGCCACATTATAAAAGATGTAGGCTGTAGGCAGAAGAAAGATGCCTGCACAAAGAGGAGGGGGGAAATGGCAGTTTACCACGGAAACGGAGGAGACCCCTGTGTAATTTTATCCACATAGTTCTGCCATTGTATGGCAGTGTTGACCTTTGAAATGCCTGCTAGGCCAAAGCAGGATTATCGTAGAAAACCGACTCTCATTAAAGTCTTTTGGTGAGATCTCTCTAGTTTGTTGTGCCCCCCAAGTGGGGAATAGAATGAGCTGATCAGACATGTAACTTCTGCTGAGAATTAAAATCCAGAAGTAGAAAACTAAAGCTACAAATCCAGTCCTCTCACCAAGCCCTCAGGCTTTCTACAGTGGGTGGGAAGAGAACTAGCAACAAACCCTTGAAGTTGTTATTTTTAAGAGAGGCAGCATAGTCATTTTACCTGTAATGCACAAGCAAATTAACTTTATTTTTCGGTTAAAAAAAAAATTCTGGACCTCTCCGTGTTCCCGTTAATCAATAGCTTCCTTAAAAGAAAGAAAGAAAGAAAGAAAGAAAGAAAGAAAGATGGGCAAAACAACCCTAGGGTATTAAAAAACAGAAAAACAAAACAGTAGAAGCACATAAAAAGTGAAGTGGGGAGCCTTACATTTTTAGAGATGCAAAAGAATCATTGAACTGCTACAGTGTACATGTGTGCATGTGTACTGAAAACAGATTTGGGCCATAGGAATTGTGATATTTCTACCAAAAGCTGCATTTCTATTCTAGAAAGCATCCTGGTGTAGCCTCGGTCCATGAGTTTTGGCTGGGGCAAAATTCACACAAGGGCAACTGTAGGAATGGATCTAAATCCCAAAAGCATCAGTCGGGGGGGGGGGGAGGGAGTCCAAAAAGCAGCCAATAGGTAAATCAAAGGGCAAAACTCAGTAAAACAGTCCAGAATCAGGCATCATGCAAAGGCAGAGGTCGGACAAAGATGATGATGATGATTTATACCCCACCCACTCTGGGTGGCTTACCTGCACTGATGATAGTCATTGTTTGGTTGGGGGATTTTTATCCATTTCTGCAGTCACACAATCAATCAATCATAAAACAAAGTCACAAAAACGAAAAAGCCACACAAACTAAAACACAAAAATTAACAAAGACAAAAGCACCAAATATAAGCTCCAAATATCACTTCGGAACACTGCAATAGGAAACGGAAAGCTTTGATTACAATGGGGGGAGGCAAATTTGCAGCACAAAAGTGAAAACGGAAGCTCAGGAGCATGTTCGGCTTCCGAAGCAAAGTTCGCAAACCGGGACACCGACTTCCGGGATTGCAGCATTCGAGTTCCAAGTTGTTCGGAAATTAAGCTGTTTGAAAACCAAGGTACCACTGTACATTGCTTGACAATAAAAAAGCAAGAGTAAATGTGTGGATAGGGAATAGCTAAAGGGAAAGCTGTATCTGTAGAGTTTAACCTCCCAAAATGCCACAAAACGTCAAGAAAAAAGTTTTTGTAACTCTACACACAGCATGTGCTTGGTTCAAAAAGTATTTGGAGTTGATGAGAGCTGTGGTCTCAGGGGTGGCAGTTGCCTTAGGGGAAAAGCAGTTACTTTAGTTTCATTTTCTTTTCTGTTATTTTAAGTTGGTAGCTAGGCCCAGGACTGGTCTTGGCTCTGATGAAATTCTCAACCCTGTTTGACTGCCTAGTTATGAAATTATTGCAGTTCTTCTTACAAAATAGATGGTGTAATCAAAATATTCCCACTGAACTCTCTTCTACACTGCTGTTCCGGGGGCCCCTGAGATAACTGAATGAAATTATGTTTTTAACTATAACTGTTTTTAGACGTTTTAAAGTGCAATTGCTTTTAGAGTGTTTTGACTATTTTTTTTGGGGGGGGGACTATTGTGAGTGTGTTTGCGGCCCTGGGCTCCTTTGAGAGGAAAGGTGAGATAGACATTCAGAAAATAAATGAAGCCATCCAAATAATTACCTCAGTTAGTGATGGGAGGATCTGTCAACTTTGGTACTCTGTTTCTCTCTTTTTCAAGCTTAACATTCTGTTTCCACTTTTTGCATTTTTCAAAAAATCCTTATGGAAATTCACCAGCATTTCAGTGCATTTTTAAAAATAATATTCTTATAAGCAGTTTTGAGTAATGTATACATTTTTGCAAGCAACTGAACTCAATATAATGCTTTTGGTATGCATTTCCCACTAATATCTTCATTTTTATGCACACTTTCCCCTAATATATGCATTTTTGCAAACGTTTTTTGACAGGAAAACTGCACCACAAAATTCAGATAAGTGTGAATTTCAAAGGATCACTGTGCTTTGTTATGTGTATTGCTTCAGAAGGTGTGAATTCAATACATTTGGCTTGAAATGCAAATTCAATTAAATTTATCCTCCATCTCCACTTTCAGCAGTCCCTCCCCACTGCGGAGTTTCCAATCTAAGTTCAACCTAGTGTGGATAAATCTGGCTGCATGGGGTGATCTGGATTTAGGGAACGATGGGGAGAAATGGAGTTAAGCACCCCTCTTCCTGTTGCATGCCTGCTCTTAACCCTCTCATCGCAGAGCTGCTTTTGTTAATAGAATTTCTGTGTAATGTGTAGTTTGTCCCTTCATGTCTGCTCAGAAGTTCCTAGTAGATTTTCCCCATCATCGTTAGCATTAGCATCTAATTTTTATTCATTTGCACCTTTAAGCATTACATTCTATCCCACTGATCATTACTACAGTCCTCCTTGTAAAGCTTTCGTTTAAAAGACACACAGAGAGAAAAAGAATGTGAAGAGAAGGGAGTTTGCCCTTTCATGTCTCGGCTGCATGCCTGTCACAGCACACGCGTGGAAGATCTAAGTGAATGGCTTCCTTTGATATCTCATCCTCAGAATATTGTGCCACATCTAGGAGTGCGAAGAATAAATAAGGAAGCCACATTTTGAACCCATTTTTTTTTAAAAATAAAAAATAAAATAAAATAGCTCACGATGTTCTAAATCTCCAACAAATGAAAGCGACTAATTTATTATGTGGGAGCTGGAAAAAAAGATTTGGCATTTCTGTGACCATTTGCATCAAATGCACCCACAAATCAAAACACATTGCACCATGCTCCATTCGAGTTTTCATGCAGCAATTAACCTTGAAGGAGGACAGGATCTTCTCATTTTCTGTGAATATTTAGAGCAGTCTAAAGGATTCTATTCCACTGAAGAAAAGGAAGGGTGAGCTACAGGAAGCGAAACCCAATCTTCTTCTTCCCAAGATCTGCCAGAGCTTTGTCAATGTCATATCCTCTGAGGGCTGCATGCTCCTGGCTCCAAAATATGCATGGGAGAAAGAAGCTCAGAAAACGTTAGTTCTCCCATCACAGTGCAATAATCTTATGAAAAGATGTGTTTCCTGAAACAGAGGGGTTATTATTAAGAATGATGATGGTCATCCATTCTATAACTCTTCACATTGTTACATGCTCCCCTCTTCCTTGGGTAGTGGGGAGAGCCAGGGTAGCAATGCATGTGTTTGACTTCCTTAGGAGAAGAGAAGCCTTGATTTACAAAAGTAGAGAAAAGGTGGAGGCTAACTCATTCCTTGCAGGCTGAATACCCTTTGCTCCACATCAGATCCCCAGAGTGAAGTACCAGCACCCAAAGGTGGTGCCTTCACAGCTAGCTTTCAGCTTGCTTGCTCTGCTTCACAGTGTTGCTATTCTCCAAAGTGCAGTTCCCTAACACAGATCCTGTGGAACGCTCCCCCACCAGATGTCAAAGAGAACCAACAACTACCAGACTTTTAGAAGACATCTGAAGGCAGCCCTGTTTAGGGAAGCTTTTAATGTTTGATGCATTACTGTATTTTAATATTTTGTTGGAAGCTGCCCAGAGTGGCTGGGGAAGCCCAGCCAGATGGGTGGGGTATAAATAATAAATAAATCATTATTATTGTTGTTATTATCCTACTACCCAGCTTTCCCAAATGGTTCTAACAAACCAGCAAAGATCTGCATTATAAAAAACTCATTTTATAACAAGCAGGGCCCATAAAGTGAGCTCCACTGACCATTTAGGAACTCGTGGGACTTGCCATTTTGTAGCTAGTCATGGTTTCTCCCAAAGGATTCTGGGAAATGTAGCTTGCTGAAAGTGCTAAAAGTTGTTAGGACACCCCTATTCCACTCACAGGGCTACAATTCCCAGAGTTACCCAGGAAACGGAATTGATTAATAAATCACTTTGAAAATTATAGCTCTGTGAGGGGAACTTGCAACACCCTTAATAACTGCAAATGCCTTTCAGCACCCTTAACAAACTAAACTTCTCATAATTCTTTAGGGGAAATCATGACTGTTCAAAGTGACACAATACTGCTTTAAACGTACAAGGCAGGTGGAGGCCCCAGACATTATTTTTACAGATTCAGCCAATAAAGTGATAGTCTGCCAGGTAATTCTTACTGAGTCTGAAAAGTTAGTGAACTCAGTGGGCTACTTCTATTGACCTCTGTGAGATTTACTTCCAAGTTAATGCATTTAGTATTGGTGCACCAGTCACTGCCTTACAGATCAAACGATTACCTGTTTTCATACTAGCAGCCGCAGTTTATAGCAAGTGCATTTGGACCAAAGGGACAGCAGTTCATTCTTTCCAGGTTAAGTTTAATTCCAGTGCCACAAAGATATATGACATGTCCATCCTGCCCTGTCAAAGAAGAATCACCATAATAAAACAGCTGTGCTGTGGACGAAGAGGGAGCAGAATTAACCTGGCAAAAGCCATGTCACAGGGTTGCAGTGAAACCTTTCCAGTAAAGCAACAATACAAAAAATAAAATATAAAAATACAGAAGTTCAAGTTTGTGCAACTCATCACCACAAGCTGGCAATTCTCTCTCTCTCTCTCTCTCTCTCTCTCTCTCTCTCTCTCCCCCCTCCCCTGACTCCAGTTACTTTGCAGATGTGGAGTCCATTAAGTAAAATCCTATTTCTGATTATTGGCCATTAAGGAAGGGCAGAGGAGGTGAAAAAAACAGAACCTGGAATGAACTATTTTATAGCCAATTTTAAGGCAACGCCAATTGGGACAATGCCAATAATTCACGCATGTATGAGCACACACAGGAATAGACAAACAGCAAACACAGTGAAGCCTCAGGGCTATGGGTGGGGTAGATAATTTTAACACTTTCTCTTTCTGCCACAGTCTTAACCTTGCTAGTCACCTGTGAACTGCATCAACAAATCAAAAGGTGTGGTGTGTTAAACAGTGTCTATTCCTGGGTGGTTGGTTGTATAGGAAGCACCCATGTGGTCATACTATTGGCCTACCTAGCTCAGAATGGTCCATGCTTTGATTGACCAGACTTGAGGCTTGCAAGTCACCTTCTTTTGCAACTCAAAGTCATTAGAACAAGGTGCACCCAGTGCTTTTTTCCTGGGGGGACGCAGGGGGATACGCACCCCTAAACATTTTGTGAAACTAAGTTTGGCGGCATTGAGGAGCAGTATTTCCATATGACAGTGTTCTCGAAGCTACCAACATGAGTTTGACCAAGCTGTGGGAGGCAGAGGAAGACAGGAGTGCCTGGCGTGCTCTGGTCCATGGGGTCACGAAGAGTCAGACACGACTAAATGACTAAACAACAATTTCAATATGAGTAGGAAAATGAGAGTACCCCTAAACATTTTTTTTAATACTCAGTCCTTTATACAAAACGTGGGTGGCGCTGTGGTCTAAACCACTGATCCTCTTGGGCTTGTCAATTGGAAGTTTGGCAGTTCGAATCCTCACAACAGGGTGAGCTCCTGTTGCTCTGTCCCAGCTCCTGCCAACCTAGCAGTTCGAAAGCACGCCAGTGCAAGTAGATAAATAGGTACCACTGTTGTGGGAAGGTAAATGGAGTTTCTGTGTGCTCTGGCTTCTGTCCCGGTGTCCCATGGCACCAGAAGTGGTTTAGTCACGCTGGCCACATGACCTGGAAAGCTGACTGTGGACAAACGCCGGCTCCCTCGGCCTGAAAGTGAGATGAGTTCTACAACCCCATAGTCGCCTTTGACTGGACTTAACTGTCCAGGGGTCCTTTACCTTTACCTTTACCTACTCCTCATAACCTTTCCTCATTTCAGCAACCTAATTTAGGTGTGTGTGTTGTTTTGCTGCTGCTGTTGTTAAACAGTTGACAGTCCGAAACTGATCCCTTGTGAACCGTCCAGATATCTACTAGCAGATCTCAATCTATCTTCCACCCACCCTTTGCTGTAGGAGATGTGGCTCTCCAGAATCTCCGACAGCCTACCTGGATGTATCTGGAACTGAATCTGAGACCTTTTGCATGCAATACATGTGCTATAGCACTGAGCTATGGGCCTCCCCAAATGTTACTTGAAATAAATACAACAGCTATTTCTTGTCACACCAATCAAAGGGTAAACACTGTAATGTGCTCTCAAATCCTTTGTGTAGTGCAGTCATTCCCAAACTGTGTCCGTGAGAGAACTACTAGTCAGAAATAAATTACTTTTAAGATATAAGTCTCTTGGGAAGCCCAAGTGCTCACCTAGGAAAGAGATTTATCTGGTGCTTTTTTTTCTTTTTCTTTTTTGCATGATTACCGTAAGTGCTCTGCCCTTGCATTACAGTCATTCTCCATTGGGGCAAGGGCAGGTAATTTTGCCGTGTGTCAACATCGGATGCAGTCCAGTTTTTCCAAGCCTCCTGCTTCAAGATGCTGGCAAAGTTCTCCAGACACAGGCTTGGAAAAGAATTAAGCAGGCTTGTTTCAGCCCACCTCCAAGGAGAGGTGAGTTTTAAACTCCCAAAGTAGTTTTCAGCTCAGATTTCCATTCGATCTGAAGAACAATTAACTGCTTCACCTCTGCACTGTCCAACCTATAATGTCTATAGCAATGGCTTCAGGCAAGGAATCCCTGCAGGGGCAAAATCTAGGGAGCCTACTTCTCACAAAGGATATCCTCTCCATCTTCCAGTACCTCCTATATATGGTCCCTAGAGCTTTGGTTACCCAACCACATCCAATTGCAAAAGCAGTCCTTTCCATGAGTGTTATGTATTTGGTGGTCTCTGTTCACTTGAGCTTGAGTCTGGACTAAGGATTCTGAGCCCCTGTGTTCTAATTCAATACATGATATCCAATCACATAGCATTATAAGATTTTGTGCTACTGCCATTGGCTCTTAAGCTCTGAGTTACGATTCGCAGCTTGGGGGTTTAGACAGCCAATCACGTTGACAGTGGGAGTGGCCCAGGCCTTCAGAAATACATCTAAACAGTTGATTTTCCCCTGTTGTTCAGTTCTATAAGCTCAATAAAGTCTCTTGCTGTTATCCCTGTGTCTCGCCTGGTAGAAACCCACCTACACTTCAGTGAGGGTAACAGAAAAGCTTCCAAGACCTTGGACTGGAAGAATCTTCTCAATTCCTCCGATGGGTTTGGGAAGTACTTGGGCAATTTCACAGTCAATCCAAGGGGAGCTCTGGAAAACCTATCCACCTCTACTTCTGTTGCAGAGAAGTCACAGCTTTTCCTGCCCTCAGAAGAAGCAAATCAAAGCACAGTGACTTATAAAATAGAATTCTTGGAGATGTGTACTAATCAGTGCTCTCCCCCCCCGAAAAAGAAGTGCCAGTACTGGGTACCTATGAGTACCCCCTGGGGAAAGCACTGGTATGAATACAATGCACTTATGCAATGTACATCTTGGCCTGTGGGCCCAGGGACTTGATATGGCCCATGGAGGCTTCCTATCCGGCCCCCAAGGCCTCTTCTTCTTAACTGCACCCTGTCCTCCTTTACTCTCCTCTTGGCTGTATAGGGAGAGGAAAACAGCAAGCTGCAGCTGCTGGGGGGCTGACCCAGGTTGGGCTCTTGGGAAGTAAGGGGGACAATAACTCGTTGCCTCCACTTTAATCCCAAACTGGATCAGGATTGTCAGTCCAAATTTGACATGTAGAGGGACCTATCTGGATTGGAACCACAATGGGAGACAAAGGTTAAAACCTCCCACGCACACCCCATACCAGGATCCCTATCTGAATTAGCCCTCTGCCCTCCAGGACCTGGTATTTTACTTGGGTGGGGGAGAGTGTAATTGGAGTAAATGAGAAGCTTTCTCTTCAATTCAAAGTAGGGAGCAGAAGGGAGCGTGTGTGAAAGATAGAGCATGCACATGAAATAATAGATGGATACAGTGGTGGACATGCAAGATAACAAAAGTATTCTGGGAAATGATTTTCAATGAGTCGAAAAAGATGTTTAAAATAACATTGGGGGGGACGACCAGAGGCTTTCCTACTAGGTATTTTAGGTGCAGACATTCCGAAGGAGCAGAAACGACTATTTATGTATGTGACAACAGCAGCGCAAATACTACTGGCCCAGAGATAGAAAGACGATAAAGTTCTGACCAGAGATGAATGGCTGATGAAGATGATGGACTATGCCAAAATAGCGAAACTGACCAGGAAAATCAGAAATCAGGAAGAGAAGAACTTTAAGAAGGAATGGGAAAAAATTATAATGTACTTAAGAAAACACTGTAAACAACTAAAAACTTTGGCAGAATTTGAGTAATGCTTGGAATATATGAAGAATTATGGTAAAAATTGGTTGTTTTTAAAAACAGAGAAAATAAGGGAGGCAGTTGGGGGGAAAGATTGATAATGGTAACCATGGAAGGATGGAGGGGAGTTGAAGGATTCAGGGAATGTTGATGTTGATATATAATGTTAGAATTCAAATTGGTTATGTAAAGCTCAATAAAAGCATTTTTTAAAAGAAAAAGAAAGAATGGATGGATGATGGGTAGATGAATAGGGCATGTTTCTGTTTGTTATTGGATGGATGTGGTAAAATATGCATGTGTGAGAGAGGGGTGATCATGTCCACTTTTGCCTCCAGCTCTTCCCACTGCAGGTAAATTACTCCCAAGGGAATGCAGCCTTTAAAGGAAAAACGTTCCCCAGTGCTGCTCAAAAATTGAAGCTTTTCCAGTGAAGGAATGGTTTCACAGTTTTAATTCGGGGGGGGGGGGGAGTGTTTTCTGCAGATAGCAAAAGATTATGAAACACTGCTGCTGAGTAGTTATGTGGACAAGTGTTAACGTCCTTTCAGAAAGTTCATCAACTCTGGTGTCTAAGGAGTTGATCTTACAAATCTGGGGTTCTCAACCTTTTTGAGCCTGTGGCTACATGTGGGAATTTGATAAAGTGTTATGGGCACAGGTCACCAAATGGTTGCTGCAGGGTATGGAAAGGAAAGGAGGTAAAAAGTGAATTAAGAATGGATCCTCTTGCATTTGCATTATTTCTACATGGCGGTTTCCCCAGGTCGCTATGAAATTACATATCACATCTGTCCTCATGAACTTACCTGCAAAAATCATAAACCACAGATATTAATGGCAGCAGTGATATTACCATCACCTACAGTTCTTTTTCAGACAAAAATCAGTATTTACAGGTACGGTATTGCAACTACCAACATGGTTTTTGTTTTTAATACACAAAGTCACCCCAATCAGAGCAGTCATGTGGTGAAGGAACAAGTTAAAAACCACAGGCTTTCTTTTTAAAGAAGAAGACAGGAACCTAAAATAAAATCAGAATGAATTTAGCATGGAAGGAAGTGCAGTAATAAAAGATCTGTTGAAGTATGAGTTTTAAAACAACAGGAATAATGCATCAAGGTCTTACCAATAACATTCTTGCTATATATAAAGGTGATATGGGGGATGGGAGCAAGAGAGAGAGATAGAATATAACACCAATAACACACACACTTTCCCATATCACAAAAAAAGAGCTGGAAAGATTAAGAGAGGATTTGGGTAGGTGAAAGACAGAACTATGACAAATACAGAGTGCTGTGCTCTTCCCGTTCCCTCCACCTTTTCAAAACATAATTCAAGACTGATGTAAAAGGGCATTCTGCAAGAGCTCTAGATAACAGCAGAAGGAGAGGCAAGCCGATGAATTATGTATGGGAGCCCCCAAAAGCACGTAAGTGCTTTTTCTTGTCTTTTCCAAAACCACCCAAGAGGCCACAGGGATGTGGAGAGGGGTTGATGGTGCTCAGTCCTTTTCAGCAGCAAGCAGGCCTGCGCGGACCAAGAGGCTTGTTCGTAGCATCGCGTACACATGACCTGACTAGATATGTGCCACCTCTCTGGGGCTATAATATGAGAGATTGGTGCTGAAGGGCGATACGGAGGCAAACGACATAAAGGTCAAGGTGTACAACAGAAGTAAAACCCACTGCGGGGATTGCGAAAGAGCTGTCCCAAACCTGAACGTGAAATGTAATCTCTTCGCTGCAATAGGGCAAGTCATGCTCTGCTTCCAAACCACCTCTATCAAAAGTGTGTGTGTGTGTGTGTGTGTGTTTTAATCCTTATGTTTTCATTCCAGTGCAGAACTTATTCAGCATCGAGATTTAGGCTAGGACTGCGACAACACATCCGCAACTGAATCAAGGAACCTACGGCTGTCAAAAAGACTGAGCAAGCCTCAAAATGGGGCATGTGTGCCGTGTTCCATTTGGTGGGCCAGAAGTTACACAGGCCTGATTTAGAACACAAGGAGACATCACCTAAGCTATGCATGCTGCAGGGTCAGGTCCCAACCCAAGTGGGGTCTGTGTGAAAGTGTAAAAGCATCTGAGATTCCCTCCCCTGTGACAAAAGGACTTTTACCTCCCCTATGTTTTCGCTTACCCTAGAACATGGCGGTCGTTTCATGATTACATGAAGAGCAGGACAGAACATTACAGAAGAACCAAATGTTCATATTGTAGCATTAGGCTGCTTTTAGGTAAGGGGTTATTTTAGGTAAGGGGTTATTAAGGGATGCGGGTGGTGCTGTGGTCCAAACTACTGCGCCTCTTGGGCTTGCTGATCAGAAGGTCGGCAGTTCGAATCCCCTTGACGGGCTGAGCTCTTGTTGCTCCATTCCTGTTCCTGCCAACCTAGCAGTTCGAAAGCACACCAGTGTAAGTAGAGAAATAGGTACCACTGCAGCAGGAAGGTAAATGGCATTTCTGTGCGCTCTGGGACTCATCACGGTGTTCTGTTGCACAAGAAGTGGTTTAGTCATGCTGGCCAAATGTCCGGGAAAGCTGTCTGTGGACAAACGCCGGCTTCCTCAGCCTGAAAGCAAGATGAGTACTACCCTCCAAAGTCACCTTTGACTGGACTTAACCATCCTTTACTTTTATTTTTTTTACCTATTAAGATATGGGACACATCCTCACTAAGGACAAAGCTGGTTTCACAAGCATTCCTTTGCCCCAAGGAATCTTGGGAACTTTAGTTTGGGGAGCAGCATTTGAACTCCATAACTGAGAGTTCTCTGTATCCACATCAGACTACCACAGGGGACAATACTGCATGCAAAGACAGGTAACAGTTCTCTCCAATTTCAGATTGGGGTGTCTCTCTCTCAGCCCTCCATGAAGATGGTTGGAACTCAACCTGACAGCTTCTGCTTGCCAATCAGAATTTCCAACATTGACGTTTCCCCTGTAGAACATAGGAAGCTTCTTTCTACAAAGTCAGACCACTGATCCAACTAGCACAGTACTGGCTGGCAGCAGCTCATCAGGGGTATGCTCCCCGGCCCTACCTGTAGACACCAGGGACTGAGACCTTTCACATGCAAGGCATGAGATCTATCCCTGAGCTGTGACTATAATTCCTAGGATTCTTTGGGAGAAGCCATAATAGAATGGTGTAAAACAGGGATCAGCAATTTTTTTCAGCTGTGGGCCAGTCCACCATCCCTCAGACCTTGTGGAGGGCCAGACTTTATTTTTTTTTTGGGGGGGGGGGTTGAATGAATTCCTATGCCCCACAAATAACCCAGAGATGCATTTTAAATAAAAGCAGACATTCTACTCATGCAAAAACACCAGACAGGCCCACAAATAACCCAGAGATGCATTTTAAATAAAAGCAGACATTCTACTCATGCAAAAACACCAGACAGGCCCACAAATAACCCAGAGATGCATTTTAAATAAAAGGACACATTCTACTCATGTAAAAACATGCTGGTTTCTGGACTGTTCACGGGCTGGATTGAGAAGGCGATTGGGCCGCATCCGGCCCACAGGCCTTAGTTTGCCTACCCCTGGTGTAAAATCTATGATTTGGTCTGTCCTTATAGTCACTCCTTTCTTGTTACTCAAAGCGAGCAACATTTTGGGAAAGACTTTAGGGATGCGTTTTTAAAATAATGTTACATTATGTTGCCATGCTTCAGGTTTTAGTTATTTCTCCTTTGTCTCCAAAAATGAGACTGCATTCAGAAAATTAGCATGTTTTGTGAAAAGCAAATTGTAAATGTGAGGCACGGATCCATAGTGGAACCATGATATCGGGATTGGGGATGGAGGGCTTTGACTTTTTAGCTTCACTGTAGTCCCAATCTGGATCAGCCTGCCTCCCCCCCCCCCCGCATGCCTGCCATTTGCATGTAAGCTTTCCCTCCTCAATGTGGAGAAGAAGTCTGGATCAGGACCCCTTAAAGCCCCCCGCCTCCACAGCAATTTGCTTTTTTAAAAAAATGCTGTTTACAAAATTGCAGAAATGGCATCTAGTTTGCCCATAAAAGTTAAATCTCTGAGTGGATAGTAGATGCGCTCTTCATTTTAACGTACCTGCATTAATGGTAACGTGCCAAATAAAGTGCACAGCTTGCGATTTCCAAGCAGGGAGCGATCTTCGGTGTGATAATAGGGGAGTGACAAAGTACACAATAGCGCACACCTATTTTCATCTGCCAAGCGTCAGGAAGGTTGGCAGGTTCCACAGTAACAAACAAAGCTTAGGACTTTGTGCAATTCCATCATAAAAGTGATAATTCTCGGATAAAGCTTCCTTCCTTCGCCTGTTGTTTAAAAACATACAATACAACATTTTGAACAGTCGGGCCATACCGTGAAATGCCCTTTTTTCTATTAAGATACAAAGGCACTTTAGGGAGGCGTTTTTATTTTTAGTCCTCTCTCTTTATCTGCATGGCTTGTTCTGCATGAAACCACATTGCTTAGAATCAAGTATCTCATTTCTATACAAAGATAGCACTTTAATCTGTCCCTTTCATAATGTACCAGACTCAAGAAGCCCCTCTAGTCCAGCATTAAGAAGCCATTCAATTCATTTGCAATCTTAATGACAAAAAAAGAAGGGGGGGGGAATGAAAATGATGATTGCTTGTTTGTTAACAAAGGGATGCTGTGGTTAGCCACTGGAAAGACTATTAAGCATCATAAAATTGCCCTTGAAATTTGACACTTCAAATAGCTCATTTGATATGCTATGTATCCATTTGCAAGGAAGGAAAGGGGGGGCGGGAAAGGGAAAAAAACAAACCCATGAAGCTATTGCCAATTACAGCATAGTGATTCATTAGATAGTTCACTAAAATGATTTAAGAAAGAGATGAAATGGCTAGGCAAATCAAATCAATTAAAAATACAAGAGGACTGAAATGAAAAGTGACCTCAGTCCAGTTGCAGCTAGCAACAATTAGTCTCTCCTAGGTAAACAGAACATTTCTAACAAAATAACAACCTGACTGATAAAGACCATATACCTCTGAAGAGGAGCGAGGATAGCAGTCTGATGCAGCCCTGAGAGCTGTAAAGAGTGACACCTTATCTCTTGTGACAGGCCAGCTATATTTTCAGCCCCGGCTGATTGCGAAGAAGGAAGAGGGATAACTAGCCAAAATCTTGAATCATGGCCTTTGGGGGTAGTGGGGCACTTTGAGCCAGAGCTCAGTCGGCAATTGTGTTTGTTTGTTTGTTTTATTATGTACTTTGTGTTCTTATTTTGTATTTATATGTGGTGAACCGCCTTCTGTTCTTCAGATGAAGGGTGTTATATAAATGTGATTAATAAATAATAAACAAATAATTGCAACATCCATAAATTGCCATCAAGTTCCAGTACTTGGTTTTTAAGGAAAGGCATGCTGAATGGATCCATTTAGAGCGCAGAAGCAGTGAGGAATAGAATGGGTTCTTAATGCTTTCTCCATGTCTCCATTCCAAATCAGTCCCAACCTTCCTACTTGAAATGTTCAAAAAATATTTTGAGACTGAAATAAATACCCTAACCAGAGGTGTATTGGAAACACTGGAAGACATAAAGTATCTCAAGGAGGTGTATTGGCCTGGCAATAATTGGTCCTTCATGTCACCATTATATGTGGCCTGTCAGAGAAGAAGGGCTTCACTGTTCTCCTAAGTCTGACAGTAGTTTCATGCTAAATCACGCTGACTTGACTGCCTTCCAAGCCAAAATTCCTAATTCACAGGACTGTTCCCTGTTTTGAGATAACACAGCTGCAGTACATTGGGAGGCTCCCAAAATTAATTACATTGCTTACCTGCTGGCCCAGAACATGAGATCCCCCTGGTGTCAGCTATAGGTAATTTAGCAAAGATAAGCTTTAGCATTTGATCTGAGCTGAGCTTTGGCACAGACCTGGAAGCTGGCAAGGGTGCTTTGGGGTCCATTGACCAGATTGGGGTCCTCTCTGCTGCTGTATCTTTGGGGCTCCCAGAAGCTGAGTGAAGGTGTTGTATTATCTGCTTGCATATTGATTTGTTATTACTATTCTTGTGAATAATTTGCATGCCATTTAAAAATTTTCAAGACTTTTTCAGCACTTGACGTTTTCTTCCAAATCCCTGAAAAAGAACCCCTTTGCCCAGGGGCATACAAAGAGGGTGGTCCACCCCAGGTACCACTCCGGGGGGTGACAAAATGGCCTGCTGCCTCCCCCTGGCTGTAGAGCGGCCGAGGGCATGCACGCAGTCAGTATGGGTGCCCTCACGCGGTGTTCGTATGGGCTGCCACTTGCACATTGCCCGTACAGATTACCGCTCACGCGTGCTGTCCATACGGGCTGCCATGCATGTGCAGTCTGTATGGGATGCCACGCATGCACAGTCCGTACAGATGTCGTGCATGCATCGCCAGGTGGTTCGCCCCGCTCCTTAGCATCCTGCCGCAGATGCTGGAGAGGGTTTCTCCACCACTGCCTTTGCCTTCTGGCTTTTAAGTTAATTTTCCAAACGTATCTGCCACATGTCCAGAATATTATCAATTCGTCTGAGATGATACAAACTAAATTTGGCTTCAGGTGCTGCGCACTTGTTCTACTTGTACAGGGAAATATGTCACTTTCTAAACAGATTCAAACATGGAGCCACATTGATATCTCTGATCCTGTCACTGAAAGTGACAAAAGTTGGAGGATATATGAAATGTGTCTGTAATTAGCTGTTTCCTTCTTTGAGGCATCATCTCTCTGTTGCTAATTTTCTGCTTCTGAACAGATAAATAGACATGCCCCTGTGGGGGTTTTTTTGGAGGGGGGGAATGAGAGTTGTTTTTCTAAGCAACTGTTAGGATACTGTTTTCGTACCCTCATCATGCAAATTCAAAGAAAAAAGACTCCAAAACAGTGAAAGGTCAAAAGACTGTAATATTAGATTTGAATTATCTCTTGTTTTGTTCCCCCAAGAGCCTGTGTGGTTGGAATGTTGAACTAAGGCCTGCAGACCAGAGTTATAATTCTCACTTCACCATAAGACTCACCACTTCTCAGTCAAACCTATCCCAATTGCTATAGGTTGCTTTAAATTTCATCTTATGTAAGTTGCTTTATTTTCAGCTCCACCCCCTCCCCCAAAACATTTCATCTTATGTAACTATTCCAGCATGGATTCAATTGCTGGAATAGCCAGGTTAGCATGTTAATGGCCTGCTAAATATGAACAAAGGAGAGAGGCTCTCCTTTGGGAACAAAGCGAGTAGCTCTGTGACAAAGGGGAAATAGGTGGGTCTCCCTCCCTGGTTAGTTAGAAGAACAAAAGGCCAGAGTAGGGAGCTGAGTGCTGTGAGCTAAAAGCAGGATGCGAAAGTGCCGGGTTGAAAAGGCAGAGAGAGAGCCGGGCCTGATTTCTGCTGGAAACCAAGGCTGTGGTTATGGGAGAAACAAGACCCCCTTGGGATCTTAATGCTGTGAACCCCTTCAACATAGGCTTGGGCTGTACAGTATATATGTTTAAATAAACCATACACCACAAAGACACTACAGTCTCCTCTGTGCCTTATTCTAAAAGGAAACACGAACCCTAGGTAAGCACCTGGAAACCTTGAAATATTGCACCTCTCAGAGATTGGAGTGGCGTGAAACCATATTAAGAAAAAAACCAAGCAATGGAAGGCAAATGGGACATCACTGCTTCTTTCCCTTTCACAAACTCCAATAAAACTTCCACAATTCTTTGATTAAAATTTGTTAGCGATGTTGAGAAGCTGAATGAATCTGCTTCATGCTGGAGAATGCATTGACCATTTTTGTGCCGCAGCACTCTGGCTGAAATGATGCTATATTAAATACTTTTGTATCTGTGGTGCTACAGAGAGATGGTGGCATGTTAAATATTTGCCTTTCAGTTCTCGCAAAGTGAGGCATACAATTAGGTAATATGCATCTCTTAATAGACCAGCAGTGGGTGTTCAAGGTAACCTGGTGGCCCTGGGTAAATCATTATTGCTCAGGGGAACAAGGTTATGCAGCTTGTTCAAGTGTGTATGTGTTTGTGCATGTAACTAGACATTAATCTTAAAAGGTATCCCCATTTTGCGTCTCAGAATAAAATCAAACAAACAAGTTCAATTGACCCAAGACAAGAATTAGCAATTGAAATTTGAGTCCACTCAAGAAGCTGGTTGGAGGGTGGGAGGGTCAAGCCCTTGATGGAAGATCATAGGACTTGGATGAGGCCATGGCATGGGAAGTGAAGCACAGAAGAGGTGCTGCTCGTAATTGAGTTCAACAAGCATGAAAAACACTGCTCAGCTGCCTCCGAGAAGAAGTAATCTGGAGATAAATAAGTGACAACTATTTTAATGGAAAAACAAATATGGAGGGAGAGGTCTGGCAGAGAAATCTGGAAGAGAAATGCATTAAGAGAAACGCCCTGGTGATTACTGAAATTGGGATGCATCCATACTTTAGTAACAAGTGGTTGAATAGAGTCCATCATGTTTGGTCAAGCCACAAGGTCTCTTGGGATGGTTGGTGAGGAATTTCAAGGCTCAGATGCTCTTGGAATGGGCAATACAGTGGTACCTCGGGTTACATACGCTTCAGGTTACAGACTCCGCTAACCCAGAAATATTAGCTCGGGTTAAGAACTTTGCTTCAGGATGAGAACAGAAATCGTGCTCCAGTGGCATGGCAGCAGCAGGAGGCCCCATTAGCTAAAGTGGTGCTTCCAGTTAAGAACAGTTTCAAGTTAAGAACTGACCTCTGGAACGAATTAAGTACTTAACCCGAGGTACCAATGTACATAACTTTTGCTCTAATCTTTGGCATGATATTACACCTCTGCTGAGGGAACTGCACTGCTGCCAAAATGCTGCCAGATACAGTTCAACGTTCTGCTCTTAGCATTTGAAGACCTAAACATCTTAGAACCAGGTTGCTACCCTGCCTAGCAACTGCACTCCTCAAACTGCTGAGAGGTCCTCGTGCTCTAGAGGTGCACATAGTTGGCACTGGAAACTGGGCTTTTGGTGTTTCAGCTTCAGCTGTCTAGAATTAAGTATCAGCCAAAATTAGAGGAGCACAATGCGTATGCACCTACTGAAGACATTTTTTATTATTATTCAAGAAGGCTTTACATGATGGATGACCCCATCACTTATGGAATATTGATTGCATACTTGCAGTTATGATTTTATTGTTTTTAGTTTTCTAAAAACGATTCTATTGTTTTTAGAAATCGGGTTCCATATTTTATCCTATTTTTATATTGTAGATGGCTTTGGTGGCCTCTGGCTGGGAAGCAGTTTAGAAATCTGTTAAATGAAATCAATCAATCATAAGAGTGATCCAAATGTTGAAGACCAATCCCAGATTTAAAAATAATCCCCAAGGTGGCCATGCAATTTCACCACAACTTCAGCATACTGGAGAAGAAGAAGAAGAAGAAGAAGAAGAAGAAGAAGAAGAAGAAGAAGAAGAAGAAGAAGAGACTATATAGCAAAGAAAATTGGGAATGCAACATTATGAAACCCAGACTTTGTTGCTGTTTTTTTAATACAAAAAAATCTAAATACAAGGACTATATTAAAACAATAACTCATAATAAGCACAACAAATTAGTAATAGCAATTGAAAATATAAAACAGCAGGAGACAAGGAATTATGCATGAATAATGTTATGTAAATCAGTGCATTTTGATTTTATGTGTAGTTGTTAGTAGTTATGTGCAGTGGAGATGGGCTAAATGTCATTATGAGGACATTTTTTTGCCTTATATACTCTAAACCCTGGGCCATCACTAATGTAGTAAGTGAAGATTTACACTGGACTTTCCATGTTTCATTAACTACAATGAGTATGAAAACCACACTGTTCATACACTGTATTGTTAACATTATAATACACTATATTATAAATACAGCAATGAAATGTTAAAGAAGCCATCTTTGCCGTGCTGCTACCAAGTCCTGAATTCCCACTCCATGTTTTAGGGTGTGTTTTCTAAGAGGAAGTATGCTGTTGGTTGTTCTTGTAGGAGGTAAATCTCTAAAACTGTAATTAGGGAAAGAGTTATGAATTATCAATGGCCCAAAAGCCGCTGTTGAAAACCAGGCTGGTTTAATTATCCAGCCCATTGCATTCCAGCTCACAGCACCAAAGCTTTTAAATCTAAGACTATAAACCCTAGATGGGGAGTAAATATTTTTCCAGAGAATCACATTTTATACAAATTGCCGTAAAATGTTTGATTACACGTTATAAATATATAGATATATAGATGCATAGACAGATCTAGGCCCTAAAAAATTAAGGATGTCAGTGGCACAACCATGTCTATTGGCTGTCCAGAGAAAATGTTCAAATTGCTTTTCCACCTGTGAATGCGCGTTCCAGCTGTTTTGGATCATACACAGCCCATATGAACACTCAGCACTGGGACTGCAGAAATGTTTTTTGTGTTCTCATTTTGTATTTTTCATCTTGCAAACCATCTTGGGATCTTCATACGATGAGCGATATACAATTTATTTTATAATTTATATATTATATTTTATTATATTAAATTAAATTATAATTTATTATTAATTTATTATATTAAATTATAATTTTATAATTTAATTTAATTTAATTTAATTAATTTAATTAATTGATAAGTAAAGGACCAAAGAAAGCTAAATCTTGGCCTAGTAAAGTCAAGGAAGCAAAGGAAGCCGAAGTTGTTTCAACTCACATGTTCATCTTTGGCCAGAAATGGGAACTAGTCAAACACATATGACTATTTGCATTTGCTTTGTTGTTGTTTAGAAGTCTGGTAATAATATGTAATTCATGGCTCTTTTATAGCATTTTGACACATACATTTTACATTGGAATGAAGCTACATAACTAAAGGTTGGCGTTCGTTTTGTATTACAGTGGTACCTCAGGTTAAGTACTTAATTCGTTCCAGAGGTCCATACTTAACCTGAAACTGTTCTTAACCCGAAGCACCACTTTAGCTAATGGGGCCTCCTGCTGCCGCCGCACCGCAGGAGCACAATTTCTGTTCTCATCCTGAAGCAAAGTTCTTAACCTGAAGCACTATTTCTGGGTTAGTGGAGTCTGTAACTTGAAGCGTATGTAACCAGAAGCATATGTAACCTGAGATACCACTGTATTTCCAAACGTAAGGCAGAGACCTCTTCATCCACCCAGAAAAGCTTGCTGGGACAAAAGCTTGTTGAGACCAAAATGTCTTCCGTCGTTCTAGAAAAGTTGAGATAGCGGGTTACTGTTGTATCTCACCAGTGATGCTGTTTCACAAAAACAAGGGAAGCTACACTACAAGTCCTGCTCCACCTTACTGGAAAGTGGGCTTCTGTCATTCTGCGGACTTTAGAGAGAAACTCTCCTTCAGAACACAGTGGCCTAGTGGGCCTATAATGGATAAGGTGGCCTCTCAAGTAGCCTGGTCCTGAGCTGGATAGGGTATTATATGTTGTACAAATAATCACTCTAGCTTGCGAGACATCACATCCATTTTGCCTCTTTCATCTTCCTACATTTGGACAAAGCAAATAAAACATAAGGCAATAAAAACCAGTCCTTTGGCATACAAATTAGTGTTCTAGCTTCATTTTGTGGAGGGGTAAAAGTGAAGGCAATATATAATTCCATTACATACATACATATACGCACACACACACTTGATGCAAGCTGCTTTCCTGACTGGTGACTTGGACGCTTTCGGCAAGATTTCTCACTTTCCATATTAAATAAAACAATAGATTCCTGTTCACAGACTTCTGATTTCCTGTTGCTAATTAGGCTTTCAAAACACCCTTTTTACAAGTGCAAATGGACTAAATCTATAACAAAAATGTCCTGGAGGTACAAATAGATTTTGTTCATTTCCTGTGAATAATCTCTTTCCGTCTTTGACATCCTGTAGTATAGCTTAACTCCCTGCCCCCCACCAAAGCCATTCTCCTCTCACAAACGTTTTATCCTTACTCAGGTGCCATTTGAGACAGTAATGCACAGTTCAATCCCCTACACTTTTCACTTTTTTTCTTTTCTTTTTGAAGTTGTAAATATCAATCAACTAGGTTTTGTATGCTCTGAAGCCCAGTGGAAAACCACTCACTTAGAGGCATCTATGTACCCAAAGAGTGGCAAAACTTCAAAACATCTATTGTGCTTTCTCCCTTGTGACATGCAAAACATGTTTTTCGTCTGGTCTTTCCCTCATGCACACACACGTATGCACGCACACAAACACACACAAAATCTTTGTAATAAAGTATCATAAACAAGAGGAGCCCAAATGGCACTTGAGAACTGAACTATAGAATCAGCACCATTGTGGTCCATGCTTATTGTTAATTTTAAGTATTATATATTGAATTTTTAGTGCTGCCATTTTTCTTAGAGAATATTTGTTGATAGGTGGCTATTTGCATTAATCAATCTTTTTTTTTTCCCTTGGCAGCTGTTGTTCATTTTTGTTTGACAATAATAAGCAGGGGGTACCACCTTCCCGCACTTAGAAATATAGCCTATTAAGAAGGCTTGATAACTTCTCATTGAGATGCTATTTTTCTGCCTACCAGAAGGGGGGGGGCACAGTTTGTAGAGTTCAGCAAAATCTGTGCCATTTGATTCTGCTGAAACTTTGAGACCCGAAGGCTGGGTGATCCACCTGCGACACAGCTTGAAGCTCTCAAGATCACACAGTTCACCAGTTGAACAGCTGAGCTGTTTCAGATGCAATGAACAAAGAAAAAAGGGGAATTATCAAAGTGTAGCCATGCCAGATTATATCAGTAACAAAAGGCCATGATCCAAGCACTTATAGAATTGGTGTGCATCAAAATTCCCAGCATCCTCCACCCCAGATCCCAATTCAACATGGCAGTATGTACATGAGAACAATTTATGCATAGAGCACCACTCTCAGAGCATGAACAGAGCCCATTGTCAAGTCTACTGTAATAAGTTTATGCACACACACACACACCACATTTGAGGCCTGCCCAACTTGTGACACACTAAGTCAAATGCATCTCACCAGCACTATGAACTGCCATGTCTTGGTGGTGTGGGGTGTTCAGCTTGCTGAATTGCAAGCTTCCAGGACTTCGCCACATGCTTTGGCAGCAATTGCATACTGTAGAGTCCAGATGCCAGCACTTCTAGAGATTTTTGGCTCAGTGAGGAGAAATCCTCCATTCATTTATGAAGGCTTATGAGTGTACTGAGGAACAATTGGATATTTGGCCTATGCACACATACAATTCTCCTTCCTTTGTACAAATGACTTAAAATGCTAAGTTTGGGGGCAATAACTGGTTTCTTCTCTCCAAAACCAAGTCAGTTATAATGTACCTATTCTGAACTTTTTGAAACAAGTGGCAAACCGAAACACAGGCATCCTTTGAAATTTGTGCTTCTCTGAATATTGCAGTACAATTCCCCAGCTAATGAATACAAAATGAAAAAAAAAGAACACTGGAGTAAAATGTGCATAAAAATTGATACATTCATGAAAATAAATTATCAAAAATGATTTTATATTGGGGAATACTCTCCATATAAAAAAATGTTTATATTGGGAGAAATTTGCACTGAAATGCTGATGAATTTTCATGGGGATTCTTTAAAAAATAAAAAGTGCTTCACAAACTGATGTGGAAATGTGGAGAGTTAAATTTAAGATTGGAAAAATGAGAAACTGAGAAAAGTCGAAATTGACAGATCTGCCCATCCCTAGTTATAACCTAGAATGGATCTTAAGGATTAATTTGAAAGAAAAGAGAGAGTGAGTTAGCACCAAGAAAGTATTCTGGAAGCACATGGAGTTGGTGGCAGAGGAGTGGTGTCATATTTGTAATATTTAAGAAATTTATAGATAAAAGAAGTAATGTATGAGCCTTAAATGTCAGCTATATGCACAACTAGAACAGAATAAATGGCCAATGCAGGTGTGATTTATCGATTAACTTTGCACAGTTTGAAACAAGCGATTGGCTATTTGCATTTCCAGTTTGTGGTAATAAAACTCTAACTTTTTCAATCTAAACCTTCTTCTGGCATTAGTGTATGCCTGCTTCATCTACCATCCTACTGGAAATTAACTTGGGGAGGAGATGCAGGGGGGGGGGAATCTTAAATAAACAATTTTGTTGCCTGTCAAAAATGTTCAGTCTTTCCAAACTACATATATTTCAAAGGTAACTATTTATATAAAGAGCTCAGCCCCACTGAATTATTTTAAGGCTGCAGTCTTAATGCAAAACCAGATTTGCCTCACACAAAGTGGGGAATGGAAGTGAGGTGAGGCACTCGTCAATTGACAATAACTCTTCTCAGTAGGGAAGAGGAGATAATAATAATAATAAAGCCTATATAGACCCTGATCTAAATCCAAATATAGACTTGGTCAGCACAACACACGTGCAACCTGGGACCATGTCTGGAGATGTCCATTCCATGAAACATTGCAGTCCACAAGCAGACACATCCTATCAACATCTTAACAGTGCCAACTGGAGCCATACTGAATGAGTCATATTTGAATGTGTAGAGCAGGACTGGGGAACCTTTGGCATTTTAGAAGTTGCTAAACTACAATTCCCATAATCCCTGGCCATTCTCCATGCTAGGTAGGGATGGGAGGAGTTGCGCCCCGAGGCCCCCAAACCCTTCCCCAAGTAAATAACTTCACACTGATACGTAATTTTGGTTTAATTTAATGGGCAAAATTTAGGCCACAACTTTATTGATTACAACAAAGTGAGTGGTATTGGCTTAGGCATTGGTAGCAGACTATAACTGACTCCTGCCTCTCTGGGTGGTAGTCTGAAAGGGTAAACACCAAACAAGGGAGCAACATTGATGAAGATCAACTGAAGCTCACCCCGGGATTCCTGTGGTCCTGGCATGGCCCTAGCCCCTCAAGTGGACTTCAGATGAGATCCAGGACTCCCAGATTCCTTTACTGGAATACCCTATTTCTGGAGGGGCAGGTGATGGCCGCATCAACCCTCCCACACACTTCATTAAGCCAATGCCTAACTGCCAAACCTTACAAAGTTGTGATAATTGCTAAGGGGGTATGGGGAAACCAAGTGGCCACTGCCAATTTGCCAAGTGGAAAAATTCCTACCTGGCCCCTGTTCCAAAACAGGCCACCAACCAATATCCAAAGCAAGGCCAAAGCAGCAAAACCTACAAATAGGGAGGGCGGGTATTCGGCAGCGTGAAGCAAGTGCCTCAGCCACATCGCACTGCCGCTTTTATAGGCCCCCACCAATCACGCCACCTGCACCGATTGGCTCAAATGGCCTGGTGTGATTGTGGGGCCATACAGACAAGGCCTGGGCCATGCCCAGCACCTTCAACCTGGCGGGGGTTGTCTCAGGGGCCCATGCACAACCAGGACCCTCATTAATAGGATCCCATTTGTAGTTCGGCAACCTCTGGAGAGCCAGAGGACATCACCATCACCCTTTCTTAACGGCAAACTCAGTAGGTGACTGCTGAGAGGATTGTGGCTGTGATATGGCCACCGGGAAAGAAGAGGGAGGTATCAGCATGTTCTGGAGAAAGCCGTGGTTTAGAGGAGTACAAAAATATTTGGAGGGGGAACTCTAAGGGGAGAACCGCCCTCCCAGGCCTTTAAGTATTGAGCATGCTGAGTGGCAACAAAACACCGGGAGATATGGAAAAGCAGGAGAGGAGGAAGAATGGAACTCTAAACTGGAACATTCCATACGGCAACATTTTGTTGCAGCTACAACTTGTTCAGCCTCTGCATGTGGTTCCTGAAACAACAAAGGGAATGTCTGCACTGCTTTAGTTTCCATGCACATGCCATCCTAGCTGACTTGGCATTCAGGGGTACAATATCACAGACAGCAAACGGGCATGTTCAGTTTCGTGTGTGGCTAGGTGTGTAGCTTTCATAAGCAGCAGCCTATGTGCAATATGATATGGCCTCTGGAGTTTTGCTTAAGACATGGATGTGCAGTGAATGGCAATAGAGAGATAATTCCCTCCCATCCTGTATGTGTGTTTCGCTAGTGTGCCCTGATAACAACACCATTTATGATACAAGTTTGAACACTAAGGGCTCATTTAGAAAGGCACTACTGATGGCTGTATACAGCTATGATTGCCTTCAGACATTGTTCAGACATTATTAAAGCAGCAGTACCAGCTGAGTGAGCAGACAGAATTGCATTTGTCTGGTAGGACTTCCTGTGATGTTTACCTCTGACTGGGATACATAAACAAGTCCTCCTTTGAGTGTCAACTGAATGCAGACACAACTGCGCACTTGGTAGACTGGTGCATCTCTGATAAGGCCCATGGCATGATCTCATCATGAAAACTTAATAAAGTCCAAGCCTTGGCATCTTTAAGAAACACCAGCAGCCTGATGCTTGGGAAAGTTGGAATGCTGCTTTGTGGCTCTCGGTATGTGTATTATTATATAGCCCCCTTTTCTGCCCCACAGAAAACAGTTGTCTGGGAAATGAAGGGTAGGCTGGTAAACAACATCTCTGAAAGAAGCTTCTTCTGAGATTTGGTATCCTACTGGCATGTCTCAATAGAACCTTCCAGCATTGAAACTCACAATATTGCTGAAGACCGTCAGCAGTACACAATACACAATATTACATGTATTGCAGCTCGAAGAGCAGCCTAAATCCTGTAAAAGGGAACTAACTGAAGACAGGATGATCAACAAAATTAAGGTAAAATGTATAAACAAGGCAGCAGTGGTTGTGGGATATTTAAAATGCAGTCAAACCAACAATTCATGCTTTGCTATAGGCACATGATAGGCACTGAAGCTCACAGAATTTTCCTGTAAATTTGCTAGAGAGGACTCTGTGAGAGAATCTCCCACTGTGCCCTACCAGGGGGGGTGGTGTAGCTATATATATTATCTTACCTGCCGGGGCACATCTTCTTTTTCATCACTTCCCACTGAGCCAGAGATGTGAAAGCATCTTCAGTGCTCACTCCATTTTAAGCTGGACTAAAGTATGTCATTGTAACTGAATTACCATTTTAAGCCTGCCTGAACAAAGCTGCTGTATCTGTTACTCTTCAACTAGTATTCTGAGTAAATGTTATTTTTTCACATTTTACAAGACTGTGTGCAGCAAAACCCAGAAAAATACTTCCGGGTTTGTCGCATTCGCATCCTGAAGGATACACAACCAGAGGTGTGTGTATCCAGAGGTACCACTGTATTTTATTTCCCAAAGCTTGCCCGTGTAAGATGTTTATCATCCTTCTAAACTGCGCAACAGAGCAGGTCGTTCCATGGGGAGGGAATTCAAAACTACAGGCACCACCGCTGAGAAGTCCCCCTCTCTTCTGCCTGCCAGTCTAACCTTGAACGTGGTCAGCATTCAGATTCAAACCTTACCTTGCCATACGGAGAAGGTCATAAGAGGAAAGGCATTTGGGAAGGCCGAAGAGGGAAAACTCTGACCCACAATCTTAATTAGGCTTGACGGAGATACTAAGTTGGCTTCTGAGGCCATTCCCCATGAAACATGCCCGTGTGTCTCACACCTCATCTTAAGACTACAGGGGAGAGGAGGGAAGGGGCAAGTTTAATTGCACCTCTTAATGAGGGTGAAAGAGGAGAGCGCAAAATATGGTCTGAAGCTCAACATCAAAAAAACTGGGCCCATCACCTCCAGGCAAATAGAAGGGGATGAAATGGAGGCAGTGAGAGATTTTACTTTCTTGGACTCCATGATCACTGCAGATGGTGACAGCAGTCACAAAATTAAAAGACACCTGCAATGACAAACCTAGACAGCATCTTAAAAAGCAGAGACATCACCTTGCTGACAAAGGTCCATATAGTTAAAACTATGGTTTTCCCTTTAGAGATGTATGGAAGTGAGAGCTGGACCATAAAGAAGGCTGATCACTGAAGAATTGATGTTTTTGAATTATGGTGCTGGAGGAGACTCGGCACAAGGCACAAGGAGAAAGGGACAACAGAGGACAAGATGGTTGGACAGTGTTCTTGAAGCTACTAACATGAGTTTGACCAAACTGTTGGAGGCAGTGGAAGACAGGAGTGCCTGGTGTTCTCTGGTCCATGGGGTCACGAAGAGTCAGACATGACTAAACGACTAAACAGCAAAAAAAGAAGTCTGTGGGTTTATACAGTTCATAACAGAGATGATTCAGTCATAAAGTAATAGATTATTTTTTACTTTTATGGATCATTGACAGGTAACACCGCTCTGTGTTTGCATGCCTGCATGTTTACTGTTCTCTCCTAATCTTTATCTTTCATGACCAATGCTCTTGAATGTAAACACATGTTTTTCTCTGCTCCATTCACTTCTGTTCCAGGACTTTGGAATCACATGGCGTGAGTCTCTGCAAAATAAAATGTTTTGCACAGATAAAGGTACCACTGCAGTCCTGCAATAATGAGTAGCAGGCTTCCAGGGAGCTTTGCCTAAACCTCTCCAAACTTGTAGAAATGGTCCAAATGAAAATTCTCACGGGGTGAGCCAAGGTTAAAATCTGGCAGAGATCAGAAACGAAGAGAATTCCATTAACTCTGTCTGCGGGTCCGTTATCGCAAGCTGCCATTTGATCAGGCCTTGTCTCAGCTCTGGGAGGTTGGCAGTGGTATGAAAGGTTTTCACAAGTTGGAATGAGTTGTGAGTGCAACTACAAATTAATTTTTCCTTATGCAGAATTAGTCTGTCAATCACTTTCACAGAAGGTTAGGAAAATGCTCACATTCCTCAATGCAAGAGTACTTCCTGGATTTCACTAGCTGCTAATGCAATACTTTGCCACTTTTATGATCTCGATGGGAGCAGTCTGATGCCCCTGAATATATATGATCATGTGGATTCAACTTTCTGGTAATGGTCATATAACAATTTACTTTTGATCATGTGCTTCCCAGGCCCCATCCATCAGCCAAAGACCGAGCAACTTCATTGAGTTTTCTTTCCCTCTCCCTGGTAGGAATCATATATCATAGAAATACAGTGGTACCTTGGGTTAAGTACTTAATTCGTTCCAGAGGTCCGTTCTTTACCTGAAATTGTTCTTAACCTGAAGCACCACTTTAGCTAATGGGGCCTCCCGCTGCTGCTGCACCGCTGCTGCACGATTTCTGTTCTCGTCCTCAAGCAAAATTCTTAACCCGAGATACTATTTCTGGGTTAGCGGAGTCTGTAACCTGAAGCGTCTGCAACCTGAAGCGTATGTAACCCAAGGTACCACTGCATAAACTTAGAAGGGACCACGAGGGCCATCTAATCCAACCCCCTGCAATGCAGGAATCTTTCACCCAACATGGGTCTTGAACTCACAACCCTGAGATTAAGAGTCTCATGTTCTACCAACCTTGCAAATGAAGAAGTAGTGACTGAGTTTGCTTTTTTCCTTGCTCATCCCAGTCCTCATTCCTTTTGTGCCACATGTCTTTCAGTCTGTCAGCCAGAGGCAATAGATTATTTGAGCTTACTGATTGTTGCAAATCATCCTGAGACTTTTTCAGGTGAATATTGGGATAAAAGCACACTATACGAACAGACACGGTTAGCAGCAGCAATCACCACAATCCCACTTCCCTTAAATTCGTTTCCTTTCAGTTAAGAACAGAAGAACAGCCCTGCTGGGTAAGACCAAAGGTTCACCTATTCCTGCATCCCACTTCTCACAGTAGCTCGCCAGATGCTACTGGGAAGCCCCCAACCATCATGCCAGACATGGATGAAGGCAATAGCTCTCTCCTGCTGCTTATTTACCTCCCAGAAACCGGTCTTCAGATCCATTAAGTGTTAGGCATTTTATGATGGAACACTGAGCATTAACGTAAATCCTAGCAAATTGACAGAAAGAAGAGCGTCTAATCAAAGTCCACCTTGAGTCTCCTGAGCCGCTGTGTACAGATGGAGTAATTGGAGACTGACGTTAGTTTGCTAAGGCCTGGTGGGGCCCCTTTCCTTTTTACCTGACTGCTTCATCCGCTGAGCGTGAATAATTTGTCATATGCATAAAGCTAATTGTCTTTTGTGTTTATTTTAGGAGCTCATTATGAAAACTACATAAATGACACTGAATGAGGTGTTGACTCAGCATGAACTATTACGGGAAAAATACACAACGCTGTGCGGAATTGCCTTTTGCATGGCAGACAGTGATGAGTAATGAGCGCCACTAATGAAGTATAGCAAAGAATCATTAAGAGAAAAAAGAGGAAGGAGGAAGCGAAAGAATGCCTCCTAATTGTTTTATTTATTTGTTTTTGAGCGTCTAAGGCATTTATCACTTTTGTATCTGGGTGCCATGTCGTACAAATAAATCCAACATGAAGGAAGCATTCACCATAATCCATGAGCCTGTCAGAGCGAAACAACTACATATTAAGTTAAATCTGTAATTTATCATTCCATGGTTTCTTCCCACTTTAAATAGCTGATGTGAGTGGGTTGGTGGGGCAGCGTAACATTTACTCTCACCCTGCAAGCCTGAGGAAAACTGCACGCTCACACCTGGCATTTCTGTTAGGCGAGAAGCTGCCAATTGTGCCAATGTCAGCTTCCTTACCTATGGCATACCACCCATCATTTCTCTGGTAAAAATAAGGACATCCTAATATTATTATTATTATTATTATTATTATTATTATTATTATTATTCCCTGTCCATCTGACTGGGTTGCCCCAGCCACTCTGGGCAGCTTCCAACAAATATAAAAACACTGTAACAACTTCATGGTGAGTACCGAAAAAACACGACAGAAAAATTACTGAAGTAATGTATCCACAGTGTTGGAACACTTAAAAACAGCATGATAATAATAATAATAACAATGCGTAATTGTTCTTTATGGTACAATCAAGAAAGGTCTCTGCAACCTAGAACCCAAAGGTTAATAAATGAGGTGAGAACAGTGCTTTTTGTATAGCTCTATTACATCACTGCCCAAAGTGTCTACTCAAGTCATCTTCTTCATCAAAGTATAACATTTCTTTAAAACCTGAAATCCCTTCTAGGGATGGCATTGTAAACAAACATATAATAACCAAGAGCTGCAAAAAGAATTCGGCTAGCCCATTCCATCACAAAATTCGGCTAGCCCATTCCATCACAAAACAAGCACACTGAGCCTGGAATGCAGGCAAGAAAACAATTAATATTGCCATCACTTGCTTTGCGGGGATTAATTAGTAGGGGGAGGAAGAAATAACAGCAGGTATAGGAAACACAATCATTGCCTGTGTCTTAAGTCAGAGGAATCTGAGCTGACAACGAAAAATCAGCTTCCTGCAAGGTTTTCCTATAGGTTTGCTATTGTTGCCTGGTTAACTTTAATAATAGCCAGCCAATAGGAAAATGAACCAGCAGGAGGTGGCATTCCTGTGAGTCAAGCCAATCTTCAATGAGGCCTTCAGCCACCACCCGCCAGCTTCTTCCTGGCACCGGAGGAATGAGGGACTGAAAATAAGACACAAACCATGTTAAAGAACACGCCAGACGGCATGAGGTTTCCAAAAGGTTGGTCACATCTGAGAAGTCATCTTTTCTGACTCTGTTATCAAAGTCACTTTCACAAACACATGAATTTTGATTAGACGGTTTCTTGTCCTTTTTGTTCTTTTTTTATTCAATGTTTTTAAAAGGACACACACACAGACACACACACCCACGGTCAGGAAAGCACGGACACTTCTCTCAAAGTAATTGAAGCATCCTTTGCAAATTCCTTCCTGGAGACAAGGGGCTCCAGAATGCCCTTTGCAACTTAATCAGCCTGCTTAAAGTTCTCTAGTAGAACAAAAGCCTTTCCATGATTGCTTTCTCTTTGATATTGAAAACAATAGAGGGGAGAAATCACGATAAGAATCCCAGACTGATTATGGCAGTGCAGAGTGAAGTGTGTATTAAGAAGTCAAACTTTTTAGAATCATGCCTGATAGCAGCGATTGCGGATTCTCTTGCAACTGCTTGATTAAAAAGAACAGGCCTCGATGATCCTCAAAAAGGAGTGTATGAGCTCAACAGTATTACAGAAGTTGAGAACACTTCGGATTTATCTTGCGCTTTAGGGAACTCAAAGCACTTCGCAGGCATAGCGTCAGAGTGAAGTTTGATGTAGCAATAAAAGAATATGTGTAGAGAACAAGTGTCAGCTCATAAAATGGGACTTCCACCTCCCTATACCTGTTCTGGGGTTCCCCCTATCCCACAGAGCATATTTAGAAGGCATGGGGGGCACAGAGGGAGGAAAGTTCTGTTGTGCAAGTGGACCTCATGCCACATACAACAACAACACAGTCCAAAAACTTCTCTCTGAGAAGCTCCTTTCCCCAACACACTTAGCTGGCAATATCTCTGCTGGCTTCCTACAAAGATGCTGAGTTTCTCAGGCTTCAGTTTGCTGCTCATGAGGGATTTGCTTGGGTTTCCAGTGATGAATCATCAGGTAGCCTAAACCCGCTGAAATAGAAAAACACCAGTCTTCCGCATTCACCTAGAGTGGAACCTCTCACTTAACGAAATCTTTTCTCTTTGCAAATGTATTCTTTTATTTTTTTAAAAAAACACACACAAGCTATTTTTGATGTCTCCATTATAGACAACAGGGAGATATCCAAAGTCTCAAGTTTTCAGAATCTGAAATGCAATGGTCCAAAATGAATCAGGCTCCTGTCTGTAGCACTGAAGTAGAATCTGAAGTGACATGACCCTATTGCATAGTTATGGCCTGAGTTTTGTTTATTGGTCACACGAGAGTCTAGCACATAATATATATCAAATAATATCTGCTTAAGGAAACTCCATGGAATTTCAGGCATCGTGTGGCTGATATTTGTTTACAGACTGAGCTGTTTCTTTTGCTGGAGGGGCGGACAGGCAAGAAGCATTGAGACACACATAAATGTATTTCCTCCCTTTCATTTTAAGTAAACATACCCACCCCCAAAGAGATGAATTACTTGTTGTGTGATAGCCTTAAAATATATTAAACACAATAAATCTTTGCCTGCAGGGATCGTGTGCAGCAGAGACTGTGGGTTTTAAATGAGGGTGGGTTTTGCGTGTGAAGAAATTTAGTCCAGTCATGATTTAAATAAACAAAACACTTGTTATCAGCATCACAGAGATGAGATATTTTAGTTGGGGCAAATATATATATATACTGCTCAGTGATCTAATTCACAGCGAGATATAGCCAAAGGGAAGGAATGACAAGAGATTAAGGGGAAACATAATATCTAAAGCATACATTAAGCATAATTAATAACTGAAAACAAAAACTGAGAGAAAACCTCATCCCCCCCCCCAAGTACAGTGCACTGAAACAAATAAATACATCAAAGTCTCATGGTGTTACATATTCATTAAGTTAAGGGTGGGATACTGTGTACCCCAGCTGGCCATCTATGAGGACATTTCCGTATGTTGTTCTAGATAGATAAATCAGTAGAAAGGTGACAGCTTTACACGTAAGGACTAGTGCTTTGTTCAGGTGCTGACAGAGGAAATTTAGGGACTCAGTTACATCAGTAAAAAATAAATGTGTGTGATGCTAGATGGCACTGTAGAGTTTGAACCTTTGCCAATGTGATTTCCCATTATTTGCTTTACAATGCATTTTCCTGAAATGTTTTTTTTTTTTTTTTTTTGATGTGTCTAGATCCAGCCTTGGAGGGAAGCCTGGGGAGGGGGAAATCAAACCATAAGGAAAAATATGTTCAAGAACGAGTGGAGATTGAGGAAATTACTGGCGTGGAGACCCAAGCTTACGGCATTGCTACGATTGCGGTGCAGGCGGGACTAGTCAAACTTGGCTCCCCACCAGCACCAGTACGATGCCTCCTTTGTACAAGTCCGTAGCATATGGGGTTATCTCAGTTCCAGCAATGGACATGCTGGTGGGGAGCCAAGAGTCCTGAGTGAATCTCCACACCCCATCTCTCCCACTTCCTCTTCATCATCATCATTACCTCCTCTATGGGTGCCGCTAAGTGCCCTCTGTCTTTGAGCTCTTTGCTCTCCTACTGTTAAGGCTTGCCAGGTTCGGGGAGATGGAGGGTCTGGAATGCTTTCTAATGACAATGTGTCAGCTGGGTGTTGTTTTTGGCTCTTCCATGATTTCCCCCTCATCTACCTATGAGCTGCTACCCCCCTCATGCCCTTGTTGTAAAGCTATACTGTCTTCCTCTTCCTCCTCCCTGAAAGGGTCAGGATGGGGAGGAGGTCTCCACCATTTCCCCTCTGCCCAGTCCCTGACAATTAGTTTTCTTTAACAGTGGAAGCAGGTTTTCAGATTATACACAGCTCTTCTTCAGGCTTTGATTATGAGAGCAAAAAATAAACATCCAATAGTCTAGATAGAAACAACTGGGTAGTCAGGCTGATGGTTACTTGGTTGCAGAAGTTTACTGGCCATTGCTGTTGGCATGGAGATAGTCTAGGTTGAATGCAAACATGCCATTCTGATGTCATGTGTGATGTCACAAAGAGGATATGCTTTAAGTCTTGGTAAAGTCCAAAACAGGTAACAGTCAGACTGCATCTCAGCACTGTCAAGATGGATCTGCATAATAGGTGATGAATAGTTTTTTTTGGGGGGGGATATATTAACTTTTACTATTGGGGAAAAGTTTTAGATTGGTTTGTCAGTTTATAACCTATCAAGTTGAGGCCAATATATATACATTCACAACCCTGCACCCATCAAATTATCGACTTTATGTGTGACTTTGGGACTGATTCATACAACCACATTTCCTTTGGGACAGATTCATACAACCACATTTCCTTTCTCTATAGCAGGTTTTTCTCTGTATTTGAAAAAAATAACCAAGAAGTAGAAGATAAGGATCCAGGAATATGTGCCCTCTGTCTTTGAGCTCTTTGCTCTCCTATTTTTAAGGCTGTCTGGGTTCTGGGAGATGGTGGGTCTGGAATGCTTTCTAATGACAATATGTCAGCTGGGTGTTGTTCTGGCTCTCCCATGATTTCCCAACTTTCCCCCTCATCTGCCTCTGAGCTGCGACCTCCCGCAAACCACAGTTGTAATCTATACTGTCTTCCTCTTCCTCCTCCACGGAAGGGTCAGGATGGGAACGTGATCTCCACCACTCCTCCTCCTCTGCCCAGCTCCTGACACCATGATACTTACAGGTGAATTCAATGTTGCTGGGAAATGTGCTAGTTAGTGTTGTGAAATGTAGCCAATGCCAGGCATGTATTCATCTCAGCAGCACTGTCACTTTGTGCTTAGAATTTACCAGGCGGCTTTCCTGCCAGCCTGCGTAGCATCAACCATGTAGCTATTTGAGATTACCTAAATAATCCAATTTGTGGGAAAGCAGCTAAAGGGGGAACAGTACAAATCCTGTCTTCGTCTCAAGAATGGAGTGTCAGTAGAAAGAAAATCTATTAATTCTCCTGCAAAGGTGAAACAGCACAGATAAGAAAGACTGGAGCCACAAAAGCTTTGGTTCTGGACTATAGCTATGAACAACTCATTGCCTCAGGCTAGTCCATATCTGAGCAAACATGTCCCGAGGTAACAATATGTTTCCTCAAAGGACATGTTTCATCCTGGCTACTTGTACTTTTTTCCCTTCTCCTCTCCCCCTCACGCATTCATGTTTGGACATGGCCAAACGGTAATTTGAGTTTGCATTACCTCTACCTGGAAGCGAAGATTTTTGCCGGGGAAGGTCTTCCATCTTGCTGACAAGCTCTTCTGAGACACAAGAAGTGTCGAGCCATCTCAAGCTGCCAAGTGCCAGCCCCTAAGGCAATATTGACATTGAAAGGGAATGGCAAAGAGTTGCGATTTGTTTTCCTGTGACACACCACTGAGGAACGAGGGTCACTTTCAAAAATGTGTAGGCGTGCCGCTGAAAAATACAGTGAGAGGAATTTCAGCTAATATATTGGAGCAACTAAAAATGTCTCAAATCTCTACCAATAGGTCAGTGATATTTAATTAAATGGTCATTTCCTGCAGCATGTCCTGGATGTCCTTCAGTGCATTGTCCAAGAACTGTACTTGCTTCCAGACCTATGAAACAACATGAAGCAATGAGATTCGAGCATCTCCTCACTTGGTATGCATTTATCATTTGCTTCACAGTAGTAAGACAAGAGGAGAGTTCTCCAAATAAGAATAGTAGGAAAAACGAAACACAGACATGCATTGGAATAGATGCAGAGTGCGGTGAGTACTGGATGAATTAATACAACACCAGACCTAACACATTTTGAGCCAACTGGCATAAAAAAAAAATTAGTTTATTCACATGCATCATGAATTGCTACAGCCCACACTGCTGGAAGGGAGCAAACCAGCGACCCAAATCTCCTCTCTGGTCCTCACTGCTGTCCCCAAGTGGTTTATATATATTTCCTGGCTTTCATTAAACAGCCCTTTAATTTCTGGAACTGACTGACTTTGCCCACTCACTGTACTGTGCTGTGTGGTAACACAATTAGGCACAGGGTAAAACACAAGGCATCATACCAAAGTTAACCCAGAAGAAAATTAACTTTCACTGAAGGTTTTTGAAAGGCAGCAATTTGAGCAGGGGCAGATTTCAGAATAGCTTTAACAATTAAACATAAGAGCAGTAAAGACACATCGATATATACCTAAATCTAGACTTTCTCTCTACTTAAAGCAGTTTCAGCTCATCCTAATCCCTTGGCCAGCTGAGCATCTTTTGTCTCTGGCGCATGAGTCCTCTGCAGCTTTCTAGACTGATGTCATTTTCCTGGTTTTTAGCTCTTTCTCCATCATTATTCCAACTCTCCTCCTAGTCACTAATTAGATTTACCTATGCAGGTAATTTCACTCCCCTCCCACCTCTTGGCCAATCAGAAATGAAGCTGAGTTTTGTTTTCCATGATATTATGTAAGCAAATATCTCCCTTGGCTTTCCCCCCTGTTTACCACAATATTTTAAGGTTTCAATTAGCACTATTTTAGCATAGATCTGGTAGGTCACCTTCAACGGGGGGTGGGGTGGGAATCCCACGGGCAAGCAGAAACCACTGAGGAAACTCTGTGTCTAATAAGAGCAATTATTATCTCAGAAACTGGTGGAAACCAAGGAAGAACATCATCTTCTGATTGCAGTTCCTGTTGGAAAATTTTATTCCACCTTTAGCTGCAGACATGGAACTGTTGCATGTCACATGCCTGTTTACATACCAGCACAGCTTGCTGGGAACTTCCGTTGTGTGAATAGCTTTTGCTTTTCTCTGTCTCTCTGAGAAGACAAAGAAAGAGACAACATGTTTCTTTGTCCTGATTTATGATTAATAAATCTGTAGTTGTAGTATGCTTCCACAAGCCTCATGCCTATTCTGTGTGTGCAGTTCACTCGGCTGATATAGTGTGCCCTGGCTTTGACGCCCGGGTCGCTGATTTACGTTGGAGCAGAGGCCAATGGGTCTTTGCAGCGGGACGGCTGGAAGGAGACGACTCAGCTGGGTCTAGCCAGCTGGCCTTGTGACCCTCTGCATGCTGACAGTTCCTTGGGAGCTCATGTGAAATCCTGGCTCATTAAAAATCCTGGTTCCAAGCTACATGCAGCTTTAAAATTAAGATGAGCACTTTAATTCCAGCCCATAAACTGTTTATGGTGGCCTGAGGTACAAACAAATGATGTTATTCATGCAATTAGCAAGTGCATGCTTATTCTATTTTTATTTTTAAAAGTAAATGCTGAGGTGATCCCCTTCCCTTCATGCCTGACTCCAATCCAGATTCCTGCCCTACCCTATGCCTGTGGTGACTTAAAGAACACCAACACAAATGCTAATTAATTAATAATAATAATAATAGCTTGAAAAACATCATGTAGCCTTGAAACCATACCCTAGCAGGTGAGCTGCACATTCAGGAAACATCCGCTGCAATTAAGGAACATGAATGCTTTGGAGGTAGTTATTTTCTGGGACAGATCCCAGCCTCCAAGCTGGCAACACTTAGGTAAAGGCACATTCTTAATAAGCCTCTTCACAGTAATCTTGATAGACCTCTTCACAGCCAAATGCACAACAGGGTTTTGTATACATTGGTCTTTGTCTTTCCAAGATATAAATAAAAACTATATCCTATGTACTCCTAACAGAAGATAGCTCAAACAAGCGAGCCATCCTAAATAAGAATGATGCCTAAAACAGAAAGCAATGCCGTTCATGTGCGTATTTTCAATGAGCATTTCTTTTAATTCTACAGAAAATGAATCAAATTCATCGCTTCACAGGCAATAAGTTTTTTTATATTTAAAATGATATATTCTCCACAAGAACTGAAGTAGCCATCCTCTTTTTTTTTAATGATATTTATTAAAGTTTCAAAAAAAGATTACATTGATAAGAAAAAGAAAAATAGAGAAAAGAAAAATACAAAATACAAAAAACAACAACAATTAAAAACAATTCCATCTTTTCATCACTTATCTTTCATTTACTTGTTTCCCGGACCTCCTCATGCCTCCCTTTTTGGTATTCCAGTTCAATTTATTAGTTCAGCAATTCCTTTCCCTCCTTATTTTATCCTAATCTTTAATCTTAATATATTATAGCATTAAGTTTTGACCTATTGAAAATCCAATTTTTCCATATTCTTTTACCATTACAGCTAGAAACCACTGAACTTCAATCCAACATCATTCTAACATTCATTAATTTTGCAATATTTCTGTAAATAATCTTTAAATTTCTTCCAATCTTCTTCCATCGACTCTTCTCCCTGGTCTCGGATTCTGCCAGTCATTTCCGCCAATTCCATGTAGTCCATCATTTTCATCTGCCATTCTTCCAGTGTGGGTAGGTCTTGTGTCTTCCAATGCTTTGCAATAAGTATTCTTGCTGCTGTTGTAGCATACATAAAGAAAGTTCTGTCCTTCTTTAACACCGATTGGCCGACTATGCCCAGGAGAAAGGCCTCTGGTTTCTTTAAGAAGGTATATTTAAATACCTTTTTTAATTCATTATAAATCATCTCCCAGAAAACCTTAATCCTTGGGCACGTCCACCAAAGGTGAAAGAATGTACCTTCAGTTTCTTTACATTTCCAACATTTGTTATCGGGCATTTGTTGTTGCAAGCTTGACTGGGGTTATGTACCACCTGTATATCATTTTCATAATATTCTCTCTTAAGGCATTACATGCCGTAAACTTCATACCTGTGGTCCACAACTGTTCCCAGTCAGCCATCATTATGTTGTGTCCAACGTCTTGTGCCCATTTAATCATAGCAGATTTCACCGTTTCATCCTGAGTATTCCATTTCAACAGCAAGTTATACATCTTTGACAAAATCTTAGTTTTGGGTTCTAACAATTCTGTTTCTAGTTTTGATTTTTCCACCTGGAAGCTGATTTGAAGTAGCCATCCTCTTAATTGCTTCTCCAACTTCACAGTAACTAACAGAGAGATTTTTTTTTAAAAAAACTGAAAACAAAAATGTGAAAAAAAACTTTTCAAAGATAAAATTTCAAAGTGAAAGTATACGAAAGAAAGAGGAAAAAATATTATCCTTATATAGAACAACTGTGACTAAGATTTTATAGGGGGGCAGGTGGTTAAGTGTGATTTCTTTCTTGCGTCTTCAAGGCTGCTAAGAAAATAAGAAGGTCCATCTAGGCCAAGATTCTAATCCAGCATTTTAATTCATTTTTAGATCCTGTAGATATGACTGTAATTAAGTGGTATACCAAATTGTTAAAATAAAAACAAATCCAGTAGCCTGCTAGAAGCTTCTGGAAATCTAAAGAAGCAATACTCCTCTCTGTTGTTTGCCACCACTTAAATAATAGATATTCGGAGGCATTTGTCCTGAGCCTGGAGGTAACGGATATAAAACATAAAAGGTTTAACACTACTTGTGTTTGGGTTAGGAAAGATATTGCTATACTGATGCACTAATCCAGTAGATACGTCTCTTCGTTTGACTTTCTAATTAGATAGCTCTTTGGCTGCATCACTAAGGCTAACATCATGATGCTGTTTAGTAGAGGAATTTCAGCAAGGCTAATCACAGCCCATGGGATGAAGATTTTAGTAACTCTGTTTTTCACACATCTAAAGCATCGCGTGGAGCAATTTAATGCACCAGAATAACATAGGACCCTGTCATCGCCTAATGCTTCAGTTCTTTTATGTTGGCAACATTATGAAACGGCTACTTTTCTTCCTCTTCTGTTAATTGGTTTTAAAGGCAAAAAATATATACAAATAAAATCCTCTTCAAAATGCAGAGAAATATGCCAGCCCTCTAGGTTTGATAAAGTATGTGAGCAGTGCAGGGAAAGTAGCAGGAAGCTATATAAACAAGAGGCAAAGCTTTGATAATTATTGGATGAAGTAAAGATTAAAGTGTCACTAATAACTCAAGATGCCAGGAAAGCTCAATGAGCTTGGACTTGAATGTCAGCTTTGGGGACTTTTAAAGCTCACCTCAAAGAAAAGAATATTTTAAAATCTGAACTGGATAAGGATTCCTAGCTTCTTCCTCCACTTGCTCCTAACACATGCCTTAGGGAGTATTTCCTGCTGATAAATTTTGTAGGTCCCCGGATTCGAATCAGAGAATTATGATCCATTAGCATATGTCATTGCTAACAAAAGAGAGGTCTTGTGGCATCATTCCGGTGTGGAAGTGAGTGTTCTCCCCTTCTCCGAGGCTTTTGGCGAGTTAGTGTGACTGGTATGCAGGGTGCACAATGCATTTTTACTCAGGACCAGCCTGAAGGGACAGAACTTGATGTTAAAATGTGGCCAAACTTCCCACAGGGGAATGAACATTTTGAACTCTCTTCCCTTAACATCACATAGAGTAGTATCCACAAGGCTACTTGCAGGGAGAAATTCTGAATACCGTATTTTTCGCTCTATAAGACGCACCTAGCTTTTGAAGGAGGAAAACAAGAAAAAAAATATTCTGAATCTCAGAAGCCAGAACAGCAAGAGGGATCGCTGCGCAGTGAAAGCAGCAATCCCTCTTGCTGTTCTGGCTTCTGTGGTAGCTGCGCAGCCTGCATTCGCTCCATAAGACACACACACATTTCCCCTTACTTTTTAGGAGGGAAAAAGTGAGTCTTATAGAGCAAAAAACCCGGTATATCTAGTGATAGACAATGTCCTCCTGATATCCAAATCATTCTCAGAAGTCATTGCTGAAATTCTGGGGAAGATGGAAGGGAATTTAGTTAGCACTTCCTTGTTTTCTAGGCAGCTCTAGCTCTTTCCTCAAGTGATTTGACAAATATGCTACCAGTAAGTTTATGGCAGGGTGAGGTGGTGGTGGTGGAACATGTAGAAATGTTTTTCTATTAAAAGATGGTTCCAGAACATTCCCACAGGGAACAAAACCACTGTGGCTTTCATTCATCGAAGTGCTCCTCTGCCATTTGTCCATTCAGAAGGAGCATTCTTCCAAAGTCTAGTTTCACTGGGTGTCTAACAAGGCAAAGCTAAATGGAAGTTTTCACCTGAGCAAATCCCTCCAAAGACAACAGGAAATTAGGGGAACTAATGAAGCCTTCATGTAATAATTGGAAAACATTTGCTTTGAATTAGGCATCCCTCTAAGTATAAAAAGTGCCAAATCATTAGCATCAACTATGAAATGAGAGTTGAATTTTATTAACTCCCAAGGAAGAGAGACTTTTAATGTTTCGGTTTTGGGATATGATTCTTCAGCTCTGAAAATCTGCCTTGAATCATAAAGCCTGAGCAGTTTAACACAATGCAGTTGCTACATATCATAGTTACAAGACACATTGTAAGAGCTTTCCCGAACACTAGTGCTCTCCAGATGTTGTTTACATAATCAACACTGGTTGGTGCTGATGAGGGTTGGAGTCCGACAACATATGGAAGGCACCAGGTTCATGAAGGCTGCATTATAGCTAGTATAGAAAAGGTAAGTTATGTAGCTGGGCTATTGGAGCATATGGACCAGTGTGGCGTACTCTGCCTGGCAGTGCCTCTCCAGAAACTCAGGCCAGGTTCTATAACAACTCTGCTAGCCCAAGTGAGAGCTGGACCATAAAGAAGGCTGATCGCCGAAGAATTGATGCTTTTGAATTATGGTGCTGGAGGAGACTCTTGAGAGTCCCATGGACTGCAAGAAGATCAGACCTATACATTCTTAAGGAAATCAGCCCTGAGTGCTCACTGGAAGGACAGATCCTGAAGCTTAAGCTCCAGTACTTTGGCCACCTCATGAGAAGAGAAGACTCCCTGGAAAAGACCCTGATGTTGGGAAAGATGGAGGGCACAAGGAGAAGGGGACGACAGAGGACGAGATGGTTGGATAGTGTTCTTGAAGCTACCAGCATGAGTTTGACCAAACTGCGGGAGGCAGTGGAAGACAGAAGTGCCTGGGATGCTCTAGTCCATGGGGTCACGAAGAGTCGGACACGACTAAACGACTAAACAACAGCAACCCAAGATGCTAAGGATTGAACATGCTGCCTTCTGCTTATATATACCTGTTCGATCACTGAGCTATAGGCCCTACCTACAAAAGATGGTTTGGGATGCTGTAAGGTCACCTTTACAACCCACCTCACCACACACCATTGCTAACTAGGTATCCTGTGCCTTGTTTTCCTTTTCAAAACTTTCCATACATCTCCCTTGCAACTGCTTCAGCTTCATCAAAATGGCTACAAAAGAGACATTGCACATTCTTGGGTAATTCATGAAAACCTTTAATAAACATTTTTTAAAAACCTGCTGCATGCAATTTTCTTATGATTAGCTCAATCAGGGTATATCCAGTTTGGGTCTCCAGCTGATTTTTTGGACTACAACTCCCATCACCCCTAGCTAGCAGGACCAGTGGTCAGTGTGATGGGAACTGTAGTCCAAAAACAGCTGAAGACCCAAGTTGGGGAAACCCTGAGCTGAATGAACATTAATGGGAGTGAGTTCCAACCAAATATAAATGCTTACCATGGAATTTGCACTCAACAAGTGCCACACAATGTCCATTCTGCATTTGAAATGAGACATTCCTTTAGAGTGGCAGCACCTGCACCGTGGAACTCCTTGCCTATGGATATTAGGCTTTCGAGGTCTGCTGAAAATCTTTCGGTTTTGGCAGGCTTATTCTGACACATGATTTGGTGGCATCTGTTCTCAAATTTCTTTCAGGTATTTTACTGCTTTTAGATGTTTTTGACATTTCTTAAATGTTTTAAATGCGTTTTTATTTGTCTTTGTATTGCAGATGTGTTTGGAGCATTGAGCGCTTTGGGGAGGAAGAATGGAATTTAAATGTAATAAACAGAGCAAACAAACAGGCAATCATAAAAAAAAAATTAATGGGAGAGGGAATTAGTATTACAACATCATGTTTTCCCCCAACCCAATGCATGGTCATTAGAATATGTCTTCCTTTGTCCTAGGCCTCCAGACCCACACCAGCTTGCTCCTCCCATTCAACTCTACAGGAGGTTCCCTCTTCAAATATTTCCACTTGACTCAGGAACTAGCTATACAAACAGATCAGGAAGTGGTGTAAACATGAAATTAGCCACAATCCGTATGCACCCTGCACCTTATGTTTTCATGCATTCTCCTGTTTCCCACCCCATGCCCCCCTCAGCTTTGGTTGAAACTGAGAGAAAAAAGAGAATTACCTGGCTCTGTTTCAAGCTGGTAATATGTATGTACACAGGCAAAGTGTAGGAAAATCCTCCTCAGGCTTCTTTAAATATAGTCATCTTGTTAAGAAAAGGGTCGTTTATAAATGTTTTCATTTTTTTTAAAAAAAGTAGGCACTTCCTGCCTTTATTATAACCTCTAAAGTAAGCAGCCATCCTCCAACAGCAATCGTCCCCCTTTAACGTTCTTGTTACACCCAAGCGCACTTTTATTTCCTTCCCCCTCATCTTTCCATGTTAAATCCATTCATTACTCAATCACTTCTGTGCTGCAAATGGCTTCCACTCATTACACACAAAGGAAGAATCGTTTATGAATAGATTGCCTCTCACTGTCAGAGGGCTTACCACAGCACTGGCCTCTTCAGCAAAAGTACAACAATTGCCAGCATTATTATTATTATTATTAGGATTAAGACTTGTTTGTTGTAGGGCAGTTATTTTGCAAGGCAAGTGTGGCAACGGACTGTAATTTTTTGAAGAAGTGGGATTTTAATTTTATCCGCCCCCCCCTTTAGTTCTAAGAATTTATTTTCTGTTATTACTTTAAAATAAAGTAAGAACACCATAAACCCTTTTTACTTAAACCCAATTGAAAGAATTGATGGTGCTAAACCTTGGAATCAGTGTGTGTTTCTGTGTGTGTGTGTGTGTGTGTGTGTGTGTGTGTGTGTTGTAAATAAACTCCCTTCACTTTGGAGCAGCTAAAATGTTGGTGAGTCGAGGCCCCGCTCCCTGCTTCATGATGAAATAAGGCAGATGGACACAAGTATTTTAGGTTAATGGGCTAAAAAGGGCAACAACTTTATTGGTTACAGAATGTGAGAGGTATTGGCTTAGGCATTGGATGAGAACAGACTATACTTGACTCCTGCCCACTCTGCAGGGAGTCACACAAGGGTTAACAACTTGTAGGGGAAGAAGAAGAAGAAGAAGAGGAGTTTGGATTTGATATCTCACTTTATCACTACCCGAAGGAGTCTCAAAGTGGCTAACAATCTCCTTTCCCTTCCTCCCCCACAACAAACACTCTGTGAGGTGAGTGGGGCTGAGAGACTTCAAAGAAGTGTGACTGGCCCAAGGTCACCAAGCAGCTGCATGTGGAGGAGCGGAGATGCGAACCTGGTTCACCAGATTACGAGTCTACCGCTCTTAACCACTACACCACACTGGCCCCCAACAAGGGGGAGCTTGGTGATGCGAATCAACTGGAAGCTTTCCCCTAGAGTCACCGGAGGGTCAGGCCATGGCCCTAGCCACCACCTGGGCATCGGACAGGAACCATGACCGCCGGATTCCTTTAACGGAATACCCTTCAAGGGGAGGGGTAGGTGATGGCCACAACCTCTCCTCCAACACACAACATATTTCCAATGCCTAACCGCCAAACCTTACAAAGTTGTGATGATCTGCTATCTGCCAAGTGGAATAAATTCCTACCAGGCCCCTTGGACAACCAAGGCGACCAACCGAGGTCCATGACAAGGTCAGGTGCAGAAGCAAAACCTGGAGGGAGGGAGAGAGTGTGATGGTTTGTGTATGCTCTTCGCAATAAGCACCCTCTGCTCATGCAGAGAGATATTTACATTCTTTATTTTACATATGTACAAGCAGCACAGTACAATCATGCATTCGAATCGTCTGGTTCAGATTCAGGGAGTGGTCTTCTCCTGCTTCTCCTCCAACAGAAGAGGTGGGGGAGCTTCATGGGACATCTCTGATCCCTGCGCTTTAACCCTCTCCTTTCCTGTGCTGAAGGCACAGGCATAGGCTCTCCGCCTGTTCCTGAGCTCCCTCTGCGGTGCTGGGGCTCTGCTTCAGCACCTGAGAGTCTTCCCACCTCCTGGCTCTCTCCCTCTTCCCCTCCCATCACTTCTTCTCCGTCTCCTTCTGACTGTTCCTGCTCTGACTCTTCTCCTCCCCTTGACTCAAATGTGTTCCTTGGCAGTCCTGTGACAGGGAGGGAGGGTGATCTGAGGAAGCCTGGAAACAAGGAAGGACTCTTGGGCCCGCGGCTGTTTTAAAACTCCATTGACGCAGGGGGCCCAGCTATACACACCCTGCGAGTACGGGAAACGATTCCCGCTCACAACCCCTCCCCTCCGGGAAGAGGAGAGGCTTTGCTAAAATTTGGTTTAGCTTAAAACTAGCTTCTCTTAGTGAGAGACATCCCCAATATTCCACATTACCTGGTTCTCTCCTTATCCACTTTTGTATTTTGCAAGGGAATAGGAGGGTGGGGGATGCACAAACTGTGTCAATGAGTTCATACACACATTTAAAGCACCCCGCCAAAAGAAAAGAATGCTGGGGACTGTACCTCTCAAAGAGGTACAGTTCCTAGCACCAGTAACAAACCACAGTTCCCAGGATGCTTTTTTTTTTGGGGGGGGGGGAGATTTTGGATTCCTAAATCCAAAAAGGGATTGCAATTTCATAATTAATTACATGCTGTAGCTATTAATGTGTTATGTTTTTCTTTATATTTTATTTATATAACCTCTTTTTGTGTGTGGGGGGGGAGGCGTAAGCATTTCACTGCTTCCTAATCATGATTTATGATGTCAAACAGTAGTCTGAACTCTTCAGCAGCAAAGCTGTTTGCTAAATAAAAATTAATCTTAATTATGGTTAAACTAGAATGGCATCGTCAACCAATTCAACTGTTTCTAAATTTTGCTAACGCTTCTGAAAGGAAACAAAAAGAGAGAGGAAGGGAGAGGAGGAAACACACAAAAGGAAAGCAAACCCTCATTTGGAAGCAGGGAGATTAACAGCTTTTGGCTATTACTAAAATAATACGTCACTTTGTTAGGAGAAGCCTATCTGAAAACAAAAAGCCAACAGTTTTCAACGGCAGAATTCTTTGGAAGGAAAGACACATTCACAAATATTTCATGTGTGTGTGGAAAGAAAATCTTGACTGAAAGTAGAGAAGAACAGGCTTGCAGGCCAGAGATGTTGGACCTCTGACCTGTTTCAGCAGAGCAGTTTGTATGTTAACATGCTACTTCTGAATACTGAAACGAGCCAAGGTATGCAGAAGAAAATACATTGTGCAAGTTTGTGTATGTGTTCTTCATTCTATCTCTCTGCTTTTCCTATAACCATTTTGTTGGTAGGATTAAGAAGGTAGCATCTGAAAGCTGGTGATGGTGGTAGTGGTAAGAGCAGGGCTGCCCATAATATGAGGTCGTTTGATGGCAGTCACCTTGGGCAGCAGAATCCCAAGGTGGTTAAATGGGACAGGCCACCCCGAGTCAGGGGTATTACAGGCTATACTCGCTACCTTTACTCTGAGAGAGTTAAAATGCACAAATATTTCTTTCCTGAAGAAGGGAAGAACACCTATACCAGGGGTAGGCAAACTAAGGCCCGTGGGTCAGATAAGGCCCAATTGCCTTCTCAATCCGGCAAGTGGACGGTCTGGGAATCAGCGTGGTTTTTAAATGAGTAGAAGGTGTGCTTTTATTTAAAATGCCTCTCTGGGTTATTTGTGGGGCCTGCCTGGTGTTTTTACATGAGTAGAATGCGTGCTTTTATTTAAAATGCCTCTCTGGGTTATTTGTGGGGCATAGGAATTCGTTCTTTCCCCCCCAAAAAATATAGTTGGGCCCACCACATGGTCTGAGGGATGGTGGACTGGCCCATGACTGAAAAAGGTTGCTGACCCCTGACCTATACTTTCTATAGGTCATAATAATAATAATAATAATAATAATAATAATAATAATAATTTATTATTTATACCCTGCCCATATGGCTGGGTTTCCCCAACCGCTCTGGGCAGCTTCCAACAGGAGATTAAAAATACATTAAGGCAGGGACCCTCCTTTTGGATAAAATGGAGTGACAAGAACTATGTATACCATCATGAGCTCCTTGGAGGAAAGGTGAGATTAGATATAGATAGATGATAGATAGATAGATAGATAGATAGATAGATAGATAGATAGATAGGAGAGAGAGAGAGAGAGAGAATGCATTGCAAAATTCAAATAAGTGCAAATTTCAAAGGAAGGCTGTTCTTTGTTCACATTGTGTTTCAGAAGATGTTAGGCAGGTTCACCTTTAATTGAATTGAATTTATCCCCTAACCCTACACCCAATTAAGGATAATATTCAAGAAACATTCCAGAGTTTTGCAAGCAAAACAGAGGTGCCCCAAAGAGTTTATAATCTAATTTGTGACATTACGGAAGAGAAAGGAAGAACGTTTTTTTTTTTTAGCCATGCCCTTCTCCTTTCTTTCAGCAGTGGGCTATGGTTCTTGAACTCGTAACCTCATAGGCTAGCAGGAGCACTCCACATGACACCCGCAACTCAGCAGGGAATATGCCGATAATTGCGAGTGTGACTGCAGCTTCCCTCATCTTACACATCTGCCACAAAAATATTTCTGCAGCCTTTAAATATTCCCACTAATGATTCATCTTGCATGACCCTAAGCCACACATTCATAAAAATGACTCCCTGCATCTTTTACCTGCGCTGAATATCAGCATGGCAGCTCAGGGAGAAACAAATATAGGCCTTTGTTGAATGCAACTGTGGATAATTAATGATATATGTTCATACCATCTATTCAAAAGAGGTCCAAGTTTAAAATTACATCCAAAAGCCGCTTTCGGATTGAGGCATACTGGCAGATGATTACACACATTTTGCACAGTGTGTGATCAGTACGTTACCCATTATATTTGTGTACATAAGCAAACAAACAGCAGGAATTTCTTCCCCATTGGAAAGGGGATGAAACAGGTAGATTAAAGGCCCCCGCTTCATTTGTCAAGACATCTGAGTGCCTTATGAAGTTATGCACTATAACTACCAGTAAGCAAAACACCAGAAAAAAGTATTAGAGAATGCTAGGTTATATATTTTATTGGGTCCATATCTGTGTGTGCCATTTAGAAGTTTGAACATCTTGAAGCAAAAGAACAGGATTTTTAATAGAGGGCAAGAAAAAGTTTTAAATGATGGAAAACATAGATCTGTCTCACATTGCTTCATGCAAACAGATAGCGCTTATTTCTTCAGATGATATCCTCTGTATGCACACTAAAGAGTGGAGGGGAACCAGGATCATGCTTGCTGGACCAGATCCTGATGTCATGTGTGCCCCCCACCCCCACCCCACAGCCCCACCCCTGACTTCCATGCATTCAATGTAACATTTTCAGATATAATAAGAATAATAATTTTTTTTTATTTATACCCCACTCTTCCCAGTTCAGAAAACTGGGCTGAAGGCGGCTAACAACAAATTTAAAACACTTAATTGATACAACAAAAAACAGCATAAAATACAGTATAAAACATAAATAACAATAAATTCAGAATTTGAAAATCAATTTAGGAGGAAAATCCATCCAAGAAACATTAGATGATCACCAGGGCTAGCTGGCTTAGTCCTATTTGGGCCAGCGAGGAGACCAGGGGAGAATTAGCTGTGGGATTCCAGAGCAGGTAATCTTCATAAAAAGGGGAGGGGGAGGGAAGGAAGGGGAATAAAAGATCAGGCTAAGTTCAAATTGAAAGCCAGGCGGAATAGCTCTGTCTTACAGGCCCTGCGGAAGGAAGTTAAATCCTGCAGGGTCCTTGTCTCATGGGACAGAGCATTCCACCAGGTCGGAGCCATCATTGAGAAGGCCCTGGCCCTGGTGGAGGATAATCTGACTTCCTTAGGGCCTGGGACCTCTAAACTATGATTATTCATGGACCTGAAGGTCCTCTGTGGGGCATACCAGGAGAGGCCGTCCCGTAAATATGAGGGCCCTAAGCCACATAGGGCTTTAAAGGTCAAAACCAGCACCTTAAACCTGACCCAATACTCCACCAGGAGCCAGTGCAGATATAGCCCTATACCTTCAGGCCTGGCCCTCAGGTTCTGTGCCAAAGTACTCTCGCGGTCCACTTGGTCTGAGAGGTTGGACCAGCCTGAGCTCGATGGAGCCGCTCTTCAGAACTAATGAGCACAGGGGAGGAACAACAACAGCCAGACAGACAAAAAAACACTACCCAGATGTTGCAGAATGGTTGTGGGGTACACTTCAAAGAAGCTGTCGTTTCTCAAAGAAAGTGTCAAGGAAAATGACTAATCTCTTGTTTCAGTTTCGATGCAGTGGACATCAGAGTGAAAAGATGGCACAAAGAAGGTGGACAAAGCAGTGCTTGGATTTAAGCTCTTGAGGTGTTGTTACTCTGCCTCCTCCTCCGCTAAATTAGTGAAGCAAATATAATCTAGCTTTAAAGATTTAAGTATCTGCTTTCCTTTATAAAGTTCCTTGCTAGTTGGTAGTCTAGGGGAATCAGGATGCTTGGTGTTATCGTGGATTCATTAGGGTAATTTTTTTTTAAAAAAGGAGTGAAAGAGATAAGGAGAAGGAACAATTATTTTCTTATAGGAAGTTGAGCGTGTTTATGAGACTAATTACTGCATTATTTATACTCAACGAGTAATTTAAAGGGCTTGCCCCTTCATAGAGCTGGGCAGATAATGAGAATCAAAGTCTGAAAACACTCTAATGAGAAAAATCAGAACGCTCATCTCCCGCACGCCTTGCAACAGGGACCTGATTCGAGGTCCTCTGGAAATATTTGTCAGAAATGAAATACACGCTCTGAGGGGAATTCAGATTTCACCTCTCTGCGAAATATGAGTCTGTAAGGAAATGCACATCTCATAACCGATGAAAATGTAAACATTGAGCTATGGAATCATAGCTGGAAGATATATCAAGAGTCATCAACACCTACCCACCGTCTAAGGACCCAGCAGACTTAAATAATCTCACCCATATTTCTAACATGTTATTTCCTGCTTACGCAATTGAGGTCTTTTCCAGATGATTGTATGTAACAGCAATCATAAACATGTCTACTCTTGAAGTAAGTTCTGTTACTTCCACATAGGGATAGGTTAGAATTTCATTTGATTCCCCATTTTAATACACGCATGCTCCACTTACATAATTCATATTTCCCAAAGTAATATGTGGCTCTAAATGCAGCTAAACCCTCAAAATGTACCCTTCTATGAATTTTGCAATCCGGTTCATTACAAAATTCATCCTCAAAAAGTGTATATTAGTGGGGAAAGTGCACAGTAGGGGAAATTGTTTTTTGGGGGGAATACATATATTAAAATTGCATACAAAAATGTGTATATGAGGAGAAATGTGAATGGATATGCTGACAAATGTTTCTGTTGTATTTTTATTTTTTTAAAAAATTGCTGACAGATGCAGAAATGGGGCAAATTGAAACAAATACTGGAAAAATGAGAAATGGAGTGAACCTGAAATTTTCAGATTTATCCATCCCTGCTTCCAGGTATCATAGGCTTGTGTCAAAGTTGTTTAGTTGGTTATCTGTTGTGATGCATTGTATTTGATGTGCATCCTGACATAGTAATAGTGCAGGCCAGAGACTGGCAGTTAAGGGAGCAATCCAAGCCCAAGATTGGCAAGGAAGAATGAATTAGGACCCAGTGAATCTCTGGTTTATCTGATCGATTGCCTGTATCTGGGCTATGCTGTTGTAAGTCTGACATACTGGTGTAGCTGGGTCTTAGCCAGCTGAGCTGAGATGGGTGGTTCTTATGTCAGTGTAAATTCTGAAAAAGTGGGTGTTCCAAGGGAGTGGTTGGGGTGGGGGACTTACACTCTATCCTAAATGATGTAGCTACTCAGCAGAACATTAAAACAATTTGTGGCCAGGAGTCCAAGAACATCTGTGGCCCCGCTTCCATGTCCTAAAGTGACTTGAATGGTTTTTTAAATATCTATTTCATGAGGAAGAGGGAAGATTACCTGCATTTTGAGTGAAGCCATTTGTATGAAACCACCAGCAGCCTTCAGTGGCCCATCAACTAGTGACACCCTGTAGTATCAGCAGATGACCACATGCATTCTGGCTATATGCACTGCACTACAAATGGCCACAGCATAGAGGCCAGGGAGAATAGGAAAGAACATTGAATTGGGGTAGGGATTAGTGGTGCATCTCAGGGAGCCGTGGAAGGAACAAATTGCCGCAGCCTCTAACCCACTGATTATAAATTGCATTCCCAGAATATGCTGAAATGGCTGAGAGTGGGAAGGGGAAGACTTGTGTAAAGTTCTATGCCATTATTAAATCTCATTCACCAGTACACATGGAACTTCCCTCCAGTGGCCTGCAAAGTGGGCAACTTGTTATTATGCTAGAGTGCCATCTAGCTGATTCACACAGTAACTGACATCCCTACATTTCTCCCCTACCCACAGTATTGCAACTGAAGACGAATATCGTCTAATGAGCAAACTTGTGATCCTAATCACAAGAGAATCAATGTCTCTGAAAGCAATGGGGGTAGCTGCTGTAGGGTGTTGAACATCCAAGCATGGGTATGCAAAATTTGAGTAATTTGTCTATTTTTAGGGTTAATGCACTATAGGAAAAGCACAGTAAGCCCTAAGCCTGTCAAAGGGCAAGCAAAGAATTCATTGTGGAAGATCCAGTTTTAATGGTGAACTGCATGTTGCACACATCCTTAGTGGTAATTGCTCAGTTTCATATCTGATGGGTAGCTATTCTTATTTTGCACTAGCTATTCCTGCTCCTACTTTCCTTGACAGCAGTAACAAGTGAATTAGTTGCTATAATGTGCCCAAATATAGGGTGGAAGTAAGGTATGGATGTGGGTGGAGCTGTGGTCTAAACCACTGAGCCTAGGGCTTGCCAATTGGAAGGTCGGCAGTTCGAATCCCCACGATGGGGTAAGCTCCCGTTGCTCGGTCCCAGCTCCTGTCAACCTACAGTAGCCATTCAAAAGCAAGGCAAAGTGCAAGTAGATAAATAGGTACCGTTCCGGCGGGAAGGTAAACAGCTTTTCTATGCGCTGCTCTGGTGTCACCGGAAGTGGCTTAGTCATGCTGGCCACATGACCTGGAAAAACTCTCTGCGGACAAATGCTGGCTCCCTCGGCCAGTAAAGCAAAGTGAGCACCGCAACCCCAGAGTCGTTCGCGAATGGACTTAACTGTCAGGGGTCCTTTACCTTTACCTTTTAAAGGTATTCTCACTCCTGTTCCAGTCACTACTACACAGAATCATATAATTGTTGGGAGGGACCCAATGGTCATCTAGTCCAACCCCCTGTAATGCAGGGATATTTTGCCAAACATGGGGCTCAAACCCACAACCCTGAGATGAAGAGTCTCGTGCTCTACCGACTGAACTATCCTGCTTCATTTTCTACTGTTTCTGTCATTATTTAGAACAAAGGCTATTGAAACAGTTATGAATCTTCAGAACCCAAAAGCAAGGATAGTGATACCAGCTATTCAGGAAATACATAGTAGCTTCATGGCTACACAGCCAATGCAATTCAACTACGTTTAAGGCAAATTATGCCCTTTCAGAGCAAAGATGATCCATCCTGAATCTGTTTCTTTAAATGCAGTCATTCTAAATTGCCAAACCAAAAATAGCTGTAACCAGGAGAGTTTCCACTGAGTTTTTTGATTTTGTGTTTTTATATGGTTGTAAACTGCTGTGATATATTTTTTTATGATGCAGCAGTATATAAATATTTTTTAAAATAAATAAATACATAAAACTGAATTCTTCTTCTCAGCTGTCTGTGCACATCTTGAGCATATATTGAATCAGACCTTTGAGTGCTAGTTGGAGCACCAACACTTTCAGAACCAGGCTGGCACAGCAAACAGACCTGGATTGGGCCTGATGCTGGCTGGCACTGACTGCGTGGCTCAGGCTTCAGTGAATTTCAGCTCAGCTCAGCCCCATCCTCCTAACTCCTCATTTGTGTGTCAAGACCCCACAACCACCCCCTCGTAGAGAATAAGACACCAGGACACAGATATTATGTTAATGTTATTGGGCAAATTTTGGCCACAACTTTATTGTTTACAGACTGTGAGTGGTATTGGCTTAGGCATTGAATGGACCCGACTATATCTGACTCCTGCCCTTTGCGCAGGAAGTCGGGTAAGGGTAAACCACCAGACAGGGGAGCCCCGTCGATGCAGACCAACTCGAGCTCCCCGAGATGTTCCCCTCAGGATTGTGTCATGGCCCTAGCCCCGCCCTGGGCTTCAGACAAGACAACACCCACAGATTCCTTTAACAGAATACCCTTAAGCTTGGAGGGGCAGGTGGTGACCACACCTGTCCTCCCCCATCATAAGGTCAAACAATGCCTAACTGCAAAACCTTACAAAGTTGTGACATTTGCTACAAGGTAGGCGAAAACCAAATGGCCCCATGCCAATTTTGCCAAGTGGAAAAATTCCTACCAGGCCCCTCAACGGCAGCCAACCGAGGTCCATAGCAAGGCCAAGGAAAAAGAAACCTGTAAAAGAGGGAGGGAGGGTGGGAGTTTGAAGACGCGAGCCAAGAGGAAGCCCTCTGGCTCGCACCACAGCTTAAACGGTCCTGGCCACACACCCCAGCCCCAGGATTGGCCAGCTGGCGATGACCTGGCCGGGATCCCCAGGACAAGGCAGGACTTCGTCCCCGCCCCCGGAGGAGAGGAGGTGGCCATGTGGTCCACCGCAACTTCTCCCCACGGGGAAGTGGAGCGGACTTGGTGGCTTTCTGCTGGGCTCCACTGATAAGGATACTGCCCGTGAACCTTCAGCCCACACATTTGGTGTCTGGTCAGCTCAGCTCAGCCAACAAAAGCAATTAGAGGGATGTCTTTTCTCAAACCTCTAGCCCACAACCAGACATAAGGGGTTTCTCTGGAGTTTTTGGGGTTGCAACCTAAATAGCAAAAAGTGCGTGGCATTTGTATGTAACATTCATAACTGGGATTTCAAATGCTTCTGAATGCTAGCACAGTCAACATTTTCCAGGATAAAAATGTTTCTGTCACATGACTACATTTTACCCTTTTTGGCACCCATTTGGTGACTACCGTAAACTGGAAGTTTGACAGAGAAATTAAGGTTGTGATGCACCACAGTGGATAGTGAGTTAGAGGCAAGTTGCGTGGGTATCAGTATTGTTCTAACTAGCAATTGACATGGTAGAACACACTTAAGAAACTAAAAACTTCAATCTTTTTTTTAATTAAAAAGAAGACAGAAAGTACACATTTGCATTCTCGTTTGCTAACAGGTGCAAAAGCTAGTAAGCAAATGCCTGGTAATCCAAGCTATTAGGTGAAAGAGGAGTATATGTCTTCTGGAACTGGCATTCAGTTTCGGCGTTGTTGCTTTTCTAATAACAATTTTCATGAGTTCATCTCATGATTACAAGATCTGCTTCATACTAGAATTGCCACCTGTCCCTTTTTGCCATCAGTGGGACCAAACACTGCTGCTTTGAAAGAGTATTCCCCAAATTTCAGGTCCTGCAGAACACTTATTTTCCGAACTAAAGAGACACTCCACAACACCTAAAACGTTTTGCTACTGAAGTGCAGAAGGTTGCTGCTATTGCAGCATCAAAAATGGCCGAGGAAATGAGTGAATTTGGTGGCTTTGCATTGGGGAGGGGGGAGAGCTGGTATTTAGCTTCAGCTGTGCTCATGCCCAATGAGGCTACCGGTGTGTTATTTTGTCTTTTGCAGTGGGTACCACTGGACAAAAGCAGCCAATGATGCCCTGCTTTCCCCCATATGTGCACACTGTAGTTCTTTGGATTTAGAGCCTGGTGTGGCATCAAGGCTTATGTCTTCATCACACACTGCCTCGTGTGTTCACTTTTCCCCTCTGTGTTCTGGATGCCCTTTCTTGAAAAAGAGCCCCTCTACTGAATCCTGTATATATCTAGATTTCCATCAGTTTTTTTAAAGGATAAAGCCTCTCATATATTACCCATTTTTACAACACACTTTATAGTCTTTTTTACAGCCAGGCTGGCTACTTCACTGTATGTAAAATCTTGTGGTGTATGTAATGATAGAATAAACAGAGACATGATATAAGGATGGAGAAAAAATGGTCTGAACAGTACTACCAAAGGGTGGGAAAGGAGCTCAATCCATTGGAAGCAGGAAAGCTGTGGGGCGTAGCCAACTAAGTTTGAGTAAACCTATTGAAGATATTTCCATACTATATTTTGCCTAAGGAAAGTGCAGAGTTTCGTTGCATAACAACAAAAACATTTCTGCATCATAGCAAGCGGAAGGGATGGGTAGAGGCACACACAAAGGAATATTCCTTTTTTCATAAGCCTGCACATATTTTCCCCAAACGCAGACAATCTTTCTGAACAGCACAAATGCTTCACTAAACACTGCCAGTGTTTGATGTCTCCGTTAGCAATCTTCTCAACAGGAGAGGCCAAGTCATAAACCGGCAGCGGTTAAAAGAAAAAATAATGTTTATGGCATCAACAGCATGAAAATATGAGCTACCAATTTCCTGAGCACCTTCTGGCAACAGGTGCCCATTCTGACAATCAGCAGCAACCAGGCACCAAGTGCTAGAAATTGACTGAGTTTGATATATTTTTTTAAGTTAAAAAAAAAAACTTCTTGTGCTTTGCTCAAGAATCCTGAGCTCACTAAAACATTTGAGAATTCTCACTAATTCTTGAATCATTGTTGAATTGAACTAATTCTAAGGTACTCTGTCCCAAGAAGTGACATCAGCCAAAAAGGACAGGATTCTAACCAAAGTGAATTAAGTGTGTGCAGATCCCAGGGACGTTCAGAACCCAATAAGTCAAGCAGAAATGAGGTTTTAACCGCCAGTTAAATTCAAGCAAAGCAGGTTAGAGACCAACAAGCAAAGCCAGACAAAGCAGAGAACAAAGTCCAGAAGGCAAATGGGAAAAGGAGGTAGCATATTGGAGATCTCCAAATGGAGCCTAGGGCTGAAGTCAGAGGAGGCAGGTTTGAATGTGCTGTAATAACTGAAGTCTGATCCTTAAGTAGAATTGTAGCTTAATCTACAAAGCAGATAGGTTAAGCTTCTCCTCTTAAAGGGTCCCAGTCTGTTTTAGAAGCTATTGTCTCCAGCAGCATGCGGGAGACTGGGGTTCTACTATTGCTTCTGAGACAGAATACCTTTTAGTCCAAGGAAGGCAATGCATCATCTTCAAGCTACTATCCTCTGGTGCTGCAATTCCCTAAGAGGCAGTGGTGTCAAAGATGGGTTCAAATTTTCTGAGATTCACATGTGTGTGTTTTTATGCATTAGTGAAGCTTGCATCTAAAATATGTACCAGGGAAACATTAGCCAAACACTGCCAAGGAGAGAGACAAAATTAAGACTATGACATTAGGCAGTGAGGACCAACCACCTAATTGCACAATGATCTGTTTGCTATACCCTGGATCTACCTAATCTACTCTCCATGGTTGACACAAATAAGCATATAATAGACTGTACAGCTGCAAGCATCTTGTCCACATTTTCAGGCACCGGTAACTGACAAAATAAGGCAGAATGGTTTATTAGACACCTTGACAGACATTGTATCAATGGTGGAACTCAAGTCTGCATGGAGGTGGCAAATTTTGTCCTCATAGTATATTTTGGCAACTAAAACTGGTTTAGGTTATATTCATACTATATAACTAAAGCTGCATATGCATCTAATGTCTTATGAGATCACCCTCATTTTGTGAGCCAAAACAATATGGCTCAAGTGCCATTAACCTCCATGCAAGCAGTTATAAAATCATAAAATAATATGCATGGCCTTCAAGAGTCCTTTTGCATTTTGAAGGTCTTTCTTTACAGGTTCCTAAAGGGGCTTCACATCCAAAGAATTTCCATATATGTGAAGGCCATTGCTGTGGGAAAGATTTTACTGAATCGCCCAATCTCACTGCTAATATGGAAGAACTTTTATTTTCCATCAGAATTGTAGATATTAACATGACAGTCCCTTGAAGTGATGATGAAGTTATGAAAACTTGGTCCCATAATAAAAAAGTAAAATGCTTTGCAGAATGATTGAAATAAAAATTAACTTCACAGTCGAACAGGAGACATTTTCTGCCCTCCAGATATTGAATCCCATACTTCTAAAAGAGCACATGCAATTTTCATATTTTATAATGTCTAATGAGTAATATATGAAAAAGTAATGAAGACTCTTAAATATTGATATATTTGCTAAATTAAATCTGTGTCCAGTGAGTTAGAGGGAACATGACTGAATATGGAAGAAATTCTGATGTAAAAATGGACCCCCATCTTGCTGGTTCCTAGAATTTTAATATGGATCTATTTTAATCCAGCATTCTTCATAAACACAAGGCTGTATCCTCATAGGTCTGTGAGGATACGGTCTCAAATTTAGAGAGGTCCATAAACCAATATTTTAAGATATTGTAAGTCACTTTGGATTATCAACTTCCTTTTCTCTGAGCTACTTCTTCCATCTCATCTTGGGAAGAGTGGCTCAGTGGTCTAGTTTAAGCCAAGGATAGGGAATTTGTGGTCCTCTAGATTTTGTAGGATTCCAACTTTCCTCAGTCCCATCCAGCATGTCCGATAGTTAGGGATGATGGGAGCTGTAGTCCTACAACATCTGGAGGGCCATAGATTCCCTATCTCTGCTGTTAGTGGTAGAAGGCATAGGGCTCGCCAGATGTTGGGCTCCAACTGCCATCAGTAACAGTTCAGCATGGCCAGTGGTCAGGGATGATAGGAGCTGTAGTCCAGAAACATCTGGAGTCTAATTGGTTCTCCACCCCTGGTTTAGGCCACACATTCTTATTTTTTTCCTCATTGATAACCCCGAGCTTGTGATTTTGAATCTCAAAGTCCCTCTCACTGAGATAAAATGAGATTTGTACCTTGTTTTAGTTACTGCTTTATTTTTTTAATGGAGAGAGGGCAAATATGTGTGTGCAGCATGTGCGCACACACATGCAAGCCATATTGACTGCCTTGAATGTCAGACAGGACAAAAAAAAAAATAGTTTACAGAATAACAAGTCTTGCTGAAGCAGAACCAGCTTGGCTTCTGCAAGGATATATCTTGCCTCTCTAGCTTATTAGAGTTCTTTGAGAGTGTCAACATATAGCATATAGTTAGAGGTGATCGTGTTGACCTAGACCAGACATAGACAAACTTGGCCCTCCAGATGTTTTGGGACTACAACTCCCATCATCCCTAGCCAACAGCACCAGTGGTCAGGGGTGATGGGAGTTGTAGTCCTAAAACATCTGGAGGGCCGAGTTTGCCCATGCCTGACCTTGACTTACAAGAAGCTTTTGGTAAAGCGTGTTCTCACTAAAGGAGAGCACGTGTTGCGGATGGGGCCAGGCAAAGCACCCGGTAGTTGCCAGGCAGGATAGATTGAAGGGGCCTGGCTTGGATTGGTGGTTGGTGTTGCTGGGGTAAATTTGATGTTGCCAATTTGGGGGTGGGAACAGAGGTTATTTAAACAAGGTCCACAGCAAGCTGCTTTCTCTTTCGCTGTGGGCACGGGATCACCCGCCCGCCCTCCCTTGTTTGGGCTTGTGCTTTGGCCTTGCTATGCCTGTCATGGGGTCGTCCGCCTTGGTGCGGGGGCCTGGTAGGAATTTTTTCCATTTGGCTGATTAGTGTGTGCCATTTGGTTTTTGCCTACTGCGTAGCAAATCGTCACAACTTGTAAGGTTGGCGGTTAGGCATTGGTTTAAATTGGTTGATGGAGGGGTATGGATTGGCTGTGCCTGCCCCTCCAATGCTGCTGCTGCACGAGAATTCCGTTAAAGGAATTCAGGGGCTTACCATCCTTTCGTCCAAACCCCTGGAATCGGGTTTGGGCCGCGTAAGCCCCTGGGAGCATGCGGGGAGAGGCTGAGGGTCTGTGCCGCAGCTCCAGTTATCCCTGATCTTGTTCCTCCACACTGGCTTTCGCTGGAATCCGGGAGTCAGTGCTGTCCCCCAAGGCGGCGGGGGGGGGACAGATAGTCATAACCAATGCCTAAGCAACCACTCACAATTTGTATTTTTAATAAAGTTGTGGCCAAAATTATGCCAAAAACCTTAAACAAAAATTTATGAGTGATGTGTGAGTTATTGGGGTAGGGGTGTTTTGGGGGACCTCAGCACGCAAAGTCCTTACCAAAGACTCCCGAGCAAGCATAGCAGCCATGGAATAAGAAGAGATGTCCTGTTAAAAGGAAAGAGGGGGAATGCAGCCCTCCACACTCTGCTGTCATCTTGATGGCTTGCCAGTGGTATTGAGATGCTACAGCTGGGGCTCCCCTCTTGCTTGTAGGATGGGCTGCATAGTGGCAGATGAGATGTTGGGACCTGGTTGTGACACCTATATAGAGGCAGGTGGTTGTATAAATGGATGGGCCACAGGGCTGTGTCCTCTCCACCTCAGTCTACTCACATTCAGTGAGAAGGTTTGAAGGGAGTGTGTAAGCATGTTTTTACACTCCTCCCCTCAGTTGAGAGGGAAGCGGGTGGCACTGTGGGTTAAACCACAGAGCCTAGGACTTGCTGATCAGAAGGCTGGTGGTTCAAATCTTCACGACGGAGTGAGCTCCCATTGCTCAGTCCCTGCTCCTGCCAACCTAGCAGTTTGAAAGCACGTCAAAGTGCAAGTAGATAAATAGGTACCGCTCTGGCGGGAAGGTAAACAGCGTTTCCGTATGCTGCTCTGGTTTGCCAGAAGTGGCTTAGTCATGCTGGCCACAAGACCTGGAAGCTGTACGCCGGCTCCCTCAGCCAATAAAGCGAGATGAGCACCACAACCCCGGAGTCAGCCACAACTGGACCTAATGGTCAGGGGTCCCTTTACCTTTACCTTAGTTGAGAACCCCACTTCAGACCTTCCCAGTCACTGTAGGAAGGAAAAGGATGGAGCCACAGGGATTGGTATTCCCAGACCTATGGCCCATCCACAGATACAATTCATGAACATCTAAGCAGGACTAATATCTACCTTTCCTGATATAGTGATACTACAATAATATTATATGTATACAGTTGTTATGCCAATGCAATGGAGTGAGCATTAAACTACCCACGCACAACTAGTTAAAAGTGACTGCTTTGATAATTTGCACAGGGAGGAGGGTAATAACAATTACAGGAGTCTTTTATATGCATTATCTCATCCAATGAATCTTACCTGGTAATTTTCATTTTTTATTGAAATGCAATAATGGTCTGAAATAGCAGTCTTTCCATTCCAGGCTGTGATCTTTAAGACTTAACAATGCATTACAAAATAAGACTTTCACATGTTTGATTCCTCATACTCTCAAGGAACATGAATCTTCCACAATTTGATAGTTTTAAATAGAGGTCGACAAATTTCCAATGAAATATGTAAGTCTCACTTCCCAAATTAATTTAAATTCAACATCAGTCAACAAAACTGAGCATAAGCCTAATGACTAATGACCCAACCCCAAGGCCACAATCCTATGCACATGTAATTTGGAGGTAAATCCCATTGAATTAATGGTATTTCCATTTGAGTATGATCTGAATAGAAACCAGAGTATACATCTGAGTAAATAAGAAAAGGATTTCAGGCTTCATGAGTTACTGGCACATTATGCTGATGTGCAAATCGTATTCTCTCATGTTGACATCTCAGGTTAGTGTGATAGAACTAATCCAGAGGAGTAGATTATTAGTCATTATTGTTGCCTTTTGAGCTCTGCAGGAATATAGAAACATAAATTAGTGGTTACCTGTGTATCAGAGAAAGAGATTAGATAGCAATTAATAGTGTTTAAACAGTATGGACAAGTTCCTGAAACTGCCACCTGGGGAACCAGTTTCCATGGGTTGTTTTCAGCAGAGCTTTACTCAGAGTAGACCCATTGAAATTCATGAGGATGACTAACTCCCTAACTAACAAGGAGAAGGGGATGACAGAGGACGAGATGGTTGGATAGTGTTCTGGAAGCTACCAGCATGAGTTTGAGGAAACTGCGGGAGGCAGTGGAAGACAGAAGTGCCTGGCGTGCTCTGGTCCATGGGGTCACGAAGAGTCGGACATGACTAAACGACTAAACAACAACAACAACAACTCCCTCAGCCCCCATATGACCAATGGTTAGTCTCAGGGATTGTACTGAAGAGGAGAAGGAATGGTGGAGGTCTCTTTCCCCCCTTTCCTGTAGCTTACAGTGAGGTGGAAGGCAGTTTTGAATTACAGTAGGGCTTTGAGGGAGATAGCAGCTCAGAGACAGGAAAAACAGCCGAGTTGTGTTAGGAGAAGGAGAAGGGGAGACAGAGCAGCTAGCTGGCATGTCAATGGTCAGCATACCCAACCCCCCCTTCTCCCAAAACACACCATTCATTAAGGGTGCTAAAACAAAGAGCACAGAGACAATTGTCCATTGGAGAACGCCATAGAGGTGTTGTTGCTAGAGAGGGAAGGGGGAGGAGTTCAGTGCGAGCAACTCCATTATGGAGGAATGACCGGGATTCTTTGTCTTTGACCCTGATGACTGAATAAATCATGAATAAGAATTTTCTTGTTTCCTCCCTGCCTCTTGGTGTCATCGGGGGGAAGGAAAGAGTTCCTCAAACCTGATAGTTAGGAACGATGAGAGTTGCAGTCCAAAATATATGGAGGGTATCAAGTTGATAAGAACTGCTTAGATGGGCTGATGGTCCAAAGTAGACTAGAAACTTATACTAGAAACTAATCTTTAAGTCAGTAAGAAAGCAGACAGGTGTTGTCTTCTAAGAATAGACCCATTTTCTTTAGGCCACATACTTAGTGAATCTGTGCACCATATCACCAGTTGTACTTTCAGAGTTCTCATCATTTTGGAGGCTGGGAGGCAGCCTGTGGTTACAGTTCTGCACTTCTTCTAGAACAGCCTGTACCCATTTGGGGTTCGCAGATTTCTGAACTGTAACTCTCATCACCCATTACCACTGGACACACAGCCTGGGTTTGATAGAGGTTGTAGTTCAATATCTAGGCTTGGGGACATGCTCTAGGGTGTGGAACTAGTTGCCGACTAGAATAAGGTTACCATATTTTTTTCCATGAATCCGGGGACACTTTTCAACTTCTATGGATTTTGTATGGGGACTGATTTGTAAATCTGGGGACTGTCCCCAGGAAATGGGGACATCTGGTAATCTTAGACTAGAAGACTCAGCTATACAGCTCAAAATAAAATGCTTTAAATGTGTTGTAAAGTGCAATATACAATAGCGACACTAGATGGATGACAGTGAGCTATGCAAAATTCAATGTGTTTTTCAAAATGTTTTTTTTTTAAAGGCATTTTCACAGCGTTTTTTATATGTGTGTAGATTTTATTCCAAAGTTAGAATGCTGTTATCATTGGCCTAGGTCAGTGTTGGCCAAACTTGGGTCTCCATCTGTTTTTGGACTACAACTCCCATCATCCCTAGCTAGCAGGACCAGTGGTCAGGGGTGATGGGGATGCTGGAGAACCAAGTTTGGCCAACACTGTCCTAGGTATAAATGCCACTGGAGAGATATTACACAGGGACCTATTACCAGTTCTGTTATATAATTGTACAGGCTCCCACAGTGCAGTTGATCAATGAGGTATGATCCAGACATTAAGCACTTTTGATGCCCATTGATTATGATGAAAATATGCAGAACATACATTATTTTCCACTGAAGTAGTCAAACTTAAATGTGCTCAATTTTGGCTGGATTGTACCCATTGCTAGAGAGTATTGGTGAGCTATAGCAAATTCAATGCATTTTTCAAAACGATTTTTTTAAAAAAGCACATTTTTACAATGTTTTTAACATGTGTGTAGATTCCACATAGGGTAGGCAAACTTACTGCCCTGTACAGAAATCACTGGAATTCTTTAATTCCAATGGCATCGCAGCACATCTTGTGGGAGTTGCATGGGTGGGAGCTGGGCAATAGCTCAGCCCCAGGTGATGCAGACCCTGGGACTTCCAGCTAGGAGGCAAACTCTTTGAAGAACCCCTGTGCATCCTTTTCCCCCAATGAAACATCAATTCCCTTAACAGAAATATACAAGAAAACAACCGGAGCTACTGAGCTACAGTCATATCTGTGCATGTTTAATACCAAACCCTAGAATTTGAAATGGCTAATTAAAGACATTAGCAAATGTCAATACAGCAATATTTTAATGACTTCAAGATAATCCCACAGCAATCAATTTAAATCAAAATGAGTTTATTGTAAAGTGCCAAAGGTGGAGAAAATGCTTCCTTTGCACTACAAAGTACGGATTTCTGAAATGAATAATGCCTGTTCAGAATTTAACTAGATAATTACCTCATTTGCATTTGGTAAAGCGATAAGAGGAATGGAAAACGACAGCTCAGTGGGAAATGATGTTAAGCGTTAATAGATGACATGCACAAGACAGCAGTATTCAAACTTTTGTCATTTTTAACAGGGCTCAATTTGAAAGAAATACATTTATTAACCTCAGTGCCCCAATAGGGGAGAAACAATGAAGAATAAAGGTATAACAAATGAAGGAGTAGCTCATGCCATGCCTGGATTCAGCATACTATTCAGATCCTGAGGAAATATGACATGTAAGCCTCATCAGACTTTACCACAATTTGTCTGGTTCAGTTCACACAAAAAATATTATGTCGTGGACTGTGACAGCATGGGCTATAGCCTACATCGAGAGAGGGAAGGGAACAAGCAAACAGCCAAACGAACACCACCATCTTGTTAAATTGATATCTTCCCCCCACCTTTGGCCTCCACTAATCACCTCTTTAAATTTTGTGACTGTCACTGTCCCAACCTCCTCCTTGTATTAAAAGTATACTAACAGGTAGACTAGGTAGAGTGGGATAGAAATTAAGCAAGGGGTGAATAACAAGGGCCCATTTTTTCCCCAAACCAAACTGTCAGTTCAGTTAAGGTTTTGTTTTAGTTAAACAGTCTTTGATAAAATAATTTTGGAGGGGGGGGGAAATCACACTACAGTTTGAGTAAAAGATAAAGGGACCCCTGACCATTAGGTCCAGTCGTGGCTGACTCTGGGTTGAAGCGCTCATCTCGCTTTATTGGCTAAGGGAGCCGGCGTACAGCTTCTGGGTCATGTGGCCAGCATGACTAAGCCACTTCTGGCGAACCAGAGCAGCGCACGGAAATGCTGTTTACCTTCCCACCAGTGTGGTACCTATTTATCTACTTGCAGTTGACGTGCTTTCCAACTGCTAGGTTGGCAGGAGCAGGGACCGAGCAACGGGAGCTCACCCCATCACGGGGATTCGAACCGCCAACCTTCTGATCGGCAAGTCCTAGGCTCTGTGGTTTAACCCACAGCGCCACCTGCATCCCCTCACAGTTTGAGTAGTTACCCATAATAACCAATAGCAACAACAGAACCCCAGTGATAAACACACCCAGCTAAATCTATTCTAAACTGTTTCCCTAACCAAGCTAATACTTGTCAACTTGAATCCCTTGGTTCAGCGTCTGAGTCTTCTCCTAGTTTTGGGTGTAGTGCCCAACAGTACTGTCTTAACCCTTTCTATTATCCCAGCGCTCTTAAAGTGTTTCAGCCCCTTTTCTCACTAGTAGTGCTTTGCCTCAAAAAATTCCTGGCCCCTTATTTTCTACCTTGGCATATATAATTCACTGCCCTCTCACAACTTTTTAGCCTTCCAGTTGTTGCTGAATTGCAAGGCTCGTCAGTCCCAGCAAACATGACCAATGGCCAGGGATTATGGGAGTTGTAGTTCAGCGGCCTCTGGAGGGCCAACAGTTCCCCATGCCTGTGTTAGCCAATCAGAAAGAGAGTGGAGTTTTGATTAAATTTCTGTTTCCCTTGAATCGTTAGGATCCTAGGCTGAACTTTTGACTTTCCTTTGCACAGCCACCCCCTGACGGCAAACACACACTATAAGGAAAGATACTGGCATCTGCCAACTGAAGACAATACTATTCAGATGAGCCCTGGTAGTGCTCCCCTTCTGTTGGATTATGTCTCCCACCTTTTTATTCTAAAACTGAATCTTGAATATATCCAGGGTGGTTTTTTTTCAGGGGGAACTCATAGGAACTCAGTTCTGGCACCTTTCAGATGAGCTCTGGCACCTCTCAGGTGGGCACTGTGGCCATTCTAAGAGAACAACGATGGTGTCCATGGTGAGTTCTGGAACCTCGTTTTTTCTAGAAAAATAGCACTGAATATATCCTTTTGAACTGTGCTGAGAATGCTGCTTTCCTACTAATAATTGCAACCAGTCTCTGAACGTCAAATGGCGCCTCACTTCTCTCTCTCTCTCTCTCTCTCTCAATGCTGGGTAGAGGAAGCAATTTCTACACTTCTACTTTTTATTAGGTTTTCCAATTGGCTATATATTGGGAGTGGTATATGGTACAAATCCCAACTTTAAAGGGGCAGTTCCATGGCTCTAGAAAAAATTATGAACTAATTTAAATAACATAATCCTAGAAAAGGGAGAGGAGAACCAGGATGAAAAGTTAAAGGAAGTGAAGAAAGGAGGAATTTGCTTAGTTTATTTCTTTCACAATCTTTACAGAAAGGCAGTCCTGTTTCACCTCTCAATTTTTTATTTTTTTTTAAGAGGGGTGGGTGGGAGGGAAACAAATGAGAAATGTCTACCACCAAGTTGAGGCTAACTTCCTGATAAGGCTTTTGTAAAGGAAATTTGATTCTCAGAACTCCACTGGAATTCTTTCAATGCGTCAGCAAAATAAAAGAACTGCTGAGACAATTTACTTTGCTGGAACTCTCCCCCCCCCCCCACCGCCAAGTCAGAGTTCCAAATATAAGAAATGACTAAGGGAATTATATACCCTCAGCGAGAGATTAAAATAAATGCTACCATGAAACGGAAGGTGATGGATAAGGGTACCACCCATGGGCACTGCAATCTGTAGGCAATTTGAGGCCACTCGGATAAAACTCTGCCTAAAAATCTTGAACAGTCAGTACCATTCTGAGCCAGTGTAGTGGTATCATGGCTTGTGAGACAATGAATAAAGAGAAGCAACCAGCCATTTCAAATCACTGGGTGCCCATAGGCTGCTCACAAACTCTTACTCTGATGGACTCACAGGGTTGTTTTGAGGTTGAAATCGTGGGAGAGGGAACAACGGTATATGCTGTTTCCTCCTCGTGGGAGGAATGGCAAGATATAATTCAAGCAAAAAATACCCCAAATAAATAGCAACGTCGCATGAAGATATTTAGAATGGTTTGGAGGTCATCCTCTGAGTGTGCACACAATACGTTGTCATCAGCATACTGAAGCTCTATGACGGAAGTTATGGTAACCTTACTCTTTGCCTTCAGCCTACTCAGATTAAAGAGCTTTCCATCTGTTCAATATATGATTTCTACTCCGGTGGGGAATTTCCCTTTGACAAAGTGTAGGATCATGGTGATGAAAATAATAAATAGGAGTTGGGATGATGACACAACCCTGTTTAACACCTGATCCCACTATGAATGGTTCACTTTGAGAGCCATTGTTATCTGTGATTGTTGCTGTCATATTATCATGGAGGAGTTGAAGGATGTTCAAAAATTTATCTGGACAGTCAATTTTCAGAAGGACAGTCTGCAGGGCATTACTATCTACAGTGTTAAAGGCCTTAGTTAGGTTGAACAGCCCAAAGTCCTTGCACCAATGGAATGAATGTGTTGAATACCAACCAGTCCTTTTCTTAAGGTGCCTCTGCCTGATTTGGGGGCTGCTCCCATGCTACATCCCACCTTCTGGGTCCAACCCAATGCATCTTTCTAGTGATGAAGCTACAGGTGAGTCATTGCCATTATCTAAGATACAAGTGGTTATGGGACAGTTTCTTAGACTGCTATTGATATGCTACTGATTAGATTTTTTTTTTTTTTAAGGGGGCTGGCCCAGTATGTTTATGAAACCATAAAATTGGTTTGATTGGGAGGTATACATAATAAATGAGGATGAAGCTGATGCCAGCAAAATTGTCCACAGTTGACTGATACATAATTAGAGAAAGTGTCAGAGCAGAGTATGACTGACCCTCATCATGCATTTTAATTATGGTCTTTAATTGCCTTTTTGAATCCTATAAAAACCAGTGGCCCACGTCTCTTTACCAGCCGCACCGATTGAGCCAGCATTTATCACCTGTAAAAGAGTAGAGGTCGCTTTGTCTTTTAGCAGAGGTTCCCAGAATATATTCATCCCTTCCTATTAGACAACTAAAACTACAAAGCCTACAATGTGTTGTTTTTGAAAGGAGCTCATTTGGATGACAGCATTCTTGGGGAATTTTCACCTGCTTAACAGAACAGCATGAAGAGAAAGTACAAAGGAAATATTTTTAATTCTTTGTTTTTGGAGATCTTGTGCTGAAAACTTAATAGCTGGTAAAGGCCATAATTAAAAGAGGACTCCAGTTGTTTTCTAAGCCCCTTCAAAGCCACAATTTTAATGGCTCCTGCACCCCCTTCCAGAGATCTGTTGTTGCAGATACTCAAGGGAGTTAATTCTGTGATGCTAAAGATGCAAGTTAAATTGTGACAATTCAAAGGGCCCCCTAGAGTACTATACATCCACGACAGAGGTAATCTAACATTCATCAGGCAAGAGGAAGGCAATAATTATTTCCTTTTTAACAGAGGGGGGATCAATGTATCCATATGGGTTAGATTACCTGCATCCAAAGGAAATGGAAGCTGTTCTTTTATTTCCTAGCAATTAAAATCTTTGTTGTCAATCTCCAATAATGGAGCTAGTCTAAGATCAGAGAGCTGGCCAGACTGCCTTTGCAAAGTCTGCCATTGGTGAAGATTTAGAATTCTGATTTTGAAACACAGTGGTGCCTCGCAAGACGAAATTAATTCATTCCGCGAGTTTTTTCGTCTAGCGAATTTTTCGTCTTGCGAAGCACGGTTTCCCATAGGAATGCATTGAAATTCAATTAATGCGTTCCTATGGTCAAAAAAAGTCCAAACAAAGCCAAATTTGGTACAACAAGAGTTTATTAAGTGCTCTTTAAAGTCACACATACTTTAAAGAGCATATCAAAAATTGAAGGAACAATAAATTAAGTTTCTAAACATGACAGGAAAAACATTTAAAAATCAAAAAAGGGTACATTACATTTTCTAAGACTCTGGGGGACCACTCGAAGAAGGTTCCTCTTCCACTCTTTGCTTCTTGCTGAGGAACCTGTCCATGGTCTGCTGCTTCATCCACCTTTTCAGCAGCTCCCTGAGAGGCAACATGACCGTCGTATCAAAAGTGTTCGCTTGGTCATGTGCCACGTGCTTGATAGGGTGGTGCCGCTCTGCAAAAGCCTGCACCTCCTTCCACTTCTGGCAAATGTCCCTCAGTTCTTTGGAGGACGGCCGTTCCTCAGTTGCTTCCTCCTCTTCCAGTGAGGCCTGCTCCTGCGCAACCTCTGACTGCAGTTCAACCAGCTCCTGGGTGGTCAGCTCGTGGTCGTGCTCCTCCACCAGCTCGCAGACGTCCTCCTCTGTGACCTCCAGGCCCATGGTCCTCCCCAAGGCAGCAATGTCCTGCACCACTGTTGACTCTGGTGCATGAGAGTCACTTGGTGCCACACAGTCCGGCCACAGGCTGCGCCAAGCGCAATTCAAATTTCTCTGGCTGATCCCGTTCCAGGCCATGGTGATCATCTTCAAGCAGGTGACGATGTCGAAGTGGTCCTTCCAGAATTCCCGCAGGGTGATGGTGGTGCAATCAGTCACCTCGAAGCATCGCCTGAAAAGCTCCTTGCTGTAGAGTTTCTTGAAATTGGCGATGACCTGCTGATCCATCGGCTGGAGCAGTGGCGTGGTGTTAGGCGGCAGGAACATGATGTTGATGAAGCTGAACTCCTCCAACAAGTCCACCTCAAGGCCTTTAGGATGAGCAGGAGCATTGTCCATCAGAAGCAAAGCCTTCAGCGGCAGGTCGTTGTCCAGCAGGTACTGTTTGACAGCAGGGCCAAAAGCAAGATTGACCCAGTCCACAAACAGCACATGTGTGACCCAAGCCTTGCTGTTGGATCGCCACATGACACTCAGCCACTCCTTGTCGACCTTGTGTTTCTTGAAGGCCCGTGGGTTCTCCGAGTGGTACACCAGCAGGGGCTTGATCTTCAGGTCGCCGCTTGCGTTGGCACAGAAGAGCAGGGTCAGACGGTCCTTCATGGGCTTGTGGCCAGGCAACTTGGCCTCCTCCTGTGTGAGGAAAGTCCTTTTGGGCATCCTCCTCCAAAACAGCCCGGTCTCGTCGCAGTTGAAGACCTGCTGTGGAACGTAGCCCTCCGTCTTCACAACCTCCAGGAACTCCAAGGCAAAGTCTTCAGCCGCAGGAACATCAGAACTGGAGCCTCTCCATGCCTGACCACGCTGTGGATTCCAGATCTTGCCTTGAACCGGTCAAACCAGCCTGTGCTTGCCTTGAAGACTTCTGGCTCGGCCGAGGTTCCTGGCTGTTCCCGGATGAGGTCTGCATGCAAGGCCTTGGCCTTCTCACAAATGACGGCCTCAGTCACTGTGTCCCCTGCACGCTGCTTCTCTTCCAACCAGATGAGCAGCAACTTCTCGACCTCCTCCAGAACAGCTGGGCGGTTCTTCACGATCCTGGTGACTCCCTTGGCTGCATCAGTCGCAAGGATCTTCTCCCTCATCTTCAGGATGGTCCCGATGGTCGATGTGTTCCTGCCGTACTCCCTGGCGAGATCCGTCACACGCATTCCACCGTCGTGCTTCCGGATGATCTCCTTCTTCATTTCCAGCGTCACCTTCTCCTTCTTCCTCTCACCGGCCTCCGCAGCAGCAGCAGTCTTCTTGGGTCCCATGGCAGCACAGCTGTTACCTTTGTAAACTCAGAAGAAGAAAAAAAAAATCAGCAATTCAAACCCAGAACCAAGTCCTTGAATTCCAAACACCCAACCCAAAATCCAAAAACCCCCAAAAAAGTTTTAAAAGTTTAACTTACGAAATGGCTGCAAATCACCAAAGTCTTCAAAATCCTCAAATGGCTGCAAAAGAAGTTTTGGGAAAGCTTTAAAAATCACCAAAGTCTTCAAAAACCTCAACTGTTCCCCCAGCCCCTCTCCAACTGTTGCAAACCCCTCCCCAACTGTTGCAAACCCCTTCTCAACTGTTCCCCCATCCACCCAGCACACAGAAATTCAAAACCCAGAATTTTTTTCAAAAAAACAACAACATGGCCCAATGGTCACAGAAAATCATAAAAATTCAAAAAAAACCCACACAAGCTCCCAGATTCTTGCGAACCCCTCCCCAGCTGTTTCCCCCATCCACCCAGCACACAGAAATTCAAAAATTCAAACCCAGATTTTTTTTTTTAAAAAATAAACATGGCCCAATGGTCACAGAAAATCATAAAAATGCAGGAAAAAACCACACAAGCTCCCAGATTCTTGCAAACCCCTCCCCAACACCAAGTCCTTGAATTCTAAACACCCCAACCCAAAATCCAAAAAACCCAAAAAAAGTTTTAAAAGTTTAACTTACCAAACAGCTGCAAAAGAAGTTTTGGAAAAGCTTGAAAAATTCAGCAAACTCTTTAAAAAGCTCAAAAAGGCCACCACACCGCATGCAATGTGTTGCTCCTCGAAGTCAAGTCGCAACTGCACCTCTTCCAGCAATGCACCCTGGGTTTTAACGGTTTTACGAAAAAGGAAACAAACTTGCAAGACGTTTTCGTCTTGCGAAGCAAGCCCATAGGGAAATTCGTCTTGCGAAGCAACTCGAAAACGAAAAAACCTTTCGTCTTGCGAGTTTTTCGTCTTGCGAGGCGTTCGTCTTGCGGGGCACCACTGCACTTCCGTTTCCTCTGAAGGTATCAAATTTGACTGCAGCACTATAGGAGTGTTCAGGCATTTCCTTGAACATGCAAACTATATCCATGGATGAGGGGTGGGGGGAGATGTGCACACAAGCCTTGCCCCCAAACCACTGTCTGCTTCAGTCACTGATATGCAAGGTCACTGATTGTGTAAGGTGTGATACTTGCATTCACGTGAACACGAGCAAAAGCTCCCTGTAAGCTTTCTCCATTGAACACAGGGAAGGGCAGGGATTTAGCAGATGGAGTTATGTGCATGGGGATATTAGGGGTGGACTTTCTGGCAAATCCCTGCTTCCTGTTCACAGGTTGAGACAAATGCCAAGCAACATCTTATGAACGGCTGTCTCACCAGAGTGGAGCATGCTCTAGTTATCTCCCACTTGGACTACTGTAATGCGCTCTACGTGGGGCTACCTTTGAAGGTGACCTGGAAACTACTACTAATCCAGAATGCGGCAGCAAGATTGGTCACTGGGAGTGGCCACCAAGACAATATAACATCAGCCCTGAAAGACCTACATTGGCTCCCAGTATGTTTCCGAGTACAATTCAAAGTGTTGGTGCTGGCCTTTAAAGCCCTAAATGGCTTTGGCCCAGTATACCTGAAGGAGCACCTCCACCTCCATCGTTCAGCCCAGACACTGAGGTCCAGCTCCGAGGGCCTTCTGGAGGTTCCCTCAGTGAGAGAAGTGAGGTTACAGGGAACCAGGCAGAGGGCCTTATTGGTAGTGACCCCCGCCCTGTGGAATGCCCTCCCTTCAGAAATGATATTTTGTAAAAGTTGTGGGTGAAGGTCCCCCTGAAATTTGTTTTGCTGTTCAAAAACAGGAGATAACGGTGAGCATTTAATTTTTATAAAGTAGTGATTCTAACAAAACAGAACAAATACTCAAGATCTACCCACACTGGAAGAATGGCAGATACAGCTGATAGACTACATGGAACTGGCTGAAATGACCGGCAGAATCCGTGACCTGGGAGAAGAGAGGATTGAGGAGGACTGGAAAAAATTTAAGAACTATTTACAAAAGTACTGTAATTTGAGTGAATGCTAAACAAGATGCTAGATCAAAATAACTGAGCACCACTAAATTTAGAAGTTTTTAAGAAAATAAGTAAGATTGTGAAATTTAGCTCCTTTTGAGAATTATAAGATTATGAAATATAAGGGATACAAGAATTTAAATAAGATGATAAATTGCTGACAAAACGTTACAACGATGAAAATGGGAGCGGGAGATGTGAGGAAGTCCAAAGAAAATGTGAAAATATGTTAAGATCAATGTTATATTGTTTATTATGTTTATTTTTATTGTAAAACCTAATAAATTGCTTTAAAAAAAAAAAAAAAGAACAAATAAAGTGAAATATGGAGCTGTATTCAACTAATTTTTACTCAGACCCACTGAAATTAATGGACCTATGTTAATTTCAGTGGATGGTATTCAATGATAGTCCTACTCAGAGTACAACCACTGAAGATAATGGACATGATGAAAGGAGCGATGGGAAGTTGACATAAAATACAGGACTGGAACTACTGAAGGCTGAGTTGGCCTAAGCCTATAATAATAATAGTAATAAATAATAATAATAATAATAATAATAATAATAATAATAATAATAATTTGCATCATGCCCATCTGGCTGGGGTGCCCCAGCCAATCTGGGTGGCCTCCAACATATATAAAAAAGCGTAGAGAGAAACAAGCCTTTAAAATAGAGTTTTTCTTACACTACACTTTTTGATGGTGTAAGTTTCAATAGGTTGCCAGATCACATGACTGAGTTGAATGGAATTAGGATCCAGTGTTAGTCTCTCCTGACCAGTCCGGCCTCCACCACTCCCTAGGAAATTCCATTTTTCAGGGCACTCAAAATAACCCAGCTAAACTCAGAACTTGCTGACTAAGTCAGATATCCACCACATCCTATCATACTCATTCCAGTGGATGGTTAGGATTATGGCCTAAATTTGATTCATCAATTTCAATGGATCCACTCTGAGTCAAACTTAGCTGAACACAACCAAATGAATCTATTTTAAGCAACAGTTAGTTGAAACACTACAGAAACACTGTGTGTTTAAAAGCTAAATCTATGGATGAGTTTACGCAGGCTGTATAAAAATAGAGTATAATGGAAAATTAATTACAAAACACCTTGAACTAAATGCCTGAGCTATGAAGCTATAAATTAAAGTTGTAATAGTTCACAGTGAGTGGAGGCTACCAAAACCTGTAAAACAAACAAAACATTTTATTCTTATAATTATGGAGTGAAAAAATAGCTGCAGATTGTTGTTCCTCAAACATGTGGTTTTAATTCCATGTTGTGTACCAATACAAAAAGCGGGTCAGGAAACAGAATAAGGAAACAATCAAGCCCAAAATTAAGCAGCTTAATGTCTCAGCGCTTTCAATGGAAAAGTGATGGTGAACATCACTTAATTTTCTGTTGAGATCAATGAATGATGGTTGCCAGATAGATTTGTGTGTGCATATGTGGAAGAAGTTGAAAATATTTAAGTTATTCTTTGTCCTGTCTAGTCTGCTATGTACTTTGTAATAACAGATAAATGGTTATTTCCCCCAGGATTATTTAAACATGATCATGGTGATTGTGATCCCCTAATCTTCAACATCAACTTCGTTGGACTGGTCATGTTGTGCGTCTTCCAAAGCAACTACTCTATTCCGAACTTAAAAAAATGGAAAGCGTAATGCTGGTGGTCAACAAAAGAGGTTTAAAGACTGTCTCAAGGGAAATCTAAAAAAATGTAGTATAAACACCAACAATTGGGAAATGCCTGCGAGCACTCCAGTTAGAGAACAGACTTTACCAAAGGTGTCATGGGCTTTGAAGACACTCAAACTCAGGATACAAGGGAGAAACGTACCAGGAGGAAGCCAGGCTTGGTAAATCCACACCGTGATCAGCTCCTGCCCAGAAACCAATGTCCCCACTGCGGAAGTACGTGTGGTTCCAGAATTGGCCTCCACCGTCACTTACGGACTCATTGTTAAAACTGTGTTTATGGAAGGCAATCTTACACAGCTACGAGTGATCGCCAAAGAAGAAGAAAGAATTGCAGCAGAGTCTTCAGTGGGAAGAGTGGAATACGTCAGATAGGTATCACATGAGCCAGGATCTTCTTAGTGTTGATCCCAGTTTGAACTTTGTCCCAAGTGATTTGCTGTGAGTGATGGCCTTATCAGTATAGGCTTTGAAACCAGCCTTTAAAAAACATTTATGTAGTGCTGGTTCCATGTCCCCCCCCCCCCGCACACACACACTTAAAGGCTTTATTACACTCTTGGGCTGAAGCTGTTTTTAAGCTGTCAATTATAACTAGTTAATCAGCATGGTGTATTCTTGGGCTGCTAATCGTTTTTAGGCTGCCTTTTTAAATGAGCACTTTCAATTAAACATGATATTATTTTATGTTTGTTTATGTAAGCTGCCTTTTGGAAATTTTACTCCAAAAGGCAGCCTAGATATACTTAGTTAAATAAAGTACATGGGTATCTGCCCTGCAACAAATACTCTTTTGTGAGAAATTGGGGCCATAACAGTTGAGGAAATTTCTATCTCATATGACAGATGTCCTTCTACTTGTTATACCCTAACAAGTCCTCCATCATTATAAACTTTAATAAGGGGGCCCAAACTTCAGAGCAGGTTGACAGAAATGAAGATGATCTTTTCTTTAGGACTTAAAGATTTTAATAATATTTGTAGACAAGGGCAGGGAAACTTCCAAGGTTCTTGAGATTGATGTGGGACAGCTTCAATACACCATTCTTCACTGTTGGAGGAGTCCAAGGGCAAATGTAAACTTTAAAGTCAATGAATTTCACCTACTGCAACTCATACCACTTTGAATTGTGTGGGCTTCGGAAGGCTAACAGCAGCATACATTGCTGCATCCAATTTGCCACTGAGAAACCAGGTAACTGTTGTTTGTCTGGTTGTGCAGGACACACTACAGAAACAGATTACAGTGGTACCTCGGGTTAAGTACTTAATTCGTTCTGGAGGTCCATTCTTAACCAGAAACTGTTCTTAACCTGAAGCACCACTTTAGCTAATGGGGCCTCCTGCTGCTGCCATGCTGCTGGAGCATGATTTCTGTTCTGATCCTGAAGCAAAGTTCTTAACCCGAGGTAATATTTCTGGGTTAGCAGAGTCTGTAACCTGAAGCGTATGTAACCCAAGGTTCCACACACTGTCTTGGCCACTGATTCCATTTTTATTGTGAAGTTTGGTCATGTATAATAATGTGTAGGCTGAGGACACCATGCATCCCACCATAGGAACTTAGGCCAAATTTGATATTTCCCACTTCTATTTCTTTCTTTCTTTCTTTCTTTCTTTCTTTCTTTCTTTCTTTCTTTCTTTCTTCTTTCTTTTACATTTGATTAACAGATAATAACCAGTAACAGAAGTCAATAAAAAGGGGGAAATATGTTGAGGAAAGTACAGATTCCAATTTATACAACAGGCATCATGAAAATTCCCAGTTACATTACAACCCATAAGGAGCTGAGAGATGACTGGAATAAAGCTAAAGGCTGTAATTCAGGTGAGAGGAAATGTTGGCCCTCCAGATGATGCAAAACTACAACCCCTTGCTGCAATGCCTGAAAAAGGCTGAAATCTTCTATGCATCAAATGAATCAAATTATCGTGTGTGTGTGTGTGTGTGTGTGTGTGTGTGTGTGTTTGTTTGAATTTGTGGCCCCCAGTTTGGGTATTTGATCATGAGCCGACATGATCAGGATTTTTAGAGTGAAACATCAAAAAGGGTAAAATCCCATAATCCCTCTATTGACAAGTAACAGTCACTTTCCCATGACACCTCCATTTCACAGGACAATTTGGAAGTTGTGATGGCCAAACGCAACCACACATTACTTTCTGGGACTCAGCATTCACTTCAGCCAGCCGCTGAAAACCTTCCCTCAGCCAAACTGTTTCTCTCACAGAGAGGAAATTTCTCCAAACATCTCCCATTAAACCCTTCTCTCCCAGATTGTCAGACATTTTACATCTAGTATTTTCTATATTTATGAAATAAATGTATAGGAATCATACATGCTGGTTTTCTTTTGTTTGATTCTCATCGGTATTAGTCCTAAGAATGACGGTATCTGAAATGAAAGATGGCTTCTCATATGTCTACCCCTAGATCTGCCTGTATCACTAGGCCAAACTTGGCATACTTGAAAACACCCGCTCTAGCTGCAAACAAGCTAATATTTTAACAGCTGCTCTAGCCTGATTTGGTTAGTTCAGCATATCTGTACAGCTGGAAGAAGGCCACCCTTCTGCACTGGTAATCACAGTTTCTGGCTGCTCCGACTGAGGGTCACACAACTATTAATTTGTCTCCTGTGATAAGGAGAAAAGAGGAAACTCAGTACTTTAATATTTTCTCCTTGCGAGTGAGTTCCCCTCCCCACCCTGAGATTGTAACAAGAATTTTATTTCCCTTTTACCAGCATTCCCATTCTGCCTGCAACTTTGCAAAGCAACGTTAGTGCCTTTTCATCTCTCTTTCTTTTGCAAACCTATTGGAAGAAAAGAGAAAAATAAAATATAAACCTTGGCAGCTGACATTAACAATAAGAATGTTTCATCAGGTAAAAGGTAAAGGACCCCTGGAAGGTTAAGTCCAGTCAAAAGCGACTATGGGGTGTGGCGCTCATCTTGCTTTCAGGCCGAGGGAGCCGCCGTTTGTCCACAGACAGCTTTCCAGGTCATGTGGCTAGCATGACTAAACCGCTTCTGGCACAACGGGACACTGTGACGGAAACCAGAGTACACAGAAACACCGTTTACCTTCCCGCCGCAGCAGTACCTATTTATCTACTTGGACTGGCTTGCTTTCGAACTGCTAGGTTGGCAGGAGCTGGGACAGAGCAATGGGAGCTCACCCCGCCGCGGGGATTTGAACCACTAACCTTCTGATTGGCAAGCCCAAGATGCTCAGTGGTTTAGACCACAGTGTCATCCATCCAAGATGGTTGGGATGACAGCAAGGTCAGGGCTGCATGGATGCATTAGTGGGAGTGCAGGTTTGGTTCCACTGGAGGAGCCACACCGTTCCAAATTCACCACCGCTCTGGCTTCCATTGTTGTGATAAGTGGCTGCAACATCACTGTCAGGAGGGGGAGGGGGCAGCATGGCACGACCTCAATATGCCTGCTAGGTTGGCAGGAGCTGGGAGAGAGCAACTGAAGCTCACTCCATCATGGGGATTTGAACCGCCAATCTTCTGATCAGCAAGCTCAAGAGGCTCAGTGATTTAGACCATAGCGCCACCCGCGTCCCAATAAGGTTCCATCAATCCCTATTTAAACATATAGATTGATATACACAGTCCATATGACCAGTCACAAACCATTTCAAGGGTCCTTCCTGCTTGAGTCATCCTGACCCTCAGAGATTTCACTTCACTTCTTTAAGGTTTCAGATTGGGATTCGGGATGCTTCCACATATGATGCACCTCATTAGAAAAATCCACCAACGTATATTAAGGTGGCAATTTATACATTGCCAAAAAATTCCTAATTGAAAAAAAGGACAAAAAGGACACATAAAGAGTGATCTCCTGATATTGTTATTGGTTTGACAGTTACCTGAGATATCACTATAAATGTCAAATATAGTATGTGGAATGGATGTACCCCGTTTGAAGGAGACTAACTAGTCAAAAAGTATTTTCTCAATTGACTGCCAAATACTTGCCACATGTTTCAAGTGTTGATTAAGCATTTATGGAACTACTTCTTCAAAGAAGACTGCCTGTTGCCAATATCACTGTCTTTTCAGCAGCAATTTAAGACTTGTAACTAAAAAGAAATCCAGATTCGCTGACGTGTTGCTGTTTTAACATACTGTGATACATTATATCTTAGCTTTATTTTTCTATTTCATTTCGAATAACCCTGAAAGTACAGCTAAATATACATTTTAAAAAAACAACAACAACAACAATAACCAGTAACTACAATTCAGGCCAATAGGATGGAAGAGAAGTTTGATTCAGTACACATTGAAGCAGAATCTATCAAATCCCCACTTTCAAAAGTGAAATAAAACAAAGCTATGCTTTGAAATTCTGACTTTTCCAAATGTTGTGATGTAGCTCTCCAATGAAGGAAAAGCCATGAATATGCATACATTGGGGGAAGTGTGCATGAAAATGAAGATATTGGTGAAAATTGCATTACAAAGGCATTATAGTAGGTAAAATCGTTTTCAAAAATGCAAATTTTAAAATTTTAAGCAGGGGAATGGAGAATCCTCTCAGTTTGATGGTGAAGGTGATGGGGGGGGGGAGCCCTGGCCAGATGATTTTTTTTCCTCTTTTCTTTTTTGCAAGGATTCTGAACAAGCGAGGGGTAGGGTTCTTTCCTGTGCTTCCCCCTTCCCTTCTCTCTCTTCCCTTTCCTCCCTTCCTTCCTCCAGTGGCTGGCAAATGTGAGCTTCGGGCTGTACTCTCTGCAGAAAGAGTTCTGTGGATCAGAACCACTGACCACCAGCGTGGTTAAAAGGCAAAGAGACGGCTTGCAGTGCTGCATCCCAACAACGCTTCTTGCTGTAGAGGAAACATGCAAGGAGGGGCTGGATCTCCTGCTGCCTTTCCCTTCCTCCCCAAAGGGAGGGAGACCACCATCAGCCATCCAGCACTGGAGAGAGTGGCCATGGGGCGCAGGGGGCTCTGCCAATGTAAAGAGCTTTGCAGAGCCCACGATCCTCCAGAGTCGTCACTGGTTCAGAGGGAAGTTAAGCCCAAAGCGTTCAGTCCCCTTCCCTTTTGCAAAGATCTGCTTGGTGAAATGGAAGAGCACATGTTGCCAAACCACCAGTGGCGACAGAAAAACAACAACAACAACACCCAGACATTTTGATGGGGTTGCCAAAGTGAAAAAATGTTGAGTTTTTCCATGCAAAAATCCCTCCCCCCAAATTTGAAATTTTTGGAGCTTTTTAAAAGGAAATTCACCAAAAATTAAACACTTCCAGGAACGGTTTCCATACATCTGGGTTTTCTGGACGTTTTAGCCATTTCCAAAAATCCTGCCCAGACACTATTTGCAACGGATGAATCCCAGACATGTCTGGGGAAACCGGGACATTTGGCAGCCCTAACCTTGCCACCTTGGGTGACCCTGCTTGGCGTATGGGACTATTGATGACTTCGCTCACAAGGATCATAGGAATGTGCAAACCCACTCACTATGACAAGGTGATGATCCCATGAGTGAGATTTGAGTCTGAACTACACAGCAGCAAACAAAACGTTTTAAATGTGTTGTAAAGTGTGATATACAAATGTGACACTAGATGGCGAGAGTGAGCTATGCAAGATTCAGTGTATTTTTCAAAACATTTTTTAAAAAATTATTTTCACAGTGTTTTTTTAATGTGTATTGATTCCACCTTGGAGAGGACCCCTAACTTGGCTGAGAAAGAGAGAGGAGAGGGAGAGGGAGGGAGGGAGGGAGGGAGGGAGGGAGGGAGAGAGAAGACCTGAAATACAGAACAAAACTGCATCAATACAAGTTGTAACATTTTACATTGAAATACGGGGCAATCCTGTATTATACAGGACAGGTAGCAACCCTAGGTGGAATACAAATTAATAGAATAGAATAGCTAAGAATAGAATATACTGCAAGCTAGAGTTTTCCTAGTCTGAGAGGGAGGTGAAAGTCTGGGCTGTATTTCTGGGCACAATTAATTCATTGTGCCTGAATCCAGCACAAAACTACTATTAGTAGTACTAGCACCATCAAAATCGTTTGGTGAATACCAACAGCACCATGAACTTAATTTAATTTAATTTAATTGTATATATTAACATGTGATTGATGCTTTGATCTGTTAACCTTTAGATTTCCAGCCCATTCAAAAGTGCCCCTTTCTAGAAAGATCACATCAACAGAGTTTTCACCATCTCAGGATGCGCCCCAAACTCCAAGGTAAATGCAGCCAATTAACTCAAGCTGCCAAAAAACAGAGAATGAAATGCTCACACAGATATATCTCCCATCTAGATGCTTTAAAAATTACAGTCTTTTCTGAAGAAACCCAAGTGCTTGCAAGTTCCCTGACCTCCATTATGTGCAGAGGTGAAAAAGTTCAGAGAAGAAAACAAATCTATAATCATAGCCAGAAACCTTATGTTTATTCATAAATGGCAGCACTTGGTGAATTCTCATTAACCGCACTCATTACTCATTAGGTGATGATCCCTGGGTCCTTAGGTTGAAGAGTGCTTTGAACTGTTTCTTCCCCTGTTTTTAATTAATCTTTGGGTGGGTAAATTCGGTAATTTCATTTAATGTGACTGGTTATGAAGCCAAGAAAGAAAGCAGGCTAGTTTAGGCAGTGAAAGTTTGTGCAGGCAATAAGAGCTGTTTGGAGAACCTGCGACGTGGAATGAAGTCTATGCTCATGTACCAAGTTGATAGCCTCCACATCAATCTCCACATACCTGTGTTGTGTCATTCTAAATGCAAACCAGCAGCCTGTCTTGAGACCTGTCAAGTACTTGATGAACCCCCTCTTTGTGTCAGGGACTGGATGACAAAGAATACCGGGAGGCTCCAGCCGAGGACCCCCTAGGAAAGCCACTGAGGAAGAAGGCTCAGACCCATGTGAGAAGTTGTGGGACACAGAAGACAGATCAGAGGAAGAGGGAAGCTGGGAGGTGGAAGACACAGGAGGCTGGAGGAACAAGAAGTGTCAGAGGCAGGGAGTCCTCCAAGGACAGGACTGGATGCAGAGGAAAACACTTTGAGGTCAAGATCTGAAGCAGAGGACAGGGAGGAGCCAAACACTGCAACAGCTTCACAGCAGCTGCCGGGTCCCTCTGCATTGAGCTCCCCTATCACTTTGACTCTGAAGTCACACAGAACTTTACGCATAGCTGAACTTTACGCATAGCTGAATGTTGTTGTTGCTGTTGTTTAGTCGTTTAGAGGGGGGAATTCTCCTCCCCGCTGGAGTTTGTGTCTTCTTGGAAGATGTCTGGAAGAGAAGGGCTAGGAGGACAGGAGGATTCCCAGGGCCAGTCTTGGCAACGTCTTCACAGAGGGAGCAGTGTCGAGTGATCTCTGTTGTATACTAATATCCTAAATAAAATGGCTAGCTTTACTTTGAGTCTTCCTTCTGACCTGTTGATGAACCTGTTCCCCTGAAACTTTGTTTTGGTTTGTTTGGCAGAGCCAGCCAGGCTGCAACATCAGGAAGATCATGGAGCTTCTGGATTACCGAGAACACCAGAATTCACCCACTGAATTCATCCTATGAAAAGGTCACCATTTTGAGGGTTTGCTTTTTCCATCGTCACTGCTGCCCGTAGTGTGGCTGTCCACAAATGCATGAAGCATAGAGATATAGCTAATTTTCTCTTTGTTTTATTTAACCACCAGCTCTGGTGGTACCCCTGCCACTGAGAAAAAAATGGTAGGATGATGGTAGGTTGCTCAGAAAGACTTGAAAGGCTGGTTCTGGCCTACAGGTTGGGGGTTCCCCATCCCTGTCTTAGATGCTCACTGTATCTAGCAGGCAGCTGAAGTGTCCCATTGCAGAATGACTGAAAATACAGCAAAGTTTAATAATAATAATAATAATAATAATAATAATAATAATACATTTGTACCCCGCCCATCTGGCTGGGTTTCCCCAGCCACTCTGGGTGGCTTCCAACAAAACACTAAAATACAATAACCTATTAAACATTAAAAGCTTCCCTAAACAGGGCTGCCTTCAGATGTCTTCTAAAGGTTTGGTAGTTATTTTTCTCTTTGACATCTGGTGGGAGGGTGTTCCACAGGGCAGGTGCCACTACCGAGAAGGCCCTCTGCCTGGTTCCCTGTAACTTGGCTTCTTGTAGCAAGGGAACCACCAGAAGGCCCTATGCGCTGGACCTCAGTGTCCGGGCAGAACGATGGAGGTGACACACATCTTTTATGGAAAATTAACAGGTCAACTCAAGATCCTGGTTCTTACTTTCAAATGTCGTCTTGGTTATATACACCATAAGCTCCTCCTGGGGCACCCTCTTGTATGCTTGTGCCAATGTAGTGGAAAGTCCCTGAACCTTGAGCAGGGAGTGTCATGCTCTTTCAGTGAACAATAACCCATCTCGCAAGTTCATGCTATCCCCACCATGAAGCCCCCAGGCCAAGTGGAAGGGGCCTCTTGTCACCTTTATCAATACGCACAGTGCTATTTTTCTAGAAAAAGCGGTGCCGGAACTCACCATGAATGCCTCTTCTCTTATAATGGCAACGGCGTCCACCTGAGAAGTGCTGGAACTCAGTTCCCCTCAAGTTCCTGCTGAAAGAAAAAGCTCTGATTATGCAGATTGTGTAAAGGTGTGTATTTTATAATAATTGCTACAAAAGCAGAACTGGGTTCATTCTCAGAGTGCTCATTCCTTTTGGAGAGTCAGTGTGGTGTAACGGTTAGAGTGTTGGACTATGACCTGTGAAAACATTATTTGAATCCTCACTCGTCCATGAAGCTCACTGGGTGCCCTTGGGCCAGACACTATATTTTAGAGTAACCTACCTCACGGACTTGTTGTTAGGATGAAATGACAAGGGGAGTCCCATGTACACCACATTGAACTCCTCTCAGGAAAAAGGTGGTCTCTGAATGTTAAGAATGAAGATTAGGGAAGGGAACTTAGTTGCGTAATCTGTGATTCATGTGTGCAAAGTCACACATTATAAAGTTGTAGACTATTGACTAAAGGTAAAGGTAAAGGTACCCCTGCCCGTACGGGCCAGTCTTGCCAGACTCTAGGGTTGTGCGCTCATCTCACTTAAGAGGCCGGGAGCCAGCGCTGTCTGCAGACACTTCCGGGTCATGTGGCCAGCATGACAAGCTGCATCTGGTGAGCCAGCGCAGCACACGGAACGCAGTTTACCTTCCCGCTGGTAAGCGGTCCCTATTTATCTACTTGCACCCGAGGGTGCTTTCGAACTGCTAGGTTGGCAGGCGCTGGGACCGAATGACGGGAGCGCACCCCGCCGCGGGGATTCGAACCGCCGACCATGCGATCACCAAGTTCTAGGCACTGAGGTTTTACCCACAGCGCCACCCGTGTCCCTTCAGACTATTGACTAACTGAGTGCAAAAATCCTAAACACGTACAGTAATAAATGAGAATCTTGAGTTGATCTGTGCTCTCCATTTCTTTTTTGCATTTGACTGCAACATCCTGGAATCCAAAACCTAAACCATCCCTATCTGCTTTTAAATTTTTACAGCTGGGACTGCATTGTTCCTATGAACAAAAGGGGGGAGAATGCATCTGTTCCAAATTGACATGCTAATGCCAAGTCCATCCTATGAGCAACAATTTTGTCCTGTCCCCATCTGTAGGTAGATAGCATTGAGTTGAAAAATACAAAAGTCAATTTGTCATTTATTCATTCAACAAAAGGGCAAACCACTTATTCAAATCTCACTCCCTTTCCACCTTTTCAGAATATGTAATGTTGGAAGTTTGAAAGTGGCTCTGAGCTGAAATAAAATGGTTTTAATTAAACTAAAGGCAAGAATGGAAAAGGCAATTGTCTGTACTGCAGGGAAATAGGAAGATTTCCATCATCTAAGACAGTAAATGCAAATGAATCACAAGCTAAATAAGGATGAAGCCTGCAGCTTTGCAATGCAAAAGCAGAGAACAATTCTTTCCTCCAAATTAGGCATTTTTTTCTAGTTTTCCCCTTGTGATCAGTGTGTGTTCAGCTGCTTTTAAAAAAATGGTGTTTACGCTAATGAGAATTCTTACATTTAAAGTAATTTTAGCACTTTTACATGTTGAACTATGCTTGTCATTAGGCTTCATACAAAACAAGGCTAAATATATGTTTGTGCAAGAAACTCATTAATCTGATTGTGGTTCATCCACAAAGTTGTGGAGTACAACCCCAAATTGGACCTAGAAACATTCTTACAGGTTAGATGTTTTCAAATACAGTGGTACCTCAGTGGTACCTCAGGTTACATACGCTTCAGGTTACATACGCTTCAGGTTACAGACTTTGCTAACCCAGAAATAGTATTTCAGTTAAGAACTTTGCTTCAGGATGAGAACAGAAATCGTGCTCTGGCGGCGTGGCAGCAGCAGGAGGCCCCCTTAGCTAAAGTGGTGCTTCAGATTAAGAACAGTTTCAGGTTAAGTACGGACCTCCGGAACAAATTAATTACTTAACCTGAGGTACCACTGTACCTTGGGAGTTGAACATTTTGGCTCCCAAACGATTGAAAACCGAAAGTAATTGTTCCAGTTTTGGAACGTTCTTTGGAACTTGAACATCTGACGTGACTTCTGCAGCTTCCTATTGGCTGCAGGAGCTTCCTGTAGCCATTTGGATGCTGCGCCTTGGTTTCTGAATGTTTTGGAAGTTGAACGGACTTCCAGAACGGATTCTGTTCAACTTCCAAGGTACCTCTGTATTCAGTAATATAGAATCATTAGGGATTCTGCACAGTTCACTCCAGAAACTGAGAAATATAATAATTGCAATAAGTCAATTATACAATACATTAAACGTGCAAAGTCTTTCCAGATGTTTAGCATATTTCCTTACTACAAACATACAGGAAGATCAATATTTTTATCATTTTTATTATGATATTTTTCTCTCCCTTTTCCTCCAAGGAACCCAGGGTGTTATATATGGGTCTCCCTTACCCAACATTTTATTCTCATCACAAGCTTGTGCGACATGATAGTGACTTGTCCATAGTAATCTAGTGAGCTTCAATGCCAAATTGAGATTTAAACCCAGATCTAACTGGCCCTAACTCAACACAATCACATATTGATTTTCAAGTTCTTGAAGGCTACACAGGATTTGGATGGATAGAGCCGTCCCTACCATTTGGCAGACTGAGGTGGCCACCTCAGGTGGCCACCTTTTTATGCTGGGAAAAGCAATGTGGTGTTATGAAGACAGGTGAGTGTGCCATATGGCTAGTCCCATGCCTCCTAAACTAGCCTGTTGTCCTTGTGGGTGGAAGACACTATCCCACTGTGTCTTCGGAATACTGAATTCATTCCGTATTTGCCAAATTGTTCATGTTTGTTATTTGGAATTTACTGGCATAGAATCGCAGAGTTGGAAGGGGCCATAAGGATCATGTAGTCCAGCTCTCTGCAATGTATGAATCTTTTGCCCACCCTGGGTCTCGAACCCACAACCTCATACCCTACTGACTGAGCTATCTGTGGAGACATGTTCTTTGTATTGGATATTTGTGTTTCCAGCGTTCTCTGTTTTGATGTTTGGGATGTTTGCTGTAATCTGCTTTGAGCACAGCTTGTTGTGGATAAGTGGCAAATGCATCAGGAAGTTTTAAAAGTTTGATGCTATATTACGTTTTTATATGCGTTGGAAGCTGCCCAAAATGGCTGGGGCAACCCAGCCAGATGGGCGGGGTATAAAAAATAAAATTGTTGTTAATCAACTGCCCTGAGATTTCCAGGTATAGGGCGATATATAAATTCAATATATATATATATATATATAATCAAACTTAACAGCCCATATTTCTATAACCCAGTTAACACAATGTGCTGGTTGGCTCTTATTCACACCTGATGCTTCAGTGACTAAGCAATGAACATAAACCAATTCTAACAGAGTGGGATGAAAGACATTTGCACTGTAATGATGTTCCTTTAAAGCAGGGGGCAGCAAACTTTTTCAGCTGGGGGCCGGTCCACTGTCCCTCAGACCTTGTGGTGGGCCGCACTGTATTTTGAAAAATAATAATGAATGAATTCCTATGCCCCACAAATAACCCAGAGATGCATGCTAAATAAAAGCACACATTCTGCTCATGTAAAAACACCAGGCAGGCCCCACAAATAACCCAGAGATGCATTCTAAATAAAAGCACACATTCTACTCATGTAAAAACACGCTGATTCCCAGACCATCCATGGTACAGATTTAGAAGGCGACTGGGCCAGATCTGGCCCCCAGGCCTTAGTTTACCTACCCATGCTTTAAAGTGTTGGTTTGAGATGCAGACTTTTGAAGAAACCTGTTCTTATTTAGGTAAAGGTAAGGTAAGTGGAATTACTTTCAAACTGCCACTCCCACCATCTTAAACACTGCAAGATTGCACATCCAGACCACTACCCTATTACCTAACTTCATTGGGGGAGGGAAGGTTTTCCGTTGCTCTATACTGAGACCACCACCCAGAAAAGCAAACACTGCCCTCCGCACACTAAATTATCTAAAATGTTCTAATAGTTTGTTTCTGTCATGGGCAATTTCAACACAACTTTTCAGACCTCAGAAATAGCAACGGTTTTTAAAAACTCACATCATTTATAATGAGGTCCAAACCCCCCCCCCCCACAAAAACACAAAAAGAATTCACAGCAAGGGGCTTGTCTGAACTTGTCTTTAAGTTATTCATTAGGGTAGTTATATGGTGAGATCATAATGTCTGCAGTATTTTTTTCATAACTAACTTGCCAGGTCCAGAGAGGAGTTAAAAATACCCACAGGGAAGAAAAGTAAGTAAAATAAAAAGAATAATGAACAATTTATGGAGTGGTAGACAAGGGTAACAGGCCTGAAGTTATCCCATTTTTAACTTTGTAGCAACCCCTGAGTCTAAAGCTGGCAACTGACTAAAGAAGTAATAATAATAAAAACACTGTTGTTTTGACTGTGTGGGTGTTTCAGTCTGGTTGTGAGAAAAGTAAGGCACATGGCCTTATACATCATCATCATCATCAGATGTGCATCTTAGATAGCTTTTTCTGCTTCCCATTCAAAATGGCTGAACTCTGTCTTCAGATTCAACTCCAGATTCTGGCCCCGTTACCAGAAATTTATACTTCAAGGATTAGCAGCCCTGACTGAGCAGGGTTGGGAAATATATTTGGTTCTGTTCGAATTTCAGTGAAAACCTGCCTAAGCTGCACAATACACAAGCACAGTTATCCTTCAAAATTTTCACTTCTCTGAATATTGAAATGCAGTTCTCTAGCTAAGTCATGTGCACAAGGACTGCCTCTCTGCATACAGTGGTACCGCGGGTTAAGAACTTAATTTGTTCTGGAGGTCTGTTCTTAACCTTAGGTACCACTTTAGCTAATGGGGCCTTCTGCTGCTGCCGTGCCGCTGCCGCACGATTTCTGTTCTCATCCTGAAGCAAAGTTCTTAACCTGAGGTACTATTTATGGGTTAGTGGATTCTGTAACCTGAAGCGTCTGTAACCTGAAGCGTCTGTAACCCAAGGTACCACTGTATAAACCATCCCAGACTCTGCATTCATCAACTGAGCCCCTCCTTCATGTGCCTCCTCCACGTGAGGTCCAGAGAGTGACAACACGAGAACAAGCCTTCTCTGTTGTAGCTCTATTAAATCTGGGCAAACAGGTAAAATTACATTAAAATGCATATATTAGGAAGCATGCACACTTGAGTGATGATAAATTCTCATGAGGGTTTTAAAATAAAACTGATGCAGAAAGTAGAGAACCGAATTTAAGCATGGGAAAGTGAGACACTGAGAGAAAACTGAGCATGATAGATTTGCTCATCCTTTTATGGGAGCTTGTGATACAGTGTCTGGGTGTGGAACATGTTGCTGAGAGAGGAGAGTGGGAAAGGCCCAGTGTGCAGACAAAAACCCTTGCAATGGTGCAGTGCTGGCCCACCCATGAGGCAAGGTGAGGTGACTGCCTCGGGTGGCAGGATCCAACAGGGTCAGGAGATCCGGCCTCTTAGGAATGCATCAATCACTGTTGCTGCTATGGCTTTAGTGGCAGCAATGGCTGTGGCACGCTCCTTGGAGGACCTCCAAAATGCTGTCTCTGCGTCCACCTCTCAGCGAATAGGAGGTGCTGCTGGTTTCCTCCCCCCCTCCGGGAGGAAATGGTGGGGGCTGCCCTCTCCTAGGGTCTCCTGGGGTCTCCCGGGCTCTGCAACCACTTGGCTTGATTCAGAGCAGGCCCCTTTCCCCAGCCCCATGACTGTATTTGATTCATATATACAGTGGTACCTCTGATTAAGAACTTAATTCGTTCCGGAGGTCCATTCTTAACCTGAAACCGTTCTTAACCCGTGGAAGCACTTTAGCTAAGGGGCCTCCCACTGCCGCCACACCACCACCGCATGATTTCTGTTCTCATCCTGAGGTAAAGTTCTTAACCTGAGGTACTGCTTCTGGGTTAGCAGAGTCTGTAACCTGAAGTGTCTGTAACCCGAGGTGTCTGTAACCCGAGGTACCACTGTGTGTGTGTGTGTGTGTGTGTGTGTGTGTGTACTGTTTTATGATTTAGAATACTCATTTAAACATCCTTAAAATACTTCCCTTCTTCTCTTTCCATGGTTCATTTTGCATATCATAAATCCCTGCATATTTTACATAAACTAAACCATTCAGTATTCCATTATTATCACATCCATCAAAACTTATTTACACTGTTGAATTTATCTTAATGCTGCCAACGTTTTCAAGTGTACACAATTCCCCCCCCCATATATTCAATAAACATTTTCCAATTTTCTCTAAATGTATGTTCTTCTTGTTGTCTTATTCTATATTTTAAGTCTGCAAGCTGCACATATTCCATCAGCTTAAGTTGCCATTTCTCTTTAGTTTGGACCTGCTTGTTTTCCATTTGATACCCACTTCAGCTATCAGGCAATGTTGATTTGATTCTCTGCATTGTTCCCGGTGTAGATCTTAGCTCACCTCCTTGTTCCCAATGTAGATCTTTATTTTTCCCTTGTTCCTAGTGTACATCTTCACTCACTCCTTTCTTCCCTGGTAGGAGAGGAGGCATTTTGTGGTTTACCATAGGTGCCAAAATTTCTTGGGCTGGCCCTGCATCGGTGGAACAGTGATCCAATGTTTGCTTTAGCTTCCTATTGACATCTGGGTTCAGTTAAACATTTTGGTCAGGCATAAGCAAACTCGGTCCTCTAGATGTTCCCATCATCCCTGACCACTGGTCCTGTTAGCTAGGGATGATGGGAGTTGTAGTCCCAAAACACCTGGAGGATGAGTTTGCCTACGTCTGATTTTGGTGATTACCTAAAATATATAATTAGCTGGAGCCTGGCATATGTCTACCTAATATTCCACTATGATTAAAATCCAGCTTTTAAGGTTAGGGATCTGTTTTAACAAGAGAGTTGCTGAGTGCCTGCAGAGAACTGTTATTGCTGCCTGCTCTTCAGATGTAGAATTCTGTGAATTTCACTTGAGGCTTCTGGAGGAATTGTAGCATTTGGTTGGCTAAGGATAGGGTGAGACAGGGTGAGATGGGATGCATTCATTGTCTGTTACACTATCTGAGTCCTTGGGATTGTGTGGGCAATATATAAATAAATAATCCTTAGTGTGGAGATATTTCAATAGATCAGCAGAAGATAGACACCAGCTCCTGTATTCGCAATTCTTTTGCTAAGAAGCTATATTCAGATACAGTACATTTATCAGTCAATAAAATGGAAGGTGCTCCTCCTGTGAAATTTTACGCTGCCTGCAAATTGCTCTGCATCCAGTTACATACGTTCCAAACTGAGAGCACGTTTGCGATAAGATAACAACTGCAGGGTGTGATGGGATGAAGGCACAAATAGTTGTAATAGCTTCCTGATTGCAAAAATAGAGCAAGTCTGAAAGGTTATCTGTATCTACCATAGGCAACTTCTTGATTTCTGGCCTGTTCCCGCATTGAAATTCAGATGAAAAATTGCAAAGGGGCTTTCACTTGCCGCGGACTAATAAGTACCATTACCTGAGGCAATTTCCAGTTCTGAAGTGTGGCTGCGTTCCCTGACACCACACAGAAGGAAACTCCAGCAGCTATACAGTGCCTGCTGCTTATGGCATTAAACCCTTCGGCAAAGTGATGTGATGATAACTTTAACTGGTAACAGGCATCCTTTGCCACAGAGATATTTTTAAGAGTTGATTGAAAGCCCTTTTTCTGTCTTTCGAGGCCTGCCACTTTAAAGAAGGTGGGCCTGTCTTTGCTATAAGCAACTGGCTGCTGTGTTGAATAGACTCCTTTGTAAAACACACACACACATACACAATAGCTTCCCTGGTGCATTGCCTTCAATAAAGCGAAACATGGGCGGGTGGGGAGGGAGGGAAGCAGGCAGGGAGAGATTTCTGTCGAGAAGAAAAGTCAGCTCAGACATTCGAAGGGGGAACACTTTGCCTACCGCTTCTGTGAGGGACAAAAATTCGTAGGGAAGCCGAGCGAGGAACATCATTAGTGCACCTAGATCAAAGTTATGGTATCCCCTGTCAGCACATACACTTTAGAAAGGTACGGCTTCCTAGGGGTATGTGAGCAACTTTTGACTGCTCCCTCATGTGCTCACAGAGTACAGATAATCAAGTCTAGGCAAGCCGGTGGGTTCAGGATGAGGGGCAGAATTTGATGCACATATTCAGGAATAGCTCTGAAGGACTGGGTAGATTGGGGCGGGGAGGGGAAGGCAAGCAACCCGCAAAGTTATACGAGATCCTGTTTTTGTTGTGAAGTGGAATGAAAAGACAGCATGCCAGAAACTAGGGTACATAATAGAGCACATTATCGTGCCACTCACAAGCAACACAAGCAGGAGTTGTTTGGGAATAATCTGATAATAATTTTCAAACTCTAGTGCCTTTGTAGAGTGGGTGGAAGAAAGGAAAGCTGGCACAGGGTGAGGGGGGAATATATAAGCACCACTGAACAAGAGGAGAACCCGCAAGGAAAACATAAAAGACGAGCCCCATGATATCTCTCTGGTGTGCCTGTCTATGCTGTAGTTTTGACTTTTTCCCTGAGCTGCAAAAGTTGTGCAGGCTTCCGCCTGCCCCCCTTACTTTTATTACTTGGAAGGTTGATAAGGAGGCAGCTGTGAAGTTTATGTGTAAAACGATAACAGCGGCTTTTCTATCTGTCTTCCTTTAATCTCCTGTTCCGACTTCTTCCCCTGCAAAGCCTGTCAACCTCTTCCCCCCGTCCCAAGGACAACACAAAATGTCGCCTTGAGTGGCCTCACAGTTTGGGGGGGGGGTTAGGTTTTGTGCAGCAACTGCAAAGACCGGGTGGAGATCCTCCATCTGATCTGTGCCACTTTAGTCCGCCAGTGTCAGCCTACATGACTGAATATTTCTCCACACAAAAATAGAAAAATAAAAAGGAAAGAGAAATGAAAACCTTCCACGTAGAAACTAGATCTCAGGAGAAAGTGCTCTAGAGCCCAGACTTTTCATTGACATGCCAATATTTTTATGTAGAAGGATGTGGGAAACGGGATGGAAGCGAAATCACATGAACCCCTCTCCTTCCTATGCAGGCTTATACCTTCATAAAAGACTTCTCAGATCAGGAAGAATGAACACTGCAAGGGAGGCTGTGTATTGCTCGTGAAGAGTTTACTGGAAAGAAACACAACCACCCCCCATGGTAACCCTGAACCAAGAAAGTAAGCTCAAATCCTTGCAGCAACCAAGTGTCTCAGGAAGCATTCAGGTGCCCTCAGACTGTGGCAGAAAAATGGAAGCTTATTTCGCAGAGAAAGAAAACTTTAGAGAAACCGGAGGGCAGATTGCGAATCTTGCACATTCTTATGGTACCATCTTTTGTTTTCACAGAAGCTTGTCTGAAATATTCTCAGAGTCCTGTAGTGATTTCACGCTCTTCATTGCAGCTTGTAAAACACTGATTGAATTGCCCCCCCCCCAACCTCAGGCTTTTATATACATTATTTACACAATGAGTCCTGTCTGATTGGCTGATTCTGCTTCCCTCCTGGAGCCTGATTGGTCTTTTCCTGCAAGCCAATCAGTTGTCGCATTCTAGGATCCTACTTGCCTATTGTTCTAGGATCCAAGCTTAGTACATAACATTGTCAGATTTTGATATTCAGATGACACGCTTAGTTATTTACCTTATTATTGTTGCCTAACTCTTGGAATAGAAGCATTCTCGTCTTGTATTTGATTCAGTGTCGTGATTCAGAATCCAGATATGGATTTACCAACATTTAATGGAAAATTGCACTAAATCCTAATTTTGCAATGCAGTTGTCTGACCAAATAATATTTAGAAAAAATGCATATATTGTGAGAAAGTGGACCTGAAAATGAGGATATTCGTAAAAATCACATACTAAAATGTAATGTATTAAGGAAAATTGCATACAAAATGTGTAGTCAAAACTGCATATAAAATGTGTTTATTAGGAGAAACTCACACTAAAATAGTGATAAATTTTCATGAGCATTTTTTTAGGGCTCTTGGCCCCTAGGAGTTGGCTCCTATGGTCACTTGTATATATTTCAAAGTCTAAATCTGACCAAGCATTACTATCTCTCTTTTGCTCTTTCCCTCTGGGGTTATGCAGATGTGTGAAACATTGGGAGAGACTGTGGTGGAGTAGAAGTAATGATAGTAATCTCAGGAATGGATACGGAAGACTAGCAACAGACACAGTTTGCACGAATTGTCATTTGCCCTCTAAAGCAAGTGGATACAACTATAAACAAAGAGCTTCAGTTACCTAATTAGCAAGCAACAAATGCATGTAATAAAACTTTAATTAGTAACTATGATATAATTTACTTTTGATGAACAACCGAACAACTTAATCTGCTTTCTCTATGTCACTTTAAACCCCCTCAGTCCTCTTTCAGAGCTCTGCATTACACTTTGGAGAGGTTAGGGCTTATGAGTCTCATTCGTAAAATGAAGTTCTTGGAATAGTTTTCCTGTTGATCATTTCTTATTTGGAAAAGCAATGGGAATATTAATCTCAGAAAGAATGCAGCTAGGTTTATCTATTTATTCTTATTAGAGAACTGCATGACAAAATTCAGAGAAGTGTTGTGTGTTTCAGTTGACTTTGGGGTATAGGAAGTGTGAATTGGGTGGATTTAGACTGAAATGAGAGCTGAGCGGAATTTTTCCTCCATCTGAAATTAGAGTTCTTTTTTTCTGAAATAATTTTTATTTGATTTTACAAGTATAGAGTTATTACAATACAAAATACATATCCATATTTAGAGTCTCTAGACTTCCCACCTTCCCCTTCATCAGTCCTATTATAAACCTTTTGAGCTGCATATTATTTCATCTTCCAAATTTTATGTCTCTCCATTTTGTCCATAATATTTTCTACATTACGAGTGTTATTGCAATCCTGCTAATATTTTCATCTGCTTACAGTGGTCTCTCAAGTAAATTATAATTTCCCCCCATTTTTAATTGAAATTTTGGTCTTCTTGGTTCCTGAGCTTTCCGGTCAGTTTTGCCATTTCGGCATAATCCAAAAGCTTAATTTGCCATTCTTCTCTGGTAGGGACTTTGTCTTCTTTCCATCTCTGGGCTAGTAACATCCATGCTAATTTCTCTACTGAAATTAGAGTTCACCAGAGGCTTCGACTGATGAACAAGGGCAGAGATGATTTCTGCCAATGGAACTTTCCTCCTTCAGCCCCCTGTGCCTCCCACAGTCTGCTCCAAAAGGTTGGAGGACCCTCAGTAACAGCATGGGAGCTGGGACAAGGGACACAAGACAGAAGGGAAATCTGTAAGAATCCATCTACCTGCATGCTGCCACTGGGAAAATTTGCTGGATTGGAGTCCCTTCTGTGAACAATAGGAGCAGTTTGTTTGTTTGTTTGTTTAATATACCACCCTTCATTCAAGGATCACAAGGTGGTTCACAGTATTAAAAAACAACAATCCAATCCATCCATTTCCAGCATGGCAAGTCGATATTTTAAAGCTGCTGTGAGTTTTTATTGTACATCGCTGCTATTTTCTTATCGCTTTAGAGGTTTTTCTTTTAATTCACTGTAGGTAGCCCCCAGGGATGCTGACTGGTCACAGAAAAATGGGAGATAAATTTTATTAGTAAAAAAAAATCCTAAATAAAGCAGCTAGATCAAAGAGTTGCTGTACTTTCAAAAAGCATATTTATAGGTGAAGAGGGAGAGCTATAATCCATGTGTGCCATCGGCTGTGGGTAGAGAACCAATGTTGGCCACTATTCTAGTTTAATTAACATTGTGGTGTACTCTGGACCCAGGCCTTTCTGAGCTTCTATACCAGCAGCAATTATTTGAATTTGGCTCAGAATATATATATATATATATATAGAGAGAGAGAGAGAGAGAGAGAGAGAGAGAGAGAGAGAGATTCTGTTGGACTGGGAATAGAAGAATTCTGCTCAGGTGTGTTTCTTGGGAGATGAAGGGAGACTGGCATGAGCTAAGAACAATGTAGATGGGCCTAGAATAATTATCACTTTTTCAGGGAATTAGTTTGCAAGATACTAAAGCATGCTTTAATATAACTGCAGCAATTATTCACGGATCATTCTGATTAGCAGCAAATCTGAGATGCCTTCAGGGGCCAACTTTTCTACTACTTAAGCTGCATCTTCATTCTTCAAAGTGTATTGAATATGCTTTGCCATTCCAGCAGAGAGGTGCTCACTATTCATGTTTTCAGTCGTGGGTTCTGCAGAATTATATCCCTGCACTTAGGCTTGCATAATCATTGTCTGTGAAACACAACATGGCTTTTCAACTCTTAAAGCAAAGTTTTAGACATTGTTTCAAAGATCTTTCTTAACAAAGAAAGAAGAAGAAATACAGCCAAAGGGTGTTCTGAATGTTAATTTGAACTTGGAAGCAATTTCATATTGGAATGGGTGCAACATGGGTGGTAGGACTGTATACTGGATATTTCTTGAGTGCTCCTATTATGCACAGTAAGTACTGGTATATCTGAATATTGGCAAGTTTATACTGTGCTTTTTGAGAACTAAACATAGTTCTGTGTGTTCAGATTATGGGAGGAAAGGTAGGGGGCATTAATGAAATACAGTTGTACCTTGGTTTTCGAACAGCTCAGTTCGTTTTGGCTCCTGAACGCTGCAACCCCAGAAATGAGTGTTCTGGTTTGCGAACTATTTTTGGAAGCTGAATGTTCAACAGGGCTTCTGTGGCTTCCGATTGGCTGCAGGAGCTCTGTGCAGCCAATCAGAAGCCACACTTTAGTTTCCGAACGATTTGGAAGTCGAACAGACTTCTGGAATGGATTCCTTTCGACTTCCAATGTACAACTGTACAGAAGACCTATCTTATGACTCCCTGAAATTCAAGCGCTGACACTTCACATCATTTATCTTACAGTAATCTCTTTCTTACAGCGGCCCAGTAAAGCAGGTCAGTATAAGGCACTTCCCAGTATTCTGTCACACTCTAAAGTGACCCAGGATTATAAACCTAGTTGCAGATATGCAGATGTGAAGGAAAAGTCGCACACACAAAAATGTAGTCTAATGCATGTGTGCACTATGAGACACATAATGACATGCATCACAGATACTTGATGTGCAGAAGATGGTGGTCATGTGCATCCATTATATCGTTTTGGGCACCTGGCTTAAAAAACCCCACAGCTTTCAGCAAGTATATCACAAAACAGTGTGAATTTCAAAGGACAGCTGCATTTCACTGCACATATTGTATTAAGAACTTCGAATTAGGCAAAAGGAATACAGTGGTACCTCGGGTTAAATACTTAATTCGTTCCGGGGGTCCGTTCTTAACCTGAAACTGTTCTTAACCTGAAGCACGACTTTAGCTAATGGGACCACCTGCTGCTGCCGCATCACCGGAGCATGATTTCTGCTCTTATCCTGAAGCAAAGTTCTTAACTTGAGGTACTACTTCTGGGTAAGCGGAATCTGTAACCTGAAGCGGAGTCTGTAACCTGGAGAATTTGGGGTAATCCAATGCAAAAATCCTGAGGATCCATGTGCTTTTACCTCCCCCCACAGCAGCCTCCTTTATCTTTAGAGTCCTTTATCTCCCTCCCGATCCCTTGCCAATAAGCTGCTCAGTGGCTTTGTTTCAAAAACCCCTTCCCTCTTTCTAAAAAAAAAAAAAAAAAAAAGGCACGATCTGCTTTTTGCCCCTGGGCAATTCGGCTCCAGGGACCACACATTCGCTCCATAAGACGCACAGGCATTTCCCCTTACTTTTTAGGAGGAAAAAAGTGTGTCTTATGGAGTGAAGAATACGGTAGCTCCTCCATCCCTACATGTAGCTACTGCAAAGTGATGGTGAATATATTAAGACACAAATAATCATCTCCCTGTGAACAGTTTTACAAAATCAAGGCAGAAAGAAGTGATTGAATGTGCTGTGAATGATTCCCTAGAAAAAATGTTTAACAGTTGGATGTACCTTCCCTGCTCCTCTATCTCTGCCAAACGTCACCTCCTCTAGGCACATGGAAGCCTACTAATTTATTGTTGTCTAAGGATCTAAAGCACAATCTGTATGATGCATTATATTTTCCCATAGCCACGGAATTAAATCTATCAGATTCAATTATATGACTGACAGGAGACGTTCCCAAAGATGCTTAAATGCATCACAATAGTCAATAAACCTATACTCTGAATACAATAGGTGCAAAATGCTTTTGTGGGCATCTTTTGTTTCCAAAACAATGCCATGATTGTGTAATTCAGCTAAAGGGCCTTGAGGGAATTTGAGTGTAATCAAATATGACAGAACAAATAGAACAGCAAATGCACTGGCAAAGGTCCACATCGCTGAAGGTGTTCGTGCCTTGATATTTAAAAATATCCTTCTCTTTCTCACATTAAGGCTACTGAAGCATCACATGCAGCTATGCAGACTAGTGCTATTTTTGCCTTATCCCAAGAGGTTCTGAAGACAGAAGCTGGAAACCAGTAGCTGGTCGCTCTGAAGCTAGGTAATTTTAGACTCTTACAAGGTCTAAACCTTAGGTGGTACCACCTTAGGTGGTAACGTGCAGGACTTTGCTATCTTCAAAATGGCAAACCAGCCCCATGATATTTGCAGGCACCTCTTGTTCATTTTCTTGAGTGGCCATAGATGTCTCTCCCAAAGTCCTGCCCTAACAGCATCACTGATAATGGGGATGGTGCTATCATTAGCTTATGTTAGAGAGAATATTCTCTTTCATGCACTACAATTCTGTCTCCATTTACCTGGCAACACTTCTCACTGAACTTAAATGTGACTTACTTTGAAGGTGATGTGAAACTGTAATTTATGTAGTTACTTGCAAAACAGCAGGAACAAAAATAAAATAAAATGCAGATCATTAATTTCATAATGGATGCTCTAGTTGAGATTCCTGCATTACAGGAGGCTGGACTAGAAATGACCCTTGAAGTCCCTTCCAACTCTACAATACTACAATTCTGTGATTTATTGCAAGAGTGAGAATTGCATTTGATGATAGACGGCTTGATCATAACGCATTGCAGAAATATGGTTTTAAGAAAGCATATTTAAACATTTATGGTACACCTAGTGAAGTGGATATAATAATATGTGTTCATAAAGGTGGTACTAATACAGAGAGATCAAAACATTTTAGCACTGCCACTTTTCTACAGTTACACCTACCATTCATGAAAAGCGTTCAGTCTGAAATTACAGTCATAGCTTCCGATGTTGTGCATTTACTGTTTCCACTGGAAAAAAAATGGCACCCACAGTGCTCTGTGAATGTTGAGAATCAAAATGTTAATTAGCTTTCATGCCATCAAGCTTTTATATATCTTTCCTCATACATGAAAATTTTCTTCAAGCTGATATTAAAGTTGACACCTCAATATTGTTACATGCCACTCAACCCACAAGCAGTGCAGGATTCCTTAGGTCCAATTCCTCACTCAGGATTCATGGGGTTTTTTTGGACACTGTCAGGGAACTGCCATCGGAACAGGGAAGGGAGGTAGAGGGGCCGTTGGGATACAGGGATCCTCCGAAAGTCTTGCGAAGCAGTTCCTCTTCCTGCTGTGGGGAAAGCCACACCTCCAGTGGGGAAGAGGGAAAGGGACCAGGGGATGCTGCTGTGAGCCCCAGCACCGCTCCTGGTCAAGCCGGCCAGGAGGGAAGCACGCCTCTTCCGTTGCCCACCTTGCGCAGAGGGGTAAAGCACAAAGAAGGAAGGAAAAGGCTGGGGGTGACGAAGTTCTTATGTTGGGGACAAAACCGGAAAAAGCCACTCCCGGATTCTGCTAGCGATTGAGGCGGACATGAACTTTGGGGTTCTGCACAGTAAATAGTTTTTGCACCAAATAAAACCTGTAAAAGACAGGTGAGAGTCCTGCCTGGTTACTCGCGAGCAACCACCCCTGCCATCTGACAGACACTGTGGTGTCTTTAAGATATATGTTTTATATACACATATATACGACCTGAGCATACAATGAAGGGGTTCAAAGCATTATATCCCAAGAAGGTCTCATGTCTCTGATTGCTGTCACCTAATAGACTGAGACATTTTTCCTTGATCATGCCACAACCAACTGAAATTGTAAAACTTCCTCCTAAGAGAAACTATGGCTTTGTCTTCAGACTAATGATCTCAGAGCTCAGGGAGGGGTAATATCTATTTACCAACTGGCAGAGATTCTTTGCTTTGTCAATCGATTTCTTGATGGCTCTGCACCTTCCATTTGTCCTCTTTTAATGGTTCATCCCCTACTTGCATGCACCGCTTCTACTTCTCAAACCAGTGGTGAAAGTGCTTCTTCTTCTTTGGCAATCACTTGTAGCTGAGTAAGATTGTCTTCCACGAACACAGTCTTAACAGTGAGTTCATAAGTGACTGTGGAGGCCAATTCTGGATCCACATGTTCTTCCACAGTGGGGAAAAAGGTTTCCAGGTGGGGGTTGATCATGGTGAGAGTTTGCCAAATGTGCCTCCCTTTTAGCATGTTTCTCCCTTTCGTCCTGAATTCGAGTATCTTCAAAGCAACCTTTGCTAAAGGCTGTTCTCCAATTGGAACGTTCACAGGCCAGTGTTTCCCATTTGTCAGTATTTATACTACATTTTTTAAAAAGATTTGACTTGAGAGACAGTCTTTAAACCTCTTTTGTTGACCACCAGCATTACGCTTTCCATTTTTAAGTCTGGAATAGAGTAGTTGCTTTGGAAGACAATAATCAGGTATCCGAACAATGTGATCAGTCAAACAAAGTCTGATGTTGAAGAATCATTGCTTCAACACTGGTGATCTTTGCTTCTTCCAGTACACTGGCATTAGTTTGTCTGCCTTCCCAAGTGATATGTATTTTTTTCCAGAGACACCGTTCATGGAATCTTTTGATGGACTGCTTCTAATTCTCAAACCAGTGGTGAGAGTCCAGAGTAAATGGAACCATGTATACAGAATCAGTGTGAGTAGAGTGGTACCTCGGGTTAAGAACTTAATTCATTCCAGAGGTCTGTTCTTAACCTGAAACTGTTCTTAACCTGAGGTACCACTTTAGCTAATGGGGCCTCCCGCTGCCGCCGCACCACCAGAGCACAATTTCTGTTCTCATCCTGAAGCAAAGTTCTTAACCCGAGGTACTATTTCTGGGTTAGCGGAGTCTGTAACCTGAAGCGTCTGTAACCCAAGGTACCACTGTAACTGAGTTTGCTAAATGAAAGCTATTTGTGTGTTCAGATCTGTGTCACTGGGCTAACAGTGATTGCTTCTAATAAAAAAATTCCTTTCAGTCACAGAAATGCATATCCCAAGGACACAGTGCTAAGATATCTGGTGTCCAACCATGTAGTCTATAAATTGTGGTCAAGACAAAGGTGCTTTGGATTGAATCATTTGGACATCTCGCCCAGTAGTGCCAGCTGTAACTGTGGCTTTTCATGTTCGTTCCAAGCCTATCTTAATAATATACTTTATATCAGCTTTTGCCAACCTGGTGCCCTCCAGACCTTCTAGAATGCAAGCCCCATCTGAACCATCCAACATGTCTGAAATTTGGGGATGATGGGAGTTGTGTTGCAAAACATCTAGACTGCCACAGCTTTCCTATGTCTCTGCCTTAGGGCCTTGTGAATACAAAACTTGTGCTCTACCACTGAGTTATAGACCATCTGCATAATCCACTACCTTGTGGACATATGGGCCTGCAACTGCCCACTTGGGAAACTCAAGCTCTAGCTGGGGAGCTTTCCCTTTCCAAGAATAACAATGGGAGAGCCCTGCTTGCACTCTAAAATGGTGTCATTCACAAGTCAAAAACATGCACCTGGAGACAGGAAAAGCACCAAGCTGTAAGTCCTTATGTTTGTTGTTAATATTATTTCAATATTATTCTGGAATAGCTAAGAGTGAGGAAAGCTGAAGCCATGAAATCATCATCGGTGGTTTATCATGCAAAATATAACATAACATGGCACTTGAGGCAAATTGTGCCTCTACAACAATCTTTTATTCCAATCAACAGTAGCACTTAACATATTTTGTGACAAAGAATACAACTTGCAATCATGCAAATGAGATTTCTGAGGCAAATTAAGGGGTGCGGGTGTTGTGTGGAATGATGATGAACTTTTGAGGCAATGTATTGAAAGCAGAGTAACCTATCAGTCTAATCTGAATCAGGGGAACCTGTGGTCTTCCAGATATTGTTGGTTTCCAATTCCTATCAGGTCCTTCCAGCATAGCATAGCCAGTGGTCCGGGGTGATGGGAGTTGCAGCCTGTCAACATCTGGAAGGCTACAAGCTCCTCACCTCTCACCTTAATAGATTGCAACAGAATTTCAATTCTAAAAAGTGAGGTGAGTTAGGCTGGTAGATCCTGGCTTGATGCTAGGTGAGTCATGGACTCAAGGCCTCACCAGTCCACACCACTAGCTCTCAGACTGCCACTCAGTGCTAAGCACTTGTGGAAAGTTGTGGTCCTGGTTACCCAGATTCCCTGGACAAGGTGGGCTGTTGTTACCTCACATAATGTGCTGGTTGACAGGTGAACAACAGGTAATGAAGCTCCCAGTTCTCTAATGGCATTAGGAAAGCCACCTGCAATATAGAGATGATAATACAGCTCTGTTTTAAAGTTCACCGAGGGAAAAATATATGAAAATATAGTTGATCTTCTTCATATATGTGATCAGAAACTTTTGGCATATTGAGGTGGTGCCATGCTGCCACCAACACCACCCTGACAGTGGTGTTGTAGCCACTTATCACAACAATGGAATCTAGAGTAGTGGTGAAGTTGGAACTGTGTGGCTGCTCTAGTGGAACCAAATCTACATTCCCACTAGTGCATCCATGCAGCCCTGACCTCACAGTCATCCCACCCATCTTGGATGGGTGGCACTGTGGTCTAAATCACTGAGCCTCTTGGGTTTGCCAATCAGAAGGTTGGCAGTTTGAATCCCCATGATGGGGTGAGCTCCCATTGCTCTGTCCCAGCTCCTGCCAACCTAGCAGTTTGAAAGCATTCCATTGCAAGTAGATAAATAGGTACCGCTGCAGCGGGAAGGTAAACAGTGTTTCCATGTGCTCTGGTTTCTGTCACAGTCCTCTGTGTGCCAGTAGTGGTTTAGTCATGTTGGCCACATGACCCATAAAGCTGTCTGCGGACAAATGCCAGCTCCCTCAGCCTGAAAGCAAGATGAGCGCCACACCCCATATTCACCCTTGACTGGACTTAACCGTCCAGGGGTCCTTTACCTTTTACCATCTTGGTAAGTGGTTTGATGTGAAACATCATATTGTGGCCGTATCCAAGCCTGTTGAGAAGCATGAGGTGAATTTCTTATGCCTCTATCACTTCCCCAGATCTTCACCACTGTCCTCAGTGAAACTGGAAAGAGGTTGTGGTGGGTGGGTGGGTGGACAACAAGCAATTTCAAACCAGACCAACATGTTAGAAAGATCTGGATCTGTTTTGAAATGGGCTGGGATGTTTCATCCATGAACCTCATCATTGCCACCACAAATGTCCCCACATCACTAATTAAAACATCTACCTAAGCAAGATTGCTATTGGTGTATGGAACCTATGAAATAAGGAGAATTTGTAACATTGCTTGGAGGTACCCAATAAACAGTCATTAGGATGGGGCACAGCAACTACTGTGCCAGAGTAAAACAAGACTGTAAGATAATACTCCAGTGTTAGAGGTGAATTGCAAATAGATTGTGATCAGGTAGCTCATCAAAAAATCAACCTGTAGCATGGGTATCACAAGTGGTACATGAAGTAGGAGTTCATCAATATCAGAACTGCACTAGTGCCTGCAATGCTGCTAATTCATGCTCCCTGACTCATTAGAGTAGTGGCAGAATGACGTCCAAGTTCCTAGGAATGACATATGTACTCTAAATGGCACTAGAACTGAGATGCCAAAAAAGGCGGTCTAGCAAGAAGTAAACAAGGACCTTGGATGGGCACTTATTTGGAAAGAGATGTTTGGCTTGCTGATCAGTTTCCTTTTCAAAAGTAAACAGCCGCAACCCACCAGAAAGCTAGGTGCACTTGACGCCACTGATTTCAGTGAGCTTGAGTACACTCAACTTTCTGTTGGACCGTGGCCACAATCTCTGATGCTTCTACTTCATGCTTTATAAGCTGAAAAAACTGAGGACTGGCTGTCATTCTGTCAGGAGCTCGTCCTACACTCGAGTAGGACCCTGGCAGAAACACATGCCCAACTGGCATGTTCTCTCCCTCCTGGTCGTTCGTTCGGGAGCTTCATTAGCTTTCTTCTGCCCGAACATCACAGCAACCGATTCCAACAGACATTGGCACACTTAGGGATCAGCAGAGTCTTCGCAGCTTGCGTAACAGACCTCAGCATTTTGGCTAATCTACTTTATTTACATATAAACACACACGGAACACTGCAACATGGCTCCCTTTCTCTCTAGCATCAGACAGTAAAGAGAAAGAACAAAGGACAATAGTCCCACTTCACGGAACGCAGTAACACAAACATCCTGTCTCCGTCACTTCCCACTCTGTGGAGTCAAAACATACACCGTCATGTGAAAGATAACAATCCCATGACTGCAATCATGTAGCAGGAATTCTAACATGCCATATGCTATAGCACTGAGTCAGAAGGATGGAAGATGAAACATGACCCTTTCAAAATTCCCAAGGAATGGTCCATTATAAAGGATCAATCTTGCTAGCTGTGGGATAAGGCCTAAGGTGCTATCTTGGGTGACCAGGTGCCATGTTGTGCTTGTCAGTAACACTGCTGTAGCCTCATGATTCAAAGGGTAGCAAGTAAGGAGAACCATAGGAAATAGGTTGAATATTTTCTTTTCTTTTACCCATTAAGTGTTTGTTACATTTTAGAACACAATTCAAACAATAACAAGGGAACCCCTTCCACTGACCTTGTCTCATAATATTTTAAAAGAGCTGCATCAAAGGCGGTTCACGCAGAAAGGCTGATAGTTAGCGATATGAAAAATTCACGCAGAAACTTGTAAAATGAACCAAGAAATAAGAACACAATTCTAGAGATCATAGACTTGGTATTGGAATGAGTATTCATGCCCTTCTCACCGACCCACCACCTCCTTCAACAGCAAGAATATAATTAGAGCTGAGTCAAAACAATCTTATTTAATTTCTTTTCTTTCTGTCTTTTTTCATTTTGCTTGTGTTCACTGTTGTTGAAAAACACCCTCCAAGATGTGATTAGTATCTAAGACATGGACAAAAATGAGAGAGAGGTGCCTGATTTTCATGTAATTTGCTTACCTGTTAGATGAAAAGCTCTCATCAAACATGCAAATTTCCACATGAAAAGCAAAACTCTTGAAAAAATCAACCCCATCTTAGATGCAACAGGCCAAAGCAACACCTATACTTTTCTATCCCTCCAGAGCTTTACAGAACTTGCACTTGGACTAGAATTCATAATCTAAGGATCATGTTCTGCTTTGGCCTTTCAACACTTTGAAGATCAAGATAAAGCTCATACTAACAGGAGTAGTAGTTTTGTTACCACATAATGCTACACACGTACACCAAAGGAACACACATTGTTATTTTTAACCTAGAGATGGGGCTGTCACCCTCTTGGGGTCTTTGGGAACATTTGCAAACTGGAAAACTGCCATTGGCATTCCACAACTAAGCACACATCATAGCTCCTATACTATCATTTACAGTAGAAAGCTTTTTTCCAAGCAGAATTTCAGTGGAAGGAGGGAATGCAGGACACCAAGGAAGGCCTGGGAAGTGGAGAGAAGGGTCAACATGGGAGCCAGGGAAGGCCTCAGTGGGCACCCTGAGGGCATCCCGTTGGTGACTCCTTGAACCAGATCGTGGTGCACCACAGCAACCAATGTTGTTACCAGGAGGAGGAAGGAACCTTGAGAAAGCAAGCCAGAATTCTGAGCAATTGAATATGCAGTTTAGTACAAAAATAGATTAAGTATTCAGATCAGATTATTTGGTTAATTCTATAGATGAACCAGATGTGGAGCGCCAAGAGAAATGGAGTATGGAGGAGCTAAAGGGCAATCTACACATCTAATCCTATTGAAATAACAAATTGTATGGGAGGAGCAGCTGGAAAGGGGGATTTATGCCAAATAGTGAGATGAGAGGGCAAAAGACACCACAGAGACATGCAAAGAGTCAAACTGGGTTACAGAAAGGTGTCAAATGCAACTTGTTTCTCATCTCTCAGGCTTAGGCAGAGCAGCAGCTTTGCTGGTTAATGGAATGGGAATCTAGTGCAATATTACGCCAGCCTAACATGCAGCAGCTTGCTTTATGGCAGCTTCTTGGGCTTAGGATTGCTTCCTTGGACTGTGTTGCCTGATGGCTGTTTTGATGTCAAGGTAATACCACACACTTCGTTCCAAATAGCATTCTTTATTCAAGGCTATATAACAGTTGATGAAGTTCCAGAGGTGCCTTCCAATGGGGGGGGGGGCGTGTTTGTGAAGAGGCCACTGACTCATCTGCACATGGAATAATTCTGAATTGTCTTCCTTTACAGAACTGTCTCTTCTACGATGCTCTTCAAAAGAGTGTAGCGAAAGATGGAAATAATGGACAATTCGTATTCCACACATTTGTGTGTGTATTTGTGTGTGTGTTTTAAATGCCCGTCTTAGAAAAACCTTCAGTCGAACAACAAGTGGAATTATGAGCGGAAAAATTGTAACAATTGGCACTTTGGCAAAGCCTTGGATAAAGGGGGCGGGGGATGAAGTCAAATGCATTATGCAGTTGCTGAATGCTTGACATTTCAGAGAAGTTAATTGGCCGGGTAGCAACAGGCTAGCATAATGGTTCCAAACACAAAGACATGTGTGTGTGTAATCATCTGCCCACAATAAAAAGCACCTGCACTTTTAACAGATTTGTGGGAACTACTACACAGCATTTACTTAGTGTCCTTCACTCATGATTTTTTTTTTTTAAATTGAAACATGAGCTCAGGCATGACCAGTGTGTCCTCTAACAAGGCTATCCAAGGTGGGGCCTTCCAGATGTTGTGGACTACAATTCCCAGCAAGCATGGGCTAAGGATTATGGGAGTTACAGTCCACAACATCTGAAGATTACTTACCATGAAGGTGGCCATATCAAACAATGGCCATGATCCAGCTAGGAATTAGCACTTCCAAGGCTCCAATTCAGTGTAATTGCTTGGGAGACACAGTGCAACGCAAAACATGTTTACTCAGGTGTAAATTATGTGGAGAAGGGGACTTCATCCCTAGGAACCAAGTTTAGGATTTTTTCCCTTATCTCGCTGTTCTTTCCCCCCTCCTCTGTTCTTTTTCTTTTCTTGTTCTCTTTATTTCTCTCCTCTTTTTGTCTTTTTTTATTCTATTTTTCTCTAGAAGCTATTTTATTGCATTATGAAGAAAAGAAGAAGAGTTTGGATTTGATATCCCGCTTTATCACTAGCCGAAGGAGTCTCAAAGCGGCTAACATTCTCCTTTCCCTTCCTCCCCCACAACAAACACTCTGTGAGGTGAGTGGGGCTGAGAGACTGCAAAGAAGTGTGACTAGCCCAAGGTCACCCAGCAGCTGCATGTGGAGGAGCGGAGACGCGAACCCGGTTCCCCAGATTACTAGTCTACCGCTCTTAACCACTACACCACACTGGCTCTCTGAAAAGGAACTGTGTTTGGGATTTCAGCCTGGAGTCCCATGGATTTCAGTGGAACCTACTTTGAGTGAACATATATTTACTATGGGATGGAGAATCCTGAATGGGGCCACTCCATGTTGCAGTATTTTGTTGTGGGCCTCACTTGTTTGTTTGTTTGTTTGAAATTAACTTGAACAATGCAACACAGACCTCAACATGTTGTTCACAGGACATTGGATTCTGGCCAGTATCATCAAACCAATATTTGCTCATTGGCAATCCAGTGCCAGAAGTGTTTATGATAATATATTAAATTATGACAATGATACTTTGTTTGGTGCCTTTGTTTAACCTTCCAGTCTCTCGAGCTGATGTTCATGATCGTCAGACAAAGTTGCGGTTGCCCTTTTTTGTGTGTGTCAACACTGAAAGAGTGCAAAGCTGTATAATTAATATAAAACCAAATAAAGTGGAGAGGGGGGAAATGTTATCCACTCTGCTGCTTGGGAAGAAATTATACCCTAATAAATGAATTCCTTGTTGATCCAATTTGTATTGCTGGTGAACTGTTGAGGTTCTACACAAAGGTTAATTTTCACATCAGTTCTCTGTGACGTTCTCTTTATTTTTCCCCCACAGAATGTTCTCATTCCTCCCGCCCCACCATACTCTAAATGTCAAGACATTGTGCATTTCCTGTGTTCAGCTCTGGCATTACTTCCCCAAACAGATGACATTAAAAGTCAGTGATGCCATGAATTTTCTAATTAAAATGAAATAATAAGAATCTAGTTAAAAACTGGCTGTGCAGCTGGACTCATTCACATAGCATGTAAACATAGATGGTTATGAATAGTACATTGAAAATGATCGTGCATATTATTATTTTTAACCATGAGGCCCCAGAGGCCCTAAGTACCTGATATATCCAGATGTGGCAGCCCCTCCCCTGGGAAATTCCTCTGGTTACATATCAGAGGTGCCAAATCTCTTACCTTTTCGGCACCTATTTAAAGTTATTCCCTTTTCAACAAGCCTTTTAAGTAGAGATTTTCACCTCAATCTACACCTGTATTGGATTTGAAATTGTATGTGAAATAGAATAACATATGTTGTTGTTTAGTCGTTTAGTCGTGTCCGACTCTTCGTGATCCCATGAACCAGAGCACTCCAGGCACTCCTGTCTTCCACTGCCTCCCACAGTTTGATCAAACTCATGTTAGTAGCTTTGAGACCACTGTCCAACCATCTCGTCCTCTTTCGTCCCCTTCTCCTTGTGCCTTTAATCTTTCCCAATATCAGGGTCTTTTCCGGGGAGTCTTCTCTTCTCAAGAGGTGGCCAAAGTATTGGAGCCACAGCTTCAGTGAGCACTCAGCTGATTTCCTTCAGAATGGATAGGTCTGATCTTCTTGCAGTCCATGGGACTCCCAAGAGTCTCCTCCAGCACTATAACTCAAAAGCATCAATTCTTCAGCGATCAGCCTTCTTTATGGTCTAGCTCTCATTTCCATACCTCACTACTGGGAAAACCATAGCTTTAACTATACAGACTTAATATATAGGTGTCCTCAAAATGCATGTCCTAGTCAGGCACAGGTTGTAAATATGTGTAAATAAACTATATTTCGTAAACACGCTGCAGTGTCTACTGTGCCTATTTTTCCAGAAGGAAATGCAACCCTGGGTAAGTACCTGAAATCCACTGGAATCTTGTTATCGCTTAGCAGAGATTGGAGGTGGCATGTAACAATATTATGGGAGGGTTGGGATTGCATTGTATGTCCAACTGTCTTTCTCCTTTTACTCCTGGATGATTTCCTATACAGGTTTATACAGGATTTTCTATAGAGACACCTGAAAGCAATAATGTGCTGATTAAAGTTAACAAAGTTGAACTTGATCAAGCCAAGACACTGGTGTGTGTGTGTGTGCGCGCACGCATGCATGTGCTTATGCACAAGCTCATGTTAGGAGTCCAACTGGCTGGGACCTGTGTGATTTGACTGTCCTAGATGGGATCACACACCTCCATAAGCTTCCCAGGTTGGTTATCTGCTGTCCATTAGGACATTTGCTAAAACATTTTAGTTTACAAGGCATACATTATAGGCTATACTGCTGCTGCAACTTAGTAAGTTTATTTGCATGCAGATCCTATATATGTCGACTCTGAGGTAAACTCAATCAAATTCAATGGTATTTACTTTCAGCTGACATTGCATAGACCTAAAGCTTTTCATAATATGTTGGACTAATGGATTTTGTGGGGGGTTTTCTTATTTTGATAAGTAACCATGTTTTTTTATGGCATTTGGGAACTTATAAATTAAGTAAATGCCTCAATGTCATCAGGTAATCGATGAGCTACCCACTAATAGTATATCTGATATTCTTAGAAATCTGGATTGTTTTATTCTGGAAAGAGAATATTTATAAAGCTTTTCCTGTATATGCACAAACCCAAACCCCCTTGTGTTTCTGCCTGGCTGCAGTTAACCAAAGGTAAAGGTAAAGGATCCCTGGACGGTTAAGTCCAGTCAAAGGTGACTATAGGGTTGTGGCACTCATCTTGCTTTCAGGCCAAGGGAGCCGGCATTTGTTCACAGACAGCTTCCCAGGTCATGTAGCCAGCATGACTAAACTGCTACTGGACCGGGAAGGAAGCCAGAGTGCATGGAAATGCTGTCTACCTTCCTGCCGCAGCAGTACCTATTTATCTACTTGCACTGGTGTGCTTTTGAACTGCTAGGTTGAAAGGAACTGGGACAGAGCAACAGGAGTTCACCACATTCCACGGATTCGAACCGCCGACCTTCCGATCAGCAAGCCCAAGAGGCTCAGTGGTTTAGACCACAGCGCCACCTGCTCCCTTACCAAAAGACGCTGGAAACAATCACACCATCATTCTCTTCCATGTTGTTGGATGGAGCTAGACCAGTTTTCCATCTCCAAGTCGCAATCCTGAATGGACAAGCTTACAAGGAGTTAAAGTGTTCCCGGTGCTTTGTATTTTAAATTACTTTTGGAAAAAAAGTAATATCCATATTGTACCTTGAAGGAAGACCTAAGCTGTAAACTTTAACTGCAGCCTGAGTTGGCAATCATTTCACAGGGACAAGACACTGCAATGGAAATTGCTCTATAAATAAGATCCCTTACAAAAGAATTAAAATGGAATTCATATTATTGATGTTCACTAGCAGCCATAAAAAACACAAAAGACAGCCAGGAAGTGGCACTTGTTTCAAATCACTATCTGACACACCTGAAGGACACCCTCAAAGTCGGCTTTTGATCAATGGTGATGAATCTGTTCATCCAGCTCTTTGGGTAACTCTAATGCATTTGGAAACCTTGAGGAAATACAGCAAGGCAGAAGGAGATAGGATAGATATTAGCTGCACCTACAGAGAGTTCCATTTGATCATTTATTCCAAAATCTGCCCTTTTACAATGAAACAATGTCAAGCTAAACATCTTTTTGTTGGGTTACTTTTATGCCTCTCTTTATTGGGCAGACTCCCCAGGGAGTTACAACCTCCCGCAACCTGACGAGAAAGCTATAATCATGCTGTTTGCAGTAGAGTTATCATCTCCAATGCTGGCTCATATATTTCATAGACCGTGCCAGGAAATGAACTGTAGTCCCATTGTCACTTCATTCCTTTGCTTGCTCTGATTGGTCGCTAACGTTGCACTGGAATCCCTGCAAATCTATCAGAACAAGCTAAGTATTGCTCAAAATTAAATGTATAATCTGTTAATCTGAAACAGGGCAGGGGAATGGCTGGCTGTTCACATCTTATAGCTGTTGAGGGAGGGGGCTTATTTTTATGCTTTGGTATATCAGGATATATGAAAGAGGAAAAACTGGCAAGGGATTAGATTCCTCCAGTGCTTCAAACCATTATTTTTTTAAAAAAGAGTTCTGCGATGAAAAGAAGCTAATAACATAACATCATTTTTCAAAGATGGATTTGATTAGTGAAGCTAAACACACAGAGAGAGGGGTGGGGGGAGAAAGAAATACAGAACTTGGTTGCTCTTATAATTCAGACAAAGCAGAAGCCAAGCATGACAAGCCAGGTCTATTACAGCATGTGATATTTCTAGTGAGGTGTGATTGATGCCCAATTGTTAGCAATGACATTGATGGGGCTCCACGCCTAGCAGGTGCTGCAAATGTTTCAGTTTTGTTTAAACCGGCACTTATTTTTATTTGCTACTCTAGAAAATTATTTTGAGTGAACTTAGTGCCTGTGAAAAGGGACAGATTTATAACCTCAGAAACTTAAACACGGTGTTAAAAAACAACCACCACACAATGGGCACATCTTGGTCTCATGGGCAGTTTTCCAGTGCAGTTTTCCAGAATCATGTATATAAAAAGGAAATTGTGCTAAATTTAGCCTCTAGGCGCTCTCAAATCAGTCTGTGACAATGATCTACAGTGCAGATTCTTCAAAAGAAATAACTAAAGGTGTACATTTCTTTTAAAAAATAAAAAAATAAAAGTAGTATCTGTTCATACAGAGTGGATTTCTTTTTTTTAAAAAAAATGTAAACAATTCTTAATGAGTTTTGGGGAGGGAATAATTCCTCATTTTACGAATGTTGGTAAACAGCAGTTGACGTTGGTTGAATCTGTATCTGAAGTCCATTTCAATCAATATGAGTAGATTAGGTCTATAGAACAACCCACATGCCCAGGGATATTGGACGTGGGGCTCGATGGCAATTGGCCATTTGGCAGAGCTGGGTGCGGTTGCTTACTCAGTTTCCCAATGTGAGGGTCACTACAGGTTACAGAGAGGGACTAGGCAGTGGGTCGGGTGGGATAGGTACAGTAGTGGAGTCAGTGCAACCCATTACAGTGAACACCTAAGTATAGCTTGTAAGAAGCGGGAATGGGTAATATTTTCATCAGCCGCAAAACCAGACCATTCCTCATCAACAGAATTCAAGGTCAACGCTGCACATACACGCTGAAAACTTTATGTAAAGTAATTTGATTATGTGAATTTAAGTGTCACCCCCATCAAATTGCTTAGCCTTAACCTCGGGCTTTCTAAACGATTTATACGCAGCTCAAACTACTAAGGTTCTCCTACAGTTAAGTGCAAGGAAATGTCAGATGTAATGGGTTATGTGAAGCTAGTGATTTTTAATGGTGAAGTCCAGACTTCTTCATGTTCAGAACATTCTTGTAGATCATTTCGCTTCCCGGAGAGCAAAAGGTAGACATGAATGAGTGACAGATTAGTAAGAGAAAATCAGAATCATGCTTCATTACTTTAAGAATGGTGAGTAACTGTGTGTGGCTTCCAGAGTTGGTTTATTTTGTCCATTAGACATGTCCATGCTCTTTTAGATAGAGCAATTAAATAGATCATTAGTCATTTTATGGAGTGTCCACTCAGAAGTCAGAGGGAAATTGTTTCTCTCCTGCAAGAGGAGCTGTATAATTCACTGATAAAAAATCAGAATCCCTCCTGTGAGATAAATTGTGCATCAACTGGCTATAAACCTATTAAAATAAAGCCAAACAATCTATTCACCATTGTTATCATCAAGTATGTATAGTAAATGAGTAAAACATGCTTGACTCAGTTTGGTTGTAGATCAGAGCAAGTTCATTCCAGAGGATGTTGGGCAGGGACCCAGCTCAGTCTGTTTCAAATATGAAGATGATGATGATTAGAATTTATATACCGCCCTATACCCAGAAGTCTCAGGGCACTTCACAGAACAACATCAAAATATAAAACCACAAAATATATAATCAAAATAAAAACAACAACCCAATAACCCCCCGATAATCCTTTGATCATTTGGAACATCCATCCTGGTCATTGGATGAAGAGTCAAAGAGAAAAGGTAGTGAAGCCTGATAGCTGAGATTGTACTACTCACTGAATGGATACGGAAGGAGCAGGGATGGACAAATTTGTCAATTTCAGCTTATCCCTGTTTCTTATTTTCCCAGTCATAAATTCAGTTCTCTATATTTCTGCGTAAGTTTATTTTTATTTTCATTTAAATTCTTCAACATTTTGGTCCAAATACACACATTTTTACATGTGATTTTGCCTAACATGCACATTTTTGCAAGCAATTTCCCTCACTATAATGCATTTCTGGATGTGGTTCTCATTGATGTATGCCATATGGTATAAATCCATTCAGCATAAAACTAAGTCTGAGAGCATTCTTCACCTTCACACAGTGCCCAGAACATTGTGGATGATACACCCTTGTGCAAATTACTTGAAACAAACAATTTAGTTCATTATACAAAACTCACATATACATGTACAAAACTCACATATATGTACATTAGTAAAGGATATGACCTCTGCTATTTTTAAGCAGCATTTGAACATGGTTTGGCATGGAGTCTACTAGTTTTGAACAGTTCCTGTTGCTTTTTGGATCTCTGTACCACACTTGAATCAGAGCTTGAATCATGAATTTCTTCACTACTTTCGATGTGTGACAGGGGGCTAGATCCTGCTGCAATATTCCAGTACCATCAGGATACCTTTTCCCCAGCTCTGGAATAACCCTCTTTTGTAGAACCTCAATATATTGTGGTGAGTGCATCACTCCTTCTATTGACTGCAGGCATCCGACACCATAATGATCAACTGACTTTTTGTTTTTGTTTTCAGTACAGGATTACGAGTAAGATAGAAAACATGCTTTGTTTCAGTTAATTTGCACAAGGGTGTATATTTGACATAGATACTGAACCTGCTTGTCATTGATTTAAAATGTCAGTGTCTCACACTTGTTTGTTTTGTTTTTTATTATTATTGTTCTGTTTTTTTATGTGCCATAAACCTGATGTAGATAAATATTTAATAAAAAAAACTATTTTCATATATTGTGCTCCTTCTGGGATAGTTTGTCCACCTTTGGCATTGACCCTGCATTCAGCTCTCATCTGTGGCTCCTAGAAGCTGTAAGCATGTAACAGCAACCGCAATCTGGGAAATTAAGAAGCTGCATGCACATACATAACACAAGAAAATTAGGAACATTTTAGGTTTTGTATGTTTGTTTTTAATGTCGCTAAAACAAAGAACCCTGGAGCTACTTGTCTGAAATTTTGCAGGGATAACTCCCTCTTAAGGGTGAATATTTCCAGATAACAATTTGGATCCAGGGTCCAGATCAGATGCATGAATGAGGATCCAGTCCAGTTTGCCAAATAGTGCCCCCAAATCAGTACAGTCCTAAACCATATTAAACATTGCTAAACTTGCTGTGCAAACAAAAAACACTTTTTTAAAAAATGGAACCAATCCTACTTAAAAAGTTTCTGTCAAGGAGACCATGTTGGAATAGGTAGAGATGCTTTAGAAGAACACCCATCAGACAAAGTGTTCAGAAAGAAATATCACAGTGATGATCAGGTTTTTTGTCTATTAGAGAGTTTTTTCCTCCTCCTCTAGCGTAGCATCATTTCATAAAGTCCTGACACTTCCTTTCCTTTGTGATGACACCCAAGAGAGCTTTCTTGCACAAAAGGCTGAGTACTACATGGCTCCATTGGTTAGGCTCATAAATGACAAGAGAAAATTCATGTGCATGTTTAGAGGAAATTGGCACGTAACCTCTTCTAACAATAATGGGAACTAAGCTTGCAAACTCTATTTCATAAAGGTGAAGCTCCACTCCAGGAGCAAAGCACATTCCATAAAGCATTAATAGATCATTAATCTTGCTCCACTTTCTTGACCTACTGATATCATATAAATAGCACTCTCCACCACTACCATCTCTTGCTGGCATTCTAGTGACATTTTCCAATTCAGCTCGAGCTACTCCTTCTGGTGCCCTGTGCATCCTTAGTGCCTCTGTTTTCGGTATAAATGCTACAAAAGAACTGTAGTGTAAAAATAGCAGCTGGGCATTCTGATCCTTAACTTCATAGTCTTCTGTTTGGTAGACCCCACACTGATGCAGGCTATGAAATACTGAATGTGAAGCCTTCTCCTTCTCCATAGCTCATCTTGTATTTTGTGACCTGAAGGCAGCACTCAATACCCTGCAAAAACAAAACCTTTCATAGCATTCTTCTGAATGCCAAGTACGACGTGCTGACATTAGAGTGCAATGTCCATTCAAGTGCTAATTACAGGCCACTTATTGCTTATAGCTTTGTGCATGACGACTATTCATTACAACCAACGTTAACAGAGAGCCACAGCACCCACTAGTTTTTTGTACTCGTATCGAGCCGACAGGGTACAGGACATAGATGTTGCTGTTGTAATAGTTGTTGTTACAGCAATATTAGTGTACATCAGCCTTCCTCAGCCTCAGGGGCGCCAACTCTCCCCCCCCCCCAGGGTGGGCACATCACATGATGCATCATGTGATGTCATGTGATGTGCCCCAGCCAGCAGGACATGCCGTGGGGAAAGGGAGGCAAAGCGTGGAGCCCAGCATTGCATTCTTACTCCTCCTCCCTGCTCGATGCTGCACAGGGAGAAGGAAGCAAGCATGCTGCCGGGCTTCTCCCTGAGGCTTGCACCTAGCAGGGGCGGAACATGCTGTAGTGGAAATGCAGAAGACAATTGTATTTCGAGGAGTTAGGTGGCATGTCCCTTTCCCTTTAACATCCCCAGTTTGAGGTCTGCTGGATTCTTGTGTTTCACACACCTGTCGGGAGTTTATTGAGTTCTTCTGTGTTGGCTGGATGCCGGCTGCAGGTAGTGGGAGACTCTCAGCCGCTCTGTATTAATCATGAGTAATGCCAAGTGCACTTGATTACATCAAGGCAGGCCATAAAAGCCATAGGTGGGAGGGGCCCTGTGAGCTTCTGCCCAGATCAGAGGACCTGATGCTGGGAGGCCGACAGTCGGGGTCTCTCTCCTGCTGTTCTACCTGGGGATCCAGGCAACTGAAGGGGAGATTGGGTAGCCCCTGTTAGGTATGTTTTATGTTATGCTTTGTATGCCTGCTGTTTATTTGTTAATAAAACTGTTTTGGTTCCCCTTTCCACCTCCTCATTCCTTTCGTCCTGATATCCTTGGAAAGAACTGCTGTATTCGGCAGCACACATGCATAGGTAGATCTTCATCCTTGCTCCTGGGTCCTGGGTGAGGCCTGGGATGTGCGGAGGGCAACCAGTGGTCACCCTCCCCCAATATTGTGGAGGCCTGGACCCCCTGATTCAAAATATTGATGCCCCTAGCACCCCCTATACCTGGCACTGTTACTCAGCCTGGAGCCTGCCAGATCTTTTGGACTGCAGTTTCCATAATTCCTCACTCTTGTCCATGCTGGGAGTGGCTGATGGCAGTTAGAGCTAAAACATTTGAAGGGCACCAGGTTGGGAAAAGCTGGTCTACATCAGGGCATTTTACAGAGAAACAGAAGCAAAGTAACTCTCAGCAAAACAGGTTTCTGCCCTGGAACTTGGTGTGACTGGAAAAAACGGCTCTGTCAGCTGACTTGCATCTCGCGTCATGCCAAAAATTAACAAACAACTTCTGCAGCAGGTTAATAGCTTGCTTTCTTAAAAATCTCCTTTTTGACATGTAGTACTATAATGTTTGGAGAGACACGATAGCAGGTCCTGCACAGAACAGATATTTAGTTTGTTGCTTTCAGTCCTGCTAGCACAAAATGTACAGAAATTGAGATTTAAAACAACAACAACAACTATGTATTCTGTTAACCACTCAGAGGGTTTATTTGCAAAAGAGTAATATGATAAAGCATTAATGAAGAATAAATTGAAAATAATAATAAACAAGAAAATCCCTACCATGCATGAACTGTTAGTTAAAATCTGGACAATATTAACATGCACTTTGGTTTATACAAAAAGTGGCACACTTTTCATCTGAAGATACTGCTGGGTTTGGCACTATGACAGATACACAATTACAGCAGACTCTATAGTAATCCATTTATATGATGCTGATATTTTGTAATTCTATGTTATTATTGTATTATACATTTTATAATATAATTATGATTAAATGATAGCAATGGTACACTTCAGTACAGAGCATTAATCGTATATATTGCATTTGCTTTAAAGCTGTATTTTCAAAAATATTCTAATAAAATGATTTTAATAAGTTAATAAAGCATTGAAATAAAAGGAGCCAGCTTCCTTCCATTCAAAACTGAATCCCGAGATTTGGACTCTTTTAGCAACCAACCTATTTCTGAGTTTTTAAGGCTTTCTAACCACATGTCTAATAAATGGCAGTCATTTTTAATGCTGGCACCCAACAGTTCTTCAAAATTCGTTTTCAGAACGGCTGCAGTGTCTACATTGTTCTACAGTGTAGCGCAGTATGGTGTTTGTATGATCTCTACCATTGTATCACCTAAGGATTTGTTAATGGGTCATCAAGATGAATGCCAAGCACTCTGCTATTGACCGGAATATTTCAGAAATATCTTGACCAGATATTTCAGAAATTTTCAGATAGTGGGTCTGAATGGTGTTTAGCAGAAGAAATGAGATGGAGGGGTTGTCTAACCAAAAGATGCAGGTAGCACAGGTAGGATGCTCAGATAATTCTGAATTCACAATGCGTATCCTTCCCATACAGTCTCATACTAGCACAGCCCTGTTTTCTGTAATCTCTGCTTATCCAAACATTTGAATATTAAAATGTTATGAACGTGGCATTTGAATGAATGAGGTTAGTCTCCCTCAGGTCTCTACATCTTATGACGCATACAGCTGACCAGCTAGAATATAAATGAGCTCAGCTCCTCCTGCTTGGAGGTGTACAGTGGTACCTCGGGTTAAGAACTTAATTCGTTCCGGAGGTCCGTTCTTAACCTGAAGCTGTTCTTAACCTGAGGTAACACTTTAGCTAATGGGGCCTCCCGCTGCTGCCACACCGCTGATGCACGATTTCTGTTCTCATCCTCAAGTAAAGTTCTTAACCCGAGGGACTATTTCTGGGTTAGTGGAGTCTGTAACCTGAAGTGTCTGTAACCCGAGGTACCATTGTATTATGAATTAAGTGCCATTTCTGCCAGATGTTCTTCTCCAGTTCAGGACAATGAGATGTTGTGAATGTTTTGTCAGCATCAGGACAGTGCCCAGGGCATCATTCCTGGGTTGCAGGGGGTTGGACTAGATTACCCTTGTGGTCCCTTCCAACTCTACAATTCTATGATTGCTGGAACCTTGCCTACTCCCAATGGAGACGGATCCACTGAGACTCCGGGGGCACAGCTCTCCCACTGAAGAAGATGTCAAGGGGTTTAAACAAAAATCCTCCTCAAATCTCAAACTTACACAATATTTCCTGTTCCATATGTGTTACACTTATTTGAACTTAGAGGCATTTCTATCAATCTCCTATTCTCTGGCCAATCAGCTCTCTGCATCATTCAATCAGTCCTAAGCCAAAAGTATTGTAATGGCAAAGAAGAACCAAAGTGTGTTAAGGAGTAAGCTATGTTAAGTGCAGTGGGTCTTACTTCTGAGAAAATGTGCTTAGGATCATGCCATAAATTGTGCCATGTGAAGGTTGTCACTGCTGTCTTGTGTGCGGTAAGATTCACTGTATAGATCAGGGCACTGTTTCTATGCCACTAAAACAGTCAGATGTGGAGGAAGCAGGGCTTTTTGTTTCTAGCAGGAACTCTGGCACCTCTCAGGTTGGTGCAATTGCCATTCTAAGAAAACAAGAGTGGTGTCCATGGTGAGTTCTGGCACTACTTTTTCTAGAAAAAATAGCACTGGGACCAAGTTTAGAGCCAGTGGAGTGGAGTGGTCAGAGTGTTGGACTATACAGTGGTACCTGGGGTTACATGCACTTCAGGTTACATAAGCTTCAGGTTACAGACTCCGCTAACCCAGAAATAGTACCTTGGGTTAACAACTTTGCTTCAGGATGAGAGCAGAAATCGTGCTCCGGTGGTGCGGCGGCAGCGGGAGGCCCCATTAGCTAAAGTGGTGCTTCAGGTTAAGAACAGTTTCAGGTTAAGAATGTACCTCCCGAATGAATTAAGTACTTAACCTGAGGTACCACTGTAACCTATAAGACCGGGGTTTAAATCCCTACTCAGTCATGAAACTCAGTGACCTTGGGCTGGTTGCTGTATCTCAGGCTGACATACCTCACAGGTTTGTGGTGAGGATAAAATGGAGAAGGCAAGAACCATGTACACCACCCTGAGCTCTTCTTGGAGGAAAGGTGATATATAAATGTTGCTGCAGCAGCAGAAACTGCTGGGCACCTTTGCTGTCATATTTCGGTACCAGGTAAGGACTTCTCTCCCCACCACCACCACCATCCCTGGCTTTTGATAGACTAAGGGGATGTTGTTTGTTATTAGTGTGCTGCCAACGTTTCTTGTATCTGCTATGGTAGTTGTTTGGGGTTTTCATTTTTCTCTGTTTTATTGTATAACAAACTTCTTTCTGTATTTAACAGTGTTGCAAGACACTTGCAGACCTTCAGGTAACAAGTGACTAACAAGTCTAATAAATGATGACAGTAACAACCAATTTTACTGCCACCCAGAGACAATGGAGTGTGCCTCCAGGGGTGAAATCAAAGCATTGCATTAGCAGCATTGAAGTGACCTCCACGGGGTGCCAGTTGGGTAGTGTGTATGGAGGTCCAGGGCTGCCCAGACAAGATCCCCCCCCCTCAACCTTACTGATGTGGTCCAAAGGAAATCAGAGCAATATGTTTGGCCCCAGCTTGGCTGCAAGAGTTGCCAGACGGAGATGTACAAGGAGCCATCCAACCATTTTAGGGACTCCACTCCACTATTTTGGGTTTACTCCTTAGCCTTTTCTTTGAAAGGCAGTGGAGTTTGAGGATCAGGTTTTTCCTTCTCTTAGATAGCTTATTTTACCAGCTTGCCAGGCCCCATCTTCCCCTGAATTCCCTCTACAGCATTTGCGGAAAACCTTCTTGACCATTAAACCCACTATTGGTCTCATCTGCTCAGTCTGACAGGGCATGTCTTTGCATGCAGGGGGAATTGCATTGGTCAGGGGGAATTGCCCAAAACTTATGATAAACTGATGTACACAAATGGGGTTGCCTCCTTGTTTCTACTTCTTTTAAAGAAGGCTTATCCATCTTTAATGGCAGTGGAGAAATTTAGTAGATGAAGCATTTCCTGGTGAGGGAAATTCTGCAGGGCAGGCTGATATTCTAGGAGCTGAGCTAGAGAAAAATACAGGAAAACTATTTTGTTGTTGTTCTTTTCCTTAGCACTTAAACTGTGCTTTGCAGAAATTAAAGTGACACGCTTGAAGGATTACGATATAAATACTGACAAGACACAAGAGGAAAAGAGGTAGGGAGGACAGAAAAGGAGATAAGGATATGGACAATAAACGTGTGATTTATAAAACATAGGTGAAAGCTGGAAGTTCTGTTTTTTTTAATCCTCCATCTCCCCCAATTTAATTTACAAAGATAACATTAAAAAAAAATAATGTTAAGGGAGGAAAGCCCAGATTAATGGTTAGGTTGTAGGGAGTATTTTTAAAACACAGAGTAGAACCAAGGGAAAGTGAATACTGATCACAGGTGTGTGTGGAAGAAAATAGCATCAATAATGAGATTGATAAGAGGAAGCTGACCCAAAGCGATCCCAGAGGTAAAGCCGGAAAAGATAACAGAAGAACAATAAGATGTGTTCAGGAATTCAGTCAATGATGAGACGGCATAAAGCAGATGTGGGGAAACTCTGGACCTGCAAAGGCTGCTGAATGACAGCTCCCATCATCCATGGCCATTAGCCATGTCTGCTGGGGCTGATGAGAGTTGTCACTCAGCGGAACGTGGAGGGCCAAAGGTTCCCTACACCTAGCATTAAGTATGTAGGGTGTGGACTCCAATGTCTGTGGCTTAGCCTATCCCACTCTCAACCTTCCTGTGTTGAGTGGGAAGGTTTGAATGGGACATCTGAGCAAATTCAGCTGTCTCTCTCTCCATATACACTTTATGGTATTGTGCCAAATGTTGATGTTGTTTTTAGTCGTTTAGTCGTGTCCGACTCTTCGTGAACCCATGGACCAGAGCACGCCAGGCACATCTGTCTTCCACTGCCTCCCGCAGTTGGGTCAAACTCATGCTGGTAGCTTCAAGAACACTGTCCAGCCATCTCGTCCTCTGTCGTCCCCTTCTCCTTGTGCCCTCCATCTTTCGCAACATCAGGGTCTTTTCCAGGGAGTCTTGTCTTCTCATGAGGTGGCCAAAGTATTGGAGCCTCAGTTTCAGGATCTGTCCTTCCAGTGAGCACTCAGGGCTGATTTCCTTAAGAATGGATAGGTTTGATCTTCTTGCAGTCCATGGGACTCTCAAGAGTCTCCTCCAGCACCATAATTCAAAAGCAATTGTGCCAAATAGATAGCACTAAATGAAGACCAATTTCTGACCATTTTCAAGCAGTATGGCTATCTTAGGTATTTTAAGGGGGGGATAGTTTTTATGATGTTTTGTTCATTCTGATGAACATATATGTCAGAGCTGCTTCCAGATCCTAGCTCACAGAGGATCACGCTAGCCAGCGATCATTAAATAAAAGTCTTTATTGAGTTACAGTTTCCATTCTCAAGCTGCTGCGTGCAACCCTACGTCTAATGGTTAGATCGGCGAAGCTCCGTCTGAGTCTCCGCCCCTTGTACACCAACTTAATATCCTAGCCCTGCTCCACCTTTTCCGCCTGACTGTTCTTCTCTGGGTCCCTCTGCCCCCCGGGGTCTCTTCCTTCCGGGATTCCTCTGACGCTGACGCTGACCCCCCTGACTCTTCTCCCTCCTTTCGGCGGGCTTTAGGACCTGGCTCCCTTTCCGGGCTGCCTACCGCGCCACCTTCCTGTGCATTTGAACTTGGCGCGCGCGCCCAACCTTCCACCTTCCGTCTGACCGTTTCTTCGCTCCCCGATGGAGGTGTGGCCACTCCTGACTCGTGCCTTCCCCCCTGTTGTGAGCTGCCAGCGCTTGATCCCTGGCGCCCTTCCTCTTCCCTGCTCTCTGGCGGTGACGCTGGTCCCGATTTCCAACTGCTCCCCTCTGAGTCCCCTCTGGCTCTATCTTCCTGGGGTGTCCCCCTAGGCTCCCCCCTTGCCCTGGCCACTGGTGCTCCTTTCTGTGAATCTTCTGATTCACTGGAAAGACTCGGAGATCTCGGGTCGTCGTCATCACTCATCTTTTCTTCTGCCTCCTCCCCCTCGCTCTCTGTTTCCTCCCTTGCCCTTGCCTCTGCTCCTGAACCCCTGACATCCATCCCCCCCTCGAAGCCCCCTCTTCCCCCCTCCCCTCCTTCCGGTGCGGGATCTGGGTGCTGCCGTGTCAGGGGGACGAATGTCGGATACAGTTCGCTTCCCGTGGCGGGCCGCCATCTGAAGTCTTCCGGTTCTTCCTCCCTGCTCTCGTTGATGACGGTCACCTCCGCTTCCATCTCTGTGCCGCTGTGCTCGAAACCCGGGTCGTCCCCGAAAACGTCCATGTCCGTCTCTCCCTCGTTGCCTTCTGGAGACGTTGCTCGTCCTGGACCCTCCAGCCACCTTCTGCGGAACTGCTCCTCTGGTCGATCATCCCACCAATACGAGGGTTCTGAAGCAGATCCCGAGGGTGACCCCTCCGGGGAACGGGCGTCTCGTGTCGGTTCCTCGTCCGAGTCGAACCCCCGGAACGTGCTGGCTGAAAGCGTGGGCGTGAAAAGCCAGTCGTCGAAAAAGTCTGCTGGCATTGGCCTATGTGGGAAGAGGGCATGAAACTCTTCTTTGAGCAGAGGTTCGTCTAAAGCGTAGCCCGGCACCCAGCTGTTGGCACTGGCCGGGGTGCCCTCCTTGGCGAGAAGGTATTCTACCCCCTCTTCCCCCCATCTGGAGTCCAAAATCTCCGTGACTTCGTTGATGCGCTCCTCCCGTGCCACTCCCCCCTGCCCGGTTCTCTCTCGGAGCGGACCCGGTGCCGTTCCTGGTTCCTGAAACCTGTGAGGTGCCTTGTAGGGAGTGAGCACCGATCTGTGGAACACCGGATGCATTCTGGAACCCTCCGGAAGAGCCAGCCTGAAAGCCACCGGGTTGACCTGTTCTTCGACTTAGTAGGGCCCCAGTTGTTTATGCCCTAGTTTCTTCTTCGCCAACGACCTGGCCGGCACTGCGTGGGCTGCTAACCAGACCCAGTCTCCCACATGGATCTCTTCGCCAACCCTTCTGTGTTTGTCCGCTTGTACCTTGTATGCGTGTTTAGCCAGCTCCAGGTGCCGCCGCAGCTGATCGTGGACCTCCTGCAACTCCGACGCGAATGCATCTGCTGTCTGCGGCTCCCCCTCCCCCATTCTTTCCAGTCCCGGGAAGGTTCTGGGGTGCCTCCCGTTGTTGGCAAAGAACGGCGTGACCCCCGTGGACACGTGCTTCGTGTTGTTGTAGGCGAACTCGGCGAGAGGCAGGTAATCCACCCACGTCGCAGGCTGTTGATTCGCATAACATCTCAGGTACTGCTGCATGATGGCATTGACCCGCTCCGCTTGCCCGTTGGTCTGCGGGTGTCTAGCCGACGCCAGGTTGATCTTGACGTTCAGGAAGCCCATCAGCCTCTGCCAGAAGTTCGAGATGAACTGTCGCCCTCGGTCGGACAGAATAGACCGCGGCAGACCGTGAACCTTGAACACGTGGTCTATGAACAGTTTGGCGGTTTGTTCCGCCGTGGCCACCTTCGCACACGGAATGAAATGTGCCATCTTGGAGAACAAGTCCACCACCACCAGCACAGCCGTCTTGCCCCTCGAGCTGGGCAGATCCGTGACAAAGTCCAGGGCCACTCTCTCCCATGGTTCCAACGGAGTTTGCAGCGGTTCCAGCAGTCCGGCCGGCGGTCTGTGCACTGGTTTGGCCCTCTGGCAGGTGTCACACCTCGCCACGTAGTCCGCGACTTCCCCTCTCATTCCGGGCCACCAGAAGTCTCTGGCTACTAATTCCACCGTCTTCTCCTTGCCAAAGTGCCCGGCAGTGGGCGCGTCGTGCAGCTGCTGCAGTACCTTGGCGCGAAGTTCGTCTCCCGGCACGTAGATGGCCCCTTTACGGATGAGCAAACCATCTCGCAGCTGGAACTCGTCGGTCGCTGCCGTGCCCCTGTGCACCTCTGCCATCTTTGCTTGCGCGAAGGAGTCATCCTGCAACGCTCGTCGCACCGCATCCAGGTCAACTGTTGCCGCCGCGCACGCCCACACTGTCGGTGCGAAGATGTGCATGGCGGCCGCTGGCGTTGCCTCCTCCAGATACTGTGGCTTACGGGAGAGAGCATCCGCCATGATGTTGGTGTCCCCCGGGACATACTCTATTCGGAAGTCGAAATTCGCAAAGAACTCAGCCCAACGTATCTGCCTCTGGTTCAGGAACTGTGCCGTGCGCCAGTGCTCTAGATTCTTGTGGTCCGTGCAGACCTGCACCGTGTGCTTGGCGCCGATCAGGAAGTGCCTCCACGCTTTGAACGCTGCATGAATGGCCAGCAACTCCCTGTCCCAGATGGTGTAGTTCTGTTCGGACTTGCTGAGCTTCCTTGAGTAAAACGCTCCCGGCCTCCAAACCCCCTGCGGGTCTTTCTGCAGCAGGACTGCTCCCACGGCTCTGTCCGAAGCGTCTGTCTCCACCCTCATCGGCCTGCTGGGGTTGACATGAAGCAGCTGCTCTTCCGACGCGAAGAGACGCTTGAGTGCCTGAAAGGACTGCTCCGCCTGCTCTGTCCAGATGAACTTCTTTTTCTTGGAGCTGAGCGTGTCCGTGATGGCCGCTGTCTGCATCGCAAAGCCTTTGATAAACTTGCGATAGAAGTTCGCGAAGCCGACAAACCGTTGGACCTCCTTCCGGTTGCGTGGGCTTTTCCAATCCAACACTGCTCGGACCTTGGCGCTGTCCATGGCGAGCCCTTTATCAGACAACTTGTAGCCCAGGAAATCCACCTCCGTCACGTCGAATTGGCACTTCTCCAGCTTGGCGTAAAGCCTATGTTGCTGTAGCCTGCTCAGCACTTCCTTGACGTGTCTGTCATGCTCCTGCTGCGATTCCGAAAAGATCAGGATGTCATCCAAGAAACAGACGCACGTCTTGTAGAGGAGCCCCGCCAACACGTGATGCATGAAAGCTTGAAAAACGTGGGAGCCATTTTGCAATCCAAAAGGCATAACTCTATATTCGTAGGTGCCCAGGGGCGTGAACATGGCTGTCTTCCACTCATCTCCTTCCCGCATGCGTATGAGGTTGTATGCCCCTCGCAGGTCCAACTTGGTGAACACTCTGCCCTTCCGTACCTTTGCGAGGAGGTCGTCGATTCGGGGCATGGGGAAGTCCGATGGCGTGGTCACACTGTTCAAGATGCGATAGTCCACTACAAGTCTTTTTTGGGGCGTGTCCCGCTTCTTAACAAAGAATACCGGACTGCCCCCCGCTGCCTTGGACTCTCGGATGAAACCGCGCTCCAAATTATGATCTATGAACTCTTTGAGTTCCTGCAGTTCGTCCTCAGACATGGAATACAGCTTCCCTTTGGGCAGCGCCGCCCCCGGCAGCAGGTCAATTTTGCAGTCATATGGTCTGTGGGGGGGGGTACTGTTGCAAATTCCCATCGAAGTGAGAGACCAGACCGCCTGTTCGTCTCCCCAACCCAATCCCCTCCGGTTTGGGTGTCAGTTGCCCTTGCTTCGTAAGCACTTCCAACCTGACCTGGAGATCCCTGTAGGCGGCAGCTGCGTCCTCCTCTCTTCCTGGATGCAAGAGCCTCGGCATTCAGTCGTGACACTGCTTCTCTGAGTTCCGCTATCTGCTGTTCGGCCGTCATATTGTCTGCCGTTCGTGAGCTCGCTAGTAGGCACCCGCTTTCTCTCCTCTCCGCGAGGCCGTAGATGCCCACAATTTAAGGGACGGAGCTTACTGTCAGAGCTGCTTCCAGATCCTAGCTCACAGAGGATCACGCTAGCCAGCGATCATTAAATAAAAGTCTTTATTGAGTTACAGTTTCCATTCTCAAGCTGCTGCGTGCAACCCTACGTCTAATGGTTAGATCGGCGAAGCTCCGTCTGAGTCTCCGCCCCTTGTACACCAACTTAATATCCTAGCCCTGCTCCACCTTTTCCGCCTGACTGTTCTTCTCTGGGTCCCTCTGCCCCCCGGGGTCTCTTCCTTCCGGGATTCCTCTGACGCTGACCCCCCTGACTCTTCTCCCTCCTTTCGGCGGGCTTTAGGACCTGGCTCCCTTTCCGGGCTGCCTACTGTGCCACCTTCCTGTGCATTTGAACTTGGCACGCGCGCCCAACCTTCCACCTTCCGTCTGACCGTTTCTTCGCTCCCCGATGGAGGTGTGGCCACTCCTGACTCGTGCCTTCCCCCCTGTTGTGAGCTGCCAGCGCTTGATCCCTGGCGCCCTTCCTCTTCCCTGCTCTCTGGCGGTGACGCTGGTCCCGATTTCCAACTGCTCCCCTCTGAGTCCCCTCTGGCTCTATCTTCCTGGGGTGTCCCCCTAGGCTCCCCCCTTGCCCTGGCCACTGGTGCTCCTTTCTGTGAATCTTCTGATTCACTGGAAAGACTCGGAGATCTCGGGTCGTCGTCATCACTCATCTTTTCTTCTGCCTCCTCCCCCTCGCTCTCTGTTTCCTCCCTTGCCCTTGCCTCTGCTCCTGAACCCCTGACAATATAGAACACATGAACATATAGAAAGCTGCTTGACCCAGTGAAAGCCATTTCATTTTTTTTTAAAAAAATAATATTTATTAGTAGTTTTCAGAATTATAAGAAGAAGAAAAAAACATTAAAAAACAACACTATAGTAGACAAAAAAAAGAGAAAAAACACAAAAACCAGTACAACAATACAACAAAAAGATAAAAAGAAAAAAGAAAACAACACAAATCCCAAATTACATATCTAAAACTTCCATTTGCTTGTTTCATTGACTTCCTCAGACCTCCCTTTTTGTATTCTAGTTTAATTAGTTATTTCAGCAAATTCTTTCCATCTTTCTCAATTTTTGTTAAAAAAATTATCCTAACCTAATTTAATCTAATAATTAACTCAACCAATCCTTTCCATCTTTCCCCATATTCTATTATTCACATTACCTTAATTAATTTAACCTTATCTTAGCCTAAAACACCTTAAAGCTTGAATCTTAATTATCAAATATACATTACTCCTGATATCATTTCTGCTAAAGTCATATAGTTTCATTCCAACATTTTCCCTAATATTCATTAATTTTTAGCCAATTCCCCAAATAGAAAATTTTCTTGATAAATTTTCTTCCAATCTTCATCCAGCGTCCCTTCTTCCTGGTCTCGGATCGTGTCAGTCCTTACTGTCCATTCCATCTAGTCCATCAACCTGGAAGCCTTATGTCCGAGGTCCTTAAGTCTCTTCCATGTCCCTTCTGCAATTCTTCTTCTTCTTGTTTATACTTGCCCTTTTCCTTGTCTTTTGTTGGTCTCTTTCTTAGTTTCTTTCCTTTCTCATTGAGGGGTAGGCCTCTGGGGGATTCCAAGCCAAAATTGTCTCCATCTCCCTTCATCAAACCCGCCCATTCCCCACAGTCCCACTCCCCACAATCCTCAATATAGTCCAAAAAGTATTTAAAAACATATTCCAAGGTCTCTCCAATGGGAACCTCCTCAACTCCTGACGCCCCCTGGCCCACTCCAACTTCAATAACAGCAGCTCATACTCCTGTAGGGCCTCGGGACTCTCCATTTGTATTATTTGGGGTGCAACCCCATCCTCCTCCATTATCTTCTGCACTTGCCCAGTCAGTACAGATTCATGAGTTGGTCCCTGGATAATTTCTGTATCAATATTCCCTGTTTGCCCACAGTTATTAACTGCAACAGTCAAATCCATTTTCTCATTCATCAAGTCCATCTTCTCATGCATCTGTTCCAGCTGGGCACTTGTCTTGCATAAGGCAAGCACCCATTCTTCTTTCCAACTCATCTTTAGTCAAGGTCAGAGAAGCCTGTTCCCACGGTCTTAATCTCACATCTGTTGAGCCCTCAAATGTACTGCAGCAACAATTGGACAAGCTCCCTCTAGAGGAGGCAATTTCTATTTGTATCCATTTTTTTTAGGCAAGTCCAACAAAGGAAAATTACTTTCGTTTTTCAGATATTTTTCAGATATTTTGTTTCTTTAAGATGCAAAAGGCAACATTGGAATCAGCTTGTTTCTCTTCTTTAGCTATCTGTCAAAATATTCCATTGACAGTCAATAAACCTCTCCAACAATTTCTGTCTCTGACACCCCGTTCCCAGGTTAGAGACAGTGGAAACTTATCCTTCTTCACTCCCTCTCCTGCTAGGGTTGAACAAAGTTTCCCCCCTTTTCTCCTGTTTCCTAGGGGGTTTCAGTAATTCTAAATGAAGGAAATTTAGACTTTTTTGACAGCTTTCCAGGCTTTAGCTTACAAAGTTTTTGCTTTAGTCTATATACAAAAAGCAGAAGGCAGACTTCCTGTTTTGAACCTTCCCGCTTCGTTACCAAATTAAGAAATTTCTTGATCCAATTTTCCGTTTCTACTCACGGGTACTTGTTTTAAATCCAATTATCCACAGGAAAAAGTCAGCGCTCTCTGGCAATGGCTGTGCGGCTTCACTCCGTGAAAGTAGCAGTCAGTTCGCAGCACCGCGCTTCTCACCCCGCTTCGCTCCGGAGCCCCTAAATGGGATTCCCTGCGAGTAGGGGGGCGCTCCTGGTGCCCTGCCAAACCCCACGTTCCCAGGCTTCCTCCGCCTGGGATTTCTAGCGGGTCTCCACCTTCGCCGCGGTAGGAAGACCCAGTTTCCACGGAGCCCGTTCCTCCGAACGGAGGAACTCCGCCATTCACCGATGGTGCTGACCCGGAAGCCATTTCAAATGTGAGTGAAGCTGGACAATTCCCATGTCCATTCCTTGCTTTCAAAACAATAATAATTGAACCTTGAGAGGGGTTGTAGTTGGCATAACAGGGTCTTGGCAAAGGACCTCCTTGACTTTTGGCTGGTTCTTCTGGCCAAGTTTCAGATGAGATGGGGGAGATATGGGAGTCAGCTTGAGTGTATTTTCTACACAGACAGATATTCACCAGTCCTCCTCCTGTACCTTTAGAAAAACAAGTCATGTAAAAAATTAGCAAGGAAGGATTTTCATGGAGATGGAAGGAAGTATCTCCTGCTATATGTACATCGGGCAATTTTTACAGGCCCAGGAGCACAGCCTATAAACAACACTGGCACCGTAATCCAGAAGAGGTCCAATTCATGGAGATCATTTCCATCTGAATGATTTAAAACAGCTTCTATCTAGTACTGGCCAACCAGCCTCCTTGTTGGCCTGAAAAGGAATTTGACCTCATTGTATGGCCTCCTTCCAAACATTGAAACCCTTCATGGTTTGATGTTCAAGCCAGTGTTTGACAATGCCCAATTTGCAGCAGGTTGACAGATAACTGAAAGAGCACTCTGACCCTGCTTTACTAGTCTGCCTGTTTCCTGTTCTGGCCACTTTCTTTCATTTGTGACCAGTGATAAAAAAGGAGCATGCTAGCAGAGATAGGTGGAGACCTTCATCTCTACTCTGCCAGCAAACCCCAATCATGTGTTGGCTGGGAAGGAAGAAGAAGCTTCACTCAGGAACAAAAAACACCTGGAGATGCTGTCTGTGGATTTTTGCTTCTTTTTATGTTACTGCCTTTTGGTCTTTTTTGTGTGAATGAGCAACTCAGGACAGATTAAGAATCTCTTGTTTGTAAAATAAATGTTTTCTTTATACCTTTTTTGTTTTTTGGGAGGGGATATTGAGAGGACTTAAATTATTATTATTTCAGTGTGTTTGTCAAACCTGCTGCAATTGAGTCTCATTCAAAGCAGATGGAATTAAAAATCTGTATTCTGATATTGAGGCCCTATCTGTCCTGTACAATTAAAGGACACTTTAAACAGTTGTGACTTCTCCAAAAGATCCATGGGAGTTTGTTTAGGGTACTGAGAGTTGTTAGGAGACCTCCATTTCCCCCCAAAGAGCTACAACTCTGAGATGTTTTAACAGTTTTAACCTCTTCCCAGGGTTTAACCTCTTCCCAGGGTTTTAACCTCTTCCCAGGGTTTTAACCTCTTCCCAGGGTTTTAACCTCTACCCAGGGTTATCTGTATCATGGACCTCAGTGGTGCTTGTTGTTGTTGTTGTTGTTGTTGTTGTTGTTGTTGTTTAGTTGTTTAGTCATGTCCAAGTCTTCGTGACCCCATGGATCAGAGCACGCCAGGCACTCCTGTCTTCCACTGCCTCCCACAGTTTCATCAAATTCATGTTGGTAGTTTCGAGAACATTATCCAACCATCTTGTCCTCTATCATCCCCTTCTCCTTGTGCCCTCAATCTTTCCCAACATCAGGGTCTTTTCCAGGGAGTCTTCTCTTCTCATGAGGTGGCCAAGGTATTGGAGCCTCAGCTTCAGGATCTGTCCTTCCAGTGAGCACTCAGGGCTGATTTCCTTAAGAATGGATACGTTTGATCTTCTTGCAGTCCATGGGACTCTCAAGAGTATGCAAAGTATTTCACATAGTAAGGTGTTAAGTGTTTCATTAGTTAAGTGTTTCATTTAAAAGAAGACGTGAGAGAGAATCAGAACAGGTAGAAGCCACACAACTTTTCTCCCAACAGAGAAGCAACTGTGACAGCGGGAATCCCTTCCAAACCAAAGCTAGACACTTTTCAGTTTTATTAGGTGCTACATATTTACACAGATGCAAATAAATGTCCACTGTATCTTTGTAAAGGAAGAGGGATTGGGGGGGGGGAGGGGAGAAGCAGAACAACCAGCCACACCCCTGTCACTTCATTGGCCTCAACCCTGTCAGGTCCAGTGCCCACTGAATAGATTTATTATTATTATTTTGTAGATGAGAAAACTGTGTATTGTTGTTACATAGCCTTTTTTAATTACGTCATAAACAATCTGTATCTAAACCAGTGGCGTAGCATGGGGGGTGCAGGGGGGGTCGGCCGCACCGGGCGCAACACCTGGGGGTTAGGGTTAGGGGGCGCAAATCCACAGGTTAGGGGGTGCAAATCCACGGGTTAGGGGGCGCAAATTACTTGCCTTGCCCCGGGTGCTGACAACCCACACTACGCCACTGATCTAAACTGTTGCCAAAGTCTCACCAGGGCTGCCAGCTTTTTCCTGGCCTCTCTCCTGTGTCTTGGACATTAACAGGAATTTTGACTGATCTGGATGATTGAGGGTTAAGGTTAGCAGATGTGGGCAAGGATTTTAAGTTATAGCCCCAATAAAGCATATTATTGGAAGCACCACCAAACAATAAAAAAATGTGTCACTGGTTTGTTTGTTTTTAAATATGTTGGAATACAATTCTTGCTAATGGCATACACTGTTGACAGATTCATTGCCACCAAGTTCTCACAACAGAGTTTGTCCTTGCAGAGTTGCCCCTTTGTAGGCTCTTCACTCTGTACAGGTTCCAACAGAGTAATTCTGCAAATAAATACAGGAATAATTTCCTTTGCCGGGAACACAGAAACAATTGTGAGGTTAAAAGCTATCCTTTTAGCATAACAGGAAAAACAAATGAGCTGGCTTTATTTCGTGGGGAGGAGGTTGTTCTTCGAGATGTTTGTTTCTGAAATATACTCGGAGTCCTGTAGTGATTTCATGTTCTTTATTGCAGCTTGCAAAACAGTGATTGAATTGCCCCCCAAACATCAGGCTTTTATACACATTATTTACACAATGAGTTCCGTCTGATTGGCTGATTCTGCTTCCCTCCTGGAGCCTGATTGGTCTTTTCCTGCAAGCCAATCAGTTGTTGCATTCTAGGATCCTACTTGCCTATTGTTCTAGGATCCAAGCTTAGTACATAACAGTTTCTGAATGCTTTTCTGTATTGAATTGTGTGATTATGAAGTCTACAAGGCATTAGCAACAACCAACTGATCTGATATTTTCACATACAACCCATGGAATGCCCATATTCGATAGGAACAGAGGAACAGATATGGATACAGTGGTACCTGGGGTTACAACACTTCGGGTTACAGACTCCGCTAACCCAGAAGTAGTACCTCAGGTTAAGAACTTTAACTCAGGATGAGAACAGAAATCGTGTGGCGGCAGCGGGAGGCCTCATTAGCTAAAGAGGTACCTCAGGTTAGAACAGTTTCAGGTTAAGAATGGACCTCCAGAATGAATTAAGTTCGTAACCAGAGGTACCCTAACCCTAACATAGTTTACATAATTACATAAAATATATTGCCATTCCATTATTCCATTATTCCAATTTCTTTTTACATTATTTTTACATTTATTTTTACAATTTATTTACATTATTCCAATGTAAATGGTGGAGGGAAATAATCAATTATGTATACTTCACAGACTGAAAGCAACAATAGTAGTGAATGTCAATAATATTCTATGGATTTAGTTCCATTCTGGACATGGGGCAAATTACTACTACTACTACTACTACTACAAAAATACAAACACTGGCAATTTCTCATCTTGTTCCCATTTTCATCAGAATGGTATGGCTTCCCTATCCTCATTTGAAGATTCATTCAGAGAAGGGAAAATCTGTCATCCTTTGTCAACTTGTTGGAACTGATAACCATTACAGTTCTCAAATGGACACTTTCAGCCTCTTACTACCATGTTGATTTTTGTTCATTTTTTTCCCAGCTGAGCTTCTCATGCAAGATTTGAAGATTGGTGTTCGTATCATGCTTTTGTAGTGTGTCTTGCTGATATCTTGCCTGCAGTTCGGTAACAAGCACAGTGGGGTGAAGACATAAAGGAAAACACCTCCAACACACAGATAGCCATAGCACAGCTAGCTTCCTGTACACAATTTCTCTTTTCCTGTTGACTCAGGATGTAACTCGCTCTATGTGATGGATAAAGTGGTAAGGAAATTCCCCTTTACAATGTTTCTCTTTCAAAGCTGCTTCTTAAAGAGAGAGAGAAATATTAGGGTCTGGTTCCATTTCATTTTTACCAAATATCTTGCCTTGTGTGCCACTTCTACTGCACGGCCATACCTTACACACACTTACTAGGGAGTAAATTACAATAAACAGTGAGGTTTCAGTGGGAAAAAAGTCCAGCTTAATCTCAGTGACATTTAAGTATCCCACATCATAATTAAGCAGTTTTGTGATTGGACCAGTCTTTATTCAGGCACACCTCCAAGGGCCTTCTGGCAGTTTCCTCACTAAGAGAAGTGTGGTTACTGCAATCCAGGCAAAGGGCCTTCTTAGCAGTGGTGCCCACTCTGTTGAACACCCTCGCATCAGTTGTCAAGGAGATAAAGAATTCCCTAACTTTTAGAAGACATCTGAAGGCAGCCCTGTATCAGGAAGTTTTTAATGTTTGACATTTTACTATGTTTCTATATGTGCTGGAGGGACGCGGGTGGCACTGTGGGTTTAACCACAGAGGCTAGGACTTGCTGATCAGAAGATCAGTGGTTTGAATCCCCACGACAGGGTGAGCTCCCGTTGCTCGGTCCCTCCTCCTGCCAACCTAGCAGTTCGAAAGCACGTCAAAGTGCAAGTAGATAAACAGGTACCGCTCCGACGGGAAGGTAAATGGCGTTTCTGTGCACTGCTCTGGTTCGCCAGAAGTGGCTTAGTCATGCTGGCCACATGATCCGGAAGCTGTACGCTGGCTCCCTCGGCCAATAAAGTGAGATGAGCGCTGCAACCCCAGAGTCAGTCATGACTGGACCTAATGGTCAGGGGTCCCTTTACCTTTACCTTTATATGTGCTGGAAGCCACCAAGAGTGGCTGGGGAAACCCAGCCAGATGGGTGAGGTATAATTAATATGATTATTACTTGTTTAGACAATTTATATACTGCTTAATCACAATTGTCCATAAGCAATGTCATCATACTCAACAATCCAATCAAGATAAAGTTAGTTTTAAAACTATAGCACCAGAAATGATTTAAAATGCCTGCTAGAATAAGAAAGGTATTCAGTAGGCACTCGCAGTTCAGTTGAGAGGGGTGCTGTGTAATTTCGGCTGAAAGGGAGTTCAGAAAATTGGGCCTGCAATAATGAACGCCCAGCTCTTGTGGATACATTACTGTAATCGTAATCATATATTCTTGTAGGCATGTCCTACTAAATCAATTAAACTTATTTGTTGAGGAAGCAAACACAGTCATGATCAAGCTGTCAATTTTAGAATGTAACATTTCAGAATGAGCGGGAAAAGTGATGGGTATACCCGCTGAACACTACTGACTTGTGTCCAGGGTTCCCTCCATCACTCTGGAAGCATTATCCTTTGGTTTAAGGGGGTGAGGAAAGTCTGATCGGCTGGGCACAGAGAAGCAATCAAAATGAGCTCAAAGCCACTGATCACAGAGATTAGCAGGTTTATGGGGGCCATAAAAGCACCTTCAGTGCATGCAATTAAACAGTCCTTCTACAGTAGCATCAACAATAAGAATTTGCAATGCCACAACAACCATTCCTGAGCCCAAAAACAACATTCACCCTTGACTGACCATGCCAGCAATAAATATGGCCAAAAGTGGGTGTCATGCCACACTCAAGCACAACAAAAATTATTACTATTATTATTTAAATCTGCATACCACCCTTCATCCGTAGATCTCAGGGCAGTTCACAACACATACTTTAGAGGATCCAGATTAGGCCACCTCTGCTCTTTCAGAATAAGCATCACATAAAAAAAATATTCCATGGCGTCATGGGCCAATAGAAAGTTAAGACACAGTTTTTCAAGTCAAAGTCCACCATATTGTTTGCTATGCAACACTGGATCACTGAATTTACTAGTCAATTGATCAGTTATGTTACCCGTGAAGTCACAAATGCCATTTGGCATTGCAATAGAGAGAAGTCAGTGTGGTGTAGTGGTTAAGAGCAGTGGACTCGTAATCTGGTGAACCGGGTTCGCGTCCCTGCTCCTCCACATGCAGCTGCTGGGTGACCTTGGGCTAGTCACACTTCTCTGAAGTCTCTCAGCCTCACTCACCTCGCAGAGTGCTTGTTTTGGGGGAGGAAGGGAAAGGAGATTGTTAGCCACTTTGGGGTAGTGATAAAGCAGAATATCAAATCCAAAGTCTTCTTCATTATGATGTCAACTTACAGCAAATGCAAGAGCGGTGATCAATATCTGACCAGTTCATTGGCCTACTATGTTTTGGACCTACCAAATGCTGAAGCTTAATCTGGACAAATTTTAGTATACAACAAAGAATAAATGGATTCCTGCCAAAATCTCATTAGGAAGATATGGTACCTAAACAAATTGCATTTATATTTTAAAAGATGCTCCCTTTTCATTTTGAAGCATTTTCTGGATTGATTTTATGTGCCAACAATTATACAGGAGAATGTAAAACTTCTTCTGATTTTTTTTTTAATTGCAAATTGGGACAAGCTTGTTTAGCATTTCACTGTCATTAAAAGATTAACACATGACCTGTTGAATGGGAGGGGCCAAGTTATATCAAATCAGTTGGACATGGAATGGGTTCCATTCTTAACTTGGATAAACATTTCTCCTGAGAGTTCACAACCTCCAACTACCCATGCTGGATTTGTAGTGGCTATATCATAGTGTTTATCTGATTTCATCAGTGTTTTTTCCTGGGAGGGGGGGCGAATTTGAGGAAACTCACCACAAAGTTTGTTTACTTGTTTATTGTTAGCCCAGTTGCAGTGCCTCCCCCCACTCGGCTGTGCCTAAATGTAAGATGTGGTTAATAAACTCAAGCAGACAATGTTGTAGATTAGAAATGGCCACAACTTTATTGATTACAGATATAGGTGGATTTTTGGTTCAGGCATTGGGTGTACAGTGTCAGGAGCTCGTCCTACACTCGAGTAGGACCTTGGCAGAGACACATGCCCGACTGGCATGTTCCTTCCCTCCTGGTCGATTGTTCAGGAGCTTCAAAAATTTTCTTGAGCCCAAACATCACGGTGATCGATGCCAACAGACATCGGCACATTTAGGGATCCACAGAGTCTTCGCAGCTTGCATAACAGACCTCAACAACTCAGCATTTTGGCTAATCTACTTTATTTACATATAGACACCCACAAAGCACTGCAGCATGGCTCCCTCTCTCTCTAGCATCAGACAGCAAAGAGAAAGAACAAAGGACAATAGTCCCACTTCACGGAACACAGTAACACAAACATCCTGTCTCTGTCACTTCCCACTTTGTGGAGTCAAAACATACACCGTCATGTGAAAGACAATAATCCCATGACTGCAATCATGGAGCAGGAATTCTAACATACAGTCGTACCTAGGTTTACGAACTTAATACATTCCGGAAGTCCATTCTTAAACCAAAGCGTTCTTAAACCAAGGTGTGCTTTCCCATAGCAGTGGGGGACTCAATTTACAAATGGAACACACTCAACAGGAAGCGGAACATGTTCTGCTTCCAATGTAAAGTTCCCATACCAAAACACTTACTTCTGGTTTTGCAGCGTTCTTAATCCAAGTTGTTCATAAACTAAGCTGTTCTTAAACCAAGGTATCTGTTCCTGCCCCCCAACACACACACACACACACACAGAGAGAGAGAGAGAGAGAGAGAGAGAGAGAGAGAACTCAATTCCTCTGAGTTCCTGTTCAAAAAACCCCATTTTTATGATTGCCATATTTTGATAAGCAAAAAGAGGACACATTTGCCGACTTCTACTTTTAACTATGGATCACTATGACACATGAAAAAGAGGATGTGTCCTGGAAAAAGAGGACATATGGCAACTCCACTTTTGAATTGCAGTATTTTTTCGTGTATAAGACGCCCCTGTGTATAAGACACCGCCTGTATTGGGGGCTGCAACCAATCACCCAGCCCCACAATGCACTGACCGTGTATAAGACGAGCCCCGTTTTTAAACATTATTTTTGAGTTGAAAAACCTTGTCTTATACACAGAAAATTACGGTATATACTGTGACAATGCACGTGAGAGATCTTTGTTATTGCTGTTCTCAATTATGCTGCAATTTGTAAAACAATATTATTATTAATACAGGAGGATAAAGCTGTAAATATGCCAACTCCAAGAAACGTAGAGTTACATTATGCAATTGCAGATGGAGTAATGCATGCCTGTGTCCCTTTATATGCAAGAAACAATGCCTTAGAAACTTCTATCTGGTTGCCCATTTGCTTATCGTGAGCCCCATCAAGAAGAAGGAAAGAAATGTGCATTGTTAGGTCTTCCTAGCTTCAGACTAAATCAAAAATGCAGTTTGTTTGATCTAGTATGGTAGATACGTCTTCGGGGATTGATTAAAGTCAGAGGTACATGGTGCTACATTCCTCGTATCATCAAAGGATTCTCATTTAGCTCTTTGAATAAAATATGAAGATAACAGATAAAGCACCTGTGTCACTGCTAAAATCCTTTGAACCAATATTTATTAAAACTGAAAGCAGAAGGGAGCAAATGAAGAAACCTTTGTATTAAAATGAGCAAATCAGTCTGATGGAGCAGATATCTTTTGATTCTGAGATTTAGATCTCTTATTTAAACTGAAGGTACCAAAAAAAAAAGTTCATGGCATTGGGGGATGGGGAATTATGGAAATTATGTTTCCTTAAACACTGAAATGGAGATCAGCTTCATGGCACAGGCAACTCCACAGAAACTCATTTGGTGGAGCAAATGGATGGTAAGGACCCAGTTTTTGGGGGTACAAAATCCATGTTATACATGAACTTAGTACAGTGGTACCTCTGGTTATGTACTTAATTCGTTCCGGAGGTCCATTCTTAACCTGAAACTGTTCTTAACTTGAAGCACCACTTTAGCTAATGGGGCCTCCTGCTGCCGCCGCGCTGCCACCAGAGCACGATTTCTGTTCTCATCCTGAAGCAAAGTTCTTAACCCGAGGTACTATTTCTGGGTTAGCAGAGTCTGTAACCTGAAGTGTCTGTAACCCGAGGTACCACTGTATACTGTATTTGAAAGCTGGGGAAGCAAATGGGGCAGTGTGAAATATTTCAGAGGTGTAGATAGGTACCCCCTTGCTACCCCATGGAGTCACCCCTGTACTGAGGGGAGAAGGGATCTGTTCTTCATGACTGCAACTTATGTGTCACAGAAAGCACATTCTTCCATTGGAATAAGTGGTGTGGATTGGTTGCAAATTGCAAGCTCCACAGCTGGGAACTTTTAGAAATGTCTGATTAAATCACTGGAATCTGTCTTTGCAGCAATTTCTTTCTTCTGAATATGCCAGAGTTTTTCATTACTTCTGTATGAGTCTCTGGGAATATCTTGATTGGTACATTATAGATAATGACTTTTTAGATACCTGGAATAATAAATATTAAATGGGGATCATCCGATGGAGTAGAAAAATGACAGTACTGGGCTTTATAATTATGCTCTATCTTGGCTAAAATATTTTCACAGAAAAATGGCTCTCTCACTAAACCTGCCTAAAGGGCAGTATATCATCTTATGGAGATGATTGACATTTCAGTGATGAAACAATTGAACTGTGGCTCAGTATCACCTTATCTGCTTCATCTATCTTAATACTTCTAAGTGCCTTAGATATCCATAAATAGTTCAACCACATTGACAATTCTTAGGGCCTAATGTATCTTAAAATATAATTGGGTCTGTTCTTTCATTCCTAGAGGTCCAATGATGTCTTAATGATCTTCTGTAAAACAGATCATTTAGTAATCTACCTGCATTGTTTTAACACGCCCAAATAATTCCACCCTTCATTCTTCTTAACCTTCCAGGGAAGGCTGGTGTAAAACAACCTGGTGTAAGTGAAGATGGTGTAAAGTTACACCACATTAAAAGCTGCTTCAGCAGTGGGGCTACTGCTGGCTGAGGTAGAAGAAGCTTTAAAAATCATGTTTGAGTTACACCACTGCCACAAACTTAACTTGTGATAGTTTGTGAGGTCACATGATGCAACTGAACAGGCTAAGGATCCAAGCAAAGTTCTCACTTTCTGGGCCTGCCCCTGCCACAGCCCCAGGACACCCCATTTTCAGGGTTTATGCTGGTTTAAGATCTGCCAGGCTTGGTTGAGCCAGCTGGGTCTCAGCTGAGCTGAGATGGAGGAGATACACTGGTGTGTATCCAGTTTAGCCAAGGCTGAAGGAGTAAGCCCAACACAGACTGACTGCACTGAGAACCTCCCAGCTTACTTACATATCTGCTGGATCTAACCTGCTCATCCCAGCCAATCCTGCTATAGGATTGCTCCCTTAATCTCTGAAGCCTCACAAAGAGGCCAGCAATTAGTAAATCGGCATTGCTATGCCAAAGTGGTGCCCTCCAGAATGCTGTTGGAATACAACTAATGTTGTGGGGGCAGGAATTCAATTCAGTTTGTAGCAAGAGCACACTTTCCAAATTCTGCAGTGTATATATATCCAGCCAAGTAATGCGTACAAAAATGCATACACTAGGGTAAAGTGTGCCTATAAGTGCATATCATAGAAAAGTACATTATATAAGCAGGAAACCACATGCAAAAATACATATTGCAGGAAAAATTTTAATGGGGGGGGGAGGGACAAACTGATGTGGAAATGTGAGAACTGAATTTAAAATTAGGAAAAAAAACTGAGTGAAAATGACATATACACCCATCCCTCACTTCAGCTCCCATGATCCTTGACTATTGGACATGTTGTCTGGGAGTGATGGACATTTGACCACATCTGGAGGTCTCCATTTGGTACGCAAGGTTGGCACACAGAGGCTATTTTAAGGCGGTGCAACCGGTTCCCCCACACTGGGCGCCAAGCAGAGAGGGCATTAGGTAAGCATTTGCCCACAGGAAGGAGGCATGAGGGCTCTGACAGGGTCCTAGAGTCCCCCTTCCCCTTTGCAAAGCCTAGTAAGCATCTGGCCAGCTTTGGGAAGGAGGTGAGAGGACTCTAGTATCCTGGCAGACCCCTTGCACCTTCTTCCCAAAGCTCAGGATAGCATTGGAGTTGGGGGGGAATGCCAAATATTGGCTTAGTTCAGGGTGCCATAGTACCAATGAATGCTCCAATATACACCTACATGGGAACAAGCTCCACAGGACTCAATGGGTCTCACTTCAGAGTAGGAATAACTACATTTAATAATAATAATAATTTTAATTTGCCATTTTTTTTAAAAAAATAATTTTTTATTTAGACATGCATATAAAACAGTAATGCACATACACTTACAGACAAAAAAGGGGGGAAAGGTAAGGGAAAGAGAAAAATACATAAAATAGGTAAATAATAACACACCCATATGGCTTCCCTCTGCCAGTGCTCATCATCTTTTTTACTTTAAAGTTCTTATTTGCATTGCAATTCATGTATCTCTACCTTACTTCTCTTATTAAACTGTTATTTTTTCTAGATCAGCTTTACAGCTTAGTCTAAACATAGCAGCATGCTATCTTTAGAGCAGTGTTTACTCATATATTCTTCAAACCATATCCATTGTGACCTTAATTTCTGATTTGTTTGATATCTTATTGCTGCAGTTAATTTCGCCAATTCTATAAATTCAGATAATTTATATAACCAATCCTCTTTTGTGAGTATATAATTTCCTTTCAATTCTTTGCAAGTAGTAACCTGGCTGCTGCAGTTGCATATAGAAATATTTTTTTTCTATCTTGGGGTACCTCATTTCCTATTATACTCAATAAAAATGCCTCAGGGTCCCCCCCCCCAAAGAGATTCTGAACATCTTTTTTAGTTCCTCATGGATGCAACTCCTTTTTTCTTTTTTTTTCTTTTTCGCAGCCCCACCATAACTGTATCATAGTACCTTCTACTTCCATGCATTTCCAGCAAAGATGGATTTTGTCTTGTATATTTTGGCAATCTTTGATGGTGTCATATGCTACCTGTAAAACATCTTCATGATATTCTCATTTATGGAATAACAGGCGGTGAATCTTATATCAATTTTCTTTCCCACTGGTCTAATTGGATTGCATGTCTGATATCTTGGGCCCATTTGACCTGTACTTCTTTTATTTGTTCATCTTTTAAATCCTACTCTAATAATAAATCGTATACTTTAGTTAATATCTTTTTTTGTTTCTTAATAATACTTTTTGTAGTTTCGATTCTTCCTTTCCAAAGCCTGATTTCTTTATACAAAGTAAAGACATTGTTTAATTGGTAGTATTGAAGCCAGTCTGTGAGATGGTGCCTCATTTCCTCAAATTCTTTTAACTTCAGTTGGCCTTGTTCTTCTCTTGCTAATTGACTATACAGTGGTACCTCAGGTTAAGAACTTAATTCGTTCCGGAGGTCCGTTCTTAACCTGAAACTGTTCTTAACCTGAAGCACCACTTTAGCTAATGGGGCCTCCTACTGCCGCTGCGCCGCCACCGCACAATTTCTGTTCTCATCCTGAAGCAAAGTACCTGAGGTACTATTTCTGGGTTAGTGGAGTCTGTAACCTGAAGCGTCTGTAAACCGAGGTACCACTGTATGTTGCCCAATTCCCTGTCATATTTAATTTTTTAACTGAAAAAGCTTCTTATGGTGACAGCCACCATGGTGTATGCAGTTCCAATAACGGTTGGCAAGTTGTCCACACCTTATACAAAGCGCTCCTAAAGATGTGATTGGTGAAACCTCTGTGGACTTTTACTTTGTTGTATCCTAGATAGGCATGCCACCTGTATCTGTTGTTGAAGCTCTCTAGGTCCAGTATATCTAATTTTTCCAATAGAATCCAGTCATTAATCCAAATTAGACACTTGGCTTCATAATAGATTTTGAAATTTGGTAATGCGAATCCTCCTTTCTCTCCTGTCTATCAGTAGTTTGTGTTTAATGCAAGGTTTCATTCCTTGCCAAACAATTTTTTTAAAAAATGATATTTATTGAGAATTTTAAAGTTACAAAGAAAGAAGAAAGAAAGGACAAGAGACGGTGAAAAAGAGAGAAAGAAATACATAAACATAACAATTAAACAATACAGATCAATAAAAACCAAAGTAAAAAAAATTTAACAAAACACACAATACATCTAAATCAAAAAACAAAAATAAACAAACAATTAAAAAACCACAAATCTAATATTCCCAAATCCTTAACTTTCATTAACTTATTTCAACGACCTCCTCACACCTCCCTTTTTTGTATTCTAGTTATTAATTATCTCAGCAAATCCTTTCCATCTTTCACAATATTCTGTCATTTAAATTACCTTGATCTATTTTAACCTTATCTTACCTAAAAAACCCTAAAACTTAAAACTTATATATACCAAATTCTTTTAACCATAACATATTCTTTCATAATTCTTTTTGACATTTCTGCTAAAGCCAAATAATTTCATTCCAACATTTTTCTAATACTCATTAATTTTACAATACTTTTCTAAATAAATTTTTAAACTTTCTTCCAATCTTCATCTATCGTCTCTTCTTCCTGGTCTCGGGTTTTGTCAGTCCTTTCTCGTCTATCTAATCCATCAACCTGGTGCTCTTATGTCCGAGGCTCTTAAATCTTTTCCATGTCCCTTCTGCAGGTCGTCTTCTTGTTTATACCTGCCCTTTACTTTATCTTTTGTTGATCTTTTTCTTGTTTTCTTCCCTTTCTCATTGGGGGGTAGGTCTCGGGAGGACTCCAATCCGAAAGTATCTCCATCTCTCCTCAGCAGATCAGTCCATTCCCCACAGTCCCATTCCCCACAGTCAACACTGTAATCCAGAAAGTATTTAAAAGCATGTTTCAAAGTCTTTCCAAAATTAAGAGCCCTCACAACTCCAACCCCCCCCCCCGGTCCACTCCAGATTCGAACTTCAAGAACAGCGGCTTATACTCCTGCAAGGCCTTGGGTCTCTCCATTTGTGTTATTTGAGGTTCAACAACAACCTCCTCCATTTTCTTCTGTCCTTGTGCTTGCCCTATCAAAACAGATTCCTGGGCTGGTTCCTGAATAGTTTCTATATGGGTATTTGCCGTTTGTCCAACGTTTTTAACTGCAACAGTCATCAAATCCATCTTCTCATGCATCTGCTCCAGCAAGGCACTTGTCTTGCAAAAAGCAAGCACCAAGACTTCTTGTAAACACATTTTCCCCCCCAAGGTTAGAGTCTGGTCTCACGATCCTAATCATACAGCTGTGAGGTCCCCAGATCCGCTCCGGCAACAAATTGACAAGCTCCCTCTAGAGGAGACAATTTCTATTTGTATCCATCTTTTAAAAGCAGGACCAACAAGGAAAAGTTACTTTCACTTTTCAAATACTTTGTTTCTTTTAATTGCAAGAAGCCACATTGGAATCAATATATTTCTCTCTTTTTTTTTTTACTATCTGTCAAAAGACGTTCCGTTCACAGTCAATGAACTTTCCCCATAAATTTCTGTCTCTGACACCCCGTTCCCAGGTTTGAGATGGTGGAAAGTTTATCTTTCTTTACTCTCTCTCCTGCAGGCTTAAACAGTCAAAAATCCCCCTCTTTTCTCCTGCTTCCAAGAGGGGTTTTGGTGGTGATGAATGAAGGAAATTTAAAACTTTATATACGACTTTCCAGAGTTTAGCTTACAAAGTTTTTGCTTCAATCTATTTACAAAAAACGGGAGGCGGACTTCCTGTTTAGAACCTTCCCGTTTCGGTGCCAAATTAAAATATTTCTTAGTATTTGATCCAATTTTCCGTTCTACTCACGGGTACTTGTTTAGAGTCCAATTGTCCACAGGAAAAGGTCAGTGCTCTCCGGCAACGGCTTCACTCTGTAAAAGTAGCGGTTGATTCAAAACACCCCACGTCGCTTCGGATCCCCGAAAAAGGGTTTCCCTGCGAGTAGGGGAGGCGCTCCTGGTGTCAGCCAAATCCCACGTTCCCAGGCTTCCTCCGCCTGGGATTTTTAAAAGGTCTCCGCCTTCGCCGCGGCAGCAAGACCCAATTTTCACGGAGCGGGTTCCTCTCTGTCAGAGGAACTCCGCCATTGCCGATGGCGCTGTCCCGGAAGTCCCTTGCCAGTAGTTTGTGTTTAATGCAAGGTTTCTTTCCTTGCCAAACAAATTTTGTCAAGGCCGTCCTCCATTCCTCGAAACAATCTTTTCTTGTTATGAAAAGCTCACCTCCTCTACTTCAGTGCATAGTCTGCATTTAATTTTAAGGAACATGTACATGACTATCAGCCCTAAACAAATAAATAAAGCAATGGCTATTGTGTCTCAACTTGTTCCTCATTGCCGTTTAAAAATGGCCCCCATTTAGCTGCAACAATAGCATTGATGTCTTCCTGGATAATTCTGTTTCTCGGTTCAGTGCAGGGACAAGGTGAAAACACATGAGGTGTTATTAACAGCATTATTGATGACTTGCAATAGGTTTCCTGATAAACACACTGGCTGCTGTTTCTGCAGTTAAGAGACTTGGGAAGAATTTTTTTTCTACACATGGCAAAGTTTAATCACACCTAAAGTATGGCCAATAGCAATATCATAAATGCAACTGAAAATATGACTTTCTGAAATGGCTCTCCGTAATCCTTTCTGGTAATGTTTTGCTATCAACCTTGACCTACCTTCAAATCTTTTCTTTCCTGCTCCCAATCCCATTTCTACCACCTTACAAAACTTATGGAAAAGGTGGGGATGCAAAAGACCAGGCATCCAGTTGCCCTTGAAACCAAAGATGTTGGCCCCAATTAGGGATGTCAGATAAATCTGACAAAAATGGAAACAGGAGAGGAAATCCCTGGTGCTTGCTCATTCATCCCATGTCCAGAATTGAAAATAATTCAGAAATATGATCAATATTTTTGAGGTGTGGACTCATGCTGGGATAAAATTGAAAGTGTGCATTTATTAAGTGGAAATACAAATTCTGGTTTTGTACCTGTGTTGAATGTCCTGAATTTGGGGAAATTGCAGGCATCATCAAGCCTGGAGTGCAATGCATTGAGACTTCTGCCAGGTTGTCCTGGTTATAAGAAAGCTGGTTTTATTTATTATTAGTATACCCCACCTTTCTACCATGGAGATCAAAGCAGAATTTTTAGTTTACCAAGGCCAGGGGTTCTGAAACATTTTAAACAGGGGGCCAGTTCACTGTCCCTCAGACATTGTTGGGGGCTGGACTATAGTTTGAAAAAAATATGAACGAATTCCTATGCACACTGCACGTATTTTATTTGTAGTGCACAAAAAACAGGAAAAAAACAATACAATATTTAAAATGAAGAACAATTTTAATCAGCATAAGCTTATAAGTATTTCAGTGGGAAGTATGGGCCTGCTTTTGGCTAATGATAATATAAGAGCAATAATGAATTTCTATGATAACAGCAATATGTCAGTGCCCTCTTACCAGTCACAATGTGAATGAGGAGAAAATTGTCTATGTTGAGGATAACCTTGTTTGATTTCTTGTTGTTAAGTTGTGGGTGAACATATCAGACGACACAGCAATTCTTCAAACAGCTCTTGTTTATTCACAGGCCAGAACAGAACTGAACTGAAGGGTTCAGTCAGCCTGCTTATATAGAGCTCCAGTACAACGTAACTGTAACAATTTTCTAAAACTATCCAATCACTGAACGTCACTTTCGATCCCTTATTTGCATAACTCTCTACAGTATCCCCCTGCTGGCCCAGGGTGAGAACTTCAGTACATAACACTTGTGATGTTCAGTTTTCTTGTTTGCTACTTCACAAAATACTAACCGCCGCACGGGGGGGGGGGGGGAAATGAGAACAGAGCCTCGGCTGAGGTAAAAGTAAAAGCCGTCCCTCCCAGTGCAGGCTAGGCTACTCACCCCAGGAGTGCTGCCACCACAAGCCCAGCCAATAACTCCTCTGGGGTGAAAGAATAGGCGGGTGAGTGTGTGTGTGCATGTTTTTACCTCAGGCCTTGCTGCCGCTTCCCTTCCCTTCCTTCTCCAGATGGCAGCAAAGGGCTCCTCACGATGGCGCATGTGACGTCGCTGACTTGCTTCTTCCTTCCTTTCCTTTCCACTTCCCTCACATGCTCGCGCACCCTCCCTCCTCTCCTTTCCTCTCCTCTGTGATGCATTTGTTGCAATCGCCTCACATGGGGCTCCTGGCGTACGTTCTGGTCCCTGCATGCAGTGTGTGTGTGGGAGAATGGAAACACACATAGACCATAGCTGTCAACTTACAGATTTGAAAATAAGGGACCAACAGCCAAAATAAGGGATTTTAGTCAACCAGCTCCCGAGCCAAAGGCAGAAAGCCCAGCCAGCCCAGCCAGCCCAGCCAGCCCAGCCAGCCCAGCCAGCCCAGCCAGCCCAGCCAGCCCAGCAGCCAAACGAAGCCTCAAGTGGTGGTTCCTAAAGCGCAGCAAAATGGCAAAGAGGGTGCAGCAAGAAAAACCACCGTCACCTCTCCACTGGGAAGCGCTGAGCAAAGGCGAGTCCCCAGGCAACACGGCCGATTTGAACAGCACAAGGCATGCAAGCTCCACCCCCCAGTCATTCTTAGACTCCTTATTGGGTGAGCAACGCAGCCAAGCAACACAGTTGGAGCCTCCCTCCTCCCTGGCCGGCAGGGAGGGAGGGAGAGGAGCTGCTTCCTTTGAAACCCGGGAAATTTAAGGGACATCATCAATAAGGGACAGCAGCAGGACACGGCGCTGGGATAAGGGAATTTCCCCCCAAGTAAGGGACGGTTGACAGCTATTACATAGACCCGCTAGACAGTGGCAGGTTCTGTAATTGCTGGATGGGCTGGGTTAAGGACCCTGGCAGGCCAGATAGTTTGAGGACCCCTGCCCAAGGCACTGATCAGATCCAGATCTGCTTAGCATCTGTGCATGCATACGACAAAGAAATCACTTAATTAATTATTGAATTTCTATGAATGTACAACAGAGATCAATAGAAGAGGAAAATTAAAATTCCAGAAATCTCACGCACTAAATAAAAAAATAAAAATGGATGAGGGGAACATGGGGAGTAGGGAAGGAAAACATATCTGACAGCCAAAGACTTCTTTGTTGTTAGTTTTGATGCTGGCTGTTTATGAAGACACAAACCCTAAGCAATATATTATGCAGATTAAACAAGGAAAAAGCAGATTGTCACTCAAGTACAAAAGGAAGTTTTATTTCATTAAGCATTTATTTTAAAAGGCGTTTGAACAATCCGCCCTTTAGTCATCATATAAAAGCTTGACAGAAAATATTCTTCCCCTAACAATGCCTTTGCATCCATAATTAAATAACCAAAAATGAATTTCCAGCATCAAACATTCTACCATTCAGCTATTTCAGTATCGGACTGGAGAAAAATGAACTCCTAAATGAATACAAAATAGAGACAGTCAAAAATCTTTTTCTTTTTCTGAAAGAATGTCCAGCTTTGGAGATCCACCAGCATAAACAAGTTTATCCAAGAACAAATTGAAATTGAATCTGTGTTCACGATTAGGATGCATTCTGTGCATGCTGCATTGCTTTGAATAAGCTATCCATCCTGATGTGCATATTGTCACATCCACATTCTTGCTCAACTAGTTACACGTTATTGAGGCATGCCTAAATATGGATTTGTTCTAGATATGGTGTTCACTTAGGGAAAATTCCTATGCACAATACACTGGCATAAAGGAAGACAGTATAAATTATTTTTTTTTTTAAATGATATTTATTAAGATTTTCAAAAATACAGAAAATAAAGATTAAAATACATTCAAAGCCTTATTTTCATACATCCACTTTCCGGGACTCCCCCCTTCCCCCACCCCTACCATATTCTCCTTTCATATTGTTGGCTCCACAAGCTCTCAGTTCTAATTGAAACTTAATTTGTTTAGACCATTATTCGAATTTAAAATTTATACACTCCTCATCAATACCCCTAATAAAAGACAAAAGTTCTCTCCCCAGGGCCCACCCCATTTTCATTCCACAATTTCCCTTTTTTTAATGATAAGGACACCCCACACAATAGAAATATAAGAAATAAGAAATAAAAAGTATAATAGATGAGAAAGAGCTCATTCAGAAAAAAAAGTTGACAAGCCTTTGGATTTTAGTTCTCCCCCCCCCTGTCCCCGGTTTAATTTCCCCCTGACCACCAAACCATGTTATCTGCCTGGAATTCTTAAAGTCCATAAATCACCTATTTCCCCCAACTCCTTGCTGGCTTTTTCTTTTTATAATTATTTTTTAAAACATTTAACTTCAAATCTTTAATAAAACTCCCCCCATTGTTCTTTCCAAGTTGTAGTCCAGTTTCCTCTTGTTCCGCTGCTGAAACGTTCTAATTCAGAAGCTTAGTAACTCTGCAGGGATTATTGTTATTCAGGAACAAAAACTTGCGTTCAGTCCCTTCCTTTCTTCAATAGAAAATTCTATTGTCTCCTTTAGCTGAACACCCTGTAGACAAAATATTATTTCCGTTTTGCAGCTTTCCCAGAAGATAACCAGTCCTGTAAAATTCCAATGGTATTTTTCCACTTACGACCATCTTTGTAGTGTCCCGAAATTCCTCTAGGGGGATTGTTGTAACTTTGTTTTCTCTAGTCCAAAAGTCCGATTGTTATCCATGTTTTCGCCATTTTGTATCCAAGTTTTAACGGGTTATAGCAAATTGTAACAAATTTAACCAGCAAAGTTCTCCTAATAAAATCCTCTCTGCTTTCCGACTTTGACAGCTACTTTGACAGCTGTCAAAATCTCCGACTCTTTTCACCAGGCTCTCTCTTCAATCACCCCGGTTCCCAGGGGGGGGGGTTACATTTCCCTTCTCCCTCAATTCTTCCTCCAGCACAGTTCTTGTAGTTCCCCATCGTGGAATTCTTAGTTTTTATCAGCAATACAAATCTTTTTGGACCTTGGTTTCCCCATCCTTGTTTTGGAAGGTTTACAGTAGGGAGGGGGACTGACTTCCTTTTTGGATCCCCCCCCGCTCGTGTCCAATCCGAAAAAAAAAAATTCTTTTTTTTTCTCCTTTTGAACCCAGTTTCCAAATTACTCACGGGTTATTGTTAAGAAGTCCGAATTTTCAATGGAAGAAGTCAGCGCTCTCCGCCGGATGGCATGCGGCTTCGCTCGGCAGGGATAGCAGAGGACTCAAAGCACCACGCTTCTCCCCGGCACCCGATCCGTAGCCTTTAAAAAGGCTCCTTCACGAGTCGGGAGGGCGCTAGCGGTGCCAGCCGAGTCTCCATGTCCACGGCCCCCGTGGCCGTGGTTTTTAAGGGTCCCCGCATCGCCGGTGCGGTAGGACCCAGCCCCTGCCGAGCAGGCTCCCTCCGGAGCTCGGAGGGAGTCCGCCATTCGGCGATGGCGCCAACCCGGAAGTCCGGAAGACAGTATAAATTAAGGCAGCATAAAGTTACAGCAGCTCCAAACCCTGTTCAGCACAAAATATATTGTGATTTTAAAATAGTGCAATTTGTGAGTTTGGACCTGTCGTGCAAAAAATCAGGCAAAGGCCTGCCAAAGTCACAGTTTGGTCTGCCACCTTGATTCACAATGCTGCCCAGAATCTAAACATTGATGACATTTGTCACTCTCACCTTGGGAATCCTTGTGCTAAGTTTGGTGATGATTCGTGCCAAAAAGGGGGCAGAGTCATGCCAAAGTCATATTTGGGCCACCATCTTGATTCAAAATGGCAGCTGGCATCTGAAGGTTGAAAATTACTGTCGCCCTCAGGAAACCTCATGTTGAGTTTGGCGATGATGTCTTGAGAGGTGTCTGAAGCTATGGGGAATTAATTCTTTCTTGACAAAGCACTCAGTTTCATCAGCTCCTAAAGTTCAAGTAATATACACAGCATTATTCCCCACTAACTAGTTGCCTAGACAACCCATGACTGCAGACCTGGGCCCTAGCTCAGACAGTTGGAGCAACAGCCTAGCTCCACCCCCATTCCTTCTCAACCCCCATTGGCTGACGTGGTGCGCTCAAGCCCTCAGAGGCTCCACCTCGACAGCAGATCAAGCTGTTCCCTTCACTTCAAGCCTCTTCTTGAACAGAGAGACAATGGAGGGGGGGGGGACTCAGGGAATTCCTCAGACACAACCCTCTCCCAGAGCTCTGCAGGCTCTCCTGGTCCCAGGACCTTCTGCAGCTCTTCTCTTTCCTCCTTCTCTCTGTCTCTGCCTGCCCTGTCTCCTGCTCCTGACCCCCTTCTTCTTCCACAACCAGCAGCTGCTGCATGGGTGGCACAGAACCAGCAAATTATTGGCCCCTTCCCCTAGATCCTCCTCCTCTGTCCTCTCTGCCCACAGCCCCCCCTCTTCGTGTCCCTCCTGTCCCTGACATCACCCTATTTCTGGAGATGACAGCTTGAAAATTGTGGAGAAGAGTGCTTTGAATTCCTGTTGGTTTCAGTGAGATTACAGATATCTTCCATGCTTTCATTGCAATCAAAGGGACTTAAAAATACTAAACATTGATAAGTTCATGTCCGGTGCACCTACACACAACTCAGAATATTTTTAGGATTATATAGTTAGATTTCATACACATATTTGATTTAATATTAACATAGCATGTTTGACTATGATAGTCATTTGATTTAACAAGGAAAAAAATTGATTCTGTCTCAGCGGAATAGTACTGTATGCACACACACACACACACACACACACACCCTACCACTGCAATGATAGATGACATAGCTAATTCAGTGTAGCAAAAGGTTAATTCAGCAATTTCATGCCTCCATTTCTTCTGAGAATGTATCAGCTTCAGTTCAGACTGCATTAGCTCCATTGTGATGCTAAGTTATGGTCTGCCTTGAACTATCTAGAGGCTCTATTATTTAATGTATGTCTTGTTGGGCAGTCACCTCTGGCCTGATGAATTTTGTTTGCCCATATGCTCCTTATATGGCACAGTGTAGGCCAAGTAACCAAGCCACCATCAGATACAATGCTCAATGTGGTCGTAGCGGTGAAGAACTGGTATGGTTTACTTTCAGATTAGGCTTGTGGTGCTATTTGATACTATTTGATTACAGCAGTAGCAACTGTTTGTGAGGGTGGGATGCTTACTTAAGCTACTGATAGCTGAGCTGCAGCTTCTTAACAGGAAGGGGAGAGGCAAAGCAGCAGAGAGGTCAGCATGGTGCAAACACACTGGCAGAGCCAATCTGGCACTACTATTAGTAGTTTTGCACCATGCCAACCTTCCAGCTGCCTTGACCCTCCCTCTCTTCCTCTTCCAACAGAGACTCAGCTGTTGGGAAGTCAGATATGTGCCTCTGCCCCACGATGCCAACTTCAACTGGATACTGGTCTTAAAATAAAGGGATCCAACTCTGAAAGAATTAACAACTACTATCAATCCTTATATTTCCGACACTAACCAGCACCTGTAGAGGAGGTGATGAGCTTGACAAATGAGGAAGTGGGACTGTCTGACAACAAAGAAGTCTTTGGCTGTCAGTCTGACTGTTAACTGTTTTTGGCTTTACCAAGACTTAAAGGATATCCTCTTTGTGACATCACACATGACATCAGAATGGCATGTTTGCATTCAACTTAGACTAACTCCATGACAACAGCAATGGCCAGTAAACTTCTGCAACCAAGTAACCATCAGCCTGACTACCCAGTTGTTTCTATCTAGACTACTGGATGTTCATTTTTTGCTCTCATAATCAAAGCCTGAAGAAGGTTCTGTATAATCTGAAAACCTGCTACCACTGTTAAAGAAAACTAATTGTCAGGGACTGATCAGAGGAGGAATGGTGGAGACCCCCTCCCCATCCTGACCCTACAACAGGGGGTTGAGGGAGGTAGCAGCTCAGAGGCAGATGAGGGGGAAAGTTGGGAAATCATGGGAGAGCCAGAAAGCATCCCAGACCCACCATCTCCCAGAACCCGGGAAGCCTTAAAAGTAGAAGAGCAAAGAGCTCAAAGACAGAGGGCACTTAGTGGCATCCATAGAGGGGGAGGTGATGATGATGACGAATGAGGAAGTGGGAGAGACGGGGGGTGGAAATTCTCCCGGGACAATGCCATTATCCAAGAGGCTGGTTGTATAACCTCTCTCTGTAAAGTTTGAAATAAAAAAGGACTGTAAGAAACTTTCCCTTGGCTTTATATTTTTCTGGGCAACCAGCCGGGAGCCGTGGACAGCATCCTGACATCAGCATTTTACTGGATGATAAGTCTATCAATGGCTGCTCTTCATGATGGCTGCATTCTTCCTCTACTCTTGGAAGCAATATGCATCTGAATACCAGTTGCTGGGAATCATGGGGGAACAGAATCACAGGCTGAATCCCAATTCCACACGGTGTATACCAGTTGGTTACTTTTGCTGTTTCATATTAGAATGCTGGTGGTCCCTCTTCCCCTTTATATATTTGTCAGGTTTTCCATGGAGGCTGCAGGATTTAATTCCTCTACAGTATAATTGCACATAGAGTTTCATGAATGACAAATAAGGATTTAGGTCTTAAAAATCTCTGACAGCAGGGAGATATTTTTAGGTATGAAAGCACACTTGTTTGCAGAAATGCACCTTCAAAAGTTTTCATCTTCTTAAGGACACATTATAATGTAAACCACGGTAATCCCCTAGGGAGGAATTTTCGAAGAGTGTGACAATAGTGTCTTTATTTTTTAAAAAAAAATGCAAGAAGAACACAGTTCCATTATCCAAGTCGAGGTATTCAGGTATGGGCATTTAAATTTCTGTCATAAGGTTTGGAGATGACCTTGAAAGATAGCAGCATGGGGGTATGGCTGGATTACCCTGGACTGGCAATGGAATTCCTAACTAGGATGGGCCTGTGGCCAAGGGTGATGGTAACAGCATCTGGAGGGCCACAGGGTGCCCCCCTCCTGAGATCCAGGAAACTTTAAATGTAGGTAAAGGACCCCTGACAGTTAAATCCAGTTGCAGACGACTCTGGGGTTGCGGCACTCATCTCACTTTACAGGGAGGGAGCCTGCGTTTGTCCACAGACAGTTTCCAGGTCATAGTGGCCAGCATGATTAAGCTGCTTCTGATACAACGGAACACCGAAACCAGAGCAGTGCACAGAAATGCCGTTTACCTTCCCACCAGAGTGGTACCTATTTATCTACTTGCACTTTTGGTGTGCTTTCGAACTGCTAGGTTGGCAGGAGCTGGGACTGAGCAACGGGAGCTCACCCCATTGTGGGGATTTGAACCGCTGACCTTCTGATTGGCAAGCCCAAGCCCACCCGTGTCCTTGTAGATGTAGAGGAACATTCAAAAAATTATTACCTGACCTGCAGTCAGAAGGATACAACTCATCATTCTACCACCTTTGTCTTAACACTTCACAGTACAGAATGTGTAGAGTGGCTTATGTGATCTGTTCTGATATTATCTGAACTCTGCTGTCAGCATGACGGAAACCCAATAACTTGTGGGAGGAATCATATGGCTCAATCTGACTCATCTCTGTGCCGACTGTCACATTTCCCCAAACTGTGGTGAAATTGGAATTAAGAAGGAGGTATTGCATGGACCACAGTCACTTCTTTTTTCAGGGCTTTTGATGTTGCGTCAGAGTGGCAGTAGAGAGGACTGTGCTTCAGGGGTTGCTGTGACATCCTGGTAACATCAGTTAAGAGTGAGTAGCTAGCCCCGTTGATTTTGATGAACTAATAAGTAAGGCTAACTTTCTCCGGATTGGGTCACCTTGACAATTTTGGCAGGGATCCCAAAGAAGAGATATGGACATATGCAAGAGAAAACAAACAAACACACAGCTGGAGCACTTTTCAATTTTCATAGCCAAAGCTCCCACAGCCAAATATATAACCCAGTGAGCAGTTTAAAAAGCAGCATGTCTACTGGCTGAGCAGTTGGTTGATGATTATTCCTTTCGTATCCAGATTTCTCCCACTAAGGATTTCAGGGCGGAATATATGGAGTTATCCTAGTTATCCTTCTAACTATCATGTGACTAGGTTGGAACAGTGATATTTTCCTAGAAAAAGAGTTGCTGGAACTCACCATGAACGCCTCCCTTGTTCTCTTATGATGGCAATGGTGCCCACCTGAGAGGTGCTGAAACTGATGCATGTTGGGTTTACGTCAGTCTAAGAACAAGCACTAAACTAGATGCCACCCTGGGCTTCTTTGGAAGAAAGGGCAAGATTCAAATTTAGTGAATAAAAATATATAAAAATAGATATCTCACCATCTTTTGGGGGGCAGGTTTCTTAAGAGCAACTATTGCAAAGGGCAATTTGGATCTGGGATATAGCAATTTCTTAGTGCAAATCCACTCCTCCAGAGCTACTATTAGCCATGAAAAGGAAAGCATAGCAGTGAATAAGCATATCATACCTGTCTTTTTCTCCCTTAATAATGAATATCTTCCTGGACAAGAGTAATGTGACTCCTCCTTCTCAGCACTGCAGCCCCAATTCAAAGCCTGAAGCTATTTTTACACAAAGGTGGGAGGTGGTTAGAGATATGTGACTGCCAGTCTGGGCTTCTCTGCTTCTCATTTTTCCACTCTTTAGTTCTCCACATTTCCACACCAGCTTGAGACTTTTAGAATTTAAAAGCCCTTAAGAAAATTCATCATCATTTTAGTGTAAGTTTCCCCAATATACACATTTTTACAGAGCATATTTTCCATAATACAATGCATTTTTGTATATTATTCCCCTTAAGATGGTGCATGTGTAGTGGAAATGCGGAAGACAATTGTATTTCGAGGAGTTAGGTGGCATGCCCTTTAACATCCCCAGTTTGATTCTTGTGTTTCACACACCGGTCTGGAGTTTCTTGGGTTCTTCTGTGTTGCAAGTGCTGCCTGGATGCCTGGCTGCAGGTAGTGGGATACTCTCAGCCGCTTTGTATTAGTTCCATCTCAGGGTCCTGGGCTAATCATGAGTAATGCCAGGTGCACTTGATTACACCAAGACAGGCTATAAAAGCCATGGGTGGGAGGGGCCCCATGAGCTTCTGCCCAGATCAAAGGACCTGATGCTGGGAGACCGACGGTCGGGGTCTCTCTCCTGCTGCTCTACCTGGGGCTCCTGGCAGCTGAAGGCGAGATTGGGTAGCCCCTGTCGGGTATGTTTTATGTTGTGCTTTGTATGCCTGCTGTTTATTTGTTAATAAAACTGTTTTGGTTCCCCTTCCACCTCCTCATTCCTTTTGTCCTGATATCCTTGGAAAGAACTGCTATATTTGGCAGCACAACATGTTTGCTTATTTTTGCTAATATATGCATTTTATGCACATTTTACCCATATATATGCATTTTTGTACATATTACGTGGCTGGGGAACTACAGGGCAAGATTTGGAGGGGTGTTTCAGTTTGTAGATTGTTTTGGAAACAGCAGATTAGGCATGGTTGCCTTTAAATGTGGATTAAATCACATCTCCCTACCCCCACCCACAGTCCATTTCCAGAGTGAGACACTTGGGGAGAACTGATGGGTGATCTCCAGTTAATGTCTAGTTTGGTCTCCACTCCACCAGACCAACTCTTTGAGTTCCAGTGACTCTGTGCTTTTCAATAAGAAGCATTACATTATTCAGTAAATTGAGGCCATTGCAAGAAACGTTTGCGAATAGATTCTTTTTGGTTTATTTGTTTGTTTTGATCATCTCTTCCTCATTTTCAGGTCATTTAAAAAAAAAAATCATATGTCAGATATTATTTGTGAAGAGAAAATCAGATCAAATTATGTATTTGACCTTTTCTCCATATTAAAATCCTTAATAAATATTTTGATTGTTTGTTGAGACTTCGCTGCCAGATAGCTTGCATTGATTTGAATAATGAGACATTCGCCTACCTTCCACTTGGAGAAGAGTCTCGAGGGGGAGGGGGGGTGAGAGGAAAAACCTGGTGCCATGACAGCTTGCATTAATAAGCACAAAACATTATGTTTTCATCTCCAGCTTGGTCTGTGTGCTTGTTTCTCATTTGAATATGCACAGGATGCTTTCTTGCCATTTTAGCTTCATTTACATTTTTCTAAGGGTAAATGCTTCCATGATTGAAACTGGCCTGCTCCCGCTATCACATTGAAATGTAAGGTTCAGTTAACATATATTTATACCTCTCTTTTTTAAAAAGTCATCGCAGGATTAGCACTCTATGCAGCCATTTTCCTTCCTTGGTTTGCTTTTGATGGCTGAACAAACAGCTGGGCTAATATATGAAAATATATATAGAAAACAGTCACCAACTGTTTTAAGAATGCCACTTTAACTTCTTCTTCTTTTAATTCAGCAGTTTCAAGAGTACCTGCCACAGAAATGTCCTCTAATTATCTGGTGCACAGCATCTTTTGAAATAACTAATCATACATAGGGATGTTTGGGCAAGTATTAGCATGTATTTTCAGAATACAGGAATATGATCAACCATTTTTCTGTTGTACTAATGCAGGTGTGAGGAACCTTTGGACCTCCAGATAATGTTGAACTACAACTTCCATCAGGCCTAGCTAGGTTTTTTTAAAGGTATTGGGAACCGTAGCTCTGTGAGGGGAAAATTACAGTTCCCAGGATTCTTTGGAAGAGGTTGTGTGCTTTAAATATATGCTATAGCTCTGCTCTCAGATTGTTTCTTTCTGCTATTTCAACAACATAGTTATTGTAGGAATATAATTGACCTGGGGTGAATTTTATGTCCTTCTGGTTCCTTTCTGTTGTTCTGGTTTCCCCCCAAAAATATTTTAAATGGAATAGAGAAAAAGCAGCATGTTGTACTTAACTATCCAAAGAAAAGCATTGTCAATTGCTGGTTAGCAATTGTTATTTGTGTGCCCACCCAGAGACCCCCTGACCCCAGGTGACACCTGGGTGGAATAATGACTCATGACAATGTGTTATGGGATTAAAATTGGCCACAACTTTATTACACTTTCAGATTTAGGAAGACCTTAGCTTAGGCATTGGGCGTTTATACCTCCCAGTCCCCGGCTGGAGATCTGGGGTACATCAGGGTTCACCAATCTTTCTGGGGATTGGGCTGGCTCTGGAAGATGTATGTTTAAGCAGAGAGCCCCCCCATTTCACCACAACACAGGGGAGTGCGCTGACAATCTTTCAGCATATGGCCAGTGACTCCCCTCAACACAACCCCTTTAATGGGGAACCCTGGGATCGCCGCTGCTGGGGGGCGTGTGTCACCGCTTCATGCCCCCAAGAGCTCCCAGGTAGGCTCCACCCCCACCCCCTTTATGCTTAAAGAATGGACCCTGCCCTTACCTGGTCCGCTCCCCTGGCTCCGCCTCCCCATTCGCGATTGGTTATTTGAAGTGAGGTTTGGCGGGAACCTCAAGGTTTGCGACTTGCTGAGATGGTCCAGCAACGCTTTGCCAGGAGTCATATCGGATCAGGGGTGCTGTGTGTGGACACACAAAAGGAAGTCCTCCGTTTGATGTGGAGAGTAGTCATTCCTGTGCTGCTTCAATATGTCAGAAAAGTGATACATTGATGATGATGATGATAATAATTCATTTATACCCCACCCATCTGGCTGGGTTTCCCCAGCCACTCTGGGCAGCCTCCAACAAAGTATTAAAATACAGTGGGCTGTTAAACATTAAAAGCTTCCCTAAACAGGACTGCTAAAGGTCTGGTAGTTGTTCTTCTCTTTGACATCTGGTGGGCGGGCTTTCCACAGGGCAGGATATACATTTCCCAGTCCAAGTATGTCACTGGTAATAGAAGTTACAGCCACTCATCTCTGACTTACCCCACCCCCCTCTTAAAATTCCTTAACACATATGGAATTCACAGAATCACTTTTCCTTAATCTTGTGTACATACCATGTGTGTGCTGAGAGATAACCTACTGCAGGAAATGCGAAAGTAAAACAACCCCAAGCTTAACTGTGTCATGCTAAAATTGTCAAACCAGCAGCTGTACCTGCAAAGCAACCATGATTTATGTACTCTTTGCTCTTAATCAATATTGTAAGGTGAAAGGTTTTCTAACACAATGGAGAAAAATTAACAGCAATCATAAATCCATCCTTCCCAGGAAATCTCAGAATTTATAGGGGTTAATGAATTTGTCCCGCTAGTCACTAAATAAAATGCATCCCCTTGGATGATGTGGTGCCATTTCTTAATTAGGAACCCACAAAAGTGCCATGCAAATGTACATAATTTATTCTCATCATATTGTTGAACTGGGAATTTTGCCAATGAATAAAACATCTTATTCTGGTGAAGGGGAAAAAAAGGAAACTTACAATTTTGAGTTTGATGAGAGAGACCTATTCCTTAAGCTGGCATGCTCATAAATCTAAATTAGTGTGAAAGGCAAAGTCAGGATAATTTTTAATCAGTCTTCCAGTGCAGGGTTAGGCAGAGGCCTTCAGACGGTGATCGCTTAATAAGGCAAAGTGTATGAAAGCCATTAACAGCCAACCTATATATGTTTCATTGTCAAGCTCCTTTTTCTTTCATAAGAAGCAATTGGTTCTACTATTAAGCCATGTCTTTCTGCTCATTGCAGAAGGTGAATGTGATGTTTAATGAAGGAAAGGAGTCTAGCGGAATTTAAGCTGGGAATTCCACAGTTGGCCTCCTCACAAAAAGTAAATAGGGAATTTAAGCAGGCACGTTAACCAAATAGATCTGTTCTCTTGGGAAAGTGTAGCATAAGTTCAGTTTGATTATTGGACATGTAACTAGTAGGTTACAAAACTAGATGCAACTGATAGGTTACAAGGTAACCAAATGCAACAAATATTTACCGTGTAGTCAACTGGACCTGCTCTTTTGGAAGGTCCAATTGTATAGAATTGTAGCATGTGATCTGTTTGATTTCTGGCAGTGTAACCAGTATATTGTATGCATGTGTGGTTTTTTTTGGGGGGGTGGAGTCTAGGAGATCTTCCCTTGAACCCTAGAATTCTTCCGGGCCTACAACAGTGATAGGGATCAATTTTGTTGGTTGGTTGATTGTTTTATTGACTTCTGGTACCTCACAATACAAAATAACAATGTTGGGATGCTGTGAATGTTCAAGATTTGCAGATTCTGATATGAATAGCACAGATCTAATTTTGCTGGGAAAGTGTTATGGATGTGCAACAGGTTTATATTTGTGGGGTGGGGGTGGGGGAGTGCCAACTGAGTGCCAAGCTCATCTGAAGGTTGTAATAAATGGGTCGTTGCCAAAGTCTTCTTGATTTCACATCATAACATATATCTTTCCCAATAGGGAACATGGCACAGACTATTCCTCATGTCAAACAAAAATAATATATAGTCCTGTGCTACTGACCTAAGTGTTGGATATTTTCAATCTGAGAGCTTGCCCTGTCCAAACTGAACTGAGTCTAAACTGCACCCAGAAGGCTCATCAAAGTGCCAGAAACTCATATAAAGTTGGCATGAATAGCTGATCACTGATACATCATGAATGTAGGAGGTACACTGTCCTTCATCCTAAAACCTTTATAGACGAAGCTGCTGGGTAGACAATACTTCTCTCCTGATCTGGCCCAACATGTATAGGCAAACCATCCTAATTTGCAATTTCTGAAACAGCATGCAGACTGAAACACAGCCATCCTTCAAAATGTACACTTCTCCAAATTTTGCAGTACTCCAGTACTCCAGCCGAGTAATGTGCACACAAATTCATATACTAGAGTAAAACGTGGTTAAATATGCATGTGTGAGTGACAGTAATTCAAAAATGCATGTTATTAGGAAATTGCTTTGCAAAAAAACCCCCCATGCATATTAGGTAAACCGTGTACAAAAATATTAGGAGAAATGTTCACTAAATGTGGATGGATTTTGATGGGGACTTAAAAAGAGTCACAAACGGAGATGGAACCAAAAGCAAGATGAGAATTGGGCATTTAGCAAAATTTGCAGATTTGCCCATCCCTACCCATCTCCGATGTATGTAGGTGGAGATGTATGCCAGGTCGGAAGGGAATGCTCCCCTCTACATATTGGGATGGATTTGGAGTGTGTGTGGTATTTTCTGATCTGGTCCCAAGTTACAGGAATCACATGTTTTACCCTGAATCCATGGTAATTTCCACCACCCATTTTCCAGGCTATGATGTTCTTATTCTGTAGGGCCTTTTGAGAGGGCTGGCTAGATAATGTATTGTTTTTGCTGCTGCTGTGGGTCCTTTTTGTTCCCCTACTGCTCTCCTGCTGACATTTTATTCCTTTTAACAATATTTTAATCCACTTTTGTTGTATTCTAAATTGACGTTTACGAGAGATGCTTTATTTTCAGGAAGAAAAGCATAATAGAAATTAATAAAATGCACCCACACAACTTTTTACAACCCAAAATCTCTTTAGCTCAAAGAGGGAAGGCAACTCAGAAGTGGGAGGGAAAATGACTAAACCCTTATGCAAGCAGTTAACAGAAAAGATTGTCATATCGTGTGTGTGTCTGTGCATGTTTAGTGCTATTTTTCTAGAAAAAGAGGTGCTCACCATGAACTTCTCTGTTGTTCTCTTAGAATGGCAATGGCACCCACCTGAGAGTTGCCAGAACTGAGCTCCAGTGAGCTCCAGTCAGGAAAAAAAGTCCTGTGTATGTTCCTCATTCTTATATCATGGGATACTTTCAGTCAATGCAATGAGATGCCCATAAATTGCCATGACCTGCAGCTTTGGATGAATGAGTAAATTCCAGGGATATAAAGGGCTTTGAGATTATATATGTAGACATTATTTTGAGCCTCCTTGTGACCATGAAGCTTCTGGCTGCTGGGATATTAATACATCTCAGAGAGAGCAGGGAATCCAGATGCTTATTTCTGTCTAGCAAAAAGCCAATAAAAAGGTTGTTTATGTTTTCCAATTTAATTGCTTGTAAAACTGAATCAATATTAATCATACTAGCTGGCAAAGAGGTAAGTGGAGACGAGCAAACCTACTGTAGGAATGGCAATCCGGCATTAAAATCATACAGCTGCAAGCCTGACAGCAGTCACTGACAATCGGAAAATCCATTTTCCTTCCTCTGATATGCATATGGTTACAGCTCGCTTCTCAAATAAATCTGATCAACATTTTGTGGGATGTGAACATTTTCCCATCTGGTGGATGGTTCATGAAACTCGTTTGCTCTGATTTACTGGGCTTGGGAGGGACACATCAGTGTGAATAACTTAAGATTCAGGGTTGGGATTGGCGAGGGGGCATATTAGTTCCCCCCTCTCCTAATCCCTTACCTGCCCTATAATCTGCTTCTCCTTTTCTGAAACAGATTAATTTATGCATTCAAGCTAACATGCCAGGTTTTATTTGTTTGTGAACGAGGTGTGCTAAAACTAATTTCAAAGATTCTGACTTACTAAGGATGTGTGTTTTTAAAAGGTGGTGTGTTCGGGGAACTGTTAAACCATTCAATTTCTTTCTTATAAAGGGGAGAGGCTCTGGCTGGCCTTGGGCCAATCGCTATCTATCAGCCTAACTTACTTCATAGATTATTGTGAGCAAGAATAAACATGTACGTTGACTTGACCCTCTTTGAGGAAGGACAGAATACAATGTACTGTAATAATGTACTGTTGTTTGCAATGGAGTTGGGGTTCCATCCAGGGCTGAGTTAGCCCTGCTTTTTTGGTAGCTAAAACAATGAAAGGATAGTTCAGTGTTAGAGCACATGTATTACCAGTGTGGTGTAGTGGTTAAGAGCTGTAGACTCGTAATCTGGTGAACAGGGTTCGTGTCTCTGCTCTTCCACATGCAGCTGCTGGGTGACCTTGGGCTAGTCATACTTCTTTGAAGTCTCTCAGCCCCACTCACCTCACAGAGTGTTTGTTGTGGGGGAGGAAGGGAAAGGAGAATGTTAGCCGCTTTGAGACTCCTTCAGGTAGTAATAAAGTGGGATATCAAATCCAAACAACAACAACAACAACTCTTCTTCTTCTTCTTCTTCTTCTTCTTCTTCTTCTTCTTCTTCTTCTTCTTCATGGGAGGGAGGGAGCAGCCATTGTCAATAATATGGAGCTGGATGGACCAATGGTCTTGACTCAGTATAAGGCAGTTTCTTGTCTCTATGAACTGAAGAACTCTTGGATATCTGCCTCAGAAGTTCCACATGCTGTACAGGATGCTAGGGGTGCACACTCGTGTTGCGAGGCACTAGCCACTTGACACTCAGTTTTGCAGAATGGGTGTGAGATCTAGAAGATGCCCAAGTCCTGCAGATGAACATTGTAGGGTTAGATTGGTGGTGTGGGAAGTTTTGGCTGAAGATGTGTTTTAGAAATTGTCTAAATAAATTCATAAGCATATAAAAGAGCTAAGCACTGCAGCCATCAGTTTCATGCAGGAAAGAAATCCACCAAGGAGAAAACCTTGAGACTGAGTATTATTGTTGATATAAGTAAAAAAAAACAAAAAACAAAAAAAAAAAACACTGCTCCTTTTCCCTTATGGGGTACCCAAGAGCCCATACAGAGTCCTTTTGTAGGTTCTCTATCGGTAGGAGAAAATAACAGAGACCAACCAAAGAATACTGGGAAGCGAAGCAGCTAGTAAGCCTGATCTTTATTAAAGTTGTTGCAACAGAGTGCTCCCCTCATACGCAGGAGGACCCAGAACAAAGGTGTGCCCGCCCTTATATAGACATTTTAAATTGCTCGCCCTGGAGTCCAAGACCACCCCCAGAAACATCATACATACATCACAGAAGGGGTGTAGCCCAAGACCACCCCCCAGATAAATCATACCTACATCACAGGAAAGGCGGTCTACAACAGAAATCTGAGTATGTAGTTTATCTCCTGTCTGGCAAGTTACCTGATGTCATTATCTCTGTTTTGGCCACTCTTTTGTTATTATAACTACTTAATTCCTGAATCTAGGTCACAGGCTCACACCCTGTTCATATCTTGAATGTGCCCTTAAGATTTGTGAGGACAGGATTTGTGAGGAAAGAGACAATGGGGAGGTTTCCCACTTTGAACTTGCAGAGAAATATTTGAGGTCAATTTGTTCAGGACCTTTTCTATGGGGTTTCAGACATGTGGTTTATATATACAGTTGTTATTATATATATATATATATATATATATATATATATAACCTTAAAATTCTTATAACAATTGTGCATTGTACTTGGCAACTTCTGAGGATATTACTCACTATCGCTTTTCATGTTATTTACACTTTTCACTATTACACTAGTCTTTGAAAGTTCATCAAGGAAGAGAAGGAAGAAGTCTACATGTGGCTGGCATGGTTCCCCTTGGGTGTGAATTTTGTTTCCAAGTTAGCAAGAGGAAGGCTTCCACTGAAGGGCAGTTGAAGGATAGGAACATTTCTGTCTTAAATTTCCCATAATAGACAAGCCAGTGTGTTAAAGAAGAGAAATAAATCCCAAAACAGGGGCAATAAAGGACAATTTAATTAGAAATCTGGCAGCCAAACTATGAATTTTATGTCATCACACTATGCTAAATTGAGTTTCGCCATCCTCCACCCCCCCACCCCCATGGCAGAATTTTGCTTTTATATCCAAGAATTTCTTGGCATTGTTGTGTATAAAACTCATAGGCTTCGTTCTCGCCAAGACCAAATGCAGTTTAACTTAATTAAACACTGTTTCTATACTGATAGGAGTTCATTTGCACCATGTCAATAGTTAACCAGTTAGGTAAGTGTGATGAGAAAAAAGATCTATTGTGTACAACTACAGGATCAAGATCTTGTATCAGAAAGACTCTCCTCCTGCAAGAGAGGGGAGTGGTTGTGGTTGGGAGCCGGACTCCGCCTCAAGCAGGGGGAGTTAGCCCCCTGCCTCCCACTCACCTGGCTGGGGCCCACGCCCACGGGCAGGCGCCCAACCAGGTGCCTGTGAGGGGGCGTGTTTAGCAGCCTAAATTGCTGCGGCACCAGCCTTCCAGCCTCACTTTTCGTCGTCCCGTCGCGAGTCATCAGCTAGGAGTCATCACAGGGAAGAGCCACGAGGTTTGGAGTCGGGGGGGTCTGTGTGTGTGGAGGCTGCCTGGTTCCTGGCTTGCCTTTTTAACTTTAGGAGGCTTGCGTGCGCTCATTGCTTTACTGCTTTTAAAAACCCAGGCATCCAGGTTTGCCTTGCTGTGTCCTCTTTTCCGTGTAGAAACCTACATTTAACCTTCTATTTCCCCCCACTCCTGGTGCTTGATTTGTTTGTGCGGTCTAAGTGCGAATTACCTTTCTTAAGCTGCAGCTTGTTCCCTTGCCCAGCACATGGTCTCTCCGCCCCCAGCGAGGTCTGAGTGTGAGTGTGGCTCCATCTTTCTTTCTCCCTCGTCTCCTCGCTTTCCTTCCCCTGCCTCTGCCCTGGTGGCTGTGCGTTTTATTTTAATTTTTGGCCAGGGTGCTTGTACGTTTCCCCCTCTATTGCCCTTGCCTGTCCGATTGCGTGGCTGGTCTGGGTGACTGAGTGGGTTTGCCTTACATTTTAATTTGTTGGTCAGGGTGCTTGTGCGTTTTCCCCCTCCATTGTCCTTGAGAGCCTGGATAGGTCAGTTGGTTAGAGCATGGTGCTGACAATGCCAAGGTTGCAAGTTCGATCCCTGTATGGGACAGCTGAATATTTCTGCATTGCTGGGGTTGGACTAGATGATCCTCAGGGTTCCTTTTCCTGTTCCTCTCTAATTTTAAGTCGTGTGTGTGTGTGTGCTTGCAGCATGTGTTTGTGCCTGCCGTTTATTGATTTATTACTCTTCTAGCGTGGGTTTAATTTACCCTGCTATCTTGCTCTGGGCCTTTCTATTCCCATGGGAATAACTCAGTGTGACCTTGACTGATAGATAACGTTGGAATGAGTGGCACAAGAAAAAGAGGGAGAGTTAGACAAACAACTTTAACAACTCTAACCTCAGCCTCGCAGACACGTAGATCATCTGTACCTACTTTGCCCTCAGAAGTAGAAGTTGAAGAAGTTGCCTTGTCACAGGCAAAAGAGGGAGAGGGTGAAGCAGAGCAGTTACAATTGGAAGATATGGCCTCAGGAGCATCTGTTTCTGTTCTAGACAAAATCTTTGAAAAATTGGAAGCTTTGGACAAGAAAGTAGATGTGCAATCAGCAAAGATTGACAAAAATACAGAATGTCTAAATAAATTAACCATACAAGTGGTACAGAATACACAAGCAATTGGACAGTTAACGGAGGCCTCAGCAGAAAATCGGAAATTGGCTGAGGATACCAGACAAAAATTGGAAAATTTAGAGCAAGAGGTAAGACCACTCACTAAACAAGTTGGGGAACATCAGATTTATCTTTCAATGATAGAACTGCGAAATCGTGAGAATAATTTGAGGATTAGATCATTACAAGAGGCAGAAGAAGGAAATCTAACTGAGTTTTTGACCAAAGAATTCTCCAAGTTCTGGAATTTGGAAGAAAAGGACTTTAAAATTGTGTCAGCTTTCAGACTTGGAAGATTCATAAAGAAGGAGAGGCCCAGAGACTGTTTGATAACATTGAGATCAAAGGAGGAAAGGGATAAGATTTTGGGCCTACATTACGGAAAGTCACTGGAGGTTTTGGATAGAAGAATTGAAATTTATAAAGATATTCCAAGACAACTGCTGGATCTTAGAGCCGCCTATTCTGAACTTGCTAAACTACTAAGGAGCAACGCAATTCCATTCAGGTGGGAATTCCCCCAAGGAATATCTTTTACCTTTAGAGGGAGAAAGGTTAAAGTTAGAACATTGGAAGAGAGAGACAAATTTTTGGCTACATACGGAGAGGACCTTCAAAAAGGAATTGAATTACCCTCTGGGCCTGGGGCAATGCCAGCATCAACACCAGCACCTGGGGAACCTGAAGATTCAGAGAAGATACCACCCCTGGAGAAATAACCAGATTGATCCAGGATGTCTCTGCAATTGCTGAGTTGGAATATTAATGGTTGTAACATTCCGGAAAAAAGGAAGAAAATATTTCACATATTAAAAAAAGAACAATTGGACATTATCTGTTTACAAGAAACACATGTGACGAGGCTCCACAGAAAAGTGTTAATAAATAAAAGATTGGGCCAGGAATTTGTATCGTCGGATAAAGTTAAGAAGAGAGGCGTGGTGATATATGCAAAAGAGAGCCTGTCACCTAAATTCTTATTTAAAGATGAACATGGAAGAATTTTGGCTATTGAGATACAATATCAAGGAGAGAAACTGTTGATATTAGGAATCTATGCACCTAATGAAGGGAAATCGGAATTTTACAAGAAGCTGCAGGAGACAATGCTGGACTATCTGGACTACAACAACATCATAATGATGGGAGATATGAATGGGGTCGTATCAACTAACATGGACAAGTCACAAAGTCAAAATGTTACAAAAGACGGCAGACTACCTAAAACCTTTTTTGAAATGACTGACAATATGGATTTGATTGACATCTGGAGGACAAAGAACCCACTAGGAAGAGAGGGAACATTCTTTTCTGAAGCCCAACTGACCTGGACAAGAATCGACCAAATATGGATTTCTAGAGGCCTGACACCTAGGGTCAGAAAAGTGGAAATCTGCCCAAAGACCTGTTCCGACCATAATGCAGTAAAGATGGATATGACACTACTACCAACTGGATCCTTTAGATGGAAGATGAATGACAATTTGTTCAGAGATCAGGAAATTACCAAGAAGGCCCAAAAAGTTTTGAAGGATTATTTTGAGATAAATATGAATACTACGGTGGAAAAAAGAATCGTCTGGGACGCAAGCAAAGCTGTAATGAGGGGATTCTTGATACAACAGAATGCAGTAAAGAAAAGAACACAAAATGAGAAAAAAGATAAGATCTTGGATAAAATAAAAGAATTAGAGAAGAAATTAAGAGTGAATCCGAAGTCACAGCCAACTCTGAGAGAAATTAAACTTTATCAAACACAATATTCTAAATTGATAAATCAGGAAATTGAATGGAAGGTTAAATTAATGAAACAAAAAACGTTTGAGTCGGCGAATAAATGTGGAAAACTGCTAGCTTGGCAGTTGAAGAGAAGACAAAGATTAAATACGGTTACAAACTTAGAGGTTGATGGAAAAAACATTCAGAATCCAGTGGACATTAGAAAGTGTTTCCAGAGATATTTCAAAAAACTATATACCCAAGGGCCGCAAGACGAAGTTGAGATTAAACAATTTTTGGCAAAAAATGGACTATCTAAATTGTCACAAGAAAATAGGACAATCCTGAATTCTAAAATAACACGACAGGAGATTGAACAAGCCATTCAGAACATGCAACTCGGCAAATCTCCAGGGCCAGATGGGCTGACCTCCAAGTACTATAAGACATTAAAAGACTATTTGATACAACCTTTGATGGAGGTCAGCAATGAAATTATGGAGGGGAAGAGGGCACCGGAGTCGTGGAAGGAAGCGTTCATCACATTAATATCAAAGTCGGAAGCTGAAAAGACACAACTTAAGAACTACCGTCCCATCTCCCTTCTAAATGTGGATTACAAAATATTTGCAGACATTTTGGCAAGTAGATTTAAAAAAGTTTTAAATGAAGTAATTCATAAGGACCAGGCCGGCTTTCTCCCAGGTAGACATCTGTTTGCTAATACAAGGAACATTATTGACATTTTGGAACTTTTGCAAACAGATATAAATACAAAAGCAGTTTTAATTTTTATAGACGCGGAGAAGGCCTTTGACAATATCTCCTGGAAATTTATGATGGGAAATTTAAAAGAGATGGGAGTGGGACGGGGTTTTGAGAATGGGATTGAGGCGATATATTCAGAACAGAAAGCTAAATTGATAGTTAATAATGTGGTTACAGAAGAGTTCAAAATTGAAAAAGGGACACGACAAGGTTGCCCTATCTCCCCTTTGTTATTTATTTCGGTTCTGGAAGTGCTATTGAATATGATTAGAGGGGATCGGTTGGTGGAAGGAATTCAGGTCGGACAGAAACAATACAAATTAAAAGCTTTTGCAGATGACCTGGTTTTGACCCTCCAGAAGCCAGAGCCTAGCACGAAAAGAGTATTACAATTGATTAATGACTTTGGTCGGGTGGCTGGGTTTAAATTAAATAAACAGAAAACTAAGGTCTTGGGAAAAAATTTGACTGATACAGAGTCAGAAAGGTTTCAGAATGAGACGGAACTTAATGTGGTTAAGAAAGTAAAATACCTAGGGGTAAACATAACAGCAAAAAATCTAAGTCTATTTAAGGACAACTATGAAAAATGCTGGTCAGAAATTAAGAGAGACTTAGATAGTTGGTCAAAATTGAAACTTTCTTTGTTAGGCCGAATTGCTGCTATCAAGATGAATGTATTGCCAAGGATGTTGTTTTTATTTCAAACACTTCAGGTTTTGGACAAAAAGGAGTGCTTTCAGAAGTGGCAGAGAGATATTTCTAAGTTTGTCTGGCAGGGCAAAAAGCCCAGAATTAAGTTTAAGATACTAACTGACGCAAAACAAAGAGGGGGCTTTGCCCTGCCAGACCTAAAGTTGTATTATGAAGCCGCAGCGTTCTGCTGGCTAAAAGACTGGCTACTTCTTGAAGACACTGATGTGTTAGATCTGGAAGGGTTTAACAATACTTTTGGATGGCATGCATATTTATGGTATGACAAAGTTAAAGCAAATAAGGCCTTTAAGAACCATATTGTCAGAAAATCACTGTTTAATGTCTGGACAAAATATAAAGACTTGCTGGAAAATAAAACACCAAGGTGGCTTTCACCTCTGGAAGCTAAGGCCCGAAAAAGACCCAATATGGAGGCTAAATGGCCAAAATATTGGGAAATACTAGAAAAGGATGGAGACAATTGGAAATTGCAGAGTTTGGAGAAAATGAAAGACAAAGTGCGAGATTGGTTACATTACGCTCAGATTAAAGAAGTTTTTAAAAATGATAAGAAACTAGGGTTCCAGGTGGAGAAATCGAAACTAGAAACAGAATTGTTAGAACCAAAGATTAAGGTACTTTCAAGGATGTATAACTTGCTGTTGAAATGGAATACACAAGATGAAACGGTTAAATCGGCTATGATAAGGTGGGCACAGGACATTGGGTATAATATCATGTTTGAGGACTGGGAAAGGTTGTGGAGTAATGGATTGAAATTTACTGCATGTAACGCTCTGAAAGAAAATGTAATGAAAATGATTTATAGATGGTATATGACCCCAGTCAAACTTGCAAAAATTTACCACCTGTCTGATAATAAGTGTTGGAAATGTAAAGAGTGTGAGGGAACGTTCTTCCACCTCTGGTGGACTTGCCCTAAAGTGAAGGCGTTCTGGGAAATGATTTATAATGAATTGAAAAAGGTATTTAAATATACCTTCACTAAGAAACCAGAGGCTTTCCTTTTGGGTATTGTCGGCCAAGGGGTGGCAAAGAAGGACCAGACATTTTTTATGTATGCAACAACAGCAGCAAGGATACTTCTCGCAAAACACTGGAAAACTCAAGATCTACCCACACTGGAAGAATGGCAGATGCAACTGATAGACTACATGGAACTGGCTGAAATGACCGGCAGAATTCGTGACCTGGGAGAAGAGAGGATTGAGGAGGATTGGAAGAAATTTAAGAATTATTTACAAAAACATTGTAATTTGAGTGAATGCTAAATAAGATGCTAGACCAAAATAACTGAGCACCACTAAATTTAGAAGTTTTTAAGAAAATAAGTAAGACTGTGAAAATTTAACTCCTTTCGAGAACTATAAGATTATGAAATATAGAAGGGACATAAGAATCTAAATAAGATGATAAATTGCTGACAAAATGTTATAACGATGAAAGTGGGAGCGGGAGATGTGAGGAAGTCCAAAGAAAATGTGAAACTATGTTAAGACAAATGTTATATTGTTTATTATGTTTATTTCTATTGTAAAACCCAATAAATTGCTTTAAAAAAAAAAATAATTTACCCTGCTATCCCTTCCATTGGTACCACTTAAATCGGGAGCCCCCTGTAAAATTTTAAAGGCTGCCGGGGCTTGGAATAGACTGTGCGCTTAAACCTCACCCCTCTTGGTTTCTCTAAGCCACCCCCCCCCCCTTCGCTTGATGTTTGGGGGAAGAAATAAGGCAAGGCTTGGGGTGGACAATTCAGGGTTTCTGATCAGGGAACCATTCCTCAACCGTGCTCCGAACTTTATTGATGCACAATAATTGTATACTAACATTTAATTACAGTCAAGTTATTAATTGATTGGTGATATTAATACTAATTAAAAATAACAACAATAATAATAAAATAAAATAATAAAATAAAATAAAATAATAAAATAAAATAAATTTGAAAAATAAATAATAATAATAATAATAATAATAATAATAATAAATAATTATAAATATAAATAATAATAAAAATATTAAAATAATAATAATTAAAATTAACAATATTAAAAATATAAATTAAATAAATAAAAAATTAAATTTAAAATAAAATAAAATAATTAGTGACAAAATAAATAGTAGGCGCATTTTACTAGTGCACAGAGCAGCTCATGACGCCCAAGAGGAAGCGCACGGGTGCAGTACCAGCACACACTGCAGCTGCCAACCGTCATAATAATAAACCCAAACCCATTTCGCATTTCCTCAATGCCTTCAGATCATTCATTGTTGACTATGAACAGCGGTTTCTCTTAGCTATTCTTTAGTTCTATTTGCCTTGTGTTTCTTACTTCCTTGTTTCGCAAACCAGTGGCCAGCCTTTAAACTACCCAGGTACAGGCCCAAGCCCTCAGACAGGAACGGCGGCTGTGCAAACTAGGTCTCAGGCTTGCTCGGCGACTTTCAGAACCGCATTGGGGCGCCTGCGTGGAGGCTGCCGACCCGTATCAATAACCCGGTTGCTTCCAGTTCTTCTTGTTCTTTGCAGAATAAGCAGCCCAGGGTCCAGCTTCCAGAATCAGGCACCTCATCAGCCGGTGATGATGAGTCAGAATGGCTTACGCCCTTTCTGGGAGGCCGCCGCTCTTAGCATCGCAGTTAGCCCGTATGTCGAGAAGAAACCATCAGAGGTGTATCGCACTGGAAAGCTGGACCTTAGAAAGGATTTAAAACGTAAGGTGTGCTGGTAATTCAATAAAGGGCAATGCCAAAGGCAGTCTTGTAAGTACCCGCATGAGTGTGAGAGATGTGCAGGGGCTCACCCAGCCACGGCGTGTTACAAAGGGAAGCGGCCCTTTCGGGGAGGTCGGGGCTTCCACCACTCTAGTTGCAGATGAGCCCCCGCAGCAGGGAACCATCGATAAAGTCCTTCTGGGTTTAGCATTTTCTCCAATTCAGTGTGAGTTTCCTGGTTTTCGAGATGAGGCATGCGTTGGGAAGAGCTTGTGCCATTGCTGAGGGAGAAAGTCGCCATGTTTGGCCCTCCCGACATCCTTATCCTTCAATTAGGGGGAAATGACCTTGTTAACAGAAGAAGTGCGGACTTGTCGTGGAACATAAAAAGAGATTTGGATGAGATTGCTGCCTTGTGTCCTGGAACAACGGTCTTCTGGTCCTCCTTCCTGAAGAGAATTGTTTGGCGCAGTGCGCAGAACTGTATGGCCATTGAAAAATCCAGGACACTCTTAAATCGTGCAATAGCCCGTTGGGTGCGCTTTATGAATGGCCGAGTCATTTCTCACGACCATATCCGGATTGGCGATCAGGCCTTGTACCAGAATGATGGGGTTCATCTTTCAGACCAAGGGAATGACATTTGGTTAAATAGCATCAGCAGCAGCATCAGGGATTGGTTACAGCTGTGAGGGTATTGGTGGCGAGCCTTTTGGGCTCGGGTGGCGGTTAGGCATTGGAATAATGTGTTGTGGTGTGTCGAAGGGCTAGGTGTGGCCATCGCCTGCGCCTTCAATTTTGGGTATTCCGTTAAAGGAATCCGGTGGTCGTGTATTCTGTCCGATGCCTGCGTGGCGGGAGGCCATGGCACGACCCTCGGTGACATCAGGGGAGAGCTTATAGTTGGATTAGCATCAACAGGCTCCACCTACTGGTGAATAAACCCCCCTGTTTTAGACTCACCCCTCTCTGAGGGGATGGAGTCAGCTGACGTAATCCAATGCCTAAGCCAATACCTTTTCACTTGCTGTAATCAATAAAGTTGTGGCCTTTTCTTGCCCATTAACCTTATATCACATGTCCTCGTGTTTTCATTCCACTACGCAGGGATTGGGTCCTCGAACCACAACTGAAGTCTGTAGATAAACCATCACTGGGTTACAAAAATCTGACAGCAATTGGTAGAGACTGGATGGCTTGTAATAGGCATGAGTTTCACGTATGGGGGGGGGGGGGGATCTCAATTTCAGATATATGTTCATGGTTTCTGAACTGGTGGTGACTGGCCAGGAATGAGACCTTGGGGTCATAGTAGGTAGGTCAATGAATATGAATATGATGGCCCAGTGTGCAGAAGCTTAAAAAAAAAATGCAAATTCCATGCTAGGGATCATTAGGAAAGGAATTGAAAATAAAACTGCCAGTATCATGAGATTATGCAAATTTATACTGCAACTGCATTTGGAATACTGTGTACAGTTATGGTCCCTTCAACTCAAAATGGATATTGTATAGTTGGGAAAGGTCCAGAAAAGAACAAGTTATAAAATTATACATATCCTTGCCTTGTCTATGTATCATGTTATCAACCAATAAATTTGTGTATGTTTATTCAAAACCTGCCAAGGAGTCCAGTTCATTTTGTTGTCTTTTTAGATAATTTGTAAGAAGCTCCTGTTCTTCCTTAAAGTCACGGTTGTCTTTGTCCCGCAGTTTGTATGTCAATTTAGCCAACTCTGCATAGCTCATCAATTTTTATTGCCACTGTTCTTTCGTTGGGAATTTTGCTCAAATATTTTCAGTCCAGCAATAATCTCAAGTGCTAGATGGAAGCAAGCCTTGGAGGCTGCTGTGCCTTGTGCAATAAGTCATCATACGAAATTGGTGAAAACTGTGCACTACCTTACGGTTGTTCCATGTGATATCTTACTGTGAAAAAGTATTCCTCAGCATAGGCGAGTTGGGCTTTAGGATATTTTCCTTACAATAAACATATTTTCGCAAAGATACCCCAAGTATCAACTAATTCTGTCATCCTCTCCAAACAGCATATAGGTAAAGGTAAAGGGACCCCTGACCATTAGGTCCAGTCATGGCCAACTCTGGGGTTGCAGTGCTCATCTCGCTTTATTGGCCGAGGAAGCCGGCGTACAGCTTCCGGGCCAGAGCAGCGCACGGAAACGCCGCTTACCTTCCCGCCGGAGCGGTACCTATTTATCTACTTGCACTTTGACGTGCTTTCGAACTGCTAGGTTGGCAGGAGCAGGGACCAAGCAACGGGAGCTCACCCCGCGGCGGGGATTCAAACTGCCAACCTTCTGATTGGCAAGTCCTAGGCTCTGTGGTTTAACCCACAGTGCCACCCGTGTCCCAAACAGCATATATTGGGTGATTAAAATATAGCAAGGCGTGAAAGCAATGTGGGGATGAGATACACACTATTTTATTTTATTTTTGCATTTATGAAAAAAATAACTTTCCTCTCTAGGAAAAGCAAACAAATACATGCCAGCCTTGTCATTCACTTTGCAATGTGCTAAGAGATCCATTGCCTTTACCTCACGGCAGTTTAATGTAATGCAGCAATCATTTAATTACACAGCTTTGAAGTCAGAAAGAGTTACGTGCTAATAAAATGCAGGGAGCAGAATGCTGAAGAACCAAACTCAGTCACAAAAGACCGATAATTTCAAAGTGGGAAGGCATTACTAGACAAAGATCATTAAACCATGTCAGCAAAGTAATTAAAGAAATCATTAGAAGCCAAGTGAATCCCAGGGATGGCAGGAGACCAACATAAATACCAATGCCCCTGAAAAGCTGTTGGATGTGGCTAAGGACACAGAAACATTCAAATGCATATCACCAAAATATTACCTTTACCACACCATTTAGTTGATGAAAGGATTGGATTTGATCATAAAACTGAAATATAAACAAATATTTATACATAATTTCAACAGGCAGTCACTGCTTATTTCTGCATATGCCACAGAGCACCAGATAGACAAAAGCTAGGACATCCAAAAACAACACCCCAACTATATTTTTGGGGAGAGAGAGTGGGGGAAAATAGTGCCATTATATTATAGAGCCACTAGGTGGCACTGGACTTAACTGCATCTGGGTGGAGTCAGGTGCTTCCTGTTGCTGTTCTGTCTTGTTTTGTTTAGGCTGGAAAGTTATTCCTGACTGGCATGTCTCCGAAGCAGTGGCATAGCATGGGGGAGCCAGAGGGGTGACTGCCCCAGGTGCAAAATTCTTAGGGTGGGGGGGGCATAAAATTTCAACTCCCAGTGCTCAATACAGCTGCGCGCTTCTGTAGCTGGACTCCATTGAAAACAGCTTCTCCATGTGGAACAGAAAGTGACCTCTCCAGATAATGGAATGATTCTTCTTTTCTTATCCCTGTGGCTATGTTCTCCTGGGTGACATGGACACCGCTAGGCAGTTGAATGTGCACACAACTCTGTCAGTTTTCTACCGTTCCACACTTCCCCACCATGTGGCCCTGGGCACTGGCAACCCACACTATGCCACTGCTCTGAAGACTCCTTAACAGTGGAAGGCCGCATGCTTTGCATGCACATTGTCCAAAGTTCAAGCCTTGGCCCCTCTAGGTTTTGTTGTTTTTTTAAAAAAAGGATCAGGCAGAGGTCTGAGACCCTGCAGTCCTGTCATCCTTCCACTGGTCACCACCTGCAAAATGGTGCCAGTGTCATTCCATCATCATGGAGATCACCCTTTCAGCCTGTGGAAAACTCTGCTGTCCAGCCTGCAATCTATTGGATACTGAGACAACCCCACTGTTATCACATGACGGCATCAGACCTGATCTGGGGCCAAATTCTGTGTTCCCTTCTACCCTGGCTGCTGTGCATGACAGGGCTGATGATGTGGGGGTGGTTGGGAGGGAGGAGTACTGGATTTGTCTCCTAGCCACAAGATGCTAGCAATTTTAAGGACCATAGCTCTCCTAGAACACATTCATGCACAAAGGTTTTCACTGTCAACTTTCATTTAAGGCTGAGAAAGATCCCTATTTGAAACCTTGGAGAGCTTCTGCCAGTCACTCTATTCAGCACTCAGACAGGTGGACCAATAGTCTGACTTGTTATAAGGTAACTTCTCATGTTCCTTATCTTGGCCTGCTTGCAACTTATGACACAAAGGCAATGTGTAATATATGTCAAAAGTTGGGCAGTGGAAGTGAGCAAAAGACATCATCATTAATTACTTTCAAACAGCAGCATAAGTGTGTCAAGGTTGTGCATTGCCTGCAGACTTGTAAGTTCCTTCTTTGAGCTTGTCACAAGGGATCCCCCTTTATTTTCTTCTGCAGTAATATATCTCAAAGCATCTGTATGATGCATGACTGTAATCTCAGCTTTGCAGATGTTAATGCTCAGCTTGTTGCATGTGTTGAAAAGTCAAAGTAGTCCATTCAGAGTACCAAGACAAGAACATCTGTACTAAAGCAATGCGGCTACTCAGATGAGATGCGAGAGCTTTGCCTTGAAAGGTTTCGGATTTAGAAATTGGCACACGTGGCCAGATATTTTGAGGTATATTTGTAACCTTCAAGTCAGGCGACTTTCTTATATGAAAAGAAACAGTGGTGTGCCTTCATAGACACAGATTCCTGAACTGTGAGACCTAGCTCCTCGACTTCTACTTATGCCTAGAGTTGCTGCTGAGGCTGCAATCCAATACAAATTTGCAGTTCAATTGAATTGAATTCCATGAAACTAACTTTTGGGTAGATGCATACAAATATTGCTGTACTGTTGGTAAACATTTAACCTCAGAAGAAACATGGAGGAACACTTGAAGGATCCTGTCCAAAGAAAACACCCAAAGAATTTCCCATGAAACCAAAAAAACCCCTAACATTTTGTAGGACTAACAAATAGGTGGAAGAGAGGGGCACTGGTGGAACAAAAGGAGTGTGGGAGGAGGGCCCCGCCCCCGGCAGTGTGATCCCAGTAGGGTGCCATCGCAGCTGCCCCCCCCGCCCACACTGGACATCCTGCCCCCCCAGGTGGCATGCCCCGCCCCCAGGATGCGCGCGCCCTGCCCCCGCCTGCTCTCCACCCCCCAGTGCCGGAGCATGAAGCTCCACCACTGGGGAGGGGTTCACATGCATCCCGTCTCTCATACCCAATGAAACTACTATTAATATTCCTTTGTTATCTGGCAGATTACTGGCTAACAATTCAAAAGGTTGACTGTGATATAGAAACATTCAAAGTGGGTATTGCTGGAGTGGGGATGTGGCCTAGGAGAGAGGGAGGGTCCAAAGGGCCAGAAAGAATGACCTGGAGGGCCACATTTACTCTTTGGGCCAGAGGTTCCCCATTACACTATTGCTGATCTAAATATTGCAGCAGTTTAGACATGCTGTCACAGAAAAGTACCAACTCCCAATCAGTGGTAAGAACATAAATTAAAGAACCTTAGTAATATTTGAAACAAGTCACCAAAGAAACTGTGTTAGTTGTCCTGCAATTCTACCAAACAACTTGCTTCAGAATCTTGCAGACATTTCACTCGTCCATGGCCCTCCAAATTCTCCATAAAATACAGGCCAAAACAACTTTAGTCTGGGGTGAACACTGCGAGATTAAAAGGCACCAGGGTATTCAGGAAGGCCAAAGCTTTGTGAGCTCAGACTTGCTTCACATGCTAGACAACTGCAAAACCAATATGCAGTAACAAGGATGCATTTGTCATAGCTCCCAACCTAGGAATTCCATGAGCTTGTCTTTTTTAAAATAAAATATCATAAAATGCCCTAAAATGATGTGTCAAGGATGGAGGGTATTAACTGAGTCAAGGACTTCCTATTAACAATGAGTGCATTTAAAAGGGCCTCCAGAATGAAGAATTGCCTCCTTGAAATAGGAAATGATAGACTATGAACATATGGTGAGAAGAAAAGTTTAGATGCAAAATATAGCACATGTGTTGAGGGAGCAAGAAATAACAATGAAAAGCTGCCGTCCCCCCACTCACCAGAGTGATGTCCAACTGGAGAGGTGTACAAACATAAAAATCAAAGCTGCAAATGTATCAGGGGTGTTTCACCCCTGTGCAGATGAAGCTACTTTCAGTGGGATTTGGCACTGTGTGTATGCAAAATTATTCTGAACTTCAAAATGTGATTACATGAATGTACTTGCAGGGGTTTATACGTACTGTATGTGTGTACAAACACTCTTATCTTGGGACAGATTCAGGTCCATTTCATGCTTTACAGAATTTAAGTGATATCCATGGGAAAAGAAAACAAACTCCACCCCCTCCTGAAGTTCAACACATTGCCTTTGTAATGCAGAAAGTATGCAGTTTAAATGACACATTTCTAGTTTTCACAGTGGGCCCTGGCCATAGACCCCTCAAAGGCCCCAAGGCTTGTCACTGGTCATTCTCCCTTAGACCGCTACCAAACCAGCTGAGGCAACTAAAAGAGACTACTGTCCTTACTGCTGCATAGAAATAGCATCTGATTCTAACTGGGCCCAGTGCGAGTCGTTGGGGACAAACATCAGAAGCTGCCTAAACTGCAGAGCTCAAATTGATGTCCAAGCAGAAGCTTCAGAGCCAGACAGCTGTTGCTTAAACTATCTACTGTTGCTCTTGGCAGTTCTGCGGCTGTTGCTCCTCCTGTTCTACAGCCCCTGAGGGTAGGGTGACAGTGATCAGGCCTATCTTTCTTGTTCTCTCGTCAGAAAGTGAAAGCCAATTTTTGTAATGAGAAAACCAAAACACACTAGCACAGAAGATTACTGCTCTCCCAAGCTCGCCCAATAGCTACATCTGCTTGATGAAGCAAAGCTTTGGGACATTTTTTGCTTAAAGAGACAGGTTATTCTAGCAAGAACACACTGAATTGGTAACCTTTGCTAAGGAGTACCTTCAACAAGTATCTAGATAGCCTTTCAAAACATTCTTTCCCTGAAATTAACCCCTCCATTTGGAAATGAAACCAAAAGGTGACCAGATGTTCCAATCTGACTTATTTTCTCCTTTAATTAAAAAACAACAACCCTGCTGTCTAGGTTATTGTTGTTGAAATGTCCTTTTCAACTCTTTTGCCATTGTTCCCATCTCTAAAAAAAGCAGCAGCAACCATCATGTAAGAGGAAACAACATTATACTATGTGTGTTGTCCTTTTACAACGGATGCAATGGAAGCAGCTGGGTTTTTTAAAGCCACTTAGCACCAAATTTTGACAATTCTCAGCTACTCTGAAATGTGTTCTCACCAGTGTCTTTGATGCCTTAACAGCCCAAGAATAGGTAAGGCCTTTATGGGAGGAGAACAGAAGTATTAAACATTTTTGCAGGTTGGAAGGACAGGATTCTCAGCGAGTGGATGCAGGGCTGCTTCTCATTCAGATCAAATGGAGAGGCTAGGCATTGTGGGGCAGCCACACCAAGGACCAGCAGAAACTTGAAGAAATTCCCACCCCTGGGCTTGGGCTGTAGGAAGGAAACAATTTTCCTTCCAACCTGCGTTTGTTGCATGCAGAGGTGCTTCTGTTCCACTGAAGGCCAACTTCTGACAAAAACAACAATATTTGTCGTGGTGGAATTTTACGTAATTAGTAATTATCATTGCATGACCAGGCATGACAGCCCCAGCCCCTAGGAAATGTGGGAAAGGAAATAAAGACTCTGACAACGTTATGAAATTAAAATTAGGTCACAACTTTATTCAACTTCCAAATGTAGGCAGACCTTGGCTTAGGCCTTGGACATGTATCCCTCCCAGCCCCCCAGCCGGGGAACTGGGGCACATCAGGGTAAATGGGATATAGGGGTGCTCTGCGTTTAGGCAGGCAGCCAAGCCCATATCCCCGCACGCAGGGTAGTTCACTGACAACCTTTCAGTGTATGGCCAGTGACACCCATTTATGTACTGTAACCCCTTTAGGAGGGGACCCTAGAATTGCCACCACAGGGGGGTGAATCACCACTTCACCTGCCCCCCCCCCATTATAGGGGAGAAAAGACTAAAGGATTCCACCTAAGGCCATAACCACCCAAGTTGTGACAAATTGCTACAGGGAAGACAATACCTGCCAACCTAGGAAAATTTCTTCCCGGTCCTTCAACAGCAACCAGTCAAAGACCGTAGCAGTGCCCGCTAAACAGAAAGAATAAGTTAACCTGCAAACAAGAAACAAGAAACAAAGAGAGGGTAGGGAGGGTGAATCTACAGAGCCGTCTGCCTGGCTAATACCGGCTCCTCCCCCTATTTATAATGAGTCTGGCCCCACTTCCCAGGAAATGAAACTTAAAGCTGAGGCTGGGTTTGAACCTCTGAATAATACATGGAGAAGCAGGCCAGCCCCCTTCTACTAGCAAGTTCCCTGGGAACTGTAGCACCGCATGTGATCCTGCAAAAGGCACCCACAATATAGTGTGAGTGCTCATTCTGCTGCTCATTTCAATGCAAAGGCTGTTTATTTCAATGAAAAGGAAACACAATGCAAATAGGGGTGGAGAAAACATAACCAATGATGTATTGCTTGTGCACCCAAAAACAAAGACAACCTCCACCACCAATATCAATAGTATTTTCTGGACAGATTTCCATTCTGGATGTGGGATGAATTGGTGAACATTGGCAACCCCTGCCCTTGCTTCCATTTCCATTGGAATGTTTCCTAGTTTAGGCTAACTTTGTAAAAGGAACTGGGCAACTTATTGTTGTGCCCTTCTAAAGACTACAATCAAATTGTGCAGGCTAATGTTTTAAAAACATAATCACTGCCTGGCAGACGCAATACGTTTTCCCCTCTACAATGCCCATGGGCTCCTAATGGCTCATCCCATGATTCCGAATAGAAGAGGAAATGAAAACTAGAAATATGTTTTACATCTAATGGGGATAACTTCAACATATTTTTGTCTCTTCATTTCAGTAGACTTCTTGTTGCTTTGGGGGTCTTGAAAGCTTTATTACTAAAACACCTCACAGTCCTGAGGGAAAGTGAGCAAGCTGGTGTTACAGATGGGAGCAGCGTAGAAAGGATGAGACTATCAGTGTATCATCACCATGAAAGAATAATTTCTTATAGCAAGCAAAGTGCATGCAATGCCCTAGCTTTCTTCTCTTGCATTCATAAGGGTATGTTTCTATAAATCCTATTTTTCAAAACTACTAGCATTTATTTCTCATACACCATAGCACACAGCAGCGTGGCAATAATTCTAAAAAAAACTTTTAAGGGAATTGTGATTCAATGGATTTATATTTTAGTTGGGCTTCTTCATACTCTCCATCTGTCCCTCCTTTTTCAAATAACCAAGGACATCCTCTGTTTTCTGCTACCTGTCCGTGTTAAATCAATGTCCCTATTTTGCCTCTGGGTGAGATTTTGGTTAATAAAAAAAATGAACTTTTTTTTAAAAAAAACCAACCCTGTTTTTCTGTGCTTATTACACAGGGTGCAAAAATTAAAATAACATTCACATTGAAAATAAAATGTAAATGTACAAAAATACATTTAAAAGCATCTACAGAATAAGTCACCAAATCAGTCTAGGTAACCCTGATGGATGGCCTTGACTGCGAGTGGGAGAGGGGATTGCCTTCTGCTGCTGTTACTCATTCCCTGGTCAACTTTTAATTCTATCAGCCATGGTAACCTTGTTAACCGGATTTGTGGGATGGGAACTGTTGACACTGTGCTCCAGTGGTCCCATTCCAACCTTGAAGACCATTCACGGATGGTAGCTTAGAGTGACTGGCTGTTGGCACCCAGAAATGAGCTACAGTATACCATCTTGTCCCCAGTGCTTTTAAACATCTGTTTGATCAGATATTTGGATATTCATTAGATTTGGAGCAAGGTGTCACTAGCGGGTTGATGACACTCTGCTCTGTTTCATCTTAGTGAGGTGAGGCTATGCAAATGTTGCACCAACGTCTGGTGTTGGTGATGAACTGGATGTGGGTCAATAAACTGAAACTGCATCATGGTAAGACAGAGGCCCTGCTGGTCAGTGGTACCCAGGTTCAAAAAAAAAAAAAAAGTCAGGTTGCCTGTTCAGGCTCCCATTCTCCCTGAAGGAACAGGTTCATAGTTTGGGATTACTCTTCAATTCATCCCTGTCAGTGGAGGCACAGGTGTCCTCAGAGGCTAATAACATTTTATTGCAGCTTCACCTGGTATACTAACTATCCTGAGCAGGATAGTTTGAAGACTGTGGTATACATCCCTTGGTAACCTCTAGATTAGAATGCACTCTGAGTGGGGATACCGTTGAGGTTAGTTTGGAGATTGCAGCTCATGAAGAATGCTGAATGGAGCTGTTCCACATCAGTTGGTGCTGAAAACTCTGCTCGCTACCAGTACATTGCCAAGCTAAATTCAAGGTATTGCTGGTAGTGTATAGAACCTAAACGGCCAAAGGCCAGGTTACCTGAAGGACTGCCTTCTCCTTTATACACCAGCCTGATCACTGTGATCATTTTAGTGAAGCTCTGCTGACAGCCATACAGTTCTCACATATTCATTGAGCTTCTATTCAAACTAAGACATTTAGAGTAGTGGTACTAGTACTTTAGAACACTGTTCCCATTGATATCAGATAAGCACCCACAATTCTCATATTTTTCTGCCTGCTAAAAAGTTTCTGTTTTGCCTAGTATTAGGCAAATTAGGATTAATTTGATTCAGTGTGAGTCATTTGTTCTGCATTGTATGATTTTATAATTATATGATGTTTTATTGAAGACCACCACACTATGTTTTTGAGTGAGTCGGCTGTTCAAAATACTTTTATAAATGAATCGGTAATCTTAGGAGAGAGAATTCCTGGGGGGGAATCAATTTCCCTTCAGTTTCTTCTTAAAATAGAAATACCTGTCTTTTCCTCTTTAAATGGAAACAGCTAATGATTCACTAACCATCACATTTCACTTCTCACCAATTCTCAATTATGCAGCCCCGGGGCAGAAGATAAACAGAAGATAATGGTAAGGCCGTCTGTGTGTCACTGTGGCGATTAATGAGCCTCAATTAAATGCAACTATAGAAATGCAGCAGCGGGCTGTTTATTTGTAAAACAAGCAGAAGCTTCTGATAGAAACTGAATGAACCACTGGTGTACTGAATATGTGCACTGGAGTTCATTTTTTTTTTCTTTTAAAGAATAATCCATGCCAATGATGTGGTGCAAATCAGAGAATCTGGCTGCATTCAGAAGTTACAAACTACCTGTGAGCAACTGGTGTGAGCCTTGGGCTTTGCATTCCTCTCTTCCCTTTTCTCCTCCTCCATCACACATAAGGGAAGAAAAATTCAAATTGTGGTTTGGAACAACCTGCAGTTTCCTGTTGCACCCAAAGAAGCCAAACTATGGCTTGCGTAAACAATAGGTAGCTAACAAACTGAGATATCAAGCCCAGATCGCAATCAGCTCCTGTTCCACTGGGGATCATTTCTAATTGCCCCAGATGAGTGGTTAATTTCATGCCTGCATTACTCATGTTCAAGGCATAATTCTTCATTTCAGAATTTGAATGCTGCCTGCACCAACCCACAACCCTCTATCTTTTATTTTCAAGCCAGCCAGGAAGGATACAACATAGAATTTCAGTGAAGACCAAAATATAAAAATGAAAGTTACTGCACACCTTCAGGGTATAATTCTGCAGTTCAAGGTCAAGCACCACATTGATACCCAAACCAGAGCCTATAGTAGGAGTGGTTAACCCCCACCTGAAAAGCCTAATCTGGCCCTCCAATATGTTTTTTTCCACCCCCACCCAAGATCCCACCATAAATAAAGTAGATACACTACTAGGGTGGACATAATTCAGTGCCCTGATACTGATGCAAGTCACTCTTCCCTAGTCATCAGCTTGATTATTGGTTGGGAAGAGAGGATTAACACAACCCCTCCTTAGACCATTGCACAGATAAGCTAAGGAGTGGGGGCTGGGAGCTTAATTGCATTTTTGCTGGTGTAAGGTCACATGACTGACGGGGGGGAGAGTAAATGCAAGTCTCTCCTTGCTACATCCCACCCCCGCCATGCCCCTGGAACACCCCTTTGGAAGACCTACCCTGGCTGAACCCTAGCTGTGCCAGCATAGTCTTGGTTTAGCTGAGTTGAGGGAGTAACACCTGCACTAGAGTAGCCCAGAATCCAGCCACACCAAACCTACTCACCCAGCAGATCTTGAGTTTGGACTGCACTGTTAGGGTTGTTAAGAAAGACACAGAGTTACCACTATTCTATGTCTCTTTCCTCCTCTTCCACATAAGGTCTAGTTAAACACAATATGTGACATGATCTCATTGTGTGGCATGTCTTGATGCTTAAGGATTTAATTCAGTCTGCATTTTTAAACAAGCCAACCTGTTTTGCACTTCCTGTACTAATGCACAGCTTGGAACACAGTTATCTTCTGCTTTTTCCACTGCTTTTTGTGATATAGTTCTCGGCCCCACAAAGTACCATCATGTATATTTCAGGATAAAGTGCTTATGAAGTGTGAATGCAAATGTTGGTTTAGCTTTAAATATATGTACCATGGACTGCGTGGAAATGGAACAGAACACATGCAAACCTGACACAGATTGGAAATGCAATGCTCCAGCTATCCCCATCTGTGCCCTTTCCAACATCAACAGCCAAAGACATGAGTTATAGCTGTGGCAACACAGCATCATGATAGCTCATCACCCCTTGTGCTCAACTAGCTGTTAATGAGGAATAGGCAGAGGAGAGTTATGGAGAGCTGGCAGCCCCATCTCCCTTCGACTGCCTAGTTAGACCCTTATATCCTGCCAGAAGACAACTGTCACCTTGCTGGTGTAGTTTGCAATTGTTCTGATCTTTGAGGAGCATCTCAGAAGTTGTCACACATTGTTTTCTTTTTAAAATCTCATTAACCTTCATTGAAGTGTCGGAGAAGGAAGTTACTTTTAGATCTTCCTCACTAAACAGGAAGGCTTGGGGAAAAAATCCACTTATATTAATGACCTTTCCCTGATTCTGTTTAATGGCCAGACCCTAATATAATCACTGCTCAAACACTGGACATATTTCAGGCTGTAGTTTACTGGCAAAGTTTGTTTCCGTTGCTGAATCTAGACACCTTGTTTTCCTCATAATTTGTATCAAGCATGTGCTGGGAGGGGGAGGATTACAGGAATGTGGGGAAAGGCTTCCTCGACTTATTTGGTGCCTTCAGCTAAAAAAACCATCTGCTGGATTCCTAACAGGGGAGGAAAATCACTTTGCACTTGAAGGCCACACTCCCTGCTGGGCAACCTTCCAGAGGGCAAATACCAGGGCCAGAGGCAAAAGTGTGCAAAGGAACAAACACAACATTTTACCTTTGTACAGTAGGAGAAGCCAGGGGAAGCCAGGAAGGCAAGAAGCATTAGCAGAGTTCAAGGACATATTCCAGGACACATTCCAGTTCAAGGATTAATCAGTAGCATCAACATCAGTATTATTCTCTTCTTGGCACTGTTGTCATCATGGGAGAGAGGAATTAATAGCTTGTCATTCAGATACCTGAAAGAGCCTATTTCCCTGTTTGTTTCCCCAGATCTTCATAGGAGGCCTTTCTCTGCATTCCAGAATCATATATATTATGTTCATGGTGTGTGTGTGTGTGTGTGTGTGAGAGAGAGAGAGAGAGAGAGAGAGAGAGAGAGAGAGATTATGTAGTGCTAAGTGAACCAGAAACCACTGATGTCGGTCTGTGAGCACTTAGAAAAAGGATGCTATGATTACCAAGACCCAGCATGGGTTTCTCAAAAACAAGTCATGCCAGACAAAACTCATTCCTTTTTTTATGGAGTTACAAGCTTGGTGGATCAGGGAAATGCTGTGTACATAGTGTATCTTTATTTCAGCAAGGCTTTTGACAAAGACCCCCACGATAAGGTAACTGTTAGGTGGATTTGTAGCTGGTTAACTGACCAAACCTAAAGGGTACCATACTCATTAATGGTTCCTCATCATTCTGGGGGAAAAGTGACAAGTGGGGCAAAAATAAAATCAAGTTGGGGGGGGGACCTGAACAGCCAATGAGAGCTGAACATGTTCAGTAGCCGTGGAAGTTGGCCAGCTATTGGCAAAGATTAGGGAAGCCTGCAAAGTGATGGGAGAGTAGAATAGGATGGAAGAAGTACCTCAGAAGATGGCTAGATGTAACTCTAAACAGGAGCAAACCATTGTTGCAAGGCCCCCTTGTAAAAAATACTCTGCAATTTATTTCCAAAACTAGCAAATAGTTAAGCTTCAATCAACATCATATACTAAGCTGAATACCTTAAAACAGAGGTAGTAGCGGTCATATTTCAGTTCTATAGGGTCTACTGTTTTTACTAGAATCCCAATACAGTGGTACCTTGGGTTAAGTACTTAATTGGTTCCGGAGGTCCGTTCTTAACCTGAAACTGTTCTTAACCTGAAGCACCACTTTAGCTGATGGGGCCTCCTGCTGCTGCTGTGCCACTGGAGCACAATTTCTGTTCTCATCCTGAAGCAAAGTTCTTAACCCGAGGTACTATTTCTGGCTTAGCAGAGTCTGTAACCTGAAGTGTATGTAACCTGAAGTGTATGTAACCCAAGGTACCACTGTATCTAGCAACTGGTGCAAACCCCCCCAAAAAAACACAACAACCCATGGACATAAGTCTATTGGTGCACTTAGATTACATGCATATGAATACTCACACAGGGGGAATGAAGACACATGCCAAAGCCACGTCCCCTCTGGTCCATCATCATCATCATCATCTGGTTTACACACACACCCACACCCTGAATTTGTACAGGGTTCCATGAATCTGAGCAGAGTTAAGTGGGTACGTAAAAGACTCTCATGGAAATCGACAGCATTTTAAAGAGCTTAATAATGGCTGGATTGTGCCCATAATTGTAAAAACTGATTTGTGCATTTTTCATACTTGCACTGGGGATATAGGGGAGGGGGATCTCTCTTTGCACTTTGAATTCACTGTGACAGATGTTGTCTCTTGCAGAGCTGTTAAAAATCTGTATACACGTTGTTTCTCCTAACGTATGGTTCAAAACGTCACTCTATCTAAATTCCATTAACACTTTTGGAAATGTGAGCATTTCCCCCATCTGGTGGAAGAATTATAAAATTCATTGCATTGATTTTGCAAATCTGGAAACAGCTGGAAAGTTGTGTTTTTTTATTAAAGTTATCCAGATTCATATTTGCAAAAGATGAGGCTTAAGCAATCTTTCTTAGGGGCCATAATATGCTCTCCATTTCTCAACTGTACAGTTTCTTTCTAAATGCTAATAAACCAGGTGGTGCAATGTTTAGCTATCTTTCTGCCCATTAACCTCTCTTGGTGCAAATAGTTATAGCCTTATGATTTAAAAGATCTCTGCAAGCATTTTGGAGCTGGATTTCTCCCCACACCAGCCTGCTTTTATTTTCCATATCACTCCAATATCTCTGTGTTTCCGTATTAAGAATTTGGCAATCATCTGAATTTCAAGTAAAACACAGCATGTAATTGTGGTTATTGTAAAGCAGGGTTTTCTCATTACACTATGTCTTCCCAACAGCACAACCCTGCGACTAAGCACTGTGCTTGAGATGCACAGAAGATGCTTCCCTGTCTCGTCTTCCCATTACTATAGTAATGTCTGGGTGCTAAGGAACAGGTGGAGCCAATCACATGAACATCTTACTAATAAATTGGCACATTTGATGGTGATTTGGTGGGATGGATCTGTGTTACTTGCCCCACCCACATGGCTCCAGGCTTTCAAAAAGGTTGCCCAGAAGATAATGGGGCTCTTGGGTTGAAAAATGTTCCTCACACCTTGCTTTAAATCAGGGTTTCCCAAACTTCGGTTGCCAACTGTTTTTGGACTACAGTTCCCATCATCCCTGAGTACTGGTCCTCCTAGCTAAGGATGATGGGAGTTGTAGTCCAAAAACAGCTGGAGACCAAAGTTCGGGAAATCCTGCTTTAAATAGTCAGTGCTACATCCATATAGAGAGACTCCAAACTTCCTTGCAAGGGTTGCAAGGAACAGCCACGGTTTTCAGTTGATGAATGAATGAGCTCCATTTTTATCCCTGAATAATGAAGGGAGGGTGTTAACAGAGATGGGACTCATTTTTACATTTATAGAATCAGGGAATGGTTTCAAAAGAGCAAAAAGAATATATCTGATGTGACCATTGAAAGCCTGATGGATATAATACTTAGGTAAGAACAACCTGAAGGGCTATTAACACTTTTCCAACTGAATAAAATTGAATAAAAGGTGTGATCTAGAAATATTTCATCTTTATTCCTGACAGGCAGAGTTGGAATTCAATCATTTACATCTAAGAGATGCTTAAAAGGTGGCCAGAAGGATTCTATGCATTTAGAAATGGGGACAAATTTGATTTTGCTTGCATTTCATTGATTAACTACCTAATTCATACTTCTCAAACCAATAAGCTATCTTTTGAAATTTGCACCTACCCGTATTTTGTGACACAGTTCTCCAAACAAGCAATGTTTACAAAACTTTGTATGTTAGGGCAAGGTTTGCATGAAAATCAATATGTCCATAAATATAGCTTATGAAAAAGTGTCATATTAGGGAAAATTGCTTGGAAAATGTATTCATTAGTCAAAACTGCATACAAAAATGTGTCTATTAGGTGAAATGAATGCTGAAATGCTGATTTTTTTTTTCATGAGCCCCCCCCCCATAATAATAATAATGCAAATTGATGCAGAATTGTGGAGAAACAAATTTAAGATTGGAAAATGAGAAATTCAGAAATAAAGATGAATTTGTCCATCCCTATAGACAGTGGAGAAAATGAGCTATTTTTGGATAGAGATGCAGAAATCTTAGCCTCTAGTATTTCCTCACAGATATATATTCTGTGAAAGTACATGCCCTAATTCCAAATTATGCTCCTCTCCAAAGGAACCTTGAGCTATGAGAGGGATTAGGCCCCATTTCAATTCAAAATAAACCAAGGAAATAGGATAGACCTCAGGCTAAAGGCAGGTGTACTTATATGCTTGTCCTCTGATGTCAATTATCTTTTGCCTTTCCCTCCATTAGCCCAGCACAGGATACATGAGTGGGAGGTGGAAAGGGATACGGTTGGCACAGTGGTCTATCAGGGACGAGGGTGGCGCTGTGGGTTAAACTACAGAGCCTAGGACTTGCTGATCAGAAGGTCGACGGTTCGAATCCCTGCGACGGGGTGAGCTCCCGTTGCTCGGTCCCTGCTCCTGCCAACCTAGCAGTTTGAAAGCATGTCAAAGTGCAAGTAGATAAATAGGTACTGCTCCGGCGGGAAGGTGAACAGCGTTTCCGTGTGCTGCTCTGGTTCGCCAGAAGTGGCTTAGTCATGCTGGCCACATGACTCAGAAGCTGTATGCCGGCTCCCTCAGCCAATAAAGTGAGATGAGCGCCGCAACCCCAGAGTCGGTCACGACTGGACCTAATGGTCAGGGGTCCTTTTACCTTTACCATTAGCCCAGCACAGGATACATGAGTGGGAGGTAGAAAGGGATACGGTTGGCACAGTGGTCTAAACCACTGAGCTTTTTGGGCTTGCTGATTGGAAAGTCAGCAGTTCAAATCTGCACGACGGGGTGAGCTCCCGTTGCTCTGTCCTAGCTTCTGCCAACCTAGCATTTCAAAAACATATCAGTGCAGGTACCGCTGTGGTGGGAAGGTAAATGGTATCTCCATGCACTCTGGCTTCTGTCACAGTGTTCTGTTGTGCCAGAAGCGGTTTAGTCCTGCTGGCCACATGACCTAGAAAGCTGTCTATGGACAAACTCCAGTTCCCTCGTTCTGTAGTAAGATAAGCACTGCATCCCATAGTTGCCTTTGACTGGACTTAACCACCCAAGGGTCATTTACCTTTATTTACCTTTTTTATGTGAGTGGGAGGTGGAAATGGCGAGGAAACATCTCCTCCCCGTGGCTGATATCTTCTTCTCCCCAATCCACAAATGTTTTATTGGGTTCCCATTGGTCATTATTTATCCTTCTCCGAATTCTTGCCTTTCTCCTCTCCACATCTTTCTTCTTGTTTTCCTTTTCCCTTCTCCACTGAGCATCTTGGGAAATCTAAATCTGAGGCCAGGCTACAGAAACTCTGAGTAAGACAGAATTCTGAATACAAACAAGGGTATGAGCTGCAATTCTTAAGAATATAATAATACGCTGCCATGCTGAAGCATCCATCCATCCATGCTCTGTGGCAGGCTGTGACTCTTAAGTGTTGCTGCAGCATTCAGGCATTAAGCTTTAGCTGCATCACTGCAGCTAAAAATACCATTTTATTCCTGGAGAGTGTGGCACAGCTGGCTAGATATAAATTCCTTTACCACTGGTGCCAATGAATCCTTGGGTTTTGTGCTAAGACAGGGGCACACAAGACAAAGCACTATGAGAGATACTTTTTTAAAAAAATATTTACCAAATCAAGAAAACCACGGTGCTATATTAACATCAGAATACCATTTAAGCTCTGTGTTTTATTTTTAACCCATTGTCTATAGATCCCTGTTTTCTCTCTACATCCCACATCACTTCTCTTTTGTCAAGCATGCAGATCCCTCCTTCCAAGGTGCTGAAGGGAGAATACATTGTACCCCCCCACCAGCCCCATTTAATCCTCACAACTTCTCTGTAAGTTAGAGAGACTTCTGCTGTTTTGTTTCTATGAACTTCGTAATGCACGCTTCCTTCTCCATGTCTGCACCTCCCAGGACTCCACCCCCATGTCTCAGTGATGTCTTTTTATGCTTTTCCACCACAAAGATTTATACCACTTTTCTCGGTTTCCCCATCCATAGGTCTCAACACATGTAGGAAGTGTGTGTGTGTGTGTGTGTGTGTGTGTGTGTACACGCGCGCAAAATAAATTCTGCTAGATACAGAAATGTGATGCTATTAAAGGAGCATTGCCCCATCAGCTTTATTTAGTTGTGTCCATCCTAATGAATTCTGATCCCTCCCTCCTCAAAGTAGTCTGGTGATTGGTCACAAAAAAGTGCGGCTGGGGAAAAGTCAGAAACCTGTTTCGGACTTAAAAAACAAAAACAAAACTCAGACAAACCACTACTGCCTCAAAATGCTCTCAGGCCAGCTATGGCCCTGTGTGACTAACAAGAAGTGCCTTAGAATTACTTGGACAGTGACTAATTCAATTAGGTGCCTAACTTACTCCTTCCTTCTCGTCCTCTCTTTTTAAAGTCCCATTGAGAGAATCTAATAAATGGCCTGGTGAAATTGCATTGTGTTAGTGCTTTTTTTGTCTTCAAATCCTGCAGCTATTGAATTTATATTGGCCATAGGTAATTAATGTAGGGATGCTGACTGCTAACACAATTTTGCTCAGCTTTCGCTGATGTCCGTCAACTGAAATGCTTATAATTTCAAAATGTGTCTGTCGGTGGGGAGGGGGGTGGAGACGGAGAGATGTAGCAATTAAAATTTCATTCATGCAAGGCTGTACGTAATAAAATTTTAATATACTCATGAGTATTATCTTTTTTTATTGATGTAGTATGCCATAAGTACATTTGTCACAAGAGATGAGCTTAGGTCAATCTATCCCACCTTCTTGGACTTGGTTTGGCTCACAAGGTAATGCATGTCATTTGATTTCTTTATGGTTAATTAGCATACACATGAGTGGCCATTGAATGCATGAACTGATTCTACTAAAAAGCATTCTGTGCCTAAGGTACCATATGTCTGAGGCAGCACAAGCCACCTTGTAGGTATGTGGATAATAATAATAATAATAATAATAATAATAATAATAATTTATATCTAGTCCTCCTTACACATGCATATTCATAGATGAGTAAACTCTGTCCTCTGCCATCATTCCTGTCACCCTCTATAGTTCTATAGCTCAGCTGGTTAGAGCATGTTGCTGATAATATCCAGGTTGCCTGTTCAATCCCTGTATGGGACAGCTGCACATTCCTGCATTGCAGGCACTTGGACTAGATGGTCCTCAGGGTCCCTTCCAACTCCCCAATTCTTTGATCTCCTCTATGAGCTCCACTAGTTTGCAGGAGTGACTGTATGATGCAATGAAAGCTTTGTACATGTGGAGTCTCCCTACACATTGTTGAACCCTGGGGGGTGGGGGGTGGAAGGGATGGGTTTTCTCAGGCGAGAGGATGCTTACCTGTTGGGATTTATCTGCAGATGCTCATACACACCTGTTGGGTTTTTGGTTTTTTTCTGGAAGGAGTTGTTACGTTAAGTGCAGAGCTAAAAGCATAGTCCTGCTCCACACAGAAATGCCCTACACCAGGGGTGGCCAACTCTCAAAAGACATAGAATCATAGAGTTGGAAGAGACCACAAGGGCCATTGAGTCCAACCCCCTGTCAAGCAGGAAACACCATCAGAGCACTCCTGACATATGGTTGTCAAGCCTCTGCTTAAAGACCTCCAAAGAAGGAGTCCTCCAAAGAAGGACTGCCATCTCTTTTCAGAATTAAAAACTGGCAGTGATCTACCCCCGTTTTTGGGGGGTTCAGCTCAAAGTGGTTGAGCTTTTAAAAAAGCTGGGGGGTTCCACTGGGGGGGGGGTTAAAGGCAAAAGTCACTCACAAAAAGATCGTTATGGATCAAAACAGCAGCACAGAGAAAGCTCCATCTTCCCTTCCAGAGATCATACAACAATCGTGGGCAGGGTTTTATTGGCAAAACCTATTGGTGTTTCACAACTTTCTGACTAGTTGCAGGACCTTAGCCAGACCTAGCAGAGTAAACACAGAATCCACGGAAGCAATTGGCAACTTGGCTGCAGACAGGATTGACGAAGCAGGAACCAGGAACTTGTAGTTAGGTGTTTATTATATACAGTGGACTATTTACAGGAACAGAACACGGATCTTTTGCTAGCTCTGTCTGACACGACTCACAACTCCTACACTGACACACAGAACTCTGAACTTCCAGGTAGTAGGCCATTAATTATCACTCCCTTGAGAGAGCTTGACCAATCAGGGAGTGGTCTCCATGCCTCTGTTATCACCAGGCAGACTTACTCCTTCAGATTGCCTTCTGGCTGTCTGCCAAACCTTAATTGACTATGTGTGAGTAGCTGCACGTACACAGTTTCCCAACAGGTTTGGGAGCTTGGCAGGAGTCAGTATTAGCGACGCTAAGTAAAGGGAGCCAGAGATCGCAATTTACCAAAACTTCGCGGGGATCTAACAGTAGATCGCGATTGACCTGTTGGACATCCCTGCCCTACACAAGAGGAATGCATGTGGCTGTGGGCTAAAGACAGTGCTATTTTTCTAGAAAAAGAGATGCCAGAACTCACCATGAACATCCCCCTCATTCTTTTAGAATGGCAATGGCGTCCACCTGAGAGATGTCAAAGCTGAGTTCCAGTGAGTTCTGGCTGGGGGAAAAGCTCTGGTTAAAGCATAGATCCCAGGCAGATAGATCCCAGGCAGACTGTTAAAACCCCTTACAAATTAGCAAAAGGAAAGTTGATAGGAAAATGCAAACACAAAAATGCAATGAATTGTTGTAAGAGTGTGCTTCAGTAATCGATTTATAAATTTTACAATGTACAACAAGAAGACAAGACATATCATATGATCCTACATTATGGGAACGTAGCAAATAGGCTGCAGTCCTATACATCCTAAGCATTCATCCTGATGTACTTGCCCAAAGCCTACATAGAGGCTAAGATTATATTTGGTCTTTACTGACCATTCATTCTCATTTGTTTGTAAGGAAGTTATACAACAACAAGCATTCATCCTGATTGGCTCGTGTGTTTTTCACATCACTTCCTATTAATCATTTCTTCATTCAACACTTTTGAATGCATTTCCTGTCATTTTCCTACCCTCAAAAAGCCTATTGCTGCCGCCAAGTGGGTTTGATGCTCTATGTCATCAGAGAGCTTTAATCCATTTCAATTGCACAAACTCAACATTCCAGTATGTGCTTGAATCCCAGTGTAAAATGCTGATAATCTGGAGGTAACCTGGGTTTGAGTTCCATTGAAAACATTGATGCTAACTGCTGAGCAGGCATGTTCAGGGTACCACTATAACCTAGTAAATGTAGAGTAAAGAACTGAGTAACAGTATATCAATATGCTGAATTAGCAATCCTCTTCTCAAAAGGCCACAAATTCACATTAAGATGCTAACTGAAGCACATACATGCCCAAATACAGCACACAAATTTGAAGTGGTCTATTAATTTTTGCTCTACAGTTTACATAAGCTGGCAGGAAAGAACTCATAAGAAGAAGAATGTTGAATGAATATAGTGTGTGATCAAAGTAACTCTATTACTCTTTTTGGCCAAAAATAATTATTATCACCATTATAAGAATGCAGTGTGATCTTCAGCTAAACCCCTAATGTCAGGTATTTTATAATTATCCTCCAGGTGCAATAGATGAAATACTATTTCCTGTGGAAAGTTTTATTGAATTTTTTTAAAACACACACACACACACACTGTACAGAAGGCAATTTGGAGCTAACTTTAATATAGTTCATGCTATAATACCTAACTTCATCAAGGTCTCTTATGCAAATCTCTCTCTTTATTATTTGAAGTTAGGCCAGAGGGGACATGGCCAGGTTTCATTTTTAATTTATATTGTTAATCCCAAGGGTTCCCGGGACAGAGAACTGGAAGATAAAGTTGTGATACATTTTAGGAGTTGTACACAAAATGTTACAAATGGGGTCATTGTTGCCTATGTAGCTGGAACTGTCAGTGCTATATTCCAGTTTTACAGCCAGTATGCTGATTACTACTAAGGAGGAACAGTCTATTTCATGTGGATGGGAGCAACTGAAAATATTGCCATCTGTAGAAAGAGCCTTCCCAGGCTCCCTCTTCACATGACTGCTGGATGGCCTATGCATTTAGCAGCAGTGTGACAAGAGATCTATAGCAAGCCAGCATGGTTGTACGAGCATGGAATTGGAGCTGAGATGCTCCAAGATGCTTGGTCATCTTTTTGACCATGAAGATGCTTGGTCATCTTTTTGGCCATGAAAAAATGGCTCAGACTCAGTTTCATTCAGGGCACCATTGTGATTTGCTTGCAATCTTGTTCTAACACCCACCCTTGAATTTTATGTCAAAGGGAAGGGAAGAAATCAAACCAAATTAATCAATGAATGGGTGGTATCTGACTAAGTCATTTCCATAGTAGACCTACTGAAATAAATATGATTAAGTTAGTCATCATTAACTGAAGCCCATTTATTTCAATGGGTCTACTCGGAGTATGACTCATTCCGAAAACACTTAAAACACCTCTCTGTTGAAAAGCTCTATCACTTGACAGCAATGAGTTTCGCTCAAGTGCCATTTTAAAAAGTGAGTCACAGAGAGCCAAGGTTTCAACCTTTCTTTACCAAAGCCCTCCTAAGTCCCCAGATTACTGTTTATCACCCCTGCAAACATACATCCCTTTCACCACTTACTTAGCAGCTGAGGAGGAGCACATGGCAACTTCATGGGGTTCAGAGGCCTCCAGTTGTTGACCCCTATTTTGTACCATGTCAGGCTGCTGCCAGCAACTCCCAGTCAGCTGCCCAGGAACATACAAATACAACGATTATTTTTTTTTTTTTTTACAGTTCACTTTTTATTCAGCATTTACATAAGGTAAAGGGACCCCTGACCATTAGGTCCAGTCGCAGACGACTCTGGGATTGCGGTGCTCATCTTTCTTTCCTGGCTGAGGGAGCTTCCAGGTCATGTGGCCAGCATGACTAAGCCGCTTCTGGCGAACCAGAGCAGTGTCAGCATCGCCCTTGAGCCAGTGCCACCGACTGGACTCATCCACTTCAGCCCCGACTGGGCCAGGCGAGCTGGGGTAGCACTTCCAGAGACCACCTTCTGCACAGGAACAGGTCTAAGTGCTGTGTACTCACAACTCAAGAGTTGTGAGCACCAGATTCACTCCCGAAGACAGTCGTTGCACAGCAGAGTACAGCAGAGCATAAACCACTCGGAGAACAGCTCTGTAGAATAACTACTTTTATTCTATCTACAACTATCATACAAACTATATACAGAGCTAAATGGAGAAGCTGAACTGCACTGAGTGGGCGCCATTGCCATTCTAAGAGAATGATGAAGGTGTTCATGGTGAGTTCCAGCACCTCTTTTTCTAGAGAAATCGCACTGGGTATGTGTGCAAGAAACTCTATAGAAACCAAGGAACAGGAAGTCTACATTGCAGCTGAACAGAATCACTGCATGGCTCCTCCTCACAGGAGCATAGGAAATTATAGCAAGTCATACCATTGGTCCCTCTAGTTCAGTATTGTCTTTCCTGATTAGCAATGCCTCTCTGGAGGCAGGGAGCTCTTCCCACCTCTATCTGGAGGTGTTGGGGAATTTGGAATTCAAAGCTAATGCTCTGAGATATGGCCCTTCCTCCTGGAGCTTCTAGTTCAGGGGTCAGCAAACTTTTTCAGCAGGGGGCCGGTCCACTGTCCCTTACACCTTGTGGGGGGCCGAAGTATATTTTGAAGGGGGGAAAATGAATGAATTCCTATGACCCACAAATAACCCAGAGATGCATTTTAAATAAAAGGACACATTCTACTCATGTAAAAACACGCTGATTCCCGGACTGTCCGTGGGCCGGATTTAGAAGGCGATTGGGCCGTTATGTATGCTACAACAGGGGCAAGAGTCTTGTTAGCACAAGGATGGAAGAATGAGGAAATCCCAACGGAAGAACAGTGGCAAGATAAACTGATAAACTATGCGGAATTGGCTAAGCTGACATATAAACTGTGTGACAAGAACAACCGTGACTTCAAGGAAGAATGGGAACTTTTTACAGATTACTTAAAAAGACAACAAAATGACTTTGACTCCTTGGCAGGTTTTGAATAAACACCCAAAAATTTATTAGTTGAATATATGATAGACAAGGCAAGGATATGTACAATTTTATAATATGCAGAGAACATTATGTGCAAAAAAACCAGAGAGGGGAGCTGAGGGAAGTCCTGGGGGGGGGGGGGAATAATGTAATTGATTATTTGGACTGATTTGTTATGTTGAAATTGTTTATTTATTTATTTTTAAAGAAGGCAATTGGGCCGGATCTGGCCCCCGGGCCTTAGTTTGCCTACCCATGTTCTAGCCAAATGCATCATCTTCATGGGACAGACTAGGGAGAATCCACCTTTGAAGTACAGGCTGTTAACTTGGTGGGCAGGGCACTACTGTGAGGTTGTACTTGCTGTCACCTCTGAGGTACAATTGATCCTCTCGGAAAGGAGCATGGTCATCCCAAATCCTTTTTACCGGTTCACCTCCTGTGGCTTTACCAGCAGCCTGATACACACAAATGTAGCAGGTGAAGATTTCCAATTATCTTCACTCCAGGAAAAAAAGTTTTCCAGTGCTTAACTGTCTGTATGTCAGAGTTGCTAGTAGAGACACCACATTGGGACCAGTTAAAAATAAAGATTTCAGAACTGTCTTCATGGCTCAAAGGGTGGGGGGGAGTTTCTAATATTTCCTAATTTTCTGTTTTATTACCTGAATTAAAAAAACAAAAAAGCCCAGTTCCTGATCATATCCATCTGGCTTATCTCATTAAAACAGTCTGATTGAAATTGCTTTCCCTGTGGCTTTGCTCAGTCTATATATTTACTTTGCCTGTGGGGATCTGCAGTTCAAGGCTCCCTACCCTCCTTCTCCCACAGCTTTCTCAACTTAGCTTATAAGAAGGATTTAAAAGTCGGAGATTCTCTTATCTTTCAAGAACTGAAGTTGGCTTTATTATACCACTCACTGTGACTACACACACACACACACACACGAGAGAGAGAGAGAGAGATAGCGAGAGAGAGCGCACACCTTTTGCTAACAACAGCAAATGTAAATGCAGTTGAAGCACAAACAACTCTAATGCATAGAGTAGAAAGAGCATATACCATATGTATATTTTGAATGCCAGCATATTATGTACACTGTATTGGTAAGAAATAAAATAAAGCAAAACAAAAGATGAGTAGATGGAAATGTGGCCCATTGCTATGCATATTTACACTGATATAAATTGCATCGGTAGAAATTAAATCTTCATATTCCCAGAGGACCTTCTTCACGGTGAAGCAAAGTCAGTTAGTGCATTTTATGGGGGGAGGGGAGGGAATTAGTCATTAAGACTGAAATTCAAAAGTGAATTGAAGAATGTTGAGGGAAGTTGGGTTTTATTAAACTGATGGAATATTGCAGAGGCGATCCATTTCCTCTGCAGATTATCACTTGATTTGTGGTCAGACTGCATGTATTTTAAATGTATGGGTGGTGTGCGGGTGTGTTTAAGAATTCAAGTGGTACAGAAATGTGGTAAACTGAAATTAAGATCAGAAAAATTATAAACTAAAAAGGATTAATTTTTCCACCCCTGATCCTACCCCCATGTATGTAACTGCAGGAGTAATGAATGCCTAAATAGCAGCCCGAAGCTGAGGAGAAATATTATTGAGGTTAATATGGTGAATTGCAAATATTTAATGGGTACTTTTAACTGCATTAGTTCTCTCAATCATGTGTGTGTGTGTGTGTGTGTGTGTGTGTGTGTGTAATATAGCTTTATTCTTTTTTAACCTTTGGTATATTGTATATTGCATATTATTATTATTATTACTGTATATTTTAATGTAAAGGCATATTTTGGTTGCTCCTGTTCCTCAAAATTGTGAGTTTATGTGTATTCCTGTTGTTCTTATGACCCTGATGGCCAAAACAACAATAATAAGTGACTCCAAAATTCCTAAATAGGGTTGCTATGGCAAATGCTAGTGACCAAGATGCTACTTGGTGTAATGTCAAAATCAATGTCGAAATATCAGGAGAAACCATGAGGTCTTAGGATGTGTACATTATTTCAACTTTCCCATTGCCTCTCTTTTCTCATAGGCAGAACACACACACACACAGAGAGAGAGAGAGAGAGAGAGAGAGAGAGAGAGAGCTAAACTTCTGTGTCTCTTCCGTGCAGCGTCATGAGATGTGCTAAACGAGGGAGCTACAGGCTGATTAATAATTGAAAATTAGTCTTCCTCAATTCATGGAGGAAGCACAAGAAACAATTGCTCTGGTTCTTCAAGTTTTATGTCCACATTCCCATGGAGCACATCACTGCCTTTAGCAATTTATGACAGACACATTGGCAAAAAAAGGAAGCAAAAAGAAAAAGAAAAAAGAAGGAAAACAAACAAGGTGTGACACAATAAGTCAGCTCTAACTATTATCCCCAGAGCTCAGGCTGTGGATAAATAGCTGCACCTAACATTGCCATGTGGAGAGAATAATAAAATATTCAGTATGCACCTGAAATGTCAAGGATTGTGGCATTTCAACAAGTAAAAGAGTCGAGAGGGAGAAGTCGTTAGGCACATCTTGATTGTGTCATCATGCCTTTCCAGTGAGAAATATGAGAGAATGATGTTTATTTTCCATACTCACCATTTGTCTGTTCGCAATTTGCACAACAAAATTATAGCCTTTAGGAAGGAAGGCAAACAGCTTGTTATTTACTTGTTTTATTCTGGTCATAAAATGCAGATTTGCCGTACTAAAGGATCAAAATGGCCCAGGGACTAGTCGGAAGACAAATCATTCAGTTCTACTGTTGCATCTACGTGGCTCTGGCCCCGTGAGCTGTCTGGATTGGCTATTGCATAGTAATTATTCAGAATTTGTTTTGTTCTTTGGAGCAATAGTAAAAGTATAGAAATAGAACAGAACATTTGATAGGTTAAAGATTGGGAACGGGAATGACTGGAAGACTGGGAAGGGGGTTAACTACAAGAGTGCTGAGTCCCTCATGACTGTGATGGGAGGCAAAAGGCTAAAGACAACACAGTGTTGGAGTTCTTCAGATTTGCCCTATTGTGGATTACATTTGCAGGCATAGTAGCCCTTCCAGAGTGAAGTTTGCCAAATTACTACTGAACAGGCCTAGCAGTGTTTGTGGTGGGTACTTTTAAATAAAATATCTATTTGTTTATTGTTGGAAGCACTTATAACTTTCCGTTTTGGGGGAGAATTATATGGAATTTGCAGGCACTGTGGCATTGTCTTATGGGATGGATCCCAACAAATTTCAGAGGGATTTCTGTAGTTCACATGCAGAGTGCACTGCTGTATTCTAACTGTTATGTACTGAAGTTCTCACCCTGGGCCAGCAGGGGGATGCTGTAGATAGTTTTCACTCAGGTCCACATATGCAAATAAGGAATTGAAAGTGACGTTCAGTGATTCGATAGTTACAGAAAGTTGTTACTGTTGCTTTGTAGTTGAGCTCTGTATAAGCAGGTTGGCTGAACCCTTCAATTCAGTTCTGTTCTGGCCTGTGAATAAACAAGAGCTGTCTGAAGAATCACTGTGTCGTCTGATATGTTCACTCACAACTTAACACTAACCTAGAGTCTATTATCACTCAGAGAAACTCCCACCTGACCGATCATCTCCCTCTGGTGCTTACATGACCTCTACCAAACCCTCGTTGCACAAAGACACAGGCAGAATAAGCTCACTTCAGAAACAAAATGGTACAGATCAGGCTGGGTTGCTGATGTTTCCTCTTGCTCCTTTCACTTCAATGCCTCCTTTGTCCCCATTGAACTCTTAATGATAGTTCAAAATCACATAATGTTTCTTTGCAAATGTGTGGTGCCATATTAATCACTAGATGAGGACTGATATCATCGGAATGTATCCTGCCACCACTGATGGCTGCAGAATATCTGATTGATATTCCTCGCTTGTTCAAAAAGTCTTGGTGCCACGTATAACGGACTTGAATAATTATCCACGTTGGTCATGCTGATTTATCAGTGAAGTTAAAATACAAAAGGCAATTAAAGAAATTCAATTCCCTTGCTCCATTCCATATGCTAATTTACTGTCTGCTTCTATCCCTTCGGATTGCTTATTCAGTGCTTCAGTTACCATTCTTTTTCTTTGTCCCCGCTACCACCACTCACTTTCCAGATCGCAAGTGCTCAAAGTTCCATTTATTTTTTTAACGTCTCTTTTTGGTTCTTCTTTCTCATGAGATGAGGTCGTTTACTTTTGAAATGATCAACCACCAATGCAGATTCCAAGGTTTAGGGGGCTTTGGACAAGTTACCCTCAGCAGACCCCCAACCTCTTTCCACTGTGCCCTCACACCACATGTGTTTGTGATTCGAGGACCCGATCCCCGCTTGGGGAATGAAGACACGTGGACACAGTACATTAGGTTAATGGGCAAGAAAAGGCCACAACTTTATTGATTACAGCATGTGAGAAGGTATTGGCTTAGGCATTGGACCACGGACAATTTGACTCCACCCACTCGGAGAGGGGTGAGTCTGATGAGGGGTTAACCACCAGTAGGGGGAGCCTGTTGATGCTAATACAACTATAAGCTCTCCCCTGATGTCACCGAGGGTCGTGCCATGGCCCCCCGCCACACAGGGCATCGGACAGGATCCACAACCGCCGGATTCCTTTAACGGAATACCCAAAAGTGAAGGGGTAGGCGATGGCCACACCTTGCCCTTCCATACACCAACAACACAGGAATCGTCTCCCGGTCACAACCCCTCCCCTCCGGAAGGAGGAGAGGCTTTATCTGAATACCCCCTACTCTGGAAGCACAGCTATGACCCCAACTGCCACTGTTGAATCTCTTGCATCCTAGTCTGTGGAGTTTTAAAGAGGATGGAGGAGGCACGCCTATGTGTATATCTATCTTGCTGCTGCTACTAACACCAGACCACATCATTGAGTCACTAATGTGCCAATATTCTTTAGGCGTGAAATCTGAGTCAGAAGCCAACTGCAAATTCTTGCAACAGAGATGCCTAGAGTAACCTCGATAACTGTTAAAATTATTTCCCCCTACAAACTTTAGCCCATTGCTAATTCTACCCTTGTTTGATTCTTAGTGAGCCATGAAGACAGGCTAAGAAAGCATGACCTAGATTCAACATTGTACAGAGAAATCCTCACAAGGGACACTTTGATGCATGTATGCTAATTAGACAATGAAACGGTTAATCAAAAGGGAAATGTATTTTGATATCCAAACTTGGGATGATGCATGCTACAGCAGCATTGTAAATCACAGATTACGCTCAGAGGAAGAATTTATGATGACAATTTTCCCCCGGCTGAATTGTTATAACCACTTTCCTTGTTGTCTACAATGTTATGGCATTGCACCTATTAATTTTACTATGAAAGTTCACAAGTGGGCACAACTTAATACGCAAGTCAACACTGCAGAGGAGGTTGGAACTTTGCGTAGGCACTGTTGAGTAACAAAAACAAAAAGGGGGCATGACTTTCTCATAATTATCTCGGCTTTGTGCAGTTCAACCTATGAAATTCACACAGCAATCCTAAATAAAGGAAGCTGATGCAAATTACACCAGCTTAAATTCAGCAGATATAATTTTCCCTTGTTCCGAATACTGGTCACGAGTGAGGCTACTTCTGGCTTAGAGGAAATAAGCCTGAAAAAGGTAATAATAATAATAATAATAATAATAATAATAATAATAATTTTTATTATTTATAGCCCCCCCCCCCATCTGGCTGGGTTTCCCCAGCCACTCTGGGGGCTCCCAACAAAATATTAAACAGAATAAAACTTCAAATATTAAAAACTTCCCTAAACAGGGCTGCCTTCAGATGCCTTCTAAAAGTCAGGTAGTTGTTTATTTCCTTGACATCTGGTGGGAGGGCATTCCACAGGGTGGACGCCACCACCGAGAAGGCCCTCTGCCTGGTTCCCTGTAACCTCACTTCTCACAGTAAGGGAACCGCCAGAAGGCCCTCAGCACTGGACCTCAGTGTCCAGGGTGAACACTTGGGGTCAATACATGCCTTCAGGTATACTGAGCCATGGCCATTCAGGGCTTTAAAGGTCAGCAGCAACACTTTGAATTGTGCTCGGAAATGTACTAGGTCTTTCAGGACTGGTGATATGTGTTCTCGGCGGTCACTCCCAGTCACCAGCCTAGCTGCCACATTCTGAATTAGTTGCAGTTTCCAGGTCACCTTCAAAGGTAGCCCCACGTAGAGCACATTGCAGTAGTCCAAGTGGGAGATAACTTAAGCATGCACCACTCTTGCAAGACAGTCTGCAGCCAGGTAGGGTCTCAGCCTGCATACCAGATGGAGCTGGCAGACAGTTGTCCTGGACACAGAATTGACCTGCACTTCCATGGGCAGCTGTGAGTCCAAAATGACTCCCAGGCTGCACTCCTGGTCCTTCAGGGGCACAGTTACCCCATTCAAGACCAGGGAGTCCTCCACACCCATCCACCCCTTGTTAGCCCAAAACAGTACTTCTGTCTTGTCAGGATTCAACCTCAATCTTTTAGCCACCATCCATCCATCCAAACAAATCTTTCAAGCAGAGTTTGACTCATACCTCCTGTTTTGTTGCCACAAGTTCTGTCGAGTTCCTGGTCACATGCCCAAAGTCAAGAGAGTTAGAGAAATTAGGAGGGTTGTATTTGGCCCCTGGGCAGTCCTCGTAAGTAGCTTGTTCACTTGTTCATAATTTCCTTTGTGTGAGCAAGAAAAGAAGCTTTTCTGCATTGCATACATTAAAAGATGGTTGGTCCTTTGCAACAAATAACTAACCAAGGGGTATGTGGGCAAGTTTGGATCTGGCATAGTTTATACCAGTGTTAAGTACACTGGCTTCACATGTTTAGGACTGGTCTAGAAGTTCAGTTTTTCATAATTTCCCGTTTTTAAAAAAAGTTCGCATAAAGATTCAGCAACATTTTAGTGTGAATTTAAGATGCCTATTGTATGTCATTTTGCCTAATACATACATACATTTTTTCTGAATTAATCTCCCCTACTATAATGCTTTTTTGTATATCATTTTCACTAATATATGCATTTTTACTGGAGTATATGCATTTTTGTACACATTTCTTGGCTGGAGTGCAAAATTCAGAGAAATGCGAATTTTAAAGATTTTTTTTTTTCATTAGTGTGTTGTTTTGAAAAGTGTGTATTAGAAAAAGTCACTGTTAAATGTGAATTGTATCTCTTCCTCATCACTAATCAGAGTATACAAGAAGGGTTTCTATGCCTTGCCATGAGGGCATGGAAGAATTGTTGCTATATTAAGGGAGCAATCCCATAGCAAGATCCACTGGGATCAGCAGGCTACGATTCCCTGTATCACCAGCTACACCATCATCTTCAGGTTAGCCAAAAATATGCTGGCATATCTCCCAGTTTGTAGCTTATCAGGACCCAGCTGGCTGAGCTAAGCAGATCTTAAGGCAACATAAGCCCTGAAAAAAGGGGCATTCTGGGAGCCTAGAGGAGGAGTTAGGCTGGATCCTGAAACCATTCAGCTTGAGCATGTGAGCTGGCAATCCAGGATAAATTAAGACATCAAATAGGGTGGTGAAACTCTATACTATTTTAAAGTTTGGTTTTCCATCTTCCAAGCTTAGGCAACCTCAGGTGGTAGTAGCCCTGCTGCTAAACAGAGATTGGTTATGGTGCAACTTCACACTAGCTTAACTTCCATCAGTCAGTTTCTTGTGTATAGGTTTGCTCCCAAAGGCAAAAATAAAAAGCAAGTTTTAAAAATAAAATAAAATCTGTAATCTGGGAATGTGCGTGTATGTTTTAAGGGCCTGCTGTTTGTTCCTAGTACAAAAAATCAGCACAAAGACAGAAGTGTATGTGATGCTCACAGAAAACTCAGTACGTTTCCGAGCACAATTCAAAGTGTTGGTGCTGACCTTTAAAGCCCTAAACGGCCTCGGTCCAGTATATCTGAAGGAGCGTCTCCACCCCCATCATTCTACCCGGACACTGAGGTCCAGCGCTGAGGGCCTTCTGGCGGTTCCCTCACTACGAGAAGTCAAGTTACAAGGAACCAGGCAGAGGGCCTTCTCGGTAGTGGCGCCCTCCCTGTGGAACGCCCTCCCACCAGATGTCAAAGAGAACAACAACTATCAGACTTTTAGAAGACATCTGAAGGCAGCCCTGTTTAGGGAAGCTTTTAATGTTTGATGTATTACAGTATTTTAATATTTTTTTGGAAGCCGCCCAGAGTGGCTGGGGAAGCCCAGCCAGATGGGCGGGGTATAAATAATAAATTATTATTATTATTATTATTACTCAGTAGAGAGGAGGGATGGTTTCTCTTCCTTCTTTCTAAGCTTTTGCAGAAGGCATAAATAGCACCTCGCTGCTTCACTGCAAAAGCTGACAGAAAGGCAGCTCTCTGTACATGCTGCAAGATTCAGGGAGAAGGAGCGATTAATGGCCACCACGAATGATGTCTAGCTTTTAAGCCAAGTCAAAAACTGTGGACACCTGTGAGTAGACAATGGGGTGGTTTCCAGCTTTCATTAAAAATTGATGTTGCTAGAATAAATGTTGAAACTTTTCACAATGACATCTTACATGAGAGACAAGACTCTTTCATGTTAAATTCATGCTATTCTGATTAAGGAAAAAATAATGTATACGGGGACAGGGGGACACAGAGTGACTTGCATAAAGACTACCAAGGACTCCTTTTAGGGACTCAAGCATGCTGCTCAGTTATAGCTGCTGGGGAAAATTATATACTATTCACTAATTAGATATGGGAGATAATTTAGAATTTGTTGTGGTGTTCCAAGGATGTGTGGAATTTTGCAGAGTTAGGCACAGTTCATTCGTACATATCCTCAAACATAAGGATGACGTTTTCTGTTTGTGCGAATCCCACCCACTCAAATTAGGATTCATAATCAGTAGAGATAGGTGAATATAAAAGTTTTGCTTCTCTGAGTTTCGCATATCCAGTTGAGAGTTAAGGATAAGCCCTGGAAGCAAAGATGTGAATACTAAATTGAATACTAAATACTAATACTAAGTGAATACTAAGTGAATACTGCCCACACACTGGGTTATGGAAAGAAGGTGAAAGTGATAAAAGCCTTAGCCTGGATGGAGGTCTTCATTTGCTCCAATACTCACGAAGCCTCTGCCTGGCATTGGTTTTTTTTAAAAGCTGGAATTAACTCAGAGTGGGACGCGGGTGGCGCTGTGGGTTAAACCACAGAGCCTAGGACTTGCCAATCAGAAGGTCGGCGGTTCGAATCCCCGTGACGGGGTGAGCTCCCGTTGCTCGGTCCCAGCTCCTGCCCACCTAGCAGTTCAAAAGCACGTCAAAGTGCAAGTAGATAAATAGGTACCGCTCTGGCAGGAAAGTAAACGGCGTTTCTGTGTGTTGCTCTGGTTCGCCAGAAGCAGCTTAGTCATGCTGGCCACATGACCCGGAAGCTGTACGCTGGCTCCCTCAGCCAATAAAGTGAGATGAGCGCCGCAACCCTAGAGTCGGCCACGACTGGACCTAATGGTCAGGGGTCCCTTTACCTTTAACTCAGAGTGATCTGAAGAAAGAAAATATAAAAGTGCCCCGAACATTATCAGAGTTGCTCTCCTCATCAAGTAGACATAGTCCCCACACAGCAGGGGTTAGGCAATGGCTTCCCCATGAAATGGTGATTGTTTCAGACAGACTTGAATTCTGCCATTTATTTTTTCACAAGTTCAGCACCGTAACTTAGCCATGGGAACAAAATAGATGTCACCCACTTGCAGATGAATGTGAAACTATTTTTAGTGGCCCTTGAACCTCTCACATTCCTCTCCCCATTGCAGATTTGGATGGAAATTGGCCATACGAAATGAAACCAGTGCTCTGGGGTCACTCTTTTAACCAAACGGACAGCACAATCTTATATGTACCTCTTCCAAAGTAAGTCACTTTGAGTTCAATGCGGCTCACTGCCAGCTGAGCATAGGACTGAAGAATAAAATTCTTTATTTCTATAACTGTAGATCAGCTACAATTAGCTACAGCCAATGATGCTGCCTGTTCCCTCTTCCCAACCCACAAAGCTGCTACTACAGTCATTGTCCACCTGCAAACTATTTCATAACTCCTCTAATCATCAAAAAGTATGTCCCTCATCAACCAGAATTATTTTAATGCTCTGTCTTTGATGTCCAATAGTAAATCCTTATCTATTCCAAGGAGCAGTTCCAGATGTATCCCTCTCCCCAGCCAACAGCAACTTTTCCTGATCATTTTAGTCACCCGGTTGATGAAGTAGAATGTTTAATCAAAAACATAGGAGGCCTATGTAGAAGATCAAAGGATTTGAGACAGTTTTCTGAAGGTTCTCTCCCTCCCCCCAAGCCAAGATGCTAGCCTTTCACTTCCCTCTAGGACTTGGCTGGGAGTCACAGTTTCTTTCAGCAAGTCTGCAGAACTTCATTGGGCTGTTGCTTTAAGTTTCGCTTGAGGGTTCCATGGTCTTCTCAAAACCAAACATTTCCAGAAGCTGTGTTCACTCTGCACAAAACTGAAACAAAATCTGTGCGACTGGGTTGGGCTCAGATTCTAATGAAATGTATTCTTAATACTTTTGGATATAAATTTATTATCATTGTTAACAAAAAATAGAATACATTGTTTCATTTGCATTCAGATTTGTAGCCTAGGCATATCAAATTCCTTCAAACTTTGACCTGGAGCTTTAATCCCAATGAGTGACCTCCAAATTATAGGCCTGAGTAGAGCTGCTATACCCAAGAACATAAAGTATTAATAGAGGTTTCTCAAAGATATGGGTTTTTATGTAGACCACCTTCACCTGTAAGACTGGATGTGCATGTGCTGTTTGAGAAAATAGACTGACCTTCCACAACACATCATCATTAGAGTTTGTCACGTGCAACATTTGCACAATGGCTCTACTTGTGCTCAAATGATTCCATTTCCGTTTACCCTCAAGGCCACCCTATCCTGTGTAGAAAAGCAGAACAATGAAGCTAGCTCCCCCAGCCCAATGCATAATGGGATTCCATGAACATCGCACAGAGATCTTCTTTTTCATGTTGCACAGAACATCACTATGTTGCATGCAAGGTCATTCAGTTTGTATTTAGGGCAGGCTTGGGCAGAGCTGGGACCAAATGGCGTCTCAAAATCACCCACCATTTTTGTGTGGGCAGAACCTGATGACAGCGTTTCCCCAATTTTCTCAAGAGGAGGAGAAAGTAGCCAACCATTTCTCAGGGTATGGCTTGCTATGAACAGTAATATAGCTTTGCCCCCCATCCCCAAGGTTTTTGTTTTATTTAGCTTTCTGTTCTTGCTGCAAATGAAGATGATGAAAGGAATTCCTTTCCTCACCAGCTTAACACATAGTGTAATGGTAGTCTGTAATTTCATAGAATTGTAGAGTTGGAAGCAAGAGTGCCAACTTGAACAAAATATTGGGGGGGGGCAGGTAAGCCCTGGCCCACATAATTGATCACATGATGTGGTGCACACACACCATTTGAATGGCAATGCCCATCAACTTTGGAGGGCTCCAGCCCCCTCAAATATTTTAGGGGGCAAGGACCACCCGGCCCCTAGGAGTTGACTCCTATGATTGGAAGGGACTCCTTAGTTTTAGGCCCTGAGAAACATGACCTGAGAAGTTCCTTAGCCCCTGAGTTTCAAGAGCAAGCAGAGTGTTTCAGAGGCTCCTCTGAATAAAACTTCTCCATAAAAAATATTCCTTATTTGTGGTGCCTGTTATTGGACCCACAAACATTACACGACCCCTTTGCTGCTTCTTGCCTTATTTCAAGTGCTGTTTGAATGGCATGACTGCTGCAAGGATATAGCAGTCAGAAGCATCCTTTTTAGTACTTTCATAATAATAATAATAATAACACAGTGACAGATTCATTTTCCATCCGTATGCTGGCTTCACTTCACCTCCATGGCACTTTGAGATGCATTAAGATTCCCTTGCATTTCCCCCACTTTTTATGTTAAGGCTGGGTATCCAGCTGTTCTCTTAATTAAGCATGCTGCAGGCAAGAATCTGCCTTTATGTACCTGATGAGAAAACTGTTGTAACTTTCCAGTGACTAGCTATGGCTTGGAGACAGAGATTCACAAACTAATGTAAGCAGGCGCTCCCTTCAAGAGAGCACCAAAAACTGTCACGTTCCAGATGAGAGATTTCCCTCTTGTTAATATTTTGCCACCACAAATTATGTGTGTTTAGTACTGTTGCTTAAAATTTTTGCCACCTGACAAATAGTGTTAAGACAACCAATTTACATCCAAGCACTTCCTGGGAGCAGAATTATTGAAATCTTGACATTTTGTGTCTGTGGGTCTGTAAAATGCCAACACTGGAGAACAGCTCATTATTTTCAGAGGAGAGGGTGCTGTGTGTTTGGGAAACCATATTATCTTGGGGGTTTTTTTGTCAACTGCATGGCACTTTTTAGAGCTGAGGAGAGGGGAAAATCCTTTATGCATTCTTACATACCAAATTATTTTAGACAATATAAAAGGGAGTCAACTCCGCAAAGCAGAGCACCTTCAGAATAGAATTGCTACTGAGTTTTGTCTAGAGAGGAAACTTTGAGGCATATCTGGGGGAGTCTGGCTTAAGCAGAACAGTTAAAGAAATTTGAGAGAAGCCAAGAGCATTTTGATGACACAAGTGACATTTTTCAGGGGCTGGTGTTCCCATACATTCTCACAAAGGGCCCATGGAAAACATGGATTCTGGTTGTCTTTCAGGTTGTGCCGTGGGCATCTAAGCAGCAGCTGCTCTGTTGTGTGGGGAAGGGAGAACTGTCTACATAGCGGTCAAGGTTGACAAGAACCAAAGCTAAATTGCCCAACAAATTCATCTAAAGTCAGTATCACTGTGAAGGAGCAAGGCAAGTAGAATGGAGCTGTGGTCCAATTCTTTTACCCTCAACCCAACTAACTCTGTGGTAGAGCATTTGCTTTGCATGCAGGTTCAATCCCGGACATCTTCAGGTAGGACTAGGAGTGAACAGTGAATGAAAGCCTGGGGAACTCCTGGTCGGTAAATAGACAACATTGAGATAGGTGGACCAATTGATTGACTCAGTATAATGCAGCTTCCTGTGTTCCTGTTGTGTTGTTCTTTTGTGCTGCTCTTGTGTTTGGATGCCTTGAAGACACTCCTCTCAGTGTGGTGTAGTGGTTAAGAGCGGTGGACTCGTAATCTGGTGAACCGGGTTCACATCTCTGCTCCTCCACATGCAGCTGCTGGGTGACCTTGGGCTAGTCGCACTTCTTTGAAGTCTCTCAGCCCCACTCAACTCACGGAGTGTTTGTTGTGGGGAAGGAAGGGAAAGGAGAATGTTAACCACTTTGAGATTCCTTTGGGTAGTGATAAAGCGGGATATCAAATCCAAACACTTCCTCTCTTTCTCCTCCTCCTCCTCCTCCTCCTCCTCCTCCTCCTCCTCCTCCTCCTCTCTCTTCTTCTTCTTCTCTTCTTCTTCTTCTTCTTCTTCTTCTTCTTCTCATGATTTAGAATTCTGGAAGATCAGAGCTCTGAAGTGCACCAGGAGAATTGCCTGCTTCAGAAGGAACAGTCAAAAATGAGATCAGCCATGTGGGAATTAAAACTATGATTCCCAAAGATCCATTCTACTCACGTTGCCCCTTGATGGGAATAAAGCCTAAAGAGGGATTAAACATGTAAGGGAATGTGGAGGTTCCTACATGTAGGAAGCACCTGAAGGATTGAGAGTGCAACAAAACAATTCTGCTAAGGGTAGTGAAATGTTTGAGGCTTCCTCACCATATGATGCTATAATGTTTAGGACTAGGGGTGTGTGTTGGATTCTGAGGAATTCCGAAGGGCAACAAAATGAATGTGATTTTAATAAATAAAAAAACAAAACAAAAATGGAGTCTCTAACAACAAAAGGGCCTCATCAACAAAACTGCCTCATCTCTAACTTTTTCACATTCTTGTATAAAAAGAAGCAGCACACTTCTGAATTAACTGCAGCTTCTGAACAGTCCTGAAAGCCATTCTCACCTAGAGTGCATCATTGTTAGTTAGCCTTCTCCAACATGGGACATTCCAGATGCTTTGGCTACAATTGCCATCATCCCTGACCATTGCCATACAGGATGAGAGTTGTATTCCAATGACACCTGGAGGGCACAAAGTCGGGGAATGCTGCAGTAGGCAAATCATGGTTAACAAAGCATTGACGGCTGAGGCAATGGTGGAGGAAGTTGCTCATGCAACCGGAGCAGCAAACATGATGCGCACCCGGGGGTGGGCTGCTCCGCCCACGGGGGCGACATGGGCGGCACCCAATACTCCCAGGGGTGCCAGCGCCACCCGCCAATTGCAAAAATACACCCGGCGTGGGCGCTTCTCCTTCCTGTTGCCTGGATAGCCACAGCCAACGTGAGCTTCCTTCCCTCCAAACTGCTACTATGGCAAGCACCTGGTTCAAATCCCTTCCGGCTTCTCCTCAGACCACATTCTGCAGTCCCATCCCACTTGGCCGCCCATCAATCCCATCGCAATCCCAGGCGCTTGTGCGGACAGGCACATCAGGGAGGGGTGTGTGTTCCTGTGTGTGTGTGTGTGTGTGTGTGTGAGAGAGAGAGAGAGAGAGAGAGAGAGAGAGAGCTGGTGGAGTTAGTGGCAGCTTCCTCAGAGCTCTGGGAAGGGACCACTGGTTTGGCGGCAGCTTCTGTGGCGGCAACCACAATCCCTCCTCCCTGCCCAGCTGCTCCTTCTCCACACACGCACCTCCTCCTCTTCGGTTGCCAGGTGAAGCGAGAGGGTGGGTCTGAAGGGGGAGGGACCAGCCCATGGACCAGCCGGGCCTGGAGCCGAGCCCGGAAGAACTGCCGCCACCGGGGAAGGCCTGTGGAAATGCGGGCATAGCGCCAAGGTGCAGCAGCTGTCGCCAGTGCCACAGCCGGGTCAGGGTCTCTTGCCGGAGGGCACTGAGGGTGGAGCAGGCGGATGCTGCCGCTGCCCAGAGCCTGAGGCAGGGCCTCTTTCCTTTCCTCCCTGTTACTTGGTTGCCCTTCTTTCTCTCTTGCATTCCCCCCTGCCTCACTTCTCTTTCGCTCTCTCAGCCTCGCGGCCTCTCCCTCCTTCCCACCCAGGGGGATTTTGTCACCCCTCCTAGGCGTGACACCTGGAGCGAACCCCCCCCCCTTGTGATGCCCCTGGGCTGAGTTCAAAACCACATTTGCCACGGAGAAGCAAACACTGTCAGCTCACCAGCTGCAACCTAGCAGCAAGCTTAGATCCCCGAGTACTGATTCACTATGAGTCTTAGAGAAGTGTAACTGCATCCAGTATAGGAAGAATGGACAAACTATGAGATCTAATCTGTCCCACCATCACCACCCCCTCTGCCTTGGCTAGACTAAGCAGGAAGCAATGGTATCTATAGAATCTATACTTCCATCACATTCTATGGTGATCAAGGGACTTATTCTAGGATCAAGCTCAACAGGTGAAGAGTTAGGGCTATGCAGATAGGAGAGGACTCAGTGGCTGGAGTTTCAAGGAGAAGGTTTAGTGGTATTTTTGAATGGATCTCTTTTCTTTGGCTTGCTTACTTCTGGATAAAAAACACTGAAGTTCAGACACTGCTGCAGCACAATTAAAACATGTTCTTTTATGCTGATCTTGGGTGGCCCAGCAATTATGAGAAAGGAGGCTATAGGGTGATACAGTGCCACCCTTTCTCAAGAAAGGGGTATTTTTTGACAGACATTTTGCTGACCACACACTGGTTTTTGTTGTTGTCATTGTTGTTTTTTGTAGTTTAATCCTGAAAATGTCCAAGAGAGGCCCTTTAAATTTAAACATTGCGGTAAATTTAACTCACTGAATTTCAAAAGAACCCTCCTGCCTAAATTTGGAGACACAGACATACATACATACATAGTAATGGGCTTCCAAACACAGATGTGATTTCCTGTGGCCTCTCTTTGGAGGCTGAAATGTTCCACGTAGCTCTGAATATTTCACTCTGCTTTTTACCCTCCTCACATTAAAGCAATATTTTGAGGATGCTGCATCTGCAAGTTTATGTCGCTTTAAACCTCGTGTTTTTGCATGGCATTGAGTAATTCACTTTAAATAGCACACCTGGTTGACAGCCATCCGTGCTCGTAACACTCAGCAAGCATTCCACTTGAATGGGTGAAGTGATTCTGGAGTGCCGTTTAGATGGAGGAGATGGCCATAAGAAATAATTGTGCTAAAATTGCTTTTCGCTAATTGTTCCCCTGAAGTTCCTTTGCCTCCCTCTCCTTTAAAACAAAATGTACATTTTTGGTTTGGTTTCAAGTCTTTATAAGATTGGTTTGTTTTAAGCATTCCCATCCTTCTGCGTTGGCATTGGCAGATCTCCACGCAAGGTTAACAGAAATGCATGCCACCTGAATTCTGGGACGGATACAGGGATGTTTAAAATGCTTTCCTCCAAATTCCTGTTGTTATCCTGCTGATTGCTCTTCCTTCTACCAACATTACAGCACCATGTGAATATTGAATGATCTGCTTGCAGTAGGGACCCGGGACAGTGGCATAAGCCACACATTTTCACTTATCAAGACCATAATGTTTTTGGAAGCAGGGAGCTGCTCCACATACCAATGGCTTTTAAAGACTGTAGAATGCTTTGAATTTACACAACTACTTACTGTAGTAGGAACTGGGGGTGGCTATGTTTTAAGAGAACACATTTTCCCATGTGGGCCAGTCTGTTCACAGCTCTGCTGCACTGCCCAGCCTGTGGAAGCAACTCTTCTTCCTCCTCCTCCTCCTTCTCTTCCTGCTGCTGCTGCTGCTGCTGCTGCATTTATTGATCTATTTATATCCCACCTTTTTCCACACAGGGACACTACTACAGAGTTCAATGAGACTTATTCCCAGGTAAGTGAGTATAGAATTCCAGCCTGTATTATTATTATTATTATTATTATTATTATTATTATTATTATTATTATCATCATCATCCATATTCTAGAAAATGGATGATTGATGATGATGATGATAATTATTATACCCCACCCATCTGGCTGGGTTTCCCCAGCCACTCTGGGCAGCTTACAGCATATATAAAAGCATAATAAAACATCAAGCATTGAAAACTTCCTGATACAGGGCTGCCTTCAGAAGTCTTCTAAAAGTTGTGTAGTTCTTGACAACTGGTGTTCCACAGGGAAGGCACCACTACCGACAAGGCCCTCTGCCTGGTTCCCTGTAACTTCGCTTCTTGCAGTGAGGGAACCAGAAGAAGACCCTCAGCGCTGGACCTCAGTGTCTGGGCTGAGCAATGAGGGTGGAGATGCTCCTTCAGGTATACTGGGTCGAGGCCATTTAGGGCTTTAAAGGTCAGCACCAACACTTTGAATTGTGCTCGGAAATGTACTAGGAGCCAGTGAAGTTCCTGTGAAGATTAATTCAGACCACATTTCTTGAAGTCTGTTAAAGCCAACTGCATTCATCATACTTTAAGGAAAACATTCTGCCATCGTTTTAGACTGCAAAGTAGATTGAACTTTTTGTTTTTGCTCTCTTTCCCGGATTTAATATGTTTGGCTGAGATTATGTTAATTAACTTATATTAATCAACCTGCAGAGGATTTGAGCTATTTCAGGGAGCTCTGTTTTGATCTGAGTATCTGAGTTCTTGAAAACGTTCCTCTCATTGCCCTAGTTGCCAAGGACATTGTTCAGGACACTGCAGAGAGGCAATCAACGAATTTGGATGGCACACTGATCTTACTAAAAGAAACCGCACGGGGTAGAAAGACTGAAAAGTGATTAAGGGAGAAGATCGGAGCAATCCTATAGCAGGGTCTGCTGGGATGAGCCGTTTAGGGTCTCCAGCTCAATCAGCTGATTCTCATCTCCAGTGGCATTAAGTTCCCAACCCTGGCACAGCCAAAGATACACCAGCCAGTGGTGTTGCATGGGGAGGCAGAGGGGTGGTTGCCCTGGTTGTAAAATTGTTAGGGGCGCAAAGTTTCAACACCCAGTGCTCCTGAAATACAGCTGTCTTTCTAGATGCAGTAACAGCGGCAAGAATACTATTGGCCCAAAAATGGAAGCAAGAAGAGTTACCAACAATGGAAGAATGAAGGATGAAATTAATGGACTATGCGGAACTTGATAAACTAACGGGAAGGATCTGAAACCGGCGGGACCAGAAGTTTACCGAGGACTGGAGTAAATTTATGGATTATTTGATAAATATTTGTGATGATCAGATGACGTTTGTAGGTTTGCAAGAAGTTCTGTGAGGAATAATATTAGAAATATTGCAAAAATGGAGAAGGAGATGTGATATGTTAAGAGATGTAAAGGCAATAATAAGTTAGGAAATGCGTAAGAGGTGATTAAGATGGAGGATTATCAGAGGTGCTGATGGAAGTCCAATAAGAATGTGTTTGTGATAAATTGTGTGGTATGTTTTATAATTTTGTATGTTAAAAACCAATAAAAATATTTTTAAAAAGGAAATACAGCTGTGTGCTTCTGTCTGTAGGCTCTTTTGAAAATGGCTTCTCCATGTGAACCAGGAAGTGACCTCTCTAGACAAGGGAATGACTCTTCTGATCTCTATGGCTGTGATCTCCTGGGTGACACAGACACCAATGGGCATTGAATGCACAGGCCTAAGCTATCTGTTTCCCACCTCCTCCACACAGCCCCGAGCACTGGCAACCCATGCTACACCACTGATGCCGGCATAACATGATCAGCCAGGGTTCAGCTGCTTGAACGGAGGTTGGTTTAAGTCCCCTCAAAGGAGTGTTCCTAAACAAACTGAGGTGGGGGGCTTGGGCTGGATCCTAAGACCGTTTGCCACAAACACATGACCTGGCAACCCAGCAGAGAACACTGTTTAAAGCCTTGTTTTCACTCTGCCAGGCTTGGGTGGAACAGCAGCTCCATTGCTGAATGGGAATTGGATCTGGTGTAAATGTACGCCATCTTAATATACACTGGTTTGCTTTCTGCCAGCTTTTTATGCATAGCGTTGCTCCCTATGATCATATGAGTTTCATCTTCAAAATTGTAGGGTCGCCACTGAGACAGAATTATACTTTTCTACCAGAAGAATCCTTTGAGGCAGTTGCTAGACTTGACAAAAATTGGGAAAGCAAGAAAAATACGCTGTTGTTGTTTTTGCAATTTTTTATTTCTGTGGTGTTTTACCAGCATATAGGAGCACATGTGCACATCAGCAAGGCACTGAAGAAAAAGAATTTTGAAGTAATCAAATGGATGATCAGATCAAGACTGCATTACTACTACTACCACACTCAAATGCATTTATAAAGTAGAGGGAAGAAAAAGATTGCAAACAAACAGAATGTCCAATTCCGGAATTACTTTTAGGAGTTCTCCTTATCGACACAGATTTGTGAAGGAGTGAAACTCAGAACAAAGGATTTCATCCAACCAATAAATAAACAGAAGAGTGGAACATTGTTATTCTTAATATGGACAATTGAATTGGCTGGGACCAACCATTTTACAAGACGCATTGGCAAAGCTCCACAGATTTAGCCCTCTGCAGGTGTACCAGCTTGCCCAGAGTAGAACACGAGCCTGTTGTTTCCCTCATGATATTGCATGCCATTATACAGTATCCCACGCCCATCTTTCTGGCACTGCAGCTTTTGTGGCTGCCAACCTAGAAGGCAGGAAGCATTTCCTTCACAAAACAAAGACATTCCTCACATGCACATGCACACGGACACTTGGCCCTTAAACAAAGCCCACTTCTTTCTCCTTGGGTGAAAGAAACCCTGCACATGCTCTCAGGCTGCCAATCCAATGTTCCAAAATGCACAGCAAACCTGATGCAATGTGATGGCATCTATACATTATGCTGACTAATGCATTTTACTGTTTGTAATGCACAGTTTTGTTTTGTTTTCTTAAAATAATGCTTTTATATTGTCAGCCACCTTGGGGACTCCTTCAGCTGAAAGGCAGACTATAATGAAGTGAATGTATAACTAATGCATTTCATACTATTTGGCTGTTGCCAGAGGCATCCTAAGTAGTGCAGAAGCAGTGCTTAGAGTCAAAACCATTTGAATCGCCTTGGCACATCCGACATGCTAGTTTTATGTGAGCCAGGACACCAATCTGTCTGGAAGAATGAGGTTTGTGTCTGAAATTGATGACCTAATAAGGGCTTATCTACTTTTACCTTTCTTCTGCTCTTTCTGGACATGGTTTGCACTTTAAAGCTATGTGTCTTAGCATCTCTCCCCCTTTTTCCCCTTTGGAACTTTCTGTGCAAAAACTGCTCTTTGCTGCTGAATCAGAGCAAATGGCAATCTGTGGGGAGAAAAGACCAGGCTTTTGCAGGGAAACTCCAGGGGCAAGAAAGAAAAAAAAGAGTGCTCAGACACAGAGTTTGAAAGTGTGAACATGTGCGTGGAAAGCGTGGGGCAAATGTTTAGTGTGGATGAGTCACCTAGAGCTAACCCAACAACAAAACTCCCTCTCCCATAGACCCTTGTGACACACTATTTGAGTGGGGCGTGTAACGTAAGTACCTAATAATTACAAGCAGATTTTTATTTTTATTTTTAAAGGAACAACCCTATAATAAATATTAGCAGTGCACTTTTCCATCATCATTCTCAGGTCTCAAAATCAAGAGAACACTCTCTGTCAAATATTTTAGGGCCTAAGAGAAAGTTTGAAAATATTCAAGCACAGAGGAGATTACCGGTTAAGGTGGGTCTTTCTTAAACATTTCCCACCCCCTCCCTATCCTGAAATTGTCTTTGCTGCTTCTCAGAGCATTCATTGGCAGCCAGTCAGGCTGCCATTTTCTTCCACAATTTCTTGGTAATGCTAATGCTAATATCATGATGCATAGTGGTGGGGGGAAGGGAGTAGCAAATACTTACCCTCCAACATTTCTTCAATGAAAATAGGGACATCCTACCGTACTCTCCAACATGTCTCTGATGAAAATGGGAAGCCCTAAGGAAAAGCGGGACATTCCAGGGTCGAATCAGAAACCAGGATGCCTTCTGTAAATCTGGGGCTGTCTCTGGAAAATAGGGGCACTTGGAGGGCTTGCAAGTACTTCAAGTAAGAACATTTATGTAAAAGATAAACAGAAAAAAAAGACAGAAAAGATTTAAGAAAGATGCTGGCACCACACATTTAATGGGAAGCCCCTTCTCCCCTGAGCTAAAATATTTTACAACTTTCACTTAGCCCCTAATTCCCCCCCTTCATACTTTCAAGCTTTCTAGCACCTCAACAGTGCAAGAAATATAAATAAAAGATTATGCTTTGGTGCAGCAGTAACATATTGCTAAAGCGGGGGGGGGGGGGACCCACACACACCAAAAACCAAACAAACCCAGAGATTTGCACACCAAATACACTTCTAAGCAGCGCTTTATCCTTAGAAGCTGCATGTGAAAGAGTCATCCCTGATCATTTACTTTGCCGCAATACAGAGCAACCTCTGGGTAACCACACAACTAAAAAGTCAACGACCTCATTAGTGGTATCTGACCAAACAGGAAATAATAAGGAAAGCACACCTTCTGGTAAGGCTTCAATGAATAAAATATATGGAGGCATGAAACGAGCGAGGTTTGCACTGTGGGTCAGCAACAAACCAGGGGGCCATTTTAAATCACCTACCATTCTGCCCTTTCCTCATAATCGCCAGCCCTCTCTTCACCTTTCCATTGCTATGCCACCTTTGCTGCCCATGGAAATGAGGGGACAGTGGTGTTTTCCCCCTCCCTCCTTTTCTCAAGTCCATATTTTTTCCTCTTCCTCTCTATCCTTTCTGCAAAGTTTTCTGCAACAGGAGGAAGAAGGAGAGCTTTGCATGGCAAAAGGGAGGCCATGTGACATATTTCAGGACGTCAGTGTTGACCTAGGGGTCAGGGCTGCCACCTTTCCTCCACGGTTGAGGGTCAAGATGGCTGTGATGTTGAGAGGCAGGAAAGGGAAGGTCTCCCAGGGTGAGAGACAGGCAGGGTTGCCATATTTCAAAAAGTAAAAACCAGGACACCCCGAAAGTCATTGAACTTTTTTAGGAAGACCCCAAAATTGTTTGGTATTTTATGAAAAAGCCACTTCCACCTTAAGGAGGAGGTGGAGTTGTGGGTTTCACGGCCCCTCCATGTGCGCAGGGTGTGGGAGGCCAGCACCGCGTGATTGGGGGATTCCCAGCTGCATCACACCCTAGCTGGCCAATCGGGTTGGTCCGGGGGTGTGGCCTGCCCCATAAAGGCAGGACACAGCCAGGGATCTCCCTTTTTGTCCACCCAGACTTCAAGCAGATGGGCTGGAGTCAGTTATAGTCGGTTAGGTCCAAAGCCTATGCCAATACCACTCAACACCTGTAACCAATAAAGTTGTGGCCTTTTTTAGCCCATTAACCTTCAATAATTGTATCATGTGTAATTATTTCTACCGGGGGGGGGTAGGGAACTCACCACACAATACCCCCCAAACCAACAAATTTTTGGTTGACTTGCCAAAGATCCAAGACAAACCTTCACCGGAAATTTCCCTCAGATGTCACTTCCACCTTTGAAATCCTGGTAGTGTCTGGGGAAATCCAGACGTATGGCAGCCCTAAAGAAAGGAAAGCTGAGAGGTCCCCCCCTTCCTGTGTGAGACAAGGGTTAGGAGCTATCTTTGAGTTAGGACTCTGTATTCTCTCTCTGAGGGCAGGGCAGAGTGACCTGGAGGGTCACATTTGCCCCTAGGACCTAACATTCTCCACCCCTGCTCCAAAGTGACATGTTCCACATTGACCTTCAGAAGAAGGAAAACTATACCCCTTCCTCAGAGCTTAGTCCTAGAGACTACTGTTTCTCTATTTTTATATAAAAAAATATCTTAACAAGCTTCTTGTTTGGTCTACAAGACCTCTTTACACAAGTACGTCCCTGTTGAGTTGTGACATGGTGGGTGAAGCTTAATTCATTAGCTTCAGCTAAGCTCTTTGAGAGGCTATGTAGAAAAGTATTCCATCAGGCCAAAATTTATTATTAATTATCATCAGAGTTGGATGGATTTAATTCATGTTTGATGCATCGCCACAGGGATTTACATTTAACGGGAAAGAGAATCAGGAATGTGGATTACAATGAGTCCCCCCCCCCCACTTTCCCCCCTCCATAAGCTTTGCTACTTTGTGGCCTGGAATGATTTTGCCTTTAGTAAGCTACACAGAACTTTAATCTTTCTGCTGGGTAAGGCTCCCTTCTCGTGGATCCTGGATCTGAAGTACATGCAACACTCACAGTCAATTCCCCACTAACTACTGAGATATTACCCAACACTCCCTATTTACGAGGGGTAGTCTTCATTTTCTGATCCCTGTTGCTGTCCAAGGTAACTTGTTAATACTAAGTTACTACCAAATCACCATTCAGGGTTCACCAAACTTCCCAAAACCTCTAGAACACAAATGTCCGCATTACACAAAACATGCACATTAACATGCGTGCATCAAATTACACCCTGTGTCTTTCACAAAGTGTTGGATTTCGCAACTGCAGACATCATCCTGTGACTATTATGTAATAGATGTAATGTAGTATTTTGCAAAAAAAATCTGTAATTAGAATATAAACTTAAGCAAAGTGATCATTGACATTATGATTTTCTCCCCAAGTTGTAAAGTGTTTCCTTTTCGCAAGAATATACTGTACCTCGCAATACCAATTTAACTTAATTGGATGCTCTCAAAGGCAGCAATGCTATTTGAGTGTGTGTTTTAAGTGGTATGTGTGTGTGTGTGTATTCCTTAGGAAGTTGGATCAAGAAAAAAAATGAGGTGTTTGGGGGTTTTTTAGTTAAGAGGAAGAGGAGATAGAAGCAACTCAAAATGGTAGCCGTTGAAAATACATTCAAACTTCATTTTGCAGACGGGATCCATTCCGGAGGCCCGTCCGCAAGCCAAAAATGATGCACGTTGAAGTGCTGCATCTGCTACCCGCACGGTGTGATTTAGCGCTTCTGTGCATGCGCGAGCGACAAACCCAGAAGTAACCCATTCGGGTACTTCTGGGTTTGCAGTGGACGTTCACCGAGGCAGACGCAAGCAGAGGCGGATGCAGAACGAAGTTTGACTGTAAAGGCAGGTAGCTAAGGGTCTGGCTGTCTACTTCAAGTCAGTAAGAGCCAAAAGGCACTTGGTGGGAAGTTGCAGCACAGGGGCAGAGGCTGGGTAGCCACAGCAAAAGTTTTGTGGGTGCCTGGGCAGATCGTGAAGCTGAGGCTCCAATACTTTGGCCACCTCATGAGAAGAGAAGACTCCCTGGAAAAGACCCTGATGTTGGGAAAGATGGAGGGCACAAGGAGAAGGGGACGACAGAGGACGAGATGGTTGGATAGTGTTCTTGAAACTACCAGCATGAGTTTGACCAAACTGCGGGAGGCAGTGGAAGACAGGAGTGCCTGGTGTGCTCTGGTCCATGGGGTCACGAAGAGTCAGACACGACTAAATGACTAAACAACAACAACGGGCCCCCAGGGCCCCCAGAAGTTGGCACCTATGGACCTTTGTTCTTAAGCTCAGTGGAAACTTGGAAAAGCACAGAGTCCCCCAAGACTAGAGAAATATCACTGTTGTTACTGAAACTCTTCCTCCCCCGCCCCCCACTTCCAATGTAATTCTACAGATGTTTTGCCCAAAGAGATGCCCCCTCCCCCAATTTGCTTCAAGTTCTGTGTCAAGAACTTGGGTGGAAAATTTAGACAAAGGTGAAATAAATAAACAATGAACCCTCACATCCTAGTTCAGAAGCATCTTTGGAGGCAGTGCCAGACACACCGGCAGGAACACACTTTGCTCCTTTGAGCAGGCAGCCAACTGTGCTCGACTTGAATATTCACGAAGCCGCACTGGGCTGTAACTCAGAAGCAAAACATTTACAAATACTTGTGTTGTTCCACAGGGAAAATCTGCATAGATTTGTCACTGTTTTGACATTAAACAGTTTTGAAATGCTGAGCATTTGGGTACCTTTTAAACCATTCAGTTGTAAACTGCAGTAGATTAATCTAAGGTACTTATGTAATTTGTTAGAAGTTGTGTAAATTACAGGCTCAAAGAAATGCATACTTTATGTTCCGTCAGTCGGTTTTGTCAGATACATTATTGGCGCTCTTCTCCTTTGCCTTATGTACGCTTCTCTTGGGCATATATACTGAAACGCTCAAGTGCCTTCCTACAGCTATTTCCTGAAGCAAATAATATATTTACATTCTCATTCCAGTAAATAATGTCACGGATTTGTGTAAGTAAATCCACTCCCAGTGCACCTTATCTCCAAGACAGGAAATAAGGATGGATTGGACATGCTCATTTTAATGTGTCTCGGCACTATTTTTAACCCCTTGACTGCTCCATTTGGTTAAGTAGGCATACTCAAAAGGCCGATAGAAGGAAACAAGGATTATCATCCGGTTACAACTAATCATATAACATAGACACACTAGGTTGGTAATATGGGAAGCTGTCTCATGCCAAGTCAGACCATTAGCTCACCTAGCTCAGCATTGCTCATGCAGACTGGCAGCAGCTCTCCAGCATTTCAGCATCAGGGATTTTCTATGGGCAAAGCAGATGTTGTATTACTGATCTAGAACCCTCCCCCAACTACAACCCTCTCAGACTGTGGGATGTGAAACACAAGAGCAGTCAAGTACAACATTCCTAGAGTGAACATGTTTACACATGGGGAGGAATGTTTGTCCAGCCAGCAGGTAAACTTCCTGTTTCCTTCTGGGCTGGGACAGACTTCCTCTGTGTGTGACTAGAGGTGGGTGTGGCCTCACCTGTACAGGTAACAAAAGCATAGGACTGGCCACCATCTCTCTCTCTGTGACTACTTTCGTCGAAGAAGCAACATCTGCTTAGCCAAAGATGCTCTCTTGGCCTCCAGCCAAGAGAGGACAAAGGGACTCTCTCCTTATGAGATAGTTTCCAGGTGTATGCTACTTTTCTAAGATAAGTCTGCCTTCTGGGATCCAACTGTGAACAGAATGTGAGTAAACTCTTTTTATACTTTTATAGAAGACTGTGTCGTTGTTATATTTTATGAGGGAATAAGGTGAAAATACCAGAACAGTTATTATAGAGGCTTAAGCGAGCCTGAGCAAACACATCCGCTGTGAGTTTAAAAATGGGAATGTTACTCTGCTAAATTGTGAACTTGTTAACACAAGTTGGAAAGAACATAATCAAACGATATATCCTCTCCTGCATCCCTGAACATTCCCACATGGACCACAACCTTTGTTAGCAAAGCCATTTAAATAACATAGAGTCCAGAGACAAAAGAAGTCCTGTTAACACTTCGATGCAACAACTGAACAAAAACAATGTATAATTTCAGGTGAACAGAACTGAGATGTTTTGTCTTTCTTACTTCAGGCCTTGTACATAACAGAGAGACTTAAATACAGATAAATGCAGATAAATACTCCCTCGGAATCATTGAAATGTAGAGTTGGAAGAGACCCCAGGATTCATCTAGATCACCCGGTGCAATGCAGGAATCTAAACTAAAGCATCCATGACAGATGGCCATCCAACCTCTGCTTAAAAACTTCCAAGGAATAAGAGTCCACCACCTCTTGAGGGAATCTTTTCCACTTTCCAACAGCTCTTACTGCCGGAAAGTTATTCCTGATGTTTAGTCTGAATCTCCTTTCTTGTAACATGCATCCATTGGTTTGGGTCCTACCTTCCAGAGCAGGAGAAAAGAAGCTTGCTCCATCTTCCATGTGGCAGCCCTTTAGATATCTAATATTTGAACCAACAGCAAACATAATTCCAGTCTGCCTGGTTGCTAAGAGACACCTTCACCACCACCACTCGCTTAGTTAGCTAACTTACTGAAGACAGAATTATGTTACAAATTGAATGTTTGCTGCTGTTTCACCATATCCCACTGGTTCCCTCCATTCCATCAGGTTTCCATTATGACTGCTATATTTATTCTGTCCTTTAAGACCTAGGACTCCAGCTGCCCCATCTTGGGTCAAAAGCATTTAGCATTAGCATATCAACACCTATACACAGTGTGTCTCTACAAATGCCTTTAGCACAGGGGTAGGCAACCTAAGGCCTGGGGGCCGGATGTGGCCCAATAGCCTTCTAAATTCAGCCCGTGGATGAGCTGGGAGTCAGCGTGTTTTTACATGAGTAGAATGTGTCCTTTTATTTAAAATGCATCTCTGGGTTATTTGTGTCAGGAGCTTGTCCTACTCTCAAGTAGGACCCTGGCAGAGACACATGCCCGACTGGCATGTTCCCTCCCTCCTGGTCGATCGTTCAGGAGCTTCAAAAGCTTTCTTCTGCCCGAACATCACAGCGACCGATGCCAACAGACACCGGCACACTTAGGGATCCACAGAGTCTTCACAGCTTGTGTAACAGACCTCAGCAACTCAGCATTTTGGCTAATCTACTTTATTTACATATAAACACACACGGAGCACTGCAATATGGCTCCCTCTCTCTCTAGCATCGGACAGCAAAGAGAAAGAACAAAGGACAATATTCCCACTTCATGGAACACAGTAACACAAACATCCTGTCTCCGTCACTTCCCACTCTGTGGAGTCAAAACATATACTGTCATGTGATAGACAACAATCCCATGACTGCAATCATGGAGCAGGAATTCTAACATTTGTGGGGCCTGCCTGGTGTTTTTACATGAGTAGAATGTGTGCTTTTATTTAAAATGCATCTCTGGGTTATTTGTGGGGCATAGGAATTCGTTCATTTCCCCCCAAAAAATAGTCCGGCCTACCACATGGTCTGAGGGATGGTGGACCGGCCCATGGCTGAAAAAGGTTGCTGACCTCTACTTTAGCACATGTCTTGTCATATGGCATGTGAGCCTCTTTGACTTGTCATCATGTCCCCGTGTACTGTCAATATCTAGCTTTTGAGACCCACCCTATTCCTGCAATTTATTTTTACTGTTTTTAATGGTGAGTTTTAGATTGTTCTGACCTGCCCTGGGATCTGGCGATGAAGGCTGAGCAATAGTTATTGTTATCTTTATTACTATTATACCCCTCCTCATTTGGACCATCAAAAACAGTTTCACCCTCACCCCTTAGGGGAAATTCATTCTGAACTGGGCACATCTCAGATCCTGTTGACTTTATATCATTTTGGAGAAGTGCAAATTTCAAAGGACAGGGATAGATTTGCATTAAAATTTCAGATCGTCCAAGTGTTCCTATTTCCCAGGGACAGTCCCAGATTTACAGAAGCCACCCCGGTTTCTGTTTTGATCCCAGAATTTCCCACTTTTCCTTAGGGCACCCCTATTTTCACTGGATAAATGTTGAAGGATATGGAGTTATGCGACCCCCCAAGCGAAGGAGATAAGTAACCATACAACCTTTAGAAAACATATGAAGGCAGCCCTGTGTAGGAAAGTTTTTTGTGTGGTTTTTTTTTTTTAGTGTTTAATGTTTTATTATGTTTTCATATATTTTGGAAGATGACCAGAGTGGCTGGGACACCCCAGTGAGATGGGCAGGGTATAAATAATAAAATGATTATCATCATTCCTATTTTCATTGGGAAAATGTTGGAGGGTATGCAACCTCCCACAACTCTAATCCTTCCCCTGCAGGATATAATTAGCTTTCCTCCAGTCAGATGGGTGGGATATTTAAAAAAAACAAAACCTTGTTGTTGTTGTTGTTGTTGTTGTTGTTGTTGTTGTTGTTATGGAATAGGACATCTCTATTTTCATTGGAGAAATGCTGGAGGATATGAAATTTGAACTGGATGAATTTACACACACACACCCCAGCCACCCTCAGATTGAACTCAGATTGCATCCTTATCCAGTCTTTTGTATGTATCACTGTGCAAAGGAGCATAAACATAGATGGACGAGTAGATATTAAATAAATATCTACTCTATATCTAAATATAGATATAGATATAGATATATAAATATCTACTCTAATATCTAAATAAAATATTAAATAAATACAGTGATAGGTAAAGGTAAAGGGACCCCTGACCATTAGGTCCAGTCATGACCGACTCTGGGGTTGCGGCGCTCATCTCACTTTATTGGCCCAAGGGAGCCAGCGTACAGCTTCCGGGTCATGTGGCCAGCATGACTAAGCTGCTTCTGGCAAACCAGAGCAGTGCACGGAAACGCCGTTTACCTTCCCGCTGGAGCTGTATCTATTTATCTACTTGCACTTTGACGTGCTTTCGAACTGCTAGGTTGGCAGAAGCAGGGACCGAGCAACGGGAGCTCACCCTGTCGCGGGGGTTTGAACCGCCATCCTTCTGATCGGCAAGTCCTAGGCTCTGTGGTTTAACCCACAGCGCCACCAGCGTGCCAAATACAGTGGTACCTCAGGTTAAGTACTTAATTCGTTCCGGAGGTCTGTTCTTAACCTGAAACTGTTCTTAATCTGAAGCACCACTTTAGCTAATGGGGCCTCCTGCTGCTGCTGCCACACCGCCGCCACATGATTTCTGTTCTCATCCTGAAGCAAAGTTCTTAACCCGAGGTACTATTTCTGGGTTAGCGGAGTCTGTAACCTGAAGCATCTGTAACCCGAGGTACCTCTGTAGTAAAGACTCCAGGCCAAATCCTCCCTCCAAGGTTCAGCATTGACAAACACGGCACATAATGTACACGATACAGCTAGGAACACAGGTGCACAATGATCTTTTATAGTCCAGACCTTCACTGCATGCTTATAGTCAGGGTATCAGTACTGTGGCAAGCAGCAGCTAGCTGAAATTTCCTCATCTTCTTTCTACTCTTCCACCACTTCCACCCGAAGAAGCATCTGTGTACCCTCCCCACTTCACATGAAATCAGCTTTGCTATTTGTCTAAGAGCGTTCCAAATTCCACCTAGAATTATTCAACTGCAAAAGCTGGTGCTAATGAACGAACACCTTCTCACTCGTTATCTCAATTCGGACTTAAAAGTGTGATATGATTTAGCCGTTTGACAGTGTATTCAGCTTTAATCATACACGGCATATTAGACTTCCAGCCTCCTCCCTCTCTTTTCCCAACTCCATCCCTGAAGTAGGAGGTCAGTAGTAAAAGTGAGAGTTCAGTGCTTTGGAGAGGTGCTGTGATTTTGTGTGCGTATAAGAAACACGCAGAGTTATCAATCTGCAGATACAATAGAGGATTTTTGACTACATGATCTTCAAAAGCTTGATAGTCACCAATCACAACACTATGTATAACTTATCTATCTATTTATTTTAGAAAACCGATACAAAATAAAAGTTGCAAGACTAGGAAAAAATAAGTTTTACCTAGCACCAAAAAGTTGTCAATGTGTCAGGGTGGGGGGAAACATTTCACAGAACGAGAGTCTCTCTTCATTATTGCCACCCACAGAAGGAAGGCCCCAAGCGACCACCTCATATTTGCAGGTACCTTTGTAAACACTGGTCAAACACCAAATGTATTTAATTTCAGATATTGATAATTAATCACAATGTTGAATTTGGCAAAAAAAAAATTGTTGTCTCCATATCCGCTGTGCTATTAATATTTCATTCCCCACCGTTCCAACTAAATGAAAATTGCATTTGAAGAAGGAAGACTTGTTTACCGCAATTGACATTTCCTCAGATATGGCTGGTAGGAGCCGTCTTCCTGAATAATGACACAATTTGGGGGTGCTGTCATTGTGAGAGGCCAGGGTAAGAGGTTTTTGGAATCCAAATCTATTCAGATCTAATGCAAAGAACACAGTCGTGAGAGGTGCCTCGAGGCTCCATTTGATTTGCCTTTGGAATATCAAATCACCCAAGAGTCTAAGATGAGATGAGCTGACACATGAGCGCCATATACCGAAGGTGACAGAACGCCTTGCTTTTGATTGTGCTCAGACTTCACAGCTCTGCTCTTCATCTTCTCTCATTTCCACACAACTCCCCAGGTTGCAGGACTGAAGGCTCTGTGTGAGACTATGAGAGGCATTTGCTTCCCCAAATTGACAGCTAGGTGAACTTGGGGTGACTTGGTCAGCGTGTTGGAAGGCACAGAAGAGAAATTTATTTGGTTCATATTTTAAAGTGAACCAACCTATTTTGCCAGCCCGTGATGTTTATCTGGATTGGAACACAGCTATCAGCTGGATTACATTACTCCATTTTTGGGTGATGTCGTTTCAGAACAATCCTGTTGGAGGAAGAACCAGGAGAGCTCTATAAGTGTGCTCCTGACTGCTCATTTATAGCCTTGGTTTGAATTCAATCCAGGCTGCAAAAGAAGAGAAAAGAACTGCCTTCTTTTGCAGGTGCAGCTCAAGCTATGTCTGCAAAGGAAGAGGTTTTCTTGAATTCAAGGTGGGGAATGCAAAAGATGAATTGAGAGCATGCTCTAAACACACTCCCCACTCTTCCTCCACAGCCGAAAGTCACAGCTTTGTTGAATGTGGTGCTTTTTTTCCTCTGACGATACAAAGGCACCCTATTCAAAAAGTGCAGCCTTTTAGCCACAAGGGAAGAATTGAAAGTGCAATTCCTTTTAGCTGTGGCTTGGAGGTTGAAGCTACAGCTCAAGCTTCCCCATGTTTGATATCATATATGATCTCAGCCTGGTAGGCCTCATTAGACTCAAAGGCCAGAGATTTCCCACCACTAGTTTAATACAAGGGATAACTCAGTGTCATTATTACGGGCATTGCTCTTCTCCCACTGACAGTTTAGAACACGATGGGGGGCAGGCAACACACAATGCGATAATGTAACGTCATATTAAAATAGGGATTTGTTGAAAGAAGGGAAAGAGATCTCAGCAGCTTCATGTCTTTCATAACATTCAGCTCCATGCTCAATTTTATAAGCCAGCAAAGGAAATCCCCATTCCAGGGAAGCAAGGGCAGGTATAAGTTTCCTAAAACTAATAATAATAATAATAATAATAATAATAATAATAATAATGTAGGGGGGAAATTTCAGTACCACTACGTTGTCACTGGATCTCAGCTTAGTTGACGTTTCAATGCAAATTTGGAGGTTCCAGCTTGATCAAGCCATCTAAGGAACATTAAAGGGAATCAAAAAGAGCTTGTGTAAGATTAGCAAAATCTATTGGCAGGCATTCCCCACACCCCAAAACTGAGGTGTGCATCTGCAGAAGAGGCATTTAATGTGATTCCTTGCTGCACTGCAGAATATGTGTAAGGATGTGTTTTCCATCTGCGATGCAAAAGTGGATTCACATTTTCACCTGCTACCTTGGGCCAATATGTTCTTATTTTACCTTTAAATCTGTGTACATCAAAGGCAAAGTTAACAAATATGGTCAGAGTTAGAGAACATATACGATCTGAAAATCCTTTTGAGGCATAATTGAGTGTTTTATTTATAAATTGCTGGTGCACCAAGGTACAAGATAGTGCAGAATCATTTCATTTACTGGGTGTCTGTATACTCTGTCTGATTATTCAAGTAGAGGAGTTTAGCATTTGTTTTTACACATGGTTGGCTGTTTTATGTACATCAGACTGATTGTAAATAGCAATTTTACTTTTAAAAATAAAAACAATAAAAACAGTATTGAGCAGAATATTATCCTTCTGCCCTTCAATATTTTCATATTTTCTCATGTTGTGTTCAACTTTAAATAACTACTTCTTATAAATCTAATTTCCCCAAAAGAACAGGAAAATGAGATAGACTATTTTTGGCAATTAGGGAACATTGAAAGCTTTAGAAAAAAATAGCCCCCCCCCCCCCGCTTTCTTTTGCCTTTCCAGTCAAGATGGATAGTCTGCCTTTATTCATTAACCGTAGCCTTAATTTACATATGAACAGAAATTTCTTTCCTTAGGAAATTGTCATCATTAAAAAAGAATACCTCATTAGCCACACTGATTGATTTCTTTCGACAATAACTCATCACAAATTAACCAAAATATAAGAAAAATAATGCTTTAAAGTGTGTATTAATTTCACTTATCTTCTCTGACTAGTCATAGCCTTTCAAATGCAAATCTTAAACGAGATGCAATTTCCGATGTTAAACTGTATCCCGTATCCATGCTAACATTCCACTAGAAAATGAGTTCTGGCCAAATGAAATGATTGCATTAACATATGCCATGACATTTAAAACAGCTAGGTGGAAAATCTGGGTCCTAGTTAGAGGGTGTGTCATAGGGATGAGGCTTCAGTGCCTTTGTATCCATATATAAAGTTCCAGTAAAGGGTATGCACATCAGTTAACAATAAAGTAGTTCAGAATCATAGGCATTAAACTAACATTTTCTGGAATGCTCTTCCCAAAGTGGTTCACCTACCCTTTATTTAGTCGTCCTGTTGGCAGAAAGCAGACTTTCCTATTTCTTTATGCCTTTTAGGTATAAGATATTGATTGTTAATGCCTGGGGTTTTTTTTATGTTGTTGGCTTTTCATTCCTATTATTATGCTTCTTTGCATCAGCACTGTTCTGTATCCAAATTGTTTTTGTGTTTGCTTCTTACCTAGAATGCCCTGGGAATTTGTATCAAAGGATGGCATGAGAATACGTAGAATGAATAACTAGTAAAGTGGGAAACCCGTTGAGAAATGTGCGGTTCTTGCATATTAAGGTTGGGCCAAGCTGATGGAAGAGGAAACAGGAAAAGAAGCAATGCACAACCGTGTTGTGATATGAAGAAGTTAGAAACACAAGCGAAGGCAAGTCTGAGAACTTGAGAGAGACAATTGGGCAGAACATGTACACTGATTTATCTACCACATCCATGCACTGAGCAGACCCAGACTTGCTTGGCTTCAGCAAGGTGGCTGCCTTGGGTCCCTTCAGAGTCATGTCCCAACAGGTCAGAATGCAGTCCCAGAGCACAATGCATTTACGTAGGTCATCAGAGGGGAAAGTAGATCTGGACAGCAACAAGTACGACATGCCTTAGTGGAGGCACATCCTACTCCCAAGAGACTGTGATCTACTCCCACTATTAAAAAAACTTGGCAGTGATCTACCCATTGTCATTGCCAAGAGTTGTTGATTTTTTTTGGGGGGGAGGGTGACCCAGATTTATTAAGCTTTTCTGGGGGATCGATCAGGAGCACCCCAGAGGTCCTGCAATCTACCTGGAACACCACCGTGATCTACCGGTAGATCACGATCTACCTGTTGGACATGCCTGCCTTAATGGAATCCTCTGCATTCTCAGGAGCTGCTGTTGCATTCTAAATGAGAATGAGGGAGCTCACTCTTAGATGGAGTCTTAAAGCGGAAAACCCTATATAATCTGTGACCCTCAAAGCCTAACAGAAGCTTATGTGCTTTACAGCAGCCTATGTCCACCATGTGCTCAATAAAAACCCTGTTTCTGTGACCAGCCCCAAACTACAAAATTTGGGATGTTGTCAAACAGCTGGTAACCACGAGTGGTGAGCTGCATTTGGCTTGGTGCATCACTAGTTCTGCAGACCAAGATCAAAGCTGCAGATATCTCCTTTCCACCAATGAAATGCACCTTAAACAATGTTGCATTCAGTTGCCTGCAGCAGGAGACATTATCTGAAAATCTGTTTCTTTCCACCGCAATCGAACACTGTAAAAAGGAAAATGCCTAAATCATGTTTACAGTACACTCTAACTTGGAGCTGATGAAAAGAAATTGAGCTGTGCATTAACTTGCTGGGGAAATTAGCACATAAATTAGACCTCAATCAGATCTTCTTGTAATCAAGTGATTAATACAGTCATACAGAAGAATGTTTATCTATGGCATGACACAAAATCTCTGTAATCAACACACTGCAACTGAATATCAAGGTCTTTTAACTGTTAATTGCAAGGCGAGGGGAGTACAGATAAACCCTGGAAAAGATCTCAGATGTCCTTTTAGCTATTGCATAAAGGTTCTCATGGCATGTTATCAGCTGTGATACCAGTGTTCTATGGGCTTCAGTTATCTGCTGGAATATTTCTCCTGCATTTTTTCCAACTATTAATTTTGGGGGGTGGGGGGGGTGGGGAAATTGCTTTCAAAAACTTTCAAAAGGGGAAAGAAATTTTGGCAGAATTCTCATGGGTTTTTGTTTAGCTTACTTTTGAGGTGGTGAAGGGGTGTTTGTCAGCATCCATGCTTGCATTTTCAAGTCATCTCTCTAGTAGTCTCCACTCTGCAGCCTTCCTGGTGCCAGAATTTCCTGGGACTAGGGGAACCATGACATCCTCAGCTGTAGGCAGAGGAAGGTAGAGAGGTTGCCTACTGTTCCTACTGCATTTTTTATTGCGAAGATATATATTTTTTTTTAATAAAAAAGGGGAAAAGGTAAGACTTCATTTAAAAATGAAAACAGTGATGACACCACTCTCAGGTGCTTGGCATCTTCTATTTGGTGTCTTGGGGTCTTCAGATCAGGGGAAGATGTCATGGTGCTTTTAAGATCAGAAAGCACAAGAAGTTAGGGAGGCTGCAGAGCCCTGGGAATATGTTTAATAGAAAGAAAAATTAACAGGTTGGAATTCAACATAACACTAGCATGAAAGTTCCATCAGTGGGATTATTTCTCCTTTAGCAATGAAACTTTCGCCCTGTCTCCTCTTCCTCTCGTGTCTAATGAAGACTTAAAAAAGAAAGAAAGAAAGAAAGAAAGAAAGAAAGAAAGAAAGAAAGAAAGAAAAACCTCCAGCAGGTATTTTAATTGATGATTGATTTTACTGCTTTTTTTCTGAAGTAGACAATTTAGGCTAGTGGTTTACCCTTCTGGAGATGGACAGACATTTTTACAAAATGTTACAAAATTCGTTTTGCATTCCATGAAGCTAAGTGAGCACCTAGTGGCCCAGGAGGTTGTGAGCAAAACCCAATCAGGGTATGCTGAAGAACTCAACCTTTTCAAGAATCTACTTAAGTACATTTATCCAAAAACCAAGCAGAGGGAGAAATGCAAAAACTGGAAATAGCTTTTTAAAAAGAAAGTTCTCTGCCTATCTCACGAAAAACAAAGAGAACTGGGCAACTCAGCTATCTCCATGGAGGGGCAGGGGTGGTTGAAACAAATATTCTTAGCAGTGAAAACTTTTATCATGAACTATTTTGGGACTCTGAAATCTTGACGTCCACAAGAAAGCTGGTGAACATTATGGATAGCCTTTGATGCCCCTCCTCAATATAAATGAACACAATTATGCTCTGTTTAGAACATGATTACCTGTTTTTAAAAAAACAAGGAATGGTCCATGATGCCATGGAATATGAGGCTTTGTGTTCTCTGAGTGTCAGATGCCATTTGGAAAAACTGCTGTGGTATTCATAAAAGCTATGGCATAAATAGGCACTAAAAATGCTAAAATATTTTAAAAAGAGAAACTGTATCTATGCAAAGATCCCTACTGTCCCCAGCCCCTTGCCCCAGTGAAGAGGTCTCCTATCACTTCCAGATGATCACTCTGCTTTCGGTAAGGACAGTAAAACATGAACAGAACAAAAGATGTGCAATTAGCTTCTTGGCTGAACTGAAGACAAAGCATTAGGAGCAGTTTAAAGATGTCCTTTGAATGTGTCCATCTGTTCATTATGAGTTTATTTGGCATGCTGAACTTCTTCCAAATAGACTTAGTCTTTGCTCTCATATTCATTATTTTTGTTGAAGTTTCTATATTCCAAATGAAGCACCATTGTGGGTTCCTTGTGATTGACACATTGATTCATTCCCAGCAAGGGTCTTCTAATTAACATGACCTTTTGATAAGGTGGGAGATACTGGATGAGACAAGTGCTCTCAGGAGAGCTATTAACAACTTCTGAGCAATTGCTAATGTTAGAGAGGTTCTATATGTGGTTTGTGTGGGGGGTTTTAAGAATAAAAGTTTGGAAACTAATTGACAAAGCATGGATATAGTGCACACAAAAAGAAGAACATTTAGAAGAACTGATAAGTTAATTAACCCCTCACAAAGCAAACATTTCCACATTAGGCAAACTACACTTTGGGCATTAGTTAATCACCCGCATAAAATGTAAGGATGAAATCATAAGTCCACCTGGACCACACAAAAAAACACAGAGAAACAACTTCATCTGTCATAAGTTAACATTGTTTCACACACCATAACAAGTGGGCTTTGTTTCTTCACGTCAGATGGCATTTGTACCAAGGGAATTCTCATTTCCCTCACCATCTGGTCCTACACACGGTGACTTGATTCAGAGATGACAATGTTCTGTTAATGGGACCTGACAATTATTTTTCTAACTGGGCAGCCAACTGGCTGGGGAGACTTAAGAGCCAGTGCAGGTTCAGGGCCAATGCGTGTTAAAGTCAGCACTAACAAACACGGTTTCTGTTTTGCTTTCAAAGGAAGACGGAATCAAACTTTCAACAAGTTGATCTTTATCTGTGGACAGTGGGAAACGAAATCCTCACCAAGTACACTCGGTATCATAGTTGTGACTTTACAGAAATGTGCTTTTTATTCTGAAGTGCATGAAAGATGACAACCGGAGACTGCAGAGTTGAGGACTACATAAATTTACAAATGTTGATGGGAAATTATGATCCCTCCCATTGATTTTCTTCCATATCTCTGTGCTTAAATAGATCATCCAAATCTACTTCAGAACTGGCATAATGCAGATTCTGGTGGCAATCCTCCTCTGTAGACATACATTTTGGAGCATCAAAAACAATTGAGGATCTCATGGCTGAGGCCTCTGAGGACGCAGCTCATTCATTGTAACCAGTCCCTCTTCTCCAGAAAAGTATATTAAATGCATATGATAATGCATATAGTAATTAAAATATGAACTTTTCATGTGTTACGTCAATAAATCTGAACAAAATGGGCCTGTGTTTGAGTGCCAGTGAAAATAAAGTGGACTTAGGTTGATCTGTGCATCACTAAGAGCAGGTCATTGCTGAAAGAATACAAGGCAGTTATCATAAGAGCAGTTGAGTCAGGATGGAGTGCATTGGGTATACAGAGAGGTAATAGCTGAAATTACCTCAGGCACTAAAGATTTCACATATAACAAGCTTCCCCACATCTGGCTGTATATTTCCCTAAATAAGGACAGTTTTATGAATTCAATGAAACTATAAGTTCAATGAGACTTATTTCCAGGTAGATGCATGTGAGATTGCTGCCTTAAAGTCAGGTACAGTTAAAGAAATTACACATTGAAGTAGAGCTGAAAATAGCAACACAATATTTTGCAATCCATTCATGAATAAGAACCTTATACATTCAATAGAAAATCCTTTGCTGGAGATACTAAATTATTTGATGGCATGGAAGAACCACCATTAGTATCTGTCAGCTCAGGATCTCCAATGTATGCATTTGGTTTTCTTACATCTTTCAAAGGCAGTACAAAATGGCAATGGCATTTCAATATAAGATGTTATTTCTCGTCCTGGCCAGCTGTTTAAATCTCCTTGTATGAGTTCTGCGAATGATTTACTGTAACTTGTTATGCTGATGGGTAAGTTTAATAGACGCAAATCAACTTTATTAAATGTCACAGGAGAAGAAAGGTCAAAGTTGGCAATGGAAGTCAAAAGCAAAATCCTGCATATGAGGATCCTAATAAATGAATTGTGTGTGAATGCATAAACCATCTCCTTCCATGGTGTGTTCTTTTCTGCCCTGTGCATTCTAAAGTCCAAATGCACCCTTCTCTGATTGGCGGTGATCATGTTTATTTGCTTTGCTTACAGCAGTAGATTAGCATGTAGCGGCAGCCATGGAGGGAGAAAGAGGCTGTAAGGTGCACGAGGTGGGACAGGGGAGCATAAAAACTTGCAAGTTACTGATGTGGTTATGCAGGGGACTCAACGGTAAAAGGAAAATCATTCTGCATATTTGTGTATTGTAAGTGGAATATTTCAATCCTTTTTGAAAAGTAAAAGGTTGCAGCATAACAACTAAGCATCATGCCAGCTATGCAGGTACAGGAAATAGAAACAAAGTCATAAAGAGGGATGGGACAATCTGTCAATTTCATTTTCACATTTTTCCCAATCTTAATTTCAGTTCCCCACATTTCAACATCAGTTTGCATTTTTAAAAAGGTTCTCATTAAAATTCATAAACATTTCAGTGAAAATACCTCCTAATAAACATATTTGCGTGCATTTTTGCCTAATATACATGTTTTTTTGAAAAACAATGCACATCTTTATGCACACTATACCCTAGTATATTAATTTTTGCATATATTATTTGGTTGGAGAAGTGCACTGCAAAATTCAGAGAACTGTGAATATCGATGGATATTGAAATGCATATCATTTCAGAAAGTGAAAATTAGGTAGAGTCACCTTTAAATGGAAACTGAACTGAATTTCCCCACATTCCTGCTCATAATCAATATTAGTTTGAATGACAAAAGGAATATTCATGTTTACTAGGTCAGTGTCAGAGCTCATAACACATTGAAGAAATGCAAACCTACTAGGTTCAATTTATGAACCAACTAATTTCAAGTTTCAGCACCATCACTAGTTGACCCAGGTAGATCAGAGAGTAACAAGAATTTGCCATTTGGCTTGAACTGCCAATGCCACATAAGTTAGTAGAAGAAAAGTTGTTCGTGTGTGTTGTGTGTGTATAACGATAATCTTACATCTTTCTACTTAAAGCAGGAAATAGCAGAGTCTTCTGACACTTCTCCATATAAGTACCTATTCAGACAAGAATCACTGGAGGCATCTCAAGCCATAACCCATTTACAGTGAAACTAATTCAAGTCTCATGTTAAAGTACCTCATTCAAGCAGGAAGGAATTTGAGACCCTCATTCAAGCAGGAAGGAATTTAAAACCCTTACTCCATTTTTTGGGGAAGCATTACTTAATTTAAATTGTCATTGCCTGACACCATTTAAAGAAGGAAATTAAGTCTCCCTATGCTTGGCTAGTGAATGCATGCTGAAGTCTCCTTCCACTTATTTGAATGAGACATAAACCTAATTATGGAGTCACGGTCGAACAAAAAGACTGGGATTTCAGTTGGAAACATTAGAAATATAGATTAGAGTGACCATGGCCACATCATGTAAGTAGATGCCCAGCATCTTCCTTACATGCCCAAAACTACAAATCTAATTTTGTTTCTGGTATCCAAAAGAATGAATGGTGATAAAAGGCATCTGAACTGCATTTCAGCAAGACACCCTTTCAGTCCATTGCCCCAGAAATTGCTAATGTGTTCAGAGCCAACACAAAACTTGAAATTGTCATAATTGTGTCTCTTTCTACTCAATGCACTTGTATTTGGTTAGTTAGCTGCCTTTTCCCACCCCAGCCTTCCTACCAAACGATTGGAGTGCAGTAAAAATAAAATAATAATAGAAAAAACCCATTAAGGCACAAAATAAAATCTGCACCTTCCAGGAAGCAGAAGCTCACCATTCCCTGAAGTCCTAGAGAGAGAAATAATGTTTAGCCATCAGTGAAAAGGTGTGGAGGATGGACACAGTTCTATGAAGGACAACATATTCATGGATTCACCACAGAAAAGGCCTGAGTTCATCTACCTGCCAAATGGTCTATGTCCAGGACCATTAACAGGGCCTCTCTAGCAAATCTTGGTAATGGAGAAGGTATTTCTGGAAATGCATGGTTCCAAGGTCATTCAGGACTTTAAATACTAATGTTAGCACCTTGAATTGCGTACTGTGCATTACTTTCAGAGTTGGTATTAGATGATCCCATTCTGTCACCCTGTTCAGTTTCTGGACAACCACTCTCTGCACTAGCTATAGTTTGGTTCTAATAATAATCCTTCCTGACACAATCTTATTATGTCTGTATTTAGTGCTTGTAAAGCAGTTGCTGCTTTTTTCCGTGCAGCAGCAATGGTCTGCCTAGGACCCAATAAATCATCTGGTGTTTGTTTGTTGGTTTTGCTGCCGAGAAGGGACGGCAAAAACACTCAAGGCAAGGATGGCAGCTTGAGTTCAAGGATGGCAACTTCTCATGAATCGTTCTCCAGTCTGCCTTTCACTGGGTCACAAAGCGTGGAATTTGAAAACAACACACATGATTTCATTTTATATTTTCAACTAATATGCCTTTGGGATACATCATCATTTTATTGCTTCAGTTGCATCCATAACTGTAAAGATTTGATACTTGGTTCTGGCATTTTGTTCTTAAAAGGCCAAGATATTCATGAATTGCAAAGAGAAAAAGAAAAGAATCTGACTGCTATGATGATTTGGGCCACATCCAAACAGGACATTTATTTGATTTGAGACACAAATGAAAACATGCCACTTATGCAAACTGTATTTTTAAAAATGTTTTTGCAAACTGCCCAGGGAACTTAGTTTCATGCCCAGGACAAAAATGGAATGAATGACACACACACACACACACACACACACACACACACACACATATAGTATATAAGAAAATCAGCATCCATCTTAATCGAGCATGATAAACTCCCAACAGCTATTGTGAATCTTTTCAAGAAGAGTATTTACAGACTACGTGTCCCAGCATGCAATGGTGCCGCATTAGAACTTTCAAGGCAAGGAGTGATATTGCCAGAAAATGACATGGAAATTATGCCCTGATTTCTGGGAGGAGACTAGAGGATTGCCTTGTGCCCATTCATTTCAACGGGTCTACTCTGAGTAGGATTAACATTGGGAAACAACCCAGCTCCAGGCTTTTGAGGGTTTTAGGATGAGAGCCTTCTGGTGAGCCCCTTGCTATCTGGGTCTGGTGGACTACTACTTCTCCTCCTCCTCCTCCTCCTTCTTCTTTAAATTGTGTGGTTCACAGATTATCTGTGTGTGGTGAGAGTACTCTAAGCAGTGCTGGGTGATAGCTATGCCAGGCACTCAAAATGATGCTAAGCTGGGAACATTACAGGAAATTTACTAACTTACTTTGTTAAACCTTTATTAGGCATTACAAATATAGGTCATTATAAAACATCCACACACACACACACACACACACACAGAGACACACAATAAACAGCCATGTAAAATTTGTAATAACAAGGATTTTCATTGGAGTTTCTTGCTGCTAAATGGTGCCATTCACCACTCTAAGAGATACTATTAAAAACTCAGCCACCCTTGCAGTTAATTCCAGGTTAAGGATAGAATCTGATAACACGGGAAGTTGAAAAGGGTGGAAACATGCAGCTGCATGGTGCTGTTCAGAGTGCTGAGACAAAAGAAGGATGGATGGAAGGGGGGTGCAATTAAGGAGGGTGCAAGACAGGCATCAACAGCAGGCCCTGGGAACTACCCAATAATTCTAGGTGCTGGAATTCCCTAGATGTACTGCTATGTGAATGTTTACACTAAAGTTAAATTAAGTTAAAGGATCAAAAATGAGAAACATTCAATATATATACATTCTTCTTCTTCTTTGGTGATCACTCGGAGCCAAGTAAGATTGTCTTCCATAAACACGGTTTTAACAATGAGTCCGTAAGTGACTGTGGAGGCCAATTCTGGACCTACACGTTCTTCCACAGTGGGGACATTGGTTCCTGGGTGGGAGTTGATCACGGTATGGATTTGCCAAGTGTGCCTTCCTCTTAGCACGTTTCTCCCTTGCGTTCTGAGTTCGAGTGTCTTCAAAGTCCACGACACCTTTGGTAAAGGCTGTTCTCCAACTGGAGAGCTCACAGGCCAGTGTTTCCCAGTTGTTGGTGTTTATACTACATTTTAAAAGATTTGCCTTGAGACAGTCTTTAAACCTCTTTTGTTGACCACCAGCATTACGCTTTCCATTTTTAAGTTCGGAATAGAGTAGTTGCTTTGGAAGACGATAATCAGACATCCGCACAACATGACCAGTCCAACGAAGTTGATGTTGAAGAATAATTGCTTCAACACTGGTGATCTTTGCTTCATCCAGTACACTGATATTAGTTCGCCTGTCTTCCCAAGCAATGTGTAAGATTTTCCGGAGACACTGTTGATGGAATCTTTTGAGAAGTTGGAGATGGATGGAAACAAATTAAGTGACAAATGTTCTCCTTATTACAGAGTTGAGTACCTGAGTCCCTCCAAAAGTTGTTGGCTCCAACTCCAATCAGCCCCAACCGACATGGCTAACGGTCAGGGATACTGGGAACTGGAACAATATCTGGAGGCCAAAGATTCCATGTCTCTGTCTTTTTAAATGAACTATTTATTGTATTCCTGATGGACTCTGAAGCTCACTGAGTGTGTTTGGCCAAATCACTTTGTTTCAGTTTGATTGGATACTGAAAACATTTCTTTTGATATTCCAGGTCTTTTAGATAGGACAAATTAATGGTAAATCAGAATCAATACTTGTGATTTTTTCCTGCAACATGACAGGATGGGTAGGCAAGTTCATCAACCTCCATCACAGGGATGTTGTGAGATTCATGACAAAGCAAGGATCTTAAACCAGGTTCACATTCATTACAGCATCATGCTGGCTTCCTCCAGTCCCCCCACCCATGTTATTTGAGAGAAATACAAAGCAACTCTAAGTAAGTGAGGAAATACTTTGGCCCTTGTAAATTCTTTAGTGAATTATGGTGACATCAGCAACAAAGATAATAAAAGGGAATGTAAATGGAAACTGTATCACATCACTAGATCTTTGTGCATTATGTGGAGTAATGAGTTTTTCGACTTATAGTAGCCATAGTATCGCCATGTGGCTCTACTGCAGAACTTTAATTAAAAACTGAATACCCACAAGATCAGAAGTCTTAATAAAGATGGGAGAGATCAAGGCCACATATTTTGGAAGTACAGAACAACAGCCTTTAATTTGCCATTATCTGGAATGCTGGATCTAAATTTTCATGGAGAACCCAATCTTATCTCATACTGCAGCATTTTCTGGAAAGGTGAAAGGTGCAGTAGACAGACTCGCCCTGCTTGCTTGTTGGCACACATCCTAGAAGAAGAAGAGTTTGGATTTGATATCCCGCCTTTCACTCCCTTTAAGGAGTCTCAAAGTGGCTAACATTCTCCTTTCCCTTCCTCCCCCACAACAAACACTCTGTGAGGTGAGTGGGGCTGAGAGACTTCAGAGAAGTGTGACTGGCCCAAGGTCACCCAGCAGCTGCATGTGGAGGAGCAGAGACACGAACCTGGTCCCCCAGATTAGGAGTCTACCGCTCTTAACCACTACACCACACTGGCTCCCTAGTTGGCCCAAGCTCTCTTTGTCCTAAAAAAAACCCCAAAACAAAACTGTGTGCCCTTGAGTCCTGTGGTCACATATAAAGGTTTCCTCTCTAGTTTTGGCAGCTGCTGATCCAGCTCAGAGACATTCACAACATTAGAAGATCTGGCATGAAAAGCTGAAAGCATACAATCTCAAATTTCAACCATTCTGATTTACTCAGGGCTGGCCCACCCATGAAGTGAGCTGAAGCAGCTGCCTTAGGTGGTGGAATCCCATGGGGTAGCACCCACACAGGCACCCTGCCTGCTCCTGTCATCACTGGGGTTGTGTGGTGGTGGCACTTTCTTCGGGAAAGATCTCACAAATTCTTGCAAGAGTTCCAGCAGATATTGTGAAATTTCACTGGAAGTCCCCATGCCACCCTGGTAAGTGGGGTTTGGACATCACAGTGGGGAAGATCAGCTTTCCATTTCATCCCAGGCAGGAAAATGAGATGGGCCACCCCTGGACTAGATTTACATGACAGATATCTGGAGGTCTCCTGGCCTTCACACATGTCCGTTATCTTAGGCAAAGTTGAGTAAACTCAATCCATGGGCCATGGGCCATGAAAGATGAAAAGGCCTCTGGGCTTCAGCATGCCCTCATGATGTCATCAACATTCCCATAGAGTCCTGTATCTCTGTTGGCCAAATCCTATATTTTCCAGAATTAGAAGGAAATGAACTTGCAATAAGGTTACAGATCATTACGTCAATGCATCTTCAAATGCTGTGACTCTGCACTGCTCTTGCTTGCAATAAATGCTGATGTGAAGGTTGGCATTCAGACTGCATATTCAAAATCTACATCCACTGGACCAGAATTTACTGTGGAGTAAAAACATCAAGGCAAGCAGAATGGGTATTCCCCCCTATCTCCCTGCTACTTTAATCCCGTTGGGGGGGGGACTCTCCAAAGGAGGCTTATTTGCTGTTATTGACTTTTCCCCGTGAATTAATCTAAACAAATATTTGATCAGTGCAAGATTGTTTTCTCTGAGAACACAGCTTCCTCCATTTTGTACATTCAATAGACTAAGCAGAGGAAGAAGGGATTAAATGCTTTGTATCAGAAACTTTGATACAACAGATAGGCATGGTTTGGTGTCTTTTTTTTAGGGAAGAAACATTTACTCTAGCAAATTTTCATGACGGTTCATTAAGATCTAAATGAAATAAATCAAATTCAGGTTTGATTTGAAAAAGTAATATAACTCTCTCTAAGGCAGGGGTGACTAACCAGTGGCCTAGCAGATGTTGTAGGATAACAGTTCCCATCAACCTTGATCATTGGCCGTGCTAGCTGGTAAGATCTGGTGAAACAGGAAATGTCATAGCTCAGTTATCACTGCTTTGCATACAGAAGGTCCAGTGATCAATCACCAGCACTGAGTCATTGTAAATAATGAGCTAGATAGCCCTATGTTTGAGCTCAGTATAAGACACCTTCCTCTGTTCCTCTGTTAGGAGTTCTAGTCCAACATCTGTAGGGCCACAAGTTAGCCACCCCTGTCCATTTAACAAGGACAGTCCCACTGCTGGAAAACCTCTGCTTTAGGTTTCAGCTGATTGAATTAGACCAAAAGAAGAGTATATGGAGCAAGGAAACCTCAGAAGACTTTAAGAATGGAGAACTATAGATGGGAGGATATGCTCCATGGGACGTGCAGGACACAGGCTATTTAAGTCTCTCGTAACCAGCATTTTGAACCAAATATATAAGCTGGTGCAGGGGAGCTGCAAATGGAACAACAAGCTCATCTGGAGCTGCTTGCAGAAACCATATCTTCAGGATAACATATACCTCTTATTATTATGTTTAAAAGGTCAACCACAACGTATTCTTTTACTTACGAAACACCATCTTTCTGCAATTTGCAAATTGGCCTCGAACATATCCGTGTTGCTGTGAATCATGTACCGTACATATTATTTCCCTAGAATGTCTTTGCGCCTCCAAAACATGAATTGCTACTCCCACTTGGAATTTATCCAGTTGCATTGTTATAATTTTTCTACTGTGTGCAGCTGTCCACAGAAAGACAGGTATGTTTAAGGCCATACAGTGGTACCTTGGGTTAAGTACTTAATTTGTTCCGGAGGTCCGTTCTTAATCTGAAACTGTTCTTAACCTGAAGCACCACTTTAGCTAATGGGGCCTCCTGCTGCCGCCATGCCGCTGCAGCACAATTTCTGTTCTCATCCTGAAGCAAAGTTCTTAACCTGAGGTGATATTTCTGGGTTAGTGGAGTCTGTAACCTGAAGCGTATGTAACCCGAGGTACCACTGTATTATGCTGCAGTCACCACGACTATTTATAACTATTTAAAGCTTCAGGTGCCACCACATTTTGTCTAAAGCAAAATGCAGATAGAAAGTTGGAAACTGTTGTTCAAGTGGAGCTTCCAATAAATTCCAAGCGAAAGAAAAAAAAAGTTTTATTAGAAGTATCACTGGGGTTTCTGCACAATTCTGGCTGCCGCCCAATATCATGTAGAGTGACATTCTGAGAAGAAGCACGGGTTCCTGCTCAAGGAATACTTGGGGAATATAACGAAAAGCAAAGGTGTTTCTGTAGGACTAGCAACATTTTATGAAGCTTTCTGCATATCTAGAAGTTGATACTGAATTTTGCCTAAAGTAGAATGCTTGACATCCATCTATTTTGGGAGACACAAGGAATATCAAGGTGAATTCTTGGTGCTTCCAAAATGTTGCTGATTTTGAATGGGAGTCAGCCACATCAAGGTTACACAATTAATGCTGATTTGGATCTCTTGCGTAGCAAACTTGTTCCCCCCCTCAAAAAAAAAAAAAAAAAAACCCTCAGACTTTTGTGATAAGAGAAGTGACAGGAAAATGCAGCAGGAAACGTGGAAGAACACTTGCTTTGACACATTGCCTAGCCTCCCTTCGAAGCCAATGCCATCTAATTCCCTGAAACTAAATCAGGATGAATGCTCAATATACTGGTTGTCAAGAAGTGCTGGTGGAGATATCATTTCAAGTGGAACATCCAAAGAATTTCAATTTTGGGGGGGGGATTCCCATAGGAGCCACACATTCCTGCTCTAAACAGGGAAAGAAATCTGCTTCCTAATACTACAGGCAAGTAGCTCAGAGCTTCACTGCATGCCCAACACATCATTCTTAAACATGCTGTTTGGAGACAAACTGGGAAGTCTTGAAGACCTTTGTAGCAAAAAAGAAAGAAAAGAAAAGTGCTTTTTATTTTTACAGGAATTGACTAGAGAACATCTCGAGGTCACGCGTCACTTGCATTAGCTGTACCTGACAAGTTACTCTGGTTGGAACCAACTTTGCATGCATAATTAATCGAGTGGTGCATTCCCACCCCTCAGCCCTTACAGGTTTTTACTCAGATGCTAAAAGGGAAAATTTATTCATGTGTCCTCCTGGTTAACATCCGGGGAATTGCTATAAAGCTAAGATTACATTAACTAGCTACAAATCCTCTAAACCTCCATGACTGCCGCTTACATGCTCTGCATTTGGAAAAGCTCGTTGTGACACTTAATATTTTCCTTAAGGAGAGAAAGCATTAAATCTTTACAGAAGGACCATTTCGTCTTTTGACAGGGAGGTTAAGGCACCAGCCATTTATTTCCTCACAGCTCCAAAGGATGTCTGTTGCCCTGGAAATTGGGTAAATTCTGAGAAGGAATTCCACAATAAAATGCACCCAATGTGATTCTATGATCCTAAGGCTAAAGGCATTTTAGTCATTATAAATGGTGACAGGGCCCAAGGGTGGGGGTAGAGGTGGGGAAAGGAAAGGCATGCTTTTTGGAGGGCTTGGAGGTCCAAGGGGAATCAGCCCAGGCAACAGCCTCCCTCTTCCCAGGGGGAAGATGGGGCTAAATTATAGAGCATGTTTGAAGATATCTCTATAAACGTATTTCCTTGTGCATAAATGTTGAGCTCTTGTGCAATATGTTGGAGCAAATTAGAAGTAAAACACAGCATTTTGAACAGAGAGTTGCCAAGCCATACCCTCCAACATTTCTGAAAATAGGAACATCCTAGGTAAAGGTAAAGGGACCCCTGACCATTAGGTCCAGTCATGACCGACTCTGGGGTTGCGGCGCTCATCTCGCTTTATTGGCCGAGGGAGCCGGCGTACAGCTTCCAGGTCATGTGGCCAGCATGACTAAGCCACTTCTGGTGAACCAGAGCAGCGCATGGAAACGCCGTTTACCTTCCCACTGAAGCGGTACCTATTTATCTACTTGCACTTTGACATGCTTTCGAACTGCTTGGTTGGCAGGAGCAGGGACTGAACAACAGGAGCTCCCCCCATCGCAGGGATTCGAACCGCCGACCTTCTGATCGGCAAGTCCTAGGCTCTGTGGTTTAACCCACAGCGCTACCCGTGGCCCACATTGACGTGGCTGACTATAAATATAAGTAATCAATGCTTATCCTGCAGGTCTTTCTGATCATTTTCTTTGTGAAATGTTGCATCAGAAAAATAATAATCTGCATTTGTATTAATTTACTTATTTATGAATTAAACTTACTAGTCACCCAAAGGTCTCCAAGCAACTTACATTAAAGAAGAATATACGCAAAGGCATTATACCATGGGAAAAGAAGTGGGGTGTGTGTGTGTGTAATTATATAATATGTTAATATCCCACACCACATACAACATTTTCCCCTTTTTAACCTCCCATTCCAACCCAAAAGTTTGACATCAAGCCATATCAATCAATCAATCAATGTCAATCAATGGTGGGTTGGTCCAGGGTCTTCCAGGGTAGTCCAGCATCTCTCCTCTCCCTTCAGGAGTAAGCAGTAGCAAAAGCAGCACAGGAAAATGGAAAAAGCTTAACTGCTTTGCAAGGATCCTGACAACTGCTCCCTTCCATCTATTGGTGGCAGGTGCAGAAAGTAGACATCATTTAACCTCTAGCCACCCTTGGCGTGTTATAAACTCCTAAAATAAAATAAATAAATAATATGGCATATGATGCCAGAAATGATATTGCACCTAGCTCAACCCTTGGCAGCGATACAACTTTTCTATATATTCATTCATATATTCATATATTCAGGGTTTTTCCCCCTCTCTCACTTTCTCTGATGGCAGAGAAGAGTGAAGATTCAGTAAGGGATAGAATCAAATGAATATTAGAGAGATAGGCGAGGCCAACCAGCCTCTGCAGCTCTGCATCTATTAGCAACTTGATACCCAAGAATTGGTAGGCATCTATCACCATTTATCAAAATAATTTCATCTACTAATTGCTGTATATAAAGTTGCTCTTAAATGCACAGCTACAGAGGCTTGCTCAAAGGTTGGCAACCCTCAATGTGGGTAGCTTGTTATGGAAAAATCCAGTTCTGTTCGCTGTATGGCTAATCTATTAATTTTTATTCCATTCCATTCCACATATTTCCACAGCAGTGTGCGTTTTTTTCTTAAGTTCTCATAAAAATCCCACAGTAAATTTCCTAAAATTAAAAATTTCACATGCAATTTTGCCTAATGTACATTTCTAGCCCAAATATCTTCCCCTAACATAATGAATATATATAATGAGAGAGAGATTTTTATATTAATATTTTATTAAGAGAATTGCATTTATGAAAAGATAGAGAAAAGAGTAAATGAGAATGAAAAATAAATACTGTTACATTACCATACATATGTGTATATTCTTATTATCCTAATACACATATAATTGTCAGGAACCTAATATATTCTGTGTAAACTCATTTCAAATATCATTGTATTCATCCAAAGAAAGTCTGCTTCTGTAATCTATTTGTTCCTATGTTGCCAATGTTGTCATGCTGTCAATACATTAATTAAGGGAAATCGTATCTCTATTCTTCCAATTCATCAGTTTCAGTCTCTTGGTCATCATTAGGCACATAGAATCCATTTTCTCTGTCCTGTTCTCAATTTCCATACAATGGGTATATAGTTCACAAACATATTCACCTCTGAAAATTCAGCTCTGAAATCCCCCCTGCCATAGTGTCTTGTTTATGTAGTATTTTCTCCCAAAACTTAGTGAGTGTGGGACACAGTAAAAGCATATGTTTCCAAGAAGCATTGTCCATATTGCATCTCCAACAAAGAGCTACATTAGCTAGGCCTTTCTTATACAAAAGTAAGGGAGCCCTATAGATCCTAAATAGTATTTTATGTTGTATAAGTCTAAGAGAGATAGATGATAGATAGCTATAGATATAGATAGATAGATGATAGATGATAGATAGATAGATAGATAGATAGATAGATAGATAGATACATGATAGATACATGATAGATACAGTGGTACCTCAGGTTACATATGCTTCAGGTTACATATGCTTCAGGTTACAGACTCCACTAACCCAGAAATAGTGCTTCAGGTTAAGAACTTTGCTTCAGGATGAGAACAGAAATCGTGCTCCAGCGGCATGGCAGCAGTAGGAGGCCCCATTAGCTAAAGGTTAAGAACAGTTTCAGGTTAAGAACGGACCTCTGGAATGAATTAAGTACTTAACCTGAGGTACCAATGTAGATGATAGATAGATAGATAGATAGATAGATAGATAGAGATAGATGATGATAGATGATAGATGATAGATAGATAATAGATAGATAGATGATAGATTAGATAGATAGATAGATAGATAGATAGATAGATAGATAGATAGAGATAGATAGATAGATGATAGATAGATAGATAGAGATAGATAGATGATGATAGATGATAGATGATAGATGATAGATGATAGATAGATAATAGATAGATAGATGATAGATAGATAGATAGATAGATAGATAGATGATAGATAGATAGATAGATGATAGATAGATAGATAGATAGATAGATAGATAGATAGATAGATAGATGATAGATAGATAAGAGAGAGACTTTACCTTTTTTACACATTACTTGGTTAGAGATCTCCATATCAGTTTGTATATTACTTTGGAAAGTATAAATTGGGCAGGGTCACCTTTAATCATGAACTAATTCAAATGTATCCCCCATCCCTACTTTAGTGCACACTATTAAATGTATAAGGGCATGTGAAAAGTGTCTTCTGGTAATATGCTCCAAGTGACACATCAGTATTAACTTTCCACAGATGTTTTCTGATGGTATAATACTTTGTCCTTGAAATAAGCCCTCGTACAGCAAAACATCTGTTAGAATTTCAAGGGAAGTTAAAAAGATTTGGCTAAGATTAGCATATGCTTGCACAAACTTATGACCCACTAAACCAAGCAGCAGTTCCTGCGGTTTCAGGCAGCTGGTCGATAATGTATATAAGTGCGGCTTTCTGATTGGACAGAAGCGTGCAATACATATAATGATATTTCTGTACCATGGTATTAATCACTTGATTGAGATCTGATCTATGCACTAATTTCCCCAGCAAGATAATACCGAGTTCAATTTCTCCTCATCAGCTCCAAGCAGCAGTGTACATTAAACATGATTTCAGAATTTTCCATATGAAGGGTTTTGACTGCAATTGGAAGAAAACAGATTTGTGAGAACTTACTACTTTTATCTGGAATTGCAATCCATTGTTCACTCAAAGGTTCAGATGGCTGAAATTTGTACAGGTCCTATATTACTGTACACATGTTATAATGAGTACAGGTAGAAGTGGTGTCTACACATGCTCAAGTGTGTGAACAAGTATAAATCTGTTGATTTGAATAAGTTGGATATTATATACACAGACTGTGCACATTAATTGAACATTGCACATTAATAAATGTGCAAACTTTTTTTTAAAAGAATGCATGAAATGTTTTCATTTAAATTATATCTGTTTCATGTACACATTTTTTTGGGGGGTAGAATGTGATACTTTTACATAAAATACACAACTTCCAATGTTTCTCAATGCATTCATCTGGAAAATATGCATTTTGTACCCATCATTTATGTATGCATAAAACATGCATTCTTGTAAACGCTTTCATGCACCGAAACTGCATCGCAAAATCTGGAGAGGTGTGAGATCCAGCTGGGAGCTGTGTTCTAATCCACAGGTTATTCTACATCAGCAGCAAGCCATCAGTATCTACTGCCCCTGATGCCAGCAGGCTAGCTTAAGCACTGCTGGACAGGTGTTATGATATACACAGCTTTGTTTTCTCCCTGTCTCTCATCACCTGCCGCTCCAGGCAGCTGCATCACTCTATCTAAGGACAGGGCTGGCCCTCTGGCCCGATGAAGTTATAAATTCTAATGCTGTCCATCCCTGCTCACCTTCCATACAGCAAAATATGTGAAATAATAATGAATGTATTTGCTAAACACACACACACACACACTGCAAACTAGAAATTGTCCACTACAGGCTACTCAAAAATCAAGCAGGTTTCTCCAACTGAAAAAGGAGAAAAATACAGATAAGTTATGGAACAGGCTGCAGTACAAAAATAATGCTTTAATTAAAAATCCCATTCTGTATATATGGCCACTTGAATGCAATAAAGTTAGAGAGCAGAAAGCTGCATATTTTGTTCTTTTATGTGAATGCTCTGCTTTTGTCTTGGTTACTAAAGCCTGAGAAAATGTCTTGGTTACTAAAGCCTGATTTTGTCTTGGTTACTAAAGCCTGAGAAAATGTGTGCGCAATAGAAAGATACCACTTGGATCAGAAAGATATTGCTAGGATTTAAATTAGGAATGTTCTGTGAATTAAGACACCTTTCGTCTGTATGTATTTTTAGGGGATAAAACATGCAGACTTTCCTGGAATTATATAGTTTAAAGGCTCAAGTCCACTCAGGATCCATACTTACGTGAATGCAGCTTTACATAAACAGTATGCATGCAAATAGATGTGACAAGCTGAAATCTGATCCAAGAGCTGGATATTTATTAGGACTGTGAACAAAATTCAGCCGAGGCCCATATTCCAGATCAAATCAGGAATATTTGGAGAGCCTCAGACAATTTAGGTACACATAGACACATTGCTGCAAGTTGTGTTGGATGAGTCCAGAGCTATCCATGGCTGTCAGGAGGCATGACATCACTGAGGAAGGAGAGGTGAGCAGGACAGGAAAACCACAGGTAGAAGGCCAACTATTGCCTGTGAAGTGGCTGCATCTTCCCAGGAGAATGTAGGCCCAATGACCACGTCTCTCCTTCCTGCCTGACACACCACATGATCAATACCTCTACTGAACATCTCTGGGATGTGGGTGCTCATTGCTTGATTAAGGACACTGTGGGTGGTTCCGCCACACAGGACACCGAGCTGAGGGGGTCAAAAATATTTAAAAATAAAGAATGGTTGTGAAATAAAATTTGTGTATATCTGTGAAGTGTTTTGTAATGTTTTAATCATATGGGCTATACAGTCGTACCTCTGCTTACGTATCCCTCCGGTTATGTAAACTTTGGGATACGTAAGTGGCGAACCCAGAAATATATTTCCGGGTTTTTGCTGTGTGCGCATGCACAGAAGCGGTCCCTCCGGTTGCGGAAACCTCGGGATCTGACCAGAGCTCCGGAACGGATCCCGTCCGCAACTGGAGGTACTACTGTAATATGTTTTTGAGAACTGTTTTTGTTGGGGTTTTTTTGTTCTTGGCAATAACCTGTATCTGGTTGACCGATAAAATCTGATGATGATGATGACATAAGAAATATTTGTGAGGGGCACCAAATTTTGTCATCGCTCAGGGTGCCATATTACCAAAGTCTGCCGCTGGGGTGCTGCTTCATTTCGTGAAAGCCGCTTGCAAAGCAGCACTACACGGGATCATAATCCTGAATGGTGCTGGGAGCTGGTGCTCCTTTTAGAGTGGCTTGATCACATGAAAAAAGCCACCCATGAAGGAGCAGCACTGCACAGGATCAGATCCTCATACTTATCATGTGTTAAGTGGGAGGATCAGATCCTGTAGGGAGCGGTTGTTGCTTTCAGGAGCTCAGCCAACATTCGAGTAGGACCCTGGCAGAGACACATGCTTGACTGGCATGTTCTCTCCCTCCTGGTTGATTGTTCCGGAGCTTCAAAAGCTTTCTTCAGCCCGAACATCACAGTGACCGATGCCAACAGACATCAGCGCACTTAGGGATCTGCAGAGTCTTCACAGCTTTGTGTAACAGACCTCAGCAACTCAGCATTTTGGCTAATCTACTGCATTACATATAAACACACACGGAGCACTGCAACATGACTCCCTCTCTCTCTAGCATCAGACAGCAAAGAGAAAAAAAGAACAAAGAACAATAGTCCCACTTCATGGAACACAGTAACACAAACATCCTGTCTCTGTCACGTCCCACTCTGTGGAGTCAAAACATATACCGTCATGTGAAAGACAACAATCCCATGACTGCAATCATGGAGCAGGAATTCTATCAGTTGCTTATTCACAAGCAGCTTCCCATGGAAGCGGGCAAGCTTGTGCATCTTAAACTTTTTAAAAACCCTACTTCAAGTTTATGTTAAAATGGGCATTAAAATCCCAGGGATGGATCTAGGGTGAGGTGAGACAGGGTGAATCTGCCTGATCTGGGGATCATAGGGACTATGCATACCCCTAACTTTTATATGGGTAACATACCAAAAAAAGCTTTTTTTTTCCACCAGAAAGAGGAAAATAAAGGTGGACTGGGAAATGAATATCACTAAAGCTGAAATCCTAACCACAAGAAGGAATAAGCCCCATTGAATGAAAGAGGGAAATGCTTCAAAGTAAGTCCATATAGTATTGATTCTTTCATTACTGAAATTGAAGTAGCACGCCCACCTTCTTGTTGTTTGTTTTCTGAATGATTTTTTAAGGCACTGATATATTTTTGATGTGATAACCCATTTTTAGTTTCTGGGAGTTGTGGCTTTAAATATACAGAAAGTCATGTCCTAATCCATAACATAAATTCAATGGGATTTGCTCCCATGTAAGTGCATAGCATTACAGTACCCAGGCAGTTCCAAGTTTATTTTTATTATTTTATAGTACTGGCTGGGAATAGCAGACAAAGAGTTCACCGCAAGAACAGCACATTCTTACATGACAAATGGCAAGCCATCTAGTAGACTGATTCAAAGTGTGATATGATCTAATAGAGCTAACAAGAGAGAGTTTCCAATACTGGACAATGAAATTCAGAAGCAGAAAATGTTATTGCTTTTCAGGACACCAATATTGCAATCACTAGACTTGCCTATTATCACAACTTTAGATGACTGTAGTCTTGTTCTAAGTAGAGTTATAGTGGAAACAGGACCTTTCAGTGGTTCAGACGCCACACCCATTATAGCCTATTCCCGTGCCTAAGCAACTTTTTAATTATAGCTTTATATAAGAGAGGATGAAGTATGGGTAGACAATTGTTCTCCTTTTTTAAATCCTATGGTAGAATGTATGCTGGTTCTCAGATTCCACAAGTCTTTCAAACCATGTGTAGATCACCCAACTAGTTCTAGATTAAATTAGAGGTGACAGACTAAGGCCCATAAATCTGTTCCACTGTTGAACAGCTCTTACTTTCAGGAAGTTCTTCCTGATGTTTAGTCAGAATCACCTTTCTTGTATCTTGAAGCCATTGGTTCAGGTCCTAGCAATTGTAAGATAGTCTACTTAATACTGGCTCCTATTCTGAGTCATGCCTCTCCTTGCCAAATCAGCCAGTCCATTAGAATGATACTTCTGGTTGTGTGTCAATTATCATCTATAATGTAGGCTGCATCAGAGAATCATTATGAGTCCTTACTCTTTGTTTAAGGTGATGCCACTGCCCATACAGTATCAGGCTTGTACACTATTAGAGTCTTGGAGTTTTAGATCCATCCAAGAAGTTGGGTTCTTTAAGGGCACATGAATGTGTCCCAGCCCATAGTGGTAGAATCTAATATCTTGATCTGTAAACCTAATAGCTCTTAAATCACACATTTTCATTTTCTCCCAAAGTGTTTCAGATAGACACCCTTTCTTTTGTTTGGGAGTAGTACATCAAAGATAGCACCACTACTGCGGTTATTACTGGGTGTTGGGGAGATTTGCATTGTTAGATACTTCAAATGCCTAAAGAAAAGTGCTCTGACAATAATGAAAACTCCCAAATGACACAATTTGCATGCTTGTGATGTTTACATTTCCAAAGCCCTTGCTTTAATTCTTCTTGGCTCTCTTCTGCTTCAACTGTGACTTGTAATTCCCTAAAGGACTAAAGTGGAGAATGGAGAATTTAAGTATGTAAATAGACTTAGGGTTCGAAGTTATACATTGTACAGGGAATTTGCATAATTTACAACAGTGCAGTCTATGGGAGTCTATGGGAGATGTCCTCAAAGTTTGAATTGTTTTAATTACAACTTTCAAATGCCCACTTTGGATATTGTTCCTTAGCGAAACTTCAAAACAAAGCACTTGCGTAAAAGGGAAAACTTAAGGTTCATCCCCTCCATTTTTTCCCATCCCCCCCTTTCCAATAAAAAATGAGTTTCCAGAAGTAGCAGCCCTAGGATGATAATCATTAGGAGGGCTAGGTATTTAGCCTCTGGAATGCTGTTTAGTCCTAGAACCTTGTACTGAACCATACTCCTTGAAGTTCTTTAGATGGTACTCAGAGATTGCATAGCTATCTGGTCTATGGCTGTACACATATTATACCTTCAAAGCATATTCTTTCCCACAAAGAATTCTGGAGAAGCCATAATTTGAAATTTGAACACCTCTGAATTTTGCAATGCTGTTATCCAGACAAATAATATGTACAAGGATGCATATACCAGGATAGAATATCCATTAAAATATGTATATTGGTGAAGATAACATACAAGAATGCATTCTGTTAGGGGAAATTAGTTTGTGAGAGTTCAGACAACAAAATTGCATACAATTAGGAGAAATTCACCAATAAATGCTAATGAATTTTCACAAGGACATTTTAAACACACAAACACACACACACAACCTGTTGTGGAAATGTGGAGAACTAAATTTAAAGATTGGGAATTACATTTCTCCCAGATGCATATGCAATCTCATTGCACAGTTATATACCTGTTTCCACAGAGGTAAGTTCTACAGTGCCAGTGTGACTTACTCCCAAGTGAGTAGAGGATTGTAGCCCTAGTCTTACAAAAGTTCATTTTTTTGTGTGTGAAAAGAAATCCAAACATGAAATTGGTGTAAAAGGTGGGGCGAATGAACTCTAGAAAAATGATGGAAAAGCCATTTCAGAACATAGCAGGCTCTCCTTCTAAAATTATCGAGACATGAGATTTTTAAAATAAAACTATGAATATTACAGAAGAGAAAATGTCTGGGTGTTGACAGCATTCTTAATAAGGTGATACTGGCATGGAGAGAATCTGAGGACAATTGCTGAGGAAATCATATGTATGGCTGACAGGAGACTGTTACATCTTATTGACCTCTGTGAAGAGGATGAGCTGGTCTTTCTCTCTCTTCCCTCAGAAGACCTTGAATGGAAGACTTAATAATAGATATTGGAGGTAGAACTGGACCATAGCTAAAGTGGGGACTGGCGTGGGTAAGAACAGCTTGGATTTGTCTGTGGGAAAGGCAAGAAAGAGGAGGAAGTTAGGAATGGGAAAGATGAAGAGCATTAGGCCACTATGAGGGAGAATGTTCCACATAACAGTCCCATTAACTGTAGCCACAATGATAAAAGTGGAGACAGACAAGTTAATGAGCTAATTAATGGGTGCCATGCTAATAATGATGGAAATGTGTAGCTTTCAGGGAAGGAAGTGAAACTGTGTTAAATCTTATAGCTTTCACATTTTCATTCATTATTAGCAGTGAGCCAGATGAACCTAAAGGGCACTTTCAAGTGCCCCTTCCCATCCATTAATGGAGATGAAGGAGGGGAAATTAGGCTCTGGGAGGAAGCAAGGGAACAGCAGCTTTTATATTCATATGAGAACATACAGCTAAGGAACAGGAGAGCTAGTTGAACTTATACATAACAATGAGCATTGCTGGAGAAGATCCAAGGCCTTATGGAATCCTCTTTTCCCTAGTCATTGGAAGAATAATTATACTGAGATGTCAGAAGCTACCTTGGAGCTGAAATTGGGTTGCCTACTACCCATTATTTTACTGGTACAACAAATGAAAACATAGCATGGTAATTGTGATTACAGGAAACATAGGAAGCTGAGTAACTGTGATCATGGGGAACATATCCTGAGTCAGATCATTCGTTCATCTCTCTCAGCATTTTTTACATGGACCAACAGTTCAATCCTGAAGAACGACATTTCCTAGCCCCTTTTATAAATGGTTAATATGCTGTATCTGCATCTACCCAAGATTTAATTCTGCCTGTGACATTTTTGTTTTGTTTTGTTTTGTTCCTGCAGTACCTTCGAATTTCAAATAAAAACTTTATCTTTGGGAATTTTGTTCTCAAAACTAGGTCACCATGACTTCTAGAGGGCTTAGCTCTAAGAAAATCACTCTGGCTTCAGGAGATACAAATCTTAATGAAGAGAGCCAAAAGTGTCTTACTCTATAGAATAGGTTTATTACTGATTTATCAGTTCATTATCCCCCTAATTTATAAATCTGGAAAATCTGATTAACTTCTCTACTATCCTTGTGTCATCATCTACCAAACCCTGCATTAAATTCACTAACAAATTATAAACCCATTGAAATTCTACTCGGAGACGAACCAGCCTAGCTTTGAAAGGGAAAAGAAAAGAGCCCCAAGCTATCAGTTCCGTAGATGAAAGCAAATGTTTAAACAGGTAAGTTATCAGATGATTCTGACCCCTGTAGTACTCAGTTTAAGTAATGATCATAACCCACACTTAAGCTGCTGTTTGTATACTTTACAGTGGTACCTCTGGATATGAACGGGATCCGTTCTGGAGCCCCGTTTGTGTCCTGAAGTAAACGTAACATGCGACTGCGCGTCTGTGCGTCTGCAGGTCACGTTTTGCTGCTTCCACGCATGCGTGTGACGTCATTTTGAGCGTCTGCACATGCGCGAGCAGCGAAACCCAGAAGTAATGCATTCTGTTACTTCCGGGTTGCCACAGAGCGCAACCTGAAAATACTTAACTTGAAGCTACTTCAACCCGAGGTATGACTGTATTTAGAAAATTGACATTAACGTATCACTATCCCATTCATAACATGGGAGGCCTGTGTGGGGATACACAGGACACCAAAGCAAGCTTTGAAAAAAGGCAGGATTTGTTACTTTCTGGAAGAGGGGGAAGGAACTGGAGATCTGTTCAGGGATGCAGGAGAGAATATTATTTGATTATAGCCTTTCCAACTTGTGTTAACAAGTTCCATGATTTAGCAGAGTAACATTCCCCTTTATAAACTTACAGCGGATGCGTTTGCTCAGGCTCGTTAAAGCCTCTATAATAACTGTCCTGGTGTTTGCCCCTTGTTCCCTCATAAAAGATAAGACACGACACAGTCTTCTCTAAAAGTACAAAAAGAGTTTACTCACACATTCTGTTCACAATTGGATCCCAGAAAGCAGACTTAGCTTAGAAAAGTAACATACACCTGAAATTTATCCCATAAAGAGACAGTCCCTTTGTCCTCTCTTGGCTGCAAGCCAAGAGGACATCTTAGGCTAAGCAGATGTTGCTTCTTTGATGAATGTAGTCAGAGAGAGAGAGAGAGATGGCGGCCAGTCCTATGCTTTTGTTACCTGCACAGGTGAGGCCACGCCCACCTCTGGTCACATGCAGAGGAAGTCTGTCCCAGACAGGAGAAACAGGAAGTTCCGATTGGCTGGTCCAGACATCCCCTTTTATGTCCACTCTAGGGATGTTGTACTTGACTGCTCTTGTGTTTCACATCCCACAAGATCTGCAATTTCTAACTGCATTACTTTAAAAGGCTCTCCATTCACAACTGGAACATTATGAAGATAAACGGCACAAACTGAACACCTGTATGCTGAACATGCCCTCCCCTCATAGAATTGTAGAGTTGGAAGGGATCTCGAGGACCATCTAGTCCAACCCCCTGCAATCCAGGAATCTCATCTAAAGCATCCATGACAAATGGCCATCCAACCTCTGCTTAAAAACCTCCAATGAAGCAGAGTCCACAACTTCCCAAGGGAGTCCATTTCACTGTCAACCAGCTCTTACTGTCAGAAAGCTTTTCCTGCTGTTTAGTTGGAATCTCTTTTCTTGTAACTTGAAGCCATGGGTTTGAGTCCTACCCTCAAGGGCAGGAGGAAACAAGCTTGTTCCTTCTTCCATATGTCGGCCCTTGAGATACCTATCATATCTCCTCTTTTCCAGGCTAAACATACCCAGCTCCTTCAACTGCTCCTCATAAGGCTTAGTTTCCAGGCCCTTGATCATCTTGGTTGCCCTCCTCTGCATACATTCCAGCTTATCAACATCCTTCTTAAATTGTGGTGCCCAGAATTGGACACAGTCTCACCTAGGCAGAATGGGTTGGTACTATTACCTCCCTAGATCTGGACACTAGAATAGCATTAGTGTTTTTTGTGTTTTTTTTGCTGCTGCTGCATCACACTGTCGACTCGTGTGTTAAGCTTGTGGTCCACCAACCTTCATATGCTTAGTAGGGCACTCTGTAGGGTGTGTTTACAATATTCAGCTGCATGCAGTTTAAAGCCCCCCCCCCCCCAGACCTTTGCACTAAATATGTGAAGGTCAGGGGAGGAAGGGGCATATCTGGCACACAGACAATATTTGGGGCAGAGCTGGCATGTGCACAGAGTGTCCTCTAAACACATATTGCTTTCCCTGAATAAGACTCCTTCTTCTCCTTGTACTATAATAGAGGGCACTGGGTTCTTCCCTGACGGTTATCTCCCCCCACCCAACTCCTCTCTCTCTGTGGATGGGAACTTGTTGGGTGAAGTGAGCTATGTATACAGCTGCTGTCAGAAATAAGGAACTCTGAAACAAAACTCATCATACAGTTCTCTGTGTCTGGATTTGCATGATGTATGTATGTGTGAGACATATTTTTGGTATAGACTAACAAGGGTAACTTGATGGGATTTATATTTTTCTACATTCTGAACTAGGAAAAGCTGGATTCTGCAGCCTGCATAAATTATGCAGACTAAGCAATTTCCCCGGATTTTTCCTGTGTTGCATGACTTATTCATTTTTTTTCCTACTAGTCACAAAGCAATTCAAGGCCCTAAAACCCAACTCCCGACTACTGCAAAGTTTTCTCTGTGTACCTTCTGACTACGAAGATTTTGATAGGCATGACATTTCCAGGCATATATTTCTGACACTGTGGACTAGAAACGTACCAGGTTTTTTTAAACATAAAGCTAGTTTTTTCAGGAACCTTAATTTCACACACAAATGCCACAATGTTATGTTTTCTCTGCTTGTGTGGATTTGTCGTCTACACAATCTTAGCTAAAATATATCTTTGACTGCATTTTTTCCATTGCAATGCTCAGTGTGTTTATTTCAGCAATGATATAAGACCTACTGTTCAATGTTACGTTGTCTTAGCAGTGGAAGATATTCAAGCTTCTCCTAAGCCGCTTATTTATTTAGCTTCAATTAAAGGACAAGGGAGAGCTTTGCCAACTTTGCCATTTCCATCAGCATGAATTATTAATTATTTTAAATGCCACTTTGATTTTTTGATGAAAAGCAACCCTTAAAAATTCATAAATAAGCATGCATAATGTCTGGTCCAATTACTTTAAATACAATGTCCCCAAATGCTGGTTAATGCGTCCCTTATGTATTTCTGGTCAATAATTTTTTAAGTAGATGGCTTTATAATTTATTCCCCCCTTTTATTGGAAGTTCATATTTCAATCTTGTCCTATCTCTATGGTTACAAATTAAAAGAAACAAATTACCTAGCAATCTCAATGGATTGTCGGAAAACATTCTGAATCACAATATCCATGACAAAAGCACTTAAAAAAAAAATTGCAACCATCAAAGTGTGTTGCCTTTAATCATTCTAAAGTAGACGTTCAAAGGTTTGATTAAATTTACTTTTGATTTGTTGGAATTAAAAGGAAAACTGCCAGCAGAATGAAAAGCAGAAATGCTAACGATTTGTATTCCAAATCACTTCCCTGGGATCAGGAGCAGGCAATAGGGAGTGGCAATGCTGCAGACCTGACCTCTCAGCAGTGCTGTTACTGCCCTCAACCAAGCCCATGAGAAGGCAGGGTGGAGTGATGGGGCAATTTGGGCACACTGGCAGAGCCAACCCAGTGCTCCTACTGGTGCACCCAAACCACCCCCATCTCCCAGTCCTGTCCTCCCCGCTTTCTGATAAACCGGGATCACAGTCTATGGCACTGTCACTCCCTGCCTACCACTCCTGACTGGAAGATCTTAGCTTAGAGTTCTAGCTATGTATACATAGGGTGTGTGTGTGTGTGTGTGTGTGTGTGTGTGTATGATGTCAGGTGTGGGGAGCTTTTATCCCTCCAAATTTTGCTGAACTACAACTACTATGTGCCCTGGACGTTGGGCTAGCTTTCTACGGCTGATCAGGGTTCTGTCTTCTGTCAGGCCAAACATTCCTCACACCTAGGTAAAGGTAAAGGGACCCCTGACCATTAGGTCCAGTCGTGACCGACTTTGGGGTTGCAGCGCTCATCTCGCTTTATTGGCCGAGGGAGCCGGCGTACAGCTTCCAGGTCATGTGGCCAGCATGACTAAGCCACTTCTGGCGAAACCAGAGCAGCGCACGGAAACGCCGTTCACCTTCCCGCCGGAGTGGTACCTATTTATATACTTGCACTTTGACGTGCTTTCGAACTGCTAGGTTGGCAGGAGCAGGGACCAAGCAACAGGAACTCACCCCGTCATGGGGATTCGAACCGCCGACCTTCTGATCAGCAAGTCCTAGGCTCTATGGTTTAACCCACAGCACCACCCGTGTCCCTTCTCCTCACACCTAGGACTCAGCTAAACAGCTGCAAATAAAAGATTTTAAATGTGTTGTAAAGTTCAATACACAAATGTGACACTAGATGGTGACAGTGAGCTATGCAAAATTCAATGTATTTTTCAAAACTTTTTTTTAAAAGAAACCTTTTCACAGCATTTTTTTATATGTGTGTAGATTCCACCCCAGTGTGCAATAACACTGCATCATACAGAACTGTCAAACAACTAATCCCCACATTTCCCATGATCTATAAATGAGGCATTTGTTAGGTTTAGCACATCTCTCATGCACGACACAGCAAGCTGGCAGTTTAACCCCTTTAGCTTTAGTTGGCAATTACAAGTTTACAGCAAACAGAGCCTCCCACAGCTCATTCTTCACTATCGGAGTTAGTTAACTCAACTGGCCTCGGGCCCCTTCCAAGGCCAGATATACAGTGGTACCTCGGGTTAAGTACTTAATTTGTTCCGGAGGTCCGTACTTAACCTGAAACTGTTCTTAACCTGAAGCACCACTTTAGCTAATGGGGCCTCCTGCTGATGCCGCACTGCCGGAGCACGGTTTCTGTTCTCATCCTGAAGCAAAGTTCTTAACCTGAAGCACTATTTCTGGGTTAACGGAGTCTGTAACCTGAAGCATATGTAACCTGAACCGTATGTAACCTGAGGTACCACTGTATGCCGAGCCTGCCCCTGCTTCCAGCTGGTCTATCTTTGCTGTAATCCCTTGCTCCTCCTCCTATTTCTGGTAGAATCAGGTGTAGCCAATTCCTCCTCTTCTGGAGTTGACTCCAACCCCTTCCTACCACCTGCCTGAGAAGTGACAGGCAGCCTTTTGTTTCCCTCTGCCTCTTCCTCCCCCTCTGCCGATTCCTCTCTGCAGGCCATGTCTCTGACAGCATTGCTCTGATTATCCTTGCAAAACCCAAGTTGGACCTCTTCTGTGATGACACTCCAAAGGATCTCTTCCCCCTCAGCTCTTCCTACCAAAATATATGCTGGTTTTGTATTGTTCTGTAGGGTCTGATAGCCACTGTGACATCATTTGAAGTGAACTCAGTTATAATGACTTGGCATTGTATTTAATTCCATGGAAGTGTGTGTGTGTATGTGTGTGTGTAAGAGAGGGAGGGAGGAAGAGGAGAGAGCATGGGGCACTATAAATTTAAGAGATGCAATTAAAAGAGGTAAGCAGATACATTCAGTTGAATGATAGCTAATACATGTTGGGTAATAGCTAACCCAGATAGATTTATCACCTCCTAGCTTGAAATAATTGCCTGAGGCAAATGATCCATGATGATTGATCACATGATAACTGGTGGTGGCACTTTCACATGTTTAGGTTAGCAAGCAACAGCCATAATTATCACTTGAGTGGATCTTTAGAGGCTCCCCCCAGTATTCAGCCATGCTGATAAAACTCCATTCTTTTGATGTGAGGGTGAAAAAGAGCACTTAACTGAATTAAAATATATAATGAAAACCTATTCTCATTCTCTAAAACAGCCTTTCTCAACCTGTGGGTCCCCAGATATTGTTGAAATACAAATCCCATCACCCCTAGCTAGCAAGGCCAGAGCTCGGGGATGATGGGAATTGTAGTCCAACAACATTTGGGGTCTCACAGGTTGAGAACCACTGCTCTAAAACAAGACATGTTGCTGGAGACCAGTTCCCATCACTCCTGACCACTGGCCATTGCCAATGGAAGCCGGAGTCCAATAAAATTCCCAAAACCACACATCCTTGTCCTACGACTTTCTGCTGCCCTGTTGGGAAAGATAGTTGCAATTGGTTAGAGACATCACCTTGCCAACAAAGGTCTGTATAGTTAAAGCCATGGTTTTCCCAGTAGTGATGTATGGAAGTGAGAGCTGGACCATAAAGAAGGCTGATCGCTGAAGAATTGATGCTTTTGAATTATGGTGCTGGAGGAGACTCTTGAGAGTCCCATGGACTGCAAGAAGATCAAACCTATCCATTCTGAAGGAAATCAGCCCTGAGTGCTCAATGGAAGGACAGATCCTGAAGCTGAGGCTCCAATACTTTGGCCACCTCATGAGAAGAGAAGACTCCCTGGAAAAGACCCTGATGTTGGGAAAGATGGAGGGCACAAGGAGAAGGGGACGACAGAGGATGAGATGGTTGGACAGTGTTCTCGAAGCTAGCAGCATGAGTTTGACCAAACTGCGGGAGGCAGTGGGAGACAGGAGTGCCTGGCGTGCTCTGGTCCATGGGGTCACGAAGAGTCAGACACGACTAAATGACTAAACAACAACAACAACAATTGCTAACAGGCATACATTACTGTGGTGTCTTATAGAAACTCCCATCCTTCTCTGATAATTTTTTGAATACCAGTCCTATTACAAATTCCCAACTTGTGACCTGAGAAGCTAAATACACCCCACCTGTAGCATATGCATAGCAGGTCATCAGAAGAGCGCAATAAACCTCTGGGTACTGAAAAGCAGTTACAGTTGTTATGAAGACCTCTTTGTCTGCTGGACTGCTGTGTTGAGTTGGTGGGTGACCAGTTATAGTTTAATTTATTAATGTGTTTAATTTAGTATACCTTTATCCTGCCCTACATCTTAAGATCCCGGGGTGGGTTTCGAAACAATTAAAATGCAAACAAGCTAAGAAGCAGACAGAGCAGATAAAAGATAGCAAAAATCACCAAAGACCAATCATTTTTTGAAAAACAAAAATCTTATGAGCAAACAGAACTCCTTGCTAGCAAATTGTAAAAGCCTTGGTGAAGTGGTAGGACTTAATCTTGCAACAAAATGGCAGCAGATTCGGTGCCTAGTGAGGGAATTCCACTTCTGGAATGCAGGTCTGTCTGAAAAACGTAATTCAGGTATCATAAAGACATGCTACAATCAAAAGAGAACCAAATGCTCCATGGTGAAAAGATGACATGGCCTACATATTATTTAGTCTTATTTTGGGCTGGTTCACACACTTAGGGAAGCCCTCCTGTATTCTCCTCTGGGTCACCAGTAGAATCAAATGGCAACTTCAAGCAAACATGGCACAATGGCAAGCTCCAATAATGGTGTCAAGTGGTCCTAGGATGACTGTACAGAGATCATTGTGATATGTGAGCCAGTGTGATAGGCACTGCTTCCTGAATAAGTAACTTCTTTTGTTGTCAGCCATGTTGTCATTCTGTTCCAGACATGCCCGTAAAAATCTTTGACTGAGTTTCTCTCATCCTTGCATGAAGACGTTGTGTCACAGGTCTGCAAATAATAATAAAAAGAAAGCTGCGAGGCTTCTATTAAATGCTTATCTACTATTTTAGCCCAGTGCTCTGGCAAGCTGGGCTGGATTTTTTGATCCTCTAGTGTACAATCTTTCCAAGGGACTCTAGCTATTCTAAGTAAATGTAATTGCTGACAAAATCCCTATGCAAGCAGTGCAGTGAATGGCTCTGTGATTAGTAACTACTACTAAAGATGGTCCTCAAAGACCTTCTGATTACCATTGTCACAACAAGGGAAAGCTTTAGCTGGTGGGAGCCAATTTGACTACTCAACCAAAGGTTCAATTAGCCCCTTTACTGATGTAAATTACTAACATCATAATCTCATACTGGGCATTGTAAAATGCATTATTTGTGACATTACACAAAGCAGGATAAACATCCATTCAGTTTCCAGAATTGCACCAGTGGGAAGCAACTTTCTCTAAAGTACAACTAATATTTGCAACGGTTGGAAACTTGCATCTAAATATAAATGCCCAACTGTATTTACAGATGTGGGGTTGTTACCTGTGACTGAAGTAAGTGGTCTTGCTAGGACAAACTAAAGTGGAAGCTTTAGAAGGCCTTTATAAACTTCTTCCTTACAAATAAGGCATTGCAAGATTTTTATTTTAAAACAGACCAGCAGAAATCCCCTCCAAGTTCACATTATATTACCCACACCAGAAAATATGATGTTTATCAATATGCCCTATGAAATACAGGGAGCCTTTTCAGAAAGAAAAGTGATTAAAATCTGATTAGTACAATTAGAGAGCTGTTTCCAGGGATATTATATATCTGAAAGGATCGCCATCAGTTAGACTCAGAGGGGAAATATAGCGTAGTCTGGGATAGTTTCATATGCAAGGGCAGCCTAATCTAGAGATTTGTGAGTTGCTGTGGTTTTGGCAATTTAAGTTGCCAAACTCAGGGAACCAGAATTCCTGTGAATTCACATGTAATAAGGAGCCATGGTAAGTGTGGAATTTAGACACATATAAAAAAAGCTTGGAAATGCTCATTTATAGATAGATAGATAGATAGATAGATAGATGATAGATAGATAGATGATAGATAGACAGATAGACAGATAGAGATAGATAGAATTTGCCATTCGCTCACAATCGCCATCTAGTATCACATTTGTATAATGCATTTAAAGCACACTTAAAATATTATACTTGCAGCTGTATAACTGAGTCCTAGTTTAAAAATAGATGCTGAAGCATGAGGCACATGCATGTAACACTAAGGCATAGTTTGCCATTGTGTTCAAAAAGGCCCAATGTGTAGAAAATGTGCAAGAGAACAGAATGTAATTCACATATTAAAAATGAATGTATTGCCGAGAATGTTGTTTTTATTTCAGACATTGCAAATTGTGGACAGGATGGACTGTTTTAAGAAGTGGCAGAGAGATATTGCTAGATTTGTCTGGCAGGGCAAGAAGCCTAGAATAAAATTTAACAGATGCAAAGGAAAGGGGTGGATTTGCCCTGCCAGACCTTAAACTTTACTATGAATCAGCAGCTTTTTGCTGGTTGAAAGAATGGCTACTTCTTGAAAACACAGACATTTTGGATTTAGAAGGTTTTAACAATGTATTTGGATGGCATGCATACTTATGGTATGATAAGGTCAAATCACACAAAGCATTCAAAAATCATATTGTCAGGAAAGCATTGTTTAATGTCTGGATAAAATATAAAGATTTATTGGAAAATAAAACCCCAAGGTGGCTGTCACCAATGGAAGCAAAAGCTCTGAGAAGGCTCAATATGGAGGTCAAATGGCCGACATATTGGGAAATTTTGGAACAAGAAGGAGATAAATTGAGATTGCAGAGTTTCGAAAAACTAAAAAACAAAGTGAGAGATTGGCTTCATTATTATCAGATAATGGAGGCATATAATTTGGATAAGAAAATTGGCTTCCAGGTGGAAAAGTCAAAATTAGAAACAGAACTGCTAGAACCCAAAACTAAGAATCTGTCAAGAATGTATAACTTGCTGTTGAAATGGAATACTCAGGATGAAACGGTGAAATCTGCTATGATTAAATGGGCACAAGATGTTGGACATAATATTATGTTTGCTGACTGGGAACAGTTATGGACCACAGGTATGATGTTTACGGCATGTAATACCTTAAGAGAGAATATTATGAAAATGATATACAGGTGGTACATGACCCCAGTCAAGCTTGCAAAAATCTATCATTTGCCCAATAATAAATGTTGGAAATGTAAAGAAACTGAAGGTACATTCTTTCACCTTTGGTGGACGTGCCCAAAGATTAAGGCTTTCTGGGAAATGATATATAATGAATTGTAAAAGGTATTTAAATATACCTTCCTGAAGAAACCAGAGGCCTTTCTTTTGGGCATTGTCGGCCAATTGGTGCCAAAGAAGGACAGAACTTTTTTTATGTATGCTACAACAGCAGCAAGAATACTCATTGCAAAGTATTGGAAGACACAAGATCTACCCACTCTGGAAGAATGGCAGATGAAGGTGATTGACTACATGGAATTGGCAGAAATGACTGGCAGAATCCGAGACCAGGGAGAAGAGTCGGTGAAAGAAGACTGGAAGAAATTTAAAGACTATTTACAGAAATATTGTAAAATTAATGAATCTTAGAAGGATGTTGGATAGAAACTAAGTGGTTTCCAGCTGTAATGCTTTAAGAGATACGAAAAAAGGTTTACAAATGGGTAAAAGCTTAATGGTAAGGATTTGCTGAACTAACAAACTGAAGTGGAATACAAAAAAGGGAGGTACGAGGAGGTCCGGGGAAATAAGTGTAAGGAAGATATGCTATGGAAAGTTAACGTGTTTTTTTAACTGTTTTTATCTTGTATGTTTTTCTTTATTTTTCTTTTTTTTGTTATATCTTAAAAACTTTATTCTTTTTTCTGTATTTTGTATTTTCTTGTATTTTTATTTTTTGTTTTTGTATTCTTTGAAACTTTAATAAATATCATTTAAAAAAACAAAACAAAAAGAAGGAAATACTGCAAATATGTTGTGTTGTTTAGTTTCAGAATATGTGAAGAATCTCCTCATGCACAAAGCTTTTAAGACATTCCTGAAATAATCTCACATTTATTGTTGAGGGTCTTTGCTTAAGAATGTAGCACATTTTTTTGTGTGGTGAAACTATGTCATTATATATAGTAGAATCTTACTGTCATCTACTCTGAGGCATATAAAAAGAGAGAGAAAAGAAATGATAAGATTACCCTACATTGGTCCATGAAATGCAAAAAAGGAAAGTAAAATATTGCTGCATTCCTTCCATAGTACAGACCTGGGGAAATGGTGTATCTTCTGACTTTACCAGACAGGATTATAAATCATGTGCTGTAGAGATTAACAAAGCTGCTTCAATCATTCTCTCCTCCTTTGGAGCATTTTCCAGCCTTTGGATAAGATCCTGTAAGCAGCAAGAGTTACTGAGGTATTTAACAAAAATGCATTAGCACCGAGGATAAGGTGCATTTTTGATGCTATACATAATTGACATTAATGCTGCAAAGTCCATATTGGCTGCCCTAACATGCACCTACAATTCCATTACCTCTGTGTAGATTAATTATTTGAGCTTTAGATTTCGTTGAGAAGGGCTTGGATAATATAAATACTTTATCCGTTTATTCTAGCCTATCTTGCCTGTCAGAATGAAGAAATTTGATAGTGTTCTTAACGGAAAGATGGAAATTCTTGTTTTGTACTCTTGCCCTTGGAAAGCAGCAATGCTAATAGATCGCTTCAGAGTAGCAATACTAATAGACAGCCTCGCCTTGCATGTTTCCCTAGGAGATCATAAAACATACCCAGCAAATTATGTTATATTTCACGTATGTTTAATCTGTGCACAAGATAGCATAATAAACATGTGCAACACTGAAACTGTATCTCATTTTTTTTAAAAAATGAATCAATTAATTAAGAGGGATTTCCCAATATCTTATCAGTGATTGATAATTTACTTGAAGTATTCTGGGACTGAACATGCAGAAAGTTTTTGGGACTGGGATCCGAAAAGCTACTTCAGGGCTGGGGATATTAAGGGTGGGCACTGACCACAAGATTTGATTTAGACTTTTATTTAGTGCTTCCAACAAAATGTGGCCCAACTCAGTCTAAGATCGTTCATAATATACCTGATTCAGCTTGTGTTTTGTCTCTCTCTCTCTTTTTATTAAATAATCTTTATTGCTTTTAAAACTTACAAGAAAAGAAAAAGGAAGAAAATAGGCAAAAGAAAAAGACAAAATAGAACAGTGAAGATAAAAAAAGAGAGAGAAAAGAAAAACAATACAATAAACAGTACAAAATACAACCTTAACACATTAACCTAAACAAAGCAAAAAAACAACCATTTAAAAACATATACCATACCATTTCATTACTCTATCTTTCATTCCCTTATTTCATTGACCTCCTCTCACCTCCCTTTTTGTATTCCACTTCTATTACTTGTTTCAGCAATTCCTTTCCATCTTTCTCTATTTTTATCATTATGAATATCTTAACATATTTTATACCTTATTTTCATTAATACTGAAATACTTAATTATACCTAACTCCTTATAACATTTCTGCTAAAGCCATAAAATTTCATTCCAACAATTTTCTAACACTCATTAAATTTACAATATTTCTATATATAAACTTTAAACTTTCCCAATCTTCTACCACCATCTCTTCTCCCTGGTCTCGGATTCTGCCAGTCATTGCCGTCCATTCCATATAGTTCATCAACCTGGAGATCTTCTGTCCGAGGCTCTTAAATCTTTTCCAAGTCCCTTCTGCAGTTTTTCTTCATATTCTTTGATACTGAGGGTGCTGAAGCACAGGCCTTGGGGGGGCCCCGATCCAACCATGCCCCCATTCCCTCTCGACAGACCAACCAACTCACCACAGCTAAAACCAGTGTCCATACAATGTCTCAAATCATGTTTCAAGGCTCCTCCAGATCCAAACGCCCCCACAACTCCAATCACCTCCTCACCCAGATTCAGGACCCAAGTGTCAGTAAATCTCTGCTAGAAAGAGTCTATCCAAACTTCCTTCTTCAATCCAAGCAGGGCTCCAATCTTCAAATTCTGACTTTTTCTATATTCATTCATAAAAGGTCTCCACTTATAGTCCTCAGTTTGCCTCTGTAAAACTGGGGCTTCCACTTGTATTATTTTAGGTTTAACAACACCAACATTCTCCTTCGTCTTCTCCCCAGTTTGTCCTGTCAAGGTAGGTTCCTGTGTCAAATCCTGAACAATTTCTGTATTAATGGTCACTTTTTGTTCCAAATTAGTCACTTTTTGTCCCAAGTTCTCAAGTTTGGTATTCATAGCGTCCGTCTTCTTGTGGAGCTGTTCCAACAAATAACTTCTCTTACATAATACAGTCACTAAGGTTCCTTCTGTCAACATTCTTAAAGTCCAAGGTCAATCTCTATTTCACACAGTTCTTATCTTGCGACTGGAAAAACCCCAGCTCCACTCTTGTAACAGTTTCAAAAGCTCCCTCTAGAGGGAAACAGTCTCCACATGTATCAATCCTTTCAAACACAGTTTAAACTATAAAGATAGTTTCTTTTCCCACTTTTGAAACGCAGATGAGTACAATGGAAACAATATATTTCTCTTATTGCTAGCTGTCAAAAAACGTCACTCTTTCTGGCAGCCCGTTTCCAGGTTTGGAGCAGTGGTAATTTGGTTTTTCACTCTCTCCTGCAGGCTCACTAGGTCCAAAATTTCCCCCCTCTTCTCCTGCTTCCAAGGGGGGTTTAATAGTTTTGACCGATGGAGATTTAATCCTTTACAAAAATAAACTTTCCAAGGCTTTAACTTGCAACTTCTTTGCTTCAATCTGTTTACAAAAAAGGAAGGCGGACTTCCTGTTTAGAACCTTCCCGTTTCGATGCCAAATTAATGAATTTAAGAATCTAATTTTCCGTTCTACTCACGGGTAGTTGTTTAGAATCCAATTCTCCACAGGAAAAAGTCAGCGCTCTCCAGCAACAGCGATGCGGCTTCACTCCGTGAAAGAAGCAGTCAAATCGAAGCACCGCGCCACTCACCCCACTTCGCTCCAGATCCCCAAATCAGGGTTTCCCTGCGAGTAGGCGAGGCGCAAAGGGTGCCAGCCGAATCCCAAGTTCACAGGCTTCTCCCGCCTGTGATTTCAGTGGGTCTCCGCCTTCGCCGTGGCAGTCAGACCCTAATTTCCACGGAGCAAATTCCTCCCGATCGGAGGAACTCCGCCATTGCCTGGAGGCGCCAACCCGGAAGTCCCAGCTTGTGTTCTGTCTCAGTCTGTTTAGCTCCCTCTCCCTTTACTATGGGGAATTTTATCAAAGGCCTGTAATTTTTTTCTTTTGACAGAAGTGGATGAAATTTACAGGCATGCAAGCCTGTCCAGAGAATCTGGAGGGTGAATCTGCCCATTTCAGTTTCTCTCAGTTTTTAATTTTAACGGTCTTATGTTCACTTCTCCACATATTATTATGCATTAAAAAATAAAAATAAAAATAAAAATCCTCTCCAAAGTTCACCAGCATTTTAGCACAGATGTTTCATAATATGCACTATTTTCGCCAAGCAATTTCCCCCGAATACAATACATTTTTAATTATTTCACCATTTCTTCATTTTCTGATATTTTGTCTCAGGACCAAACTAGGCACATCTCTGTGAAGCATATCAGGAGTGTCGTTATTTCTTTATTTTCATGAAAAGCAGAAGGAGCACTTTTTGTCTGGATCATGGTATGTGGGGAGGGGAGGTTGAATTCTTTCTTCCCCAGTCACAATCCCAATGAAAATGGTCCAACTTGGATTGGTGGGGGACAGGGGTGCAAAATATTTTGGGGGGGGGCAAATAAGTCCCACCCCACATAATTGATCAGAAGACATGGGGCATGCACACCATTTGAATCACAGTGCCCATCAACTGGGGCGGGGCTGGCCCTCAAATATTTTATTGGAGCAGCCGAAGGGAACTCGGGCCCTAGGAGTTGGCTCTTATGGCAGGGGGCTAATAGAAGCATAGCATAATTTTCTCATCATCATATACCTGAGGAGGGAAGGGATGAACTGCCTCTCCTCATCTTCTGTGGTCTTGATGAAAATCCCCACTCATCTGCTATTATGATTTCTTTCCTCAGCAAAAACAATTTTAGCATCACTTTTTCATAATGTACACCACATACCACCTTTTTCCTTTAAAAAAGCTGTTCTTTTTTATCCCTTCTGCTACATAAGATCATAAATAATGACACAAGGGGCGGGTTACTATAGACTTTTATTTGAGACCACTGGTAAGCTGACATGAACATATCAGGTTTTCTTCTCTATCTCCTCCAAGATTACCTTGATTGAGGAATTAATCAATAACCCCATACATCATGCTGCAAGGCCCGGTCATCATCAAACAAATCAAGATTTTTATTTTATTTTTTTAAAAACCCATCCATAAAACATGCAACCCTGACATAGCAGACACATAAAAGCAGCTATTCCAAATGAGATGTGAGAGTTCTGGGGCATTCTGAGATCTGCTGTCTCTTGAAACATAACCTATCTACAAGGACAGTTGAGATGTGCAACATCAGTCTTTTCTCCTTTAGATTGACAGTAAAGAATATTAGCCAAGAGACCTTAACCTTCCTACTCAGATATCAGGACCCATTACTAAACACATTACTCTAATTTGCCAGTTGACCTCAAGAGTTGGGAATAATCAAAGCACACGCTAAATTCAGATGAAGGCATTCCTTAAAACAAGCTAATTTATATCTGTTCTGGACACAACTTTACTTGCTGCCCCCTTGTGCCCCCTAATGGTTAAACAACAAGGTTTCCTATGCCACCAATTCACTGTGTTTTAATTCAGAAGCTGCTTTGTCAACCTTGTCTGCCTCTATTGAGTTTACTTGTGAGATTGTAATTTTAATCGATGTAAGTCACCTTAAGTTATGTGTATGCACCAGAAAGGCAGGACAAACCTCTTCAAAGAAAGAATTAGGAGGAGAAAACACATCCACGAGGTAAGTTCTCACACTCACTCACAAAAATCACCCTTTACCCTCTGAAACATGATCAAAACCCCCCTCCTTTCATCACATGCCAACAAAATTGGAGAAGTCTCAGTTGAGCCCTAGATTCCTGATTCCTAATTTTCTATCTATAGGACAGAAGTACCCACCATTAGTCTAAATGACATATAAAACAATCCTGTTCAGTCTTCCAGGTTCACCTGGAATTTCTATATATATCAATTCTGAGGATGTGTGTTTCTTTTTTTAAAAAATTGCAGCCTCCATTTTGACACATATTGTGGGCTGAAACAAGAATGCCTTTTTTTCTTTGCCACTGAACCAAGGCCGCTACTCCATTGTTTTTCCTTTTTTACACAAATTTAGTCGAAATTTCTCAGAAAACATTCTTCCTGAGAGTATTGTTGAGATTCTTCCTTTTCTCATCTCCCCCCCTCCCCCATGCATAGAGAAGTATTCTCACCGTGGACATTATTTATACTCAATGTGGGAATGGTAGGGCACAAGGGACAGTATGACTCTCAGGGCTAAACAAATTTTGAACTAGGCCAGTCTTCCCTAACATAGCACCCTCTGGGCATTGTCTGACTCCCAGCATGTGTTATAAACATGCAACACCAGATGGTGCTGGAGAGCAAAGAATTTTCCTATGCAGTTTTACATAGTGTTTTTTCTTTTGTATTATTGTATTATTGTATTATTTATATGATGTTAGCCGCTCTGAGGGCAGGGTACAAATAACAATTATTGTTGTTGTTGTTGTTGTTGTTGTTGTTGTTGTTTGTTATAACAATTTAATTTCTGATTTATTTATAGCGCTTCCCCCCCGTCTGTAGATCCACCCATCTCTCTCTCTCTCTCTCTCTCTCTCTCTCTCTCTCTCTATATATATATATATATGCATACATAGAGCCATACACACACCCAGTGTCAAGTAACCTGGCCTGAATAAATGCATCACAATGTGTTACAAGTATAACTCATATTCCCCCACCCCAAATGATGCTGGAAACCTCCCACCCTTGCTGCATAAGATTTGCTCACTAAGGCATAAGGCTGGTTCATGCCGCTGACAAGATATTCAGTTGATTTCGATTCATCAAGGAGCTTACTTCTTTGTGCAGTTACATTATCAGGGATTCACTGTCACAGATTGTTCATATCACATCCCAGACAGCCTTGCCTTGTTAGGCGATAAGCTAATGTGACAACAGGGGATGATCTATGATAGCAAATCTGCAGTAGCTCCTTCATGCAAACAAGTGATGTAGTGATAGCACAAGATTTTCCATGTAGAAAACCATGTGCTACTCAATATGTGAATAAACAGACAGTGATAGCAGAAGCTTTGTTTATGCTTTGGGGAGATTTATGTCCTATGGCAATCCTAAAGAGCATTCCTTTCATGCTACCCTCCACATGCCAAGATCAGTCAACAAGGACATGTAAAAAGGTGCTCTGTGTAAATGCACCCCTATTATAAAAAACAAACAAACTTATCCCACTAGCCATTAATAAAACATCACACTGACCAACACCAAAGCCTAAGGCTTATCATTTCCTTCCCAGAAGCATTCCTAAGACTGTTTTAATAGTGTCCTGGAAATCCTATACAGTGGTACCTTGGTTTACAAGCATAATCCATTCCGGAGGTCCGCTTGTAAACCGAAACAGGTTGTAACCCAAGGTGCGCTTTCACCAATGGGGCCTCCCCCCCAAAATTGTTCGTAATCCAAAGAAAAATGGGTTGTAATCCAAAAAAAGTTTCCAAACTGGGACATGCATTTCTGGGTTTGGCGTGTTTGTAATCCAAAATGTATGCAAACCAGACTGTTTGTAAACCAAGGTACCACTTTATATACTATCTGAAAGAGCTATTGTGGGGATGACGGATGCAGTGTGGGGGCACACCCTACCTCAGCATAAGACACACCACAGCGTGTCTAGCCACCATGCTCACTCCCTGACCTTTGCCTCCCTCACAGCAAGCTTTGCTTAACGTTTCACCTGGCTGGAGCATGATGAGTGAGGCAGACTTTCGAGTATCAGGGGGACATTTGGGGAAGCACCTGGTTTGACGCGTGTATCACTCGTGCTAGAAATGTGCCCTTGCTGGAAATACGTTAAGTTCAGGGTGGTTTCACTACTGTTTCCAACTGTTGGTTTCTGCTAATAAAAAGAGGCTCTGCAAAGCTAGCCGGCAGCTTGCTTGCTCCTGCACAGCTCACATGCATTCAATTCCTGTGTCGTCCTCCGTTATTTCTATAGCTATGACATGGATTTCACTGATGAAAAAAGATGTCTTCACCACCACCACCTTATAGGCCTGAAAATCGGATCTGTAGCATACTAATTCCAATTCAATTTCAACCCTCATTCTTCATCTATTAGCATGGGGCAGGGGCAAGAAAATCTTATGGCAAAATCTGCCAGGATGAGCACCTTTTTAGGTTTGTCTACACATGTACTATCTGAAACCAAAGGGGCACATTGGTTGCCAGGTGTGCCCCCCCCCCAGCTCTCTTTTCCCACTTCATACTTTTCAGGGCTGAATAATTTGGTGATCTAGATGTAGAAGATGAAGAATTGCAGGAAGAAGAGGAACAATTCTTAGATTCCACCATTCTTAGTTGTAACAGAATAGCCACCCACATTGCTTTCTTCTTCTTCTTCTTCTTCTTCTTCTTCTTCTTCTTCTTCTTCTTCTTCTTCTTCCTCCTCCTCCTCCTCCTCCTCCTCCTCTTCTTCTTCTTCTTCTAAAAAAGTGTTTAGGGGTACACTCATTCCATCTGAGACTCAGGAAACACTGTGACAGGAACTGACGATTCACCATCGTCAATCCTTTTCCAGTTTCGTCCGATTCCTTTTCCAGTTAGATTCACAAAATGTTTAGGGGTATGCGTTCCCCTGAGCCCCCCAGAAGAAACAACACTGGCCATCCCTCCCAACACCTCTTTTCATCCCTTTATGAAAACCCACCCATACCCAGGAGGTCTCCACATCCAGAAGGTCACCCACAAAGCAACCCCCTCAAAGAACACAAAGTGATATTTTCTGCTTATCCTGCAAGGAGGTAATGAGACAACACCTATTAATTTACTTCCACAAACTCAATCAAGGGTGGGGAACCTCAGACTCTGGGGCCAAAGGCAGCCCTCCAGGACTGTATATTTGGCCTTCAGAACTCCAAACCACATCAAATGCCACACCGTTTTGGCTCTACTTTGTACCGTGAATTAATGTTGTTGTGGTGGTTGTTTTATTTGTATCCTGCCCATCTGACTGGGTTGCCCCAGCCACTCATCCTGAGTGAGTATTCTCAAAAGTCTAAGAACAAATCTGATTGGTCACTCACTTTTCTCCCATGCCAACCTACCAACCAAGCTCAAACACAGTGTGAAAATTGCAATTTTTAAAACTTGCTTTGGCCTGGAAAAAGCTCTGCCTCCTCCCTGCCAGAACTGAGTTCATGTCCTTGGCACACTGAAGGGTGCATCATTTCTATGTGAGTTACTGGAACTAATTTTAGGCTTTCTTAAATCAAGTGTAAGGGTCAGTTAGAAAATGCCATTTATTTTATTTCAGTACAATTTCAGTTTCTCACACTTGCTTTCCTCTTCAATTTCTAATAAATTCCTTAAATTAGAAACCTGGAGCAGTGTGATGAGCCTTGACTTCAGCGACCTCCACCACACCAACTCTTCTGTTCTGGCTAATGGTATTCAGTTGCTAGAAAGGGAGCTAACTTCAAACGGTCTCATTCTCCTTTAAGATACAGACGGGTTGAAGTTCCATGTGTTCAAACTGGTAAAGTGGTGATGACACCACTCATGTGTAAATTGCACAAGGGAACTTGTCCTAGCTCACAAGGGAGGCAGAAGCTAAGCCTATTTATAACAATATTCCTTTCCAGATCTTTCCAGTGATTGGTTAAATACAACTGAAGAAAACATACATGGCACATGTTTCCCCTCCAGTTTTGATTAATTTTACTTTGCCTTCTGCTACTAACAGAATTTTTCCAGCTTATTTGGCTTACTTGTGAATTCCATAGTGGGATTTGGGAGGTATCTGTATTGCTTTAAATTCATTTAGTAAACCCCAAGAGGGTTTCAAAAGCAAAGCTTCTTAGCAAGGGATTGCCGACTTATTGATGAGAAACAGTTTGTCTCTAAGCCTCGCATCCTCTCCAGTCCAATGCAATTCTCTTCCTCAAGGAACTTCAACTTGTTTATCAGACTTACTAATAATATCCAGAAATACATTTATGGGTTAACTCTACTCCTCATCATTTAACGTAAAAGGTATACTACATTGGTTCTCCCACTGACATAAACATATATGGAGACTCTAGATTTGTTGATTTGCTGGATGGAGTTGTTATGATGAAAGCCACTGAACACACACATTTAAAACGCAGGAACTAAACATCTTGGAAAAGCTCCAAATCCAGTTTCCAAGCATAAATTTATTCACATTTTTTAAACCCTGCCCATTCCTGAAAATGCAGAATGTATAACACCACCGCTGTAAAAATGAAATGGACGTAAAAATCTATGAACCGATTTTTCAGAGATGTAGCTAAGAGCTTATATAAAAGCAGGGGCCATGCACATTTGTTGAAAAGATAATGTTTGTGTGTGTGTGTTGAATGTACAATGCTCAGACAGAAACACAGCCAGCTGCTGCCACCAGCACCATATGAGGAGGGAAATGCACATTCTGCATAATTCTGAGAAGGCTCATGTCATGAGGATTCTGGGAGTACAACACAAGTTCCAGGATAAAGCCCATCCAGGCCAGAACTACCAGGAATAAAATTACTCAGAACAGAGAGGGCATGCTGGAAAGTTTCATCATCAATAACCTGTAGATGTCAGAAATGACACCAAGCTTTAAAAGAAAAGAAAATCTAAATCATAATCAATCTCCATGCTAAATATTTACAGCATTAGCTGATAATAACCAGTATGGCATTTAGTCCAGATGAATCTCCAATACATTGTAAGAATCAGGTGGCCACACCTCCGGTGCCCAGAATCAACCAGGGACCCTTGAATGAAGGAGCACTACACATCTGAATCAGTATGTGGGTAGAAACCTTTCACACGTCAACTGAAGCATGATCAGTAGCCAGGGATGGTGGGAGTTTTAATCCAACAACATCTGAAGGGATTGGTGGCTGGTGCCCATTAAGACTGGTAGGGCAGAAGGCAGGGAGACAAACAGTAAGTGGAGCCAGAACCATTGACAAGCTAAGGCAACTAATTCTAGTTTTGTCACCACCCTCCCTGCTATGTTCTTCAAGGGCAAGTAAGAAGGAATCCAATAGAGAGTGCCATCCCTTTGATTGGTTGCATGTAGGAAAATGGGAAGAGTGAGGTTGGTGGGGCACTGCCTGGCACCCATTAAGACTAGTAGAAACTGGTATGTGGACTACCTTTGCTCTACAGGTGAAATTCGAAAAATTAGAATATCGTGGAAAAGTTCATTTATTTCAGTAATTCAACTTAACAGGTGAAACTAATATATGAGATAGACTCATGACATGCAAAGACAGATATGCCAAGCCTTTATTTGTTATAATTGTGATGATTATGGCGTACAGCTGATGAAAACCCCAAATTAACAATCTCAGAAAATTAGAATTAGGAGGAGGAGGAAAGATGAAGCCACTGAGTGAGGCATCCAGTAGAAGCAGCAGCAGCAGCTGGGAGGGAAGGGAATAGAAAAGCACTGGTGACAGGGAAAGACAAACAAGGAATGGTGTGGGAGGGTGGGCATGTCGGTGGGGGAAATGAGACAAATCCAAGAAAGTTCAGCCTAACTTCAGAGAGGGTTCAGCATAGCCACAAGACCCATGATTTGCCATTTTAACTTAGTCTGAGACACAGTAGCAATCTTCCCAGCAGTTGGCAGACTGAAAGCCCATCCTCTTTCACAGCTGGAGAAGAATCTGGCATCTGTGGTCTTAATGGCCAGATGGTCCCTTGTGCCTTCAGATCCATCCTTCATCTACACAGTTCTCATTCAGATGATGAGCTCTGATTCCTCCCCTAATTATCAATCATTAGAATACCAATGAAAAACAACAACAACAATGAGAGACAAATACCAGTCGAATTTACCTTGACATGTACTCTGCCTTCAGGGATTTGGGTAACTGTCTTCAAAAGAAGAGTCGAGAGAGGCAGAATGAATATTTTAAAGTGCTTTGATTTCCTTGGGCAAAAAGAACAGATCAAAGCTGTGTTCTTATTTTATTTTTTTAAAAGTAATAACTCAGGCTTTCATTCCATTAACGTTCTAAAGGCATCAAATAAAATGCATTAGAATATGAAAAGATAAATAAAATCCAATGTCATGAGAAGAGAGTGTCATTTTAACAGACACAGTTAACACATTTTGGTAGCTCAGTTAACACATTTTGGTAGCTCAGCCAACAATGACAGGACAGTTTCTCTTCTCTCTCATTCCCCCCACATAATTACTAATTTTCCTCTGTTGTCAGGAAGGCTGCACAATGCCCTTTGAGCAATTCTTCTTAACTGAGCCAGCCACAGAATGCCTCAGGAAACCATGTAACTCCAGCAAATTTCCCACGGTTCCATCAGATGCTAAAAGATGTATTATTCTGAGTGGAATCAAATTGGTCTCTCTAGTACTCATGCACCAGCAGGAGGCATCCAGTAATGGAGGAGGAGGGAATGCCATTTTCACTTATTTCCCCTCCCACTTACAGCCTCAAAGCATCCCTCCCCACCCCCACAGCAAAAATAAAAATAAAAAATCAATTCAGTTTAATGAAAATGTTCCATGGCTTTTTCCTAGAAAATGATTGCATAACATCTCCCAACGGTTACATTGTATGAATTCACAACAAATATTAACTGCCTGCACTGACTTGACCTCCGATCAAGCTGTGGTGTTTGGGGAGGGGCAAAGAAGTGGCGATCTTTGCATGATGTAAGCGCACCAGCTGGAGCACTGAATTGGCTCTGCTGGTGTGTTTGCACTGCACCAACCTTGCCACCACCTTACCCCTCACCTGCACCACTGATGACCATGATGGGAGGTCAGGTAAGCAGCATCACATCACTATCCACTACTGGTTTATTGTCTTATAGCAGGGGTGGCCAACTCTCAAGAGACTGTGATGTACTTTCAGAATTAAAAACTGGCAGTGATCTACCCCCGCCTTTTTGGAGTTCAGCTGAACGTTGTTGAGCTTTTTCGGGGGAAGGAAAGCCCCGGTTTTTGGGTTCAGCTCAAAGTTGTTGAGCTTTTCTTAGGGATGGGGAAGGCCCCATTTTTTAAGGGCTTTAAAATAAAACTTGGGGGGGGGCAAGTTCTGTTTTTTGGGGGGCGTGGCTGGAGTCAGTTTTAGCAACGCTAAGGAAAGGGAGCCAGAGATCAACTGTGATCTACCAAAACCTTACAGGGATCTACCAGTAGATCACAATTGACCTGTTGGACATCCCTGTCTTATAAGTACTGATTAAAAAACCCCTAGGAAATCTTAGGAAGCTGCTGAATGAACCAGATCAGACTATGAATCTATCTAGCCAAGTATTTTCTGCTCTGACAGTAGTTCTTCACAGTCTCAGGAAGAGGTCTTTCATGTCATCTGGTACCAGATCCTTCTCAAAAACTGGATATATCAGGGTGTCAAACTGGAACTTTCTGTATGCAGAGCATATGCTTTGCCACTGAGCTGGGGTTGCTCCCCATAACATAAAACTACTGCAAAACTTCTCTTGAACTTCCTACAGATGTTTCACAAGAGCAGAAGGAATACTTCACTATGGGGTGTGTCTGTTTTAGGGAAATGTTTATGTCACTGAGCATTGCCAGGTGAATAAACCCACTTCATCTATTCTACTTATTGGTGAAACAAACAAACCCTTGCAAGTGGGTGAGACAGGGTTGAACTTCCTAAATTCTTCCTCCATCACCATCTAACACCCATGAATTGGAGAACAAACCTATGAAGCTGGAATCCTTCTGGAGCCATGGAGACCTTTCTGCAAGATTCAGAACCCAGGAGCTCAAGGTTCTAAATCACATGGAGAACAGCCATTGAGTACAAAAGACTCCTCACCACAGATACTTGCCCTGTGATTCATGAAGAAATTGTGATGGGGGACTGCGAGTCACCCCTGCTTTCCTTATTCATGTGTCAGTTTTGAACATTAGTAGAACAGCTGAAGTGGACTATAGTGCTAAGCCAATAAAACCATTCACAAAGCTGGAGCCGACCACTGGTTCCCATACCTCACCACCAGTGGAACAAAGTTATTGCAACAAAGTCGGGAGTGAAAAATGCTTTTGGCTTGAATCCCACACATAGGCTGCTTAAAAGTCAATTAAGTCAATGAGACATAGCAACCTAAATATACACTGGGCTGCAGCCTGACACCACCCTTGGTCTTTATTAACCTCATGCAGGATCAGGTCTATATTAGTAGTAACAAGCTGGCTATCATGACTTCTGTGGCCCTGCTCTGCTGTATTCCAGGCATTCAATAGATTTATTCATAGAAACCAAGATAATATAATGGATATTTCCAAATGATGCACAGTTGTTTGCTCTGTGTTTTCTTCTCACCTCATTAACTGAGAGAATGAGAGCATCAAACATTGTTCTCTCCCATCCATTTGTGTTGATGGTACATTTGCAAATATAAATCCAGTTTTGATTGAATGGTGCATGTTAATACACTATTAGCAATCACTACACTCATACTCTAATTGGCTTCTAAATCTGAAGATCTTTGAAAGTGTTATGTTATTGAGAGGAACTTTAGTGCTTTATGCAGAAAATCGGGACTCCGTTTGAGCCAGTGTTTTACAGCACTCCATCGCAGGACCCAACTTCAATATTCGGTGTTGATTATCTGTACTCAAAGAGGGTTTCTCTATTCTGCAATTGAGCGTTCACTTAGAGGGATATAAGGCACCCAGGGCAACAGATGTGGGTGGGTAACAGGTGAATCTTTTGAGGAGTCACCCAACATTCAACAGAAATATAGCCATAGTACTCCTGTAGCCATATTTCACACATTGCATCCCCCACTCTCAAAGGAGACTTGGATACAAATAGGTAGCCACTGTGGTGCCCTCCAAATACATTTGGACTGCCGCTCCCATAATCCCTGAACTTCGCCATGGTAACTAAGGCTGATGGGAGTTGTAGTCCAACAACATTTGATGGACACCACATTGGCTATCCCTGATGTAGATTCTGTTAGTATCTCTGAATATTAGGGGTTGGGCCAAGCTTTCAGACCTCCTATAAAGGTAAAGGGACCCCTGATCATTAGGTCCAGTCATGACCGACTCTGGGGTTGCGGCGCTCATCTCGCTTTATTGGCCGAGGGAGCCGGCGTACAGCTTCCGGGTCACGTGGCCAGCGTGACTAAACCGCTTCTGGCAAACCAGAGCAGCACACGGAAACACTGTTTACCTTCCCGCCGGAGCGGTACTTATTTATCTACTTGCACTTTGACGTGCTTTCGAACTGCTAGGTTGGCAGGAGCAGGGACCGAGCAACGGGAGCTCACCCCATCGCAGGGATTCGAACCGCCAACCTTCTGATCGGCAAGTACTAGGCTCTGTGGTTTAACCCACAGCACCACCTGCGTCCCTCAGACCTCCTATAGTTTGTCTCTAATTTTGGGAGGAGGTTAAGGTAAAAGTGAGGCCAAAACTCATTCCTCTCTTTTGCATTTGGGGAGGGCCTGATGAAACATACCAATTGTTGGGTCAATTGCCACCATAACTGTTCATTCCAAGGGGCATTCTGGGAGAAGGATGGTGGCCATTAATCTAGCAGAGCCGTGAGGGAGCTGTGGTGAGCCTTCCTTCCCAAATAATGCATCCTTCCCCCACTCCCCAGCCAAAATGTGCTGCTACATACATAAACTACAAACGGAGACATGAAGAGGGTTAATCTTCACTCAGCCCTAACACTTTTGCAAAGGGAATAACAGAAAAACCACCCTCAAAGATCAGTCCGCAGCTGTCTGCTTCAGAAGTATAAGGCATGCCATTAAATTTGAATATCCTCTGTTGGGTATTAGGTGGAAGTTTTAGGGTCATTTCATACATTATATAAGAGGAAACACAGACAATTTGCTTACTTGTTTGTATTTACCTGGTCCTATATTTTATCTATCTACTTATCCGGTGCTTTTTTCCCTAAAAAATAAAAATAGGGGTACTCTAATTTTGACTCAAGAAAATCACCATTTTATAGTTCAAATTGGGAAAAATAAATACAGTAAATGGACAAAAGTACAAAGGTTCACAAAATGTTTAGGGGTATGCGCCCCCCCAGCCCTCCCCAAATCACTGTACTTATCTATCTATCTGGATTTTGATGTTGTTAGCTGCTGTCAGCATTTTTAAAGGAAAGTTAGAATATAAATATAACAAAAAAGTTACTAAATTGTGCTTCCTGATGAGTGCAACTGCAGGATACTGCCTTGTCTCGTGCATACTTTATATAATACACAACCCAGCTATTCTTCCAAGCATTCTTAAGAATGTGTATGGTGTATTTTCCTCAACACTGGCTTGCCATACTCAAATCCTGTATGTGATTACAAGCCACTCATCAGTCATCCTGTCTGGACTTGTAGCTTGCGTGGTCCTCTAATTCATCAGGCTACACTTACCAGCTGCCTCACACTTGGGGTCTGATTTGACCTCTCTCTCAAAGAGTTCTGGCACCTGATTGAAATTGCCTGCTGCTCCCACCCCCCATTCTAACCATCAGCTGCTGGCCTTTCCACCCATCATTTTTTCCAGTGGGATCCCTTGCAACCCTGTAGCATTGAGCCTTCTGTTATTCCATCTTCCCTCTGAGAGCATATGGGCTCCCAGAAAGGGACAGGCTCTTTCATTTGCTAGTGTACCACAGGTATCAGTCTTGCCACATCCACAGCAAAGGTCAGCCATAATTCCCCCTTATCAATCAAAATCCCCTCTGTCTGCTTTGCAGCAATACTGAAGACAGGAGGCACCACCTCAAAAACATGCCATAGATTGCATCTTTGAATGTGTTCTTATGTTGAAATCTCTTTTCACATGCAATGCTAGAGCATCCTGGGGGAAACATCATTGTCTCCAGATAAACCACAAGCTACAGCCAAGGTTTGTCTTATGGCTTTGTACTATTTGGAGGAGACAAATCATGAGCCCAGGTTAGGCCATCATGTTGTGCCATCATGCAGCAGCAGGAGGACCAAAGGAAGGTTGTGACCTCCTCTCTTGCAAGCCCATATGCTTATGTCTCCATACTAAATCATGGCTTGCCTTAGCGTTACATGCAAACTGGGCTTATGTCTGGACACTTTATGGAGATTTGAATGGTCTCAGTCATGCTGACCAGACTACAAAGGCTATCACCCAGCCAACAAGCTGTTAAACTGTACACAGTGATTATTTCCATAGCAGAGATAGGTTGCTTCAGAACTGTGGCACCCAAAGCAATCGCCTGGGTTGGCTCTGTAGCTGAGTTAGCCCTTGGCGCGCGCGCGCGCACACACACACACACACACACACACCTTCTGTTGAAATTATTTACCATTATTACTGAGATCCATGCCTATGCATGCACACATAGTAAGGAATACAGTAAGGAACCAACAGGGAAACATGAAAAAGGGTCCCATGGAAGCCCATGCCAATCCCCTCCTGCGCTACATCTGTAGGGCAGCAGGTGGTGGTAGGGAGAAGAGATGGCTTCTATGCAGATGATACATGCTTCTTTTCTATCTACTTTTCAGCCAGTGTATGACATTTGCAGTCAATTAATTTCCCCCATCTACTGCTAAGTGTTTATCTTGGCAAATACGATATCATCAGTTATGCAAAAGAGCGACACAATGGATGCATTGGACTCTATACAGAATGGGGAAGAATACTGGTGCACAATGTCATAAAAAATATTGAAAGTATTTGCATAAAATGAAAGCAGGGGAAACCCTCCACCTCTTCTGTATTTGTAATATTTTTTTGAAAAAAAATGGGGGAGGAGGAAAAGGAGAACAGGCATACTAATAGAAATGAGATACCAGATTGTAGTGACCACAGGTTATCCTTTGTGCAGTGAGCACATTAAGACAAGGACAAGCATTCCTGCTCATAGATACATTTCTTTTCTATCTCTCTTCTACCAAGGAAGCATATATGGAAGTAGGAACCAAATAATGATAAAAATAATTGAAAGGATCTCCTGCATTTACAAATCGCCTTGCCAGAGAGGAAAGGATGCTGCTGCAGTAGATTGGCTAGCAGGTGGCAAACCAGCATGAGCACAGATTTTAAATCACATGTGTTTCATTTTGGGGTTTCAGTCTGAATTGTAGCTTTAATACTACAGAGGCTGAGCAAGCGATGAAGCTGCCAGGCCTTAGAGACCAAGGCAGCCAATACTGGTTATTACATTATTACAAGACAGCAGGATGAAACTGATGGATATGACTATGCAGTTTTTAGGGAAATTAAGCTGGTTAATTTGCGACTTCTAGAGGCCGGAAAGTTGTTTCAGAAGTCTGAAAGTTGATGTATGTGTCTTTTTATTATTATTGCTTCATGGCGGGGTACACTGGTGCATTGAGGAGCAGGGGGAAGAGTGATGTGTACCTTAAAAAATAAAACTGCACATCTGTCACTCATAGAAACAGAAGAGTGAATCAATGGGCTCATCTCCTCACTGGCAGCAGATCCATTCTGGATTCTTTCCCTGCCCTATATGAACCTAGGGATCCTAACTAAAATGTTTGTGTGGGCAAAGCACATGTGCTGTACTACCAAAATACATCCCTTGTCTATGTCTACCTGAGTGACTATCACTATCTGACTCTCTCCTCTACCTGGGACACGCAAATTCCCAAAATTGGATCCACAGGTGACTCTCGGTCATTTCTCTATGGCAGTCTATCTTAAAGTTTTTATGTGTTTATATGCCCACCACATTTTTAAACTTAAATTCCATTGTTGTACAGTGGTACCTTGGGTTACAGATGCTTTAGGTTACAGACTCTGCTAACCCAGAAATAGTACCTCAGGTTAAGAACTTTGCTTCAGGATGAGAAGAGAAATCGCGCAGCAGCGGCGCAGCAGCAGCGGGAGGTCCCATTAGCCAAAGTGGTGCTTCAGTTTAAGAACAGTTACAGGTTAAAAATGGACCTCCAGAACGAGTTAAGTTCTTAACCCGAGGTACCACTGTATATTGTTTTAAATGTTTGTTTTGCTTTTGGGATTGTAGTTCCATTTGTGTTTCGCAATCTGGTCTCTGACCGTAACAATAAATTTCATTTCACACCCTGTGCAACCTCACCCTCTTTCCCCTGGCCACACCGGTCATCATGAAGCCTTGCTTCACATCCTCACTGAATGCTTTTGCCTGGATGGAAGTGTCATTGAGCTGGGATAATGAATCTCGCTTGCCTGGATTATCCATGAGTGAATGTGACTCCTGACAGATGTTCTCCAACCCTTCTCTATGTACTACACTCAGGGCAGAGATTGCTTTGGAAGCATGTGTCCCTCTCTCCCCCTTGCTTCATCAGCAGTGGGGAAGTTCTATTTGTCCTTCTCCCTACAGCTAATGAACCTTACTTTTCCCAGGGATGTCCCACAAAGAGAGCTCTTACTCCATCAGGAATCCTGGCAGACCACAATATTCAAGTTATCCCATGGATTGTTGGTGATAGTTGACCCACTTGCCTCCATACAACTCCCAGAAGGCAAGGGCAGTGGAAAGACATCTTCAGCCCTGGCTAAAATTAGCCTTCAACTTGACATGCTTAAGAACTTGGGACTAATGACATTTATCCTTGTCACTTTTACAAGCAGGCAATTATCCGTGCGGAAAGCAGAGCAGGACATCAGGGTAAGGTCTGGTGGCAACATTGTTCTTTCAAGTCCATGTCCTTAATTTCACTGGCTGCCCAATGGTCAGTCTGGATTAAAAGTTTCCTGAATAAAGGAAGGCTGTTTGCTTCTTAATGTAGCACTAATGCTGCAGTCACTTCAGCCTTCATCGGTACTTGCCCAAGTCAGTTTCCTGCCTAAAGCGGAGCTTAATGGCTCCCTCTGCCTGATACAGCCAATGCTTTAAGAAGTCTTCTTTTTAGAGCCAACCTAAATCATTTGGCTCCCTAAAGTGAAGGAGAACATGGCTCCTCTCCCCATAACCACCACATTCCATATACAGAAACCAGCTGGATGAGAAGTTGGGTTCCACTTGGACTCTGGCAATGGGACAGCTTCTTCCACTGCAGGAAGTGGTTCACTCCACCTACCTGAAGGGCTGGCCTTTTCTATTCTGCCTCCAGAAGCAAGTCACCACTACATGGTTCATGAAGCTACCCGAAGATACCTCTCTTTCATTTCTTCACCTTTTCTCTAGTGCAGACAGTTAAAACATGCTCATGATTTTCAAGCCTAGCTCAGACGGGACCCCTCATAATTCTACTTCCTCCTCATACACATTTGTCCATTCGAGTTTGATCAGGAAAGACTAGCTGTCACCCTCCAGCAGGAATAAAGTACATTTTTTTAAGCCTGGGGGCCACATTCTCTTCTGGTCAACATTCCTGGGGCCACATGCTAGTGGTGGGCAAAACCAGAAGTGAACATGGGCAGAACAACAAATGTAAATTTCCCCCTTGTTTCTACAGACACCTACAACCTGTCTTTTCTCCACTGGGACAAGCAAGAGGCATTATCAGGGTATAGGGCACATTTCAAAGAGGTCAAAAACACTCAAGGGAGGTGAAAAACAAGTCCAGTAGGAATCATGGGGAAGGTATGTCCCCTGGGGAGAGCCCTGAGGGTCATATAGAGAGGCCTGGAGGGATGTTTTTGGTTCATGGGTTTGATGTTCCCATGGACTGCAAGAAGATCAAACCTATCCATTCTTAAGGAAATCAGCCCTGAGCGCTCACTGGAAGGACAGATCCTGAAGCTGAGACTCCAATACTTTGGCCATCTCATGAGAAGAGAAGACTCCCTGGAAAAGACCCTGATGCTGGGAAAGATTGAGGGCACAAGGAGAAGGGGACGACAGAGGATGAGATGGTTGGATAGTGTTCTCGAAGCTACCAGCATGAGTTTGACTAAACTGCGGGAGGCAGTGGAAGACAGAAGTGCCTGGCGTGCTCTGGTCCATAGGGTCACAAAGAGTCAGACACGACTAAACGACTAAACAACAACAACAATATCCCTGTCCTACAGGCTGGGTTTAGGCTGCAAAGCAATGCCATCCCCTGCCTCTCCAATGGCAGTGCTTTATTCTGTCTGATTTTTTTTTTTTTTTTTTACTGGTTTAAAAATAAATTTAAACAAATATTACCTAGCATAACCGCTCCACTGAGATTATTGAGTGGTTGATATAACAAGGTCTTGAATTGTGTTATATGTTTCTTGTTTATATTTTCATTGTCCACAGTTGCCCAAGCGCTGGTTTTGAGTTTTGAGTACTGTAGTTTCCCCCCCTCTTCAGTCTATTACATGGATAGCCAACATGGTGCCCTTCAGATGATGTCAGATTACAAATCCCTTCATCTTTGACCATTGGCCATGGTGGCTGACGCTGATGGGAGTTGTAGTCCAAGAATCTGCGAAGAGTCCCAAACTGGCTATTCCTGTTCTACTACATTCACAACCTCGTTCTTAACTTTTAAAATCCAGGGACTTCCATATTTCTGCTTTGACAAAACAAGGTAGAGGTCTTATCTTCATTAAGAAAACATGGTAATGACAGACATATTTGCAGAACTGGCCCAGATCATATACACTAGTATTGATCCTATTCTCTTATGTGGCAAAAACGACCTGTGAAAATTACATGCACATTTTATCACTCTCTCTGTTGATAATGTTCAGGATATGAATGCCACTTTGCCACCCACACAAAAGTGAGAAGTATTCGCCCAGTCAGGGGAACCCCAAAGTTTGCAAAATACAAAATCTCTCCATTAAAAAAGCAGACTGTACCCCCACAAATAGAGCCTACTGAAAACTGAGCATTCTAAGTTTGAACTATGAGTGGAGGCAGTACTCCATGCCACAATCTTTTTGCTCTCATTTATCTTCTTTAGTTACTCATGCTGCAGTAAGTCAGAGGCTCCAAAATGTGCAAATTCATAAGGATTTGCTTCATTTTTAAAAAATGCCAGCTGACTTTTGGTTCATCAGCTCCCCCTCCCCTAGCAATCTTCTGCGTGGTCCCAGATCGCTCTTCATAAAGTTCCTCACTACCTGGAGTGCCATTTTCCTACACAGACTTCCAGCTGAGAGATAAATGAACACAACTGGCCTGCTGATCCACAGGATGGTATCATGCTAGGACTTTTTCCTTCCCCCCAGCTGTTGCTTTAAAGGTCACATCCAGGAAATACCTTTCCCACCGCAGACTTTCTGTACTCGTTTTCAGCGAAGATCTTGAACTGTCCTCTCCTCTGCAACTTTCGGCAACTTCATTACTAGCCTTGGAATTTATGAGGAATCATTTAATCCAGAACTGTGCTTGAGGGTGTAGCATGCAGGCATTGAGGGAGGTGAAGTCATAAGTTCAATGCAGCCTCCAGCTTTGCCGCTCTTTGGTTTGTTGGACTTCAAATTATTGGAATGGGAATAATAAGAGAAAGAATTAAGATTCAGTCTTGATAATTTAAATTAGATAGAATAGGGGAACGCTGGTGAATAATATAATTTGCAAATATCAAGAAAGAAATGGATAAAAGAATTATATTTAATTTACAGCAATGTTTAGGGCAGGGGTGTGAAACCACAGGCTCTCCAATATCCAGAGCTTATGGTCAGAGGTTCTCTTTAGAAATGGCTGGTCTGGATAGGGTTAAGCCCTCAGTGCTCCCACTGACAGTTCATTTTTTTCAGCTCTGAAAGACTGCTAATCACTGTGGTTCAAATTAGAAATGTGAAGGGCATTCAGTGTTTAAAGCAATCAGGCCATCTCTACGGTTGCCCATTTAAAATTAAAATAAGGATGCTTACTAGGGAAACGGCACCGAAGATTTGGCACATTACATTCAATCATGCTCTGCAAAGTAAGAGAAGAAAAATAAGGAGGAGGGTGGAAGCCACACAGGTCTATGCTCCTGAATAATGGTGTACACGAGTTTTGATTTTGCCTCCCACAACTTCCCCTATTCAAAGTGTGGATTGATGATAACAAAATAAAAACCACAAATTAGATATGCATCCTGCTCACTAGGAACACATGGAAACCAATGCAAGTTTAAATTATATACCTAAGACATGTGAGAGAGAAGTTAGACCAGCTTCTTTTCTTACATTTCCACCTTCTTATTCCAAGAGGCTTTTGGGGAACTGACTGCTTTTAATGAAGTGGCTGGTTCTGTCCTGCTTTTATTGTGATTTTTTTAATTTATCTGTATGTTTTCAATACATCTATATGTTTCTAATCACCCAGAACCCATGTCAGAGAAAAAGATGGGGTATAAATAAATTAACCACCACAACAGAAAACCCACAGAAGCTGATCTGATCCATGCTCTGATAGGAGACCACCCAGGGTCCCTACATAACCACCTTGAGAAAGGCAGGGTATAAGTGTTATAGACAAATGAAAAATGAGTTTCCATTCTCCTGGAGTTGTTTTCAATGGTTCCTAAACAAAATGGATTGATCTATATGGTGTGCAAAGATAACAGCCCCCTTTTGAAGACCCTGCAGCATGGAGGACTTTTCCAATCTCATTCAGTTGGACACGCTTAAAACCCCTCTTCAGAAATTAGTGCTAACAGTAGAAAGGGTCCAAATGGCAAGCTGAGGTTGGGGCTTGCCTGCTTGCCCCTGACCACTCCTGGGGATGCAGGGAGCAACTTTTCTAAGGGATTTGCTACCCTGCCTGTCACTCTATTTATAATGATCTTGTTTGTGCTGATGCTGATTGGAATTTATTGTACCTTGGTTCTCGAACTTAATCCGTTCCGGTTGTCTGTTTGACTCCCAAAACAGTTTGGAAACAAAGGGTCAGCTTCTGATTGGCTGCAGGAGCTTCCTGCACTCAATCGGAAGCTGTGGAAGCCACGTCGGACGTTTGATTTGTTTGGGAGCCAAGCCATTCGAGAACCAAGGTACCACTCTAATGGACGTTGCCAGGCAGAGGAAGGACCTGAAATGAAATGCCTTTTATTTTCAACAGCCCCAACCCCAGCCCCAGCCAAGAATTTACATGAACACTCCAAGGTCTCAACTCTGGAGAAATCGAGGGCAAGGAAGCATGCACAAGCCCCAGGCCCATCCTCCACCTGCCCCTTGACGTCTTTTTGTGATTAGTGCAGAAATCTGAAGAGGGTTTCCAAAAATATTCAGCTGAATGTGCCCAGAAACCTCTGCACAAACAGGAAGCCTAGTTCATCAGGGTTCCCAATTGTAGTGAGCTTTTATAAGCATGTTCAACTGAATACAATAAAAATCTCCTCCTCAGACTTTTCTGCCAATTGTACAGAGGTCTGATACCCACACATCTGGGAATACTAGGAGCTCATGCATGCCCATGGGTGTCCATAGTTTAATCCTTCTTGCATTCAAGAGAATGCCTGGAGACTAATAATAATAATAATAATAATAATAATAATAACAACAACAACTATTACATATATTTCCATGCCTTCTACACTGTCTCATGCAAGCTCACAGCTACTGACTTGGCTCACCCACCAATTCACTCATCAGCTGACAATTTCTGCGAGTGTTTCAAAGCTGTTGCACTTCTTCTGCCACAATGATTTGTTTTAAATCCTTTCACTTGGTGCTGTGCCCTTAACAATCACACCCATTCTCGGGTGTTAGCAACCTGTTATTTGCCTGGCAGATTATCCCGCCCTTTTACAGCACTTTTCACACTCCTGGCAGTAGAAAAAACAATAATCTGGATGTGCGTGCTTCCGGAAAGGAAAAGAAAATATCAATGTGAGTGCTTTAAGAGAGAGAGAGAGAGTTGGAGGCAAGAATCTGTTCCATCTCGCTCCCTACTTCCCCCTCTCTCTGAGAGAATGGAACAAGAAAACCAAACATGCCATATCCCTTTGACATTAAGAGGCTTCAGGCTTGCTTTTCACAAGTGGTCAGTGTAATTCCTGTGAATGTATAATTTATTGATGTCTGCAGAGTGCTTTGGGTTTCTCTGGGAGGGAAGGTGCTATATGAATGTAGATGTTACGCTTCTCTTAGGAGAGAAATTGCATTAAGAAGCAATTGGACTCCCTTAAGCCATGGCATTCCAAGCCAAGAGCCATCTCCGGGAACCTAACGAGTCATTTTAGAATTGTTTTGGAATGGAATGATTATTCAAATAAGAAATAGGCTAACCAAAACTTCCATAACACCAACCAATCAATTGCTTGGATGCTCAAATAAAGACCAGAGACCCAATTAACCATTAACTCTTTGTTGGACACATTTTTAAAGCCCTGCAATGATTTCAGTAGTACTGATTCTGAGGATGAAAGCAATCAGAGTTTCCAGTATCTACAGTCTGCCTATGGAACCCAAGAGCTATGTTCTACATGCACTGCCAGTATGCTACCAGGCCAGGATCAAAGTCATGAACAACTTGGGTTTAAAATACCGTAAGGACTTCTGGAACCCTTATATTCCAGCTTGACCACAAAGGCCATCCAGAGTAACACTGTTGGCTGTCCCCCATGTCTCAAAACTTCAAGTGGAGTCAAGTAGAAATCATGTATTTAGTGTGACTGGTGGAATCCTTTTCCAGTTGAGATTCGACAGTCATTCTCACATCTCTTGAAGGCTTTTTAATGCCAACAGAATGATCTAGTGTTTTCATTTCCTTTTTAGATGCACCAGTCATTTTTGTGATCATTTTGGTATTATTTTACATTATTTTATGTTTTATTGTATTTGCATACATTGTGTGCAGTGCATCAATATTTTATTTTATTTAAACACTTCTATAAGTAAACAGCATCTTAAAAAGTAGAGACATCACCTTGCCAACAAAGGTCCGTATAGTTAAAGCTATGGTTTTCCCAGTAGTGATGTATGGAAGTGAGAGCTGGACCATAAAGAAGGCTGATCGCCAAAGAATAGATGCTTTTGAGATCGCCAAAGAATAGATGGTGCTGGAGGAGACTCTTGAGAGTCCCATGGACTGCAAGAAGATCAAACCTATCCATTCTGAAGGAAATCAGCCCTGAGTGCTCGCTGGAAGGGCAGATCGTGAAGTTGAGGCTCCAATACTTTGGCTACCTCATGAGAAGAGAAGACTCCCTAGAAAAGACCCTGATGTTGGGAAAAATTGAGGGCACAAGGAGAAGGTGACGACAGAGGATGAGATGGTTGGACAGTGTTCTCAAAGCTACCAGCATGAGTTTGACCAAACTGCGGGAGGCAGTGGAAGACAGGAGTGCCTGGCATGCTCTGGTCCATGGGATCATGAAGAGTCGGACACGACTAAACGACTAAAAACAACAACAATAAGTAAACAGCCATGGGTTTCAATCCCTCTGTCAGATCCTGTCCCAAAATAGTTAGGGAACACATTGTATGCAAAACCTAGTCCATTCCAAAGTTAGTGGTACATATATAAACGATTTCCTTCAATTCACAAAACCTCTACAGTTGAGGAATATTCATGGTGTCAATCACATACACTCCATCTCAAAAATAAAATTAAGTCCTCGTATAAATTCATATTCCTCTTCATGCACATTTTCCCTATTGCACACATTTCTGTACATAATTTTTGCCTAATATATTGATTTTTTTGCAAGCAATTCCCCATAGTACAATGGCTGCTTGTACACTCTTCTCATCCATGCCCACATTTTTACATGTGATTCATGTAGAAAAGCATTACAAAATTCAGAGAAATTTGAATTTTGAAGGCTGGTTGCATTGTGGTTAATCTATTGATTCACAGTGTGCAAATGCTGTCAATTCACATGAAAATGAATTTCCCCCATCCCTATCCCAAGATGCAGTTCTTAGTTGTTAGCACAAACTTTTACACTTTTTTTTTATTATTAAGTGAAAAAAAGAAAAAGAAAAAACCTTGTGGAAGTGGTAGTCATATAAGAAAAGGTCAGGAGGGTTGAACAGAACAGAAAGTAACTGATCTGCAGAGAGAAGGAGGATTGGGAAAGCTCACTGGATACGAGCCAAATTCTACCTTCTTAGCAGAGCAACAATGTCTCTCACCTTTCAAGTTTCTGAAACTACCCCTGCGTGTAGGGAAGGAAGAAAAAAGAGATTGGTAGGGTCAGAAGCAAAGATTTGAGGCTGCAAAAGAAAAGCCACAATGCGAAGTTTAAAAGCTATGGTCTGTTAGCTCGAGACAGCGGGAAACTTGTTGGGTGCGCAATCTTGGATGAAAGCAGCTGCGAAGGTCACAGCTTGTAACCCAATTTAATAGCTAGATGAGGGGGATCATACAATTGACCTTGCCTTTTGAAGCATGGGGAGGAAACATCGGAGCTAAAAATATTGCTCTGTGAAGTCAGGTTACTGGCGTTAGTGCTCAAATTGTCAAGTGTGGCTGCACACAGGTAGGCTTTTGAATGAGGTTAAACAGGCATGTCCGTCTTTTCCTAATGTTGCTTCAAGCTACACCACTGGCTACCCATTTTCCCCCTTTTATTAAGCTCAAATATTTTACAAAAGAGGATTAACACCAAACAGTGCTTCATCTGTGATTTAGACACATCACTTTCTATATTGATTGACAAAGTGGGATGTCTTCAAGAGGACATTCCAGGGGCAGGGCAGATTATGTTCTCCCTCTCAAACTATCTTGGGCTGCAGGCTGTGCATATCCACATGCGAGTGGTGCTGTGGTCTAAACCACCGAGCCTCTTGGGCTTGCCGATCAGAAGGTCGGCGGTTTGAATCCCCGCGATGGGGTGAGCTCCCGTTGCTCTGTCCCAGCTCCTGCCAACCTAGCAGTTCAAAAGCACACCAGTGCAAGTAGATAAATAGGTACTGCTCTGGCGGGAAGGTAAATGGCGTTTCCATGCACTCTGGCTTCTGTCACAGTGTTCCGTTGTGCCAGAAGCGGTTTAGTCATGCTGGCCACATGACCCGGAAAGCTTTCTGTGGACAAACGCCGGTTACCTTGGCCTGAAAAGTGAGATGAGCGCTGCAACCCCATAGTCACCTTTGACTGGACTTAACCATCCAGGGGGTCCCTTAGCTTTTTACATTTTATCCACATGCCCACTCATGCCAGGGAGTATTTAGGTTAGTGTGCAGGTGTTAGCCCTGGGCCTACAGAAATTGAGGGAGTTGTACTAGCTGAGCAGGAATCTAAGCACAGTTCATGTTCAACTCAATAAACTACTGCGCAGGACTGGGCACTCATCCTGCCTGAAAAGGGTCCCTTTCAGCATGCAGCTTGGTAGAGCTATAAAAATTGAGGCTGTACACCCAACAGATTGGCCCTACTGATGCACTTGCATAAGCCCAATCTTACCTCCACCCCAGCTTGGTACAGGCAAGCAGAGGTGATGGCAATGTCAAGAGATCGCCACCCAACCCCACATGCCTCCACTGTATCACTGTCGAATTCCCCTCTTAGAGAACCTTTCAGAGGTTGATGGGGCTGCTGTTCTTCATCAGCAGAAGGGTTATTGGTGGAGACTTAATTATGGCATCTCCGCTGATCCCCTCTTGTTGCCCTTATTAGGCTTGACAGCTATATTTTGCCTAAAGCTCAGCTGAAAGCAAATTCGAAGTTTCCTGCTTGAGTGAGGTATCTGAGAGATTTCAAAGGAAAGCAAGATTTTGCAGATCCTGAGTAATTACAGAAAATCAAGGAAAGCTGCTAATAGTAAGGGAATGACTCCTGCTCTCCTTCTTTACTGACATAGCTGTATGGTTGGTGAGAGAGGTTGGAAGCACGTATCAACACATCTATTTACTTATTTATTTTCAGATCTTCTTCATTCATCCACTGCAACTGAGAGTTCAGGGCAGGTCATATGCCACGCTCTGATCTGCCCTCCAGCAGATTGGTACATGTTATGGACCGGCTGGATGCAGAAGAATGGTGGGAGGTAAAGCTGGGAACCCCCAGCGGAAGAAGGCTCTCAGAGCCAAGGAATTGGTGGTGGAATGATGAAGAGTGGTCAGAAGGAGAAGAGGCAGCTGACTGGGAGGTGTCAGAAGCTGAAGAGTTAACAGGATTTAGTGAGCAGGAAGAGGCTGTGGCAGAGAGCAGTCTGAATCAGAGGCTAGAGAGGAAGGGGGCCCAGAGGCAGAAATCAGGCAGGATGCTGAAGAATCCAGGGAGTCCCCCTCCTGCTGTGACCTGCTCCTCTTCCTACTGGTTTCCCAGAACCCAAAGAGGTATGAAAAGGGTGGAACAAAGACAGACAAGGTAGAGAAGTATCCGGTTGCTTGGGAAGGACCCAGAGACTTATCAAGCTATATGGGAAGTCCACAGTCCTTGCAACTGCCTCATTGGGGCAAGACCTACTGGGAGGAGTTGCTGTTCTCACTGGACCTAAGCTGTTTTGTTTCTTTGAATAAAGAATTAACTTCACTGACATCTTGTGATGTATTCCTGACTTTCTTCTGAAACTACAGCTGGAAGGCTCAGGAAGAAAAACCAGGGGACTGTTGTCACTGCTCCCCACCAAGCATCTGCAACCTGAGGCAGTCATTTTCATCTTCCTAATGACAGGGCCAACCCTGTTCACGGCAAATATATAAAGAGGATAGTCTGAATTCTTCAAAGCATCCTTTTTGTGAAGTATAGGACTTTTTTTCACAGTGTGCCATGTGCTTTATAACCTTTAGCATGCTTGGTGTAACAACACCCTGATGTGATGAGAACTGGATGAGGAGATTTCACCCCTCCCATACACAAGAATCTCCTGATCATCTCCTGATGGTCTCTGCTGACTCTCCAGAGAGAAGGAGGCGTGTCCTGCCTATCTACTTATTCTGCCCAGCAACACATATGTGTGTGAGAGAGAGAGTCAGTCAGTCAGTGTATCGGAGAGAGTGAGAGTGTTAGAGATCCTAGAGATAAGATTGCTGCTAAGAGCAGCTGCAGACTCTCAGTGTAGCATTGATTTATGCTTAGAATATTCAGCTCTGTATATAGTTTTGTATCATAGTTGTAGTTATAGAATAAAAGGAAGATATTCTACAGAGCTGCTCTCCGAGTGGTTTATACTCTGCAAGACTCTGCAAAACTCTGCTGCGCAACGACTGTATTATTGAGACAGTGAATCCGGTGCTCTCAGCTCTGAGCTGTGAGTCCACAGCACTGTGACCGTTTCCTGTGAGAAGGAGGTCTCTGGCGGTGCTACCCAGCTCGCCTAGCCCAGTCGGGGTTGAGGTGCATGAGTCCAGTTGGCGCACTGGCTCTAGGGCGATGCTGACACTGTTGCTCTTGTGTTATGGACAAGAGAGGATATGGATGCATCCTTTGACATTAGTAGTGGACACTAACGGGAATCCGGCTATTCCAAGGGGCTGGAAAGCAAGCCACATTCACCTGCAGCAACCTGAAACAGGTATGTCCAAGATGAGTCTAAAAGTAGAAAGGGAAATAGTAAAGTAATATGAAAGAATTCAAAGCCACATTATTCTGATAGTTTCATTGGCAACAGAATTTCTGCCTGCTAGATGGAATGACACCCCTTTTCCTCCCACTATGCTCTGTTCTGGGGATTCTCTTGACCCTCCAGAGCAGATTATATGAGGCATAGGGGGCAGGCAGGGAGACAGAAAATTCACACCTAATTTTTCAGATGTATTTGAATCAGGGACTTATTTTTCTCTCAAATGCAGCGCAGGAATTTGTTTAACATTCTGTAATACTGGACTGCAATTGGTTTCAAAGATTTAGTACAAGACTTTGGTACTTGAGTTTTCATATATCTGCGGAAAGAAGGAGGCAGAGAGTGAACGCTCCAAAGGTTTTGTCTCCCATTTGTGATGAGTTCAATTGCTTGGTTCTGCAGTCATTGTTGCACTTCTGTAGTTTGAGGTCATGCTCACCATTTCTGCGGGGCCAGAACCCTCCCGAGAAAACCAAATGGAGATGTAGAAGCAATAGTTTATAAATAAATAAATATAGGAACTGGGTCAAGGAGGTTGAAATTTTATACTGAAGAAAAGTTGTCTTTTCCTGACGTGTTTGAAGCATGGATGTGTATTTACAATTCCCCGCTGCTTTCTATTTTAGCCCACTGTGTTTAGCCAGAGGGAATTTGGGTCTGTGGCTACCCAGAGGTACAGTACTTTAACAAGAAGAGGAAAGGAACACATTGGGGCTTAGACAGGTCATGAAGCATTACTGTCAGTCCCATGAAAAAAAAAAATAAAGCACCGTGAAGTGGAATAAGCCCATACTTCTCTTTCAAAACTGTGAAGAAAACCAAGCCTTTTGCTCAGACAACATGGAAAAAAAAAGATATGGATTAAGCCTGACACAGAATTGAAAACCCAATAATTCGGAAGGAGAAGGAATTTGACTACCCAAAAGGAAATATTGTTTGGCTATAATCTCTGCCACATGGTTTATACTGTGAAAGTTGCAGAAGCAACAGAACTGTGTCGGTGTGTCCATCCTGTTTCTCTGATTTGAAGAGGGGAGAGGTTGGTTGCTAAGTCCCACCATATCAGACATGCAGATTCAAACACATTTTGAGCTTTACAGAAGCTGTGTGGTGGTATCTCACACAACAGTGGTGTAGGTGGGAAAGGACTGCAGACATATGCAATCTTTATTGGCATGCAGTTGTGTCGCGGAAGACCCATAGTTCTTTGGGAGATGAGATGCATTGCATGTAGAGGATCCCAAATTTAATTTGTGGCATCTCCGGCTAGTGCCGGGAACAACCTATGTCTGAAACCCAAGAGAGCCAGGATCAAGAATGAGTTAGATGGCTTTGCACAACACAACTTCCTATGTGGGTCCACACCATGTGTGCCCATTTAGATGGGAAACACTCACAACATCAGTGGCACGTACATAAATGCACACTGCACAATGTGTGCAACATCACCCAAAGAGGTTGGTCACATGCAGGTGAGTAGAAGAGGGACACCTCTGTATGTAATGGCCACCTTAGAGATACAACAGTGAAGTCAATGTGCACCCCCAATCATTTATTTTGGAACCTATTACCTTTGATGCATGCATATGAGAATCTTTGCACTGACGCCAACACTGCGACACCCTCCCAGCTGAAATAAGCGATGCTTCATCAGTATTGATATTCTGGCTGCTTTTGAAGATTCACCTGTTGACAGAGGCACTGTCTTGATCTATTTAACCAAGTCTCCTGTTTTGATTACCGCACAGTTTTTTAAATGCCATTGTCTTACTGCCTCTTTGAATCATGTGCTTTAAAATCTTAATGTCTTAATGACTGCTCCCCGCATAAAATGGGGGGCGACCTTTGTGTGGACACGCACAGCCCCTGGATCTGGAGCGGCTCCATCAGCATAGGCTTGACTTTGCCTTCCCTCAGGTGGGATACCTGGAGGTCTCCGCCTACCCCAGTCAGTTGTCCAATCCCACCTGGGGGAAGTGTTGCCAAGGAGATCAGGCCAGGTAGGGGAGGGATCACCTGCCCACACAATAGAGGAAGGATCTTACTTGGGAATCCTCACTTGGCTCCAGAGCTTCTCCCACCCTACCCACCCTCAGTTAATGCCTTATTTTGCAGGTTAACTTTTCTTCACAGGTATGCGGGCACTGCTACGTTAAGGTCGCTGTCAAAGGGCCAGAAAGGAATTTCCCTGCGTTGGCAGGTTTTGCCTTTCCTGTAGCAAAACGTCACAACTTTGGCGGTATCAGGCCTTGGGCGGAATCCTTTTGTCCATCTTCCTCTTTGCAGCGGCGATACCAGGGTTCCCCGTTAAAGAGGTTTCTGAAGGGAGGCTTTGACCGTACGCCGAAAGGTCGTCATTGCTCTCCCCTGCGGCGGCGGCATAATGGGGGCGGCTATCTCTGCTTGAGCATATGTTCTCCAGAGCCGGCCCATCCCCCACACAAACACTGGATAACCCTGATGCTCCCTAGGTCCCCGGCTGGGGACTGGGGAGGGAGAACGCCCAATGCCTGAGCCAAGGTCTACCCACATTTGAAATTTAATAAAGTTGTGGCCAATTTAATCCCATAGCACGTTGTCTTGAGTCGTTATTCCACATGACGGGGGAGGCCGCTCGGGATCTGGGGACTCCGCCTGTCCACGCAATGGGATTGTTTCGTTGTGTATTTTTATTATGGCCATTTTTTAATATTTTTTTCTACCTTTTAACAAAGTTGTGCAGGTAGGGTGTAGCCAATGCTATTCTTATCAGAACAGACCTATTGAAATCAATGAACGTAACTAACTGAGGACTATTAATTCCAATGTGCCTACTCTGAGTAAAACTTAGTTGGAGACAACCCTTGGTTTTCATGTTTTGTACACCACTTAGGAGCCAACTTGGCATTAAACAGTATGTAAATTAGTAACCATCTCTCTCTTTTGAGCAAGTAACAGAATTAACTAGCATGTTGTTTCAAGTATATGCCCTTTCCTTCCTTCCTTCCTTCCTTCCTTCCTTCCTTCCTTCCTTCCTTATTTATTTATAATTTTTATTGATTTTCTTTTCTCATAAAAAATACAACTTCCATTTTCACCCAGATTTGTATTTCTTAGGGATAACTCTTTCAGCATTGTGTTTACTAACACTCACTATCTATTTTTTTTCTGAATATTTTGCATGGTTGTCAAGAATGATTAACTATGATTATGTTCATTGCAAATGGGGGGAAAAATGTACTAAATTTTTACACCAAAAATATTGTTTGGGGGTTGCTTCCAATGTAAGGATTGTCCTGCTGGATTAGACCAATGGCCCTTCAAGTCTGGAGCACTTTTCTCGCTGTGGTCAACCAGATGTCTATGGGAAGCCTACAGGTAGGACCCAACCACAGCGTTCTCTCCTCTCCTGTGATTTCCAGCATCTGGTACTCAAAAGCATAAAGACTCAGAGTGCGGAGACAGTAGTTGCTGGCATCCTTTACCTTCACAAATTTGTCTAATCCTTTTTTAAAGCCATTCAAGCTGGTCATCATACTGCCTCATGTAGCAGTGAATTTCATAGTTTAACCATGTAGTTTTTTAAAGCTTATTCAAGCAGCAACTCTATGCTCACTTGTGCATGGACCATTGTCTTTTATCTTTCAAGTCTGTTCTTTCCTGTTTCTGCATTAAGCTGTTGTTGGCTTTCTCAGGAGACAGTGGAAGAAAGTGCCTATGAAGGAAAAGTCAAGCCTGCTATGGCTGTAGAGACTGATATGGGAGAGACATGTTTTGTTTCAGGTAGGGCAGATGAAGGCACCTGGCTTTGCTCCTACATGTGCACCATGGCATTTCTTCTCTCTGTGCTCTTCCCAACATCTATCTATCTATCTATCTATCTATCTATCTATCTATCTATCATCTATCTATCTATCTGTCTATCTATCATCTATCTATCTGTCTATCTATCATCTATCATCTATCATCTAATCTATCTCTCTATCTATCTCTCTATCTAAATGCATTTTAAACATTGATTTTTGAATGAAGATTCTCTTAAGCTTCTCTAAATGTGTTTTCTTACAACATTTCTAAATGCATTTTCTGTCAAAATTCACATTTTCAAAAATGCAATGTTGATGCATTTCTTGAATGAGAACTTCACTGCTGTGTTTGAAGAAGTGTTATTATGTTTATATCCTTGTATTTTTGCTTTTGTATCTTCTTTTGTATTATTTGTTCATTTTATTCAATGCTTGTTTATATGATGTATTAGTGTAAATATATTTTTAATATATTTTAATATTTTTTTAAAAAAAAGAAACTGAAGAGAGAGAGAGAGAAGTGCAAAATCTGATTGTTATAGCCCAACCACACATTAATTGAATAGGCATGAATTATGTGGTATTTGGACATGCTGTCGATTATTTGGCTCACAAGCTCATTTTAGCCCCTGTCTAAGTCCCCCGGTGCAGAGAGAACAGAATAGCCTTGATCAGAGCATTTGAGGTTACTCCCTGGATCACTCTTTATCCCAGAATAAATTGATAATCCGACGTTTATCCTGATTATCACCAGTCACTGCATAATTAACTTCTGCCAGCAGAGAGTTGACAGAGAAACAGTCAACCCACCATTTTCTTTCAAGGAAGTTGAATCAGGCCAGTTTCTGAGTTCCTCAAGCACCCCTAAATGTAAGACCGTCACCCCAACAAAATACAAAGGAAGTGCAATTCCCCAAAATGATAATTGGAAGGGAAGGACCATAGCAAAGTGGTAGATCACCTGCTTAGCATGCAAAAGGTCCAAGGGTCAGTCCCTGGCATCTCCTTTTAGGATGAGATCTGTCTTGGATCTAGACTTCCGGGTTAGCGCCATCGGCGAATGGCGGAGTTCCTCCGACCAGAGGAACTGGCTCCGTGGACACTGGGTCTTCCCGCCGCGGCGAAGGTGGGGACCCGCTAGAAATCCCAGGCGGAGGAAGCCTGGGAACGTGGGGTTTGGCAGGGCACCAGGAGTGCCCCCCTACTCACCGGGAACCCCATTTTGGGGCCCCGGAGTGAAGTGGGGTGAGCGGCGCGGTGCTGCGAACTGATTGCTACTTTCACGGAGTGAAGCCGCACAGCCATCGCCGGAGAGCGCTGACTTTTTCCTGTGGACAATTGGATTTAAAACAAGTACCCGTGAGTAGAAACGGAAAATTCGATCAAGAAATATTTTAATTTGGCACTGAAGCGGGAAGGTTCAAAACAGGAAGTCCGCCTTCCGCTTTTTGTATATAGACTGAAGCAAAATCCTTGTAAGCTAAAGCCTGGAAAGTCATTAAAAAAGTCTAAATTTCCTTCATTTAAAACTACTGAAACCCCCTTGGAAGCAGGAGAAAAGGGGGGGGGGCTTTGTTTAACGCCTGCAGGAGAGGGAGTGAAGAAAAATAAGTTTCCACCGTCTCTAACCTGGGAACGGGGTGTCAGAGACAGAAATTGTTGGAGAGGTTCATTGACTGTGAATGGAATACTTTGACAGATAGCTAAAGAAGAGAAATAAACTGATTCCAATGTTGCCTTTTGCATTCTAAAGAAACAAAATATCTGAAAAATGAAAGTAACTTTCCTTTGTTGGACTTGCCTTAAAAAAATGGATACAAATAGAAATTGTCTCCTCTAGAGGGAGCTTGCTAAATTGTTGCTGCAGTCTACTTGAGGACTCTACAGCTGTCAGATTAAGATCGTGGGATCAGTCCTTTTTGACCTTGACCAAATATGAGCTGGGAGGAAGTTTTGGTGCTTGATTTATGCAAGACAAGTGCCTTGTTGGAACAGATGCATGAGAAGATGGATTTGATGAATGAGAAAATGGATTTGATGACTGTTGTGGTTAATAACTGTGAACAAACAGGGAATATTGATACAGAAATCATTCAGGGACCAACTCAGGAACCTGTACTGATTGGGCAAGTGCAGAAGATAATGGAGGAGGTTGCGGTTGCATCTCAAATAACACAAATGGAGAGAGCCGAGGCCCTACAGGAGCATAAGCCGCTGTCTTTGAAGATTGAAGTTGGAGTGGGCCAGGGGGAGTCTGGAGCTGAGGAGGTTTTTAACTTTGGAGAGACCTTGAAATATGCTTCCAAATATTTTTTGGACTACATTGATGACTGTGGGGAGTGGGACTGTGGGGAATGGGCTGGTTTGATGAAGGGAGACGGAGACGGTTGGAATCCCCCAGAGCCCTACTCCTCAATGAGAAAGGAAAGAAATTAAGAAAGAGACCAACAAAAGACAAGGAAAAGTGCAAGTATAAACAAGAAGAAGAAGATCTGCAGAAGGGACATGGAAGAGACTTAAGGGCCTCGGACATAAGATCACCAGGTTGATGGACTAGATGGAATGGACAGTAAGGACTGACACGACCCGAGACCAGGAAGAAGAGACGTTGGATGAAGACTGGAAGAAATTTTTTTAAGAATTTTTTTCCCCTAGGGAATTAGCCTAAAATTAATGAATATTAGGGAAAAGGTTGGAATGAAACTATATGACTCTAGTAGAAATGATATCAGGAGTTATGTATAATCGAGTTTTAAGATTTAAGCTTTAAAGTATTTTTTGGTAAGATAAGGGTAAATAAATTAAGGTAACTTGAATAACAGAATATGGGGAAAAGATGGAAAGGATTTGTTGAGTTATTTAATAGGTTAAATTGTTAAGATAAATTATTTAACAAAAATTGAGAAAGATGGAAAGAATTTGCTGAAATAACTAATCAAACTAGAATACAAAAAGGGAGGTGTGAGGAGGTCAATGAAACAAGCAAATGGAAGTTAAAGATATGTGATATGGGATTTGTGTCTTTTTTTCTTTCTTTTTTTATCTTTTTGCTGTATTGTTGCATATGTTTTTATGTTTCACTTTTTTATTTTTTTTATGTATTGTAGTGTTGTTTTTATTTTTTTTCCTTTCTTTTCTGTAACTTTGAAATTATTAATAAATATTATATTATTATTTTTTAAAAAAGAGATCTGTCTTGGATCTAAAACCCTGGTGAGCTGCCAGCCAGTGTAACAATATTGAACTACAGTGGTAAAGGTAAAGGGACCCCTGACCATTAGATCCAGTAGTGGACGACTCTGGGGTGGCGACGCTCATCTTGCTTTACTGGCCGAGGGAGCTGGCGTACAGCTTCTGGGTCATGTGGCCAGCATGACTAAGCCGCTTCTGGCAAACCAGAGCAGCACACAGAAATACCGTTTACCTTCCTGCCGGAGCGGTACCTATTTATCTACTTGCACTTTGATGTGCTTTCGAACTGCTAGGTTGGCAGGAGCAGTGACCGAGCAACGGGAGATCACCCCATCGCGGGGATTCAAGCCGTCGACCGTCTGATTGGCAAGCCCTAGACTCTGTGGTTTAACCCACAGCACCACCCGTGTCCCTCTGGTTAAGAACTTAATTTGTTCTGGAGGTCCGTTCTTAACCTGAAGCTGTTCTTAACCTGAGATACCAGTTTAGCTAATGGGCCTTCCTGCTGCCGCCACACCATTTCTCTTCTCATCCTGAAGCAAAGTTCTTAACCCGAAGTACTATTTCTGGGTTAGCAGAGTCTGTAACCTGAAGCGTCTGTAACCTGAAGTGTCTGTAACCCGAGGTACCACTGTAGATAGGTTAGTGCTTTGATTCCATATAAAGCAGCTTCCTATATTCCTATGATGGATTTCTCTTTCTAGAAGTAATAAAACTTGCTCTTTGGACACTTATTCCCCTGAAGATGACTGTATACTTAAAATGCATCACAACATTTTCCAATAAATATTACATTGTGCCATATGAGATTCTCCCTCTTTCCCCCCTCAGTGTTATTTAACTGCCTCTACCTTCCTATGCTGACATACATTTGATTTGATTTGATTTCAGTGGGATTTTTGTTGACTTAATTGGAACGAGGACTTCTCAGACATATTCCTGCTTTCTTTTCTTTTCGTCATTACTTTAACTATGTCGAAACAACGCTCCGGGATCTTTTGTGTCTTGACTTTGTCCAAATGGTAATCTATGCTGTTACATGTTATCTTGCTTGACACCTTGCAATTTGCCAAGCATAATGCAAACGTTCCCCCCGAAGACCTGAAATATTCAACACTTCCATGATAGGTGACACACAGCGAATTGCAGCTGAGCCATCACCTCATGCTAGTTTAGTTTAGAGGAGACACGACTCTTATAATTTGCAATTCCTTGGTTGGAAAGCTGTCATGTAGCAAGAACTGAAGCAAAGTAAATAATGGTAAATGGGAAATATATATATGAATGTTCCAATCACATCTTACCTTTTTTTTTAAAAAAATAACATTGTTAGTGCAAAAGAGCCAAATGAATTTGGACAGGGATTTTGCTTCAGTAATATGATTTACAGATCTCTAGAGTCAAGTGGCAAAATGACTAACAAAGTGAACCACACCATTGGTCCATGTAGTCTAGTATTACTTCCGCTTTCTGAAGCAATTAGTAAATCAAGGTTAGGCCTGCCAGCGCTAGTTTGCTAAAAACAGGTCTTTGAAGTCTTAATTTGCCTTCTTCCTACTTGATTCAGTGGGAGACCTTCTCCTCAGGAGCATAACTTTCCCATCTTTATCTCAAAGGCCACAATGTCAATCTTCAGCACTTACTTGGTGGTTGGATGTGCAAGGTCACTCCCTGAGACCTGCATCTCTGGCAGATAAGGCTTCATTTCACAATTAGCCATTGGCTGCTGAACTTGAGACCATGCCATGCATAGGAAATTCTTTAGATGCATACAGACAATGCCTTATTCCAATTTCTCAATGTCTTACCTGATCATCTCCCCATTTTCTGTATCTTTCACATAATCTTTCTACTTCCAGAAACCTTGCAGAAACTAGCGAAAGTTTCATGCACATTCCCTTGTTAATTGTTCCTGGGCGGGGCGGGGAGTGCTTGCAATCTATTAAATAAAACTGAAGGAATGAAATTTGTGGTGGTATGAAAGAGTACAGTGATTTTCTGTCATTTTAACAGGTGAATCATTGGAGAATAGAAGCACATCTCAGCATAAATGGTGAAAGGGTAGCAGCATGTTCAATGATGTCTGTTGTTGTGTCACATCATGCCTACATGACACTATAGTGATCAAAAACCCACAGTTCCTTAGTGCAAGAGGTAATGTAGTGTAAAAGGAACATTAGAAGAACAGAAATGCTAGCATTATAACCATGAAAACTAACACAACCTCCTCTGCCTGGTTGTATCCACTGATCCCTTCGTCGTCCTCCTTACACTGGGTTGCTTATGGGGAAGATGGGCCTTGGAGTATCTTCATGGATACTCCAAGGATACTCATGGATGCTCCATGGATGTCCAGACTTCACTGGGGTGTCTCCATCCATCACAGCTTGCTCACCTGCGGTTTTTATGTAGGTCTTGCCCCTGGATGAGCTCCATTCCTCATTGGTGTGGCTTCATACTTCACAGCTTGTTCTCCTACTGCCTAGGGTTGTGTGTGGCTCCTGCTCCTTGGTGAACCACATCGCTCTGGCGAGGAGCCTTTTAAAGATTTCTAGAGTAAGATGAGACAGCCTTGCATCAGCACTGAGGGGTGCCATGTCGCTTCCAGTGTGCCTGTGCAATTGGGTTAGCAAAACAACAACAACAACAAACCTATGGTTACATGAAACATACTCAATAAGCACACAAGCTGTAACCGGCTGTACTTTTGAATAAATAAGGTATAGTATTCATAGTATCAAATTGTAGATTTCAACGAAAGTTTCATAAAGTTCGATGAAAAAAGCAGAAGACCCAGTAGATCAGTTCATTCTCTAGTCAGGTCATGCATAAGGTCCATACGTGTATAAGTGTCTATTCCACCTGTCTGTTCATAGAGTCCAATAATCCACATTATTTTGTTGTTACAGTTCCACAGAATCCTTTCACAAAGTCTAAGAGAAGGATTTCCGGAATATTAGCCTTGTTTCGCCATCCTAGGCTTCATCAGTAGAACAGGCTCTAGGTAATGCATATAAATTTAATATCGTAATCTCATACATTTTTACAGCAAAAATAATATTTAAAAAACCATAAACAACTGTACATACCAAACGTAATATTACAGGATAGTGGATCTTATAGCATAGTAGTGGTTGCAGTAAGCAGAGCCACAGAGCTGGTGAAGATGAGAAAGTAGTGTAGCTCCCAACACCCAATGTTTCTATAGGTAAAGATAAAGGTAAAGGGACCCCTGACCATTAGGTCCAGTCGTGGCCGACTCTGGGGTTGTGGTGCTCATCTTGCTTTATTGGCCGAGGGAACCGGCGTACAGCTTCCGGGTCATGTGGCCAACATGACTAAGCTGCTTCTGGTGAACCAGAGCAGCGCACGGAAACACTGTTTACCTTCCCGCCGGAGCGGTACCTATTTATCTACTTGCACTTTAACGTGCTTTCGAACTGCTAGGTTGGCAGGAGCTGGGAGTAAGCAACAGGAGCTCACCCCATCGCAGGGATTCGAACCGCCGACCTTCTGATTGGCAGGCCCTAGGCTCTGTGGTTTAACCCACAGTGCCACCTGTGTTCCAATGTTTCTATACAATATGCTTTAACTGTTAAGCCTGCCGTGCATTCTGTAATATGAGATCAGAACCTGACAATTTCTTTTGAACCTGACAATTTCTTTTGTTTTGTTCTCAACAGAGACCTCCAGGAAAACTAGTTGCTGACTAGGATATGAGATGTCTGTCTGCCCAGAGAGTGAAGTTGTGCAGTGGCATAAAACAGTTTTCTTTTTCCTTAAACACAAACAACCATATATTTATTAATGGCTGTATTGCCCAAGACCAATAGTTTGAGGCTTCATTAAAATTTCAAAAGATGGAAAGGTTTGATTTAGCTTTGCCTTGGGCTGAAATGAACAACAAGGTTGCATTTCGTTTGCTACAAGACCCCAAAATTGAATCACCACATTAAAATAATTGTGTATGCCCAAAAGAGCATTCTTTCACGTGTTCATTAAAAGATAATTTCCCATTCCTTCTCATTAAACTAATTAGGAAAATCTTGCCTTGCTCTTTTGTGCATATTGATATAAAAACATCTCCTTGCTCAAAATTAATCATTGAATGTTCCAGAGCTTTATATTATGGATTATATGACATTCTATTTTGAGGTTGCTTAGATATTCCTCCCCACACCTTAAGTTATGGCTCCAGCTTATGGACAAGAGAATGGCTCGGTTTTGCCTGAACTCGCTTTAGAAACTTATGAATACTCAATAAAGCATCATTCTTATTTTTGAGCTATAATGATTAAATTAATGCCCCAGATGAAGGCATCTTGGAGGCGTTTTAATGAATCTTTTAAGGAAACACTCAACTGTAAATGCCACTTCTCTGTGCCCTGATGAATGTTTTTAAAATAAATACAACCCCTGGGTGATATTCAATGTTAGGCTTCTATCAATTGTAGCACATGTTTTAAACTATGTTTTATGGCTATTCAAGGACTGGTCTTACTATATTTTGTATGTTGTAAACCACATTAATATACTTTAGGAATGTGAGGATTATAAATATTTAAATTCTAAGCTATGTATTTGGTTCCTACTTCTGCTTGGTAGAATTTGAACTTCTAGTAAAACTTCAAACACAGATACCTGTGCTCTGCCATATCCCAGTGTCTCAGGTCAGTAACAGTATGCTGGCTGTTTATTCTGCTTTGCAGAGCCCAGAACTATATACTGGAAGACCTGTCAGAGAACAGTCCTCTATTTGAAGGGCTGCCTGGCTAAGCAGGTGAGAGAAGGAACCATCCTGTATTTTTGCATTTTGCATTTACTCATTGAATTGACCTTGCTATGGCTGCGGTGGTCAACATATTTTGGGGCTGGGTAGGAATTTGCCTATCAGGAGAATTGGCTATGACCTGGGGTTTTTGACTATCTCATAGCAATTGTCACAACTTTGGTGGTTTAAGCATTGGGTAACCTTATGATTGGTTGGAGTAGGGGTTGTACCCTCCAGAAATAGGGTATCCCATTAAAGGGATCTATGAAGGAGTTGCTTCTATCCATTTGCCCAGACTGGCTTGGGCCTCAGTGCTCCTAAAGGCAGTGATCCTTCTGGGGATCCCCCTATTTGATGCAAGTCATAGGAATCCCCGCCTGCTATGTTGACCCTTTCAGGCGGGCCGGAAACACATGCTTAGCCAATGCCTATGCCAAACCCCTTCACCTGTAGTCAATAAAGTTGTGGCCTGATTTTAACCCATTCATTGGTGTGGTCTCTTTTATTGGTAACTCATTTGAGCGGGGGGGGGGAGGTGTGTGGCCTGGGCCTGCAATTATTTCTACATTTGCATATCTGTGACCCCATTGGCCCTCTTTTTTGGTGATGATTTCATAGCCAACCAAAATAATGGCTTGTGTATAAAAAGAAAATCGCTCCATTCCCTAAAGGTCAAAGTTTCCTGAAACCTGTATATTCCACATTATGTATTAAGTTCAGCAGAAAAAGTCCTATTTGGTGAAGGCAAAGGTGATAGTAATGAGATCTAGGGCCTGTTTTCTGTAATGCTTTTTGTGCACTAGGGAGGTCTTCCTGGCCTCTTTGAAACCTTGTGGAATTCAACCTCACACTATTACCATTGTTTCATCACCACAAACCTTTTTGCTTTCTAGATGGCAGAATCCCATTCTCCTTCCCACCCACCCCCACATTGTTCAGGGGGTTCTCCTGACTCTCCAGAGTGGATTTGGGGGAGCAGCAAGGTGCACAGGAGGAGGGGAGCATGGGGTGGGGTGGGGAGATCTGTCACCAGCGGAAGTCCTTGTGCTGTCCTCTGCTAGCACACCGGGTTAGTTGAACCCATCCCCAAATATTTATATCCTGCTTTTCTATTTAACAATGCCAAAAAGAAGCCGACAAATATAAAATGTCCAATTAAAAAAATGAAAATGCACAGATATAAATTGCAGCAGCAAAGGATGGGTAAAAACACACACAATTAAAATCAAATAGCTCTTGGACTTATTATTCAGTAGTGGTTAAGACCTTCATGTTTAGGAGGGCTTTTCAGACCCCAGAAAGGTAGTACAGGTGGTTTTAATTGCATTGCATGTTTAATCAGATTTCTTGCTTTAAAGTTGCTTTATTTTGTTTTCACGGCCATGATAATCAATTGTGGTAAGATCTAAGAAGAGAAGATGAAAAGAAAATATCAAATGATAAAGACCTTTCTGCATTTGTCAACCTTTTCAAACTGTGCAGACCCAGATCAACCCGTTAATGCAAACAGAAAATTATCTCACGAGCATTGATGGCTCCCAAAGACTTTGAGCTGCCATTACTGCTGGCAAGGTTTCCAGTCTTGTATGCTCTTATGAGTATTAATGCAAAGGTATTGCATGGAAATCCATCTGCTTTACACAACGGAAGTAAAACCACTTTGCTGCTGTGCTGGCAATTACTAGCACGGGAGTGGAAGAGACATCACAGTCACAGATGGGGAAAATAAATATCCCTTGTTCAAAAAGTATGCACCTGAGATGAAGCTAACCCGCCACAAGATGGCAGCTAAAGGCAGCAAAAGTGATGTTACAAAAACTACAAAAGTAATGTAGCTTGGGAAATTTGATGGATCGGTTCTAAACCTGCCTTCTTGTAAAGGGGAAATCTACATTACCTTGCTGAATTGAAGAAAATAAGAACCTTATTCTGCATCTTATCATCCATTTGGTTGCTCATTGTTGTTCCTGAAGAACATACAGTGGTACCTCGGGTTACATACGCTTCAGGTTACATACGCTTCAGGTTACAGACTCTGCTAACCCAGAAATAGTGCTTCAGCTTAAGAACTTTGCTTCAGGATGAGAACAGAAATCGTGTTCCGGCGGCGTGGCGGCAGCAGGAGGCCCCATTGGCTAAAGTGGTGCTTCAGGTTAAGAACAGTTTCAGGTTAAGAACGGACCTCCAGAACGAATTAAGTACTTAACCCGAGGTACCACTGTACAGTCTGAATTTTAGTAGTGGAGGACTTCACCGAGAGAAAGGATGGGGAAGCAAAGTTATAAGAGGGAGTTTCAGCTGGAATGGCAAATTAATGCATCCTGGAGGAAGTCTTATGGAAGAGATAAGCTTTGAACTGGAGGAGAGACATATGGGCAACATGCAGATGTTCTGGAAAGTTCTGGAGACACTCTCTCAAATGTGATTCCCTGCCTGAAGACTGCATCACATTGGCTGGGTTGGGCTACCCTTCATCTCCCTCTAGCCATATTTCCCTTTCAGGGTAATTAGCTGTCTGCTTTCCTGAAGTGGCAGTGACTATGCTTTTTTCTCTCTTATCCCAATCTTCCTTCCCCAGCAGACAGATTCACTGAGAGTGTTTCCCTCCCCCTGGCTCTCACTTGCTTCCCATCTTCACCTGGCTTTCAAACCCTGCTGTAGTCATTTGGATGGCTATGTGTCCTGCTATACAAAGGACACTTCACTAGCTGAAAAGATCTCAGAAGGAGTCCCCGGCTTGATGGTGTCCTCTACTGTCTAGTCCAAGTGCCTTTAAACTATAAGATGAGAGAGAAGAGGCCTTGAAGCAACAATTGGATGATGCCTGAGCAGGCATAACAGTTCTCACGGTGGTGAAACGCAATGTATTTTTATTTAAATAATAGTAATTATTTCTAAATTTGCATAAAAACATGTAAATTTAGCACGTGCAAATACTATGCAAATCTGTGTCTTTTTTGTGATGCAGTATTGCTCTTTTGGCAATGCATACATGGCCACCCTGCTCCATGACCAATGCACATTTATTATTAGAAAGTTCAAAAAATCAGAGAACTGTAGAGTTGAAAGGGACCCAAAGGCCCATCTACTCCAACCTCCTGCAATGCAGGAATCTCAACTAAAGCATCCATGGCAGATGGCCACCCAAGCTCTGCTTTAAAAACTCCAATTAATGAGAGTCCACCACCTTCCGAAGGAATCCATTCCCCTATGTGTATAAAGTCTTCTGATTAATCGACATAAATCAGAATGGGGACTTCGCATGAGTCCCCACTGTTCCCATACACACCTGCACTACAGGGTGTTCACAAAAGTCTCCTCCACATGTACAGCTAGCACCTGGGATTAGACACTCATGATGCCCATGTGTTGGGATGAACAACCATTATCTTTTCCCAGTGATGGGGGAAAGTACTTTCCCAAAAGTACTTAGTGTACTCGTCTAAATCCCCTGTTGCAAAACATGGCTACTGCACTCCCTTCTCCATGGCTTACCAGGGAGAGTAAAGCTATAGGTCCCATCTTCACTATATTAGTTTGCTAAGGGCTACAGTTACCAGAATGGTTTAGCAATCAATTCTTCTCAGGGAACTGCAGGAATTGTAGCTCTGTGAAGGGCATAGGGGCCTCCTAATCTCAACACCTTTAACAAACTAGAGCTTCTGGGATCCTCTGGGAGAAACCATCAATATTTAAAGTGGCATAATACTTTTAATACTTTTATAAGTATATTGTGGATGGGATCAGAGTCCACTTCATGAACTATGGCAGGCAGCCACTTCTGCTGATTAATAATAATAATAATAATAATAATAATAATAATAATAAATAATAATAATAATAATAATAATACATTTTGTTTATACCCTGCCCTCCCTAGCCAAGACCAGGCTCAGGGTGGCTAACAACCAATAATAAAAACAAGTTGATTGAAATACAACTTAAAAACAAGACTAAAATACAACATTAAAATATATATATTTTTTTAAATGCAGCCTCATCACAGGAGAAAGGAAAAAAGAGAAAGAGGGGGAAGGAGTTAAATTGATACTAAGCCAAAGGCCAGGCAGAACAACTCTGTCTTACAGGCCCTGCAGAAAGAAATCAGATCCCGCAGGGCCCTGGTCTCATGAGGCAGAGCGTTCCACCAGGCCGGAGCAAGTGTTGAAAAGGCCCTGGCTCTGGTTGAGGCTAATCTAACTTCCTTAGGGCCCGGGACCTCTAGGGTGTTGCTATTTATGGACCTTAAGGTCCTCCATGGGGCATACTGGGAGAGGCGGTCCCGTAGATATGAGGGTCCTAGGCCATGAAGGGCTTTAAAGGTCAAAGCCAGCACCTTAAATCTGACCCTGTACTCCACTGTGAGCCACTGCAGCTGGAAAAGCACTGGGTGAATATGCTCCCATGGCAGAGACCCCATGAGGAGCCTCACTGCAACATTCTGCACCCGCTGGAGTTTCTGGGACAGCTTCAAGGGCAGCCCCGCGTAGAGCGAATTACAGTAGTCAAGCCTGGAGGTGACCGTCGCATGGATCACTGTGGCTTAAATGGTAGTCCCATTCTCTGACCACTCTCATCATCCCTCTTTGCATCCTGATCCTTTAGTCCAGCATAATCACGCAGTCTGAAGTTGATTCAGTCTCTTGATTAACTAGCCACCTATTGCCAAAGGATTTTCTCTTCCTTAAAATGTGTATTTACCCATGCAACTTTGCTGACCAAGAGCTGCTTCTCATGAAAAAGGTACAGGCCACCATTTCTCATCTTTGAATTCTATCCTTATATCCAGTGCTATTTTTTCTAGAAGAGCCAGAACTCACCATGAACTTGTTTTCTTAGAATGGCAATGGCGCCCACCTGAGAGGTGCTGGAGCTGAGTTTTGATGGAGCTCCAGCTGAAGAAAAAAAAAAAAAAGCCCTGCTTATAAAGCGTGTTCTCCTTCATGGAGAGCACGTGTTGCGGTGGGGTCTGCTGAGCCACCCCTCTGTTACCAGGCAGGGTCTCTAAAGATGGCCTGGGGCAGTGATTGGTTCACTGGGTTGCTGGGGTAAAAGTTATGTTGCAATTTTGGTGGGAGGGGTAAAATGTTTAAATACTCTGCACGCAGCCTGGAGCTTTCTCTTTGCTGCGTGCAACGGATCACCCGCCCACCCGCCCTTGAGTAAGGGGTTGTTGCATTGACCTTGCTATGCCTGTCATGGGATCGTCTGCCGTTGGGGCAGGGGCCTGGTAGGAATTTTGTCCATCTGGCTGATTGGCTGGGCCATTTGGTTTTTGCCTACTGCGTAGCAAATCGTCACAACTTGTAAGGTTGTGGTTAGGCATTGGTTATAAATTGGTGGAGGAGGGGTTAGGATAGGCTGGGCCTGCCCCTCCATGGTTGCTGCGGAAAGGGAATTCCGTTAAAGGAATCCTGGGGCTTGCCATCTTTTTGTCCAATCCCTGGAATGGGACTAGGGCCGGCAAGCCTTCGGGGAGCATGCGGATGAGAATTGAGGGTCTGTGACTCAGCTCCATTTCTCTCCGACTTGCTTTCCCCCGCACTGTCTTTCGGTAGTGCCCGGAAGTCAGCTCTGTCCCCAGGCGGGGGGACAGATAGTCTTAACCAATGCCTAAACAACCACTCACGGTTTTGTATTTAAATAAAGTTGTGGCCAAAATTATGCCAAAAACCTTAAACAAAAATTAAGTGTGCGTTGTGAGTTATTTGGGGGGTGGCTTGGGGACCTCGACACGCAACTGTCCATATCTTATAGTTCTTCAAATATTGTATTATATAGGTCCTAGCTGTCATGTCACCGTGGTAAGTAACACAAGAATTGTTACACTAATGTGTCCAGGTCTCAGAGGGCAGGTGGAAATTTGCCCAAAGAAAGATGTCTATCGTAACCAATAAATGATTATACAAACCACAGATGGCTTAGATTTCTTTCTGAACCTTATATCTCATTAATAATGACAATACAAATCTTATTTCTTGAAATCCCCCCTCCTTTTTTTCTTATGCTATATTAGTGTCTAACTGAAATTTCAATGAGCCCTGACACTGGGTTAACAAGCCTTTGCTGTTAGAAGCTTTTCAAGATAAACTTGCCAAAGCACTTTCCATTTGCCGTGGATAATGGTAGGCAGCTAAACCATTAAGGTAATTACAAAGAGAAAGACGTGAACTGAGGTAGTTTGTCAGAGCAAGGAAGTGTAGATCTAACTTAATTGAATTTCTTGAATAAAAAATGTATCAGCCAAGACACCAAGCTGAATTTTAAGCCGCCCGCTCTGCCCCTGTAGAAGACTCATTATAATGGAAAATGATGAGCAAAAGAAGGATCATTTCAAGATGCTAGATTTTGAAACTTCACTTGAACAGTATAGTAAACAGAGTTCTCTTAAGGTACCATTATCATAACTGTGGAAAATCTAAATACAAATGTTACCCATGCCTTTCAACCATAATCGTTAAGATTTTCATAAAATTCATGACTCCGTTTTCCCACTAACAGATTTCTAGTCAACTGTTCAGCAATATACATTTTAAACACACAAGCTGCCTTATACTGAGTCAAACTATTGGTTGATTTTGCATAACATCTGTCCTAACTGGCAATGCCTTTCCAAGGATCCAGGGTACCTTTGTTAGCTAGTTAAAGATGTCAAGGGTTGAACCTTGGGACCTTATACATTCAAAACATGTGTTTGACCGCTACTCTGTAAACCCTGATATAGTTCTGAACTATGTCTCCTCCCCATTTTAGCTTGCAGAAGAAAACATGAAAGGGGAAGAATAGCACATACCTGTCATGAGTTTTCACCTTAAGCAGGGATGGGAAACCTGAAGTCTCATCTTTCCTGGCTATTGGTGATGCTGGCTGGGGCCGCTGGGAGCTGGTGTCCAACAAGATCTGAAGAGCACCATGTCAACTACCTGTGGTAACAGGGACAGGGAACCTGTCTCCCTCAAATATGTTGTTGGACTAGAGCTCCCCTCATCTTTGACCACAGACCATGCTAGATGTGGCTGATCAAAGCTGGAGTTCAACAAGATCTGGAGGACCACAAGTTCTCATTTCCTGTTCTCAAGTTATATTTGAGTAAAATAGTCAGGCTCCTGCCCCCCAAAAATATGAGAGTAAGGCTGGGTGGGGGTGATGCAATAATATTGTTAATAAGATTCATTTTTTTTGGCAGGAGGACTGCATGATTTTACATTTCTGATATGGCTTTTAGTAGAGACTTTCCATTCCAGCACACACTAACAGTGACCCAAACACTATTTGCTATACAGGTGTCTCTTCACTTACATACATTTGACTCGTTCATGACCAGGGATATGTGTGGCACTGGGAAATAATTAAATAAATGGAATTAAACTGCAAAAAAGCATGAAAAGGGCAAAACCGGCTTTTTAGATGGTGTCCCCCACTGCACACGATTTCACATATATATGCAGTACCTGGGAACATAACCCCTGTGTAAGTGGGTGTTCCATTTTCTTATTCATTGTCATTTTGGTATTCCTGAAATGGATATAGATTACCATGCCAGTCACTATCAGACATATAAAAGCATGGATAGTCTTGGGTACTTGTAAATTGAAACTCCCCTTAAAATTCATTTTAGATACATTCAGGCTCTTTCTAAGGATGAACTTTACAATAGTGATCGTGCCCACTCCACTGGCAGAAAACTGTGATTCTTAAGAGCATGGAAATACATGACTGTGCCTCTAATTATGGTCCTGGCAAGTCTGTGTGCAGCTGCCAAAAAGGGAAGAATTACCCAGCTTCTGCTTTGTTAACTTAAATGCAGCTAAATGGTCAACAGTTAAAACTGGCCAGTAAATCACACTAGGTGCATTAGTTATCAGCAAACAGGTAATTCACAGATGATTCTAAGCATTGTGGTTTAAGGCCTACAGGCCTGATTTAGTTTTTAGTTGGAGGTTTGAGAAACTCACTATGGTGATGATGGTTTGAATTCATACAGTGATTGATACTTTCATGTTACAGCTGGTGGAGACTCAGTGGAAGACACATCACAGGGAAGTCATTTTTCATGGCGTCAACAAAACAAGGCCTATCATGTCTAGGGCTGCCTTAACAGCTTCCTACAGATAGCTTACAATGTCAGTTCCACAAAGCCATTTCTTTGCCTAATCATTGCTTCCTTGCCTGATGTACTGGTCTAAGAAATTTTATGGTTGCCATTCAGATCAATGTCCATATCCATGAGGACATGTCACAGTAAAAACTAATTCTGACAGCTGCTATACAAAGTGAAAGATTTTCCATATCGTTAATTAGAAAAGGAAAGTACTACACTTTGGGGGATCATTTAGTCCAGGCATGGCCAAACTTGGCCCTCCAGCTCTTTGGGGACTACAATTCCCATCATCCCTGACCACTGGTCCTGTTAGCTAGGGATGATGGGAGTTGTAGTCCCAAAACAGCTGGTGGGCCAAGTTTGGCCATGCCTGATTTAGGCTTTTTGTGCTAAATGGTTTTCTTTTTCTTTCTTCCTAAATTTAAGGTCTAATCCCCCTGAACTTGTAGCCTCTTTAAGTGACTTACATCATGTACAGTAGTTGGCTCCTCATCTATTTTCACTTCATTTCTTTTCTTTAGTAAAACGCTGAAGGTACCTGTTGCTCTGTAGAAACAGAATAACAAAGAAATAAAGTTGCACCAGAACCAAACCCTGTTCAGCAGTTGGGTGGCTGCTGTTGCTCTCCCTAAAGTCATGTGACTAAGCTAATACAGCCAAAGTGACCATCTCTGGTCCTGACACCACCATGCCCCCGGAATACCCCTTTTGGAGAAACTTGCACCTGCTCTGACTCAACCATGTTTGGTCCAGCCTGATCAGTTGGCATAAGCAAGTCTTCATATCTTTGGCTGGAAATCTGCTGCATCCTAAACTCCTCATCCTGATAGGATTGTCTACTAAGTCACCATTCTACACCAGCTCTTCTGAGAAGCTATACAGACTGTTCATAATGGCGTTTCTATTAAGTACTTAACCCATGTGATTCAGGATAAAGGTAAAGGTAAAGGGACCCCTGACCATTAGGTCCAGTCGTGACCGACTCTGGGGCTGTGCGCTCATCTCGCTCTATAGGCCGAGGGAGCCAGCATTTGTCCACAGACAGCTTCTGGGTCATGTGGCCAGCATGACTAAGCCGCTTCTGACGAACCAGAGCAGCACACGGAAATGCTGTTTACCTTCCCGCTGGAGCGATACCCTTTTATCTACTTGTCATGTGAGCACTGACATATAAAAAGCTCTTTAACTGATTACTATATTTGTTTTCTTTCAGCTTGACCTATAAGCTAATTAAGTCAATCTTGACTTCAGTTTGAAGTCACTGGTATTAAATAAGATGAAATGCTTTTACATTGGCTTAACTAAGAGGGGACAATATAGCACAGCATTCATTTTTCTACTCTTGATCAATTTTATCTAGAACAATCACCACCCGGCTCTTCAATTCCAAGCTATTTCAAACTGAATCCATTCCATAGGTGTGTGTTGAAAGGGTGATTTAAATACGTCAGCTAAAAGTATTTTAGTGGACAGCTCTACAATTAATATTATAATGATTATACTGATTGGTGTTACTGATTGGTTAAGCTCAGTGCTTGATGGTGAATTAGGACAGGATCTTATGCAGAAGAAGCTGGTGTAAACCTGCTTCATAGCTCTCAATTTCAGTGTATATCAAAAGGCCAAATGGGCTCCGCTCAGTGTTAGAAGTGAGGATTGGCAATGCTGTCAGTTTTAGTATCTCTCACGTTCTCATTTCTTCTATCTTCGATCTTAGGCTCAGTATCTGCATCAATCTGCAGAAAATCCACCTGCTTTCCTTGTGAAAGTTCATCAGTTCATGCAAATTTCTACAAGTATACACATTTTTTCTATGCAATTTTGCCTAACATACACTCTCTCTTTTTTTTACAAAGCAGATTTTTCTTATACAATGATTTTTTTTGTATGTTATTTTCACTAATGTATGCATTTTTGAAAGATTACTTGGCTGGAGAACCACATTGCAAAATTCAGCGAACCGTAAATTTCAAAGGATAGATGGGTTTTCCTTTATATACAGTATCTTTCCCGAAAGTGAAGAGTAAATACAGTCAGCTTTAAATGTAAACTGAATCAAATTTCTTCCCCATCCCTAAGGAGCAGGTTCCGTAAGTACAATCATCAAGGATACAATATGGAAGCTACTTATCAGTCTGATCCCAAAGAGCCTTAATAGTTGACTTTTTGCCATTTTTACACTAGAAGCCCACTTCTGAAGTGCTCCAGTGTCATATGCATTATCTGAAAAGACAAACAACCTTGGTGTATTGAGAAACGGCATCTTTTCCAAAGCAACACTACTTCCGAGCTGTGCAATAGAATTATTCTTTGGCATGCCCTTTTAATCCTTCGCGCTTTTGTGATTTATGGTTTAATATATAAAACAGCATAATTTTAGGAAAACATTTAAGTACTTTTGGGAAATTAGGACCGTTTTTGACTAGATGATCTGAAACTGATAGAAGTTTCAGATGAAGCATGAACTATTGTGGCCTAGTGATGACAGGCCAAGAACAAGAAATTAATTGACAGTCTTTAATGCAATTTATGCCTTGAAATTATCCTGGGAAGGTTACTGGACTCAGACAAGATTTATTGGTTCTTGCTATTTTTAAGAAACAAAAATCTGATAAAAAGCCCCCCGCCCCATCACTTCTTTTACTACAGAGTGATTCATGATAATTTTAAGAATACATTAACACAATGGCTCACCAGCTGCTACTCTTCTGTACATATGTAGAACATTTAGGCTACAATCCTTTACCTGGAGTAAGCCCTGTTGAATTCAATGGGACTTATTTCTGAATACAGTGGTACCTCTAGATGGGCACACCTCTGGTTATGCATCTTTCAGGATGCGAATGCGGCAAACCAGGAAGTATTTTTCTGGGTTTCGCCAATGTACGCATGCACAGAAGTGCTAAACCGCACTGCACGCATGCACAGAAGCGGCACATCTGGTTGCAAATTCCTCAGGATGTGGCCGGACCTCTGGAACGGATTCCGTTTGCAACCTGAGGTACCACTGTAGATTTGAATGGCAGGATTTGGGAACATGTGTCCCCACAGATGCTGCTGAACTGCAACTCCCATTGGCTATACTGATTGGGGCTGATGGGAGTTGGAATCTAGACATTTCTACAGAGTCACAGATTCTCTACCTCAATGTAGAGGATTACGTGGAGAGTGAAATGTCTGGAAAATGCAAGGCAACCTGTTTTTGTTTTTGTTTAAAATGTCATTGTACTTTGGGAAGGAAGAAGATGCTTCCTATTATAATGTTCCAGATGTCTGAAAGGAAGCACACCTCTATGTCCACCTAGTCCTCCTGCAATACTTCATTTGCGAGGCAGAAGCACCATCAGAAAGGGGACAGAAAGGAGCAGGCAAAAGACTGTGTTTGGGGAACCTGAGATCTGCTTAAAGCTCATTGCTCACATCACCCAAAGAGCTGGATTCAGTCAGGAAAAGGCAGTGTTTAAGGGTCACTGGTGATATCATTAGCCGGTAGGATAGAGACGCAGGTGGCGCTGTGGTCTAAACCATTGAGCCTCTTGGGCTTGCCAGTCAGGAGGTTGGCGGTTCGAATCCCTGTGACAGAGTGAGCTCCCATTGCTATGTCCATGTCCTAACTCCTGCCAACCTAGCAGTTTGAAAACACGCCAGTGCAAATAGATAAATAGGTACCGCTGAGGCGGAAAGGTAAACAATGTTTCCGTGCACTCTGGTTTCTGTCACGGTGTTCTGTTGCACCAGCAGCGGTTTAGTCATGCTGGCCACATGACCCGGAAAGCTGTCGTGGAAAACGCTGGCTCCCTTGGCCTGAAAGCAAGATGAGTGCTGTAACCCCATAGTTGCCTTTGACTGAACTTCACTTTCCAGGGGTCCTTTACCTTTACCAGCCAATAGGACAGCTATCTTCCTCAGCTGTCTCCCCTCTTTCCATGTTTAACTTAAGGCAGTAAACCATTTGAGAGCATCAATGGGTCCATCTCTAGTTTGGGAGCCTCTGGGCCAAATGTATACTGCAAATAAATGTTAATAATAAATCATGTCATTTAGGCATAATCCTTTGATTCTAGGCAATCGTAGAGCATTCAGCTGAGTCCCCAAACAAGTCTCTCAACGTGTTAAGTTTTCTGGAATAGAAATGAGTGATAGAACCATCTATGACTTGGGATACCACAGTCATTTTATATTACATTGAGCAGAGATTAACGGAAAAATAATGTTTGATCAATTTAATATTATTATATTAAGTAGAGATTTGAACTCCATCCTGCACAACCTGACCTGATGCCCTTCAGGTGTTTTGGATGCCAACTCCCATAAACCCCAGCCAGTGCATGCTCAATGGTCAGAAGTGACAGAAGCTACAGTCCCAAACATCTGGAGTGTCCAAGCCTGGGGAGGGCTGACCTATCCGTTCTACCACACTGGCTCCATGGGAAACAAATCACCCTTTCTTAAGCTAAGAGAAAGAAACAGATAAAGAAATAGTCTTAAGTGTACTTCAAGTTCCCACTGAGACTAGTGATAAAAGCCTGACTTTGTTTATCCCAATTTGCCAGACCAATTCTTGGGGAATTACGACCTCCCCATTTGTTCTCCCATCTATCTTGCCCTCTCAGCAGTGTTGCTGGACTACTGTGGGATGTGGAACTGGTGCCAATAGGCTTTAAAATGAGTACTCTAGTCTACTGAGACTAAAGTGACAGTTTCAAACCTTGAGAGTGTCATCCTGCGGAGAGCATAGTAGTGTGAGGGTGACAGTGTCAGATGATTCCATTGACAGAAACCGAGGACAGGGCAGGCACCTGTCAAAAAAGAGAAGGGGAGAGATTTGTCCTGAGTCACCAGGGAGGCACTGGCACAGAGTATCAAGGGAAACAAAAAGGGTCGCAGGGATAAAAAATAAAAAAAAAGGACTTGGTTTCAGAATTCAGTGAAAGGAAATGCCTGTGAGATTTCTCTGAGAGAAGTAGAACCAGGCTCTGGAGTAAAACCCTGGAAAGTAAATGTTGTTCATCTTGCAGATTCCCCTCCTTGTTTTCTCCAGTTTTGACATCAACAGCCATTACACCTTAAGGCCAGGGCTCATTTCCTTGAGGGTTCATGGAGATAGACAATGAGGATGTGGAGGTGGATACTAGAATCAGCATCCCGATCATCATGTTTCATCAAAAACTGAAAACATGTTCTGTGAAAATATGTTCAGAAGTGTGTAGGTAAGGTATGATGAAATAACAGATGAGAGAGGGAAGTCTGAATAAGCATTCTTGTCCTTTCTAGCTTCCTGTCCCTCCTTAAAAGTAGAAAAATAAACAAACCCCAAAATGTAAACAAAGCACAAATTAAGAATATATTGTGTGAAGTAAAACAGGCTTCCTCAAACCTCGCCCTCCAGATGTTTTGAGACTACAATTCCCATCATCCCTGACCACTGGTCCTGCTAGCTAGGGATCATGGGAGTTGTAGGCCAAAAACATCTGGAAGGCTGAGTTTGAGGAAGCCTGAAGAAAAAGAATTAATGCCATTGGGCCCAACTTGCTGAACTGAATCAGTTGGCAGAATTCATTAGCCCAGAATTTGGAGTGAATTTTAGTAATAATTTTCATAGGTTTACAGCACATTCCTATGCAGATACCTCAGAGTAAATCCCATTGAATTCAATGAAGCTTGCTTCTGAATAGACTTTTTTATGTTTTGTGAGATTCCTCAGAAGAAAAATCCTTTAGGCATCATACAAAGTTAAAAAAAGAACAAAAACAACAATGAAGCTACATTCCAGTCCTCTGCATGACCATTAATGCATACCAACTTTTTGACTCATAGAAAAGCCTGTTCCAAAGTCATATTCCAGGTTTTTAAAAAACAAACAAACACAATAAGCTTAGCATACAACCAACCAGCGTAAGAAATATATACAGCAAAGAACAGAAATAGCCATTATGTGTTAAAACCACCAAGCATACAGCTGAAGTGTAAAGGCAAGGTTTACACTTCTCTTGAAAGGCAAGGTTATCTAGACCTGGGTTAAGGGTAGGCTGTACCTCAGTGATCAAATGTGCAAAAGCTCCCAGATACAGTCTCTGGGTCTCTAGTGCCTCAAGGCAGGGCTGAGAAAGGTTCCCAGTCAAATGGAGGAGGCTAACCATTTTCAGCTGAATCTCCTTGCAGACTTTCATGCTCAATGTGCTCAGGTCACATGATGAGGGTGTCGGGATCACAGAATGCTGTGTGAGATAGTAAGTCTGCAGGCTTGAGTTTGCTAGCTGATGCAACAGGCTGATACAATCAGCCTGCAATGCTTTCTATGGAGGTGCTGGGTCAGAATGACTCAGAAGTAATGTGCTGACAGTTGATTGGCTGTCATCGGTTTGAAAGGGAACCTGTCGAGCAGTAAGGTGGTGGTGTAAAGGAGGTGAGAGTGAGAGTGAGAGTGAGTGTGAGAGTGAGAGTGAGAGTGAGAGTGAGTGTGAGTGTCTGAGTCTTCCTATTTGCCTTAAGGTGCAGCCAGGTACTCTGTTTGACTGCATGAACTGCTCGTGTATTATAGCCTGTAGATATTTGTATATATAGCTCACAATAAATATACTGCACTGAAGAACCTGGAACTCTGAGCATTTCTGCCAAAGCATCGCAAAGAATTCGCGACAGAGGGGTGGAGCCAGGTAGATGCAAATGTTTTGGGGCAGAGGTGGTGCATATCTCCCTCATGCTTGTTAAACAGTTAAACAGTTTTTGAGATTTCTAAATGCCCGAAAAGGATTAAAGAGGAAGTAAACTCCAAAGCAGATACAATTTAAAGTAACAGAATACAGTCATACCTCTTGTTACGTTTGCTTCATGATACATTTTTTCAGGTTGCACCCCGCGGCGACCCAGAAGTACCGGAAAGGGTTACTTCTGGGTTTTGCCACTTGCGCAGAAATGCAAAATGACATCACATGCCGGTGCAGAAGCAGCGAATCGCGACCCGCGCGTGTGCAGACGCGAGTTGCGTTCCTTTCAGGTTGCGAACAGGGCTCCGGAATGGATCCCGTTCGCAACCAGAGGTACCACTGTACAACGGGCACTAAATTGCAAATGCAAATTTCACTAGTTTGAGGACACTTTTTAAACTTTTATAACCTGGTGATACTTGCTTGTACTTTATGTAATATGAATTTTAGCAGAGCTTTTGTTGTAAATTGGGGCGGAGGTTAGTAACAATTATTTATTTTTCTCCCGAAAAATGTGTAATTACATTGGAGCTATTGTTATTTATGTAATTCAAATAGGATTGAAGGAACCATAAAAAAGGATTTCTTGCTTTCAGCTAAGTACCGTATGTAATTATACAATTACTGTTTTCATATCTTGTAATGCAAATTGTACCTAGATGTTATTTTAAAATTACATTGTCATATTAAAATGTGTTCATTCTGTCACTTTATAAATAGATGTCTCGTACGGTTATGAATGCTGGTAAATGAAGCAATTAGTATGCAAAATGTCAGAGTCTCATTGTTAACCCCCCCCCCCGTGGAGTTTCTAGTCAGAAGTGCCATGTGTAGGAAAGTGAAGGTGTTCTGAATTCAGCAGCACTCACACAGTGCAAAGTTAGATCACACAGTAGAAAGAGTTGGGGAGAGGAAATTAGAGGTGGAGGATGTACCTGTGCTGCCATCAGTTTTATGAAATGTATTGAGATGTTTGTTTCAGACAATTTCAAGAAGGGGTGGGTGGGTGGAGAGTTGAGTAAGAGAAGCAAAACAGGTGTGAAACAGATTGTCCCAATCCCTGCTCTTGGGTTGCATTGTTAGTAGACCCCTCACAGAGTTCGCTGTGAAGAGAGATTGATTGTTAAATCACTCTGCAAATTATAGCTCTGTAAAGGGAACATGCCCCTTCATGGATCACTGTCTTGTCGTGGCGAAGGGGCTTGAATAACTCCAAGAAGCTCTGAGCTATGCCCTGCAGGGCCATCCAAGATAGACAGGTCATAGCCAAGAGTTTAGACTAAACGGGATCCACCTGGAGAAGGAACTGGCAATCCACTCCAGTATTTTGCCAAGAAAACTCCATGGACATAAAAAAGGTGAAGCTTTGAGAAGAAAGTGAGAGTTTCCAAGGCATTCTCTCGTTCATGGGGTCACGGAGAGTCGAACATGACTAAGACGACTAAACAACAACAAGGGGAATATGGGGTCTCCTGACACAGAAGTCAACTCCTAGGGCCGAGGTCCTTTCATCCCCCAATAAAAGGCTGCTCCCCAAGAGTTGATGGCCATTGCCATTTAAATGGTATGTGTGTGCCATGTCATGTGATCAATTACATGGGGTGGGGCTCCCCTGCTCCCCCCAAAATTTTTCCTGTTGGCACCCCTGTCTCCTAACAACTCTATGCACCCTTAACAAGCCACACCTCCCAGATTTTTTTGGGTGAAGGCACAACTCTTTAAAGTGGAACCATAGTGCTGTAAATGTATTTAGCGATTTGTTTTTAATTTGTTTTTGTTGTTATTGATTTATATTGAATAATCATTAGGTTTCAGTATCATATGACAGGACAAGTCCATGTATCATAGAAACTAATGGAAATCAATAACAACAAGTATACTGTGGCTTTTTGAAATGCTTGAAGTATACAAAGCATATAAAATATGCCTGAGACTTAAGAAAGCAGACAAAACTCAAGAAAGACCGCTCAGTAGTCTAGACCTCATGTGGAGATCAACAAAGTGACATGTGGACTGACACAGCTTTCAGTCAGGCTCGGTGGACAAAGGTCCTGCTGAGGTAACAAATCTCCAGGGAACACCCACTGAGCCCAAGCGCCACACAGGAAGACACTATGGTCCCCTTGAGAAAAAACATCACATCACAGCATCAAGCAACCGAAAAAATGGGGTGACAAGCTTGTGGGTGGTAAATAATTGTGTTTTCTTCTGTCAAGAAAATCTCTTGGTTCTCTAAGAAAATGTGCACTTCCAATTGACAAAAGGGAAGTACATATTGGAGGCTATAGGAAATTCAGCATGAAGACCTGTTCACCGCAGTGGACCTAGGGTCATACATCAGAAACCCACCATCACAACCATGTGGAGAAGCCCCATGCAGGTAAGTTTGTGTGCAAACAAGACCTCTGAGAGAGTGTTGTTGTGAAGCAATGGATCATTGTGAAGCAATGGATCTTCCCAGAGTGCACTGAGGGCGTAGCTGGGTTTGGGATTTGGTTTCCTATGGATGGAGATGTTGCTGGAGGCAAATTATCATTAGGAATGGGGTAGAAATTTGATCCAGCTCACATTGGAAGATGAATTTATAAAATGAAAACATTCCAGAACAATGAGAACTGAAACACAGCTATCCTTCAAAATTCACGCTTATCCTAATTTTGCAATCGTCTAACCAACCAGTGTTTACAAAAAATGCACCTATTAAGGGAATGTGTGCATTAAAATGGACATATTAGTGAAAATAACATACGGAAATGTATTTTATGAGGGGAAGTTGCTCGCAATAATGTGTATAGTAGTCAAAACTGCATACACAACTTTGTACTGTTTATTAGGTGAAGTGTTCGTCAAAATGTTGCTGCCTCTTCATGAGGATTTTTTTTAAAAATTGCAAATTGCTACAGAAATGTAGAGAACTGAATTTTAGGTAGGAAAATCAGAAATTGAGAGAACTGAAACTGACAGATCTTCACATCCCCACTTGCAATATTTGAGTTGGTTCACAATATACAAAGAGACCAGAGGTGGAGGTAAATGCCTCAACACACCCACAGCAGCAACAGCCATTGCTCTCTCATCCTATAATATAACCAAAGAGGCATTCAGCACCCCAAGAAGTTTCCAGCCTCTCTGAGGTAAAAACTAGCCTTTCTTCCAGAAACCTTTTGGTTTGGGTATGCCCTGTACCTCCTAGGGTAGGCACGGGGAACCTGTGGCCTTCCAGATGTTGTTAGACTCAAACTCCCATCAGCTGAAGCCAACATAGCTAATGGTCAGGGATGATGGGAATTGTAGTTGCACAACTGTAAGGCCAGATGTGTCCGCCAACCTGCTTTATTTAGTGGGCATTATGTAGGAGCAGAGCTTGGCAGGCTACTTTCAAGGCCATCTGTTCAGACTACCACAAGGATTAGAATTCAAAAGAGTGTTTTGCAATGTGGTATCCAATAAGGGATTTAAAAGATTAAATAGAAATACATTCATGAGTTGTCCATTTTGAACTTTGGGAAAGGTTGTGCTGCCATTTTCATTTAACAATGTCTCTCTTCCTGGGAATTCAGAAATATCCAGTAATGAAATCTCTTCATACAGCATAATCAGTTGCGTGTAGCAAACCCAGAGAGATCTGACCAGCTCAAATAAGGTTTAGGTAAGCAGCTGAACTTTGAAGCCTTGCTGCCTCATACATATCTAAAGCTTGCTCCTAAAGTTATTCCAGATCAGAGCCATCCTATTTTCAAAAATCTCATTCATCAAGTAGCTGATTTTTTTATTTATTTTCAAAGTATTGCTTGATCTCCACTGGGCACTGTTGTTTTGCTACTTCAAAAGAAGACATAATATCAGCAAAATCTGGAGGGGGGGGGACCCCATAAGAACAGCAGTGAACCAAAGTTCATGAAAATCACTAACCACCAGAGGTTGAAATACTGGTCCTGGACTAACCAGCAAAACACAAACAAAGAAGGAAGTAGGCAAACTCCAGCTGTTCAAAAATCTGAGTCAGCCATTTGTGCAGCATAGTTTGGCTATAATTATTTGCTAGCTTCATCCTCCCCAGGCTGGATACCTGGAGGTCTCCGCCTACCTCAGCCAATCGCCCAATCCCGCCTGCGGAGGCGTTGCCAGGGAATTGGCCAGGTAAGGGGAGGGACCACCCTGCCCACACAACAGAAGGTGAATCTTACCTGCGAAGTGTCAGTTGGCTCCAGGGCTTCTCTCACTCTCCCCTCCCTCAGTTAAGTCTTCTTTTGCAGGTTAACCTTTTCTGCACAGGTACGCAGGTGATGCTACATCAGGGTCGCTATTGAAGGGCCGAAAAGGAATTTTCCTGCATTGGCAGGTTGTGCCTTTCCCGTAGCAAAACATCACAACTTTGGCGGTTTCAGGCCTTGGGCGGAATCCTTTAGTCCATCTTCCTAAATGGGGGGGGCATGAGGTGGTGACCCATGCCCCCCTTGCAGTGGTGATTTCAGGGTTCCCCATTAAAGGGGTCTTGAGGGGAGGCATTGGCCATACGCCAAGAGGTTGTCATTGCTCTCCCCTCCAACGGTGGTGAAACGGGGGGAAGGCTCTCTGCTTGAACATATGTTCTCCAGAGCCAGCCCAATCCCCACACATTCTGAATAACCCTGATGTGTCCCAGATCCCTGGCTGGGCACTGGGAAGGATAAACGCCCAATACCTGAGCCAAGGTCTCCCTACACCTGAAATTTAATAAAGTTGTGGCCAATTTTAATCCCATAGCACGTTTTCTTGTGTCATTATTCCGCTCAGGGGTCGCCTGGGGTTGGGGGGACTCCACCTGTCGTCATCATCATCATCATCATAACCATAATAATAATAATACAGATACTGTATTGTTAAAGAAAACAGTGTCCAGAGGATGTCATGCATGGTGTACCTTGGGGAGGGGAAGGGGAAGCTAAGAATAAAAGTAATGGTGATTAAACATTCTGTCTCTATTCATGTATCAATTCAAATCAGCTCTATCATATTCTGATTCTTGTCAAACCTACTGTCTGCTTTGCAGATTAGTAAGGGAAGGCAGTAGAATCTGGGCTAGTCACAGGGACTGCAATTGAAAAGTTGTTTGGTCTCATCCTTGCCATATTATGAAAAATTGTATTGATTGCTCCATTGTAACTGGGTTTTTTTTTTCCCCTAGGACTCTGACATTTAATCCCTGGAGCAATTTCCTTTAGCACATAAAAATAGAGATAGCTCAATACATCAGGTGGGTTTTCCCAGAGTCTCTGGCCTTTGCTCAGGACTTAAGCATTGTCTTGCTTAGAGGATTTCCTAAATGTAAGATTCCAGACATTCAGATACCTTTCCAACGAGGAAGTGAGGGGGAACCATGGTGAAGGACTCAATGTTGCCTTAAACATTTTTACAACCAGGAGCAAATAAAATGTCCAAAGGGATCCCTTAAGCAGGGATGGAAACAAATTTTATTTGATCTGCACTTTTATGTTAAGAACCTCATTTCAGCTTCTGGACTCATGGATGGATTGGAAAGCAATATATTTGCTTAGACTGTGCATTTCTCCATATTATATTATAATGGTTTTTGGTTCAGGGATAGCAGGGCAGGCTGCACCAAAGTGTTTTGTTTAAGATAAATGTGTTTTGAAATGCATACACTGAGATAAAAATGAATTAGCCAGATAGCATGGTAAAAAAACAACAACAACAAAAAAACACACATTTTAAAGCCCTTTTTTAAAAAGAAAAAAAGGAGAAAGCAACATCTATTAATGGAGTAGTGGGATGGAGCAGGCTTACAAGTTTACAAACACAAAAATGAAACCACCCAGAAATAGATTGATCATTCCATCACTACCCCTAAAACCACAGGGGGCTAACCTGTGGCCTTTAAGACATATCTGTGTTCCTGCACAGGGTTTTTGTGGACTCCAGAAAAGGTTGCTTTATTTACTGAAATTCCCTAGCTTGAATGTTTCTTTTAACATGGCATAGAATGCCATGCTTTTTTGCTTTTTTTGCAAAGCTTTAAAAAGTTATACAGACCTGAATTGTTTGCCATACACCAGAAACGGGATACAATTTTGTGTAACCACCATGCACTTAAAAAAAACTTTTTGTTAAGTATAATAAATTTTCATTGTGGTAATGAAAATGAGGTATACGTTTTAATGTACAGAAACAAATTGTACATTTATAAGACAGGCAACGTTCTATAGATACATAGACAATGTCACTGTTTGGAAAGGTCAACTGTGTTATTTTTCCATCAGTGAGGGGAGGAAAGAAAACTACATCCCATCAATTTGAGGGATTACATAGGATATGGTGCTGTCCACTGTGAATTGGATCATTTCATTTATTACTGTGCCATTTCTACTAGAATACATTACACCAAGACAAGACTTTCATATCTGGAATATTGATGCTGGTATAATTTGAAGAGAGAGAAACTTTTTAAAGATACCAAAGCAGCTGCAAAAGTCAAACAGTTTATTGACAAATTGGCAGGATGAAGTCTAGAGTTGTGCCATTTTGTTCAGGAACCACATTACATCTTGTCACCAAGTCAAGAGGAATGCAAAGCCAGGTCCAAGCAGTGTCAGAAATTAACACATATTTCCCATAGCAGCTTGGCTTAGTTTGAAGACAATTGGCTCTTTTCTTCCTGAGTAAAATACCATATTGGCCTGAATATAAGCCTCACTTTTTTTCACAAATTCCGACCGTAAAAAGTTAAAGTGCTGCATAAATTTGCGACCTTACAAAATGGGCTTTTACGATATTACTGCTGAAACAGACATAAGGTAAAATGGGACGGATGTGAGTGCCTGCGGAATATTCAGGGATTGTTCTTTCCCCCCCCATTTCCCCCCATGAATTTTAAAGGTGCGGCTTATATTCGGGTGCGGCTTATATTCCTGCCAATATGGTAAGTCAGCCAGGTTGCTCTTCCAAAGACCACAGTCTGATTTTCAGGATTTCACAAAATTATTCAATGAAAGCCTTCCTTAAGCCATGTGGAATGCAGGTGCCAGGTGTGATTAAGGTGTCACCCAATGCCCGATGCTCAGAGAGTCCCTGAACCAAGATGCAGTCTGCTTCAATTAAGGGGGTATGAAAGGGAAAGAATTATGAAAAAAAATAGGGTCAGTCTGAAGTTAGAACTGGCTCAAAATTGCGAGCTGGGGTGGGGACAGAATGAAAAAAAGGGCTGGAATCAAAGGTGACTTCTAGGGTGGAGGATGAAATTGCATAGTAGATTAAGAGGAGCTCTAGCACAACAGGAGGCAAACGGCAGCAGTAGCAACATTTTAAATTATTAGTTATTATATTTATTACTCACAGGAAAGCAACTTGTGAAGCAGCATCCACACCCCAGGGCAGGCATCCCCAAACTCAGCCCTCCAGATGTTTTGGGACTACAATTCCCCTCATCCCTGACCACTGGTCCTGTTAGCTAGGGAAGATGGGTCCCAAAACATCTGGAGGGCTGAGTTTGGGGGTGCCTGCCCCAGGGGATTGATCCTGTGGGGTAGGGTGTCAGAATGCAAGGAGAGCTGCAACATGGGTTTATCTTCTCCTTTGTAAATGCAGCCACCAGATAGGTAGGTCTTGGCCTTTTATGTGAACTGCCTGCCTCTCCTTCCTGCCTGATGCCCATATGTTCAGTTTGGCCTGGGCCCCAGCTGAATCGAGTGCCTACCACTGTGAAGGCATAATTCATTGTGCTAACATGACAACTTCATTAAATACAAACCCATAACCAATTTAAAAATTAAAATAAAATGCAGGTAGCTGAACTGGTATAGGTAGGCTTGTCAATATTTACGTAATGTTTGGCAGAGTACAGAGGTTATTGCCATCACTACCAATTTACATTTTCGGTTTTATTATGCTTGGATCATTTATATATCAGTTAAATTTATACTGGAGATTCCAGGAGAGCATATCTCTCCCTCTCTCTAATCTTCCCCATGTCTCCATCTTGAAACTCACTAAAAATCATTGTGACAACAGCACCATTCTAATGATGATTCCCTGCACCGAAGATGTAAAATACATAGGGCACAGTGAAGGTTCTCTGTCATTCATCCAACCCCAACAGTTGATGTCTTGATGGAGTCATCTTCATGGCACTCACTCATCTCAACTGCGGCTACGACAGGCAGAGCAAAACTCACAAGATGATACAGGAAAAGGAAAAAAGTCATCAAAAAAAGCGGGGATAAAATTGGCAGCTGGTAGAAGAGCAATTAAGCAGAGGCAAGAGTGTGATGGTTGTCAGTTGAGTGAAAGACAGTACGCCTCTCACACAAGTTGATATGAAATTAAGTTAAGTCTTGCAAAGGCAATCCCATTATTGTTTTATGTAGCTTTTAGTTGTCTCTGGATATTTACACATTTTTACAAGACTGGCCACTGGAATTACACGTGGTATGAAATCTCAGCCAGTTCTGGTTCCTTATTGAGTATTCCTATATGAAACACACACGCCATATATTTGTCTTCACTTCTTGTACATCCTTTGCATTTTAAAGTGTATGCCTAAAACATATGAGGAATATTCTTAGAAAGAATATAATGTGTGTCTTTTCATACGCTGTGAAGCATTTTGGTTCAGGTAGAATAGGTTAATTCTGGATAGTGTAGAATATTACATTTCCTCTTACACTCTAGGCCTAGATGATCTAGATCATAACCTGGCTGGCATCTTCCTATGCAAGAGAAGTTATACAAGCAGCTTGTTCCATCATTCTATTAGATCATGTGTCAAAATAGTTCTCAGCAGTTGTGGAGGGAGTGTGTGCTAAGGGAATTAGGTTTGTTTATTCCCTACATTCGTATCCCACGTTTCTTCCATCATAGAAAGCAAGATGGTGTGCATGTGGTTCCTTGGAGGTGTTCCATCAGAGCATTGGTTAGACTCAGAAGGCCTGTTTAGCTTCAATCAGTGGTCTTCAACCTTGGGTCCTTTGGGTTAGACTACAATGTCCATTGTTCCCATCCATTGGCTAAGCTGGTTGGAGATGGTGTAGGACAACAAACCCATGGCTGAAGATTGTGGTGGCCTCATGTACCTTCAAACCATACAGTGATTTCTTACTTATGCAGGAGACCTTCTCAGTGAACTGTGCTCTAGAACACCTTACTTACCCTCAAATATATTGTAAGTTTGTTATCTGGTTTAGCTGAACCCCGGTTGTGACGATTATTTGTAAACACATTTGTGGTGATTAGATGCAAAGAATAGAACTGGTGTAGAACTTCTAAAAGCTTCTGCTTCTATTTGACTTGATGCACTTACCAAGGCTGGATCTGCATTGATCTTTTAAGCATTATTAGACATACAGTGGTACCTCCGGCTCAGAACTTAATTCGTTCTGGAGGTCTGTTCTTAACCTGAAACTGTTCTTAACCTGAGGTACCACTTTAGCTAATGGGGACTCCCGCTGCTGCCGCACGATTTCGGAGTGTAGATCCACCCCAAGATGCCCCTTTATGCACAACTATTTAAGGTGTGGCTACTGCCCCCTTATCCTTTGCATGTGGTCAACCTAAATTGTAACTTGAAAAGGAAACTCAAACTATCAGGGAAGCTGTCCTGAATTTTATTCTGTCTAAAGAAGACTCTGAATCACAGAGAATAACAGATCGCCAATGCAGTTTGAAATGGGATGGTGGAAGCAAATCTCTGTGGGTTTGGTAGCCCTTCATTGAAGCTGTTCCGGGATGAGACTTGCTTGCTTCAATCAATCAATCAATCAATCAATCAATCAATGACTAATATTAAAGTGCTGCTATGTCCATTCTCTAAGCAAGAGTTCTCATTCACACACAGAGATGAATGCGGGTAACATTCTATTTGACACTTTCATTGTGATGAGTAAGATAAAGATCAGGGATGGAGGGGGGGCACTAGGGGTGCATCGGAAGATGGCTGACAATAACATCTCTCCGACCCACACGAGGTAATTAGGAGGCTGTGATGGGAGTAAATAGCCTCCCTGCCCCCCCAAGGGTGTGGGGGGGACTGCCCTTGCCTGCTGTGCCCTATACCACCCCCGAATTTGTGGGAATGGGGGCACTAGGCAGAAAGCCCTCCTGTGGATCTCGGCGCTCCTGGACGCTGTCTCTGATCCGCGCCTCTAGCTGCAGCAACTTCAAAAGAAACAATTAGGAGGAAGCGAATGCACATATTTCAAGGAAGAAGGGGGAGTAAAGACTGCTAACTGAAGAGATCTCTGATAAACAAGACGGGTCGGAGGAACAAGAATAAATCATGAGAAGACACACCAAGGCTCGGTATGGCAAAGGGACTGGTTGGGGGAGGGGAAAAAACTTTCCTTTCTTTTCTCTATGTGATTAACCAAGAATCCCCCCCCCCCCACAAGTCACAAGTCAGAAATGCCGTTTAAAAGACTTAAGCTGTGGATTTATGACTGTGTGGAGATAATTTTCTAACCAAAGCATGTTTCAAGAAGATCGTGGAAAGTATAAGAGCTTTGGAATGACGCAGTAAAAAATACCATCGCCATGTTGGCAAGTTCTGTCGGAAGACTTAAGTCTGGGAGAAGGAACAGAGCTGTTTTTATATTGTGGGTGAGACTCCTCAGAGGGACTTAAGAGCGACAGATTTGTGAGATTAATGATGGAAAGAGTGAAGTTATTTATGAAAGCGATGATATATGGAAACCATCTTGATATGAGGACTAGACGAACGGGAAAATTCAGACAGGATTATAATTGGTGTTTACCTGCTTAAGGTGATTATCAGAAGAGATCATAAATAAAAAAATAAAAAATATATACAAACAAGATGAGATGTGGAAACAGCAAGATAAGACTGGATAGAATTATGAACATTATTTGGACTGATTTGTGGATATTAATGCAGTAGCAAGAAGATGATTGGAATCCCCCTTTGGAACTTAAAATATGGGTCCCCCCAACAAAAATTTAAAATTCGGCTTTGTAATTCGGTATTTATGTGATGTGATGTGATTTGATTTGATTTGATTGGTCAGTTAATAAAAATTATTTTTTTAAAAAAAAAAGATCAGGGATGGAGACTGCTTCTATGATGCTCCCCTGCCCCCAAGCTATTCACATACAGGCCTCATGATTAGAACCCCTTAAAAAGAACTGAAATGTAAAAGTCTAATTTCCTCCTAGCAACTCCCATTCAGTTCAAGAATCCCAGGGCCAGACTAATTGTCATGTTAAGCAAAAATTGGCTTTTGGTTTACTGAATATTGGCAAGGGGAGGGAGAAAGATCCTGATCTGGATTAGGACAATGGCAAGGTAAAAATCTCCTCTCTCCCTCCACTTGATCAGTCCACATCAGTTCCTTAGTTAAAAATGAAGTGTGCAAGGTCCAGTCTTCATGCTTGACACCATGTCTAGTTTGATGTTATGGCAAACAGATTACCTCCTCCCCCAAAAAATTTGGGCTTTAAATAGCAACATGAGGAAAAAATGATGATTCCCCCCTGCTCCAAGAAAATTTGAAGTTCTATCTACAGATACTGGTCATATTCCCACAATCTCCCTTCCCAATATTATTTCTCACTCCCTCTGCCCTGAACCTTTCAGTCTCTTTGACAGTCTCAGCAGGCTGGCCCCAGGCTTCCTCTGCACACAAAAGTGCAACAAAAAGATCATGTTCAGAACATGTTGCTAGTGCAACAGCGCAGCTCTCATGATGAAAAGCCAACTTGCCTTTTGGGTGGCAATAAACACCCAAGCTAAAGATGTTTAGCTTTAAGGGACATGTTCATTTGAACTTGTTCATGAATCACGCCAGCCCGTTTCAGGCAGCACGAGAAGTATCCGTGTTGAAACCAGCAACATATCTAAAAGCTACTTTGTTGTAATTGAAGTTTGGTTTTCTGATTTAAATCACCATCACTGTGTCACATGAATGTGCTTCATATTTTTGTTTGATGTATCGAGCACCCTACCTTAAAATACAGTTTCACTAGGAAAACTGACACATGTAATCTAAACATTTGGGGCTATCTAGTGTTGGAAGCTTTTGCTTCCAGATGATGCTAAACTACAGCTCCCATCAGCCTTAGCAAGCAGGGTCAAAGATTCCCCACACCTGAATCTAAGTCAATTACTAGTGCTGGGATGATATGCTCCCCATTTTGCAGCCCAATTCACAGGCTGCAAAAGGAGGTGACATTTTGCTGATTTGGGGGAGAGGGTGCAGGATGTATGGATTAGTCTGTTGTGGGTCTGTATCATTTTGCCTGTGTTCATTCAATAAAAGCCTGACTAATGCATTAATCCTTTTTTTAAGTAAGTATTTATATTCACGTTTAAATATGTATTTCTGAACATGTTTTCTCACTAAATGCACGTTTACAAATGTTTTTCATTTGAAAGTACACATATGTAGACAATTTATCATAAAATACATATTTAAAAATGCGTTTTGGCACACAGTTTGAGAAAGAACTGCATGGAAAATTCAGTGAAGTGTGAGCTCTGGAGAATACCTATGCACTCCTCCAGGCAACATACTCAATCAGCATTCATCCTGATTTGACTGCACAAAGTTTACACAGTGGTTAGATTATGTCTTTATTGTGCATTCATTCCGATTTGTTTGAGGGGCTGTTATACGACAATGAGAATAAATACTGCATTCGTTCATCATTCTTTCATCCCACACCTTTTAATGTATTTCCCCATCACTTTCCAAACTGCAAAAAGTTTATTTTATATTTTGTGGTCTTAAAAGTTGAGTTGTTGTGCTACAGGGACAGAGCCCTTTAATCCATTTGGACTGTGCATACCTAAAGTTCTGATATACATTTGAATCTCCCCCCAAAAAATGTTGTGTCAGAATTCACAAAGATAAAACTCCTTAAGCATAATTGGTGCAGGATGAATTTCAGGGAGCAACACTCACTGGCCCTCATACTGTCTCTATGTGGCTGTCGGCCACCATGTTTATTCGCCCTGGAGTGATGTTACATCATATCTCTGTTCCTGGTGATGCTTGAGGAAGGAGGAGAGTCTCAAAGTACCAACAATTCACAGCAGCTCACCTAGTGGCCTGCATTTAGCTCAGTGGGTCACCATTTCCTACAGCCCTCATTTACCCTGCCATGGTAACAAGCATGGTGTAAAAAGTTTAGGTGATAGCTTTGCTAAAGAGTATTCATGCACTTTGCAGCATCAAGTTCATGCTTCATCTGTTGATGTGCTCTGGCTTTTGACACTTGGGAAACTCAACGAGATGCTACAACACATGTGTTAAAAAGGGATCAATACTGGCTGGACAAATTTTCTGAGCAATTTTTTATTTTTATTTTTTTAAAGGCATTGTCTATTATAGGTGAGAAAATAGCCCATAAGCATTTGCTGATTTCCGTGGAGGAGAACAAATATTTTTTGAGACACTTAAGCCAAGGTGGGGGGCAGGTCTGTGGAGCTTGTAGCAAGACTTCTAAAACACATCAAAATCCTCAAAGGGTTCAGTTGCTACAATACTGGAGATAGGTTAAAAGAGTCCATTTCTCGCACAGCCAAGTCTACTGTGTCTCAGTTGAAGAGTGAGACAATCCAATAAAACGAAGAGTGAACTTTAACATTGTTGCAAATGAAAATATATTGTGAGAGAAAAATCTACTACTGTATAACAAATTAAAACTCGCCACATCCAGCTCAATGCAAAATAGATTTTAAAGTCTCCAGTTGTTATTGAAAATGGGTGGAAAATAGCAGGCTGTTAATGACATCATAGTAGCTCCTCTTCTGTGGCACTCTATTATTATAGTGTTTGACAATGTCTGGTATCTAAACTGGTGTTGGGCCTAGTTCTATGCTATTGCATAAATGCAGTGCATTTGGAGATAAAAAATGAGGTACTGGCACTCATATCTTTATAAAAATCAAACACGCCAAGTAAACTTGCCAAAATGTACAAGAGAGGATACAATGTTTGTTGGAAATGTTCAGAAAAAGTTTTGGAAAACTGTATATGAGGAACTTAAAAAGATGGCAAAAATCACCTTCCCCAAAAGACCAGAAGCCTTCTTGCTGGCAATAATAGGGGAAGAAATACCAAGGAAAGTAAGAAATTTATTTTTATATGCAACAGCGGCCATAAGAATAACTTAAGGAAAGATTGTTCCGACAAAGGATCAATGGTTGCAGAAATTAATTGAGTTTGCTGAGTTAGCGAGTTTGATGGCCAAAATAAGAAATTATGATGGACAAAGTGGGTTCTCCTTCATGGAGAGCACGTGTTGTAGTGGGGGCAACCATGGCATCCCCTGTTGCTGAGCGGGTTAATATGGATGGCCACGAATTTGATAGGGCACCTCCAATTGTTGCTGTGGGGAATTTAATGTTGCAAAATTGTTTGATTGATGGGGGTGTTATTTATTCCCTGTGCGCAGCATTGAGCTTCCTCTTTTCACTGCGCACATCAGATTACCTGCCCACCCTCCCTATATTTAGGGTTTCTTTGTGCTGACATTGCTATGCCTGTCATGGGGTCATCTGCTTTGGAGCAGGGGCCTGGTAGGAATGTGGTCCATTTGGCTGATTGGCAGGTGCCATATGGTTTTTTGCCTACTGCGTAGCAAATCGTCACAACTTGTAAGGCTGCCGTTAGTCATTGGTTAATTTTGGTTGGTGGAGGGGATGTGGTTGGCTGTGCCTGCCCTCCAATGCTGCTGCTAAAGCAATCCTGGGGCTTGCCATGCTCTTGTCTGAACCCCTGGCAAGGGGCTAGGGCCACACAAGAGCCCCTGGGAACATCTGGGAAGAGATGAGAGCCTGGCACCCAGCTCTATTCTCTCCACAAAATGTTTACGCTAACTGACTTCTGCAGGCTTGTGGTTGTCAGTTCTGTTCCTACCTCTATGTGGGAACAGATAGTAGCTAACCAATGGCTAAGCAACCACTCACATACTGTAATTCAATAAAGTTGTAGCCAAAATCATGCCAAAAACCAAGACAAAAATGTGTGAACTGTGTCTTTATTTGGGGGTGTCCTGGGGGGGGGGGCTCAACATGCAAAGCAACAAGAAGAAGAAGCATGTGGGAATATTTTTAAAAGGGTGGTATTAAGGTTAATTAGCAAACGGGATAAGTCTATGATCAGCAGTAGACAAGATAAGGGATCAGAAAGGATGAGGGGGGAGGGAGAGATGAAGAAATACATGGATATGTAGCAAACAAGAATATGAAATGGGATGTCAATGAAAGATAAATCGGGAAGTCTATGTAAGATAATGATAAGACGATGAATGGATGTATTATGCAAACTCAAAATGTATAATTTTTTTTAAATAATAATAATAATAAAATTGTTGTGGGTGTCAGCACAAAATGGCCAACATCAGCACAAACAACAACAACAAAAAGAGGTGGTGGTACTTCACATTGCTGAGTACCATCACACACAAAAAGCATTGTAGGAGGGAGACTCTCCTAGTGGTGTCAATGTTTGAGTTGGAGTGTCCCAAAGCTTACTGCAGAGTGCACACTCCCAGGTGTGTGTGTGTGTGCGTGTGTGTGTGCGTGTATCACACAGAGAGAAAGGGAACACAGATTTGCATGAAGGTTGTATTCATAAACTAATTTATACATGCAGATGTAGATCCATAAACAAATTAAGCTGCATAGAAATAGAAATATGTCTCACACATTTTAGAGCCAGGCACTTCTAGATACCCCTCCTCCTGACACCTCTTGCTTTACTGAAGCAGAGTAGATAAGCCAGGAGTGGAGCCAAAATAATGTCCTAAAGAAGGTCAGACTTCACCTCGAGTCTTCTGAACTCTGTGGAGGCAGATGTTTTCTAGTCATCGATCACTGTCAGCCTGCCCCACTTCTGCAGAGAAGCTGCCCTTTAGTGTATTTGTGTTGAGAGGAGGGGAGATGAAAAAGGATTTATTCAGGGTATAAATATTCAGAGCAAAAGAGCACCTGCTGGTGAGTAGAATCATCTCTGATGCAGACTGCAAATCTTATTAGGGCTAGGCTGAAATTACATACATACCAGTTTGATTATCTCCTTATGGAAATGGGGGCTAATTTTCTGCTGTGTTTTTTTGTTTTTTACAGGGGTGGGGGAGATATTTCTCAATTCTTCTGGAGTTGCTATTTATCTTACTGAATTTTGCTCAGAAGTGCATCTGCCAGGAAGTTGCGGACAGAGCCTTTGTGGCACTTTCCACCAGAAATGGTAGACCCCATTTCTTAAATCCCTCCCTTCGTCATGTCTTCCCTGCCCTGCCAGAAGTGGATCAACACAACCAATGAAAGTCAGAGGCCTTCCTGCCCTTCCTTGCCTCTCTGAGATATGTGGAAAGTACAGTCATTCACGAGAGGAGGTTTCACCACCATTAAATCTATATATGATTTTTATGGAATGTTAGTAGTTTATATTGTTTTACACTATACTGTATTTCAGTGTTGTTAGTTGGTTGCTTATTGCAGAGGGGATTGCTTTGTGATCTGCCTGGAGAACTCCTGTTACAAGGCAGCTAAATAAATGCAATAAACAAGCAAATGTATGAAATAAAATCACCAATACCAAATGTCTTAGTAAACAGCAGTATATATACAATTCATTTCTGGAATCTTACGCTTTCCCTAATGCCTTACAAAATGACAAAATGCATATGTGCAAGGCCTGATTATGAACACAAGAACAAGCATTTATTACCTTGTCTTTTTAAGAAAACTAAGCATAAAGTACTACTTGGCAGAAAATTCAGTACTGCAGCAACAGAGAATATCTTGGTGCTAAATTTGTATAATCTCCCAATCTCTCCTTTGAACGCAGGCCATCTCTCACGTAGACTGGCCATCTGCAAATACGATTAGCGGTGAAATTCTGTAATTATACAGCATTTGGGTGTATTTTTATCATTATGCCATCTTCTATTAAATATTATGTTTGTGGCTAATGGTGTCCTTTTCCTCCACGTTGAGAGCGCATTTTGTCAGATTGATCGTGCAATAACTCAATATGGCTAATAATGTATGTCGACCATTAAGATTAATAGTGTTCCTGGAAAACTGATAGAAGAAATGCCACAATTCATATGAGCAAAAATCTCTTTGGTTATATAAATGTCCTAATTATATTTAGTTTCATTAAACTAAACATGAATAAATCACCTACTCAGGGTGTATAAAGGTTGAAGCGTGATACTAAATTGATTTTATGTCCTAACAGGACACACTTTACACTTATAAACTTGCTGGAGAAAACAATTCATGAGGAAACAGACAGAACTAGCCATCCATCTACAAAACAGTGACAGGTGAGCCCAGGAGCAGATGGCATGATGGGGCAGTGGGACTTACTAAGGCTCCCGAAAGCTGTTCCCGATAGGAGGGAGAGGAAAGGATTGAGGCAGTAGATACATTAGCATGGTGCAAATGCACCAGCAGAGACAATAGAGCTCTCCTGGTAATGTGTTTGCACTGCACCAACCTCCCTGCTGCTGCTTCTCCCTTCTCCTTCTTGGTAAGCAGTGGCAACTCAGCTGCTGCGAGGTCAGGTCAACACCACCACCTTCCACTACTAGGTGAACCTCAGATCGTATGGCAGAAGCTTTCTCAGTTGTTCAATTTGGTGGTTCAATGCAGTTTCACTATTTTATGATGCTGCTTCATTGCCAACTAGGCTTGGGCAATATCTGGTTTTCAGTGTTGATGATATATCACCAGCTAAGCATCGCAATATACCAATATATCACGGAATCTGGAATAAGGATGGAGCTATGTAGAGGCACCTGCTGGTTTCAGCCAGGCTGGATATAGACACATCAAAGAAGTGATTAAGCGTTGTAAACTCATACAGGGAAATCCACTAGGGAAAGACAGGACTCCACAGCGCCATCTGGTATCACAGTTTTATATCGCCTATACCAGGGATGTCCAACAGGTCGGTCGGGATCGACTGGTCGATCCCCAGGAGGTTTAGGTAGCTGGCTCCTCCATCTGGCCCCACCCCCTGGCCCTGTCCTCTAGATCACTAGAACGGAAGACGGAGTTCTCACTGTGAGGCTGACTGTTTATTTACTGATCTCTCTGGGATCGCCTTTTTATTAGACCTGAAACACCCCCCCCCCATGGGATGTTCCTTACTAAAAAAAATTCAACAACTTTTACCTGCACCAGATTTTAATTGTATAAGTAGATCACAGTCTCTTGGAAGTTGGACGTCCCTGGCATATAAGACACATATAAAACACTTTTTCTTTACCAATCCAGCTAAGTCCACAGTTTTTTCTGCATTGCCATTTTTGCTACCACCTGCTTTTGAAATTCTCTGTCCCCTAAAGCAGGCAGGGGAAAGCTGAGCCTGCAGAGTTAACAGGGGCAGCAGGAATCAAGAGAAACATTGGCTGACTTCACGATTTTCTCCATATTGTGATTTTTGCATAGGACACCCATACACCATGGTTTATGATATATTGCCAGGTCAAAAATTATGAAACCGATATCACAATGTGGAATTTAAACAAGTTTGGGACAATATATCGCCTAGCCCTATTGCCAACATTATTTTCTCCTCCCTGCCTTCCTCTTCTGATGCTCTCAGAACTCACAAGACCAAAAGTAACTAAACCAATATATCCAATCCTCCTGTTCTATGATGATGATAATAATTTATTACTTATACCCCACCCATCTGGCTGAGTTTCCCCAGCCACTCCGGGCAGTAGTATACTGAGACATTTAGCTAGCCTTTTTTCTTTTTGTTTCCTCTTAAATTTGTTACAGCTTTTCTTAAAAGCAAAATAAAATCCTGACCAAGAATCTCCCCATTCATCTAGAAAGTTCACTTTAGGCAAGCTTTGGTAGAAAATTTATTCCCACGCCTTTTGGTAAATTACAGTCATGTTACAGCATAACTTGCTTGATCCTAAACTGCTTATCCTGTCAATTCATGCCAAAGGGTTGCCTCCAGTTTAGGCCGGCTCATCACCTGCAATATTCTAGGAAGCTCTGTTATCTCCCTTGCCGCCAAGGCCAAGAAGATTGCAGGGTACCAGAGACAGGATCTTTTCAGTGGTGGCTGCACATCTTTGGAACACACTCCAGAGTACATATGGTATCTCTCTTTAAACAGACATTTAAAGCTTTCCTGTTTTGCTCAGCATGTGCTACAATTGTTGCTGCTTTTATATGGTCATTTCGTTTAAAATTAGTTGTATTTAGAGTCGTGACGGTTAGAGGGGAGGGGCCGGTGTGGGAGACAAGCAAGAGTGGGTTTTCTCAGGGTGTGAGGTGAGGAAAGTGGAAAACTTCCCAGTTGGGAGCTGGGGAGATTCACTTCTTTGTATGTGGATTGAAGATTAGCAGTTTGGTGTGTGTGATAATTTCTATTGTCTTTCCCCTCTCTTTTCTTCCTTCCTTTGCCTTCTCCTCTTTTGTTTTGTTGTTTTTCTTCATCTTTTTTCTTTTTAGATTTCATTTGTTCTAGGTATAATTTTATTATATTGCGAACTCTTTAATAGAATTCCTACCAATAATCATTGAAAAATTAGTTGTTTTTAATTCACTGTCTGTCTTGTTTTAAATGTTTGTATCCAAGAAATGTGGAGCCCTTTCTTTAACTATGTTAATGGCCAAAATCAAGGCCTGCTCAATATTCTCAGTGCAGGGGTTACATTAAGTAATATGTTTGAATGTTGAAATGTGTATGTGTATGTCCAGAGACGATGGATAAAACAAAACACCATTAGACGTGCTGCTGGATAAGTGTTTAACGGCTATTGTATTTGTTAAAAAATTGATTAAAAATGTAAAAATAAATAAACAAATGTTTGTAAAGTTGCCTTGGGAGGTTTCTGGCCTCAAGAAGTGGGGTAGAGATTTGTTAAATAAATAAATGTCAACAGCAGAAGCAGGAACCCATAAACGATTTCCTATCTATATAACACAAAAAATTCTGTGAAGCTCATGACAGCAAAGCACTTTGTATATTTCATGTGTTTTATAAATGACTGCCTAGAAAAGCAGCCAAACCAACCAATCCTAAGGCTATGAGACCTAATTCATTTTAAAATGCTTTTATTTGGATCTTAATGGTACAAAGAGCATAAAATAGAGTAGAGAATTATTATCTGCAAAGTTCAGCTTCACCCTGCTCTAGATGTTCGACAAGCTGAAAAAGAATCAATTAGGGTTTTGTTGTTCTTGTTGTTGTTTGAATTTGTGCCATTTCTGAGATATCGGCCTCTGTTGTCTCTCGGGTCCAAAATGACAAATTAAATGAAAAAATTAAGAAGCCCACTCCATTTTCTGTTGAAGAGCTCTCTGTTCTCTGTTGGACAGCAAGATGCAAGGAGCAATATATAACAGCCCTTTGAAATAAAATGTTGCCCATAATTTTCACTGTATTTGGACACCCCCCAGATAAATTAGCAATGTTTCTTTCATATTAGTCAAATCTATCATGAGTAGGGCTGCAATATTTATCTAGTTTTATTATCTTTAGAGTAATCCATTAAAAGCTAGACGGCACAACCCTACACTCAAACTACGCCATCTAGAAGGCTTCAGCTAGGAACTGGCAAATCTGTCCATCTTATTTTCTCTCAGTTTCTGATCTTTTCGAGTCTCAAACTCAGTTCTCCACATTTGCAATTCAGTTTCCATTTTTTAAAAAAGGTAAAACTCTCATGAAAATTCACCATTCATTTTAATGCAAATATTACTTAGGTTTCATGTTTTTGTAAAGCTAAGGCAGCTAACATGGAAATGTGGAGAGTGGAACTTAAGAGTGGAAAAATTAGAAATGGAGGGAAACAAAAACAACAGATTTGTCCATCCCTACTGCTGGCAAGTAAGTGGTCTTACATTGGCACCAATTTCAAAAGGGCAGACTTACAGCACAATATAGACTTTATTGCAGGGTTTCCCAAACTTGGGTCTCCAGCAATTTTTGGACTACAATTCTCATCATCCCTAGCTAGCAGGAGCCACGGTCAAGGATTATGGGAATTGTAGTCCAAAAACAGCTGGAGACCCAAGTTTGAGAAACCCTGCATTACGTAGCTGTCAACTTTTCCCTTTTCTTGCGAGGAATCCTATTCGGAATAAGGGAATTTACCTTAAAAAAAGGGAAACATTGAGAGCTATGCTGCATTATTGCATACTGCCAAGATAAGCAAATCTAACCTAATTCGGGATTGCTGAATCCATCCATCTTTTCATTTGTATACTGCTTTTCCATAATTATGTCCATGCTCAAGGTGGCTTATAACATGAAAAACTTTACATAATTACAAACATAACTAAAGTAGTCATAAACAATAAATTATAAAGTCACATAAATCAAAGTATGATCGAAAAAGAAAGATACAAGAGAGTAATATCATTTTTTTAATAAGATATTTATTAAAGTTTCAACATATTACAAAAATAAGAGAAAAAAGTAAAAGAAACGAAAAAAACGAAAATGAAAATACAAGGTAAAAACAATTAAAAACAAATCAGTCTTTCCATATCTTATCTTTCATTTGCTTGTTTCCCTGACCTCCTCACACCTCCCTTTTTTGTATTCCAGTTCAATTAGTTAATTCAGCAATTCCTTTCCCTCTTTAATTTTATCTTAATCTTTTATCTTAATATATTATAACTTTAGATTATCACCTGTTAACAATCCATTTTTACATATTCCTTTATAACATTGCTGCTAAAAACCACTTAACTTCAATCCAACATCATTCTAACATTCATTAATTTTGCAGTATTTCTGTAGATAGTTTTTAAATTTCTTCCAATCTTCTTCCACCGACTCTTCTCCCTGGTCTCGGATTCTGCCAGTCATTTCCGCCAGTTCCATATAGTCCATCACCTTCATCTGCCATTCTTCCAGAGTGGGTAAATCTTGTGTCTTCCAATACTTTGCAATAAGTATTCTTGCTGCTGTTGTGGCATACATAAAGAAAGTTCTATCCTTCTTTAACACCAATTGGCCAACCATGCCCAGGAGAAAGGCCTCTGGTTTCTTGATGGCTGGGAGTTCATGATGGCTGGGAGTTTGTTAAGAGGGAGATAGTAAAAGCACAACGTCAGGCAATACCAATGAGACGGAAACATGGAAGGTGCCTAAAGAAGTCAGGGTGGCTATCTAAAGAACTTTTAACTGAGTTAAGATTAAAAAAGGATGTGTACAAAAAATGGAAAAGGGGGGAAACCACCAAAGAGGAATTCAAACAAATAGCCAGCACGTGTAGACACAAAGTCAGAAAAGCTAAAGCACAGAATGAACTCAGGCTTGCTAGAGAGGTTAGAAGCAACAAAAAAAGGCTTTTATGGGTATGTTCGTAGCAAAAGGAAGAACAAAGAAAGAGTGGGGTCACTCAGAGGAGAAGATGGTGAAATGCAAACAGGAGACACAGAAAGGGCTGAACTCCTCAATGCCTTCTTTGCCTCAGTCTTCTCCGATAAAGAAAACAATGCCCGACCTGAAGAATTTGGAGCAAATGATTCAGCAAAGGAAGCACAGCCCAGAATAACTAAGGAGATAGTACAAGAATACTTGGCTAGTTTAGATGTATTCAAGTCTCCAGGGCCAGATGAACTGCATCCAAGAGTATTAAAAGAACTGGCAGATGTGATCTCAGAACCACTGGCAGTCATCTTTGAGAATTCCTGGAGAACAGCCGATGTCCCGGCAGACTGGAGGAGGGCAAATGTTGTCCCTATTTTCAAAAAGGGGGAAAGAGAGGACCCAAATAATTACCGCCCAGTCAGTCTGACATCAATACCAGGGAAGATTCTGGAGCAGATCATTAAGCAAACAGTCTGTGAGCACCTAGAAAGGAATGCTGTGATCACCAATAGTCAGCATGGATTTCTGAAAAATAAGTCATGTCAGACTAACCTGATCTCGTTTTTTGACAGAATTACAAGCCTGGTAGATGAAGGGAACGCAGTGGATGTAGCCTACCTTGATTTCAGCAAGGCATTTGACAAGGTGCCCCATGATATTCTTGTAAAGAAGCTGGTAAAATGCGGTCTTGACTATGCTACCACTCAGTGGATTTGTAACTGGCTGACTGACCGAACCCAAAGGGTGCTCATCAATGGTTCCTCTTCATCCTGGAGAAGAGTGACTAGTGGGGTGCCACAGGGTTCTGTCTTGGGCCCGGTCTTATTCAACATCTTTATCAACAACTTGGATGATGGACTCAAGGGCATCCTGATCAAATTTGCAGATGACACCAAACTGGGAGGGGTGGCTAACACCCCAAAGGACAGGATCACACTTCAAAATGACCTTGACAGATTAGAGAACTGGGCCAAAACAAACAAGATGAATTTTAACAGGGAGAAATGTAAAGTATTGCACTTGGGCAAAAAAAATGAGAGGCACAAATACAAGATGGGGGACACCTGGCTTGAGAGCAGTACATGTGAAAAGGATCTAGGAGTCTTGGTTGACCACAAACTTGACATGAGCCAACAGTGTGACGCGGCAGCTAAAAAAGCCAATGCAATTCTGGGCTGCATCAATAGGAGTATAGCATCTAGATCAAGGGAAGTAATAGTGCCACTGTATTCTGCTCTGGTCAGACCTCACCTGTGTCCAGTTCTGGGCACCACAATTCAAGAAGGACACTGACAAACTGGAACGTGTCCAGAGGAGGGCAACCAAAATGGTCAAAGGCCTGGAAACGATGCCTTATGAGGAACAGCTAAGGGAGCTGGGCATGTTTAGCCTGGAGAAGAGGAGGTTAAGGGGTGATATGATAGCCATGTTCAAATATATAAAAGGATGTCACATAGAGGAAGGAGAAAGGTTGTTTTCTGCTGCTCCAGAGAAGCGGACACGGAGCAATGGATCCAAACTACAAGAAAGAAGATTCCACCTAAACATTAGGAAGAACCTCCTGACAGTAAGAGCTGTTTGACAGTGGAATTTGCTGCCAAGGAGTGTGGTGGAGTCTCCTTCTTTGGAGGTCTTTAAGCAGAGGCTTGACAACCATATGTCAGGAGTGCTCTGATGGTGTTTCCTGCTTGGCAGGGGGTTGGACTCGATGGCCCTTGTGGTCTCTTCCAACTCTATGATTCTATGATTCTATGATTCTATGATTCTTCAGAAAGGTATATTTAAATACCTTTTTCATTTCATTATAAATCATCTCCCAGAAAGCCTTAATCCTTGGGCACGTCCACAAAAGGTGAAAGAATGTACCTTCAGTTTCTTTACATTTCCAACATTTATTATCGGGCAAATGATAGATTTTTGCAAGCTTGACTGGTGTCATGTACCACCTGTAAATCATTTTCATAATATTCTCTCTTAAGGCATTACATGCCGTAAACTTCATACCTGTGGTCCATAACTGTTCCCAGTCAGCCATCATTATGTTATGTCCAACATCTTGTGCCCATTTAATCATAGCAGATTTCACCGTTTCATCCTGAGTATTCCATTTCAACAGCAAGTTATACATCTTTGACAAAATCTTGGTTTTGGGATCTAACAGTTCTGTTTCCAATTTTGATTTTTCCACCTGGAAGCCAATTTTCTTATCCAAATTATATGCCTCCATTATCTGATAATAATGAAGCTAATCTCGCACTTTATTTTTTAGTTTTTCAAAACTCTGCAGTTTCAATTTGTCTCCCTCTTGTTCCAAAATTTCCCAATATTTCGGCCATTTGGCCTCCATATTGAGCTTTTTCTGAGCCTTCGCTTCCATCGGTGACAACCACCTTGGGGTTTTATTTTCAAGTAGGTCCTTATATCTTATCCAGACATTAAACAATGCTTTCCTGACAGTATGATTTTTAAATGCTTTATGTGCTTTGACCTTATCATACCACAAATATGCATGCCATCCAAATACATTATTAAAACCTTCTAAGTCCAAAATGTCTGTATTTTCAAGAAGCAGCCATTCTTTCAGCCAGCAAAAAGCTGCTGATTCATAATAAAGTTTAAGGTCTGGCAGGGCAAATCCACCTCTTTCCTTTGCGTCCGTTAGTATTTTAAATTTTATTCTAGGCTTCTTGCCCTGCCAGACAAATCTAGAAATATCTCTCTGCCACTTCTTGAAGCAATCCATTTTATCCAAAATTTGCAATGTTTGAAACAACAGAGTAATATCAAAGACAGCAACAATCTTCCCCCACCACAACGAAACCCCATGAAATAATACCCCAACCCAAGAGTCTGTTCAGCAGCCTCAGGTTCATATCTCGAATCAGTCAGGGCTCCAGCTTCCCAGGCCAGGTGGGAAAAGACCTGCCGGGCAGGGAGCAGGCTTTCTAGGACTCACAGTCAAGAGTCTTGAGTTGTTCAAGAACAGAAGTTGAGCCTTTGGAGGTCTCCTGCAGCAATTAGCACGTGCCATGGTGGGTCCACAAAATTTTGATTCCCTCCCACCCCCTGCTATTAAAGAAATAACTTTTTTAAAAAAACACTTGGTCAACTTATCCTTATAGCATTCCACCTCCCCAACCAAAAGTCAAAAGCATTCTTCAATTTTAGGACAAGATTTAATTTGCAATTTTTTGCATCTCCAACCCCCCTCTAAAAAAAATGCAAAGAAAGGGGGGAGCTGTTTAATCCCTGGTAGGCTGGATGAATTCCATACTTAGGATTGTATCTAACCAAGTTTTACTCAGATCAAATCTACTGAAATTAATAAACCTAACTTAGTAGTGCCCATTACTTTCAATGAGCCTACCAGGAGTAGAGCAAACATTGGATACAACCATTAAAGTTAGTGTCTTCTATAAAATATAATGTAGTTTGAGATAGTGTAGTATTTCAGATGTAGATTTCTAGTTTCCAGTTTCTAGATTTCTAGTTCATAGTTTCTCTTTCGCTTATCCTGTTTTACATTAGAGGGATGGTGCTACTCCTTTGTTCCTTGGTATTAACGTTCAGGACACTATCTTTTGAATGATATGCAGCTATCTGTTAAGGTCACTGTCTAATAGGCCGAGGGTTAGCCTTTAGGTAAACTAAAGCATTCTTTGAGTGATGACCTCGAGGTTAACAAAAGCATCCCATCCTGGTTCCAAGAAAAACCAAAATATTCTCCAAAGTGTTTACCCTCACAGATTTAAAATTTACCCTCCTCAACTAAAATTCATCCTCACCATTTCATGAGTTGAGTTTATTTAATCTACTACAGGGCTGGATAACCTGCGACTCTCCAAATGTTTTTGGTCTATACAGTGGTACCTCAGGTTAAGAACTTAATTCGTTCTGGAGGTCCATTCTCAACCTGAAACTGTTCTTAACCTGAGGTACCACTTTAGCTAATGGGGCCTCCCGCTGCTGCCGCCGTGCCACTGCCGTGCGATTTCTGTTCTCATCCTGGAGCAAAGTTCTTAACCCGAGGTACAATTTCTGGGTTAGTGGAATCTGTAACCTGAAGCGTCTGTAACCTGAAGCATCTGTAACCTGAGGGACCAACCACTGTAACTCCCAACAGCCCTAGCAAGCAAGGCCAACAATCAACAAAGGTGGGAATTGTAGTCCAAAAACATATGAAGAGCCACAAGTTAAATACCCTTAGGGGTGGGTGACAAATTTGGTTTGGTTTGCAATCTAAGGCACACTTCCTGAAACAATAGGTATCATTAGAAACTCACACTCTTTTTACCACACATCAGGAAGAACTTTCTGAAGGTAAGAACTATTTGACAGCAGAATAGACTCCCAAGGGTAGTGAATTTTCCTTCCTTGGAGGTTTTTAAGTAGAGGTGGGATGGTCATCTGATATGGATACTTTAGTTCCGATTCCTGCATTCTTGGGAGTTGGATTAGATGACCCTCAAGATCCCTTCAAATTCTACAGTGCTTCCAACTCTGGTTTGGTCATGTACACAAAATGGAAGTTGGAAGAATCCCTAAGGATATTCTCCATGTGGAGCTGACTTCAGGCACTAGGCCTGTTGGTAGACCAACTCTGCCTTACAAAGATGTCTGCAAGCATGACGTGAAGGCTGGCAACATTAACCCCACTGTATTGAAATACCCTGCAGGCAACCACAGTGCCTGCAGACAGACAGGTCATGTATTCACAGCAGTGGCAGTAGGAGGAATGACCACTGGGAAGAGTCAGGGCCGGATTTAGGTTTGATGAGGCCCTAAGCTACTGAAGGCAATGGGGCCCTTTATATGTCCAGCTGTCCTTTGTCAACAACAAATTGTCACTGTTTTTTTGTGTTGAATATATGCTATATGGTAATTTATGGACCTAATAGGTATCTAAAGCCATTTGCGCATAACAAAATATGTATTTTATCAAAGTAATTGTTGAACTGAAATATAATTAAGAAGACGTATGCAACCAGTCCATACAGCATGTAGGCACCCTATATATAGAAATGAGCAAACCGGTGATATTTTAGGGAGCAGGCTGGCAGGCGGGACTCATTACTTACATCATAGGGGCCTACATAACACAAAACACTGTTGTTGTATGTGGGTTTTATTTTATTTGTTTTTTTATCTTATATTTTGGAAATGTACATCCAGTTTTTCTTTTTCTTTAAAAAAAAATTGGGGGGCCCAAGAGAGTGGGCCCCTAAGCTATATTTTATTTAGCTTAAACGTAAATCCGGCACCAGGAGGAATGCAAAGAGAAGAAAGGCCGTGGTACACCTGTGATAGTGAAACTGGACGTCTTCACTTGCCCTACCTGCAATAAAACATGTCTCTCCCCTAATTGGTTTCTACAACCATAGCTGGCAGTGTAACATGTTACCTCCGATGGTGTAGTCTTCCGTTGTTTCTTGAGACAGATGGATGCCAGCTAACAATTCAATAGCAATATGGCCTGTGCATACATAATAATCACATGAGATTTGCAACATCAACTGATTACTACCTATGTAAGGGGCCACAATGGACCTTTCCCCATAACTCAGATGCAGTACTTTTCGGTAGAGTCTGTCCATTCACACATTCAGCTGTCAGTCAGCAGATCTGAAGTCATCAAAGGCAGACCAATCAATCAGCCAATCTCCCTTGCATGTGCGAGCCAAGCCTATGACTTCCTAATTTGCCTCCCTCTCTGCAAGCTGAGCCACACAAGCTGATGGGTAATTCAAGTATTTCAGCCTCAAACCAGCGTGGTTTGATCACGGAGGAAGGCATGGGAAACGGCACAGAGAATGGATCAGAGCCTGCTGATTAAACTCAGTGACACTAATACACTCCCCTGAGCACAATTAAAAGGTAAAGCAAGTTGCTGGCGCACCTATATACATAAGCACTGAACTGGCAGACAAGGCAAGAATTATTTCAGAGATATAATGAGAAATTTGCTCCTCAGAGATTTGCCATGCAACTATGATGCATAACTTTCCATCTATCTGAAAAACAAAATAAAAAAATAGCAGCTTTATACTCTAACAGACCACATAGCAGTGAGCAGTGGGGGGGGGGGGGGCACACACCAATAATTAGATGCCCAGGAAATATTGCTTAGCTATCTGCTGTCAGTGGGAATCAGAAGGTACCTCATCTTTTCCTTCTGTAGCAACAGCTGACTTATTTGTAAGCTGAATATGCTCAAAGTTAATTTCATGTTATAGAAGGTTTATTATTAAATGTTAAGTCCTGGTTTATTTAATATAGTTTGTGCAAAACAGGGATGGCAGGATGAGGCACATTAGTCATCCATTTCAAATTCTGCCTTTTCTCCCCAATTGTTCCCTGAAGAAAGTTTGTGTGTGTGTGTGTGTGTGTGTGTGTGTGAGAGAGAGAGAGAGAGAGAGAGAGAGAGAATGTCATTTAACAGGCTAAAAGAGTGAATGTGTTCATGACAAACAGCCTTTGGTACAAAGGAAGATAATTGAGCCACATATTATGCCATGAAGTTTTAATTTTTTTATGGTTATGAAAAGCTTAGTCTCATGCCTGAAGGTTCTGCTGTCTAATTATATATTTACAGAACTTTACATGCCAGTGTTTTAATTAGGTCTGGGTAATGGACTGTATGTTTTCTATTGACTTATATGCTGTAAAATGGTACGAACAGCACTGCTTTGTAAAAACAAAAACAAAAAACCCACCTTATTGCGTAGATATTTATAAGAAACTCATGGTACAACTTATCCTCACCGCCATCTTTTAACCCAGGCACACCAGTTCCAAGCTGAAGTAAAACCTCAAAATTTCAACCAGGGCTATAGTCATTCGGGTTCATGGGAGGGTTGCCTGCCCAATATATTTTTGGGAGCTGGGGTTCAGCCAGGTCTCTGTCATCATCCTTCAAGTCAATCAATATATCAGAAGAGAGTGTTAGAGTCTTTTAACACATGTACATAACTGTAGAAGCCTGCAGCTCAACTATTTATTTAGGTAAAGGTAAAGGGACCCCTGACCATTAGGTCCAGTCGTGGCCGACTCTGGGGTTGCAGCGCTCATCTTGCTTTATTGGCCGGGGGAGCTGGCGTACAGCTTCCGGGTCATGTGGTCAGCATGACTAAGCCGCTTCTGGTGAACCAGAGCAGCACACGGAAATGCCGTTTACCTTCCCGCTGGAGCGGTACCTATTTATCTACTTGCACTTTGATGTGCTTTCGAATTGCTAGGTTGGCAGGAGCTGGGACCGAGCAATGGGAGCTCACCCCGTCGCGGGGATTCAAACCGCCAACCTTCTGATCAGCAAGCCCTAGGCTCTGTGGTTTAACCCACAGCGCCACCGGCGTCCCCAACTATTTATTTACTCAGGTACAAAAACTGAACACTCATTGAATGCAATGAACATCCCTATGGTGAGGTCTGAAAGAAGATTCATGTCAGAATCGAGAGGAGAGCTGGAAGGTCCATACAGACCTCAAAATAAATGCAGATTTAAAGGTCCCTGATACATTTTAAGGGGAAAATGCTCAGTCTTTTTCTTTGTAGAATGCTGGTCTGCTGCCTGCCCTTGTATGTGCGCACACATACTCAATGAATAAAGAAACAAATGAGATATTGTTAATGAAAATGAATGGAGTACCCAAAGGAATAAGCAAAACATTTATGCATATACCTGATATCTGCAGATCAGTCTACTGAACCTTCTTGTGCTACAATTTCTGAAGAGGTTTTCTGTCTCTGCTTATTATCAGAAGCATCTACCAAGTCCACAGTAGCGAGAAACAAAAGCATTGCTATCAAGATAGGATTGTATACAAAAACTAGTTGTACTCAGAACAGAACCGCTTAAATGGACAGATGTGACTAACATAGGTACATTAATTTCCATGGGTCTGTTCTGAGTAGAATTTAGTTGAATGCAGTCCATAAGTCTGGTAGATTTTGGCCAATAAATACTTCAGCACTGCTGAACAACACACATCAGTTCCATACAGTTATTTAACTGCAAGAGCTCTCCCAACCTCTACTTCTACTATGATAAATTGCTATAAAACTGACAAAGGAATTGACATTTTTAACTGCTGTATGCAAGTCTACCTACTGAGAAGATTTGTTTTATGGAGTCATTTAAGACACTGACGGCTAAAGATATGGGAAGAGCTATTCAATCCTTGAGTTGTGTAGTGTTTTCCAGGTAATAAACTTACACCCAAATGACTTGGGACACTACTGGAAATGGTTACTTCCGTTAAGCTTCATTGCCTGTATGTATCAGTGCCCCAAATGAATATGTATAACTGAAGAAATAAGCATTTCAGTTGCTTATTTATACTGTTCGGGGATATTTGACAGACCAAAAGATTAAAAAGATTTGCTCCTCAGCTCTGATGCATTTCACACAATTCAACTGGAAGTCTGCTGGAATTCATGCTTCTTCTTTTTTCAAGGCAGGATTATTTTTCTTCTGATAATCATAATAAAAAAGCCAAGATAGAATTATTTCGTATAATACTGCTAGAGTAGCACACATATCTTCGCACTAGCTACGTACCCAGGGACATGTCAAAATACTTCACCAAGACTGTCATGCTTTGTGGCTCAAACATGTCACTTTGTGGACATTTCTCTGCAGAAGCTAATTGGTTATTTAACGATACCTTTGGATGCCTTGATAAAGTAGCATTTCTGGACCACAAGATCCTTGGAATGGTTGCTCAGTTTTTAAGCATCTGAACAAACAACAACAGAGGAACAAAAGAGAGAAAATAAACAATTACACATTCCATGAGGGGAATGCTTGATTGCTGTAGTAGATCTTCAAGGACTGGCAGGGTCTAGGCTAGAGGGTCTGGGAGATTCAGATGCATAAAGGCTATTTGGTTCAACTTTGGGTCACCAGAAATGGCCTGTACAATGTTGGTGAATGAGGCAGAAAATCCAAATAGTGGTAGAGCCATAAGACAAATGGATGCATTGCTGCATTCTGATGGTATCCCTAATTCTGATGCCAAAAGCAAGGCACTTCACCTTGTCTCATCGAGGAGCTGGTTTCATATGCCATAAGGAAGAACCATACCCCAAAAAACTTTCTGCTTGGGACACAGGGCAAGATTTGCACCATTCCACACTTGAATGCACAGAAGCCAACCAATCTTACTTTATGTGATTAATTGCATTGCCATTATCTTATTCCACAGTGTTCATTTCCATTTGAAATCAGGCCCTTTACTAGGGGCGGGTGGCTATTTTCCCTATTGGGCAAGCTTCTGTGGGCAGGGTCAGAGGTAAAAATGTGTGCAGTTAGAAATGTGAATTTCACCTTTGCACAGTAGGCAAGCTTTTGCACCCACTCCCACACTGTCATAACCCTGTCCAAGTCCTGTTGCCGAGCAAACAGGGGCTAGATATCTCCAAGGAACACTTGCATGAGAGCAGAACCCACATACGAAGTTAGACAGTCCAGAGATCAGGGAACCCATATCATCACAGGGCCAAGGATCCAGATGGATACCAGGAAGCAGTAAAGAGGAGCCAGGAACCACAGGCATTGTTTCCAGGATCTCACTGCTGCTGAGAGCTCTGTTTAAGAAGCCTGGAGCCAGCTGGTTCTCATCAGTCCCATCTTTGAAGGCTGCAAGTGGAGTCATTCCACCTTCTACCCCTTCAGGCTGTCGTTCAGCAAGTGAAGATGATTCCTGGCCCATGACACACACCCTTTTCTATCCTCCTTCCAGGTGAGCAAGAGGCAATATTACATCTCAAGGACATGTTCCTGCCAAACAAAAACGCTCAAGGAAGGTGGAAATTAGGACTCATGAAAGCTGTGGCCTCGGAAATGTGGATGCAGCTTGGGGGGGAGACCTGAGACCCATTTTTGGCATCTAGATCTGAACTCCCCCACCCCTGGCATATGTCCCAGCTTCCATGTTTGTAAAGGTAAAAGGTAAAGGGACCCCTGACCATTAGGTCCAGTCGTGACCGACTCTAGGGTTGCGGCGCACATCTCGCTTTATTGGCCGAGGAAGCCGGCATACAGCTTCCGGGTCATGTGGCCAGCATGACTAAGCCGCTTCTGGCGAACCAGAGCAGTGCACGGAAACGCCGTTTACCTTCCCACCGGAGTGGTACCTATTTATCTACTTGCACTTTGACGTGCTTTCGAACTGCTAGGTTGGCAGGAGCAGGGATCAAGCAACGGGAGCTCACCCCTTCGCGGGGATTTGAACCGCGACCTTCTGATTGGCAAGTCCTAGGCTCTGTGGTTTAACCCACAGCGCCACCCGCATCCCTCCATGTTTGTAAGCATGCCCCAAACTTTCTCTGTTGCACTCGGAGCAACTGTCACTCAAAGGGGAAAAGGAAGCAGAGAGTTTTCTCTCCAGGATAGCAGCCAGGGAGACAAATCACGAGGCAATGGTATGGAAAATGTAACTACTACATGCAAGCACTGCTCTAATGAGAGGTCCAAATAGCCTGATGTGCCACTCCAAAGGTCAGTAATTCAATCTGATGTCTGCTACTCGAAAGTGAATTGAAAAACCATCTCGTGGTGCATATTTGAGAAGGTACAGTGTCTAGAATAACAGGTTACATTCCCATTAAACTGTAATCACATTATGGGCTCGGAAACAGGTGTATGACACGATTGTAAAATGAAGTCGCTTGAGTGACAGAGCCAGGGAAGTGCTCTTGAATACGCTTTGGCTGATTCTCAGGAACCTTCTTTTCCTCCACCCAAGTTGCCTAGCAGTCTTATCAAAGATGGCAGGGAGCAGGAAGACGTGGATAGCAGAAGGCATCTTTGGAAATTATTCACTCTCATGCCAGCCTCCAGCTATCCTGCAAAAGTAGAATGATATTCTCAGAGAGTGCTTAGCTGTATGTGGGGGTGCATGCCTGCGGGTGTGTATGTGTGAGTTATCTGGGTGCTTAGGTATGTGTTTGTATATACGAATTTTCTCTTGAATCAAGGGCATGGAATGTGATTCCCAGTCTGTTGCACACCCCCGTAGATCTAATGGGTGAAATCTGAGCCTTTGCATCATTTTCTGTGACCCTTATGCCCCTGTCAGAAGAGAACCGTGGCTTTTTTATTATTACTGCTATTATTACAGCTTAGCTCCATGGAGCTGAATGGTGTCCTGTCACTCTAATATTGCGGTGTGACTCCCCACCTTCCATCTTTTTTTTCTTTTTTGTAAGGCTGTTACTCTAGGGATTAAACTGGGGACTTTTTGAGTTACAAACTCAACAAAAAAACCTCCCGCAGTTCAGACCTTGAAAATCTCAGAGGATTTTCCAAAGACATGGGTGGTGGCAGGAGTTCAGGTGCATGCTAGAATTTTGCAGATTCATAGTTACTGCAGTGAATATCCTAATGAAGGTTTCAACTTCCCCTGTTCCCTGCTCCATCTCCCTTTATTAGCAGCCTGGCAAAGGGAATTTAGGAAGCAATAATAATAATAATTATTGGAGTTGAGGCTCCAATACTTTGGCCACCTCATGAGAAGAGAAGACTCCCTGGAAAAGACCCTGATGTTGGGAAAGATGGAGGGCACATGGAGAAGGGCACGACAGAGGACGAGATGGTTGGACAGTGTTCTCGAAGCTACAAACATGAGTCTGACAAAACTGCGGGAGACAGTAGAAGACAGGAGTGCCTGGTGTGCTCAGGTCCATGGGGTCACGAAGAGTCGGACACGACTAAACGACTAAACAACAACAACAGCAACAACAACAACAACAACAATAATGTTATTTGCGCTCCACCCTCTGACTGGGTTGCCCCAGTCACTCTGGGTGGCTTCCAATGTATATAAAAACACAATACAGTGGTACCTCTGGTTACGAACGCTTCTGGTTACGAACGCTTCAGGTTATGAGCTCCACTAACCCAGAAGTAGCTGATCCTGGTTGCTAACTTTGCCCCAGGATGCGAACGGAAATTGTGCACTGCAGTCGTGCATGCAGTGGAAGGCCCCATTAGCGAAAGTGCACCTCAGGATAAGAATGGTTTCAGCTTTAAAATGGACCTCCGGAATGAATTAAGTTTGTAACCAGAGGTACCACTGCAAAAGGTTTCTCTATACTTCAGATGTCTTCTACAGGTTATATAGTTACTCCTCTCCTTGACATCTGATGGGAGAGCGTTTCACAGGGTGGGTGCCACTACTGAGGAGGCCCTCTGTCTGGTTCCCTGTAGCTTCACTTCTCACAGTAAGGGAACCGCCAGGAGGCCCACAGTGTTGGATCTCAGTGTTTGGGTTGAATGATGGGGATGGAGATGCTCCTTCAGGTATACAGGTAACTCTCTCTCTCTCTCTGAAAGGAAGCAGGTGTCTGAAAAGGAACAAGAAGGCAAAGGGGGGGTGTAGCTGAAAACAGATGATGATGTGTTCAGTACATAAACAATTTTGTAATTTGTCTCATATCCTCATCCCAAATAATGGTCAGAAGGTACACGAGGCATCCAGCTTGCTCAAGGTAAGCAGGTCAGGATCTGGTCAGTGTCTGGAAGAATGGCTTCCTGAGAACCCACATATATGCTTCCTTGGGCTCTATGATGGAAGAAAATGGAGATATGAACATCAACAAATATTACTGACGAGAAAACAGTATTCCCGAGGCTGTGTTGAATCCTAAAGAGAAGGTAGGGCTGGGAGGGAGGGATGCCTTAGATGTGGCATCACAAGGAGAATTATGGTTCCTGATCATGTGGAGGAACCTCCTTGCACATGCACAGTTGTATGTGCACAGGCCCCTTTCATACTAATGCCAAATGGATGGGCATATCGGGTGGGGCTAGCAGATATTATCCTGCCCCCACCTGCCATTTCAGTACAAACACGGTAGGAAACAGTGAAGATTTTATCTTTGGCATGGCGGCCAAAACACAACCTTTATTCACTATAAGTACCGCCCAAGTGAAGATGAATGGGGGTGTTATCAAATGGCCCTCAAAGAGGAGGAGCTTATGTAATAATTAATATTGGTCATTTTCAACATTTTGGAGTTTCTGATTCACTTTTCTCCAAGATACATAGATTTAACCATATTTCTCTAATAAAGACCCTGTTTACTACTTAACTGGAGCAGATGAGTCACTAGGAATTCACAGAGTCATAGAAACATGGAGTTGGAAGGGACCCTGAGGATCATCTAGTCTAACTCAAATATGCAGCTGTCCCTTACTAGATTTGAACCGGCAACCTTGACAGTAGAAGAACCACACTTTGTATAACCACTCTGTGCTACACAGAGTAATGAGGTGAATTGGGGTGACCTATGCTGATTTTACACTTCCCTAAGTCAAACCACAATGTCAGCAGTATGTCCTAAGTCAAATCAGAGTCACCACAAATCCTCATGTCATTCTGTTGCTGCTTTTATGTGCTCTCTACTATTTTTGTACACTATGTCTTATGTCAAGGGACGCGGGTGGCACTGTGGGTAAAACCTCAGTGCCCAGGACTTGCCGATCGTATGGTCGGCGGTTCGAATCCCCGCGGCGGGGTGAGCTCCCGTCGTTCGGTCCCAGCTCCTGCCCACCTAGCAGTTCGAAAGCACCCCTAAGTGCAAGTAGATAAATAGCGGGAAGGTAAAACGGCATTTCCGTTTATAGCGCGAAGGTAACGGCATTTCCGTGCGCTGCGCTGGTGCTGGCTCGCCAGAGCAGCTTCATCACGCTGGCCACGTGACCCGGAAGTGTCTGTGGACAGCGCTGGCTCCCAGCCTCTTAAGCGAGATGAGCACACAACCCCAGAGTCGGACACGACTGGCCTGTACGGGCAGGGGTACCTTTACCTTTACCTTATGTCTTATGTCATTCTGTTTCTCGACTTTAGGTTTACAGTCTTTCCAAGAAGTAGATTTCTCTATATGCTACCTGTGGAGTACTGAAGGACTTGGGGTGATTTTTTATTGTTGCTGTTTTTAAGCCTGAACTGTGGATTATCTGTAAAAAAAATATTAAATGGTTTATTCATGTTTTTAAAAAGCCCTCTGCTCTTCTTGAGCAGGGAGAGAAAAAGAAACATCCAGAGCTCTTCAGCACACCACATGAAGTATTAAGGACAGACTCACCTTGTAATGCTTATTGGAGAACATCCCTACCAACACAAACAAGCAGCGGGAGAGATAAGCCGGGCAGAATGAAACTGATGTTAAATAAAAACGTACAAACAAGAACACACACCACTTGACCGCCTCTTCATTTTTTTGAAGTGAGAAAGGACAAGAGACATGCCCCTGCTTCCCTCTTCCCCCCCAAAATATGAAACTGAAATGGATTTTGAAGTGCTACCTGGCCTAAGAAATATTATGTGGATTATGGAAGAACACAACTCTACTTCTCTCACAAAAGCCCCAAACCTGCATCAGATTTTGTGCCTGCAAATTTTATCAGATTCTGCCAAGGGGGAGGGAATGATGTAACACCACCACCGCCCCGCCTAAAATATCCACTAAGAATGAATGGGAACAGCCTCTCAGCACTTCTACATGGGGCAATGGTTGTGTCCTCTTTTGTTCCGCCTTCATCTCTGGTAGCCATAGCACACTCGCTCGCCAACCATTGGTGGGGAATTCCCCTCAGCCAGTAGGGTTGAGGGGCAGACTTCCAGCTGTGATTTCATGACTCCTGGGAGCAGGCCTAAGCATCCAGATTGGTTGGTTGGGCCCGCTCCAAGACTCAACCCAAGTCTGCCAGCAGCTGGTCAATCTGGCCTGCCATTCGCCAGATCACTGACATGGCTCAGGTCCTGGCTGTAACACCACCCACTGACGAAGGTGAGCAGACATACATAACAATGTTACTAATGAAATACACAGTTAATTCAGAATGAGGGAGTTGCCCTTGACATTCTTAGCAGCAAACAGGAAGGAAAAGAGTAAGCTTTTGAGGGTCTCTCAGGAAATATTTGGGGTCTCTCTGAAAGTCCCCCTTTTTCACATTCCCTCCCAAACATTCTCCTCAGCCCTGTTTATTTCATCTCACCCATCTTGCATACTGATTTATTTAGTTGGTCTGCATCACTGGGGTTTGCCAAGCAATTTAAATGGAATTTTATAATGACTTGGATGTGTAATCATTTACTACGTGTTGGAGGGAAAGATCAAGGGACACGCACAAAAACACCACACTTTTCTTGCTACGTGCACAGCACTAACTGAGCCACCGTTCAGAACCTTTAGAAACAGCTTTTGTGCAATCAAATCCCATTGAAGATGCTGTAAACATTTTTGTGGGTAACTACTAATCGACTGGCAATTGCTAAATGGACGAGCTCCTGACATTTGCCAACATGATCTTCTACTGCAACCTTCTGCTCAAAAAGTATGATTGCACTTGTTTCACTTCGAAGCATTTCAGATCCATCATTATGGCAGGTAGAAAATGTTTCGGTGTCAGCTGTACCCAGATTGCAGCTTAAAATTACATTCATGGAGCTGCATATCAGGAGGCTGTAATAGGACTATTCTATTTGGTAGACAGATGTTTAGATTGGACAATGCACTTGAAAAGCACATCAGACACCCAACCGCTAAGTGTCACACTGCAGCTACAAGCTTGTAGTTTTAGGTTCAGCCTAGGTAAGCCATTTTATTAGGTCTAGGTGATAGCACAGTCTAGTGTTGACAGGAACTTTTTTTAAAAAAAAGACATAGCAATATGGCACCCTAGCTCTGGGATTTTGTGTGCGTTTGCATGTTTACAGAGGTAACAAACTGTTTAAAAAAAAATATACAGAAAACATTTGCAAAAAATAAAAAAAAATGTAACAAACAATGCTGTTCCTTGCTGTGTTAGACTGCAGTCCTAAACTTCCAATGTTTATGTTGGTGGTGATGGTAAGATTGTAGGTAGTTGCCTCTTTATCAGCTTCCACCAGCAGAGTGTTGGGTCAAGAAAACAATCTAAAAGAAGACTAATTCCTGGATGCCAAGATCCAAGTTTAGGGAAAGTACTCTTTGGTGAGAGCACACCAGCAGAGATTAAAAACTGCAAAATAGGCAGCAAAATATAGCATAGAAATAGGCTGTAAACCTTTTAAGATATGCTCTTCCAACTGAGTTCCAACATTGTCCCCTTTAAAAGTTCTTTCCACACCTTGGGTAAGTTAAAAATGGCTTACTTACAAATTCTCCAATGGTCAGATTCATGTGCTTTTCCACGCATCAGTCAGAAAAGTTGCACAGGCAGTAAAATGTAGGTTTATTAGAAAGTGGCACAAGTTCCTAAACTATTGGTATAGGAACAAGAAAGAGGCTAGTCAAAGCCGTGTGGCTGAACTGGAGCAACCAGCTTAGACCTCCTTACACTCTGAGTTCACAGGTAGACTGGGGGGTGGGAGAGAAAGACAAAGGCTTGATTGCCTATTTCTTCTCAAGGTAAGGGAAAGTGACCTAGTTAAGCATGGCAGGCCAGCTTACTCTATGATATTAACCCCTTCATCCATTATTTAAAGTTTAGCATGTTGGTTATATGAGCCTGGTTATTGCACAAAGAAGAAGAGAAGAGTTTGGATTTGATATCCCGCTTTATCACTACCTAAAGGAGTCTCAAAGTGGCTAACATCCTCCTTTCCCTTCCTCTCCCACAACAAACACTCTGTGAGGTGAGTGGAGCTGAGAGACTACAGAGAAGTGTGACTGGCCCAAGGTCACCCAGCAGCTGCATGTGGAAGAGCGGAGACGTGAACCTGGTTCACCAGATTACGAGTCCACTACTCTTAACCACTACACCACACTGGCTCTCTTAACCACTACACCACACAAAGAAGACCACTGCTGGTGGAGATGGTTCTGCTTCACATTACTGGCAAGGGAACTACTGCCAGTGGTTCTCTTAGTGGGAAGCAGCAACCACCATCCCCTCCACAGTAATTGGGGCCTGGAGCTAGTGCAATAAAAAATGAACCACCACCCATAACTCCATCCTGGCTAGGAGGAGTCACCAGGGCTTCAGGGGTCATGGTGAATCTAGCGCTTCATGCTGGCCTGGCTCTTCATTCAAATTTCTCTACCTGTTTGTGTTTCTTTTTTTGGAACAAGAGAGATGGCAAACCAAGTGCTTGGCCAACTAATAACTCTGTCCTCTGTTGCTGTTAGCTGATGCTCTTCTAGGGCAGCAACAGAGATGGCATTGAAGGGTTGATTTTTCGAACTGGTGTTCCTCTGATACTGGACTTCTGCTGCTGCAATCAGCATCTGGTATCCAAGCAGATGAGTCAGATGGCAAGAAAATGTATTGTTTTTGATTACTTTTGAAATGTTGCAGTTATGTATTTTTTTTCATGTTGTACACCACCTTAAGCATGTTTTGAGCTGTGGAAAGACAGCATGCAAATAAAATTATGTATGCATGCATGCATTTTTACCTGTGAGTACAAATGTGTGTATTTTAGTCACAGTCATGCATCTTCTGCAAAAGGCAGATGTGCAGAGGTTTTATTTACAGAGCTTCTGCCAACCAAGGTCACACCGCCTGTTCCAGACATTCATTTCAGAAATAATTAGACCATGTGCACCATGATAATAAGTTGGCCACCTGTATGTTGAAAAGCAGAAAACTCCACTCATCGTGGCCAAATCGCCATTTGTCAAAGCCTGTTTACTTTTTTTTTAATTCTCTGGTCAAGGAACATTTCCATCAACCAGGTGCAATCTGTTGCCGAAATGAGTGAGATCAGCTGTCCAATCGACTTGGGGAAGAAAATAAATTTTATCCTAATTGAGTCACAAAATAGACACTTTCCTCTCATTGTGTCATCCTGTCAAACAGGCAGACCATCGGGTGCAATCGCTGTTGACAAAATAGACAGGAGGTGCTACATTAAAATATATTGCCACAGAGAACATGGTCTATCTTCCGTGGTCGTAAAGTAAGTGAAAGTCACTCAGAGGGTAAGTAAGCAAATAGAAGGTATAATTGGTATGAATATCCTGATATTCATATCCTAAATCCAGAACAGAAAAGGCGGAGGGTAGGGAGCACATTTTGTTAATTTGTTTTGGTATTATTATTATTTTTTAAAAAACACCTCATAAGAATTTGACATGGATTTGCCAACAAAATATGACAGCCTTGTATGAAGGGAGAGTGGTTGAACATCTCCTTTTCATACAGAACATCCTCCAGTCAATCCCCAATCTTTAGGGACAGCTGGGAGAGACTCCTGTATGACACCCTGAAGAGTTACTGCTAGTTTGTGTAGACAATATTGGACCTAATGGACCAATGGCCTGATTCAGGATAAGGCAGCTTCTGATGTGACATTTAGCCAGCCATCTCCATGCCATTTCCCTACACCCGACACGAGTGGCTAGCAATGGGCAGCGGGTGGGGAGGAGGAAGAACTGTACATGATAACAGCATCATGTCATGGATAAATATGCCTAAAGGACATGGAACAATGGGAGATGCAGAAACAGTTCCCTGGACACAGACTGCTGCTGTAAGCTGCATGAAAATATTTTGTTGTTGTTGTTTAGTCGTTTAGTCATGTCCAACTCTTTGTGACCCCATGGACCAGAGCACGCGAGGCACTTCTGTCTTCCACTGCCTCCCACAGTTTAATCAAACTCATGCTGGTAGCTTTGAGAACACTGTCCAACCATCTCGTCCTCTGTCATCCCCTTCTCCTTGTGCCCTCCATCTTTCCCAACATCAGGGTCTTTTCCAGGGAGTCTTCTCTTCTCATGAGGTGGCCAAAGTACTGGAGTCTCAGCTTCAGAACCTGTCCTTCCAGTGAGCACTCAGGGCTGATTTCCTTAAGAATGGATAGGTTTGAGCTTCTTGCAGTCCATGGGACTCTCAAGAGTCTCCTCCAGCACCATAATTCAAAAGCACCAATTCTTCGGCGATCAGCCTTCTTATATTTTACTCAGCTTTAAATCCCACCCTGAGATTTTCATTCGCATTTTCGCTCAACGTTGCATATAATCACAACCTGTCGGCAAATGAATAGACTCATGGCTATCACTGGCATCACTCCGTCACAAGAATCAGCACTTGCAGGTGGTGACTGAAGCAGTAGCAAATGACTAGGGTGGTGATGAAGGAGGAACTCGTGTGACTTCCAGTCATCTGCATTGCTGCTCCAGACCACAATGGAGATGGGGAGGCGTGAAGCAGGTGTGGTGCAACAGGCGTGCCAGATTGGCTCTGCCAGCGTGTTTCCACCATGCTTACCTTCTCATTACCTTGCCCCTCCCCTTCTCCATCCCAGGGCCACAGGTGAGCAGAGTTCAGATGAGCAACACTGTCCTACCCTGTTGCCTGCTATATGACAGAAGGTTTTCCCCTAATAATTAGTCAGCATGCATAAGACCTAGACAACCAGGTAAAGGTAAAGGGACCCCTGACCATTAGGTCCAGTCATGACCGACTCTGGGGTTGCGGCGCTCATCTCGATTTATTGGCCGAGGGAGCTGGTGTACAGCTTCCGGGTCATGTGGCCAGCATGACTAAGCCACTTCTGGCGAACCAGAGCAGCACACGGAAACGCTGTTTACCTTCCCGCTGGAGCGGTACCTATTTATCTACTTGCACTTTGACGTGCTTTCGAACTGCTAGGTTGGCAGGAGCAGGGACCGAGCAACAGGAGCTCATCCCGTCGCAGGGATTCAAACCACTGACCTTCTGATCGGCAAGTCCTAGGCTCTGTGGTTTAACCCACTGCGCCACCTGTGTCCTGACTTGGACAACTACTGTACATTATTAGATTGTTTTGGTTTTGTATGAGTTCATTCTACTTCAGAATACCATGATTCATTTTTAAAAAAATAAAAAATGGGGTATCAGTGAACCTGGTTTATGTAATCAAAGACCAACCTCCACTCTTTTGGAGGAAATGTGGGTTTCCTGAAACACTCCACTATATCTGGTGGGCCTGTCCAAAAATTCAAATATTTTGGTTTTTATCAGTTTGGTATACTATGAGCACAACACTGTACATTGCAGAAAAAGTCCCATTAAACTGAACAGGATTTACTCCCAAGAAAGTGTACATAGGATTTCAGTCTAAAAGTAATTACAAGGTACCATTTCACTCCACTGGAATTATATTTGAAAATTTGAACAAAAAAATAAAGTTCTCCATGTTATTCAGACAGTTAATTTCTCTTTTACTTAGTGCAGCCCAATTTGTAACTGTGAGAAGCTGGAAGTGAGCTAAAATCTAATCCGTTCATGCATCGTTGGAGCAAATTCTGGGAAGAACCAATCACGAATATGCTTTTCTCATGACTTCAGAGTTTTCTGACTGTGGGAAATGCAGTTTCAAATAACTAGCATGTGTAGCTGTAGTTAAAAATGCATTAATGAGTTGAGATCACAGAGTAAGCTGTTGCTTGACTTGACCAGGTTATAGCCCCTCACATCTAGTGATGGGCAGTTAAGGAAATTCATTTGTTCAGCTTCTTTCCACTATTCATTCTCTTCCACCATGTGAATCTGACCAGGCAGGATGAACCGGGTAAGAGTTGCAAGTCCTGACTGTGTGTTCAGAAATATTTTTTTCCAAGTTCTTTAATTAAGACTTTCAACCTGCGCTTTTTTATGCTGCACGGAAAAGCACATGAATCTGACCTTTGAAGTTTGTAAGTAAACTATTCTTTTAAACTTACCAAACTATGTGGTCTTTGGTGTGCAAAAAGGGTAGAAAGTAGGGGAAGTTGCTGTAAGTGACTTAGAACAGGATATTTAAAAGCTCTAACCATCTATATTCCCACACTTCACTTTGCTACATGTTTTTGTGTTTTTAAAACCTCTGCTGGATCTCTCTCTCTCTCCTGTCAGAGAGTATTCTGCCTTGTGCTTGGATCTAGGGATTCATCCATGTCCACTTTCATGTATCTTATATACTAATACACACATAAACCTAGAATGATTGCTTTTTGAATGGGTAGTGATGACTTCTCTGAAGTATACTCAGAAACAAGAGTGGATTTCATGCTCTTTATTCAGCTCATAGTGGTGAGGGGGAATTAAAGTTTTCCCAAAGTATCTGCTTTATATACATTATTTACACAATGGGCTGCACATGATTGGCTAATTCCGGAATTCTCCTGTAGGCCAATCAGGTTGTGGATTCACTTCCATGTGGAGCTGGATTGGGTGGCTCCTGCAGACCAATCATACTGCTGCATTGTTCTAAAACCAATCAGACCGCTGCATTCTGAATCCTATTGTTCTAGGACCAATCAGATTGCTGCATTTTGGATCCCATTGTTCTAGGACCAGTCAGACTGCTGCATTTTGGATCCTATTCAACTCAGTACATAACATTCTCAATTATACAGAGTCCAAAAAGTCATCAAATACTTGAAAGACTCAGATTGATAGATATTTTTTTGTGAAATGCTGCCGCTCTTGGATGTGGCAGACCTTTTTATGGGTCTCTGGGGAAAATACTTCAAGTTTTGTAACAAAACATGAGTCAATGAGCCTTTGCTCTACTTTAGGAGTGAAATTGCTTTGTTTGTCTCTTCCTTTGTCACTTTCTTCTTCTCTGAATATTTTTTTTTTAAAAATTCTGGTGGTTGTTTGTGTCACACCCCTGTTCAAACCTGCTTTGCACCCCCCCTTGGCTGTTTTTGCCTGACTTGACTATGTCCTTCAGCTTTGATAATACCTTTTGTTTTATATGGAGAACAGAGAGGGAAATGTGAGTGCATGTAGAAGATAACCTACTGCACAAAAGTCAAAATTGCTTTTGTTGCTTTGCTGACTTTTGCATCTGCTCCTACCCAACCAATGGAAGGTTGTCCACAGGGAAATGGGGTCCACGCATGAGCTGAAAAGGTTTTCCCATCCATGGAAGGCATGACAAGTCAGTTTAGCACAAAGATGCGATGACTGGCAACGTAGCCCAGGGATGGCCAGGGGAAAGCAATGATGACAAGAATGCAAACAGCAAACAAAAACAGAACAGCAGACAAAGCTCAGGCAATATGGGTTAGTGGGCTTGTCAGAGAAAAGCTTAGGGGCCGACGTTGAGGGCAAAGTAATAAGTACTCAGGGTCAAAAAGTCCACTGAATAGGTCAGTCCAAAAAACCCACTGAACAAATAAAGGTCACTGATATCAAATACAGATAGGTAGCCGTGTTGGTCTGCCATAGTCAAAATAAAAAAATCCTTCCAGTAGCACCTTTAAGACCAACTAAGTTAGTTCTTGGTATGAGCTTTCGTGTGCAAGCACACTTCAGTGTATCTGAAGAAGTGTGCTTGCACACGAAAGCTCATACCAAGAACTAACTTAGTTGGTCTTAAAGGTGCTACTGGAAGGATTTTTTTATTTTGACTGATATCAAAATTCCACATGTTTTTGAAGCTGTTTTTGTAGCTGAGCTAATATATGAATGACAATAATTTAGGATGGTAGTGAACAAGCTTCAGGTGTTTTCCTTATTTTGCCATGCAGATCACACAAAAATGCTGCACAGCAAATTGGGCTGTTACTGTTTTTCAGTTCTCCAGAGCTTTAAAAGCATCTCACAGAGTTGTGATGGAGTTTTACCTAAACCAAATAATAATAATAAAGAAATAAAAAAAATGAGGCAAATGTACATGTTTCTTCCTACTCTGTTGAAACATCTGTTGAAATACAAGATGGGTGACACCTGGCTTGAGAGCAGTACATGTGAAAAGGATCTAGGAGTCTTGGTTGACCACAAACTTGACATGAGCCAACAGTGTGACGTGGCAGCTAAAAAAGCCAATGCAATTCTGGGCTGCATCAATAGGAGTATAGCATCTAGATCAAGGGAAGTAATAGTGCCACTGTATTCTGCGCTGGTCAGACCTCACCTGGAGTACTGTGTCCAGTTCTGGGCACCACAGTTCAAGAAGGACACTGACAAACTGGAACGTGTCCAGAGGAGGGCAACCAAAATGGTCAAAGGCCTGGAAACGATGCCTTATGAGGAACGGCTAAGGGAGCTGGGCATGTTTAGCCTGGAGAAGAGGAGGTTAAGGGGTGATATGATAGCCATGTTCAAATATATAAAAGGATGTCACATAGAGGAGGGAGAAAGGTTGTTTTCTGCTGCTCCAGAGAAGCGGACACGGAGCAATGGATCCAAACTACAAGAAAGAAGATTCCACCTAAACATTAGGAAGAACCTCCTGACAGTAAGAGCTGTTTGACAGTGGAATTTGCTGCCAAGGAGTGTGGTGGAGTCTCCTTCTTTGGAGGTCTTAAGCAGAGGCTTGACAACCATATGTCAGGAGTGCTCTGATGGTGTTTCCTGCTTGGCAGGGGGTTGGACTCGATGGCCCTTGTGGTCTCTTCCAACTCTATGATTCTATGATCTGAGGGATTCTGAGAGAAGCAAACAAGTATTTCAAGAAGGCTAGTGAAATTTGTTAGTGGTGATCTGACACTTCTCTACCTTCATGAGTTTGTTGTTGTTGTTGTTAAAGAAAAAGACTGTTGCTGCTGGCTGAGTCTAGAGTTTTTTATGATGACGAATACCTTATTTTCTTTACTTCGCAAATTACCCTAAATAATTTTTACCTATTTTTTAAATAAAAAGAATATAAAAAAAATGCAAAATCACGCTGTAGTTTGCATGGCCACCCCAAACCAAGCAGGGTTGCCCACGTTTCGCAACAGCTCTTCGGGTTGGGTGGGCTCACCTTTTTAACCTAACGTATTCTGCTTGGGTTTATTTGTTGTGTTACTTGGTTTGAGATTCTATACACACACACACGTTGCATAGAAATGAATAAATAAAATATGCTTACAGAGCTTCCATAAATAAATAGCACTGTCAGAAATAAAGTGGAACCATTAAGACAACATATTCTGGCCCTTTGCAGTTTTGCTTTGGTAGAGAAAGGAGTCCAGTTCTTATTAAGTGAGTGTGAGATTATTACAGATAAGGAAAATCTGCGAATTTGTAATTAAGTTTCCCATAGCAAAGCAAATACTGCCTCCTGGTGGCCATTTCTTTAAAACGTGTCTCTCATTTAGCAATATATGCCTAGACCTTAGAAAATACTTCTGAAATTGTGGGTTAGAAGAATACCTTCAGACACTGCAGGTAGAAACTTACTTGTTGACTGGCTGTTGCACTTCCCAGATGTTCTGATGCCATTCACTTGCATTTTATTGTGATTTTTCCTAATGGCATGCAAAACGCAAAGCTCCTTTTTCACGAATATAATGCATTTGTGTATTTTCTTTTCACTGATATACAGTGGTACCTCTGGCTGCGAACGGGATCCGTTCCGGAGGCCTGTTCGCAACATGAAAAGCCCGCAACCTGAAGTGCCATATCTGTGCAGGTGCGTGGCACGATTTAGTGCTTCTGCGCATGTGCGAGCAGCGAGACCCGGAAGTAACCCTTCCCGTACTTCTGGGTTGCCACGGGATGCAACCTGAAAAAACGTAACATGAAGCAAATGTAACATGAGGTATGACTGTATGCATTTCTGGAAGCACTTTCCCCTAGTATAGTGGTACCTCAGGTTACATACGCTTCAGGTTACATACGCTTCAGGTTACAGACTCTGCTAACCCAGAAATAGTGCTTCAGGTTAAGAACTTTGCTTCAGGATGAGAACAGAAATCAGGCCCCAGCAGTGTGGCAGCAGCAGGAGGCCCCATTAGCTAAAGTGGTGCTTCAGGTTAGGAACAGTTTCAGGTTAAATACGGACCTATGGAACGAATTAAGTACTTAACCTGAGGTACCACTGTATATGCATTTGTTCCAACAACCCTCCCAGGTCTCCTCTATGGGTGGTCCAACTCTCAAAGGTAGCTCTTAACCAGGGGTCAGCAGACTTTTTCAGCAGAGGGCCTGTCCACCTTCCCTTAGACCTTGTGGGGGGCCGGACTATATTTCGGGGGAAAGAAATGAACAAATTCCTATGCCCCACAAATAACCCAGAGATGCATTTTAAATAAAAGGGTACATTCTACTCATGTAAAAACATGCTGATTCCCGGACCGTCTGTGGACCGGATTTAGAAGGCGATTGGGCAGGATCTGGCCCCCGGGCCTTAGGTTGCCTACCCAAGCTCTTAACCCTTGTCACACAGAGAAAGCTATCACCCGCTAGCTTTCCTTCCTTCTCCCACTCTCCCACCCTGGGAGATCTTTGCTTCCCTGTTTCTCACTCTGGTTCCTGCCACCAAGCATCTACCCCCTTTGTGTGTGTGTGCAGTCGTTGGACTCCAATAATCGCCCAGAGCAGAGGACGCCACAGAAAAAGCAAGAAAAAAGCAAGAGAAGAATTTTTTTAAAAGAAGAAAAGAAAGAAAACTAACAAGGACTCCCAATTATCCTTCTGTCAGTTACAGAAACTAAATTATTAAAAACATTCACTCTTTCCAACTTTCTGTTACGCAATATTTCCCCCATCTTCTGACAGGAGTGAGCCAGCAGTAAATCACACCGTACGCATTGGGGTTAACTTTTAATTAGCAACAACAGGATCTGCACATCCTGGTCAGAGTGTCAGGCCTAATGAGGACAGGAACTCACCCTCAGTAGTTCAGTTGCTGAGACTGAAGGTCTCTGCTTCCCCACAGCCATCTATGTCTCTTCCTTTCCAGGGTCCCATCCCCCACCCCGCCCCCCGCCAAGAAGCAATCAGAGACTATTCTAAGAAAGATATGCTAATATGCCTAGAATAAAAATGTAAAGTATATGTATGAACTGGAAAATAAAAGAGACAAAAGAAGAAGAAGAAGAAGAAGAGTTTGGATTTGATATCCCGCCTTTCACTCCCCTTCAGGAGTCTCAAAGCGGCTAACATTCTCCTTTCCCTTCCTCCCCCACAACAAACACTCTGTGAGGTGAGTGGGGCTGAGAGACTTCAAAGAAGTGTGACTGGCCCAAGGTCACCCAGCAGCTGCATGTGGAGGAGTGGAGACGCGAACCCGGTTACCCAGATTACGTGACTACCGCTCTTAACCACTACACCACACTGGCTGTACAAATAATGATACATTCGGAGAATGCAAGAATAAATGTGGAGATAGAGATTTAAAGAAGTCGAATTGTGGTGGAGGGAAGCTGCTGGTGGGTGGGTGGGAATACTATACAATCGTACCTCGGGTTACAGACGCTTCAGGTTACAGGTGCTTCAGGTTACAGACTCTGCTAACCCAGAAATAGTACCTCGGGTTAAGAGCTTTGCTTCAGGATGAGAACAGAAATGGTGCGGCGGCAGCATGGCGGCAGTGGGAGGCCCGATTAGCTAAACTGGTGCTTCAGGTTAAGAACAGTTTCAGGTTAAGAACAGACCTCCAGAACGAATTAAGTTCTTAACCTGAGGTACCACTGTACAATAAGTATGTTTGTTTTCAATGTTTTTGAACTATTTTTTTTTTCCCAATTGCATTTTTTCTTTCCTTTTGGTGTTCTGCTTCTGCTGTATTTTAATAATAATAATAATAATAATAATAATAATAATAATAATAATAATAGAAGACTGTTTCTGCGGACTGTGTTTGCTCCTCCTGTTTCATGTCTCTTCTGGTTCTGGGAAACCAGAGGAAGGGAGGAAGGGAGGGGGGCTTGCTTTAGCACATGGGTAGGCAAACTAAGGCCCGGGGGCCAGATCCAGCCCAATCGCCTTCTAAATCCAGCCCACGGATGGTCCAGGAATCAGTGTGTTTTTACATTAGTAGAATGTGTCCTTTTATTTAAAATGCACCTCTGGGCTATTTGTGGGGCACAGGAATTCATTCTTTCCCTCCCCAAAAAATAGTCTGCCCCCCCACAAGGTCTGAGGGACAGTGAACCGGCCCCCTGCTGAAAAAGTTTGCTGACCCCTGTAGCAGGAATGGGGCACATCCATATCTTTCACCGGGCAACTCATTTCTGCCTCTTGGCCTCTCTCCTCCCACCCTCCTGCTTCAGCTTCTCCCTCTGCTTCTGGACTTGTCTCTGCCACAGACTCTCCCAGCTCACTAAACCCTATTATCCCTTCCACTTCTGCCACCTCCTCTTCCCGGTCTTCTCCCTTTCCCCTCTCTGAGCACTCATTGTTGTTCCTCCACCACTCCCTGGGCTCTGAGCCTTCTTTCCTTGGTGGTTTCCCCGCTGGTTCCTCCCACCGTTCCTCTGCATCCAAGCAGCCCATGACATCTTCAGATCCAAATCTTTAAATACTTATCAAAATGTTAATTTCTGCTGAACCAGGAAGCTGTGGTTGAAGTGGAAGGGCCATGGCTCAGTGGTAGAGCTTTGCATGCAGAAGGTTCCAAGTTCTATCACTGACATCTCCAGGTAGGGCAGAGAGACAGAGAGCCACTGCCTGTTGGTGAAGACCAGGGTTTCCCAAACTTGGGTCCCCAGCAGTTTTTGGACTACAAATCTCATCATCCCTAGCTAGCATGACCAGTGGTCCAGGCTGATGGAATTGTAGTCCAAAAAATGCTGGAGACCCAAGTTTGGGAAACCCTGGGGTAGACAATGCTGAGATAGATGGACCAATAGTCTGAGTGGCAGCTTCCTCCCGCCCACTACAGATGAGGATTATAAATCAGCATCAAACTGAGGTATGCAATCCTGATTTGTAGGAGCATTCAAACCACAGTTTCCCAGTTTTGAGACCATGGGAAACTGTGGTTTAGAAAACGTGGAAGAGATACGTGTGAGAAGATGAAACGGGGGCTGGGAGAGAGAGTAGAAAGGGAGAGTGCTCAAACTCAGCAAAGAATCTTATATCTGAATCTGGCCAGTGTGTCACTGAGGGAAAATTCAAGTGTGTGACAGCTTCTGGGCTGCTGATTCTACTGAACAATACTGAAAATAGGCAACTCTGACACAGATTTGACTGAATTTGGCTTCAGCCAACAGATTTTTCTGTTCAGGTAATTTGGTTCAACTCTGAAAAGAGGAAATTGATGAAATCCTTCCTGCAGGTTTCACATCTGCAGAGTAATGAAATTTACTGTAGAACTAACTTTTAAAAATAGGTCAGATAAGCTTGTTTTTAAACATGCCTGTAATATTTCATATTTCCATTGTCAGCTCTTGTTACCCACCCACCACCACCTTTGCAATGGGTGGTTTTAAAATTGCCTAAGGAAAATGTTTGGAAACACTGTTTTGCAAAGTGGCCACATTCTAAGCAATTCGAACACAATGCTTTTGCTTCTGGTACACTAATTCTTGACAATTCTATACAGACCAAATATTATTTGCTCTTTTGCCTTCCCCCATTATTTTCTGCCAACTATCAAAGGCTAAACAGAGGATGTTGGCCAAAAGAGATAAATGCTATATAAGAATGGGATGTTTCATTTCTCCCCTTTGTCTTCCTCCACAAAAACAAGAACAAGCAAGATTCAGGAAAGAACAAAGCAACAGACACACAGAGAACACCACCTCATAACACTTTTGTAATGTTAAGTCCATTGTTAGCTTCAGTGCAAACCAACAGCCAGACCCTGCAACATATGCCAAGGCCTTATCTTTCTGTTCAGCTCATCCCGGCCGTTCGATAAAGTCTGCACTACAGGAAAGCACAGTGAGAATAATGGGAATGTGCTCTTACTCAATAGGCTTTGTGAATCCCTTTGCTCTGGAGATAATGGACATTGTACTACAGAAGCCTTTCTTGGTCCTCAGAGGGGTGGTGTGAGGCCTGCTGTGCTGCAAGGGATCACGTTTTTGTAAGTCTGTGGAAAGAAGCAAGGGTTCAGGTTTTACATAGGGGTCCAAAGATACAAGAGACACCCAGGGTGAAGGATGAAAGAAAGAGATACTCTCTGTGAATAAACCTATGAATCTGTACCTGGCTGTGTGTGTAACAGAGGCTTTGCCCTAAGAGTATCAGATTGAATTCTTTCCAGGAAAGGATGGGTATGAGTAATGCCAATTCCTCTGGAGAAAAGACTTCCAAATAAGAGGTTGCTGATATGAAGAAAGCTACTGTGTAGAGATGGAAAGATTTATGGTTCCCTCCACTTTGATGTGTGTTTATTCATAAATCTACTGCAACCTATTTCGGCACTCATCTGCTTTAAAAACAAACAAACAAACACCAGATGAAAATTTGCATTCAAATACATATTTCTAAATGTATTTTCTCTGAAAACACACAATTATTAAAAGTATTTTATCTCCAAAGACACATTTTAACTGCATTTCTATATTTACATGTGTGCATGTAGATAGATGGGCAGACAGAGAATCAGACAGATAATAATGAAAGCATCAAATAGCACATTAGACAAGTTTGTTCTAGATCCTGCTAGGAAGTATTTGTGGCAAAATTCTGGTTCCATTAATACAAACACATTCGTTTGTGACTTGTTTCCATTATGGGATATCAAGTCATGTATGTGGCATCATGGCCACATGATGAAGAAAAAAAGGAAATAAAAATGACTTTTTAAAAAAATCTATCATTTCCCCCTTCCTCCTCCCTGTCCCACTCATTTTTTAACTACTTAAAAACTTCAGATGAAGCACTGAAAGAAAGAAAAAGAGATACAAAGGGAGGAGTGTTCCAAAAGTGCACAGCTTCATTTATCAGCCTTTATTAAAAGTAATAGAAGTGCTGAATCCAATCTAGTTTTACTTTGGGAAACATAAATCACGTCTGTCAAGATCAAGTACATCTTTGCAAACACTGCTGCCCGAGGATTAAAATTTAATTTTAAGAAAATGTTTCTAATGAGAGCAGCTCATTCTTGGATAGTGAGGAAGGTAATTTGCAAGTGTGCCATATACTGTGCTGAAGAAGTCAGTAATTGTGCTTGAGAATGTTTGGCCAAGCACAAAAAAAATTAAAGGAAATGGTGGGGTTACTGAGCTCAGGCATCAGTAACCCTATTGACCTTGCAAGGTATAAAGGTCAGGTTTCATGGAGGGTAAGTGAATATGTTCTCCTTCCACTGTGAGAGACAGCATGCCTCTGAATACTAGCTATTGGGAATCACAACTGGGGAGAATGTCATGGTATTTATGTTTCGCTTGGGGACTCCCCATAGGCATTTAGTTGTCCACTGTGACAACAAGACGCTGGCTCATCCAGCAGGGATCTTCTTAGGTACTCTTTAGTACAAAAGTTGTTTTGGGTAATGGTTGTTCACCCTTCTGGCCCTAAGGATCTTGGACAAGCCAAGGCTTCAGCTCTGGCTAAACCGCAAATGCAAATGCAAATAATAATAATTTATACCCCACCCATCTTGCTGGGCTTCCCCCGCCACTCTGGGTGGCTCTCAACAGAATATTAAAACATGGTAAAACATTAAACATTAAAAACTGAAGGGCTGCCTTCAGATGTCTTCTAAATATCAGATAGTTGTTTATTTATTTGACATCTGATGGGAGGGCATTCCACAGTGCAGGCACCACTACTGAGAAGGCCCTCTGCCTGGTTCCATGTAACTTCACTTCTCGCAGTGAGGGAACTGCCAGAAGGCCCTCGGAGCTGGACCTCAGTGTCCGGGCAGAATGATGGGGGTGGAGATGCTCCTTCAGGTATACTGAGCCTAGGTCATTTAGGGCTTTAAAGGTGAGTACTGAAACTTTGAATTGTGCTCGGAAACGTACTGTGAGCCAATGTACGTCTTTCAAGACCAGTGTTATATGATCCCTGCTGCCACTCCCTGTCACCAGTCTCGCTGCCGCATTCTGAACTAGCTGTAGTTTCCGGGTCACCTTCAAAGTTAGCACCACATAGAGCCCATTGCAGTAGTCCTATGGCACTCTGCACTTCCCCTTTAACACATCCCGTTTTCCCTTTCTTTGCCTTCAGTCTTTTGTCTTTCTTATCCCTTACTTTATGCGGCTGCTTGTTTCAAGCAATGAGATGACAACAGAAATCTGATGAGAACAGAAATTGTGCTCCGGCGGCGTGGCAGCAGCAGGAGGCCCCATTAGCTAAAGTGGTTAAGGGTTAAGAACAGTTTCAGGTTAAGTACGGACCTCCAGAATGAATTAAGTACTTAACCCGAGGTACCACTGTATATGTTCCATTACAGGGATATGTGTGGCGCTGTGGTCTAAATAACAGAGCCTAGGACTTGCCAAATGGAAGGTTGGCAGTTCGAATCCCCATGACGGGGTGAGCTCCCATTTCTCGGTCCCTGCTCCTGCCCACCTAGCAGTTCAAAAGCACATCAAGTGCAAGTAGATAAATAGGTACCGCTCCGGCGGGAAGGTAAACAGCGTTTCTGTGCGCTGCTCTGGTTCACCAAAAGCGGTTTAGTCATGCTGGCCACATGACCTGGAAGCTGTCTGCGGACAAATGCCAGCTCCCTCGGCCTATAGAGCGAGATGAGCGCGCAACTCCAGAGTCGTCCATGACTGGACCTAATTGGTCAGGGGTACCTTTACCTTTTTATATGTTACATTAAACAAACAAAACCTTGGGGATAGATTATTCTTGTCACTGTAAATAATGATTTCTAAAATTGATTTCTTTTTTTCTGAGCACTGTACAAGATAGGAAAAAGCAGGCAGTCCCTGCCTGTAGGCTTATGAAACACAAAAGGGGAGGAGGTAGAAGAGGGAAGAGATAAGGTGTTACGATAATGTCCAGCTGGAATGCAATCAGCTCAGGGAAGGAAAGAGCGAAATGACAGCTGAGCCAATGGAATGGGCCCCACTGTTCCATATTCTGATAGTGTAGTGAAATTCTGTCATGGGGGTGGGGGTGGGAGCCTGTTTGAAATAGGCCTGCTCAGCATGCAGCCAAACATAACTCACCAACCCATATAGGCCATATTCACACCGTACCTTTAAAGTACTGTTAAAACCACATTAAGCAGTCATGGCTTCCTCTGAAGAATTCTGGGAGCTGTGGTTTGTTATGGGTGCTGAATGGAGTCTCCTAAGAACTCTCAGCATGGTTAACAAACTTCAGCTCCCAGAATTCTTTGGGCAAAGTCATGCTTGCCGAAAGTGTTATCACAGTGCTTTCAATGTTTGGTGCGAATGTGGCTATAGCGATGCACAATGGGTATTATAAACTTCCTGGAGTTTTGTTTGTTTGTTTTTGTATCTGTCTGGAACCGTAAAAATGGGGGAGCAGGACACTGTAGAGTCTCCAGATGACTTCATAGGGCTCAAATTATGCAGGCTTTTTTTTTTTTTTAAAGAATAAAATAATTTGGAAAAGTGCAAAATATATTTCACGTCTTCATAGCCACAAGATGGAGCTCCTGTCCTTTAAAATGTTGCACTTCAACAGACTAAATTAGCTAAAAGTTGCCCACATAAATGCATTTATCCACCAATTTGATTGGAAAGCGCTCTCTCCCTCCTCACCCCCTTAAATTAATACCACTACTTGAAGTCATTAAATGACGGAAAGAAGAAGAAGATGACACTGGATTTTAAATATCTGATTAAATTAAAAAGAAACAAAGTAATGGCCACTTTTGTAGCTAGTGGAATGACAGCTTTATTGTAAATTAGGGAATGTTGTAAATAATTAACCTAATAAAGATAAACTTTGGTGACTGGGTGTATTAATCAAGGGCTTGCCTCTAATATAATCAACACTGTTGATAGTTTCAAAAGAGCTTCATCCAAAGGCCAATTAAATCAATTAAACTTTGTTTTGTTTCAATGGGTTATGTCCCGGGCAGTATTCAGAATAAAGTCCATGGGGAGCTGTTTTAAGACGATTGCCCTGGATCAACAAATATGTGGTGTAATACTATAAAAATCAAATCTCACAGTGTATGTGTTTTTGTTTAGGATTTTAGCATGTGTAGCAAAATCCAGCCTTTGGCTACCCGGTGCCAACAGGGAAAGGCTATAGCTTACTTGTAGAGCACCTGTTTTACATGCCAAAGGTTGTAGGTCCAAAATCTGGTATCTCCGGTTAGAGTTGGAAGTGTCCCTCTTCTGAAACCTAGAGAGTGATTTTAATAAGTGCAGAAAATACAAAGTTAGATGAATTAATGGTCTGGCTCAGGATAAGTCAGCTTAAAGGTAAAGGTACCCCTGACCGTTAGGTCCAGTCGTGGACGATTCTGGGGTTGCGCACTCATCTCGCTCTATAGGCTGAGGGAGCCAGCGTTTGTCCACAGAAAGCTTCCTGGTCATGTGGCCAGCATGAATAAGCTGCTTCTGGCGAACCAGAACAGCCAACGGAAATGCCGTTTACCTTCCCACTGAAGTGGTACCTATTTATCTACTTGCACTTGACGTGCTTATGAACTGCTAAGTGGGCAGGAACTGGGACCAAGCAATGGGAGCTCACCCCATGCCGAGGATTTGACCCGCCGACCTTCTGATCAGCAAGCCCTAGGCTCTGTGGTTTAGACCACAGCCTACTATGTTCCTAATTGGATGGTGCCTCTCTCATTTCTCTGCAGTTCCCATCCCAGGGGAGAGGCCATGATGGGGAAAATTTGCCTATAGCTGCTGGCATTCATGACCGATGAAACAGTGTACAATCCAGTACTAAAGCTGTTACTGGATATTATCTGAAGTTATAAACAGGGCTGTTTCTGTTCATAGGATCAAAGAATTGTAGAGTTGGAAGGGACCACGAGCGCCATCTTGTTCAACCCCCTGCAATGCAGGAATCTTTTGACCAACGTGAGACTCAAACCCACGTCCCCTAGAGTCTCATGCTCTACCGACTGAGCTATCCAGGAATGTATGTAAGACACCTAAAGTGTTCGAGGAAACACTTGAGCACTTGAAATGTTGCCAAGGCTAGCAACATTTCTCCGAGAGATTTGACACATTCTTCAAATTGCAACCAAGTTTCACCTTAAGTAACATTCCAGGGTGATTTCGCTTAGCGAAATCACGGTGGACTTCCAAGAGGAGTGAAAAGGATCTGGGTAAGGCCAGCAAAAATTCCTCACAGCCATTTGCATGTCCCCAATGAATACCACTGATATTATTGCTATTCTGCAAGGAAATTCACTGAGGGGGGGGGGGGGGCAGAATCCTTGTTTTCATTAACAACTGCAATTTTACTACTGTGCATCAGGTGGAGTTATCCTCTCATTTATTCCTCGGGAAACATAACTAGGTTGATGGAAAATGCAGAATTATTTTACCAACATTGGTATTTCAATCATATAAAATGTGGGGCATTTGACTCTCTCTGCATGCAGATCATCATCTTCCATTCCAGCTGTGCGGTGCATTCTGAAGCCCATTAATTGCCTTTAAATTAGTTGGAGGGGGGTTAGTTGAGTCTGCATTTTAATGTGAAGCTACATAATTTACCATCTTTGAACAAATACACGAATCAAATACACAAATCGCAAATGCATCCAAATTCACACTTCTCCAAAATTTGGGAGGTGGTTTTCTTATCAAAAATGCACCTAAGAGGAGAAAGTCTGCCCACCCACCCCGCCCCCGGTGTGCACATACTTTTGAAAATTGTGTACAAAATGCATCACACTCTGGGAAATTTCTTGAATTTTCAAGATTTTTATCGTTAAAACAGTGTCGTAGCGTGGGGGTGCAGGGGGGGCGGCCGCACCGGGTGCAACATCTGGAGGGGCGCGCGCTCGCACTCGCAGCTCTCTGCCCCTACTAAAATCCATGGGTTAGGGGGAGCAAATTACTTGCCTTGCCCCGGGTGCTGACAACCCACGCTACGCCACTGCGTTAAAATGCAAACGGATTCAGAAGTGGGAAGAAGTGATTTAATGTTGTGGACAAATGAGAAACAGATCCCTACCAAACAGTGACATTATTAATGCTACACCAGTGATCTTTCTTTCTTTCTTTCTTTCTTTCTTTCTTTCTTTCCTTCCTTCCTTCCTTCCTTCCTTCCTTCCTTCCTTCCTTCCTTCCTTCCTTATTTGCTATAATTATATCTCACCTTTCCCCCAAGGGATACAAAAAAGCATACATGTTCTTCCATCTTCTCAATTTTCTCCTCGCAGCACCCTTTGAGGTATGTGAAGTATAGAGAGAGTGATGGATTCATTGTCATTCTGTGACTTCCACATTGGAGTCAGTGAGAATCTGAACCTGTGTCTCATCAACGCTTTCAAGTCATCATTTGATGCGGGAGTTATCAGGCATCCCTTACACTCTTGGTCCTTGGATTGTTACATTATTCAGGAGAGTGGGTGGCGCTGTGGTCTAAACTACTGAGCCTCTTGGGCTTGCTGATCGGAAGGTCGGCGATTCGAATCCCCATGACAGGGTGAGCTCCTGTTGCTCTGTCCCAGCTCCTGCCAAACTAGCAGTTCAAAAGCATACCAGTGCAAGCAGATAAATAGGTATCACTGTGGCGGGAAAGTAAACAGCGTTTCCGAGTTCTCTGATTTCCGTCATGGTGTTCTGTTGTGCCAGAAGCAGTTTAGGCATGCTGGCCACATGACTTGGAAAGCTATCTGTGGTCAAACACTGGCTCCCTTGACCTGAAAGTGAGATGAGTGTAAGGGGACCCCATAGTCGCCTTTGACTGGACTTAACCATCCAGGGGTCCTATACCTTTTACCTTTTTACCATATATATGTTTAGAAGAAGAAGAAGGGGAAGAAGAAGAACCAATTCACTGTTCTCTCACCCATCTGCCATCAGAATAATTGGCCATGGTATTGCATCATCTTCAGATGAGAGCCTTTTAGTACACACATCTGGAAAGTTAATGCAGAAAAGGGTCAGTAACCCATTTAAATGACTCCACAGCACACTCAATGGTGCTCTTAGATGAATGGAATACAATTAACCCGGCTGCTGAAGTTAACTGCGGAAGGCAATTTCTCATATGGCAGAGTTCCACACACCACACGGTTAAGTGAGGTTTTTCTTCCCCCCGCAATATCAAATAACTTTCCATTGAGGGAATGCCCTGCCGATGTTTTTCGAAACCTCTAATTAAAATATTTAGCTAATTATTTCCTGGTATGAAAGTAGGCGGCAAGTCACTGAAAACATGGAACGGAAAACAAGCCCAGGAAGAAAAGGAAAGGAGGGGGGGGGGAATGAAACTCAACAATGCAGAAAGGGGTAGTTAAGGCTCACTGCAAAGATGCCTGAAAGAAAATCAGGTTGTAATTTAAAATAACATCTCATTAGCTTGTTTAATTACTCTCTGCCAGTGGTAATTGATTTTAAGGCTGAAAACAGAAACACACAGTACTTAGGAAAAAAAGTAATTTTTACCTCTGGTAAATTGGAGACAAGATAAAGGTTCCAACAAAGATGAAATATGCAGTTCCAATTACATTTCATTAAAAAGTAGCAGTGTTTGTTCATCGCTAATATGAGAGCGGTGTTTGAAAACTTTTGGTATTGAACCTTTATTATATTGATCTTTATTGATCTTTCTTTTCCCCCGTGAGCATCCCAATTTTTACACACACTAGGCTCAGTCCTATAAAGTGTTTGGGGAAAGGGCCACAGGGAAATCACAGTCTCAGTCAATCCCTCAGTGGTAAAGATCTCTGCCTGAGATGTGGGCATGTCAGAAATTAAATATCCCTTTGCCTGATGCAAATGACCATAGAATCATATAATCGCGGTTGACCTGAGGGTCACCTAGTCCAACCCCCTGCAATGCAGGAATCTCAGATAAAGCAGGGATGCTTGAAGATTTCAGGCTTTGCAACTGCTAGATATGAACAGTCCTGGGCTGCATCTACACAGCTATGAAAAACGGTCTGAAAATGCTCTGGGGGGGAAAACATTTTAAAGCTCACAATGGAAAATTTCATAGAGTTCTGATTTCAGCTCTACAGCGCCACCTGGTGTCACAGTGTTATATCTCATTTAAAATATTATATTTTTACTAACGTAGCTGAGTGCCGAATCTGCACCTCCTGACCTGTGGGTTGCAGATGAGAATGGGGGTCACAGCTTGGGCCCACTTTCACACCATGCATTTAAAACATTATTATACAACAGTCACAGCTTTCCCCCAAAGAATCCTGGGTATTGTAGTTAATTAAGGGTACTAAAAGTGATTGGAAGATCCTCACACCCCCAATACAAGCTACAATTAAGAGAGTTCTCTGTGAAAAGCAATTGATTGTTTAACCACTTTGGGAACTGTAGCTCTGGCAAGTCAATAGGGATCTCCTAATAACTCTCAGCATGCTTAATGAACTACAGCTCCCAGAATCCTTTGGGGGAAGCCGCAGCTGCTTAAACTGGCATCATATTGCTTTAAAGTTTAAATGTATGGTGCAAATGCATCTTTGGTTACTGACCAGCTTCGACACTTCCTGAATGTTCTGACACATGCCTTGGCTCGAAAATGTATCAAAACGAACCTAAAAAGGCACATTTCCAGATAAAAGCCTTTAGAAAGGCTTGGGTTTGAGAGAAAACAGTTAAAGATACTGTCAGAGTTGCTTCCAGATCCTAGCTCACAGAGGATCACGCTAGCCAGCGATCATTAAATAAAAGTCTTTATTGAGTTACAGTTTCCATTCTCAAGCTGCTGCGTGCAACCCTACGTCTAATGGTTAGATCGGCGAAGCTCCATCTGAGTCTCCGCCCCTTGTACACCAACTTAATATCCTAGCCTTGCTCCACCTTTTCCGCCTGACTGTTCTTCTCTGGGTCCCTCTGCCCCCCGGGGTCTCTTCCTTCCGGGATTCCTCTGACGCTGACGCTGACCCCCCTGACTCTTCTCCCTCCTTTCGGCGGGCTTTAGGACCTGGCTCCCTTTCCGGGCTGCCTACTGCGCCACCTTCCTGTGCATTTGAACTTGTCGCGCGCGCCCAACCTTCCACCTTCCGTCTGACCGTTTCTTCGCTCCCCGATGGAGGTGTGGCCACTCCTGACTCGTGCCCTCCCCCCTGTTGTGAGCTGCCAGCGCTTGATCCCTGGCGCCCTTCCTCTTCCCTGCTCTCTGGCGGTGACGCTGGTCCCGATTTCCAACTGCTCCCCTCTGAGTCCCCTCTGGCTCTATCTTCCTGGGGTGTCCCCCTAGGCTCCCCCCTTGCCCTGGCCACTGGTGCTCCTTTCTGTGAATCTTCTGATTCACTGGAAAGACTCGGAGATCTCGGGTCGTCGTCATCACTCATCTTTTCTTCTGCCTCCTCCCCCTCGCTCTCTGTTTCCTCCCTTGCCCTTGCCTCTGCTCCTGAACCCCTGACAGATACATATTTAAACATGGGTCTAAATTTGAATTTCCATAGGGATTTAAAAATAAAATGCAATTGCAGCTCAGTGCAGGAATGGGACAGAAGAGGCGTATACAAAGTGACAGAACCCAGGGGGGCCACTAGGGGGCGCATCGGAAGATGGCTGACAATAACATCTCTCCGACCCACATGAGGTAATTTGGAGGCTATGATGGGGGTAATTAGCCTCCTTAACCCCTCCAGGATTGTGGGGGGGGGGGGGACGGCCCTTGCCTGCTGTGCCCTATACCACCCCCGAATTTGTGGGGATGGGGGCACTAGGCATAAAGCCCTCCTGTGGGATTCCGGCACTCCTCGATGCCGTCTCTGATCCGCGCCACTAGTTGCAAGAATCTTCAAAAGAAACAATTTGGACGAGATAAATTGCACATACTTCAAGGAAAGAGGGGGAGTAAAGACTGCTGACAGAAGAGATCTCTGATAAAACAAGACAAGAATAAAATATGAGAAGATACGTCAAGATACGGTACGGCAAATGACTGAGGGGGGAGGGGGGAAACCCTCCTTTATTTCTCTATGTGATTAAACAAGAATCCCCTCCCCTAATGAGTCAGAAATGTCGTTTTAAGGACTTAAGCTGTGGATTTAAGGCTGTGTGGAGATAAATTTTCGAACCAAAGCAATGTTCCAAGACGAAGCTGGAAAGTTAAGAGTTTTGGAATGACGCAGTTAAAAATGCTGTCGCCATTTTGGGAGGCACTGTCGGAGCTCTTGAGTCTGGGAGGAGAAAGAGAGAAACAGAGTTGTTTACATATCGTGGATTAACTCCTCAGTGGGACTTAAGAGTGACAACTGCCTAATTTATGATGGAAAGAGCGATGTTATCTACGAAGGAGATGATATATGGAAACCATCTGGACTTAGATTGGAAGAACGGGAAATTCACACAGGATTATTATATTTTCTTATCGGCTTAAGGAGACTAACAGAAGAGATCGTAAAGGAAAAAGAGAAATTATATGAACAAGATATGATGTGGAAACACCAAGATAAGATTGGATAGAACTATGAACTCTGTTTGGACTGATTGGGACTGATTTGGACATTAATGCAGTAATAAGAAGATGATTTGAATCCCCCTTTGGATCTTGAAGTATGGGTTCCCCCAACAAAATTTAAAAATTTGGCTTTGTAATTTGGAATTTATGTGATGTGATTTAATTTGATGTGATTGGCCAGTTAATAAAAATTATTTAAAAAACAACAACAAAGTGACAGAACCCAGAAGGAGGCTGATTCAACCATCTCTAGAAAGAACACAATATAAAATATTACTTTGCTGCTGCCTCCTTCCTCCACTTCTGTTTCTCACGTGGCCTCAAGCATTCCAGAGTAGCCTGTCATTCACTTCTGTTCGCTGTGGGGGAATGCTGTCGGATAATGAAGAAAGCAAACCACACAGAAAGAACCCTTTCATGTAAAGTGGGAGGCCAAAAAAAGGCCATTTCCTTTCACTCCCTCCCCTTCCCCCAGTGCAAATATGGGTTTTTTGAAATTCTCCCTCTTCATTTAACACAAGGAAATAGATGTGCTGTCCTCTGTCCCTTCTGTCACATTGATAGCAGCGCTACGATTCATTTCTGCTCATGTTCTGACAAAGTGACAAAGGCACGAGCGTTTAGAGTTAAAGCCGTCACCTGTTATATCGCTCACCTCCGTGACTCGGCTGCTTGGAACCCCTTTAGAAGTTCCGTACAAGGAGCTGAGTCTGATGCGCACAACGGCTTTAAACTTCAGAACTTTGACTTTTCTCAAAAGAGGAGGGGATCTGGGTCCCTTTGCCACTATATGTGCATGAAAAGGAGATTTAACAGCGACAAGGGAAGATAAATTCTTCGAAGGGATATGAGCAGGTAAGTGGAAGGTGCCTGCCCCTGAAGTCTCAGTGCCCCCTGCCTTACAGTAGGCTGAAGTTACTGGTAACCTCTACTGGTAGTAGTTTGTATCTGAGTAACAGGTGCTTGAAACTGCAGGAGCAGTGGGTGCTGTTGTGCTCAAATGCAGCTTGTCAGCTTCCCATAGGCACCTGGGAAGCCACTGTGAGAACAAGATGCAGGAGAAGATGGACCCCTGGTGTATACTCCAACATTTCTCCAATGAAAATAGGGACTTCCTAATATTTTTATTAGGGACACGGGTGGCGCTGTGGGTTAAATCACAGAGCCTAGGACTTGCCGATCAGAAGGTCGGTGGTTCAAATACCCGCGACGGGGTGAGCTCCCAATCTTCGGTCCCTGCTCCTGCCAACCTAGCAGTTCGAAAGCACGTCAAAGTGCAAGTAGATAAATAGGTACCGCTCCGGCGGGAAGGTAAACGGTGTTTCTGTGTGCTGCTCTGGTTCGCCAGAAGCGGCTTAGTCATGCTGGCCACATGACCTGGAAGCTGTATGCCGGCTCCCTCGGCCAATAAAGCGAGATGAGCGCCGCAACCCCAGAGTCGGCCAAGACTGGACCTAACGGTCAGGGGTCCCTATACCTTTATTATTATTAGTAGTAGTAGTAGTAGTAGTATTACCCCACCCATCTGACAGGGTTGTCCCAGCCACTATAGGCGGCTTCAAACATATATAAAAACATAATTAAACACTGGAAAAACATCTCTATACAGTGGTACCTCGGGTTAAGAACTTAATTCGTTCTGGAGGTCTGTTCTTAACCTGAGGTACCATTTTAGCTAATGGGGCCTCCTGCTGCTGCCGCTCCATTGAAGCATGATTCCTGTTCTCATCCTGAAGCAAAGTTCTTAACCTGAGGTACTATTTCTGGGTTAGCGGAATCTGTAACCTGAAGCGTCTGTAACCTGAGGTGCCATTGTATAGGGCTGCCTTTAGTTGTCTTCTAAAGGGTGTATAGTTACTTATCTCCTTTTCTTGGTCACATAACTCCATACCCTCCAATGAAATTAGGGGCATCTGTCTTGCCAAAGGCAAGGTGGTTCTTTTAAAATGAGGTTCAGAAGCAATACAAAATACCCAAGTGAGTGAGAAGATTCAAGATTTTATTCTAAAACAGCAAGCAATGTATACATACCAAGCAAGCACTTCAATCTGCCACTTGGAAGCTCTCAAGAAGCAGCGAAGTGACTCCCCCAGGTAGTCTCAGTTTGCACGGCCCTGCGGCCAATCAGTCCATGCACGAGCTTCAGAGAAACTCTGCCCAAACCATCCAATGTTATAGATAGCCTGTATGGCTTTCAAGACTGACTACATGCAGATCATCCATTAGCCAACACCTCCCAATGCTCACTTTCTCAAAACAATGTCCAACATCAAAGATGGTGCCCAGCACTATCCTCCCAAACTGATTAAGGCAGCTGTGAGTGGGTGAAGGGAGTTTCACCTCCTCCCAATATTCTCAAACGTCTAAGACTGTTCTCACACCATCCAAAAACTTAACAAGAACAAGGGAAGGGGAAGGAACAGAGGCAGGAAGGGATCCGTGTTAGATCATTAACTCCTCGATACATTTTGTCTTACAGATGCATTCCTCATAGGACGTCCTACCATACATTCCAACATTTATCTGATGAAAATAGGGAAGCCCTTAAAAAAGCAGGACATTCTGGGTTCAAGTCAGAAACCAGGACAGCTTCTGTAAATGTGGGACTTTCCCTGGAAAATAGGGACACTTGGAGGGTATGGATCCAGCAGGCTCTTACTTTCTTATCTAATGCTGGTGGGTTTTTTTTAAAATATAGGTCTGTTTTCAGGGGGTTGGAAAAGCACCAACTATCCATTACTGATAGAATCATAGAAATGTAGAGTCAGAAGGGACCCTAAGGGTCATCGGGTCCAACCCCCTGCAATGCAGGGATCCCAACACGCAGTCCCCCATCCAATATGAAACTATACTGGACCCTGCTTAGCTTTGCAAATGTGCTAGCAATTTTATTGCTTCTCCACTAGGATATATTGCACCACTGTGTTCTGTGTCTTTGAGAGACACGTATACAGTAGATGCCCTGTGCTCTCTACTAGAAATTTTACATTTTTATTTTTATTTACCTATTTACAGGGTGGAATTCAGCTAATGAATCCTGACAGCCCTGTGCAATGACCTCCGGTTGCGAAACGAGGTTCCCCTTCTCTGCCTGCACCCCTAAATTGTCAAGGAAGTGTCAGGAGAACCCCATAACAGTGTGCAAGTGGAGGAGAGGGGGAATTGTTGTGTCTGACAAACCAAACTGTTTGTGCCGTTGGAATAATCAGAAGAGTACAGCACTGAATTCGTCCCACAATCTGTACTTTCATGAACGTATATCAAGGTGCTATGCGACATATAAGAATAAAGTCGGTGAAAAGCATTCACACACACACAAACACACACACAAATAAATTTAAAACATCCATAAATACATAATAGATAAAATGAGAAAATGCATAAAGATCTTCCTGGATATATAAACTAGGCCTCAGGTTGCCCAAATGGTTTTACCTGACAATTTCTTCAGCATCTTCCAAAGCTCCTTAAGAAGACAGAATGTTTGTGGATGTTTGAAGACACCTAAATCTGTGCAAAGTACCTGCATTGAAGTCACCTAAATTGGACTGGTTCAAAATACTCTCCTGTCCATATATGCAGCTGCTTTGCTTGTCATATTCCCTCTGTGGCTGTAATGCTTGAATTCCTTTCCTCAGAGTCCCGGTTCAGCTCTAGATGTGTGCATGGTTGGCTCTGACAATTTTCTAGGCTGATATGTCCCTCCAGGAGTGATGGAGACGTGCGGGACAAGGCCTCCTAGGACTGGCCAGGAGGCCAAGGGTGAGGTGTTGAAGAAACCAAAGAGCAAAAAGGTCAAGAACCTCGGTGGGGAATAACAGTCTCCTTACCCTGTTTCTTGTGTTGCTTGGATTCAACCAGCATTCTCAGAAGCCCTTTGGGTGTTGTTTTCCTTGAGTCTAGAGAAAAAGAATTCACTAAGACCTCTTTTTCATATATGGTGCTGAAGTGCTGTCATCTCCCATGAATTGAGACACTGCTCCTTAACCCATCAAACCTAGTTCATGGGCACTTGGTTCCTGTAGTTGGTAGGCTCATATCAAGTATGGCTTATAATTAAGTATTAATCATATTTATATATTAATGATTTTCCATGAATCATGCTCAAGACATCAGGCACTCTGTTTGAGTGGGGTGTGTTCCACCAAACCAAAGAAAAGAATCTGGACAGAGATTCCTCAAAAGAAGTAATCAGAATTGCTTGGAAGAAACATCCTCCATTCATTTCTGTTCTCCTTGCATGGGCGGTAACCCATTCAAGGTGCTAATTTCCATCTTTGAAGCCTGGTTTAGGACCAGGATGTCTGAAGAATCACGTCCACTTTCCAGAGCCTATGGTATACTAAGATCATAAGGAGATGTGCTTTTTGCCCATTCCTTTGTCATGTGAAGTGCAGAATGTGAGGGTACTTGATTGTGTCTTTTTGATGGTGGCACTCAGGTTATAGATTTATTTTTTTTTCTGAATAGTTCAGATCCCTTTGCCCCTTAGCATGTTCAGGGAGAAGGTGAAGAGAGTTCTCCTTGGACATGCCTTCTGTGACATGCATTGATGCTGTTTTCTCATGCCCCCCCCCCAGTTGCTATTGGTGATTATTATTTATTATTGTAATGGAGTGCTATTATTTGTGTTTCCTGCATATTTATGATCTTATTAGGGTTGTTCACTTCCTCCACATGTTTACCCAATCAGGAAGGTGGGAGGCAGTTTGGAGACACAGCAATACTATGTGAGTGGGGGGCAAAGTGGTGAGATCAGGGAATGTTTCAAGTTTGTAGTAGCCCCTCCTTGTCCCAGCAAACCGTAGTCCAGGTCCTTAAATCACTAGAGCAATGAACAGATGCTTCTGCAAAAGATATATCCACACACACACACACACACACGCTACTTTTCTGCTTTGAATTTCCATGGCTTTATAAGTCTATATCCTGCAAATGGCACTCAAATGTAAAGGCTGCCAAAGTTCTGAAGGTACATTTGCAATTTGGGTGCCGTTACTGTTCGGCGCATAATCTCCTTCGTATATTTCTTTGAAGAGAAACTAATTGTAGTTACTGCCTTGTGGCTTTGGGGGCCTTTGAGACACCTTTATGACCAATCAAGGTACCTCCTCATTTTGGAGTTAATGAGCCGGGAAGATGAAATACTTGTTTAGCTTTCTAACTTCCTTCTTCCAATGCTATGCTCATTCCTCCAGCAAACCTTATGAAGTGCCAAATTAAATGAAACCTACATTTGGCTGGTAATGTCAAAGCAATCTTCATATGAAAAGCTGATTGAATCCATCCTAATGGCGGACTATTATATCTTCATGCAGCTCCTTATCTCCATGAATTATGTGGAAAATAAAAAGAGTGGAGGAAGTTGCTTATAAATGGATTCATCCCTGTGATATCCTGAAGGGTAGGCCCATGAAATAAGCACAGTCATCTTTTTCAAGCCGTGTCTCATCTGTTTGCCTATAATTGAGAGACCAGAGTTCAGCTATCTTCCTGCTCCCAAGAAAGGTAGAAAATTGAGGTGTGCAAGGTTGTGGCTGTGTTGTTACCCTTAGGAACTTTTTTGATAATGTCCTCTTACAGGAGTCTGTAGAATAAACAAACTTGCCAGGGATTAATACCACAGAAGTAAGTGTCTAGAGACAAAGCATTTTTTAAATAAATAAAAAATTGGATAGGACTTTTGTCATTGACTCCAATAGAAGGTAGACACTGTCCATTGGGTGGTATTCAACCAATTTTTACTCAGAGTAGACCCACAGAAATTAATGGACATCACTAAGCTAGGTCCATTAATTTCATTCTGTCAGCTTTGAGTAAAATTTGGCCGAATTCCATAAAAAAATTTTTTTTGTTAAGCTTGAGAGATGGAAATATTACTGTTAATGGGGCTTTGCAAATAGGCAAAGTCTTAGGCACATATAGGCCACGTTCACACCATATATTTAAAATACTTTAAACAGTCATGGCTTCCCCTAGAGAATTCTGGGAGCTGTGGTTTGTTAAAGGTACTGAGAATTATTTGAAGGAAGCCCCTATTCCCCTCCCAGAGCTACAATTTTCAAGAGTGGTTCAACAATCAATATCTCTTTACAGGGGACTAGGGAACCCTGTTCCAGTTGTCTTCACAGAAGCAGGGAAGAGACAAATCTAGCTTTAAGGAAAGCCAGGCTTCAGTTCTGACTGAGATGATGGTGACAGGGCCGAACAATACCAAAGCCACTCAACTCAAAGAAGTAATGAGGTATCCAGTGGAGGAATGGGACTGTTCTCTCCTGAGTGTGGTGGCAGTAGTGCTGGCAAGACTTGCAGTTGTCTCCTCCTCCCCTGTATGAAGAATTTAGACTTTTGAGGCTTTGGTTTGTGTTCCAAATGTCTTGGCTCCACCTCTTTTCTCAGCTCCCATTGGGGAAGTTGCAGGCTCCTATAGAAAATACAATATATATTTTTAGCTGAAGATACTTTAGCTACAATTCTTGACTGTCACCAAATAACAGGGTTCCTCCTCTGGCAAAACACCTGAGAAACACCCAAGGAAATGAATTTAAATAAAATTAGCAAGTAGGGTGGACAACACCTATCCCTAGGTGCCCACTCTGGCAAAACAAAGATGGAGTGGAAAGTCTAGCTGTGGCCACCAAGCATAAAATTCCCAATTGCTCAGACCAGCTATCAAGTCCAAAATTTTATAAGTCACTACTGGTGGAAAAAGGGCTTTCTTGGCCTGTGTTGCACAGTAATTTCTCCTTTTCTTCATAGCTGTGTGATGGTTCGAACTATAAATTCCTACTTTATACCTCTCAGGTGAGCTGAGTCCTGATACTAGAGCTATCTCCAGTCATGCTCTTCCTCCTCCTCACCCATGTGCTTCATTTGAACCCCTGAAAAATGCCCCCTTTGCAGGGTTTCTAACTGTGGATATAGCTATCCAAGCGTACAGCTACATATCTGAGTGATCTTTTCTGGTGTTCACTGAACACTTGCAAGTGGGGTGAATCGGGTCTGTCACTGGGGTGCCACTCTGCCACTCATGGAACAACTAACTTAACGGGACTTAGGTAATAATTGACATTTGCTGAAGGCAATCCAACCTTCAAAAGGAACTCAAGAGAATTTTGGTAAGGCCAGCAAAAATGTTCAGGGCAACTCTCTAAGCATCACCTTTCTTCCACAAAGAAATATTGGACTGACCCTCTTGCCACCCCCTAATGCCTGGCTGGTTTAATCTTCCTCAGTGTCCATTTCCAGGCTGTAAAGGTCCTGCCATCTCAGCTGGATTTTCCCACCCACACGCACACACTTAGCGATGTCTAGAGTTAACGATTCCGGTGCTATTTTTGTCAAGTACACTGGAGTTTTCTATTGCTGTTAATTAGAGTTCAGATTAATCTCATTAAAGGGTTCTTGTAACTTTTTTCTTTCTCCTCTTTGAGAGAGGGCCAAGAATTCATTACCTGGAGAAAATAAATAAATGCTGCAATTCACATTGCCTAATGGGATGTCTAGAGTAAATAAAAACCACTTAAGACTGATTGACAGGGGATCAAAATGGTCCTGGCCTTAGACATACTTGCTCCTAAAGCAAAAGGTCATACCTGGAGCTCATTTTCAATGCAGATTGGAGGCAGGAAAATAGCACCCATCTGTAGCTTGTGTTTTAAAAAGCTCGGGTCACACTGTTCAAGATGTGAGAAATGCACACAGACCTTTATTATTTGCTTTTATTCTGCAGGTCTTTCTACAAGTCCTGTCCATTTTCTTCCTCAGTTTCTTTTTTTCCTTATCTCCTTCACTTCATACCTTCAAACATTCCTCAGATGAAAATAGGAATGTTGGCCTGGGCTTTGAGGTACAGCATCTCTTCCCTCTCTAGACAGCTCTGGCAGGCGCCCAGCTCCACCTACAGCACAGCCACTTTCTTCTGCAGGGTCACCACCTTGGCACCATGTTTCAGCTTCGGGCATCCTTCAGCTTCCACCACCTCTCACCACCCAGCACCTCCTCCTCCTCCTCTGAGGTCAGGGCAGGGATGCAGATGTAGCAGCTGAACAAATCAAGTCAGAACCAAGTGACTATAACAATGCCCTTCACAGTCATGGCAGTGGCCTCATGCCTTTGCTTCCCCACCCACTGCTTTGTTTATGGGAGACTGGGCAACTGAGAGGGGAAATGGTGAAAGACTTTCTTAGGGACATTCACATGATCCAGATCTTGTTTTCATAAAAAACAGGAAGTGGCTCCATATTGAGTGGGGGAGAGAAGGAACGGGAGGCAAAGATCTAAGAAATGTGTTGGGAGATGAACAGATCTGAACTTCCAGTAACATGTTGGAACACTGTACTGAAGGGAAGGCCCCTTGGGAACTTGGGACTCTGTGTGACAAAGTGAGAAGCCGTTATGGCTTAAGGATTTTCATGACAGTCCTGGCATTTTGGGGGCAGTTGAAGACTATGTCACTTTCTGCCTGAGCACCTTCGGAATCAGCTCTATAGAAATCCCAAAGCAGGAATGAGGAAACCTTTTCAGCCCAGGAGCCATGTCCTCTTCTAAACAGACTACTGAAGCAACATGCCAGAGCTGGATGCAGCCAGAAGCAAAAGTGGGTAGAGATACGAATGCTAATTTACTCACATGTCCATCATTATTGATCATCCAGGAAAGCAAAGAAAGATTATCAGACACAATCTTGCCAGACAAAAACTCACAGGGCTAGCAGTGGGTATGGTCTGGAGAGAAGGGGTGTGGCCTGGTCAGAGTTCCAAAGGTTGCATTTGGCCTCCGGAGCTGAGGTTCTCATACTTGCAAATGAATGTTTTAAGCATATGCAAACTGAAGGTTAGCAGGGATAGGGAACCTCAGACCTGGGGGTTGAATAGTCCTTTCCATCTGTACCTTGTGACTCTTTCCTGGCCACTCACATCTACCCATGCCACACACCTCATGCCAGTCCTGTTCCCTCCCCTCCCCTCAAACAAGTTTGAATGTGCTCTTGAACTGGAGTTGTTGTTGTTGTTTAGTCATTTAGTCGTGTCCGACTCTTTGTGACCCCATGGACCAGAGCACACCAGGCACTTCTGTCTTCCACTGCCTCCCGCAGTTTAGTCAAACTCATGCTGGTAGCTTCAAGAACACTGTCCAACCATCTCGTCCTCTGCCGTCCCCTTCTCCTTGTGCCCTCCATCTTTCCCAACATCAGGGTCTTTTCCAGGGAGTCTTCTCTTCTCATGAGGTGGCTAAAGTACCTGAGTCTCAGCTTCAGGATCTGTCCTTCCAGTGAGCACTCAGGGCCGATTTCCTTAAGAATGGATAGGTTTGATCTTGCAGTCCATGGGACTCTCAAGAGTCCCCTCCAGCACCATGAACTGGAGTAATGCCTGTTGTATGCCTGGGCATAAATATAGAGGTTTATGTGGGTGCAGAAACCTCTGGTTTTTGTATGGTGGAATGTAGTCTACTGTACTAAAGTAAGAGTCAGACCCATTGCTCTTTAGCTTTTGGTCCCACCCAGTTTTTGCCTCCAGCCCTGCCCACCACCGAGATGTGGTCCCCAAAAGTTTGACCATGAGGAAATACAGACCTCAGGCCAAAAAAGAAAAAAAAAATTCCACCCCGGGATTCAGTGTTGACCACCAGTCCCAGGAACTATCTGCCTAAAACAATTGCATCATAGTACTGCTGTCTAAATTTGCCCTGATGAATTCAGATCAGTATATTCCTGACCAGTGACCATTTGCTATGGGTTGCAACATCAGAAAGATGATTTTTTTTAAGTTTGTTTGGCTCTTTCTTCAAAGATATGAAAAGGATGGGAATCCTATCTATTCTAAAATAAATGAATTGCTGTTAAATTTAAGTTGTCATAAGCAATTCAGCTGTATATTTCATCTCTGAGTTTTTATTTTAAGAAGACAAGCATTTAACTTCTCCTGTATTTCTGCAAAGAATCATCTGCTTTATGGGATTATATTAACATTCATTATGGGATATTCTCTCTCTTGAATCTGTCTGTATATCTGAATCTCATTAACCATGCATTACTAGTTTTCCTGGAAATTGCTTTCTGCGTATGCACTGTATAACTGCTAGGTGTTATTACTAGGCAATATTATTATTTTTGCTGTCTGCCTGATACACAAATCAAAATGTGGCACATATAAACTTAATAGGAAATTTACTTTCTGGAGCCCATATTCTGAGAAGGAATTGATTCCTATTCTCTGAGCATAATCCCCTGGGACCACCTCTTGTATCAGATCTGTTGAACTGAACAGAAATGGCACAAGATGGCTTGGATATATCCCATTCATTTCAGTAGGGCAGCTGAAGGGTGGATTGTGTAAGGGAAGTCAGACTAGAACATTTCAGGATATGTCATGAGCTCTTCCATTGAATTTGATGGGTGCTCCCTGGAGATAGAGTTCTGGGAAGATCGTTCCTCCTATGAATTCAAGCTCCAACGCAATCATCACTTTCGTTTAAAATAAAGGTAGGAGCCCCTTCTCAATCAATTCAAGCACGGCCAAGAATCCGCTTCCTTCATGAGATGACTTTGCTTGAGCAAAGACGTTTCTTTTCTTGCTTGCTTTCCTCCAATAGAAATAAGTCACCTGGAAGATATAAAAGGCAGGGATGCTGCAAAGATCCATGATGAAAATGTCAGTTTGCTGTGAGACATGTCTGTGTCTCAGGTGGTTATTCCACACAGCTTCCATCATCCCGCCTTGGCACACTGACCATGCAAGCTGAGGCTGATGGGAACTGAAGTTCAATAGAATCTGGAAAACCACAGTTTCTCCTATTTTAGATTACTAAATCTCTATTGTTACTTCTCCCCTTATTTATTTGCCCCAAATAAATATTGTAAAAAGGAAATAATCATTGCTTATATTGTTATTTTGGGGGGGGGGGGAATTGCCCAAAAATTGGGGTGCAAATAAACTGATGGTGAGGATTTATTTACTTATTGGATCACTTCCAATAAAGCATTCCAAAGTGATTTAACAGTAATAAACATATGTAAAAACAAATTTGATACATCTGGCACCATATGTTCTCTCTTTCATTTTTATCATTCTTTTACTTTGCCAAGCTCTTTCTTTTAAAAATATAAAGCAGAAAACCATAAAGTCCATGTTGTCCAGAGAATAAAGTTGCATTAATTCTCTTACTCAGAGGCCACAACCCCTCTCTATGGCCAGTGTGGTAAAAAATAGCATATCCAAAAAAATTCCATAAAGCAGTAATTTCTATTTCCAGCCATGACAGTCATGACCGATGGTGCAGGAAATCAATAGCCTGTTTGAGTTTTTAATCTTAGCTGCCCATATTTTTCACAGATCTCTTGTCACCAAAGGCTTCACCCTTCTCAGCAAGAAGCTGAGGAGGAAGTGAAGGATGGGTCGTGTTATCTTTCCCTGCACAAGGAGAAGTTAGTTACAGGTTTTCCAAAATGTCTCTGCCTTCTTTCCTTCTCTCTTTAGTCTCTCTAGTCCAGGCTTCCTCAAACTCGGCCCTCCAGACGTTGTTGGCCTACAACTCCCATGATCCCTAGCTAGCAGGACCAGTGGTCAGGGATGATAGGAACTGTAGTCTCAAAACATCTGGAGGGCTGAGTTTGAGGAAGGCTGCTCTAGTCTCTCTCCTACGTTGTGCTACAGGTTTAAATTGCACAGGAGTTCATCCAATAAAGAACTCCAAGTCATTTGATAACTTCCAGCTGTAAACCCATGGGGCAGGGGTTAGTCGTACAGCACTAAGTATCCACTGCTAGAGGTATAATGGTGGTCAGTTTGAACTATATGATTTAAGAATACCAATTTCATCTTGCCCCAAAGGTGGGCTGACACTGTGGACAGCATAATTTCAATTCTTTTGAGAGAGCCATACTTTCTAAATCTGATTTTTTAAAGGGCCAAGGAAATTCTTCTCAACTTGTGATGCATCCACCCAAATGCAGCCTGTACCCACATCTGGGTGCCAACCAAAGGCTTGCTACACTTAATTTTGTTGCCTGCCTTAGGATGAAAACAAAACCTCAAAAAGGACAGCCACCAAGCACCAGATAGGCCATGCTACAGGGCTGATTGAGTGTGCTTGGTGAAACACAAGATGTGAAGAGCTGGCCAACATGGTACTAAAATATTAGACCTGCACTGAAATTTCCAGTACAGCAAGTACAACAACTAAGGAATTTTGAGGGAACATGAAGGAGTGTTGATAAGACTGATGAAATATCTCAGGGGATGGGGAAAGAGCTCCAAAAGCATGGGTGCACAGAAGTCCTTGAATATACCATGTTTTTCGCTCTATAGGACACAGCGGACCATAGGATGCACCGAACCATAGGAGGGGGAGAACAGAAAAAAAATATATTCTCCCTCTCTCTGCTCAGCACCCCTTCAGCAAAGCGGTAGGAGAAACGGAGCCCCTTCCATTTCTCCTCCCGCTTCGCTGAAGGGGCGCTGCGCACCCACCCCTCTCGCTCTCCAGGCTTCAGCTAAAGCAACGCGAAGCCTCCAGAGTGTGGAGGGAGTACTCCCTCTTTGCTTCGGAGGCTTCGCGTTGCTATCGTTGAAGCCAAGGAGCCTGCATTTGCTCCATAGGACACACACACATTTCCCCTTAATTTTTGGAGGGGGAAAAGTGCGTCCTATAGAGCGAAAAATATGGTACCTAAATGGGCTCCCTGGACTGCACCCACACCTGGGAAGAAAGATCCAAGACACTGGTCATTGGATTAACTAGAGCCACAACCTTTTTAGATTCAAACACCACTGAGATGTGCAACATACAATAACATACAGGACACTATAATAATATAGGAGGTGCCTATGAGACTGCCCTAACTTAGGGAAGGAATGAGGAACCAAGTGGCTCTTGGGATGCTGTTGGACTATTGTTGGCCATTGACCGTGGTGGCTGGGAGTGATGAGATCTGGAGTACAACAATGTCTGAAGGACCACAAGCTCTCATCCCTGACTTAGGGCAAGACTTGCCCATCTTGATTGTGTGGTAGTATATGGTCTACTTCCTCCTCATCTGGTCATGCCTTCTCAACTATTGAGGGTGTCCTTCTTGAGTCACTTTCAGCCCTGTGTTCCACAATTCTAGGTGTGTGAGTCAGGTTAAATCCCAAAGGAGTGCTTTTACCCACAGGGAAGCCCCTTCAACATCTCGGTGCATCAAGTTGTTGTTTGTAACTGTTACTTCATGCACAGCCTTGGCACTGATTGCCATGTCGCATCCTAAGTAAACAGTGAAGGGTAGGTGAAAAAAATGACTTCCTGGTACCAATTTGGTTGATGGACAAATAGTTCCTACCTAGCTCTTAAGCAACATTGTGACCCAACAGGTGAGTGACTGTACACTGCAATAGGTTGCAGAAAGGGCTTGCTGGTGAAAGGATGGGCTTATAGATCCCCATGTCTCCTGTCTACATCTGGGGTCAGATACAGGTTGGGCAGACTGAGCAGTACTGGGGTATATTAGCTTCAGCTCATAAACACAAAAAAAGAGCAGCATCCCTATGCTAACTTTCTAATTTGTGGATTTGTATTTCCAGTTGAATCTTCTAAGGAATGATAAACCCCATTTGGGAAGTTCTGCCAGTTAAGCTACTTTGCATGATTTACATCAGATGGTACCATTTTGAAGAGATGCGTAAGTGTGATTTTCAGTCACCATTCATGAGATATTCCTCACTTCTGACTTGGATCTGATGAAGTAATGGAATGAGAAATAATCTGGAGAATTTGTCAGCAACTCTACTACATTATAATCTTATAATCCAAGTTTTACTTCACAGAGGAATTTTGTGTCTTTAGTTCAAACTGGGTGTTTTTTGTTTTTGTTTTTTGCTAGTATATTGACCTTTTGGCCATTTGAGTCTTCTATGTACAGTTGCAATTCATATTACATGTTTATTATTATTATTATTATTATTATTATTATTATTATTATTCCATAAGATTTATACACTGCTTGGTTGTAAAAAAGCACTTCATAGCAGTTTACAAAGAGGCAAAAACAATAGAATCGAGAAAAACTCACACAAAAACAGATTAAAATTACCTCAACTTTCTAAGCCTCTGAGTAGGCTAATCCAATCAAGAATGTTTTTAGCAGTTTCCCAAAAAAGTACAATGAAGTTGTCTGCTTGATCTCAATAGGCAGGGAGTTCTTTTATGTTTTGTTATCTATTGTATTGCTTGCTATTTCTAACAATATCATTCACTGGTTCTTATATTGTTTACAGGTTTTGTTGACATTGACTGCATGCACACACACAAAGAATCATGGGAACTGTAGATTACCCTTCACAAAGGCATAATACACAGCACCCTTAACAAACTACAGAACCCATAATTCTTTGGGGTGGAATGTGCTTTAAAAATATGGTGTGCAGACAAGCTTTGTCTGTGGTTTTCTGTATTAGCTTTATGGACCATGAATTTAGTCCTGAATCCCAGCCAACTGAAAGTTCAGAAACCAATGCAGGAAGACAGTGAAAAAGATTGTGAAGGATAGACTTGTTTGAGAGATGGATGGGATCAGTCTGACAGCTTCCATCGCAGATTTTATTTCCTAGATACTGGTGATTAAAAGCCTAGAGTTCCTTCAATCTGCCTGTCTATGTCGAGACAAAGAAGGTGCTGGTGGTTTGACACCAGTGCGAGAAATACTGTATTTGTTTTAGGATCTATTACATTATCTCAGACTTCAAAATAACTTGCTCTGTGGCTATTAAGCAATACTATAATCGGCTTCCATCCACGGGGGTGGCCATTCATCCATGCTAGCTATTAAAGTGTCAAATATGCAACAGCAGGCAGATGGGCAAGTGTGTGCATGAATCAGATGAGTAATTATTATAAACTGGAATCTTGCTGGCAGACCTGGCTGGCTCTCTTAAATGAATAAATTAATGCAGCACACATTCTCTGCTAACACCTTTGCTTCCCCCTGCTCCTTTCCTCCTCAGCTTGTTTTTCTCCACCTTTTCTCCATTACACTTTGTCTATTTCCAGATGTGCTACACTGAAATATGAGGAATCCACCTGCGGTTGGAGAACCAAAACTGGCCAACAAGGACCAGTGCAAGTTTTAAAGAGGCTTACATCCTTGAACTTTTAACTAGGAATGGTTATCACTTGTGAAACTCAATAATGATTGAAATTACGGGGAGGGGGAATCTATCAGAGTTGTAGTGGGTGGGTGAGATAAATACCTTAATAAATAATCAAAAGCAATTCCATAAACTTTGCAGCAAACTTCCTCATGAAGATATCAACAATGTCTTGGTGTTGTTGTTTTAGTGTTTATAATATTAACTTGTAAGATATGGATTTGTTTTTGTTGTTTTGTTTTTGTTTTTTTAGTTTTTGATGTTGATTTTTGTGTGTTGTGTATTATTATTTTTTGATATCTTTCGTGTTGCTGTTGCCGTGTGGAAAATACTAATAAACTTAATTTGAAAAAAAGAAGAAGATATCTAATCCTGACCAATTTTCCCCTGGCCCCCTTCTTGATTTGAAGGAGGAAAAGCATAAGTGTGGAATATTCTCTCAGCAGAGCTCTTGCTTGTTTCTGGCCTCATTTTAAATTAATTGCAAAATGTAATCTGGTTGCACCTTTAGTATAAGGCAAGGCTGCATAAAATGAATTCCCTGCCTTAGCAAATAGATAGGGAAATAATAAAAAGTTATTGTTGACTTCAGATTCTCTGCCGGTTTTCTCTTTAGTGATTTGCTAAAAACATTGTTTTAGACTTCCACATAACGTATTGCACCGGGAGGGAGGGAATAAAAAGATGGCTAGATGACTTTTTACTGCTGCTCCTCGTTGCACTACATCAAAAGGAGGCAAGGAATAGCATGTGGGTGGTTATCACAACAAATAATAACACCTCATAAGTATAAGATATGCATTTATTCTGGAAGGCAGCATACAGAACTCCTCCTGCATATGTCTGTGTGCATATGTCTGTGTGCATCAACAGAAACCTATACCATGTACTCAGGTTCTTGTGGGTAACTATGGGAAAACCACGTCTTATGTTTCCTTTCAACCTGTCTTGCAGACGTTATATTCAAATGAAGTTTGGTAATCTGGAAAAGCAATGTAGATCAGAGAGCTGTATTTTCAGGTCCTTCACCAAATCAATGAAGTTGAGGTGCTTGAGAAACCAGAGCAGAACTGTAGACAATTATATTCCAGCTTTCCTTTGGCTGGGTTTTAATGCTGGCTATGCGGACCAGCGGGACACGGGTGGTGCTGTTGACTAACCCACAGAGCCTAGGACTTGCCGATCAGAAGGTTGGCGGTTCGAATCCCCACAATGGGGTGAGCTCCTGTTGTTCAGTCCCAGCTCCTGCCCACCTAGCAGTTCGAAAGCATGTCAAAGTGCAAGTAGATAAATAGGTACCGCTCTGGCAGGAAGGTAAAGGGTGTTTCCATGCGCTGTCCTGGTTCACCAGAAGTGGCTTAGTCATGCTGGCCACATGACCCAGAAGCTGTCTGCGGACAAATGCTGGCTCCCTCGGCCTATATAGCGAGATGTGCGCGCAACCCCAGAGTCGTCCACGACGGGACCTAACAGTCAGGGGTACCTTTACCTTTACCTATGCAGGCCAGTACATCCCCTCATGTGCACCAAAACTCTGAAAATTTAATTGTCTTGTTATTAAGAAAATGGGGCTAGCACTCATTTCCCCTCTCCTGATATGTGTGTGGTAGGAGAGTTCACTTTCACACCGAGCTTTGACAACATATGCGTTCACCTCCAGGGTGTATGGGGTGTTAAGGGAGGGGTAGTACTTCTGGTGGGGGACACCTAGTGCTCCTTCTGGGGTAGTTTGTGCACCACTGGTCCCCTCCCTGCCCTCAGCTCTTGCCTGTGGCTCTTGGAAGCTGTTAGTGTGTGACAGCAGCCACATCACAGAAAAAGGCTTTGACTGGCCAGCTAAACCAGGTGAGTGTAGCTGATGGGCCTCATACCTTCAGTGAGTTTGGGACTTCCCCTGCATGTGAAGTCAGCCTCCGGCAGATTGAGTGGACAAGACCAATAGGGGGTCCAATGGTCAAGAAGGTGGTTTCTGCAGAGGCAGGTGGGGCTCATCAACCTAGGAAGGTTTCTCATTTAGGAGAAGGAAAACTCTGATCCTAAACCTCCACTGCCTTGTGGGATATCTTCAGGAAGAGGAAAGGCTAAGGAGTAAACCCTACACAAATCCGGAGGGGAGTACCTAAGATGGTTGGATAGCGTCTTGTATGCCTCCTTCCAGAATGTCCTGCAGCCAAGCTGGTGCCAAACGTTTTGCTCCACTTTCCTTTCATCCACATCACTGAGGCTGAGGGGAGTGGGATATTGTCATCTGGGCAGCCCAGAACCTCCATACACACAGCCCAGGCTTGCACCCCAGAGAGAAATCATAGATGAGAATTCATAGATGGTTCATATGACTGGATGTTAACTCTAACACCCAGCTGTTGGAGAAGGGAACTTAGCTTTGCCTGCAGAAAGTAGAATGCCCCAGGTTCAGTCCTTGGCATATTCAGGTGTGTGTTTTTTTAACCAGGTATCAAATGATGGTCTCTGCCTGAGACTTGTGGGGAAGCTGTTGCTAATCGGAATTGACAATATTGAGCTAGATGGATAAACAGTCATGTTGTTGTTTAGTCGTTCAGTCGTGTCCAACTCTTCTGTGACCCCATGGACCAGAGCATGTCAGGCACTTCTGTCTTCCACTGCCTCCCACAGTTTGGTCAAACTCATGCTGCTAGCTTCGGGAACACTGTCCAACCATCTCGTCCTCTGTCGTCCTCTTCTCCTTGTGCCCTCCATCTTTCCCAACATCAGGGTCTTTTCCAGGGAGTCTTCTCTTCTCATGAGGTGGTCAGAGTATTGGAGCCTCAGCTTCAGGATCTGTCCTTCCAGTGAGAACTCAGGGCTGATTTCCTTCAGAATGAATAGATTTTATCTTCTTGCAGTCCATGGGACTCTCAAGAGTCTCCTCCAGACCATAATTCAAAAGCATCAATTCTTCGGCGATCAGCCTTCTTTATGGTCCAGCTCTCACTTCCATACATCACTACTGGGAAAACCATAGCTTTAAATATATGGACCTTTGTTGGCAAGGTGATGTCTCTACTTTTTAAGATGCTGGAGGAGGAACCGACAAGCTACTCCAGTATCCCTGCCAAGAAAACTCCATGGACGAAGACAACAGGCATATAAAAAACAAAAAACAAAAACACAGTCATAGCTTCCTACATAAATTCACATATCTGGCTGAGTAAGCAAGTGTTGGGTGATACATAAACATGTAGAAAAGTATCAGAATCTGCTTATACTGAGTCAGACCATTGATCGATCTAGCCCAGTGTTGCCCACACTGGCCGGCAGCAGCTTTGCAGACAGGGTTCTTTACTGGCCCAACCTGGAGATGCTGAGAGTTGAACCTGAGACCTACTACATGCAAAGTAGATGTTCTGCTATTAAACTACTGTCCTTCTCTGTGTCTGAACAATGCATTGGAAACAGGAGCGTGCGGGGAGGAGAGAGAGAAAAGGAAGAAGCAGCTCTATTAGGACTCAAGTGGGAGATGAGCCAGCCACTGAGGAATGGGACTTGGGTGAAAGTTTATCATCTGCTGTGACAAGGAACAGAGACTGACCGACTCTTTGTCACAATCCAAACCGCTCCTACCAACACTAATCAACTGGGGATGAATCGACCATGTAATTGATATTCATCTGCAGGCAATTCTGCTGGAATAAATATGCTGTCTTTTGCAGCATTCATCTTAATTTCCCCTGAAATAGCTGCAATATGAGACGGGAGGAAAGAAAGTCTGGTCCTGCTGTGCCCTTCTCATAGGCGCCCTCTGGACCTGTATGCCTATTTTCATCCCGAGCTAAATTGCCTTTCTTCTTATTACCAGGCTTTATTTCCAGAAGTGTGAGACTGCTATTTATTTTGTTAATACTTTCAGAGCTGGTTCTGTGCGCTGATTTCTGCGGCAGAAATTACTGTGGCTGGGATTCAGAGTGAGAGGGCTCCTGGCTATGAGAAATGAAAGGATCCTTTTGCTACGGTGTGGGGAAGTCAGTGAGTACGCGTACATGAGGAGCAGGCCACAGGCAGGCTCAGGCAGGACCACAGGGGCTTCCCATCTGGCATGTAATAACAAGGATGTCCTCCTTATAATGTACCATTTCTGGTTTCTCAGGCATGGGGAAAGAGAAAGCTCTTTTTAAGCTGTTCTGTCTGTCAGGAGGGAGTGCTCTCTCTCTCTCTCTCTCTCTCTCTCTCTCTCTCTCTCTCTTGTGCTGGTCTTTTTTTCTATCCCAAATCAGGACACTTTCTGATTTTGTTTTTAAGGACACTCCTTCCTGTTACCTTAAGCATTTTTTTTGCCACACTGATTTTGTTTAAAAATAAAAAAGACCTCACTAAACAAACAAGAAACAAAAAGCCTGGACATGCAACTTTCAGGCACATAGTAAGCAGCCTCCCCACCTTCCCATGCTTGCCAGAAACTCCACCTAAGGACATCATAGGATTTTCAGAACATGAAGGCACCCAGGAAGGCTGCAGAGTGCAGATTACTGGTGAGACAAAGTGTAGAATGAAAGGAAGGACACTTACAAACAAGCCTTAGCCACTGTGGAAGTAAGATAAGTGCAGCAATAAACTTACATCTCACCCATTAGAATTTCATGAGTTTTTTCTCTCCCTTTTGATAATTTTCACATGCAATTTCTTTTCTCATTAATTGCTGCTAGAGAAAAGGGAGGGGGAGGGAGGGAGGGAGGGAGGGAGGAAGGAAGGAAGGAAGGAGATGTTCAGCACAGCACTGGTTATTATTAGTTTTGCTCTAATCCCCTGATAGCTCAGTTGGTAGAGCATGAGACTCTTAATCTCAGGGTTGTGGGTTTGAGCCCCACATTTGGGCAAAAGATTCCTGCATTGCCAGGGGTTGGACTAGATGACCCTCAGGGTCCCTTCCAACTCTACAATTCTATGATCTTGTCTGTCACTTCTAATCTGCTTCCCCTCATTCTTCTGGACAGGAGCAACTCAGCTGACACCAACAGTAAGCAGTAGCCATCTTAGCCCCACAAGGCATTACCTGCTGTTGGTGGTAGGCAATGACTTGGAAGGATCTAAGATACCTGTCACTTGCCATGGATGGGAGTCAAGCAGCTCCCTTACAAAAGTGCCATGTGGGGTGCCTGGCAGTATTAATGGCCTGGGGCAGTAAGATCCTTGTGGGTGGATGGGGGAATAAGAACATCCTGGGCAAAAATGTATGGTGCTACTAATGCCCACAGGGAATTGAAGTCACCCAGTTTTCAAAAGTTGCCCTTAGTCAAGAGATCATGGACGTCACTTTTGGCATAAAAGCCCCACCTTTGAAATGTTACATTTGGGATGCTTCTGGTAATCTGATTTGTCACAGCACACAGCCAAGTGGAAATGACAGTGAATGACAATAACGGGTGGGGTGGGGTGAGGAATAAGAGTCTTTCAATACAGCTCCGAGACCCGAGGACCTCAATCATCTGAACCACAAATCCGTTAAATGATTTAACGTTCTGTATCCAAGTGTGGGCTGCATTTATGCCAGGCTGTGCACCCCGCCACCTCCTCCCAAAATCAAAGGACAGGTATAAATAAACCAATCAATACAGTGATTGACACAAGCCATGCAGAAGAAAACCTCATCCATCCGATGACTCCCAGGTAGCTCTGGCTCCAGGAATTTGTGATGGCATTCAGATAATACATTATCAGTGGACCTCCCACCCTTAATTTTTAAAGAAACTAGATATATAAACTGAAAAGCCTCTTGTGTTGCTTATTGCTTTTGTGTGTGCTCTCCTCAAAGTAGAAAAAACAGCAGCATGCAAGTTGCTGGGCCCTTTGCCAATTTTAGGATCCTAGATTTATCTTATTATCTTCCAGCCTCTGGATTTGGCCCTCTTCTCACATAATATTGGAAATATAATTATAATTATTGTGCTTTAATATCATTGCAAGTGATGTTCCTCTGCCACTGATGTTTCTGCATATCTCTAATAGAGTTACTGGTTTGCATGTCAAATAATAATATGTGGCATTTTATATATATATATATTTTTAGTGTTGCTATTGATTCGCCTACATTGGATTGTATGCAATGGTGGTCCTACTCTAGAGTAGGCTCACTGAAGTTATTGGACATGACTAGCTTATGTTCACTCATTTCAGTGGGTAGTATTCAACTAAGGTTTACTCAGAGTGCACCCACAGAAATGAATGGAACTTAGTCTTGTCCAGTAACATTACTGCGTTTAGTCTGAGTAAAACTTAGTTGGCTACAACCCTTTATTTCAGTTATTCTTTTAACAACTCTTCGAAATTTGCCAATCTTTCTATCTACATCATTGCAGCAGCACTGATGGGGAGAGGGGAGTCAAATGAGCCAGACAGATCAGTTTGCTGTATCTAAAGTCAAATTATTGCCATACTCAAATGATCATTACTTCTGCATTGCAGGTAGCTGGCCTAGATGACCATTCAGGACCCTTCCAATTCTATGATAATCTAACTCAGTGTTTCCAAAACATAGGTTTCCAACTGTTTGGGACTACAGCTCTCATCACCCCTAGCTAGCAAGACCAGTGGTCAGGGATGATGGGAAGTGTAGTCCAAAAGCAGCTGGAGACCCAAGTTTGGGAAACACTGATCTAACTAACCAATGATTTTGGCATTTATGAGCAATACGTGAGTTTGCATGCTACCATATCCTCCCCCCCTCCTTTGTATGCATGAGGAAAAGCTTTCACTTTCACCTTGGAACTAACAACAGTTCTGTATTATGTATGAACTAAGGGAACTGTGATTTATTCTAACCAAGGTTTGCCAAACATTTCATCTTCAGATCTGAACTGAGTATTCAGCATCAACATTTGCAGAATGGGGAATGGTGCGTTAGCCAATTCTTATAAGATACAAAAGTATAGCCATTAGCTCTGATGCAAAGCTTCAGATGCAGTTTGAAACATGGAACTCCTGCATGTATGGTTTGCCTATTCAGTTTAAGGGCATGGCAGGAGGAGGCAGGAGGCCATACCTCTGCAGATAAATAACTGGGGCCAGCCTATCCATGTAGCAGCCTGATATACACCTTGGATCCTTCATGACTACAGCAAATCACTGAACCAGAGGTTTGTGGGGGACATATTATTACAGGAACCTAAGTTCCACACTGGAACTTTTAATCATAAATAAAACATTTGAAAGAACAGATTGACATGTTTTGCATTTTCTCCTTAGCTTAATTTGTGAGAACCTGTATGCTGTCCCTGCTAAATGACCATTGGCCCTTTTGAACTCATGAATCAATGTGTGAATCATTTACTCCATAATTAATTCCCAGCTAATTAGCCATAAATGGCTTTGACCATGTCCCTCAAATATCAGCAGTCATTCTGAGTGCACAACCTGTCAATCAAAAGGAAATCTTTTAAAAGAAGCACAATACTACTTGTGGATGGATTATTAAAAATCCGTCTGTATACGTCTGTACATGTTAAATTAGTGGAGGTTGACAAGAAGAAAAGTTGCCTAAGCAAAGCATAGTTCAAATACAAGCGTATAAGAGAAGAATATGGCAGATTTATTTATAGACAAACAATACCCAAGTGGGGCTTTTGGGGGAGGGTGTGAGGTGGGGATGGGGAAAATTAATTCAGTTCACATTTCAATGCAAACATATCTAATCTTGCACTTCTGAAACCAATATGTAAACAAAAATGGAGCTATTCTTCAAAATTTGCACTTCTCTGAATTTTGCAATGAAGGGATGACCCATAAAGTGTTAGGATTTACACCTGTGAATTGGAACTTCTCCCTTCTGCCTCTGTGCACACCCCACACCTGCCCAGATCTGATCCAGAGGGTTGGGAGAACCCACAGAACAGATTTAGGAAGCGTTCAGGTTGGGAAGAGGAGATCCTTACTCGGTGGTGCTGGTGGAGGAGAGGTGGGGGGGGATTCCATTGCAGAAGTGTAAATCCTTGCACTGAGGGGACCCCTTATCTCCAACCAAAAAATGGATACAAAAAGGTGTATATATGAACATAACATACCCACCGTAATGAATTCTATTATGGGAAAGTGCTTCCAAAAATATGTCAGGCAAAAATTACGTACATGCAAAATTGCAACATTGGGACAAATGCACCCTAAAAATGTGAATTAATTTCTATGTGCTCAAGCAGATTCAAACAAATAACAAACAGATGGAAATGGGTGCAAAAATAGGCAAACGGAATTTTAAAATGGGGCAGGGGATGGTTAAGAGGCAGAGAGAAAGCCAAATTGACATATTCATCCATCCCTGGTTTTGAGGGTGAGCAGCCCTACCTGACAGGAACTGTGGATATTTTGAAAGTGCTGTCTTAATCTAGAATTGCAGGCTGCAGAATAATTGTCAAGTGTGGGGGATACAAGTGTGCTTCATGCCATTCCAAGTTTTAGGGGAAGGGTAGTACATCAGTTACATAGCATCTGCTTTGCATGAGAAAGGTCCCAGGTTCACTCCTGGCATCTTCTACTGTCAGGATGTTGTTGGCGGCTCCTGGCTGGTTGCCCAGGAAAGTATAAAGACAAGGGAAATTTTCTTACCGTCCGTTTTTATTTCAATCTTTACAGAGAGAGGCTATGGAACCCAGCCACTTGGATAATGGCGTTGTCCTGAGTGAACCTCCACCCCTTCTCTCCCACTGCCTCATTTGTCACCATTATCATCTCCTCTGCGTGTGCTGCTAAGTGCCCTCTGTCTTTGAGCTCTTTGCTCTCCTACTTTCAAGGCTCGCCAGGTTCTGGGAGATGGAGGGTCTGGAATGCTTTCTAATGTGTGCTGGTCCCGGGGAGGGTTACCGTGCAGCGTGGTCTGAGTCCGGTCCTGGGTCGAGGGTCTGGAGGCTGTCTGTCAAGGGCAAAGTGGGGTCCAAGGCAAGGAGCCGGGCATGGTCAGGAACTCCAAAAGAGCAGGTCAGGGTGCTGGCAGGAACAGGTTTCCAGCGATGTTGCTCCCGCAACCGGGGACTGGGCTGACTGGCCTTTATCTCCTCTGGGGCCTAGGGCGGTCCCAGCCCACAGGTGACTCGCCTCTCCTGGCCTTAAGGCAAGCACTCCTCCTGATAGAACTTAGTTCCCTCCGCCTCTCTGCCCTGAGCCTCTGCAGCTCAGGAGAGGCTGGAGGGTTACTGGACCCAGAGGCAGCCTCACCTTCCCCTGACAGGGCTGGGAGAGGAGCACCTGCAGGCAATGGATCCTCAATCACCCCCAGAGCCAGAGTGGATTCATCTGGTGTCTGCTCCTAGGGATCCGGCACAGGTCCGGGCCCTTCAGATTCAAGGCTCAGCCGGCCCTGGAGGCGGGGACTCCTGTGCAGGCTGGGATTCCTCCGGTTCAGCCTCTGAATCAGATTCCCAGGCCATCACATAATGACAACGTGTCAGCCAGTTGCTGCTCCAGCTCTGCCTGCTCCTCCTCTCCCATTATTTCTCAACTTTCCCCCTCATCTGCCTATGAGCTGTGACCTCCAGCAAACCACTGTTGTAAATCTATACTGTCTTCCTTTTCCTCCTTCCTGGAAGGGTCAGGATGGGGAGGCGGTCCCCACTATTCCTCCTTTGCCCAGTCCCAGACACCTACAGGGCTGGGAGGGATTCCCTGTGTCTGAAATTCTGGAGCACCACTGCCACCATAGACAATACTAAGCTAGAAAGGCTGTTTCTGATGTCCCTGTGTCCCTGATGCATATTTACACTTGTAAACATGGTTCTGGAATGATGTATGAGATAAAATGATGGGGGCACTTTGATACTTAAAAAATCTGTGGGAAAGGGTTTAACACAGTGCTTTTTTTCTTAAAAAAATGTTTAGGGGTACTCTCATTTTGACTCAAGAAAATCACCATTTGATAGTTCAAATCTGGAAAAATAAATACAGTGGTACCTTGGGTTACATACAATTCAAGTTACATATGCTTCAGGTTACAGACTCCGCTAACCCAGAAACAGTACCTCGGGTTAAGAACTTTGCTTCAGGATGAGAACAGAAATCGTGCTCCAGCAGCGCAGTGGCAGCAGGAGGCCCCATTAGCTAAAGTGGTGCTTCAGGTTAAGAACACTTTCAGGTTAAGAACGGACCTCCAGAATGAATTAAGTACTTAACCCGAGGTACCACTGTACAGTAAATGGACAGAAGTACAAAGATTCACAAAATGTTTAGGGGTATGCGTACCCCTGTGTCCCAACAGAAAAAAAGCACTGGTTTAACATGCAAGCACATTCCTGCCCCTACACTCTAAATTGTCTCCTCCCAAAGCCGATGTTTAGTAAACAAAAGCAGTCATTGGGTTTTATTTTTAACCCCCACCCCCAAAACATGTATTTATGTGTAAGATCAAATTCGACCCTCCAGAACAATGTGTTCCTGAGGTGACATTACAATGCTTATTTTGTGAGGCCTCATTGACACATGCAAATTATCAGCCGGTGTCATTATCATTGTGTGACAGCACAAGGCACTCATCTTGCATGAGCTGATCAGGCACTAAGCCTGCCTACATGACAGGTTGCCATGCAATGATTCAAGCCAAGTTATGAAAGAACAAAAGGGAAGCTGGGAACCAATTTAGGACATTCCACCCTCCAGACAAGTAATGCAAATAGGTTCCATGACAGGATTTCACACATTTGTAAAGAAGAGAGAGAACAGGCCTTGATAAAAGGGGGGGGGGGTCTACTAAGCTCTGGGCCCTTCTTGAAACTTTAAGGCAGGTGGTCTATGGGAGTCACCAGTTTAATTCACGGTGGTGCAAATGGAGAAATGTAACACGTATCATATCATACATTAAAATCATATCATACAGAACTCTGGGATCTGTAGTGTACCCCTCAAATGACCACAATTCTCAGCACCTTTAATAAACTACAGTTCCCAGGATTCTTTGGGGGAACTCAAAATCAGGTGCTTGAAATGTATTGTGTGCCTGCTTTGAAATTGTCATTTACAACTTTTATGGCTGCAGTGTAGAGCCACCATGATGCGGGTGGTTTAGCAAACAATCGCCCTGCCCAATTAACACTGGGAATTTTAGTTTTGTGAGGGGACTAGGGGCCTCCTGCCAATTTTCAGCACCTTTAATAAACCACAGTTCCCAGGATTCTTGGGGGAGGGGAGCCATGGCTGTTAAAATGGTGGTAGTGTAGTCTTTTAGATGTATGGCGTGGATGTGACCATAATCACCAAAAGACTTTAAGCCCAGGGTTAGGGAACACGACTACTCTCCCCACCATTCACCCCAGCCCTCCACTCCCTGTAGACACCTTTGCTGGGAGATGGAATAAGATTGCCTGAAATGATTTGGGCATGGTGTTACGCTCACAAGCGAAATAAAAAAAGGCAACCTTTGTCGTGAGGAAAGAAGAGCTTCCTCTGTATGAATAAATACGTTTGCAAAGTTTCTTTGTGAGAAAGTAATAACGACATCTCTTGTCAGGATCTGAAACGTGTTGTTCCTCCCCAGCCTCCTTCCGAGAGAAATAAATCTCCAGGGTCGTGATGCTCTGCCTTTGAGGAATTGACAAAGCTCCAGAGATTCCTAGTTTAAAAAAGGCCCGCTTGCCATGTTTATCACAAATGACAAGAAGGAAATGCAGAAAAGGCAGGCACTGACATGCACGGTCGGTGTTTCTCATTTGGGAGGCGGAATCAAAAACCTGACTGCTATGATGTGGAAACTTTGACCTCGTAAACATGGCTGGGAAGTGAGGAAGAAGGATAAGTTCTACTAAGGCCCTCCAAAAAAAATAAAACTGTTCAGTAAGTTGCATTTGCCTTCTTGGGGAAACTTCAGCTTATTTTCGTACGGTGGCCACATGCTCACAAAATGCATTACAGCCCATTTTGCGTGTGTGCTTCATCACTGGGGAAGCAGGAATAATAATATTTTAAATGACTGCCCCGCCCCAAGCAAACAGGCCAGGCTCTCACATCCCACAACCCCACAACCTATTCCTATACCTGTCTAAAATAATGCCTACCATAATTCCTATAACATTGCACTTGAGGAGAAAACAAAAACCTGACATCCACTCCTGACATTGGATCATTCAGTAGCCTTTACTGACAACGACCCTATGAAGCAGGGGTACATAGGGTGAACCTCTTTCAGACAACAGTCATATTGGCATCCGGTCAACCTTCCAGGTGCAACAGGCCAGTGTTGGGCATGACCAATGATGGAAGTGGGCAAGACAGCAAATATAAATGTTACCTTTGTACAGTGAATTAGTTTCTATACATACTCACAAACCTTTCTCTTATCTTTCATGTAGGCATTTTTTTAGGCATTATGGGAGTTCAAGGCCACATTCCAGTCCAGTGCTGGAAACACTCAAGTAGGTCTGGCAAGGTATGTGAATTGGGGAAGGGGTGCAATTCAGGATGGGTATGGCCTGGGGAGAGTGCTGGGGGCCAGATGAAGAGGTTTCAAGGGCCAGATTTGTCCCTTGGGCTGAGGTTCTCCATCCATGTTGTATGAAGGTGCTTGTGATCAAACAAATATTTTTTGCAACGAAAAAGCTCATTTTGATACAAACTCATCATCATGATCATCCGTTATAGACAAAATAATTTAGACAAGGAGAAGGCTACCAATGGCTTCTAGACATGATGCCTATGTTCTGCCTCGGCGATTGGAGAAAGCAATGCTTCTGAATACACCAGCTGCTAGAAACCATAGGAGGGGAGAGGCCTTTTGTGCTCAAATCCTGCTTGCTGGTTTTCCTCAAGCATCTGGTCTGCCTTTGTGAGAACAGGATGTTGGACTAGTTAGGACACTGGCCTGATGCAGCAGGCTTTTCTGTGCTAATGTTCCTAGGTAGAAAAGGGATTTTGCTTTTTCTTTATGCAATTTTGCAGGTTAACATTGGATGGGACAAAATCAAAATATTACGGCATGTGTGAGTGTGTCAGAAGAAGTGGAATGGTCTGGAACTTGAGGATCTGTATACTCTCCTGCCATCCTCCTCCCTGCCCAATATGCCCCATTATTCACCTTCCAGCACTGAAGCTGTGTTATAGGGGAACCAGCCAATGATCATTTTGCAGTCTCACAAAGGAGATGTACGAGGTCATGATTCTCTCTCTGAGGGTGGACTTCTGTATCCACCCATGGAGATGGATATCTGAAGAACCTAAGGCCCCTGGGCCACCCTCCTTAGGTAAATAGTATTTTCACATAAGAAATTTAAATTGAATATGAAATGGTTGTGAATATTAATAAATAAATAAATAAATAAATAAGAGGGCGAAGTAGTCAGAGGAGCAATATTATAGGATAAGTGGTATGCCCCAAAAGAAATATAGTTGCCTTAAACAGTCATTTTATAGCAGCTGCATGAAAGGTGGGCAGGAATAGGAAATGGGGAATTGTGACCATTTCCCAACAATATTTGGACTGTAATATCTTACTGAATATGATTATATAGATATTCAAAGTTATGGTTGAGATTGGCTAATATGAGCTCTGATATGAGATAGGTATCAAAAAGGAAGCGAATACAGGAGAAATAACCTAACTTGCCCTTACTCTACAGTGGATTGCTATAAAATCCCACTAAGGTGTTTCTTTGGAGTATTTTAGGTGGGGTTTTAAAATGATAAAGTCCCATCCAAGAATAGTCTAAGAAATATTATGGGGAAATTTTATGGTAATAAACAGAGCAGAGCAGGCTGAGGAATGTATTGCCAGGGAGAGAAATCAGTTCTACTTTTACTGTAATGTCAGAAGTTGTCAAAACTCCACATATTATTTTAAAATATGCTCTTAAAATACAGGGAGAAGCTAAAAAAAGAGAGGTTAAGATTCTTCAGCTAAGGTGGAATATGCTTGAAACACACGTGGTAGATTAGGCAAAAATGAATTGGAACTCTTGTTCACCTTTTTTGCAATATTCTAGGCTTTGTAATGAAACGCGGCAGCCAATGGCATAACTGATAATGGTTTTGGAAAAAAGTGGTCCAAAAGTGGAGCTGTGAATATTTTGAAAGTGCTAGAAGTACATGTTGCAGAGTACTTGTGAAGCCTAGATAATCCAAGAATCATTGGATCCACCATTGCCTCCATCCCTTTCATGACCAGGCACCCTCCCTGTGGAATACCCTTCCTTCAGATGTCAAGGAGATGGAGTACAGTGGTACCTCGGGTTACATATGCTTCAGGTTACATACGCTTCAGGTTACAGACTCTGCTAACCCAGAAATAGTGCTTCAGGTTAAGAACTTTGCTTCAGGATGAGAACAGAAATTGTGCTCTGGTGGCGCGGCGGCAGCGGGAGGCCCCATTAGCTAAAGTGGTGCTTCAGGTTAAGAACAGTTTCAGGTTAAGAACGGACCTCCAGAACGGACTACTTAACCCAAGGTACCACTGTACTATACAACTTTTAGAAGACACCTGAAGGCAGCCCTCTATCAGGAAGTTTTTAATGTTTGATGCTTTATTATGTTTTATTTATTTTGAAAGCTGCCCAGAGTGGCTGGGGAAACCCGACCAGATGGTCGGGGTATTATTATTATTATTATTATTATTATTATTATTATTATTTACCCACCTGAAGAATGCCACAGTTCAGGGTCTAATGTGTACAGAAGAACCTCCAATAGCAGCAGCAAACTCTGTGGTGGACGTGTCCCTTTGCGGGTGAAACTCTTCTCTATCATCAGAGAGTAACTTCTGTTCCTTCCTTTCCCCTTCCAACTACATGATCTAAGAGTTACGACCACACTGCAAAACTCCCAATACTTCTCAGAGACGTTCCACATAGCCATGATATAGGCAGCCAACAACCAGACCTCATGAAAGTGCTGAACAACATCTCTGCCTCCCTCCTCGGCATATTTGATGGTGAGCAACAACTTTTCCAATGCTTCCCCATTAACTGAAAGAACGTCTCCTGCCAGGCCGAACTTCCTAGTTTTTAAGCTAATCAGATTGGGCTCTACAGCTGATTTCAAAGTCTGCTGAATTTCTAAGCATGGGGGCCTAGGGAAGGGCCTTCTCCTGTGGTCGCCCCATCTGTACAGAGTGACGTTATCTTGGAGATGTATCATGCTTCAACAATGCTGCCTTTCAGTTAGCAAGTGAAGATGCACCTCTTTGCTCAGGCCATTGGGAAGAGGTCAGGTGCATACACAGGAAGCCGTCTTAATCAAAAGTCAGGCATTTGTTCATCTAGCCCATGGTTAGGCAAACTAAGGCCCGGGGGCCGGATCCAGCCCAATCACCTTCTAAATCCGGCCCGCGGACGATCCGGGAATCAGCGTGTTTTTACATGAGTAGAATGTGTCCTTTTATTTAAAATGCATCTATGGGTTATTTGTTGGGCATAGGAAATTGTTCATTTTTTTCTTCTTCAAAATATAGTCCAGCCCCCCACAAGGTCTCAGGGACAGTGGACCGGCCCCCTGCTGAAAAAGTTTGCTGACCCCTGAGATTCTAGCCCAATATTATCTGCACTCTCCAACAGCGAATTTTCAGGATTTCAGATAGAAGACTTTCTTAACCTTGTCTCAGTATTCTGGGGGTTGTATTTGGGATGCTTCTGAGACTGCTATGAATTGCAGTTTGTGTCTGATTTTAATTGTCCCTGCTGCTATTTGCAGTTTATTAATGATGTTTATTCAAGATATTATTTGTTTTGTTGGTTATAGATTGCAATGACATATCATTCCCCCCCACCAAGGGAGGTAGAGTCAGAAGTCAGCTACAGGCCCAGAATTATCTAAAGTGACATTGACAACTGCATTTAACTGCCTCAGAGAATTGCCTCATGTAAGGAAAAAGACCTATGATACAATACCAGAAGTGTATTAAGTTTTGTAGCATTTAAGTATATGAGAAATGAAAATAAATAAATATAAAAGGCTATTAAAATAAACTGGTATGTGAATGCATGTGAGGTAAAATGTCTCTTGGATGTATAGTGTACACTGAATATTTTATTACATGCACTATATAAATTAGCATAGAGTACTATTTTTTAAACAAATACTAATAGAGGAATTGAATACAGATTTGTCAACCTCATGGTCCCCCCCCCCCCCCCATTTCTTTGTGCTCTGGAAAGATGTTATTTTAATGAAATATTTATCTAGTCTTTTTAAAATACAGATTTTGGCCGAAAAACACTGACTGCTTAATGGGAAGGGTAAAGTTTAATGAATATATAAAAGGACTTCTCATAAATATCATAAAATTCAGTAACAGATATTGCCAGTTTAAATTAAACCAATAAAGTACAATGGAAAGGGCTCCATAAAAAATTGATTGAAACAAAATGAGAGATGTGCTGAACATGTTGAGTACAATTCTGTTTCTCGGCCTCTGGAACATGCAAGAAGTGAGCCAGAAGTGTCAGATTGTGGAGCGGGCCTAAAGAACTTGTAACCTACCAAGCTACATGTGGTCTACCAGCTGTGTATTGTGACCTGCCTGGTGCTTGATAATTCCCTTGTATTTGTGGTTTTAGGTGGGCCTCATCAACAGCATAGCAGTGGGTTGAGATTGGCTCAGTGGACCCCATGTAAGGTAGACCTGCACTATAGCACCTATCTATCATGAAGGACCTATGAGCTCCATCCCAAAGATTCCTAAAATGTTTAGCCAATTTTCAATCTACACAAAAAAAGTAATAGTGAGCTGACTGTAGTAGCCATGACCCTCATAACAGTGATGTGGTGAGGAGCATTCAAAGTCCATAAAAATATATTAGCAGGTATATCTGTCTAAAGTTTCCATCTTGGGATGTTCCTCCTCAGGTGAAACCTTTAGAGGAGGAAAGCAAAATCATTTTCACGAGACTGGCAAAACTGCCCAGGTGAAATTGATGCATGTCTAGGTGTATCCAGTGCAGATTGTGCTGAACCATTGGTTCATTTACCTGGGTACCAGTTGAAGTATGTATCTCCGACAGAAGAGAAGGACAGCCTTTTATCCCATATTTTACTCTACCACAGAAGAGTTCACCATGGCTCCATAGTGTTCCTTATTTTTATGAAATCTGGAACTTAATGTACCTACAATGGCATTGCTGATTGATGATCGTGGAACCATTTGCACATGCCTGCTCGTTCCTCACTGATGACAACATCAAGTGACAATTTGCATGGGTAAAAAAAGGCATCACATCTCAAACGCTGTAACTCTTCAATGGAAGTGGTTCATACATTTAGATGCGAGTCATATTCAGTAATCAAATCATGTAGGTGCATGTGGGAAGCAGCTCTGTGTGAAAGATGAATCCACAGCCATCCATTCTGTCCCTTTCAGTTACGTTAGCATGGCATGAGGGATGCTGACAGGGATGAATGGTCTATGGTACTATAGTCTGTGTTGTTTGTGCATAACTAGCCTCAGCCTCATTCCTCAAAAAAATCTGTCATCTATCATTATTATTGTCAGTTTGCAGTTGCCATAAATGTTGCATTGCTTACTTGCATGACCTGTAACACTACAAGCCTAACACAGCCCATCAACCGTGCAATGTGGCCTACCGGGTAATTGAAAGTAGGCAGCAAAACAGTGCGCAGCCATTAGGGATGGATGAATCAGTCCATTTTGGTTGCTCTCAGTTTCTCATTTTTCCAAATTTAAATACAATTCTCCACATTTCTGCATCAATTTGTGGTTGTTGTTTCAATCCTTGTGGGAATCCATCATTACTTTAAGGCACATTTCTCCCAATACACACTTTTTAAAAAGCAATTTCGCCTAATATTGACATTTTGGCAAGCAATTTCCCCTAATATAATGTAATTTTATACACACTTTTTCGTTGGGGAACTCTGTGAAAGTGCAAATTTCAAAGGACTGCTGCATTTTGGTTTATGCATAGCTACTGGAAAGCGCAAATACAGTATGTTCATACCAGAGATTTAATGTTGGGGGGCTACTGGGGCGATTGCCCCGGGTGCAAATTTTTTTAGGGGTGCACCTCTGCATCTGCTGCCCTGCTCAGAGGCACTCCCCTCTTGCTCATCCACCTCAACTGAGCAGCACGCCAAGTAGGAGCTGGGAGAAGACAGGCCCTTGCATCGCTAAGCTGTGCGGTGTCCCACGCTGGAAGAGGAAGGCGGGCAGATGGCGAGACACGACATTGGTGGTGTTCCAGCCCAAGGAGAAATGCACACATGTCCTGCTAATGCTCCACAGCTCCATCCAACAGCAGCAGCAGTGCTAAATGGGGACATTGGTTGGGGAGTTCAATACTTGCATTAGGGGGGCACAATACTTTCCTTGCCCTGGGCACTGGCATCCCATGCTATGCCACTGGTTCATATGAAAATGCAAACTGAATCAAAATCCACCCCCCTCAAAAAAAAAAAAAAAAATAGCCACCATACTTGGCTGGTGGGTGATCTTCAGCTCGGTGGGTCACAAGTTATATAGGCCTAATTCTAAATCTTTACTGTGACAAAAACAAATAGAACGGAAATGGGAATAATGTTCTTTGGGTGATGTGACACCCACATTTCCTCACAACACCCTTCTGTCTTTAGGCTACACCACTCTGATTGTGGGAGTGTCGGTAAAAGCATTATTGAGGAATTGTCCTCAGTAATTAAATTAAAGCTACTTTGGGCTTGCTAAAATGCAAATTAATCTTTCACGGTGGCAACATCGTATTTGCAAACACCTGGAGGGCGGAAGGAAGGCAGTAAATCATTTGGAAATTTAATACATGTTTTAACCTATAAAACAATAGGAGAATACTTCAAAGGGGTTCCACATTGCTGCTCTGCTGTTCTTGCCAAAGCCACATAAGCCTCAAAGCTGCTTAACAATTCCACAGTGGAGGGAAAAGGTTTGTCAGGAGAGCTGTACCACATTTTGGAGTATTTTTTTATCCTTCTGAGCAAGGAGTGGATAAAAGAAGATCTCTCTGGAAAGGAAGGCATAAAACCCATGAGCTCTGCAAAAGGAAGCAATCCACAGTAAAGCCCAAGCCTCAGGGCCAATTTAGACAACACATTCAGAGATGTGGCTTTCTCTCCATTGTGGCTTTCTCCCCCTGCGAAACCAGGGAAGTGGTCATTTTAGTGATGCACTAAAAAGTTGGTCAAGCTCACACAACATGGGTGGGGAAGTGGGTTGGATGTAGTGGACAATGCAATAAATGTACAGTATTGGCCCATGGTCATACAACCTTCTCGGTCCTCCTTTGATTCAAGCAACAAAATGATCATAGTTCAAGGACATATTCCAGCCAGGATAAAATAGTGAAGGCAGGTCCAAAGGAAAACCACACACATTTGAACGGCAACACCCAGCAACTGGGGGGCAGTCTCTTCAAATATTCTACTGGTGGAGGGGAAGAAGTCCCCTTGGCCCCTAGGAGTTGGCTTCTATGGTGAAGGATGTGGGAAGAGGAGAAGGATTGTGGCTGGGATGGGTGTGTGGCTTGAGGAGAGACCTGAGGGCCAAATCCCAAAGCATATTTCTCACTCCTTTCTCTTCTGAAATTCAGACCTTTGGGGGCTCATCCACTCTTCAGGAGATTGCTTCATGGTCCATACATCACCAACCCACCGGTACTGGACAGATTATTATCTTGGAATCTTCATAAAGTCTACCAAGGACTCTAGGAACCTCAGTTTGAGCCTCTATATTTGGTCTTCTTCAAAATTAAGACCCTCAAAGTAATCTACTTGATAGCCATGTCTCACAAAACCTCAGAAGCAAACGCACTGTCTATAGGGAACAACATCTGCATCTTCCATTGAGAAAAGCCTGTATTTCATCCCATAGTCAACACAACATTCCACAGACAACAGGATCCAAGACCCCTCCCCCTTTTGTCGTAAGTTATCTCATCCAACAGAGAAGGCCTGGAACATAATAGTAAATAAAGTAACCCCCATCTCACTGAAATAACTGGTTTGTCTTACTGACATAAACACTAACACAAATACACACACACACACACACACACACACACACACAACCATTCTCTTTTATGTTGAAAGCTTTCCCCCCTCTGAAGGCATACAAAAATAATTTGCTCTGATATTTCCATTTTTCTAGATTTCTTTTCCATTGCCAAAGTTTCATTTTGCTAGGGAAATTAGGTGCAGAGAGAATTTTTATCTCTCAGCCGAGCTCATTAAAGAGAGCTAGTTGTAAAGAAAACCATTTACAATAATGAGGCGGTCCCTTTTGACTTTGTTGATGGCTGTCAACCACCGCTATTCTTTTTCTTAATAGGTAGTTCAGTTCTCTAATTAGGACTGTCATGATTTTACATAACCTGTAGCATATTGAGTGCCTGGAGTTTTCTCTCCACTGTATAGACTTTTTTATTAACTTTTTATTATTCCTGAAATACTGACATTGTTTCTGAGAAGAACTTCTGTACAGTGGTACCTCGGGTTACATAAGCTTCAGGTTATGTACACTTCAGGATACAGATTCCGCAAACCCAGAAATATTACCTCGGGTTAAGAACTTTGCTTCAGGATGAGAACAGAAATCGTGCTCCGGCGGTGCGGCAGCAGCAGCAGGCCCCATTAGCTAAAGTGGTGCTTCAGGTTAAGAACAGTTTCAGGTTAAGAATGGACCTCCAGAACGAATTAAGTATGTAACCTGAGGTACCACTGTAGTTAGAAATGACTAATTCTATGAATCATATGAATCCACTGATGAAGGGTAGTTTTGCAGTCATGTAGGGTAAGAAATCTTGGGTTGATGAAGGGCATGTGCATCACTATTCATGGATTTTGATGCTCTTCAGCAATGTTGTCTGAAGCAATAATAGTCTGGACTGATAGTTTGCACTGGAGAGTGTGGAGGAGGCAAAGGTGATCCCAGGTTCCTAAATAGGGGGTGTAAGAAGAGACAGGAGATCTGTATCACCTTGACATACACCTCTGTGATTTTTATGATAAAGTTTTCCAACCCCCCAAAAATGTACATATTAGGGAAAGCTGCACAAATACATTCATGAAAATACTGTATAAATGTGCATTATATTAGAGATAATTGCTTACAAAAATACCTTTATTTGGGAAAGCTGTGTACAAAAAAGGAGAAATTGTATGAAAATGTGTATGAAGTTTCATGTGCATTTTCTCTTCTCTTTTCCACCCCCCCAAAGAAAAACCACCCCAAACCTGCAAGCTATTGTGGAAATGGGACAAACTATACTTAAGACTGGAAGGAGAAAACTAAGAGAAATCAAAATTGACAGATATGTCCATTCCCTACTAATGCAAAAAAGCAGCAACACCATACCTCTAAAAATTCAATTCATAGTTTGACTAAACCACCCTATTATTACAAAGAAGAACAGAAGAAAAATGTGTGATTCCTTTCTCATTCAGTAGTGAAAAGGATGAAAGGATGAAAAGGCCAATTTATAGCAACAAATATTTCCATCTTTCATTAAACTATGGCTCCTAATAAGAATAAATAAGACAATTTTAGGCCATTAACCATCCCCTAATTCAGTGTCTGTGAAGACATTTCCCTTTGTATAAACAACATTAATGGTGCTGCGGGTGAAATCTCACCTGCCGTTATTTATGAATTTGTAGCATCTTGATGCATACATTAATCACATAATAACATACATTATCATTCCTACTATTGGCACCCAGAGGTTTTCTAATTTGATTTCATTAAGTGAATTTGGAGGTTTCAGCATGGGGTAGCACAGCAACTTGTCTACAGTATGTAATTGTTAAAGATACAGGGGAAACAGGCTGAATAGAAAATGAAAATGCAATTAACCTTCAAAGCTTTACTGAAAACCGAAAAAAGAAAGAAAGAAAGAAAGTTGAGGTAAAGCCAAGAAAGAACATTGAATTACATTCCCTGAACGTCTATAGATAACAACATCCATTAGATATTGAATCTACAGGGATACAGCTATATCTATAGTTATAGTTACACTATCTGCATCTTGATCTAAAATCTCTTATTTACAGGAGCTCATGTCCAGAGACTACAGAATTTGGTCTATGGTTTCGATTTCCCAGTCTCTTTTCAGTAATGGGCAAGCCCTTCTTATGGGCTTCTCATAGGCATCCAGTTGTATCTAGTTGGCCACCCTGAGACCAGGATTCTGGGCCTAATGAGCTAGTGGTCTGATCCAGCAGGTTCTTTGGTTCTTATGACTAAGTTCTCTATGCTTTTGACAGCTCATTGACAGGAAATAATTCAACAGACACAGCTCTGCCCGGGACACAGTATTGCATGAATCCAGAAAACACTGAAGTAGTTTTTCTCCTGTGTTTCAGTCACAATCCCAAGACAAACCCAGAGTTTGCTGGTTTTGATCCCCTCTAGAAGGTGAGGTGGACTACAGTGCAGCTTCAGAGTTAACCTCTCTCCTGGATGTCAAATCAAGATCCAGTAATGAATGAGTTGCTTCAATAAGGAGTCTATATACTGAGGGGTATACATGGTACGCAGTCATATTCTTCTGTAGGTCAGATGAGGGAGAATGAATGCAAGGAGAAATGGGCAGCTTAAAGCTTAAGGTCTGTTTTGAAACATGGCCGTGGATTATGACCTAACCCTGCAACTGAGTATGCCCTGTTGAAAAGTCCCATGAGCCAGTGCAACTGAGCCTCCTGGAAACAAGACACAGCCAGGTTGGGCCATTTGGCTATTATGAAAAAGTGATTAATCTGAGGATATTGTGCGGAAAGAGAAACCATTGTATCTGTCTATTCGGGGATGCCTGCAGTGGGTTGTCACAGGTCCAAGACATTCAAGGGGGTACTATTGAACTGCATCAGAATATAGGAGTTTGTTATAGGCTCACAGCACTGCCTCTTCTGTGTGCAGCATTGTTACTCTGCTCACATACACACTGCTTTACATACGTTTGGTGGTGACCAGCATTTGAAGACACAGGTCTGCTGCCATCACAGCTCTGCTTGGTTTTCCCATATAAATCAACTGAAAACTATAAAGGAGTTTGATTCTTTTGGTTCCTCCCCAAATCTGTCTCTTCATTTTATCTCACGTCTTCTACTATATTGATGCGTCTACATGCAAAGTTCCCTGGAGGAAGTGTAAAAATAGCAAGGTTACAAAGGAGACAGATATTTGAAGTATTTCAAAAGTACAGAACAGCCATCTTTCAAAAGTCCATTTCAGAAAGTGGGTTATGTACATTTCTGTGTTCAGGCGTAATGGAGACTTATACCTTTCTTTCTTCTCTCATGATCCTAGTAAATAGTTGCTGGTAGTTTTTTCTTTTGCTTTTTTTTTGTTTAATCTGGCTATTAAAAGCCTTGAAGATTTTCCTTCTTGCTTTTGAAGATTTTCCTTCTACAGCTACATCATTACTTTACAACAAGTTAGTTCGTGGGACACTTAGTTTTTGCTATTGTTGGCATCAATCTCTCTCAAATGCACACTCCAGTGGAGGATTGCACCTTTGGGAGTGAAATCAAAACTGTTGGAAGGTTACAGCACCTGCTTGGTTGTAGAAACCAATACAGCAGAGACATGTTTTGTTGCAGCTGGGGCAGATAAAGGAGTCCTGTTGTTCTGCTGCAGATGCACCATGATGTTTCTTCTCTCTATGCTCCTCCTTGTGGTCATTCCTCCTCTGGTCACTGCTAAGGATGCCTGACTTGATTGTGATCATCTGCAAGGGATTCTCACCTGGTGGGGTTTATTTTGTCAGCCTTGCAGATATTGCTGTGATGCAAAGCTGGTCTGCCAATGAGCCTGAAGCCAGCTCCCCATACAGCATGTACCTGGGGATCCTGCTATCTTCCATTCTGTGTACATGACCAATCCAGCATAGACACCACTGAGACAGGAGTGCAAACATGCTGGGAATGCAGGCTTGGAAGAGCACATTTGTGTTTGAGACTCTGTCCTGCCATGTGATGCCCCAAAAATGTCTTCCAAGTGTGTGGTCACCAATGCTGAGATGTGGAGTGCTGTCCTAAATACTATCCAAATCCATAAACGAACTAACACAACAGGATCCAGAGACCCATGGTTGAAGAACTTTGACCTATAGGAATAGTGTGGTTCACTCCCAACAGAGGTCTTCAAGAAGAGGCTGGACAGCTGTTTGGGTGAGCCACAGCTCTTTTGAAAATGATGCTGGAGCTTTGATTTATTCCACCTTGTACACAGCAAAATTCTGTTGTAGGCTGAGATATGGAATTGAGAATAGCACATAAACTGGAGTGACATGCAGTGATGCACCTGTGAATCATGCATTCAGCCGAGATTTTTCTGAGATGCTTTATTAAGGTACATTTACTTGAGTGTTCTCCTTCCCATTACTACTTCAGTAAAATATTTTAGCAAATGGAGCAGTGCCCATGCCATTCAGCTCAGAAGCTGCTGGTGGTGTTAATTTCACCAGACAACATGGTCATACTAAAAGGCACAGAGAAGCTGTGACTGTTACTGAACCAATACAGTGGTACCTCAGGTTAAGTACTTTATTTGTTCCGGAGGTCCGTTCTTAACCTGAAACTGCTCTTCACCTGAAGCACCACTTTAGCTAATGGGGCCTCCTGCTGCTGCCACGCCGCCGGAGCACGATTTCTGTTCTCATCCTGAAGCAATGTTCTTAACCCAAGGTACTATTTCTGGGTTAACAGAGTCTGTAACCTGAAGCGTAAGTAACCCGAGGTACCACTGTATGCGGGTGCCCCTCCATGTAAGGCCAAAAAGATGCCTCACATTTATGTTACTATAAAGAGCTGTTATACCCACCATCCTATTATTATTTTTTTGTATTTATGAGTAGCCGTTATCATGAAATATTATTCAAAGTCCAATAAACTTGGGTTTCGGCCCAGAGATGCAGATCTAACACAGATCCACATCCCAAAAGTCTCAATACACTATTGAAAATGACATGTTTACAGTTTTACCGTGTACTAATTATTTCTTTGAGAAGACAGTAACCATTAGAGGAGGATGGGGAAATAATTCGGAAATAAATGCAACATTCATTGTGGGAAGGGTTCCTTGTAAGGCATAAATCACATCTTGTATAAATGAAATATGACCTTAATAAAATGGGTGGGATTAAAGCTATTTGTTTGGTTTGTTTTTTTTTAATGCAGCACCTCAGTCTATGCGCTTCTGAACATGCACAGAGCACCCTTTCCCCAATGTTGAATTCTAAAATCACACCTGCCTAATGGCTCAGGAGTGTGCCAGGCAGAAAACCGCAGAAAAGCAAGGAAGTTCTCATCTGCAGACTAGGGGTTTCACACTTTAAAAGCTATAGCCTTTAAGTCATGGGGGTAAAGTTTGGGAAAGATGGAATGGAGGAATCAACTTATAGAAAGCTTCAGGTCACATCTGGACTTAGAGCAAGTTGCATGACATATGCCATTACTGCAATAAAATCATCACCCCACAGAATAACAAGGAAGAAGAAAAAGTCCTTTTAGTTCTCCCTCCCCTGAGAAATTATCAACTCTAAGGTTGCCTAGCAACAAAACCCCTGGACCTATTTGTCTGTAATTTGGAATATTTTATCTACTCAGCAGGGGCTAAATAATTACAGGGCCTGCAATTTCCATCTACATCTGTCAAAAGGGGTGGAAAACTATAACCTTAAATATACATATATCCCATAATACAGCGTGCAGAAAGCACAAAGCTTCATTTTTCCAAATCAGGACTTGCACCCCCAGCTAAATTGAAGTACTTTGGCTGAAATCTTGCTCTTTTCCAAAGTGTTCAAGTGGGGCTCTAAACCCAGTATCTACATAGCAAAGATAAATAAGAGAATAGTGGGGGGGGAATTAACAAGTCATCTGACTTAATTTCTCAAGCTGTAGTGATGTAGCCTCCAGAGGGAGAGAATTCCCCAATTTTGTACCACAGGAGATACATACTTAATAAGGAATTGTCAGCTAAGTCTCCCACGAGGACTTCTGTGCACTTGGAAGCTTATGCTGGAGAAGGTGTCCCTTAAGGTATGCTGTATTTAAAGCAGTGTTTGTAAAATATAGGACTATCGCTTAATATTGATACTTGGAAAACAATTCCTCCTATAGGAATTTCTGAATTCAGAATTTCTGAATTCAGAATTAGTAAACTAGACTCCATGATGGAAACAGATCTAGTGGAAGTGTCCAGAGCATGGCCCAGTCATATTGCATGGTTTCCGTTTCCGTTTCTGCAGACAGAGGATATTGACAAGGTGCTTAAGATAGTATGGCCTGCTACATCTATTCTTGATCGTTGCCCAACTTATTTATAAGACTTAGCCAGAAGGTGTTGACTGGGTGGGTCAAAGGGGTGGTAAAATGATTCTTTGCAGGAGGGGTAAATTCGAGATGGATTGAAAGAGGTAGTGTTCTGGCTCATCCTCAAAAGGCATTCCATGTGTCCCAAGGCATATGATAAATACCGTCTGGTTACAAATCTCCTCTTCTTGAGCAGTGTTCTTGAGAGGGTGGTGGTCAGGCAACCTCAGACATACTTGAAGGATATGGGTTATCCTGCTTTATATAATTCAGGATTCAGGCCTGGGTTCAACACTGAAATGACTCTGGTAGGCAGAGGAAAATGGGGAAAGTTTATTCTCTTAGATCTCTCTTTGGATTAAAGGTAAAGGTAAAGGGACCCCTGAACATTAGGTCCACTCTGGGGTTGCGGCACTCATCTCGCTTTATTGGCTGAGGGAGCCGGTGTACAGCTTCCAGGTCATGTGGCCAGCACGACTAAGCCGCTTCTGGCGAACCAGAGCAGCGCACAGAAACGCCGTTTACCTTCCCGCCGGAGCGGTACCTATTTATCTACTTGCACTTCTACGTGCTTTCGAACTGCTAGGTTGGCAGGAGCAGGGACTGAGCAACGGGAGCTCACCCCGTCACAGGGATTTGAACCGCCAACCTTCTGTTCAGTAAGTCCTAGGCTCTGTGGTTTAACCCACAGTGCCACCCGTGTCCCTTCTCTTTAGATTAGCTGAGATCAATAGATCACTGAACTCAATAGATCGCTTCATCCATAGCATCTATGTATAAACAGATGAGCAGAAACTGGATAAAGGTGAGCACGTATATAATGTGAGATTGGAAACATTTGTGGTCCCAGGGGTCACATTCAGTGGTAAGTGAATATATGCACCTTCATCCTCCCACACAAATAAACAGGTAGAGAGACACATGCTAAGTTGGATCAAGACTGAGTTATGCTTAGAATAAACCCTTTGAAATCAATGGGACTTATGCATAACTAGCACACCCCATTTTAATGGGTCTACTCTAAACATGACTAAGTTTGGAGCCAACCCACTATAAACAAACAATAGAAATTTTAACATCGCATAACCACTCGTATAAATGAATAACATTTCAAATGAAAGCCAATCACATCAAAGCAACAGACGGAGTGGCAGATAAAAGACCAACAACAATCAGCCGGCTCTTCTGAAATGTAGAGAGATGTGAAGGAAGGGAGATATACTATTTTCCATATACTATATTTACTATTTTCCAGAAGGAAGAAGAATCAGCATTGGCTGAAGGATCAGCCCCGTACCTGTCCCAGGCCACACCCCCGCCAGCAGCCCATTGGCCTGCAAGGCAGGGGTGGGCCAAAGACACCCAGTTACCAGGTGGGTGGCTCCCGGCCAGGTAAGCCCCTCAAGGGGTCACAAACTCCGCCCACCTGTTGGGAGGGGGTAAGCAGGAATTTCTGTATGATCCTAATATACAGATAGTCCTTGTTCATTGTTTAGCTCAGGTCTGCACAACTTGTTGCCCATAAAGCTAAGCACGGCTTTCACCGTCACCAAAGCAAAACAAAACAATTTATGATAGTTATAGTAATGTGTGTATTATCTGCCCAGGACTGCAAAAGAGGACAGGTTTCTAGCACCTTGCTGGAGAGCAAGATAGAGTTTGGTAGTACACAAGTTACACAAGTCTGATTTAGTCTATTGCCTTCAATGAGATTATTCAGTTAACTAAAATAAGCAGGATTTAATCTATAGTTAGAAAACACCAGCTGCTCAAGTAGCATCCTGGTAAGTACAGCATAATGATCTCCCTGGACCAGTTCAAAGCATCAACAGCTGCACATTAGTTTCCCAGTTTGCTTGCTGCCTTTTGCATTCTGGCTCCCAAACATTTGTTCAGTTTATAAAATGTTAGGCAAAGTATTGGTTGATTTGAGTCTACTTTCAATTTTCTCCCGCTTACCTTTTATGTTTAGCAGATGTTGGTAGGAAACAATTAGGCAATGAGCCAGAAGACTTAAAAACTTCAGCATTAAATTATAGCACAAATGCATGTGTGAAAATTTACATTAGACATTTTCTCAGAATAATTATGATACAATTGCCTAATAATGAAGTTTCTACATTTCTTCTAACAGATGGCCAGGAAGTTAAAGTATACCAGATCATGGTTAATCAGCAACCTTAATAACCATGGTATTCACAACTATCAATCTGTTCTTTTGTCTTAGAAGTTGGTAGAAGCAGTAGCTGATGCCAATCTGAGATCACATGAGTATTTATATAATTTTATAGTCTGGAGATTTCTAAGTATTTAGGACAATAAACAGCTTTACTACCATAGCGCCATAGACTGATCGTATGAAGCTCTGTCTCTCAAAGCAGAACCAGAAGGGTAGAAATCTGAAAAACAATGTGGAACAGGACAGGCAGAAACAGGCAGGAATTTGTTAAGGTTAAGATGCTGGAAGTCTAGAGAAATAAGTAGCAAGTATTTCAGGACCCTGGACAGAGTTCTCTCAAGTCTGTCTTCTTAACTTACTGCCCCTATTACTGCCTCACTACTTTCTCCTGGGGAAACCAAGCCTTTAGTGCTGAGCCACAACAAATGGCGACTGGATTTTCCACGGATTGCCATCCACTCCTTTTGAGTGCTATAGAGCGTGTTTTCCAGAGGGAAGTGGCAAGGCAAAGGCAAAAGCGCTTGGACCCCTTCCTACAAAGCACAGGACAAGCAGAAAACTTCTCAGACCCATACTTTCTTAGCATGGGACAAGCAGATGTGTGGATGAGGCCTGAGCCAATGGCTTCATTGCCTAGCTAACAAACCTAAATGGCCTTGGCCCAGTATACCTGAAGGAGCATCTCCACCCCCCATTGTTTTACCTGGACACTGAGATCCAGCGCCAGGGGCCTTCTGGCGGTTCCCTTACTGCGAGAAGCCACGTTACAAGGAACCAGGCAGAGGGCCTTCTCGGTAGTGGCGCCCACCCTGTGGAACGTTCTCCCATCAGATGTCAAAGAGATAAACAACTACCTGACGTTTAGAAGACATCTGAAGGCAGCCTTGTTTAGGGAAGTTTTAAATGACTGGTGTTTTAATGTATTTTTAGTCTCTGTTGGAAGCCACCCAGAGTGGCTGGGGAAACCCAGCCAGATGGGCGGGGTACAAATAATAAATTATATAACCTCAAGGGACCAACCTATCCCAGGCATGTTGCTTGCTTTGGTGCACTAGGGCCAAGGCAAGATCCCTGGCACTTGAGTATACTGGCCCTTTGCTGGATTAGGGCTTATGGTCTGCATTCTGTGTTCTGTGCTCAGGAGCATCAGGCATCTCAGTCTCAGAGGTCTCTAGCATCTTGGGCTAGCAGTTCTTTGCTTCAGTGGTGGCGCTTGGGTCCAGTGCCTCCCTTGTCAGCACTGCTATCCTCTCACTCTCTGTGTCTATGTGTGGCAACTGCTGGACTCCAGGATAATGTCACTGCCTTGTATTAAATCATACAATTAATGCAACTACATCAGTATTGTGTGTTCCAGCTTGCAGGTCACAGTCTGAGGCAAGCTTCCCAGCTCTGCTGTGTGAGATTCCTTTACCTAGAGAGACCACTGGGTTTTGTTCCTTGCCTCCTTTACCTAGAGATGCCAACATTTGAACAATGAGAAATTCTACATGCAATATAGTGTATACTCCTCATAAGTTATGCAATGTTTGAACAACTGTAGGGCTAACAATGCTTCTTGTTGAAGTCCTTCAAACACATTCAGACCTCTAGTCCTTCAGGTATATTCAGACATGCCCTCTTTTTGAGTTCTTAAGCTTTGGGGAAACCATGACCCTTCTGACGATATACTTCAGGGCAGCTGCCGGTTAAATTCAGCCCCAGTTTTTAAACCAAACCAGGATACTGATGTGGCTGAAATGCATTCTTCCCTGCTTCAGAATATTACCACTGGTAATTATTAATTCTCAGCGCCAACCTAGGGAGGCTTAAGGAGTTTGCAAATTATGAGAAAAACTGACACAACAAGGTTATCAGGTTTTTTATTCAATTTGTTTTGGGTGGGGAAAGAAAGGCTGGTCACATTTTAAATTCATAAAGCATGATGTGTGGAACATTAAAGAAAATGCACTTCCATCCCTGTTGTCCTATCAGTCACTTAACCAGCGGCCCAATTTTCAACCAACAGCCCTTTGAGAAAAGCATTCAATTCTGCTGTACTGCTAAAGTTAGAAGCCCAGGCTTCCAGTGGGATGTCATAATAATACCACATCAATTAACACAGCATTGCAGCCCTATAGGATAGCATGACCTTTTTAGTAATGCTTTATTGATGTGACAAACACAGAGGCAATATGGCCATGCATCTTAATGATGTCTGACCTAAATCTATATAATTATTCAGTAACACGCACTGCATTCTAAAGATATAAAGATATCTGGCCCCATTGCTTAAGAATGCAGCCCCTGCCGAGTCTAGATTCTTTAACATTACTTACTCCTCCCCACCCCACCCAGAAATTCCACTCAGGATCCTCCAGATTAATTTCAAATTTCACTTGGGTTAAATTGAGCAGCAACCATTAAGAAATTTCCCCTGTGTACAACTCCCGCGAGTTATGATGCTAATGTCAGTATAGAATTAAAAACATTCCTGACACATTTGAACACTGGAAAGTGCAGTGGCTAAGAATGTGTCAGGCTTGTCAGGGTTTAAATCAAGATGCTTTCTTCTCTGGGAATGCTGAAGGGCATGGATTGGGGACTACAGACACTTCCAGATATGACACTATAAGTCACCAGGGGAGTATGTATCTCAAACCAGAGCACTCAGTCACTAGGATCTGGCACTTTACCAGTCTGAGTAATCTGCATGTCCTATAAAACTGGCTAAGGGATGCAATGCATGGGTGGTATCTAGGCTACAGCAATTGTCAACTGGCCCAATAGGTACATCCCAACTCACTGAAGCCAGTGAAGCCTTAGTTTTAGGGTTGCCCCATCAGTCTGAAAACCTTGTTGCTTTGAGCAGCAACAGAAGACATCTGGTGCTAGAGGTGTGTGTTGGATTCAAAAGAATCCAAATTGTGAGGTGAACTGCCTATGAGGGATTTGTGGCTTGTCAGAGGTGAAGCAGGATTTGTACACATTAAAGCGGGGATCCCTGAATCACTCTTCGGTGATTAAAAAAATGCTGCAGACAAGCATCTGCTGACAGCAAAAGTATCAAAAGGAGAGTAAAGACTCTTAAAAAAAAAAAAAAGGCTAAAGTGCTGCATGCCAAATGGGACCAAGGAGTGGAGGCACATAGGGCGAAGAGGAGATGAGTGGGGGGAATGGGTGAAAAGCAGGAGACAATGTGAATGAATAGGGCAAAGAAACAGAAAAGGGAGAGGTCCTCGGCACTGGACCCCAGTATCTGGGCTGAACGATGGGGGTGGAGACGCTCCTTCAGGCATACCAGGCTGAGGCCATTTAGGCCTTTAAAGGTCAGCACCAACACTTTGAATTGCGCTCAGAAATGTACTGGGAGCCAATGAAGGTCTTTAAGGACCCATGTAATATGGTATTGGTGGCCACTCCCAGTCACCAGTCTGGCTGCAGCATTCTGGATATGTTGTAGTTTCTGGGTCACCTTCAAAGGTAGCCCCATGTAGAGCCCATTGAAGTAGTCCAAGCAGGAGATAACCAGAGCATGCACCACTCTAGTGAGACAGTCGGTGGGCAGGTAGGGTCTCAGCCTGTGTACCAGATGGAGTTGGTAGACAGCTGCCCTGGACACAGAATTGACCTGCACCTCCACGGACAGCTGTGAGTCCAGAGAAGCTGGATGGATCATGTATGGTGGGTCACAAATACACTATACATTTTTAGCACCATGATATCACTTTAAACAGTCATGACTTCCCCCCCAAAATTATGAGAGATGTAATTTGTCAAGGGTGCAGAGGATTATTTGAAGGCCCCTCTTCCCCTCCCGGAGGTATATTTCTGAAAGCTCCCTGTGAGGAGAGGATGTAGCTCTGGGAAGGAAATTGGTGCTTCTAACAAATGCTAGCACCATTAACAAACTACAGTTCCCATGATTCTTTGGGGGAAGCTATGAGCACACAGTGCTTGTGGCTTGTGAGAGAAAGGGAAAGAGTGTGTGGTGGCTCTCTTCGTGGTATGTAGCCCCTGGAAAAATTTACTCACCCCAATATAGACAGAAATACCACTGCAGGTATGACTCCCTCCATCATACACACATACAGTGGTACCTCGGGTTACATACGCTTCAGGTTACAGACTCCGCTAACCCAGAAATATTACCTCAGGTTAAGAACTTTGCTTCAGGATGAGAACAGAAATCATGCTCCGGCGGCGTGGCAGCAGTGGGAGGCCCCATTAGCTAAAGTGGTGCTTCAGGTTAAGAACAGTTTCAGGTTAAGTACAGACCTCCGGAACGAATTAAGTACTTAACCTGAGGTACCACTGTATGGCAAATAGAGCAGGGCTCAGAAGACCAACCAGTTACCCATGGCCCCAAATGGGTGGTGAGTGTACATAAATATCAGGCCCACATAATCCTTTGCACCCAGTCAATTCCCTACTGAAGTTTTCATCAAGTTACTATCACCACTTTCCTTTGTCAACATCTCCCACAGACTCTTCAGAAGCATTTCCATCATTCACAAAAAAAAGCGGAGACAAAAACAATTGGAGCTCATTGTCATTGAAAATATTAAATACATTTAATCTCTCCCCTACTGTGTTCAAATTGTTCCAGCTCATAAAAATCCTTTTTGGAATAGGCTGAGTCCTTGGCATATTTAGTTCCCATTAGGATGAGTTGTCTCTCTTCCTGGCAGTTTATTTCATTATGTAAATGATGTGTGAAGGAGACAATATAATGTATTAAAGTATAAATGGGCCCCCAAATCCAGGAGAGAATAAATTTGTTGTGTTATAGGTTGTTGTAGATATAAAAGATCATCCACTGCAGGGAACTGGTATAATGAATGATGTCGCAAGATTTGTGCTGATCTACACAGGCTGAGGATCCAGTAAATAGCAGAAGTCTTCCACAACCTGTGTGCTCTTCATTTGTCATCACCCACTGCCTTTCCATCACGTTTATGGGGTCACAGGCCCTAAACTGTGCAATCACCTGTATTTCATTAAATGCCTTGACTCCTCAGTGTGTCTCAAAGGTGTGTTCTTATACAGACCTACTAAAAAAAGTCCTCCCCATTGCATAGAATGGGGTTTGCTCCTCAGGTAAGTGGGTATAGGAAACCCTTCAAGTTGGACTCCACCCCCCCCCCCCAAGTTCTCCCATAAAACAAACAAATAAATGGACAACTTCCCAAGCCAAGGGAAGGGCTTTAGGAGGTGCCTCTTCGCACCCATCTCCATACCAGTCCTCTCACTATGAAAGTCATCCCAGCTGCCCAAACATACTGTACTTCCCCTCCCTGTTCTTCTGTCTTTACCTCCGTTTATAGGCAGAATGGACAGCAGTTGCATGAGAGGATAGCAGAGGATTAGGAATTTCTTCTGCATTTCTACCTCCTATTCATGTCTACTGCACTATGGGCAGTTAGTACAAGGAGCTTCTGTACATCTAGCAAATGGACCCAATACGGACTTAAGAAGAGCCTGCCAAATCAGGCAGAAGGGCCCATCTAGTTCAACATCCAGTTCTCACAATGGCCAACCAGATGCCCATTTTAACAACAACAGCAGCAGCAGCAGCAACAACAACAACAACAAGGCTCATAGGAAGCCTGCAACCAGAACCTAAGCTCAGGAGCAGTCTCCCCACCTTTGATTCCAAGCAATTGCTCAATCGCAGCTTCGCAAACCATGAAGCCAGGAAGATATGTCTGATATGAGCCAACAAAGCCATGCAGAGGTTCATGGGGTGAGCAAATGAACACACAGAAGTGGGATCAAGGTCACATCTGCTCAATCTGCCTCCAAACTCCATGTATTCCAGGTTGTGCTTGCAAAGGAGTCTATAACAATTGGCTGCTCTTTGTGCAAAAAGTGGCTTAAATATGGGGTGGACAATTGGGTGCAGCCCCAATCCCACACATTTATTTGTACTCTGAATAAACGCTTTCTACACAAGACAAACAGAGCCTAGGGCTTGCCGATCGGAAGGTCGGTGGTTTGAATCCCTGCGACAGGGTGAGCTCCCGTTGCTCAGTCCCTGCTCCTGCCCACCTAGCAGTTCGAAAGCACGTCAAAGTGCAAGTAGATAAATAGGTACCACTCCGGCGGGAAGGTAAACAGTGTTTCCATGCGCTGCTCTGGTCATGCTGGCCACATGACGTGGAAGCTGTACACCGGCTCCCTTGGCCAATAAAGCGAGATGAGCGCCGCAACCCCAGAGTCGGCCACGACTGGACCTAATGGTCAGGGGTCCCTTTACCTTTACCTTACACAAGACAAGCCACACAAAATTAGCTTTTGGAACCAGTTCATCCCCATTCTCATTGATGGGAAATTTGCAAATGTAGTCAATAAATTAATCCTGGTGATTGCAGATATAATAATCTGAGGAGAGTGTTCTTGTATTTATTAACCTTCAATCTCTCTGATTCTGTGAGGAAACTAGGCTAAGAGACTGAGGCATTTGCAAAGAGCTCCCCTGTCACTACTTACTAGTAGCTCTTTCTCTTTCCTTTAGCAAAAAAGAAAAGCCATCTGTTTAATTTCCAATATATGCATAAAGCTCGAATCTAAACCCACACATGAACAAAATTATTCCATTCTTTGTCAGGGGCTAGGGTCGAATATGATCAGTCCAGTATGATCAAGACAGGAGGTAATATCTGGAATCAGTTTGAGGTGGAGTATCTCAAGGCACATACAAATTTAGGAAATGCTCAGACAATTTTCTAAAGAAAAAAATACAGGTTTTATTAAAACACAATGGCCCAGAACCAGCTACACTATTTTTCATTTTAGTTTGTTATGTTTGTAATTTGAGCCTACCTCCCCCCCCCTTGATTTTAGGGCAATGGATGTGGGTGGCACTGTGGGTTAAACCACAGAGCCTAGGACTTGCCGATCAGAAGGTTGGCGGTTCGAATCCCAGCGACAGGGTGAGCTCCCGTTGCTCGGTCCCTGCTCCTGCCAACCTAGCAGTTCTAAAGCATGCCAGTGCAAGTAGATAAATAGGTACCGCTCCGGCGGGAAGGTAAACGGCATTTCCGTGCGCTGCTCTGGTTCTCCAGAAGTGGCTTAGTCATGCTGGCCACATGACCCAGAAGCTGTGTGCTGGCTCCCTCAGCCAATAAAGCGAGGTGAGCACCGCAACCCCAGAGTCGGCCACGACTGGACCCTTTACCTTTACCTTACATAGAACGTACCCCACAAGTGTCCCGGAAAAATTGGGACATCCTGTTTTTTATCATGAGAAAAGGCAACCATTTTGATTGCTGTGATCTCACACAATTCCCCCCCCCCCCAAAAAAAGCACTTTTTCAGGGCTGTGATCTTATGCAGCACTCAAAAACTTGTGGTTTGGGGTTCCATGCCTGTAAAATCAAAATTGTGCAAGATCATGGCAACCCAAAAGGCTGTCATGCCCTCATGACTAAACATGGGAAGATGGCATCCGGGAATATGTGTCCTGGATTTTGGTTTCAACGTGTTATGGGTATGCATAGTTCCCTGCCCCCTTTTATCCTTGCAACTGTCCTGTGAGGTGTGTTAGGCTGATAGAGGGAAACAGTTATATGTGACCGAAAGTGCAGTACAGATTGCAATGTAATCCACACTTCAGCTGAAATCCACAATGCACATCAATGTGCATGTTCACTAATTGTTTAGATTGTGGAATGCATCTAGATATACAGATTGTCCACAGGACCCACAGTTGATCTGTGCATGTCACTGTACAACAGAACTGAGAATGGTATTTGTCTTATACTGCTAATCAAATGTAAGGGGGGGGGGGAGCTGAAAAGAATCTGCTTCCTATAGCAAAATGGCTCGCAATGAAATTCCAGAATTGCAGTGTTTCCCTTCTCCCAACTCCAGTGCCCTGTTGTGCTTGTTTGTTTTCCCCTGGTACAGTCCTGTACACAATATGGAGAAAAATCTCACAGACACAGTTATGAACTTGCGAGTCCAAGTGTGTAAGATGTTTCCTTCCCACTTTTAACCTTGAATGTGTCTTCATATCTGCCTCAGAAAGGCATGCTAATCTTGTTGAAGCTTGCTCAGTGTTAGATTAATCCTTATAAAAACTAGCAATGGAAATTTAAATTATCAACCCTAAACCTTCTGACAGCTATATCAGAAGTCTAGAATTATAACAAAGGGCATGGGCATTAAAAATTAAAAAAGGTTGACACTCCCTCCCTCCTCAATATATGTATATATATTTCTTCACCATCGCTGTTTCATTATAGAGCTTCTGTGTTTCTGTGAATTTTATCCATGTTCAAATAAATAAATAAATAAGTGAAATATATATTCATTGACCCTTCTTAGTTTTTAGCATTGACTTGCTGAAAGAGGAAGAAAACACCTTTGTTTTTAGTGCCAGTGAGATTCCTGCATTGCAGGGAGTTGGACTAGATGACTTACATGGTCCCTTCCAACTCTACAATTTTACGCTTCTATGATTCCCCTAATACAGAACAATTGAACCAATTGCCCCAACAGCACAAACTGAAGCAGCAGAAAATTGTCATCATCACCAAATTTTTCCATAGTCTTTGTTTTAATTTATTTTAAAAGTTTTTTATTAGTGCAGTGTCAAACTCTCTCCTCCCTTTCTGCAACATTTTAACACATTCCACAAATATGTGGGAATTAGATTTTATTTAGGAAAAATAAATTAGCTTAATGTTATCTTTCACACCTGTGAAACTTAATAAATGATAGCTTATTTAGCAATTATACTTAATTCCCATTAACAGAGCTTATGCGAAAACTAGAGACTGGATTGTCAAACCCTTTTGGTCCCAGTCCCCCCCCCCCATTTCCCCTTCTATTAAATCTACACAAGACAATCTCTTAAAGTTTAAATAACAATAACTTTTACTCACAGTACCCTTGCACTTGTTAGATTAAATATATATGTACAAGGCAGGCAGGTACTACTTATGTTACAAATGTGTTACACAGACTTATCACCAAAAGTCTCACAGACTCTGACTAACTCTGAGGCAGGCAGCAGCAGAACTGAACAGACCTACTGCTCAGCAGCTCTAACAAGACAAAAAGACTGTTATTAACTGACATAACTGCACCATCTTACACAACTGCCTCAGGCACAAGGTGTATGTCCTCAAAATATTCTTTCCTAGAACTTTGCACGTCTTGTGAGTCTTAACCCTTAATCTATTCAGTTTGGATGCTGATACTTCACACGGCCTTCTCTCTGTCGCCTAAAGGCATTTCTCCATCTTCTCCACACAGAGGTCCTACTACTTGCTTGTTCTTCTGCTTGCTTCAAATATAGCTGAATTTTTAACCTCTCTTGCAAGCCTGAGTTCATTCTGAGCTTTAAACTGCCTGACCTTCTTCACCCTGGAATTGTCACCCTTTTGTCCGTTTCTTCTACACGCTCTTCTTAAATCTTAGCTCATCTGTAAGCTCCTTATGAAGCCACATTGGTTTGTTTAGATGCCTCCCACCTTTCTTTCTTGTTATCTGAATTTGTGTCTTCAATATTTCCCATCCATCTTAGACTCTCTTCTCTTTGAGTATTTCAGACCAAGGGCTCTCACCCAGTTGTTCCTCAAGCTTTCTGAAAGCAGCCTTCTTAAATTCCAGAGTACATGTCCAACGGCATTCAGCTTTCCCTTGTCTATATATCATGAAACCCAAGATGACATGATCATATCCTCAAATAGGTGGAGATAAGGTGAAGGAATATAGAGGGGTGGCAGCAACATGTTTTAATATCATTTAGTTCAGCCGACAGACACAACTTGCATTCACTCATGAGATAATTACATGGTGAACATTTATATGCATGTGAGTGAGGAACAAAAGTTACCCTTAGACATTGCGGAAACACCTGCAAATCTCCAGTAAGCCTCCTCTATTAACCTTAGAAAACTCAGTGCTACAATATTTATGGCTGTCACAGTAGGCAATATGATTGTCATAGCAACTCATCTACATATTGTTGATTTGATATGACATTTTAATAGTCATCTTAATCACTGATGTGCTATACTGGAAAAAAAGAGACTTCGGGCCTAAATAATTAATTTTAATAGGATTTTTCTTTTTCTTTTTTTTACTAAAGGCACCAAGGGCTGTTTTAAACCACCAACAAACTAAAGAAATCCCTCTATCCTTGATGGAGGGGGGTGGGGATTGACAATGATTATTTTTCTGTCTCCAGTGAAAGAAGGATCTCCACTGGAGGATATTTTATTTATTTTATTTTAAAAAACAAAGACCCTCAGGAAAGTATAGAAGACAGAATCATCTGGAGAAGTGCAAAACATGATAAAAGGGAAAAGAATGACTGCTCCCGACATCAAATGGGGGGTGCCTTTTGCGTGGTCACGGCAGTCCTCTGGATCCCAGTGTGACTCCTGGTAGTAGGGGCTGGCTTCGCCCTCCCCAGGCTGGATACCTGGAGATCTCCACCTACCTCATCCATCGCCCAATCCCGCCTGGGGAGGCGTTGCTAGTGGATTGGCCAGGTAAGGGGAGGGACCGTCCTGCCCACACAACAGAAGGTGAATCTTATCTGCGAAGCGGCAGTCGGCTCCAGAGCTTCCCCCACCCTGCCCTCCTTCAGTTAAGTCTTCTTTTGAAGGTTAATCTCTTCTCCACAGGCGCTGCTACGTCAGGGTCGCTGCTGAAGGGCCAGAAAGGAATTTTCCTGCATTGGCAGGTTTTGCCTTTCCAGTAGCAAAACGCCCCAACTTTGGCAGTTTCAGACCTTGGGCGGAATCCTTTTGTCTATCTTCCTAAATGGGGAGGGGCATGAAGCAGTGACCCACACCCCCCTTGCGGCGGTGATACCAGGGTTCCCCGTTAAAGGGGTCTTGAGGTGAGGCATTGGCCATATCCTGAGAGGTTGTCAATGCTCTCCCATCCAACGGCGGCGAAACGGGGGGGGGGGGGCTCTCTGCTTGAAAATATGTTCTCCAGAGCCAGCCCAATCCCCACACATTCTGAATAACCCTGATGTCTCCCAGATCCCGAGGTGGGGACTGGGAAGGATAAACGCCCAATGCTTGAACCAAGGCCACCCTACATCTGAAACTTAATAAAGTTGTAGCCAATTTTAATCCCATAGCACGTTGTCTTGAGTCATTATTCCACTCGGGAGTCACCTGGGGTTGGGGGGACTCTGCCTGTCCATGCAAAAGGATAATTCATGATCCAGAGGACTTACTTTGGTATCAAAGCAGAATAATTTTCAAAACATAGAAATAGTCATTTCACAACTTGGCATTTCAGTTCCCCCATTTCTTTTTGTTCTTAATCTGTTTCTTCGAGTTCACATCAACTTAATAATCATCCCTTAATGACTTTCTCTAAAGGGTGACATTTTCAGACCCAAAGGATAAGCCTGACATTTGCAGATATTATACGCCAGATTCCAAAATTCTAAGTCTCCCAACAAACTCTTGATGTTATTTATTTTAATATGCTGAAGTGATCCTCCAATGTTGCTTAGTCTAAGCTTCTGTGTAAGGAAGGGCTTCATTGAATAAAATGAGGAATTCACTTTTCCATTTATAAGTGTGTGTGCAATTTTCTTGTGACGTCTACCTTTTGTCTCTTCATGACTAATAGGAAAATAAAATAAGAAAGCTCAGACACGTCTCTGAATCTGTACCTCTTTGATAGTTGTTGGTGCCACAAATATTAAGAGGCAACAAGTCTTTGAAGTGCACCAGTTAGAAATAGCTCTTTCTCCCTTTGTCATGGTTGGAACTAGATGTTTAAAAAGTTGAATATCTGCCATTCAAAGCAGCAGCTGTGTGTCTTGTTCCAACTAGTAACTTTCAGAAATTCAGATTGCGTGCAGCGTGATGTCATCAAATATCAACTTTTCTCCCACTTCCTGCAAGCAGAAACCAGTGAAGGGTGCAATGAAGAGTAGGGATATGCAAAGGCATAATTTCCATTCCAGTTTGGTTTCTAACTCAAGTTTGGTTTGCTGTGGATTCTAAACACAACACTGGGGATCCTATCACAGTTCTCCTACAAAGTGCTTGTTTTGGTTTTTGGGTTCTTCTTTAAAAAACAAACAAACTGTCTAACGAAGCAGATCATCTGAAGATATTCTAGCAACTTTAAAAATTGGTGGGCAGTTTTTGTGAAGCAAAACCTCAAGGAGTAAGCGTAGCACAAAGGTTGACATTATAACCAACCAACAGAAGAAAGGAAGGAGACAATCCAGAGCTCCTGAGCAGTACCCAACTAATTCATACTCAGAGTAGACCCACTGAAACCACAGAATGCCTTTCCTGCCCAGGTGTTATCTTTCCAGGGACTGAGTAGGGGTTTTTTTTGGGGGGGGGGTTCTTTGATTTGCTCTTGATGCATGTATTTATTTGGTCTGTTTGGTATTCAATGAGGGCAGATAAGGAGAACTTAATTGACAAGCACCCCAAGGTACCATGGGGTTTAAGGGCACTCTTGCATCACCTTCCACAGCGTTTGGGAGATTGGGGTGGTGCATAACAAGAAGTACAAAGAAGTTGCTTTTTGAAAAGAAGCCAATAGAAATATAAGACAAGACATTTAGGCAAGAAGAGGAAACATATTTCAGAAGGGATTTAAAATGAGTAGGAGAACTGATGGTCCAAAGAGACACGACTAGCCTGTCACCTCAGGTGTAATGTGCCACTTTTATTGGAGCTACATGTACGTTTTATTACACAGGGGTTCAAAACAAAAGTGTTTACCCTTTAGCTATCAGCTTGATAGACAATTCAACTAGTGCAGCAAGCCATAAATATGGCTCTCGCAGGTTACAGAAAGATTTACTAGGAACTAAAGTTTACCTGTTATTTTTTGTAAAGGCAACTCTCAATTTACCACCATGCATGCACCTGTTTGGCACTGGAAGAGGGCAGAATGGGGCAGAATGAGGCAGAGTGGGATATTCATGCTCCAACAACACACACAATAACCTGGAAAGTAACCTTCATGTAATTGGGGTGTGGGTGTTGTCTGTACTAATATGGAAATAAAGTGATCTCATTAGATGAAAAGAGGCTTGGAAAATTTCCTCCTTGGGAGCGAGAAAGGGCACTCAGGGATATTCAATTCCAGCAATGCCACACCAAAAGCTGGGCCTCAGAACATAACAAAATCCTGTTAGATGAGGCCATGGACACATTAAGAACAGTATCACGTTCTCGCCTGCCAGTAGGACCTGAGCACAGCAGCACTCTCCCCACCTGCAATTCTCATCAGTTGGCATTCAAAAGCATATTGCCTCTGCCAGTCGAGATGGAACATAGCCATCGGGATGTGTAGGGTTTAATCTTTTTAGGATAAATCACCAACTAAAGTTGTGTCTGTCTGTCTCTCTCTGTCTCTCTCTCTCACACACACACACACACACTTCAGCTACTCTTGGGGTTTGTGCATATACTGAGCTGACTGAGCTGCGTGGCAGCAGCATATATTATAGCTGATCCCTCCACCAACTTGCAAAAAACATGCCAAAAAAAAGTTTAACAAGATAATACAGTTAATTAAAACTGTATCTTAATTTCAGGGCCTCTGAGTTATAACATAAACCAGCAAATCAAATACAGGGAACATGTGCCCCTCCAAATGTTGCTAGTCTACAGCTCCCAACATCCCTGACCAGGGAGTGATGGGAGTTGGAGTTCCAGCAACATCTTTCCCTCACCCCTGCAGTAAGTGTGTGTCTTTTATTTTGCCTGTTGGCTCTCTCTCTCTGGTCATAACCTTGTCTTGGAGTATAAATTTCTGGACTAGGTGGAGCCTTGGTCTGATTTAGCGGTGTTCCTCTTATGTTCATACGCTATAGCAGCAAATCAGCATATGATATTGTTTGACAGCATGCCGACCAAAAAGATAAATTACATCTCCTTAAAAACCTTTACAGCAACCCATTACTGTAGATGTTGTTTGGAAGCTTTCCCCCAAGATGTCTTTAAAGGTGCTTCTCAACAGTGACACCAGAGGACACAGAATAAAGTTAAATGTGAGGCTGAAATCAAACTTCCCTTGCTTTTGCCACTATCTTTGACAGCTGCCTAGAAGCAAATCTACAGAAGATAAGACAGACGCTAACCATCACTGACAGTATGATAACGATGCCCAGTTTAATGCCAGACACATGGAGAACTGATATGACAATGACAATGGTTTCACTGTTAATCAATACAATCAACTTCCTGTTAACTTTAAGGGGGCACACATACAGACTGCTATTTTTATGCACTTTCCTAATAGTAAGCCTAAATGAACTTTCTACTTTTAAATAGAAAGGGGATGTGTGTGGAGCAGCCCTCTGAGTTGCTTCAGAAACTGCAGTTAGTTCAAACTATAGCAGCCAGGACTTTATGTGGGATGGCTTGCCAGTTCTGAGGGATCCACAAGGGATGCTGGTTGGTTCTAACCTTTAGGAACTTCAGGAACTTTATGGACTCCCTTCTCCCATATCAACATGCTTGAACACTAAGATCTTCCACCGTAGACCGTCTCAGAATGCCACAACTATCAAAGATCAAACATGTGGCAACAAAGGAGAGGACATTTTCATCTGTGACACACCACTTGTTGAATTCCCTCATCAAGGACAGTTGCTTGGCGCCCCTTTTGTAATCTTTAAGGTGTGTGGATAAGAATTTAGGAAGAAGCTAAACATCCCAAAGACTAGCAGAGTTCTCCATATCCATACATCCTAGAAAAGTTTTGTTTTCTTACGGAAGACAAAGATAAGTGTATAGCCACGAATCAACAGATTCCTAAATACTGCCTGGGCAGTAAAACATTGCCTATCAGTTTCTGCTCTTCCCAGGAAAATATACACAATCTTTGATCACATTATGTGTTCTAATTACTTTTTATGCTATAATTGCTTTGATTGTTTTAATTAAGATACAGTTTTAATTAACTTTATTATCTTGTTAAACATTTTTCATTGTTACTATTGGATAACCTTATTTAAGTCTGGTTTGCAAGATAAGCCTCAGCTCCGCATGTTCTGGGTGACATATAACTTCACTTCAAGGTCTAGTATTTAGCTTCTCAGTGAAAATCTGAGACAATAAATTAATTCAGTGAAGAATAGCTTTGGTTCATTTATCCAGGAGGTTGATAGATGGCACCCAATCCAACAGTTCAAACATCATAAGCTTTATTCTCTAGTGGAAGTCATGAAATATATAACATCCCCACATAATCCCTCCCCTAAAAGAAAAAGAAAAATGTGATGTGTAAATGTAAACAAGTTTTCACTAAAATTTGAAGCCGTGTTCAGGATGGAAACTACATACTTCAAATTACATATGCCCCGATTTTTCTATTAGGGACAGTCCCAATTTTCTTTCAGTCTTTGGAAAATCCCTGTCCCTAGGGGTAGATTAAAGTTTTGTTCAGCTTGCATTTTTAAGTGAACTGACCTAATTCACTCACCCCTTCCCCTAACTACCCACAAACAGTGACAAATGTCAAGAGGTAATTTGTGTACAGCTATATAGTAGCGGATCTACAGTTTTATATATCCTGAAGCTTGAACTGTTATGGGGGCACCTTCGCAACAAGCAACAATGTCTGGGTAACCACTGTTATCTTCTTCAATGGGGTTATTCCACGTCAGATCACCTTAAAAACAACTACGATTACTACTACTACTACTACTATTACATTTCTGATTTTGAATAAAATTGGGTGTACTGGATTACCTCACATGTCAAAGTTAATGATGTGAATAAAAAAAATTCTATGCCGTATAGTTTTTAAGTTGGGGGGGATGGAAATTAGGAAAAATTGATATACATGCCTGATGCATCATAGAATGATTTGAGTCATGCAGCTCAAATTGGGTCTACTGGGATTAGGGGCCCTGGAGCTTAAACTTCATTAGTTTCATAGTAGACCAACCCCTACAGCTGTACAGTGGTACCTTGGGATGCAAACGGGATCCGTTCCAGAGTCCCGTTCGCATCCTGAATAGAATGTAAGACGCGACGGTGCGTCTGCGCATGCACGGGTCGCGTTTTGCCACTTCTGTGCATGTGCACGACATAATTTTGAGTGTCTGTGCATGCGCAAGTGGTGAAACCCGGAAGTAACACACTCCGTTACTTCCGGGTTTCCGCTGAGCGCAACCTGAAAGTGCTCAACCTGAAGCACATTCAACCCGAGGTATGACTGTATATGAAAATGGCAAAGTCCAGGAATAGGCTGATCTGCCAATCCTTAGTATCTAGAAGGATGGGAGTGGGATGTGGAATCATCACGTTTTTCATGCACAAATATATACTGTCATGTGCATTACCACTAAGACCACATGTTGTCCACAGCCTATTTTTTCACTGGCTACACACAGTGAGGATTATTTTTGATGTCATGCACTTCTAACGTTTTACGTGTTTTATTAAAGAACTAACACCCTCTTGTATCTTTTTTAAAAAACAAACAAACAGTGGAATATAGACTTGGCTAATGCAGGCACAAAGTAAATGAATGCAGCGTACAGCTGAGGAAACCTATAGCACTGCCTAATGGGCAGACCTTGGTATGAAAACAGGGGTACTAAGAGCTGTCCCTGTTTTTAATCTCTGAAATGTTGGCAAGTAAGAGCCCGGATAGGTCACTCTCCCAAAGGATCACCAGACGCTTCAGGATGCACATTTGTAGCTAATGGGGACTCAGCAGTTTTTATTAAATGAACTACAATGGCTACCAATTCCCTCTCCCACATTCACGCCCAATTTGAAATGCTTCTTTGTAACCTTTAAAGTCCCAAAGGGACACCCATTCCCATACCCTGTACCCTGGTGTTTACAACCTTTGGAAGAGAGATTGGTGACAATAAGGAAAATTGTAGTTTCCCCATAATTATTTAATCACCACTGTGAGAACACTGGACTAGATAGGCCTTTGGCATCATTCAATAGGCCTTTTTTCAGTCCTGATGCCTCATCTCTGAAATACTGTTCCCCTACCTTTCAAGGATCCCTCACTGTTGTTGTTTTTTAAGTACCTGCTGATTTATAGGATTTTAAACTCTCAAATTATATTGGGTTTCTGTTGCCTATTGCTTCATTTGTTGAAAGTGTTATTATAAATTTATAGCCACTTCATGAATCCTTGTGATTAAAAGATGAGGTACAAATGCATACATACATACAGACATAAGTTTTGCCATACAGCTGTCAACAAACTGGCCTAACAAATGTAACTACAGTGGTACCTTGGGTTAAGAACTCAATTCGTTCTGGAGGTCTGTTCTTCACCTGAAACTGTTCTTAATCTGAAGCACCACTTTAGGTAATGGGGCCTTCTGCTGCCGTTGCACTGCCGCTGCACGATTTCTGTTCTCATCCTGAAGCAAAGTTCCTAACCTGAGGTACTATTTCTGGGTTAGCGGAGTCTGTAACCTGAAGCATATGTAACCTGAAGCATCTGTAACCAGAGGTACCACTCTACTAGGATATTTGGAGTCTGCTGGTTAACAACTTTTTGTTTTCCTTGACTTGTCTGTCTCAACAGAAAATGGAGTACACTTCCAGGGGTGAAGTCAAACTGCTGCATTAGCAGCAGCAAAGTGACCTCCCTGGGGCGCAAGCATACAAGTGTGTATGGAGGTCCTGGGCTGCCCAGACAACAATCACACACACCTCTCTTGGCCTTACTGATGTGATTCAAAGGAAAGCAGAGCAATATGTTTGACACCAGCTTGGCTGAAGGGGAGTTGCCGGAAGGAGGCAGACAAGGCACCACCCAACTATTTTAGGGATTCCACTCCAGATTTGTGTATAGTTTTCTCCCTAGCCTTTTAAAACCTGATTTTGCACTGCATGTGTAAAGTCCGCTGCTGTCATTCCTCTTATTTATGGAACCATTACACCAGCCCTGCAAGCCATTGTGGTGGAATGGTCTGGGAGTAGTTTCATTAATGGGCAAAAGTACCCTCTGCTAAAGCAGAATTTGGTTAAATTGAGTTTAGATTACTTACTGTACTCCTGAAGTGGTAATAAGCAGTCTAATTGCTGCTTTCAAAGGACCAACTGACTGATCATGCCATTTCATTACTCCACTAATGATGCTGCGCGATAGATGTTCAGCGGGACAAAATGTCATCAGCTATTCAGCTCACAAACCAAGAGAGGTCAGCCGCATCCTGTAGCGTCTGAATATGAAACTACTGTAAAATTATTGATGCACTGGAGAATTAGAAGTTATGCTATTAATTTAAGGGCTAGGGTCAAATACATGTGTGTGTACATTTATTCCAGAATTATATTTTTATCCCTCGTGCAAGTTACGCTGCAGAAATCTATAGAGTTCATAGTCTGGAGTCTGATTTGAGCTACAACATGTAAATGCTTAATTGGTTAGACTAATCTGTTAGGGACATTTGACGGATGGAAAAGGTGGTCCTAATTAATTGTAGTAGACACATGTGCACATATACTGACACAGATACACTCTCCCAGGAGAGGCATTCTCTCCCAGGGGACTAGGCAAGGGGAAGCACATGCCAAGATTATGCTTGCCATGCATTGGTACTGCTAGTACTGCATGATGCAGATAAAATTTAAGTGAAAGTCTCATGGGGCAGGGTACATTTCTTAAGGTAGTCATGGGGTGTTTGCTAAAAACAGACTTTCACTCTGTAGATCCCGTAAAGCAGTGAATGACTGGTTATTGGTAAATACGACTACAGCACACTGACCCCACTGTAGGGTTACCAACTAGAATAAAATATTGGAAGGGGCTGGGTACACCCCGCCCTGTATAATCAATCACAAGACATGGCACCCACCCACCATTTAAATGGCAATGCCCATCAACTAGGGAAGTGGCACCCTCAAATATTTTATTGGTACATCAGCCCCTAGGAGTTGGCTCCTATGTCCAGGGGTAAGAACCCGGCTGTTGCAATTGTTCCTGTATTTTGATTATAGAAACATTTCAGGATGTGGAATTCCAAGGTTCAGAAAGAGCCCCTTGTCAGGGACTGGGCAGAGGAGGAATGGTGAAGACTGCCTCCCCAGCCTGACCCTTTCAGAGAAGAAGGAGGCAGTTCAGAATTACAAAAGGGGTTTGAGGGAGGTCACAGCTCAGAGGCAGATGAGGGGGAAAACTGGGAAATAATTGGAGAGAAGGAGGAGGAGGAGGAGGAGGAGGAGGAGGAGGAGGAGGAAGCACCAGGGGACAGACAGCTGACGGACACTGTGTCTTTAGAAAGCATTCCAGACCCCCACCCCCACCCAGAACCTGGCGGGCATTGAAAGTAGGAGAGCAGAGAGCTCAGAGGCAGAGGGCACATCTCAGCACCCGTAGTGATGGTGCATAATGGGAGAGAGGGTGGAGGTGGAGACTCACTCAGAGCCATTATTCCGAGAGCTCACATTCCCAAGCCTTTCTCTGTGAATATTGAATAAACACAGGTGGTAAGGACTTTTCCTTGTCTTATCCATTCCTGGCAACCTGCCGTGGGGGTTGTATTCCTCTGCTTCCTGACACCCACTGACAAACCCCGTCATCACTGAAGTGAAGTCACTACACAGAAACAAATACTCCCCCCCCCCCCGATATCAATCACCCACCATTTCCCCTAAAACACATTAACCTGATGCTTCCAAGGTGCAGTGGAGAATGCAATAAGATTCAATGGCCAATCCAGTTAGGTTCTGGATGAGGTCCTATAATGAGTGGGTCCTCTTTCCTCCTGGGTCACAGAAGACCATCAGAATGGGCATTCTCCATTCTGCAAGCTATACTTTCACATTCACACAGAGATCATGAGAGGAAGCATTGTCCTTCAGGTTGAACAGTTTGCCCATTTCATACTGGACGATGCTTTGAAGAGAAGCCTTATGGAAATTCCCTACACATTTTATGGCTCTTTGTACAGTTATCCGATACTCTGAAAACTCTCCTTTTCCAAGGAAGCTTTGGACTTTTTCAATATCCTTGACACTGCTGCTACTTTAATAGTACATCTTCTCCCAGTCTGCACATTAGTTTAACTGGAAGACTTTCTGAAAGTTTAAATTAAGATTTTGAGTGCCGCTGAACTTTGGAATTACATTATCAGATATATTATACCAGCAGGTCGATACCAGTAAAAATGCTAATTATTACTTAAGTCCAAATGTAAGTTGAGTTTTCAAAATGCAATAAAGTCAGATTTGCTAAGTATTTTTATAAATGTCCTCCTCCAAATGTCATAAAATTTTAAGATACTAATAATTCTTCTTCTGCTGGCAGCATTATGAATTATGAACAAAGCATATTCTGTCTTTGACACAGCTGTTGAAGGTTGCTTTTAGTGCAAGTAAAAGCAGAAGTTTCATCACCCCATTGTCTGCAAATGCGACATTTCCAGAGTCACCTTAATTCTGAGCAATAAATATGCACTGAACAAACTAAGTGGAAATGGAAAAGAAATGTTCAAAAGAGAAAACAGGAGAGAGACCAACAGATATAATGTTGAGCTATATTTATTTTGCTTCCCCCATAAATATATATATATATATATATATATATGGAAATAACTCTTAAACCAAAAGCTTACTCTCTATTAAGAGTGTTTCTTATTGCAGACTTAACATGTTTTTTTAGCAATATTTGGCAATATACAATTTCTTTTCCAAGATTCACAGTGAAACTAAAAAAAAAAACACTTTTTATTCTCTCTCTCTAAAAAAACATTTTTAACAAATACAGTTCCAACAAACCAAATGAAAACGACTGAAGTACATCAGTCCAGTTAACATAGTTTTTTTTTGGGGGGGGGGGTTAAGAGCATCAGAGAGTAATTTTGTTTATTGTTTAAGGTTTTATTTTCAGGTGAGAGAAGGTGAAGTACTTCCTTTAGCTGGTATGGTAGTATACTTGTTGCTGTATTTTCCCCAGGAAAATGGAAGCTGCAATCCTTACCGCATTTATGCAGGAGTTTGTTGAATTCAACAAAGCCTACTTGTGAGTCAACATGGTTAGGTCTGTGGTGTTCTGCAAACCACACTTTTAAGATTCAAGAAATATGAAGAGCGGAACTTCATCATACAACTCTAGCTGGATTGTTTTACTACAGCCTGCAGCTGGGGGAATTGCAAACTGGTGTGCTTGCCTATATTAAATTGTCCTTTTGCACTGTGCCTGATTTGAAGGTGATGTGAGACAAGTTAACCTATATGAAGCTCTGTATGGCTTACCAGGGATACATGATCCAAATTATACTGGAACATCAGATACATGAGATTACAAGTAGCTACAGGGAAGTGCATGCCTATTCCTTTCAAATACAGCCTCAATCAGAAGAATTAACTTCTGAATCAAAAGTTCTACTAAACACCTCAATTTAAATGTGTAGATGGCTTCCTAAATTCATTTAAGGATTACAGATCATAGGTATTTTATAATGTTTCCATAATTCATGGTTATGGAGTTAAGAATAAGACACTATGGTAAGATATTAGAAACCTTCATAAATCAGATTATGATGATGAAGGCTACGTTAAAGATTTTACAACTGCTGGCTCCAGGTTTTGATGAGACTGTAGACCAAACACCCTCCATCGACTCCATACCCTCAGTGAGTCTACTTCCGTCTCCAGCTGTTTTTGGACTACAACTCCCGTCATCCCTAGCTAGCAGGACCAATACTGATAACAGCAATAATAATATGCAGAAAATTGTGGCCATTTTATCAGTTACGAACTTTGTCAACAGAATTGCTCTCATTTAAGTCGCAAACGTGTTGCTTTCAGCATGAAATCATTCTTTAAAAGGGGACATGCAGAGAGTCTCAAGAAAAATTGAACATGTTTAAAGAATTACAGAAAGAAGCACATTTTGAACAGATATTTCATAGAATTTTTTAAAACTTGCAAAATAAGTAAGTTTGGTATTGTTCAGTTTAATAGTAGTGAAGGGACCTTGTTAATTTCTGCACCAGCTGCCTTAGCCACTAAATAGGTGCACCTGTGACCTTGATGTCTTTTGTTTAATCATTTGCGATCCACAGTGGCCAACTTTCCATATAGGCAGATATTATTCTGAAGTTTAAATCACATCATATCCCTAGACATCCAAGTTCCAAGTCCCCAAAATATTAATTGGTGACAAGCATCATCAGCTTTAACTCAGTTAATTTCAAATCCCAAGGAGTGCCTGGAGATTTCATATGGTTTTTCCCTTGGTGCTAATTAATGGATTTCTATATTTATAAGAGAACTGGCATCTCATGAATTTCACATTGTACTAGAATCTCCATATGTGCCTGCTATCCTCCTTAATATAGCAAACAATGTAATTAGCACTAGAAATATGCATTAAAATATGAAGGTTGATAAATAAGTAGGGGCACTGTTTGTTTATGAAAGTACAAAGCAAAGATTTTGTTTGCTACCCCATGTGGTTTGGATACCCTAATACTAGTTGGTTAATTATAGCCTAATTTAAAGAGGAAAACCTCTTAGGTTCAGCCACCATTATACAACATAGCACCCTAATTGGCTTTCCAAAATATTACATCCTGTCTTTCTTAATCAAAGGCATCAGTGATGAAGATGATCATGTATCTACTCTCTTTTCACATGCAATGGGATGAAGAACTGTAGCTCCCTAGAAGTTGTTGGACTCCCATCACCCCCATCCAGCAGATCAAAAGTCAAAGACAATGGTAGTTGAGAATCCAACAACTTCTGGAGTGTCTCATCTTTCCCACAGACTTGTATCCAAAGTATACCCATGGAAAGAGAAGAGGGAAATATATATACGTGATCAATGGAAGAAAGAGACCCACAGTAGCAGCCTGTGTTATCAACTAGAAGGCATGTGCGGCACACAGAACAGATAAATAGGCCCAACAACAAATTGCTACAATATATGTTGACGTTCTAGTAGGTCTGCTTCTGTCCAAGGTGCTAGCAAAGCAGTCATGCCTTTCCCCAGGAAATAAGCAATAAGGACATCTAGAGCAAATCAACTCACTCTTCTCTTTCTTAGGTTTTCTTCTCTCTCCCCCTCCCCTTTCTGACTGACACTCAACATTCTACAGCTCTTGAAGGTCACTGAGCATATTTGGTTTTCATTGGGCTAATATTTGGGGCTTTAGTTCTCTTGGAGCTCTGCCACTCCTTAAAATATTATACTTCTATATGCCTCAAGATTCACTTAGTTCATGTTGATTCATCTGTCTTGTTACTCATTGGTCCTATTTTGACTCTAATGCCACACAACCACCTCAATTTGCTACTGTAAGGATGATGTGTCTGTTAGTCTGAACAGAGGAATGTTCTTGTACTGTTCTGGACCATGGATCCACCCAGCGCAGTGCAGTGCATTATAACTAGCAACAGATCTTCAAAGCCTCAGATATTAATGAATCAATTAACATAATGTTGAATGCCAAAGTAGGCATCTAAGGGATATACAAAATGAAAAAAACAAAATAAACAGATCCATTAAAATATAAATATCCATAACTGAAATGCAGGGGAAGTGATGATCCACTGCTGTTATGTGCATTCAAGTACTGGTGAAACCAGAAACTTAAGCATGCCTAAATCTGTGCTGGGAAGTTGCCATAATTCACATATTGGTTCAACATGTAGTATAAGATAGCTATAGGTTCGTCAAAGGGAAACCCAATTCTTCATGCTTTTTTCTCATTGCAAGGTAGCACAGGCTGTGGAGGCAATCTGTATCAATTGTACTCATGAGCAGAACTGCCACCATTAATGTGTTGTTGTTTTTTAATGTTTTTAAGATTTCATTGAATAACAAAAGTACATACAGCGTCTCTGCTTTCAGTTCATAGAGTCCTTTCTACAAATCAGTTATATTTGACATGCGACACTAATGTTATAGACATTATGAGGTTGGAGGAGATGAGAGGTGGGAGGATAGAGCAGGGGAGAAAGAAGGGGGTACATAGTGTATGTGTGAACATCATGTGGGTAGGCTCTTTTTCCATTCATTTATTAGTTTTTATTGACGGTGAGTGAGGTGGGGGGGCAGAGCATGGTTGGTTGCCTTCAGTTGACTGCAGCTAGTCTTGTTTGCATGTGTGAGGGGGCAGGGCATTTTGGGGTCAAATTAGCTATATCAATGTTGTTGACTTGCTAGGCTGTGTATGTAATAAAGGTGAGCCAAATCAGGTTGAAGGCATCCTCTTTTGTTTGTCCCCATGCTAGTTTCAGTTTCTTGGTTAGCTTTTCTGGTATTATGTCTTTTGATTCCAGCTGCCAGGAATCACAACTGGAGGGCTCATCTTATGTCCTTAGGAGGCTAACATCCACGAGGTCCTTTATGGTAAGCAAATAGCAATAGATGTAGCATCCAGCTGCAGGTGACACTGTGTAAGCAAGGCTTTTTAGTCGACTCCAGGTTTTTGATTCAATAAGTTTTAATTAAACAATTCAATATAAATGGGTAAGGGAAATCAGAAACTGAATAAAAATAAAAGTAAAAAGTAAAATCTAGCTGATATCACACAGGTACCATTTTTTTTAAAAAAAAATAGCATCAGCACTTATGTGACCTAGCAGAGCAGCAAACGATCAGACAGGAGACCAGGAGCTCAGATGAAATCAGAACAAATTTGTATTGGTTTATACAAGTTCCTCATTTGAATGTGAAAGTCACAACTTCTCCTGTGAACCCATGCCATTTTGAATGCTCCACCAATTGTGAAGTTCTTTCACCCCACCCCACCACCCCACCCCATTCATTCACTGTTTCTGTATTCAAGGTGAATGGATGTCAAGAGTGATACATTAGATCTAATACTAATATATTCATATTGAGGAAATGAAGGACAGTTAGTTGAATACAAGTGGACTGGAGGAAAATAAATGACAGAGTGTTCAAGGAGCTTCAATTAGAAATGCATGATTGTCAATCATCCATGGTGTTTCACAAGCCTGGTCTCCAATTATATGAAAAAGACAATTTCTCATTTTACAAGAAATATAGTTTGTATATTAATTTTAACCTTTGTTTTTGTTTTGTTTTGTTTTTTAAAACCCAGTCAACTTCCATTTCATTCTGTGTGGCCAATTTGCAAAAATTTTAACCTGTTGTAAATTTACTGGTACCTATCCATCCATCCATCCATCCATCCAAATATACTGTATATGTAGGTGGATAGCTCACATATTTAAACATGCAGATGCCATTGAAAAACAGAGCATCTACAATGCTGGGGCTGGGCCATGAATACCAACAAGGTTCAAGACCCGGCAGCAGACATTAAATTCCTGGGAGTGGTATGGTTAGGTAGGGTCAAATCTATTCCACAAACTGTGGTGGAGAAGATTCAGATGTTCCCAATACCCCAGGGGGTGAAAGCATTGCAGCAGTTTGTGCGGTAGCTGGGGTACAGGCAAACCTTTGTACCTCATTTGTCACAGACACTGAGACCTCTTCGCCATTTGCTCAAGAAGGGAATTATCTGGGACTGAACCAGAGAGGCTTCAGAAGCTTTTACTAAGGCTAAAGCCCTCGGTTTCCAAGCTGTGCATCTTCAGGCTATTGACACAGCCTCCCCTGTGGGGCTGGATGTCACCGTCACAGAGGATGGAATGAGCTGGGACCTGTGGCAGCGCCAACATGGCAAGCACATGCCTCTAGGGTTCTGGTCACAGTTGTTCAAAGGAGCGAGAAAAGCAGTGTGTGCTGTCTTACATGCATTGTTAGCCACAGAGCATTTAACCAAGGAGCAGCTTGTGGTGATATGCACTGGCAATCCCATAAAGGGTAGAGAGCCAAAATTTGGCTAAATCTGGAGCTGTACAGACACCAACACTGACTCAGTGGCGTGGTTATCTGTAACAAAGGGGATAGCTGCCTGCATCGCCCCTGAGTCAGGAGCTTCAAGCTGTCATGGGGCCTGTCAGCTATGCCCAATTTCCAGATGAGATGGTTCTACCTCCACAGATGCCCAAGGAGGTGCAGGGAGTAGAACAAGTCCAATTGGCTTGGTATACTGATGGCACTGCCAGAGGAAAGGCTCCAAGTGGGCTGCAGTTGCTTATCAACCATACAAAGAGCAGATATGGTGTGATGAAGGGGAGGGGGCATCCAGCCAGTGGACAGCATTGCGAGCTGTATGGATGGCAATCATGGCTGAGCCTTCCTGCATAGAGATCTGCACCAATTCCTGGGCAGTCTTTAAAGGACTGACAGTACGGGTGGCCTAGTGGCACCACAATAACTGGGAATTCAATGGGAAGCAGCTGTGGGTGGCTGAGTTGTGGAAGGACATCTGCAACATGGTCCCTCTGCACTCCAAGGTGGTTAGAGTAATGTTTGTAAGTGCCCATAATCCTGTATTACTTCCAGGGAACCAGGAGGCCAATGCATTGGTAAAGGTGAGGTCCATCACAACAGAGGCCAAGTGCTTGGAAACTGTTGCTCATGAGAAAGCTGGGAACCGAGGAATGACAGCTACATGGTGAGGCGTGCAAACCCAGAAATGACTGCAGGTTCAGGATACCATTGGCAAGTGTGCCTTGTATCAAAAGGTTAAGCAATGATCTCCCATTCCCAGCACAATGGCTGAAATCAAGAGGTCTGGGACACCTTTGGAGGTGTGGCAAACAGAGGTCATTGCCTAGTAGTCAGGGGTACAGGTATGCCCTGACTTGTGTGGACACATTTACAGGTATCTTACGAGCCTTCCCAATGTGGAAAGCTGACCAGAGAGTCATTACTCTCCAGCTTCAACTTTTTCTTCCACAATCAGTGTCTTTCCTTTTTATTTTTAAATTTAATTTTAAAAATGATGTTATGACCAATTCCCTCCTTTCTACTTCTTCTGTGTTTACCGATAACTCTTTCACTGAGCTATATGAAAGCCAACTCCTGATTCTATCAGAGAGTTAAATCATATGTGCGTGTGGATAACTAGGGATGGGCATTAGATTTGGATGAATTTTGAAGTGAAGGGGAAGCATTTTTGACTTCTCAGAGGCAAGTCAGTACAAGGTGCCATGAATCAAAGCAAGGACCCCTAAAGCACCTTGTAGGGCTTTGGCAATCGAGACATCAAAAAAGTGCTGCAGGCAAGTGTCTCCTGAAAGTGAAAGTAATGTCTCTAAGCTTGTCATAGTGGCAGGGTGGGCTGATAGGGGGGGAAAGAGCAAACATCAGAGTGGGGAGAGGGCAGAGAGGGGAAACTCTCCTGTGACTAACAAATATAGCTTGTAATCAAAGGGTATGATTCTGTCAGTGCTCTTGAATCTCACAGCTTTGGGGAAGGGAGACTCTTTGCAAGAACAAAAGTTACAGAGGATGGAGAGGGGAGAGAGAGAGGGTTCCGTTGCTACTGACAGGTCAAGCTTGTGATCAGAAAGAACAATTCTACCCCCAAAGCGAATCCCCTTTTTTCTTCCCACCTCAAAATCAATTTCTAAAGTGCCTAATATAAAATCCCCAAGACTTATTTCTCTGCAGTTTGGCAGCAGTCCACCCCCACCCCCCGCTAAACTTAAGGGCAGTTCTCTCATGTCTGCAATTTTAAGTAAATTTCTTTTTTTTCTACCTGCCTAAAAATTGTAACAGCTGCCTTTTCAGGAAAATGACTGCAGCTATCATTATGAGGCTTGGCAGGATCCATGCCCTCAGAAGGGATAAGCATGCCTGCAAATTTTATCCAATTCTAGCCCACCCCCTATAACTCCATTTTGAATCTAGACACACATTTTTTAGATGCCTCTGCTACAAAGGTCCCAGAACGTATTCATCTATAATTTGGCAAGTTTTACCCACTCTGGAGGAGTCATTGGGCCTGCAAATTTTCCCACGTTAAGGGTAGGGGAGAGACAAAGTAGACTCAAAGAGACCTTAAGTTGAGTCAGATTGTCTGTGAATCACTTTAGACTACAGCAACACCTCCCAGTCTGAATCTCATCTTGTGGTCAGTACATTCCCCTGGTGAATGCCATAACTGGCGTATTGCCAAAATCAACTTGAAGCCAGCCTTAAAGCATGGCCTTGAAGCACATCTAAAATGTCTGCTTAGCAATGAGAATTCTCCCCAGCAACATGTGTCTTTATCAGGGCATGTGTGGAGGAGAGTTGCGGTGGAGTGTGAGGCAGCCAACATTGGTCAGAGTGTCTGCCAGAATATGTGAAAATCTGCAAGCCTCTTCAGCCAGATGGCTGAAGGGAGCAGAGTTCTGTATATAATCATGTTTCTTATCTTATGTGTAGACCAATAGTGTTGTGCAACTTGTAATGTACGGTAAATAACAAAGACTTCAGAGAAGAATTGGATGAGTGAGGTAGTTATTCCTGTCACAGGAATTCATGAAGGGAGAGCTGGACTGCTGCTGCTGTGAAGACGCAGTAAGACTTTCTGAGTAACTCTGCTGAGACAGTGAAAGGAATCCCAGGAGCTGGGGCTCAAACGCTAACAGTAACCATGTCAGCAGCCATGAAGTTTGGTCATGTAGGTGTTTCTGCCAATGTTTGGTCACGTAGGTGTTTCTCTCATGACACAAACCTATGTGTATAGGTAAAGGTAAAGGACCCCTGGACAGTTAAGTCAGTCAAAGGCAACTATGGGGTTGCAACACTCATCTTGCCTTCAGGCCAAGGGAGCCGGCATTTGTCCACAGACAGCTTTCTGGTCATGTGGCCAGCATGACTAAACTGCTTCTGGCACAACGGAACACCGTGACAGAAACCAGAGTGTATGTAAATGCTGTTTACCTTCCCGCTGCAGTGGTACCTATCTATCTACTTGCCCTGGTTTGCTTTCGAACTGCTAGGTTGGCAGGAGCTGGGACAGAGCAATGGGAGCTTTCCACATCATGAGGATTCAAACCGACAAACTTCTGATTGGCAAGCCCAAGTGGCTCAGTAGTTTAGACCTCAGTGCCACCCACGTTTGTCTGTGTACAAATGCCGGCTCCCTCAGCCTGAAATGCAAGATGAGCACCGCAACCCCATATTCACCTTTGACTGGACTTAACCATCCAGGGGCCCTTTACCTTTAGCTTTATGTGTATACTAGTGCACATATATCTATCAAAATTTAGCAACAAATGATATTTTACAGACATCCTAACACAAAATAATTTCTTATAAAGCCTATTTGCAACAAAGAAAGTAGGGACTTAACAATGACAGTATTCTATGCAAAATAGACATTGATTACTAAGCTGTAATTGTAGTTTTGAAAAATTGCATTTGCAAGCTACATTTATATAGCTTTCATCTGGCTGCAAAAAAACTCAGAACAATAAAGCCATTTGGTTGATTTACATCCCATATTTGTTTTCATGGCAAATACAGCACTGTCAATCAGATGCTGACTTTCCCAGCTTTGTAGCTAACTAGATTTTCTAAAAATAATATACCAATAATAATAAAATACAATGAAATCTACATAACAGAAACTAAATTAGTTACAGTTAGGGTGGATAATTTTTTAATGCAGTTATCTACTTAAGATATATTTCTGCCGCAATCAGTCATTAGGGTTTATCTACTTATAGAAAAAAATCACTTTTGTAATAATTTATATTTATGCTTCATCTTCAAATTAGTTGTCATTCAGTGCAAATTCATCTCTTTGAATGAATGTACTTGTCAAACACAAAGATGCACATTTTAATGAGCAGGGAACATCAAACTGTACAAGCTCTGGAAGAGTAATGGGCTTTAAAGAGGCAATATCATGTTAAAACCATCTTATTATCATTAAACATTTATACCTATGGATGGATGAATTTGTTCATACAGGTTTGGTCATTTTTGCACATTTCTATCCATAATTATGTCCCGTTGCTTTCTGGATTATTGTGCAATTTTTTAACCATCAATCCTCTGAAGTATGTGCCTCCTGTTACAATTTATAGTGGAATGTATATTGTGCTTTGTTTAAACTTCTGAGAATTGTGTCACATTGTATTTGAAGAAGTTCAAAAGCTGTTAGTAACAAAGTCCAATATGCACAATAGTCTGAGATATGTGGAACACACATACTGGAATTTGCAAAAACTCAGTTCAGGCTCCTGCAAGTGGATTCTTAGCTAGATGGGAGGGAAAGCATGCAGATGGGTGCTTCATATGAAAATTTCTTTCCTTATTCAACCGATAGAGATGCGCCAACATGACCCTTTAAACAAAGCTCAATCTGACAATCAGCTATTTGGAAAGGAAAGCAAAAAGGTGGATTGAATCACTAAGACAAACAGAAGGTGGATTGAATCACTAAGACAAACAGTTCTCATTGCTGAGAAGAAAGACTTAAGCTGCAATCCAACACACGTTTACATGCAAAAAAAAATTAGCAGAGTTTCAGCCATATTTTGTGCAAAGACTATGTTAGGCCCTGTTAGGGAGGAAATACGCAAAAATGGGAAGATCATGTGCCCAAGGTCTTCCTTATCACTCTCCCTCTCCCTAAGGCACAATTTGTGGCCTTCCAGGTGTTAGACTATAACCCCATCATCTGTAGCAATTTGCATTGCTGTCTAAGGGTTGATGGAAATTGGAATCTTACAACTTCTGGAGGCTGCATATTCCCCATCCCTGCTTTATCTCATGTCTCATTTTAACAAAAAAGAGAGGAGAGGACTAGGTGTGGAGAGTTCCTAACACCACATTCCCTGCTGGATACTTCCATCCACTTCAGGATCAGGAATAGACAGGCCGAATAAATTCTCCATTACATTAAATTCTGCCCTTTCCTCCAATAAGTTCAAGGTGGCACACATGGTTCTCAATTTCTCCATGCTTTTCTTACAACAACCTTGAAAGGTCCGCTTTGCTGAGAGACACTGGCCCTAGGTCTCACTGTGAGTTTCAGCAGAGCCAGGATAAAGAGACTTATGCTGGTTTATCTCTGGCTGAGCCAGGGTTGGTGACTTACACCAACATAACCCCAGCAGAGCTGGAACTTCAGATTCTAGCTCAATCATAGAATTGTAGAGTTGGCAGGGACTACGAGGGTCATCTAGTCCAAACCTCTGCAATGCATCTAGTCCAAACCCCTGCAATCTTTTGCCCAACATGGAGCTAACCATGAGATTATGAGTCTCAGGCTCTACCAACTGAGCCATCTCAGGTCATCACATTGTTCCCTAATTTTGGTCCATAAATCCTAATGGGTCCACTGAGTAATTTCAGAGTCTGAAATTATGTAATTGTGTGACTGACTGAGGCAGTGACAGGGAAGCTGCACCCTACATATGATGTTACATTGCCAATGGTGAGTTGTAAACCAACAACACTTGGAGGGCCTCTAAGCTAGCAGATATTTGCCTAGAAACCTGCTTCCACATGCATAGCAGCATCAGGCCTCTTGGGTTTCATTTATTTTGCATAAAGTTCACTGTACTGCTTTTGCAATTACTACTTGTGCTATTTCCTCTTTAGCAGATGAGGACCAGACAGGCAATTTGGGTTTTAAGGACAAAAACAACCAAAATAAAATAAGATAAAACCCACAGCTTTCCGTGTAACTCCAGTAGCAAATCATAATATGGAACTAAGACCTAAGCAGCTGGTGTATAATACAGTTGTTATAATTAGCATTTCCTGTACCTGACTAGAATCTGGGAAAAGAAGAAAGTAATAATTACTCTTTCCTACCTGATCGCCAAGAATTCCAGAGGGAAATGGAAATGGGACATTTTCTTGGAAGACTTTGCATACACAATAAATGGCAAAGTTTTAAAGGTGCCCAGATTTGAGCACTCTAATCAAAATGTCATTTAATGCAAATTTCCACAGTGGTATCAACACAGAATTAGAAATTTGACAGTGAAGTGTCTTCCATAAATAAATAGTTAAAGAGAAGGTTAGGATATCAGTGTGTTATGCCTGGGATCTATTTGTGTGTCAAACTCCTTCCTCTTTCATCTGTCTATCTATCATCTATCTATCTATCTATCTATCTATCTATCTATCTATCATCTATATCTATCATCTATCTAATAAAGAACTAAGGGTGTCAAAACACATCTTTGGTGAATGATATTGTTGCTTCTGCCACCTTTTTTTAAAAAAAGCATTTAAAATTATTTCAGATGCCTGTCATGATGTATTAAAGGAAGGGCTAGCTGTTAACATAAAGGAAGAGGGGGGTCATAACTTGGTGGTGGAGCACAGATTTTGCATGCAAACGATCCCAGATTCAATTCCTGGCATCTCCAATAAGAACAATATGAACAGAAGGATCAAGTGTCCAGTGGTTGTCACCTAGGGCAACCTCCCAGCACAGCAGGTAATTCGCCATTACCCACATTACCCAATATCTGTCTACCTCTAACAAGAGAGTCCATCAAGTTTCAAGGCTGATCAGCCACATATTTATTGTGTGTAGCCAATGGCTTTTATAAGAAAAGAAAGTGGGAGGAGATGGGGGAGGAGGAGGACTGGCACCAGTGGGAGAGTATTGGTGGAAGAGGGCATCAGATGGACTTTGCCAAGAGCCACCTGAAGCCTGGAACAGGTCCTACCTGCATGGTTTTGAACTCTTGCTTTTCCAGGTTTCTAAAATGTGCAGGGAATCTACATAGGTGGAGTGTGATAATCTGCACTCCAGGCCAGTGCAGAGCTGTGGGGGGTCCGGATTGCAGGAAGAATGCTAAGAGACACAAGAATGACCAGTTCTAATGCTCTTTATTAGGAAAGAAATAGAGTTACAGAGAAAAGCAACCTGTCAGTTCCCCTTGTCCTTACAGATGTGGCACGGATGCAGTGGTAGAATGCAGGAAGGAGAGGACTTGTGTCAAGGATGCATACATTCTTTATACAACAGAACAGCATACGTCACATGGGAACATTACTGATGTTTCCCGTTTCTGGGCTCTGCGCTGAACCTCCCAGGTCCACAGATAAACGTGACATCCAAGGAGGCAGTTAGTGAATATCAAAGCAAGTTGGGTATAAGCTCAATGCTACAGCTTCTACCAGTTAAGGATGGGGTCATCTTGACTATCAACATGCCATAAGCAGAGCTTCTTGAACAATCCACCACATTAGAACAGACTCCCTGCTGTTTTCTCTTCTGTCCTTTCTCTTCTATGGTACGCAGGCTGAGACCCTACCTGCCCGCAGAGTGTCTCGCCAGAGTGGTGCATGCTCTATCTTCTGCTTGGACTACTGCAATGCGCTCTACGTGGGGCTACCTTTGAAGGTGACCCGAAACTGCAATTAATCCAGAATGCGGCAGCTAGACTGATGACTGGGAGTGGCCGCCGGGACCACATAACACCCATCCTGAGAGATCTGCATTGGCTCCCAGTACGTTTCTGAGCACAATTCAAAGTGTTGGTGCTGACCTTTAAATCCCTAAATGGCTTCGGCCTTGTATACCTGAAGGAGCGTCTCCACCCCCATCGTTCAGCCCGGACACTGAGATCCAGAGCTGAGGGCCTACTGGTGGTTCCCTCATTGCAAGAAGTGAGGTTACAGGGAACCAGACAGAGGGCCTTCTTGATAGTGGCACCCGCCCTGTGGAACACCCACCTATAAGATATCAAGAAAATAAGCAGCTATCCTATTTTTAAAAGACATCTGAAGGCAGCCCTGTTTAGGGAAGTTTTTATTATTTAATACTGTATTGTTTTTAACACTTGATTGGGAGCTGCCCAGAGTGGCTGGGGAAACTCAGCCAGATGGGCGGGGTATAAATAATAAATAATTGTTGTTGTTGTTGTTGTTGTTGCTGCTGCTGTTGTTATCATCATCCAAGTTTAATGTTAAAACCCATACTGGGGGGAGGGGAAGCTTGCACATTTTATTTTTATTTTTATGTGGACTCCACAGTATTGGTTGCCTCATCAGTACCACTTAGAACAGGCATCCCCAGACTCAGCCCTCCAGATGTTTTGGGACTACAACTCCCATCCTCCCTAACTAACAGGACCAGTGGTCAGGGATGATGGGAGTTGTAATCCCAAAACATCTGGGGGGCTGTGTTTGGGGATGCCTGACTTAGAACCATGAATTTGGGATGAGTACTGGAGGGGGTAGGGTCAGTGTAACCTTAGACTGTGCATCAAAAAGGTGCTTAAGGGACTTTTAACATCACGATGACTTGTATGTGTGGATGGACTATCAGTAGATATACTTCATTTTCTTCCACCTCACATTCCCTCCAATGCAATCCTACAGCGGTACCTTGGGTTAAGAACTTAATTCTTTCTGGAGGTCCGTTCTTAACCTGAAACTGTTCTTAACCTGAGGTACCACTTTAGCTAACGGGGCCTCCTGTTGCCGCCACACTGCCGCTGCACAATTTCTGTTCTCATCCTGAAGCAAAGTTCTTAACCCAAGGTACTATTTCTGGGTTAGAGTCTGTAACCTGAAGCGTCTGTAACCTGAGGTACCACTGTACTGATTGAATTGGTTCAGACAACCAGCAGTTGGTCATCAAATACATCAAGATCAAGTGATGAACTTGCATGTGTGAACCAGGTCTGGGACATCTCCATTTCCAAATCCCCCACAACTAAGAAAAGCTGATTTATCTGAAACTGCTTTATTAATAGGAAGCCTAAAGTCAGTGATAGATAGTCCAGGGAATACTGAAGCATGGCCTCCCATCATTCAGCCATTAAACTAACCCTCTACATGACAATGTCTCTGGAGCATCAATCTGTTAAAGGACTAGCAAGACAGGTGACATGTGTTCTAAAGAGATACAGTAACTAGTATACTAACAGATGGTGAAGTTGCTTTCTCAGTGGGAATCCGCTTGTATGTAAAACAAACCCATCTAGCAGCTGCTAAATCTCAAATTTGCCTTTAATAATTAATTAATATGCAATTAACAGATTGACTGTCCTTAAAATTCCAAATGGATTGTGTAGTTAAACCCATTACCACACTTGATTTATTGTGTTTGCTCAGTTAAATTACTGTATATTAATAAAAATTAGAGCTGACACAGTGTCAGTTTTCAATCATATTAAAATAGAAACTCTCAGAAGAGTAGGTACACGTGGGATGCCATCTTAAAGCATGGTGCAATTTAGAGAAGCAAAGCATATTAAAATTATGGTGGTTTTTTATATTAAAAAAACCTAATTATAAGCTGCATTTTAATGGAATTCCCCCCCCCCCAAAACAGTTTGGCAGGGAATTTTCTTAATATATTTCATTGCAGGGTTTTCTGACACAGGAATTCTTGGTCCCTCCAACATTCTATAAGCAATAACTAATAATAATGAATATTGTTTAAAACAGCAACAACAAAAATCGAAGGAGCGATCTTATACAAGAGAAGCTGGAATAAAGAAAGCCAATGTAAGTCAAGTTGACATAATGTTATACCAGATCCAAACTTGCCTGCACCATCATAGGTAGGGTCGCTCATAATTCAAAAAGTGAAAATCCGGACACAAAAGTTCTTGAGCTTTTTATTAGTTTTGCCCAAATTTGTTGAGCTTCTTGGGCAAAATCACAAAAAGAAAGGATGTTTTTGAGCTTTTTTAAAAAAGTAAAATGGCAATAAACAGCACTGCTGACATGGGTTGCCATACATCCGGATTTTCCGATGTTTTCCATCCAGACACTGCTTCTGACAACGGTATTCAGGGGTATGTCTGGGAAATTCCGGACGTATGGCAGTCCTAAATAGGTCTCAGTGCCACGGTCACTCTCACTATTCCTTTCCCAGTTACCTGGCAGAGACAATGGTAACAAAAAAGTCTAGCTGGATATCCCTCCCTAAACACAGCATCCCTCAAAGAAGGAATCCTGAAACATGAGCTTTATTTTAAGTAGAGATCTTTCCCAGTCTGCATCTACATAGCAATTGTTAATGAGGATGTTTTAAAGAAGTTATTGTTTTATCACTTGTTGCTTGCTATTCTGGACTCCTTTGGGAGGAAGGGCACAACAACAACAACAACAACAACAACAACAACAACGTATTTTCCAGAGTGCACCAATGTGCCCTAGAGAACTACATTTCACAAGTGCCCAGGATGCTGCTTTGAAGCATTCAAGGAGAGAGGACTGAGACTCCATGTGTTGCTGGACTACACTCCCATCATCCCAGATCATTGGAGATGCTGGCTGGAGTTATGGTAGATGGGAGTCCAACAGCAACTAGGAGAATCACAGGATCCACATCCATTTTGTGCAGTTGACATGTGTGTGTAAGGGAAGGGGATGGTTCATAAACATATGAGAAGGGATAGGGAAGAAATTCAATTCAATTCACATTTAAAGGGTTATCTATGGAATTTGCGTTCTCCAAAAAAATATGAGACCCTGAACATTGTAGTCCTTTGAAATTCACACATATCTGAATTTTGCAATTCCGTTCTCCAGACAAGTGACATGCACAAAAATATTTGTATTATGGTAAAGTGCACACACCCAAACACACACACAGTTCCACACAAAAATGATTTCTTTCCATTATTGCTTTCACTAATGTGTGCATTAGTTAAAACTCCAAACAAAAATGTGTTTGTTGGCAGAAATTTCCACTAAAAAAAAATTAACCACAAATTGCTGCAGAAATGTACAGAACTGAATTTAAGACTGGATAAGTAAGAAGCAGAGAAAACTGAAATTGACAGAGCCTTCCATTCCTACATATAAATAATGGGGCTAATCTTGAGATGAGCAATAAATAAATAAATGTTGCAATTCTGAACAATATCCGAGTGAAATCCATTTTTATAAGAATCTCTCTTTTTTCCAAAAATCCCACCTTCTCCCATCCACCAAAGTCCAAAATTATATATTTATTATAAAAGTGAAAGTGATAAATCAGTGGACCAAACACATAACACCAAATGTAGAGCATGTCGCCCTTAATTTTCCATTTCTGAGATTGGCAGAACTTCATGCAGATTTCAGTATAAATATGAGAGGGCCTTTTTCTTCTTCTTCTTCTTCTTTTTTTTTTTGCATCCATTTAGTATGCAATCAGGACCCAGGAGGCAACAGTGGACCAATCATGAGATGGGAGAAAGCAAGGGAAGCAAAATTGCCAGTTGTTATTTCCCTGAAGAGAAGGCTTTTAAACTGTCTAATTGAACTAAATTTGAGAATAAATCTATAATTAAATCATAGGGCAAAATGTATGCATAGAAATGCCAATTAGGGGGGAAAGGGACTTGTTTATAATCTTCCAGCTCCCACACACAACTTCTGAAAATATGCCCCAAAGCCTAAACATAAAGAAATGCAGAATGATAGGGAGACATTTAAAAGCAAACATTGGCTGACAAAACTGCAGGTTGGACTTCTCTGGGTAACAACTTCAGATCTGAGAAGAGTAGGTTGGAGGGTGGGAACCTCATGTACACATGCTAGGAATATCAAGTGATTTTTCATTTCCATATTCTCATTTCTATATTCTTTCATAGGGTTCCAAAGACACCCACAGGTTGCTGAAAGGTTATTGAAAACACATGGGGGGGAGAAGTCAAAAAAAGATATACACCCATGGAATAGTTAGGTGCCTAGCATCACAACACAAAACTTGTGCAATTGTGTGCTGGCCAGCATCTTAAAGAAAAGCCAAGTACCAGGGATGGGACTATAACTTGCACCATCAGAACACAAAAACCTGTCATTCCACATCTGACTATTGGTCCATCTGGGTCAGTACTGTCTCTAACAGAGCTTCCCCAAACATGATCCATGGACCAACAGTTATGGATTTATGGCTGAAGTCAGGAGGTGACACACTCATAACATTAAATATTCACTTTGATTTTCATTGTATTTTAATGGCTTCTCTTATTTCTTGCATTTGCATTGCATTGCAATCTGAATTCTATGGAATGCAATAAAATGAAATATATAGGAAATAAAAGAAGCAATAAAAATACAATTAAAAATCAAGCAGCATCTAGCAAAGTACATTACAACAGAGAGAAAAATCATTCAGTGACGCACCTAGACCTTCAGTAATTTTCAAGTGGTCTATGGTGAGAGGGGGAGTTTGGGAGCCACTGGTCATTCGCTATAAAATTGTAGTAGTTCTCCCACCACTACATAAAAACATGAGAATAGGGAATAAATAAAAGTGGGAACAGGGCAAAATTAAAGCAAGTATTTTGACTTTTAAATGTGGAGCAGGAATGATAACGCTAAAAGGTGCATTATTTTATGCAAAACAACAACTTGGAAAGCCATATGCTTGCAAAATTGCACATCCATTTTACCCATTCCATGCCCCAGGATGCATTTTCACTTTTAAGTGATATGGAAATTTCCACAGAAATGCAGGCAAAGTTTTGTGCATATTCCCTATCTTTAGTTTTAATAACGGAGTTTAGCTTAGAAGAGCAGATCACCTCTTACAGAACAAAACAACAAGTTTCTTTGTAAAGTCCCCTGCTGTGGAAGACCTCAGCTCACCCCTGTTAGTTAATTAAAAATGATTGATTAGTTCTGATTAACATAAAGCAAATTGCAGCACAGCAAGTTAGGAGAAAGACGAACTTTTCTCAGACTGAACCCAAAGAAATTCATCCTCCTCTTCCTGTGATTTCATGGTTCCATGACCAAGTTCATCATCATATATTTATTGCTGAATTACATTAAAAGCATACATATTAATATTAAGTGGTTACACTAGTTGTGTGGGATTCACAGGAGTTATATCTGCCAATTAAGCAAACAATTAAAACCCTGCAATATTCATACTGTAAGAAAATGATAACAGATATCATTGGAATGTCTCCATAAATGAATGTTTTATCCAACTACAGTAATGAGTTCTCTAATTACACAGGGATGTTGCACGAATTAGAATTAAATCAAAGTGTGAAAAAGCCCTGGACAACAGCAAATTCATGCCTTGTAGTCATTTATGTCCAACTTAAAGAAGCTCTTGATTTATCTAATTATGTTTGCTACATAATCTAAATGGGAAACCCCATTTTAGCTTCAGTCACACATCTCACAGGCACTTTCTTTTAGCTTAAATGTGTTGTGCAAAATTGTGACTGCTTGCATAAGCGATGGTGCATGAACATCAAAGCTAATGACCAGGTTCCCAAATACTGTGAAAGTGATTCTCCTAATTGACCAAGTATGTTTTCGGACTAATATACAAACACATGTCCAAAGTCATGATGCATTGTTAACTATGTCTGTCCTGGCCCAACTCAGCTAAGGAAGCCACACGTCTGATAGTTAATAATAATAATAATAATAATAATAATAATAATAATAATTTTTTATACCCCGCCCTCCCTGGCCAGAGCCAAGTTCAGGGTGGCTAACACCAGTAAAATTACAATAAAAACATAATGGGGGGGACAATTTAAAATACAGGTTAAAATGCAATTTAAAATGCAGCCTCGTTTTAAAAGTAGCCCATGGATCAAAACCATAAGGGGAGGGAAAACATAAGGGTTAGACTGAGTCCAAACCAAAGGCCAGGTGGAACAGCTCTGTCTTGCAGGCCCTGCGGAAAGATGTCAAGTCCCGCAGGGCCCTAGTCTCTTGTGACAGAGCGTTTCACCAATTCGGGGCCAGTACTGAAAAGGGCCTGGCCCTAGTTGAGACCAATCTAACCACCTTGCGACTTGGGACCTCCAAAGGGTTGTCATTTGTGGACCTTAAGGTCCTCTGTGGGGCATACAGGAGAGGCAGTCCCGTCGGGTATGTCTTTATTGACAAAAGAAACATTACAGCAATTGCTGTGGCACTCTGGATGCACACATATATGCTTCTAGCCACTAGGCAACTGTCCCCTACATGAATTATAAAATTTTTGCAGACATTTTGGCTAAAAGATTAAAAAAGGTACTAGTAGAAGAAATTCATAAAGATCAAGCGGGCTTTCTCCCGGGCAGACAGTTGTCTGACAATACGAGGAATATAATTAATATTTTAGACGCGGAGAAAGCCTTTGACAATATTTCCTGGAGTTTTATGAAGAAGAATTTACAGGGGATGGGGGTTGGCCAAGGTTTTGGAAATGGTATAGGTGCAATTTACTCAGAACAAAAGGCTAAATTAATTGTAAATAATGTAGTGACGGAAGAATTTAAGATAGAGAAAGGAACACGACAAGGTTGCCCAATCTCCCCATTGCTTTTTATATCCGTCTTGGAGGTTCTCTTAAACATGATTAGAAGGGACCAAATGGTTAAACGGAGCTAAACAGTACAAATTGAAAGCATTTGCCGATGATTTGGTACTGACATTACAGGAGCCAGAATCTAGTACCAAAAGAGTACTGGAACTGATTCAAGAATTTGGTCAGGTTGCGGGTTTTAAGCTGAATAAGATGAAAACTAAGGTTTTAGAGAAAAATCTAACAGGGATTGAAAGAGAGAGGTTTCAGAAGGAGACAGGATTAACATTGATTAAGAAAGTGAAATACCTAGGGGTCAATATGACTGCCAAAAATGTGAATTTATTTAAGGATAATTATGAAAAATGCTGGTTGGAAGTGAAAAAGGATTTAGAAATATGGTCAAATCTGAAGTTATCATTGCTAGGCCGAATTGCTGCGATAAAAATGAATGTATTGCCAAGGATGCTGTTTCTGTTCCAAACATTGCAAATTTTGGATAAAATGGATTGTTTCAAGAAGTGGCAGAGAGATATTTCTAGATTTGTCTGGCAGGGCAAGAAGCCTCAAATAAAATTTAAGATATTAACCGATGCTAAAGAAAGAGGTGGATTCGCCCTGCCAGACCTTAAACTTTATTATGAATTGGCCGCGTTTTGCTGGCTGAGAGAATGGCTGCTTCTTGAAAATACTGACGGGTTGGACCTAGAAGGTTTTAACAACGTATTTGGGTGGCATGCATATTTGTGGTATGATAAGGTTAAAGCACATAAAGCGTTTAAAAACCATATTGTCAGAAAAGCACTGTTTAATGTCTGGATAAGATATAAGGACTTGCTTGAAAATAAAACCCCAAGGTGGCTGTCACCAATGGAAGCGAAGGCTCAGAAAAAGCTCAATATGGAGGCCAATTGGCCGAAATATTGGGAAATTTTGGAACAAGAGGGAGACAGATTAAAATTGCAGAGTGTTGAAAAACTAAAAAATAGAGTGCAAGATTGGCTCCATTATTACCAAATAATGGAGGCGTACAATTTGGATAAAAAAATTGGCTTCCAGGTGGAAAAATCAAAATTGGAAACAGAACTGTTAGATCCCAAAACTAAGAACTTGTCAAGAATGTATAACTTGCTGTTGAAATGGAATACTCAGGATGAAACGGTGAAATCAACTATGATTAAATGGGCACAAGATGTAGGACATAATATTATGATGGCTGACTGGGAACAGTTATGGACCACAGGTATGAAGTTTACGGCATGTAATGCCCTAAGAGAGAATATAATGAAAATGATCTACAGGTGGTACATGACACCAGTCAAGCTTGCAAAAATATACCACTTGCCCGATAATAAATGTTGGAAATGTAAAGAGACTGAAGGCACATTTTTTCACCTTTGGTGGACGTGCCCAAGGATTAAGACATTCTGGGAGATGATTTATAATGAAATGAAAAAGGTATTTAAATATACCTTTCTGAAGAAACCAGAGGCCTTTCTCCTGAGCATGGTCGGCCAATTGGTGCCAAAAAAGGACAGAACTTTTTTTATGTATGCCACAACAGCAGCAAGAATACTCATCGCGAAGTATTGGAAGACACAAGATCTACCCACCCGGGAAGAATGGCAGATGAAAGTGATGGACTACATGGAACTGGCGGAAATGACTGGCAGAATCCGAGACCAGGGAGAAGAGTTGGTGGAAGAAGATTGGAAGAAATTTAAAGTTTATTTACAGAAACACTGTAAAATTAAGGAATGTTAGAAGGATGTTGGAATGAAATAATGCGGTTTTAGCAGAAATGCTATAAAGGATTAAGAAAAAATAGATTGCTAAATGGTGAAGGAGGGAAAGTAAAGTTACATTATATTAAGGTAAAATAGAGGACAAAAACTGGAAAAGATGGAAAGGACTTGCTGAAATAGCTAATTGAACTAGAATACAAAAAAGGGAGGTGTGAGGAGGTCAAGGAAATAAGCAAATGAAAGATAAGTTATGGGAAGATTCATTGTATTTTTTTTCTTCTTTTCTTTTTTCTTTTTAATTATTGTGATGTGATGTTTTGTATCTCTTTAATATGCTGTTTTTTTAATTTTTTCTTTTTGTAACCCTTTAAAATTTAATAAATATTATTTTTTTAAAAAACAAAACTGTCCCCTACAGATTTGCAAACCTTGCCCCTCTGCCAGCTGATATACCCTTCCCTGAGGAAACCTGAGACTACTTCTGCTTTTTCCAAGTCCTTCCTGGTTCTAGGAGACAGTTGGGTAGGGAAAAGTGGGAAGTCTACTGACCTGTCTGTCACCTAAACAGCATCTTCTTCCATCATAGCCTGTATTCCTTCCTCCATCTCTGATTGCCCTGACTCTCCTTCCTTCTCTTGTCCTGGCTCCTACTTTGTAGGCAGCATAAAACTCCATAAATCACTGGTCTCCTCTCCTGGTCCTCTGCCTCTGCAACACACACTCTTTGGAGCCCTGCTAGTCCCTGACAATTTTTGTGAGTGAAATGAGTTTCAAAAGTAGCAAAGAGCTACTGTCCAAAGAAAACATATATATATATATATATTTACCAAAAAAAATTCCATTCAGTTTATGAGGTCCATCGTAACTCTTTGGATCTTGGCCTGTGGAGAAGCAAGGGAGCTGGAAACTTCTGAAGATTAGCTGAATGCGTGAATATTCCATATCTTCTTCTTTTGCTGGTGCATAATGAAAGGTCAAAATAACCTGGAAGCCATGTAAGTTGGAGCGTTGAAAGTGTCATTTGAAGAATATTTAAAACATTACAAGAGAACTTCACTATGAGAGCTTGCCAAAAAAAAAAAAAAAGTGGAACTGACATGGGCCCCGAGACCCCATCAACATGGAACATAGCTTGGAAGGCTCAGATAGATGAGGAGGAGGAGGAGGAGAAAACAGGCGATGTTGGGAGAACCATGAACACAAGGATGGTGAGTTTAGGTCTTTCCCTTTCTGACCCCCCTGTGGAGTGAAAAGTCTCATTGGGAGCCAAGGAGGGCATCAATCAGCTGCTGGAGATGGTTGAGCAGGAGGCAGCAGCGGCTGAACTGAAATTAGAAGGGGACAGCATAGTCTTGCAGTGAGGATCAGGCATCACCTCCATAGAGAGGAATGGACTCACTCACCTTAATGGAGGGTGTGTGTATATGAACCCAACATACCTGTGAAGTGAAAGGGTCTCACAAGTAAGCTCTCCATGCCTTGGTCGCAGGGGTGTGGAAATTTGTTGGGATATCTCTGTTGATTCCATATGGTACTGAACTTCTTGACCAGCTCCTGAACTCTTGTCTCTTACTTTGATGTCCGATGCTGAGACTGTTACTTGCCTGAATCATGATTTCTGTCCTGCTTACAATTAAAAGCCTATCTCCTTGTGTTTTGGGTGGAAGTCAGGACAGGGGCAGCATTCTGCTCAATAAACCCAAGAGCTAATATAATTGAAAGGGTGCTTAAAAATACAGCTGATGTGAATGGAAATTGCAATGGTGGGGACTTTTAATATGGGGGATATAATATTATGAGGCAGTTATTACTTATTGAGAGACTGAACAGACTTTTAAATTCACATAGCCATATAGCTTGGAAATACAATTCACTATCTTGAATAGCAATTTGCGTCCTAGGGAATGATTGGGCTATAACATGATTTAATTTATTTAGTAGCAATTATTTTCATGTGTAGACATGCATACAACAAAATTTAGGGCCCGATTAGGCAGATATATTGGCCTCATTATATGTGCCCTCAATCACAGATTTTTAAAAACACAGGCAAGGGAATAGGGTTTTTTAAAATGCTATAACCCGCTGCTATGGTGCTAATACAGACATGCCCCCATTTTAAGCCTCATTATTCAGTTATGTTACATTTCCTAGTATGTTTGGAACTTTTTAATTGTCCTTACCTGATATAATCCCTGAAAATGACTTTATCCTTTTTAAAAATACCTGTTTTATTGCCAGTGTTTGTTCTTTGTTAGTGTCCCCCCCCCGCCCTTTATTGTCGCTTTTTACTTGAATATGTCATTTATTGTTATTATGTAGCTGATTTGATGATTAAGATTGATCAAAATTCAATTAAAAATATAGAAAAAGAAAGAAAAGAAATGCAGGTTTACTGTGTAGTTCTGCTCTTGTCTACCTTGCATTTATACGTTCAACCTCAAAAAATTCTTGCCTCATTCTGGGCAGCCCTTCATAAGTATCATGGTGTCCTGGACTCCACATTTGATTTTAGGCTGCAGAAAATGTTGCTGGACTGGGCCAGGAATCCCCTACCCCCAGATAGGCAAAGAACCATCACCCTTGAATTGGTTGCTGTCATTTTTTACTTCAGTTTAGCTTACTTTGTTACTCAGTTTAGCTTACTTCTAAATACAGTGGTACCTTGGGTTAAGAACTTAATTCATTCTGGAGGTCCGTTCTTAACCTGAAACTGTTCTTAACCTGAGGTCCACTTTAGCTAATGGGGCCTCCTGCTGCCGCCGTGCCGCCAGAGCACGATTTCTGTTCTCATCCTGAAGCAAAGTTCTTAACCCGAGGTACTATTTCTGGGTTAGCGGAGTATGTAACCTGAAGCGCCTGTACCGCGAGGTACCACTGTATGAAAGTGTTTTGTTTTCCACAGACACCTCATTGGCATTCTGTAGTTGTTTTAGGCACAGTGAGCTATTGGTTGGGTCAAAGTGGAGCTCCGTTTGAGCTCTTGTGTGTTTGCAGGTGGAGGACAACAAGCAGGAGCTGATCACCTCCTGTGGCACGTAGTCAGAGCAGGTAAGAGGTTTAAAGATAGAATGGAATTCTTACCTGAGGTAGTGTTGGGATGTGGGCATCTCTTAGTCATTGTTGCCAGGAGGGACTGCGGGTGCTGGAGGGAGCACCCCCCAGCTTGGCTGGTACTGTACCTCAGGGTGAACATTGACCAATGGGGCCGTGGTGTGTCTGTTCGGCTCATATACCCAAGGTCCATGTAGAGGGGATGGCACACTCTCCAACATTTTGCAGATGAAAATAGGGACACCCTATTCAATAATAATAATAATAATAATAATAATAATAATAATAATAATAATAATTTGAGCCACTTCCAATATATTTAAAAACATAATAAAATCTTTAAAAACTTCCCTATACAGGTCTGACATCGGGGGTCTTCTAAAGGTTGTATAATTACTTATCTTTTTTTTTTAAAAAAATAATTTTTATTAAAGTTTTAAACAACAAAAAAAGAAAAGAAAAACATACACAATACATATCTCAAAAAGAAAATAACAAAAACACAAAAAAACCAAGATTCAACAATAAAAAAACAAAAAACATAACAATTAAAAACAATATCTCTTTTCCATTTCCGTTTTTTAGTTTACTTATTTTCTGGACTTCCTCATACCTCCCTCTTTTGTATTCCAATCCAAATTGTTTGTCCAGCAATTTCTTTTCCACTTTTTTAATCCCAATCTTTAACTTTAATATAATATTGAAATATATAACTTCAACTTCTTTAAACCTGATCTTTAGTCTTAGTATAATATAACATTAAAATTATTCCCTCTTAATTGTCAAATTTCCATTTCTTTAAACATCTTTAATCCTAATCTTTAATCTTAGTCTATCATTAACTTTAACCTGTACAGCTGGAAACCGCTTATTTTCAGTCCAACATCACTCTAACATTCTTTAATTTTGCAATGTTTCTGAAGACAGTCTTTGAATTTCTTCCAATCTTAAAGGTTGTATAATTACTTATCTTCTCAGCTCGGGGGGTCACATAACTCCATAGCCTCCAACATTTCTCTGATGAAAATAGGAACGCCCTAAGGAAAAGTGGGACATTCCAGGATTAAATCAGAGACTGGGACGGCTTCTGTAAATCTGGGGCTGCCCCTGGAAAAGAGGTAGACTTAAAGGGTGTGGGAGGGGGGACCATTAGGAAACTTTGCTTTTGGAAACAAATGTTTTTGGAGGTGTTTGGCTCTTCATAGAGAAAAAAATACAAATGGCTTCCAGCTGCCCTTATAATAAATAGTTTATAAACCAAGATATTCCCAGGACAGCATTAATTATATTTGAAGAAAGGAAAAACGTGACCATAATTAAGTTTGACCTGTTCCATAATCATTCTAATTCATCTGTGTACAATGTATGAAAATAAAACACATTCTCCATAATAACACATTTTCCATCATAGTGAACAATCAGAATGCTGCTCTTTTCTTTTTTTCTTTTGGTAATGCTTCACGAATTATTAATTGAAATTATAAAGTGAAAATGGATTACTTTCTGAGGGCATTTGCATAAGATATATAATTCTATTGACATGGCAATATATTAAGTTTCTTAAAACCCCTGACAAATAGTTGAGGGAAATATTTAACTATCTTTAGCCATCAACCATGAACAAATAAGCTACACATTACATTAATTAAAACATTCTTCTGTCCAGCTGACTACCTCTTTCTACTGGGCTGCAAAAATTAATCAAAACTCAACTAGATCTTGCTAATCTCTTTAGCTCCTGATCAACAACTTTTCGCATTTGATATTAGTCTTGTGTGCAGATATGGAACTCTGAAATTGTCTAATTATTACCTGTTCTTGCAATGCGAAAAGACTGAAGTTCTTAACCCAAGGTTGAAGTGTAGTGTCAAAGTGTTACATCTGTTTATCTGTTCCTTAAAGATGGTGGCTGGGATCCAAGTTACTAGCCCAAAAGCTTGAGCTAGATAATGTTCTCGAGTTTCTTCCAATGCAATTACTGTTTTATGGAACACATCTGAGATTATGAAAGTTTTAGAGCTAAGATGCAAGTTCTTAAAATAAATTCTTTGTCTTGAATTTGGGAGCTAGGTGAAAAGTTTCCTAAAACTGAACTGCCTTTACCTTTAACACAGCTGTTAGTACCTATTTATATGATCCTGGTAAGAGTGGCGTTTAATAATTGTGGGATAACCAATCTCATATAACCAACATGCTTAAGTCTAACTGATGCATGAAAGAGGTTAAGACCATAGAGTAAGCTCTCCTGCTAGGCTTACATTGGGAGGAAGGGTTCTTAAGCTCTTTGTTCTTCCATTCAACCATGTGAACCATACCACTAAGGAGATCTAAGTTGGATGCTCCAGGTTCAGACAGTGCAGCTTAAGCAAGCCATATTTGTGTTTCTGTACAAATAATTTAGAAACATTTACCATTTTGGAACCTATGTTTTATTGCCTGTGTATTTCTAATGGCTATATGGGAAAACACATGAATCTGACCTTTGAAGTTTGTACATAAACCAAATTTAACTTAATGAACATGTAGTCTCTGTATCTTTCTCTCACCGAAGAGTACTTGCCCCAAACCTAGATCTAGGCATCCAAATCATTCTCATTTTTATTATAACATATATTTTTCTTTAACCAAAAGCCAACAACAATGTGTATAATAATGTATATAACATGCAAGAATTGTTCAAATTTTAAGTAGAACTGGCAAAAACATCAAGGAGCAATATGGGCATTAGAAACATCCATGTGGATAAACTTGACATCAATATATTGAGAAAAAATCCATGTCTTCCTATTAACATTGTGGCAAAGTTATGAAGCATTTTGTCTTGTCTTAGCTCTAAGGCCCATTGGTTGTTTGCACCTCTAAAGAAGAACAGGAAAACAGTCCATTAAATGGTTATGATATACAGTGGTATCTCTGGTTACGAACTTAATTCGTTCTGGAGGTCCATTCTTAACCTGAAACCGTTCATAACCTGAGGTACCACTTTAGCTAATGGGGCCTCCCGCTGCTGCTGCACTGCCATTGCGCGGTTTCTGTTCTCATCCTGAGGTAAAGTTGTTAACGCGAGGTACTACCTCCAGGTTAGCAGAGTCTGTAACCCAAAGTGTTTGTAACCTGAGGTACCACTGTAATTGGGTTGTTGTTGTTGTTTTTTAAAAAAAATCTGATAAGGGAGGAGTCAAATCAGATTAACATTACACTCTTTCAAGTTAAAAAAAAATCCTTCCAGTAGCACCTTTAAGACCAACTAAGTTAGTTCTTGGTATGAGCTTTCGTGTGCAAGCACACTTCTTCAGATACACCACGTGCTTGCACACGAAAGCTCATACCAAGAACTAACTTAGTTGGTCTTAAAGGTGCTACTGGAAGGATTTTTTTTTATTTTGATTATGGCAGACCAACACGGCTACCTATCTGTAACTCTTTCAAGTGTGCATTATGGTTTTCATTAGTTACAACATATAGAGTGCAACAGGCTGAATGGTAATGTTTGTAACAAATTTCTTTACTGGTTGCTTCCTAACATACAAACCAAGTCCAGAATGTACACAATATACAATCCTTAAGCAAGGTATAGAACCTATTTTATTTAATTAAATCCAATGCAGATATGTTTCTTCCTTTCTTAATACATTCTTGTTTGAGTTCATATATTACACAGTCCTCGAATGTGGTTAAGGAAAGGTCCCTGGAATATCACGGACAATACAGCTGATGAGGTTGGCTAGCATAAGTAGCAGACACAGGGAGGCTGGGTTGGGTAGAACAAGGTTTCCGGATATTTCCTTGTTTCACCCCAAAGGGCTTCCTCAGCTGTTAATAGTTCTATACAATATAAAAACCTTATGACTTTCAGCCATTCTGCAGATAATGCTCCACTTACATTATAAGTGCTGGAAATTAATATTGATCACTGATTTCCCAATGATTGCCACTGATCAACTGATAGCTTTTAGTGGGATCACTGTCCTGTGTGCAGTATAATTTAAAAGTGCCTTGCTATTTATATACCTCTAATCCTTACAGCCAGGGTTGTCAGAACACATGGATTTCAAAAAAATGCCTTCTACTTGAAAAGCATCTGTAACAGAGAACTGTGAAGCAACCAGGCTAGAGTACTTAATGGACGGTTTGCCCGATGGTATAAAGTGCAAATTGCCTAAAGGGGAGAGTAAATTTCACTACAGATGCTATGGAAGCTCAGCAGTCAATGTAAGGATCTACTGTCACAGACAGAGGAAAGGTATTTGACCTGGAGCAAAGTGTTTAGAATTTGTCAAGTGTTACTATGGCACTACCAAATGCCACTGCCCACTTGGAATCTAATAGAACACGCCTGTAAAAATTGTGAGCCACTAAGGCAGGCTTCCTCAGCCTCAGCCCTCCCAATGTTTTTGGCCTGCAACTCCCATGATCCCTAGCTAACAGGACCAGTGGTCAGGGATGATGGGAATTGTAGTCTCAAAACATCTGGAGGGCTGAGGTTGAGGAAGCCTGCATTAAGGGTCTCACAGCTCACTAGCCATGTATGGAGGGACTGATCAAGTGCTAAAAAGCAAGGCTAAAAACTGTTGCAGCAGCAACAATGTAGAGTGGGAAATCAGCTGGCTGGAAAAGGGTTAAGTGTTCCATTTCCCATGCCTCCCCCTGCCACTTTTTTACTTAAAAACAAACAATCTCAAATCTGATTTTCTTTGCATAAAGCGCTCATTGGGCCTTACATGCTTGCAAATGATCCAGCAGACTAGGAGTATACCAGGAGTATTTTCCTAATAAGAATCATCTCATTATTCAGATTCTACTACAGCAGCAAAACTCATCTGGAAGGTCAGTGAGTCACATTCAGTCTATCATTTATCATTAAGGATGTTTGTCAGAGTGCGGAACAAATAAATACTAATAATTTATTTTCAGCGTGCTTGGTAAAACATTAATTATTTTCGGCAATTAGGGCACCCCTAATGAGCAACAAATATTAATTCATCTAACAAAGTTCACTTTTATTTTAGATGCTCACCGAGATAATTAGTAAACTTGCTTCATTCATTAACAGTTCAAATCTCATTAAAATGCAAATGGTTAGAAAGGGTTTTAGTGTATTAGAGGGTGTTTGTTGACATTCATCATGCTAAACAATTTCGGTCCCTAATTAATTAATTTTTTAAACCCTGAAAATTCCCATTTGCTTTTGTGGAAACAGCTGCTGAAAGGTTGCTGCTCACATTGCCTGTGCATTGAAAAAGGCTATGAGAAGGTTATTTCTTTGCTCCCGCACATCTTTGCTGACACTGCTGCTTATTCCTATTAACTGTGGCAACTTGTGTGATGCTGCAGGCAAGCCAAATCTGATGCACATGTGGAAGCAAAACCACACCCAACTGGGTTAAATGGCAGGTGGGCAAATGAAATTGATGAATGTGATGGCGGAAGAGTTTCTGCCTATCACCCAAAATAACAGCAGGACCACAAAACAACGCTGAAGCAGCGTGATTAAGTTAATCTGTCTTTTTTCCCACCGAGATGACAGCTAAGTAGTATCAGGGCCGTCTTACCCATAGAGGCTAGTGGCGTGGGGCACCAGGGAGCAGAAGGGAAGAGGCGGAGGCTGGATGTGGCACCTCCTGGCATCAGCTCACCACCCTCGCCTGCCTCAGCTATGCCGCACCGAAGCAGCGCCGCGCCCGGAGCCTCCGTCTGCCATGGCCACCCGCCGCTCCACCCTCCAGCCGCTGCTCGCCTCCTCCGGTCTCGCCGGCAGCACCATCCTCCCTAAAAAACTCTGGGAAACGGGGGGCGGGCACCAGAGGGAGCTTTGCAGCACAGTGGCGGATATGCTTAAGACGGCCCTGAGTAGTACACAATTTTATTTTTATTTTTTCACAGAATCTGTATACCACCTTAATTCTTTAAAACAACAACCTTGTTAGTGGCATAAATTAAACCAGTGCAAATTACCCCTACATCCAGTACTGTTTTTCTAGAAAAAGAGGTGCTGGAACTCACCATGGATCCCTCCTTTGTTCTCTTATAATGGCAATGGCCTGAGAGGTGCCGAAACTGAGTTCTGGTGATTTCCGTCTGCAAACAAGCCCTGCCTATACCTGTCAGTAGTGCGTGCAGGAGCCAGGCCCTGGGACCAGTAGGGCTTCGCAGGACTGGGGCCTTCCTAAGTTTGTTCTGGAGAGGCAAGGCGCAGCCGCACAGATGAGGCCGCTTGGTAATTCGCTGCAACTGGTGGCAAGAGCCGGGAAGGGATATAAGGTCAACATTTCCCTTTGGCTCTTTGCCACAGCAACACTTTTCCTGCCTTGCTGTGTTCGGCTTCTTGTTTCCTGATCCTCAGACCTCGGCTTCTTGACTCCTTGCTTCTCGACCCCTGAACCCTTGACTTCGTGACTCCTTGCTTCTCAACCCTTGGACCCTTGACTTCGTGACTCCCTGCTTCCTGACCCTTGCACCCCTGGCTTCTGGACTATTGTTCCTGCTCCCACCCCGCCATCTTGCCCCCGGTCCTGACGTCCTCAGCCGGGACTTCGATCGCCCGTAGACCAGACCGTGACAATACCAAACTCATTTCAGGAGTGAGGCTACTGTCAACCTAAGCCCAGTAAGGGGGGGGGGATGCCTTTAAATTAGAGTTTGACTCACACCACCCTTTTTCATAGAATTGTAGAATGAGAAAGGACCACAAGGGTCATCTAATCTAACCCCCTGCAATGCAGGAATCTTGAACCCACAGGTTACGAGTCTCATGCTCTGCAGATTGAGCTTTGCTACTTTTCTTGCTTATGTCAGTTCTACTGGGCTGCCAGGTCACATGACTGAGCTGAATAGAACTGGGATCCAGTGTAAGCCCCCCCCCCCAAGAGTCTCACTCCCTTCACAACCCCAGAAATCTCCTTTGGGGGGGAGTTGGCGTAACATCCGCTCCTCTTGGCTCAGTTGTCCTGGCTGAACTGGGATGCAGGAATTACATGGGCTGAGCCAGGATGTGGGGTTTAAATCTAGCATAGCCCATTTTTGCTTGCTGAGCTGGAGCCTCACTCCCACACCTCAGGTCTTGGGTTTGCGTTACTACCATAGAGAGGACCTCTACAATAACACTAAATGCACTTCTTTTTTTATTTCCAGTATCTAATAGACTGCTTTCCACCACAGATAGCCACAAAGGTGGTTTACACAGAGACCAGTAAAAACAATTCTTAATGAATGACTCCAATTCTTTATTGTAGGCATTTGTAATATACAGATCTGCCCTTCCCTGATGTCACCACAGGCATTTAGCTAGCTAAACATGGAATCTATGTATTTCTCTTCCCTCAACTGAGGGAAGGAAAAGCCACCAATTTTGTCACTAAAGGACAAAATTAGCTGGAAAGCATATTAAATTAACTTATTGTAACACAATGAAAGGAATCTTAAACCAGATACTTTTTTGGGTGTGTGCGTTTTTCTTTACAGGACAATAAATAGTTTCTTCATATGATTGCTTTTTCTATTCATTTTTTTGAGGGAAGTGGGTGGAGAGGGAAGACTTTGTTTTAAAACAAGCAGAAACGAAATAATTCCTCACTTCGATAGATTTTTATAACCGGGGAAAAATTTAAATTGAATTCCAATCATTGTGGCAGGTGGAATTTGCGTGTTTTTCTTCCTCCAACGGCAGCGAGGGAGATTATTATCGCTCACAATATATTTGAATAACCGCTGTGACTCTTTCTACCCAAAGCACAGGGAAGTAGATAAAGTCAACAAAAACTGAATACACAAAGGCTTTAAGAAAACTGTTTTTAAATCCAGACTGAGCTGTTGCACATTTATTTGATGCCCTGAATAGAGGAGCCTCTTTTGTAAAGAAAAAGTTGGAAAGTTCATGTATTGGGAATGGGAGTGCCCTCAACAGACCAAACATCTGGAGAAACTACAGAATATCAATAATTATTCTACAAGCACAGTGTTCTAGCAATGATGCTAGAGGACCATGCAGCAACATTCCTAAAGTCTTTAGGGGCCTATTTCCTGAGCCACAGCTTCACTTTTAAAGAGGGGAAAGAAATGAGGGAAACATCTGTGCTCAGAGCACCTCATGAAAGGGTTAGTGAATAATGCAATTGCCCACACAAATCCCTCCCCCATGAATGTCTTCCTCCTCCCAATCTTCAGCTGACATTTTGCCCCCTTAAAGACCCTGAGAATTTTACATTTGAATATTTTACACAGTCCTAGAATAGCTTTTGCTAATGCGTACAGATATCAACCTTCCTTCTAAAACTCAGGTGTGCTACAGAACTGGGGCCAATGAGAAACAAGGAAGGTACCTGCACACTCAAGTAAATCCCAAGCAGGGGTGTCACCTTGAATAAAATATTGTGGGGGCCCAGGAAAGCCTTACCCTGCGTAATCGATCACATTATGCAGTGCACACACAACATTTGACTCGGAATGCCTATCAATTTTGTGGGGGCCTGGCCTCCTCAAATATTTTTTTGTGGGAGTGCCCACAGTCAGTAGGAGTTGGCTCCTATGATCCCAAGGTATGCAGAAATACATTTTGTAAAGAAAAAGAAAAAGGAGGGTTATAAACCTCCCTGAAGAAACAAGCCCCATGGTAGCTAACAATGACTGGTGGCTTCAAGAATGTTCTTTTCCAAATTTGGAAAAGAAAAAACAGCAAACTTGGGAGAAGAAGAGAAGAGTGAATTGGTTGGCTCTGGGGCCCTTGTAATATCCTGGGGGGGATGAATTAGTAGGCTGACTGGAATTCTGAACACAAATGCGCTGCAGTTAGCTTGTGAGGACAGAATGCAATATTTCCCTACAAGTCCCATTTGTAATTAAAATTGGCAAGACTTTCCCTTAAAAAACAAAACAAAAGCTGCACTAAATCCAATGCATATTTTGTTTGACTTCGAAGTTTAAATAAAAACATAATTATTGTGCCTGTCAGATGGCTGCAGATCTAATTTAAATACTTTTTTGTATGCCTCTATTGACTAGTTTCTTTTTAAAGGCCGCTGCAATTAGCATTCAAAAATGTGTTCGTCATTAACCTTCATAATCAGAAGTGTGGTAAACAAAAAGCAATATTGGTGGGGTATCCAGGAAAATTAAATAGAGAAGGGCTTTCTGTCAGCAAAATATCTTACACCTCTCATTTTACGGATGCAGGTGAGCTACTTCTGTTTTCCAACGACTCTTGTCAAGACTCACTTCAGCAGGTTGACTTTGCAGCATATGCAAAGGTTGCTAGGATGAGGGTGAGGTTTGTGCTATGGAGTTGTGCAGTGGGGAGGATCCCAGGGAAGGCTTAGATTAGGTGAGTTTTCCAATGCCGAGCCTTATTCAGACTGGCAGTGTAAATGACTGGGTTGAATAAAGTTGTATGTACACGCAAAAATTGATTGTGTAACTTCTGGGCCCTCTGCACTGGTTCCATACTCACATAGTTACTTCAGTTTGCAATGTTGTTAGGCTGCACACCTATGCACTTACCTGGCAGCAAGTTATATTTTATAAAGCGGGAGGAGGGCTTACTTCTGGGGAAACGTGTATAATATTAGGCTGTAAGACTACAAATATTCCTAAGCACACTTTCTGTGGAATAAGTCCTGTTTACCTATCATAGACCTATATCTGGGTATGTGTATTTGATCATGAAGCTGAGTGTGTGAACTGACTTCTTTGGGGGTGGAGAATGTGTTCTGTGTTTGTGGTGATACACATATGCAGGTGACAAATATACATGTGTGACTCCTCAAGGTGTCTAGATCTTTTTAACACCTGTTCTTTTTGAACTTCCAGAGGAGGTGACAGGACATAGGTATGGATCTCTTGAAAATGTAGAAGTACTCCGATTTTAGCATGGCGTAAAGTAATGTGGGGGATTTTTATTTCCCAACGTGTCTGTTCTTTGCAGGAAGTGTGGCCTGTTTAGGGAAGTTTTTACTATTTAACGCGGTATTGTTTTAAACACTTGATTGGAAGCCGCCCAGAGTGGCTGGGAAAACTCATCCAGATGGGCAGGGTATAAATAAATTATTATTATTATTATTATTATTATTATTATTATTATGCAGGAACTGCTTTCTTCACTGTTGGACCCACGCTTGGTCTCATCCACTCAATTCTCTGGAGCCTGTCTCCGCATGTAAGGAAAGTCCCTAACTCACTGAGGTTTTTCAGATTTATTTAAGACTCACCAGAGACTTTCCAGAGCTACTATTCTCAAAGTGGTTAAACAATCATTCTCTCTACCAGGGAACTCTATGAACTGTAACTCCCATGAAAAGCAATATAGGGCTCTCCTAACAACTCTCATCAACCTTAACAAACTATGCTTCCCAGGATTCTTTGGGGGAAGCCATGACTATTTAAAGTGGTATCATAGTGTTTTAAATGTACGGTGCCAATGGGACTTTGTTTTGGCACCCAACGCACACTTGATGGGTAACTGTAGCTCTTCATCATCCCCTGATGAGTATACCTTGTATTATACACATTCTTTGAGGCATTCATGTTTTACATTTGTAGAGGCAAGGCTTTTCCCCCGCCAGAACTCACCAAAACTCAGTTCCAGCACCTCTCGGGTAGGTGCCATTGTCATGGTGAGTTCTGGCACCTCTTTTCCTGGAAAAATAGCACTGCATATGTTTAAAACACCCAATGTGTACATCTTAAAATTAGTGTGCAGTCCTTGAGCAAGGGCTTAACCCTGAATCATTGAGATTTTAAAAAGTTATTGATTAATCCATTTTTTAAAACCGAATGCACTCTCACTCTCAGTCTCTCTCTCTCCCTCTCTCTCTCACACACACAATGTTTCCTTTCATTTTCAACTGAATAGTTATGACTCAAGTGATTCTTACATATCTCCTCCTTCCTGTTTCCTGCAACATGCAAAGGGAAGTGTCATGCTATTGAGTTCATTCATTCTGAAGGATAAAGGAAGCAATGGAGTCAGAGTGAAGGATTGGAAAAAAGCAGAGACCAAGCCCACTACTTACTTTGACAATATTAAAATAATATTTAACAAAATTAAAAGTAGGGATGGATGAGTTAGAATGCAATCCTGTGGCAAGGTCCACTGGGATGAGCAGCTTACGGTGTAGTGGATTTCTGTCTCATCCAGCTGATTTCCCCTCAGCCAAAGATACGTTGCCTTAATTTACTCATCTCTCCTTAGGGTCATTCTGGGTGAGGGGTCAGAGAGAGCAGACTTAGGCTAGATCCATTCAGTTCAGTCACATGACCTGACGACCTGGCACAGAACACTGTGGCAAAGGCTTACTTTCCCTCTGCCAGACTTAGGCAGAGCAGCACTCACACAGCTGCCACGCAGGGTTTGAATCTGGTGTAATTTTGCAGGGGTTTAACTTACATTGGCTTGCTTTACACCAGTTTCTTGTGCAGAGGATTGGCCCTTTAGTTGTTTAGGGCTTTAAACAGTAATGTTGGCACCTTGTATTGGTCTAAGGACAAATTGGCAACCAGTACAGTTGTCTTAAAATGTGAGTTATATGAGCTCTAAATAGCATCCTGACCAATAATCAGGTTGCTGCATTTTGGACCAGCAGGTGCCACAGTTCTGAATCAGGAGGCGTAAGGGAAATTTTGTGATTTGTGCATGTGCAGAAATCCCCTAAACTGAATTGCAACTGTTCATGTACTGGTATTTATGCAGTGGCATCAGCATCCAGAGTTCAGCAAATCTCCACTTTTGCTACCTGGTGTGATTGCATTGCCAACTTTCCCTTCTTTATAGTAGCAGTTTCTCATTTTATCTGTAGCAGATAAATTTTGTCCATAACGATATACTCAATTAGATCTCTTATTTCTGGAGCGTAATTCTTGACTATTGGCATATTACTTTAAAATAGAACACTGTTGGCTTTCCAAGGCCAAGCAGGATGTGAGAAAAGAATTACTACCATTGTAAATTAATAGTGAGGTTGTAAGGAGGGATATAAATTGCCTTGTATAAAAATTTTACTATTATAGAGAGCTAACATTCAGTTTAATATCAATAAACTTGATCATGTGTTCTCTCCATTTGGCAGGAGGCAGGATGCAATAACTCCCATTCTGACACCGGTATGAATGGGATTGTGTCCTCAGAAACGGGCAAGCCCATTGCAGGCAATAGGTACAGAGCTTATATGCCTTGCAACTCCTCCTCTGTGTGGGTAAATTATGCTGCTTTCTAGCTGTATAGCAGCAAGCATTGCAATGCCTGACACAGCAAATTTGCTGGAGGGCAGTGTTACCATAGAGCAGCCTCTCTCTTCCATTCTATCCACCACATAAGCCAACATGCTGATTTACAAATGTTGATGGAGTGCAGCCAACATCATCCCTGATAATTGGCTATGCCGGCGCAGATCTGATGGAAGTTACCGTCCAATCACTTCTGCAGGTCACCATGTTACCTACCCCTCCCCTAGCAGATTGCCTCTAGGAATATCCATTTTGTCTGGAAAAGGAGGCCTGCGGAGGTTTAGGAAATCAGGACAAATAGCCTTCATAAGCAACTCTTGACACTCCAAAAAATTCAGCTGCCTTCCTCTCTAGGTAAAGGGACCCCTGTGGGGAGGAGCCAAGATGGCGACGGACACAGCAGCCTAGTCAGACTCCTCTGCTTTTAGTTAAGCTTTTAAGTAGTTTTTAAGTAGTTTTTAGCCACTTCCTGGTTTTAAACTCTCAGTTTTAACGTCTTACCAGCTGTTTTATCACCTCCTCGCTTCTCTTTGCTTTTAGTTTATTGTTTTATTGTTTTATTGTTTTACTGGAGTACGGCGGAGAAGAGCAGTGGGTTGAGGGAAGCCACTATCTACCTCCGAATAGCGAAGCCCCAAGCTCGCAGAGAAAGCACCTTGCTCTCAAGTTAAAGAAACCTGGAGCATAAACTGAAGTCTGGGAGAGGCGCTACAGGAGAACTAATCGACCTGGAACAGCCTTCACTATGGGAATTGCAGTTTGCTGAGTCACCTTCAAAGTGAGTGCTTTCCATTCTTCCGGCTTTTCTGGACCAAAATCTTTAAGCTGCACGAAGAGAAACTTCCCTGTTCAAGGGCCTGGTGAGGCCTTTGGGAGTTTCCCTTTCATCCGAGACCGACCCGCGGTGGGCCCTGTGATAAGCTCTGAAGGACAATTTTATATTAGTCTTAGTTCTGGTGGGAGTAGGACTTCAAAGGAATGGTCTGTGTTGCCTACTGGTAGTCTCCCTAGAACTAAATTGCCGGCCTGTGAGGGTGAAGGTGAAGACGCCGACTTTCATATGAACAGGCAGTGAAATATACCCCCACTGCAAGTGCTGGTAAGTTCGAAGGAAATATTTATCACCAGAGTTGACGTTAAAATACTATCCCCATATCTGAATGATGGGATATGGGAAACGTCTTAGAGACTCTGAGGAGACAGTCCCCGTTCCCTTTCCGAGATCAAAGCAAACAAGGGTTGAACCATGTCTCTTTAAAGAAGGGAGTAATCTACTGGATTGTTCCTACACGGTAGAAACTCAGAACCGTTTTAACCCTCTGATTGATTGCATGTCAGTACTTAAAGACGAAGAGCGAATAATACCACAAATAACAAGTGATGTGGCCAACAGTAAGAGTGTAGTCTCTCCTCAGAAGGAGGAATTGGTCCTTGGCACGGCCAATCATATGACATTTGAACAGTCCCATTTAATAATCAAAACCTTGCACTGTATATTCAAAAGACTAGATGATCTTTCGACCCAGCTGCACAGCCTCCAACAAAAGCTAGTTACTACTTCTCCATCGTCAGCCGGTGTTAAGTCCCTTGAAGAGAGGAAGGGGACGAGGAGTTTGTCCTTAAATAACAAACGTACTGACAAATCTAAATACAACCTTAACCTTCAATTAAGTCATCAATCCTTGATTTTAACACCAAGAAAAGTGAGCCTAACTATACAAAATGGAGACCCAAGATGGAGAACTCTGGGCGGTGCCAAGGAACTCCTTAAGGTGCTTTTAAATATGGAGGCAACACAAATTGACCTCTGTGCAGTCCTCCCCCTTGTCCATCACCATAAATCCCAGAGAGTCCTGCTTGCGTTCCAATCCACAAAAATTCCCACTATCATATTACGAAGGAAAGCATTTTTGTTTCGCTGTGGGATAGCACCAACGAGAGCCTTTATAGACCCTACGCCTAAACCCCTACTGTTGGTGGCAATAACCAAAGAGGGATCAAAATCTGCCAAACCCGATCCATCAGTGGACACCGGAGTGGATGTTCTACCCCAGGAGAAGAGTTATGTGGCCTCCACTCCCCTAGCAAAGAAAAATGACCATCCGGAAAATGGCCTGACACCACCAGAAGAGATCGAACTCATTGCCTCCTTTGCAGATTTACCAGTGGCGGAACAAAAAGAAATTATTAATAGGCTGGAATCGCTTAAAACCCAACTTATTAGGAAGCTTAGCTCCAGAACACCCACGTACAGCGAACATGACATCCTAGAAGAACCAGATCATATGGATCTCGAAATATCTAATGCTAAGTGTATGTCGGTAATGGAGGACAAGATAAAACCCCAAGAAGCAACTACCTGTCCTCCCCTCCAAGCAGAACAACCCTCTGTGCTCTTAATAGATTTACATGACCGTCCCTCGACAAACATACCTGAAGAAAGCAGCTCACAACAGGAAAAATCCCCTTCTACACATTCATCGATGCCAGACCTGGAACCTTCTTATAGTACTGTCCAATCAAGAGAAGAGGTGCCTTTCCCAACCTTCTCAAATAGCCCACTCGCCCAGCTTTATCCCTCATTGCGGAGTATCATGGATTCAACAGCAAGACCAGTGTCGGAACTAATTGAAGATCCAACAGGCCACATAAATCAAGTAGCCCAAAAGACCAATAGCAGGCCACAGAGAGACCAAACTTCTGACGAGATAGCTGGACCACACCGGGTGGCCCACCAAACTCTTTTGGAAAAGGGGTCCTCCCCAGCTCAAGGTCCTACACCTAGTAGATCGAGTGGCCAAGTTCCACAGTCAGATAACCTTGTAAATCCTCCCACTCAGCTTTTACGAGAGGTTTGTCGTCAGAGGAAGATAACTGATTTCTTTATCGGCTCCCCTCTGCCCGTATTAAAGCTGAGCCAACCTTCCGAATGACAGTCAATTGGAGGAACGAGGAAACCCCAGCCTTCAATATTAAGTTGGAACATTGCTGGATGGAAAAGTAAAAAATTAGATCCAGAATTCCAAAAATATATTAATTCCTTTCTTATCATACTATTACAAGAAACTTGGGTGGAGGAGGAAATTGAGCTAAATGGCTTTGAGTTTATATGTCTGCCTGCTAGCCCGTCAACGAATGGTGGCCGCCCTAAAGGTGGCCTTACAATTGGTATCTCCCTTAAACTTCGGGCTAAACTTTCACTAGTGCATGCATTACCGTCTTATGCTATTACCGGACTGATCTCTGGTGGAAACTTCTCTTTATTGGTTACAAATGTCTATTTCCCCCCGGGAGGGTTAGCAGCTGATCTTACTTCTAGATGGGAATCCCTAGAGGATTTTTTACTTTCTTGTTATCTTAAATATCCTAATGTCCCCTCCATTACTGGAGGCGATTTTAACGCTCGGATAGCCTCAAATCGGGAGGCTCTTATAAAGTCCAAATGGTGGGTTGACCCCGGCGCTCAAACTTACGATCTAGTATATACCCCCACTAGAATATCAAAGGATGTAAAAGTCAATAAGGCGGGAGTGTTGCTTTATCAGATGACTTTACGCCTTAATTTAATTATATTAAATGGCAGGTGTCCTCCAGATATACCAGGAGAGTTCACCCACCTGGGGTTAAAATCAAACAGTGTTCTCGACTATGTATTGGTTTCCCGGGATCTATTTTTGAATGTCACCTCTTTTAAAATTGATAATGCTCAATTTAGTGACCACCTTCCCCTGACAACCAAGCTATGTGTTGACTGGCAGTTGCTCGAGCGCTCCCACCCAATCCCGGTGATTGTGGAGTCGTCCACTAAAATAAAGGGGACTAGATGGTCCCCTGCCCTCGCCCTTAGATATACGGACTTTATCCGAGAAAAGTTTCTTGGGGATCAGCCGGACATAGGAATAGTCCCGCGTGACCCTATTACCTGTATGAATTCTTTTTCTTGCCTGATAGAAGTTTTAACTCGCTTTTTTACTTCTCCATCCTATGGAGTTAAAAATGATTATTTTAAATTTGGCGCCCCTTGGTTCAACTCCGCTTGTAAACTTGCCAGACTCCATCTACATACAATATATAATGACTATAAACTTTCTGGAGCTCCGGCCTTACCTCCTTCTTATTCCCTGGCTAAAAAAGCGTACAAACAGGCCCAGAAATTGGCCAAACGGGAGTGGCATTTAAATCGCTGGCAGAATATAATTTCTGCCTCAAAATCTCATAACTCCCGGAAATTTTGGTCCTTAATAAAGGGAAGAAACACAAAATATCCCTTAACGGTGATCCCGGCCCCTACATGGGAGCAGTTCCTGAGAAAATATTTCTCAGTGGCAGAAGCTCCGTCCACTCACTGGAGACCTTCTAACCCCCTTCCCGTCTGGCCCAATACCGACCCTGCTGAAATCCTAGAATTGATAGCTGAGCTGAAAACTGGTAAGGCCCCTGGGCCAGATTTGGTCCCTGTTGAAGCTATAAAGCTACATTCTGCATGGTGGGCAGGGATTTTAGCTAAAACGTTCGATGCAATAAATGCCATGGGCTTAATACCAGGAACGTGGAAGGAGGCCATTATAATTCCTATCTACAAAAAAGGCCCTCCCGGCGACCCAGGGAATTACCGGAATATCAGTCTGCTATTGGGAAAATATATGCCCGTTTTTTGCTGGCAAGGTTGATGAAGTGGTCAGTTGAGGCTGACCTGATTGGGCATGAGCAAGCTGGATTTAGATTAAACCGATCCACAACAGACCAGGCAATTATTCTTTATCATTTAGCCCGGAAATACTCAACACCTCGACGGGGCCAACTTTGCGCAGCCTTCATAGATTTGAAAGCTGCGTTTGATAGTATTCCGAGGAAATTACTATGGGATAAACTTGCCGGTTGGGGAATAGAAAGAAGGCTCCTGTGGCTTATCTCCCAACTTCATGCCGGGTCCGTGGCCAGGGTGAGATTATCCCCTGCTGGTGACCTAACTAACCCAGTGCCAGTAAACAAGGGTGTACGCCAGGGTTGTATTTTAGCGCCACTTCTTTTTAACTTATTTATTAGTGATATGAGGAACCCATTAGCCGACTCACAAAAATTTATCCACACCCCTCGTATAGCAGATTATCGTTGTCCTTTACTTCTCTACGCAGATGATGCGGTACTACTCTCTTACTCCAGAGTGGGTTTAAGGAGGGCACTAAAGATTTTTGCGACATACTGCCATTCTAATCATCTGTCTATCAACCACACCAAGTCCAAAGTACTGATATTTTCAAGGAGTCGAAAACTTTATCCATGGAAATTGGAGGGCAAGAAAATTGAACAAGTACATAAATTTAAATATTTAGGAATTTATTTTCAATATAATTTAGGGTGGAAAGCGCACGTTGAATACCTTCAAAACAAGACAAAAGCCCTATCACACTCCCTCCTCCGTTTTTTCTACTCTGAGGGGGCCTTATTCATCCCTGCGGCCTTGAAAGTGTATAGCATCAAAGTGATGGCCACAATGGCCTATGCTGCACCTTTATGGGCTGCCTTTGCTAACCTCTCACCTTTAGAGTCGCTTCAAAGCCAATTCTTACGCCGACTTCTAAAATTACCAACATGCGTAAGTAATGCGGCTATTCGCTTAGAAATGAAGATCCCCTCAGTGGAGTTAGTTCTATGGAGGAGAGTTTTGATTTATTGGATATCCCTATGGCATAAACTCCCGAACCACTATCTCATTCAATGCATGTGGCGGGATGACTTCACAAATTTGTGGTCAGGAAAAATCCATGCCAAATTGCTGTCCTATGAGATCTCGCCCACTGAATTGCTCAAACTGGATCTAAATGTGGCAAAAAGGTGTATAAATCAAAGGCTGGATGATGTGGAGCTATACCAAAATTTCTTAGCTGGTGGTGGAGCCTGCTCGCCGTTAAATTTCGGCATAACCCCAATCTACCGTGCTCCGTCTTACTTAACATCGCTTATGACCGCGTCTCACCGTTATGCCTTCATTAGAGCTAGGTTCAATGTTTTTCCAACAAACGTGCTGAGACATAGATTCACTAAGGGCCAAGTCTCTTCAATGTGTGCTTGTGAAATGAAAACATCGGAATCTCTACATCATGTTATGTTTATCTGCCCTATGTACAGTTCAGCTCGTGCTAGTATACTAAACTCCATAATCCAGCCTATGGCTGATAAACCAGTAGATTTACAGCTTGCCTGGGTTCTTCAAGATGTGGATCCTTATATTACCCTTCAGGTTGCTAAATTCCTAACAGCCGTCCTCTCGTACAAGAGACGGAATGGAATGTTAGCTGATTATTGATATAAGAATTTTTTATAATGACATCAGATATTGATTTTAGCGTAGTGCCTAAATTTTTAATCTTAATCTTAAATTTTTCTTTTGAATTGTTAATATCTGTCCTTGTGTGCTGTGAGCTGTGTTGTATTGCTTATGGCTTGTGCGAGTCCGCTGTTTTATTCGATTTGTTTTGTTGTGTTGTGTTTTATGGTGGGCGTAAAGCCGAATAAACATTTTGAATTTGGACCCCTGACCATTAGGTCCAGTCATGTCCAACTCTGGGGTTGTGGTGCTTATCTCGCTTTATTGACCGAGAGAGCTGGCGTACAGCTTCCAGGTCATGTGGCCAGCATGACTATGCCGCTTCTGGCGAACCAGAGCAGTGCACGGAAACCCCTTTTTTACCTTCCCGTCAGAGCGGTACCTATTTATCTACTTGCACTTCGTGCTTTCGAACTGCTAGGTTGGCAGGAGCAGGGACCGAGCAATGGGAGCTCACCCCGTCGCGGGGATTCGAACCGCCAACCTTCTGATCAGCAAGTCCTAGGCTCTGTGGTTTAACCCACAGCGCCACCCGTGTCCCTTGCCTTCCTCTCTACCTGCCCCTAATACATTGAAGACACACTGCTATTTGGGCCTTTCAAGAGCCATGACAGAAGAAGAATTATGCCTGAATCATTAAGGGGGAAAATCCTAGAAAATATAGGTGCTTAGTTAGCTATTGGCAGCTATTCACAAAATTTAAGGTGAGGAACCTCCAGCCCAATTATGCAACCACCATTTGTATTCAGCACCCATGACAGGATCCAACCAGTGACATTGATGTAGCTTTCTCTTCTTTTATTTGTTTAACAAAACCTGCAAACTACTTAACTGTTCATAAAACCTCTAAGTAGTTTCCTTTCATCTAGGAAAATAAATTGCTTGCATAATTATATGAATGGTCAACTCGCCTTATCATGTATGAAGATCAGCCAAGTGGCTAATATTTGGTAATAAATTGTGGGTTACACATTCCTTGACCACCAAGGAAGACCTCTCATGGGTTGAAATGTGTTTGGTCTCAAGTATAAATCTATGCATTGTTTGGCATACCAGTTGGGTGTAGGCCTTATTCTGGATAGTTGAGAATATAGATAATTGCTAGTAATTTTACCCATCTCTTTATAGCAGTTCATACTTCTTTTATGATCAAAGTTGCTCAATATTTTTGCATATATTTTAGCAGCACTTTGGCGTGCATTCAACTAACTATCAATGCCCATGTCTAATGTAGGTCTAGTAATTTCAGGGGGTCTACTCTGAGTTAAATTTAGTTGGAGACAACCCTTCATGCAGTGCTTTTTTCCTGGAGGGACACGGGGCTATGCATATCCCTAAACATTTTGTGAATCTTTGTACTTTTGTCCATTTACTGTATTTATTTTTTCCAATTTGAACTATAAAATGGTGGTTTTCTTGAGTCAAAACGAGAACACCCCTAAACATAATATTGTTTTAAAGAAAAAAGCACTGCCTTTATGCACTTTTTTTTGCTCTCAACCACTTCTGTGTCTAAGTCTAATTTTGCAAGTTGAGATATGCATACATTTCTGTGTATATTGTATATGTAAACAAGCATTCATAAAATAATTAAAATAAAGAGAGCAAAAAAAGGGTTAGCTACAGCAGGCAACCTTGGGCCTGCACCATTATTTCTGTTCATTAAAAAAGTGTTTTAGATAATTGGTATATCTGCTTTTGTTTCCTCCCTGTGATAAAAGTTGGTGAAGTTACTGTTATGTTTACCCCTAGGTATTTTACTTTTTTCACCACATTAAGTTCCATCTCATTCTGAAACCGTTCTGACTCTGTATTAGTCAAGTTTTTCCCCAAAACCTTAGTTTTCTGTTTATTTAATTTAAATCCAGCCACCCGACCAAAATCATTAATCAATTGTAATACTCTTTTCGTACTGGGCTCTGGCTTCTGCAAGGTCAAAACCAGGTCATCTGCAAAAGCTTTTAATTTATATTGTTTCTGACCGACCTGAATTCCTTCCACCAACTGGTCCCTTCTAATCATGTTCAATAGCACTTCCAGAACCGAAATAAATAACAACGGGGAAATAGGGCAACCTTGTCGTGTCCCTTTTTCAATTTTAAACTCTTCCGTAACCACATTATTAACTATCAGTTTAGCTTTCTGTTCTGAATATATCGCCTCAATCCCATTCTCAAAACCCCGTCCCACTCCCATCTCTTTTAAATTTCCCATCATAAATTTCCAGGAGATATTGTCAAAAGCCTTCTCCGCATCTATAAAAATTAAAACTGCTTTTGTATTTATATCTGTTTGCAAAAGTTCCAAAATGTCAATAATGTTCCTTGTATTAGCAAACAGATGTCTTCCTGGGAGAAAGCCAGCCTGGTCCTTATGAATTACTTCATTTAAAACTTTTTTAAATCTATTTGCCAAAATGTCTGCAAATATTTTGTAATCCACATTTAAGAGAGAGATGGGACGGTAGTTCTTAAGTTGTGTCTTTTCAGCTTCCGACTTTGGTATTAATGTGATAAACGCTTCCTTCCACGACTCCGGTGCCCTCCTCCCCTCCATAATTTCATTGCTGACCTCCATCAAAGGTTGTATCAAGTAGTCTTTCAATGTCTTATAGTACTTGGAGGTCAGCCCATCTGGTCCTGGAGATTTGCCAAGTTGCATGTTCTGGATAGCTTGTTCGATCTCCTGTCGTGTTATTTTAGAATTCAGGATTGTCCTATTTTCTTGTGACAATTTAGATAATCCGTTTTTTGCCAAAAATTGTTTAATCTCAACATCATCTTGCGGCCCTTGGGTGTATAATTTTTTGAAGTATCTCTGGAAACACTTTCTTATGTCCACTGGATTCTGGATGTTTTTTCCATCAACCTCTAAGTTTGTAACAGTATTTAATCTTTGTCTTCTCTTCAACTGCCAAGCTAGCAGTTTTCCACATTTATTCGCCGACTCAAACGTTTTTTGTTTCATTAATTTAACCTTCCATTCAATTTCCTGATTTATCAATTTAGAATATTGTGTTTGATAGAGTTTAATTTCTCTCAGAGTTGGCTGTGACTTCGGATTCACTCTTAGTTTCTTCTCTAATTCTTTTATTTTATCCAAGATCTTATCTTTTTTCTCATTTTGCGTTCTTTTCTTCACTGCATTCTGTTGTATCAAGAATCCCCTCATTACAGCTTTACTTGCGTCCCAGATTATTCTTTTTTCCACCATATTATTCATGTTTATCTCAAAATAGTCCTTCAAAACTTTTTGGGCCTTCTTGGTAATTTCCTGATCTCTAAACAAATTGTCATTCATCTTCCATCTAAAGGATCCAGTTGGTAATAGTGTCATATCCATCTTTACTGCATTGTGGTCGGAGCAGGTCTTTGGGCAGATTTCCACTTTTCTGACCTTAGGTGCCAGGCCTCTAGAAATCCATATTTGGTCGATTCTTGTCCAGGTCAGTTGGGCTTCAGAAAAGAATGTTCCCTCTCTTCCTAGTGGGTTCTTTGTCCTCCAAATGTCAATCAAGTCCATATTGTCAATCATTTCAAAAAAGGTTTTAGGTAGTCTGCCGTCTTTTGTAACATTTTGACTTTGTGACTTGTCCATGTTAGTTGATACGACCCCATTCATATCTCCCATCATTATGATGTTGTTGTAGTCTAGATAGTCCAGCATTGTCTCCTGCAACTTCTTGTAAAATTCCGATTTCCCTTCATTAGGTGCATAAATTCCTAATATCAGCAGTTTCTCTCCTTGATATTGTATCTCAATAGCCAAAATTCTTCCATGATCATCTTTAAATAGGAATTTAGGTGACAGGCTCTCTTTTGCATATATCACTACGCCTCTCTTCTTAACTTTGTCCGATGATACAAATTCCTGGCCCAATCTTTTATTTATTAACACTTTTCTGTGGAGCCTCGTCACATGTGTTTCTTGTAAACAAATAATGTCCAATTGTTCTTTTTTTAATATATGAAATATTTTCTTCCTTTTTTCCGGAATGTTACAACCATTAATATTCCAGCTCAACAGTTGCAGAGACATCCTGAACTATCTGGTTATTTTTCAAGGGGTGGTATCTTCTCAGGGTCTTCAGGTTCCACAGATGCTGATGTTGGTATTGGCGTTGCCTCAGGCCCAGGAGGTAGTTCAATTCTTTTTTGAAGGTCCTCTCCGTATGTAGACAGGAATTTGTCTCTCTCTTTTTTTTTTTTTTTAAATAATATTTATTAAAATTTTCAAAAAAAAAGAAAATACAGAAAGCAAGAATTTACATATTTTCATATATCCTTATTTTCATATATCCGCTTTCTGGGACTCCCCCCTTCCCCCACCCCTACCATATTCCTTTTTCATATTGTTGGCTCCACAAGCTCTCAGTTCTAATTAAAAACTTAATTTGTTAAACCATTATTCGAATTTAAAATTTCTGCACTCCACATCAATACCCTTAATAAAACACAAAAAATTTCTTTCCCAAGGCCCACCCCATTTTCATTCCACAATTTCCCTTTTTTTAATAATAAAAACTCCCCACATAATAAAAATATCAGAAATAAGAAATAAAGAATATAATAGATAAGACAAAGCTAGTTCAAAAAAAAAAAGAAGTTAGCAAGCCTTTGGATTATAGTTCTCCCCCCCTGTCCCCGGTTTAATTTCCCCCTGACCACCAAACCATGTTATCCGCCTGGGATTCTTACAATCCATAAATCACCTATTTCCCCCAACTCCTTGCTGGTTTTTTCTTTTCTTTTTTTTTTTTTCCCTTTCATAAACATTTTTAAAACACTTAACTTCAGATCTATAATAAAACTCCCCCCATTGTTCTTTCCAAATTGTAGTCCAGTTTCCTCTTGTTCCGCTGCTGAAACGTTCTAATTCAGAAGCTTAGTAAGTCTGCAGGGATTATTATTATTCAGGAACAAAAACTTGCGTTCAGTCCCTTCCTTTCTTCAATAGAAAATTCTATTGTCTCCTTTAGCTGAACACCCTGTAGACAAAATATTGTTTCCGTTTCGCAGCTTTCCCAGAAGATAACCAGTCCTGTAAAATTCCAATGGTGTTTTTTTCACTTACGACCATCTTTGTAATGTCCCGAAACTCCTCTAGGGGGATTGTTATAACTTTGTCTTCTCTAGTCCAAAAGTCCGATTGTTATCCATATTTTCGCCATTTTGTATCCAAGTTTTAACAAATTGTAGCAAATTGTAACAAATTTAGCCAGCAAAGTTCTCATAATAAAATCCTCTCTGCTTTCCGACTTTGACAGCTACTTTGACAGCTGTCAAAATCTCCGACTCTTTTCACCAGGCTCTCTCTTCAATCACCCCGGTTCCCAGGGGGGGGGGGTTACGTTTCTTCTCCCTCAGTTCATCCTCCAGCACAGTTCTTATAATTCCCCATCGTGAAATTCTTAGTTTTTATCAGCAATACAAATCTTTTTGGACCTTGGTTGCCCCGTCCTTGTCTTGAAAGGTTTACAATAGGGGGGGGGACTGACTTCCTTTTTGGATCCCCCCCCGCTCGTATCCAATTCCAAAAAGAAATTCTTTTTTTCCTCCTTTTAAACCCAGTTTCCAAATTACTCACGGGTTGTTGTCTAAAAGTCCGAATTTTCAATAGAAGAAGTCAGCGCTCTCCGCCGGATGGCATGCGGCTGCGCTCGGCAGGGATAGCAGAGGACTCAAAGCACCACGCTTCTCCCCGGCACCCGATCCTTAGCCTTTAAAAAGGCTCCTTCACGAGTCGGGAGGGCGCTAGCGGTGCCAGCCGAGTCTCCATGTCCACGACCCTCGTGGCCGTGGTTTTTAAGGGTCCCCGCATCGCCGGTGCGGTAGGACCCAGCCCCTGCCGAGCAGACTCCCTCCGGAGCTCGGAGGGAGTCCGCCATTCGGCGATGGCGCCAACCCGGAAGTCCAGGAATTTGTCTCTCTCTTCCAGTGTTCTCACTTTGACCTTTCTCCCTCTAAAGGTAAAAGATAATCCTTGAGGAAATTCCCACCTGAATGGAATTGCGTTGCTCCTTAGTAGTTTAACAAGTTCAGAATAGGCGGTTCTAAGGTCAAGCAGTAGTCTTGGGATATCTTTATAAATTTCAATTCTTCTATCCAACACCTCCAGTGATTTTACAAAGTGTAGTCCCAAAATCTTATCCCTTTCCTCCTTTGATCTCAATGTTATCAAACAGTCTCTGGGCCTCTCCTTCTTTATGAATCTTCCAAGTCTGAAAGCTGACACAATTTTAAAATCCTTTTCTTCCAAGTTCCAGAACTTGGAGAATTCTTTGGTCAAAAACTCAGTTAGATTTCCTTCTTCTGCCTCTTGTAGTGATCTAATCCTTAAGTTGTTCTCACGGTTTCGCAGTTCTATCATCGAGAGATAAATCTGGTGTTCCCCAACTTGTTTAGTGAGTGGTCTTACCTCTTGCTCTAAATTTTCAAATCTTTGTCTAGTATCCTCAGTCAATTTCCGATTTTCTGCTGAGGCCTCCGTTAGCTGTCCAATTGCTTGTGCATTCTGTGCCACTTGTGTGGTTAATTTATTTAAACATTCTATGTTTTTATCAATCTTTGCTGATTGCGCATCTGCTTTCTTGTCCAAAGCTTCCAATTTTTCAAAGATTTTGTCTAGTACAGAAGCAGATGCTCCTGAGGCCATATCTTCCAGTTGTAGCTGCTCTACTTCGCCCTCACCCTCCACTTCTGAGGGCAAAGTAGGCACAGATGATCTGCGTGTCTGTGAAGCTGAGGTTAGAGTTGTTAGAGTTGTTTGTTTAGCTCTCCCTCTTTTTCTTGTGCCACTCATTCCAACGTTATCTGTCAGTCAAGGTCACACTGAGTTGTTCCCATGGGAATGGAAAGGTCCAGAGCAAGCAAACAGCAAAGGAATCGAAAGTAAAAAGTATATGTAAAATCACTGTTATAATCCAATCCTCTAGAGGGAGCTTAATCTGTTTTTCAGAGTCTAATTTAATGTCCAAGAACCTTCAAATACAAATGTTTAGCAGAGTTTATAAATGGTCACCTTGTTGCAGACAGTGCTTATTTATCTCCAAAAAGAATGTTTCAAATTTAAAAGGTCTCAATACCCTCAGATTGTTTCAAGTTCCAATATACAGTATCCAAATCTGCAGTACTGACAGCTCCCTTAGTACTCAGGCAGCTCCTGACTCTGGGTTTCACCTTTTAATTTGTAATCCAATAAGAGGAGGAAAGTCAAGTGCAAATAGAAATCCCAAATCTTTAACTTAAAGTCTTTACTTTAAAATGCAAGTTCAAATAGATGCTTAGATCTGTAAAACTTAGAGTCTCTTTCTTTCAGCCTCCACTCCTCCAGCTGATTGCTTTTTTTCAAGTTCAATGGCTGCGGAAGACGGACTTCCTGCTTCCACGTCTCTCCGCTCACAGCCAAGTTCAAGCCAATTCAAGTTTCCCTTTTAAAATCTCAAATTTCAAGTGATTCAGTCTTTTACTCACAAATTAGTTGCTTTTTCATCCGGATCCGTAATTTAGCAGGAAAAGGGATCAGCGCTCACCGACAGTAGCAGCGCGGCTTCGCTCCTCAGGCTGTGAAACAGCTCACAGCGCCGCAACCCCCCTCCGTGCTCCGGAGCCCCTTACGGGGTCCCTTCTGCACTTGGAGGGTCGCTCTAGGCGCCCACCGAGCCTCAGGACCCCAGGCTCTTGCCGCCTGGGGTTTTCCGAAGTGGGTCTCCGCTTCGCCGTAGCGGACGACCCGTTGCCTGCGGAGCCTCCTCTCCCGTTCAGAAGAGGACCGCCATTGCCGTTCGCGCCGCCCCCGGAAATCTAAGTCTATTTAAGGATAATTATGAAAAATGTTGGACAGAAATTAAGAGAGACTTAGATAGTTGGTCAAAATTGAAACTTTCTTTGTTAGGCCGAATTGCTGCTATCAAGATGAATGTATTGCCAAGGATGTTGTTCTTATTTCAAACACTTCAGGTTTTGGACAAAACGGAGTGCTTTCAGAAGTGGCAGAGAGACATTTCCAAGTTTGTCTGGCAGGGCAAAAAGCCCAGAATTAAGTTTAAGATATTAACCGATGCAAAACAAAGAGGGGGCTTTGCCCTGCCAGACTTAAAGTTGTATTACGAAGCCGCAGCGTTTTGCTGGCTAAAAGACTGGCTACTTCTTGAAGACACTGATGTGTTGGATTTGGAAGGGTTTAACAATACCTTTGGATGGCATGCATATTTATGGTATGACAAGGTTAAAGCAAACAAGGCCTTTAAGAACCATATTGTCAGAAAATCATTGTTTAATGTCTGGTCAAAATATAAAGACTTGCTGGAAAATAAAACACCAAGGTGGCTTTCACCTTTGGAAGCCAAGGCCCGAAAAAGACCCAATATGGAGGCTAAATGGCCAAAATATTGGGAAATACTAGAAAAGGATGGAGACAATTGGAAATTGCAGAGTCTGGAGAAAATGAAAGATAAAGTGCGAGATTGGTTACATTACGCTCAGATTAAAGAAGTTTTTAAAAATGATAAGAAACTAGGGTTCCAGGTGGAGAAATCGAAATTAGAAACAGAATTGTTAGAACCAAAGATTAAGGTACTTTCAAGGATGTATAACTTGCTGTTGAAATGGAATACACAAGACGAAACGGTTAAATCGGCTATGATAAGGTGGGCACAGGACATTGGGCATAATATCATGTTTGAGGACTGGGAGAGGTTGTGGAGTAATGGATTGAAATTTACTGCATGTAACGCCCTGAAAGAAAATGTAATGAAAATGATTTATAGATGGTATATGACCCCAGTCAAACTTGCTAAAATTTACCACCTGTCTGATAATAAGTGTTGGAAATGCAAAGAGTGTGAGGGAACGTTCTTCCACCTCTGGTGGACTTGCCCTAAAGTGAAGGCGTTCTGGGAAATGATTTATAATGAACTGAAAAAGGTATTTAAATATACCTTCACTAAGAAACCAGAGGCTTTCCTTTTGGGTATTGTCGGCCAAGGGGTGGCAAAGAAGGACCAGACATTTTTTATGTATGCAACAACAGCAGCAAGGATACTACTCGCAAAACATTGGAAAACTCAAGATCTACCCACACTGGAAGAATGGCAGATACAACTGATAGACTACATGGAACTGGCTGAAATGACCGGCAGAATCCGTGACCTGGGAGAAGAGAGGATTGAGGAGGATTGGAAGAAATTTAAGAACTATTTACAAAAACATTGTAATTTGAGTGAATGCTAAATAAGATGCTAGACTAAAACAACTGAGCACCACTAAATTTAGAAGTTTTTTAAGAAATTAAGTAAGACTGTGAAAATTTAGCTCCTTTTGAGAATTATATGATTATGAAATATAGAAGGGATATAAGATTTTAAATAAGATGATAAATTGCTGACAAAATGTTTCAACGATGAAAATGGGAGCGGGAGATGTGAGGAAGTCCAAAGAAAATGTGAAAATATGTTAAGACCGATGTTACATTGTTTATTATGTCTATTTCTATTGTAAAATTTAATAAATTGTTTTAAAAAAAAAATAAATAAATAAAAGTTGGTGAAGTTAGTGACTGAAGTCTGGTTGAAAACATCATTTGTTTTCATGATGAATGGGAACCACATATGCATGGAAATGTCTCTCTTAGTTAACCCTCTGATAAAGTGACTAGCTTCTTACCTTCTTTCCCCTTAGAATTAGCCAAGGAATTGCTGTCTCAGTCTGAAAACTGTTAATGATTTGCTGTTAGTTAGTTAGGTTTTTGTAATGAACTGCAAACGTTTACCCTACACTTTGCTTGATAACTAATTCCCCTGATATTGGTTCCACGTGACTCTCAGCTAAAGACGCAAATACATGTTTGATGGTTTTTTAAAACTCAAAATTATCTCAAAATGCATTTTCTGATGTTTGTGTTCAAAGGAACAATATTCCTTTGTGTGATTCATTCCTCATACCTCCAGCACAACTTTTCTTTTGCTCCCAGGGCAGCTAACAATGCAGCAAAAAACAAGAAAAGTACCTTTAGAGAAAACAAATATGAAAAAAAGTTCTCACAGTTTTCTGAGTCATTTTAGGATAGCCAAGCTGATTTCTGTTGTACACTTTGTCATTTCTGAAGATTGTAAACAGTAATGGTGAAAGTCGGAATGCAGATTAAAAAGAAAAGGAAGGGAAGGGAGAGCTCTTATTAAACACCAACTTTTGGCATTAAGGAGATGCCAAAATGAACCCGGTTAGATACAGCCCAGATTCATATTTATTCAAAATGGCTCCAGTTAGCATGGATCTGATCCTAACAGGGAATTTGGTATCCAGACAGAAGTTAGGATTCTGTTTACTGGAAGGTCTTCAAAGAAGCAGAGGTGTGTGTGTGTGTGTGTGTGTTGGTTGGTTGGGATGGAGATCAAGAATAAAGCAGTTACTGTAAATGTGTCTTTCATTTTCCTGAACCACTGAAGAGCTTCTCTTTCTATTAGCTTACAGAGCTCATCTGTCTTTGCTTCACTGAATACACACAAAGAATTCATACAAAGTACATTCTTATGCAGAATTTATTTTACCTACCTCTAGCATAAAAAATAACCTCCCCCACCCCCATCTTTGGTTTGAATTCTAGCTTCTGTAGGGGAAAATAATGCCCCTCACAAATCTCTCGACCATCTTCAATATTTAATTTTTATCATTAGCTCTTGCTTCCCTTTCATTAATGTGTATAATATATCGTCAGACCTTTTGAATTGCATGGAAAAGGAAAGAAAAAGAAAAAGAAACACTTCAAATGGCAAACTGGGAGCAGAGAAAGAAATGATTGGTAGGTTTCATCAGCCTACATTCTTCTATGATTTATATTCTTGTCTGCTGAATAATTCAGTTTAGGCGACAATATCTAAAAGCAGTCACACTGAAGGCACATCTTCTCTCATATGCATGAAGTAGAACTTTTTGCTTTTATGAATATAGAAAAAATATATGTTGGGATTATTGTTTCATGCTTTTTAACAGGGGCACTTCCCTGTTAGGAGGAAGTAAGAGAATTATGAACTGGGATCAAAATAACTAACTTAGTTGTATTTATTTATTTGGGGAGTAATCCTATACACAGGAGGGATGCGGGTGGAGCTGTGGTCTAAAGTACTGAGCCTCTTCGGCTTGCCGATCACAAGGTCAGCAGTTTGAATCCACGCAACGTAGTGAGCTCCCATTGCTTTGTCCCAATTCCTGCCAACCTAACCGTTCAAAAGCATATCAGTCTCAGTAGATAAATAGGTACCACTGTGGCGGGAAGGTAAACAGTGTTCCCATGCACCAGAAGCGGTTTAGTCATCCTGGCCACATGAGTCAGAAAAACTGTCAATGGACAAACGCCAGCCCCCTTGGCCTGAAAACAGAGATGAGTGCTGTACCCCATAGTTGAATTCGACTGGACTTAACTGTCCAGTGGCCCTTTATCCTTACCTTACCCCTATACACAAGAAGCTGGTGCAAAGCAAGCTGGTGTAAGTCAATGAAAAGTCACACCAGATTGTGAACCCCCTTGAGGAATTTTTTAATGGAAGCTGGGACATGAATGTTTTAAATAAACAAATTGGAGCACGAAAAGTATAATGGCTAGAATGAAAAGGCCTTAATTTGAACATATTTACTGAACAAGCCTCCTTGAGGAGGGAATCTTGCAACCAGGGCATTGTCACTGAAAATACCCTTTCTCTAGTAACTGTCTGCTTCACCTCATTCAGCTGGAGAAAGGATTCAGAAGAGGACCTTAGGGTCTGGGATGTATGTGGCAGCAATGGTTTTTTGGGGGGTAGCTGAGGTCCAAGCCGTTTACTTCTTTAAAGGTTAATATGAACATTAGGAACCCAGTGCAGATTTTATTATTATTATTATTATTATTATTATTATTAATTTATACCTGGCTGTGGAGAACTGTCAGTGCTGTGGCCAGGGCCCTGTGTAGTTCGCTTCTCCAGCTGCCAACACTGGAAAAAGTCAGTAGGGAGAAAAACACCACAGGTGAGATATGGCTACTCTGTTGTTTAGCAGGGACCCTTTAAAGGGATTCCTGAATGGAACAGGAGGAAGATCTCATGAAGGAGAGAGAGGAATGTATGAAGCCTAGCATCTCACTTGCAGGAATTGACCACCATTTACAGTCATTGATTGGACCTGGCTGTTATGCTGTGTGGAAGAAGGGAAGGGAGCTTAACTCCCATATCAGAGACCCCCACCACAGACTTCTGAGTCTGGGCTATACTGGGAGTACGTATCAGGCTAAAGATCCATAGCAATCAGGGAAGTATGTCAGAAAAAATCTGTTGAAATTGGAACAGGAAGCAGAAATTGCTGCAGTTTGTGTGGTCATCTGGTGGTCAGGAATGAAAATTGGGCAACTGAATATTCATGTGTGGACAAATGTCTGCACTTTGTTGAGAGTCTTTAATGCTTGAAGTATAAATCCCAGATTTATACAGAATCCCAGACACAAATATTGGCTTTTCTGCCCTGTCTTATTGAATATAGACATCTTTGAGCATACAAATGGGTAATGCCACACACAGATTAAGAGGCCTGCCTTGTCAGCAGAAACTGCTTTGATATGCAGTGTGAGGAGTTGCAGGTATATAAAAAAACACACCCGCAGATATATCTACAAATACTGCAAATCTAGCAGAAAAGAGTTAGCCATGCAATAACTCCACATCAGCTCCGTCCATTATACTTTAAATGTTGCCATTGTAAAAGAAACCAGAAAAGGGCAGCGGTATGGGGTATGAGCGCAAATTTACGAGATAACATCACCCATAAAAGTCTCACAGTAATGCTGTATATAAATCATTTGCTCTAATCTGTGGCCTAGGAAAAGTTGAAAATGAATGCATTTCCCTCCTGGAAAAGTGACCGCAGGAAATAATTCTTCATGCAGATAAATTTTTAAAAATATATATTTTAAAAATCTAATATTGTTGTTAGTTTCTTAATGTGCTTCCTAATGAGTTGCTTTTAGGTGGCAAACCTTAGGCCATTATAAACCTAGAAATGAGCATCTCAATAACATCAGAGCCTTCTTTCAGTCTTCCATTTAGCAACACAGGGGGCAGCAGGGACAAGTCCCTCTCCGCCTCCATCACCATTCTCTCCATGATTTTGGTGGGTGAGCTTCTGAAGAAAGGGGAGTAAGGTACTACTGTTTTTACCAATGCCCAAGGTTTCTTCAGGAGAAGGTTGGGACATAAATCAAGTAATATATAATTTAAATATCATGTTCCTCATAATTTAGAACTCTGATCAACTCAGGCAATATGCCGCAAGATGATCTAAGTTGATCTCACTTGTCCATAAGCCACAGAAATAGAAATTTTAATTTCTGAAATGCTTTGCAACCTTAAGGTGGTTGTTCCCCACTCCCCTTACAATTAACATAAGAACATTAAATGAACCCTTCTGGATTGGATCCAAGGCTCTTGCAGTCCGCCATCTTGTTTTTACAGTGGCAAACCACATGCCCATAGAAAACCCACAAGCAAAACCTGAGTGCATCAACCTTTCAAACAAACAAACAAACAAACAAACAAACATGTATCAAAGTTATGTCCGTCCCCCCCTCAAGGCTGCAATTATCTGGTAAGTTCCAGTGATATCAATGAGGCCTACTTCTGAGTAGAGATGTACATGACAGCACTGAAAATGCAAATGGACAGGAAGATACTTAAGCAGATTCATTAAGCAGTGATACTTCCCATTTGTGATATTGATTACAGGGTACGAATAGTTGTGAGCACCTTGCCTCCTTTCTCAACTCTTCACACATGACTTCCCATATATTTAATTTTACCTTTTTGTATTTCCACTTTGCTTTGTCTCAAGCTTTGGTTATTTTCCAGTCCAATTTTCTGTATTTTGAAAACTGAAGCACAGAGGTTGTGGGAGGATAAAGGTAAAGGTAAAGGTACCCCTGCCCGTACGGGCCAGTCTTGACAGACTCTAGGGTTGTGCGCCCATCTCACTCAAGAGGCCGGGGGCCAGCGCTGTCCGGAGACACTTCCGGGTCACGTGGCCAGCGTGACAAAGCAGCATCTGGCGAGCCAGTGCAGCACACGGAAACGCCGTTTACCTTCCCGCCAGTAAGCGGTCCCTATTTATCTACTTGCACCCGGGGGTGCTTTCGAACTGCTAGGTTGGCAGGCACTGGGACCAAGCAACGGGAGCGCACCCCGCCGCGGGGATTCGAACCGCCGACCTTTCGATCAGCAAGCCCTAGGCACTGAGGCTTTTACTTTGTGGGAGGATACCTGAGTTCAAATTCCCACTTAACCATGAAGTTCATTTATTTATTTTACCTTATCTTAATACACTACAGTTGTGGGTATAGAATAGGCGCAACCTGCATTGGTCTTCCTGAATTCTTTGAATTAAGGGCAGGATACCAATATGCTATTCTTAATGATGATGGAGAAGTGGATTTATGAATGTGATGCCAGTACTGAAAGACCCATTAACTATGGACCCCCAAATCTAATCTCACTCCTTATCAGAGCTTCAGTAACTCCTCTCTGCTTTTTACATGACGTACTTAGCAATGATAAATGACAACAAATGTGAAGAGGAGTTGTTAATGTATCCCAGACAGGCAGTTTTGCAAAGAGCTGACACAAGTTACGACAAGGCTAGACCATCATCAGCTAAATTGTTTACTATCAACACATCTTAAGGCAATTCTGTTGGGCGCAAAGAATATGGCTAATGCTGAAATTGGATTGTGTAACAATTCATTGAACAGGCAATCATCAGCGGCAAAGACCTGAATGTCATTTCCCCAACTAAATTTCTTTAAAGCCAACTATGATGAAGGCTAGGGAGAGTGAGAGAGTGTCATGTGAATTAAGGCATCTCCGTTATACATGCCTTTAAAGCAAATAATATCCCAAGTCAAGGCAGTATGGAAAAGAGACTGCATGCAAGGATCTAGATTTTGGCAGAATCAATAGGGAGCTAAGCTGCTGCTGTGCTAATTTCCATCTCAAAATTGTTTGTTTCTTTAGGGCTGAAAGAGCTAGTCAGATAATCATTACCACAATCTGGCAGTACTAAGCTTATCTGTGTCAGGGTACAATCTATGAAAATAAATTTACATTGTTCGCATTATGTAAATGGAACAGCAGCATTTTTCTACTTGTCTCGGTGATGGGTACAGGACAAAAAACAAAGGAGAGAAGGCAGCAACGACATATATTTTCTTCATTTTTGCCATGATGCCCCGTGGTAGCTCCACTACTGAAGGAAGCTTGGTGTAACTTTGCAGCAGCTTAACTTACACCATCTTGTTTTGCAACAGCTTCCTGTGCACAGGATCTCTCCCTAAATGAGTTTATGGTTCCAGGGATGCCAATATACCATCTGGTATGCGACATGATTTTTTTCCTAAAGAAGACGTCAAAGAAGGAAATTGAAAAAGGAAAAAAAGGAACACAACCACCATCTAAGAGATGACAGTTCTCATCCCTGACATATTAGACAGATTACAATGTGAACAATGTATATCGTCATAAGTGTCCCTCTTCTAGTGTGCAGACTTATAAACTAGATGCTCCTTGGTTATAATAATACATTCGTATTATTCCAGGAAAATTCTGGAAAGCTATACATAGTAGGCTCTCATGCCTTCTGACCATTGATCATAGCAGTGCATCTCCACAGAAGAATATACATAAATATTGGTATCGGACACAAAAAATACCAGGGTGTGAGAGAAAAACCATGATACACCCACAAATGGACTAAAGCTGTTAAAGAATAGCTAGTGTGCAGTGATATCTATATTCACACCTATCCTAAGGAGCTTTATGTAGTACCAATGGGTTTCCCTTGCCCATTCTTGTGGTCATGTTTTTATTTGTTTGTTTGTGGAGGTCCTGTCTGATTTTGTGCATTTCACTCATCCCACTGAAGCCCAGTACAACACCAGCCACATAGTTCAGAAGGGGGAATGCAGGGGGAAAGGGAAATATCTGCTGCCTTCCACTTGTGTAACACTGGATACCATCTAATTTGGTACTTATGCCGCATGTTGGTACATGCCAATGGAACAACTTCCTGTCAGTAAACAGGTCAACACTGGCAAAACAAAGCATCTTCATTGCTTTTATGTACCCCATTCACAAAACCCACACTTCCGCATGCATGTTATCATATCTATATAGTCCTTCCCCCTCCCCTTATGTCTCGCTGTTTCACTTTAACTGTTTATTGTCATCTTTTCTAAGCAGACTAATTTATGCTGCCTTGCTGCTGGCTCTTTTGCCAGTTCCAGGAATGGAGCAACTTGATGAATGCCTAGCAATCAATCAGCATACCGTCTAATCCAGAAGTAATTGAGTAGCATCCTGGGTAGTTGCTAAGTAACCAATTTTATTTTTTTACCTCCAGGGAATCCTTTTCTCATCAGCTAGTGTGCTGAAGAATTATCCTGTTTGTCAGTCACAGAAGCACTACGTACTTGAGGCTTAGGTTGCTCACTCATTTCAGGCAGACTTTTTGTGGCCTCAGTGTCACCCTGCATAGACTAAAACCTGGTCCCATAAAACATCAGATGAAGTGGTAAACCTATGTCAGGACAGCATTGCTTCAATATGGAGATGGGTACATATTTCTGCATTAACTTGCATTTAAAAGAAGAAGAAAAAAAACACCTCTGCATATTCAAACTGCTGCAAACTGTGTCATAACATTTGGAGAAGCACAAAATGCAGGGTTGAAGCACAATTGTTCAAGAGATGCAGATCAGGTGACTTTGTATAGAAATGTGCAAATAGAAGATTCCTCAAGCATCTCTGCCTCCTCCATAGTCATTTAAAAGAGAAAGAAAATCCATAGCATTTTTTCCCTAACATATTGTTTTCTGTCTTAGTATTTTCTGATATTTTCATTTTCTGTGCTCAGGAATATTTTTTTCTTCTCATCATGCAAGCCTCCACCCGCAGCCTCAGATTCTTTACTCCAGAGCCATATGTTTTCTACATAAATCAGTATTTGTGGGAACAAAGGGCTTATCCATACTTAACTTTCCTCTGCGCATTCCAGGCATTCCATGTCAGCTAAGTACACTATTTACTGAAAGCTGAACCATTTGTAAACTATGTAGGCCTCTTGGCCCTCTTATTTGCTGAGGAAGAAAGTTTGAAACAGTCGGTTATCCAGAAAGGACTGTCCTGCTACTGCCTCTGGAGCACTGTGGTTGGAACTTTATACTTGTTTTGGAAAGCATGTTGCCTCAAGCTTGAATCATTCTCTGTTTGATACACCATTGAAAAAATCCCCTTCTTTGGGAAATTCTCTGAAGTCACATTAGTTGGTGTTACCTTGTATACATTGTATGCCACTTGACTCTATATAGCTACTAAATTGTATCTTCATTCAAAGTGTTGTAATCAAATTATTAGCCTGTCGTGTTGCTTTTAGGTTGCCTGATTCCACGTTTTAAAGCAGCATCTCAGAGCGCTCCCTCTTCTTTTGCCCCGGAGCTTCCCCCCATGAAAACCCACTCTTTAAAGCTGAATTGGAACAAATGGTGAACCCAAATTACCATTTGTTGCACTTCAGCTTTAAATAGTGGGGTTTCCCAGTGAAAGCTCCAGAGCACACACACACACAAAAGATGGCCCCAACATGGAGATTTATGCCTGAAAAAAAGCAGGGCAAAAAGCAAGTGTAGATAACCTTGAGAGTATCCCCAAGAACACAGCCAGCACTCTTCTATTACAGGGGTTGATTGACAGTGGCGGACAAGCTTTCATTCAGCAATATGTGTCTTCTATCACTGGTCATGTCACTGAGGGTTTCTCTGTAGGTTCCAAAGAGCCTTAGGGTTATCCAGAACCACAACTTGAGACAACTGATGCCTTTGGATTAGTTATATGTTTTTGGATTCCCTTTTGGAGGTCCTCAGATCCTTCCATCGATAGGGTATGCAGAAAAATGGAAAAAATAAAAATAAAGATGCATTATATACACAGATATGTGTATAATGATATAATAATGTTATTCTGCTGCTCTCATACTAATTCAGTGAACCACTGGCTCTGTTGTCTCTAGTGTTCACTACTGAAAATTGAATTTATACCAACACAGAAAGAAGGTCTATCAAAAGGCATCATCCTGCAAGAATGAACAATGAATTTAAACTATCAGTTTATTGTCCAGTCACATTATTTCTTCCTGACATTCTCACTGTTTGTTTTCCCCTAAAGCTTACAAAACCAAAACCAAGAAATTTGAAGCTGGTAAATGCATATTACCATTCCTGACAGATCACATCTTTAGGGATTAATTAAAAATAATAATAATGTTGAAATCCCATTGTTCATTTTTTGCACAAAAGAAAAGGAAAAAATCATAGGCTGATTATTTTCATCTATGCTAAAGGTTGGATTTGATCAGCTTATTTCTCTCTAATATGCCTGGAAGGAAAATATTCATTTGTTTTGGCCAGATGGATGGGGAACAATTTTGCCACACCCAATTAAGCTTTCCTTCTGCTTCAGTCTGTGTGGCACTAGAGATTGAGAGTTGAGAGTCAGACAGAAAACTTTATGTTTCCCATCTCAAAACTCCAGCCACAATTTTTAAATAATAACACTGCTGTGACCTTGGAAATATACCAGTTTTTGAATCACGGCGTGCATATTTCCTGCCTTCCCCCTCAGGTGCCCTAAGCTATGGCCCAAATACCGGTAAAAGAAAATATGTACAATATAACAATAGTTTATGCTTTGAATCAAGTTGGCACATTTTGTAGCTTTAGCCCTCCTGAATTAACTGTAGGATATTTCATTACAGTGCTATTTCCTACATCTTTAAAACCAAATTTTAATGCATGTCTGCACTCAGTGGTTTGTGTGCTGTGCTAGGTAGGTCTCTGGGGGCTGGGAGCCAAAACCCCAGCCATAACTAATAATTAGAGTCTCAACTATATTGCAGGACAAGGAATTCTGCGCTGGGGAAAAAATGAGGCTTAGGCGAATGGAAAATGCAAGGCATGGCTGTATACAGAGAATAAAAGCTGCAAATGGCTCATTTGCTCCTTTTCCATTTGCAGAATGGCCATAAAAATGCCAGACAGATTGATTTTTAGGCAAACACTAACACTGCAGTAAAGTAAAGATTAATTCGCAATATTCCTCTAGCAAGCCTGCATTTCGACCACATTTCCAATTCTGCGCAGATCGAGTATGCTTTAATTTCAATGGGAGAGCAGCCATGTCATGCTTGTATTTTAAAGGGAATAGACCTTTTCTCTCATTGACAAAGGCAAAGAATGTGGCTGTATTAGTTCATACAAGAATTGCTTTCTGGGATAATTAAGGTTTTATCACCCGGAACATTCCATGCAAACTGACGAGGGGAACAAATCTAGAATGCTGCAGCCAACTGACCGCTGGATAAATTGTAGTATACATCTCTCTTTTTTAAAGATGCCATGAATTGAAGTCCCATTGGCTTTGGAAGGGGCACAGAATACTTATTCTTCTTTCCAGTTGAATAGCTGTATTATGACTACTTGGTGCACAAACTAGCAGTGAAATGTAAAGCACAATCATAAAAAATGCCATAGAATATTTTATAAGGCCACCATTTTCAATGTCACTGTTAAGGGCATATCAATATATATGTATTTTTTTATCTCCCCCTTTTCATTAGCCATAAAGTATAACTTGGTCTGAAATGTAGCCTGTATAATAATCACATCCATCTTCACTCACAGGGAGTGAAAAGTATAATGCAGCCTGTAGGTTTTGACTCCAAAATTTTCAGTTCTAAAGCAATCCATCATATGGGGGTCTCACCTATTTAAAGTAATGTTTCCTAATTGTTTTAACAAATGATGCTACTATAAAATTCACCTAATGCTTTGGGGCATAGCTGTCATATGTGGAATGCTGTTTGTTGTGATGTCTAAATGAAGCCATTTTCTGGGGTTCTGCTCATGACATTTGTGAGCGGGGGAGGAGGCGAGAGTGAGGCTGTTCTGCCATGTTCTGCCCCAAACTTCCTTCCTTTTTTTTTTAAAAAAATATTTAAATATTTTTTATTAAGTACAAATTAGAAAAGATACATATTTACAACAAAAGAAAAAGAAAATACATATAACCAAGGGGAAAAAATTAGAGAATGCTTTGTCTCTTTTCATATTTACAGTTATTTATACCTCTATAAAATGCTATTCACAATAAAGGAGTGAAATGAAAGATAAGATATCAGAAAAAAGAAAAAAAAGAAAAAAATAATTGAGAATTTTAATTTATATGATGTCTGGAGAACAAAAAAATCCAAGAGCTAAAGACATAACCCACTACTCGGAGGCAAAAAAATCTGGGGGATGAATCGACGCAATATGGCTATCAAAAAGGTTGATGTTGAGTTTAGAAAAAGCAGAGATACTGAATAGATCGATATCAGATCACAATCCAGTATCGGTATATATGAATTTTCAAAATCATACTAAGGGAAGGTGGAGAATGAACGAGGAGGTATGGAGAGATGATCAAAAGGGTTAAAAGGGCTAAGGAAATATTGAACAAATTCTATGAAATAAATGAAAATCAGGATACGCCCCAACTTCCTTCCATGTGCTGGAGGGAGATGCGAGCAAATTCCACATGTGATCACACACCGTTCTAAGTCACACAGATCCTTAAAATATAGGCAGACTCGCTACCTCAAGTCTCCCCCTCCAATGTGTGGAAGACGGCATGGCTAGAAGATGTGGCTTAACTAAGCTGCTGTGAGAGCCAGGTGTTATAATGTTGTATAATACTGTTTTATAATTTATGATAATTTATGATAATGGGACGCGGGTGGCGCTGTGAGTAAAACCTCAGTGCTTAGGGCTTGCCGATCGCATGGTCGACGGTTTGAATCCCCGCGGCGGGGTGAGCTCCCGTCTTTCGGTCCCAGCTCCTGCCCACCTAGCAGTTCGAAAGCACCCCTAAGTGCAAGTAGATAAATAGGTACCGCTTTATAACGGGAAGGTAAACGGAGTTTCCGTGTGCTGCGCTGGTGCCGGCTCGCCAGAGCAGCTTCGTCACGCTGGCCACGTGACCCGGAAGTGTCTCCGGACAGCGCTGGCCCCCGGCCTCTTAAGTGAGATGGGCGCACAACCCTAGAGTCGGACACGACTGGCCCGTACGGGCAGGGGTACCTTTACCTTTACCTTATGATAATTTAGAAATTACCGTATTTTTCGCCCTATAGGACGCACTTTTTCCCCTCCAAAAATAAAGGGGAAATCTGGGTGCATCCTATGGGGCGAATGCAGGCTTCAGGAAGACATCCGCAGCCTAGGCAGCCCTGCGGGAGTTCCCGCAGGGCTGTCTAGGCTGCGGATAGCAGCCTGCTTCCCGGAGCACCGGGCGCGCTGAAAGCAAAGCGCCCGGCGCTTCGGGAACGCATCCGCAGCCTAGGCAGCCCTGTGGGAGGTCCCGCAGGGCTGTCTAGGCTGCGGATAGCAGCTTGCTTCCCGGCGCGCGGGGCACCCTGAAGCAGAGCACCCCGCGCGCCAGGCAGACATCCGCAGAGTGGGGAGCCCTGCACGAGTTCCCCGCAGGGCTCCCCACGGTGCGGATAGCAGCCTGCCGCCCGGCGCGTGGGGCACCCTGAAGCAGAGCGCCCCGCGCGCTGGGCAGACATCGGCCAGCCCCACAAGCTCGGGGGACAGCAGGGAGGCGCAGCGCGGCCATCCCGCTGTTCCTCGACCTGGTTTGGTTTCCCCGACCTGGTTTTGGGGGGGAAATAAAGGAAAAACATTTTTCCTTTATTTCCCCCCAAAAAAACTAGGTGCGTCTTATGGGACGAAAAATGCGGTAAATGTATTTTAATGTACAGTGGTGCCTCGCAAGACGAAAAGAATCCGTTCCGCGAGTCTCTTCGTCTTGCGGGTTTTTTCGTCTTGCGAAGCAAGCCCATTAGCGGTTTAGCGGATTAGTGCTACAGTATTAGCGGCTTAGCGGGCTTAGTGGATCAGCTGATAAGCGGCTTAACGATCAGCTGATAAGCGGCTTAACGATCAGCTGATAAGCGACTTAACGATAAGCTGATAAGCGGCTTAGCATCAGCTGTTAAGCGGCTTAGCCATCAGCTGATAAGCGGTTTAGCGGCTTGGGAAAAAGGGGGGAAAAGGAAAAAAACCCCGCAGGAACTCGCAAGACATTTTCGTCTTGCGAAGCAAGCACATAGGAAATTCGTTTTGCGAAGCACCTCCAAAACGGAAAACCCTTTCGTCTAGCGGGTTTTCCGTCTTGCGAGGCATTCGTCTTGCGGGGCACCACTGTAACGTTTGATACTTCCAGCTGATGAAGGTGAATACATCGAAACAGGGCCATGTCCTGGTTTCTGATCCATAATTGACTTCTGACTTCTGCTCAATGATTGAAATTAAGATCTTCACGTCAAATCTTACTATGGACTAACATGAACTTATCTCTACTCATAAACTCTTCTCTTTAATACTGTAACGAATTATTGTGTTATGCATATCCTTATGAGTTTGAGTTTGCAGTCTCTGTTTACGTTTATAATCTCTATTTGAGTTTGTCATCCTTGTCAGAATACATACTTTTGAATGGATTAGTTTTTGTTACAATTGACTATTGATTTGCGAGTAGGGACCACTCCCACTATTGAAACTTATATTGGCCAGAGTTCTTGGTGTGCTTTTATCTTGGTATATTTAATAACAAGAACTCCAACTTATTTAACGTGAGAGCCAGGCGTGGCAAAAAGCAAGATATAAATGTTTTACATCAATAAAATACATACATAGATACATAAATGTGAGGCGGGAAGCCAAGATAACTTAAATTGCTGGTTAATGTTTTTACTGCTATTGAGAGGAAACAGTCGATGCCAATCGCTGATGTTGACAATCAAATATCTGCCAAATATTAACAATTCCAAAGAATAATTGACCCACATTAAGATGACAATTGTTTGGATGGTATTAATTTCAGTTGCCTCTGAAATATACTGGAGTTAGGAAAGAACACTTATTGTTTCCGAATGCTCAGTTACTTTCACTGGGATTTGAGTCTGATCCAGTGGCGTAGCGTGGGGGGTGCCAGGGGGGCCGGCCGCACCGGGCGCAACATGGGCGGGGGGCGCGCTCGCACTAGCAGCTCTCTGCCCCTACTAAAATCCACGGGTTAGGGAGCCCGCGCTCGCTCGGCTTGGCGAGGAGGTCGCGGAAGGGGGAGAGCGAAGCCTTCTGCCGCGGGCAAAAAAAGGAGAGGAAGCCGGGTGGGCGGGCGGGCGGGCTGGCTGGCGGGGGTCTGGCTGCGCCTGCTGCTGCCGGTGCAGGGCAAGGCAAGCAGAGCGAGGAGGAGAGAGAGGGGAAGGGGGGGGAAGCAGCTAGGAAACGCTGCGGTGTGGAGGAGGAATCAATTAAGGAGAGAAAGCGAAAAGCCTTGGAGAAAGGGAAAAAAGGAAAGAAAAGAGGCCGCTCCAGGAGAGCGCGGGGGAAAGAGAAGCCTCGCTGCTGCTGCTGCTTGGGAGAGTAAATTACTGTACTTGCCTTGCCCCGGGTGCTGATAACCCACGCTACGCCGCTGGTCTGATCTACTCCTGTAACCGAATGAGGTGAAAAGAAGCAGACTAGAATTCTGCAATAGTAGAATGGCATGTACCACTTCAAATGCGGGGTGTGTTTCTCTTCTTTGCATGCTCCTTTGTGATTTTTTAAAAATTCCCTGAACCAGCATATTTCTTTCCAATATCCTAGGGTTGTGTTTTTTTGTTAAGAGCATAAGAATATAAGAAGAATATAAGATGAGCCTGTCCAGTCCAGTGTCCTTTTCTCACAGTAGTCAACCATATGGGAAACCAGTGAGCAGAACATGAACACAAGGAGATTCTCGCCCTTTTCTGAACCTTTTCCAACTCTAAAATAGCCATCCTCAAGGTACTCCAAATGTGGTCACACCATAGATTTGTGTAACATTATGATATTGGCAGTTCTATTTTCCTTCCATTTCCGAATGACCCCTAGCTAGGAATTTGCCCTTTTCATGGACACCACACACTGGCTTTGGGTGGTCTGTTTTAATTGATTTTAAAATAATAATCATAATCACAATCACAATCTGAAAACATTTTTAAAAGAATGGCATCTCCCACCTGTAGCACTAACACCCACAAGTCTCTTCTCAATTCTGTTGCATGTGTAGATTGAAAGGTGTGTGTGTCCCCGTCCCCCCAATTTGCATTAGTTCAAAGAGATCCCAAGGGGCTTGGACCACTTCAACATACCAGTCAAACTTCCCCATTTCGATTTAAGTTGTTAGACACTTTGATAACAGTTAATACTTCTTCATTTGCAGGGGTCTGGCACACAGACACATTTTGAAGTTGTCCTTTTACTACAGGCAGAGGGATCATTTAAATTGCCAATGGCAAGCCGTTTGATGGGATCAGGTTACGCAGTCAAGGAGAGAAATTACAGCTACTTATGAAAAAAATATGATGTGTGTTTAAGCCAAATTGAGTTATTTAATGAGGGCTTTAGAAAAATGGATCATACCCCCATCGTGTCACTTAAGCATATTGAGTGGCTCAAGGGAAAAATAGTGTGTGAGAGCTTTAATTAATTTCCACTAGCAAATCCTCTGAGATACAGAAGTATGGCTGGGATAGGGAATCTCTGGCATTTTCTGTTCATAGTATGTATAGGTTTCAAAGACACAGAAGGCATCCAGATCAACACATTCAGCAGGAAGTTAAGTTTTAAATTTCAAACATTTTGTTAGTTGATACCCACTGTGCTACGTTTGAAACTTCTCGGAATAAAACAACAGCTTTTACATGGTGGTTTCTGAATACTGTATTCAAACAGCATCATTCACATACACTATTTCAGTAATTATCACAATAACCCTATTATTATCCAATATTATTAGCCTCATATTGCAGATGGAGGCTTAGCTGAGAGGTGAATTAATGCTATAGAGTTAATTTCAGCTCACTTCCTGGCTCACATCACCTGGCCTTAATCATTACATTTACATTGGCTTTCATTTTAGGCTCTGACACATTTGCGTTAAAATTCATGCAAATATAGGCAGAGGGGTCATTCTAATTGTCAGCAATATGCATTCAGTCAGCTGTGCAAATCAAACTATGATTATTCAGTTCAGAGATGGGGAACATGTGGCATTCCAGGGTTTTTATTCCGGGGGGGGGGGGGGGTTGCATGATCCCATGCAGGTTAAGGCTGGTGAGACTTTCAAAAATCTCCCCTTCAGGGATAGCCAAATGTTGTTGGACTACAACTCCAAACAGCCCTATCCCACAAAATCAATGGTAAGGGACCTCAGTGGGGAGAGCATTCCACAGTTGGGGAGCCACAAGTGAAAGGGCCCTCTTTACATCTATTATTCTTAATAATATTAATAATTTAATATTTATACCCCGCTCATCTGGCTGGGTTTCCCCAGCCACTCTGGGTGGCTCCCAACAGAATATAAAAATACAATCATCTATTAAACATTAAAAGCTTCCCTAAAGAGGGCTGCCTTCAGATGTCTTCTTAAAGTCTGGTAGTTGTTTTTTTTCTTTGACATCTGGTGGGAGGGCGTTCCACAGGGCAGGTGCCACTACTGAGAAGGCCCTCTGCCTGTTTCCCTGTAACTTGGCTTCTCGCAGCGAGGGAACCACCAGAAGGCCCTCGGCACTGGACCTCAGTGTCTGGGCAGAATGATGGGGGTGGAGACGCTCCTTAGCTGCAAGTAAGCCTCTCTTTTTTTATGACCACTAAGTATATACTAAGTATAACACTAAGTATATACTTTTTTATGAACACTAAGTACAAACATGAGTCTGACCAAACTGCGGGAGGCAGTGGAAGACAGAAGTGCCTGGCGTGCTCTGGTCCATGGGGTCACGAAGAGTCGGACACGACTAAACGACTAAACAGCAACAAGTATATATATATTATCCATGTTTGATTTTTCAAGCTCTAATTTCTTGGTCTGTCTGTCACATGCCTATACCATGGGTGGGAGGCAGAAATATGAAAAAAGTATTGAATGCAAATACATGGTTAAAAGAATTGAAATGAAATACATAGTGGCCAGCAGAACGATTAAAATATAAAGAGGGAAGATACCTTTATTATGAAGTGTATGTCCCCCTATGGGGATCTTATACCTTTGGATAATTTAAATTAGAGAAACATAAAAGCAGACAACCACTGGGAGAGCGAGCCTCAGATAGCTCATTGAGATGTTCCTCAGTGTTGTGGCAGCTGGTGAACTATAAATGGCTGTGGCTTATAGGACCATTCTCCTGAAAGTTCAGGTATATAGCCAGGGATGCTCCTCAGTAGCCAGAGTAATGGTGGCCAGGGATTATTTATTTAATCATTCTTTTTTTCATTCTGAGGTGCTATAGCTAATTTTAATTGAGAACTAAGTCCATGGTATCATCCATGGTGAACTCCAGTCTGATGAGCTCTTCCAGGGCAGGAAAATACAGTGTTTTGATTTTTGGTAGGCTGAGGCCTTGGGTCTCTCACAACAAGCAGTTTGACTATATATATATATATATATATATATATTGATACATCTCACACATATATTTTCATTGGGTTTCATTGGGTTTGTGGGTTTGTTTGGTTTTTTGTGTGTTTAAATGTTGAGTTTGTATACTTTCCTTGCTTGACATTAGCAAGTTTTATGACCGCAAGATTCCTTTGCATCATTCGGCGACTCAGTGCTATTTTAAACCAAATATCCTTCTTTAAGAACAACATTAGCATAGCTTCATGACAGGAGTCTGGCTAAATTATTCAACTTGTGACGTCCTGTTTTATCTGCTAGCTTGTAGTTGTTTTCTTCGAAATAATAGAGCTATTTATTATTTTTATGCATCGGTCATATAAAAGCACTATCCTGTACTATCTCCAAGGTACTAAAGTACTATAATATCACTTCTAAATTTTGGTGTCAAACCACGGGCAAACGGAATGAACCAAGATTAAGAAAATATGTCTGCTCCACAGCAACTGATAATTTTTCCCCTCTCATGAATAACTTTACAATGATTTATACTCACTATAAAATCACTCTGATAAAATAAAAATAATCAAGTTAAGGTTTATCAGGTAAGAAAGTTTATTACACTGTTATTGTGAAATGCTGACCTGCGATAATACCATTTAGAAAACAGTGCCCTTTTAAATCTTTAGTTCTGTTGTGGGGAATATCAGTCTCACTGCATTTTGGCTCTACAGAGCTGAAATGAGCTAAAGTCTGGAACTATATAATAGCACAACTACTGTGGTATGCTGAAAGGAAGGAAATTGGTTAAAATGCAGAGCATACACGTAAGCCTTTGGTGCTATTCCATGTAGAGCACTTTCGGCAAGGTGTTTTTCTATAAAGCAGGACTTTTAAGAGGGTAGGTCTGTTGTGTACACTCACTAGCTCACAAGTTCTCATTGTATAGTGAAGGAGAGGGAGGGGAAATATCCAGGACTGGTCCTACCAATATACATAGTGAGGTAGCTGGCTCAGGCAGCAGGTGCTGATGGCTAGAGAGTCAACAGATCAGTTGTGCCACATGGCCTGCCCTGCAAACCCTAAGCTAGTTTACAACCCTTTGACTTCAGTGAAGGACTTTTGTCCCATCACCAATGTTGATGTAGGGATCAATTGCCGGCCTAGTTAGCTTTTGTACATGGAATGGGGGGCGGGGAGAGAGAGAGACACTATATTTTCCTTAACCTTGGGCAGAAACTTGGGCCAGCCCATTACATGACAGGTGCTGGGCTTCAGGAAGCCTCAGAGAGATATCCAAAGCAAGAAAGCATGGGCGTTTGGAACTGTGGCCTTAGGGGAAATGTAACCCATGCCATTACCCTCATTATTAAGAGCAGGAGAATACAAAAAGGGAGTCTTCTGGATTGTCTAGCTCAACAGGTACGTCCAGCTCTACCAATAGCAAACGGGGGTGGGGAGCATTAAGGGCTACGGGGTTACAGGCCCACATGCCTCTGGGCTGCCGCACTGGATTTGGAGGTGCTGCAACCGGAGGCACAGGCAGGACCATGGCACTGTTGCACCATGTGGGAAAGAGGGCATTGACTCCAGGGGTCACATTACGGAGTCAAACTTCAAGAGAACCGACCAGCCCCCAGGCATTCGCCTGCGCAAGAAAATACAGGAGCGCATCCTCAATGGGGAGTTTGTGGAGCTGTTTTCCTTGCTATCCCATGCTGCTTTGACGAGCCTAAAAGCCAAACCTGCTGAGCGGCAGAAAAAAGACAAAAAAGTGAGTGTCGGGTGTAACTTCCGTAATTGGCTGACCACATTCTCCACCTACATGGGAGTGATAGTGGCCACTTTTCCTGACAGGGGTTGGCACCTGACCAACTACCTGCTTATCATTTTAAAGGCCAAAGCCATGGCTGGGGAGGTAGCGACGCTCGCGTACAATGAAGCATTCAGGGAGCGGGCGACAGAGGATGACACAGTTAGGTGGGATCTTAAGGATAGTGATGCATGGTCGGAGTTGGTTGCCCCATTCATTGGAAAATGTCCCAACAACTCAAAACAGTCTAAACCCCAATCCAAGGTCCCCAGGAGATCAGGCTGGGAATGTAACAATGGTGCCTGTTACAGAGAGAAATGTTGATTCGCTCACAACTGCGAACGCTGCAATGGATCCCACTCCACCACAAAATGTTTTTTGGGGAAGAAGCCTTTTCAAGGTTCACACAGATCAGGCGCAGGCACACCTCAGGATAAAAAAGAGGCTGGAGTCCCCGCGGGCTCCTCTGGCCCACAGCAAAATAGAAGCAATACCCGCAAATAATGCTCTCCTTTCCCTAGCCCCCTCACCCATATCTCTTTCAGCCATGTTGCCGTTTCTCCACCAGTACCCCAACAAAGAGGCAGCAAAATACATTGAGGAGGGCTTCAGGGAAGGTTTCCATATCCTAGTGGTAGGTATCCCTTCATGCACCAACCCTCCCCCAACCAAAAGTCTGTTCGAGAGATGCCGCACATTGCTGAGAGGCAGCTTACCAAAGTGTGCTTGCTAGGGTGGGTGGCAGGCCCATTCATGGAACCTCCATCCGGCTGCCCCATGACCCACTGTCAATTAGTCACAGTGTTGTGCAAGGCCTTCCATGCCTGTGGAGGCAACCCGGCACAATTTTCTGGGCATTCTTTTCAAATTGGTGCAGCAACCACAGCAGCTGCAAGTGGCCTGACAACAGAGCACATAAAAACAATGGGGCGGTGGCGTTCAGTTGCCTTCAGAGGCTACATTAGGCACAACCAGCAGGCACTGACAGATACCGTATAATCCTTTCTTTCAGGCTTGACTCCCAAACATGTGTGGATCTTCAGCCACAGCATAGTGCATTGGGCAGCTACCCATGCTGCCACCGGTCCACCTGGCGAACTCCTGGGTCTGCAGTCAAAGGTTCTCATTTCCTGGTTCGGTCACTGCAGAATGTGCTGGGATGCTGTAGTGGAAATGTGGAAGACAATTGTATTTCGAGGAGTTATGTGGCATGTCCCTTTCCCTTTAACATCCCCAGTTTGAGGTCTGCTGGATTCTTGTGTTTCACACACCTGTCGGAAGTTTCTTGGGTTCTTCTGTGTTGCAAGTGCTGGCTGGATGCTGGCTGCAGGAAGTGGGAGACTCTCAGCCACTCTCTATTAATTCCATCTCAGGGTTCTGGGCTAATCATGAATAATGCCAGGAGCACTTGATTACATCAAGGCAGGCTATAAAAGCCATAGGTGAGCTTCTACCCAGATCAAAGGAGACCGACGGTCGGGGTCTCTCTCCTGCTGCTCTACCTGGGGCTCCGGGCAGCTTAAGGGGAGATTGGGTAGCCCCTGTCGGGTATGTTTTATTTCATGCTTTGCATGCCTGCTGTTTATTTGTTAATAAAACTGTTTGGGTTCCCCTTCCACCTCCTCATTCCTTTTGTCCTGATAGCTTTGGAAATAACTGCTGTATTTGGCAGCACAGATGCCCTGCTTCCTTGGTTGCATCACGAGCTTGCGTTTCATCCCCCGCCCAATGCGGTTGTGTTCCACCTCGGCAAAAATGACTTGGCCATTCGTAAGAGCATAGTGCTGATCAAAACAGTGATTGCAGACTTGGAAAGCTTACATGCCACGCACCCCAATGCCATGATATTCTGGTCAGAACTTCTACTATGCTTACAATGGCGTGGCAACCTCAAACCCACCAGACTTAACTACACTGTTGAAAAAATCAATAGGGCACTGTGCTCAGCAACCGCGCATATGGGAAGTCGGGTTGTGAAGCATCCCAGCATTAAAGTATACATGAAGGAACTATTCAGGCCCGACAGAGTGCACCTGTCAGGCCTTGGTAATGAGTGTTAGCTGAGAGAAATCAAACATGGCCTGTTGGATTGGTTGGCGGATGGTGAAGGGTGTTTTCAGGTGTAGGTAGTGTGGGCGGTGAGACCACAATTTTGCAGCCTCAGGTGGCGGTATCAGGCCTTGGGTGGAATCCTTTAGTCTATCTTCCCTAAATGGGGGTGGGCGTGTAGCGGTGACCCATGCCCCCCTTCTCTTTGCTGTGGCGATCCCAGGGTTCCCCGTTAAAGGGGTTGTCTAGAGGGGAGGTTTTGGCCGTACGCCTAGAGGTTGTCATTGCTCTCCCCTGCGACGGTGGCGTAATGGGGGCGGGCTTTCTCTGCTTGAACATATGTTTTCCAGAGCCAGCCTATCCCCACACACACTCTGGATAACCCTGATGTTCCCCAGATCCCCAGCGGGGGACTGGGAGGGAGAACGCCCAATGCCTGAGCCAAGGTCTACCCACATCTGAAACATAATAAAGTTGTGGCCAATTTTAATCCCATAGCACATTGTCTTGAGTCATGGGGGACACCCAGGGTTTGGGGGACTCCACCTGTCCACGCAATGTGCCATCCCAAAGCCAACCCAAACTTCATGCATTAAATCATATTGCAGAGCCAGAATCTAAAGACACTAGTGAAGTCTGTAGATCAATGTGTGACAACAAAATCCAGCCCTCCTGGACAGCTGTTCTACAAGAGATATGCAAAATAACTAAACAGGTATTAGAACTCACCCCAGAATTGGCCCTGCTGAACATCTTCTAAGAGCATAATGACCACTCACATTGTAGAGAGCTTATAGCCCACCTACTCTCAGCAGCTAGAAGCCTCATAGCCAGACACTGCAGAGACCTGTCAGGAGTAAACATGGACCAATTGTATCAAATTGTATGAGAAAGTTTATTCTTTTAGTGCCTTTCTCTGGGATCATCATCTGGCTTTCCATTTACTGAAGCATTTGCATCCCTTTGTCCAAGCAAGCTGAAAGCACTTGTATATTGAAATCAAAAAATAAAAGCTAAACAACTGGCCACTTGTTCATTGCAGCTAGATTGACATTGCCCAAACACTGGAGAGACTTATAATGTGTGTCATTGGACTACAGGTGTGATAATTAGCTGTCATGGAAATAGTGACTCAGAATAATAATTCTTCATGGTATTAAAAAAAAATCAAATTTGTTTTGACTTGGCACTCTCTTATTTTTTGTGTTAGCAATAAGGGCCACAGTAAAAAAACCCACCATTCTATTATGCTTGAATTTGGAATGCATGGCACTGTATTGTGTGTGTGTATGTGTGTGTGTATATATATATACATATATATATATATATATATATATACACACACACACACACACACACACATATATACACGCGCACACACACACACACACACACACACACACACACACAGTGGTACCTCAGGTTAAGTACTCAATTCATTCCGGAGGTCCATTCTTAACCTGAAACTGTTCTTAACCTGAAGCACCACTTTAGCTAATAGGGCCTCCTGCTGCCTCTGCACCGCCGGAGCACAATTTCTGTTCTCATCCTGAAGCAAAGTTCTTAACCCGAGGTACTATTTCTGGGTTAGCGGAGTCTGTAACCTGAAGCGTATGTAACCTGAGGTACCACTGTATACACACACACACACACACACACACACACAACTTTATTGTGGTCCATAGACCCAAAATACAGAGTACATTATTTTTTAATTGACATTGTCACTGCTGTTTTAATCTCATTTTGTATTATTACCTTGTATTCATAGATGCATATTTATATTTATACTTACAATTAGAAGCCACTTTGTGTCTTTCCTATAAGAAGCTCCTGGGAGGCTGGAGGGACATTGCTGGAACTCTTGGGTTGGGACAACTGGGTAAATGTTATTGGTTTCTTGGTGTGTTTGTTTTTTATTTGTTTTGTTCTTTAATGTTTGATGCTTTGTTGTGCTGTAAGCCGCCCAGAGTGGCCATAGATATTTCTGAAACTTTGGAATTGTAGATGTTCTGTCTAAAACAAGTTTCCTTCTGAGAGGTGAGGAGGTGGGGGAACGCTTTTTAAAAGTAAGGCAAATAAATTGCTGTGCAGAACAAAGGACCCTTAATCAGCACTATGAGCTAGAGGATATAAGCACACATCAACCGTGCTCTAATTTATTGCTTTTTGTCACCCATAGAAACATGCAGCAAATGAGATCTACATAGGAAGAAGTAGGTTTCAGTGAATGAATTGCCTTGTTAAACTGAGAAACATATACATAGAGGGGGTGCAGAAACACATGAAGGATTGCCATATTTCATAAAGTGGAAAGTTGTTGAGCTCCCCCCCCCCCATACGTCCGGAGTTTCATGGACATCTCAGCAGTTGCTGCCCAGATGCTGTTTAAGGGGGCTGAATTAAGGGGGAAATTCCAGGCATAAGGCTGGGAGACATTTATGAAAAGTTATATTCAAAAAGGGGTAGAAGTATTTCCTAACTGAATCCATTTGGCTTTCCAACCCACTATCTACATTCAAATAGATCTTCATGAAGGATCCAAGGGACACTATATAGCACTTAAAAATATTCATTTCTTATTCTGTTTACATACAGAAAGTTGGGAGCTGGCTTGATCATTGCTTACCCAGTTACAGAACAAACGAAACATTCCTCCATTAGAGTACTGAAATTACTGATGCGCTGCAGTAAAAACAAAATGGGCAAAACACATTGATTATTTTTCACTTGATCTTTCATTTCTGCCATTGCAATATCTCTAATTCTTGACTATTCCTTCCAAGTTTCTCCTAATGGACATTACTTTCATTTTTACCTCATTTATTATGACAGATATGTGTATCTGGTTCAGGAGTGAAATTAAACCTGTTTCTTTGTAATGCTACCATTGGATCATCTAACGGATCCAAGCATTACATTTGTTGCACTAAGAACGTGTTAACATCACAACCGCAAAAAGGCAGAATATTGCAAGACAACAAATCAGGTTAAAATGAAGTCACATTATGCACAACAGTTCCATATCCATTCTTCAGATTTCCCAATTTAATTTCAGTGTGGCAGGAAATAGTGATAGCACATTTAATTGAGACTGCCCTCTGGTACTTGTCTGGGCTGATAAGTATTACCACTGTTTAAAACACTTCCTTTTCTTAAGGCACATACGATGCAGTGCTGTACCACAGAGTGATGTGTGCACACATTTCCTACAGGCTTACAAGAGAGAAGCAAAGAAAAATATCTGAAGCTCTTCCTGAGCTAGCTGAGCTGCTCTTGGGGCTGGAGCTACATCTTTCTAGGCTTGAGTGATGAGTGACTTCCACATTCATGTTGAGAGAGACCACCTGGTTGGGAATAGCTCACAACTTCATGTCCTCCATGACAGCCAGGGTCTGTCCCTTATCAGGTGATACTCGCCACCTTAGCAGGTGATACTGTCAAAGCCTAAGTTGATATTTGGAATAGAGAAATGACTAGGCTGGCTGATGTGGTCATACTCAAGCGTTCCCTCCCATGGGGTGGTGCCAAGCTAACTCCCTAATTTACTGTTGGTGATATGAGTGACACAGAATAGAGTGATAATGGCAAAAAACTTGGAAGAGTCCATTGGAAGGCCAACTCAGTGACAGTGGTGAATAAATCATTCTTTTCTGCCGGCATAGAGTCATCCAGCAGAGCTGCAAGGGTCTATTAAGTGCAGCCCCACAGGATCTCTCAGCAACTCACTGTAAAAAAAAATATGCATGCCACTTTGCAGACAAAATTGCTGTAATCCACTCTGACTTGGATCCTGTGATTGACACAGGTCCTGTGGATCACTCAAATCTGCATTTCTCTTATTTTCACAACTTGTTCTGCAATAGTCAGGAAGGGGACCACAGTTTTGTCACAGGCCTTGCTATATAGGCCTTGTCACTGCCCTTGTAATGCAAACATAGGGACTTTCTGAATGCAAAGCATATGCTCTACCAATGAGCTACAGTCAGGTGTGATCTAATGTATGACACTGAGTGCATGACTGCAGACTCAGCCCCTGACCTTGGTGCTTTCTTGTGCAGAAGTAGGGTTGCCATATTTCAAACACTGAAAATCCAGACAGAAAAGTTGTTGAGTTGGTTTTGAGCCATTTTTATGGGAAGTCAGCAAAATCGGCACTGCCAGCATGGGCTACCCTGCGTCCACATTTTCCCGGACATTTTGCCAATTGCCCGGACACTGCTGCCAACTGTGGAATTCTGGGTATATCCTGGAAATTACGGACGCATGGCAACCCTAGAAGAAGGAGCACTGGGTACATATACTCTTCTGGCACAAACAGTAGTATAGATAGGACTTAATGGAATAACTTAATTAGAACCAGGACTTAATGGTCTTACCAGTGGGTCCTTTAACTGGTCATGTGTATTCCTTGTGAAGCACACAACTAACATTTTACTTCTGTCTAGTCTAGTACCCCATAACAACTGTTTCTACATTTCAGATTTTAGAGTAAAAGCAGAAGAAAATTTGTTGTATACCCAGGTGCAGAATATCTGCCACCTAGTGCACTGCAAATCCGCCCCCTGAGGTGATCTGACTGGCCTGTTCAAGCAGGCCTCTGCCATCAAATGGCAGTTTGGCCACAGGGGGAGGTACTGAGCATCCCACCCATGGCCAAACAGGAAGGAAAATGGCACCAGGATCAGGCCACAGCTGCGCTGGGTAGAAAAAACTGCTTCCTTGGAGCCTCAGCTAAGCAGGGATATTCTAATCCTGATATAAAACACTCTGAACCCGTGCCATTTCACACTTAAACTCAATTAAATCATAGCACAATCATGACTTCAGAAATATAATAAGTGTTTGCTCTTTCCACCCCAATGCTTAACACATTTTACCTGCCAATAAGCGCCTTCAATTGTAGGAAAGAACAATACATTTCAAAACTAAAAATAATAAAATGATCCTCTGCAGCATGTACATAAAAAGTGGAGGGGGAATGATGATGTGGTGACTATGGAAATGGAGTCTGGGGTTCAACACAGCACTAGACCACTAGCCAATGAAATCATATCATAAAATTTCCTATCATAAATTTAGTCAGCTATTTCCTGGCCAAAATAATCAAACTAGATTCACACACACACACACACACACAGAGAGAGAGAGAGAGAGAGAGAGAGAGGAAAGCCACAATTTACAATGTCTAATTAAGAATAAATTATTAAAACATGGGGAAGTAGGATATGGGGTGGCAGAAATAATAAGGATTCCAGAAATGACCTGGGGAAGATGAATTTGTGCAGTGTGGAAAGGAAATAAAAAATGACTCAAGGGATCATGCAGCCTATAAATACTTTCAAGGTGAGAATATAAATGAAGGAGGAAAATGAGTCAGTAGAGCTGGATGGAGCTTTCAAATCAAAAGCCAAAATCTAAAAGCAAATCACAAAGATGATGATAATATATGAAGCAATCAGTAGTTAATTTAAGGCCAATATACTGTAAGTATGTGGAAATTTTACATTCACAATTTCCCATCATATTTTATGAAGTGCCTGAACATCAAACAACCTCACCTTACTTAAAACACACACACCCCAAAAGCACAAATCAGTTCTTGAATGTCTTTGCCTCATATATTGAAACAGCTAAAAGATTGCTAATATACAAAATAGGAATAGCTTTGCTGGCTAAATAAATAAAACAAAATATAACAAACCGGGCAGTTGACTATTATTTAGATCTCAGAGAAATGAAGTCCAGCTTTGCAGTTATAGTACCTTAACTGAAGAAATGAAGCCTGCTGTTGACTATATTTATTAATTTTATTTAGCCAGGGGTCGGTGTATTTGTGTGGGAGGCTGATTTTGCTACTTCTGAATCTTCTCAAAGAAACTGATCTGGAGAGTCATAATCCTGCTTCATTCTTGTTGGAACATAAGACACTTTATTGAAACCTGAATGTGCATACTAATGTGGTACTCGTGCACACTATAATAGTATGTTAGTGCTTATGTTGAAGTATGTGTGCAAGGTAAAAGGTAAAGTTTGTAGGAATAACGGAGGATGACAGGATGTTGGATACAGGTGAGCTATTCAGAAGCATGCTGGCAAGCATGCTCCAGGCAGGCTGCCGGCTAGTTCTGCAGAGACTCCTTTTATTAACAGAAGTCAACAATTGGAAAAAGTAGTGAAACCGCTCTGAACATGACGTATTTCCATCTAAGGACATTTCCAGCATTAGTGAATAAACATGTTAGCAGATGTTTCCCTAAAATGTTTCCCGATACTTGATTACATCTGCATCTCCGCTCATGCTCCAGCCAAGTGTTATGTCTAGTAACCAAATCTGTGAGAGGACAAACGGTCAGGGGAAAAGCCCTGTCTTCTAGCCAAGAGGCGAGAGTTCAGGGAGCGTGGGAGCAAGGCTCCTAGGCACACTGTTGCATGCCAGGTGCGAGGTGTTCCTCAGCACAGCGGAACGTTACCTCCACAAAGCTAAACTGTTAACTGAATTGTTAAGTCCAGTCAAACCTGACTATGGGGTGTGGCGCTCATCTCGCTTCAGGCTGAGGGAGCTGGCTTTTGTCCATAGACAGCTTTCTGGATCATGTGACCAACATGACTAAACTGCTTCTGGCACAACAGGACACCGTGACAAATGTCAGAGCGCACAGAAATGCCATTTACCTTCCTGGCCGCCGTGGTACCTATTTATCTACTCGCTCTGGCATGTTTTTGAACTGCTAGGTTGTCAGCAGCTGGGGCAGAGCAACAGGAGCTCACCCTGTCACATGGATTCAATCCATCAACCTTCCGATTGGCAAGCCCAAGAGGATGAGTGGTTTAGACCACAGTATCACTCATTCCCTTCTGTGTACATGTATCATATAAAAGAACCAGGCATGGTCTCCAAAGAAAGCAGAAAGAGATTTCAATAATGTACTACTACTCAAAGACCTATAGACCCCAACTTAATTCAAACACAACTAGTGTCAGAATGGGGTGGGTAGGGTGAATGGAAGTTACCAACAACTAAATTTCAATATAGAGACACAGTAACAGCAACAAGAACTAATAAAAAAATGGATTAGAGAAGCTGGATTTTAGGAAAAGAACAGTCTTGATTGGAATAAGGTCATACAAGCAATAGCACAATCAAAATGAAGTGTAAGGCCTGCAATGACCTAGTGTCTTTGAACTGACTAGCAATATGAAACATTGATGAGTGCTGAACTCATCAATGATTGTTGGAATTCTGCCTGGGTCAGAGGAATGTGCCACAGCGTAGGCACCGGCAGATATTCCTGTCGACCTCCCCGCGTCTCCACTCTGCTGATAAGCAGGCGAGGTCCGGCGATTCTTCTCAGATGTATGAGAGGAACACACCGTTCTTCCTCTCTCCCCTTTGGTGTCCCCAGGGAGGGGAAAGAAGCAGACAGAAAACTATTTACATCATTTATTTCTGCCTCTTACATCAGTACAGAGAATCATGTCTGCACTCAACAACAGCAAGAAGAAACTCCTCCCAAGTACATCCAGTACGGGTCATATGACACACACACACACTGAGCTAACATCCGGTGCTCAGTACAGAATGGACTGCCCCTTTGTTCCCATGGCAACAGTCACAAACATCCTGTCTGGCTTTCCAGCCACAAGCAGCTGGCTGAGCTGCTAGAGCCTTTGCTTGCTGCAGCATTGGTGCTTTATGGTTCACTGCCTCTCTTAAGATTGTACATCACACTTTTAAGTATAGGACTAAAGCATATATTAATAGCAACGTCAATAAAACAGCATATATTGTCTCAAAGGAATAATGTGCTGGAGAAAGAAATATGGTAAAGCAATTTTCAATGAAAAAGCATTATCTCCCTAGAAGTGCTTGCAGGGTGACAAGGTATCTGTCTGTCTGTCGTTCCTTTTCTTTTCCTGGTAAAGAACAGTTTAGTTTTGGTTTACTTTAAAAAATAATTTAAAAAATATTTCCTCTCCAATTAAGGAACACACACAGGCACAAAATGATACTGTTTGTAGCTTCTCCTAGGTCCACAGGCTTTGTAGCACTGGCATTTTGAGCATAATGTGAAAAGCATTTTAAAACTCTGGGATTTCTCTAGAGAGTTCATGTTTTCAGAACAAATTGGGCAACTGACAAAGATTTAGTCTCCAGATCTCAGAGAATTAGTTAAAAATCAACGCTCTCTAGATACCAAGAGAAAAGCTATTACAAATACTTGACTCGGAACCCAAACATTTGTTGTAAAGGCATTCAAAGGCTTCAGAGAGAGGGAGTGTGTTTCCCAAGCATTGTGCCAGCTTTTCTAAATCTGGATTCTAAACAAAACTAGACATAGGATAGTGTTTCAAGCCCAAGTATTTGAGCTTCAGAGTTAACATTTCATCTCAGTGGGCTTTTGTGAAGTCTGTAACCAAATGTTAGGCCTGAGAAGATAACTTCAGATAAAATGGAATAGTGTAGTATATGTAACGTGTGAGAAATAAGCTGGGAGTTGAAGGTGGTATCACTTACTAGATTAGCAACAACAAAAGCAGCTTTGCTGTTTATTTCAGAGGGATAATGATAACACATCTAATTTGAACTTCTCTACCCACACGGTTCATATATAAAATGTACACCTAGGAAAACACTGAGAACTGAACAAAGAAATTACAGATGAACTGAATATTCAATGGGAAAACAGCTTTCAAGCAATACATTGGTCATGAGTGTATTTGGTGGTGGGGAGGGGCTGAATTATGGCTTCTCACCTAGCCTTCTTTCACACCTGTAAATTCCACATGAATGTGTTCGTCATTCAAGGATTTGAAACATCTATCACATAACAAACATCACATCCACAGGTTCCACATCTTCTCAAATGAATAAACCTCAAGCTGAAAAGTATCTGAGTAGTAATTCTTTGAGAGATGATAGCCACACGTAGAGATGTGAATGAGCTCACAGATAACAATGGGGTGATGGGTCACATCTGCACTTGGCATACGGTGAAATCTTCAACTCTTTGCCGGAAAATATGAATGAGCTACACTAGGATCAAACTTTATCCTAGGTTGCATGGCTCAGGCAACCAGGACACTCACTGGCTACATTCACACTGTGGCAGCATGCAACTAGCTAAATGGTTACTAATCTGGCTCACACCAAACATTTGCTCACACAAATTGTTCTGAGTCATCTCTCCTTCCTTGCTCTTCTGTCAAACTTCATATATCCCTGTTGTTGTTGTTGTATCGCGAATACTGGTTGTAGTGTGGCGATAGCAGCTCTTGTAAATATAACCTTGGAGAACTTTGAACAGTTGGTCACAAAAGGTGTCAGATGGTCAGTTACCTATTCCCTCTTCCACCTTTCTGTTAATCAAGGTTCGAATGCTTAACAAGGCACTGACAACAGAGGGTAACACAGAATCACAGAATTGCAGAGTTGGAAGGGACCCATTGCAATGCACGAATATCAACTGAAGCATCCATGACAAATGACCGTCCAATCTCTGCTTAAAAACCTCCAATGAAGGAGAGTCCACCCTCTGAGGGAGTCCATTCCACTGGTGATCTGCTCTTACAGAGAGATTTCCCTGGTGTTTAGCTGCAGCTTCCTTTCTTGTTACTTGAAGCCATTGGTTTGGGTTTTTACCCTTTGGCGCTGGAGAAAACCACCTTGCTCCAAAGGAAGCTTGTCCCACAGTGCATAGTTAAACCATGGGATCTGAATTTCACAAGGTGTAGTGGAGGCCACCATGATGACATTAAACAAAAATAATTAGAGAAATGGCTAGGTTTAGCTGCTCAAATGTGGCCACGGCAGCTCTCCCCCTCATTCTCTGCCGGTTTTTCATCGAGTCACCCACCCACCCTTCTCTCTAGTTTATCCGTTACGCTTGACCTTGCTATGGACCTTTGGTTGGTTGCCTTGGTTGCCCAAGGGGCCTGGTAGGATTTTTTTCCCAATTGGCAAATTGGCACCGGCCTCTTGGTTTTTTCGCCTGCCTCGTAGCAATTCGTCACAACTTTTTCGGTATTGACAGTTAGGCATTGGAATGTGTTGTTGGTGTATGGAAGGGCAGGGTGTGGCCATCGCCTACCCCTTCACTTATGGGTATTCCGTTAAAGGAATCTGGCGGTCGTGGATCCTGTCCCATGCCCTGTGTGGTGGGGGGCCATGGCACGACCCCCGGTGACATTAGGAGAGAGCTTACGGTTGTATTTTCATCAACAGGCTCCCTCTACTAGTGGTTAACCCTTGCTAGACTCACCCCTCCCCGAGTGGGTGAAGTCAAACTTTGCTGTTTTCACCAATGCCTAAGCCAATACCTCTCACATGCTGTAATCAATAAAGTTGTGGCCTTTTCTAGCCCATAAACCTAAATACTCTGTCCATGTGTCTTTCTTATTCCCAAGCAAAGGTCCTTGAATCACAAACAGGAATATGCTATGCTAGACACAACATAGCTTCTGATCAGACTCAAACGAGCATCTAGCATTTTTGCTTTTATGCAAATATTGACATATTTAAAAGAGGGCTTTCCCTGAAGGATAACTCATTCACTTTATATTATACAGAATTTCAGTAATTTGATGCAAGATTCGCTTTCTAATCCTTAAAGAAACAAAATAAAAACCTCACATTGTGAACTCAAACATTAAGTGTCTAATAGATTAATGGCTGAATGTGTTACTTCTGACCTATAAAATATGTCAAGTAATGTAAATGAAATATTTGAAATAAAATGCATGAAGTGCTAACAAACTAAAATACCTTCCAAGGCCTTGCATGTATGTTAGCTTTTTACTGTACAGGCGCTTTTCCAGGAAAAACCAACAACAGTGCACTTTATACTTTTGACAGACACAATAAAGATATACAACGCCTTCAAAGTATGGGTTTCTCTAAACCTCTATGCATTAGTTTCCAATTTATGTACAGTCTTCAGAGCCAAAATGACTTCATAAATTGTTGTAATGAGAAACATATTTACAGACCTAGGAGTAAATTTACCTCATATTCTATTCTTATATGCATTATTAATATGTGGGGGTTTTCTTCTGGGGGAAAAAAATATTAAAGCAATGTGAACTGCAATATCAATTTAACCCTATTCCTATTTGAAACTGAACAAGTACAACTTATACTACCTAAAGAACAGCACAAAATTCTAGCACTCTATTTTAATTAACATGTCACTTACCGGAGAAGGTATCTGATTCTTGGGTCATTATCTATAACATCAAGCCCCTTGCCATGTTTTACCCTTTCACAACTTCAAATGGAGTCATTATTATGGCTTTGTACAGGGCTGTAGATTTGAAAATGATTTTTTTTTTATTTAAAGAATTGAATTACCCTCAAAATATAGTGTGTAGTTGCCTCCTCTTTCATTTAATACATTCTATTGCTGTTGGCTAACTTAATACCAATTCTGCACTGGTATTTTAAATAGGTCTCAAAACCTTCAGGGAGTTAAGGACTTTCTCTGCATGCAAAGATAGGCTCCAGCCCATTGAGCGGACGACACCAAGAGTGGGTCCAATGGTCAGGAAGGTGGTTTCTGAATGTTCTAGAGAGGAAAGTGAGGGATAGAAGGAGCTTGTCAACTTGGGAAAGTAGCCCATCTAGAAGAAGGAAAACTCTGATCCTAAACCTCTGCTGCCTTGTGGGATATATTCAGAAGAGAAGGCTAATGTTGGCAAGGATGTGTTCAGGAACAGAACCCAACAAAGCAGTGTAGAGGTTGAAGGTGAAAAAGGAGGGGAGGAAAGGGAGAGAAGCAGGGGAGGGGTGGAAGTCAGAGTAAAGAAAAGAGGGGAGAGAGAAAAGGAAGGAAGGAAGGAAGGAAGGAAGAAGGAAAAGGGGGGAAGAGACAAGGAAAGATGAAAATGTTTGGTTGCAGTGGTGGTTCTAGTTATAGTATGAGGTAAAAGACCCCTGGGGAGGGGGTAGTGTGTGGGGAGGTATGTATATGTAGATTTTAGGGTTAGGAGGGTAAGAAAGACTAGAAAAGCGGACTAAATCAAAGAGGGAAAGCGGGGGGGGGGGAGAGAGAGAGAGATGAGAGATCTGAAGATATTGAAGCTGTGATGCCTGGCAGCTGTATTTGTATATCAAATGCCAAAGGTAATAGTAGTGTAGAAATGAAAATGTATAGAAGAGAAGGCTAATGAGTAAACCCTACACAAATCCGGTGTGGAGTACCTAAGATGGGTGGCTGGCACCTTGTACACCTCCTTCCAGCAACAGAAGACAACATAAAACAATTTAAATGTCTCAATGTTAGTACCATGTTTTCAAGTGCTTCGTTTTCCATTCCCATTTCTCCAGTCTGTGCTTGTACATGTGCTTTTATGCCCAAAGTGACAGATTTGTCCATCCTTAGTTGTATAAGAATGTAAACACATTCTGTCCTAATGCTTGAGAACCAGGACATGTTGGATGTTAGTTGGATGTTAGTTAGTTGGATGTAACTAAATTATTGCATGAGTGGAATGACTCCCACAACTTCACTTCCCCCTTCTCTCTGCATGTGCCCCTCAGATCTGGTCCAGGGTTTTCCCCAAGCCTCTAGAGCAGATACAACCCCTTATATTTTAATGTATTTTTAATCTTTGTTGGAAGGTGCCCAGAGTGGCTGGGGAAACCCATCCAGATGGGCGGGGTACAAATAATAAATTATTATTATTAATTATTATTATTATATTTAAGTAAAGGGCACAAGTCAATATGAACTCTGAGAAAGCAAAGTTTAAACAATGAATACAACATGAGAATTAGATCTGATTTGCAGTTGTTCTTCTTTGAAGCTTCTAAGATGGAGAAAAGAAACAGCTATTATTTACATTAAAAAGCCTCAGTAGAATAAGGGAATCCTCTGAAGGCAAAATTGATTATATATACCAACATAAGCGCGCTGTATTTCGAGAACAATATAAGGTGTCAGATTTTCCATGTGTTTTTACTTGTTTTAAACAAAACTGTTTGCACTTGTTTCTAACATTAATCTGGTGTGTTTTATTTCATCTAGATTTTGGCATGCTACTGCTGTGTTATTTCTGTTAACTACAATGGTGTCTGTGAAGATTTGCTGGAGTTTCTTTTGCAGAATTCTATTTTCAGTTTATTAGCATTCAGCTGGAGAGAAAAAGGCAATGCTACTTGAAACAGTGCCTCATGCTAACAGAGCAGAGACTTATGGTGGTTGGCATGCCCAAAGAGTGGAAGTGATAGCAGTAGTTGTTGTTGTCATCATTGTAGTAGTAATAGTAGTAGTTACTGGATGAGGTTCTTCTGTCCCTGGCAGAACACTTTTGCTGTCAGAGGGAGGTCTGTCCTACATACGTAGTAGAAGGAGATGGCAAGAATGCACTGTCACTTCAGACTAAATATATGTGTAATGTGCATACATTATAGGGACGCGGGTGGCGCTGTGGGTTAAACCACAGAGCCTAGGACTTGCCGATCAGAAGGTCGGCGGTTTGAATCCCTGCGATGGGGTGAGCTTCCATTGCTCGGTCCCAGCTCCTGCCAACCTAGCAGTTCGAAAGCACGTCAAAGTGCAAGTACAGTGGTACCTCGGGTTACATACGCTTCAGGTTACATATGCTGCAGGTTTCAGAATCCACTAACCCAGAAATAGTACCTTGGGTTAAGAACTTTGCTTCAGGATGAGAACAGAAATTGTGCTCCGGCGGCGCGGCGGCAGCAGGAGGCCCCATTAGCTAATGTGGTGCTTCAGGTTAAGAACAGTTTCAGATTAAGAATGGACCTCTGGAATGAATTAAGTACTTAACCCGAGGTACCACTGTAGATAAATAGGTACTGCTCTGGCGGGAAGGTAAACGGCGTTTCCGTGCACTGCTCTGGTTCGCCAGAAGCGGCTTAGTCATGCTGGCCACATGACCTGGAAGCTGTACGCCAGCTCCCTCGGCCAATAAAGCAAGATGAGCACTGCAACCCCAGAGTCGGTCACGACTGGACCTAATGGTCAGGGGTCCCTTTACCTTTACCTTAATGTGCATACATGTGCATTACTTTGCTGAATGCACTAGTTATTTGGATTCAGTGGTAATAATGCTAGTGGGAAGTTCAGTGCTTTTATTAAGTAACAGGCTTGAATACAGGATAAAAAGCACATGCAGAGAGAAGGGGGGAGATAAAATATTTCCCCATTCAGTATTTGGGGGCTCCAAGGAATGATAGCAGAGACTCCAGCCAGTTGTTATGCACCACCCAGCTGGTCAGGGTCTACACCAAAGCTCAAAGGTCAGACCTCATCAGGAACCTTGGACCCTTAATGGCAATGTGCTGTCATGGGCCAGGAGTCCGCTTCACCTGCCAAACAGCAGCCTGAAGGTGGAGAAGGTGGAATGAATCCACCTGAAGCTGATCAGCCTTCAAAGACATGGAGGAGAAGGTGCTGTGAGAACTAGCTGGCTTCAGCCTTCTTAAGAGAGCTTCCAGCAGCAGTCAGACACTGGAAACAATGCTTGTAGTTCCTGGCCCTACCTTGCTGCTTCTTGCTCATCCTGACCCCATGATCATTGGATTCCCTGACCTCTGAACCATCTGACCCACATGGATTGCTGTTTGTCCAACCCTAGGACCAGACCAGACCTGACTTTGGATGTTGCCTCTGCCTCCAGGCAAGTACACCTCAGAGACTCTTGTGGTTAGCTTGACTCCACTGAACTCTGCATGTTGTTGCTCAGCAGTGAGACTATGTCATGTGTTGGCTGGCTTGATATCTAAATTCCTGTTACACTAGTCCAATATACAAGGGCCAGTATACAGCATCAATCTTATCCTGACAGCAGCTTCTGGCCCTGGAACTTTGAAGGTGGCACACCCAGGTTTAACTATAATTTGGTCAGAACTCCTGCAACGGTAGCAGTGCTGTGGTGCAAGGGAGCCTTCATGTATCAATTAGGCCTTGTGGAAGGTAAACTCAGTGATGTGATGTACCATGGAGTGCCTGGGTGGCAGAGTCATATGGCACCCAGGCATTGTTTTTAACAAGATGGACTTATATTGTCCAGAAGGCATGCACCTATCACCTGCCAACAATGAGTGTGGGTTCCTAGATACGTACTGAAGCCTGCAGGGTTGGCTGTTGCTATATGTGGGTCTGTGTGATGGCCTGAGACTCAGACTCGGACTCGGAACCAGAGGTGTCTCGGTCCGCACCGGATCCTTTGCCTCAGGCAGCATCTGAACCTAGTCTGGGGCCTGATTCTGAAGAGCCCCAGTCGGCACAGGTTCCCCTGCAACAAGCACCAACTGGGCCGAGTCAGGGGCCTGAGCCTGCCCTGGCTCCAGATGCGGGGATTACCTTGTTGCCTTCAGCTGGGCAATTACTTACAGCTCCACTACCAGTTGGGTCAGGAGAGGCTGAGGCAGCCTCTGGGTCCAGTAACCCACCGACATCCCCCGAGCTGCAGAGACTAAGGTCTGAGAGAAGGAGAGACCTGAGTACTCACGGGAGGAATGCTCACCTTTGGGCAAGACAGGGAGGTGAGTCACTGGGGGATCAGGACTGGCCATTACCCCGACAGAGATAAAAGGCTGTCAGACCCCGCCCCAGGTTGCGGGAACAACATTGCTGTTTGCTAGAACCTGCCTGAGACTCTGTGCCTGACCTTACATGGTTTCCTGCCTCGTGTCCTGCCTTGGCCCTGTCGGTCTGACTCCTCGCAGAACCCTTGGATTCGGGACCATACCTGGACTGCGTTTCTCTGGTTACCCCTGGGTCCAGCGCAGTCTGTCAGTGTGCTGGCAAAGCAGGGACTGGCTTGTGTGGTGGGTAAGGCATTGAGTTGAAATCCTTAGTCTATTCTCAGGGTGAGACTGAGTTGGCAAGGGTATGTGTGTGATTGTCAGGAATGAGCCAGCTCCAAGCAAAGGGTTGCAGCCAAATGCAGAAAGCAGCCAGGAACAGGGAGGCTTTGATGTTAGTCAGGCAGGGGAGAGCCAGCAGCTGCAGACTTCGGCTCTTCCTGACCTTGGCGGGTGGGCTGAGAGCAGGCTAGAAAACAGCCAAAGCTCGCCAGAAGCTCAAATAGGTGTGAATAGTCAGAGACAATTGGTCAGAAAAGGAAGAGGCTGGAGCTAATCCAATAAGTCCAAGGAGTCGGCGAATGGGGGGGCTTCTAGATGGGAAGCAAAACAAGAGACGCAAGGGGCGTTGGTTCGATATATTCTGTAGACCCCAGAAGGATGCTTCAGAAGGGTCATCATGAATAATGATGCTGGAGGCTTTGATGGAACTGTCCGGAGCTATCTGTTTTTGTAATAAATCCTCCTTTTTAATTATCTACTCTTACTGTGTTATCAAGCTGGGAACCTGGACTCCTGACAGTTATGTAACATCTCAAGGTACCCTGGTAAAGGTGTCTGAGTGGAAGAGTCTGTCCTGAAACCCAAAAGAGTGTTCCTTATTTCAGGCATAAACCTGCTGTAACATAAACCTTCAGGCAAGAGGCTGATTCAGGATGCACACACAATGCTTAAGCCCAAGGCCTACTTCCATCTGTAATCAATAAAGTTGTGGCCATTTTCTTTTCTTTTAAAAACCTTTCTATTAATTTTATCAATAAACAATCATTACATTGCAAAAGAAAAAGAAAAAACACACACGAAATAAAACAATTAAAATATCTACATTCACTCTTGGTATTAATCCATATTTTGGGATTCATCAAATCCCCTGACTTCCCTTCACTCCCTCCCCTGGTTCCTTTGTGTTGTTTTCATTTCATTTATCTCTAATTACTTCCTTATTTATGCATTCTCCATAATATTACAAGTGTGTTGTTGTTGTTTTTAAAAAATGTACTAATGTATTAACTTCCTTACATTGCTTTTGTATATATATATATATACACAAAAGTTGTGGCCATTTTGAATTCAACTCTAGAACGTTATCAATTTTTCCAGCCCAAAGGGGGAGCAGACAGGCCACAGAACCTCCAATGGCAGCGGGGGTATGTGTGTCCATCTATTGCCATGTAAAGCAGATGGTACTATTTTTAGCCTAAATGCTAAAGAGAAAATCAGCATGCCATAGATTTTATTCTAGTCCTATCACTTAAGTGGGAGTATAACAAGAAGTCGAAAAGACACTCATGTGCATCTTTGCATGCCCTTACCCAAGTGCTCCATAGTCTCTTACTTGAAAAATAAGCAGAATATGCCCTACTACAGCGCTGAGCAGCAATTAACCAATATTTACTTCTGTTGATCAGTGGATTGCACAACAAGGCCCATGTGAGTGTTTGGGCAAGAATGTAAATGATCCAAACTGATGTCTTAACAGCTGGGATATAGCAGTCATCAATAAATTAAAAGTCACTGTTCTATAGAAAACCTATTTTGAGGAAAAACCATGCAAATGTATGTAGATGTCCAACTGCCTGGGGCTGCAACTTCCATCTGCCCTAACCAACAGTCAGGATTATGGATGTTGAAGTCCAGCAATACCCAGAGGACCACAGGTTCCCTGTACCTCCTGTGCAGCAATAGCCTATTAATTAGGAATATGATTTTCTTCTAAGCAGTCTGGGGTTGACTGCTGATACAGAACTGGTGGAGTGTTTTGACAGCATGTGATATAATGAATAGAAAATGATCTTGAATCGAGGGAATCTGCATCCAAGTCCCTACTCTCTGATGAAGCATACTGAGTGGTCTCAAGCTGGTCACCATGTCTTAGACTACATTGCACTTTGCTCAATACCACACCCAAGGAACAAATCACAAATTAAACAATTCTGTATGTGATTTACAAAAATTCATTAACAACAATGCAACATTTCAACACCTTCTACATGGAACCTGTTAAAAAAAATAAAATGCAAAAATGTCATTCTAAGGTTGGGCCGATTTATTGGGTGGAACATTGAATTGCCATTACACAGCTCCTTCATAGGCCGACCAGAAGATTTATGAAACAAGAGATTGAAATCTGGGTATCTCCTTGTCAAAGTTTTGTCAGGATCACACCAGAATAAGTATACACATAGTCTTTCCCATAGACTTACTGGTATTTCAGGAATATTTGAACTGTTTGGCTTTGAGATATTGAGTCGTGTATGTCATTTTTACTTTGGCATTGTAGAGATTATTTAACATTACACTTTGCATGCAGCAAAGTGGCTAAAGTAACATAGCCTCTGTACACTGCCCTGAGCTCCCTGGGGAAAGGATGGGATACAAATGTGATGAATATTACGGATATATCTTCACATTCTGCTCTGCATACCTTCAGCAACCACATTCCTTGACATTGAAATGAGACCTGGCTAAGTGATAGCCATGCCTGGCGGGTTTCTTTCAATTTCTTCAAATCAAACATCTTATAGATTTTCTGCTAAAAGGCAAAACTCTTCAGGGTACCCGTTTCAGACTGAATGCATAATTAAGTGGTCCTCATTTAAGGTACATGTCTTAGCAGCAACCAAAATAATAATTTTGCTTCTAAAGATCACCTGACACAGCCTCCACTCCTTTTGTGAGGCTCTGTCCTCTTGAGTTCAAGGCAGACCTGCTGCGTCTGGCACAGATACAAGTCTGGGGTTCCACTAATGTACTTTCTGGGATACAAATAAGAAGTAATTTAGGAGAGGGAGAGAAATATTAAGTCTATTGGCTCTGCTTGTGGTGTGGAGGGCACAGTTAACCTATCAATCACAACTGGCAGACGGGAGGCTCTTCTGTGCATTTCCTAATTATATAGTGCAAGAGCCAGACTGTGAAAGATGTGTTGTGAATGTGTGTGCGTCAGTAGGAAAAAGCAGCCTGCACTGTACTGAAATGTACATTTCTAAGTAAAGGGGGGAAATAATTTAAAAGGCAATAGCAACTCTCAATGTCCTGCCCCAACATAAGTCTCATTCTGCCAGCACAATATTTTGTAAACCAGTCTTTCAAATGGCCTGCAGGTAGATATAGGTTCAACAGAATTGCTCTTATACAGGCATAGGCAAACTCGGCCCTCCAGATGTTTTGGGACTACAGCTCCCATCACCCCTAGCTAACAGGACCAGTGGACAGGGATGATCGGGATTGTGGTCTCAAAACATCTGGAGGACTGAGTTTGCCTATGCCTGCTCTTAGGCATTTAAACATCCACTCTGAGAGAGATTGTGTATGTACTACATTCCAGTAGTAGTGTTATAGCATTGTTCTTCTTTTTAGAAGTACACATAATTACTAGGAAAAGTGGATGTCTCACATGCCTTGGTTTCCATTAGCCATTATTATCAGCACCAAAGACTAATGGCTATAAATAACAAGCATATAAAAGCTTTTGAACACAAGAAACCTAATAAACCCATTGCACTTGAGAAAACATGTATTTTCTAAGCAAACAGAGACAAGCTTTTCAAAAGGTACGTTTAGACCGCATTTTTTCTACCCCATTTTTTTCACACACCCTCCTCCCATCAAGTTATTAAACATTTCCAGGAAAAAAAGCTGTCTTTATTCTAGGCTGACAGTGCTGGAAGCAATGTAACTGATTTTCTTGGAAACTTATTTAATTTGCTTCCAGAAATTTGGAGGATGTGAATATTTGCTGGAATTTAGGAACTGTCTTTTTTTTTTTTTTTTTAAGTGTTATAATTTAAGATAACCAAAACAAATACACACAAAAACCCACTTTAGACAGAAATAGGATACATTGCTATGGTATTACCCAAAGGAATGTTAAATGAACGTTTATGAAGATTAAGGTAAAGGTAAAAAGGTAAAGGACCCCTGGACGGTTAAGTCCACTGTTTACTGTACTATTTTATGAAGAAAGTGAGGGGGATAACACGTTTGTATCTAGAGATTGCATTTGTCCCTTCCAACAGTCTTCAAAGCACTGGGATAGGACAGGACAGTTATTTGCCCCATTGTATTGCTCCACCAGTCTCTTCACACACCTGTCTCTTCTACCTGCTGTAACTAAGCAACACTCAACTTACAACTCAGAACAGAATAGAGAGATGGGCCAAGATATAGCTAGAGTAGGAGACACAAATGACTGTATTCTCTCCCTTTGCCTTGAGGTATTTAGAGAGTGAGGCATCATTTCTGAGCAATACCTGCAGAACATGTGAGGAGAGGATTAATTTTTACTATATCATACAAAATTGGTCGTACAAAATAACCCCAGAATGGGGTGCAATCGACTCCCAAAAGAATACATAACTGACAATAACACACCAAGTTATGTATCAAGAACCTCAAAAAATAAAACGTAACTACACAAGTATAAAATTAAGAATAGCGGGCACAGAGGCCAATGATTTACTGGGACCAATCAGCTTTTTGGGCAGGGAGAGCATTCCAGACCTGACTGCTGACCCCAAAAATGTCCTTTCCCCTGTTATCACATATCAAATTACGGGGTGGTGCAGGACCATTAAAAATATGGGCACTTTCAGACAACCTGGTTTTTTTCCCCTTTGTTTACAGGAAGGTTAGATGGCATTGCATCAAAGCATGGACATTTACTTTCCTTATCATAAAAGTTAGATCTTTAGGGGACCTCACAATCAGCTATATCTGGACAACCTGAATTTGCCAGTATTTGATGGAATTCTACCCAACTCCATTCATTTAATCCTCCATAAATGGAGGCAAAATTAGCCAAAAGTCAAATTGTATTTAAGAGGTGATTTCAGAGTTGTGATGTATCATTTTCAAATTGATAGATCTTATCTGTGGCAACTGGACCAACATACTGAAGATGACAAGATAAATATTTAATCAAGAGATCTTCTTCTTCTTTGGTGATCACTTGTAGCCAAGTAAGATTGTTTTCCATAAACATGTTTGGGGATGGGTTTTTGGAAGACACCTGTGCTCGTGAATTAGTTTTATGTGTGTAGATCAGTGCATGCTAACCAACGCACAGTCTTTGCAGTAAGGCTCTATTCCAATGGCATGTGTATCATGATGACTGGTAGATTCTTATCTGCTTCAGCCTTCATCTGCCTTCACAGCCATTGTAACATATCACTTGTTATCACCCGCCTGTTCTGCCGTTGAGGACTTCTTGGATCATTCTTTGTCTAGCTCCTCCCCTTTGAGCTTACCAACTTGGGTGACCCTGCTGGGAGTATGAAACTCCTGATGGCTTCGCTCACAAGGGTTATAAGTAACATGCAAGCCCACTCACAATGACAAGGTGATGCTCAAGCAAGAGATAGCACTATATGGGCAGATACACTAACCAGAGCATAGATGGTACCTTGAACACAAGTGCTCGTCTCGGGAGAGGAGAATACGCAGCAACTTTTGTTGTAGTTGTTCCAGATCCCATTTGTGCCAATGGTTACTCTCACAATAACTCGTTGTGAAAATAATAATATAATTGTATACCAAAATTCTGAATTGGATATTATCCCCCCGCCCACCTCAGTTCCACAGGGCAACTAAGGCATAACTTCTACTCAGCATCCTCTGGGAATTAATGCATTTGCAAGGCAGACTCACTTCACAATAGCATTAATAAAAAAGCAAAGGTATACTAATGGTGTGGTGCTAAAAAGAGAAATAAATAGCTATAAAGTTCATTCCAAAGTTAACAGCAATGAGAAGGAAATAACAAACACATAATAATTATAAGCCAAGGCCCTCAGCTGTAGCTTATACACAAAGGTAATGACAGTAACAATGATGTATATGCCCCCATTTTGTTGGTAAAAGGAGTCTTTGTGGAGCAAGTGCATTATCCCAACAAGCCAACTAATATCTCAAATGCTAGAGCGAAAAAAAGAACTCACGAAGTTAAATGTTTACAGCATAAAGAGAGCCTGCAATTTATGACTCACCAGGCTAAACAACTCCACGTATAATGGGCCACCTGGAGTTTAAAACAGCCCCTATCGTTGCTACCAGTCTGGGACTGCAAAACATGGTATGAGGCACACAGCACCAGGAAGACCACACTATGGATAGTGGGCTGTGTTTGGTTTGGTGTATAACAGCTCGTGAAGGCCTGGTGTAAAAAAAAAAAAAAAAAGGAATTATAGTTATTGCACAAGTAGGGCCCCACTCTGTCCTAGCAGCTTGACCTAGTTCACCTGGACTTTTAAAAAGCTTCAGTAAGGTACTTACTTACCAAAGACTCCCGAGTAAGCTTAGCAGTCAAGGAATAACAGGGAATGCCTTCCTGTGGCTTGGGAGTAGGAAGCAGAGAGCAGGAATAAATGTTAAGTTCTCTGAATGCAGAGATGTACAAAGTGTACCCTCCCCCCTCTCAAGAAGCAGTATTGGGACCCATGATTTTTAACCTGTTCATAAATGATTTAGAATGACTAGTGGTCAAGGATGTTGATGATACTAAATTGTCCAGGGACATTAAAACAAAAACATATTGAGGATCTGCTCATGGAGCTCTTAACAAACTGAGCAAATGGGTAGTAAAATGGCAAATGCAATTCATTGCGCGGACAGGCGGAGTCCCCAGATCCCGAGCGGTCCCCCCCGTCATGTGGAATAATGACTCAAGACAACGTGCTATGGGATTAAATTGGCCACAACTTTATTAAATTTCAAATGTGGGTAGACCTTGGCTCAGGCATTGGGCGTTCTCCCTCCCCAGTCCCCAGCCGGGGACCTAGGGAGCATCAGGGTTATCCAGTGTGTGTGGGGGGGATGGGCCGGCTCTGGAGAACATATGTTCAAGCAGAGATAGCCGCCCCCATTACGCCGCCGCCGCAGGGGAGAGCAATGACGACCTTTCGGCGTACGGTCAAAGCCTCCCTTCAGAAACCCCTTTAACGGGGAACCCTGGTATCGCCGCCGCAAAGAGGAAGATGGACTAAAGGATTCCGCCCAAGGCCTGATACCGCCAAAGTTGTGATGTTTTGCTATGGGAAAGGCGAAACCTGCCAATGCAGGGAAATTCCTTTCCAGCCCTTTAACAGCGACCTTAACGTAGCAGCGCCCGCATACCTGTGAAGAAAAGTTAACCTGCAAAACCTATGAAGAAAAGTTAACCTGCAAAGGAAGACATTAACTGAGGGTGGGTAGGGTGGGAGAAGCTCTGGAGCCAAGTGAGGATTCCCAGGTAAGATCCTCCCTCTATTGTGTGGGCAGGTAATCCCTCCCCTACCTGGCCTGGTCTCCTTGGCAACGCTTCCCCCAGGTGGGATTGGACAACTGACTGAGGTAGGCGGGGACCTCCAGGTATCCCACCTGAGGGAAGGCAAAGCCAAGGCAATGCTGATGGGGCCGCTCCAGATCCAGGGCTGCGCGCATCCACACAAAGGGCACCCCCCATTTTAAGCGGGGAGCGGTCAATGTGAACATGTGTATTTGGGGGCAAAAAACATGTATCTTAATTTCACATACACACTAACCAGGATTGAGATCTTAGGGTTGTAGTGGATAGCTCAAAGAATATGCCAACCCTGTGTGTGGCAGCTGTGAAAAGGGCAAATTCCATGCTATGGATTAATTATGAAAGGAATTAAAACTGCTGATACCATAATACCCCACATCCTATCTGCAAAACTTAACAGTTTTAAAATACAGATGCAAGACTGAGCATACTGCCCTCAGCCATACCTAAGGGTCATTTCTGTCACATTCCTCTTGAAAAAACGATTGTTTCCATGTGGAGACTAATCTATTGAATCAGCAGCGGATGTACTGCTAACTTGTTTTCCTTATAAAGACCTGTGCAATGAGGTTTTCACCCCTCTTCTGTTATCTATACCAGGTCATTCATCCAGTGCAACAGTGTCCTTCCTTCTTGCAGACCAAGATTACTAGGTGACAGCAAACATGGCAATTTATATACCCGGGGCAATTAGAATAACATCTACCATCTGACTAACCTGTTTAATGCCTAGGAACGCGGGTGGCTCTGTGGTCTAAATCACTGAGCCTCTTGGGCTTGCCGATCAGAAGGTTGCCGGTTCGAATCCCCATGACAAGGTGAGCTCCCATTGCTCTGTCCCAGCTTCTGCCAACCTAGCAGTTCAAAAGCATGCCAGTGCAAGTAGATAAATAGATACCACTGCGGTGGGAAGGTAAACACTGTTTCTGTGTGCTCAGGCTTTCGTCACGGTGTTCCGTTAAGTGGTTAAGTGATGCTGGCCACATGTCCCGGAAAGCTGTCTGTGGACAAACGCCGGCTCCCTCGGCCTGAAAAGCAAGATGAGCACTGCAACCCCATAGCTGCCTTTGACTGGACTTAACCGTCCGAGGGGTCCTTTTATTATCAAGGTTAATATACCTGTCCTCTAGCTGCTCAGCCAGACATCAAATTGTCTCCTGCTGGACTATGTCACAGTTTCATTAAGGCTAGCATTATTCCTACAGTTTCAGGTCAACTATCTAGACACTTCCACAGTACTTGGTATTCAGATAAATAATGCCTTTGGACATGGTCCAACCATTTCACCAACAGCTATCTATAAGAATATCCCCTGTGAATTCTTCCAATCCCTTTTAGAACTGTTGTAAGAAGTCAGTTCACATTAAGTCTTTCAAAGTAGCATTCCAGCACTCTTTCCTTTGTAGCACGCCAGTAATGAAAGACAATTTAAATCCTGAAGTGTGTGGTAATTTCCTATGTAATTCTTAGGTCTTAAGATTCTTCTAAGACAGTTCTTGGAAGGAAATGGGCTTTCCTACGGAGCTGAGGGTTTTTGATAAACTCAGTGGGAACCATCCTATGGGACTGGAGTATCCATTTCAGTGCTTTTCTAATTAGTGAGAATCTACAATGCATAAATTCATGAACCCTCCCTGTGAATTGAAGAGTTGCCTAGATCGATTGGACATAGCAACTTGATTTTATTCATACAATTTTTCTTTATTTCCACTAGATGGAGCATTGTTACTATTCTCAGGTTTTCTTAAACTGAGCTGAATTTTGATAAGGTAAAGAAAAAGACTCAGTTGCAGGTATTTAAATGTAAAATGTGGATCATGCATTCAATTTTCAAGCATTTTTAAGATCTCACATTTTAATTTCAGCAGGAACGTGTCTTTATTATTCACTCCCCTTACTGACCCACAGAATCTGTGGGTTCATACAATTGTAGGCTATTGTAAAAACCAAAACAAAAATATGACTGAGTCATGTAGTGCTTTTAACACTTTGTTGGGGCAAATGGCTTCATACATGCTAGCTTACTTCATGAAGCTTCCTAATAGATTCCAGCATATGCTTGGGAAAAGACCAGATAGCCAAGGGATCTGACTCTGACCTTCCCTCTCCCTTGCTATGAAACACCTGCTGCAATGGCTCTGCTCCTCTTGGATACTTTTCTGGGAGGGGGAAAATTATCCCCTACTCCCAATATAGGCTCCATTAGCACGCACAGAGGTTCCTCCTGAAACAGCAGGAAGCAGAGAGGGGCATTTAGTAGTCATGGCATCCAGCTCTGTCTCACTATTCTGCTCTGTGTTTGTTGCTTTTATTTTTATCTGAAACTTATTCTGAGGGTAAGAGAGACTTATTTGGATTTTCACTATTTGTCTGTAGAGAGTGTTTGAGAGAATTTAGGGAGCGCACACATGTAACATTGGCCTTAGGATAGTCTTTTTAAGTAGCTTATTGTGAGGAGTTGGTTTTTGTTCAGAAAAGCACATTGTTTGCACGTGTTGACTGGTTTGGTTTGTACGGATGAAACCTGCACTGTTCTTCAGATAGTGTGAGTGTGTGCAGCTATAACTTGTACTTCTAGCTGGTACAGCTGAGAGGGAACTTCTGAGCAGACTGCACTGAGTGACACATAGTGTTTCAACAGATAGAACAATTCTTTATTTATTCATTAGTACTGTAATGTGACTTTTGGTTCATCATCTTTGGAGTAGGCACAGGAGAAAGAAAGTATAGCACAGATGTTTGCATTGACTAGACCAATGTGGAGTGACTCATCTCCATCTGCTATAGCCACAACTTAGGGTATAGAATCATAGAGTGGTAAGGCACCAACACCCTACAATGCAGGATTTTTTTTAGCTCAACATGGGGGTCAAACCCACAACCCTAGGGTTGAGAGTCTCATGCTCTACTGACTGAGCTATGCCAGGCAATTGCCAAACTTATTCCTCCAATACAAAGATTACTTGTTTTATTTTTACTTAGTTTTTATCAAAGATTTTTTTTGATACAAAAACAAGGAGACGTACCCATAGCGTCTAAATTCATGGGAATAAACAAGAGAGAAAAAATAGGAACAAGTCAGTGACTGTGATGATAAAATAAAAGGTTAAGATCAGAACTATGACATTCGGAATAAACAAGAGAAAAAGTAGGAACAAGAAATAAAAAAATTCTCCTGACCAGCCAGAACATGGGAAGTCCTTCTAAAATATATAATTTCGAATGTCTAGTTGGCTTTATTATTTGTATTATGATGTGGCAAGATTTGATATGTTATTAATTGGAACGTTATTAATGAAAAATTAATAAAAATATTTATAAAAATGGAAACCGTAATCCTGGTGGTCAACAAAAGAGGTTTAGACTGCCTCAAGGTCTTTTTTTTTTTTTTAATGTAGTATAAAGACCAGCAATTGGAAAACACTTTTCTGTGAGCGCTCCAATTGGAGAACAGCCTTTACCAAAGGTGTCATGGGCTTTGCAGACACTCAAACTCAGGACGCAAGGGAGAAATGTGCTAAGAGGAAGGCATGCTTGGCAAATCCACACCTTGATCAACTCCCGCATGGAAACCAATATCCCCACTGTGGATCCAGAATTGGCCTCCACAGTCACTTACAGACTCATTGTTTAAACCGTATTTATGGAAGACAATCTTAGTCTAGCCCCCTTCCTCCCCTACCCACATTCTAGCCACCTTCCTCCCCACCCACCACATTCTAGGTCAGCTTAATAGGTTCAATAGAAAATACAAAGTGAGGGACAGAGTGCAACCCAGATGGGTTGACTGGGGAAATTATCCCCTACTCCGAACATAGGCTCCACTAGCACACACAGTGGTTGGCAGAGAATCATCCTATAAAGTAGATAAACAAGATGGCTAGCTTAAAAGCAATTACATTAAATGTGAGGGGATTGGAAAACCCTATCAAAAGAAAATGCACCACCTCGTATGTAAACACCATGAAATCACACTTCGCCTTCCTACAAGAAGTACACAACCCACCCAAAGGAAGAAAGATTACTTGTGAGTCTCTGTCCTGACAACTGGTTAGTTTCAAGAAGTTATGGTTGAAAGCATGGATATATCTATGTCCTCTGTCAGCTGCTGCTTTAACATGTTTTTCAATGCTATGATGCATCGCGTTGATGAGATTTTACAGTTTCTTATGAGCAACCAGCAGCTTGCATCTATAAAGGAAGATTTCTATGAAATTAGTGGGTTTCCCAATACCATAGGTTTACCAGGCTGTTCACACATTCCTATGATTGTACCAGCAGAAAATGTGCACATTTACTGGAACAGGAAGATGTTTCACAGTTGAAATTTGCAGTATGCAGTCAAATGAAATGCAAGACAAAACACTAGACACACACTCAAAACTTTTCATTAGATCAGGATAATTCAACATGCATTAAATTTCAGACAAAAAGAAAAAGAGATGAAGAACAATTTAAAGAATTGTAACACAACAATGCCGAACAATTTCCAACATAGCCAATTTTCTAAGTCTAAATAAAAACACGACAGAGGAGAAAGCAGAGAGTTCCATCTCTTAACATCACCATAAACTCAACTCCTTATTTAGTATGATCAAAAACGAACTATTCTCCACGCCAGCTCAGAACTCATATAACATTTAGTTCATTACCTCATAACAACCGAGAACAGTTACATTTAAAGAGTTGGAAGACAAGGCAGTCAATAAAATATTTATAGACATTGTTAGAAAAGACTAAAGTTCCTGCTCTCTGTTTCATTGTGATCAGTAGCCTAATAGTTAAATGTGGGCAATGAAACAAAAATTGTTACTAGAGAAGCTGCCAGTTCTTCTCCTAAAATTGGTCTTGAAGTGAAGATGAAATTTCTTCCTCAGACAAGACTGCACATACATGTTAAGGGTTTCCAAGAGGTTTTGATCAGAGTATTTGCTACTGGCATTTTGGATGAAAGTGGGTAGGTAGCATTAGCATAGTTTTATGCAGATGCCAGGCAAACCTTCCAGATTATTCCATAGATCATCAGCAGACAGCCTGCAAAAGAGAGAAAACACACACCAATAGCAATTTAGGTGTCCTTTAGCTAAAAGGTGGGGCTTTAGCTAAGTGTATATAAATGACCAATTCTTCATGCATTTCTACCAAGATTCAATTCACCTGATGAAGGAATATACCAATTTAGTGTTCCAAGGGGAAAAGTTCCATAAACTGGACACTGTAACAGATAAGGTCCTGTCCTGTGTCCCAGCTAAAGGAGCTTCTGAATTTCTCAGGACAGAGAGCAAGTCCTCCTTTATCAGATTTTACAATCAAATGTATCTGCACGATTGCTAGTTAGTATATGAAGAGATTAATGATCAGAGTTCTAAACTGCTTGAGTAGGCTCAGTTCTCCCCCCCCCCTTTTTATTAAAGATTTTCTTGTTTTACAGAAGTATGTGTAATATCTCTCGTATTTTTTCCATGTAACATTTTTACAAATCAGTTTCATTTGTTGAGACACTGGGGGGAGGGGGGAGGGGGGTTGAGTAGGCTCAGTTAGGTCATGCCACATCAGGGAAGAAGTCACGCATTTCTTATTTTCCTTTCATTATGTAGCCATAGAGGGAGGATGTGCTGCTCAATAGCACCCAGCTCTAGACCTGTGTCTGAAGCGACCTTGCCGTATTACACCTAACAATAATTTTACCTGCATTTCTTATTGTTGCTGCATAGGACAATGCATTACTGGGACCTCAAATAAGTAAGTAAAACATTTTTAAACTTACTTCAGTGTGCAGTCTGTGTCATTGCATGAGGAGCAAAAGGGGGTCAGCTTCTTCATGCAGCTGAATGGAATAAACAAGGTTTAATGGCCTGTTTGTATGCTTCACTGATATGCCCAAATATTAGGATTAGGGCTTTCTCACATTGCAGAGTGTGCTAAAGCCCTGCACTTTGAAAATGGGCAGAAGGTAGATAAAATGATTGGGTGTGCAAAAAGCAACTGCAAACAGATGAAACTTGTCCCTCAAATTGACTTTTCAAAAATCCTTTGCATTTTACCCATTTTCATTGGATCTTTCTGGTATTTGGCCATTATATCAACACATCGATTCTTTGGATCAAATTTCAGGTTGTTGCGACAAACAATATTGATAGAATTATTACAAAGTTCAGGATTTGTAAAAGAAATACTGTTTTCTTGTCTGCCATAATTGCACAAGTGCTCTTGCACCCATCTAAGTAAAGAAGTGAAATCAAGTTCATAATGCTGTTTACATATTAGGTAAAGAAAGGCAATAGACATTGTCCCTTTAAACTGACCACTGTAACTTTAAAAAGAATATTGTCCAGACAACTAAAGTCTCTTGTTTTATTTAGTGTGCATTACTGATGTGTACACAGACTGCAAAACTAAAAAGTCCATCATTGTGTTGTGTTCCAATATTGTTAAAAATACTTTCTGAAAAACAATTTCAAACCCCAAGTTTATTCATTATTGTGAAAATGTGGCTTGTAAAGATAATTCTCAGTCCTACATTATTTTGTTATTCAAATATCTGTTCCTACAGTTCAGAATTCATTTCAAATTCACTATCAGTTTCATATTAACTGGGCCTGTGTGGATTTAGTAAAAGTACTCATTGCATATTAATACAGATTCTGATCATTGTCAATTTCATAGGGAATAATGAAAGAAAGGATTCTTCTTTCCCTTCACCCTACATATGCTTCATTCCATTATTTGTTTTTGTCCTTCAATCTAAATTGTTTAATCCTCTAACATTTTAAGGATCTTCAGGCTTCCTGCCTCCATCATGAATTGCTACTGTCTATATTTTGAATGTGGAACCTCTTTATGGTGACCCCAACCTTCCACTGTCTTCAGAGTTGGAAGGGGAAAAAAAGATTATTATTTTTTGGTTTTTTCCTAGGGACCCACCCACATCAGAGTTTACTGAATATTAGCCACCATTTGCATTCCCATTACATTTGCATAGTCCATATTTTGGGGTTTGTAACTTTATGCTTGCCAAGAAAAAGCCAAGTCATGGCTGATTAATGGGAGGTGTGAATCAGAGGCAAAATGACTCAGCACAAGTCAGAGTATAATTAGCCATGTGTTTGTAACAAGCTGATAGGGTTCAGGTGATGATAGGCTTCTTGTGATGAATCTCTGTTGGATCTCTACTTTCTTTGCTGGAAAGACCTTTGTTTCTTTGTGGAATGAGAGGCAGGCACAGGCAGAATCACTTTCTACTTGAACATAATTATTCTACTACCAGTCAGTAAAATATACTGTCCTTGCTGACCTTACTGAGCTGTCCGGCATATTTCTTCTATGAACAGTGTCCCGAGTTCAATTACATACTTCTCGGGCTGACTGCACTCTGTGCACACGCCAGCATGCATGATATAACCCTCAACCACCACCAAATTTAATTGTATCAACTGCAAACCCAGGCCTCCGGGACATTGCTGCTGCTGCTGCTCGCGTGAGTGCTGGGAAGACCGCTCCCTCTCCTGCCAACTCCATCTGGCCTAGGGGGCGGGGCCTGCACTCATCACTACAGCTTAGAGGCCTGCAGCAAGGGACAAAAATGGTTTAAAATGTTTTAAGTGCTTTTAATTTGCTGCACCTTAAATGGTGGTGGTTGTTTCGTATAGTATAATATTATTTTATTTTATTATTTTATTTCTGCTTGGGGTGGGATAAGTATTTAGACAAGGTGGGGAGTAGTTTAATTTGAGCACTATTGTTTCTTGCTTTGTTTTTATTTTTGTTATTCTGTTAAGTTACTATATAGTTTGTATTTTGCATTTTAAGGGGAAGGGTCAGGGCTGCCTGGGAGTGGGCCTCAGCCAATAGAATGGCTGAGACAGGTTCCACAGAGGGGGATGTATTGGGAGACCCGATCTCAGTGATCATGGGCAGGAGGAGGAGTTATGCTAAGACCAGACCATGTCATTACCGAGGAGGCAGGCTTAGTCGTTGTTTGAGGACTATCCCTGCCTCCAGGTTTGGTCCTGACCGGAAGGATACTGGAATCAGCAAGGGAAACCCAGATGACCTGAAAGTGTTGCTGTGCAATGCCAGGTCAATGATGAATAAAACCACTGCCATCCACGACCTGATTGTGGATCAAGGATTTGACCTGGCATGTGTGACAGAGACCTGGTTGAATGAAGCAGATCTCTTACGCACAGCAACCCAGGTCATGTGGGTGGGGAGGGGGGGTTGCAGTGATTTTTAGGAAGTCATTAGTCTGCACCAGGTGTCCTATTGAGAAGACCCAGTTTTCTGAGTGCATGTTCTGGAAGTTGGGCAATAGGGGCAGTACAGGATTCCTATTGGTGTACTTCAGTGGGGTTCACAAATTGTTTTGCTGTTTTAAGGTTGGTGAATCAGTCTCTACTTTCTGCTATACCCAATACTTCCTTCCAGGCTTCCATCCTCCCCACCCACCCAGGAATGTTCTTAACTACTTCTGGTGCCCGTTTCACTGGAGGCTCAGTGCCAGTTGTATACATCTTTTTTTCCAGCACTGCAGTAACCTGTTGCATATCACCTGTTGACTTCTGGTTAGGATGGTGGCAAGGATGTTTTTGGCTGAGCTCCTCAGTTTTAACTGAGTTTGTTTTCTTTTCCCTTTTTATGTGATTAGTGCCTACGCCTCTGGTTTTAATACAGCTGCTGCCTCAACAGTTATCTATTTTATTGGGTGGCAAGGACCACTTTAATATTGTTTTTATTCTCCACAGAGCCAAAATCATTCATCAGTTTTAAGCGATAGGCTATGAGAGAGCTGCCACTTTGCACCAAAGTCTGGAGAAAAGAAACGTCTTGCCTGCCTCCCCCGCCCCCCGCCCAAACGTCAGCTAACACTGAAGAATTAAAGAGGTAGGTCTGGGTTTTTCTGCCTCCTGTCTGTTCCTCTCATCTCTATTTTAGAATGAGTCCCACCCACAGGAAAGCGAGTTCTGGAGATGGGAGAATTGGTGTGAGTTACTCTTTTCATGCACCTAGGGTTTAAAGCAATGCATATCTGGGACCAACAGTTTATATACTTAAGCTCCACTTTTGCTCTTATCTGTACTTTTACCCCCAAAGGACAACCAAGGGTGCTCTACCCCTTCTTGAGTGGAGAGGAGATTTTAAAGAGATGGCCGAAATTGGTCTTAATTATCAACCACAAACTACTACCATTATACCAAATCAGGAATTCAAATGTGTGTTGCCTTGACATGGATGATACTATAATAGCCAAGGAGGATAACTATATATCCTCTGGAGCATTACTCCAGACCTTCATTGTAGGTTAATTTATTGGCATGTGGGAGGTCTAGCTAAGAAAGTAACTGATAAGGTGATAGTTATCTTTTTAAAGGAATACTCCATTATCTGCCTCCAAGTAACCTGGTTATGTTTGAATCAGGTGTGTGGTAGTGGGTTAATCACATATGTATCTACTAAATACATATTTAAATAAATAATCAGTTGTGTTGATCAGTGTAACGAGCCCTAATATCCAATATGGAAACATATATAACTTTATGGGCAATCTATCTGGAAGACATTTGTATTTCAAGGAGTTATATGCTTAAGTCAGGATGAATGGTATAGATTCCAAAGATTTCTCTATTCCAAGGGGGGGGGGTATGACAGGGATGCCCCCCGTTGCCTGTCCTGTTTGCCCCCTCAATTGAACAATTAGCCATCTTCATTTAAAAATAATCTGTACATAAAAGGAACAGAAATAAAAAAGGAAATGCATAAAATAAGTCTCTTTGCAGACGATATAGTAATTATGCTTTTGAATCCAAAAGATCCAATACATGTATTAATGAAAGAACTACACAATTAGGCAAAGTGGCCGGATTCAATATTAACGAATCCAAATCAAAAATAATGCATATAGACATTCTCATGGGTGGGTTTTAAAATCTGCCACAAGGCAAACTATTTGGGAGTGGGAAATTTGTTTCGTGGCACACAAAAAATTAATTGGCAGAATGATCACCTGTTGAAATAAGCTATTGATGCCAAACTGCTGGTTATTTCCTGTTAATCCAAAATGTATGTCAGTTTGTACTTGAAGTCAATACCGAACATGCTTAGTTTATCAGAAGAGACAAGCCCCCATGTAAGACAGAGTTGTTGAATTTTGGTGTGTGCGTTTGTGTTGTTTTTTTTAAAAAAAATCCTGGCTTGCTTTCTTCCTTGCTGTATAGGTTTGAAACTTGGCTTTGTAGCGTGAGGACTTCGCAAGATTAATGAGAGATTTATATGAAGTGTCCAAGAAGAAATTGCTGCCTCAAGCCTTTGAATACATCCAGCCATAGTGGAAGATCAGGAAAATTCTGAAGCCCACAGAAACTGGTACAGCAAGGGCATATCCCCCAGACCTGTACTTCTCCACCAGCTACATGACTAGATTAGGGGTCTTCCTGCCAATCTCGGTACACAAGCTCTTTTAGTGGACCAGCTAACATGACCCTATTTCTACTCAAAATGTAATTTCCCCAAAGACCCAACAAACACATACTGCTGCTCTACGAATTTGAAGCAAGAGCAAAGCTAAATGACCCAGGAGTAAATAGTCTACTGGACAAAGCTTTGGATAAACTTGACATTGACATAAAGACACTGGAAACAAATTTGCCCTTCAGTTGCTTGGTGGGGCCACGTACCTCAGTGGCCAGTACCTCAGTCTAACAAGATTTTTGATAACTTAATTTTTTTAACTTTTAATTTGTGTGTGGGTTTTGTTTTCATTATTTTTTGTTTGTTTGTTTGTTTGAGAAAATGGAGAAGACAGTAACAGCAGGTGGGCTCCAATCACAGTGGTTGGGGTAGGGGAGAGGTAGGAAGTGGGATTTTGCTGGTTTACCACCGACCTCACTGGCCTTGCCTGAGCTGACAGAGTTGGTCTCAATGACAGTGTTGAAGACTCCCAGACTGTTGATTTTCAGGGATATCCATGCAGAGACGGTTGGCTCTGGGGGTGGCTCAGGACTTCATGAATGCCATGATAACCACGGGACTGTCCAGCATAACATCAGCCCAACACATGTTGGCAGGCCATACTCTGCACCTTGTTTTCTCAACTGGGCAGGAAGAGGGTGATCTGAATATGGGGGGGGGGGTTAATGACATCAGTCGCTTGTCATGGTTAGATCACTTCATGTTGAAATTCAGGTTTTCAGTACCTTTTCTTCCCCATCTGCAAAGACAGGGGACCTATTAGGATGGTCTACCATCAGCAACTGACGGTTCCAATTAGCTTCCAGACAGCTCTGGGGGATTTTCCAGATGATAGGACTAGTATTCCTGTTGACGTCCTTGACAATTTGTGGAATGCCTCAGACCACTTACATGATTGCTGAGTGCCCCCTCCCACTTTGCGGAGCCCACTTGGCTCCTTGGTATACAGGAGAGCTCAAGGTAATGAAAGTGAAGGGAGGAGCAGTCAGAACCTCAGTCTTTGCAATGTCTCTATCCTGGGGATTTGTGCCTGCCAGTTCTCTGTGTGTTTGTGTTCCGATCAATAAAAGTTAATTGCACTCCAAACCAATTCCCTATCTAGATTTGTATGCAGGTTTTGTTTTCATTATTTTTTGTTTGTTTTGTTTTGTTTGTTTGAGAAAATGGAGAAGACAGTAAGAGCAGGTGGGCTGCAACCACAGTGGTTGAGGTAGGAAGTGGGATATTGCTGGTTTACCACCGACCTCATTGGCCAAGCTGTCCCTTGCCTGAGCTGACAGAGTTGGTCTCAATGACAATTTTTAAGAATCTATATAGGGAATTGCTCTCAAATGGCATCTAAAAAGATGAACTGGTTCAAGATGTGATGATAAAATGGGCCCAAGACTTCAGATACACCATAGAATTAGAGAAATGAGAAAACCTTTGGAAAAACGACATTAAGTTTACAGCCTGCTACCTAATTAAAGAAAACTTTCTAAAAATGGTGTGTATGTGGTATTTGACCCCTTCAAAATTGGCGAAAATGAATTTTAAACATCATCAGCAGGTGTTGGAGATGCAACCAAAGGATAGGAATCTATTCCACATGTGGTGGACATGCCCCAGAATTAAATTATTCTGGGACATGATTTATGAAGAATTAAAAAAAAAATGCTAAGATACACCTTTTTTTTTTTAAAGGAATGTTTACAACATTATTATCCCAAAGGATAATAGAGTCTTTCTGTATGCAATAACGGCTGCCAGGATTGTGACTGCAAAATATTGGAAAAGCAACACAATTCCAGCAAAAGAAGAATGGTTATTAAAGTTAAGTGAATATCTAGAACTGGCAAAATTAACAGAAATAGTAAGAAACCAACCAAGTGAAAAAATCAGGAGAGAATGGGATGTCTTTACAAATTATAGGAAGATAGTCAGTTCCCAAAATTATGATTGGCTTAGACTAGATTGAAAACTCCACAGGACTCTCCACAAAGTAAAAAATGATTACAGACAACCAAAATATGAGATAGAACCCATATAGTGGCCAAAGGAAGTCAACCTTTTCCTTTTATTTCTTTTTTTCCTGTATATCTTTATTCTTTTTCTTTTATTTTTTTACTTTGTATTTTTGTATTTTTAATTTCACAATTCATTTAATTGTAATCTTTTTTGTATTAATGTAATATGTATATAGCAAAAAGAAAGAAAGAAAAAAAAAACATAATAAATAAATGCACTCCAAGCCTCTCGCCTTTTCCTGATCTCTGGTGGCTGGCCGGCTATCTTCACAGCCCTGACACCAAACCTACTAAGTGGCAGTGAGGACAAGGAGGAAAGGAAGATGCCAATAATAAATTAAAATTGCCTTTGATGAAAAATCATCTGTAGCACAGATCACCCCAATAAAAATTCATTTGAATTATTATGAACTGCTGCTGCTGCACTGTGAGTTGGGGAAGGCCGCTCCCTCCTCAGGCTAATTCCACCTGGCCCAGGGGGCGGGGCCCAGACTGACTCACCACCGCCACAGCTTAAGAGGCCTCATTGAGGCACTGGGACACCGCTGCTGCTGCTGCACCGTGGGTGTTGAGGAAGGCCGCTCCCTCCTGTAGGCCCATTCCACCATGCCTTGGGGGCGGGGCCCACACTCACCACCGCTACAGTTTTAACGACACTGGTGTTGCTGCAGCAAATGTTAAAAATGTTTTTATATATTTTAAAGTGTTTTAAAGGGGTTTTTACTTTCTACTTTGTTGTACCACCATGAACGGTGGTTTTTATTGATGTATTTTTATTTTGTTCCGTTTTATTTTGGTTTGGGGTTGGATATTGAGTGGGGTGGGGATTTGTTTTTGTTTGGTATAATTGTTTTTGGTTTGATTTGTTTTTCTATTTTGTAAATGGAGGTTGGTTTGAGGCTTGGGATTGCTACCGTAGTGGGGCGAGGGAGGGATGGCGGTGGGGGCAGATGTCATAGGCGAAGGGGATCGAGATACGGATATGCTCGTACCCTTTCCAATCTGCGCCCCATCCCGAGAGACGAAGGTAGGGTGAGCAAGGATTACTCACCTCCGTCACTGGTGTTGTGCAATGCCAGGTCTATAGGCAACAAAACCGCCACCCTTCGAGATTTCTTCACCTCGCAGGGGGTTGACCTGGCTTGTGTGACGGAGACCTGGGTGCGCGAAGGGGAAACTGTTACCTTATGAGAGATGGCGCCCCCGGGTTTCTCTGTCCTCCACCAGTCGCGGACTGTGGCCCGGGGGGGGGAGGGGTGGCATTATTAATCCGGGAAGATTGTTCTTTCAGGGCTCTACCATCGCCATCGATCCCCGGCATTGAATGTGTTGGCCTAGTGTGGGGCTCTGAGGTGAGCTTGGCTGTCTGGCTGGTGTACCGGCCACCTAGCGCACCAGCAGCCACCCTGTCAGGCCTGCTGGAGGCGGTGGCCTGCTGGGCCTTGGAGTTCCCTAACCTATTGGTATTGGGGGACTTCAACATCCATGCTGATGCCACTCCCTCCTCACAGGCTCTGGACCTGGTGTCTTCCATGGCGACACTAGGGCTCTCCCAGTTTGTTTTGGGCCCCACACATCAAGCAGGCCACACGTTGGATTTGATCTTTGGCATTGGTATAGATGTGATCATGTCTCCTTCGATGAAGGTGCCATGGTCTGATCACTACGCTCTGAAAGCCAGGATTGATTTTCCACCCCCACCCTGCTTAGGTGGCGAGCCAATTTGGGCTCGCCCGCAGAGGCTGATGGACCCTGATAGATTCCGTCAGGCCTTGCGGGACCTTGCTCCCTCTGGCGACTCACTGACTGAGCTTGTTAAGGGCTGGAATATCCAGCTCCTGGCAGCCATCGATGAGATCACACCTAGGCACCCTCTGCGACCCCGCAGAAACTGGGCTCCCTGGTTTACCGAGGAGCTTCGGAAAATGAAGCGGGACCTCAGACGGCTAGAGCGAGTATGGCGGGGTGCCCGTGACGGAGCCTCAAGAACATCTTATAGGGTTTTTATGAAAACCTACGAGATGGCAGTGAAGGTCGCTAAGAAGTCCTACTTCTCGGCCTCCACTGCCTCCGCTAGCTCTCGCCCGGCGCAATTATTTAGTATAATTAGATCTTTAACGTCCCTTGAAGGACAGCCAAATTTAAATAACAATTTGACACACAGCTGTGAGGCATTTGCGAGCTTTTTTGCGGAGAAGGTCCTGTTGCTCCGCCATGACCTCCCTGCCAATTTGGATACAATAAAGGAACTGGAGGCCCCTCGACTGTCCTCGGGTCCAGTATTGGACCACTTGACCGGATATCCCCAGCCGATGTGGACAGACTCCTCCGAGCTGGAAAGCCCACCACCTGTCCTCTCGACCCGTGCCCGTCTTGGCTGATTAGAGCATGTCCAGACGAGGTGCGGGCCCCCCTGGGTGATATCATCAATTTGTCCCTTGGCACCGGGATATTCCCAGGGGAACTGAAGGAGGCAGTGGTGCGTCCGCTCTTAAAGAAAACATCATTAGATCCCTTAGATCTATCCAATTACCGCCCGGTTTTGAATCTTCCATTCCTGGGTAAGGTGATTGAGAGAGCGGTTGCTGAACAGCTTGGTAGGTTTCTGGATAAAACATCGGCTCTCGATCCATTCCAGTCCGGCTTCCGCTCTGGTCATGGGACTGAGACGGCTCTGGTCGCCCTAACAGATGATCTCCGCAGGCAGCTGGATCGAGGCGGGTCGGGGCTGCTGATTCTTCTAGACCTGTCAGCAGCCTTCGACATCGTCGATCACGAACTCCTGGACCACCGCCTTGTCGACGTGGGGATCCAGGGCACAGTCCTTCAATGGCTGCACTCGTTCCTCTCTGGTCGGGGACAGAGGGTGGCGCTTGGGGGGGAATTGTCATCGCGCCACTCCTTGGTGTGTGGAGTGCCTCAGGGTGCGATTCTCTCCCCAATGCTTTTTAACATCTTTATGCGCCCCCTCGCCCAGCTTGTCCGGAGTTTTGGGCTGGGTTGCCATCAGTATGCCGATGACACCCAACTCTATCTGTTGATGGATGGCCATCCTGACTCGGCCCCAGACACACTGACCAGATGTCTGGAAGCTGTGGCTGGATGGTTACGTGGGAGCCGGTTGAAGTTAAATCCTTCAAAGACAGAGGTCCTCTGGCTGGGACGGGGCGATATGGGATTGAGGGGGCAACTCCCATCTCTTGCGGGGGTGCAATTAGTGCCAGCATCGTCCATTAAGAGTTTGGGTGTAATCTTTGATACCTCCCTCTCTATGGAGGCGCAGATTACAGCTATAACAAAGGCGGCATTTTTTCATCTCCGCCAAGCTAAGCAGTTGGCTCCTTATCTCTCTCGCCCTGACCTAGCCACTGTGATCCACGCGACGGTCACCTCCAGATTGGATTATTGTAACTCGCTCTACGTGGGGCTGCCCTTGAGACTGACCCAGAAACTCCAGTGGGTGCAGAATGCCGCGGTGAGATTCCTTATGGGGTCTTCACTGCGAGATCATATTCAGCCGGTACTATACCAGCTGCACTGGTTCCCGGTGGAGTACACGATCAGGTATAAGGTGCTGGTTTTAACCTCTAAAGCCCTATACGGCCTAGAACCCTCGTACCTATGGGACTGCCTCTCCTGGTATGTCCCACAGAGAAATTTACGGTCTGCAAATAAAAACATCCTTAAGATCCCAGGCCACAGAGAGGTTAAGCTGGCCTCAACTAGAGCCAGGGCTTTCTCGGCCACGGCTCCAATCTGGTGGAACGCTCTGTCACAAGAGACTAGGGCCCTGCGGGACCTGACATCTTTCCACAGGGCCTGCAAGACAGAGCTGTTCCACCAGGCCTTTGGTCAGGGCGCAGCCTGACCCCCTCCTCTGGCAATCTGCACAGAATTTTGCTTACTGGTTCCCATCAATTTGATTTTAATTAATTTTATAATGAATGTTTTTAGAATGCTGGATTATTTTGATTGTTGTTAGCCGCCCTGAGCCCAGCTTCAGCTGGGGAGGGCGGGATATAAATAAAATTTATTATTATTATTATTATTATTATTATTAACATATAAAAAAATATGTTGCTGCTGTTACAGAGAAAACTGCAGAGAGTACTGTAGGGACCAGGTCCCTTGGCAGGCAAGCAAAGTGGGAACAGTTGCTGAATTCCATCTACCTGGCCCTGCAGCCCCTCGGTGGGGACTGTCACCTTCCCCACTCAGAGACTCCTGCTGTAGCTGTTGGGGGAGGACTGCCATATTTTTAGGCGTTTAAACTAGTTTTCAATCTGCGGTGTTTTGAATTTTTTTGGGGGGGGTTGGGGGGGTAGGATGGACCTTTGGTTGGGGCTGGGGATTGGTTTAATTTCAGTATGATTGGCAATTATTATTATTATTGGGTTCCCACTTATCAAAAAGCCATTTCCGACCTAGGGAGGAGGTGTTGTTGTTGTTGTTGTGGGCTTCTCACCCGCAACACATGCACGGGGGCTGGCTCTCAGCCTCCGCACGATTAGGGGAATCCTTGGCCGCGTCATCCCCTGGCCAGCCAATCGGCTGGCCCAAATTGTGGCCAATTTTAGCCCATTAACCGAAAATAACAGTTTCGTGTGTCTTTATTCCTACTGGGGGAGGTGGGAACTTGCCATGCAACGGAGCACATCCAAGCTAGTTATTTGACAAAGCTACCACTTTGGGAGTGTACTAAGAATCACTTTTACAGAATTACGATTCCAATTGATGTGGATGGTCGGTACGGCAAAGTAGAGTACAAGGAGAGACTTTGTCTGCGTGGGCAACCTTGCGTAGAGGACCTGTACCACTATTTATTGCAATGCCCGCTATATATAGAACCAAGAGACCGATTTATAAAACCTCTGCTCATGAATGGAACACACTCGAACAGGGTGGAAAGGGTGAAATGGCTGCTGAGTGATACTGATGACTTTGTACCTTATAAAGTAGCACTATATGCGTTGGCAGCTAAGAAGATCAGGAGAAAAGAACTAGATAAAATAGCGGTCAATTGCAAAGATGATTCGGACATTTAAGCTGGCACATTTGACCTGAGAACCCCTTGCCATTCTATCGTATGCAACAAATAATTCTTAGGAGACGTGATCATGGTTTATCTGCAGTGCCTGGTGTTTTTATGGTTATTGTTGCTTTTCTTTTTGTTCCCTTTGTGAATGATGCCATGGCCTTTGGCTAGTGCAATAAAGTTTATGATGGTGATGATTGGGTCTTTTTTCTGATTTCTACTGTTTTATTGGTTTGTTGTATGGTTTGTGTTCTGTTCTTAAGGGAAGGAGGGTCAGGACTGCCTGGGAGTAGGCCTCAGCCAACAGAATGGCTGGGGCAGGTTCCACAGGGGGGGGGACACCCAATCTCAGTGATCACGGGTAGGAGGAGGAGTTACACTAAGACCAGACCATGTCATTACCGAGAAGGTAGGTTTAGTATTGTTTGACGACTATCCCAGCCTCCGGGTCTGGTGTTGACTGGAAGGATTCTGGGATCAGCAAGGGAGACTCACATGATCTTAAGGTGCTGCTGTGCAATTAACAGCTTGACCCAGTTCAGATCAGATCAGAAAAATCTTTATTTGCATCAGCCACTAGCCATGGCAATAAAATAAAATAAAATATACTTAAGATAGGGGTAAAAACTTACCTAAGCAAAATACATTTTGGAGGTTTAGATCTTATTCTAATTGCCCCTGCTAAAAACCCTGCAGTTTTTGCTGTCACCTGATTATCTTGATCTGTTAGAACAGCATTGTACAACAGGTCAATCAGGATTTACTGGTAGATCCTGGCGTTGATTATTGTTGATCGCAAGTCAATCACTGTGCTCCTGGGGGGACATAACAAAGATGCTGCCCCGCCACCAACAGAGAGCTGGCTCTGTGTGTGTGTGTGAGGAAGGGCAACAAGAACTAATTTTACACATAGATGTAAGGTTGCTCAGTATGCACAAATTTTTGCTAAGATTTTGCAGTTTGTTGAAAGAAATAATATCCTTTTTGAAGGAGAGGGGAGATGAGTACGCTCAGTTAGAAGATGATGAGTGGTTGTTTGATCTGCCTTTCCTTGCTGATTTCACAGGTAAACTTAGTGATATGAACCTAGAGCTTCATGATAAAGGTAAATGCACTGGAGAAATGATTAGCATCGTTTCATCCTACAAAACAAAATTTAAGCTAATGATTAATGACCTTACAATCAATACCTTTGATCACTTTCCTAATATGCAGGAACATCTGGGGGGGGGGGATCCTGAATTTGTTTTTCAAACAGAGAAGTATGTGGCCTAAATTGGTTCTGTTATTCAGGAGTTAGAAAAGAGATTTGGTGACTTCCAAAAAATTGAATCAATTGTAGAGTACATGTCATTTCCATTCAAATCTGATTTGGACATTAAAAAAAATGCAGTCACTATCAGTACAAATTACTTGTTGAGCAAAATACCTCTTGAAAACGAGATATTAACTCTGAAAATGACATTTTTCTGAGAGCCCATGCAGAAGAAGAATCATTTTGGAAATTTGTGCCTAGACAAAAAATTCCAAATTTGAGAAGATGCAGTGAAATTCTACACTCATGTTTTGATTCAACTTATTTGTGTGAATCTGTATTTTCATACCTAAAAATGACGAAGAGTAATCAACATTCCAACATGACAGATGAACACAGGATTCCCTGAAGCTGGCCCTCACCCAGTACTTGCCTTATATCCAACAAATGGTGAACAAAATGCAAACCCAGGTGTCACACTAACGGCGGAGGTAGGCATGTATTTTGTTAAAAATATTGATTTATAACGAACTCTCCAGGTTTTATGGAACAACTCTCATTTGTTATTTTTATCATAAGCTCAGGCAAATACAATATGTTTGTTGAGGAATGACAATGGGAGAGTGTGGTAGATCACTGCCAGTTTTTGATATTGAATGGTGGTTCACACCCTGCTGGATGTTGGACTAGAGGAAAAGGACACAGTAACAATGGTTGAGCAACCTGATATGGAAAGTAGCAGAGAGGTAATAACCTTACTCCTCAAATCTTTATAAAGAGTTCAAGCTAGAAGCACGTGAGCCACTGACTCAATACTGCCATCTCCACAAGGACATAACCATTTTTCCAGCGGAATTTTTTGAAATCAACCCTCAAGTACAGCCGAAGATGTTATATGGATAATCAGTTGATCGAACAAGTTAAAGTCTTTAAATACCTTGGCCTTATTTTTCAGTCAAAGGGTCATAGGGAGCAAATCAGAAATTTGCAAAGGAAAAAGCGTCAACCCAGTTCCCAGAGTACTCCCTTCATTTTCCAGATCAGAAGTGTTCCATTTTTATATCGTACATGGAATTAAAAGTTCCAATTTGCAGCATTTGTAGGGTTCACATGGACAAATGTATACCCCCTCCTCTCTCATATGTCTGATCTTCCACCTTCATGCTATACCGTAATCTATATACTTTGTGACAAATGTAACATCCTTTACAATGTACTGGTAAAAAACAAGTTGAACTCTTTGTGTCAAATGACATGATGTAATGTGTTTTACAATCAATAAATTTGCAACTAATATACAAGTGTTTGGCAGGGATTATTCAGGTCCAGTTGTACATTTTGTACAACTCCGGGTGTTGTTGTTGTTTTTGCTGCTATTCCTACTGTAAATGAATTTCATTAATCTAAAGCAAATAATTATAAGGGAAGAACATAAAATATCAGATTATTAAGATGATATCTCCCTCTATCTGAATGCTTTAGTTCAACCCATTCATCACCACAGGGCAACATTTGTGCTGCTTAAGGAAGAATGTGTTCAGAATAGAAATCTGCAGAAGAACAATGGTACAAAGGGACACACAATAACAACAGAAGCCAATCTAAAGACTGAGAGGCACATGAGGTATGCTTGACCTATTAATTCGGTTCCTGATTAAAATACTTAAGAGGTTGAAGAATTGTGCACCTGCCTTCCTACTGTGAAATGCACATCACAAAACAGACACATTACTTTCATCACCCTATAGCAACTGAGAATTGCAGGACTGTGTAGATTACACAGACCTAATGTCAAATGTTTGAAATTGTATTACCTTCAAGTTGACATTAAAAGAAAAAGACAAGACAAATTCCAGGTGTTACTTGTGTATACATTCATGGCTGATGTTCCCCAGTCTATTTTTCTCCCATTTTTCAGCTTCTTGGTTTTGCTTCTTGTTGGAGAAAGGATATTAATTTGGAGTTTACTTTCTTCACTGTTTAAACCTTTGTAATTTGTGGTAATAATTCTTGCACAGTATGGCCTGTGCATTGTTCTAATTGTGTACATGTTAGGATTACATTTTTGGTGTTTGGTGGGGAGAGGAAAGAGAAACATATACACCAAAGTATTCTTTTACTGGAGATATGTATTACTAGGCGGTCATATTCTTAAATAATTGCTTTTGAATTGTTTGCATTTATGGGTGATGGTGTGCATTATTCTGTTTCACTCTTTTTTTTAAGCTGAAAAGGTTCCAGAAACCAGTGCATGTGCTTAATGTTCGTATTTAATCATTTTGTCTGGCTACAGCATCTTCAGAATCCTGGCATAAACAGATTATCCTCTCGCATAACATTAAGACCTATGGCATTCTAGTATAAGGAATCTGGCGGCCTCAACTGGCATGGAATCCTCCTATGCAATATGTTTCGGTTGTGGTCATTAAAAAGTGAAAATAACCACTGAATGCTGGAGAAATTAGAATGATGTTGGTACATTCCTACATATGTGATGGACTCAAGAGACAGCTGGAAGCTACTGCAATCTAATCATGGAAGACATTAGCACCTAATTTACAAATATTGAGTAAGGCCAGTTTTATATATTTGTCATAGACAACCTATTGGATTTCACATTTTTTTTCTTGTTTATCCTTGTGTAAATGTCACAGCTCCTTTAATATGGTTCTCCCCCCACCATATTTCCCTTATTATTCCCCATTTATGTTTACAGGGCTCCTCTCACCCACAAAGAAATTGCAACTATGGAAATCAATAAAAATACTCTTTTTTAAAAAAAAATGCACTCTCCCCCTACTTTCTAGTCATTGCTGTCCACATCGTCTGACATGTTCTTTGCTCATTTTATGCGTTCGGTTTCTTGATTATATTCCCTTGGATATATGGAGAAAGTATCTCTTAAAAAACAAGAAATCACACTGGAGTTTGTTTTTAGTTTGTTGCAATCATTAAGCAAATGAGTCAGCTTCTCAAGCAGCACTGACAGATGATAGCATTCAATCAAGTTTCCACATATTAGTGTCCACTCTAAAAGTCCCCTTACAAAGGCACGCTTCATCAAATATGGTGGAATTGTAAAGTAATTAAAGGTATTGGGAAATGATTTATAATGAAATGGAAAAAAAATGTTTAAGATAACCTTTGTCAAGAGACCAGAAGCCTTTTTTGGTAGGTATTTTCGGTCAAGACTTGCCAAAAGACCACAAAGAACTTTTTTATGTACGGTATGCTACAACAGTGGCTAGGATATTACTTCCCCCAAAATGGAAAGACGGAATACAGTGGTACCTCTGACTACGTACTTAAGGAAATCAGTCCTGAGTGCTCACTGGTGACTGGGAGCGGCCGCCGAAACCACGTAACACTGGTCTTGAAAGACTTACATTGGCTCCCAGTACATTCCCGATCACAATTCAAAGTGCTGGTGCTGACCTTTAAAGCCCTAAACGGTCTCGGCCTAGTATTCCTGAAGTAGTATCTCTACCCCCATCGTTCTACCCAGATACTGAGGTCCAGCACTGAGGGCCTTCTGGCAGTTCCCTCACTGTGAGAAGCCAAGTTACAAGGAACCAAGTTATATGTAGAGGGCCTTCTCGGTATCTCGGTAGTGGCACCCGCCCTGTGGAACCCCCTCCCACCAGATGTCAAAGAGAAAAACAACTACCAGACTTTAAGACTACATCTGAAGGCAGCCCTGTTTAGGGAAGCTTTTAATGTTTGACGGACTATTGTATTTTAATATTTTGTTGGAAGCCGCCCAGAGTGGCTGGGGAAAATGGGAAGAGTATAAATAATAAATTATTATTATTATTGGATCATCTGAGGGGAGGGGGAGTGCATGGGGAAATCAAGTCAACCGCCACAGGGGGGTTGGACTCAATGACCCTTGGGTGCCCTTCCAACTCTGAAATTCTATGATTCTATAGAAACCAAATCAAATCATGTAAACCCAGCCTAGGAAGTGGGTTCAGTAGCAAGAAATAACCCATTTCAGCAATAAACTCCAATGATTAATAGAACTCTGCCACCAAAACTCCAATGTTCTTACAGGTTTGTCATAGCACATATGCACAAAATTTGCCTTACCACATTCCCAGAAAAAACCAAAAACTTAAGTTTGTCTTTCTCTCTTTGCCAATTGTTGAGCTGTCTGACAGCAAATTTTAGAAGATTTTATAATCGTTTTATTTTAAGTTCATACTAGGTACTAGGTGAACACACATGTCCTTTGGGAAATAAAACATTTTAAGCACTTTCTGAAATTTCATATCCAAACATTTCATCTAACCTTTTAAAGAAGATATCACCTCTTCTAACCTTAGTACCTACATGCACCTGGCATATTTGAAATAACTGTCTTTTGTTTCTTCAACCTTGCATTATTAGTGCATCATAAGGAAATATTACCTTTCAATTCTCACATCTTGTATTACATTACAAAGCTTCTCAGTTGACAATACTGAACTCATGCTAGTTTCCTTCTTTCAATTAAAAAAGATCTGTCAGTAAGTCATTATCAGACAATCAACTATGTATTTATTGGTTTGTTATGCTTTTGTTTTTGTTCTTTTATGTATTTTGTATTTTCCTTTTGTAATTTAACATTGTGGACCACCCTGTGATGTTTGGTTGAAGGACAAGTCTATTTTAATAAATAGTGTTAAGAACAATAATTTAAGGTCTGCTCAGTCTATGCTGAATAACCAGCATCTATAATCAAAGGTTAATAATAAAAATAATACTCAGTGCTTTTTTTCTTAAAAAAAAATGTTTAGGGGTAGTCTCCTTTTCCTACTCATTGAAATACTGCCCCTCAATGAAGCCAAACAGATTCACAAAATGTTCAGGGGTATGTGTACCCCTGCACACCCCCCCACCAGAAAAAAGCACCCATGATGATGATAATGATAAAGTTAATGATAATGATGTAGTAATAATAATATACAGGAAAAGTGTAACAAACTATGACACACACAAAAAAACAACTTTCAGAAAGCTAATCAGGAACCACACCTCAGCCAAAACATCTGAATGAAAGTAACTGACAAAACAAAACAAAATTCAAAGTTTGAAGGCAAAGGAAACATTTACTAGATCTGTTTGTAAAAACTAACAAAATCTGGAGTAGCTTCCTTCCCTGAATAAACAACTTTTTATAACAGCTGTCTTGCCTGATTCAACTGAACTAACAAGGGGAAGGGATTTTTGCTATGGGAAGCTGGTAAAGAACCGATTCAGAACACAGATGGGAAGTCCAGCTGTTTGAAAAAACCGATTACTATTTTTCAAAGCAGACCATCCCTTGAAGATTTTAGAAACCAGAAAAATAACAGACCATTGGTGTTTTAGCATGAAGCCATGCACATGGACATAAAAGAGCTTAATTGTCTTTTGTCAAGATCCCTTAGCCTACCTATAATAAACATGCTGCGGCAAGGTGCTAAATTAGACTTGGAAAAAATAATATAGCAGTTATTTTACTATTTATAAGATCCAATTAGTATGGATCATTATTATTGCAGCATTGTGATGGATTTAGACTTCACAGCTGGTTTCTAGAAAATAAATGGCTATTACAAAGCCAAGCCACCATTTGTGAACTCCTGGTACTAGATATTTTACATTCTATTGTAACCAGGCCTCCGACCTTGAGAAAGGTGTGGGCTAAGGTTATAAATTCAACAAAAACAATGTTCATGGTTTTCACAATGAATTTTAAATTATTACTCTGCTTTTAAGAGTCAGATCTATTAAATTTAAGACAAAACTCACAGCTTGCACTGGTTTTTTTGTTTTTTGTTTTTTACATTTACAGTGGTGGACATTCTTAATCTCATCTAAACAACCCTGCGAGTTTGTTATTATTTCCACTTCACAGAAGAGGATTACAGGGATGAAAAATTAGCTTGTTCAGGCATATACACAGTGAACAAAGGAACTCAGGGTTAGAAATGAGGTTTCTTCCATTTGTCAAAAATGTCATCCCCAGTCAGTCTCATAGCTTGCAAAGTTAAAAAGCCATTATTGCTGGGAGAACTTTAAGGTGATTCTGGTTGTGTAAACATTGTTGTCGCCCACTTGTAAGGTGGATGAGCTCTCTTAAAGGTACAGATTCAATGTGGTATATTCAGATGCTCAATGCAAGTCCTAATGCACATGGGGGGAGAGAGGAAATACTTGTATTAATTCCTCCCTCTAACCAAATATCTACATTCTTCTTCTAAGGAATAAATCTAGTTCATCTATTGAGCGATTATTGCAAAATTCTTCAAATTGATCATGTAGTCCTTCCCTCCAACCTGAGACTCAAGGACATGAGATATTCTGGATTCTTTTGTGGCCTTAAATATGGATTGGAAATTCTCCCACTTTATGCTATCTGGCATACTAGGCCCCTAAAAAAAATAATCTAGAACATCATTTGGTGCATAAATATTTATGCATCCTTAAGTGGAGTGATCACATGTAATAAACTCTCAAGAGATAGGCAGAATCTGAAGAGGAGTTTAACAAGATGTGTACCTAGATGTGTTCTTAAAAGCATTTAACATTTACTTCTACTCTTTCTGTGGAATATTAAACTGAAAGCAAAGTTTGTGAAGCTTATAATCAGCCCTCTTGCCTCGGAACCACATTGTGTCATGGTTATCTTTGTATGAAATCTCACAGGTTACAAAACAACTTGTTTACTTGACTGTATCATTAGTGTCCCTTCTTAGTCTCATCTATTTCTCTCTTTTGCATGTTACTTTTGTAATTGTAAGCCTTCAAACAGGACCTCTAATACTCCCCCCCCTTTTAATTGCACAGCACCTCACTGAGGTAGGCATTTAAAGTACTGATTTGAACACAAGATAGGGTTATATTCAGCTATATTCTATTTTTAAGGCTAATCTAGTAGTTGCCTAGAAAAGAGATTGATAGTAATGAAACATTTGTTAAATGGCAAGCGGAAAAAGCTGGTGCTCTGTAGACTCCCACAGAGTGTGTGAGAAACAGACTGTACTTCTTGTCTTATCCAAATGTCTCTCCTTATGTGAGAAGGAGCAAAGATAAAGATTTCACATTAGCCTTTTATTTTTATTTTTTTAAGCCCTCAGAGAGCAAGAAACACTGAAGGTTTTGCATGGAACGCTCTATTTGCAAATTGTTTTACAGAGCACAGCATCTATTTTCCATTGTCACCAAGCCATTAAACTCAATCTCCTCATCAGCTACATCAACCATGACCCTAAAATCTTGTATTAAAAAAAAAGCTATGTTGCTTCCTATTAAACTAGTCCTATCAATTTATGATTCTTTCTGCATATTGTGAGCGAAACTCTGGAGCAGATGAAAGCTGCTTTGAAACAGAACTACAAACTTTAACCCTAAGTCTGGCTGCACTACACTTACTGGGTTAGGACTTAAATACATCAAAGGGTATTATCACCACCCTCTTATCTTTCAGGAGTTATTACTATTATTGACAGTATTCATGAATGATCCTGGTAAAAGATAAGGTATCAGTCTGAAAAATAACCAAGTTAGAAAAATCATACACATTTAACTTCATGTTTTGTAACAAGAGTGTGATTCTCCTGTTTTCTTCTTCTCACAAAATGGACCCAGAAAGGGAGGGAAGCATATACAGCAAAAATATTTTCTGCATGCAATTTCTGAAAAGCATTTTTTCTTTCTATGCAAAAGTGTTAGGTAGTTTTCCAAGGTACGTGGCAAGCTTGCCTCAAGTTAGCTGAAAGCCTGTGATCAGTGTCTGAATAAAAAAACCAAAAAGCTTTAGAAAACTGTATTCAGAGGTTGAGGCTACTTTTCTCATGTGCCGATTATCAGATTTTTTTGGTTTAATTAAAGAATATACTAAGACGCAGCCCTCATTTCATTGTCTAACTAACACTGCAGTCCAACTAACACTGTAGCCCTAAACTAACACACACCCTTCCAATACCAGCGACTGAGACTTCTTAATGGCTCCTCCCCCAGCCAAATCCTAAAATACTCTTGCCTTTCAAGTGCAATATAAAACCTGGATTGGATTAGCTTTCAGCTACTCAGAAATACTGGCTAGGATCAGGGAATGGATTCATCACAATCATCACAACTAACAGCCTGATCCAGGCATGTTTTCTCTGAAGTAAATGATACTGGGTTTACAGGAACTTGCTAATTAGCAAGTGTCTTTGTGATTGCAGCCTAATTCTCCTTGATCTGAGCACCTGAACAAAATTTCCTGGTGCTACAGGTACCCTATTACATAGAAAGTCTAATCTTTATCAAAAAGGGGGGGGGGCATTTTATTTAAATAAACAGAGAATGTGCAACTTACTGAAACACCAGCTGTTCCAAATATGGCCCAAAGCAACCAAAATTTAGTGAAGGGGATAATAAGAAGGTCAACAAACAACTGTGGTATCACAGAGGCGTATTTTTACTAGGGCTGTCAATTTCTTGCTGATTGTGTTCAGGTGTTTTTCATATCTGCCTGAAATGCATAAAACCCCCAAGTGCAGCTTTTCTGTCAATTTATCTTCTTGTAAGGAAAAACTTTACTATTATAAACAAAGGGGTGGGGGCAGTTTTAAAAGTTGGCGATTCTAGCTTTTGGAATTGCTGCTATTTCATGGTGCTTATTCCTTTACCTAATCAGGGGCAGCTTTCCCTGCCATGGAGAAGCAGGGAGGGGAAAAAAAAATATTTCCTTCCATAAATCTTATGTTTGTAGTAATAACAAATACTTGCTTGGCACTTTCTGATAAAAATGTGATGCTTTCAAAGGCTAGGCAGAGAACCGGAATACTGTTTATCTGAACCTAATATTATCTATTAATGCTTAGATTTGGCATCAACCAGTTTGATTTGCAGCAATTAGCTGGTGATGATTCTCACGAATTGACTAAAGCTTCACCTACTCACTTTTTTGAATGGGAAGCTGTTTTAGCAGCACATGCATAGCGGCCGTTAGAAACGTTTGGCAAATGTAGGGTGCAGAAAGGGCTGTGTATTACACAAGCCTACTAATCTGTATTGCTGCTGTAGGCCTGCTGGATACAAGTCTTATTAGGAAGAACAATGTTCTGCATCCGATGCAATGTGCTAAGATCTTATCAGGACAATGATTTTATTAGAGCTAGAGAAGCAACAGCCTCTTTTCTTATCGTAAGCAGGCTAGAATCCATCTTCCCTGCAGAAAACCTTTGACATCTTGAAATCTGTAGTTCTTTGGATGAACAATAACACAATTACCATTTTAAATTAGTTTTCAAATTAATGTGGAGTTTAAACTTGGAAAAGGTGGGGTGCAAAATGAATTGAATTATTAATAGGTATGCATAGGATGGTAGCCTTATTTGATTGGTTTTGAGTGACAAAGATGAAACATAACTGGTATGATCTTCCCACCAATTTCATTAAAAAAAGTTTCCTCTTTCTAGTCCTAAATCTATGGTACCCCCGCACACACACACTTGGGGGACCTATGTGACACAATTTGGCCTTAAATTCCAAGGCACTCCATGTGCTATTGGCTTGCAGAGTTGCAGAAGAGTATTTGGAGTTGGCACGTCTGGTATCAATAAATCACGCAGAGGCAAAGGTTCATTAGCAAAAGAACTTTTACTAAAGGTTTTACAGCTTTGTTACCAAAAAACCCCAACAAACTTCAGAAAACGTAGCAGAGATGAAAGGTACAAAATGAAAGTAAGAATAAGAAACCATCCCACTGAGCTTACAGATTTATATTTCTGGCTCAGTATGACCTTGAGATAACAAAACATAGATCATAACATTTCCAGCTGCCTCAGCAGAAAAGAACAGAACCTTCCAGAATGAACCAGTATTCCCCAGTATTTTCCAGTTTCTGCTCACCAAGACTTTAGCCACGACACTATCCACATAAAAGTAATGATTTTTATTTAAGCTTTCTAATTGCTTAAAATGACTTGGTGTAGACTGGATATTTTGGAGATTTTCCTTCTTGAATGGCCTCCATATGAGGATCAAACATCAGGCATTTTCACATACTTTATTTATTTACATAGAAGATGTAAAGAATATGTCATAATGACATTTGCTTCAGGATATATGTTGTTTCGTAAAGCTCTGGAAAGCAAGCAAACTCTTCTAGAATATTTAAGATACATCAAGACTATAACAGCTTACCTAAAATTCTTTCTCATCTGGCTTCATTCTGCAGCTCAGCTTTTCCAACAAAGCATTCAGTTAAGAAATTTCATATATATATATATATGGAGAAACATAATAATTGTTGACTGTCATATTATTGCCTTTTATTAATCCCCGGCAGATAACGGGTACAAAACAGAAGTGCACTTTAAATCTGTGCCAGAAATTGAAACACAGAGAATGGAAGAACAGTCATCAATATTTTGCAGAGAAATAAACAAGAAGAAATCCCTGTTTGTTAAAAGCCCTGAAAATATTACACAAAGCATCATTTGAAATCACAACACAATCACATTTATTCAATCTTTCCTTGCTTAGGACATCCAAACTATAACAGTACTTAGCACTTTAGGGTGTTTGAAACCTCTTTGCTTAGTATACATTTTTTAAAAACCCAGTATGAATGCTAATACAGGGTGAGTCCTTTAAAAGAGGCCCCGTGGATATAGAGTACACATGTTCCACGGGGCCTCTTTTAAGAGACTCACCCTGTAAATGAATCAGTTTTACATGGTATTAAACTATTGGTCATTATTCAGAGTTGTTTACTTTCTTTGGCAGCTCAGCTGCTCAGCTATTTGTGCTGGTCTTATATGAGCTGGTGAGAAGAGTTAGGCCACTTACATGCAGGGTCTTTCTAAATCTCTTTTAATTTCTTTCCAAATTTTGTTATAATTGTCATCAAAAAGATTAATATTTTTCATTGTTATTTCAATTCCTAAATATTTTGCTTTTTTCACTACTGATAAACCCGTTTTTTCTTGTAGTTCCTTTTTCTCCCGTAGGTTTTTGACTATTAGCTTCATTTTCAATCTATTAAGTTTAAATCCCGAAACCATGCCAAATGCCGTTATTTTTTCCCAGCGTTATAGGAATACTCTCTTCTGGGTCCTCAACTGTTAAGATTAAGTTGTTTGCAAAGGCTTTCAATTTGAAACTCTTTTGGCCTAATGATATCCCTTTAATTCCTTCTTCATTCCTCAGATCCTAATAAAGTATTTCCATAGTTAATATGAACAGTAGAGGAGAAAGCAGTCAACCCTGCCTTATTTCCTTTTTCTATTGAGATATATTCTGTTTTCTCATTATTAATTATCAAATTGGATTTCTGATTTTCATAGAAAGCTTTTATACCCTTGGTAAATTGGTCTCCCATTGTGGTCAGATCAATAATTTCCCTTAAAAATTTCCATGATATATTATCGAACACCTTCTCTGTGTCCACTAACATAAACACAGCTTTTTTGTTCGGCTTTGAATCTAGATATTCAATCAGGTCCAACACCACCCTCATGTTGGTTTTCATATGACAGTCCGGGAGGAATCCATCCTGGTCTTTTTTGATCATATTTTTCAGTACAGGTTTCAATCTGTTAGCCAGGATTCCTACGTACAATTTATAATCATTATTTAAGTGTGAGATAGGCCGATAATTGTTGACAGATTCGCGGAGTGTTCCTTGCTTGTGGATTTTTATACTATATTCGCCTGTTGTCATGATTCCAGGATTTTCCCATCCTGCATTTTATTCATAAGTGTTTTCAAAGGTAGGGCTATTGTCTCCTCCAGTTTTTTGTAATGAATTGCAGGGAGCCCGTCTGGACCAGGAGATTTGCCCAATTTTAATTTCAATATGACCTAATGTAACTCCATCATAGTAATTGGTGAGTTTAGTTGGCCAATTGCTATTTTGGGAATTTCTTTCCCTTGTAAATATTTTATTATATCCTGTTCTTCTTCTGTACCTGCCTTGTAAAGTTTTTGAAAATATCTTAGAAAGCAGTTGATTATTTCTTCTTGATTGTCAGTTATCTTCCCTTCATGTACTATTTTATCAATTTGGTTTTTTCTTTGTTTCTTTTTTAACTGCCATGCAAGCAGTTTGCCTGGTTTGTTGGCAAATTCAAAGTTTTTCTGTTTCAACCGCTTAATGCTATTCTCTATTTCATGATTTAAGAGTGTTGATAATTGTGATTGCAATATTTTAATATTTGGATTTGGATTTTTAGCCAGTGTATTTTTGTTCATTACTATTTCCTGCCCAATTTGGTTTAATTTTGTTTCTCTAATTCTTTTTTGGATTATATTTTCATGGATATAAAAGACTCACAGAAAAGCCTTACCCGCATCCCAGATTACGCTGATGTCTGACTCTTGTGCCATGCTTAGTTCAAAAAAACTCTTTTAGCGCTTCTTGAGCTTTTTGGAGTTATCATTTAGGATTCTCTCATTAATTCTCCATCGCTTATTTATCTTCTTGTTACTTCTTAATTCTAATGTTATCAGATTGTGATCTCATATAGGTTTAGGTTGAATCTCAGTTTTTTTTCATAGATATTATTAAATTATTTGATAGCCATATCCCATCAATTCTGCTTGCAGATTTTTTTGCTTCTGAGTAATATGTATACGGTCTCTCGTCCCTGTGTTTGTATCTCCATGCATCTCTTAATTAAGTTCAAGTCTCCGACCATTTCAAAGAAGGATTGTGGAAGTTTTCCTTCCTTTGAAGCTTTCTCCCTTTCTGGTCTGTCTAATTCCAGTGAGGTGACCCCATTAAGGTCCCCCATCAGAATTATATCCTCATTGTTATGTTCCAGTAGTTTTTCTTCTAATGTTGTAAAGTATTTTGTTTTGTTTCCATTTGGGGCATACACACCCACCAGTATTAGTTTGTCTTTTCCTCTTGTTAGCTGCACTCCCAATGTCCTGCTCTCTTCATCTTTAAAAATTAACTTAGATTCTATCTTTGGGTTTATGTGTATAACAATCCCTCTTTTTTATGTGAATCTAAGGCAATAAATTCTGCCCCATGTCTTTTATTTTTCAGAACTCTCTTATGCTTCTTAGCTATGTGCATATCCTGTAGACAGATGCCGTCCCAATTCTTCTTTTATAGAATGTGTTCAATTTTATTCCTTTTTATTATTTTTTTAAAAAATAATATTTATTACTTTTCCAACAATTTAAGCACTACAAAAAAAATACAATACAATACAAAACAATACATAACACTAACACATTAAACTAACAAAACAAAACAAAAACAGTTTAAAACACATCAAACAGTTTCAATATCTTATCTTTCATTCACTTATTTCAATGACCTCCTCACACCTTCCTTTTTGTATTCCACTTCTGTTAATTGTTTCAGCAATTCCTTTCCATCTTCCTCTGCTTTCTATCCTTTAATTATCTTAACACATTCTAGCCTTATTTTTCCCTTTAATACTCTATTAATCTATTTATACTTAATTCCTTATAACATTTCTACTAAAGCCATATAACTTCATTCCAACCTTTTCCTAACATTCATTGATTTTACAGTATTTCTGTAAATAGTCTTTAAACTTTTTCCAGTCTTCTTCCACCAACTCTTCTCCCTGGTCTTGGATTCTGCCAGTCATTTCCGCCAATTCCATATAGTCCATCACCTTCATCTGCCATTCTTCCCGGGTGGGTAAATCTTGTGTCTTCCAATACTTCGCGATGAGTATTCTTGCTGCTGTTGTGGCATACATAAAGAAAATTCTATCCTTTTTTGACACCAATTGGCCGACCATGCCCAGGAGAAAGGCCTCTGGTTTCTTCAGGAAGGTATATTTAAATACCTTTTTCATTTCATTATAGATCATCTCCCAGAATGTCTTAATCTTTGGGCATGTCCACCAAAGGTGAAAGAATGTACCTTCAGTCTCATTACATTTCAGTTTTATTCCTTTTTATTATTTAGTCCATTGTTATTCCACGAAATGATATTCAAGTTCATTAGATTTATTAATGTTGATTTTCAAAGTAAATTACAAGCTAAGTGATTAATAAAAGAAAAATAATTAAATTTGGTCTAGAAATTTGTGCCTTGCTGTACTACTTAGTTTAAGTTTCTTCTACTCTCCCCTTGTAGTTTCCAACTCCTCTTCTCTTTCCTGCATGATTTCTCCTCCCAGTTCTCTCTTGTATTTTCTCCAAAACTTCCCAACTTCCTCCACAGTTCGAAGGGTCTTTCTTCTATCTTTAAAAGTAAAGGATATCCCTTCTGGGAATTCCCATTTGTACCATATTGCATTAATTCTTGGTGCGTCTGCTAGTGCCTTGTAGTTTTGTCTTTTTGTCTTTGTATCGCCTGAAATGGGATAGGTAAAAGACACAGAACTTGGGAAACCTGCAACCTTTCATTTGGAGTAAAGGTGTATTACCAAAGGGGCATTTTTGGAGGGAGTGGTTGGAACACGATCAAAGTTGAAGGATGGATATTTTATTAAATACCCCCAAGGAAAGCTACAGAGCACTGCTATTATCTTACACCCCTGGTGATGTTGGAGAAAGACTCTCCTCCTGCAAGAGAGGGGAGTGGTTGTGGTCGGGAGCCGGACTCCGCCTCGAGCAGGGGGCGTTAGCCCCCTGCCTCCCACTCACCTGGCTGGCCTACGCCCACGGGCAGGCACCCAACCAGGTGCCTGCGAGGGGGCGTGTTTAGCAGCCCAAATTGCTGTGGCACCAGCCTTCTGGCCTCACTTTTCGTCGTCCCATCGCGAGTCACCCACCCTCCACTCCCTTAGAGCTCAGGGTCTCAGTTTTATTTTGGCCTTCCTATGGACCTTAGGTTGGTCGCCCTGGTTGTCCAGGGGGCCTGGTAGGAATTTTTCCATTTGGCATTAGGCTTTTTGGTTTTTTCGCCTACCTCGTAGCAATCGTCACAACTTTTGTGGTATTGGTGGGTAGGTTAGGCATTGGAATAATGTGTTGTGGTGTGTCGAAGGGCTAGGTGTGGCCATCGCCTATGCCTTCAATTTTTGGGTATTCCGTTAAAGGAATCTGGCGGTCGTGTATTCTGTCCGATGCCTGCTTGGCGGGAGGCCATGGCACAACCCTCGGTGACATCAGGGGAGAGCTTATAGTTGGATTAGCATCAACAGGCTCCACCTACTGGTGAATAAACCCCCCTGTTTTAGACTCACCCCTCTCTGAGGGGGTGGAGTCAGCTGACATAATCCAGTGCCTAAGCCAATACTTTTTCACTTGCTGTAATCAATAAAGTTGTGGCCTTTTCTTGCCCATTAACCTTATATCACGTGTCCTCGTGTTTTCATTCCACTACGCAGGGATCGGGTCCTCGAACCACAACCCCTCAATAAGTAATGAGCATGGCTCCTGCAGCTGGATCTTTCACTATGCAGCATTTTCCAGTTGGTCTACCGTAGAGGTTCCTAATAGCAGAGGTTTTCGCTGGGTTTATATGCCCTTGGGGTTACATAAATCACAGCTGGCATTGCAGTGATAGATCCATTCCTACCAAAGTAAACAGTTGGTGGTACATGAAACACAGATGGTGTTCGGATGACACATCAGTTTCCCACCAGATGAAAGGCTAATTAATACTATGAAGGAATTCACCATAGGTAACATCCAAGGCCAGTTTCTATTTCTTATTCCAGGCTCCAGCCAAAGCCCTATCTTAAAGATAACCATTTTCACACAGCACAATCTGAATAAATAACTTGGTGTGAGAAACTAACACATTATATAATGAACAAGAAATGGAATGAATAAGAAATGGAATGAGCGTCGGGCCAACAGGAGTTTTCTGCATTGTAGGGGAACAAGAGGGGCAATTGAGGGGCAGATACGAAACAATGGTATTCTGCAGTATAGCTACATATTGCCCAAATGCCCCTTTCCTCAATGAACAGCTGGGGGGTGGCATCACTTTCCCTTGCAATAGAGGGGGACTGGTGCTCCTGTGATGTTGGGAGACTTTAAGTAAGTAAGTAATTATTGTGTAACACATTTGTATACCACAAAGTGTTTTGTTTCAAATCCTAAAATGCAAATTTAAAACCACAGCAATAAAAATGTTTTATAATCAACAGAACAATAGCATGCATATATATATGTGTGTGTGTGTGTGTGTGTGTGTGTGCTCAATTATCTTAAACATAGCCTCCAAAAGCTTGGGGAAACCATAAATCCCAAGAGTATCATAGCCATCCATGGCTCTAGGGGGAGGAAGTTCTATAACTGGGGTGCAAACAGGAAGAAGGCCTTTCTCCAGATCCTCATGCAATGAGCTGTACTCTTTGGTCAGACAGTAAACAGACACATGCACACATATGACTGATCTCATGGCTTAGGTCAGTGGTTTTCAACCAATGTGCCGTGGCACTCTGCAGTGCCTTGAATGATGGTCAGGGGTGCCACAGGCAACACTGCCCTCTTTCCTTCCCTCCCTCCTCTGATGCCCTCTTGCATCTCTGCCTCCTAAAGGCGTGCACAGCTGTTGATTGCAGCAGCCCTGGCTACAAACTCTGCAGGTGAATAGTGCCTCTGGGGCTGCCCAGGGATGAGGCACTTCCTTTGAGGTGTCAGGGCAGTTCAGAGATCAGGGGTGGTGGTGATGGCTGCCCAGACGACTCCCAAGGAGAGGCGATAGGAGAGGATGCTGAGGGAACACTCCACAAGGGAGGGCGTTCAAAAAAAAGGTGAGAGTCTGCCAGCTCTGCAGGCAAGGGGTCACACGACTGGGCGTCTGAGCCCCACAGGGGTGCCGCAGAAAGAATGTAGTTGGCCAAGGGAGCCGGGGACTCAAAAAGGTTGAAAACCTCTGACTTAGGCTGATTAGTGTGGGGAGAAGCACTCAAACAAATGCCTAGGTCCAAGACATTAAAGGCTTTATATATTAATGTTAGCATCTTGAATTGGGGCTGTTAATATATTGGCAGCTAGTGAAGATCCTGTAATACTGGTGCTATGACATCAGTCAGCCGGTGCTCTTGAGATTACATTCAGCACTAGCTGAAACCACCTTCAGGTGCAGCCATACATAGAGGGCATTTTATAGATCATGCAGAAATGCTATCTCAATCCAGGAATGACCAGGTCTGGTGAACTACCCAGAGCTAGAAGTAGTTACTCTTTGCCAAAAAAGAGCCACTTGGGCCTCAAATGACAGACCTGGGCCCAGGAGTACCCTCAGAGAACAAACCTGCTCTTTCAGAATTTCCACAACATTGAGAATAGGACATATTCCCAATTCTTTGATATGAGAATCATTCCAACCCCTACCTTGATTTCATCCTAACACCAATAACTACACACTGAAGAAAAAGAATGAATATTATGACGCTTAACAGGGCTCTGGGTATGGAAATGAGTAATCTCCACCCAAGCTAATGCCAGGAAACGCAACTGAGGCTTTCTAACAGCAGAGTAGGGTTGTCAGGCTCAGATTTTGACTTGAAGGTTTGGGATATTAGCCTCCTTTGAATGGTTTACAAGAGAAGAGATAAAACCTCAAGCAGCAGGAATCAGAAGCAAGGGTCAGGTTGCATTTTGCTTGGCTTGCTGAGAAATATTTATATTGGTTCTTCTGTCAGTCTATGAGCTGCCAGACATAGAGAGGCTTTGACCCTGACACTTGCCACTGCTGCCCACATTTCCAATAGCACCCACCCCCACCTAGACATTACCTCAGGCCTGGCATCAGCACATGGCCTCATTGTGTATGGCCAATTGCTTCTCAGTCACCTTCCCTGAGTCCCTCGTGCTGAGTGGTTTGGAACCGCCATTTTAAATTTCTGCAGTGCCTTGGAGTGACACTATCTTGAGGCATTGTAGGGATTGTTAATGTTACAAATTCATGTCATTCAGCATGCTGACACCATTGGAGAAGGCCAGCTAGAGGGCAGTTTCCCAGGTTCTCCTCAAAACCCAGAGTGAGCTCTGAACCACTCCTTCTCTTCCAAGGTCCTCCCCTGCTTCTCAGGGTCTGAAGTGTTAGAGATCCTGGCAACTGAAAGCAGAGCAGAAGGAAGCACATTTCCATACACTTTTGGTATTTTGGTAGTTTAAAGAATGGCTTATTATGGAGGAGTTCACTGACTTGCAATTCTCTCTCTCTCTCTCTCTCTCTCTCTCTCTCTCACCCCTCCCCGGTTAGGAAACTTTTGAGACTTCCTTTGCATCTATAGAAATTATTCCAGAGACAGCAGGAGTTTCTAAAATAGATTAAATTAATGTGCAAGGCTCACTTTCTCACAGCATGCTTCACTTTAATTGATTATGCTATACCCAAAGTTAAATTACTAATATCAGTGGTTAGAAGAAAATGAATATTTAATACAAAAAATTCCTTTGTGTAGTCATAATAAATTAATCTATTTGAATAAGATATAATTTGTAACAGGCATTAGAAACCTCGTGTGTGTGTGTGTGTTTCAAATTGCCTCAGCACAATAAATATATCCATGTATTATTTTCTTTTTGTTCTTGTGTTTGTGTGTGTGTGTTGTGACAGAGGTGTGATTGCACCCTTTCAATCTTACTTTTCGGGCTTTTGAATGCCAAGTGTAGATCAACAAAATGCTAGATGCTCCTTTTAATGCAAAAATTACATGAAAGAAAATATTTGGGAGGGGATGGTGAACGCTCCAATTGTCCTCACAGCCTTGGAAGTCTCATACACAGAACATATTAGCCTGTCAAACATATTTACTAGCCTACATGTACAGTGGTACCTCGGGTTAAGTACTTAATTCGTTCCGGAGGTCTGTTCTTATCCTGAAACTGTTCTTAACCTGAAGCACCACTTTAGCTAATGGGGCCTCCTGCTGCTGCCGCACCGCCGGAGCATGATTTCTGTTCTCATCCTGAAGCAAAGTTCTTAACCTGAAGCACTATTTCTGGGTTAGCGGAGTCTGTAACCTGAAGCGTATGTAACCTGAGGTACCACTGTATACAAATTACATATAGAGGAAATTTGTGGGTCCAATGGGGGGAAAACAACAACAAACACAATTATTAATTGTACATGTCTCCAGCCCTAGTCAGGCATTCGTGCAGAGAATATAGTGAGTATGATAGGACAAAAGAATGTGCATGAGTGCAATAGTTTCACCCACCCGTTCCTCTCACCTTCTGCAAACTCAACAGCTGCTGTCTGTAGTGGGTAAGATGGTTGCAGAAAGGCGTCTTTGAGTTTAAAAAAGAGAGTGGGGAAAGAGGCGTGGAGCTAATCCACTGTCTCCCTAAGCAGCCCCCTATATGAATTTCTGGATAAGGGTAAAGATTATCAGAAACGTGGCTGTTCACAAGCCTTAATTTCAGTGTTCTTGAGAGATTGAAGGTGCATAGCTATACACAATTACCTGTTGAACCCAATGTGGCTTACTTCTGAGTAGACATATAGAAGATTGTGCTGTTAAAAAGTTCCATAGTGCATGCTGATTTCAACTCAGTTCATTGAGGGAGAGGGGAAGCAAACACTTCAAATACCCCAAATGTTAATAATAAGGTTAGCATCATGCACCCAGGTATTGTTATGGTAAATCTCAGAAGTGTGGTGAATGTTTACCCTTACTAGTAATTCCTAAGACTTCAGGAGCTCCAGCAGGAAAGATCAGAAAAGTTTCTATTAGGCAGCTTGTTTTAACATAGTAAATGATGAAAATGAAGATGGCAATTGGATGTCCAGCTTGTAAGACTCAGTTGTATTTTCCCCAATAAGTCTTTTCTCCAGCTCAGAATGTTAAATGAGAATCCAAATGATAACCATGGGTGGTGAGCAGTCAGTGGACAGAGTCTCCAGTGACAGTTGTTTTGTGGGTTCATGTTCAGAATCTTGCTTTTCTCCATGTTCACCCCTTTACTCTTGAAGTTCTCATTGATTGCTCTGAATGCACCCAGAGCAGCCAGGTATCTTCTATCTTCTGTGTTTGGGTCAATAAATTATTGTGATAGCTTCTTGGAAATGATTTATGTTTATACCCCTATCCAGATCGAAAATCCTCTTGTTCTCAGGTGTATTTGTCAAATAGGAGGGAAGGTTTTTCTCAATTGAATTTTCTACCTTGGCTGGTACCGTGGGGTAGATGCAGGGGAGGGAAAATAAAATCACAGAGCAATGGAATAATGTACATGTGTGCCATGATACATGCGCCAACATCTTGAGCTAGAAAAGAACTCTTAGAAAACAGCTGATTTTGTTTTGTTTTTGTTTTGGATGGTGAAGGAATCTCTAAGAAAGGACCTGAATTCCAAGTAGATTTCCAAATCAATGGGAGTATACCCATTGCTAATTCGGACATTTTAGTCATCACTTAATAATTACTGATAACTGTCCATGTGTACCCAGTTTTAAAATGCAACCAATTTTTACAGCAAGGGTAAATATGTTTCAAAGTACAAGTTTTGGTTGCTAGATAAATAAAATAAATCTTCCAATATCCCAAGTTATAATTGGGTATTGATTAATCAGTGCACCACATCAGTAATCACAAAGAAAAAGGGAGAGAATTGATTATAGTTACAGATTGTTGTGCTTTGGCTAGAGGAGGAAGCATAGCCCTGTGGTAGGCCACCTATTTCCATTCAAAATGGCCCACGTTCAATAACTGGAATATTCATTTAAATAATAAAAAGGAGCATTTAATAATAATAATAATAATAATAATATCTTTATTTTCAATGTACAACCTGTGTACAATGAAATTAACTGAGCCTGCCTCCCCCCCCCCACAAACACTCAATCTTATTGCACTCTGTGTGTTTGTCACACAACACACCAAACCCGAAAGTCAGTTGCACTATATTATTTTCCGTTCAGCAACCTAACAGCCCACGGATAGAAACTGTTTTTTTAGCCTGTTGGTATGACTGATTATACTTTCATATCTCCTGCCCGAGGGTAGAAGATTAAAGAGGTGCTGGCTGGGGTGTGAATTGTCCCTGAGAAATTTTCTCGCTCTCCTAAGGCAACGATCCCATGCAATGTCATCTAGTGGGCTCAGGAGACAGCCGATGATGTCATGTGCTGTGTTCATCACCCTCTGTAAAGACTTTCTGTCCGTCAAGCCACCGTACCACACTGTGATACAATATGAGAGGACACTTTCTATTGTGGACTGCTAGAATGAGGTCATCAGTTGTTGTTTAACATTGTTCTTTCACAAGACCCTGAGAAAATGGAGTCTCTGTTGGGTCTTCCTAACCACCTGAGTTATATTGTTTTTCCAAGTGAGATCTTCACTAAGACAAACTCCCAGGAATTTAAAGGAAGAGACTCACTCCACAAAACCCACCCCCGATATACAACAGGGCTAGTTCCCCTCTTTTCTTCCGAAAGTCCAACATCATCTCCTTTGTCTTGCTAATATTTAGGTGCAAGTTATTCTCTAAGCACCATGTAGATACTTTTTGATCTTAGAACTTGGAGAGCCTCTGCCAGTCACAGTAAAATATACTGAACTAGATCAATGGTATGAACAAATCTAAGATAGCTTGTGTGTCTCCTGATTGGAGGGAAGAAGAGCTGCTGAACTTGGGCAGAAGTAATTACTCTGTTGCGATAAATTATTATTATTATTATGTACAAAATTACATGACACTGAGCCTATGTTTAACCAACACCCAGAACTACCTTCTTTGTTCCTTTGATTTACAAGCAAAGTAAATGTTAGTGACCACAAGCAACTGATGAGTTACATAACAAAGGAGACAAGGTGCTCTGCAAAAGCTCAGCACTTTGGGACCTTTGTAAAAATACTCCACAAAAGAACTGTTCTGGAATTGTATCCTATACTAATCTTGCTCAGAGTAGGCCCATTGAAATTAATGGACTAAGTAAAATTCATCAATTTCAGGTGGTCTAATCTGAGTAGGAGTAGCTTTAGATAGCACCCTAGTCCTTTCCTCAAAATTGCCATACATTAATAACATCAGAGTAAATATATATATATATATATATATATATATCCCACCCACCTTGTTGGGTTTCCCCAGTCACTCTGGGTGGCTAACAACACAACAAAGCATCAGACAAAACAAATAAACAACAAACAAACCAAGAAACCAATAATAATAGCAATAATAGCAATACTAAACAATTTATATTTATACCCAAATTAAAATAACTGCCAACGCCAACTAAACATTTAACCCACATCAACCCGACAAAAACAAAACACAGGAAGCACTGGCAGAGGAACAGAGGGGCAGGGGGAGCACAACGCCCCTGGTACCATCGGGGAGTGGGGTACCATCGTGGCTGCCCCCTGGGATGCACGCCAGCCATGCCCCCGCCTGCTCTCCGGCTCTGGTGCTGGAGCATCCAACTGTGCCAACAACAGGAAGCAAAACTGGAACCTTTTAAAACATTTATCCAGTTGTCCCAATCCCAGAGTTGTTCCACAAAGTCCCTCCAGCCTCCCAGGGGCCTCTTTTAGGAAGGACACAAAGTAGCTTTTAATCCTAAGTACAAATATGCATCCATGAAATACAAGGAAATAATACAAAAATGGAATTAAAACAACATCAACAATGTAAATAAATAAAAATGTACTGTGTATTTTGGGTCTATGGACCACAATAAAGTTGTGTGTGTGTAAATAAAAATGCAATACAGTGCCATGCATTCCAAATTCAAGCATAATAGGATGGTTGATTTTTTACTGTGGCCCTTATTGCGAACACAAAAAATAAGTGAGTGCCAAGTCAAAACAAATTTATTCGATTATTAATACCATGAAGTAATATCATTTTGAGTCACTATTTCCATGAGGGCTAAATCTCACACCTGTAGTCCAATGGCACACATTATACGTCACTCCAGCGTTGGGGCAATGTCAGTCTAGCTGTAATGAACAAGTGACCAATTGTTTAGCTTTTATTTTTGATTTCAATATACAAGTGCTTTTAGCTTGCTTGGACAAAGGGATGCGAATGCTTCAGTAAATGGAAAGCCAGATGATGATCCCAGAGAAAGGCACTAAAAGAACAAGTTTTGCTGAAAAACTTAAAATATGCTAAATTTAGAAGTTAGAAAACAAATCTTATATGTATGGGTAACCCTGGAAGACATTGGGAGGAGGAAAGATATTGCTTTCTTTGAGCTGTTTTTATTTTGTTTTATTTAAATGGTCAGGTAGTGGCAGGGAATACAACCAAGCTGCTTCATATATCCCAATGCAACAAACATTTTGGTATGCTTCACAGAAGGTAACATTTCCATAACAACAGATGGTATTACTGAGTTCACTGAGCCATTTCAGATATTTTGAACTCTTCCATGTGGTGAGGCCCTGTGTACGCAGCCATGTAGAGGAAATAACTCCTGACCCTTTTGCATCCATAAACACAGACACTTCTTCCTTTGTATCCATTTGAAGGAATCCACTTACACATAAGCAAAAATAGGAAATGCAGTGCTGAAAAAGGAGGTGAATATTTTCATAAAATACTCATTTACATAAATTTACAAAACAAAAAAATTCCTTCCAGTAGCACCTTAAAGACCAACTAAGTTAGTTCTTGGTATGAGCTTTCGTGTGCAAGCACACTTCTTCAGATACACTGAAACAGAAGTTGCCAGATCCTTCTATATAGTGAGAAGGTGGGGAGGGGTATTACTCAGAAGGGTGGTGGGAATGGGTGATTGGCAGATAGCTGAGATGAGCCTGTTGACGACTCTTAACGACTGCAATAGGTCTTACAGGAAAAAGCAAGGGGTGAGAAGGTGAGAAATGGCTTTGTCATGTATAATGAGATAAGAATCCAATGTCTTTTTTCAGGCCAGGTCTCTCCATGGTTTTAAGTTTGGTAATGAGTTGCAATTCAGCAGCTTCTCTTTCCAGTCTATTTCTGAAATTCCTTTGTAGTAAAACAGCTACTTTGAGATCTTGTATAGAATGTCCTGGGAGATTGAAGTGTTCTCCTACTGGTTTCTCTGTCTTGTGATTCTTGATGTCAGATTTGTGTCCGTTTATTCTTTGGCGTAAGGTTTGGCCTGTTTGTCCAATATAGAGAGCTGAAGGACACTGTTGGCATTTGATGGCATACACAATGTTAGACGATGAGCAATTAAACAGTCCCGAGATGGTATGTGTGATGTTGTTGGGGCCAGTAATGGTGTTGTCCGGGTGTATGTGGCAGCAAAGTTGGCATCTGGGTTTATTGCAGGCTCTGGTGCCAGTGTCCGTGTTAGGTCTGGTTGTAGTATTATTGTGGGTTAGGAGTTGTTTAAGATTGGGTGGCTGTCTGTAGGCAATGAAAGGTCTTCCTCCCAGAGCTTATAAATTTACAAATTATAACTATGGTTTAATAGTGGTGCAGTATGCCTAATGAATAGGTTTTCAACCTGTCATAGTCCCTTAACCAACTACATTCTTTATGTAGAACCCCTGTGGGGCTTAGGAGGCCAGTCGTGTCACCCCTTGCCTGCAGAGCTGGCAGCCTCTCACCCTTTTCCGAACAGCCTCCTTCGTGGAGTATTCCCTCAGCCTCCTCTCCTCTCCCCTCTCCTTGGGAATCCTCAGGGCAGCCACTGCTGCCATCCCTGGTCTCTACTGCTGAAGAAATACAACCTGTGCCGTTAATTATAATTATGCAACCCGTACAGCACATAGGTGACAATTATTCACACAATTAATATTCTTGTTCAAAAACATGTTTTCACCATTTATCAGATTTGTGAGAATAAGACAACTACTTACAAAGTGCCATGAAAACTTATAAGCTATCTAAAATAAAGTGAACTTGCAGTGTCAGATTTTACTAAGTTCTTACAACTTCTTGACTCGGATTTTGCTTTTTCTTGTTTTTTAGGTAAGTTCAAGAAGAAGGTAGGTAAGTTCAACGATGTTCCCAGTTGCTGTGAAGCAGATGGAAGACAGGGTGCCAGCGTTCTATTCCCGTTTCGCCCTAGTAGTCCATAAAGTTGAAGAGCTGCTATTTCGCCCCCGACAGGGCCAATTTATTGGGGTTGGCTGATAGCCCACTCCCTGAGCACAGTTTTCTGGGCTTCCTCAGTAGTCTCAAGCCATTACTATGACTATTAGTGCTAAATGTAGTTATAGAAACAATTTATTGGCTTAAGCATAAAGAACTGAATAGCTTAGCAAGGTAGCCATGTTTGATTACAGATATATATCATATATATATCTGTAATATATAGTAATGGGAGATAGAATGCTGGCATCCCTGGTCTCTAAGCTGCCCCACCACCATTCATCTGTGGAGCTTATAGCCAGGGCTGCTGCGTCCCGGGGAGGTCACTTCAGGTACTGCTAATGGAACAGTTTGACTTCACCCCTGGAGGCACACTCTATTGTCTCTCAAGACAGATGGATGACAACAAGAACAACAACACAACAAGGCTGTACCGACTGGGGTGATGGGAACTGCAGTCCTGAATTTTTAGATGTTGTCAGGTTGGTTAAAGCTGCCATACAGCATGGACATTAGTCCCACTTTTCATTGCTCTGCCTTTAATTAGGGAAGGAGAAGCTTACATTCATTGGATAAAAATGTCTACAGGAGGCAGAAGACATGTGGAGAATGTTCTCTGTGGCACATTTAATTATCCAAATAGGTTGGATAATTTAGAAATGTATGTCTGCATGAAATTACAAAGGGAGGTAATTGTGAAGCAGCTACTGAAGAAAACGGAGAGTTTTTCTTTTCTTTTCTTAATTGAGAAGGGGAAAGGAGGTAATAGTTCACATTTGAAACAACAAAATCCAAAAGCTTGCTCTTAAAATCTTCACGGTTGTAGGTCTTAGGATGGAGACTTTCATCTCTACATCTGAATACCAGGATTGAAATATAACATTTACATTTCATGATTAAAACATAAAATACAGCAGCAAGGCAAAATGCATAAGTAAAAGGAAAGGTTTGTGCCAAAGATGGTTGTATATAATCTCCAAGATTAGAGAAGTGGGTGGATCAGTCTAGTTCTACTCTTTTCAGTTTTGCGTAGGTGAGAGTTGGAAGGCCACACTTCATAAATGTGATTGAAATCCCCTTTTAAAGGCATATCAGCCACTGATTGATAGATTCTCCATGATTTGTTTCTATAATCCTTTTTCAAGACCACATACTTAATGGCACTGAGTAAGAAAGTATGGGGGACACAGGTGGTGCTGTGCGTTAAACCACAGAGCCTGGGACTTGCCGATCAGAAGGTTGGCAGTTCGAATCCCCGCGATGGAGTGAGCTCCCATTGCTCGGTCCCTGCTCCTGCCAACCTAGCAGTTTGAAAGCACGTCAAAGTGCAAGTAGATAAATAGATACCGCTCCGGCGGGAAGGTAAACGGTGTTTCCGTGCCCTGCTCTGGTTTGCCAGAAGCGGCTTAGTCATGCTGGCCACATGACCCAGAAGCTGTACGCCGGCTCCCTCGGCCAACAAAGCGGGAAGAGCGCTGCAACCCCAGAGTCATCCACGACTGGACCTAATGGTCAGGGGTCCCTTTACCTTTACCTTAAGAAAGTATGGAGTGTTGGAAGAAATAATCTTCTTTTTCTATCCTCTCCAATCAGTGAGTAAGGCTCTCACATTATAGGAAATGGAGAGGTAGAGGAGAAATGTCTCTCTCCAACTCCTGCCTTCTTGCAAGGGGCCACAGTTTCCAAGAGAAGTAAAATCTTTGGAATCCTTCAAAATTCACTTTAGGCAAAATAGTATCTCTACGCAAAATGTAACATGGAACAGAAACCAACTGCTCATTCTCTACCAGCGCAACCTTTCCATTCACATTGCTATCTGATTTAATTTTATATTTATGTCCCACCCACATTTGCTTTCCATTTCCTTGGCACTCAAATAAACAAGATGGAATAATGCAATATCAACACAGTTTACATAATTTATGCAAAAAAAATTACATAAATTGTGTACTTTCATGACTGCAGACAGTTAATCCAATAATGTAGGCTTTTTGGCAGAAGACAAATTGCAGTGGAATGAAAACAGCGCTGTATGTAATAAATACAGGGCAGGACATAAAATGGTGCCTTCTTACATACCTACCTCATGTAAACAAACAAACAAACAAACAAACAGTAAAATCATTAAAATAAATAAAAATGGCAGTGCAGTAAAATTAAAATTAAAAACTGTAGCTACAAAATACTGTATAACAAACAGGGGAGTGAGAGAAAGAACCCTGTTATAAACAACTATAGCAAAATGAAGAAGAAAATCATGTTTTTAAAAGGCTTGGGAAAATAAAAATCTTCACAGGATGTTGAAAATATATATCAGGTCATGCTAAGGCAAAGCATTGTTAATGTGGGCTATCACAGCAATGGATGTCCACAGGTGGGAGAAGAGGGCAAGTACTCCTTGCAAATGATGATGGATTGCCAGCTCCCTAGCTTTCATTAATTTTTTTTAAAGTAAGTTTTAAGCATTTGTAGAATCTCAGATATGAGGCAAAATGTACAGGTACTAAACTTCTCTTCTTTCTTTTCATTGTTTTACTTTGTCTTCCTTTCAAAACATCCCTGCCAACACTCATGATTTCAACTGAGAAGACTCAGTCGATACCCACCTCACCCCAGAAAGATGGGACATTTAGAAAAGGACACACAAAGATTACCTTAGTGTAGAGGTGGCTTGCCTGTGGCTCTCTGTATGTTGCTGAACTCCCATCATCCTTCAGCATTGGCAACATCACAGCTTAACCAACCCTGCCTTAGCTTTTGTGCTGGTGTTTATGGAAGTAGGAAATTATTGTGGAACCCATGTCCCAGAGCATGTAGGAGTGGAAAGGTAATCTTGTTTAATCCATGTGGAAATTCGATATACTTTTGCTCATTCCCTTTCGGTAAACCATTCTTGTCAGGCATTTCTGTTTCCATCAGCATCTGGCACCCTAAAATATTGCAGGTGTTAGACTTTCTCGTTGTTAATGACTGCAGTCAGGTGTTGGAGGAGAACCATCCATCAAGCACAAGCTGTTTGGTTTAGTATTACAGAAGTGTGGTTCACAACCTTACACTGCTTCTGAATTTTTCAGAAGTGTTAGAAAACACAGTCCTCTATTATTACACGTAAAGCACAATATCGCCTTGGTTGACCTTTCTGTAGGTTCCTTCTAGAAAAACAAGGTGGAGAAAAGAGGCTTCCTGTCGCCTTTTCCTACTACAGAGAGAATAAAGAAGTTGCACTATATTTTATGAAGCATTATGCAAAGTAAATGGCAGAAATTTCAAGAATCCACATGGAGAAGAGAGAGTACACATACACAATAACTTTTACTTTTTAATACCATTCAAAATGCTGATATACCCTCAATTTATCCTCCAACTCCCAGGCTCAATCTATGTCAGGAGATAAAGATTTGGAATTAATACAGTAAGAGGACTTCCAATGGAGGCTCATTGGTTCTCAGAATGTTAGCTCCACCCTGACTCTGTCAAGCACTAGGTTCAGATGTTCTGAAGCCCTCCATGCCCAACACCCCAATGGATGACAGTGCCAGTCTCAGCTCCTGTAAAGCTAAGGATGTGGTAAGACAGTGAAAGAACAATGGAACACTTGCGTGCTCATGAAACTTTTGAATTAAAAAAATGGGACAGCCTGTCTCAAGGAATTCCAGAAAGAAGGGGGAAACAACATTGCCAAGCCTTCATTCAATTAGCTTGTATCCATCTCCATCATCAGTTGTGAAACCAAGAGGAAGCTGGACTTACTGTATGGTTCAAGGATCTCACATGAATGTTCACAATATGTTTCACTACAAGTGATCAGAAAAGGGATCATAATTGAACTGTGCTTTGTGAATGTTGATAGCTGTCCTGTGCTCTGTGTTAGAAGAGAGGGGTAAATAAGTAGTAGTAGTGTTATTACTATAATAGTTGGTAGAGACAGGAGCCTTGGTTTATATAAAACAGAAGGAAGCTATTAAGAAAGATCTGGTTTCATACTTGTGCTAGAAATGTTAATTTACTTTTTTAGATGTTAAGATGTGTCTAAGCAGAGATTTCAGAAAACCCTCCAGGGATAGCATGCTGGAATGAGCATGAATGTGGAAGGCAACAAGTAAAAGAAAAAGTGGGGGGGGGGCTTGCCATTTGTCTAAGAGAAAGAAGAAATGTGCACTTTTAAGAATAGTAAGGGTACATTTCAAAAGGACATCCTGGGATTTAGATGGAGAACATCCATTATCATCAATGGGAGCTGAGAGGCTCTCTCTCAATGTGCATCTTTGAAAATACACCCTTTTTGTGGAAGAGGTACAAAGAGTGCTGTATTGATCTTTTCTTTTTCTTTTTTCCAGGAACTGCAGTAACCAAAGACATGTAAACAAGATTTACTTATGGCCTCTCATAATTCCGTAAGCACAAACCTTTAAAAAAGAGTTCTAAGAAATTGTTAATTAAGTCACACCATCAAGCTCATATATCACTAATAATTATGAAGCCCTTTTAAAGGTTCTTTTGAATTGAGCACCTTACCAAGATGCACTATAACAAAAACATGGTCACAATGAAGAAGGGGAAATGTGGGTACTAAAATTTCAGAGAAGAAGGGATTCAAATGTTTTAAACATTCTTTCTCCAAAGATGAAAGCTTCTTTTATAGTGCAAATATTTCTTAATTAAAACGCCACATTTAATAATCATGTTAGATGAGTTTGCTTGCATTGAGACTAGCCTAAGGATAGCTGCACTGTGTATTCTTCTCTTATAGTACCAGAAATTTATGAGGACGGCTGAAAAGTTCACAGCTGAAATCCAAAATCAAAACCAACTCCATTCTTCAGACTGAGAATGTTTTAGTCACTCATTGTACAATACACTGTCAAGAACCTATTTCTCTGCACCGTACAATAATTGTGGCACAATCTTCTTTTGAAATACCTCAACTGAGAGGGCAACTAAACTCCCCCCCCCAAAAAAAAAAACAACTCTGGAAAACCATAATAAAGAGTGAATAGAGTGAGAGGATTTCAATTTAGCTGTGAGTAGTTGTGGTGTCCAGGACAGTTTTGAATTAAAACCCAAGCCCAGGTACTTATAATAGCATTGCTGTTCAATAGGTTTATTGTCCAAATTCCATCCGTGAGGTTTTCTCTTCTTCCCCCAAATCACCACTTTAGTTTTAGAATGGTTGATTGTTAATTGCTCTTTTGTGCAAAAGACATTCAACTTCCTCAAAAGTCTCCCAATTAAGGTAGACCCTTATGAAACAATTACCAGAACTAAAGGTCTTCACCTCCTACTTTCCCCTACATTTCCTCCCCAGCCAGATATTTTCCGAACAGTCTCAAACTACACCCAGGGTGGGTGGGGGGAATCTGTGCCTGTTGTTTGGTTACACACATAGGCTTCCATGTCCTTGGAAGACAGTGAGGGAGAGGAGCTTCGTACAAGCTCCTGGGACACGTCATCAGCTGAGTCTGAACTGCTTACTGTCCTTGGCTCTTCTTGCTCTCTGAAGCCTGTTGCCTCTTCATCATCCAACCATCCCTCCCTCCCTCCCCCCCTCTGACCTATCCTCAGTGTCACCACCATTCCCCAGGCTCTGAACCTTCTTCCACTGACACTTCCCTAGGGGATTCCTCAACTAGTTCTTCCCACTATTCCTCTTCATCCAGCCAGTCCCAGATACCAGCTCCCTGTGCCATCACCGCCCTAATTTTTGGAAGGCTCCTTCAAATTCTGGAGCAGATAGTGGGGCAGGCTTGGGGGCGGGGGGAGGAAAATAGATAACCATATTCTCCTCTCTCCCATTAGCAGATGATAAGAGTGCAATTTTCACAAGCCATACTGTGTTCATTGTATCTTAAGTGGGGATGTAGGAAGACACTGTTTTCCTTTCCACCCTGTACTCATCACATGCTACGCTGCTTTCATTCTGCTGCAGTTCACCTGCAATTTTCATCCCCCTGTCCACTGTGGCAAAATTGCATGACTTCCATAATTTATGCGCATAATTACATAAATAACATTGCTATTACACCCCATTCATTCCAATGTAAAGGAAACAGTGCTAATGAGTGGGAGTGGGGATGGAGCATAACCATTTATGTATCGATTGCAGACTGAAAGCAGCAACAGCAGTGAATGCCAATCATTTGCTGGATCGATCTTCACTGTAGATATAGACGAAAAAGCAAACATTGGCAATTTAGGCTCCAATTTCCATTTTGGGTGGACTTCTCTGAAATCCCTAATCTTAATAGTGTTAACGGTGTCTCAAGTTCTGAGTTTTTCATATTCCGAGTTCTCTACAATATACAAATGTAGCTTGCTTCAGGATTCCCGAGTTACTGAAGGGAAGATCAAGGATGGCATTTCTTCACTGAGCGCTTGGATTATAAGTAAGTGATTGGACTTTTTTGTTTTTAAAACTTAGTTTATTCAACACTGTATGGCAGGCAATTACAAAATATCAATAACCAGCTCTTATTGCAGCTTGGTAAATGACAAAGGTCACTAGTTAGAATTTCCCCAGGTAAAGAAATGGTAAATGTCACATTTACACTCAAATAACTATACGAGGAAGACAGTGGCAATGGGCCAATTCTCCTGCATTTTGGATATGTGCATTTTTTTCATTGCTCAAACATGTGGCAGAGTATATGAAGTGAGTGAGTGAGTGAGTGTGTAAGCAAGAGGGTGCATGTATTTTAAAAAATCATTGTCAAAGTAAAATGCCAATGGGATGCACTGTAATAAAGCTTCAAACACACACATCCTAAAGCCCCAACAACAATGGTGAACATTGCTGAGCACACACACAAAAGTTATGAAAATATATATAAAGCATCCAAACAGGTCCATCCCCAAATCCGCAACAGAGGTATAAAATTTCCCAGAGAACTTTAAATTGTTTTCTCTCTTCCTTCCTCTGCTACTGGCATGTGTTAGTATGCTGCGGGTCGGTAACTTAACATCACACAATACATCCAGCTAATGAGATTGCAGGAGCATTGTGCCTCTCCATCATTTTCTTATCAGTGACAGCCAGTCCATTAAAAGCTGTAACCCTGAGAAGTGAACTACAGTCCTTAACTTTTGCATTCTGAAAATGGTCTTCCCTTGGCTGTTAATAGATAAGATGGATGCAGGATTCTGTGACAGTTCAGGACACTCGCCCTCCAAGAACTGTCCTGAAACCAACAACAGGCTTATTATCTTCTGTTAGAATGGATCTTTCCCCCATCGCCCAAGATCTACTAAATTCTTTGTTACTTCTGCAAGATCTGGTCTTATCTAGCATTAGTCCCGCCTGTTGTGGATCCTAAAGACTTATTTTAATTTGTTGGGGGTTTTTTAATAGCAACCTTATCAATAAATGCAGACCTGAAAATATATTTCTCTTCTCTGCACTATATATGCATAAACAATGCAGCTACTAAAACCCAATATTCAGGAACCGATTTATTCTAATGCAAGACCCATGATTCATTTAGGTCTGGCCTGCACAACATTTGAGCTTCCAACACACCCACTGTTTATTGTCCCCTCCCAGATGCTTGACAACCTCATAGTTTCAGAAGCCTCGGGTAGGCAAGAAAAATAGGAGGGTTATCAATCACTTGGTTGACCACCGTACATGGTTAGCAGGCTACATTGAGCTTAGAGGGCCACAGCTTGTGCAAGCTTGACTTAGGGACCAATCCTATGCACAAGAAGCTGATGTTAAGCAAACCAGTGAAAATTCAGCCAGCATAAAGTTACATCAGATTCAAACCCTGTTCAGGAGCTCTGATGAAAACTGGCAGATGGAAAACAAGCCTATTAAGTAGTGGTTTATGTTGGGTTGCCAGCCCACCTGGCTGAGCTGTAACGGATTTAGAATCCAGTCCTTCCTATCTGGTTCTGTACCCACCAAGCCCCCTGAGTACCCATTTTGGGGGATTTACATTGCAGCTGAGCCAGGAAGAGCAAGTTCTGTTGGTTTATCTTTTTCTGAGCCAGGTTTGGAGACTTAATGCTGGTTGAGCTGGGACTCAGCTGACTGAGCCAGAATTCCACTGCAACCTATGCTGTTCATTCTTGCTATAGGATTTTCCCCTAGTCCAGAGTTTCTCAAACTTGGGTCTCCAGCTGGTATTGGACTGCAATTCCCATCAACCCTGACCACTGGTCCTGCTAGCTAGGGATGATGGGAGTTGTAGTCCAAAACCATCTGGAGGCTTTGGATAAGAAATGTAAAGAATTTGGTAAAATGTTTATCTATTTTATCTGAAGGAATATGCCCATTATTATAATCATTCTCACTTTATTACGCTGTTCCTTTGCTTTTGTTATTGATTGGTTCTGTAGTTTGAATTCTATTATTTCAGTGATAGTGCACCTTGTGCTATTTTTGTAACCTGCCCTGGTAGCATTTGGTGACATGTGGGCTATTAATTAGTACGTTCCCACAGGGTTGGGACATGTCTGTTTATATGACTTTGTGAAACCTCATGTACATTGACAGTTCAATAATTCTGACAACAGTGGTAATTATATTAATGATGACAATAACAATGTGATAATGATGATAACATGATAATAGTAATAATAACAAAGATATTCCTCCAAATAAAATGGATAATGATTTTACGAAACTACTTAGATGTCTTCTCCAACATATCCTGAAAGCTCAGGTCAACTTGCAATAATAACAGTCCTGTGATTTTTGTTGTATGGACAAACAGTGGACTGTTATAAGCCACTTCATCACTGTCATAGAGGAACAGAGAGGATCTGCAGTACTGAAACACAACTTTAAGTCTATCTTTTTTAAAGGAACCAATTTTGTTCTGAAGTACTTTTGAGATTTTGTCTGTGGTATCACTTTGAGAGCTCCCCTTTCTGTTTCTTTTACTGTTTTCCTTTTGAAAAAGAGAAACCCTTCAAGTCAACATTTTCTAACACACAAAGGCCTTTTCAAAACCTCTGGTTAAATGTATCAAGCTAAACCTCCATTAAATAAAAATAAAAATGTGAGAATTCACCTGGCAAAGAATCCACAAAATGATATTTGCAATCCTCTACACATTTTTTGTGTGGAGTAAGGCTCATATTATTCAGCGGGACTTACATTTGACTAAATATGCATGAGATTGGGCTGCAAGCTAGGTATATGTCAAAATCATCTGCTCACATTCATCCCCTTTCTTTCCCCTTTGCCTCACCCAGAGGGCGACTCACCAATTGCATACCTTCCAACATTTCTCCAATGAAAATCTGGATGTCCCATTCCATAATGATAACTTTAATATTCATACCTCACACATCTTACTGGGTTGCCCCAGCCACTCTGGGCAGCTTCCAACATATATAAAAACATAATAAAACATAAAAACATAAAAAACCTTCCCTATACAGGATTGACTTCAGATGGCTTAGGAGTCGGATAACTCCATACCCTCAAACATTTTTCCAATGAAAGCAGGGACCTCCTAAGGAAAATTGGGACATTCCTGGATCAAATCAGAAACCGGGATGGCTTCTCTAAATCAGGGATGCCGCTGGAAATTAGGGACACTTGGAAGGTCTGCCAGTGAAGCAAGGTGAGACTGTTACCTCAGATGGAAGAAACGAGACTGAGGAACACGCCACTTGCCACCTCCTCCACTGCTACAAGGGTGTTTTGCCTCAAGCGGTAAAATGCCCTGGCTTCACCCTTCCTTGTCCTTCCTTTGTTCTTTCCCTATCTAATGAAAATTAAGGTTGTAAGCTCCTTGAGGCAGAGACCTCTCTCTCCTGTTATCCTTCCTAGTATTATATACTATATATTATATATTATATACTTTCTAGTATTATATACATCAACAGCACGTTTAGTGACAACTTTAATCTTTGGTTTATTTTTATTTATTTTTTGTAAATCACATAAAGGTTCTGTTTACATTCGGATTGTATATACATTTTGTTGAACATAAAATAGATAAGAATAAATAGTGATAAATAAAGAGTGGTTATTCACCTCCCAGAGCTAGAATTTCCAGAGTAATTTAACCATCAATCCCTCTTCTGAGAAATGTAGATCTGGGAATGCGGAGAGGCTCTCCTAATGATTCTCAGCACCCTTAACAAGCTACAGCTCCCAGAATCCTTCATGGGAAGCCATGACTGTTTAAAATGCTATCATACTGCTTTACATGTATTGTGTGAATGTGGCCTTGCCTCGGGATTAGAGAAGGTTCTTGCCTCACCCTTATATTCCATATAAATTCCTACTGTAAGCGAAGCAAGTTTTGCCAACAATAGCTGCTACAGTATTTCTTCTACTTTATTACCACTGGCAACCTCAGGGTAATTAGCTAATTAATATGGTAATAATATTAGAAGGGGGGGACCATCAGATGTGGTATTAATTAGTCATATCAAATCCTCCTTGTTTAATGAGAAATTTTATGGCCCAAGAGAAAGGAAAATTAAATGAAGGTTTAAAGGACTGGTTAGTAAATAGTTCTGTTTGAGCTGAAACAATATTCTTTGTTTATGAAAAAAGAAAAGCAATCTGAATGATGCCAACTTGATGTGTGCAGTTGTAATAGTTCTGTACTGATGAGAATCTGGAATGAAAGTGCTCTCTTGGCACTGCATGAAATGCAGAGATCTTCTAAAGGAGCCAGTTTACTTAACTGAAGTAAAAACTGATTGATAGTTTACCTCTCTTTGAATGCATAAATTCTTTCTGATGTGGAAATTAACACATCATATTGCCAATCTTCCCCCCCCCCCTTTTTTTCTTTTTTAAACCGGTATTTAAGAAGCAGTCAGCCACAAAGGTCTGGGTATGATAAACAAAGTAGGTTGCTCTTTAAAATAAAAAATAAAAATGAGTGTGATTATATCCCTGTTATTGTGCTTGTAAAAGTAGCAACATTATTAAAATTTGTAGCATCTGGAAAGGTTATTTTTGCTAAAACCCTGGTGCCCTGGTCCTCGTAAACTGGTCATGATCCAATGAGCTGCAAACAAGCATTATGAGGTGTATAAAATTCTGCACAGTGTAGAGAAAGCGGTAGAGAGAAGTTTTTCTCCCTCTCAACGCTAGAATTTATGGACGTCAAATGAAGTGAAATGTTGGAAGATTCGGGACAGACTAAATAAAGTACCTATTCATATAGCATGTGAGTAAACTATGGCATTTGTTCTCTGTAGAGGTACCAATGGTCACCAACTTTCATGGCTTTTAAAGGGGATCAAATGAATTCATGAAAGACAAGGCTGTCATTGGCTACTAGCAATGGCAGAGGCAGTACGGCTCTGAATAACAGCTGCAGGAAATCAGAAATGGGCAGACTTCTGGGTGCTCAGGTCAGTCTTTTGGACTTCACATAGGAATAATATGTTATATTATTAACCTGGGTACATACCTTTGATATAAAGGTAAAGGTAAGGTAAAGGACCCCTGGATGGTTAAGTCCAGTCAAAGATTACTATGGGGTGTGGTGCTCATCTCGCTTTCAGGCCGAGGGAGCCGGTGTTTGTCCACAGACACCTTTCCGGGTCATGTGGCCAGCATGGCTAAACCGCTTCTTGTGCAACAGAACACCATGATGGATGCCAGAGCTCACAGAAATGCTGTTTGTCTTCCTGCCGCAACAGTACCGATTTATCTACTTGCACTGGTATGCTTTCAAACTGCTAAACTGGCAGAAGCTGAGACAGAGCAATGGGAGCTCATCCCATTGCGTGGATTTGAACTGCCAACCTTCTGATCTACAAGCCCAAGAGGCTCAGTGGTTTCGACTACAGCGCCGCCCGCATCCTGTACCTTTGATGTACTGAAGAGTGTACTAGATGCTTCAAGCCAAACCAAAATAAAATTTCTTCATGAAGAAAGCTATGTATTAGGAAGATTGTCATTCTTAATGGATTGCCTCTGTATCCAAAGCTATAGTTTAATATGTTGCATGTCTACCCAACAGTGAGGGCTACTGAGTTTTTTCTATGGGACTTGTTCTCAGGTCAGTATATAAAGGGCTGCAGCCTAAGTTAGTTGACTTTCTTGACTAAATTCTCTAATTGTCATTAGTGACTAAATTAATAGCCATGATAGCTAGCTATTCCCTAACTGTTATCAAAGGGAAATAAAGCAATTTGCTCCATTCAGTCTCTTGTTTGTTTGTTTGTTTGTTTGTTTGTTTAGTTAGATGTTCCCTTTCCAAATAATGCTCAGGCTGTTTACAAAAAGAAAAGAAAAGACAAAATATAATGGTAGAACAGAAATTCAATTTTTAAAAGAATCTACAATATCTTAATATATAGAACGTTGTAATAAACAAAACAATTCATCCAATTACAGTAGCCCCCCACCCAAACAATCCTCACCTGTCAATGTTAATCTCACAAGAAATCAATGAACATAGCTGTCAACTTTTCCCTTTTTTAAAGGGAAATTCCCTTATTCCGAATAGGATTCCTCGCAAGAAAAGGGTAAAGTTGACAGCTATGTCAATGAATGGCAGCTCATGAGTCAAAAACAAATTTTGTAGTTGAAATCAGCCGGCGTTTCTATTATAACAAAAGAAAAACTAAACACCCCACAGTTTTCATTACATTATGAAATGAATATGACACCATCCACCCGTTTGGGGAACTGATGTATTCAAGTCAGTGGTCCATATTTTTTTAAAAAGTCACATTGGTGATAGTCTGCTGTGGTTTCTGCCATAGGTGCCTTCAGGACCTTCTCCATGAAATTTGGGATGCTAACATGAGCCTGATCACAGAATCTTACAGATCTCCTTGTGACCATGCTGCTCTAGGCTAATTTTGGAGTTCTCAGCTATTAGCTTTGTATTTTTTTGATCCAGCTATGCATTTCCCACTTTAAAGACTGCTTTATGTTGACATTTCAGATGCTAGGGTCAGTGCAAAAATGTGTTTTATTTTAGTCTGGGAGAGAAAAGGCCTAGAATGCCAAACAGTGCAGAACTTACAATGCATGCTTTCGGCAAGCACAACAACAACATAAAACTTGGTGCTGCAACAGATTCCCCCCACCTCAGTTGTTTCAAAGTGACACAACCCCCTTAGTTCTGTGTCTGAAGAATTTCAATCAAACCAAGGAGCTCAGCCAATCCATGACATACATGGGGATTTTGTGATAGATGGGAAGTCTAACATCTCATAAACCGCTAAGTCCAGAAATGAAATATTTCATTCAGCAGGATCCCAACATACTTTGGGCAGGGAGAATAAAGTTCTAACTATAGCAAATCAAAAGATTTAGGGCTCCTTTCAAGTGGAAGACAGGAGACAGAGGAAAGCTAAGGCTCCCCAACTGAGAATATGCCTCTCAGCAGTGCAGACAGCAAAAACAGACTTGTGAATTCATAGGAAGAGTGGTGTTTATTTTCTAATTTGTTTGTTTATAATGCCAATTCTCCCTATCTGCAAAGTATTACAGCAGGCAACTATATCTAGGGGAGTGAGGGTTACGATATATATATTTAAAAATCTTGAAAATAGGAGTGGAGAACCTGTGGCCCTCCACACTACAACTTTGATCAGCCCCATCCAGCATTGCCAGTGGCTGATATGATGAGTTTTGTAGTCCAATATAATTTGGAGAGCCATCAGTTCTCCATTTCTCTACTAAATAAGGGTGTGTGTTTTCATCTGGAACTCACTGGAACTCAGTTCCATCACCTCTCAGGTGGGCACCATTGCCATTATAAGAGAACAAGGGAGGCGTTTGTGAGTTCCAGCACCTCTATTTCTAGAAAAACAGCACTGACTAAATGAACCACCTGATTACTTCCAGTGACAAAATACTTGCCGGATGGCCTAGAGCAGTGGTTCCCAACCTTTTTTTGGTCATGCCCCACCTAAGCATCTCTAAAATCCTGATTTCCCCCTCCCCTGTGACATATAATTCTTAGTATTCAAAAAGTGAACTCCTATTCACATGGAGGAAACCTAAAAGGCCACTAACTTGCTCTAACTCATTCTCAAATTGCCCCCCCCTTAAAAATCAAATTGCCCCCTGTGGGGTAGGTCCCCCATGTTGAGAACCCTGGGCCTAGAGAAAAGGATTTCCAAGCCTGCCTTTATTGTTTAGAGTTGGTGAATAGAGGATACTTCCACACTGAAGCTGCTCTTGGCTGACTAATTATGAGGGATAAAAAAGGAAGCTATCTGAGATACACAGACTGAAAGCAGTTCAGCAGTTCAGCATGTCAGAAGCCATGGGCTGAAGTGGACTTGTTTCAAATGAACCCTAAGATTTATCCCAATTTCTTGGACAACACACCAAACTAGGATTAATCAAAATGGGAGCAAACGCTTCAGAGCTCCTCCTTGATCCTGAAAGTGGTGGTGGACTTTGGGGTCTCAAATTTCAGTGGTGTCCTGTGGGACTCCAAAACATGGAGCCCCCCCTCTCTCTCAAACACACGCTATTCTAAATCATAGTTGTGGTGTCCCTGGCAGTGTTCCTGAGGCTCTGCACTTGGAGGGAATAGCTGGCTGGAACCCTAAACAGAAGCAGCAGACAGCACTGCAACATTTTGTTGCTGGTCCCATTTGTGACTTACCACATATGAAGTCCCCACTTTGAAGCACTTACCATATAGAAATCCTCCTCCTCCTTTTGGGCTCACAATTGTAAAAGCATGAGACAAAAGGAGCTGGAAGGAAAGAGGAAACTTTGCACAATCTGGAAGAGAGTGAAAGAAGGAAAGAGTGGTAAAGGAATTAAAAAAACAACAACAAAAAACCTGAGAATAGGTGTGCAGGGAGAAGAAGGGCAGCAGGCCTATGGCCAGTGCTGAAAGGAAGAGGAATAGAAGCCTGTGAGGAGGCCTGCTCCTGGTGATATTCTGACATGGTTAATGGGCACATTGATACTAAAAAAACTCAAAGAGACATGATCTACCCAACATTAAACCATTTTACATCGTTCTGATATCAGAGGGAGAGAGTTCAGCACGTGCTTTTAATGAAGGAAACTAAAAGGTACTGAACTTTGGCTTGATCACGAAAATAGCCAATGGCGGTGTTACAACTGGAGCACTAAGCTAAAAGTAGCTGCCTTTTTAACTACAATTAGAATTCTCTTTGTCCTCAGGAATTATAGGCTACAATGAATTCTCTAATCCTATAAAAAGAAAACTTTAATAATGGGGATGCCGTTGGAAAGGAAATAGTGGAAGGAACCGTTTTTGCTCTCCACTCCAGCGCTACTGAAAACTATAACGCAAACCAGCAAAAGTGTTTTCAGAGAGCAGGCAAATTGTATAAGTCAGTCTCTCATGCATAGATTTCAACCAGTCATCGGCTTAGAAAATGACAGCAGCCTTCCTGTAAGCGAAAAACTATGTCTTGTAAATGTGGCGATTGAGCAGAAACATTTCTTTTCTACACCGCTGGTGCCTCCTCTTATTCCTAAAGAGTAAATGTGATTCTAACACAGTCCCGTGGCTGTTCAGTTAAAAGTAGATCCCATTCTTTTCAGTGGGGCTTTGCGTGGACAGGTGGAGTCCCCCCAACCCCAGGTGACCCCTGAGCAGAATAATGACTCAAGACAATGTGCTATGGGATTAAAATTGGCCACAACTTTATTCAGTTTCAGATGTAGGGAGACCTTGGCTCAGGTATTGGGCGTTTATCCTTCCCAGTGCCCAGCCAGGGATCTGGGAGACATCAGGGTTATCCAGAATGTGTGGGGATTGGGCTGGCTCTGGAGAACATATATTTAAGCAGAGAGCCCACCCACCCATTTCGCCGCCGTCACAGGGGAGAGCAATGACAACCTCTCGGTGTATGGCCAATGCCTCCCCTCAAGACCCCTTTAACGGGGAACCCTGATATCATCGCCGTGAGGGGGGCGTGGGTCACCGCTTCATGTCCCCCCCCCCCATTCAGGAAGATAGACTAAAGGATTTTGCCCAAGGCCTGAAACCGCCAAAGTTGTGACATTTTGCTACAGGAAAAGCAAAACCTGCCAATGCAGGAAAATTCCTTTCCGGCCCTTCAACAGAGACCATGACGTAGCAGCACCCATGTACCTGTGGAGAAGAGGTTAACCTGCAAAAGAAGGCTTGACTGAGGGTGGTTAGGGTGGGAGAAGCTCTGGAGCCAACTGACGCTTTGTAGGTAAGATTCACCTTCTGTTGTGTTGGCAGGGCAGTCCCTCTCCCTACCTGGCCGATCCCCTGGCAACACCTCCCCAGGCGGGATTGGGCAATCAGCTGAGGTAGGTGGAGACCTCCAGGTATCCAGCCTGGGGAGGGCAAAGCCAGCCCGTACTTCCGGGAGCCACACTGGGATCCGGGGGGGCTGAGTGTGACCACGCAAAAGGCACCCCCATTTGATGTGGGGAGTGGTCATTATCCCTAATAAATGTGTGTGTATGTTTAGGATTGCAGCCATACTTTGCCCTGAAATTTGTTCTTTATATAACACTTAAGCTTTAGCTGATTTTAAGTATGCTTTTTATTCTTTCTGGAGCTCAAAACAAGGTAAATCTATTTCTGAGGAAAGAAATAAACTGAAGGCTACATTTAGTGTAGTCATTGGGTGGACAGGCTGCAAACTAATGGGGCAATACTCTACATATCTTCTCGAAAGGAAATCCTGTTCAGTTCAATAGATTTCATTACTAGTATAAGATTTTAGCCTATATTTAGCTCAGTCTGCAATCCTGTGCTATTTACCTGGCAGTAATTCCCATTGAACTTAATGGGTTGTGTATAAGAGTGTACTTTTAGTTCCTACGTGAGTTTAATTACGATTTCACAGTGATTACAATGGGACATAATACAATTAATTTATCCTGTCCATTGATTTGGGGCCAGCCAATTTAGCCCACAACGTCGCTTTATTTGTCATTTCATATGTTGTGTTTGTGTGTGTACAGTTTGGTTGTAAGAAAAAAACCTCAAAAGCAGTTTCCAAAAAAGAAAAGAAAAAGAAGTTACTGTAGGTCAATGCCTTTTGACAGTTTACAAAGAAAAGTACTTTTCAGAATAAAATCTCTCCTCTTACTATTTCTTTTTGTCCCCCTACCAGAAGGTATCACTGTCATTCTAATCATGCACTTTTTAAAAAGCATTTCCCCCTTCTTCGTTACATATTTCTAAAAGCAGATGGGAAACAGTTTCCATCAGCCCAACGATGTTTTAAGAAGGTGACTCCTATACTGAGCAGGGCCAAACCTAGAATAACCAAGCAGAAGCAATTTTTAATCCCCCACCTCCTGTTCAGGATATTCATTCTAGACTGTATGCAAAAACCCATGCATGATTCATGAAGAGTATTTATACAGTATGTAAATGGTATGTAAATGTGTCCCCTGTATGGAGACAAAAATCACTGATGCTGAAGGAGACTTTGTCTTCTCCAGGTGAAAGGGAAATTTTCTAAGTGCAGCAAACTTCAGCTGCCAAATATTGGTCCTGCAATTTTGATATAATTTGCAAATAAATATGTTTTTCCCAGTGGAAAGCAATGGAATATATTGCACTAGTTAAAAGCCTTTTTACTGAGTGGGGGTGGATTTTGGCACATGCATGCAAGCATATAAATCCACATGTAAGCACACACTAAGGTATCATGCGATGTGCAATCTGTCATTTCACATACTGCAACTGATGAATATACAGTGGTACCTTGGGTTACATACGCTTCAGGTTACAGACTCTGCTAACCCAGAAATAGTGCTTCAGGTTAAGAACTTTGCTTCAGGATGAGAACAGAAATATTGCTCCGGCGGCGCGGCAGCAGCAGGAGGCCCCATTAGCTAAAGTGGTGCCTCAGGTCAAGAACAGTTTCAGGTTAAGTACGGACATCCAGAACGAATTGAGCACTTAACCCGAAGTACCACTGTATTATTACACATTATTCTGCTAAATAGTGGACCATAGAGCTCTTTAACTCATGCAACAGCAACACTGCCAGCACAGCCTTCCTAGCTGACTGCAAAGCCCAGGCAAGATCATTTTGAGAGAAATGCTCCTTCAGTTACCTGGGTATTAAGCCATTTAGAGCTTTCTACATTAATACCAGCATCTCAGATTAGGCCCAGAATTTGAATATACTCTCTAAAAAAGTTGGGCTAGCACGGAAGCAGCAATCTTTACTGTGCCAGGTCCAACCATTTTTATCTTCTCTTTATTGTGAAATCTTTTACAGTATGAAGCAATTTAGACATTTAAAAAATAAATAGTATAGTTAATTCCAGTGTGCCAGTGTGGTGTAGTGGTTAAGAGCGGTAGTCTCCTTATCTGGGGAACCGGGTTCGCGTCTCTGCTCCTCCACATGCAGCTGCTGGGTGACCTTGGGCCAGTTACACTTCTTTGAAGTCTCTCAGCGCCACTCACCTCACAGAGTGTTTGTTGTGGGGGAGGAAGGGAAAGGAGAATGTTAGCCGCTTTGAGACTCCTTAAAGGGGGTGAAAGGCGGGATATCAAATCCAAACTCTTCTTCTTCTTCTTCTTAATTCATTGAACTATGGCTGATTGCCCCCAATCCCTTGATATCTTCTGAGGTGGAGGAAAGTTTGAACCTATGAATCCAAGTCCTGTAGCTGAGGGAAACTGAACCTTGATGAATGGATGTGGCTCAACGGTAGAGCAGATTTATTGCATGTGGAAGGTCCCTGATTCAACCCCTGGCGTATCCAGGTAGGGCTAGCAGAGAACCCTACCTGAAGCCCTGGAGGACAGCTGCCAATCAGTGTAGACAATACTGATCTAGGGGGACCAATGGCCTAACTTACAACAACAAATCTTTATTATGGTCGTAGACCAGCATAAGGAAGGAGGGGTACAAGCATTTAAAATCTAAAAAATGTTTTAAAAAACTAAAAGGAATTAAAACAGAAAATATGTATAAAAGTCTATAAGAATCCAAAAGAAGCTAAGAGAGTCTAAAATAAGGATTAAGAACATTAGACAAGAGTGGAAGAGCATAAAAGGTTAGTATATATAAAACTATAGCTATCAGTATACAGAGCACTCTAATACGAGTGCTCATTATATCTAGTTTGTGGCATGGGTCATCATCTGAGAAATTCTAAGTGCTGCTGTGCAGTATCTAGCAATGTTGTATGTTGTAGCAGGGTTGGTATCTGAAAGCAGCCGGGAGGTATAAAATTGTCCTGTGCACCCATGCAGTGATAGTAAGATGAGGCTAGTACAAATGTCTCTGTAATAAAGACACTGGAGAAGCACATGCTCTGTTCTTTCTATTTGTCCAGAGTCACTGGGGTGTTGTCTCTCCCTGTAAGCAATCTTCTTTTATCGGCCTTCAAGGACAGCCGAGGGGAGGGCATGGCATTGAGCCAAGGTGAAGGCCCTCCGTTGCTTAGGGACTTTGAGTTTAGCTAGATATGCCTAAAGGGAGGCAGAGTACCTGAGGGAGTCATTGGAAATAAAAGTTGGGGTCCTGGCTAGATCCAAATGGCGCTTAGTGTCTGCAACTTGTTGTTTTATGAGAAATTTAGCCTGTTCGTATCCCATGCTGAGTAGAAAACCTGGAGAGAAGCCCAGGGTTGAGATTTTAGTTGCCATAGCCTGTTTCCATGTGGATTGAAAATCATCATTCTTAGCGGGGCAAGGCCAAGGGGAAATAAAGATAGTCTGAGCCAGTAGTTGAGTATGGTCACCCACACTCTAGACTTCACTTTTATGAAACCTGTCTCTAGCCTCAGGATGGCATTAGAGAGACATTTTGGGACTTGAAGAGCTGATCATAGAAATTTGGATTGTATAAGTTTGAGGGGTGCAAAATTGGAGAAGGGGCCCAGCTAGGCACCATGGAGAAGTTATGGCTTAACTTAGTATAAAGGTACCTTCCTATATTCTTATGTTGCTTCACCAGCAATTTGGAAGTCTCTGTGGTTCTCTCATTCCATTCTTTATTAAAGCAAGGGTTGCCATATTTCAAGAAGTAAAAATCCAGACACCCCTAAAGCTGTTCAGCTTTTTTTTTTAGGAAATCCCGAGCTTTTTTAACAAAAATAGAAAATAATAATTATTATTGGTTTACTTGCTGAAGAAACCGCCGCCTTCTAGAAATTACCCCTGGACGTCACTTCCACGTTTGAAATCCCAGTAACGTCCGGGAAATCCTGGCTGTATGGCAGCCCTATTAAAACACTTCTTTCCACTGTAGACTTGAAAGTATGGGGGGAATGATATCTTTCCAGCTCCTGTGCTCTGGGCATATGCAAAAGATTACAGCCCTACAAGTCCTGCACGTAAAAATTCACATCATGCCTTTAAACTTCTTCAGTGGCTCAGCTCAACGATAACTTGATAATAAACGGCTTCTTGCAAAGGGCAGAGCATTAGCAAAAGTTTACTTTGAGGCCTTTAGAATTCTCCTCTCCTTTCTCTTGCTCTGGATCCTCCGGGGACGTAATCCCTTAAAATGTAGCTCATCCTCAATTAGCAGGAAGAACATATGTACATTCTCCATTAAAATCCCCAGGTATCGTACGATGCAGTTCACTTCAGCTTTTACAGTTAATTAAAGCTCCGTACCCATTTTCTGATACTCCAGCTGGCTGTGGAGAGTTTTAAAGCAGGAAACACTTTAGCGATTAGACTGCTGAAAAGCTTGATAATAAACATTAATGGTCACACGACTTTATTCTTGTTCATCCGCAGTTACAAAAAGTGCCTTGCCATTAACTTAATTTTCGTCACAACAGGATAGGTTTGAGTCGGAAACGAGGTGGCCAACACGCTTGCCGGCATTAGAAGAGACTTCATTAAGCAGCATTTATTGGAACCACCAGAAATATTATTTGGTGTACGGTGGACAGCTAGGAATTCAGAGAATGTCCTAGAGAAAATGAGGCATCTTTCCACTGGGAGACCCTTGCAATCACAGCAGGAAGCTCATCCATTCGTACTGCAGCTGAAGAACTAAATCAGGGTGTTGAATAAGGAAGGTGCAGGCTGTAGCGTATACAGACTAGTGAGCTGTCTTGAGAAATAGCTTGCACAAAGATAAGATTTCGTGAATTTTGAATCATTGTTCTCATATAACACCCTTCTGCTAGGTCAGCAACCACAATTTTGGGACTAGAAGAGGTCTTCTAACAAATGGAGATGTCTGGAACAAATAAATATAGGTGTAGGCTTTATTTATTTTTTAAGTCTTAATTTTACTCTATTTATCTCCATTATTTGTATTTCACAGCTTCTGCTGTCTATGAGTGTGGGCAAGTTAAGCTAGAGGAATTCTCTCCATCTTTGCTTCTAGAAACTCAAGATATTATTGCAGAAGAGGGTGGCCATATGTCCTCTTGTTGAAGTAGTGTCTGAGTCATGTCTCTTTTCAAGATAAAGAACCCTAAGAAGGAAGAGTAGGGCCCTTCGAGTTTCCCATCAACAGCTAGAGACCCCACCCCAGACTGAGCAGACACACAGTCTTCCCCACTATGGCAAGACATATTGTACATACATTGAAATCATAATCATTATTTTTAAGTTTGCATCTTACCATATAAATTAGCATAGGCAAACTTTATGGAAATTTGTCTGTGGCGAAGGATTTCTTCTTCTGCAGCATGAAACAGCATGTCCAAATCTGCTCCGTAAAACATAAATTCTAAATATATTGTAAGATCTGGAAACATTTCAAGGGTTCTCCCTCCCAGAGACACACCTGCTCTTTGGGTTCCTATTCCTTCTCCTTTTTTCCAATTTCTCTCTAGGAGTGAGTGGAGTGGTGTCATGATGCCTGATGATGATGATGATAATGATAATTTATTTATACCCCACCCATCTGGTTGGGTTTCCCCAGCCACTCTTGGTGGCTCCCAACAGAATATTAAAAACACGATAAAACATTAAAAACTTCCCTAAACAGGGTTGCATTCAGATGTCTTCTAAAAATGAGATAGTTGTTTATTTCCTTGACATCTGGTGGGAGGGCGTTCCACAGAGCGGGTGCCACTACCGAGAAGGCCCTCTGCCTGGTTCCCTGTAACTTGGCTTCTAGCAGTGAGGGAACTGCCAGAAGATCCTTGGAGCTGGACCTCAGTGTCTGGGTTGAATGATGGGGGTGGAGACGCTCTTTCAGGTATACTGGGCCAAGGCTGTTAAGGGCTTTCAAGGTCAGCACCAGCACTTTGAATTATTCTTTGAAACATACTGGGAGTCAATGAAGGTCTTTCAGGGCCAGGGTTATATGGTCTCAGCGGCTGCTCCCAGTCACCAGTCTAGCTGCTGCATTCTGGATTAGTTGTGCTTTCCGGGTCACCTTCAAAGGTAGCCCCACGTAGAGCACATTGCAGTAGTCCAAGCGGGAGATAACTAGAGCATGCACCACTCTGGAGAGACAGTCTGCAGGCAGGTAGGGTCTCAGCCTGCATACCAGATGGACATTGGTGTCAAGATGTGCATGCTAGGATCCTGGGGTGGGAGGCATCAAAGATGGGGCTGTGCACCAGGGAAAACACTGGATTGGCTTTGCTGGTGTGCCTGCAAAGCCCCAACCTCACCACCACCCTCTCTCACCCCCACGTCATCCTAGTACATGCTAGCAATGCTGGTGTCAGGAGGCCAGCACCATCCAACTATGTCAGCTACTTCTATGACTCTTGTGAGTTTATTTCCAGTAATATTTAAGCAGCTTCTCTCTGCAGAGCTCTCTGGGACTTCATAATAGGACCTTCTTTGTGGTGACCCCCAGTCCCCCCCCCCGATGTTAGACTAGCACTGACATTAGTTATGTTTTCAGCACCAAGTAAAAATATTTCTTTTTCTGTCGACTTTCCCGCTGAACAGCTCAGGACAATCTATATGATAGCTGAAAGGTGGACCAGGCCAGATTTTATATAGTTATTGATTGCTGTCATTTTAATAGATTTTATGATCATTTTCATGTTTGTGTGTGTTGTTGCCCCTCTGAGATCATTTCGTAATGACAGGTAGGATACAAATGTTAGAAATAAATAGAATTTTTTTAAAAGAAACGAACCATAATTCACATAAACATTGTGAGGCAGTAGTAGGGTGCAGGAAAACTTAATTCAGCATCTAAATGCAATCAGTAATGAAAAAAAAATAATCTAGTTAGAGTGTTTACAAAATAATTAGCCTCCCGGTCTTATCTTTCATGCATTTCCCCCAGACAGTTTTTGTCCTTTGTTCTTTTGTTGTCTCTTGTCACATAATAATAAGAGCTTGGCAGAAGTGTAAAAAAGTTTGAAGCAACTATGTCAAGAAACATTGGACAGTTATTTACATATAATTGAACAGATAATAGTCCTCCCTAATTATACGCAACACAATCTAACCAAAGTTATATACTTTTCCGTTTGTTTCAGTAGGAGAGATGTTCAGCCTGATCCTGTGCATTTTTTACTTAGAAGTAAGTCCCACTGTGTCCTAGCAATACTCTTAGGAGAACAGCAATGGCTATGGGTTATACTCAATGTCAGTTATACTCAGAGTAGGTCCATTGAAATTAATGGACATGAGTTAGTAAGGTTCATTTGTGTTAATAGGTGTACTAAGCATTGGATACAACTCTATTTGGCAGCGTGGTGCATTGGTTAGGGTGTTGGACTAGGACCTAGAAGAAGATCAGGGTTCAAATCCCCACTGAACCTGGGCACAAGATGTTGGACATAATATAATGATGGCTGACTGGGAACAGTTATGGACCACAGGTATGAAGTTTACGGCATGTAATGCCTTAAGAGAGAATATTATGAAAATGATTTACAGGTGGTACATGACACCAGTCAAGCTTGCAAAAATCTATCATTTGCCCGATAATAAATGTTGGAAATGTAAAGAAACTGAAGGTACATTTTTTCACCTTTGGTGGACGTGCCCAAGGATTAAGGCCTTCTGGGAGATGATTTATAATGAAATGAAAAGGGTATTTAAATATACCTTCTTGAAGAAACCAGAGGCCTTTCTCCTGGGCATGGTCGGCCAAACAGTGCCAAAGAAGGACAGAACTTTATTTATGTATGCCACAACAGCAGCAAGAATACTTATTGCAAAGTATTTGAAGACACAAGATTTACCCACTCTGGAAGAATGGCAGATGAAGGTGATGGACTACATGGAACTGGCGGAAATGACTGGCAGAATCCGAGACCAGGGAGAAGAGTCGGTGGAAGAAGATTGGAAGAAATTTAAAGACTATTTACAGAAATACTGCAAAATTAATGAATGTTAGAATGATGTTAGAATGAAGTTAAGTGGTTTTAGTAGTAATGTTATAAAGGTGTATGTAAAAATGGATTGTTAACAGTTGAGAATTTAAAGCTATAATATATTAAGTTAAAGGATTAAGATAAAAAAAAGGGAAAGGGATTGCTGAATTAATTAATTGAACTGGAATACAAAAAAGGGAGGCGAGAGGAGGTCAGGGAAACAAGTAAATGAAATGTAAGGTATGGAAAGATTGATTTGTTTTTTAAGTTTTTTTTATTTTTTATGTATTTTGTATTTTCTCTTTTGTATTTTTCTTTTTTTATATATGTAACCTTTTTTGGGGAAACCTTAATAAATATCTTTAAAAAACAACAACAAATCCCCACTGAACCATGAAGCCCAATGGGTGACTTTCATCCAGTTACTGGCTCTCAGCTTAGCTGCCTAACTTAACCATGCATGTTTACTTAAAGCTCACTATGTTTAGCTGGGCTTTCTCCCAAGCAAATGTGTTTATGAGTGCAGCTCTTTTGGGGAATCAGTTCCATGGAACCCAGTGGAATTTACTTCTAAGTAAACATGCTGGAAGTTGTACTGCAAAGTCTCGCAATGCCCAGCAATTGAGTAACCGCTTGACATCTAAAATAGTCTTAAGCATTTCCATGAAAACCCCCTTTTCAAATGAAAAGGGAACACATGGCATTCCTATACATTCCACAGCTAAAAACATGTGTAGCTCAATCGTATGCACGCTTATCAAGAAGCAAGTTTAAATATGGGTTTAAATATGCATAGAATTGGTTTATTTGTTGGAAATAAAGCCCATCAGTTTCAGGAGAACTTACTGTCAATTGTAACCATACTGACAGTTTCAGGACAGTTTGAGACTTGCCAAAATATTCTCATCTGACTCGGAAGCTCATCCATATGTGCATTAGAATCTCTTGTTAGAGCTCCGTGTGCCACAGTAGTGATGGGTAAAATAAAATACAAGGGCATCACCTGGCCACAGTTCAACCTTTCTAAGAATAGGACCAAGCTGATGTTTTTTCATGAACATTTTCACCCAATGAGAAAAGCATCCTCTTTTCAACATTTCCCCCCCAGAGTGGGATGGTGCACATCACAGCAACACGGCTGCAATCCTCCTTTACCCCCCTGTGGCTCAAAGGTTTGTGGCACTGTGTGGGCACATTGTTGATGTGTCTGACAAACCACCCCCATCCCCATCTCCCTGTTAGAATTCCTGCTCCATGATTGGTGTCATGGAATTTTTGTCTTTCACATGGCGGTATATGTTTTGACTCCACAGAGTGGGAAGTGACAGAGACAGGATGTTTCTGTTACTGTGTTCTGTGAAGTGGGACTATTGTCCTTTGTTTTTCCCCTCCCTTTGCTGTCTGATGCTAGAGAGAGAGGGAGCCATGTCACAGTGCTCTGTGTGTGTTTATTTGTGAATAAAGTAGATTAGCCAAAATGCTGAGTTGCTGAGGTCTGTTACGCAACTGCACAAACTCTGCAGATCCGTAAGTGTGCCGGTGTCAGTTGGCATCAGTCGCTGTGATGTTCGGGCTGAAGAAAGCCTATGAAGCTCCTGAACGATCGACCAGGAGGGAGGGAACATGCCAGTTGGGTATGTGTCTCTGCCAGAGTCCTACTCGAGTTAGGCTGAACTCCTGACACTGCCTATTCAGCATGCCTGAAAAAGGCCTAGATGTGCTTATTGACATAGGCTTGCTTAGATTCACCACGGGATGGGAGGTTCTGATTTGGGCATACATATATTGTATGTGCAATGATCCTCTTCCCACATGTACTGAACATGTGGACATGTGCAGTGGGTGGTGGGTTGAGATGGATATGTTGTAAATGGATTTATCCACCGAATTTGGCAGTTGCGACCTGATTGAGCTTTCCTTGTCTCAGACACTTCTTGTCTCGAACACCCACTTATGTCTTAGCCACTTGTGTATTGTAGGCAGGGCTGGATTTAGGTTTGATGAGGCCCTAAGCTGCTAAAGATAATGGGGCCCTTTATATGTCCAGCTGTCCTCTGTCAACAACAAATTGTCACTGTTTTTTTGTGTTGAATTTCTTAAATTACTTACATCATAGGAGCCTACACAACACAAAATGCTGTTGCTGTATGTAGGTTTCATTTTATTTGTTTTTTACCTTATATTTTAGAAATGTACACCCAGTTGTTTTTTTCTTTAGTTTTTTTGGGGGGCCAAGAGAGTGGGGCCCTAAGCTATACCTTGTTTAGCTTATAAGTAAATCCAGCACTGATTGTAAGGTGTGTGTCTTTTTTAAAGATAGAACTAAAAAATTCTAATTATATACAAAAAAAACTTCCATATAATACTATATCACAGCAGCATAGTTTCTTATGGATTAATGCATGAATATTTGTTTATACTGATTGTATATTTATTATACTGGTTACTTTAGGAAACCTGGAATGAATGTGTGTGTGTGTGTGTGTGTGTGTGTGTGTAATATGCATATAACACTGTGTGTATAATGCATATAATGATGCACATCATTTGCAAGAATTGTTCATTAAAATACCCTCATTTCTCTTGAGACGGCTACTGTATTGGGGGTGGGGATTGAGGTCCACCCACACAGCCCTGATCTTGCCACCACTTTCCTCCTCCAGTGGCATAGTGGGAGGGGGTAGACGGGCCATGGCCCCAGGCACAAAATTTTGGGGGGATGCAACCAGACCCCCCCCCCAGGCACTAGCTGTTGACATGCAGAGGGCTGGGAGACCAGCTGGCAAGCCCCAGCTGTGCCGTCTCCTTCCATCGGCCCGTGCTCCGATGTAAATCAGTGACCCAGACTTCAAAAGCCAGGGTACGCAATTAGCAGAGTGTACTGCGCACACAGAATAGGCGTGAGGCTTGTGAAGTCATACTCTAACTACAGATTTATTAAACATAAATAAGAACAAAGAAACATGTCGCCTCTCTCTCATGTCGTCTCAGAACAGCAGAAGCAAAAGCTATACACAAATGGAAGTTCCCAGGATACTGTGCTGGAATGTAAACAGACATGTGACATGGAACAATTCCACACATCTGTTCCTTAAGGTGGAATGGAATTCTCAACACTAGCTTCCGCAGGGATCCCCATCTTACTCTGGCAAAGGTGGTAGAGCAGGTCAGATCCACGGTCAGACCCATGGCTAGCAAGCAGGGACAGAGGGAAGCAGGCAAGGGACAGCCCCACTATGGCCCAGCCTGGCATTCCTCTCTGTGGGTGTCAGGGAGCTTTGCTTGAGAATCGCCACATCAACCCCTGCACAGGCAGGTAGGTACTACAGTGTGGCCTCACTTGGCTCCAGTGGGGAGCACTCTGGTGGCATTGGCGGCTTGCCTGCCCTGGGCACAGGCAACCCATGCTACACTGCTGCTGCCCCTTCTCCTCCTCTTCCTGGAAGGCAACAGCCAGGTTGCTGCTGGAAGGCTTTTCCTTCAGCTCCACCCCAGTAAGTGATTCCCTGCTGTCTATATCGACTTAACAAACAGAAATCAGCAGCAAAACCAGACTTAGCCATGTGAGAGAATCAGTTTTGTCAGGCTTAGAGGCTTTGGCAAAGCTCTAGCACTGCTGCACTCCTGCTTCAGTTAAGAAGTGGCTGAGTTGCCTTAGAAAAGGGCTCGATCAAAATATTGCAGTTCAGGCTACAGAAAAGAGGGTTAAGGAGTCGTTTTCTCACATCTTGGTTCTTAGAGAGGGTGAACTGGTGTGGGGCAGGCAGGGTGAGCTGGCATGTAGTGCTGATGTTGCTGACCCTTCCGTCCTTTTTCAGCGGTGTAAATGCCCCCTATTGAGCGTTGTGAGATCATGTCAATGAAAATGAAAGGACTTCTCAAAGGGTTTCTTGGTTCAGTTCTTGCCCTTCATTTTTCACTCCTTTATGTGTCAAATAATATCATGGAAATATAAAGCTCTAGGCCAGCCTTCCATCATGGAACATTACTCTGTGTTGTATTGACACAATATTTCATTTTTGTAAATGAACAGGTTGCAATCATCAATGTATTATGAAGGGATGCTTTAACTTGTTTTAATGAAGGTCAAAATCCTTTTGGGGTTTTGGGGTTTTCTTCTTCTTCTTCTTCTTCAGTTTTGTTCTAAGTATTATACCACCATTCTGGGCATTTCAAAAAGACTTCCTCCCACTTCAAAGACTGCCTTTAGGAAATTGCCTGAAGGTTTTAATTTCTGAAGGGAAAAATATCAGTTCACCTCTCTAAGTGTGTGAGTAAGCACATTTTCAGACTTGGGTTCAGTGGGAGTTTTCTTATTATATTTTAGATCAAATCTCTACCTCTGAGGCCAAGTCAGAGGGTCAGTACCTCCATGTGTGAGAAGAGCGTTTGTCAGGAACCAATAATGTTTCCTTCCTTCAGATAACTTCTACCTGGCTACCATTAAAGGTTACCGGAGCTTTTGTATAGGTACATAGGAAAGACTCCTAAAAATAAGCAGGCATTTCTCTGTCTTGCAATTAAATATAGTGTTTACTCATTAACTTCCACCCATTCTATTTCTAAAAACCTTCCCCCCATCTTCAAATCCAGATATTACAAGTTCATTTTCTCTTTGACGCAAAAAGTCCATAAGTTTCCAATCCTTAATAAATATCAGTAATGATTTTTCTCTAATTAAACATGTTAACTTTGCCATCACAGCTAAGTCCAATAATTTTATCAACTGTTCTTTCATAGTAGGTTGGGCTGTATCTTTCCATCTTTGTGCATATAACAGTCTCACCACTGTAGTCATATATTGGAACTCTAAGCAGAATATTCAATGGGTTTTGATTTTCCTTTCACAAAGAGGGATAAAGGACTAGTTAGAAAATTCCAAAGACCGTGTGGCCATAGCTTCAAGCCATAAATTTTCAAGAGTTCCTTAGCTTATGATAATTAGGAATAGAGCAATCATCTTTTTAAATTCACAAATATAGTGAAAACTTAGTGGCATCCATAACTCTGTGTGCCGAAATATATCAATTTGATGAAAAGTAAATAAGAAAGATTATTCTGAATCTTACATTTTTAAAATACAGACAATTTAAGAGGGATGAAATATTTGGATTTAGAATGGGTGATTCTGTTGATATCCAGTTTTGTTCCTTGCACATGTGTTCACTTGTAAGTTCATTCCATTCCATTCCATTCCCATATTTAAAGTCTGCACTGAAATCCACAAATAAGTTTAATACATAATTTTAATGGATTGTCTCTCAACATGCACAACCCTCACCTGCTTTGTCCCAGCAATCATTTTAAAAACATATTTCAGTTTTGTGTTTTTAGCCAAGAACTGCATCAGAACATTCAGGAAGTGTGAAAACCGCTTGAAAACTCCATTTCAGTCTGCACATTAGGCCAGGAGGTGCAGCAGATCAAAATCATTCAGGGAGATCAAATCCCTCTAGGTTCCCTAGTTGGGTTTAAACTGATTTCATCACACAATTAAATGCTGGAGGGAAGAGTGGAGTCGGTTGTTTTGTTTTTCATTGTACAGAAGTCTCGTTAAAAAGGGGGGGGGAAGTTTTGTAAAGGACAACCTTTGTTGCTGTTTTGCTTCAAAGCTTAGACAGAGGTGGCTACATAGCAGCACCTCATCAAAACTGGCTGGAATTTCCCGCTAGTGTGCTGTGCTTTCTATAGCTATTAAACTCTGTGGCAAGCCAAATACATTTGGCCTTGTAGGCTGAGCCTTAATCCACATGTGCTCATTTAAATGGGAGGGGAACCCAGCAAGAAACGAAGAAGCCAGCCTGGCTGAATTCTTTTTTTCCTCCAGTTTGACGTAGTAAATCACTTTGGTAGCACAGTAGCTGGAAACAGTGAAGTGAGGACTACTCAAGTAAAGGTCAGTCCTGCTAAGCCAAGCAAAAGGCCTCTGGTACCCTACCACTACGTAAATAAAGGGAGCAGCATGTCTTGAAGTCACTTAAAGGTTAAATGAGGACTTGGCAGAGATATAAATAAACTGAAAAACAAGTAAACAGAAAGGAGAAGACTCGTTCTGAAAGAAAATTAAGCTTGCAGCAGATAGAGAATGGATTCTAGTAAATGACTGCAGGGAGTTCTGCCAGTAAGGCCAGGAGGCATAAGATTATTTTATAATGTTGCTGCATACGAGCAAGAAGGTCACCAAATGGCTGGGACATGTGTGGAAATTCGTCCATAAAAATCCATGGCATTTGACTGGGCGAAGAAGGGCCAGCTCAGCATGCCTTCCCAGATGGCTTTACCACAATGATTTCCTTTGGCTCCTGCTGCTCCTTTTTTCTGGTGTGGGGTGGGGTGGCAGGAACACATCCCCCACCCCCAATGTAGTTGGCCTCAATCAGCATGGCCTAAATTAAAGAATCAAAACCACATAGAATAATAGAGTCATAGAGTTGGAAGACACCCTGAGCGACATCTGATCTCAACCCCCTGCAATGCAGGAATCTCTTCCAAAGCATCCATAACAGAAGACCATCCAACCTCTGCTTAAAATCTCCAATGAAGGAGATTCCACCACGCTCCAAGGGAGTCCATTCCACTGCTTCTCTCACAGGCTTCCTCAACCTCGGCCTTCCTGATGTTTTTGGCCTACAACTCCCATGATCCCTAGCTAGCAGGACCAGTGGTCAGGGATGATGGGAATTGTAGTCTCAAAATATCTGGAGGGCTGAGGTTGAGGAAGCCTGGTCTAACAAGTCTTACTATTAGCAAGGTCTTCCTAATGTTTTGTTGGAATCTCCTTTTCTGTAACTTGAAGCCACAGTTTGAGTCCTACCCTCCGTAGTAGGAGATAATAAGCTTGCTCCATCTTCCAACTTAGATGTTTGAAGATACCTCTCATATCTCATCTCAGGCTCTTCTTTTCCAGGCTAAACATACCCAGCTCCTTCAACCATTCCTCATAAGGCTTGGGTTTCATTCCCTTTATGATATTGGTTGCCCTCTTCTGCACATGTTCCAGCTTGCCATTGTCCTTTTCAAATCATGGTGCCCAGAACTAGACACAGTACTACAGTTATAGTATGAACAAGACAGATAGAGTGGTCCTATTACTTCCCTTGATCTGGACACTATACTTCTGTTGATGCAGCCTAGTTTTTTTGCTTCTGCGTCACACTGTCTACTCATGTTAAGCCAGTGGTCTTCTAAGACCCCTGGATTCTTTTCACATGTACTACTAGCAAGCCAGGTGTTGCCTGTCTTATATTTGTAAAGCTGGTTATTCCTGCCTGATTGTAGAAGCTGACATTTGTCCCTAGTGAAATTCCTTTTTGTTAGTTTAGGCTCAGTTCTCCAATCCGTTAAGGTCATCATGAATCCCAATTCTGTCTTCTGTGGCATTAGCTACCCACCCCAGTTTGGTATCATCTGAAAATTTGATGGCCATCCCCTCAATGCCTTCATCCAAGTTGTTTATAAAAATGTTGAACAGCAACGGGCCCAGGACAGAACCCTGCAGCACCCCACTTGTCACTTTTTTCCAAGATGGTGAGGAACCATTAGTGAGTATTCTTTGGGTTCGGTCAGTCAACCAGGTGGAAATCTACCTAACAGTAGCCTGATGCAGCCCACATTTTACATCTGGAGGACTGCAGGTTCCCTATGCCTGCCTTGCACCTATTCAGGGTTTTACATGTGTCCACTCATCTGTTCCTCCCAGTTCCATATTAATCTGCAAAACAAATAAAAAATGGTGGGAGGATGTATGAAATCCAGGACATAACTATATTCCAATCTGTATATCAGTGCAGAAAGTGAGAATAAAGTCAGTTTGTATTGGAATTCATAAAGATCAAATTTCTTAAGCATAGCTAGATCTTTGTCACTATCTACTATTGCATCTTCATCCTCATTTCAGCCTGCTGCCTCTTAACGCCTCTCCATTTCAGTCCCATTGAGTTATTTGTAGGAAGGAACAAAATGGACTTCCAAATCATTATCCTTTGGAGACAGCAGGTATGACTTGGATGCATAAATTGCACATCAGGCACTGCAATCCTATGTCCATTGACTTGGGAATGAGCCCCATTGAAAATATGACTAATGCCTGAGAAAACAAGCATGAATTTTTGCTGTTATGCACTGAAATAAATTTGGGGGAAATGCATAAACAGCAGGTTTTTGACTTCGTTTCAAAGCTGATGAAATACTGGTTTCCTGCATATCATGGCAAATCAGGAGCTGAGCTCAGGAAGGCATGTTCCATCTCCCTTTAATGCCCCCTGTAATTCTAAAGAAATTGAGTGTGGCTTTTCAAATCATAGGTATTGAGGGAAGAATGGCTAGCATTAGCCATAGTTTGCATCAGTGCATCAGTTAAGCAGTACATGGTTAAATCCTAGCTAGAAAATGGAAGATGTCATCCTGTCAAAACAACATGTCAAAACAAGAGCCTTCAAAATTTCAGCTAGATAGCGCCATTTTAAAAAATTAGTTTTGGGAGTACATGCATGCATACTTAACTGATGGCAGCATTCCCTTTACTCTAAACTCACTGAGAAGCAAGGAGGAGGAGATGGAGGAGCATCACAACTACTGTTGGAAAACCAAAGCTCTCGCCTTGAACCCACCAGTCCAATTAATGAAAGGTTCAGGGTCCAGAACATGGGGCCATCATTGATACTGTGGATTCCACGCGATACTGAAGTTGGCCCAATGCAATTTGTTTCAGAAAGCAGAGGAGGGAAGAAAAGGCAATGCACTCACTTGAGGCTGGCTCCTAATTTGCAAACCAGGGTTTGGAGCTAATGTTAGATCTGGAATTACATTTCCTTTCTCCCCTCTCCTCTCCCCATCCCCCCTTCCCTTTTGTTTCTCAATTCAATTTGTGACAAATTAATAGCTTTGCTATGACTGGTCAGGTAATAAAGTGTTTTGCAGACCTTTAAAGTGCCTTTTCACATTTCATTTTCAGACACGCTATCCAGACAGAAAGCTGGAAAGAGCATATTAAGTGCAGCATAAAAGGTGAATGGGGAGAGGGTCACTTGAACATGACAGTTTTAAAATGTAGCACTCCTATCCACAGTCAGACTGGTTATTTACTGCGTGCTCATAGCTGTGTGTGCTGACTGTTGTTTGGAAAGCATAAATTTCAGAAGCTCAGAAACATCAGAAGGGTAACGTAAAAGTCTACCTACTTCTGGCCATGAAGATTTACACAGAGCAAAGGCAGTGCCAGAAATGTTTGTCTTTCGTCTTAGAACAAATTTTGTGGCTGATGTCAGGTCAACTTTTATTTCTCTCTTGTATGTATGTTTGCTTTATAGTCCCATTTTCAAAGGTGTGTATTAAAAGGGCAATCGGAGGTCATGGACTCGGATGAATGTTATGGGATGCAATGTCTTGCGGGGGGGGGGGCAGGAATATTTTTATACAGGGTTAGCACAGCTCAGTAGACAGGGCAGGTAAGTGCTTGGGACAACAGAATTCAAGAGGTACTAAGCTAAAGTCCTAGAGAGAGTAGTGTAGTTGTTTACTTCCCACAAACGCCAATGAATGAGGAGATATCAGGATCCAGAAGCCTGAAGGGCAGGAAGTGCGAGGCACTTTTCATGCTTCCTCTGACTTTATTTGTTCATTTATTCCTCAGTGTGAGTTTACTCTGCCCTTCAAAGGTGTTCCCAGAATGATGCATAAAATAGAGAGGCGGAGGAACAAAAATGCAGCAAATCAATTAAATACAAAACATATGGGAGAAAATAGGCACAGCAAAATCTAAAGATTGCATCAAAGCCTTCAGCAGAAGTAAAAGAAGCAGAGATCTAAAGGTCTGGGAAAAATAAAAAAGGATCTGTCCCAGGTACTGAAAGATCCAACAAGAACATTCAACCAAATGACCTATAAATCAGGTGAAATTTGCATTAAAATGCTGATGCCTTTTCCTGAGAATTTTACAAATATTTTTTTTTAAAAATTTGTTTTTTAAAAAAGAATTCCTGTAGAATATAGAGAACAGAATTTAAGATTGGGAAAATGAGAGACTGAGAGAATTGAAACTGATAGAACCTTCCACCCCTTCCTGGAAATTAGCATGTGTGTGTGTGTTTTTGTTTCATTTGTTGGCTCTTATGTTCTGGTTATACCCTATTGAGTTAATTGAATACCTGTTTAGAAAAATAAGAGAAAATACAATAAAATAGCCCCCCCCCATCAGAAGGTGCCAGGTGGATCTTTCTTAGGAGACCATTTCATAATTAGAAACTTCAGCTAGCACAGATGATAATAGAAGAAGGAGCTGTTTAATATTGCAGTATATAGGCAAGCACACGTCAGGATAGGATGGGGGTAAATTTATTTGGTTTGCAGTTTAGTGCAGTTCAAATTAGCACTTCCCAAACTAATACACAAATTTAAACACAGCTGTCGTTTGAAATTTGTATTTCTCTAAATGGGATGCAGTTCCCTAAACAAAACTGGTATATAAAATGCATTTATTAGGAGAAATAAATCACATATAGATTAGAGCACACATTAGTGAAAATAATCTACAAAAGGGGCAAAATATTATTATATTAGTGTAATTTGCCAGCAAAATGACATATAAGGTAAAATTGCATAGGAAAAATGTTTATATCAGGAGAAATGTGTGTGAAAATGTGTGAGAACCTTCGTATGAAAATATGACCAATGCAGAAATTAGGCACACTGAATTTAAAAGTGGGAAAAATGAGGAATGTTGAGAAACCAGAACTGGCATATTCATCCATCCCTATGTAGGAATAGGCAGGTTGTCAGGGACACTGGTCCCACATTATGAAGAGTTTTATTTAAAGGGCAACACAGAGGTCATGGTCCCTTGCAAATGGTATTGAATGTGATGCCTTTAAAAAGTTTTGGCAAATATTCTTATGCACTGTTGACTCATCTGAGTAAGCAGTGCAGGCAATTCTAAGTTAGTACTTTGGGATTTGGCCCTGTAATGAACCAAGACCCTGTACAATTGACAAAACAGTGTAGTAATGAGATGAAAATATGATGGAGCCAAAACAGCAGGTCCTTATCCTCATTCTAATCATTTAGGAGCAGGGGAAAGAGGCTGCAATGGAGAAAACTGCAATGGAGAACACTCTTAGATCTAGATCTAGTATAACTAAATCCTTTCTTGCTGTCTTCTTTATGTGTTTCATATAGTTGTTGATAATGCAACCAACTCTGAAAGTGGTCTTTGATCTCATCATAATCTCTTAATTTCCATTTTCCATCATGTTCCTTTAATAAATCAACATATGTGAGCCATTTTCCTTTCGAATTGGTTCAATGTTCTCAATTGCACACATGCACACTGGGTCTGTCATTGCCCACCCTCCTTCCCAAGGGGAGTTAATGTACTTTCAACAGCTTCTCAATGGGCACAGATTCTAGATCTGAAAGTTTTCTTCAGCATAGGAATACAAAGAAAATGCTTACAACCATCTCCTGAATTTTGTACCACTGCTCTAGGACATAGGATCCCTGTCATACACAAAAAGATGGCAACACCGATACGCATTTACATGTAGAAGTTGTAATAAATCTGGGGTTGTCCCATGAGAGCATCTCTAGCATATGAGCTAACAGGAAGTAACATATTATAAAAAAAAAATAATTATTCCAAGGTCTGCTGCCAGCTGAAACGCATCAATCTTCCCTGGGCATAAATTGGAGCAGAATTACAGCTCTACAAAGATGTCTTTAAAGGTCGCTAATTAGGTAAATCTCTTGAATGGTGTTAGACTTCATTGGGAAAGTGCAAATTCCATAATTACCTGCCTTTTCTAAAACTGATCTAGTTTTAGGGGAGATCACACACCAAATTCTGTTTCAGCAGTGCATGAGCTAATGGATTTGATACGGCTGTAGCAGCCCTTAGAGATTATATGCAAGTGAGCATGTACGCACACACATTCTTGTTTTTGGGAACATTTTCCAATCATTTGAGTAGTCAGGAATGGTAGTCAAGAATGACTTTACAATTTCCTTGTCCATGGAAAGGGAACAGTGCCTTGAATTCTTGCCATGACAGGATCCTTTGTTGCTAGCTACCGCCCCCACTCCCCCATTGCATTTCATTAGAGACACTCAAAACTCATTATTCTATCAACTCAGTTGATCTTCCCACCTATACCATTAACATTTCCACCCTGTAGAATTGTATGCCTTTCAATTCTCTTTGTTTGTTTGTTCATTTATTTGAATGAGATGCTCTTGGTGGCTGGCTAGCCACCTAGCACACTAGGATTTTCTAAAGTTCAAAGTTTTAACCTTCTTTCCTGTAGTTACTTTGGAGGAGGAGGAGGAGGAGGAGAAGAAGAAGAAGAAAAAGAAGAAGAAGAAGAAGAAGAAGAAGAAGAAGAAGAAGAAGAAGCCATAGCAATAAAATAAAGTAGAATGTACTGAAGATAGAGGTAAAAACTTAACTATAGAAAATACATTTTGGGGTTTACATCAATAATCAAAAAATAGATCTTATTTTAATCGCCCCCGCTAAAAACCTTGCAGTTTTTGCTGATCATCTTGATCTGCTAAAACAGCGGTTCTCAACCTGTGGGTCCCCAGATGTTGTTGGACTACAACTCCCATCATCCCTAAGCTCTGGCCTTGCTAGCTAGGGGTGATGGGAGTTGTAGTTCAACAACATCTGGGGACTCACAGGTTGAGAAAGGCTGTGCCAAAAGAAAGCACACAGTAGCAATGGTTGAGCGACCTGGCATGGACAATAACAGAGGGGCAATAATCTCACTCCTCAAATCTTTATAAAGAGTGCAAGCCAGGAGCACATGAGCCAGTGCCGGATTTACGTATAAGCTAAACAAGCTACAGCTTAGGGCCCCACTCTTGCGGGCCCCCAAAAAATTAAAGGAAAAAACCTGGGTGTACATTTCCAAAAAATAAGATAAAAAATAAATACAGTAAAATAAAATCTACACACAGCAACAGTGTTTTGTTTTGTGTATGGACCTATTAGGTCCATAAATTACCGTCTAGCATATATTCAACACAAAAAACAGCGACAATTTGTTGTTGACAAAGGACAGCTGGACATATAAAGGGCCCCATTACCTTCAGTAGCTTAGGGCCCCATCAAACCTAAATCTGGCCCTCACATGAGCCACTGACTCAATACTGGCATGTCCACAATGGACTTGTAAGAGTTTTCAACGAATATTATGCTATCCCTCAATCTAATGTTCCTCTGAAAACTGTGGAATAGATAGATACTGTACAGCTTTTTTACTGTACAGCTGCATCTGATTTTACTGTACAGCTGCATCTGATTATGTGAGGTAACACCCTTCTCACTTTTGAACCAGATGATACAGATGATCAAGATGAGAGCCAGTGTGGTGTAGCGGTTAAGAGCAGTGGAGTCATAATCTGGTGAACCGGGTTCGCTTCCCCACTCCTCCACATGCAGCTGCTGGGTCATCTTGGGCTAGTCACACTTCTCTAAAGTCTCTCAGCCTCACTCACCTCACAGAGTGTTTGTTGTGGGGGAGGAAGGGAAAGGAGAATGTTAGCTGCTTTGAGACTCCTTCGGGTAGTGATAAAATGGGATATCAAATCCAACTCTTCCTCTTCTTCTATCTACTTGGGGGGGGGGCTCATAAGAAATTGTAACTGAATCAGCTTCCTAAGGAAGCTGAGGCTCTTTCATTCTCCTCTAGTGCCAGGTGAGAACAGAAGCCTTGTAATAACAGCACAGATTTATGGCAGCCATCGGAAGTCAGGCAAGAAATAAGGTACTTGCCTTGTTATTGGGCCTTACTACTCATGATGGAAGAGTCATCAGAGCAATGGAAGGTGTGAAGACATTTCTGTTGATCCAGAGGCAATTCTGCTTAGGATAGCTGCTCACTTTTGAGAATCCTGGAGCATCTATATCACCCATCTACTCATTCTTCTTCCTCACCTCACAATAGAATAAGACACGCTTCCTCCAAAATATAGAACCTTGTATACAACAGGTAACTTCTCCTTTGTTCCGTACTTGTTGGTTTTTATATTCTTAGGCTTGTTCTTAGCTCACTCTTCATCCCTGCTGTCATCAGCATGCATTGTAAGGGCTTGCATGGGATTTATTCTTTTTGTTTCCATGGCAGCAGGAAGTATCAGATTCTTCAGATATGGAAATCTCCATTTATTTGGGCACACGGGAGGGAGAGACGGCTGCTGAAAGAAAGTGTCTTTAGATTTTGCAAATCAGAGCTTTTAACACAAACACACATATAACCTGAGCCAGTTGAATATTTCATTTATTTGCATTTGATCTGGAGCTCCTTTTGTGTTTGTCTGTCTCTATGTGTAACAAATTTGTCTCGAGTTTCAAGGCAGCTATCACTCCTACCCTAATATATACATTGTCTTTGGGGAAACAATGGGTAGACAGCAGTGATGCCATCGTATTTCAGATAAACTTGACATCAGATCATCAGTGGATAGCAAAAAATAATGGACACTGGGGATTTGGTCCCCAGCCCAGATAGCTGATTGCTTACTTGTTAAAATGACATATAGCCCAATATGAATTCATACCATCTTTTCTTCGGGGGGGGGGAGCAATGGTAAGTTCCACTTGAGTTTCACTTTGACCACCATCACAAAGCTGCCCCCATGCCACATCTGATAACAAAGTCACTTTCTATACACGCGGCTAAAGCTAAAGCTGAGCCAAAATTTCTCAGAAGTCTTTCTTTTCGTGAGCAAACGTCTGAGATTTTTGCTCTCTTTTTCGCACTCTCCAAGAAAAAGAAGAATTTTGCATAGTTTCTACAAATCTTGCCCAGGTGTAGGTGGGTGGTGTTCTGCCTTCCCAATTCCCTCCACTCCCATTCCATAGGATGATTCTAGATTGAGGGCAGTATATCATTGGCGATGCAAAATGGCAGCCTGGCTGCCGATGGAAGTGCTACTGTTATCACTCACACTGGCAACAATAAACATTGGGAAACAAATTAAGAATCTGTGCTAACTCCCTGCTAATGGCCCCTCTCCCCACCCCCAACATCCAAGAAGATGTTGGAGAATGTTTCTGCCCCCAGAATAAATTCAATAAAATCTTCCATCCCACTTTCTCTGCTTATTAATAGAGTGGAGAATTTTTGAAAGGCCATTTGCTAACAGCTCTAGCTAGGGCAGATTGCACAGCTATACACCATGCTAATGATGCTGACCCCACTAGGGGAATGTGTCCTTAGAATGACATGTAATCACACAATCTGCCTGAGCTTTCATCCTAAGGGGAAGCTGCATATGTTTCCAGGGACACCACAGGAACAGCCAAGGAACAGCCGGAATTGCAACATTCATCAGCTTCACAGGGGTGTGGCAGGCACCTACAGTGCTGGTGTTGAAAATTTATTCAGGGATTTTTATGCTTTTCATGAAGCTCTGAATTTTTTTGGATATTTTAATTTATTGTCACTGGCTTTTTATTGCATGCTCTCTCTCTCTCTCTCTCTCTCTCTCTCTCTCTCTCTCTCAACTGCCTTTCTCATGAAAAGCAGTACAGTGGTACCTGAGGTTACAGACGTTTCAGGTTACAGACTCCGCTAACCCAGAAATAGTACCTCGGGTTAAGAACTTTGCTTCAGGATGGGAACAAAAATCGCACAGCAGCAGCGCGGCAGCAGCGGGAAGCCCCATTAGCTAAAGTGGTACCTCAGGTTAGGAACAGTTTCAGGTTAAGAACGAACCTCCAGAATGAATTAAGTTCTTAACCTGAGGCACCACTGTACATTAACACCACAACTTAACTGGGGGTATGTTCCGGGGATCGTGCCTAAAAGCAAAATTGTATATAGTCAAAACACATTGGATGCAATGATGGGTGGGCTTGCCAAACCTCCCCCCCCCTTTAATCTTTTATTTTTTAAAAAAGTTTGCCAAGCACATAAAGCTGAATGTGCACAAGTTAAATGTGTGTAAGTTGCAGGCTTGGGATGCCAGTGGCGCTGTGGTCTAAACCACTGAGCCTCTTGGGCTTGCCGATCAGAAGGTTGGCGGTTCGAATCCCTACAATGGGGTAGGCTCCCGTAACTCGGTCCCAGCTCCTGCCAACCTAGCAGTTTGAAAGCACGCCAAAAAGTGCAAGTAGATGAATAGGTACCGCTCCGGCGGGAAGGTAAACAGCATTTCCTTGCACTGCTCTGGTTTTGCCAGAAGCAGCTTAGTCATGCTGGCCACATGACCCAGAAAAACTGTCTGCAGACAAACGTCGGCTCCCTCAGCCAGTAAAGCAAGATGAGCGCCGCAACCCCAGAGTCATCTGCGACTGGACTTAACTGTCAGGGGTCCTTTATCTTTACCTTTTTTAAATTACAGGCTTACTGCATATAAGTCACTGTCCAGCATTCCTTGGAATTCTCCGAAGCAAAAAAACCTCACTGCAATTTTGAAATCACTAGTTAAAATCAGAGCAGTCTTGAAAGGTTCAGTCTGACCCCTAGATTCAAAATGGAATCCATTTGTATCTAAACAAAAACAAAAACACTGTTCTTTGGTCTCAGAGACCCTGAGAGGAATATGCCGGTGAAGAAGATGCCTACACTCAGTGGCATAGCGTGGGGGGTGCAGGGGGGGCCGGCCGCACTGGGCGCAACATCTGGGGGGGCGCGCTCGTACTCGCAGCTCTCTGCCCCTACCAGGTTAGGGGGCGCAAATTACTTGCCTTGCCCCGGGTGCTGACAACCCACGCTATGCCACTGCCTACACTCAACAGGGCTGCATCCTTGATAGGTGGCTTATTCAGTTGGGTTACACAGGTATGAGAAGAGGGTGTGCCTTTCTTGATCAGACCAAAGGCCTTGCCTCATAACCCTGTGCAATTTTTGTTTCCATTGTAAAATCATTGCTTTCCTTCCCCTGTGCACAATTCACAAAATTCACTTAACTGCATATCAAAATCTTCACTCGAAACACAGACAACAATCCGTGTAACTCTGACTGAAGTTGGTAAGATTTATTTCCATGTAAGCATGCTTAGACTCATTGTAACACACTGCATGCTCAGTTGGCTTGTACATCCAGCTGCCATTTTCTTTTTCTGTGGACCAAGAAATAAAATGACATCTATTTGAGGTATGCCTAGTTTCTGGTTTGTTCTTCTTCTTGTTGTTGTTACTTCACATGGTGAGGTGGTGTTGAAATTCCACAGCACATAATCCTTTTAACAGGTAATATTTCTGGCATGTCTGATTTAGCAACAAGGTATCAAACCAGCAATATGGGAAACGCCCATACAGAAATACCTTAAGGTCTGAATCTGGACCATCTACATTGTAATCTTTCATATTTTCTGGACTCCCTGTATCAGTCCCCAAGCTCATTCAGAAATTCTGGAATGAAGCTAATTAAGTACAGGGGAAAAAATATTTTTGCTAAAATATTGGAAAATGCTATATTAAACAATCTCAAGATAGAAAATGCCGATATAATATAAAATAAATCTTACTAATGAAGCTCACCCTGCATCAACTCATTCTTCTGCACTTTTATGTGCAGTAGTGGTTAAATAAACGCTCTGATTAGCATCTATGTTATATTGATTTGAGAGACTGGTTTGGTAGGTGCTATTAATCACTATCTTGGCTGTATCAAACTCTGAGCTCTGAGTACCAATCTACTGTGTTCCAAGTTCTAAATATGGAAGATGTGCTTCTTATCTCTTCATATTGAAAAAAGCAAGTTCACGGTAACAACAGATACTGGGAGTCCATCACTTTCCTGCATAAAACAGCTTTCTATCTTAAGGGAGAGAAATGTGAATTAATAATATTTTGCAGGAGTAGAATATACCTCTTTTACAAATTTACAGATAAGGACCTTGTGTGGACCAATAGTTCTCAAGCTATGTTCCAGGAAAGAATGGAATCCCTAGGAAGCTTATCAGTGATTTCTCAATGAGAAGCTGAGTTTATGGTAGACCCACTGCCCTGAAAGGCACTTTGCCCACAATTACTCACCATCCAATGAAACTTGAAGTCTAAGGGGCAAAATAGGAGTGTTCTGCAGTGCACTTTTAAAATAGGGTGGTAGACTATAGCATTAAAACTTTTGACTGTAGCACTGCAGACTGCAGGTGGAGGAAACATCTTTGTACAAGTGCTCTAAAGTCCTCCATGCATGTGGTGACATGAACATTGGTGCAGTCCCCACTGCAGGAGAGGCAAACCATAACAATAACATCCTTCTGGACCATCTAGAGGGGCTGGGAGCTGGGGGCACTGTTATACAGTGGTTCCGCTCCTTTCTCCTGGGCTGTGTTCAGAAAGTGGTGGGGGGGATGAGTGTTCAGACCCCTGGGCTCTCACTTGTAGGGTGACCCAAGGTTCTGTCCTCTCCCCCATGCTTTTCAACATCTACATGCAGCCGCTGGGAGAGATCATCAGGGGGTTTGGGCTGGGTGTTCATCAGTATGCGGATGGTACTCAGCTCTACCTCTCTTTCAAATCAGAACCAGTGAAGGTGGTGAAGGTCCTGTGTGAGGGTCTGGAGGTGGTTGGAGGATGGATGTGGCTAACAGATTGAGGTTGAATCCTGACAAGACTGAAGTACTGTTTTTTGGGGACAGGAGGTGGGCAGGTGTGGAGGACTCCCTGGTCCTGAATGGGGTAACTGTGCCCCTGAAGGACCAGGTGCGCAGCCTGGGAATCATTTTGGACTCGCAGCTGTCTATGAAGGCACAGGTCAATTCTGTGTCCAGGGCAGCTGTTTACCAGCTCCACCTGGTACACAGGCTAAGACCCTATCTGCCCGCAGACTGTCTCGCCAGAGTGGTGCATGCTCTAGTTATTTCTCACTTGGACAATTGCAATGTGCTCTGCGTGGGGAGACCTTTGAAGGTGACCCGAAAACTACAACTAATCCAGAATGTGGCAGCTGGACTGGTGACTGGGAGTGGCCACCGAGACAGCATAACACCAGTCTTGAAAGACCTACATTGGCTCCCAGTACATTTCCGAACACAATTCAAAGTGTTGGTGCTGACCTTTGAAGTCCTAAATGGCCTCGGTCCAGTATACCTGAAGGAGCATCTCCACCCCCATCGTTCTGCCGGGACACTGAGGCCCAGTGCCAAGGGCCTTCTGGTGGTTCCCTCACTACGAGAAGCCAAGTTACAGGGAACCAGGCAGAGGGCCTTCTCGGTAGTGGCACCCGCCCTGTGGAACCCCCTCCTACCAGATGTCAAAGAGAAAAAACAACTACCAGACTTTTAGAAGGCATCTGAAGACAGCCCTGTTAAGGGAAGCTTTTAATGTTTGTTGGACTATTGTTTTTTAATGTTTTGTTGGAAGCCACCCAGAGTGGCTGGGGAAACCTAGCCAGATGGGCGGGGTATAAATAATAAGTTGTTGTTGTTATAAGCTTCACAGTGGCTTGTCTCTTCAGCAGTACATAAAATCAGTGCCACAGATTCAGTGTTCTTGGATCACCTGTGCAAGGGCTTTTGTTCCAGCACAAAGATGCAAAAAGAGGTTGTGCAAAGAGAAATTCAGTGCGGAAGAGGCAAACTTCTTTTTTTAAGCTTGTCTCTTCAGCTTGTCTCTTCAGCGGTACGTAAATTCAGTGTTCTTGGACCACCTGTGCAAAGGCTTTTGTTCTAGCACAAAGATGCAAAAAGAGGTTGGGCAAAGTGAAATTCAGTGCAACAGTTTTGCTAGCAGATTTCATTGTGCAACAGCTTGCACAACCAGAAGCATTGTTTATTGTGGGTCATCAAGGTATTCCATGTGTTTGTGTATGCATGATGTTTCTTTCCTTTCCCGACTGATGTGCTATTTTTTAAAAAACAAAACAAAACAAACCCTTGTGTCTAGTTGCACAATTAGTTGCACAACAGATACTGCTAGGGTAACTAGCTCATCACTAAGCAACATTTAATTTAGCATGCTGTTGAATTCCAATCCCAAATTTTCAAAGCAAATATGCAAATGTACCTCAAGAAAGTTGAGTTTTCAAACAGGTAGGCAGTATTCATCGTGGCAGTAAAATGCTAGTTTTATAGCAGACTTTTTTCACTCCGTTCCATTTCCATAAAACAGCATACTTACAAGATGTTGCCTCACTCAATATAAGCACTCATCAAATAAAATGCCGGGCAAATGTCCATATTTGCAGGGCCTGTGGGATGAGTTTATTAGAAACCATTTTAACACACAGGCAAAGATGCTTTTCAAATCCCCTAAATCTATATGACAATGTTTCATCCGCCATGTTCATTCCTGACATTCCTAAATCTCTCATATACAAATATCTTGCACTTTTTTATATACTAATTTTTCTCTTCGCCATGCTCTCTTTATGATTGCCATTTTTTAATTTGCATTAGTTATGTTAGAGAAATCAAAGACAGGAGTGGAAATTAGGGTGATGTGGGGCGGGGGGAGACAGAAAAGTAGGGGGTAGGGAATGTAACGGAGTACAGTGGTACCTCGGGTTACATACGCTTCAGGTTACATATGCTTCAGGTTACAGACTCCGCTAACCCAGAAATAGTACCTCGGGTTAAGAACTTTGCTTCAGCATGAGAACAGAAATCGTTCTCTGGCAGCGCAGCAGCAACAGGAGGCCCCATTAGCTAAAGTGGTGCTTCAGGTTAAGAACAGTTTCAAGTTAAGAACGGACCTCCAGAACGAATTAAGTACTTAACCCGAGGTACCACTGTACTGTCGATATGTATCACTCCATATTGCTATATGTGTCTTTATTTATGATCATAAATATGGTGTCAGGAGTAATTGCCCCCCCCCCAAAAAATCTCCTCCCTACCAAAGTAAGACTTCAATATCTTTTTGGAGTGAACCTAGACCGCCATGAAAATGGTCAGGGATTATATGAGACACAGTCCAACAACACAGGGAAGATCACAAGTTCCTCATCCCTGTCATTTTTCAATTTCCCTGATGCTTGAGCAGCAACTGATTTCATGGCATGTGAAGCTTCCAAAAGAATGAGTACTTTTATAGAACTGGTCCAGAGAAATTCCATATACAGGGAGAGGGAATATTCTTGGATATGTATACTGGGACGTATTTAGAAAGTGTTAGTATATGTCCCTATGGACTGTCGCCTCTTTAACTTAGGTAGTAGGATAATGGATCCTTGTTTTCCCACTTCTGGAATGATGTTTTGCCTTAAAAAGAACATATGCTACACAGCCCAAGAAACAACATATTTTCCTTCTGCAACTGCTGCCAGCCAACTGCTCTATTTAAATCTAGTAGGATGGCAAGAAGATTATCTCTCCCCCCCCCTTCCTTCCCCTTTGGGTATCCACCATCTGCTTTTTGTTGTTGTTTTTAAATTAAAACTCTTCCTGATTAAGAAAGGAAACATGCCAGCTTTATTCTGGCTTATTTTTAAGGTCTAGCATGCTTATTCAAAAAACATTAAGTAAACGGCAACAGGCTAGCTTTGGATTTACCTATAGGCACTATGTATAGTTAAATTGTGTCCTCCCTAAAGGACATGATTGCGGTGAGACCTGGAGACTGACCACCTGTGTTGTGGGTGGGTAAGACTGGTCAGCCACAACACCCGATTGGTAGGTCCCTCAATGTTGGGTTCAATCTGGCCAATGGGGCACAGTCTAAATGGGTGGAGGGACCTATATATACCCATGCACGTGACCCAGAGCTTCTCTTTCGGCCGTGCATTCGGAACACCCGCCCACCTCTCCCTACTTTTAGGGCATTGTGCGCTTGACCTTGCTATGCCGTCGTGTGTTGTCTGTAATTGGGACAGGAGCACGGCAGGAATTTCCCCACTTGGCTGATTGGCTGTTGCCATTTGGGTTTCACCTGCCGCATAGCAAATCGTCACAACTTGTAAGGTTGCGGATAGGCACTGACTCAGGTGATAGGGATGGGAGAACGGTCTCGCCATCCCTATGTGAAGGATATTCCCTTAAATAAATCCAGGGACTCACCTGGTTTGGTCAACCCCCAAGAGGAGGTTGTGCCTGTGTCTGAGTCCAGGGGGTCATCTGGGAGGTGAACATAGTCTGCTCCTGGCTTTTGCCTACCCAGGTGTTCACCCTTGGCTGCCCTATGATAGAGCTCTGGGTCAGCGCTGCCTGCAAGGGTGCAGGGAGCTAGTCGAACCAGAGCCTATGCAACCACTCACCTACTGTAATCAATAAAGTTGTGGCCTAAATTCTGCCAAAAGCCAAAACTAAAATTTGAGTCAAGTGTGACTTTATTTAGGGGGGAGGTCTTTGGGTGTGAACACACAAAAGCTATGCAGAGACTGAACAATACCCCTCCACCCCAAGCCCCTCTATCTGATCTTTTGCAATCTCTCCAGCACCCCACACTGCCCTACTTGGTCATAAATCTTATTAGTCTCAATGCCTAATGTGTAGAGCTGCATTCACATAGCCAGGTGTTCCAATTCCATAACATTTCCATAACTGTTAATTCCCACATTGTACCTGAGTTTTCACATGATGTAAAAGCCACTTCTGGAAACACAGCAGAAGTAGGGAAAGTTTAGTGGTCATTTCGGCATTATTTGCTTCCGGAGGGGGGCGGGGAGTTTACAAATAACACGAAAATGAGTGCTAAACTTGTGTTATTCATGTTGGCTTTTGCATTGTTTGAAAGTGCAAATATGCTGGTAATGCTGAAATTAACAGTTAAGGGAATGCCAGAATAGTGGAATAAACTACTGTGCACATTGAAATGAGTTCAATGTTTTATGAGACTTACAGACCCTCCAAGTGTCCCTATTTTCCAGGGATGCCCTGGATTTTGAGAAGCCGCCCCACTTTCTGATTTGAACCCAGCATGTCCCACTTTTCCTTAGGACGTCCCTATTTTCATTGGAGAAATGTTGGAGGGTATGAAGTTTTCCGACCCCTGAGCCTCCTGAAGGCAATTCTGTATGGGGAAGTTTTTAAATGTTTAATTATGTTTTTATATGTGTCAGAAGCTGTGCAGAATGGCTGGGGCAGCCCAGTAAGATGTTGGGGGGCATAAATAGTAAAATTATCATTATGGAATGGGCCGTCCCTATTTTCATCAGAGAAATGTTGGCGTGTATGGACTTGCATGTGGCTGTGCTTTTGAAATTTTGAGATTTTATCAAATGTAGGCTTCGACTATAAGTGTCGTGACTCACAATATAAGGTGAAGGAACTTTTGTAAATTATGCTACGTTTGATTTCGACAGAGCATTCATCCTCTTACGTTTTACTCCGCTGAGAAGAGAGTGATGAATTAAACAGAATATATGCATACTCTTTAACTCTCTTTTTAATGCATACCTGAAACAGTTCATCATCCCCAATCTGAAAGAGAGATGGAAGAAGTTGGTCGGCCTAAAAGCAAAAGTTATTTCTGAAGAGTGCCGAGACAAGAAAGTAGTTGTCTTTTTGTCTTTGAATAAATGATAAACGAAATTAAAAATGGAATGTGTGAGAAATCTGACTGCACCATATATTTTGACTGACCTTTTCTGTCACCAGAGAGAGATGCTCGAAATTATATTATATCTTATAATTATAAATATAATTGGGGCATGACCAAGTATTGTTGTTGACTGATGAGTCAGTATATACCAACTGCAAAGTCACTGCGTTATCTAAAAAGCAACAAATGCATTGCATGAAAATGTAACTAAGGAAGCTCTGATGGATTTTTAAAAAGAAATATAACGAGTTTAAAATGGAGAGGCGGTGAGGGAGGGGTGCCAAAACTGTTCCCTGTCTGATGGTTTTGAATTCCAACTTGCCATGCCAGTTTATTTTGCTTTTCCATGTAGCAACAACTGTGTCATCCGAGGAACCACATACATGCAAGGGGAGAGGACATAAGGCAAGCTATAAAGTAAATTGTTGGTTGTATTTTATCCTGCCTTGTGTTGAAGATCTCACAGAAGAGTCCTGCACACAATTAATGTATTTTATCCTCTCAACCACCATTGGGCTGAGAGATTGTAACTTCCCCAAAGCAAAGACATGCATGTGCATTTGATAAGAATACAACACATCTCATCATTGTAGGGAAAACTCTGACCGGATGACTTGTGTGCTTGTTTAATCTGATGTCCCTGGTGCTAACTGTTGATGGGCAGTGTCAGGACCTCTGCTCTCCTTCTTATAAGTCTTCTTTGTTTTTAAAACAGATTTGGATGGATAGTTCTTCAAACTGAGGACTCATTCAAATATAGTGGTACCTCTAGGTACGAACTTAATTCGTTCCGGAGGTCCGTTCTTAACCTGAAACTGTTCTTAGCTAGAGGTGTGCTTTCACTAATGGGGCCTCTTGCTGCCGCTGCGCCGCCGACTCACGATTTTCATTCTCATCCTGGGGCAAAGTTCTCAACTCGAGGTAACTCTTCCAGGTTAGCAGAGTTTGTAGCCTGAGGCATTCACCTGTCAAGCCCCCCCCCCCCAGGACACCCCCAGTTAAAGACACAGTTCACACAACATTTTTGTTTTGGTTTTTGGCATAATTTTGGACACAACTTTATTGAATTACAGTATGTGAGTGGTTGCTTAGGCATTGGTTAACGACTATCTATTCCCACATAGAGGTAGGAACAGAACTGACAACCACAAGCCTGCAGAAGTCAGTTAGCGTAAACATTTTGTGGAGAGAATAGAGCTGGGTGCCAGGCTCTCATCTCTTCCCAAATGTTCCCAGGGGCTCTTGTGTGGCCCTAGCCCCTTGCCAGGGGTTCAGACAAGAGCATGGCAAGCCCCAGGATTGCTTTAGCAGCAGCATTGGAGGGCAGGCACAGCCAACCACATCCCCTCCACCAACCAAAATTAACCAATGACTAACGGCAGCCTTACAAGTTGTGACGATTTGCTACGCAGTAGGCAAAAAACCATATGGCACCTGCCAATCAGCCAAATGGACCACATTCCTACCAGGCCCCTGCTCCAAAGCAGATGACCCCATGACAGGCATAGCAATGTCAGCACAAAGAAACCCTAAATATAGGGAGGGTGGGCAGGTAATCCGATGTGCGCAGCAAAAAGAGGAAGCTCAATGCTGCGCACAGGGAATAAATAGCACCCCCATCAATCAAACAATTTTGCAACATTAAATTCTCCCCAGCAACAATTGGAGGTGCCCTATCAAATTTGTGGCCATCCACACTAACCCGCCCAGCAACAGGGGATGTCATGGTTGCCCCCACTGCAACATGTGCTCTCCATGAAGGAGAACCCACTTTGTAACTCGAGGTACCACTGTATAGGATTGTTCCCTGCAAAGTAGGACACATGGTCACCCTATTCTTTAGAGCAGGGGTCAGCAACCCAAGGCCCATGGGCCACAAGCGGCCCACGGGGGTCATTTAACCAGCCCATGAGCCACCCCTGAACCAAGCTGCTTGCTCAGCGAGTCCCCCCCCCCCCGTGCTGCACTAAACCAGCACAGTGCGGTGCGGGGACTGGCTTTTGCAGTGCTGAAAATCGCATCTGCGCAGAGATGGAAATCACACATGCTAATGCATGTGTGCAATCCGGCCCACAAAGGGATCTCCGCTGGAGTGAACTGGCCCAGGCGAGGTTAACCTTGCTGACCCCTGCTTTAGAGACACTTGCCATGCTTTTCCTCTGGAATTTCAAAGGCAGACTCATCTAAAGTGTGTTACAGCAGTCTAACCTATAGATTCCTGGCACATTGAAAATGGGAAAAGGGCCTTTGAGGTGGAGCCTTGGCCCTTTGTTTGCATTTATGGCAGGGTTTTGTGTTTGTTTGTTTGTTTGTTTGTCAATGATGGATCTTAAAACAAATCAAACTTTAATGGTCATTTGGGTGTTCAGATTATTGTATTGTGCGTCACCCTGTGGATTTAATTTGACATGGGGCAGGATATATATTTGTTACGTAACAACAACGGTGACAAAAACCAGCCCAAGTCCTTTCTATTTAGAACGATCCACTCTGTTAAAGTTCTTCTTTCATCCTGATGTTAAAGTGGGCTGCATAATTCAGAATATCCAAGGAGGAAATGTAATATAAATTTCATCTGGTTTCAGCATCCCAGAAGCCTAAACAGAGCAGGAAAAAGGTACGCCGGATAGAACACCTACCAAGTATTCATTTCACATTCACGGCATCCCAGTAAATGAGAGAAAGGTATGATAAACTGATGCATGAATATAAATTGGATGATGCTTCCACTGCAGGACATCAACAAAGTGAATTGGAAAGCAAGACGGCAATCATAGATTACATTTGGTGATTTCGCCCAGAAGGCTTTAGTTGTTCCAACCAGCAATAGGCTTAGAGAATTCAAAAGACAGAATGAGGAATTCCAAGCTTATAAGAAACGAGTCAAAGAGCTGAATGTTACTCCTGGGTAACGCACTGTATTTTAAAATGCTTTTCTCCATCATCCCCTTGTAAATATATTTAATATATTCAGCGGCGTAGCGTGAGTTGTCAGCACCCGGGGCAAGGCAAGTAATTTGCGCCCCCTAACCCGGGGCAAGGCAAGTAATTTGCGCCCCCCCAACCCCTAACCTGCCGATCTGAGTCGAGTTGCTGCTGGCGCTGCCGCCCAAACCACGCCGCTTGCCCGGAGGAGGAGGGGGGCAGAGAGGCGAGGAAAATGCAACATGGCCCAGCAGCTGCAGCAGCAGCAGCGGAGGCGGGGCTGTGAGGAGGGGCTGCCTGGCACGTCCTCCGCGGCCCTGACGCGCGGGGCTGAGAGCCGCTGCCTGCCGGACGCCTTCAGCCCGGGCGCGCGCACAGCTCGTCGGTTCCACGAGACATGGGGCTCTGCTACAGCCTGCGCCCGAGGCTCTTCGGCGACTCCGGAGGCAGTGAGCGCGCCCCCCCAGATGTTGCGCCCGGTGCGGCTGGCCCCCCTGGCACCCCCCACGCTACGCCACTGAATATATTTGGATAGACCTGTCCAATTTGTGAAAAATCAAGCCTGGCGAGGGGTGGGGGTGGAGTTGATTTGCAGTGGGGAGAGGGAACCAAACCTGCAAACAGAAAAGCTAAATAAGACGGTGAAAGATTTATAATAAGGAATCCGATGCTGTTCTCTAGACTGGATGTTTTAAAGTGGAAAATGCTCGTCCTGTTTTAAGCCAGAATTGCTTGTGCAGCTAACAGAAAACCGCTTAGACCTATGTAGAAACCTGCTCAGACCCATGCTGTCCAGGCAAGAGACAAGTGGAATTGTGGACAAGCCCTCAGTAATCTTCATTGCTGAGTGCACATTTAAAGCTGCTTCTCTCCAGTTTGAGTCACAGAATCATAGAGTTGAAAGGGACCCTGAGGGTCATCAAGTCCAACCCTCTGCATTGCAGGAATCTCAGCTAAGGTATCCAAGTCAGATGGCCACCCAACCTCTGCTTTAAAATCTCAAAGGAAGGAGAATCCACCACCCTCTGGGGGAGTTCATCCCACTGTTGAACAGCTCTTACCTCTTGTTGTTCTTGGGTTTTTTTTTCAAAAAAATTATTGATTTTCCAGAATTTTTCTTTAAAACAAACAAACAAACAAACAAACAAACAGACAAACAAACAGAAAAACATACATCTCCACTGTAATTAAATCAAACTTCATAACATTGTTAAGTGGCTTCCTTGCATCCCCCGGTTGAATTTCAGTATATATCATTTTAACGGTTTTCCAAAACCTAAATTCTTAAAAGTTTAACTTAATGACTTAACATCTTTCTTTCTTAACAATTGAACTTTAAACATATTAATTCATCACATTATAAATTTTAATCCTAAGCCTATCTGGTATTTGCAAGCTTTCCAATTAGGTTAATTTAGCATATTTAACTAAATAGTCTTTAAATTTCATCCATTCTTCCTGGTAGTCTTCCTCCTTCTGGTCGTGGACTCTTCCAGTCAGGTCGGCTAGCTCCGAAAAGTCCATCATCTTCATCTACCAATCTTCCACAGTTGGTACTTCTTGTGTTTTCCAATTCTTTGCTAATAAAATTCGAGCAGCAAATGTGGCATACAAAAACAATTTAACTTCTTTCTTGGGCAGTTCCAAACCTGTTATTCCAAGAAGAAAGGCCTCTGGTTTCTTAATAAATGTATATTTCAACATTTTTTTCAGTTCATTAGAAATCTTCTCCCAGGAGTCTTTCACCTTTTCCACCACATATGGAAAAAGGTACCTTCTTTTTCTTTACATTTCTAGCAGAAATTATCATTATTGTGATAAATCTTTGCTAATTTTACAGGAGTTAAGTACCATCTATACATCATTCTTGTTGTTCTTGTTGATATTTATACCCCTCCTCTTTCCAAGAGAAGAACCCAAGGTGGCTTGCAGATTAAACTGAAACAACTAAAAACATTGAAAAAAGAATCATTAAAAAGCAATTAAAGATTTGTTTGTTTGTCCCATATCTGGGACAGAAATCAGTCCAGCAAATGCAATTGTTTTTTGTTGTTGTTGTTGTTGCTGCTGCTGCTGCTATCAGTACACAAATGATATGCAACTGACTACACCCCATTTTCATTGTCTTTGATTTGAAATGAATGAGGTAGAACAACATAATGACAACATAACTTATATAACTTTGCCCCAATAGATAGTGAGATGAATAATATAGCTTTCGGTGGAAGACAAGCTGCAACAGAATGGCAACAGTGCAAGGAATACAGGATGGGATAAGGAACAATGCCTTCTTGCATTCCTATCTATTGCTGATAGATGACCAAGAAGGAGTCACACACAGCAGTGACTGGCCCTTGAGGGCTGCATGTTTTGATAGCTGTTGAAAGAGGCATTCAGACATTCCATCCTAAACAAGCACCACAGTTGATGAAAATACAGATATGACCATCTCAACAGCACACACATAAGGCTGTAGTTGTTTCTCTTTGGTCCAATATTATTATTATTATTATTATTATTATTATTATTATTATTTGTTACAGTGGTACCTCGGGTTAAGAACTTAATTCATTCTGGAGGTCCGTTTTTAACCTTAAACCATTCTTAACCTGAGGTACCACTTTAGCTAATGGGGCCTCCCTCTGCTGCCACGCCGCCGGAGCACGATTTCTGTTCTCATCCTGAAGCAAAGTTCTTAACCCAAGGTACTATTTCTGGGTTAGCAGAGTCTGTAACCTGAAGCATCTGTAACCTGAAGCGTCTGTAACCCGAGGTACCACTATATTATTATTATTACTATTATTATTATTATTTTCTTATCTTTTTTAAATGCATTTTTATTAAAGATTTTCTTGGTCTACAAAAGTATGTACAATGTATACCTCTCTCTTTTTTTCAAGTAACATTTTTACAGATCAGTTTTGCTTGTTGAGACATTAGGAAGAAAAGCGGGAGAGAGGTGAAGGGGGGAGAGGTGAGTGGGGATGGGGTCGGGTAACGATGTTTCTATTTTACTTAATATATGTGGGGGTTTGTGGCAGCGTCACTTGTACAGGTTCTTTGCTATTCACATGTGTTCCTTTGGTGGTGAGAGCGGTTGGGATTGGCCTAGGGTGTGGGTCCAATATTATTTTAAATTTTTATTTATCAACTGCTTGTAAATCCACAGTACTCTGTTGCAGTCATCTTCATTGTCGTCCTGTCCCCCCCGCCCCCCGTTAAGATCAAGGGCAAGAACACATGTGTTTGTTTGCAGAATATGCTTCAAAAAATTCTGACTGGTTTCAAGATGAAAAGACAGGGAAGTAACTCAGCGTGTACTGTGGAATAGAATGCCTGGAGCAGTTTGACAGACCCTTTAAGATGTCATTTTTAAATAAGGAAGTGCTTCGGGTTTTTAAGCTTGCTAGAAACCACTTGGGCACCTAAGATCCTTCAATCACAGCATCCTGGTCCAGAGCAACTGAGTAGAGGTATTGTTTTGTCTTCACACACAAAATATGCTCCTGCTTTACATTGACAATGCTTTACAAAAAAAGGAAACACACACACTACTGAAATCATCCATCATGAAAACAGAAAGGAAGCAGGATAATATTTGAACATGCTATAAGTCAGCTCTACACCCATTTGTGACATGTCATAAACTTCCAAAAGTGAGAAAAAAAACCACAAAAAAACAGAACAGCTATACCCTCACAAATAGGTGTAGTAATATACCTGTTTTTTGAAATTTCATTTGAGGGCAATTTGGATGGGAAAAGCAGAAAGATGCTTTGGAAATAGGATAATAAAGGTTAGCCAAAAAGTCTGACTTAATAGGGGACTTTATACTGATATCATAAAAACTGCTCTTATTTTGGAGACATTTCTATTGTGCATTTATCAGGAAGCAGCAAGTACTCATTTGCCTTTCATTTACTTTTTAGCTACCTGCCTATTATTCTTTCTTATTTCCTCCCCATCTCTCTCATTTTCTTGCATCCAACTACATAACCATCCACCCCATTCTTCTCCTCCTTTTTCAAGCTGGTTTATGATACTTACCTCTCCTTTTGTAAAACCTCCTGTCATATCAATTGAGATGTACCTTTCCCAGAACCACCTGAAGCTTCTCAGAGAGATGGAACTGCAACATGAAGTAGGGGCTCTTTTTGAAGATCTACAAAGGAATCTAAGAAGTATGACTGATACTAATTAGAGGCAGCAAGTTTAATACAGCCTGAAGACTCAGGAGTTTCTAGCAGCAAGATAATTGTCTTTCTTCCTACTGTTTCTTTCTTCTTCTCCTGATTACTCTTCATTATGGAAGCAGATAAATAAATGCCAGTGAAGAGATAAAGGCCTCATGTGTAACCGTTTTTTGCAGTCTTGTTGCAACGTGAGAAGATCTCCCCTGTTTGTGAGATACAACAACAACAACAACAACAACAACAACAACAACAACAATATCTACCCCGCCCATCATGCTGGGTTTCCCCAGCCACTCTGGGCGGCTTCCAACAAAATATTAAAAATACATTAAAACATCAGTCATTAAAAACTTCCCTAAACAGGGCTGCCTTCAGATGTCTTCTAAATATCAGATAGTTGTTTATTTCTTTGACATCTGATGGGAGGGCATTACACAGGGCGGGCGCCACTACCAAGAAGGCCCTCTGCCTGGTTCGCTGTAATTTCACTTCTCGCAATGAGAGAACCACCAGAAGGCCCTCGGTGCTGGACTTCAGTGTCCGGGCTGGAACAATGGGGGTGGAGATGCTCCTTCAGGTGTACTGGGCTGAGGCCATTTAGGGCTTTAAAGGTCAGCACCAACACTTTGAATTGTGCTTGGAAGTGAGATTGTTGTGGGTTGCTGGATTTGACAGTGTGGCTCTGAATACTAGTGTTGGGAGTTTCAGGTAGGCAGAGTGCTATTGGGTTAATTTCCAGCTTGCAGACATCTCACAGACATCTGGCTGGCCACTGTGAGAGCAAGATGCTAGACTGGATATGCCATTTGCCTGATCCTGCAGGATCATTTTATGTCCCTATGTTGCTGGTGCTGAGCAATGGGTAAAGTGGATGGCCCCATGACAATGCTGACCAAAATGCATCTTGGGTTTTGAATGGAATTCCCCCCTGAGCCAATATCTTTTGTTATGTATGAGGTCCAATTCATAGAGAGATCCATGCTCTTAACCTATGTGCTGGATCATGGCAAAAGCAACCAGAGCATGTGTAACACCGGCCAGTCAAAAGGCATTTGGAGAGTATCACAATGTAGAGAAATTAAAAATCACTCAGGTAGCTTTTTGTTTCACTGAAAATGACCTTATTCAGTCACCCTAACATTGCATGTCTTCAGAGTGCTCCAGGTTATCATCATGAGCACATGATAATTAGAAATCTGACACAAGGGTATGTGGACTGTCTGGCTAAAGTAATGAAATGTAAAGCAAAGAGTTATATAATAGGTAGAAGGCTATGCATTCATGATGTGTAAGGGATATCAGAAAATTCTGCCAGAAACAAGAGTGGAAATTGCCATGTCTGGAACAAAAATCAGTCCAACAGGTACATTTCCTTTGCACTGAAATGAATGGAGTGGAATAAAAATAATAATGTATTTTACGCAATGAATTACATGTTACATAATTTTGCCACAGCAGACAGCAAGTTTAGTATCTAGCTGATCAGGTTTTTTTATGGAAGATGAACTGCAGCAGAAAAGAAACAGGGCTTCATGCCACAATTTCAGCGTGGAATGGAAGATGTTGCCTTCTTACATCCTTAAATGTAGCTCTAACGTCTTCCACATTGACTTCAAATAGTTACTGAGATGAAAGAAAGATCTTGCTATTTGTTCAGCCTCTTGCATGAGGAAATAGTGTTTCTTTGCTCTTTCTGTGGGCAAACATCTAGTTAACTATCATAATATACCTGAGATAAGGAGAATGGTTTGGATGGACTTAGATCTTTACTTAGGTTCTATACCACAGGGAGAAAATACTGTGCTCAGCTTACATGTTCACATCAGAAGCATCTACAAACATAGATAAAAATAACTGCAAAGGGATCCAGGTAGGCTGAAATATTTCTGAACATCATTTTGATGGTCCAGAATCTGTAAACCTGTGACATGCTTCACTGTTCTTTTTCATTTGTCTCTATAGTTTAAGCTAGATGTCAAGTTGTTCCTAACTCCCAAAGACAAAAGCTGGGCCAATTCAAATTATTCCGTTGGAGATACTCTAAGAAATTCACTTGACAAGCTAGTGCATTCCCTCCAAATAATCTCAACTTTGCAATGGTTCCCAACCCCATTGTGTGGGGAATGTTATTTATATGGTGTAATTTTTGAAAGTAACTAATGGTAGGCACAATAAATTCACAAATAGGGAGCCCACAGGGTAATGTTCATGAAAGGAGATCTCCATACAACTCAATATTTTATTCCTTCTCCTCTCCTAGGCACAAACTCTTTCTTTCTTTCTTTCTTTCTTTCTTTCTTTCTTTCTTTCCTTCCTTCCTTCCTTCCTTCCTTCCTTCCTTCCTTCCTTCCTTCCTTCTTTCTTCTTAATTTTGTATAGTGCCCTTCATCTGAAGATCACTGAGCAGTTCACAACATAAAAATACAAAACACAAAATACATAACGAAAAACAAAGATAAATCAATAACCCCTCTCCCTCAAACACATTTAATAGGCCATAGATTATTTAATCAACCCAAAGGCCTGGTTATAAACTAATGTTTCTGCCTGACACTTAAAGATAATGTTATGAGTTTGGGATGTTAAGCTAGGTACCAGACCCATCTGATCCCTCTATCTAGCAAGTTTTAGAAGGCTTTTCATTATTGGAATAGCCAGGCTAGCCTTCTGGTGAGATGGTAGCCCGGGTGACGAGGCTTTAAAGAGGATTAATGGGCTCCATGAGAGACAGTAAATATGTGGGTCCCTCTCCCTCCATGGAAAAGGCTAGAGTTTGGAGCAAAGGTAGCAGGGATGTGACCTAAAGGTAAAGCTACAAACTGGAGAGAGAGCCAGGGCAATGTTTGAGAGCATTGTTTGAGTTGAGGCTGTGGCTATGGAAGAAACTTTAGAATACCCAGCCTATTGTCAGAATTCTCCCCCTCCCCTCCCGATGGTTTCAAGGAGCCAGGAGGAAACAAGAAAGCTTTTCCTTATGATTTATTCAGTCACTGCGGTAACAGGCAAAGAATCCCAGTCTTTCCTCCATAATGAAGTTGCTCACTCTGGCTCCTCCTCCTTTCCCCTTCTCCAACAGCAATGGCCCCTATGGAAGCCTCCCATTGACAAACGCCTCTGCATACATTGCTCTTGTACCCTTTAAGACAGTCGTGTTTTAGGGGATGGGGGATCCTCTATGCTGTCTAATGAAGTGTTCCCTGGCTATTCTGTCTCCCCCCCCCCCCTTCACTTCTCCTAACTCCGCATAGCTTGGCTGCTTGCCCATCTCTGCCTCATTATCTCCCTCTTGGCTTGGCTGCAATTCAATGCTGTTTCTCTCTCCCCTGTCAGATACAGGAGAATGGGGAGGCAATCTCCACCATTCCCCTGCCTCTTCATTCCAGTCCTTGACACCTATTGGCATCAAGCAGGCACCCACTAATTTTTCCTTTTGTTTATGGAAGCCTATCCAGACATACAGAAGTTGACGGGTGCTTTAATCTGTTCTTATCTTAACTGTTGATTTTAATTAAATTGCAACTTTGACTTTCATAGACAATTTTAACATTTGTTTGTTGACTTTGCAACCCACTTAGCAGTTGTATTAACAACCAGGGGCTATATAAAATTTGCTAAATAAATAATCTGTTAGAACTCACCCAGTGAGACAGTGCCACCGTGCAATGACTTTTGAATTTTTATTTATTTACCGTATTGGCCCAAATATAAGCTGCACCCGAATATAAGCCACAACTTTAAAAAATCGGGGGGGGGGGGAAGGGGGGGAGAGACAATACCCGAATATAAGCCGCTCCCTTAAAATTCTGCAGGCACTCACGCTCCCGGGCTGCTTCCTGGGGAGGGGGGAAAGGCACTGCTTTGCTGGCAGCCTTCCCCCCTCCCTTCTTTCTCATGGCTCTGGGGAGGCTTGGGAGCAATGGGCAGGATGGGCACCGTTGTCCCCCCCCAGCCCTGTGGTGGCATCCTGGGCAGGGGGATGGCGCTTTCCATTCCGGCCTTGGAGGGCAAGGCAGGGCCACAGACCTAGAGCAGCTGTTTCAGAAGTGATGTCGTAAAGTTGTGAATATAAGCCGCACTTTAACTTTTCATGGTTGGAATTTGGGGGGGGGGGAGTGTGGCTTATATTCAGGCCAATACGGTATTTATTTATTTACTAAGTTTGTATACAACCCTTCAACCAAAGTTCTCAGGGCAGTTCACAGCATAAAAATACAAAATTAAAAGCACAAAATACATAACAAAAGCAACAAGGAGAAAGCAGTAGTACCAGTAGTTTCTGCTGGCAGAGGCAGGGAAACTGTTCCAATAGACCATGGGTCAGCACACTAAGGTCCACGGGCCAGATCAGGCCCAATTGCCTTCTAGATCCGGCCAGCGGACAGTCCAGGAATCACAGTGTGGATCACCAGCGTGTGGATCACCAGCGCACACTTTCTTTCCCTCTCCCTCCCTCTCCCTCACACTGCGGCACTTTTCTCCTCAGGGACGGAGCAATCTTGTCCCACGCCTGGTGCTGTCAACGGCAGGAGTCGGCTCGTCCACCTGCTTGCCTCAGCAGGGTGGTGCTGTGAAGGGGGTGTGTGATGCTGGCTGCTGGCTGCTCCTGCTCCTTCTCCCTCTCCCTCAGTCTGCCCTTCCTTCCTTCTCTGCGCCCCTTCTCCATGCCACTTCCTTGCACGCTTTCTTCGTCACCACCTGCCTGCCTCTCTCCTTCATTCCACCCATGACATGGCGTTCAGGTGGGCTGTTGCGGAGGCCACGGCAGCCGCTTGTGGGTTGGCAGATGACTCTGTCTTTGTTAAGTTGTCAGACGACATATCAGACGACACAGTGATTCTTCAAACAGCTCTTGTTTATTCACAGGCCAGAACAGAACTGAACTGAAGGGTTCAGCCAGCCTGCTTATATAGAGCTCCACCACAATGCAACAGTAGCAACTTCCTGTAACTAGCCAATCACTGAACGTCACTTTCAATCCCTTATTTGCATATGTGGACCTGAGTAAAAACTATCTACAGTATCCCCCTGCTGGCCCAGGCTGAGAACTTCAGTATATAACAGTCTTCTTCTCCATGGTCCCTCTTGGGAAGCAGCAGCAGCAGGTGGTGGGTAAAAGCTCTGTCGATGCCCCGGTTCCCCTACGTCTGTCCATGGCTCCTCCGCCAGGGCTGCTTCTTCTTTCTTCGCCAGCCAATGCAGCCTCCTACCCTGCCATGGCACCTGGCTGGCTGGAGAAGCCCAACTGTGGCTATTGGGATGACAACTGGGACAGGTAAAGCGAAGCATCTTCAGGCCTCTTGGGGGTGGGCAAAAATTGTTACTTTCCCCCCCTCCAAAATATAATCCAGCCCCCCACAAGGTCTGAGGGACAGTGGACCGGCCCCCGCTGAAAATGTTTGCTGACCCCTGCAATTGACAGTGGTGGTGGTGAACATTTTTTTCAGGGTGCTGCAAATGGTACCTTCTATGGGGCAATCTAAGGATGATAGGAGATTTTGGAAAGTCAAAAGAAAGTGCTTTTCCATACAGCACATAGTTAAAATGTGGAATTTGCTATCTCAAGATGAGATGATAGACACCAACCCAGATGGCTTTAAAAGGGGGTTAGACAAATTTGTGGAGGATAAAAAAAAATAAAAATGAACGGTGCTTTTTAAAGCAAAATATGGCCCACAAGTTTCCGTGTATGTTGTTTACAATACTTCTTCACATCTTCATAGCTCGCAACCATTCTCCAGAAATCAGAAAATAAGCCTACCAAGAGCTGACCAGAGAAGAAAGAGATGTGTGTTTTTTTAAGTGTGGTGACACAAACTTATTTGTCAGAGATCAAATCTCCTGTGTGCAGACTGATGCAGCTTTTATTTTGAGACTTTGATAATAACATCAGATTGGTGCACTGGGGTGCACCAAAACAGCAAAGACACTTTTAAAAGTACAGCACAAGAGGAGGGATAAAGGCCTTGAGAAACTTGCTGCTTTCACAGTTAGCTTAAAGACAAAATGTGGAACATTTTTTCCAAGACATATTGCTGAGTCTGGACTCTATCCAACATAATGCAGTAAGAGAGGTAAATTGTAGTAGGAGCAATACTGCTGACATTCTCTTTCTCTCTCTCTCTCTCTTCTATTTCCCCTGCAAACTTCTAAAGCTATTTTGTTCTTATGTGTACTTCTCACAGTGCTTGGAGGATTAATATTATCCTGTAAACTTATCACATACCTTGTATAAATAAAAAAAAATGCCTTAGTCTAGTTAAAGCTAAGAAAGGTAAAGGACCCCTGGACAGTTAAGTCCAGTCAAAGGTGACTATGGGGTGCAGAATTCATCTTGCTTCAGGGCGAGGGAGCCAGCATTTGTCCACAGACAGCTTTCCAGGTCATGTGGCCAGCAGGACTAATCTGCTTCTGGGGCAACGGGACACCGTGATGCGTGTTAGAGTGCATGGGACAGAGCAATGGGAGCTCACCCCATCATGGGGATTTCAACCGCCAGCCTTCCAATCAGCAAGCCCAAGAGGCTCGGTGGTTTAGACCACAGCGCCATCTGCTCCCACCTTAGCCTAAGGCCCCATCAGCACTATACATCGAATGCAATGCCATACCATGTTAAACAGCCATGGTTTCCCCCAGATCATCTTGGGAACTGTAGTTTGTTGAGAGTGCTGCCGGTTGTTAGGAAACCTCTATTGCCCTCACAGACTTACAATTGCCAGAATTCCCTGGGGAGAATGATTTACTCTTAAACTAAACTGGAAATGGTAGCTCTGTAGGCATCTCAGCCACATAATGATGGGAATCAAAGCTCCTATCTTCTGCATATAATTAAAAAAATGTGCAGGGTAGGGTCACTGTCCTATTTCTTGTTCCAAGGACGTATGTTTGAAGGATAGAATCATTTGAAACAAACAGATCCCATATATATTATTCCGTGAAGCGCCACAAAAATCAATGGAATCATCATCAACAAAAAAAGGGAACCTTCTCAAATATGTGTAAACCAGTGGAATTGAACTCTGATTAATCAATCTGTGAGCTAAATGTTCCTTAAATCTTTTAGGGATTTTGAGATTTTTTCTCTCTCTAATATATTTCAGAGAAGTCTCAATCACCAAGAAGACAGTCTGAAGGACATAATTATACTAGGTTGGAGTTGTAGTTAATCACTTTTTAAAGAGTGAAGAGGGCTTGATGGATTTCTTTTAATTAAGCTTTGCAAATGACTTGGAGGAAAATATAAATAGCTCTTGCAACTTTCTTTATATTTTGCTGTAGTTTTCTACAGGGGGCTGAACATTCCTGAAATACAGCATTACGATTACAGAAATGGCATACTATGTACAAGTTTTTAATGTCAGAGTCTTTCAGAAACTCGAAGTGCACATTGCACCATCCCTACCAAGATGATCTCCGTATCAACCACTTTCTCATAAATATGTTCAATGGAAAAATATACCATGCTGAACAAAATATCACAAGCAATAGTGCACACTTGCAGCTCACCTTATCTAGTATTTGGTGCCCTACAATCATCATCATCATCATCATCATCATCATCATCATCATTATCTAGAGATGAACCAGCAAATGTCCATGTTTGTCTCTCACAACTAAGTGTGTATATACCTGTCAACAGATTGGTTATTAGGTAAGATCAGAAATGCACACAACTGATTTGTTGTTGTTGTTGTTTAGTTGATTAGTCATGTCCGACTCTTCATGTGGTTGTATGAATCCGTCCCAAAGCCACACATAAAGTTGATTGTTTGATGTGTACAGAGTTGTGAATGCATATTTATTGGCCTCAACTTGATGGGTTACAAACTGGCAAACCAATCTAAAACTTTTCCCCAATAGTAAAAGTTAATATATCCCCCAAATAAAACTATTCATCACCTGCTATGGAGATCCGTCTTGACAGGGCTGAGATGCAGTCTGACTGTTAACTGTTTCTGGCTTTACCAAGACTTAAAGCATATCCTCTTTGTGACATCACACATAACATCAGAATGGCATGTTTGCATTCAACCTAAACTATCTCCATGCCAACAGCAATGGCCAGTAAACTTCTGCAGCCAAGTAACCATCAGCCTGACTACCCAGTTGTTCAGATCTAGACTATTGGATGTTTAATTTTTGCTCTCATAATCAAAGCCTGGAGAAGAGCTGTGTATATTCTGAAAACCTGCTTCCACTGTTAAAGAAAACTAATTGTCAGGGCCTGGTCAGAGGAGGAATGGTGGAGACCTCCTCCCCATCCTGACACTTCCAGGGAGGAAGAGGAAGATAGTATAGATTTACAATAGGGGGTTGAGGGAGGTAGCAGCTCAGAGGCAGATGAGGGGAAAAGTTGGAAAATCATGGATGAGCCAGAACAACACCGGGCTGACATGTTGTCATTAGAAAGCATTCCAGACCCTCCATCTCTCAGAACCTGGCCTTAAAAGTAGGAGAGCAAAGAGCTCAAAGACAGAGAACTCCTGTAGAAGAGACGAATGAAGAAGTGAGAGAGATAGGGGGTGGAGATTCACTTGTGACACCACCATTATCCAAAAGGCTGGGTTCTATAGCCTCTCTCTGTAAAGATTGAAATAAAAAAGAAGCTTTTCCTTGTCTTTATACTTTCCTGGGCAACCAGCCGGGAGCTGCTGACAGCATCCTGACATGGAGTTCAGTAGCATCTGGAAGGCCAAAGGCTTCCTCATCCTTGGTGTAGGGAGAGAATGATTGAACTGGACTCTAGATGGTTTGAGGTATATAACATCAAAGGGGTTTGGGTTCAACGGGGCACAAGCCCCCATCCTAAAGTGTTTTGTGTATCTCCAAACACTTTAGTGAAACATTTACACACATCCCGCCCAAATAAAATTCACACAGATTGGAATACTATAGAAAAAAGAAAGTTTAATACATTTTTTTAAATGACCTCTTGGTATTAATGGTATTTCCATGCTCTCCCATAAGCAACAATTATCTACTAGAATGTGAAATGGACTATTTTGTACTATTGGTTTTATTGTTGTTTAGTCGTTTAGTCGTGTCCAGCTCTTCGTGACCCCATGGACCAGAGCATGGCAGGCACTCCTGTCTTCCACTGCCTCCCGCAGCTTGGTCAAACTCATGCTGGTAGCTTCGAGAACACTGTCCAACCATCTCGTCCTCTGTCGTCCCCTTCTCCTTGTGCCCTCAATCTTTCCCAACATCAGGGTCTTTTCCAGGGAGTCTTCTCTTCTTATGAGATGGCGAAAGTATTGGATCCTCAGCTTCAGGATCTGTCCTTCCAGTGAGCACTCAGGGCTGATTTCCTTCTGAATGGATAGGTTTGATCTTCTTGCAGTCCATGGGACTCTCAGGAGTCTCCTCCAGCACCATAATTCAAAAGCATCAATTCTTTGGTGATCAGCCTTCTTTATGGTCCAGCTCTCACTTCCATACATCACTACTGGGAAAACCATAGCATTAACTATACGGACCTTTGTCAGCAAGGTGATGTCTCTGCTTTTTAAGATGCTGTCTAACTGATTAGAATCACTCAAATTTGATTTACAAAAATATTGGCTATCTTAGATTATTGAATAATCTCCTAACCATGATGGCTATGATGATGGCCTCCCACAGGCATTTGGTTGGCCACTGTAAGAACATGATGCTGGACTAAATGGGCCATTGGGTTGATCCAGCAGGCTCATATTTATGTAGGCTTTTGTACTTAGTACTTTTGCTTCACGTGCACTGAAAAATATATTACATGGTGAAATGTTGGTCCTCATGAATGCCATCAAGAGGTACCACAGCTCAGTGGCATGCAAGAAGTCCCAGGTTCTGTCCCTGGCATCTGCATTTACAAGAGACCCAGAGAGTAGGTGATATAAAAAGCTCCTATCTGAAGCACCAAAGAGGTCCTGCCACTCAGAGTGGACAGGGCTAAATGAAAAAAATAGCTTGAGCTATGACTGCTTCCTATAACCAGATTGACCTAACAGATACCCTCCAACATTTCTCTGATGAAAATAGGGACGTCCTATTCTATGCTAGTAATAATAATAATCATATAATAATAATAGTTTTATTCATACCCCACCCATCTAACTGGGTTGCCCCAGCCACTCTGGGCAGCTTCCAACATATATAAAAACATAATAAAGCATTAAACATTTTTTTAAAAAACTTCTTATTCAGGGCTGCCTTCAGATATCTTCTAAAGGTTGCATAGTTACGTATCCCATTGGCTCAGGAGTCACATAACTATATACCCTGTGATGAAAATAGAGATATCCAAAGCAAAAGCAGGACATTCTGGGATCAAATCAGAAACCAATATGGCTTCTGTAATTCTTGGACTGTCCCTGAAAAATGGGACACTTGTAGGATCTGCTAACAAGTCCCTTTAACAGTAGCAATGCAAGGTCTTCCACTTGTGTGACGGGCTATCCTTCCCTCTTCTTCCCACACTCCTTTCCAAATTGGCTTGATAGGAGACTCCCCACCCCACCCCAGAACTGTGCAGTAGGGAGAGGCAGGATTGATTGTTCACCATTTTATTCCTATTTTGCTCTCCATTTGTCTTCCTGGCATGCACTGCAAATGTGATTTAATTTGAAGATAATTTTTCTGGACCAAGAGAGAACGTCATCGTTCTATTTTGCCAGCATATTATATTGCCGATCCATTTTGGCATGAAGTGGGAATCCTCCCAGGGTGGCAGCAAGCAGGGACTCAAATATTCCTGGGAGTGACCTGTAAAGTAGGAAAGGGGATCCAAAAATAGTGATTTACATTGGAATGGGAAGGACTTGGAGTAAGCTAATGGCAATAATTTGAAGAGCTAATGAAAGCTAACAGCTCATTATCAGCTAATGATAGCCATTATAAAATATGCAAATGGCGATAAAGGTCTTAACATGGTCTTAACCTTTGGACTTTGGATAGACTTGGCATTGTAAATTCATCCAGGCATGTAAACTGTAAAATAAGTGAGAATTTGCACTCTTCTGGCCTTTCAAAGTTGCTTCTTACCAGGAAACAAATGTAAGAATGTAAGTAGTGAGCCCTATTGGATCAGATCTAAGCCTCATCTCGTCCAACATCCTGTTCCCACACTGGCCAACCCAATGCTCATGGGAAACCCACAAGCAACAGAACCATCTCCACTTGTGATTCCCAGCAGCAGGTATTCAGAGGCAAAGGTTAAGGCAAAGGACCCATGGATGGTTAAGACCAGTCAAAGGTGACTATGGGGTTGCAACGCTCATCTTGTTTTCAGGCCGAGGGAGCTGGTGTTTCTCTACTGACAGCTTTCTGGGTCATGTGGCCAGCATGACTAAACCGCTTCTGGCACAATGGAACACAGTGACGGAAGTCAGGGCGCAAGCAAACACCGTTTACCTTCCTGCCGCAGCAGTGCCTATTTATCAAATTGCACTGGTGTGCTTTCGAACTACTAGGTTGGCAGGAGCTGGGACAGAGCATCGGGAGCTCACCCCGTCATGGGGATTTGAACCGCTGACCTTCCGATTGGCAATCCCAAGAGGCTCAGTAGTTTAGACCACAGCGCCACCTGCAGCCCCTATTCAGAGGCATACTGCCTCCAACAGTAGATAGAGTTATAACATGGCTGTCATGGCTAGCAGCCATTGATAAGATTGTCCTCCATCAGAGGTGGATTTAGAGAAGTGTGATTGGTTCAATCTCACTGGGCACAGGCGGATCCCTAGGGGCTCCACAGGGGATGCCACAGCTATGATTTAGAATGGAGAGTGAGAGTCAGGGGGTGCCAAATTCTGGCACTGCACAGGGTGCCACTGGAAACTGAGGCCCTGCCTCCATGAATTTGTATAATCCTCTTTCAAGCCAAGCTGTTGGTCATCACAACCTCTTGGGGGAGCAGATTCTAAAGTTTTAACTATGCACTACATGGAGTATTTTGTCTGTCCTGAATCTTCCATTATTTAGTTTCAGTGGATGGTGCCAAGTTCCAGTATTATGATAAAGCCTCCTGTAGATGTAAAAGATAATGATTCTGGCATCTACATATTGCTCCCACTTTCCTTATAATACTCTTAAAGGGGATTTCCCTATAAAATGTAGTATAAACACTGACAATGGGGAAACACTAGCCTGCGAACACTCCAGTTGGAGAACAGCCTTTACCAAAGGTGTCTTGGACTTTCAAGACACTCAAACTCAGAATGCAAGGGAGAAAGGTGTTATGAGGAAGGCATGCTTGGCAAATCCACACCGTGATCAACTCCTGCCCAGGAACCAATGTCCCCACTGTGGAAGGACGTGTGGGTCCAGAATTGGCCTCCACAGTCATTTATGGACTCATTGTTAAAACCGTGTTTATGGAAGACAATCTTACTTGGCTACGAGTGATCGCCAAAGAGAAGAAGATTGCATTGTATTATTTTTTTCTTAGGACCACGGGGCACCTGCTGAAAGCAGCAGCCCAGCATCCAGTTCTGCTTTCTCTTCCCATAACATTTAGTCAGGTAAACTCACAGTGTGGTGGGATTGGGTTGTGTGCTCCTCTGCCCCAGCAACAATGCATAATATAAACTGAAGGGGGACACAAAATGCTATGCAATCACATCACACATGGTATTATTGGGAGAAAAGGGGGGAAACTGGTAAGTACCTTGAACAACGTTTCTCAGATCAAAACCTTAGTACTCTATCCACACACAAAATCTTGTAGCAACTAATAGATATACTGGCCTAGCTGCATGGCTAAATGTGGTAGAATGAAAAAGGAGAAATATGACTCGAGGATGCCAAAACCATGATCGGTGTTACTGTTCAGTACAACTGACACATTTTGGCACAATTGCCTTTATGTAGGCCTTATTCTCGTATGTGATTGCAAACTTGCAGAGCAAAAGTTCTCATTTTGGCCTTGCCGGCACTTGATCATAGGTCCATCCTGTCCTGTTGTGTGCTGTTCCATCCCACTGTACACATTTTCCACTCACACTTTTTACATTAATATTTTTAAGCAAATAATATGCTGTTTATTTTTTTATATACCGACCCCTCTCGCTCTCCAGGCTTCAGGAAGCTATCCGCAAGCCTTGGGAGCCTGCGGGAGTTCCCGCCGGGCTCCCAAGGCTTGCGGACAGCAGCCTGCAGCCTGAAACCCGGGGAGCGCAGCAGAGCGCACCCCGGGCTTCGGGCAGATATCCGCAAGCCTGGGGAGCCGGGCGGGAGTTCCTGCCGGGCTCCCAAGGCTTGCAGATAGCAGCCTGTTCTGGGGGCTGGGGTCGGGGCAAGCTCGGGCTTCCCCCAGCCACGCGCCTGGGGGCGAAATATTTTTTTTTTCTTTATTCCCCCTCCCCCCCAAAAAAAACTAGGTGCGCCCTATGGGCCAGTGCGCCCTATAGGGCGAAAAATACGGTATTTGCCAAATATCATTCAGATGAAGTTCTGAACTAAACCGTGAACTAAAGTGAACCAAACTCAGGGTAAACATGAACTTGAATTAGTTCCTTTTTGGATGTGTCAAACTTGAAATAGTTGCTTTTGAAAACAGACTTTTGAAGCTCTGAACAGGACTACCTTTAATATTTTGGTTGTGTGATTTGAGGATCACTGCTACTAGGCACTTCTATTCCACTATTTGTTCAGATCAATTTATTGGCTGGTCAATCATCTGCAGCATCAAATAGATGGGAATTCTAATATAATAGCATCAGATCCAAGGCTTGGTTAATTAGGGCATCCTGGTTATGTTTTGACATTAGCAGAGTTTTCCGAAAATTAGAAATCCAAGCAATCTATATGAATGCTAACTGAATGAACCAGATTCCCCTCCCCAGCCCTTAGGCCACAAAGAAAGTAACTAAAAATGACTTCACTGAATAAGAACCCTTTTTGTCATTACTTTCATGTGCTGCCTGCAAAAGATAGTTGAGAGGATGCAGCTATGACCAAAAGACACATTTGTATTGAATGTGATTATGGCATTGTCAAAAATATGGTCTCAGTGATTAATTTGTCAGACTGCTAAAAACACATTAAATAAGAACCTGGGACCATAATGAGCAGAGATTGCCAACATCCAAGCTAGCGCATTATGGATTTTTTTTTGGGGGGGGGGGTTAGGATTTTCTTCCAATAAATTATTGATTGCCTGCTAACCGATTGCTTCTTGTTTTGCTGGAGACAAAATCCTTCAATATTTCTTAATAGCTTGTTGTTGTTGTTTTTATAAATCTGATGAACATATTTTCTTATTAGCATGGGATGAAAGACTGCCAGGAAATATACAGGGGTCATTATTAAACTGTGTAATCCTGATTGATTGGAAGGTTTCAGCCTTTCTGGGAAGCATAGCATCAGAGAGATTCATCTCGTATTAGATCTTGTCTGCTCCATTAGACTGAGGGACCATTTTTAGCATTGGCTTTAGCAGTACAGAATTAGCTGAATGGCAGCTTCTTTCTCTGCTACCTGGTAATGTTGTAAGTCTGTGATCTTGGGAGAGGAGCCTATTACAATGTGACTCCAGTTTCTGACAGGAGGAATACTGTGGAGAACATAGGGATGGACAGATTGCCAATTTATTCTTTCTGTCAGTTCATTCATAAGTCTCTCCCATGCCCACATTAAACGTTTGTATTTAAATATGTATTTTCTTATATCTCAGTCTATGAATTTCTAAATGTACTTTATGTGGCTAAATATTTTATGTATTTAGATATGTTAAATCTGCGTTTCTTAATGTATTATTTCCCAAAGGCTGCATTTTGGACACAGTGTAGTGCCTTGTTCAGAGACATGCAAGAGCCGGATGATAGTTAAATTTCTAGTCTGTGTATTTGTCCACCTCAGGTAGTGGAAGTGCAAGAGGTGGGAACCCACCTGCCCCACCATTTCCACACCTTGCAGAATGCTTCCCCCATCTCACTGAGTTCAGCAAGACGGGGAACTTTCCAGTGGAATTGTGTGGTGGCAGAGGGCACAGAGAGGGCAGAGGGCACCATGTTCCCACTTTGCAAATTGGGATGGGCCACTTCTGGTCAAGGATTTATGAATTAAGTTTCTTCATTTTAATATGCAGCCTAAATGGAATTCTCTTAGAAGAAACCAATGTGGGGACTTCCGTCATGCGAATTCCACCATTACTGGGCAGCTTGAGAAAAGGCCATGGCTAGGAATGGAGAAGAAACTGGATTCCGTTTGCATTTAAAACATACCTAATTCACACTTCTCTGATTTTTGCATTGCAGTTCTGCAGCTAAGTAACGTGGACAAAAATGCGTATACTAGGCTAAAGTGGGCACAAAGACTCACACATCACAAATAAATGACATTAAAATACATTATATCAGGGGAAGTTGCTTTGGGAAAATGTGTGTGTTAGGAGAAATTCACAACTAAAATGTGGAAGAATTTTCATGGGGGCGTCTTTTTAAAAACGGAAACTCTTGTTTGAAACATGGAGAACTGAATTTAGGATTGGGAAAAAATGAGAAGCTGAGATAAACCAAAGTTGACCAATTCCTTGCCATAGTATAGCAGCACTTACACCAAAATCTGAATTCCACTAAAAGAAAGATAAATTTTCAACAGAAGTAAAAAAGAAATATACAGTGGTACCTCGGGTTACATACGCTTCAGTTACAGATGCTTCAGGTTACAGACCTCGCTAACCCAGAAATAGTACCTCGGGTTAAGAACTTTGCTTCAGGATGAGAAGAGAAATTGTGCTCCAGCAGCACGGCAGCAGCAGGAGGCCCCACTAGCTAAAGTGGTGCTTCAGGTTAAGAACAGACCTCCGGAACGAATTAAGTACTTAACCCGAAGAACATATATATATATGACTGTACAACCTTAGTCCAAAATCATGCTACAGTCATATGCACACTTTCCTGAGAGTAAGCTCTAGTCCCCACACTGCATAAACACACACAGAATTGCAGTATTTGCATTAGGTAGCTATGACTGCATACAGAAGGACCGTGACCCTTTAATAACTTCTTTCACAGTAGTGTGGATTTTATTACTTTTCGTTTGGTTATTGCAAGGTGCCCTGGGACTCTTTTTAATATTTAAACATCCATATAGTCCAAATACAGCATTTCTGTGATCCACAACGGCGTGTGAGTGTGTTTTGGAAGAAACTATGCAGACAGCCAAAAATGGCTTGGTGTTTTCCTTTGCAGTATTTTCGGATGCCAAAGAAACAAGCGGCTTTTAAGACAGATCGGCAGCTTGGCTTTTTGGCAACGGGAAAAGATTTTGAAGGAAATGAATAACAGTGTTCTGCATTCATGTCCAGGAAGGTAGTTTCAGAGGGAACAGTAAGGATGAGTGGACAGAGTAACTTAAGACAGCAGGGAACCCAGTGCTTGAAGGGGTGTTTGGGATGGGATCGGAAATTATCATACTTAGAAGTATAGAATCATAGAACTGAAGAGTTGGAAGAGGCTTCAAGGGTTCCAATGAAGGAATCTCAACTAAAGCATCCATGACAGATGGCCACCAAACCTCTACTTAAAAACCTCCAATGAAGGAGAGTCCACTACCTTCTGAGGGAGTCTGTCCCACTGTTGAACAGCTCTTACCATCAGAAAGGTCTTCCTCATGTTTAGTTGGAATTTCCTTTGCGTGTTAAAATCCCCAGGAGCTTCCCAATAAATAAAGACACAATTGACATGGAATTTAGTTTTAGGTTATTGGCATAATTTTGGCCAATATTTTATTGATTAGTGGTTTGTTTAGGCATTGGTTCCTGACTAGCTGCACCTGCAAGGCAGCACTGACGACTGGGCCCCACCATATCATCAGTACAGGTAAACACCGTGAAGGAGCAATGGTCCAGAATCAGACTCAAGCTCACCCCAAATGCTCCCAGGGACTCTTGTGTGGCCCTACCCTCCGAAAGGGGTCGAGAAAAGCATGGCGAATCCCTGGATTCCTTTAACAGAATACTTTTGCGCATTGGAGGCTCCAGACCACCTTGAACCAATGCCTAAACACCAAAGCTTACAAAGTTGTGACGATTTGCTACGTGGTAGGTGAAACCCAAGTGGCATCGGTCAATCAGCCAAATGGGAAAATTCCTACCGGGACCCTGTCCCAACAGCAGATGACCCACGATGGCATAGCAAGGTATTAGCAAGACCCTAAGTATAGGGAGGATGGGTGGGTGATCCAATGCACAAGGTGAAAAGAGGAAGCTCAATGCATCATGCAGCAGAATGTAAAGGTCCCTCGGTTAACACACAAAACTCCTCATTGGCCAGATCTGCCCAGCAACTGAGGGACCACCAATTGGGTTGTTGTGGCTATCCAATCACTCCCACCCACTCAAACAGTGAGGTCAGTCCTAATGAGCTCACAGCAATGCATGCCCTCTGTGAGGAGGACTCGATTTCTTGTGACTTGAAGCCATTGGCTCAGGTCCTACTTGAAGCCATTGGCTTGGCATGCTACACGTCAGTGGCATTGTCCAGGTTGGGATGAATCCACACCATATACAGTGGTACCGTGGGTTAAGTACTTAATTCGTTCCGGAGGTTCGTTCTTAACCTGAAACTGTTCTTAACCTGAAACACCACTTTAGCTAATGGGGCTTCCCGCTGCCACTGCACCGCCAGAGCACGATTTCTGTTCTCATCCTGAAGCAAAGTTCTTAACCTGAAGCACTATTTCTGGGTTAGTGGAGTCTGTAACCTGAAGTGTATGTAACCTGAAGCATATGTAACCTGAGGCACCACTGTACTGAATGCATATCCAAAGCACATGACTTCCTGTAAACTTCCTGTAAAGCACATGCCTTCCTGGAAACTGTACTTTCCTCCTCAACACCCTTAAAATATAGACATGTGCTTGAAATATGTGTTGGATATGTTTTTAATGTTTCATGTGGATCCTGTTTTTGGTGTCTAAAACTTTTTTGCTTAAGAAAAATGACATTTTATCATGTCTGTTTGTTTTTAAAAATCTTTATTTTATCTATATTTAAATAATCAGGGCAACTGAATCCTAGTTTAGATATTTTTCTCTCGTGTGAAAAGGACAAAAGCAGAACCACTCTCACTAGCTACACTTCCTCCCTTAAATCTATGCTGCTCCACACATCAGCAAGCAAGCATCTGTATCAAGGAGTACAGCTCCTTGTGCAATTAGAACCCTGCACATTGTCTTGACCAGGAATTCTGAGATGCAAAGTAGATCCAGGGAGGAGGAGATCTTCCCTATGTGGATCCACTGGCACCAGCACCTGCCTCTCATCCCCTGGACTCCAAAGAGACAACTCTGTCATCAGTCTCCAATGACTAGACCACAGACTCCTCAGAAGGTCAAGAAAGACCTCACCACAAGAGGAGTAATCACAGCCAGAACTTCAAATGTCTGTGATAAGTGGGAAAGAAAGATTCCAGGAAGAGGCTTGCATTTTGTATGTCCTTCAAACCAGAGTTATCTCCTGTTAGTCTGTGGGTTAGTCTACACATGCATGCTCCTCAGCTGATGAGGGTGACTGATGAGGACGACCTCAGGTGACTTTCATATATCCATGAACTAACACAGATCAAATACCATGGGGGGATCATATGTACCATTTCACAGCACTACACTTTTCTGTGGAAACTGGGGTCAAAGGTCCGAGTAGGGGAGCCAATGGGGAAGTAGATGAGAAAACAGGCAGTTGTCTGTTGCTTCCTTTCCCCACACCACCCTCCCTACTCTAAAATGTGCTGTGAGATCTGACAGAGGCTTAGATCTACTGCCAACAAGAGTGACAGAGGTGATTGATTGGTAACATAAAAGAAAGACCCTGAAGAGGAAATGTGGGAGGTAAACAGATGAAGGATGGTGACCTTGGAAATTATATTTTGAACTGGAAAGAAACAGGCATGGCTTACGACTGGCCCAACAAGATTCCCATTATTCTGCCTCCTTGAGGGGGCAAAAGGGTGGAGGTAGAGTCAGGCAAGTCAACAATACTCAACCAGCAGGCTACATTTGTGTTGGTGTGTCACAAGTCTGGCAAGAATGATTTGAACCCATCAGTTTGTTTTTTATTTGATTGTGATAATGTCTGGAACCAGTCTGGCCGTTCCTCTGCTGAAATGTGTAGCAATTCATAAGCTCAATGAAAATCCCTTTAGCACTACTTAGTTGAGTCAATCTGTGACTAGTACAGGAGTAAAGCTATTGATTCGACTTTAAAGCTCAGAGGGGGAGAGTCTTGTTAGAATGCTAATGGTATTTCAATAGGTCAGCAAATGGAGGGAAACCATGGAAGGGAGACGTGTAATCCTCACAGCTTCCCCACCAATGGTTGGCCCATTAGCTTCAACCAGAGCATTCCTTTGGTGCTCTTTGATGATTGGACATGCATGTCAATAACTTTTAACAATGGCAATTTGTTTCTAGGTTGAAAACTTCAAATCAATCAAATGTGCATGCAAATAGCTCTATTAAATCTAATCTGGATTGCAGAAAGAGAATGCTTAAGGAGATAATGAAAATTGAAGCTTCTCTTTAATTATCTCTATAAAGTCTTTTGCCATCAGCATAAAAATGCAGTTAATGCTTTTTGAGTAACAATCAACTATTTAAACAAAGACAGTAATTCTACAGTTCTTGTCCAATTTATGGCCACAGATCACAAAGGTACTTAAGCACACACCTCACTATGAGCACAAGAATAGCTACATTGACGGCCTCTGGAATGACTGCTTCCTTTAACTCTGGGCTTCTATGTTTCAATGTGATGTGCAGTCTCCTGCAGTAGTAATTGCTTTCCCCTTTCTTTCCATCCTCATCACAGAAAGCATTTTTTCCCCAGCTATTAGCGTGATGGACAATCTTCACAATTTGGAATGATGCAGTCATGGCTTATTTAGCTTGCAATCTCAGTAGGGACAGAGTGCCAGTTTGACAAAAAGCAATGCAGAATCACCTGATCTGCACCATCTCAACCAGTTCACGGATCAGATTAGGTTCTACTCTCGAGTCTGCACTTTGATTGATCTCCATCTTATCATATTCATCTCATAAAATGTGTCTCCTCTGCATTGCTTTTTTAAAAAGTAATGAGCACGTGATCTGGGAACTTAAGTTTTAGGAGAAGCCAGCAACAGGAGTGGTGTAAGTCAAACTATATTTTAAAGGCTTGCATTCCCTCAGACAGGTGTGGGCCAGATCAGCTAGCAGCACCCTTTCTCTGCAATGGAATTTGGATCTGTTGTAACTTTGTGTTGGCTTAATTTATGCCTGCTTTCTGCATGTGGGGACCCCGAGACCACCCCCTTGTTGATGAATAAGACACAAGGACACAGATATTAGGTTAATGTTATTGGACAAATTTAGGCCACAACTTTATTGGTTACAGAATGTGAGCAGTATTGGCTTAGGCAAACAAGGAAGTGAGCCAAAAGGAAGCTCTCCAGCTCTATTTAAATGGGGCCCGGCCATGCCCCCCCCCAACCAGCGGATTGGCTGGCAGGTGAATGACATGGCTGGGAACCTCCGGGGTACATGGGACTTCGTCCCCGCACCCCCAGAGGGAAGTGCGTGGCCACGTGTTCCACCACAACTCCTCCCCACTGGGAAGTGGAGTGGATTTCCAAGCCAGGTTCTTGTGTTCAGGATTGCTCCCTTAGAGCATAACAGATACCTAGGAAAGGTAAGGTAGAATCACTCTGGGTTCACCCTTGCTGTTGAGCTGCCTTTACAGCATCAACAATACATTGTCACCAATACATATCATTGCTGCCTGTTCTGTTATAGAGAGAACTATGAGTGTACAGAAACAATTATTCACCCTGCTCTTTCTGTGGTTTGTACCTTCCACAGTTCTGTCGGCACCAGGTCCGCTCACGTTTTTGGGTGGGCGGTGTTGCAGCCAGGCGTCAGGGCCCCTGCAGTGATCCGGTGTGGGGTGGGTGGAGATTGACAAGCCAGCATCACTGTCCAGGCCACGTCGCCATCACCCTGCCCAGGGGTAGCCCTGCTGCCCAATCAGCGCCGGTGGGAGGTGTGGCCACAGGAATCTTAAACCGCAGTGTGGTTGTGGAGCCTTCGTCTTGCACCCTTCGCTGGATCTCCCAACCCACCCACCCTCTTTTCATACTTTGCTCTGATATGACCTTGCTATGGACAATTGACGGCTGCCATATTGTTGGGTTTTTTCCCACTTGGCAAATTGACACCAGCCATTGGGTTTTCGCCTACCTTGTAGCAATTGTCACAACTTGAGTGAGGTTAGGCATGGGGTAAGCCTTTGTTTGGATGGAGGGGAGGTTGTAGTCTCCGCCTGCCCTTCCTTAATAAGGGTATCATATTAAAGGGATCTAGGGGTGTGGATTCTGTCTGATGCCCAGACATGGGCTAGGGCCATGCCACAACCCCAACAGGGACCTCTCAGGGTGACCCTATTTGATGTAAGTCATAGGGATCCCCCTACTGGTGGTTTACGCTTAGATGGACTCCCTGCAGATGGGTGGGAGTCGAGATATAGCCTGGCTTCACCCAGTGCCTAAGCCAAACCACACACATTTGTAACCAATAAAGTTGTGGCCTATTTGAACCTATAAACCTAAATACTTTTGTCCGTGTGTTTATTATCCACTAGGGAACTGCAGGTCACGGAGCCTTGGCACACAATGGATATCATCTGCCAAATTGGATTTTTGTGCTGGGCAGCTTTAAAATTTGAGACCCTCCCCCATACCCCCAAAAGGATTTCTCTCTCTCTTTTTTTTTTTTAAAAAAAGACAGGATTTGATTAAATTTCAGGCTTGAGAACCAAGGGGTTATGGATCCTGCCCACTTACAGACTTTTTGCTATAGTTTTCTTGCGAGGGCAAACTTTACTGTTGGGTTTAGTTAAAATTCACTTATTCCCTCACTTGTTTTATAAGCAATTTGTATGAAAATGGCATATGTGAGAGAGGTGACCCTAGGTAAGAGGAATGTTAACCATATTTCTGTGCTGGAAAACTACTGTGATTTTGTAGGTTGTGGCAATGTGATATTACTATTCATATAGTGCTGCTGCAAAAATGAGATTTTGTAATATGAACCAATTTTAGAGTAAGATTTAGAATAAAATTACCTCTTTTCTAATTGGGAAGTGGAACAGAGATTTTAAGCATATAAGCTCTTGATTACTTGGCGAGGAGTGGCTATAAAGATCTTATTGGACCAATTCCTAATTTGTGTTCACTCCCCTGCAGTTGAAATCAGCCAGACCTTCAGTTTTTCAACCTCCTTTCAGCTTTGTTCTTTGAACATAGCTGTGATATTGGAGCCTATGTGTTTCATGTAATCCGATTGATATTGAGTCATCATTGGTATAATTCAGCTGCCCAGATTCGGAAAGATGTGATGGGGCTTCTCCTCTTTATACCAAGGTTAGATTGTGGAGACCTGTTTCCTTCATAGGGTGAATCACCTTCTTATTGGTATCTGTGAAACCCAATAATAATAATAATAATAATAATAATAATAATAATAATTTTATTATTTATACCCTGCCCATCTTGACACTTCTTGAAAATATTGATTGGTTACATTTATATCCCCCCTTTTTCTCCAAGGAGCTCAAGGCAACATACATGGTTTCCCCCCTCATTTAATGCCCACAACAACTGTGAGGTAGTTTAGGCTAAGAGGCAGTGGTTGGCCTAAGGCAGGCATAGGCAAACTCAGCCCTCCAGATGTTTTGGGACTACAACTCCCATCACCCCTGACCACTGGTCCTGTTAGCTAGGGATGATGGGAGTTGTAGTCCCAAAACATCTGGAGGGCCAAGTTTGCCTATGCCTGGCCTATGGTCACCCAGTGTCAGGAGTCCAGGTTCCCAGCTTGATAACACAGTAAGCATAGCTAGTTAAAAGGATGGCTTTATTGCAAAAAACAAACAGATAGCTCCGGACGGCTCTAACAAAGCCTCTGGCACCATTACTCAAGATGAGCCTTCTGAAGACTCCTTATGAGGTCGACAGAAGATACTGAACTTATGAACCGTACGTCTTTTGTTTTGCTTCCTATCTTGCAACCCTCCCATTCGTCGACTTCTCAGAATTAATGGATCGTCTCCCACCACTTCCTTTTCCGACAGGCTGTCTCTGAATTCTTTCGTGCCTATTTGTGCTTCTGGTGAGCTTTGACTGCGTTCTAGCCTGCTCTCAGCTACTGTCTTATCAGCTGGAATATCAAGGTCAGGAAGAGCTGAAGTCTGCAGCTGCCGGCTCTCCCCTGCCTGACTAATATCAAAGACTCTCTGTTCCTGGCTGCTTGCTGCAGTTGGCTGCAAACCTTCGCTTGGAACTGGCTCATTCCTGACACCCAGTGAGCTTCACAGCCAAGTGGATATTTGAACCATGGTCTCCCAGGTCCTAGTCCAACACTCTGTCTGCTATGTCATGACTCTCCATGTAGCAGCTCCTGATGGATCACACTAGACTGATGGTGTTCATAGATGGAGCACCATCATAGCCATTTAGGCAAAATGCCCCAAGTATTGGTGAGCAAAACCACTTCAACGCTGGGGTGGAATATATAGAAGGCTATTTCAAAGTAAAGGGGACCCCTTAATAACTTCAAATGTATTTGTGGCTTGATGATGTAGATCAATGATATCATAATAATGTATTCCTTTATTTAAGACTATCTTGATACCGCTTAATATATATATAATATCTAAGTTGTGTATAGCACATTTTAAAAGCACAAATATCACAAAATAGACAATTAAACCGTCGATACCAACTACTAAGAACAGCAATGAAAGGTACAGAAATGCAACAAAGCATTATAATGTACACAAGACAGTGTCTATTTTTAATAATCAAGGAAAGACGGGGGGAAAGATGTGCCTTCAGAAAGTTGACTGATGCAGGTAACAGAGACAGCATCATAATATGTAACGTTAAACACCACCAGGTGCTCAGGTGATCAGACCCAGAGAATGGCAAGATTGTAAACCTTAAATAGTTGGGCACAAAATTAAGCAAAATCAGTTGGCTCCTGCCAGAGATTGGGATAAAAAAACCCCCAAGTGTCCCAATTTTGATCAGCAGGATGTTGGAGGGTATGGAGGCAAATGAGAAATGGAGATGAACCAAAATGAACTGATGTACCCATCCCAAGCAGTGGGTTCCAAAAAGATGGCAGTGGCACATCTCACTAGGCCCAAGCCCAGTCCACATTTATGCATGCTAATGACATCATCAGCTGCACTGCTGCATCAGCAGAGGCTTAATGAAGAGGATCCAGGGAGGGGGATATAAAAGCCTGGTACAAAGGCAAGAGAGAGAAATAAACCCTTGTCCTTCATTAATTAAGCATAGCCCTTAATTAAGAGGAATGGAAGAAACTGCAGCATTAGCAATATTAGCAAGTAAGCCTCCGTATGCTTTGAAAGGTTTTACTATATAAAGTTCTGCATGATATTTTTATGTTATGACTTCTCCAATAAGTCGAAGGATCCCTGGATGGTTAAGTCCAGTCAAACTTGACTATGGGGTGCGGCGCTCATCTCGCTTCAGGCTGAGGGAGCCGGCGTTTGTCCACAGACAGCTTTCTGGGTCATGTGGCCAGCATGACTAAACTGCTTCTGGCACAACAGTACACCATGATGAGTGTCAGAGAGCATGGAAACGCCGTTTAACTTTGTGCCGCAGTGGCACCTATTTATCTATATGTGCTGGTATGCTTTTGAACTGCTGGGTTGGCAGGAGCTGGGACAAGGCAACGGGAGCTCACCCTGGATTCGAACTCCCGACCTTCCGATCGGCAAGCCCAAGAGGCTTGGTGGCTTAGACCACAGCGCTGCCCGCGTCCCTCTCCAATAATGTGAGTCTGTCATACCGTACATCTTACAATGCCCTAATAATAAAGTCCCCTGCTCTCTTTTAATCGAGAACACAGCATGGGTACAGCAGTATTGGAGAGAAAGAGAATCATGAGGATGTCCTATGCACCTTGGTCAAAAGAAATATTAATGGTGATGTGGTTTTCCAGAGTTTATTCTTATTGAATGTTCTGTGATCTTCTATCCTTTAAAAGACCAGTCATAGGGTATTCCCTTATACTGGGATTTATTGCCAGTTGTTCACCTGTTCTTTTCTTTGACAGGGAATATATTGCTTGCCACAGTCAGCAAATGTGTTAATGGCACAGTAAGACCTGGAATTGCACCAATGTTCCTGTCAATCAAGCAAACTGTTTGGGTTCTAGCTTAGTACCTTCAAGTCCTCCTTGCAAGTCAGCATCCTGACTTACCCTTCGTAGTACTTATATCAATTTGAATAATAAATCATAGTTGCTTTATGGTGATAGAACTGAAAGCTACTTTCTCATTTAAAAGCTTTCATCTTTATGATGTTCTATATAATGAATATCACAGCACACTAATGAGACTGCCGGCAACTCCAGAAGATGTATGGCTGTCTAACGTGGCTCCTTTTCGTCCCTGATAAAAGACAGCATGAATTTATCAGTTTCATAATTTCCCTTTACTGATATGGATATATAGATTAAAATTCATGGCTCTTTAAGAGAACTGTGAAGAATCCTTCTTGTTTAGTAATGTTCTTAGCATTCCAGGTACCTTTTATGTTTTCTCATTTAGAATGATATACTGCATTTTCCCTGCGGTTGGTATTTGTGTAAGTGCAGAAGAACCACATGTGCAAAAGTTATTTAATTTTTAAAAACAGCATTAAGTACTGAACTAGAGAATAAGGGACTTCATTTATTTTATTCACAGGATATTAATGTTCACCCCCGAAAAGCAATATTGAAAGTAATGGACTGAATTGCTAATGCATGTGTGCTTCAGATTCACCAGATCTTCCCAGAGGGATGGAGAAGAGGTCATTTTTTATGTTTCAGAGAGAGAGAGAGAGAGAGAGAGAGAGAGAGAGAGAGAGAGAGAGAGAGAGATGTAGCAAGTCAATCAAGTCAGATAAAATACTTGGACAGTAAAAGTGCTGATGGACAACTAGGCTTTCATACAGGGAAATAGTGTCTTAGTTTTATGGAAAATGAAGAATGATGGTAAGATGCATAACTGCAAGTCCAAGTCCAAACACAATGAACTAGTTTTGAAAGGTATGAAAAGAATAACGGGCTTCACTCAAAGCAATGTTTGATGGTAAAACAGCCTATGCGTGCAACTACTTAAGCAGGAAGTATTTTATTTTATTTCACAAGACAAGATAAGACAGTATTGTATATGATAATTTTTTTAAAAAAATAATAATTCATTACCTGCACTGATGATAGTTATTGTTTGGATGAAGGGGGTTTTATCCATTTCTGCAGTCACTCAATCAAACAAACAAACAAACAAACAAACAAACAGTAGCTGAACAGGGTTCCACACAGTCACAAAAACAAATTAACCTAAAAAGCCTCAAAAACAAAAACGCAAGATAAATAGCAAAAACAAAAGTGCCAAATTTAATCTGTTCTGGAAGTCTGTTTGACTTCTGAAATGTTCGAAAAACAAGGCCCAGCTTCTGATTGGTGCAGGCGCCCCAGAAACAATAGCCGACAGCCACATTGGATGTTTGGCTTCTGAAAAACGTTTGAAAACCAGAACACTTACTTCCGGGTTTTCAGTGTTTTGGAACCAAGGCGTTTGAGTACCAAGGCATTTGAGAATCAAGATACCACTGTACTCCTTTAGATAGAGACTTGGCACCTTCCTGTCCTGCACAGCAAAACTCACAGCAAAGTCCACATCTAGACTGCATGTTCAAATGTAGTTCCATGCACAACACATAGTCCAGCAGTAACCAGGAGGTAGGAATCACACAGCAGAAATTTTGAGCAGCAGACAGACGTTGCTGGTCTAGCCCTCCTTATATAGCCAAGACAATCACATCCTGGCCGGATACCAGTTACAGGTTCAGCAGCTACCATGGAGATCTGGCCAGGTGGAAGCAATCGGCACTTACATTTTTCCTGGGCAAAAATAAACCTTCTTCAACATGGTGAACCTGCAAGCAACCAAGGAACAGATTCACAATGGTGTTGTGATGTTGAGCCAGAGTATCCAAAGGATGTTGACCTTAGTCTAGTCAATTAACTCTTGCACTTCCACCTGTAAGTCAAACAAGGTCACCTGAAAAAGAAAATTTCAGCCCCCAAGGTGTGTAACAAATAAAATTCCAGGAGAATTTTTTTTTTTTTGGGGGGGGGACCCAGATTGCTCCTGTGTTTAATGGTTACAAACTGTACTGGCATGATATCAATTTCCAGAGTAACAATTTCCAAGATCGGTTGTCTGCACTAAGCATTCTCTGCACAGAAAATGATAACCTGTGACTTAACTGATTTTAATAATATAATTGATAGTTTAGCATCCAAAAGTGCTTGAAAGAAATTGTTCCGACTTCGTACATGACATAATGTCATAACAAAGATATGATTCCCCTATATGTGTCTTCAATAATTCCATACTTTTGCAAATATAGTAAAGGTTATAAATTTATAAACAATTTTTTTCCCAGCAATGTTCTACTTTTGTTGAGTAGATAAAGAAAAGAAGAAAGTTTTGTTTCTCACGGTCAGATGCTATTAAGTTTGGGCCTCCCATTGTCTCCCAGCCCAGAGCCTCCAGTTGTTTTAATCTGGTCCTGCATGTACGCTCCCCCCCTTTCCGTTTTATTTAACGTATATGTGACTCTCGCCTAAATTATAAGCTAAGAACAACAGCTTTAGAATGCAATTTATCCTTCATACACCAATGGATTCTAAAATGCCACAGGCTATGCACGCTAAATGTAAAGGCTAAGCTATAATTGCCACTCTCCCCCTCTCTTTAAGATTAACATTATTATTTATTTATAGTGCAATATACCAGCACTGTCATTCACCTTCTGACTGTGCTACTGCAGTCGGGGCGGGAAACTGGATTGTATAGCTTCTAATAAAATTGACTAACTAGTTTCAGGCTGAAATCCTCTTACTCATGAGTAAATCTCACTGCAATCAATAGAACCTGCTGCACAGATGCATTTAGGGTTGTTATTTATATGGAATAATTCCCCATATGCAAATTGTCTTATATACACGTCTCATGTTGCTACAGTCTAACCAAAGGGGGTTTGGATTAAGAAATTTCTTTTTCTCTCAGCCGCACAGTTTATATATATCAAGGGTGATGATATTGGAGTGTCAGGGACTAGGCAGAGGAGGAATGGTGGAGACCGCCTTCCCATCCTGACCCTTCCAGGGAGGAGGAGGATTTACAACAAGGGGTTAAGGAAGGTTGCAGCTTGGAGGCAGATGAGGGGGGAAGTTGGGAAATCATGAGAAAGGCAGACAACACCTGGCTGAGGTGTTATCATTAGAAATCATTCCAGACCCTCCATCTCCCAGAACCCGGTGAGCCTTAAAAGTAGGAGAGCAAAGAGCTCAAAGACAGAGGGCACCCATAGAAGTGACAAATGAGGAAGTGGGAGAGATGGGGAGTGGAGATTTACTTGGGACACCACTGTCATCCAAGAGGTTGGGTTCTATAGCCTCTCTCTGTAAAGATTGAAATTAAAAAGGACTATGAAACTTTTCCTTGTCTTTATACTTTCCTGGGCAATTAGCCAGGATCTGCTGACAGCACCCTGACAGCAGGGAGCAGAGAGCAATTGCCATTCAAATTACACACCTTCCAACTTTTCTTGAGAAAGGAAATGTGGTATGTATGAATCCGTCCCAAAGTCACACATAAAGTTGATTATTTGATGTATACAGAGCTGTGAATGTATATCTATTGGCCTCAACTTGATGGGTTACAAACTGGCAAACCAATCTAAAACTTTTTCCCAGTAGTAAAAGTTAATATATCCCCCAAATAAAACTATTCATCAGCTGTTATGGAGATCCATCTTGACAGGGCTGAGATGCAGTCTGACTGTTAACTGTTTCTGGCTTTGCTAAGACTTCAAGCATATCCTCTTTATGACATCACACATGACATCAGAATGACATGTTTGCATTCAACCTAGACTATCTCCATGCCAACAGCAATGGCCAGTAAACTTCTGCAACCAAGTAACCATCAACCTCACTACCCAGTTCTTATCGAGACTATTGGATGTTTAATTTTTGCTCTCATAATCAAAGCCTGGAGAAGAGCTGTGTATATTCTGAAAACCTGCTTCCACTGTTAAAGAAAACTAATTGTTAAGGACTGGGCAGAGGGGGAATGGTGGAGACCTCCTCCCCATCCTGACACTTCCAGGGAGGAGGAAGAGGAAGACAGTATAGATTTACAACAGGGGGTTGAGGGAGGTAGCAGCTCAGAGGCAGATGAGGTGAAAAGTTGGGAAATCATGGATGAGCCAGAACAACACCCAGCTGACACGTTGTCATTAGAAAGCATTCCAGCCCCTCCATCGCTCAGAACCTGGCCTTAAAAGTAGGAGAGCAAAGAGCTCAAAGGCAGAGAGCATCTGTGGAAGAGACGAATGAAGAAGTGGGAGAGATAGGGGGTGAAGATTCAATTGGGACACCACCGTTATCCAAGAGGCTGGGTTCGATATATATATATTTTTTAATGATATTTATTGAAAATTTTTTAGAATTACAAAAGAAAACAAAGTAGAAAAAAAGAAAGAAAAAGCAAAGAAAAAGCAAACCACATCAAACAATACAAATTAATAAAAATCAGAATCAAAAAATAGCACAACACGATCAAAAGACAAAAATGTACCACAAACATTTAAAAACAAATCCAATATTTTTAAATCCTTAACTTCTTTCTTTGACCTCCTCCTCCTCCCCCCCTTTTTTTTGTATCCTAGTTATTAATTGTCGCAGCAAATCCTTTCCATATTTCATAATATTCTGTCATTACATTACCTTAATCTATTTTAATCTTATCTTACTATAAAAAACCTTAAAGCTTAAAACTTAAATCTTATTTTTACCAATTTCTCATAACCATATTATTCTTACATAATTCTTTAAACATTTTTGCTAAAGCCAAATAATTTCGTTCCAACATTTTTCTAACATTCATCAATTTTATAAAGCAATCCTAACATAAAAATAAAAAACAATCCAATCTTCATCCAGCGTCTCTTCCTCCTGGTCCCGGGTTTTGTCAGTCCTTTCTATACAGTCAATCTAGCGCATCAACCTGGTAATCTTATATCCGAGGCCCTTAAGTCCCTTCCATGTCCCTTCCGCGGCTCTTCTTCAAATGTATAGCTGTATTTTCCTTTGTCTCCTGCTCCTTTCACTCGTGGGAACTCCAGCTTAACAATGTTTTTGACCCTTCTCGACAAATCAGTCCCTTTTCCATATTCCACACTAAACTCCATGTGGTATTTAAAAACATGTTTCAAAGTCCCTCCAGAATTAAGAGCCTCCACAACCCCAAACATCTCAAGGCCCATTGCCAGACTTGCAAAGTCCAAACATCCCTGCATAGGGGGGGTCTATCCAACCCCCCATTTCCAAACCAAACCAAACTTTATCTTTCCAAATCTGGCTTTTTCAAAGTTCATTTGTCAAATCCAAAAGCTCATGTTCCTGCTGGGCCACAGCTCCCTCCATCTCTGGCACCCAAGATTCAGCAACATCCTCTTCCCTCATCTGTTCTGTCAGGGCACACTCCTGATTTAATTCCTGGGTGGGCTCCATATAATTTCCAACTGCCTGTTCAAAATTTCTGATCGCACCAGTCATCAAGTCTGTCTTCTCATGTAGCTGTTCCAGTAGGGGACTTGTTTTACAGACAGCACACAGCAGAGCTTCTGAATACATTGTCCTGCAAGGTCAAAAGTCTATTCCCACGATCGTAATCTGTAACAGCTGCGAGCTCCCCGATTCAGAATTGGTTACAGTTTCACAGGCTCCCTCTAGGGGAAAAACTTCTATTTGTTCTTTTCTTTTAAAAACAGATCTAGCAACAAAGTTTCCTTTTTCAGATATTTTGTCAACATTTGTTCCTTTAAAATGCGAAGGGGAACAATGGAATCACTATGTTTCTCTTCTTTTAGCTATCTGTCAAAAATGTTTGTCTCTGGTCAATGAGCTTCAAAAAAGTCAGTCCTGACACCCCGCTCCAGGATCAAGACGGTGGAAAGTTACTTTGCTTTACACTCACTTTTGCAGATTTAAACAGTCCGGAAAAAGTCCCCCCTCTTCTCCTGCTTCCGAAGGGGGTTTAACAATTTTAAATGATGAAAGTTAATCCTTTACAAGCGATTTTCTGAACTCTAGTTTGCCATGCCTTTGCTTTAATCTATCTACAAAGAAACGGAAGGCTGACTTCCTGTTTAGACCTTCCCGTTTCGGTGCCAAATTGAAATAAACTTTTAAGTCCAATTTTCCTTTCTACTCGCAAGTCCTTATTTAGAGTCCAATTGTCCGAAATTTAAGTACTCACGGGTGATTGTTTTAAAAGCCAAATTGTCCCAGGAAAAAGGCAGCGCTCTCCGGCAACTGCTGTGCGGCTTCGCTCCACAGAAGAAGCAGTTGACTCTCAGCACCGCGCCACTTCCCCCTCTTCGCTCCGGAGCCCGTTAGTGGGTTCCTTTGCGGGTTGGGGGGGTGCTAAAGGTGCCCGCCGAGTCCCATGGTCACAGGCTTCATCTGCCTGTGATTTTTGAAAGGGTCCCCGCTTCGCCGTAGCGGAAAAGACCCATTTCCCGTGGAGCTGGTCCCTTCAGATCAGAGGGAGTCCGCCATTACCGATGGCGCCACCCCGGAAGTCGAGGCTGGGTTCTATAGCCTCTCTCTGTAAAGATTGAAATAAAAAAGAAACTTTTCCTTGTCTTTATACTTTCCAGGGCAACCAGCCGGGAGCTGCTGACAGCATCCTGACATGGAGTTGAGTAGCATCTGGAAGGCCAAAGGCTTCCTCATCCTTGGTGTAGGGAGAGAATGATTGAACTGGACTCTAGATGGTTTGAGGTATATAACATCAAAGGGGTTTGGGTTCAATGGGGCAACTGAAATGGGCACAAGCCCCCAACCTAAAGTGTTTTGTGTATCTCCAAACACTTTAGTGAAACATGTACACACGTCCTGCCCAAAATAAAACTCACACAGATTGGAATACTATAGGGGGAAAAGTTCAATACGTTTTAAAAAATGACATTTTGGTATTAATGGTATTTCCATGCTCTCCCATTCTATCTACTAGAATGTGAAATGGACTATTTTGTACAATTGGTTTTAGTAGCATTAATATAATAGCAATGCATATCTGCCCCCTTGAACCTTAATAACATTCATATCTAGCAATATATATCTGCACCCTTGATCCTTTACCAGCAGGCTCATAAATCGGGAAGAAAAAGTGACCCAAATAAGGTATCCAATAAATCTACAATGAACGTGAAGGACATAAAACCAATGCTGTGAAAGAGCGCAATCACTTTTACCAACGCTTTAGAATCTACAGAGGGGGAAAGAGTGTGTGTCTTCCTGAATTGGTGTTAGCTATTTTTACATCTTACTGTTATTGTGTGATTGAGTTGATTGCAGGTCATACCCTTATAAGCTGTAATTTGACTTCAGTGTTCCCCTGACAATTAATGGATGTGCAGAAATAGCCCTGGTCCTCTAAAGATGATACCATTTTTCTCTACTTGCTTGGAAAATCTGCCCACGCCAGGTTGGAAGAGCATCCCTTGGTCTACAGAGATGACCAGATCAAACCTCCTTCCATGTGCACTCTGAGCCCATAAGGCAGGAATCGGAAATCTTGTGCCCTCCAGATGTTGCCATCATCAACTGCCATCATTACTGGCCATTGGCCATTCTGGTTGGGGTTGATGGGAAAGATGCTCTTTAACAATTTAAGGTTCACAAGTTCCCCATCTTTACCTTAGGAAAACCATTTAACTCTCATGTCAAATGTTTTGCACTATTTTAAACCCCCCATTAACCTCCACTTGGATTCAGTTTCATTCATTTATTTGAATCCTGGTTTTCAATCCCAACGGTTCTCAAAACAAGGAAAATTTAAATTTATACAGTACAGGTAAAATCATAGGACTCTGAAGAAGAAAACGGATGATGGACACAAAAGCTGAAATCTGAGCCGACTTAAAAAAAAAAAGAACACATTGTAAAAATACAATCTGCAAAGGAAGACACTGCATACGTAAAAGCAGCAAGCTTCTGTTAGGAAGCTGATTCTAAAACTGAAGGGGGAACCCCCAAAAAAGTCATCTTGGGGCAGCATTCTAATGGATGGTGGAATTTCCAAACAGTTTTCTTTCTTTTTTTCTTTTTTCTTTTTTGCATTTTAAAATTTTATTGATTTCCCATTATTTATACATTATATCCATATTTCAATACATCTCGTACATTTTGAACTTCCTTCAGCGTCATTGACATTCATTCGTATTTATATCTTTAAAACACATTCCATTCTTTCATATTGCCATTCGTTCCTCCCTTCATACATTATTTCTATTAAACAATACTTATTAGTTCTTTACAGTGCCTCTTTAAATCCCACTAGCGTTGTATTTACAAAACATTTATTCTCCAGATAACCCACAAATTTCCCCCAGTCCTCAATAAACCTTTGATCCTTAATATATCTGATTTTCCCTGTTAATTTATCCAACTCGGCGTATTCTGTCAGTTTTACTCTCCACTCTGCTACCGTTGGGATTTCTTCCTGCTTCCACTTCTGAGCTATCACAATTCTGGCTGCCGTTACCGCATACTGGAAGAGTTTGCAATCCTTTCTTCTGATATCCTTTCCCACAATACCTAATAAAAAGGCTTCTGGCTTTTTTACAAAAGTATAACTTAACATCTTTTTCATTTCGTTATAAATTTCATCCCAAAAGCTTTTAACTTTCTTACACTCCCACCATTGATGATAGAAAGTCCCTTCCTTTTGTTTACATTTCCAGCATTTGTTATCTGCCTTATACATCTTAGCCAGTTTTACAGGTGTCATATACCACCTGTAGAGCATCTTCATCACATTTTCCCTCAGTAACGTGCATGCCGTAAATTTTATGTTCACTCTCCATAACTTTTCCCAATCCTCCAGTTGAATGTTGTAGCCGAAATCCCTTGCCCATTGTACCATCACTGATTTTACTTCCTCATCCTTCGTATTCCACTCTAACAATATTTTATACATTTTTGACAGGTTTTTATATTCGTTGTTTATTATCTCTTTTTGGAATGCCGATTCCTTTTCCTCGTAACCCCTTTCCTTCACCTCTTTTTTAAACATTTCATTTATCTGAAAATAATGCAGCCAGTCATATGTGAATACTTTAACCTGATCGTATGATTTTACTTTCCACTTCCCTCCTTCATTAGTAACCATTTCTCCATACTTTCCCCACTTTTCTCTCATGTTAACTTTCTTTACACTTATTATCTCCAACGGGGATAGCCAATGTGGGGTTTTCGGTTCTAATATATTTTTATATCTGTCCCAGACCTCTATTAGTGGACCTTTAAAGATGTGGCTACAAAATTCCTTATGCACTCTCTTTTTATCCCTCCATAGATACGCATGCCACCCAAATCTGTTATTGTGCCCTTCCAGATCTAGTAATTCTTTATTCTCCAACTTTACCCATTCTTTTATCCAACACAGACATGCTGCTTCGTAATACAGTCTCATGTCTGGTAGGGCGAAGCCCCCTCTTTCTGTTACATCTGTTAATAACTTAAACTTAATTCTGGGCTTCTTTCCTTCCCAGACGTATCTAGAGATCACCTTTTGCCATTCTTTAAAGTTTTTTGTACCTTTTATTATGGGTATCGTTTGGAATAAAAATAACAACTTTGGGAGCACCATCATTTTGACCATAGATATTCTTCCCCAGAATGATAATTTCATCCTGGCCCAGACCTCCAGATCTTTTTTAATTCCATTCCAAACCGGGGTGTAGTTATTTTGGTATAAATCGATGTTTTTGTTGGTAAGCCAGAGTCCCAAGTATTTAACCTTTTTAACAACCTCAATTTCAGTTCGTTGCTGTACTAATTCAATCTTATCCTGATCTAAGTTTTTAACAATCATTTTTGTCTTACTCTTATTCAATTTAAATCCTGCTAACTTCCCAAATTTCTCCATCTCTTCCAAAATCTCCCTTATACTCTCTATAGGTTCTTCCACTGTTAAGACCACATCATCTGCGTAGGCTTTAACTTTGTACTCATTTGAACCTAATGTTACCCCTTTAATTTGTTTATTTTGTCTTATTGCATTTAGTAAGACTTCCAAAACCACAATAAAGAGCAACGGCGAAAGCGGACATCCCTGTCTTGTTCCTTTGGATATTTTTATATCTTCAGTGATGACATTATTAATTATCAGTCTCGCCTTCTGTTCTGTATAAATTGCCTTTATACCATTTAAAAACTCTTGGCCCACCTCCATAATTTCCAAATTTTTCAACATGAAATCCCAGACTACATTATCGAAGGCTTTCTCCGCATCTACGAAGATTAGGCTGGCTGGTTTATCACATCTATCAGAAAGATATTCAATTAGATTAACTATACTTCTTGTGTTATTTCTTATTTGCCTGCCCGGTAAAAAACCCGCTTGGTCTTCGTGTATAATTTTTGTTAGTATCTTTTTTAGTCTTTTGGCTAGGATTCCGGCAAATATCTTATAGTCCGTATTTAATAAAGAGATGGGTCTGTAATTCTTAACTTGGGTTAGATCCGAATCTTGCTTTGGAATTATTGTGATAAATGCCTCCTTCCATGTGCCTGGGATATCTCTTTCCTTTAGGATGTTATTCATCACGTCAATTAACGGAGTCATCAATGTGTCTTTCATTTCTTTATAATAACTCGATGTAAACCCGTCTGGGCCCGGTGCTTTCCCTCTTTTCAATTCTTTTATCACTTCTTCTACCTCTTCTCTATATATTGGGGCATTTAGCTGTTCCTTTTGATCTATCGAAATCTTCCTCACCATCTTTTCTTTTAAATATCTTTCTATTTTTTTTTTATTGTTCCTTTCTTTATTCCTATATAGTTGCTCATAAAAATCCACGAATCCTTTTCTAATTCCTTTCGGGTCAGTTGTTTCTTCTCCGTTTATTTGTATTTTGCTGATTGTATTTTGTTCGTTCCTCCTTTTAACTTGCCAAGCAAGCCATCTTCCTGACTTATTGGCGAATTCAAAGTTTTTCTGTCTTAACCTTTTGATGTTCCACTCAACCTCTTTATTTATTAACATAGCAAATTGAGTTTGGATGGACTTTATTTCCTGCATTATCCTTTCATTGTTCGGTTTTTTAATCAATTTTTGTTCATTGTCCATAATCTGTCTCAGAATCTCTTTTATCCTTTTTTCTTTGTTATTTCTTTTCCACACATTTTGTTGAATAAAAAGGCCCCTCATTACTGCCTTACTTGCGTCCCATACCACACTTATTTTTGTGTATCTCCAAACACTTTAGTGAAACATGTACACACGTCCTGCCCAAAATAAAACTCACACAGATTGGAATACTATAGGGGGAAAAGTTCAATACATTTTAAAAAATGACATTTTGGTATTAATGGTATTTCCATGCTCTCCCATTCTATCTACTAGAATGTGAAATGGACTATTTTGTACAATTGGTTTTAGTAGCATTAATATAATAGCAATGCATATCTGCCCCCTTGAACCTTAATAACATTCATATCTAGCAATATATATCTGCACCCTTGATCCTTTACCAGCAGGCTCATAAATCGGGAAGAAAAAGTGACCCAAATAAGGTATCCAATAAATCTACAATGAACGTGAAGGACATAAAACCAATGCTGTGAAAGAGCGCAATCACTTTTACCAACGCTTTAGAATCTACAGAGGGGGAAAGAGTGTGTGTCTTCCTGAATTGGTGTTAGCTATTTTTACATCTTACTGTTATTGTGTGATTGAGTTGATTGCAGGTCATACCCTTATAAGCTGTAATTTGACTTCAGTGTTCTCCTGACAATTAATGGATGTGCAGAAATAGCCCTGGTCCTCTAAAGATGATACCATTTTTCTCTACTTGCTTGGAAAATCTGCCCACGCCAGGTTGGAAGAGCATCCCTTGGTCTACAGAGATGACCAGATCAAACCTCCTTCCATGTGCACTCTGAGCCCATAAGGCAGGAATCGGAAATCTTGTGCCCTCCAGATGTTGCCATCATCAACTGCCATCATTACTGGCCATTGGCCATTCTGGTTGGGGTTGATGGGAAAGATGCTCTTTAACAATTTAAGGTTCACAAGTTCCCCATCTTTACCTTAGGAAAACCATTTAACTCTCATGTCAAATGTTTTGCACTATTTTAAACCCCCCATTAACCTCCACTTGGATTCAGTTTCATTCATTTATTTGAATCCTGGTTTTCAATCCCAACGGTTCTCAAAACAAGGAAAATTTAAATTTATACAGTACAGGTAAAATCATAGGACTCTGAAGAAGAAAACGGATGATGGACACACAAGCTGAAATCTGAGCCGACTTAAAAAAAAAAAGAACACATTGTAAAAATACAATCTGCAAAGGAAGACACTGCATACGTAAAAGCAGCAAGCTTCTGTTAGGAAGCTGATTCTAAAACTGAAGGGGGAACCCCCAAAAAAGTCATCTTGGGGCAGCATTCTAATGGATGGTGGAATTTCCAAACAGTTTTCATTCCCATTTGGGAAGTTATGTAAGGAAGGAGAAACTGTCCCTGGTATCTTGTGCCTAGACCATAAAGAGCTTTTGAACTGAGTACCAACACCTTGAATTTAGAAACCAATCAGCAACCACCAGAACTCATGAAGAACAGGTGGCATGTGTTTTATCTGCAGCTAATGTAAGATATTAAATCAGTCTGCCTTGTTGTTTTTTTACTAGCTGCAGTTTCCAAAATGCCTTCGAACAGAGTGCATTAGAAAGACTCGAAACTTGAGCCGTGTGGGACATGTGGTCCTCCAGATCTTGCTGGACCAATTTTCCAGAATAAACAGAGTTGAAGTCCAGTAACATCTGGAGGGATGCCAGTTCTCCATCACTGCTCTAGCATGCACTTTTGTGTTTAGGGCCTTCTTTTACAGCAGTAGTGGGAAACCTGTGGCATTTAAACAATGACTTCCTCAATGCTTTTTTCTAAAAAAAATAGTTCTCATTAAGTAGCACAAAAAAACCCAAACCCATATGGCTTAAGAAGTGTAACTTAAAGGCAGGTGTGGTGGCTACAGGAAAGGGGGCAGTGCATAAGATTGGTCATTATACTGAACTAGCGTTTTTGTTTCTTTCTTGTTAGAAAACAAGTGGACTGATTAAAAAGAGTTGCACAATAAAGATTGATGACTTCCTTGAGAATTTCACAGATAATACCCAGCAATCACTAATGACTCTGGATATAGAGGCTTTGGTTGGAAGCGTAATAGTTATGCAGTAGAGAGGAAAGCAATCAAATGGTAAGTTACAAATTAGGAAGCTTTATTCATGAGGGCCTGGGAGACTAATACAGGGGTGGGAGACAGAGACAGAGAGAGGTGGGTTGCTGTTATTTAAAGAACTCAGCTTAACTTGAAATTTAATAACAATCTTACTAAAAACGAGATTTGCAAGATGATAGAATGGGGATGGTAGTTCAATTTTTTTCAGTATGATGGCCATGCACAAGAGCTCTGTACATGCTGGGGCTTTCTCATAGTTTTCTAGAAGGTGAAGTGTATATAAAGGGAAATGCCACTGGCCATGTGTTGTCGTTCAGCCACATTTGCATAATCATGATTATTTATTAAATTTCTCTACTGCCCTTCTTCCGAGGATCACAGGGAGATTTACAGTAAAGGTAAAAAGGTAAAGGACCCCTGGACACTTAAGTCCAGTCAAAGGCGACTGTGGGGTGCAATGCTCATCTTGGTTTTCAGGCCAAGGGAGGCAGCGTTTGTCCACAGACAGCTTTCCGAGTCATGTGGCAAGCATGAATAAATCGCTACTGGTGCACAGATTCACAGTATAAAAGCACAAAAATACACATGGTAACAAACAAATTGCCGCTGGAGGAGACTCTTGAGAGTCCCATGGACTGCAAGAAGATCAAACCTATCCATTCTGAAGGAAATCAGCCCTAAGTGCTCACTGGAAGGACAGATCATATGAAGCTGAGGCTCCAATACTTTGGCCACCTCATGAGAAGAGAAGACTCCCTGGAAAAGACCCTGATGTTGGGAAAGATGGAGGGCACAAGAAGAAGGGGACGACAGAGGGCGAGATGGCTGGACGGTGTTCTCGAAGCTACAAACATGAGTCTGACCAAACTGCAGGAGGCCTGGCGTGCTCTGGTCCATGGGGTCACGAAGAGTCGGACACGACTAAACGACTAAACAACAACAACCCCTCTGATGGCCACATGCCACCAGTGGGAAAGACCAAGATCGGCACATACACAAATACATGCACACAAACATTACACATACAGGCCACACACGTATACTCAATTCACATGCACCTTCACCATTTGTACGCACACAAAAACACACACATACAACACACACATTCACCAGACATGCAGTCTCATGTTAGTCTCTAGCCCTGGTAGGGGGGCTAGAAATGATGTCTTTTATTCTGCAAATATCACACTCAAAGGAAAGCTAGTCAATGGTGTTACCTCCAGATTTTGTTGAACTACTTCCATCAGCCCAGACCAGTGGTCATGCTGACTGGGACTGATGGAAATTGTAGACCAGCCACATGTGGAGACAACCACATTGGCAACTCCTGCTCTGAAGGGTATCTAAAGAGCAGACAGAGACATCTTCTATCTCTGATCTCACAGAGTGAGTTAGGGCAGGGTGAATACTGCCTTTTACTTTAAAAGAGCAGTCAGAGAAGGCTTATATCGGATCTCAGCACTGTGGTGTTTAGCACTGAGATTGGAGAGAAACGATCTCTCTGGCTGCTCTTCAGAGGGGATTTTTGTGAGATAAAATGTCCTGCCTTTTAGAGAGTGCTCACTAAAGACCAGGCAGTGTGCTTTATTTCCCAATCAGATGGGGATCTTGGAGGGCCAGATCTCTCCTTTGGTCCATAAATTAGCCACCCCTCTTGTACGGGGATCTCAGCTCCTCTAATGGTTTCTCCTTAAGGATCAAGTTAGACATGACATGGGTTTTTGTTTAAAACATTTGCACCCCCTGCCTTTTCTCAAGGCAGCTCAATGGAGCTCAAGACAAGGATAAAACCATAAATTAACACTTTAAAACAACTCTTACAATGGAGCACTAAAACAGCAATAGGAAATAATAGAGTGCAGCAGTAATAAAAATGCTTCGACAACCAGAGGCAGTTTAAAAAACCCATTTGGTAAGACAGCAATTCACATCCCAAATGCCTTTCTAAAATGGTCTTTACCAGCTTGTGGGAGGCCATTAAAGAGGAGGTGAGAGGGGGCTCCCTTGGCTATCTGTACCTTGCCCCCCATGGAGTTAAGAGCAGTTTCAGAGAGTGGCAATTTGGGGAAATGGTATGGGAATGACACATTAAGAACCTCTGCCCTAAAGCAGTCGAGTGAGGCTGCAGCAACAATGCATAAGATCCTGATCAGATTATGGCCAGTTTGGGTTAGACTTCGCAGTGGTGTCCAAACTTCTTTCAAATAGGGCCAGATTTGATAAAGTGGAGGGCCGACCAAAGTTGACCTTTTTTTAGGATTGAAGTTGTTGAGGGTTTTTAAAGGATTTTACCCCAGGAAGCAAACTGCCACAGGGACCGGATTAAGCCCCCGAAACAGACTTTGGTCATGCCTGGGACTGTCAATGGGCAGGGAATACTTCTAGCCCTACCCAGAAGAACCAGGGACTGAGTCATTGGGAAAGCAGAAGTCTAAGACACAGGAACATCTTTAAAATAATTCATAATTTTGTTAACTGGGCAGGAACTCCAGCTGGTTTTAGTAGTGGAGAACCACAACAAAGGCAGAAGTCTTGAACAGTTCTAGACGTGACACAGAGCTGTTGTGGCTTAATGCAGAGAGAGAGTCTTCATTTATGACAGGGATGGGAAATCTGGCACTTCAGATGTGGTTGGACTTCTGCTCCCAGCATCCCTGACCATTGGCCAGACTGGCTGGGTCTAATGGAAGCTGGAGTTCAACAATGTCTAGAGGACCATTCCTAGTTTATGGAGCTACATAAAGTTTGTCATGGCACTTAGAAAACGATAGTTTTCATCTGGGGCAGCCAGCAATTTGTGGCACCAAAGTTACAGTTCTTCAAGTGCAATAAAATAGTTTGTACTGGATGACAGGTGGGGTGGGGGTGGGAGTGGGATGGATTTTCCCCACTCTAACTCATGTGTCTCTAATTTACTTAATTATTTCTGTCCCATCTTTTCAGGCTAAGGCTTCACAGGGTACTTTCAATAAAAATGGTAATAAAAACAAAACAAACTAACCTATTTTCCTATGCATAAACCTATAAAAGCAAGATCAGATCACAAAACATAATAGCGATCCAGGAAAAAGATAAATAAAAAGCTTGGTGGAATGAGGGGGGGAGTATTTATGGCCCATATGAAGGTTACATAATAGTGGATCCAAAGCAAGGGCTCAGTGGAGGGAATTCCACAAATGTGGGGCCACCACTGAAGAGGCCCTGCCATTTTTTCTTAGGCTGGCATCACCTTGTAGAAAAGCATTTGAGGGCTTATCCACACTTACCTTTCCTCCACTCCTTCCAAGAATGGTCTGTGATTTAAACCTCTGTGTCTGAGTGCCCCTTTCCAGTTTTTATTTTGTCTCTTCTTTGCTCCAGAGCGTTCACTATGAAAATCCTCTGTTTGAATCTCCGTCAGATCAGAGAAAACGTCAATCCATGGAAAACGAGAATTGGTGTTTGCTCCAATTCAGCTTTAAAGTGCGGTATTTCCCCCCGCAAGAAAAGCTTGGGAGAATAAATAAATGAATGAATGAACTGCTTGGACATGGAGCATGAAACATGGACCTCTGCATGGAGCAGGGGGAAAGGTAGGATAGTACCAGGTTCCTAGAACAAAATCTGCATCATTCTGAAGGAAACCAATAACTCTGCAAAACTGACACCATCATGGAAGATGTTTCTACAGAAGAGCAGGAGAAGTGATGTAGTGTTGCTGGTAGGCAGTGTAAGAAGCGGCAGAGGCTGATGGGGATCTGGGTGGTGGCCCCAAATTTGCCACCTGAGTCATGATCCTTTGTCCCTAAAGTGTGTCTCTTAATATCCTAATATGGGAATGCTATGTCTGCCTTACCAAATTTGGTCCATGGAAGAAACAAAGCACTGTCTCCCACCTGATAAAATGATGTTTCTCATATTGCTTATTTTGTACAGTTGATGACACCATTGTGAAAAACCTCATGTTATATCATGGGAGGCATCAAATTGTTTCCTGCTGTGACAAAAGTTAACCTTTAGAAAGACTGGAATATATGTACCCTTTCAAGATCTCTGGTTTTCCCCCACTACCCCTGTTAGATAGAGAACCTGCCACTGCCATTATTTTTGAATACTGTAAAGCATTCTGATTGTTTTCAGTGGCAAAAGTGGTTTCTATTTATTTATTTTTAATGCATGTTGCAGTAAATGTTCCCTTGCAAAGGGTTGGAGAGGGCCAATTCATTTTTCATAGGCCACAACGCAAGAAACCCATGTTTTACAACTGTTATCTGTCATCCACATAAATTATTGGTGTCTCGGTATTGAAAAGAGCCGTCCTCCGCCACTTTAATTTCATTAAAACCAAATCTCTACACAGGCGTAGGAGGCAACACTTTAATGATATTAGCTAAAGAAATTGTATCCGCTCCTTTGTGCTAATGCTACATGACATCTGTGAAGCACAAATAGTTGACATCCAGGATGTTAATCTCATTAATGTTTCACATGAAGCTCAGAGTAGGGAAGATATGATCCTTGAATATTGCCTTCTTAACTTGGAAGCAATAATATTGATCACTGTTCCGCGAGGCTGGAGACAGACACTAGTTTGCAAGAACAGTGAGAGTGGCAAAGAGAGCGGTTCTTTATGGTGTTCACACATCGTACTAGTGTTCTCTGGCTAAACATGGATTTCAGGTTTTTAAAACAATACTAAAAAGGTCAGTTTATCATGGGCTAATGATGGTTAAACAAGCTTACAGACAATGAACAGACATTCCATAAAATACCTTAATCTTTCTGGAGAAAAGCCTACCTGTGTACTTCTTTGAGCTAGGGATGGTGGAGAAGTTAGATATGGGCAAACTTATGTAATTTGCGGGTGGTGCTGTGGTCTAAACCACTGAGCCTCTTGGGCTTGCCAATCAAAAGGTCGGCGGTTCGAATCCCTGCGGCGGGGTGAGCTCCTGTTGCTCGGTCCCAGCTCCTGCCAACCTAGCAGTTCAAAAGCACCCCAATAAGCACATGTAGATAAATAGGTACCACTCCAGCGGGAAGGTAAACAGTGTTTCCATGCGCTGCTCTGGTGTTGGTGTTCCATTGCACCAGAAGCAGCTTAGTCATGCTGGCCACATGACCCGGAAAAACTGTCACGGAGTGGACAGATGCCGGCTCCCTCGACCTGTAAAGCGAGATGAGCACCGCAACCCCAAAGTCATTCGCAACTGGACTTAACTGTCAGGGGTCCCTTTACCTTTACCTATGGAATTTGCACTTCCTGAAACATAAGCAAATATCTTCCAAAATCTGCAGTTCTCTGAATTTTGCAACCCATTTCTCCAACGTCTGAAAATGTATAAATATGCATATATTAGGAGGAAATATGCATAAAATTGATACGCTGGTGAAAATAATTAAAATGCATTCTGTTAGGAGGATTTGCTTGCAATTCTGCACCTGTTCAGTTTGGTCATGTGACTTGGCAATCCAGCACACAACACTATTTTAAAGGCTCCTTTTTCCTCTGCAAAGTCTTAGGCAAAGCAGCAACCCCATTGCTGAACAGTGTTTGGAGATGATGTAACTGTACAGTGGCTTAACTTACACTGGCTTGCTTAATGTTACCTTCTTGTGCACAGGATTCTTCTCCATGCCTTTCCATTGTGTATTAGCAGTTGCCTTTCCAGCTGTCCTGAGCTAGGAAGTATGTTTAAAAATGATCTCAAAGAACTCTGGTCATTCAGTAATACTGCAAAAGGCAGTAATGTAATATATATATATATATATATATATATATATATATATATATATATATATCAACTTGCATTAAAAATATTTAAGCTATTGCAAAGGCTAAAAAATGGCAGCATCTGTCTCTCTTCATGGATGTTATAGCCTCATTTATGCCAAAAAAATTGGTAGATCAATATTTTCTCAAAACAAGACACCTCTCTTTCCACACTCCACCCCCCCCCCCCAAATATGGAACCACCTGTTGTGTGATATGGAATTGTGTTCAGTTCATACTAATACAACAGGTATTTGGTTTTCCTGTATTTATGTGAGAATTTCACCATGAATGATGACTGTAAAAAAAAAGTACCTTATCATCCTTGTGGGGGCAGAGGGTGTTATATAATAATAATAATAATAATAATAATAATAATAATAATAATAGCCAGAAAGTGCTTCCTGCAAATTTTGCTAAATGAAGCCAAATAATTCTCTAAGCAGTGGCTAATGTTTGCACAACTCTTGTCTTTTCTTATCTCTCCACAAAATGCTTACCACAGGGAATGGCGAGTGAATGAGTTTATCACAAACAATACAACCTCTTCCCCTTCCCCCGCAGTTCATGGTCAGACTTGTAAAACATTTCTCAACTGAATTGGAAAAAAATATTATCAGTTCCAATGCATAATGTTTCCTATAGGTCAATCAAATATAACACATCCTTTTTAAAGCCTTGTTTTAAGGTGGCTGGCCTCCTATCGCAGCTGCTTTTAGAACTCATAAAATTACAATGGTAAAATAGAAACCTGATGCTTAGCTAGTTCACTTCTAGCATTGTATTATTTACCTCATTTCCTTAGCCTCAAACTTTATTACATTTACAACAGGCCATTTATCAAAGGAGTTCAAGGTAGTATAAATAAATCTTCAAACCCCATATTATCCTCACAATTCTGGCCCTTAGTCATCCAGCTGAATGGACAATTCCAACACTCTTTGGGGATTTATTCATATCCCACCCCTTTCCAAAATACAAAATGTCAGTAAACTGAAATTGTTCCATATTGACCTAAACCCAAAAAGTAAAATCCAGTGCCCTAACTCCAAAAAAGAATGCTGTAAAACCTCTGGTGAAAGCTTAGATTTAACTTTTTGTTAGTCTTCAATAGGAAGTTATCTGACAGAAGAATATGTGAAGAAACTACCAAGAACTCCTGAGCCTTGGCACATGGACTCTATAGCTGAGACAGCACTCTGCTGATCTTAGAGATAATACTAAAATATAGATAACAAGAGTCTCCGACTGACAAATGTTGCTAATCCCTTCAAAACTTTATTTGCTTCCCTTTGAAATTCTTTGGTTGATTCTCCAAATAGATACCACTAAAATTAAGAGGACCCAAGGGGAGAAGAAGAATGCCAAGCACTATATACAGGGAGAGAGAAAGAGAGATTACAGTGGTACCTCGGGTTACATATGCTTCAGGTTACATACGCTTCAGGTTACAGACTCTGCTAACCCAGAAATATTACCTCGGGTTAAGAACTTTGCTTCAGGATGAGAAGAGAAATTGAGTGGGGGCAGCAGTGGGAGGCCCCATTAGCTAAAGTGGTGCTTCAGGTTAAGAACAGTTTCAGGTTAAGAACAGACCTCCGGAACGAATTAAGTTCTTAACCCAAGGTACCACTGTAGTTGGATCTGAAATTTTGCTTTTGGTAAAGTTCAGTAGGAATTTTTTTCCCTAGCCCCTTTAACCTTGACCACTATGTAAAGTGTTCACTGTCTCTGTACTCCTAATCGATACTAATGAGTGGCAGGTGTTCCTGAATGCACAGCTCAACTGCCAATCTGCCTGTGATCCTCTAGATGTTATTAGACTCCCAGCTCCTAACATCCTGGACCATTGGCCATGTTGGCTAGAAATGATGGGATATGGATTCCTGTATATGGAGAACCCTATGTTCACCCTCCCTGCTCTGAAAGGATGTCCTTTGTAAAATACAATTATTAATACTTTCAGAAGGGGAAGAGGGTACATTTTCCCCAGGCACTTAAAAGAACAAAACAACAACAACAGGAAAAATCTAGAAATCCAATTATGATATTAAATTGTCAGTGACTTTTTTCTTTTATCCTCAAAACTTCAGCCGTGATCACTCCTACTTTTTAAATTAGAAAGAAGAAGGATGAAATCACCTTGGATGCAGCAAACTAGTCTGGTATATAATATAATAGATTTTGGTTGTATTATTAGTGAAGGTCAAGCCAAAATTTTGCTTTACCCAGTTGGCTTCTAAAATATTGAAGGTTAGACTGATTTCCCCATCTCAGAAGTTCAAGAACAGCACATAAGGACTAGAGAATACCCCAGCCTCATTAATTAATCAAGTCATGTCACAGCCGATCTTGTTAATCCATCCTTGGAGGAAACTCAAATGATGTTTCAATTCTCTATGCAAGACTAGACAGAAGAGTGAATGGTGATAATGCTATACAATTACAGAGATGGGCAGCGTTGGTGCCACCAGAAATTATACTAAAGCAAATTCCTTTCCCTCCAGCTATTCAGAGATTTTATTACTGTTTTGTTTAAAAAAAGAATGTTATCTTTGCAAACTAATCTGTTTGGAGGACAGTAGTAGACCTCTGTGTTTATTCTAAACAGCCTGAGGCTGTAGCTCCATGGACCCCATGGAAAAGTAATACTTTAGCGAATTTAAAATAATGCTGGTGTGATGCCAAGCAAAACAGTTTGCCATTTGTAGTAATCATCAGAGAAGAGGTTTTGCAAGCAGTCCGAGTCAATCTATCTTTATATAGTGTCTTGTGGAGTTGTAACGAGAGCAGCACTCTGCATGAAGCAAGTGTTATAAGTTCATCCTACTATGTATGGACTCGTTTTGATGTTATGAGGTGGGAGCTACTTCAGGATATGCCTGCCTAGCATTGCCCCAATAACATCAGAAAACATAGCCTAAGCATGCATTCAGGTGTGGAGATTATTGTGTTAGTTTTCCTGGTCATAATTCTCGCTCTTCTGTTTTCGATGGCTAAATGGCAATAGGCAATTTTAATTGCGTGTGGAGGTCCCCAAGCCACCCCTCAAAATAATTCACAAATCACACATAATTTTTGTTTAAGGTGGCTTTTTTTGGCATAATTTTGGCCACAACTTTATTAAAATACATAATCTGTGTGTGGTTGCTTAGGCATTGGTTATGACTATCTGTCCCCCCGCCTGGGACAGAACTGACTTTCTGAACTCCCTCGGAAGCCAGTGAAGGGAAAACAATATTGGGGATCAGTTGAGCTGAGGCACAGTCCCTCACCGCTCACCCACCATGCTCCCCAAGGCTTGCCGGCCCTGGTCCCATTTCAGGGATTGGATGAAATAGTGGCAAGCCCCAGGATTCCTTTAACGGAATTCCCTTCCACACCACCATTGGAGGGGCAGGTCCAGCCTATCCTTACCCCTCCTCCACCAATTTTTATAACCAATGCCTAACCACAACCTTACAAGTTGTGACGAATTGCAAAAACCAAATGGCACCAGCCAATCACCCAAATGGACAAAATTCCTACTAAGCCCCTGCCCCAATGGCAGGCGACCCGATGACAGGCATAGCAAGGTCAACCGGAACTCAGGGCGGGCGGGTGATCCGATGCACTCAGCGAAAGAGAAAGCAAAAGCTGAGTGCCCCAATATTTAAAGCCTTTGGTCCCATCCACCAAACTGCAACATGCAATTTGCCCCAGCAACCCGGCCATCCAATCGTTGCCCCTGGCCATCACAATTTTACCTGCCTGGCAACAGAGGGTTGGCATGGCAGACCCCACCGCAACACGTGCTCTCATTTCAGGGAGAACACGCTTTGCCAAGAGTTCAGTTTAAAGGTACAGTGGTACCTCGCAAGACGAATGCCTCTCAAGACGAAAAATGCGCAAGACAAAAGAGTTTTTCGTTTTTTGAGTTGCTTCGCAAGACCAATTTCCCTATGGGCTTGCTTCGCAAGACGAAAAACGGAAAAAATGAAAACGTCTTGCAAGTTTGTTTCCTTTTTCTTAAAACCGTTAATACCCAGGGTGACTTCGAGGAGCAACTCATAGCACACGGTGTGGTAGCCTTTTTTGAGGTTTTTGAAGACTTTGGTGATTTTGAAGATTTTGGGAAACCGTGCTTCGCAAGACGAAAAAACTTGCAAGACGAAAAAACTCGCAAGACGAAAAAACTCGCAAGACGAAAAAACTCGCAAGACGAAAAAACTCGCAGAACGAATTAATTTCGTCTTGCGAGGCACCACTGTACACTTATTTATCCTGGGGTTTATTTTAGTTCTAGTGTATTCTTATAACAACACACATAGCTTTCGGCCTACCTGGGACCTTGACATTTGCCCGAGGACAACATGTGCTGGCTCCAGGGCTGTTGAGCCTATTTTTTACAAGCAACAGATGAAGTGATAAACACAAATTTATGGAGAAGGCAAGACACCCTGTTCTTGTTTTCTCCGAGCTCTTGTTTTCTACACAGAGGCTTCTATTTATCAGGGAGGGAGGAGTCATTATTCAATGGTGCAATCAAACATGAGAACCACAACCCATAGTCAGAAGTCACGTGGCCTGGTAATAGATTTGCCATCCTGTCTGAAAATGATTAGATGGGGCTCAGAGTTGCCAGATATGAAGGATAGTTGCCCTCAGTGGCATAGCGTGGGTTGCCAGTGCCCAGAGCCATGTAGTGGGGTGGGAGGGAAACAGAAGAGTATGCATGCACATTCAACTGCCTAATGGCATCCACATCACCCAGGAGGTCACAGCCACAGAGGTAAGAAAAGAAGAGTCATTTGGTTGTCTGGAGAGCTCACTTCCTAGTTCACATGGAGAAGCCATTTTTAACGGAGCCCAGTGACAGAAACACACAGCTGTATTGAGGCAGCATTGGGCGCTGAAATTTTGTGCTCCCCACTCTATACCACTGGTTGCCCTCCCTCAATCAGAACGCCTGCTGGTGAGAGGCTAACATTTCAGCTCTCTAGAACTAGCTTTAACTTCTTTTGCCAGTCAAGCTTGATAATCTTCCCCTTTTATAAGACCAGTTAAAGGAGAGCGTTAACAAAAATCCAGTTTAATACAAAATCCAGGTGAGTCTTTAATTGGTACACTGCTCACATTTCAAGGTTGGTAGCCACACTTTTCAGCAACGCCTAAGGCTTTATTGATTTGATTTTAAAAGTCAGATGGAGCTTTAGATTGTGTGTGTGTGTCTATAAAGCAAACAGTCAGTCTCACTCTCAAAGAATGGATCAACCAAGCAATACTGGTGGATGCTGTGCATAATTAGTGGCAGCATTTAACACAGTGGCATCTACAGCTATCATATACAGTGGTACCTCGGGTTACATATGCTTCAGGTTACATACGCTTCAGATTACAGACTCCGCTAACCCAGAAATAGTACCTCGGGTTAAGAACTTTGCTTCAGGATAAGAACAGAAATCGTGCTCCGGCGGTGCAGCAGCAGCAGGAGGCCCCATTAGCTAACGTGGTGCTTCAGGTTAAGAACAGTTTCAGGTTAAGAATGGACCTCCAGAACGAATTAGGTACTTAACCCGAGGTACCACTGTATATGGAAACTGGCTACTTGGAGAAGAGTCAACATCTCTGCAATCGGAGTAAACATGTGATGGCCTGGGAATCCGATTCAGAGGCTGAACCGGAGGAGTCCCAGCCTGCACAGGAGTCCCCGCCTCCAGGGCCAGCTGAGCTGGGGCAGGGCCTTGGATCTGAAGCGCCTGCACCTGTGCCGGATCCTCAGGAGCAGGCACCAGGTGATTCCACTCCGGCTCCAGAAGTGATTGAGGACACAGTGCCTACAGGTGTGCCTCTCCCAGCCCTGTCAGGGGAAGGTGGAGTCTCCCCCTGGGTCCAGTAACCCTCCAGCCTCTCCTGAGCTGCAGAGGCTCAGGGCAGAGAGGCGGAGGGAACTGGTTTCTCCCAGGAGGAGTGCTCGCCTTAAGGCCAGGAGAGGGTCTCCTGGGGGCCGGGGCTGCCCCTGGCCTCAGAGAAGATAAAGGCCAGTCAGCCCGGTCCCAGGTTGCAGGAGCAACGTCGTTGAATACCTGCTTCTGCCCGGACCCAGACCTGTCCTTCCAGAGTTCCCGTCCCCGCCTGGCTTCCTGCTTCAGACCCCGCCTTGCTCTTTGTGAACTGTTTCCAGACTCGTGACCCAGGACCGGACTTTGACCACGCCAACGGTAACCTTCCCCCCGGGACCAGCACAAAACTAAAGAGGGGCAAGACATGGTTCAGGCATTGTTAACCAATCCTTGCAGTTTGTTGAGGAGGTAGGAAACCTTCAGCTAAATGTCTTGCAGGCTGCAGCTGCAAGCTTGGAGAGAGAGAGAGAAGCAAACTGGCTCTTTCTCTCTAAAGTAATTTTCTCTTCCTGCCTTTGGAGGACCAGGAGGTCAATAAGGGATCCACAGGATATGGTTCTCAGATGTGATCCCATATTTATAAAACAGGCTAGAGGTGATCTTTTCAGAGCTTCCACAACTGATTCCATGGTGAGTTATGCACAGCCCACTGCTTGTGAAGCTTCCTCTCCTACCTTCCCTCCCGCTGTTGTCTTACCTTTGTGTACCAGAAAAGGGCAGAAGGAAGCAGAAGTGGAAGAATGAGGCATGGAAGCAGCCTGTGGAGACAGGAGCTGCCTCTCAGTTCTTTCCTCCCCACACTTTTGTAGGCAAAAAGGAGCACATCTTTCACCTAAGGAGAAATTGTATTGATGTCTTGCTTGCCACCTCTATTTTTTTACTTCTTTATTATAAACATCAGGAACATAGGAATCTAGCACTCTTGACTTGCACTATTAACTGTCTGCTTTGCCTGATAGCGAGTCTCCAAGGATTCAAACAGGGGTCCTTCCCTGGTCTACCTACAGATGGAGTCTGGACATTCTGTGTGGAAAAATTGCCCCTTACTGCTGAGTTCCCAACCCTTCCCCATTCTTGAGTCCCACCTTTCTGGCAAAGGCTCAAAGCCTTGGACACCTCAGAGTGCAGTAAGAAAGCCATGAATGTAACAAACATATATGCATAAATTGGTGCCCTCATGTGTGAACTCGGCTGTGTGCAAAGCTGTTGCAATGCAGTTGTGCTTCTTTGGAAAAAGGGCTGATGCAGTTGCATCAAATTCCCATCAGTCATGGCAGCTGCATTGCACAGATTCATGAAAATAGTGTGTCGGGCTTCGTGGAATCGGATCCCTCCCCCAGTGGCAGTAAATGAGCAGCTCACATGAAAGGAGCGTTCTTACCAGATAAGTTCTTTAATGGTCACAGCGAGAGACAAGGAATGCATATCTCTAAAAGAAATAGCATTGCTCGCAGTAAAGGCTCACCCCCTCCGTCCCCATTAGTCTACGTCATTCCTACGTCGGGTAATCTGAGTTTGTTGCCATTATGGTTTCTGTTCTGCCCTTCTAGTCTTGGTCGAAGGGGAAGGGTCAGGAATGCTGTCCAAGGACACTGAATTTGCCAGCTGTCCCTCTCTTGGTGTTTCCTCTTCTAGCTGTTCCTCATCCAGTATTGCCCAGCTTTCCCCCTCTGGACTATGCCCTTCTGCAAACCACTGTTCTAAATCAATACTGTCCTCCTGCCCTTGGGAAGGTTCATAAAGCGGGGGGCAGTTCCCACCATTCCTCCTCAGTCCAGTCCTTAACATAGTGTCACAGCATAACTCAGACACATGTTAGGATTCTTGCTCCATGTTTGCAGTCATGGGATTGTTTTCTATCACATGACTGTGCATGTTTTCATTCCACATAGTGGGAAGTGACGGAGACAGGATGTTTTGTGTTACTGTGTTCCGTGAAGTGGGACTATTGTCCTTTGTTCTTTCTTTTTGCTGTCTGATGAGAAAGAGGAAGGAGCTAAGTCAGAATGCTCAGAGTGTATTATATGTAAATAAAAGTAGTTTAGCCAACATGCTGAGCTACTGAGTCTGTTACACGAACCGCTAATACTCTGCAGGATCCCTAAGCATGCTAACGCCTTTTGGTATCAGTCGCTGTGAGGTTTGGGTTGGAGAAAGCTATTGAAGCTCCCGAACGAATGACCAGGAGGGAGAGAACTTGCCAGTCAGGCATGTGTCTCTGCCAGGGTCCTACATGCGAGTAGGATGATCCTAACATGGCTATGGGCCCAGGGATCAGGGCCACAGACTCAGTATGGCAAAGGACGCCAGAGTGTGTGCCTTTTGTTTAATTTTTACTGGCCACAGGGCATTCCAACATCTTCCCTCTTCTCAACGGCTCCTTAATTTCATTAGGGATAGGTGAAGCAGGGCTCCCAGCTCAATCAAAGATAAGCTGGGGTACCTTGCTTAGCCAGAGCTCAGTGAGCTGAGCCAAAGGGGCATGGTGGGTGCAAGAATGGAGAAAGAGGACTTAGCCTGGATCCTAAGCCCATTCAGCTCAGTCACATGACCTGGCAATCTGACTCAGGTCACTATTGTAAAGGCTTACTTTCCTTTTGCCAGGCTTAAGCATCAGCCCTACTGCTGAATGGGGTTCAAATCCAGTGTAACTGTATGCTGTCTTAATTTACACTGGCTTGCTTTATGCCAGTTTCTTATGCATAGAATTGCTCCTTAGATCTCATGTAACTCAAATAGATAAAAAGCATAGCAATGTATGTACGTGCATGAATTCACATTTATTTATTTTAGTTTATTAAACAAAACCTACAGATATAGATATGCCCACTTTCACTTCACTTAAAAAATAATTTTAAAATCATCTGGATTTCTGTTTGCATAAATAAAATTGGAGTGAAAGATTTGGGCCCTGCAAAAAAAAAAAAAAAAAAAAAATGCCATTGTGATGGGGGGCGGGGACACACCTCTTTTTATCAACCAGCCTTTATAAAACAACTTTAACTGTAGCATTTTGTAGAGGAAAGGAAAATTCAATAAGCAAAGGCCAGCTCATTTCAACAGTTCATAAATTTGGATCTGTTTTCTCTGCATCCGGGGGAAGCTGTTTATTTTTATGTGCATTCGGCGACCATAAAAGAAGAAAACAGGAGAACATTAAAAAGTTACATCCGCATAATTTATGTTTTGCAGGCTTATTGATTCCCCATCACCACAACTGCCACATGAATTTCATTACAGTCATTTGTTTCCTATTTGAAAACAAGCAGCGTTCAAATGGTAATTAATATATTTGTGAACTTTGGCACTTCGTTTGGCTAGCCGGTGTCATTAATTTTTAGTGCAATTGACATTTCGGAACACCACAATCTTGATGAGAAAAGGTGAGCAATTTTTCACCTAATCAATTCCCCTTTATTTGAAGGGGGCCATTAACAAGAGTAGGCAGGACAATCCCTGGCCTCTGTCAGATGCTCATCAGAATCTCCCCTCTCCTTTAAAGGAAAGTTTCCATTATTTATTTTCATTTGAATGTGTCAGAATGAAATCGGTGATCTCAGTAACTAATCTTGATTAAAAAAACAACAACTTTCTAGAGCTATCATGGTTTATTTGGGAGGCTATTATCACTTATCATTGCCTAAATGGTACTAAGCTCTGTGCAAAAGACCAATAAATAACTAAATCTCTCCATAAGCTTAGAATCTAACTGACTGGACACACTGGAATAAATGCTTAAGGAACAATGTGTAAACCAAGCAAACACAGGCTGGATCTACACTGACCTGTTTAATGTTATTTCCCCCTATTAGAACAATATTAGATATGTCATTCTAAAACGTCACAGGGCATACTTGTTAATTAAAATATTTTTTATCTTTTTTTGGTCAAATATACGTAATACCCAGCCACACCATTTTCCAAAACACAGGTTTTTTCCCCTGCTGCTATTTGCAGGTTGCTCTGCTTCACCCCTCTAGTGTCAAAATTTAAGTCTCCCTCCCATCCATTTGAGGGCGGTCAGAGTTTGAATGCAGTAAAAAAAGGTAAGACATTACATAGTGACATATGAGAATTGTTTCACTGAAAGCAGCATAAAATGATTAAAAATTAAGTGATAAAAAGAGTGTCGAAACCCGGAAGTAACCCATTCTGGTACTTCCGTGTTCGGCGCAGTGCGCAACCAGAAAACATGTAACCTGAGGCGTCTGTAGCCCGAGGTATGACTGTACCTGATTTCTGGTTGAAGCCTGGTTGGGTCTCAGACAACTAATAGATGATCTCAGGGATTGGGCAAGGATAGTATGCAGTCCTTAAGGTATCCTGGATTCAAGCTGTCCAGGGAAATGATATAGTTCTGTATGCACAGGTTTCTGGTTTATATCAGATTAATAAACCTGGATTTTATACAGGCAAGAATCATTTCACATGCATCTGATTGATGCGCAAGTGCACACACATGTCTAGTGGCAAACTGGAAGTGGCCAAAAAGGGGGGGCAGAATGAAGGTGGGGCAGGGGTGTAATAAGACGTGACATGGCGTAATAGGTTTATGTGCACTCCACCATGCGAATCAGGGGTTGCCTGTAAGTTAATTATGAGTAAGCTCCATTGTCTGCCTCCTTTTTCAATAGCTTGCTCCAGGATGGAAACTCCTCAGCACACTCAGTTTTATACGAGGCATTTCTAAGAACTAGCATATGGTAGGCACTGGAGTGGTGAAAAATGATTGAAAAACAATGATGTCATGGTGGTGGTGATGAGCCACCATCTCAGAGCCACCATTTTACCAGCCTGTTCTAGCTACATTCAGGTTTTTCAAAAGTATTTTTTAATATTTGTAAAGTTGTTATAAATAAAACAAATATTGTTTTATTTTGAGATGGTATAATCACACTGAAAGCTTCCCTATTATCACTCCATTTTGTTGACTGCAAATTTGAGGAAATGTACAGAATGATAACATCATGCTGTTAATTGTTAATTACTATGTGTTACACATAGTTACTATGTTACAGGGACGTGGGTGGTGCTGTGGTCTAAACCACAGAGCCTAGGGCTTGCCGATCAGAAGGTCGGCAGTTCAAATCCCTGAGACGGGCTGAGCTCCTGTTGCTTAGTCCCAGATCCTGCCAACCTAGCAGTTCCAAAGCACGTCAAAGTGCAAGTAGATAAATAGGTGCCACTCCGGCGGGAAGGTAAACGCCGTTTCCGTGCACTGCTCTGGTTTCACCAGAAGCAGCTTAGTCATGTTGGCCACATGACCTGGAAGCTGTCTGCGGACAAACGCCGGTTCCCTCAACCAGTAAAGCGAGATGAGCGCTGCAACCCCAGAGTTGTCTGCGACTGGACCTAACAGTCAGGGGTCCCTTTACCTTTAAGGTTATTATATATGTTTTTGTTGTATTGCAGATTACTTTGAGATGTGTCACAGAGATTCAGAAACAAAATGGAACGAATGGAAGAAGAAGAATGATAATGACAATTTTAATTGGCATTTTATCTAAACATATGATGCTTTTAGCAAGAGTCAGGCATTTGCTGTTCATGATTACTGGCTCCTGACATAGGAATGGTTGGGGTTTTGAACTCACAGTCTCCAGGGCTCAGGCTGAGGGCAATTACCAGACTTGAAGTGCTATGCCAAAGGGTACAGTGGTTGGTCTTTTTATCACACCCCTGAAATGACTGCATATGCACTGGATATTAGAAAGAAGAAACAGAAAACCCAAAAGCCATGGTGAAAATAGTTATCAAAGCAACCTCCATTAGGTGAACATCTGGGCTCTATTTTTTTTTTTTATGCATTCAAGGCTATACTGCTAAGGACTTGGAAAGAAACACACACAACACAGCCTTGCCAATTCAAATCATCTCTGTGTGTTCAAAGACAGCGGAAATAATGCAAGGCGGCTTGCTTTGTATAACGTGATCAGAAGCACTCAGGCCATTGAGCCAAAATGCTGCTGTCTCCTAAGCCTGCTGTGAATGATGAGGAAGCTTGCTGTGCAAGACCTACATAATTCAGGCCTGTGGCTTTGAAGGGCATATTTTGCCTCAGCAAGGTCTATGATATCCTCTGATCCTTGTCAGATCACCTGATGCTAGTGCGGCAGAAGATACTCTCCCTGGAAATAGTTGCTCTGCCGCTGCTAATATGGTTTTAATTTGCAGGGTTTAAGAAATGAAGTGCTCTCCACCTCCCATCACATTTATTTCTTTAAAACTTGGCATGGCTATCTTTTTTGCTTGGTGCAATGCAGACTTAACCCACATGGTGCCCTCCATAGGTTGGGTGACTACATCTCCCATCATCCCTGACTGTTGGACCACAGCAGTTGAGAATGATGGGAGTTTGAGTCTGCCAACTTTGGTGGGGGGCACAACTGTGGCTATTCCCAGTGTAATCTATCCCCTATCCTTTGGAGTTTCTAGTCCCTATGATTTTGCAGAAACATTCCTAGGAGGAAAGCACAGTAGATTCTGCTCAAAAGCAGATGCAGACGTTTCATAAATTGTGTAGAACAAGCCAAAACATATTTTTTTAATGTTGTAAAGTTTTACACATTCAGCATTATAAATATTAATCTTTATGTTAAAAGGCTAGTTCTTACATTTATCATTACTAATTATTGCTTGACTCAGCAATTATTATTGTAACCTGAAAAGATGGTCCCTTCAGATGAAGAGCCGTCTCCTAATTTAGGGATCTTTCAAACAATATTAGCATCCCCTAGTTTACATGAGTAATAGGAACATCATCTTTTTTACAGGATTATATTTCTTCCAGCCTTCTTTTACAAGACCATACATTAAAATAGGGGGGGGAAATGTGTCAGAAGAGATAAAGAACCTTTTCAAAGATTTATTGTGTTATATATGTTAATGGAAAATATCAATTCTATAAAGAGACATTAACATTGATTTGTTATATCCAGCAGCTTATGAAATTGGAAGGAGGATTAAAGATATCAAGCAAGCAACAAATAATTTAATTTTCTGTCATTTTACCACTGATGCTTCATTCCCTGGACTTGCTGTATGATTTAATGAACCTAGGAACAGGAAACCCAGGCTGCTGTGATTAGTAATATTCAGTTTCAGCCTTTTTTATCATTTTAAATAAGACATATGAAAATGAGATAAAACACCACCTAGGACGCATTGTTTTCCTTCTCAATCAATGACACAAAAAGCTATTACTTCCCCATTTCAACTTGATGTTGTCATCTACCATCTTACATGGCTAAGGAAATCTCCTGAGTGGTAGATCAGAGCTGTCACTCTATGACTTATTTCATGTAATATGCACCCCTTCCTGATTTGTTTCCTAACTGAAAGTACAATCCAAACTCAAGATCCACTGGGAATAAGCAAATCGAGAATAGGAGGGTCTCCAGCTGAGCTAGCTGAGCACAGGATCAGCTGGGGCCCTGTTCACTGAGTCCTTCATCCCTGCTCAGCCAGTGTATGTCCCACATCCCGGACTCACCTGAACCTGGCCGATCCAAGGCAGGGGTAGGTAAAATGGGACATTATTGGGGGTGGGGCAAGGACAGGGTTCTGTTAGGCTTATGCTTATTCATGGAATCATAGAATTGTAGGGTAGATGGCTATCCCATTGATGGCTATCATATTCCAAACCTCTTTCAGCACCATTGTGTAAGCCAAACTCTATTTTAACAGGTTGATGGACTTCCATTTCATGCGGTTCAATGTGGTGCCTTCCATGATTCTAGATCCATGTTGATTTGACACAGTTGAAATAAATTTAAAAATTGTCCAGTAGCACCTTAGAGACCAACTTTTTGTGTCAGGAGCTCAGCCTACACTTGAGTAGGACCCTGGCAGAGACACATGCCTGACTGGCATGTTCTCTCCCTCCTGGTCGTTCTTTTGGGAGCTTCAAAAGAGTTTCCCACTTTGTGGAGTCAAAACATACACCGTCGCGTGAAAGACAACAATCCCATGACTGCAATCATGGATCAGGAATTCTAACACTTAGTTGGTCTATAAGCTGCTACTGGACATTTTTTTTAATTTTATTTTTTATTTCGACTGCGTCAGACCAACATGGCTACCTACCTGAATCTATTTTAACAGCTTGTTTTCCCTCTAGGCAACACTTATTGTTGTAGCAGTAAAAAAGGTATTATACTTATTTAAAAATTATTCATCCTAAGGTCCCAGGGTGTGTTACAACAATTTAAACACAATGTTGAGAACAGTTTTAAAAAACTTCCAATCACAAAACAAGGCAGGTCCATATATATATATATATATATATATATATATATATATATATTCCACATGTTATAAAACAGGTAAAGACATACGTTTTCAGCATTCACTAAAATTATATAATGAACCAAGCCAGACATACATACATGAACAGGGAGGGAGGTTAACAGCTTGGGGGCTGCCACTGAGAATGTTCTGTCTTCGGCCATGCACCCCCCCCCCCCAAATTCCATCTGTAGGAAAGGAGGTGGTCTTTTTGGAATTTGAGGTCTGGGGCATTTAGGGATTTAAATACAGCATCATCTTGACTAAAGCCAGACAATGAACTGTCAAACAGTGCAGCTGTTTTAAAGCAGAGGTTATGAGAGATCTAAATGGAAACCTCAGGCAGTAACCTGGCTATTGCATTCTGGAACAATCAAATTTTCCACATCTTCTTTGAGGGCTGCCCCAAATACAGTACATTGGAATAATTCCATCTAGAAGTTATCTGAGCATGGATTACAGTGGCTACAGAACAATTAAATACACCATTTTAATTGACCACAAAATCATGTGATGACTCAATTTCCATTTATTTCATCGGGGTGCAGCTGTAGCAAAATCTCACCCCACCGTTTCAAGGAAAGGTGAGATACAAATGCAATGTGCATTTGCAAACCAATTTCGCATCATTTTTTGCTTTGTTTTTGTACACACAGTAAACCTTCTGGTTTCTCTAGCAATACTAATCAACAATATACATCTATAACTGATTATTGTCTGGCTCCTGCGCCTTAGCTATAATGGTTTCTGGGCACAAGAGCCTTGCAGCCATGCCTTGAGGCATTTCATAATGAGGGTAAAATCTGGGAAGAGTGGGGGCACTAAGAATCAAGGTGGAAGAGCATTCTGCAGGAACCCCCCCCCACTCCAATTCAAATGCACTAGAAATCTCTGCAAATACACAGGAATGAGGCTGTCAAGAAACATAAATTTTCCTGGAAGAAAGCCAGTCTCCCTCCCGAGTTTCTGACAAGCAAGTTTTTCATTTACTGGATGAAGCAGTGCATGATTGAAATAGGTGAAAACTTGCAACACCTTTTGCCATTAATATAAATGTTATCAGATGTCTGCTGTGTTCCAATCATTCTTTTTTCTGTCTTTTTTTTCTGCCAGTGAAACACAACGAAGCATAAGCAAGAGTTTTCCTCGGTGTATAACAGTTGGACTGAACAGTATTATATACCCACTTTGCACTTGAAGGCTCACTCAGCAGAAGGCAAAGAAAGATGGCTCTGTGGAGATGATTCTGCACCCCCACTGCAGGTGTGAAGGAGGACAGGTTGTGGAGCACCTCCCAAAAGAGCCAAGCAAAATCCTGTTTTTGCTGTTGCTAATGCAGGGTAGGGATATTTGAGGAAGCTGATTTATGTCAAACCTCTTGGTCAAATGTGCGAATTGCAACCTCATTATCCTTCAATTTGGGCATTTCTCTGAATTTTGCAATACAGTAGAACCTCTACTTACGTCCTGCTCTACTTAGGCCCGTTCCAAGTCACAACCGCGTCAAACCCGGAAGTAAACACCAGGTTTGCCATGATTCACGCATGTGCAGAAGGGGCTGCCGCCGTCTGCACATGCGCTTAAGTGGGCTGCCGCCGAATGCTCCTGTGCACAATGGCGCTTCTACCAGCGACCCATTTCGCCATAAGGACGGGCCTCAGGAACGAATTGTGGTCATGAGTAGAGGTTGCACTGTATAGTTCTTTCTTCAAAAATGTGTTTTAGAATTGTTTTAAAAGATAATAGTCAACGCTAATATACATTTTTATGTGGTATATGCATAGTCAATGTGGTGCAGAGGTTAAAATGCCAGACTGGGACCTGGAATACCAGGACTGAAATCTCCACTCATCCATGAAGCTCATTAGGTGACCTTGGGTCAACTTCTCTCAGCTGAACCTACAAGACAGGATTATTGCAAGGATAAAATGGGGAGGAGAGAACCAGGTGCCATGTTTAAATCACTGGAGGAATTGTGAGATACAAATGTAATAAAGGTAAAGGGACCCCTGACCATTAGGTCCAGTCATGACTGACTCTGGGGTTGCAGCGCTCATCTCGCTTTACTGGCCGAGGGAGCCGGCGTACAGCTTCTGGGTCATGTGGCCAGCATGACCGCTTCTGGCGAACCAGAACAGCGCATGGAAACGCTGTTTACCTTCCTGCTGGAGCGGTACCTATTTATCTACTTGCACTTTGACATGCTTTTGAACTGCTAGGTTGGCAGGAGCAGGGACCGAGCAACGGGAGCTCACCCCGTCACAGGGATTCAAGCTGCCGACTTTCTGATCGGCAAGTCCTAGGCTCTGTGGTTTAACCCACAGCACCCCTCGTGTCCCTATAAATGTAATACTAATGGAATAAATACATTGCTATAAAGTATGTATTAAGAGTTGCCTTTTCCAGTATAATATGTACTTAGGTGACAGGGGGGAATGAGAACCTGAAAGGACCTGAAACTGACAGATTTTATCCAGAGATTGTGCTTGGATGTGCTCTGTTTGCGTTGGGGGGTGGGGTGGGGAGAGACAGAGACAACACCTTCCATGTGCTAGCTCTGGTTTGGGAACTTTTATACGTTTTCCTGAGTTTGGAGGATGAAGAGGGAACTGAGAAGAAAAACGTGCCAAGCTCAAGGGAACTGCCTAGGTTTCACTCATCTCTACACCAGAGCCAATTCAGGGCTGATATTATTTTGCTGAATGTCTGGAGGACATCTGGTAACATAATCCAGCTCATATGAGCAATGATGCTTTTAACAAGGGATCAACAATATCTCACTCAAAGGTAAAACAGATGTAGTTATTTGCCACAGACAACTGCTGAAAAGGTTTATGTTGCATATGGTGAATAGGAGGACCTGGATTATCAGAGATTCACATTTTTATAACTGTGCACACAACTCTCTAATTAAGGAGAATGTGATTTCACAACACAGGAGCATATGTCACCATCAGATTTTCTTTAGTAAGATTTCTTAAAGATCACTGGAACCTACCAACTGGTTTGGACACTTCCACTAACTAGTGAAATGCAAGGGAAGGAATGCAGCTGAACTAAAATTGAAGTGCCTCACTTTTCTAAGTGATTAGAATTAAAAAGTAAACGAACAGTTCATATTTGAAAAACGAACATGAAGAAACCCTACAAAATATACGATCATCCTTATTTCTCGTTCTTACCCCAAGCACAATGAAAATCATTCATTCACTTCTGTGTGTTGTTCTATAAAGTCCTCCGGTGCTGAAAGCTTTGATTTTATGCTGGTAATGATTTCACATTAAATAGGCAGTGGCTCCCATGGAAGGAAATTTGTTTTTGTCTTTTTGACTTGCATTTGCTAATATTTCAACAAGTTCCTATTTTCTGTGCCCTTGATTAGAAGCAAAATTCCAATAACTTTGAGCATTCTGCTGTATGATTAATGCTACAAGATGGCACCATATGAAAGAAGCTGGAAGAAATAATGAGGCCAACTTATTAAAGTACACATTGGATAAGGCAGCTCAGCATATAAGTAAGGGGAGGGCTTTAATTGGAGGTTTAATGAAACCACACCAAATTCTATCCTTAGGCATAGGTCAGCTATGCTCTGAAACTGACAAAATTGGGTACTTACTCAAATGAGTTCTTTATTTTGATTTTTAAAAGCTACAACATTCAGACACTTCAGTTGCAAGAGACAGGGTCTGCACATTCCAAAAGCACCACACAATTAAGTTTTTCTGGCATTAGTTGAACTTCCATTTCAATAGCTGGTGCTGGCCTTGATATAACTCGAGTTGTGCATACGTGTTATTCTTAATACAGTGGTGCCCCGCAAGACGAATGCCTCGCAAGACGGAAAACCCGCTAGACGAAAGGGTTTTCTGTTTTCAATGCGCTTCGCAGGACGAATTTCCCTATGGGCTTGCTTCGCAAGACGAAAATGTCTTGCGAGTCTTGAGATATTTTTTTTCACTCCCCCCCCCTTTTTCTAAGCCGCTAAGCCTTTAATAGCCTTTTAGCAGCTAATCCGCTAAACCGCTAAGCCTTTAATAGCCGCTAAACCGCTAATAGCGCTAATCCGCTAAGCCGCTAATAGGGTTGCTTCGCAAGACGAAAAAACCGCTAGACGAAGATACTTGCGGAATGGATTAATTTCGTCTTGCGAGGCACCACTGTAACTGTTGGTTTTGTAAGGAATGTGCTGTCAGTTTGCATTCTTAGTACAGAAAGTATTGATCTGATATGTAAATATCTTTCTTAATTCTACTTAATTCAAGAGGGTTCTGCAAGCTTCTCTGTGTGAAATAAGCTTCATAGTGTGGGTTATTCCTTCAGAGAAGCTGAGTACAGCTGGCTTAAACTGGTTCTGTTATCTCTTCTGTCAAGGTCATGCTGACTATAAAAGTAAGGCCAGAAGGAGACTGGGTTTCACTTTCTCTTTCTATCTCTTTTCCTTCTGGTGTGGTGTTCTGTACATAGTATGCTTAGTGTTAAGGTTCAGACTTATAGTAAGTTATTGTAAGTTTCCCCTTCATGGATCACTGCCTTGCCGTGGCGAAGGGGCTTGAAGAACTCAGAGAAGCTATGAACTATGCCAAGCAGGGCACCCAAGATGAACAGGTCATAGTGGAGAGTTTTGACCAAACGTGATCCACCTGGAGGAGGAACCGGCAAGCCACTCCAGTATCCCTGCCAAGAAAACTCCATGGACAAAGACAACAGGCATATAAAAGTTATGACGCTGGAAGATGAGCCCCTCAGGTCGGAAGGCGTCCAACATGCTACTGGGGAAGAGCGGAGGACAAGTACAAGTAGATCCAGGGCTGATGAAGCGGCTGGGCTAAAGCCGAAAGGACGTTCAGTTGCGGATATGCCTGGAAGCGAAAGGAAAGTCCAATGATGTAAAGAAAAAATATTGCATAGGAACCTGGAATGTAAGAACCATGAACCTGGGGAAGTTGGATATGGTCAAAAATGAGATGGCAAGAATAAATATTGACATCCTGGGCATCAGTGAACTAAAATGGACGGGAATGGGCGAATTCAGTTCGGATGACCATCATATCTACTACTGTGGGCAAGAAACCCGCAAAAGAAATGGAGTGGCCCTCATAGTCAACAAAAGAGTGGCAAAAGCAGTACTGGGATGCAATCTCAAAAATGATAGAATGATCTCAATACGAATCCAAGGCAGACCTTTTAACATAACAGTAATCCAAGTTTATGCACCAACTACTGGTGCTGAAGAAACTGAAATTGACCAATTCTATGAAGACTTACAACACCTTATAGAAGTGACACCAAAGAAGGATGTTCTTCTCATTATAGGGGATTGGAATGCTAAAGTAGGGAATCAAGAGATAAAAGGAACAACTGGCAAGTTTGGCCTTGGAGAGCAAAATGAAGCAGGGCAAAGGCTAATAGAGTTCTGTCAAGAGAACAAGCTGGTCATCACAAACACACTTTTCCAGCAACACAAGAGACGACTCTACACGTGGACATCACCAGATGGGCAGCATCGAAATCAGATTGATTATATTCTCTGCAGCCAAAGATGGAGAAGCTCAATACAGTCAGCAAAAACAAGACCTGGAGCTGACTGTGGCTCAGATCATCAGCTTCTTATAGCAAAATTCAAGCTTAAACTGAAGAAAGTAGGGAAAACCACTGGGCCGGTAAGATACAATCTAAATCAAATCCCTTATGAATACACAGTGGAAGTGAGGAACAGGTTTAAGGATTTAGATTTGCTAGACAGAGTGCCTGAAGAACTATGGATGGAGGCTCGCAACATTATACAGGAGGCAGCAACGAAAACCATCCCAATGAAAAGGAAATGCAAGAAAGCAAAGTGGGTGTCCAATGAGGCCTTACAAATAGTGGGGGAGAGAAGGCAAGCAAAATGCGAGGGAGATAGAGAAAGATACAGGAAATTGAATGCAGATTTCCAAAAAATAGCAAGGAGAGATAAGAAGGCCTTCTTTAACGAGCAATCCAAAGAAATAGAGGAAAACAACAGAATAGGAAGAACCAGAGATCTGTTCAAGAAAATTTCAGATATGAAAGGAACATTTCGTTCAAAGATTGCAATAAAGGACAAAAGTGGTAAGGACCTAACAGAAGCAGAAGACATCAAGAAGAGGTGGCAAGAATACCCAGAGGAATTATACCAGAAAGATATGGATGTCTCGTACACCCCAGGTAGTGGGGTTGCTGACCTTGAGCCAGACATCCTGGAGAGTGAAGTCAAATGTGCCTTAGAAAACACTGCAAATAACAAGGCCAGTAGAAGTGATGGTATTCCAGCTGAACTATTTAAAATTTTAAAAGATGATGCTGTTAAGGGGCTACACTCTATATGCCAGCAAATTTGGAAAACTCAGCAGTGGCCAGAGGATTGGAGAAGATCAGTCTACATCCCAATCCCAAAGAAGGGCAGTGCTAAAGAATGCTCCAACTACGGCACAATTGCACTCATTTCACACGCTAGCAAGGTTATGCTTAAAATTCTACAAGGAAGGCTCAAGCAGTATGTGGACCGAGAACTCCCAGAAGTGCAGATGGTGACAGCAGTCACAAAATTAAGAGACGCCTGCTTCTTGGGAGGAAAGCAATGACCAACCTAGACAGCATCTTAAAAAGTAGAGACATCACCTTGCCAACAAAGGTCCGTATAGTAAAAGCTATGGTTTTCCCAGTAGTGATGTATGGAAGTGAGAGCTGGACCATAAAGAAGGCTGATCGCCAAAGAATTGATGCTTTTGAATTATGGTGCTGGAGGAGACTCTTGAGAGTCCCATGGACTGCAAGAAGATCAAACCTATCCATTCTTAAGGAAATCAGCCCTGAGTGCTCACTGGAAGGACAGATCGTGAAGCTGAGGCTCCAATACTTTGGCTACCTCATGAGAAGAGAAGACTCCCTGGAAAAGACCCTGATGTTGGGAAAGATGGAGGGCACAAGGAGAAGGGGACGACAGAGGACGAGATGGTTGGATAGTGTCTTTGAAGCTACAAACATGAGTCTGACCAAACTGCGGGAGGCAGTGGAAGACAGGAGTGCCTGGCGTGCTCTGGTCCATGGGGTCACGAAGAGTCGGACACGACTAAACGACTAAACAACAACAACATTGTAAGTTTAAGTTAAGTCTGCTGCAACTGGATTTCTTATGGACTGTGCCAATCCTGAATGTATTGGATTTGTGACAATTATGCTTATTTGCCTTCAGTAGCAGTATGGTGTTCTGAGTCATTTCAGAACTTTTTCAATTAATCACTACGCCCACCACAGAAATCCTACATACAGGACGGTCAATTTATGTATTCTCAGGGAGACGGAGCTCATATTCTCAAGGCAGTAGTACAACCTGACTGCTGCAAGCATAGCCAAGTTCTGTAACTATGGTCACATCTGCACTATACATTAAACGTAGTAGAGCATCACTTTAAACAGTCATGGCTTCCCCCAAATAATTCTGGGAAGTGTTGTTTGTTAAGGGTGCTGATACTTCTTGGGAGACCTCCATTTCTCTCTCAGAGCTTCAGTTCCAAAAGTTCCCCGGGAAGGAGGATTGGTAGTTAATGCACTCTGGAAATTGGCATCACCAAGCATGGAAGAGACACATGTGCACAGCTGTTGTGACAGCATCAGTCACCTGCAGTGAGCATGATCAGTTCATATATTGACGGAGGAGGAGACCACTAGTCACAGTTAAAACTAGAAGTAGATCCAGGCAATTATTTTGTTTTTTTCCTTTTAAAAATGGCCATACTGATAGATTATAATTCCCATCAACTCCAGCCAGCATGCCCAATGGTCAGGGACGATGGGTAGCTGTAGCCCACACCTGGACAGCTTCAGGTTTCCCATCACTGCTTTAAATGGAAACTGAACCCTTCTATTGTGCTGGTCACACACACGCACAAATACAAACAAGAGAGCTTTTCAGTTTTGTGAGCCAGACCACTTAATCAAAATGTCAGCACAGAGAACTCTTATCCCACTTGCACAAACAAAATACAGGAGAGATTTCTTCTGGCAATAACCTCTAAACTGAAAAGGGCATTGACAAGGGATTTAGTTGCATCATGCAGTCATCAGCAAGGTTGTTAAGAGCCAATCAGGGTATGCTCTTTGGAGCACAGAGGATTTTTTATTTATTTATTTATTTATTTTCAACCAGCAGTAAATGGGAACAGGCAGGTAGGAATAACCTAAGGTGACAGAAGCAAAGGATATTCTCTGTGCATGGGTCTAGGTTGAGACTTTAAGCAATTCGACAATAGAAACTCTTCGCAGTGACTTTTGGAAGGTACATTGTGTGAGATCAAATAGCCTAGGGTTTTAGGCAGCCACCGAAATCGTAAGCATTCGAATTTCTGAGGATATCGCAGTGAAACTTTCATGGATAGTATGTCAACCAGTGTCAACATAATTGTACATAACAATATTGGAACGCGGGTGGCACTATGGTCTAAACCACTGAGCCTCTTGGGCTTGCCGATTGGAAGGTTGTTGGTTCGAATCCTCGCAATGGGGTGAGCTCCCGTTGCTCTGCCCCAGCTCCTGCCAACCTAGCAGTTCAAAAGCCCACCAGTGCGAGTAGGCAAATAGGTACTGCTGCGGCAGGAAGGTAAACGGTGTTTCCATGCACTCTGGTTTCCACCACGGTGTTCTGTTGCACCAGAAGTGGTTTAGTCATGCTGGCCACCTGATCCGGAAAGCTGTCTGTGGACAAACACTGGCTCCCTCGGCCTGAAGGCGAAATGAGCACCACAACCCTACAGTCGCCTTTGACTAAGGTTACCAGGCTTTTTCAATGAATCCGAGGACACTTTTCAGCTTCAATGGATTTTGTCAGGGGACTGATCTGTAAATCCGGGGACTGTCCCCAGGAAACAGGGACATCTGGTAACCTTCCATTTGACTGGACTTAACCGTCCAGGGGTTCTTTACCTTTACCTTTTACATAACAATGTTGGCTTCAGAATTTTGGATGGCCCACATGCGAGTTGATTAGCAGCAAATGGGTGTTGTATGACCTTAGGTTCAATCCCTCCCATTTCCAGATTTTTAAAAAAAAAAAATTAAAAGGAAGAGGTCTTTCATATCACCTGTTCCTGAGACCCTGGAGAGTTACCTTTCCTCCATTCAAAGTGGACAGTACTGTGCTAGAGGAACAAATAGTTTGACCTGAGGCAAGGCAACTCCTTTTGTTTCTAGAGGAAGAACTTCTGACCTCCTCAAGTACTTAATAGAAAGTGAGAATGGTGGCACTACTGAGGCAGTGTGCTCTTTGCCAAGTTGGTGACTCTGGCAAGTGCTCAAAGCTGTCACATTCTCGAACTGACCCTGCCAGATGATGAACAACTCCTAAGCAGTTATGAGATGGAACTGGAATGAATGACTCCTTGGCACTTACAGCCAGTAAGTGGAGAGCCAGTGTGGTGTACTGGTTAAGAGCGGTAGACTCGTAATCTGGTGAACCGGGTTCGCTTCCCCGCTCCTCCACATGCAGCTGCTGGGTGACCTTGGGCCATTCACACTTCGCTGAAGTCTCTCAGCCCCACTCACCTCACAGAGTGTTTGTTGTGGGGGAGGAAGGGAAAGGAGAATGTTAGCCACTTTGAGACTCCTTCGGGTAGTGATATCAAATCCAAACTCTTCTACAGTTCTAGTTTGACATGTGTGGGGAGGAATATCAGGACCTCCTAACAGCTCCCAGCACCTTTAACAAATGTTTTGCCTGCATCCTCTGACTCTACACACTGTTTCAACATATTATTACAAAAGCTGGGTGCCACCCCCTCCTCTCTGCTAGCAGTAGCAAGAATTCAGGAGGGGGGGTTCCAGGGGCTCACCCGGGGGTTATTCGCCTTTGGAGAATTGAAGACACAGCAGAGACTGTCATAGCTTTAAAAAATACGATGTATTCACATATTTACACCTTCAGTCTACATGGAGGGAGTCCAGATCTTCCAGCGTGGTCATCTCAATAGGGGCTTTTCCCCACAGCGGTACAGCACTCCAGTGCAGTTCAAGGCATCTCTCCTAATTCTACTGTTCCTAAAAAACTAAGTCTCCTTTGTTCAGTTGCGCCTAATGGTCAGTTCTTTTTATGTTCCGAAGTACTAATGGTTATTCCCCCCAGGTGTCACTTAGCAAAAGAGTTCCCCTGACTTCATCAACACTTGCTGATTGCCTAGGAGTAAAGACTGGTACACACTTAGGACTTACCTAGGTTAAATAATTCTCACATGCTAATTGCTGATGCTCAGAAGTCAGCTGCCACATTACAATATGCATGGATCTTGATAGGATTCTCAAGGTCTGACACAATCTTTACACATAAACACTAATTGCATTCACTAATTCAAACTCTGTGCATAACCCCTTTTCTAATACATATCAAAACTATCTTATAACATATCCCATTTATAACGTACAAGTTCTAATTAAATCCTAATATTTACTAAATCTAAACATTTAGCACCACAGATCCATTATAATATTTTTGGTAGGGTTCCCTGCCTGATAATATCCATTTGACACCTTTGCAAGATTGTTTTCAGAGCCTGCTTAATTTTCTGTGTGAATTATTATTTTTATTATTATTTAAAACTGATTGCATCTATATTTCAATTAATTTTCTGCCTACCTGTTTTTAAAAGTTTGGTTTTTTACCAGCATTTTAATGAATATTTTAGGTCAACTGCTTAGATGTTTTTGTGGATCAAGCGGTATATACATAAAACAAGAAAAATAAATAAATCCTGCTTTAGCCAGGTGGTTGTCATATAGCCAGGAATGTTTAGCAGTCACGTTTTCTTGGAGCAAAGGACACAGCAGATAGATGTGGCTGTTTTCCCATCCCCAAATTGGAAATTCAATGCTTCAAGTCAACTGCCTATCAGAAGCTCAGGATGAGCTGAATTCACTGGTGCTCTAGTTTGCTAATCCTTTTGCTGCTGAGACACACAGGCCTAGTGTTGCATATATTACCAATGTATTTGATATGGACCCCTCCTGTTCATGCCTGCTGAGTCTGTATGTGAATTCAGCTTGTGTGCATTTGCACCTGCTGTTCCGCCTAACCGACTGCTGCTTTCCAAACTCAACAAGCTGCTGGCGAGTGATGCATGTGCTCTGTTGTATGTCCACAGCTATTATCTGCATGGCGGAAATCAGCGTACCTAAAAGGATTGTGCAGAGAAGAGTCATGTCCTTGTGAGGGGCTTTTTTGCTATACATTAGCTGCTGAACTGATAGGCTTTTGCTTACCATAAAGACAAAACAAAACACACAACGACAATAAATAATGCAGCATAATGTAAACCAATCAATAAATGAATATTCTGAAATGATAGGTAGTGATGCTCCTCTGTGTGTGTTCGTTTCTGTTACTTCCAGTATCTCTGCAAGCAGCGTCATCTGCTGAAGTTTGAGTACCTCTAGAGAGCCTGTTGTAGGCAATTTCCTACAAATGTGTCTGTTAATTAAGGTCACCTCTGCCGACTGGCTGAGATAGAAGATTCAGTTGCCTAATTTTGACAGAGGTGGTAAACCTGATTCTGGGCTGTGTACATTCAGACTACTGTTGGGAATCCCCATGAATGAATACACTTATATTTCTCTGGCACATTAGTACCCAACATGCAAAATTTTAATGATGATGGAATAATTTTGTTTTGAGAAGCTGTCTATAATATAAGCCCCTACCTGGAAGTCTGATGTCATACTGCCCAAACACAGGCTTAATAACTCAACAACTGTTAGGAGACAGCCAACTGTAAATCACATGAAGCAAACAGAATTAACTGTTTATTAGAAAATTTAAAAAAGGATCTGCACAGGAGTGTGTGGTCTAAACCATGGAGCCTCTTGGGCTTGCTGATCGGAAGGTTGGCGGTTCGAATCCATGCGACAGGGTGAGCTCCCGTTGTTCTGTCCCAGCTTTGGCCAACCTAGCAATTTGAAAGCACACCAGTGCAAGTAGATTAATAGGTGGTGCTGTGGCAGGAAGGTAAATGGCATTTCCGTGCCCTCCGGCACTCATCACGGTCCTCCATGCGCCAGAAGCGGTTGAGTCCTGCTAACCACATGACCCGGAATACTGTCTGTGGTCAAACTCTGGCTCCCTTGGCCTGAAGCTAGATGAGTACCACAACAAATAATCACCTTTGACTGGACTTAACTGTCTTGGGGTCCTTTACCTTTTAACTTGAAGCAGTTTTGGAAACTCAACTCTCATCTGCCTACACACACACACACACACACACACACACACCCCTTCAACATCCCATAGAACAAGCTGTCATTGAGCCTAGAAACAATGCAGAAAACAGTGTTTGTCAATCACCCCAAAAAGGTTCAATGTGTGGTTTAGCATACTGCATTGAGACTCTTGCACCACACAATCCTCAAAAAATTACTTGATGTGTGCAAAAGGAGTAGCCTCAGAAAAATATTCAGAATGTCTTTGTGGCTCATACATAGACAGGTGGGCCAATGAAAATTTAGGTTTTGATATCTGAAAGCCATCCCACACTGAAATATAGGCAGCATTATACACATTTTTACAAGTGTTAATGATACTTCTTCCACAAACAGAATAAGTTCCATGTCTAGGTAGTGTCTCTATGATCTGGCAGTGAGTACTTTGAAAAAGGGACACCAGTCACAGTAATTGGGATTGCTTGCGATACACTAACCACACAAAGGATACAGGTTCATACAATGGATAGAAGTTTCATGCAATTCCATGTAAGCTGTGATCTAACATCATTCTTAAATATCAGGAGTGTGCCTGATAAAGCTATAAGTCAACTGTTCACCTCTGCTGAAGAAAATAATCACATTTGTAATTGAGACATTTTAGATCTCATTAGGAGAAAGTTATGGTTTAGTTGTAGGTTAAGACTTTAGATTTAGTATTTGATGCCAGCATTTCAAGCTGAAGCCATTAAAGTGTCTCTTTTAGTGATGGATACTGTCTTTTGTAGTTTCAGGTACAATAAAAAAAAATCCATATTTCTCTGGCAACTTCTGCATCCAATCATTATCACTCATTTCAAAACTCTACACGTCAATAACTTAAACAGGGTACATAGAGAATTATGCAGTACGAGGGTTCATAAATTTGCAGATATGATTACCCTGAGAGCCAGAGAAGAACAGTGAAAATGTCACAAAATGATATGAAATAAATGTTGCTGCAATTTGGAAAAAAACAAAGGGACCCTTTCTTTGGAAAACAATGCTATAATTTAAGATTGTGTCTGATTTAGCATCTGTGCTAGAAAACATGCTCTTTCAAAGGGATAACTGACAGCCAATTCAGTGAGCTACAAAGAAGCACATAATGGTCTTACTGGTGGGATACAAACCACTCAGTTTGACATTTCGTAATGTTGCACATCTTTTGCATGACAACAGAACACTCCACCTCAATAATAAGAGCTGTCTATTTCAGCCAGGAATTCCAGCTGTTTCCATTCCATTGAAAGACAGGGCATTTTTTAATGGTTTGCTAATTGGATCTACAAATGTGATGTAGCCACAAAGAAGACAAAACCAATTCTCAGATGTTTCAAGCATGATATTTCTAGTAGGGATAAGAGATTTGTAATATCATAATATGATGCACCGTTAAGGTCTCATTTGCAAGTTCCCATGTCATTTAGAAAATTGTTGAATAGCCTCTCTAGTTAAGGGCTTAAGAAATGTCCCTGTATCTTGTCTAGCTTCTCTCAAACTTGCCCTGAGAAAAATCTTCAAATTCATTCTGAAAATTTGTGACAACCATGCTCAGAAGGCAGCACATGCACAGATGACAGCCACGTTGAAAAGGAGTTCCAGGGGCTGGCAGGCACTGGGGAACAAATTAGACAATGTGCATTGAACTAATGACTCAAATAACTTCTAAAATTAGTAAATGCACACAAGCAACACCCCTTGGCTGGTTTGATGGTCAATGCAAAGTGGCTAAGAAAGTTCTGGCCAAGGCAATTAGGGATTCAGATAAGAACACATCAGAGTAATCCAATGGAAAATTTGGTCAAATGTAGATTGGAAGAGTCTGCTTAAAAACAAAATAGGTGAATATATGAAAAACCCAGTGACAAGACCTGAGACTAACAGTAAGGGAAAAGAGGGAAGACACATTCTGGGCACCGGTGACCTGGTGCTTCAATGGAGTGAGGTCATCACAGGAAGTCTCAATACATGCCTTTGATTGGGTTAAATATTTCTCCAGGGTATTTGGTGGTCATTCTGGGTAATTACATATACCAGCAGTGTATAAGGAATCTCAAACCTACCTGAGTGGAAAACAGTTTCCTGTAATGAGATGTTGTTGTTGTTTAGTCGTGTCCAACTCTTCATGACCCCATGGACCAGAGCACGCCAGGCACTCCTGTCTTCCACTGCCTCCCACAGTTTGGTCAAACTCATGTTAGTATCTTCGAGAACACTGTCCAATCATCTCATCCTCTGTCGTCCCCTTCTCCTTGTGCCCTCCATCTTTCCCAACATCAGGGTCTTTTCCAGGGAGTCTTCTCTTCTCATGAGGTGGCCAAAGTATTGGAGCCTCAGCTTCAGGATCTGTCCTTCCAGTGAGCACTCAGGGCTGATTTCCTTCAGAATGGATAGGTTTGATTTTCTTGCAGTCCATGGGACTCTCAAGAGTCTCCTCCAGCACCATAATTCAAAAGCATCAATTCTTTGTCGATCAGCCTTCTTTATGGTCCAGTTCTCACTTCCATACATGACTTATTTCCTGTCTGAATCAAATAAAGCTGCTGGAGAAGGTATGTTCCCACCTGAGCTCTAGAAGAAAGACTTAGAATGATGCCTATCCTGACTTATTAATCACCAAAAACAAAATGGGTCAAATGCCATCTGGATGGAGTATTAGCCTAGTTGCCTCTTAAAATCTACCAATATTACAATGTCATAAATATGGTGGCTGTGGATCCAGGATATACGAGGTGAATTTGGTAAATTATATGTTCATGCACATGCAGGGAAACATAGATGCAGAGTGGGGGGAAATGGGGCTAAAAGACTATGAGTCTTCCCCAGTACAAACCTATCTGAATTCTCAGGTTATCATCCAAGATTCTCCTCCAAACGCCTTCTCTGACATTATAAGGCAATAAATGCATGCATGCAAGAATAAATAATAGTGGGAAGCCTCCCTCATTTCTATGCAGTGCCCAAATATATTTTAAGACAAGAACAGAATGGCCTAGTAACAACAACCATCACTGGTAATATTAATATTATACTGGCTATGTTGTCCTAATTCAATACCTACAGTATGGCAGGGAGTGGGAAGAACCTATAGTCCCAACTAAATTAAATAGTGTGGATAAATTCTTGTTCTGCATTGCTGACATGGAGCCACTTTTAGACGTCCTTTCATTGAAGATTAACGCTGGGCCTTTTTGATGCCAGATTTATTCTCTTGAATAGAGACTGACCTATTAATTCTGTGTAAACTATTGTTCATAAGCGATAGCGTTTTTCATGTTGGAGGAAGTGTAGGTGAATGAGCCCTTGATAGGATGGGTGATGATGTTAGGTCTTGTAACAGAGCTGTCTGAATAAGAACAGAATTGACACCTAGGTTTCTTGTAGGGCCTAGACCCTGGATTGTTTCTTTGTATGGTAATCTAGTGTCATTGAAGAAGCTGGTATTCTGACCCGCATATATGATCTTTCTTTAATTAAATGCCCCCCCTTTATTTTCTCATGGGTTCAGAAGTACTACACTCCAGCAGGAATTGTGTCCCTCCCTTGAATAGTGTGAGACAAAGCCAAAGTTTTTCAGTAACTGAACATTTCTCAAGGACGTTTTAGGCAACACTAATCCCCCAATGAGTGTTACAGTAGCAGTATATGATATCCTGAAGCAAATTTCTGTTTTTCAATCTTAGAGGCTCACCTCCCTGGGGAGAAAAGTCTTTTTCCTGGAAGGTTCACATAGTTCAAAGGAAAAGGAATACAAATGAAATGTGTTACTTCTTAATTGTTTTTAATGTTGATAACTGGGAAGAAAGAAAGAAAGAAAGAAAGAAAGAAAGAAAGGAAGGAAGGAAGGAAGGAAGGAAGGAAGGAAGGAACTTATTGCTCTTCACTTCCTTTGTTGTTTTATGTTTGCCAAAAGGGATATGAATCCAAAATAAACAAAACAAACGTCTTCCCTTTACTCAATCAAAACACATTATTCAAGCTCCAGGATTTCTTCACTGAAGAAGGGAAGACAGCCACTCCACATGATAGCATTTTAGGCATCTATCTCTGATTTTTTAAATAATCGATTTGAAAATGCTGCTTATTGATTTGATTTTTATTTCATTCTCACTGTTGTGTTACAATATCCAGCTCTTTATCTTACTCTCAGCTTCCTATTGCATCTATCTACAACTACTGTAGCAACAACAGGACTGAGACACAATATTCTACCCAATGGTTGTGCATGATGGATTGTCCCTTTGGAAATCCATCTTGTAGAACAGTCCCTTTTAAAATAAAATTTTGTATTAGTTTTTCAAAATACCCCCAATAATAGCCAAATTATAACAATAACAATTAATTCCCAAATTATACAATTATCAAAGTGCCAATCAACTTCCAATTAATTTATTTTAGTTAAAGTGGCTCCCCGCATGATGGTTCGGGTGCATTTCCGATCTTATATCACTGTGTTCCATAATCTTAATTAATGACAGTAACATTTCAGTTATAATAATAATCCCTTAATCAACAGCTATATAATTAATGATTTCCATTAGTGATGTTATAATATATAAATTTAGAAAGCTTCGAGTGAGGTATTCAAACTATTATGTTTATTCTGCCCTGTGTGTGAAAACTGTTATATCCATGGAGATTCCTTTTGTCCATATACAGTATTGTCTCTTTCCCTTCCCAGTTGTTGTTTTCTCCCATTGTGGCTTGTGGTAGAACTGAATCTCGAAGTTTCTCAGAGGTCTTATCTCTCTGTCCCTTGCTTCAATGTCTCGGAACAGGCAGCAGTCTGCTAGAAACCATTCTGTCTCACTAGTAAAACATGCCACAGATCTTCGCCTTTTTTCCTTCAGCCTAGGAAAAGCTGGGCAGTTTTCAAACACACTGAAGATTGAATACACCTTTCCAACTCCCAGAATCTCTGCAACATTCTTAGCACAGCCCCAAAATTCTTTTCCTTACAGCAAGAGATTTATGGCCCAATTAAACATTATCTTAGATTAGATTTCGTCAGTAGCACACACACAAATCTCAGTCTCTTTTTCCTTGTCTGTTGTTTTTAAACAGAGATGAGGGGAATTAATGTCTTTCCAACCTAGTCATACTTGAGCTTCTCCTCCTTTCTTAATTTCAGTTCACACAAATTTCTATTTTTGCTTCTTAAGATCAATATTACCCCAATGTCCCTTCCTCACTTGTAAATATCTTTTTATCTTATATTCTGGAGAGAGTTGCCGAATCATAAATATATAAAAGAAACTTAGAATAAACAAATCATGGGTTTTCCTCTCCCGAACCAACTCTCATGCTGAAAAAAATCTTATCTCAATTCAAACCTTTGATCCATGTAATTGGTATATTCGGCAGTATGTTGTAGCAACCCTTTTCCATCATGCACTGGTACCTTAAAGCCAATTAAAGATCCAATTAAATGAAGAGCCTCTGCTTCTTAATGGTGGCGTAGGAGAGTTTTCACCAGATTAAGTGTTTTGAACTCAGTGCCTCCTTGCCTCCCACATTCCATGCTAGAGCAAGATCGAGGTACCGACATGAACTGCAAGTAAAGCCCATTCCCCCTGTCCCTGGAGGGAATTTGCAAGGATGATTTACCCTCTATCATCCTTGTTTTTCATTTGCTGATGATCCCCAGCTGTCATGGGGGGCTGCCTCCATTAAGGCAGGTGGGACCGGAAGCCCATCTTGTAGAAAAGTCCTAAGTACTCTTAATTCAGGGGTCACCCCAGGTGTGCTCAATGGGATCGACTCCTTAGTAAGTGTGCCAATGTTCTTTAAGATATCTCTGAAGACACCAGTGCTTTTTTCAGGGGGTACTCAAGTGTATGCAGTACCAGCGCCTCTTTTGTTGTTAAAAAGAGTGGCGCTTACTGCAACAACTTCTTGGTGAGTACCGACACCTACCTATCTATCTATCTATCTATCTATCTATCTATCTATCTATCTATCTTAAAAGGCAGACAGTATAAAAGTGGAAAAGTTAATACGCTTAGTTACTAATATATTCACAACAAAATTTGGTATGAAATCCAAATTAGGAATCCCCAGAGTGAGGACTGCATAGGCTTCTGACAGAACATATCCCAGGAAAAACAACTGCCGAGGATACTGTTACACAATTAAAATCAGAAATTATAATACAAAACATCTGTGGTGTTTTTTTCTTTAACCCCATAAAACATCATCTGCATTAGGGCACAGCTGTATTCAAAATCTCTGTATGTGTGATGATAATTATGCTATTGGCAATAATTGCCTTTTCTGTTCTTTAAGTGTTATGCACATAGATACTACAGATAAAACTGGTTGGACTGAGACCCACAGTACTTAGAAACTTAATTAGTGAACTGTAGGATTGCCATATTTCTGGACAGAAATGTTGGTGAGCTTTTATTTTTTGGGGGGAGGGGGCAAAATTGTTGAGCTTTTTTCTGCAAAATCACAAATTGGACATTTTGAACTATTTCTGAGGAAAATCAGAAAAAATGACACTGCCAAGATGGGCTGCCATATGTCTGGATTTTCCAGGACATTTTTGCTGATTTACACCCAGACACTGCTTATGGAAAATTCTGGACATATTGCAATCCTAGAACAATCAGCTATAGCTTTTCTGAGAGTTAATTTTCTCTTTAAACTTGTGGCCTCTATCTCTGAAATGCACCCAAGGATGACCGAACCTAAGAATTCCAGTTCCTCTTTGTTTCTCATTTTGATAGTCTTCGTTTCAGTTCTCCATTTTTTTAAAAAAAAAGTCTTCATGAAATTTCACCTTGGTGCGAATTTCTACTAATAGGCACATTTGCTTGCAATTTTGCTTAATTCACTCATTTTTGAAACACATTTTTCCTAATTTAATGCATTTGTGCATGCTGTCTTCACTAATATCTGCATTTCTATGCACACCTTACCTTGGTATATGCATTTTTGTGCACGTGGCCTGGCTGGAACTCTGCACTGCAAAATTCAGAGAAATGTGGACTTTCAAAGGAGGGCTGTGTTTTGGTTTGCATAGTGTTTCAGACAGTGCAAATTAGGTAGATTTACCTTTAAATGCAAGCTGAATCCAATTTCTCCCCTTCCCTAAATATGCCATTTCCCCAGTAGTATAAATATGATTGCTACATGTGTAGATAACTGTCTTTGGGTAATAAAAGTCCACTGTAAAAAGATAATTTAATAAAAAAAAATTAGTCCAATGAAAGGAAAGGAGTAGATTAATTATGGAAATATTGCTATTACATTAAGAACCTCAAGCTACCCTTGTTATAAATGGTACAAGAGATATTATTGGCAGGATTAATTATATCAGATTTGTTCACTTAATGGCATTTCTCTTTAAAGAACACTGTCAAGGGGATAATCTACTGTTACAATTCCAGAGCCCTTGAATGCAATAGTGGTGGGGAGGAGGGCAGTCAGGGTGCTGGTACCCTTCATCAGGGTCAGAACCAGAAAGATGGGCCCTTGGTCAGTGCTTGACCTGACCAACCACTGCCACTGGCCAATAGCCATGATGGAGAAAGTGTGGCTGGTGTGTGTGTTGGGGAAGGAGCCCAACATAGAGGAGGAAAAATGGCAAGGGATGCATCTATCCAGTGTTGCAGCTCTGCTGACAGAATAGACTTCTGTACTCGCAATAGAGATTTCTCTTCTTCCCTTCTCCAATCCACACTCCCTCCAAATCAGCTCCAAAGGATTGGGGGACCCTCCAGAGCTGACTGGGGGCAAACAGAGGGACATAGGAGCCAACTCCTAGGGGCCAAGGTCCCTTGGGCACCGCCAATAAAACATTTGAGGGGCCTGACCACCCAAAGTCGATGGGCATCCCCATTCAAATGATGTGTGTGTACCACATCTTGTGGTCAACAATGCAGGGTGTGGCTTACCTGGGCCCCCCAATATTTTATTCAAGTTCACACCCCTGCAGAGGGAAGAAATGAAACGAAAGTCTTGTTGCACCAATCGAACTGCACTGGCTCAGCACTGGATACAATCCCCAGAAGGCGAGCCTGTCATAAATGGCAAAACATTAGAAGTTTAAAGTGAGTCTCATGCTGTACAGTTTGACAGGATTGCTGACTGTATAAGGAAGCACATGGCTCATTTGGGCTCAGTGAACTTGATGGATGCATTTGTTGATTCATGCAGAATAGGACACTCATTCTTTTCTGGAGACACTAGTTGCATGCTCATATAGATTGTACGCCACCTTGAGCTCCTTGAGAAAAAGTGAGATATAAATAAAACAAATATACCATTATGAGATGGTATCATCACACTGAAAGCTTCCCTATTATCACTCCATTTCGTTGACTGCAAATTTGAAGAAATGTACAGAATGATAACATCATGCTGTTAATTGTTAATTACTATCTGTTACACATAGTTACTATGCTACAGGGACGCGGGTGGCACTGTGGTCTAAACCACAGAGCCTAGGGATTGCCGATTAGAAGGTCGGCAGTTCAAATCCCTGAGACGGGTGAGCTCCCGTTGTTTGGTCCCAGCTCCTGCCAACCTAGCAGTTCAAAAGCACAAGTGCAAGTACATAAATAGGTACCGCTCCAGCGGGAAGGTAAACGGCATTTCCGTGTGCTGCTCTGGTTCGCCAGAAAACAGCATAGTCATGCTGGCCACATGACCCAGAAGTTGTCTGCGGACAAACGCTGGCTCCCTTGGCCTATAGAGTGAGATGAGCACACAACCCCAGAGTCGTCTGCGACTGGACTTAACGGTCAGGGGTACCTTTACCTTTAATGTGTTACTGAGGAGAAGCAGGTATGAGGCTGTTGTTTTTGCTGTAATGCCTACTCCTTATCTAATAGAAAAAGCCTCAGGTTTATCCAACCAGAGGGTGTTTTTTTCAGTTGAAAAGAGATACCGTATTTGTGTCATACATTTTGTCTAGATACAAAAGTCAACAGGCCAACAGCAGCATAAAGTTGATAAGCAGAAGCAGGATTTAATTTTGATTTGGAATAATTTGGGGGTATATTTTACTACGGCATGGCAATTCAGCCACTAGGTGTCACCCAAAAGAGCTGAGGAGCATCTCATTTTTGCTTTTGTTTGCTTTTGCTTTCAAATTCAGATTGTGCCACATATCCTCTTTAACAGGATTCAAAGCTCGTTTGAACTCTGTAGGCGGCATAGCCAATTATTTCAGAAGCCATCGGAAGGCTGCATAATAATATGTCAGGTGTAAAACGATTAAAATGAATTTACTGTAAATACAAGTCAACAACTATTCTCACAAGTGCAGCATTTTGGCACGCTATCCTTCAGGCATGGTAACCTTACCTTGTCACATAAGGGCAAGGTGGAGAACTCCCTTGAGGTTGAACTTCCAAGGATGGCACACCAGTGGTAGACAGGGCCAGAAGGAAAAGTGGGTGGGGGAATGGAGATTACATTCTACCCAAACAGAAGCTAGAGGCCTCTGCACACATCCTCTCTCCAGGCAAGCAAGTGTCATTATCACAGTTCAAGGACTTGCGCCATACAGGAAGAAGTACTTGAGGAGGGCACAGGTCCGTGACATGGGGAAAGTCCCAATGGCAGAATAGAGAAGCTTGAAGGACTGCATTTTACCCACAGTTTGGAAGTTCCCCAGCCCAACAAAAGGTCCTTGTATTTCTAGAGCTTATGTATTACAGGAAGGAAGTTGATGTGTGTGCTTGACACTCAAGGAAACATAATAAGCTTCCTTCTATCAACAAACTATTAGTCCATCTAGTTCAGTGTTGTACAGCTGACTGACACATCTTCACCCTGATTACTAGCAGTAATCTGAATGTGATACTTTTGTACTTAACTTTGTGAGTTTCTACATCTCTCCCTCAGTGTGAGGAACATGAAGTGTATCCCTCCTTGGTGGTTAATGCCTTTCTTGAACTTGATGCACACACAGTTCAACTGACTTTTACTCAGAGTAGACCTACTGAAAGGAATGGACCTTGCTTAATCATGCTCATAAAATTCAACGGCTCTACTCTGACTTAAACTTAGTTGAATGCAGAAAAGTCAGAGAGGGGGCCATTGATAAATCTTTCCCTTGAAATAGGAGGCAAGAAATGTACCCTAAAATAACAATGGGCTGTTTCCAATGTTTCCTGCCTGCTAGCACAAGGGCTCTTGCACCAGTGGACAGGTGAGTTTTAATGCTGACTAACAATGACCGCTCCCCGCATAAAACAGGGGGCGCCCTTTGCATGGACGTGTGCAGCCCCCTGGATCTGGAGCGGCTCCATCAACACAGGCTTGGCTTTGCCTTCCCTCAGGTGGGATACCTGGAGGTCTCCGCCTACCTCAGTCAGTTGTCCACTCCCGCCTGGGGAAAGCGTTGCCAAGGAGACCAGGCCAGGTAGAGGAGGGACTACCTGCCCACACAATAGAGGGAGGATCTTACCTGGGAATCCTCACTTGGCTCCAGAGCTGCTTCCACCCTCCCCACCCTCAGTTAAGTCTTATTTTGCAGGTTAACTTTTCTTCACAGGTATGCGGGCGCCGCTACGTCAAGGTCGCTGTTAAAGGACCGGAAAGTAATTCCCCTGCATTGGCAGGTTTTGCCTTTCCCGTAGCAAAACGTCACAACATTGGTGGTATCAGGCCTTGGGCAGAATCCTTTAGTCTATCTTCCTCTTTGCAGCGGCGATACCAGGGTTCCCCATTAAAGGGGTTTCTGAAGGGAGGCTTTGACCGTACGCCGAGAGGTCGTAATTGCTCTCCCCTGTGGCAGCGGCATAACGGGGCGGCTATCTCTGCTTGAACATATGTTCTCCAGAGCCGGCCCATCCCCCCCCCACACACTGGATAACCCTGATGTTCCCCAGGTCCCTGGCTGGGGAGCGGTGAGGGATAACGCCCAACGCCTGACCTAAGGTCTACCCACATCTGAAGTATAATAAAGTTGTGGCCAATTTAATCCCATAGCACGTTGTCTTGAGTCGTTATTCCACATGACGGGGGGGGGCACCCGGGATCTGGGGGACTCCGCCTGTCCATGCAAAGGAATCCAGTGCAACAGTTGCAGAATCTTTTAAACAAGAAAGTTGCCAGCAATCTGCTTATGCATTCTCTTATGCAACAACATTTGGCTGGTACAGAATGTTAGTATGTTGCTAAGTGACTTTAACTGAGTGATACCCTGTGCTTCTGAAGTACTAGCTAAAACGCTTAAATGGTACCTTGAGTTACAAATGCTTCAAGTTACAGACTCCGCTAACCTGGAAGAGTTACCTCGAGTTGAGAACTTTGATCCAGGATGAGAACAGAAATTGTGTGCTGGCAGCGCAGTGGCAGCAAGAGGCCCCATTAGTGAAAGCGCGCCTAAGGTTAAAAATCGTTTCAGGTTAAGAACGGACCTCCGGAATGAATTAAGTTTGTAACTAGAGGTACCATTGTACATGCACAATCCAAAGCACGCTGGTGGTTTGAAAAGTCTGAAAATGGTGTATTTTTCTATTTACGAAGCAGTAAATTTAACATGCTAACTGTAATTTACAACTCACGGAGCTACAGTTACCATGGTTTTCTGGAGACCACACTGAGGCACCTCTGTCATGATAGGGGATTTCCTAGACCAGCTTCTTGGGGCTATGAGGCCAGGGAGGGGGAGCAGGGGAAAGACCCCCTTTAAGGCTTAACCTGCCCACACACCTAAGTGTAGGCTCAAATAGCTGAAGAGTTTTGGAAGGCTATTTTCACTCAACCCTTATTGAAATTGGCAGCCATGCTTGTTGGCCAATGTCTACTTCTGTCCCTGAAGTGCATACCCTCCAAGATTTCTATGATGAAAATATGGACATCCTATTCCATCATCATCATCATCATCATCATCATTTTATTAATTATACCCTGCCCATCTGACTGGGTTGCTCTAGCCACTCTGGGAGGTTCCCAACATATATAAAAACATATTCGCACTTTAAACATTAAAAAAAAATCCCTATAAGGAGCTGCCTTCAGATGTCTTCTAAAGGTTGTGTAGTTACTTATCTCCTTGACCTGGTTGCGTAACTCCATACCCGCCAACATTTCTCCAATGAAAATAGGGACATCCTGCCATACCCTCTAACATTTCTCCAATAAAAATAGGTATGTCCTAAGGGAAAGTGGGACATTCCACGATCAAATAAGAAACCGGGACAGTTTCTGTAAATCCGCAACTGTCCCTGGAAACTAGAGACACTGGGTGCACCTGAAAGGCTGTATGTTCTCTTTGTTCGTCAGGAAGTGACGAGAGAATTGGCCCATGGTTAATAAAACAGAAAAGAACTTTGAGAATGAGATAGAGCCCACTGAGCAGTCCTAGTTTGTGAGAGTTAAACAAGTTTGAAATCTATTGAGTGACAGGCAGGCGGAAGAATAGAGCCTCTCAAGAATGAACAGGATTAACACAAAGACCGAGTGACAGACAGGTCCCATTGAGAACAAATCTTGGAAATCTTTCTGAATACAAGAAATGTGGTGATGCTGTGAGTCCAACAAGCCTCCAGGAAAGCTTTGCAAACATGTAAGTGCTGATCCAGGTTCGGGGAGATGAAGCAGTGAGCTTTACACTTTATAGGTTCCTAATATTAAAAGACAGTGGATAAAAGGAGGAAAAGAGCCAAACAAGGTCACTGCTAATATATATATATATATATATATATAAAAAATTTGGTTTTTGTTGTTTTTTAAAAAAGAAAAATCGCAGCGTTCTTGTGATTTCATTTAATTCTGTTACTAAAATACATTTTGTATTCCATAATCAGATATCAGGCAGCAAAGCAAAATCCTCTCTTGGTGTAACAAGTCTTGGCTCAATTTGAACCATTTTTACAAAGGTCAAATCCACACTATATGTTTAAAATGGCTTCCCTCAAAGAATCCATCCACAGTGCTATAATTTCCAACAAGCTTAACAAACTACAGTTCCCAGAATTCTTTGAGGGAATATTGCAGGTTTGACAATGGTGTTTCTAAAATGTGTTACCTACCATTACATAGAGAGTGTAAGTTACTACTTGCAAGGACCCATAGCCACATAATGATATGATGCATGGATATTGGTAATAATTGCCATACACCATATACTGTTAGAATCATAGAAGCATATCTGTATAGTTGGAAAGGATGCCAAGGATCATCTAGTCCATTAACATCTTGGAGAGTCCATTCCACTGTTAAGCAGCTCTTACTGTCAGAACGTTCTTACTATGTTTAGTCAGAATCTCATTTCTTGTAACTTGAAACCATTGCTTCATCTCCTACCTGCCAGAGCAGGGGAAAACAAGTTTGTCCCATCCCCCATGGCTCAGCCCTTTAGATATTTGAAGATTCCTATCACATCTCCTATCAGTCTCCTCCTATCCACGCTTAACACACCCAACTCCCTCAACCATTCTTCATAAGGCTTGGTTTCCAGATTCTTGATCATCTTGGTCACCCTCCTCTGCACATGTTCCAGCTTGTTAATATCCTTCTTAAATTGTGGTGCCCAGAACTGGACACAGTACTTCAGGTGTGGTCTGACCAAGGCAGAATAGAGCAGGAGTATTACTTCCCTTGAACACCAGGCTTCTGTTGATGAAGCCTAGAATAGCATTAGCTTTCATTGCTGCTGCATCACACTGTTGATTCATGAGCTTGTGGTCCACTGAGACCCCTAGATCCTCTTTACATATACTACTCACAATCCAGATGTTCTCCATTTTACATTTGTGCAGCTGGTTCTTCCTGCCTAAGTGCAGAACCTTACATTTGTTCCTATTGAAATTCATTTGGTTAGTTTTAGCCCAGTTCTCCAATCTGTTAAGCAATTAGGTTGCTAATTGATCACATGGATCCTGGTGGATCAAAAAAGTTTTTTTGATCAAAGTCGGAAAGCAGAGAGGATTTTATTATGAGAACTTTGCTGGTTAAATTTGTTACAATTTGCTATAACCCGTTAAAACTTGGATACAAAATGGCGAAAACATGGATAACAATCGGACTTTTGGACTAGAGAAAACAAAGTTACAACAATCCCCCTAGAGGAGTTTTGGGACATTACAAAGATGGTCGTAAGTGGAAAAATACCATTGGAATTTTACAGGACTGGTTATCTTCTGGGAAAGCTGCAAAACGGAAATAATATTTTGTCTACAGGGTGTTCAGCTAAAGGAGACAATAGAATTTTCTATTGAAGAAAGGAAGGGACTGAACGCAAGTTTTTGTTCCTGAATAACAATAATCCCTGCAGAGTTACTAAACTTCTGAATTAGAACGTTTCAGCAGCGGAACAAGAGGAAATTGGACTACAACTTGGAAAGAACAATGGGGGGAGATTTATTAAAGATTTGAAGTTAAATGTTTTAAAAAAATAACTATAAAAAGAAAAAGCCAGCAAGGAGTTGGGGGAAATAGGTGATTTATGGATTTTAAGAATTCCAGGCAGATAACATGGTTTGGTGGTCAGGGGGAAATTAAACCGGGGACAGGGGGGGGAGAACTAAAATCCAAAGGCTTGTCAACTTTTTTTTCTGAACTGGCTCTTTTTCACCTACTATACTTTTTATTTCTTATTTCTTATATTTCTATTGTGTGGGGTGTCCTTATCTTTAAAAAAAGGGAAATTGTGGAATGAAAATGGGGTGGGCCCTGGGGAGAGAACTTTTGTCTTTTATTAAGGGTATTGATGAGGAGTGTATAAATTTTAAATTCGAATAATGGTCTAAACAAATTAAGTTTTAATTAGAACTGAGAGCTTGTGGAGCCAACAATATGAAAGGGGAATATGGTAGGGGTGGGGGAAGGGGGGAGTCCCGGAAAGTGGATGTATGAAAATAAGGCTTTGAATGTACTTTAATCTTTACTTTCTGTATTTTTGAAAATCTTAATAAATATCATTTAAAAAAAAAACAAAAAAGTTTTTTGAAATAATAAATGCATGTATTCACGATGGAAAGAGAAACATGCTATTTTTTTCTCAAAAATTATAACGCAAACCTTATTATTTCTATGGACTGATTAAAGCAGGCTTTTAAAATAGTTTGAACGTCTTATGTGATAATGTCTGTGAGGTTTTTGTAGGTGAACGTGCTTTATGTTCAGTCAGCTATTGTTAAAGAATGCTCTAAATCTTTCGCAGTACTTGAAACGCAGTTGTATTCTATGGGCGTGTTTAATCAGAGGTAGCATGAATGATCTCTTTTTGTTGTTGAATAAATAAATAAATGACACACAATTTCACACGATTCAACCACCACACAAAAATGTACACACTCATCCATATTATGAACAATGCAAGGAGAACCAATTAATAGTGAATGTGGTGAAATACTGAATGGTTAGGAATTACAAATGTACAATTACTTTAGAGGCATACAGGGGCTGCTTGTTTGAAATCCCCCATCTAGAAAAGGTAACCACTTTTAACTGTGTCCATTATCTTCTTTTGATCTACATCTTTATCTGTTCTTATAGCTAATGAGGAACAAATTACTTATTACTCAAGAATGACACTAACTACCCACTCTTGCGCAAAAAGGAGAATATTACAATTTACATTTAAATGAGATCTGAAATGTTAATGAACAGAGTCGGTATTCTAATTATCTCTACAAATACATTAAGGTGAACTTTTTTAGATGAATTGCTCCTGGAGTCTTGTTCCAGCAGTGTCCGAAGCAGCTCTTCTGCTCTAGTTACATCCAGTTAGTATTTAATGCCGCAAATTGCAGTTCAGTGCAAAGAACTACCCTGCTGAATCAGACCAAAGGTTTGCCTCATTGAACATTGAAACTTGCCCCATCTTGTTTCTCCCTCCGGCGACCATTAGGCAGAGTGAGGTGGTTAGCACAGACAGGGAGGGAAAAACAAACAAACCTGTGTCTATCTCATCATTCTCTCCCAATACAGTGGTACCTCGGGTTACATACACTTCAGGTTACATATGCTTCAGGTTACAGATGCCGCTAACTCAGAAATAGTACCTCGGGTTAAGAACTTTGCTTCAGGATGAGAACAGAAATCATGCTCTGGTGGCGCGGCGGCAGCAGGAGGGCCCATTAGCTAAAGTGGTGCTTCAGGTTAAGAACAGTTTCAGGTTAAGAATGGACCTCTGGAACGAATTAAGTACTTAACCCGAGGTACCACTGTACTGGCTTTACCATTAGGTTTAGGGGTTTTTTTTAATGCATGAACCACTTCCCACCTTTGATTTACAACCAAAGCAGGAAAAAATACATTAACAACCATTGTTTTAAAACAGACATCACAGCACAAAATGATATCATTGGCCCAAATACCCATGGAAACAAAAATATATTTGCTTGATATAAAAATGATGACAAGTCTGGAACCAGGTGGGCATCCTTGGAGAAAGCATTCAGAAATGGGGGACTGTTACAGAGAATGCCTATTTTGTCACCACCCTCCAAATGCCCCTTGGAAATGCTTTGTAGAGAAGAGCCATAAAGCAAGTAAGGCGTGTTCATCAGGCAGTGGGTTGTAGGTGTCATGAAAGGACCGGAAATTGTTGGTTATTCAGTTTGGGTTGTAACTAGTGCTATTTTTTTTCTGGAACTCACCACAAATGCCTCCCTTGTTCTCTTATACTGAAAATGGTGCCCACCTGATGTCAGGAGCTCAGCCTACACTCAAGTAGGACCCTGGTAGAGACACATGCCCGACTGGCATGTTCCCTCCCTCCTGGTCAGTCGTTCTGGAGCTTCAAAATCTTTCTTCTGCCTGAACATCACCTCGACCAATGCCAGCAGACACCGGCACACTTAGGGATCTGCAGAGTCTGCGCAGTTCACATTACAGACCTCAGCAACTCAGCATTTTGGCTAATCTACTTTATTTACATATAAACACACATGGAGCACTGCAACATGGCTCCCTCTCTCTCTAGCATCAGACGGCAAAAAGAAAAAAACCCAAAGGACAATAGTCCCACTTCAAGGAACACAGTAACACAAACATCCTGTCTATGTCACTTCCCACTCTGTGGAGTCAAAACATATACCATCATGTGATAGACCACAATCCCATGACTACAATCATGGAGCAGGAATTCTAACACCTGAGAGGTGCCGGAACTGACTTCTGGCTGAACAAAAGCCCTGGTTGTATCCAAAGTTCTGCTGAGCAGTGCTTCCTGACAACACAGGAATTTCCACTTGCACAATGAGCTTTTCCTTCATCTCCTCTGTGCACCCCCTAAATCTGTTCTTGGATTCCGGGAGGGTGAGGGGAAGTCCCATTGCACAAACCAAAATTCTTATACTGGCAGATGCATTAGTTGGATAGTGCCCTGCATTGTCATTTTATTTTTCATCCCAGAAAGAGATACTTGCAGACCTTTTTGGTCTCAGGTAGCCTTGCACACAACATCCTTTTCTCTCTGGCAGCCAAATGTCTTGTACCAGTCTTATGCCCTTGTAAAGCTTTGAGAGAACTTGGAGTGAGGCCCTCGTGTCTCTCCTTTTCCTCAAAGATGAACGATCTTCCTCCATTCCCCCCCTCCCCCAATGTGTCTAAAGGAAGGAATAGTATTTTCTGCGGGGTGTGGGAGTGCTTTTTGAAGGTAACTGTAATTGCTATTATTTTTTTAGCAGAATTTGAAACACTTTCATTCTAAATAAGTAGCTCTTTCTGTTTTAAAAGCCCAACAAACAGTTAATTTGAAACTTGCTTCTTGTGATTAGGCTCTACAGAAGTTCACATTTTAATCAATTTAACTAGTGACTCCAAAGTGCAAAATGCATTTTTAAAAAACCATTTTGTAGGATGATGATGAGACTCCTGGTTTTAACTGCAAATGGTTAATTCCTTGAAACGATGTTAAACCCAGCAAGAATTCTGATAAGAATATTGCATGAGTCACAGGTTTTGGATAATGCATTTGTGCAATTTCACATCTAAACCTTTCCTTTTACTCATCTTCACCAACTCCTGCTTCTATTCATCTTCTTAAATAACATGTTAGATAAAGTGAGATATTGCAATAAGAGCTTTCTGGAATTTTGGGTTGAAGTTAAAAAAAAAAGTTCAACTTAATTTAGAAAGCCTCAGTTAATGTCAACTATATATGCAACACCTGGTAAAATCATTATGTAATGTGAATAAAATGTTTCATAATGGATATAGAAGTAATTGTAGGTTAGCTGCTTATTGGGGATATAATACGATGCAAAGGCATGGCACCCAAGGTCAGACAGATGGGGCTGAATGCTGAATGGAAAATTAAAAGGTTGCATTTGTGTTTGCAAACAAAAGCAAATTGAAGAACATGCCTTCCAAATATTTATTTTCAATGGCTTTGAAATAAAAAATGAGCAATTACAGCTCATATCACAGCATACCAAATTAGGAACAGGAAGGAAAACAGGAGAATGTGCTGTTGAATCATCTGATAGCACCTCCGATAAAAACTTATTCCAATAATTATATTACTGTTTTCAAAGCAACTGCTTAACATTTTTTTCTATTTTAGTATTCTATTTTTTAAATCATAATTTAAAAAAACCTTACCTCCAGAGGGCTAAGACCTCAGAGCACATTGTGGCATATGTATGATTCAATCACTAGTCCTGAGCATTCACCAGAGATGTTGGATAACTACAGTCAGCTTACGTAAACTTCGGGATACATAAGCGGCAAACCCGGAAGCATATTTCCGGTTTTTTTCTGTGCACGCATGCACAGAAGTGGTGGGTCCAATGTGCACAGAAGTGGTAGCAGAAACAGTCCCTCCGGTTGTGGAAACCTCGGGATCTGACCGGAGCTCTGGAATGGATCCCGTCCGCAACTAGTGGTACCACTGTACTGCTAATCCAGATAGACAGTACTGGGCTTAGGAAAACAACAATCTGACTCAGTGGAGAAGATCCAGCAGAGTACTCAGAATTGTTTGGAAAATTAAGGGGAAGGGCATAGAGCAGGCATAGGCAAACTTGGGCCTCCAGATGTTTTGAGACTACAATTCCCATCATCGCTGACCACTGGTTCTGTTAGCTAGGGATGATGGGAGTTGTAGTCCCAAAACATCTGGAGGGCTGAGTTTGCCTATGCCTGGCATAGAGACTTTTTCACCAATTCCTCCTTTGGCCAGCAGTCACCTTGGGGTGAGCTGTAGCTCAGAGGTAGAGCATTTTCGTAAACAGTTCCCCATGACTGGGAACCCTGATAATGTAGACTTTCCAATTGTCAGGTGGCTTCATGAGCATACTTAGAAACCCCTTTCAGACTCAATATGGGAAGGTCGAGGATGAGGCAACTGCCTCGGGTTGCAGAGACCCTTCCCCGCTGCTTCCACCATCTACAGAGAAGCAATACTACGAGCGGCACCAGTTTTCATGTGAGATCATGCCATTGTTATCACTGCGTCCATACCCTCAATATTCTGCTGATCAAAACTGGGGTGCTCATTTTTTGTTCAGATTGCTTGTAAAGGTAAAAGGTAAAGGACCCCTGGACAGTGAAGTCCAGTCAAAGGCGACTGTGGGTGTGGTGCTCATCTCACTTTCAGGCCAAGGGAGCTGCCATTTGTCCACACACAGCTTTCTGGGTCATGTGGCCAGCATGACTAAACTGCTTCTGGTTCAACGGGAAACCATGATGAGTGCCAGAGCGCACAGAAATGCCATTTATCTTCCTGCGGCAGTGGTACCTATTTATCTACTTGTATTGGCATGCTTTCAAACTGCTAGGTTGGCAGAAGCTGGGACAGAGCCACAGGAGTTCACCCCATCGCATGGATTCGAATCCCCAACCTTCCGAGTGGCAAGCCCAAGAGGCTCAGGAGTTTAGACCACAGCATCACCCACCTCTCTTGTAGGATCCAATTTACTCATGCAAGACTGCAAGACACAAAATGAGCGTCTATTGGTCCAACGCTCTGGTGTGAGCCAGCTGATTCATGCAAGAGCATGAGACCGAAAAACGAGCATCATTTGGTCTAGTGCTCTGGCACGAGCCAGCTGAATTGTGCCAGAGCACTGGACCAATAAACAGGACATTCTGGGACCCAATCAGAAGCCAGAATGGCTTCTGTTATTCCGTGATGTCTTACTTAAATTGGTATGGTTGAGGGTATGTTCTTCACAGGCACTGCCAGAAACCAGGTAAGGTAGTTTCAGCAGGATTGCATGCATGTGCTCATACCTCCCACCTTTAGCTCTCATATATTCAGGCTGAATTCCTCTAGTGAGCTTAGGAGTTAAACCATATAAAACCCTGAAGTAGTTTTGGGCCTTAAATTGGGTTCAAAATGGCAGCAGCAGCCATTTATGAAGGAGAAAGGTAGGCAAAATGAGACACACATGCACATATTCAAATTAGGCAGTAGAGTTTGCAGAGTAATTTGCTTGTTTCTTGATACTTTTGGGTACCAACTCCTTTATACAGTCATACCTCGGGTTGAAGTAGCTTCGGGATGAATAGTTTCGGGTTGAGCTCTGTGGTGACCTGGAAGTAACGGAGTGCGTTACTTCCGGGTTTCGCCGCTCGCGCATGCACAAATGCTCAAAATGATGTCACGCGCATGCGCATAAGCGGGGACACATGCGCAGAAGTGCAGACGAGTATTACATCTACCTCAGGATGCGAATGGGGTTCCGGAACAGATCCCGTTCGTATCCAGAGGTACCACTGTAGACTCATGTAAAAAAATAAAATGAATGGGGATAGAGGGTCTCCTTTTGCCACCAGACTTATATTTTTAAAACAATATTCTGTTCCAGTCTTTAATTAAGTATTATTACAAGAATCACCACTGCAACATCATCTGATTATCTGTGGCTCTGCCTCCTTTAGAGGTTCTCAGAGAGTTTTGCTTCATCAGGCCTCACTGTCTGCCTAAGGCTCTGTGCTGTAATATATACCATGCATAGCATAACACTTAATGCGATCCCGGTATGAATTGTTACTGCATTCATGTTCCATTTTCTGCGAGTGTATTTTTTTGGTAAATTTTAAAAGGGCAGCCATGTTCATCTCTTGAAGAAAAATGAGCAGGGGCTCCTTAAAGATTAACAACCGTGTTGCGGCGTGAGCTTTTGTAGGCGAGAGGCTGCTTCATCACAGCATTTCCCCCTATCAGTTTTGTTGTGCCCAGAGCAATATTTAAAACCAAAGGGTTTTGCAAGCATAAATGAAATTAACATCCCATTGTCTCACCCTGGAAATATCAAAATGGTAGAGTGAAGAAATAAAATGGAAATGTTGATCTAATATATATCGTTTAGATATATACCTATAGATATTAAATAAAAAAAATATTTAGCATTTTTTATAGCCTGTGTCCTCAGCCGATGCTAAATGAAATGAAAAGGCCCATATGTACAGCTAGTTAAAACAGAGCCAATTCATTGAAATAGGTTGCACGTGCGCACAAACTTATAAGCCTTCCAGTCAGAGTGAGGAAGAATGTAAACCACTAGAAACCTTGCGCATCGCTTCCAAACACCAATGTTCTGCATCATCGACCTGATGACAGAAAGCAAATTCACACCCTAGTCACTTGCTTTATAGATCTTCCCTGTAGGTCAGGGAAGCTGCCAAGATTCACAACATTTCCAGGCCTAGCTGTAAAATTTGATGCAGGAAGCTTAAGTCCAGAGTATGAAAAATGCTGCCTTTTAAAATAATTACCTCACAGAGAGAGAGAGAAGGGGGGGACACCCCCAAAGGGCAAATGAGTTTGAACATCGGTTTATGCAATGACCCTTTTCAGAGGACATTAGTGGCTGCCTTTGTCTCTGTTGAGTAATGAGAGGTTGTATTTGAAGGGGATGATTCATATAACGTAATCGGGGATTTAGACCAGGGGTAGGCAACCTAAGGTCCGGGGGCCGGATGCGGCGCAATCACCTTCTCAATCCAGCCCGCGGACGGTCCGGGAATCAGTGTGCTTTTATATGAGGAGAATGTGTCCTTTTATTTAAAATGCACTACAGACAGATAGCTATAGAATTTTCTGGATGGCCCTTTAAACAGAAGTGGATTTCAAAGTGGTGTTCTGTATCAAAGAAGCAATGGTGGTGTATGTGAGGTTAACCCATGGGTAGGCAAACTAAGGCCTGGGGGCCGGATCAGGCCCAATCACCTTCTAAATCTGGCCTGCAGACGGCCCGGGAATCAGTGTGTTTTTTACATGAGTAGAATGTGTGCTTTTATTTAAAATGCATCTCTGGGTTATTTGTGGGGCTTAGGAATTCGTTCACCCCCCCCCCAAAAAAAATGGTCCAGCCCACCACATGATCTGAGGGACGGTGGACCAGCCCACGGCTGAAAAAGTTTGCTGACCCCTGATTTAGACATTAGAAAATAAATAAATCATTGTATTTTAATGCTAGCCAGTTGGATTGTGTGGCTAAATTCCTCTGTCAGCAGCAGATTGCTGGAACCTGTAATGGACCTTCTGGTAACTGTGCTAGAACTCAGCCCTTGGAGTCATTGAGACACTTGGCTCGGGTGCACTGCAGGCCCCGTGGTGAGTGCCGCCCGGCATTTTGTCACCCCCCCCCAGTGGTGACACCTAGGGCGGCCCACACCCACCACAACCCCTTCCTCCACCCCTGCACATGTGTATTTTATGGGGAAAACAAACAGAGTGCATCCAAAAATGTGCATCTTAGGGGGGGAAACATATTAAAAGTGTATAGAATTCAAATGCATTTCCCCCCAAGCAGTTCTTGAAAAATCTTCAGAAGATGGGATGGAGTGGACCAATGATTGTATGCATGCAAAACTGACATGGAAGAGATACAGGCTGATTCATCTGTACCTAGAGAATATCCCATGTGCCTTGGACAGCCCTTGATAGCTTTTTTTAGATGGCATAATTTCTTGGAGATAGATTCAGCATAATATAAAAGATATCTGAGACACATTGGGAATGGCATGACCTAAATATCATTTAAGGCAAATCATTTAGCAGTCCAGACATTCCCCTTCTAGGTTGTATTTAAAATGAAATTAAATGTTTTCGCATTCCTGGAGAGAGGCTTGTCAGATAAATAGAGAAAATAACTATTATGGTATTTAAGGACAGAGTTCTCCCAATGCCAGTTTGATTATTTTAAATCCCCAATTATTTGTTTTTCAAAACTTTACTTTGACATGCCTTTCCCAGCCTTTCATGTGTCTTGCATAGCTCCAGCAGCGAAAACGTTTCATCAAAAATGCGCTAATTTTAGGATGCATATAAAGTGACAGGTGAGGGGGATTCTTCATGAAATATTATGCTGAGTTCTCAACTCTGAATTTAAATATGAAAGTTACTAAATTCTTATGAGGGAATATACACGCAGGAAACAAACAAAAGAAGTGATCTCATGCATAAAATGTGCTGAAATGAAGTGCGTGAGGCAAAATTTATTTCCCAACTTCTTCATATTTCATCACATTTTATAGCTTCTTGTTATCCATAAAGTCGATGGATGCATCTTAATAAAATGAACTCTAAATCCTTTGTCCTAAGGTGCCATGACATTTGCTTATATTTCAGAGGAGAGTCAATTTAAGCACTCTCTATTTAGGGAGAGAAAAGGGGAAATATCTGCAATGCACATGCTACAAATTAATGCCACAAGCAGTACACTTTTAACTTGTCAGCCGCACAGCCATAAGTTAGGAGATAGAAGTGTGCAATCTGATTTGCAAAGGCAAATTGCATTCAGAGCCATGGGGTGTGTTTGTGTGTGTCTGAAAATGGAGCCTACCAATCTATAACTTCAAAAGTTGGTTTGAAGTATTCAGAATGCCACCATTTTGTATCTCCCACAATGTCTTGGGCCTATCACACTGTGGCAGTATTTATGTGTCAGGGGGATAGTGGCCACCACACAAAAAAGAAGAGAATATAATAGTGATGAATATTCAAATAAAATCCCACAAAGTGGCATAATTTTTTCTTGGCAGTGAGAAAAAGTAAAATATATCCCCCCCCCCAAAAAAAATGCCTTCTATGAAAGGTTCACTCAACTCATGTTCACATGGTCAGCTTAGGTGTTGAGTGATTAAGTTGCAAGAAATGTACCGTATATATTCATGTGTTGGTTGCTCCTTGCAGTTGGGTCACTAAAAAGAGACTATAGCATCTCCCAGTACAACTGAGGTTCCTTTCACCTGTTCTCTCCCTGATACAGTCACCCACATCTCTTCTTCTCCTACTGTATCAAACAGGTCTCAAGGTGTGCCACACAGCAGGTGAGTGATGGAATGGGGATACAGTGGTACCTCAGGTTAAGAACTTAATTCATTCTGGAGGTCCGTTCTGAACCTGAAACTGTTCTTAACCTGAGGTACCACTTTAGCTAATGGGGCCTCCTGCTGCCACCGCACCACCACCATGCGATTTCTGTTCTCATCCTGAAGCAAAGTTCTTAACCTGAGGTACTATTTCTGGTTTAGCGGAGTCAGTAACCTGAAGCGCCCGTAACCTGAGGTGCCACTCTACAACTGGTGAGGAAATAGGCAGGAGAAGCCCCACAAGTCTGCCCCCCCCATTGCATCAAGGTATTTTAAGGTTAAGCATTAGTGGATCTCCCCATACATTAAAGCGCATTGCCCCTTCCACAAAGAATCTTGGGAACTGTCGTTTGCTAAGGGAGCAGGGAATTGTAGCTCTTGGTGGTATCCAACTCCCTCAGCTGATCAATGTGAGGATTTACACGTGTGCAATGGGACTTCTCCTCTCTCCTCCCCCAGAGTTTTATTGATGTGAGCATAGAATCATGCACATCGAGGCTCATCAAGTCCAACTGCCAATGCAGGGGTATTCCTGCATTGCACCACTGCGCATGGGTAAAACCCCACGCCAATGCTCTGGTAAATTCCATATTGGATTGTTGCAATGCACTCTATAGAAGGCTACCCCTGAATACTACCCAGAAAACTTCAAGTGGTCCAAAACACAGAGGCCATATTACTAGCTTGTGTTGCCTTTACAACTCATATAAGCTGCATTGGTTGCCAGTTCATTTCTGGACTCAAGCGAAGCTGCTGATGCTGGGGTTGAAAGCCCTAAACATTCCAGGCCCCCTGTATTGGAGAGACAGCCTTCTTCCTTACAGACCCTCTTGGGTGTCAAGATCAGCACCTTCTTCGTAGTTCCACCACCCCTAGAAGTTTCGGGTGGTGGCATTCTCTTTGGCAGCCCTTAACTTGTGGGATTTCCTCCCCACTGAGTTGCATCTTACACTTCCACCATTCACTTTTCAGCAAATGTTGAAAGCAGACCCTCTTGCTCTGACCTTTGTCACCTGGGACGTGTTTTTTCAGAAACCACCCTATTGCAACTGTAATTTGTTTTAACTGTTACTTCATACAGTATTCAATTGCACATTGTTATATAACCTGACCTGGAACCTGGGTGGAATCTAGACACATATGAAAAAAGTTGTGAAAATGCTTTAAAAAAAAGGTTTTGAAAAATATATTGAATTTGCCATAGCTCAGCATCGCCATCTAGTGTCACATTTGTATAATGCACTTAACAACACACTCTTAACATTTTATTTGCAGCTGTATAGCTGAGTCCCTGCTGGTGAAGGGCAGGTAGTGAAGTTTAACTGGCATGTGGTACAGGCCAGCTGCCTACAGGTGCAAATGGCTTTGCAGCAATGGCTTCTACTTCCCAAGATTCTACTGCATGGCTTAGAATCCAGGAAGATCAACTCAAAGAAAACACTTCTTCTAGATCAGCCTTTTATGAAAAGCCCCTGAATGCTGCTGAGGTTAGCATTTCTCCTCTTCCCAGTCCTTTAATCAAGTACAATCTCTCCCTAATTTGCTGCAGCTCATTGTTTTCTCTCCCTTCCAGCAATCTCAAATCTTTGCTGCTTGTAAAAAGGAAAGGAAAAAAGGTGGGGGAAGCATCTTCAAAGTAGCCCAAATGTTTGATATCTCTGTTTAGTAAGTCCTCTGGAGTTATGGAACGAGGGCACTAAAGCAATCCATTTTAAAGCAATCTAAACTTGGCTCAACAGACGCAGCATAAAAGTGCTCTTTAAGTCTTTAATGGCCCAATCCTGAGACTTGCTGCACCAGCAAATAAGTGCATGGGGTGTTGTACGCAGTGCCATCACAACTTCACAAATCATTACATTACACTCTCAGTGCAGGGCTGTTTGGCCGGCAGTGTAAAGAGATGCGCCAGAACAAAACGTTTTAGGATTGGAGTGCCAATTGGTTAGAAGTAGCCCTGCCGTACCAGGTAATTATTTGTGTCTATGACTCTGCAATACAGTCATATCTCGGGTTACAGACGCTTCAGGTTGTGTGTTTTCGGGTTGCGCACCGCGCCGAACCCGGAAGTACCAGAACAGGTTACTTCCAGGTTTCAGCGCTCGCACATGCGCAGAAACACTAAATCACACTTTGCGCATGCGCAGAAGTGCCAAATCACAGCCCCCGCGTGCGCAGACGCGGCACTGCGGGTTGCGAACACTGCGAGTTGCGAATGTGCCTCCCACATGGATCACGTTCACAATCCTGAGTGTCCACTGTAGTACCAAGTGTCTACACGCTTCATCGTTCTTATAGCAGGGACCCAAAATCTGGAGTGCAACAAATGAATGTTATTTGCCAGGGAAATCCATGTCAGTGTAGATTTCTGCATGTGAGATTAGGCAAGCAAGCTGACACTCAGGGGAATGCGGAAAAGTCCCATTTCTTATCAGCAGATGCAGATATGTGTGTGGGTTTAATGTCTCTCCCACACAATTCCAATCTGGTAAGGAGGAAGATCAGGGACATGCCCCCGACCCCTTTTGCTGAATGTCCATCACCAACTTCTTTACATTCTCTCTTTCTGTACACACAAACATATATTCACACACACATATAGCAGTGCTTTTTTTACTTAAGAATGTTTAGGTGTACTCTCATTTTCCTATTCATATTGAAATATTGTCCCTCAATGAGGCCAAACTTAGATTCACAAAATGTTTAGGGGTATGTGAACCCCTGCGTCCCCCCAGAAAAAAAGCACTGATATATATTATTTATCATTTTCATTTATACAATATGTGCACAAATCAAAGAAAACAAACCATACATTTATCATCGACTTCCCTCCCCCCTCCCCGCATGGTTCATTCCAATTTTCATCTCTTTGCTGCATATTCTAAAAAGGTAAAGGGACCCCTGACCATTAGGTCCAGTCACGGATAACTGGGGTTGCGGCGCTCATCTCGCTTTACTGACCGAGGGATCCGGTGTACAGCTTCCGGGTCATGTGGCCAGCATGACTAAGCCGCTTCTGGTGAACCAGAGCAGCACACAGAAACGCCGTTTACCTTCCCGCTGGAGCGGTACCTATTTATCTACTTGCACTTCGACGTGCTTTTGAACTGCTAGGCTTGCAGGAGCAGGGACCGAGCAACGGGAGCTCACCTCGTCGTGCGGATTCGAACCGCCGACCTTCTGATCAGCAAGCCCTAGGCTCTGTGGTTTAACCCACAGCGCCACCCGCATCCCTGCTGCATATTTTAATTACTCCTTATTCTTTCTCCTCCATTTTTTCTTCATTTATAAATTTAATCTAATCCTGCTAATGTTTTTAGCTGCTTACATTTTTTTTTAATATTCCACTTTTTTCCCCCTCGAGAAAAATCATCAAAATTTTGTTTGTTACCAATTTTGTGTAATATACACATTTTCACAAGTCAACTTCCCCCAAAATAATGCATTTTGTCTGCTATATTTATCAATACAGTATTATGTGCATTTTATGGACACTTTAACCCTGTATGTGTGAGGGAATGGCATTTTTTTTAATGGAGAAGTGTGAATTTTGAAGGATAGCTGTGTAGACATTTTTTATTCCAGAACGTTGTTCTGGAATGGCTCCCAGGTGCTCACTACACATGGGCCTGCAAATCAAATAATTTTTGCTGTACAAAATCTGCTAAGGACTAGAGAGAATTGTGGGAAAAGAACTTGTCTAAAGTACCTCAAAATCTTTGAGCTGGGGTTATTTTACCTGTACCATTGCATATGCATTGCCATTTTTAGCCAGTAGGTTTTTTTTTATTTTTTTACCACTTTGCTATCACAAATAACACAATAACATGCACTGCAGGACTTGTTTTGTTTTACAGAAACTGGTCAGATGTCCATATTTCCTGTCAGCCTCCGACTGAGCAAAATGTTTGCAGCTCTGACTTTTAAGGGAGGAAGGTGATATTACAATTTGCAATGATTCTTGCAGTGCAGCTGCTACTTTGGGGGACCAGGAGGTGAAAAATGAGTTTAGGCTCACTGGACTGAGAATACAAGAGCAGAATAAAGACAGTTCTTTCCATTTTGATAACCAAAGGCTGAAACGGAGAATGTTGCACCTATTTTCGCTGCTGTTACACCATCTGCTTCTGCCTTTTGAACTGATTCTTTTTAAGCAAAATGAAAAAGAAGACGAAAATGAAGTTTTCTCTATTCTTTTTCCCAGTTCCATTTTTTTAAAGTTTCATAAATCATTCTTTTTTATTAAGGTACATCAGGTCACAATATGAACTCAATTAGGAAGCTAAATCTTACCTTCTGGCACATTCATAGAAAATGCTAGGAACTTGAGAGTGGAATTAGAGAGATATAACAGGATAGAAATTTGTTCACAACCTACAATAAATGGTAACATTTGCTTTGATGGGGGAAGAGATTGTGTATGAATATATTATAATGGAATGAGGGGCAGTCTTATGGTTCCCTCCCCCCAACCAACATAACTCTATGATTTTAGTTGCCATATTGGGTTTTGGTCACGAGAGGTGTAATGGAACCATCATAATTGTTAAAGATGAACTGCCTGTCTCTTACAGAGTGGGCAAGTATACCTTTTTCATTTTAAAAGTTGTATCTCAGTGGGTGGCCAACTATAGGGGGCCATGGGGGATTGAGCACCCACAAAAGTTTTGTTATGGGTGCTCAGGACCCACATCACGAGGCCTATGATATGACTTCCAGTGCCTCGTGAAGCACTGGAGGTTGCACAGAGGTGGCATCTGAGGCATCACAGATGTGGCTTTTGGGGTCTCCAGGCCATGGGTGTAGCCATGGGGGGCAGGGAGGGGCAGCTGCCCCCTCAATCAATAAGAATACTTAACTAATGGAGGTTTAGCCACCGTAACATAAGGCCTGCTCCCCCTTTAAAAATATCCTGGCTACACCCATGCACCATTACATTGCACACCACTGGGCACCCACATTCTGGGGCCCAAGTGAGCGCCCCTGCTCCTGGCTGTAGAACACAATCCGTTTAGAGTGACCAAGAAGTCCTCCTTCCATTAGGCCAAGAAAACCAAACATCGAAAGGAAACAGCTTCGGCCCTTTGCCCCTTCTCTATGTCAGGGTGAAAGTGGCAGCTGGAGAAATTTAGAGCTTTATCAGACCTGTGACTGGGCTCCCTTTCTGCACTAAAGGTAGAAGGCAAGCCAAGAGATCGTGCTATTTTTAACTCAAACCTTATATCAGAGATGTGGAACCTGTGGCTCTCTAGATGGAAAACCATGTGAGTACATTATTTCCCATATATTAGGAAGTATATCTGTTTGTGTGTGTAGTGTAACATTTTTTTTTTCTTGATAGCTGATTTATTCTCCTTCTAAGCAGGCTTAGATTTATGCAGCTCAAACAATATGAGCTCAATAAAGGTTACTTTATTATTATTCTATCACCGACCCCAGATACTGTCTTCAGGTGCCCTATCTCCTTCCATTACCTGTCTGTCTGTAAAATTAAATCAGAAATCACATCACGATGACAGTGAGAATATGCAGTCTTAAAAGGCCTGGTCCATGCTGTGATTAATAGGTTTGCTACTTCTTTCCGAAGCCAGTAGCATACATTTGTTATCTGACCCTCTACTTATCCCAGTGCCGCAACATCAGTACTAAAACACAATGCGGTTGGACACCTGCCCCGAGCACAGCAACACCCCCCCCCCCCATTGAGGACATACAATTGGAAGTGTTGTTCTTTTTGTGTTCACACCTTTAAACCCTCCCCCCTTAAATAAATTCAGACAAGACTCAAATTTTTGGTTTGGTTTTTTGGCAGAATTTAGGCTACAGCTTTATTGATTACAGCAAGTGACTGGTTGCATGGGCTCTGGTTCGACTAGCTCCCCGCCATGCAGGTAGTGCTGACCCAGGGCACTAGCATAGGTCAGCCTAGGGTGAACACCTGGATAAGTGGAAAGCCGGGAACAGGCTATCTCCGCCACCCAAATGCCCCCCTGGACTCAGGCACGGGCACAACCCCCTCACAGGCGTTGACAAAACCACAGAGTCCCTGGATTCACATAGGGATGGCGAGAGCATTCTCCCATCCCTATCACCTGAACCAGAGCCTATCCACAACCTTACAAGTTGTGACGATTTGCTACATGGCAGGTGAAACCCAAATAGCACCAGCCAATCAGCCAAGTGGGGAAAATTCCTGCCGTGCCCCTGTCCCAATGACAGACGACACAAGGCGGCATAGCAAGGTCAAGCGTACAGCCCTAAATATAGGGAGAGGTGGACAGGTGTTCTGATGCACGCACCGAAAAAAGAAACTCTGGGGCACGTGCATAGGTATATATAGGTCCCTTGATCCGTTTAGCTTGCGTCCCATTGGCCTGATTAAACCCTGCATCAAGGGACCTACCAATCGGGTGTTGTGGCTATTCAATCGAACCCACCCACAACACAGGGTTTGGTTGCCTGGTCTCACCGCAACACATGCCCTCTTTAAGGCAGGACCCAATTTATTGGCAAAGCACTCAATTACATCAGCTTCCAATCACACGCACCATTCCTGCTACAGAACTAGGCAGGAAGCTCCCCCTTCAGACCAGTGCGCTGACCCAGACAGTTGGTGCAACAGTGCACCACACCTACCTCAACAGGTGTGGTGATAACTTCTGCATGGCATATCCAGCTGCTCCTTTAAGCCACTTCTCATCCTTGGAGACAGTACAGGAGAGGATGGAGAAGTCTTTCTGGGACTGTCTCTTCCACCTCTGTCCTTTTCTGCAACTCTTCTCCCTCTTCTCCCGTCTCTGACCACCCAGCCTCATTCCTTTCCCACTGCCTCATGGGTGGCACAGAACCCCACAAATCATTTGCTCCCCCCCCTGGATCATCATCCTGCCCCCTGCCTCCTCTTCCCACCCTTCAGACTTCTGCCTATCCCCAACAACACCCACAATTAAAATGAGCACCTCCAACCATTTTTACCATCACGCTCCAATTTACCTATCTGTAACTATTTAATTCTACATTCACTTCAAGCAAATTGAAGTTAGGCTTCAGTAATCTGCTCAACTAGAGATGAAATTTTCTGACAAGCTCAATACTGATCTTATGGGTACATATATATATTTTCTAATTCTTGTCCCTCTCCTTGATATGAAGGGAATTATTTTTAAATTGGTTCTTTTAAAAATGCAGACATTTCTCACATTCTGTGCGCTTACTATGTGTATATATAATCCTGGTTTCTTAAAGTAACCAGCACATAAACAGATACATGTATACTTTTGCATATAATTAGTCAGTCTTTTTTTCCTTGTCTTTTTAAAAGGACATGTCATGAGCTGCTCAGCTATAAGCAAGCACTCAAAGCAAGAGGCGGTCCCATGCAATCAAAGCTGTGTTGGTTGGAACCGCCACATTTTGTGAATGAATCTATTTTAAAAGATTTTTCCCTCCATCCTTACACTGAACATAATCCCCCTTTTGCTAAGCCCTCCAATTCTGTATAAACATAGAGGCTGCACTAGGTATTAAGTATAAGTAGCATTATTTTATTAAACAATCCTATTTGTGTAATCCATGAGCTAATCAACGTGTTGACAAAGGGAGAGAGCCGCAATTAGACATGATATATATAATCAGCCTGGCACAATCTGTGAGCCACCTACCTGATTGTAGTCTACCAGCTATGGATGCTGATCCACCAGGGGCGTGAGAAACTTCCTGGGAAAGCGAAAGCAAGATGCTTGTAAATCACCCTACATGGATCTGTGCTGCACTCAGCTTAGTGCCTGATGAATTGTGCAGAACTGATACAGAACTATATTTAAAACAATGTATTCAGTTCACAATATATATCCAGATAACCAAAAAAAATAAAAAATGAAGGAAACACATCTTTCAACTAGCCTAAGGAACCAGCTTGCACAACTGATGACCCAACAGAGCTCATTGACCATATACTGTGGTTCACTGAGGTATTGACAACCTGTCTCACATCATCAAGCATGACTTCACAGCTAATATGGAGTGGCCATGTGTTTAAGTACATAAGAAGACCGCTGCTGGATCAGATCGAAGGTCTAGCATCCTGGTCCCACAGTTGCCAACCAGATGCCTATAGGAAGTCTTTATCTATGATAAATGAGTGGCAGGTCCAAATGATAGAATATTTTCAGTTGGCCTTGATGACAGGGAGAGTTAGAGGTTATCCAAAACAGAAAGTACAGAAAGAATGGAAAATCTTTAAAGAATATCTGGAAAACTATTGTAATAATAAACATCTCCTGGCAGAACTAGAATGATTCTTGTAAAATAGGAAATATAATGTTTTAGGTATCTGATAAAAACAAAGAAAGTAATTCAGTAATTTGGAACTGTGTGTGAAAAAATAAAACAGACAATGAGTCTAAACAGAAGTCAAACGTGTTTATTTTTTTCTTTTAATTCTTTCTTTATATTTTTGTTTTCTTTTCTTCTCTTTCCTTTCTTCTTTTCTCACCTTCTTTTTTTCTTTTTGATTTGCTAAGAAAGAGATAAAGAGATAAGTTAAATATGAAAATTTGACTAACTTAAAGTGATGTTTTGTAATTTGTCAACTATTGTTAAAGACGGTCAATTGTAATGAACCGATGTATTAGCTATTGTGGATTTTTTTGTTATTGTTGAATCTCAAATAAAAGTTATTTTAAGTACAAAAAAAGAGAAAGGAAGTCTTCAAGTCATGGGAGTGCAAAAGCACTCTCCCTGCTTGCATTTCCCAGCAACTGTATTCAGAGACATACTGCCTCCCAGGAGCACCAACTCTAGGGGGCCAAGGTGTCTTTGGTCCCCTTAATATTTGTTTGGAGGGAGCCCAGCCCCATCAATGTTGAGGGGGGTCACACTGGCCTGTGCAGTGTCAGGAGATGCTGCAGGGCCTGGCGAGGCCTGATGTGAGGTTGCAGCAGCCTGTGCAGCAACAGGAGACATTGTGGGAACCGGCATGGCCTAGCAGACGCTTACAGCAGCCTGTGCAGTATTCAGAGATGCTGCAGGAACTGGCGCAGTCTAGCAGAAGGTGCACCGGCCTGCACAGCATTGGGAGATGTGTGTGATGCACCACGTGGCAGGCCCCCTCAACCTTAGGGCAACCTGGGGCCTCTTATGCCTCCAACAGTGGAGGGAAAACATAGCCATCTAGACTAATACTGTAGCTATTGATAGCCTTATCCTCCATGAAATTGGCTAATCTTTCTAAAGCCATCCAAGTTGCATTGCTACATCTCGTGGGAGTGAATTCACCCAGCACTGCATGATGTGTTTTCTTTTGTCTTTCTTGAATCTTCCAACATTCACCTCCAGTGGATGTCCTTGGGTTCTAGTTTTATGATGAAAGCCTACCCTAGGAAACATGACAAAGGCAGTGTATCTACCAAAAGTAAATAGTGTGATGGAGATAGTGTGCGAGCTGGGTATGCTCGGGGTGTTAGTTTCTGTTTGCCACTGAGCAGCTGCTTAGAGTCACAGGACTCTGTTTACATTCCAGACACATTCCATACTGTTGGAAGTCTCATGGGAGACGAGAGACGGATGTGACGTTACTGGTTTTCCTGTTCCTTTGTTCCTTTGTTGTTCAGTTGCTCTCTGCTTTCATAGAGAGAGGATGTATATTTCTTTGCTGTCTGCGTAGTAAGAAATAAAACATAGTGATCTAGCCATAAATCTCATCACTTCCCTGTGCTGGAAACTCTGCTGAACGGGAATGTGCCTGAAGCCTCATCAAAGGCTCAGGCCGTTAATCACGTCGGAGGGCGATTCCGGAAGATGCGCTTTATCAGCTTGGCCGAATGGAGATGCCGACATGGACAACTTGGGAACAAGGTAAGAAGTGTGACAAGAAAGAAGGATCTGATGAAGTGAATAGCTACTACTGCTTCCTCTACTAGAGCTATAGATAGCAGATATGGACCTCCATGCAGGACTCTCTCAGTATGGATAGGGTACAGGTGTTCACCCTAAATATTTCTCCAATCCTCAGTGAGAACAGATGGAATAAAAAATGGTTCTTGCATGTTTTGCCCCAAAGCTCCAAGACAATGCACACACTTATCAAGCTGGTGCTGGCTCTAGTGGGCCTCTTACCGTGGAAAAATGTGATTGTGGAAAAGATTCTCTCAGGGTGACTGTGACCTGTTTCTGAGCTCCACAAAATGAGAGTTGCAGCAGCAGCATCCTTGAAGTGGAAGGCCCTTGCAGATGGCAAATGTTTGACTTAATTACCCTCCGTCCTATTTTAGCATCAACAGTTCCTTTGCTAACAATTTATTTTTGAATTATCTATACAGAGTTATAATTGGGTTGAGAAATTATTGTCATTTTTATTTTTTATTTTTACTTCCTTCACAGTTTCTTGATCATGGTTTGTTGTGTGGGGTGGGGGCGGGGGCAATGAATGTCCCTGTGGAATGTAAAAAAAGATCACACACATACAGAAAGAGAGAGAGCCAGGTTATTTAGCTTGCTGTTAAATTTTCATTTCAAAGCATAGTCATTTCAAGGGGAGGCCATCAAAGCTTCTCACCCTTCTATCTGGCTTTATTAAAAAGGAACTGAAAATGTAAAAGGGGGCGGGGGGAGAGAAGGAAGAGCAACATTCAACCTATGGAAATTTAACTGAAGTAGAGAAGTAGCTCCACATCAGATGAAAGCTTTAGTGCCCCTTCGATTTTCACTTTATTTGTTAAAAGATATCTAGGTTAAAATGAAGCTTGACAAATGTAAACGGTTTAGCGTCACATGTGCAAAAAAAAATATTAAAAGGTTGCTCCAGTCAGGTCATTTGGCATTTTGATGATGCAGCTAAAAGAAGAAGAAAGAAAGAAATTGAACAATTTTGTCTTAAAATCTCGTGGAAACACTTGTAGGCAATCCTCAAGAGGTCTAGAATATAGGTTAGATGTGTAAACTTGCTTGAGTTATCCACATGTGCTCAAACAGGACCAAAACTTTGAGGACTTTCCTTCAAGACATCTTACATTCTATTTTGTGTGTGTGTGTCAGGGGTTTTGGTATGAGGAGAAAGGAAGGAAGGAAGGAAGAAAGATGTCAGTGGGCCAGGCCAGAATCAAACAAGGTTCAAAGGCCTGATTTGGATATATTCAAGACAAGGCCTGCCATCCACTGCTCTGTGTCTTAATGCAGACCTACCGGTAGGTAATCAGCCACAGCCACCATGAGCCGCCATTGGCAGGATTGGCAGCAACAGCTAAAAAGCTGTGATTGGAAGGTGGCCCTTTCCCATCCTTTGAACCCCTTGGGAAAATCAACATACCTTCTGTACGGTATGAATATCAGCTGGGTATGGTGAGTGCAGCTGAATGGGACACAGTTATGGGAAGCTGGAGGAAGGACTATCCATCTTGAGACTGCCCATAAAAAGGAAGTCTAGAGTGAGAGACTAGGGGACTAGGGTGAGGTCCGCTGCTTCCAGGAACTCTTCTCATTATAAGACTTTTGTGGGTGAGCTAAGAGTTTGTTTGGACCCTGGATGAGAACCCAGAGGTAATTTTGTATTAATGTAACATTTTTACATGCAACTGTGTATTGTTGCTTCAGTTTCCTATATACCACTCAGAGGTATTTTGAATATATTAAGTGGTATAGAAATTAAATCAATAATCAATCCATGCTTGGAGGTAGCTTGCACCATCTGTCCTGATTTACAGATGACAGTCCTCTGTTTCAAGGAGAAGTCTTCTCTTTAAAAGTCTGTCTGGTTTAAGGAAGGAATGCTAGACACGAGAAACTGGCTTTCCTATAAATTAAGCCCCACATCAATTTCTGTGGGGTGGGGACACCTTGGGAAACCCCATGCTGAGTTTGGGAATGATACCTTGAGAAGCACTCATATTGGCACAGGTGGCAACAGTGCTGCCAAGCTGGGCAGTGATATATTCAGAGCAGTCCAAATTGGGAAAGGTTGGACTCATCACAGCAAAAATCAGGTGAAGTCACTCCAAAGTTATGCTTTGAATCCCATCTTAATTCAAAATGCTGCCTGGCTCCCAAACAACAACACAGACAACCACCCCCACCTTCAGAACTCCCGTGCCAAGTTTTGACAATGATATATTGAGACGTGGTCAAATCTAGTCCAACAAAAATGGGTGAAGTCGTGCCAATGTCATTGTTTGATCCACTATTTTTATTCAATGTGTTTCCTGGCATCCAAATGACAATGTAGACCCCGCCCACCCTCTACCTTGGGTACTCTTGTGTAATTAATCACATAAATTATGTAAATTAAATGATTTTTCAATACAGCTAGACAAATTACGTACAGTGGTACCTTGGTTCTCAAACTTAATCCGTTCCAGAAGTCCGTTTGACCCCGAAAACCATTTGAAGACCAAGGCATGACTTCCGATTGGCTACAGGAGCTTCCTGCACTCAAGTGGAAGCCATGTCAGACATTCGGCTTCCAAAAAACCTTTTGAAAACCGGGACGCTTACTTCTGGGTTTGTGGCGTTTGGGACTAAGCCATTCGAGAACCAAGGTACCACTGTACTTTTTGTGGTAAACATACTGTAGCAGAATGGAAACAGAGTGGCATGTGACAAATACAAGTTGGAACAGAAAATGATGCCATGTTACATCTAGTAAGTATCACCAAGTGTTTTCAGATATATATCTCCCCTTCAAACTTTATTTTCTCATTTCTTTGTTTCAATTCTACCCTATATTCCTCTACATTCTGGACCCCTTATGTGTCCCCTACAGAGAACAGTGGATTAGCTTTGACATATGGGCCTAAGGCTGTCAAGTGTAAAATGCCCTAAGGTAAAATATACCAGAGAGCAACAATGGATAGTGTACTGGGTGCCCCTAGACTCAAATCCCACTCAGCTTTCATGCTATCTCCCAATCATATTCCTCCAACTGTAAAATAGTAATGACCTTCCTTGAACAGTTTGTGAGGATGGATGAACTAAGAATTTCAAAGCACTTTATGCACTAAGGTTGCTATATAAATGGTAATCAAAACAGCATTTTTGGTGCAGAAACACAAAATAACTTCACTTTTATGGAGTCTTAGCACCAGATGCTTTATAAAATGTAAAAACACTGGGGGCTTGCTATAGAAAAGAGTTACTTTCTCATCATCCCAGCATGTTGTAGAGAGAGAAAAACTCAATAAAAATGGAAAGGGAAACTGGAATAAATATTTAGCAGGATTTTCAAACCGGGCAGATTTAATGAGACTGAATGGTACATCTTTGAACGGAGCATTCTCTTTATATGTGTGTGAATTTGAGTATTAAAATCTTCATGCTGGCTTTGTATGATTAAGTCAAGCTTCACACTGTATAAACATATTGGGAAAAGGCAACATTTACAAATATTTCAGAACGGTAGAAATCAATAGACTACATTTAAGGCATTAGCATCAGAAAAGAGAGTGACAGCAGGAGAGAAGGAGGACAAGAGTGATAGAGAGCAACCCTGCACAGACATACTCCGAAGTAAGTAACACTGTATCTAATAGGGCTTACTCCATAGTAAGTATGAATACCTGTGTAGCCTAAGGCTGGATACGGGAGCAAAAATAAGATCAAGGAAACTTTCTCATGCTCTGGTGCAATGTAAGGTAAAGGTAAAGGGATCCCTGACTATTAGGTCCAGTCGTGGCCGACTCTGGGGTTGTGGCGCTCATCTCGCTTTATTGGCCGAGGGAGCCAGCGTACAGCTTCCGGGTAATGTGGCCAGCATGACTTAGCCACTTCTGGCGAACCAGAGCAGCACACAGAAACGCCGTTTACCTTCCCGCCAGAGCAGTACCTATTTATCTACTTGCACTTTGACGTGCTTTCGAACTGCTAGGTTGGCAGGAGCAGGGACCAAGGAACGGGCACTCACCCGGTTGCAGGGATTCGAACCGCCGACCTTCTGATCGGCAAGTCCTAGGCTCTGTGATTTAACCCACAGCGCCACCCATGTCCCTTCTGGTACAATGTAGTGCTGAACTAAAGCAGAAGGTATGCTTTTCACACTTTCATCCCCAGTAAAAGACAATTTTCGGGGAGGGGAGATAACAAAAGGAACAAGCGTTTGGTGTGAGTGTGAATTTCAACCCTGTAGCTGATACTATTATTTTTTTCTAGACTTTCACATCTGTACTTTTTATCTGCAACAGATAAAAACATAACCTTCCTTAGTTCTACCCCTCTTTCCCCTTTTGATAAATATTAACAGCAAAATCCGATGGGTTTGCAACTGGAATAGGCAATGAAGAGGCCAAACGCCAATACTGTAAATGGACTGTACTAAGGTAAAGGTAAAAGGTAAAGGACCCCTGGATAGTACTTATTTATCTGCTTGCACTGGCGTGCTTTCGAACTGCTAGGTTGGCAGGAGCTGGGACAGAGCAATGAGAGCTCACCCCATCATGGGGATTCGAACCGCTGACCTTCTGATTGGCAAGCCCAAGAGGCTTAGTGGTTTAGACCACAGTGCCACCCACATCCCTCTACTGATCTAGGGAAATATGTATTGTTTACAGAACTCAGAAGAAAGAGGTAATGGTGTGGGGAGAGGAATCTAATTGAGTTACTTAGGGTGAGCCACCCTGACCGGTGAACAGGAGACACAAAAACATCATAACCTCACCCTTAAGATGAACATGGAGGCTATTTCAATCCCATTCCCCATACAAGGCAGGTAAGAGTAGCAAGACTGGTGCTTCATAGCCAACCCATACAGTAGTCAGACTCTGGAAATGCCCATCAACCCTAAAGGTTCATAAAGGTGCTCACATGATCACATCAGTTCCCTTCCATCTTGTGTATCTACCTGCCAAATGTGACCACATAGCTAGCCACACCCACCACCCAATACCTAAATCCCCCCAGCACGCAGTACAGGCCAGGTAGATTGGGGGATTGCCTATGGACAGGCAAACCTCTCTTCCTTGGGCCTAAAGTTACTGGTTGACACCTGTAGTGAAGTTGCCAGGCAGTAGGTTGCTGGCAGCCAAAGATGAAGGCAGGGTGGGTGAGTGTCATAAAGCCCACTAGCCACACCCCCTATGACAGCATATTGTGCAAATACACACTACGAGTATCAGAATATCCATCTTCTTCTACATCCCAGCTTCGAGTTGAAGCTAAAGTTTCTAATCAGAAGTCAGTCCCATTGAGTTCAGTGAGACTTACTCCCAAGTAAGGGTACATAGGATTGCAGCCCAAATGTCACTCCCGCCCCTTACGTCTTGCTATATATGGAGTTTCTTTCCTTTCTTCCTCCCCCTCCTCTTTATAATTGCGAGATAGTAAAATATTTGTGTTGGATACATAAAGCTCTTCCAATTAGACTCAAACTCAATTGATTAAGTCTATTTACATGGGGTGTTGAGGTTTATTGCAGTGCTCAGTATTATGCTTTCTAACAAAGAAGAAAACTCATGCTCATTACACAACTATTGAGACGGTGAGGCTTGTTGTACATCAAACATGTCTTAAAAGGTAGCTCAGAGGCAAACGATATGGTAGCTAGGAACACAATAATACCTTTATGGTGCTTGGCTTTGAAACAATTATACCACTATGTCCAGATGTTCAAAATGCAAAGCACACCAGGAACAAAACAACTGCATATATTCTGTTTTTATTATTCAGTAAGGTGTTTGGGTCTGTGCAAAGCTGGGGTTGCCAAGGTGAAGGGGAGGGGTGTGATGTCACAGAAAACTTGTGTCACTTTGAAATTAGAGGTGTGAGGAAGGACAAGCAGAGGGAAGGGGAGGTGCTGCATTTAGGGAGGGATGCTGGGAGGAGAAAGGAGAAAAAGAGGAGACTTCCATGAGTTGATGGGCAGGCCAGAATCATATTGTGGGGCTGGCAGAAGACAGTCTAAGAGAGATGGCTGGGGACCCAATGCTCCACTGCTGTGGGTGAGAAGCCCCTCTTGAGATGACAATGCTGTAAGGTCTGCACCCCCTCCATGCAAACTAGAGGTGTACATTTTGTAATTAAACCATATTTCTTCAAAATACAACAGCCGCATCTTGATTCTGAAAGGAAACATGACCCTGGGAGTGCCTGGAGTCTTGTGCACCACTTGGCACAGATTGGGGTGTGTGTGCAAGCTTTGTAACAATATCTTATGATACTTACCTCTGAATATCAGTTGTTGGGGAGAAACAGTGGGAGAGGGCTATTACCTTTATGCTCTGCATGCGAGCTTCTTATCGGCATCTCTTTAGGGACAGTGGGAAAAGGATGCAAGATAGGATTGGGCTTTGGAGGGTGGGCGCCACTACCGAAAAGGCCCTCTGCCTGGTTCCTTGTAGCTTCACTTCTCTCAATGAGGGAACCACCAGAAGGCCCTCGATGCTGGATCTCAGTGTCTGGGCTGAATGATGGGGGTGAAGACGTTCCCTCAGATATACAGGGATGAGGCTATTTAGGACTTTAAAAGTCAGCACCAACACCTTGAATTGTGCTTGGAATTGTACTGAGAGAGTCTTTCAGGACTGGTGTTATATTGTTCCAAGAGCTGCTCCCAGTCAACTACTTTTGTCAACTACTTTTGTCTACTTTATTTCCATTAAGTATATGTTCATACATTACAAAAAGCTGCAAAGTAAAACACCCACCCACGACATCAACCCCCTGCCCCTAAATCGTAACACATGATACAAGGCTGAGTTGAGAGGTTATCTTTCTCAGAGTTGCGTTATCCAAAAGGCAAGTAAACAGATATAATTGAACCTCTGAGGAGCAAAACACATCAGGTGGAATATGGAGCACCCACACAGATTCAACAGCTTGCATCTCTTCCCGCTGATTCTCCTGCCAGCTTATCTAAGGAAGCTATGGGAGGCATCTGGTGCTCTGTGTGTGATCTGGCAATGCTCCAGAAGAATCACAGAAATCTTGATCTTCCCTTGTGCAACCATATATTTAAGTGGTGTAGTTTTTTAAAGCTAACAAAATTCCACATTGTATGCTCATTATGTTTTTGCCAAAATGGCTCCACAAGAACCAGGCTAAAAGCGGTATGTGGACACCTCTTTTAAAGAAAGAATCAAGAGACACTGTCCAAATACTGTCACAATCTTGTGTTAACCAACAATTAAGGGGCAGGGGACTATCTATGCTGATAATTCCTTATATTTTCAGTGTCTGACCAAGGGGAAATAATGAGGAATTGTTTCTGGTTTTGTTTTGTTTTAATGCAACATGGTTTGCTTTGTAAGCCCTATCAGGAAGTGAACGGTGTTTGCCACACTGCTGTTAATAATGTGGCATATTACATCACAAACATAAGCATGTTTTCTGAGGGTTTGTTCACATTGGAGCAAAACGAAAAACCCATCCCAGTGTTGCCCTGGACTCCCCTCCCTCCTTTAAATGTGCAAAGTTTTGATCCTTGCTATTCTAGCCCCAAGGGATGCAGGTGGCGCTGTGGGTTAAACCACAGAGCCTAGGGCTTGCCGATCAAAAGTTTGGCGGTTCGAATCCCTGCGACGGGGTGAGCTCCCATGGCTTGGTCCCAGCTCCTGCCAACCTAGCAGTTTGAAAGCACAAAGCGCAAATAGATAAATAGGTACAGCTTCAGCGGGAAGGTAAATGGCGTTGCTGTGTGTTGGTCTGGTTCACCAGAAGCGGCTTAGTCATGCTGGCCACATGACCTGAAAGCTGTACGCCGGCTCCCTCGGCCAATAAAGTGAGATGAGTGCCACAACCCCAGAGTTGTCAGTGACTGGACCTAATGGTCAGGGGTCCTTTATTCTAGCCCCAAGATCCTCAGTGGGGCTTATGGTGGTGCAGTGGGTCAGTGCATCTGGCTGTTATCCAGAAGGTTGGTGGTTTGAGCCCACCCAGGGGCAGCTGTGGGCAAGATTCCTGCACTGCAGGGGTTGGGCTAGATGACAATTGAGTCCCTTTTGACACTACAATTCTGTTCTCTGGTAAGTATGCATTGCATAGGTTTGTAGGACATGCTGCAGAATGAGGTGAAGAATAGTGGGAAAGACTATTGAAAGTTGACTTAAGATTCACTGCCTGTTATTCTATAAAAGAGAACATGATGATGTTTTATAGATGGCACATGACACCATCGAAGATTGCCAAAATCTATAAGACCAAATCCACCCTTTGCTGGAAGTGCAGGGAAGTTGAGGGTACTGTGATGCACTTATGGTGGGGATGCAAAAAAAGTCCAAAAAAATTGGAGCTGCATCCATGAAGAATTAAAAAAGATGCTCAAAATATCTATGGGGGGGTGGGAAACCTGAGACATTCTAGCTGAGCATAGTTGGAAAGGAGGTACCACAAGATAGGAAGAAACTATTCCTATATGCAATCGCAGCTGCCAGAATACTCCTTGCAAAGAACTGGAAAGGAAATCACATACCTACAAAAGAGGATTGGTTAATTAAATTAACAGAGTTTATAGAATTGGCAAAATTAACTGTGGTAATAAGATATCAAACACACCAGAAATTAAGGGCACAATGATTATGGTTTGAAGAATATATGAACACATACTGCTCTAAAGATAACATGCTGGTATGTTTAGACTAAGCTTGTAAGGTGATTTGATGTTATACCATAATAGTACTATAAAAGAAGTAATTACAGCGATAAATGATATGCAATGTAAATAAGAACTTAAATGACTCAAAGATGACGAGTGCTGGTGAGGGGAGTCAAATGGGTGTGGTACTTCATCCTTTTTTTCTTTCTGACCCTTTCTCTTTCCTCTCTTTGGTTTTTGGGGTTAAGTGTGTGTACCTTATTGTTTGTTTGTTTGTTTGCAAATATGCTTAAATAAAACAAAATAAACATTAAAAAGAATGTAATGTCCTGTGCGTGGTTCTTTTTTCTTTCCTTTTGAGAGAGATAAAACAAGGCATTTAAATGCACGTCAATAGTATTTTGAGATAATTAAATATCACAGACTAATGTGGGTTGCTGAAGTTGTCATTCTGACTTTTGGAAAGAGTGCACTGACAGCAGTAGAGGTGAGGCCAACAAGTACACAGTATTGCTGTTCACTCTGTGCCAATTTCTGTTTACTCCTAGGAGATGGGCAAATGGCAAACTGTAGCCTTGCTTGAAAGTTGTTAGGGGCCTATTTTCCAGGGACATTCCTGGATTTATAGAAGCTATCCTGTTTTCTGATTTGATTCCAGAATGTAACGCTTTTCCTTAGGACATCCCTATTTCACTGAAGAAATGTTGGAGGGCATGGAGTTATGTGGAGATAAGCAACTATACAACTGTTAGAAGACATCTGAAGGCAGCCCTGCATGGGAAGTTTCTTAATGTTTTATGTTTTATTATGTATTTATGTATGTTGGAAGCCTCCCATAGTGGTTGGGGCAACCCAGTCTGATGGGCGGGTTATAAATAATAAAATGACTGTCATCATCATCATCATCATGATGGAACAGGATGCCCCTATTTTCATCAGAGAAATGTTGGAGGGCATGCATTCAGGGCCAGCCCTACTATTAGGCAAAGCATGACAGCTGTCTCAGGTGGCAGATACTGGGGAGCTAGTGAAGTCCACTGCTTCTTCTGAGTCTTCCATCCAGCCATCCCCCTTCTGTTGCCGCATGACTTGTCCTGGCATTTGTGGTAGAGTCCACTATCCCACCCCCTAGTGTTGCAGTAAGATTAAATTGCTAGTCTATTTGCTTTCTGTACCTGAAATGGGAAGGGCCCACCATCTTATCCATCACCGCAAATAAGCAAAATGTTTGGGATTGTGCCTGGTGCCTTTTAAATTCTTGCTCTCTTTAAAAATATATATATTCCTGATTTATGGTACAGTCTACTTAGGCTCTGCTGCTATGTAACCTCCATCCATTCAAATGAACGCATGAACACAAAAAAAATTGTCCATGATGGTGTAGCAGCAATTCTCACTGATGTGCTCCCTTAAAAATTAGTGGAAAGAGAATAACAATTTCTGGACACAGATTGGCTAATAATAATAATAATAATAATAATAATAATAATGCTGTTTCAGAAAGCACCATGAGCCTGGATAGAAAGGAAAAGGCCTATAAGCTAAATGTTACAGAGAATATTTAAAATTATATGAACTGTGTGCATGTTCAGTAGCAAACAGGAAAACCTTTACACCAGCTGTTAGCTAACATTTGAAAACCAAATGAAGCAAACTTGGAAAAGAATGCACCAGATGGAGGAAAAAATGCACTCTGAGGGAGCTTTATCTGTCATTCTATCGTGTGTGCTTATTAGCAATTAAATGTGGGTGTTATTAAAAAATAGATTTGCATGCCTGTAACATGCATGAGGAAAAGTGCAATCTATTCTCGTTTACTTATCAGTCCTGCTGTTCAGATAGAATCTGGATTTGAACATCTTCCTTGCCTCTGACTGTTATCAAACCAGAGCAGCAATAAATTCAAGTAGTTTCTAAAGCATACATAGAACTGAGCAGCTTAAAGAAGCCATTTTTTTATACTGGATGAGCAATGTTCCCTGTGGGGCATTTGGGAAATGCCCTGCACAGCTGAATAGCCGCAAGAAGCTTTGCCCAATATGGTGAAATGCAAAATAAATCCTCATGAAAGGATAGTGATTGACGGTGCTCAAAGATGTTGGTGGAATGTAGGAAGCCTGACTGGCCACAAACTTTCCTCAAGTTCTTCCCATGCCATATAGGTCTACTTTTACATATCCCACTTTTCAAAGTGGCCTAGAAGACTACAATGACATCAGTGACAAACATGCAAGTAAAAACAATGCCATGATACTATAACAGCAACCAGGGGCACTGACCTGGGCCCTAGTGTGTGCGACGTGATGCCATGAAGCCATGTTGCAATGTGACATCATGACATCATGCGCCCCATGACCTCAGAACCTGACTTCAGGTGGCACTGGTAGTCAGATCCGAGGTCTCGCAAGGCCTTCGACAGCTTCACGAGGCACCAGATGTTGCACCGGAGGCCTTGCGGTGTGGGTGCTGAGCACCCACAACAATTTTTTGTGGGTGTTTGGGCTCCTAGGGCCCCCTACAGATGGCACTCCTGACAGAAAGACTAAAACCATAATTTTAAAGAAGCAGATATTAATATGACTCTTATTAAGTGTTCAGACCCCTGGGCCCTCACTTGTGGGGTACCTCAGGGTTCTGTCCTCTCCCCCATGCTTTTTAACATCTATATGAAGCCACTGGGAGAGATCATCAGGGGGTTTGGACTGGGTGTCCATCAATATGCAGATGATACCCAGCTCTACCTCTCTTTCAAATCAGAACCAGTGAAGGCGGTGAAGGTCCTGTGTGAGTGCCTGGAGGCGGTTGGAGGATGGATGGCGGCTAATGGATTGAGGTTGAATCCTGACAAGACAGAAGTACTGTTTTTGGGGGACAGGGGGCAGGCTGGTGTGGAGGACTCCCTGGTCCTGAATGGGGTAACTGTGCCTCTGAAGGACCAGGTGCGCAGCCTGGGAGTCATTTTGGACTCACAGCTGTCCATGGAGGCACAGGTCAATTCTGTATCCAGGGCAGCTGTCTACCAACTCCACCTGGTACGCAGGCTGAGACCCTACCTGCCCATGGACTGTCTCACCAGAGTCTAGTTATCTCCCGCTTGGACTACTGCAATGCGCTCTACGTGGGGCTACCTTTGAAGGTGACCCGGAAACTACAACTAATCCAGTTAGACTGGTGGTTGGGGGCGGCCACCGAGACCACATAACACCGGCCTTGAAAGACCTACATTGGCTCCCAGTACGTTTCTGAGCACAATTCAAAGTGCTGGTGTTGACCTTTAAAGCCCTAAACGGCCTCGGCCCAGTATACCTGAAGGAGCGTCTCCACCCCCATCGTTCTGCCCGGACCAGTGCCGAGGGCCTTCTGGCGGTTCCCTCATTGCGAGAAGCAAAGCTACAGGGAACCAGGCAGAGGGCCTTCTCAGTAGTGGCGCCCGCCCTGTGGAACGCCCTCCCATCAGCGATAAACAACTACTGACATTCAGAAGAAATCTTAAGGCAGCCCTGTTCAGGGAAGTTTTTAATGTGTGATATTTTAGTGTATTTTTGGTTTCTGTGGAAGCTGCCCAGAGTGGCTGGGGAAACCCAGCCAGATGGGCGGGGTACAAATAAATTATTATTATTATTATTATTATTAAGCACGAAACACTTGCTGGGGGAGGGGGATCAGTAGGGACTGAAAATGAAATAGGAAATGGTTCTAATGGTTCCAGAGGGAGTGCATTTCACAATTTTGGTCCTATAAATAACAAGTCTCGTACTCTCTTTCTCTCTTGTACCTGATTGCTTGATCTATTGAAACTTTGGGATGGACATTGGGATGGGTCTATGATATTGATCTCAATGCTCAGGCAAGCACATATGGAAGTAAATGTTAGGTAGATTTATTGCTTTATTGTTCAGCGTCCGGCACGCTTCCCCTGCACGCCTCTGCAGGTCATAAAGCAATTAGCAGAATTGCACAGCGTCCGTGTTGAAAGGGCAGTAAAAGAAGTCCCACACGTTTCTTCTGTTCTAGTAGCACTTTATTTGCTCAAAAGTAGCATATTTACAAGCAAGAAATTCCATCTGATTCAAGCTGCATTTTCCTCTGCGTCCTTCTCTCTCAGCTTGCAGCTGCGTAACAAAGCTGCTTTCACTTTTCACTCAGCTCACAGCATTCCAAGCTGCTTTCCTCACGTCCTGGCTTACTTCCCTTGTAAGCGCCTCCTCTCAGCCTCGAGACACAGAAGGTTAACCCTTCACTACACCCAACAGTAAAGGTAAAGAGTAAAGGGACCCCTGATCATTAGGTCCGGTCATGACCGACTCTGGCGTTCCGGCGCTCATCTCGCTTTATTGGCCGAGGGAGCCGGCGTACAGCTTCCGGGTCATGTGGGCAGCATGACTAAGCTGCTTCTGGCGAACCAGAGCAGTGCACGGAAATGCCGTTTATCTTCCCACCAGAGCGGTACCTATTTATCTACTTGTACTTTGCTGTGCTTTCGAACTGCTAGGTTGGCAGGAGCTGGGACCGAACAATGGGAGCTCACCCCGTCGCTGGGATTCGAACCACCAGCCTTCTGATCGGCAAGCCCTAGGCTCTGTGGTTTAACCCACAGCGCCACCCGCGTCCCTTTATATATGGAAGTAGATAGTTATTAATTGAACCTGGTCCTAGGTAATTAGGGATTCAAAGACTGTTCCTTGCACATTAAATGGAGCTTGGGACTAATGTGGATTATATGAGTTATTGCTCTAGTCATTGGGCCCTAGGTAATATTCTGGAAGTTACATTTCAGATCATTGGGAGTTTCTGACCTGTTTTTAAAGAGAGCCCACACCAACAGCATCATAGTCAGGGGTGCCAACCTGAATAAAATATGGGGGGGGGGGCAAGTAAGCCCCTCCCTATGAAATCAATTACATGACAAAGCACATGCACACAATTTGAGCATCAATGTCATCAACTTTGGAGGGCAGAGCCATCAAACATCTTGGGTGGGGGGGAGCTGAAGGGACCCAGCCCCAAAGTGTTGGCTCCTATGATCACAGTAGTCTGGCCTTAAGCTAAGTAGGACATGAATGAGTGATACCAAATCTGTGGTGGTGGTGATGATGATGATGATGATTTACCTTTCTCTCCCAGTCTTCAAAGCAGGAGTGGAGGCTGAGCCGGTATTCCAACATGAAACACAGACTTTTACTCTAAACCAGGCATAGGCAAACTCCAGATGTTTGGGACTATGATTCCCATCATCCCTGACCACTGGTCCTGTTAGCTAGGGATGATGGGAACTGTAGTCCCAAACATCTGGAGGGCCGGAGTTTGCCTATACCTGTTCTAAACATTGTACTGAGTTCGGGAGCACTTGCCTGAACTTCTGCTAAAATTACAGAACGCCCATAGCATGCCTCTGTTAAGAAAATATTAACATGTAAGAGAATTATGTGCTGGTCTTCCCTCCTTCACAACCCAGCTTAATAAGAAAGAAAGAAAGAAAGAAAGAAAGAAAGAAAGAAAGAAAGAAGAACTCCTTTGTTGTCAGCACAGTTTTTAATGTTGCATAGAAATGAAATTACTACTGAATGCATATAGGTTTCCTTACCACCCCCACCCCCCAAAAAGGATGGAAAATGATGTTTTTCTTGTTTGCATTACGACTACATAATAACTTTGTATAATCACTGTAGCAAGTGCTGGAAAAAACCCACCAAATCCACAGAGAGAATTAAGTGACTGCAGTGAATTCTCATAGTACTGCACCATTCAATGTTCTTTCCTATGTAGGCAGAAAATATATTGGTGTATGAAGAAAGGGCTCTGAAATCCAGATATCTTACTATGGAACATTAACAGACTTTTAAAAAAAAGTATTAGCATTCATTTTCTTAAAAATATCTCATTTTAGTGTTTCCCCCTCCTGGCTTCATTCAAACAACCAGATGGCTTGAACATTTTGAATTACGAGCTGTTCACACTTTCCTGTCTTGCTCACTCATTTGACTTTAACACAGGAGAGGAAGATTGTGCTCCTTTCCCTTGAAGGAAAGGAGAGATATTAGACACAAGTGAGGTAGGAGCTCACTCTGTCCTTTCTCCAAAACCACTCTTTTGCATTTTATAGCCCCACCATCAGTTTGGGTCTGAGTCTCGGTGTCCGATCAAACCACAGTGCCTTCATGTGGGGCTGAAACTGTATGCTTGAAATAAGGGACAGTTGACTGTCCTGCTAGTGTTGGCCTTTCTGCCTCTGTATCCTCTGAATTTAGCTATTTCATCTGTATCCCAAAATTTCTAAACAATTTACAACCATAATTTAAAATTTACAAAAAGTTAAAGCCACAGTAGAATAGGCTGGAACAAATTAAAATACATGCAACTTTTCTAAACATCTTGCTAAGCTTGTTTAACAACAACAACAACAACAACAACAACATATTATTTATACACTGCCCATCTGGCTGGGCTTCCCCAGCCACTCTGGGTGGCTCCCAACAGAATATTAAAAACACAATAAAACACCAAACATTAAAAACTCCCCTAAACAGAGTTGCCTTCAGATGTCTTCTAAAAGCCAGGTAGGTGTTTATTTCCTTGACATATGATGGGAGGGCGTTCCACAGGGTGGGTGCCACTTCTGAGAAGGCCCTCTACCTGGTTCCCTGTAACCTCACTTTCTCACAGGGAAGGAACCGCCAGAAGGATCTCAGAGTTGGACCTCTGTTTCCGGACTGAACGATGGGGGTGGAGACGTTCCTTCAGGTATACTGGGCCGAGGCGATTTAGGGTTTTATTTAAAGGTCAGTACCAACACTTTGAATTGTGCTTGGAAACGTACTGGGAGCCAATGTAGGTTTTCAGGGCCAGTGTTATATGGTCTCGGCAGTCACTCCCAGTCACCAGTTTAAATAAGACAGTATGCTGGCTGTGTCCTACCAACCTTAGCCTCATCTCACCTGCTGGCTTTCTTACTTGCAGTCAATAAGGGCTGACCTTGCCTGCCATCGGCTCTGTCTTCACTTCACATTGGTCTCCCTGCCTTCCCCCCCCCCTACCAATCCCAATGAGCAACAGCCACCAATGCTGAGGACCTCGGCATAAGCCCTAGGCTCACCATAGCCCCAAACTGATGAAGAGAATGATGTCAAGAGCAGTCTTACCATACCTGGACGGTGCTTGAATGGGAGACCTCTTGCAAACCCCTTGTTTAGCATTTCTATGTATGAAACTAGAGAAAGAGTGGTTGATTTTTCCTCTTTCCAGAACTGTGGCCATTCTGCCTTGTCATTAAGTAACTGGAAATTGTTCGTACCTGAGTTTGCATTTTTCCTTTTGTGATATGCGTTTGACTATAAGCATGAGGATAGAGGCTGTATCATTTATCATCTTTCTGCAGCACCTAAGAAAATGTATAAACAGTAATACTGATAATCAATTAATATCTCTGTTACACATCATGCAAAGGTTAAGAAGTCAGTTATTTCTGCCGTAAATTTTTCAGGGATGGTACCTCACATTTTTACAGAGGAGCTGGTTTGTCTTTTATAGAAATCTTTAATGCCATCTAGCCATAGTGTTTTTCACCACATCCACAACATGAACTAACCTAAAGTAGTGTGGCAATGGAAACTGAAACTTTTCGACACATACACTTACAAATAATTGCAAACTGAAATGTTTCTAACTGATAGCATTGAAATTCCCAGATTTGCAAAGTTCTTCCTGCTTCTCTGACACTCTCCATCTGTTTCACAAGTCATTGTCTTTGAAGCACTAGGCATAGTTTTAACACTCGAAAAATGCTTTTGGATTTTCTTCCCATTCTTCTAGGAGATTAATAAGCCCCCTGTAGCCTTCGGTAATGCTTTAAAAACCATTTATGAAAGCAAGAGAACATGTAAATACTCTAAAGTATTTTATTTTCTCTTGTCAGAGCAGTTATTATCCTGTCGGTGCACAGCTAGCTACTGCACTTATTATGCACGATAATCATGCCTCTATTTTTAGGTAACGAAGCAATCAATGATTCAGATAGAAATACTAAAAGGTAATTCATCTTTTTTCCTTCAATGTTCTCTTCACGCCGAAAAAACAAAAACACACTATGCAATTTGCTAAAGAGCTAGAAAAATAAAGGGGGGGGGAGTGTGTTCAGCAATAATACATAATCACCATTAAATAATATTTTGTATTTAAACAGTTCCTTTTCTGTGCAAAACTCAGAACTTTCAAAGGCTCTGTGCACAGGACAATTAAAGTAGAGATGGATGAGTCAATCTCTTTCTGGCCCATGTCAATTTCATATGTTTTCATCTGTAAGTCTACTCTATAGCGTAAGTCAATTGCATAGTCTGCATTTTTTTTTTAAAAAAAAATAATCCTTTGACATAGTATCTACATTTAAATACATATTTTTAAGGTATATTTAAATGTTTATGAACAAAATGTATTTATATACATATTTTATCTTGATGTCCACCTAGTTATAGAAGATACATTTGATTCAGTTCACATTTAAAGGCAAACCTAACTAAAGCAATATGTGAAATGAAACACAGACAGCCATCAAAATTCAGACTTATCTGAATTTTGTAATGAGTTCTCCAACCAAGCAATGAGGACAAGAATGCATATACTTGTGTAAAGTGCATATCAAAACGCATATATTAGCTGCATACATTTAATATATCTGAAAACTGCTTTGCAAAATGAGCACATTAAGCAAAAAATGGATACAAAATTATGTATAGTATTAGAGAAATTCATAGTAAAATGCTGATCAATTTTCATAAGGATATGATTGGAAAAAAAGAGAAATGAAAAAATGCAAGAGCCCTGGATTTTTTTTTTTTTTTTAAAGGAATATCAGATACAATGTGATGTAGCTCAAATGAACAAATGTTACGTCAAGAACCTGGTTATCTGGGAACAGCAACCTCTTGAATTCACCTTAGATACCACTTTATAAACATTTAAAGGAGGGAATTATGAACCTGCTTGGAATTAACATCCCATTCCATATCTCAGCTCATCCCTCTTTTAATTGGAATAAGGAGTCTTGTGTGTAGTACAAGAGTTAGTATTATTTCTGATGGACTGGTGGATTTCAAAGCTTTAGTGAACATTTTTCTCTTTGGTGATCAGTAAAGCTTAGGTTGAGAGACAGGTTTAAGGTCACACAATGAGATTCATGGCTGAGTATAGGGTTGAACCCAGGTATTCCCTGTCCTAAATTTGTACTGTCTTCACTAGGATTTACTTCACCAAAGTAAGCTCCCTTTGAAGACAATTCAAAAAGGCAGTAGAATTTGGTAGCCAAACTTGTAATGGGCCAGAAGGGATCTCATTCTCTCTCTCTCTCTCTCTCTCTCTCTCTCTCGTTCTGGTCCATTTACCCCACCTGTAAATCACCTTCTGATTTACAGAACAAATTCAAAGTGCTGGTTTAAACTTATAACACTTTATATGGCTTGGGACACCATTGCTTCATGAAGTGTCCCCCCCCCCCCCACAAACACAGTATGAACCTACCTGAACCCTCAGCTCATCTTCAGAGATCCTTCTACAAGTGCTCCCTTTAAATAGGTTGTGGAGGGTGGCCCTTTTTAATACACCAAAGCATTGGAACATTGATATTTGTCTGGGGATGTTTAGTGTGAACATCTTTAGTTATTATTGTACATTCTGAATATTTGTTTGCTATGTAAACCACCCTTAGACCTCTGGGTATAAGGTTTAATAATGATGATAATGATAATGATAATAATAATAATAATAATGATGATGATGATGATAGAAATGTGGCATGCTATTCCTTCAAAGACTGCAAACCCACACATATAAATAAATCCACATTAGAGGGAAGTATATCAATCTTTGGATGCCCTACCTTTACATTAGGCGAAGCTCTGCTTCCTAATTTGTAGTCATCTTGTTTGTGGGGCGGGGGGAGTAATACAAGTAGCTAAGGTCTTTCTTTCTCTTCGTCATGTTTGAGTTTAAAGGCATAACATATCCTACAAATTGTGTTTCCAGTAATTTTAATAATAGAGCATTGAACTTGAAATCTCTTTGTTCAGTGCTCATCCTGTTTCTGCTCAGTGCTTAGGAATACACAAGCAAGCTCGACTCTTAAAGACCTTCATTATATCATTCCAAACAAAATTATTCAAACGTAATGTTGAAAAGCTGTGGGGGGGGAGGGGGAGGGAATGGCTATGCACCTTCACCATTGAGGCAGTATGCCTCTGAATGTCGGTTGCTAAAAACGACAGGAGGTGCTTGTAGTCTTCCTGTCAAAAAAGTAGCCCGGCCTCCCCAAAACATATTAGTAAGAAAAACCCTGGAAGGAATTTTGTGTTCCTCTTTGAGAGAGAAAAATGCCTTGTGTAACATTATTCACTGTCATATCAGGACACTGAGAATGCTTGCCAACACGAAAGACTGGGAAGGAAGGAAGTGATTTATCTAATTTAATTCATGCTTAGCCCCAAGCCTCTTTCATTAACGAAGTACAGTCCATTTAAAGAAATGTTTGAATGTGAAGCCCGTTTCCTTCAGAGGTATCAACACATCTGATGAACAATTACGCATTCAGAAAGCTAATGTACAATAGTGGCAAATGTGTTCCTACAGCTGTTATTGCAAAGCCCACTCCAATTTCCGATGCACAAGATAAAAATGACAACTGCAAAAAAGAAAGGGGGGGAAAGGATACCACCATAGAAGTAATCTGCTGCTCTGAGAGGGACAAAGGAGCAGTTACAGACACATAGCTATAGCATTTTCTGGATGGCCCTTTAAACAGAAGTGGCTTTCAAAATGGTGTTCCGTATCAAAGAAGCAATGGTGGTGTATTTGAAGTTAACCCTTGGGTAGGCAAACTAGGGCCTGGGGGCCCGATCTGGCCCAATCGCCTTCTAAATCTGGCCTGCGGACGGTCTGGGAATCAGTGTGCTTTTACATGAGTAGAATGTGTCCTTTTATTTAAAATGCATCTCTAGGTTATTTGTGGGTCCTGCTTGGTGTTTTTACATGAGTAGAATGTGTCCTTTTATTTAAAATGCATCTCTGGGTTATTTGTGGGGTATAGTTCACTATTATTTTTGTCGATCTGCTCCCCCCCCCCCCCAAGTCTGAGGGACAGTGGACCGGCCCCCTGCTGAAAAAGTTTGCTGACCCCTGGGTTAACCCTACCCTACCTGTTATTTCCCTACTCCATATTACACCCGCTAATCAGCTTTCTGGCCTGCAGGTTCCAACATTTATGTTTTGTCCTTTGTGCAAATGTGCAAAACTTTGAAAGTAAGTAGCAGTATACCAAGTTGAAGCCAAAATCTTGACTTCCAGAAATGTGCATATGCAAATGGTTACACACAGAAATACAGAGGACTGTTTATAATACAAATACTGGAATGAGAAAAGAAGAGCTTTGATATGTGATCAAGAAAATCTGAATAAATGGCTTTAGAGTAAATAAATACTCTACCCAGGATCAATATGTTAAGACTATTATTGTGGCAAAAAACTATTGGACAAAAACAGCATGTTGTTTGCTGATGAGCAGGGAAATTAATGGACTTAAGGGCACTAGGGACTTATACATCATGGAAAATGGCACAGGGAGAGGAGGAAATGTCAGAAATGTACCAGCTGAAGATCCAGTGAAATTCTAGAATTTATGTTCTGAAATGATACAAAGATCACTTACATTATAAAGAGTCATTAGCTATAAAAACTAGGGAGGAGGAAAACTCCCAGAGCTTCTGGATTTGTATATGTCATGAATACACCAGCAACTTTTTGTAGTCTTATCTGCTTTCAAATATGCACAGATATACAATGATGTAAAGACCCATTTTGGATCATGTAACTGTTAGCTTTGGTCAAACTCATGTTAGTAGCTTTGAGAACACTGTCCAATCATCTCGTCCTCTGTCGTCCCCTTCTGCTTGTACCCTCAATCTTTCTCAACATCAGGGTTTTTTTTCCAGGGAGTCTTCTCTTCTCATGAGGTGGCCCAAGTATTGGAGCCTCAGCTTCACGATCTGTCCTTCCAATGAGCACTCAGGGCTGATTTCTTTTAGAATGGATAGGTTTGATCTTCTTGCAGTCCATGGGACTCTCAATAATCTCCTGCAGCACCATAATTCAAAAGCATCAATTCTTCGGCGATCAGCCTTCTTTATGGTCCAGCTCTCACTTCCATACATCACTACTGGGAAAACCATAGCTTTAATTATGTGGAACTTTGTCGGCAAGGTGATGTCTCTGCTTTTTAAGATGGTGTCTAGGTTTGTCATTGCTTTTCTCCCAAGAAGCAGGCGTCTTTTAATTTCGTGACTGCTTTCACCATCTGCAGTGATCATGGAACTCACTTGCTATACTTGTTTTGTTTTGTTTTGTCTCCATAGGCAAGACCCTTTTGTTGTCTTGACAACTGCCCCTACCAACAAACAAAACTACTAAGCAGTGTACTGCACTAAGCTAGAACCCAAACATTGTGACATAGGAGGCAGGTTTCCTTAGCAATGAACAAGAGGATCCTACTTCCTATGTCACAGTGTTTAGGTTCTGGTTTCTATAGGGACAGAAATGTATAAAGTATGCTCCACAGATCTCCAGGCTCAGATGGAGTCAGCAGGAGCTTGAGGCTGGACATAAGAGATGTCTTGCTGGGTTCTCTTTGTGTTTCAGAAATGGAAGAAGATCTTGGTCACACTCAAGTAAGAGGAAGAAGATAAGGGCCTCGGTTTGGCAGGGCACCAAGTACATTTAAATAAGTTGATGACTGAGGAAGCTAAACTGGCCGAGAGGTGATGGGAAAGGTAGGAGACTTGTTAGGGGAGGAAGGGAGAATTGATTGTACAAAACTGCTGGGGATGAGGGATTAATAAGTGAGCAAGGAATGATGGAACTTATTCGTGACTGGACTTAATTGTCAGGGGTGCTTTTACCTTTACCTTTAATGATAGAGGCAGAAAGAACAGTACGGAATCAAGGGAAGAAGTTTTTTCTTTTGGCATTTGAAGAACTGGGGTGCTGTTAAACCTAAACATGTGTGAATTGATTGCGGAAACTGCAGCAGGGAAGGGTGATTTACTTGTTAATGATGGCACAGGAAAACTTCTCTCCTTACTTCAGTCAGATGAAGGATTTAAGAAGCATTCAAAGGAAATGCTCAGCCTGTTACTCTGACACCATTTGACACATGTAGGAGGGTTTAAAGTTTCCATGTTTAAATAAGGCAAGTCTTTATGTTTCCTCTTGGGTGCAATTTAGGGAAGTTTAGTTAACTGCCATCCTCCTCCTATAACTGTCAGCTCTCAGGATTCTTTCACTCCCCCTCCCATACTGGGCACCAGTTTCTTGAATTCTCCGGATTCTAGAATGTAAGGAGGATAGGAAAGTCCACTCCAGTGGAAAACTAAGGCTTGTGTCTTGGCAGTCCAGCTCAGCTGTCCATAGAAGGCAGAGTCTACCATCAATGGGAGATTAAATGGATGCTAAGATTAATTTTTATAATGAAATATTTTTAGATTGTGTGATTATTTGATTTTTTGATTATTTGATTGTTGTTAGCCGCCCTGAGCCCGGCTTCGGCTGGGGAGGGCGGGATATAAATAAAATTTATTATTATTATTATTATTATTAGACAAATCTGTCGATTTCAGTTTTTCATCTTTCCATGCTTCAGTTCACCACATTTTTGCATCAGTTTGAGTTTTGCCTTGCTTTGCTTTTCAAATCCTCACAAAATTTTGCCAGCATTTTAGAGCATATTTTGCTAATATGGGTGTGGTGTTTGCCCTCCTAGTTGGGTCATAAGGAAAGGGTTAAATGAGTGTGAAGTGATTGGCCAGTGGGAACCCAAGGGGAGGAGTAGAGTTAGAGTTAGTGTTGTTTGGGAGTCAGTTGAGAGTTGGGAGTTGGAGAAGGAAGAGGGAGGATAAGTCTGTGGGTTGGTCGAGTTGTGTTGTGAGAGAACCTGATAGGAGGAGTCTGATATATAGTTGAGATAATCAGTTTGAAGTTGTTAGGAACGTATAGGTCAGTAAAGAAACTAAGATTAAGAAACTGCCAAGAAAAAATAACTGAAACCATAAACTTGTTCATGCTTATAAAATAAACTTGATTATTTGTTAATGATAACAACTGTCTGGACTCCATGTGTATCCGAGAGAAACGGGTTGGTGGCAGTGGGAAAGCAATCACAGTGGTGGCACAGGGATCAATAGACCGTCAAACGTCCGGGGACCCTGTGTGATCGCCACAATGGGTTAGAGTAAAAATCTGCAAATTCTGAGGTTATTTCTTTGGGGGAGAATGTTATGCTGCCGTCTTTTTTGGTGATACAATGTTTTCTCTCTTTTTTGAGTGATCCCCCCCCACACACACACCTGTTTGCTAACAGTCTGGAGTTTTCCCCTCCATACTCGTAGAAGCATTGTTTAGAGTATCGAATGTTGAGCATTTTTTTGTTGATTTCTAGGGAATCTAGTTCCCTCCTTTTTTGTTCTATAAGTTTAAGAAGTTTTTTTTTAGCTCCTGTTTGTTTGTAGCGTGATGAGAGGGCCGTGGTCTTGTTCTATTTTGCTAATTTTTGAGGATTGTTTTTAAAGGGATGTTTTCTTTCTTGTGCAAGCTGCTCTGATGACTGCTTTCATTGCATCCCATAGGAGGGGAGTTGTTATAGTGTATGTTTTGCTAATATATACATTTTTTTGCCTAATATGCAGATTTTTGCAAGCCGTTTCCTCTAATACAATGCATTTCTGCATGTTATTTTCACTATTGCAATATGCTTTGGTTAGCATACTGTTTAGAGAAGTGTGACTTGGGTAGGGTCACATTTGGCAGTAGTGGTTAGCATGCTGAAAAAGGACCTGGGTTCAAATTCCCACTTGGCCATGAAGCTCTCTGGGTGACCTTCTGTTAGTCGCTCTCAGCCCAACCTACCTCACATAGTTGTTGTGAGGATGAAATGGAGTGGATGAGAACTTTGTCTGCCATCTTCACCTTCCTGAAGGAAAAGCAGGATAGAAATGTTTTAAATAAATAAGTAAATATGAAGCAAACCAATTTTTTCCTTCCATCCCAAACATGCAGGCCATAGAAGTGTTAGGAATTAATCAGCCGTGTGCTGCATTTTTACTCAGTTTGTTACAAAGCAACAAAAGCAAGCTTAACTTTTCTAGGGGGGTACAAAAAGGATAAGAGCTGTAGAGGTCTTACCTAGATGATGGATGAAAGCAAAAGAAAGTAAAATGTAGGAGGAAAAAATAAAGCAGGGGGGGAAATAAAGATGTTTTAAGAAAGCACTGAAATGTGAAAACACAAGAGAGTTGAATGTCACATTCCAAAGCATTTCTATGATAGGGTGCTGATCAGCAAAAGATATGCAGATATGCAATTCAGAGGGCAATTTAGGCTGAACAAGAAGACTGGTGCCTGTAGATTAAAAGATGTAATGAGGAACATACAGAGAAAGAGGAGAAGAATAAGACAGTGGGGGCACTTGCAATTAAGGGCATAAAGTTTCAGGTTAATGCAAGATGTGTTAGAATTCCTCATATGATCAGCAAAAGGTGACAAACCAGCAAGATAATTTGGACCAGGGCAAAGAGATAGAAAGTAGAAACTGGAAGACCAACAAAAATAATCTTAGAATAATCAGTGCAGAAAATAATAGGAGAAGGAACTAAAGAATTGATACTGAGCATAGAAAGGAAAAAGCAGACTTTGGGTATGTTGACTGAAAATGAGAAGAATTGGCAAGAGCCAGGCTATAGGGAGAAAATGAAAGAGAAAAATCAAAAAGAATTCCAAGATTTATTGCTTGGAGAACAGAAAGCAACCACATTGTCGAGAACAAGAGAGAGTGATTTTGCAAAAGGAATGAAAAGCAGTAGGAAAGACTGAAAGCTAGCAGTATTAAGTTTGAGAAAAAATAAAAAGGGCATTCGTCCAATGAGTTTAGAGAAATCAGCAGGTATTTGGGCAAGTTATGAGAGGGAAACATCAGTAGAATAGTACTTCGTTGGCTCAGCAGTGGGGTGAAGATCAAATGCACTTATTGTGGGACCAAGTGTAAGATGTTTTAATACTGATCACTGAGGAACTCCTGTACAAAGGAGAAAGATGAAGAAAGGGATCTACAGAAAGATTTCTTAAAGGAGAGAGATGATTGAAACCATGGCAGAACAGTACCTGAAAAAGCAAGGGAATCATGAAAAGAAAGGAGGAGCATCAAAGACCCAAGAACATTTCAGAAAAAGAAGTGTGAGAACCAAATCAGAAAAGACCAATAAGATAACAGGGAGAGAAGAAAGTATAAAATATTGGTTGAAAAGAATCTGGCCAAGAACTTTAGAAAGAAAGTGAAGGAGTGGGATGAGATGCTGGATGAGAGAAGGTCAAAGGATCAGAAGACTTTTAAAAAGGGGTGGAATTGCATAACATTGTTGTTGTTTAGTCGTTTAGTCGTGTCCGACTCTTCTTGACCCCATGGACCAGAGCACGCCAGGCCCTTCTGTCTTCCACTGCCTCCCGCAGTTTGGTCAAACTCATGCTGGTAGCTTCGCAAACACCATTCAACCATATCGTCCTCTGTCGTCCCCTTCTCCTAGTGCCCTCCATCTTTCCCAACATCAGGGTCTTTTCCAGGGAGTCTTCTTTTTTTTTTTTTTTTTAAAAATAATATTTATTAAGATTTTCAAAAATACAGAAAGTAAAGATTAAAGTACATTCAAAGCCTTATTTTCATACATCCACTTTCCGGGACTCCCCCCTTCCCCCACCCCTACCATATTCCCCTTTCATATTGTTGGCTCCACAAGCTCTCAGTTCTAATTAAAACTTAATTTGTTTAGACCATTATTCGAATTTAAAATTTATACACTCCTCATCAATACCCTTAATAAAAGACAAAAGTTCTCTCCCCAGGGCCCACCCCATTTTCATTCCACAATTTCCCTTTTTTTAAAGGTAAGGACACCCCACACAATAGAAATATAAGAAATAAGAAATAAAAAGTATAATAGGTGAAAAAGAGCCAATTCAGAAAAAAAGTTGACAAGCCTTTGGATTTTAGTTCTCCCCCCCCCCCGTCCCCGGTTTAATTTCCCCCTGACCACCAAACCATGTTATCTGCCTGGAATTCTTAAAGTCCATAAATCACCTATTTCCCCCAACTCCTTGCTGGCTTTTTCTTTTTATAGTTATTTTTTAAGACATTTAACTTCAAATCTTTAATAAAACTCCCCCCATTGTTCTTTCCAAGTTGTAGTCCAATTTCCTCTTGTTCCGCTGCTGAAACGTTCTAATTCAGAAGTTTAGTAACTCTGCAGGGATTATTGTTATTCAGGAACAAAAACTTGCGTTCAGTCCCTTCCTTTCTTCAATAGAAAATTCTATTGTCTCCTTTAGCTGAACACCCTGTAGACAAAATATTATTTCCGTTTTGCAGCTTTCCCAGAAGATAACCAGTCCTGTAAAATTCCAATGGTATTTTTCCACTTACGACCATCTTTGTAATGTCCCGAAACTCCTCTAGGGGGATTGTTGTAACTTTGTTTTCTCTAGTCCAAAAGTCCGATTGTTATCCATGTTTTCGCCATTTTGTAGCCAAGTTTTAATGGGTTATAGCAAATTGTAACAAATTTAACCAGCAAAGTTCTCATAATAAAATCCTCTCTGCTTTCCGACTTTGACAGCTACTTTGACAGCTGTCAAAATCTCCGACTCTTTTCACCAGGCTCTCTCTTCAATCACCCCGGTTCCCAGGGGGGGGGGTCACGTTTCCCTTCTCCCTCAATTCTTCCTCCAGCACAGTTCTTGTAGTTCCCCATCGTGGAATTCTTAGTTTTTATCAGCAATACAAATCTTTTTGGACCTTGGTTTCCCCATCCTTGTTTTGGAAGGTTTACAGTAGGGAGGGGGACTGACTTCCTTTTTGGATCCCCCCCCGCTCGTGTCCAATCCGAAAAAAAATTTTTTTTTTTCTCCTTTTGAACCCGGTTTCCAAATTACTCACGGGTTGTTATTAAGAAGTCCGAATTTTCAATAGAAGAAGTCAGCGCTCTCCACCGGATGGCATGCGGCTTCGCTCGGCAGGGATAGCAGAGGACTCAAAGCACCACGCTTCTCCCCGGCACCCGATCCGTAGCCTTTAAAAAGGCTCCTTCACGAGTCGGGAGGGCGCTAGCGGTGCCAGCCGAGTCTCCATGTCCACGGCCTCCGTGGCCGTGGTTTTTAAGGGTCCCCGCATCGCCGGTGCGGTAGGACCCAGCCCCTGCCGAGCAGGCTCCCTCCGGAGCTCGGAGGGAGTCCGCCATTCGGCGATGGCGCCAACCCGGAAGTCCTCTTTTCCAGGGAGTCTTCTCTTCTCATGAAGTGGCCAAAGTACTGGAGCCTCAGCTTCACGATCTGTCCTTCCAGGGAGATAACATAACATACCCAGACTTAAAAGAAGGATGGAAAAACAGAACAATTGTTGACATGAAATAAAGAAAGAATAATGGGGCAATTCATATATTTTTTAAAGGACAGGGATGAAGCTATCCCACTCAGCAGAAACTTTCAGAAAAGAATTTTCTGATACACTTTCTAAGAATTTAGTTTTTGAGTTCCCACCAATTGTTGAAGTTCACGCACACCCCACACACAAATAAAATGGTGAACTTCAGTTGTACTGATGTTTCCATCCCAATATAATTATTGAAGGAAGTCGTGGGTTATGCTTCTTTGGTAGAGAAGGTGAAATGCCTCTACAGTTCATCTTCGAAATTCTCCGCTGAATTTTTTTAATTCACTTGATGATGAATGGAACTCTATTGTTAGTTTGTGTTTTTGGATGAGAGAAGCAATAGACTAAAGGATGGCAAGTGGAAGGAGCTTCCTTCAACAAAAAGAAATCTATATTGAAAATTATATAGTAAACAGTTGTGCCTGAAAACAAATAGGTGGTAAAACGGAGAAGGTCATATCACTGAATATTCTTTTCAATTCTTGGAAATTCTCCAACAACAATTCAGGAGGAACTTGGTGAAATATGTTTTGTTTGGTTTTTTTTAAAGTCAGAAAATCATTTTCTGAGGCATTTTGGCTCATTCTAATTCACAAATATTCACTGTACATAAATAATGCCTGTAAAGACCTTTTATTTTTCTACGCATACACAAAACCACTTATAACAGATTGGTGATCCTGTAACTCCCATTAACTACCTGGATGTGTTCAGTATCAGTCTGGTTAAGCTGGCGTTTCCTACCCTTACACTTTCAGCTGATAAAACCTGCATTCATATAAATTAATGTTTTATACCATACTGTATGTTGCCTATGGGCTCTTTACATGAGGCAACGGGGGGGGGGGGTGGCATAAACAAACAGAAAAATACACAGTGGTCATTTCTTTTTCTCAGGATTGGGTGGATGCAGAATCTGATTTACTTCCCCAAAACTAAAAGCCATCATTTTCCACCATCTATTTCCATTTAGAAATGTTGCTCAAAGCACTGACATTTATAAAGCATGTCTCATTTCCCCTGCAACAGCAGATGCTTGATGAATTGCCTAATGATTTGGCCACATGCATTCTTTAACAACGCTAAATAAATTGCACAGTAACATAACCTTGATAGCTCAAGCATAGTGGCTTAAAAATGATCAGCTGTGTACAGTCTGGAAGCTTTGCAAAATGACATTCCATGAACATAAGATCATATTTCACAGCTGTTAGAACATCTACTGAATGGCTTATAGAGTTTCATAATTAAAACAGTGTTAAAAGATGCTAAATAGTTAGGAACCAGTTCCATATTTGGTAGCTTGCAAAAGTGCTTTCTACGAAGGCAGGATTCAGCAGCAGACCTGAAATTTCAGCGGGATCCTGTGCAACGCCAAAATTTGGCAGCCCTGCCTCTCATCATCCATTCTACATCATAGTTGTGGCACTCCCCTAAATCTGGGACTTCCGGGGTGGCGCCATCGGCAATGGCGGACTCCCTCTGATCTGGAGGGACTAGCTCCGTGCGAAACGGGTCTTTTCCGCTACGGCGAAGCGGGGACCCTTTCAAAAATCACAGGCGGATGAAGCCTGTGACCATGGGACTCGGCGGGCACCCTTAGTGCCCCCCAACCCGCAAAGGAACCCACTAACGGGCTCCGAAGCGAAGAGGGGGAAGTGGCGCGGTGCTGAGAGTCAACTGCTATTTCCGTGGAGCAAAGCTGCATAGCTGTTGCCGGAGAGCGCTGCCTTTTTCCTGGGACAATTTGGCTTCCATTATAATCACCCGTGAGTACTTAAATTTCGGACAATTGGACTTTAAATAAGGACTTGCGAGCAGAAAGGAATTGGACTTAAAAATTTACTTCAATTTGGCACTGAAACAGGAAGGTCTAAACAGGAAGTCAGCCTTCCGTTTCTTTGTAGACAGAATAAAGCAAAGACAACATAAACTAGAGCTCAGAAAATAGCTACTAAAAGATTAACTTTCATCATTTTAAAATTGTTGAACCCCCCTTCGGAAGCAGGAGAAGAAGGGGGATCTTTTTCGGACTGTTTAAACCTGCAGAAGTGAGTTTAAAGTAAAGTAACTTTCCACCGTCCTGATCCTGGAGCGGGGTGTCAGGACTGACGTTTGAAGCTCATTGACCAGAGACAAACGTTTTTGACAGATAGCTAAAAGAAGAGAAACATAGTGATTCCACTGTTCCCTTTCGCATTTTAAAGGAACAAATATTGACAAAATATCTCAAAAAGGAAACTTTGTTGCTAGATTTGTACTTAAAAGAAAGAACAAATAGAAGTTTCCCCCCTAGAGGGAGACTGTGAAACTGTAACTAATTCCAGGGAGCTTGCAGCTGTTACAGATTACAATCGTGGAAATAGACTTGTGACCTTGTAGGACAATGTATTCAGAAGCTCTGTGGTGTGCTCTCTGTAAAACAAATGCCCTACTGGAACAGTTAAATGAGAAGACGGATTTGATGACTAATGCGGTCAGAATTTTTGAACAGGCAGTGGGAAACTATATGGAGCCCACCCAGGAATCAAATCAGGAGATCAGAACAGATGAGAGAAGAGGATGTTGCTGAATTTTGGGCGCCAGAGATGGAGGGAGCTGTGGCCCTGCAGGAACATGAGCTTTTGGACTTGACAAATGAACTTGGAAAAAGCCAGATTTGGAAAGATAAAGTTTGGACTGGTTTGGAAATGGGGGGTTGGATAGACCCCCCTATGCAGGGATGTTTGGACTTTCCAAGTCTGGCAATGGGCCGTGAGATGTTTGGGGCTGTGGGGGCTCTTAATTTTGGAGGGATTCTGAAACATGTTTTCAAATACCACATGGAGTTTAGTCTGGTCTTTGGAAAAGGGGCTGATTTGTTGAAAAGGGTCAAAAACATTACCAAGCTGGAGTTCCCACGAGTGATAGGAGAATATGAAGAAGAGCCGCGGAAGGGGCATGGAAGAGACTTAAGGGCCTCGGATATAAGGTTACCAGGTTAATGCGCTAGATCAATGGGATAAAAAGGACTGACAAAACCCGGGACCAGGAGGAAAGGACGCTGGATGAAGATTGGATTGTTTTTATTTCTTTTTTATTATTATTAGGATTGTTGTATAAAATTGTTGAATGTTAGAAAAATGTTGGAACGAAATTACTTGGCTCTAGCAAAAATGTTTAAAGAATTAGGTAAGAATATTATGGTTATGAGAAGTTGGTAAAAATAAGATTTAAGTTTTAAGTTTTAAGGTTTTCTATAAGATAAAATGAAAATAGATTAAGGTAATGTAATGACAGAATATTATGAAATATGGAAAGGATTTGCTGCGATAATTAATAACTAGGATACAAAAAAAGGGAGGAGGAGGAGGTCAAAGAAAGAAGGTAATGAAAGTTGAGGATTCGAGAATGATGGATTTGTTTTTATCTGTTTGTGGTGTATTTTTTTTTTTTTTGAATCTGCATTGTTTGATGTGGTTTGTTTTCTCTTTGTTTTCTCTTTTTTCTTTTTCTGCTGTGTTTTTTTCTGTAATTTTAATTTTTTTAAATAAATATCATTAAAAAAAAAAACTGCTTCTGCAAGATTAGACAAAACAATTGTCTGCAACTGCGAAGTACGCATGAGTTACTTTTTCTATTGCATCCCATAACAAACCTTTATCACAACAAGTTACACCACTGAGAAACATAGCTGACTTGATCTTCTGCACAGCTTCTATAAGACTTTATCCTCTTTTTCATACAACTGACAAACAATTACTTTATGGTGAAGGTTGGCTTGTTGCCTATAGACACTAAATAATATGTGAGTTATAGCTAAATGAATTTTCTGCATCAGTAGGAATCAGTTAATGTCCTCTAAAGCAACATGGACCTTTTAGCTTCCAAATAGCCACAGTTGCTTTAGGATTGTAGTATGATGCACACATGCTTGAGAACATGCTCTGTTGAACCTAATGGGACTTATTTCTGAGTAAATATGAATAGTATTGGATTGTAAGATACTAACTGCATGATCCTACTCAGAAATAAGCCTGCCTTTGTGGGAGTTATTTGCAGGTAAGGATGTATAGGATTACAGATTAATATGGATTATATTATTATATATGGTCCCTTTACCTTTACCTATAATCAGCTTCAACTTTCATAGGGAAAACACACCCTGAAATCGGACTGCAAAATTATGCAGCTCATTACTTGCGTATAGTGATCCATCAGTGGCTATGTAGATTTCCTGGTTTTGCTGCTCAAATAAGAAAGCAAAAATGGGCATTGTTGAAAAATTGACCATGGCAGAGTGCCTAGAGTCAAAAACAAAGGCTCTGGTGCCTTTGATATTTGTTTACATCAGGAAACTTCAGAAGCTGCTTCTTTCATGGCAAATCGTATCTGCTTAAATTCCTTCTTCTTTACAAAGGTGCATCATCCCTGTCCTCTTCAGCATCTGGCGTCTCGTAATTTGAGCCCATGCATAGTCTAAGGTAGGGTTAGTCAATAGGTGTCACCCCTCCAGAAGTTATGAATGACAACTGCTGCAACCCTGACCATTCCAGTGCTGGTTGGAGCTGATGGGAGTTGGAGTCCACAACATCTACAAGGCACCACATTGGCTACCTTCTGATCTAAGGACATTGCAACACTGTAGATCAAACACTGTACTCAGGGAAATCTGTCTCTCTGTGGGGATTATTTGGACTTTGTGGGCCACAAGCCCTGGGATAGCTAAATGACAACTAAATGTTGGAAACAATGGTCAGTTCATGATAGGGCTGGACACATCTGTCATATTCGATTTCTCTCTCCCCCCCCCCCCAATCTTCAGCTCAAGTCTCCACATCTCTGCATCAGTTTGTTTTATTTGTTTTTAAATAAAAAGTGTCACCAGCATTTTAGTGAAAATTTCTCCCGATGTACGTATTTTGTATGCAATTTTACCTCATGTATGGTTTTTTGAAAACCGTTTCCCTAATAAAATGGATTTTATGTTATTTAATATATGAATATATGATAATATATCATATATATTATATGATATATATGAATTTTTGAATATATGAATATATGAATTTTTGTACACATTGCAAAAATCTGCAGCCCAAATTGTGTTTCATTTTGCATATTGTTTTGGGAAGTGTGAATTGGGTTGTTGTTGTTTGTTGTTTAGTCGTTTAGTCGTGTCCGACTCTTCGTGGCACCATGGACCAGAGCACACCAGACACTCCTGTCTTCTACTGCCTCCCGCAGTTTAGTCAAACTCATGTTAGTAGCTTCGAGAACACTGTCCAACCATCTCGTCCTCTGTCATTCCCTTCTCCTTCTGCCCTCAATCTTTCCCAACATCAGGGTCTTTTCCAGGAAGACTTCTCTTCTCATGAGGTGGCCAAAGTATTGGAGCCTCAGCTTCAGGATCTATCCTTCCAGTGAGCACTCAGGGCTGATTTCTTTTAGAATGGATCGGTTTGATCTTCTTGCAGTCCATGGGACTCTCAAGAGTCTCCTCCAGCACCATAATTCAAAAGCACCAATTCTTTGTCGACCAGCCTTCTTTATGGTCCAGCTCTCACTTCCATACATTCCATACATATGGGAAATCCATAGCTTTAACTATATGGACCTTTGTCGGCAAGGTGATGTCTCTGCTTTTTAAGATGCTGTCTAGGTTTGTCATCGCTTTTCTCCCAAGAAGCAGGTGTCTTTTAATTTTGTGACTGCTGTCACCATCTGCAGTGATCATGGAGCCCAAGAAAGTAAAATCTCTCACTGCCTCCATTTCTTCCCCTTCTATTTGCCAGGAGGTGAATTGGGTAGGTTCGCATTAAAATCCAAACCAAACAAAATTTCATCCCATGATGGTTAGCGTGTGTGAATACGTTATTACAAAGCAATCATCACCATCCATTGTCTTTTGTATCCTCTCAAAACACAATGCTTTTCAACAGAGTTGATGATTACAATTATTTCTATTCAGCTGTGAATCGTCCTGTGTTTAAAGATCAAATGATAAGATGATTTCTGCTAGGAACTGGGTTTGATCTAGCAGCTGAACCTGCCTTGCTTAAACCCATTGTTTAGAAAAACGTATTGAAAAATAAATGAACACAATGCTTTAGCTGAACTACGGTATATCTGGCCACTGTGGAATAGATAATTTTCAAAATTAGCAAAGTGGCAGATCAGCCATCATATATAGCAGGGATGACAAATGCACATTAGAAAGTTCAACTTAAAGTATCCTGTAGCATAATTAATGCAGGATGTGTTTGGTGAAGAGTATTTTAAAAAGAGAATTATGTGAATGGTGTCCTTCAACTTAAGCTATTGTATCAGTGACCTTGCTTTTAACATTTGCTGCAGAAAGCCATTAACATGAATTAATGGAAGTTCCAATGTCATTCAAAAACACTCTTCACCCCATTCCCAGAAAAGAAAGTACAGGAAGTCTTTAGGGGTGACTATGGGGTAACATTAAAAAATAAAGAAATGTGAGATTGACTTCATTAATTCTTTTTCTACTTTTTTTTTTTGCTTCTGAACTGGCATCACTGGACTCTTGAACTTGTATTTGATCACAGAAGAAGCTCAGATAAGTATTCATATATACAGGAGCTAAGATAATGGAGTGCTAAATGTTGCAGGACTCTAAAACACAGAAACCAATTTAACTGTTTTAGAATCAAGGCTTTCCCATGTGCTGTTGTTTTTTCTTTCCTATACTGAGAACAAATTTTGGACAGTTTCCCACACTATCTCATTGATCTGTAAGGTAGGGATATTCCTGGGGAGTTATAGAAATGTTACTGCGGCAGTATTATGTACAAGCAATCCTTTAAAAAATAAAATACACTTCCATTACCAGAACTGCAGTGGAGAAGAGGGCAGGCTTTTGACCATATAATTGTAATTCTAAATTCAACTAAAAAACCTTGTGATTTGGCAAAGTAATTTTAGGCCCTTTATTTAATAGTTTTATGGGATTTAAACAAGAATGAGGGTAACACGGTATACAACAGTGTTGTTTTACATAGAATGTAACTGATCTGTAGAAAAGTATCACCTGAAAGAAGAGACAATGCATTAACTTTTCTAACACAAGAAAATCTTTAATATTTTTTTTCAAGAAAACAATAAATGGCAATATTTTAGGGAAAGTTTAGAATGCCAACTAGGAGTTAAGCAACAGAGTTACTAAGCAGTGAGCTGAAGAGAGAACAACAACATGTAAACTAAGGAAGAAGCAGGATCAGAAAATGCTGCTGTCTGTTTTGAAGGCAAAGCTGTGCCTATGGGAGAAGCCAGAACCTCTTGGAATTTAATGCTGGAGATCCTTCCATTGGATTCAGGTTGTATATATCTACAAATAAGCCACATATCATAAAGACACCACAGTCTCTGCTGTATCTCATTGTCCAAAATTGGAATACAGTCCTTGGTAAACATGCCTTGTACCCCTGGAATCTCATGCCACATGGAGATTGAGGTGGCGTGTAGCAATGTAAACAGTTTCTTGGGGAATGGCCTGGGACTCCTACTTTGACTAGTAGGGCAATCTTATGAACTGCGGGGGGAAGTACTTTCTTTCCCCCAAGCTGAAAACTGTCACATTGAAACGGCCCATCAGAATGTTGCCATTTGGGCATGGGCATAACATCACAGAAGGTTGAAGTTTTTTCTCCATTGACAGTACATAGGAAGCTACCTTATATGCATACTATCTCTTGCTTTTTCCTGTAGGACTAATTGCAGTCGTTTACAGTTATCAACAGGTTTCCCATACTCACTGAGTCAATCACCCATCTCCTACTACCCTTCTGAGAAAAAACCCACCCCACTCTCCCACTATATATAAGGGTCTGGTGACTTCTGTTTCAGTGTATCTGAAGAAGTGTGCATGTGTAGCCTTATTGGAGTTCACCAATTGGGTCTGCGTTGCTCCCAGACAGGAGGAAGGAAGTCAAATGACGCCGAGGGTTGGTTCAGAGAAAGAGTTCTTTATTTCTGCTCTCCGGAACAGCAGAAAGGCACCTGTGTGGTGTGTCCACAGCAAGTCCAAAGAAATGAGAAATTTCATGCAGTATATATATCCTCCAGGCACCCTCTCCCTCCTTCCCCAGGAATCCAACCACGTCAGCCTATACACGCAGGTTGACATCACATATGTTCCTGCTCCGGTATTCTTAACCATAAAAGGGTATTCCTTCCTGTACTTCTGACCATAAAAGGTTATTCCTTCCTGTACTTCTGACCATAAAAGGGTATTCCTGTTCCTACTCTTATCTTGGAGCAAGAGGTCACCAACTCCAAGAACACACTCTGGCCCTGTTCCCAGATTAGGTCTGTGCATCAGGACGTAAGATAAGACCTAGATATGTCATCCCTACTCCACTGAAACAGCCAAGGTCATCCTTGCCGTCACGAACTGATAAAGGAGAGGGCTCTGAGCACTTGTTTATACAGCTGGGTTTTTGTTTATACATTGACTCAGAGCTCAAGTTAATGGATTTTAGCTAAGGAAAAATAGGGATTTTGGTGCCCTTTTCAAACTGCCTGCACAGTCAGTTTTGGGTTTGGGAAACCCATTCCTTCACATGCACAAGAAAGCTTATACCCAGAATAAACTTAGTTGAACTCTAAGGTGCTACTGGACAATTTTCTTTTCTTTTTTTAATTTACTCCCAAATTATCCTCAATTGACTGCACAGCTGGCATCTGCTACCATGGGATTGGCAGTTTGCCATGGCGGCTGCGCCGGAAGTCGAACCTGGAATCTTCTTTACGCACTGCATGTGCTCTACTACTGAGTCCCTCTTCTCTGCCTTCCAGGCAAAACATATATTGAATGGTTTAAGCCAGTCTTGTCCAAACTGATGACCTCTTAATGTTTGGGACTTCAACTCTTATGAGTCCTAGCCATCATGGTGAGTGGTCAGGGAGAGTGGGAGTTGTGGTTCAAGGCATTTAGAAGGCACCAGATGAGGGAAGGCTGGTCTATTTAAGAAAAGATGCAAATTTATGTATTAAACGTGAATAGTACTTTTTGAGCACCCTCAATCTGACCTTCACGGCTACATGCAGTGCCAATGCCACATCACAGTTTGTATATTCCTTGGTACGCTATGTGTAAAGCTCTTGTTTGCTGCTGCAGCAAATTTTCATAGTGTAGGGGAACTTTGCATCTTAAGCCTAGGCAAATGTCTATATATTTTGAGTCCATTATATAAATGGAGGATTCCCATAGAAAAAGAAATTACTTATCAAGGATATGATGCATGAAGAATGAGATTTGCCGATCAGTAAAATGTAAGCATTAAAACAGCACAAGAGAAGCCAGTGTGATTAAGCCAAACTGTAAAGAGACTAAGAAAAAAAGATCATTAGTGGCACGAAGAATTTAGTAAATAGGATGATGGGACAGATTTTGTGAAGGAGCTGAAGCCAGCAAAATAGAATAATTAGAAACACTACTACAAATGAGTGTTAAAATGGTAAGCATCTTAGCAATAATTGCTTCAAGAGGATGCTGAATATGGGCTGTGTGCATAGCGAGTGCTTTCCTTTTAGAACTGAGGAGATAAATTAGAACTCAAAGAACACTTGGTGTACATTTCTCCCCCTGTCACTTGGATCTTCTTATGGAGTGCTTCGGTCCTTATGATCTGCATTTTGTAGATTTTATGCTCCAAAGCAATGCATTCTGATTATTCTTGAGATGTCTACATTAATTCTACTGCTGACAATATGCCCCCCCCCCCAAAAAAAAAAGCTTAGGCAATAACAAATGTACAACAGTGTTGCATATTCTTTCCTCATCAGATCTGCTTCAGGTTTTGGTGCCCTGAAGCAGAAGAGTGTTCTCTGCCGGCCTGCTTCTGTAACTATCTGGACCTTTCAGAAAATCAGGTTTGCTATTTATTCCAGCTTAATGCTAAAGAGGCAGGAGAAAACCCTTTAGACCCATGCTTTCTAGGCATGAGACAAACAGAAGTATGGACAATCCCTGTCAGACCACTGATTTGTTGACGTAAGAGTAGGGAAATCACAACTAAGAAGCTCAAATCATGTATAAAAACCCCAACACCCTTTTTTGGAAATTAATGCCCCGGCTTTAACATTCAAAAGCTTTACTTGCATAATATTTACAGTCACATGCTTCTCTCAGCATGGGCTTACAGTCTCTTCCAAACAAATGTATTTTCCTCCCTTTCCAGAGCTCAGCACTTTCAGCCTTCTGTATCTCAGGCCATGCCTTGGAGCTCCTATGAGAAATTTCCACCTTTACCTTCTCCTGCAACTTTGCTCTCTTTCTTTCAAGCAAAGAAGAAGCACTCCAACACTCTATTCAACATTAGCAGTGTTCACAGTGGATTCCAAAACAGAGTCACATTGCTTCACATAAAATGGAGCCTCTCCTTCACTAGATAGGTGAAGGTAAAGATAAAGGACCCCTGGATGGTTAAGTCCAGTCAAAGGCAACTATGGGGTTGCGGCACTCATCTCACTTTCCGGCCAAGGGAGCAGGCATTTGTCCACAGACAGCTTTCTGGTTCATGTGGCCAGCATGACTAAACTGCTTCTGGTGCAATGGAACACCATGACAGAAGCCAGAGAGCATGGAAACGCTGTTTACCTTCCTCATGCAGCAGTACCTATTTATCTGCTTTCGAACTGCTAGGTTGGCAGAAGCTGTGACAGAGCAATGGGATCTCACCCCATTGTGTGGATTTGAACTGCCAACCTTCTGATCAGTAAGCGCAGGAGGCTCAGTGGTCTAGATCACAGTGCCACCCGCGTCCCTCTTAAAAATAAAGCACTAATGTGTCTTTATAAGTACACTTCTCGCTTAGCTTCATGTGCTTGTCTTACATTCCAAGGTCTTTGGCATAAGACTCCCTGTTTCCCTAACATCCTATATGTTGGCTTTAATTAATGTTGTTATTTGTTCCTGCTCTTTTGTGTTCAGGTCCCTCACCTAAGCCCTGAACTTATGACCCTACATTACATTGACCATCATGAAGAAATCAGCTCTGATTCAAGATGCTCTGCTGTTAACTGTGTGGGCTACTCCCTGCAAATAAGGACATGACCTCTCCATGTTGTTGTTAGAGTTTGATCTCTGTGGTAGGATGGAGGTAGAGGGTGTATGTGTGATTGCTGGAGAAAAACATGTTCCAAAGTGTCTAGGCCAGGAAAAAACCTCAGCAAGGAATAAAACAAGCTTCAGGGAGCTGAATTTTCTTTTAAAGTAAAAACACAATGAACATGAGATTGTCTGTTAGAGGAAACAGTCCCTTGCGGACCAGGTCTTTTAATGAACTCAGATATCACTCAGTGTGGTTCATGTCAACTGAAAAAAGTGAGCTTTATTGATTTTCTTGAGAGCAAATGTCCTTTTGTATCTTAGCAGACTGCTTGTCTCCATTGGAGACAGTAAAATGCCTTTTAGGAATATATAGAGAATTTATTTGCTTTGGCTGTAGCCCAATCCTTCAGGATTGTTTGGTAGTCCCATAACTATGGCTTTCCTATGGACCTTCCCTCCTGTAATGTTGGGGAAGCAGTTTTACACACATGGTTAGGCCTTGGTTGCAACCTAAGCCCTTAGTGTCCCCAACGCAGGGCAGACTCAAAAGTCATTGGAAGCTCAAGATGAAAGTGTCAGTATTTTCATTCTCCCATTGCTGATGTAACATGATATACATGTTTACATTTCTGTACTGTTATGTCTGGGAACGGAAGTGAACTTCTGTAACTTCCGTTCTTTCTTCTCTTGGTCTCCACTCTCGGACAGAGAAGATGTGTGTGAGACACTCAGCTCACACTACCCATGTTTGGTTGTTTTAATTCACTGTAAATAATAAAGAAATTCAGAATGCCCCATATCTGAACAGTCTGCTACCTGCTGCTACTCTGCTGCAGCCCAGAGGGAGGTTATTATACCTCCCCCTGCACATGGGGGGCTGCCAGTAGAAATTGGCACTGCCTTTAGTTGTCATGGTTGTATTGCCCTTTGCAACATCATGGGGCTAGCTTTGAACCAATTTGTAGATAATTAAGCTACAATACTAAACAAAACTGTTGGTCTCAGAGCATGGTCTGAAGACACACAATGGTGTAACCTTGCTAAAGCTAGCAGATCTTGATGTGGTCCCTGCCTGGATGGCAGACTCCTAGGGAAATACATGTATGCTACCATGAATTCTATGACTGAAGAATGACAAATTATGAATGAACTAAATAAATAGGAGTAAATCTCACCATACTCAGTGTAGGATCTTATTGGAAGTGAGACAATCCAAGGTGGGTGCATTCCCTGCTCCCTCTACACAAGTATTCTGATCCCCAAGTTTTATTTCCTATTGTGCTCCCCATTTATTTCTACCAACTCTCATTACACACCCCATGAATCTGCTATGGTCATTTTGAGAACAATTGTCCAGCCTCACTGGTCTATTGATATAGGTACTTATCTTTTACTATGAAATACTATTGGCAAATGCTTCCATTATGCCTTTGGAAGCCTGTCTCTCTTAAGTTGTAATAATGTGAGGTGAATGAACTCCGCACACAATATCTTCTTGTGCAATCAGAATCAGGCAGTCTTCCTTTATACCTCATTAAAAGATTAATCAAGGACTCAGAGTGTAACCTAGTGTGTCAGTTCCACAGATACACTCCTCCCCACCTTTAACAATTGAATAATAAAGCGCAAAAACCAAGGCTTACAGTGGAAACTCTGAGTGACCTTCTACTTAAAAGAGTGGTATTGGAGGCTCCAAGAATCTAATTGCCATGGTGATTTTAAAATGGCTTCAATTTGAATTGCCTGGTGACATATTGTACTCTGTGATCATTTTAAAGTTTAATCAGAACAGATTGTTTCCTGTTAAGTGCAAGATAGCATTATTTTTCTTTTTTAAAAAACAACAGCAACCCCATAATACTCCTGGAAGGAGCATCTTGCTTATTATTTATGTATTTTGCATGCTCCTTTTTCTAAATTCAAGCCGATTATTCATGAGCATAAATAAAAACAGACAAAATATACAAACATAGTGCAATATATAAACATTCCACAGCTTACTAATAAAATTCAATCCAATATGGGGAAATCCTATGGCAAGATTTGAAAGGATGAAAGCTTAAGATACAGTAGATCTAGAGCTCAGATGGCTGATTCTCAGCTTGCCAAAGATACACAGACATAACTTAGGGTTGCCATATTTCAAAAAGCATTTTTTTTTTTACAAAAAAAATTACCTTTGAAATCCCGGTAATGTCTGGGAAAATGGCAGCCCTAGCACAACTTGCTCATCCTGTCTTAACTGGGGCTCAGCTGGCCAAGGCCAATGTAAGTATGAAAAAAAGGCATTCCAGGACCATGCATAGCTGGACCAGAGAAGGTGAACTTAGGCTGAATCCTAAGCCTGTTCAGCTCAGTCATGTGACAGAGCAACCCAGCATAGAAGACTGTTTTAAAGGCTAGTTTTCCCTCTATCAAGATTAGACAGAAAAACAGAAGCCCTACTGCTGAGCAAAGTTTGGATTTGGTGCGAACACATTGCTTGTACTGCCCTAAATCTACCACTGTGAGGAACCTTCTGGGGCCCTGTGACGTTAAGGGTGGTTGGTTGGAGTGGGTGTGAATTGGAATAGAGTCTGTGCGTAGGTTGAGTTAGTGTAGCGAAATAAGCTGAGTCAGGAACAGTTAGGAGCTAGGAAGACAAGTAAATATCTGATAGGTGGTTTAGTGAGGGAGAGCAGGTAATGGAAGTTATAGGTCTGGATAGGCACCCTATGATTGTAATTGACCGATACCGTTTATGAAACCACACGCTTGTTAAACTGCAATAAATAAACAGAAGTTTATGTTCCAATATAAACCTGACTGGACTCAGTATTGTACCAGGTAGGGCCTGGGTGGTGGCAGTGAGAAATAAAGTGGTGGCACAGGGATCAATAGACGGTGAAACATCCGGGGACCCTGTGTGATCGCCACAGGCCCAGGAATGGGGGAAGAGTTTGTCAAAATCAGACTCCAAAGCATATTTGCCTGATTTATTCTGGGCAACTCATGAAGCAGATTGGATTATGGATTCACTTCCGAGAGTTGTGTGCTGCCTCCATTTCTCAAAAGTGGAGCATCTCCACCTCCATCATCCAGCCCGGACACTGAGATTCAGCTCTGAGGGCTTTCTGGTGGTTCCCTTATTGTGAGAGGTGAGGTTGCTGGGAACCAGGCAGAGGGCCTTTTCAGTAGTTGCACCCACCCTGTGGAACGTCCTCCCAGCAGATGCCAACCAGATAAACAGTTTGGTTTTTAAAAGACATTTGAAGGCAGCCCCATTCAGGGAAGTCTTTAGTATGATGTTGTGTTGTGTTTTTCCTGTTGTTGTTGTTTGTTAGGAGCTGCCCAGAGTGGCTGGGATATCAAATAAATAAATTAGGATTATTAGGATTAAGATTAGGATTCTTACCACTGTGTGCTCTGAGTGCACCTAAAGCAAGTCCCTTTGGGAATGATGGGACATACTTAGTTCTGGGTCATTTATTTATTTTTAAAATGAACTTTTTAAAGATGGGAAGGCTGGCTTGTTTTATTCCTCGCTGAGTTTTTTTTCTGCCCTAGACACGATTTCAGTGGGCCCCCAACAATTGTCCAACTATGATAGGTGCTGATGCAACACACGAACTTCAAACAACAAACTATAGACTCATAGGCACATACTACTGGCAATTCACAATTTCTAATGAAGAGGAAGGTAAAGGTAAACGGACCCCTTACCATTAGGTCCAGTCGTGGCCGACTATGGGGTTGCGGCACTCATCTCTCTTTATTGGCTGAGGGAGCCGGCGTACAGCTTCCGGGTCAAGTGGCCAGCATGACTAAGCCACTTCTGGCGAACCAGAGCAGCGCACGGAAACTTTGAAGTGCTTTAGAACTGCTAGGTGGGCAGGAGCAGGGATGGAGCAACGGGAGCTCACCCCGTCGCGGGGATTCGAACTGGTGACCTTCTGATCGGCAAGTCCTAGGCTCTGTGGTTTAACCCACAGCGCCACCTGTATCCCAATGAAGAGGAAACCCCTCTTCTAATGCAGAGAAATTTCAAAAAAATTCTTTGGTTCCTAAATTTAGAAATTGCTATGATTTTTCAACTCACCTCTACTGAAAGCACTTTAGCAGATATTATGTGGACCAAGAGCAATAAGATCCAGCCTAAATACAGCTACACAGCATTTATATGGCTCACTTTAGTTAGCCTATTGGAAAGGGAGTTTGGGATTTTAAAGCTACAGCATCATATGAAGCTCTTGAGACTGTGGCCTTTTGATTAGATTTCTAGAAAGCTTTCAGCTGGAGACAAGTAAATCATTTCTTCTTCTTTTTTTAAAGCCAGCAATGAATTAGGAGTGACCTGACTGACCCAAGAAGATATGGAGCACTGTCAAGAAAGATACTATTTGTAAAACCCCATCAGTCCTGCTGATAATTAAATGTGCAGAACTGGGGAAGAAGTCGAACAGGAGCCAAGAAATGGTAGAGCAGTAGGAGGAGAAAGTCAGGGATGGGAAGGCACAGAAAGCAAACTTGGACTATGGTGGTTCTAAAAGAGTGAGGGAATTAATTAAAAGATACCGGTAACCTTTCATTTGGCTTATAAATAAAACACTGCTGGAGCAGAGTGTGTGTCCCATGGCACGTCGTTTGGCATCCCTCTTGTTTTGTTCTGAAATTCAGTTAAATCTAGAGGCCTGCTGCCAAAGCAATATTTGAAAGCAATACATCAGGGATGGGGGACCCTCAATTCCACAGGAGTTATGGAGCTACAACCCTTATCATTGGATTGGGGCTATCTTGGCTGGAGCTGATAGCAGTTGGCGTTCATCTGGAGGGCCACAAGTTTCCATCCCTGAATTATTGGTACCTTAGCTCTTGACAATACAGATCCCTTCTCTCTAGCCAATGTGATGCCCTTCTCTCTAGCCAATGTGATGTCCAATGCTGGACTGCAATTCCCATCAGCCCCAGCAGAGACAATGTTCATGGATTATTGGAACTGTAGCTGACCATCTTTATGGTACCATAAAGAAGGCTGATCGCCAAAGAATTGATGCTTTTGAATTATGGTGCTGGAGGAGACTCTTGAGAGTCCCATGGACTGCAAGAAGATCAAACCTCTCCATTCTTAAGGAAATCAGCCCTGAGTGCTCACTGGAAGGACAGATCGTGAAGCTGAGGCTCCAATACTTTGGCCACCTCATGAGAAGAGAAGACTCCCTGGAAAAGACCCTGATGTTGGGAAAGATGGAGGGCACAAGGAGAAGGGGACGACAGAGGACAAGATGGTTGGATAGCGTTTGTGAAGCTACCAGCATGAGTTTAACCAAACTGCGGGAGGCAGTGGAAGACAGAAGTGCCTGGCGTGCTCTGGTCCATGTGGTCATGAAGAGTCGGACACGATTAAATGACTAAACAGCAGCAACAACAACAGCTGACCATCATCTGGATGGCACCACACTGACTACCTCTTCTCTAACTCATTTCCTCTCCCACTTCACCTCCTTCATATCCCCACTTTGTCCTTCCTCTCTGTCTTCTGAACAACTTGATTTTCTAGCCCTCCTTTCCTAGCCATATAGTTTCCAATAGCCTGGAGACTTCTCTGGCTGCTGCTCCCACTTCAACCAAAGAATGACACATGTCAGGTGGACTGATACCTATTGGGCAAGAAAGCTACGATGTTAGAAGGAAACACAGCTTATCCTGCATCTTTGCATTGTCCACCATTGTCTAAAACTAAAACTTCTCTTTTCTCAGGGCCAGTGGGCTGTCAAGTAAATCTGTAAATGCACCCAGCAGCTTGCCAGTGTCACAGGAAGGGGCCCAGTGTTACAGGAAGCCTTGCATATGGTGTCTGAGTCAAAAGAATTACAAGTTCTTCCAGCTACTAAAAAGGCCAACCTGCAGACTTCTGAGGCTGCTAGTTTTGGAACTACTTACTATTTATTTTGTCAAATGGTTGCATCTCTCCTGTGTGTATAGCCTGAGGCTTCTGCCACAATCAGTTGCAATGCATTTCCAAGTGTTGTTGTTGTTTTTTTCTGAGCTGCATTTGTTTGTTGTGATGAAACTGAGTGGTTCCATAGCTTGATGATAAAACACATGCTTTGCATGTCTAAGTTCCTATGTTAACTCACCAGCTAGTGAACTTACCTAATCATAGGAGCCAACTCCTAGGGGCCAATGGGTCTTCACCCCCTCTAAAATATTTGAGCCCCCCTCCCCAGTTGATAGGCATTGTCATTCAAATGGTGTGCATGCATATAGTTGTGTATAATTGATCATGGGATCAATTATGTGGGGTGGGGCTTACCTGGACCCCCCAATATTTTATTCAAGTTGGTACCCCTGTACCTAATCATTAGACTTTATAGGCAGGAAGCAGGCCAAGCCGAGCACTTTAAGGTCCTTCTGGTATAAAGAGGGCAGACTAACTCTTCCCCTGAGATAATGGGTCCTAGAAGTGCTTTACTTTGGCTGGATTGTAACCAAGCTGGCGAGATTAGGTGGGTGATAAAGAAAAGACTGTTGTTTGATGTGCTGTATAACAGGGATACAGAACCTGTGGTCCTCCAGATAGCTGATGAAGTACAGCTCCCATCATCCACGAAGATTTGCATGAGTGGGAGTCAGAATGCAACCACATCGGGAGGGCCACAGATTTCTTTTCCATGATGATTTGATCACAACATTTGTAATGACATATTCAACAATTGTTTCATTTTCAGTGTGATTATAAAGGGCAGTGTGTGCTATTATTTATTTATTTATCTGACCCCCCCCCCCCCAATTACATGTTCGGAATGGAAAATCCAAGAGTTACACACACACAGAGAGAGGGGGGGTTTGCAGGTTTTGTTTCATTTCCCCATTCAACTTGTCCCTCTTGCTTGTCTTCCTAAAGCAGGGGTAGGCAACCTAAGGCCCGTGGGCCGGATGCAGCCCAATTGCCTTCTCAATCCAGCCCATGGACGGTCCAGGAATCAGTGTGTTTTTACATTAGTAGAATGTGTCCTTTTATTTAAAATGCATCTCTGGGTTATTTGTGCGGCCTGCCTGGTGTTTTTACATGTGTAGAATGTGTGCTTTTATTTAAAATGCATCTCTGGGTTATTTGTGGGGCATAGGAATTTGTTCATCCCCCCCCCCCAAAAAAAATAGTCCGGCCCCCACGGCTGAAAAAGGTTGCTGACCCCTGTCCTAAAGGATGCTTTGCATAGAAGAAAAAGTGGAACCAAATTGCTACACAGAAGATATTCTGATAATGTTTGACTCCTGTTAAACCGGGTTAGGAACACAGACGGCTGTCTTACTGAAAGTCTATTGGGCCATCTACCTCAGTATTGCAAACACTGATTGACAGAGATTGAGACAGGAATCCACTCCGGATCTGCCTGTAAATGCCAGGGATTAAACCTGGGACTTTTGCATGCAAAGGAGGTGATTTATTACTGAACCATAGCCCTCTCCAAATTCCACTTGCATTTCAAAAGACTCAGGTATTCACATCTAGAGGACTTTGCTCATGTGACTTTGGTGTTTTTCAACTTCAAAACTTGTACTCTTACAGTGAATTGCATGCAGCTCTGGATAGTTCCTTGACATTCAAAATACATTTGGGGGAATATATTGGGATGTGGTAGAAAGAGGGTCTGAAGCCTTTTGATCCCAGCCCCTATGAAGCCACTCCATTATAAATTGAAGAATGCTTTGTGATTAAAAAATTGACAACAGCCTTGGCTAGTGTGGAAGGGGAAATAATGAGGTTACCTTCAGGCAGCACAAGTGGATTCCTGGTTGTGCTTTGAATGTTGAAAGTATTTAATTTTTAACTCCTATACATGAGTTATCAACCCCAAACTGCAGTGCTGCCTCTAATCTTTCATCCCATTTCTTTGGGCCAAACCAGACATGGCTGTTCCCTAAAAACCAAAACCAAACCAAAAACAGGGCCTGCCTATCTAGTGCCTCTATCTTCATCACGTTCAGTAGAACCTGACCAGGATTTTGGACACCATAAGCTCCTTTCTCACATGCCTTGTAAATAAAATAAGTGTGCAGAAGAAGGGTGACTAGCCCTAACTGTCATGCTCCACTCTGATTTTGCCTTGTCAATCATGCCCCAATGTACACTCACTGAGTGGGATGAGTGAAAGCAGTGCAACATGAAGAGGAACACAGAGCTATTCACATAGTTTCCATTTAGTGGTAGTGGGAGAACTTGGGCTGATGACCACTTATTTAGGGTAAAGTCTAGGTTAACCCTAGTGGGACACGGGTGGTGCTGTGGTCTAAACCACTGAGCCTCTTGGGCTTGCTGATCAGAAGGTTGGTGGTTCGAATCCCTGCAATGGGGTGAGCTCCCATTGCTCGGTTCCAGCTCCTGTCAACCTGTCAGTTTGAAAGCTCACCAAAAAGTGCAAGTAGATAAATTGGTACTGCTGTGGTGGGAAGGTAAATGGCATTTCCATGCACTGCTCTGGTTTCGGTGTTCTGTTGCACCAGAAGTGGATTAGTCATGCTGGCCACATGACCTGGAAAAACTGTCGGCGGACAAACGCCAGCTCCCTCAGCCTGTAAAGTGAGATGAGCTCCGCAACCCCAGAGTCGTCTGCGACTGGACTTAACTGTCAGGGGTCTTTTACCTTTATCTTTACCTAGGTTAACCTTGGCAGGCTTAATGAAATTGTATAAGTAGAACAATTTCCACACACACAATGGAACTTCTCCTCCCTCACATTTCCCTGCCTGTCCCAAATCTGTTCCAGTGGGTTGGGCAAAACCCCAAAGAAAATTTTTGAGGGAGAAGAGAGAAGGGAAGTTCTATTGTGTAAGTGGAAGATGTTCTGCTTGTATAATTATTTCCTTGGATTCAATCCAAATCTTTGAAACTTGACAGAGGATTGCATCAGTGAACACAACCATCAGCAGCACCCCATCAAATTTGGTGAGTCCTTTGAATACATCGTTTTGCTTGTTGTTGTAAAAAAGGAATATCAATACAACTCACCATGTCCATAAGATTTTGCATGAGAATCTATACTGAGACTACTGATATAGTGTGAGTGTGTGGCTGGATGGGGCATTTGGCAGATACAGTGGTACCTCGGGTTACATACGCTTCAGGTTACAGACTCCGCTAACCCAGAAATAGTGCTTCAGGTTAAGAACTTTGCTTCAGGATGAGGAAAGAAATCGTGCTCCAGCGGCGTGACAGCAGCAGGAGGCTCCATTAGCTAAAGTGGTGCTTCAGGTTAAGAACAGTTTCAGGTTAAGTACGGACCTCCGGAACGAATTAAGTACTTAACCCAAGGCAGCACTGTATAGGAAACACTGAGAGTTAGCCAAGGTATCTGAAGCCAAAATCTTATTGCAATTAAGATGAAGAATTTGCATTCTGACACAGAAAGGAAATGAATAAATCTTGTACCTTCAAAGGGCAATAAGGTATAGCATTTACGAAAAAAGCCATTCCACATTAGTCAAGTTCCTGGGGTATTATTTTTTTTTTTAAAAAAGGCATTTGACATTTGAAAGGATTACAATGTGTCAGAGTTGTTAGGAGTGACATTATACTTTGAATCTGGAGACCTGAGGAGCACAGTGAAATGAATAAGCAAGTGTTACTTTGTGAAAATGATCAGACAATGAACACTGAACTTGTTCTGATTAAAGAAAATGGCCCAAGTACAGTGGTACCTCGGGTTAAAAACTTAATTTGTTCTGGAAGTCCGTTCTTAACCTGAAACTGTTCTTAACCTGAGATACCACTTTAGCTAATGGGGCCTCCCACTACCGCTGCGCCACAAGAGCACAATTTCTGTTCTCATCCTGAAGCAAAGTTCTTAACCCGAGGTACTATTTCTGGGTTAGCAGAGTCTGTAACCTGAAGCATCTGTATCCTGAAGCATCTGTAACCCGAGGTACCACTGTATTACATGGAGATGACAGAAGCTTACAAAAAACCCCCACAATTTGTCCAATTAAAAAAAAAAAGTATATGGAATACTAATTTGGGGCAATGAAGACAAACTAGAGATGTTAAAATCCTCTCCTCTAAGAAATGTCTTTTAAAATCACTGTTACTGATTAGCCACTAACTTCAAATGAGGCCTTCCTCAGAAACACTGGCTCCAGACAATTTTGCCCTATTTCTTGAGCCCCTTAATTTTTGTGAAGTCTGTTATGCTTAAAAACAGGAGTGGCTAACTCATGGTCCTTGGGCCATATACGTCCCCTGAGGAGGTTTTTTGTGAACCCCAAAATTGTTTATTTTGCTGCTATGAGTTCTCCGCTGTGATACCCCCTCCCAAGGCCCCTTACATTTTATAGTTAGTTTTTGCTTTGTTTTGTTTTTAGTTCTCACAGTTTATAACACAGAACAGCACATTTAAAATTTCTGGTAAAGTTCAGCTCCCTACCACCATGCATGCACACGAAAGCTTATACCCAGAACAAACTTAGTTGGTCTCTAAGGTGCTACTGGACAAATATGTGTCAGACCAGACTGTGTCAGACCAACACAGCTACCTACCTGAATCATTCTCTGCATTTTTAAAAATCATTTTTATCCACAGGTTTTACACCTTTATATTCTCAATTTCCTTACTACTTACAAGTGCTTATCTAAACCTGCCAATGTGCCAACTTGTTTACAGTATTTCTGCACATACAGAATACATTTCCCCCATTCTTTTTTAAACTTCTCATTGGCAGAGTCTCTGAGTTTTGCCATCAGTTTTGCCATTTCTGTATAGTTCATAAATTTTATTTGCCATTCTTCTATTTTTGGTAACTGTTCTTCTTTCCATCTTTGGGCTAACAGGATCTGGGCTGCTGTTGTAGCCTATACCATTGTCTCTCGAGACAGACAGATACCAAGAAGGAGTTTCACTGAATATTTATTCCTTGATAACTACACATATATATATTTGGTCTGGATGTACTTAAACAAAAACCCAAATCACCAAGAAGAGTGAGTTGTTCTTTTGGTTGTATAAGACCCTCTGTAGCATTCTGGAGAATCTGTCATGTTAATCAAAAAGGATGGTGGCATATTTTATCGTTACTAGATGAAAGTTTTTTGTGTGCCTTTATTTCATTTTATTTTACCAATATCTATGCAGATGGAATGTAAAATATTCAGCAAGAGGATAGGATGGCTTTTCTTGCCTGCTTTCCAGTTACTGATCAAGAACTTAGAGTGAATTATTGCTGGCAGCTTATTTGGAATTTTGAATAATTTAAATCTTTCTCCACCCCACATTTCACATGCAGATAAGCTGGTAATACAGAGTTCTAACAGAAAGCAATGCCATTAAATGAAAAGCAAGCGTCTCTCTCTCTCTCTCTCTCTTATTACAAAAACAATGAAGCCAAGTAAACTATTATAGGAAATGAGAAATCACACTCAACTGTGATTTTGATAATGGGTTTTTAATATTCTAGTGTTTACCTTGCCATTTTTATAATCCTGCCTCACAATGTCATGTTTGGAATGAATTATTACTCTGCTTTCAGTGAGGCTGCATAGCAAAACATTTGCTCGTTGGCAAAGAGGTCTCTTCCTCCCTATGGGTTGTGTGACCAACTCACAGAATAGTGCTGCTGTTCGTGAGCAAATGAATCAGTATTTGTTGTACAGCAATCTTCAAAACTCTATTTTATTCTTAGATGCAAAGGCTCTGAATAACCAAACCGCTCAGGAGGACTCCTTCTCCCCTGACAGGATTTGGAGGAAAAGTCCCACCAGCAGGATGGGCTCCTGAGGGGCGCACAAATCACTTTGTTTCTGAACCGTATCACTTTCCTATGTGCTGAGCCACCCCCTAGCTGGTTGCAGCACATTTCTGCATATTTCTGATGTTTTAAAGATGATTTCATAGAGCACAGTGGACAACCTGTGGCCCTCCAGATATCTTTGGTCTCCAAGCTGCCATCAACGCCAGTCAGTATACTTCAAAGGGACTCTCAGAGCTCATACACGCAGTTTGCTCCAATTCAGCGGTAGAACATGGATTTTCCTGAGGAAAGGATTGGGTCAAAAAGAGAAACCGCTGCTCACACCTTGTCAAGCGGTAGTGGATCCAACCCCCACAGCAGGTCGCCATGAGTGGATAAGACAAGGAAAAGTTCTTACCAAGAGCTTTTTATTCAATATTCACAGAGAAGGTCTTGGAAATGCAGCCTCTTGAATAATGGCATTGCCCCAAGTGAGTCTCCACCCCCTCCCTCTCTCCATTCATGGGTCATCGCTACGGGTGCTGAGAAGTGCCCTCTGCCTTTGAGCTCTCTGCTCTCCTACTTTCAATGCTTGCTGGGTTCTGGGAGAGGCGGTCCCACTGTGTCCGCCAGCCCCCGCCCCCCGGTGCTTCTTCTTCCTCCTGTCCCATTATTTCCCAGCTTTCCCCCTCATCTGCCTTTCAGCTGTGATCACCTTTAAACCCCTGTTGTAACTCTGAAGTGTCTTCTTTTCTGGAAGGGTCAGGCTGGGCAGGCAGTCTCCACCATTCCTTCTCTGCCTAGTTCCTGACACACCTGGACCTGGAAAAGGAAGTGTGAACAAGCACAACAGTCTTCATTGTTGGGTCTCCTAGACGTTTGTCTCACCCCTCTCTTCTGCTGGGCTCTGGCAGTTGAGGGCAGCTCCCCTGGGCTGACTGGAAGGGTGCATGGTTCCCTTGCTGTGTCCTCCTCACATTGCCTTCTCTGCCCTGCCTCCCGGGCTGCCCAGGTGTGCCCACTCTGGAAGCTGAGAAACACTCTCCACCACAGCTCAGAACCATTCAGAAATGATGCACACTCTGTTGTTTGGATGCCATTTTATGCATGAAATCATACAAAAAGGCTTTAAAGCTTTCATGTTTAAATAAGGCAGTTCTTCACATTACCCCTTGGGTTCAATGAGGAAGATTAGTTAACTGTCACCCTTTTCCTAAAGCTGTCAGCTCTCATCATTCTCTTGCTCACCCTCCAATACCAGGCACCAGATTCTTGAATTCTCCAGATTCTTGAACTGGAGGGGGGACATTAAAGTCTGTCTCAGTCAAAAGCAGTCCAGCTCAGCTTTCCAACAAAGACAGAAACTACAGTCAGTGGGAGATTAAATGTATACCAGGGATGGAAATATCTGTCAATTTCAGGTTCACTCCCCAGTCAGTGTGCATCATCACATTTTTGCAGCAGGTCCTTAGGCAGCTATAGGGGAGGAAAGGACCAGAAACTTTGATGGAACTCCTTAAGAAAAGTTACCTTAGGATTCAAACCAATGTTCAATTAGCTCCTGGAATACAGAACTCAGTAGCATCCCAGCTCTAGTCTTGAAGTTAAAATAAAAAATAAAAAAATCTAAAAGGAGACATTCAGCTCCCCCCTTTTTTAAAAAAGAAAAGAAAGAGTACAGAAGTGAGGAAAGACTAATTAGAAAACAAGAGGTCACTGACTTAAGAAATTGGCCTTTGTGGAACTGGAAGCTCCCTTGCCAATTTCATTTAAATAAGAATAATTCTTGGCTAGCTTTCAAATTAAAATGGGGAGAAAATACCAAGGAGCTTAATAGTTTAGTTTCTATCTGTGGGAATATCTATCATTTTACAAAAAGGGAGGTAAACATCTATTTTAATAAATCCTTTTAGTCAATGCATTTTTGCCAGATAATGCGTTTCAGAGAATGATAACTGCCTCTGAGCATTCAACCCATTTATAATGTGATTTTTGCCAGCTGAGAAATATGTTAAATTCCTTTCATAGCATCTGCTCCTTCCTGAGGAAATTAAAAAACCCCACTACCACCACCACCACCCTTTTCCTCTTCATTTTCTCAAAGATGTTTTCTTAATATTTTTATGGCGTTTCCTGGAGAACAAACTTCTGTTTGCTGCTACCATTCCTTCAGTAGATACTCAGAAGTGGATGGTCCTTAACAATTTTTCACTAGTCCCAGAGTCTGGAAGAATTCAAATAGCTAAATGTACAAAGTCAACCTGGGTAAGTGTACAGCAATAGATTAATTCTAAATGAATTTCATACTCATGATCAGCATATATGACAGACCTTTCATGTCCCCATTTTCTGTGAGAAAGTGAAGTTTGACCAAGGCTACCCAGTTCACCCACAAGGGTCTTAATTAGTCTCCTCAGTGCAAGACCAATTGAATCATATTCGCTGTGATTGGCTACAAATTCCATTTGCTGTGAAAAACTGGGGATGCTTCCAAAATCTCATGATGAAATATTTATGATTAATCTGTCTTGAATATTTGGGAGGCAAATGAATGCCAGCATTTATTTGAATTGCAAGGTAATATTTATATTGCTTTCTGAAATAAAGTGACAGATCTTGAATTTTGAAACAGCAACAGAAAAATTTGAAGGCACTTTCCAGGATATAGCAGAGAATAGCACAAGGCTGCATTCATACAACAGTTTGTTCCGCTTTCCTTATGTTTCCCTAACTGATATTTTGTTTCCATCTTCTCTTTCTCAGTGGCAGGCTGGTATTAGAACCTTGATATGGTTTATTTGATTGCTGTATTCGGGGTTAAGAAGAATTGTTTTCCAGCAGAAAAACTGGCCAATCTGCTGGTTTTTTTGCCTGTCTCATATCAAATTCCACAACTTTGGCATATAAGGCATTGGGATGGATCCTTAGCTGATCCCTGTGAAAGGGATCCAGGAGGGATATCTTTGTCCAAGAGTTCACACAGGGTATCATGGGCCATAGCACCCTTCCCAACGGCGGCCCAGGTGTGATTGAATCACCTGGTAAATGCTAGGGGAAACCCCCAAACCAAGGGTCAACTCCACCTTCCTTATCAACCAGCAGTTGGGTTATTTGATAGTGTATACATAGCCAATGTCTTGGCCAAAACCTATATTCTTTGGTTAGCCCCTCACCGTGCTGCAGGCAATATGTGCTTGTAGTGGCTAAACAGGTGCCATGAGAAGTCCACAAGCAGGACCTGTCCACAAACAGCACTCTCCCCACTTACGAATTATAGCAATTGGTATTCAGAATTATGCTCCCTCCAACGATGGAGGCAGAACATAGCCATGGTTTTTGTGCTTAGAAGCGGTATGTTTCTAAATATCAGATACTTGGGGAAGGGCATCAGAAGAGGGATTTTGCCCCTAAACTCTGCTACTAAACTTCCCAGAAGAATCTGACCACTGTTGGAAACAGAATACTCAACTAGATCGACCTTTGCTGTCACCCAACAAGGATATTCATTAATTCATGTGCAGCTGCTCCTTCACTACTCAAAGTGGGGGGAAGCATCCAGGTGAATACATAAGCTGTCTGTATTGTGATTTATTCTGAAATATAAGCATTCTTTGGACATCACTAGCTAAAAACAAACTTTGGTTTCCTTTTCTTGTTTGCTTGTTTTGTACCCACCCCCAGGACCAAGATTCCCAGCACAGTTCCATTGCACTTTAGAGTTCCTAACAATCTCCAGTTTGAATAATTTACTTCTCTTTTCTTTGGTGGGAAGACACATTTTGGGTTGTTGGTGTTACTTTGTCCTGTTTTCCAAGTAAAAGGGTTAGCTCCCCACCCTCCGCAAATGTTGTGATTTTCCTCTGCAGCCCAGGCATCATTATTCCTTGATGCCAGATTCCCTGAGCAACTGCTTGATAAGCTGAATATTTTTTCTATCAGTAAGTGACTTCTGTCCTCAAATTAGATGATATCTACTTGAATGCTGTCACACTTCCTGGACCTGTCAGGAGCATTTGAGGAGGGGAGGGAGGCGAAGAGAGCTGAAATGAAGGATCAGTCCCAATTGGTGAAACCCTTTTGGGTGGCATGTGAAGCGTTTATAATAAAACTCCATGCTGGAAGAACTCACTTGCTTTTCAGCTTCCTTCTCACAATGAGCCCAGGTTCAGCATAGTTCATGAACCTTTCAGCAAATTCGGCTGAGCTTCCAGTAGCTGTGCCCAATTTGCAGCTCCTGCTATGCATCTCGTTCTGAGCTGGTGCTCTCTGAAAGGAACACAAGGCAAGCTAGCCTGTAGGAAATACTGAGATCCTCATGCAAGATGGAAATAGAACAATTTCTTCAAAGCTCTCCTATTAGATGGTTGTTGTTTTTTCCCACTCAGAAAAGCAAACTGATCAATAAATCCTCCCCCACCCACTCTTTCTTCCTAAAGGGCATCTAAATATTACCGAACAGCAGTAGTTGCTTTCAATTATATGCTCAATTCATAATGGAAAGAAGATGTGTTGTTGCAAGTCAGTACCCATTAAAAACCTGGAGGTTTGGGAGGGATGAGATTAGTTGCTAGAGGTTCTCATATGAGTTACTTTCATTGCGAATTGTACGTGTGCACTCTCAGGCCCTCTCGTTCAGTGTTTGAACAGAAAAAAGATTTGAAAAGGAAATTCCCCTTAAAGCACTGTGTATAATGCAAACCTGAAATTAACAGAAACCTGGATTATGGTTTGGGCACAAGTTATCCACCTATCAAGGGTCAGTTTAGTGAGCAGAGATCCACAAGTTTTAACTGGACTTGATAGACAGCCATTGTACTTAATAGCCAGCTAGAAACTTAGCTTTTTCATTGCCTGCTCTGCAGAGGCGAAGCAAGTGCACATTTTTCAAGCCGAACCTCCTCCTTCCAACATTTTACTTCTAGACTCCCATGGCTGAAATCAGAAGACACACCTTTTTAAAAAGAAATAGTAAGGCTTAAATATCAGACCCAGTGACGAGGTTGCTCCATTTTTATTGGCTCATGAGTGGCAAGGCTGCATTCAGACAATATTTTATTCCAGCTCTCCAACATTTATTTACCCAGTCATTTCTGCATTTTATGTGATCTTTCACATGACCAAAAAAAAAAAGCCTCAGAATCTTGTGGAATCTACTGGAAGTTTAGTGCTGATTCCCATGTTAATTGGTTCCAGGAAAAATAGGTTTGCAGCCTTGTTAAACAAACACACAAAAAATACAAATACAAAACAAAATGGGGGGGATATCCCAGCATACACTTCTTTCCCTTCAAATTCATGGGTAAATCATGCGGGCACAGAAATGCACAGACAAAAAGGGTTGGAGGGGGTGGCATGTCTGATGACACCTGCAGTTGTGTCACACCACACCCATTGATGTGAATGAAAGTTAGTGTGAAATGGCAGTATTTTGGTCACTAGTTCTTAGTTGCAGAGTACTTATAAGAGCTAGCTAGATTTCAAAGAGTCCAAGGACAAAAGAAGCCAGATGTTGCTAGTATTTTAACTTCAGTCCACTTCCCCTCTCTCTAGAGCCTGATGGGATGACTGCTGCTAGTTGTAGACCTACCACATGTATACATATTATTACCTATTTGTTTCTTCCCACCCCCTAAAACAACAACAACACTTGGCCTCATAATAACCCAACAGCCAGGGATATGGAGAGACTGAAAGTGGGGGGGACCTGACAAATAAATAGAAATTGAAAGGAGAGGTTGGACCAGGAGGACAGATAAATATAGGTAGGTAGAGTATTACATTTATATCCCATATTTCCTCTAACGAGCTCAAGGTGGCAGACATGGTTCTTCCCATAGTTCTCTCTTCTGCATTTTAGCCTAGTACACAAGTACACAAGGTAGCCTAGGCTGAGATACAGTCACTGGCCCAAGTTCACTCAATAAGCTTCATTGCTGAGTGAGGATTTGAACCTTAGTTTCCCAGGTCCCTGTCCAACACTCTAACCCTCTCATCAAAGGAATGATAGAGGCAGACAGATCCATCTGAGTGTTTGGATTGGTCAGTCTTTAGTTCACAATGACTAGCTATTTTTTTTTTAAGGGGGGGGTCCAAAAAAGAGATGTCAGTGGAGAAACTGAAGAATATTAACAGGGATTGGGTGCATGTGTCCAACCCCAACCCCCAAGACCATGGAAAATACCCCCAAACACCAATAAGGACTGAGCATGTTACATGTGGACAGAATTCTGGCTGGCTGTTGCAGAAGAATGGAAAGCCTGGAATCCTGACCAGTTACCTCTTCAATCCCTAACATTTTCTTGCTGAGCCCTGTATTTGTATCTATATACCACATTTTAGCCCATTAGGGGTTTTAATATTGTTTTTCCTAGAGAAATGTTTAATCTCACAGAGCCCTCCTACTATTCCAAGACTGCGTATTCCAGTTAGAAGGTAGGAGTTGGGGTGTATCCATATATGACATAAGATGGTTGACTCCGTTGCAACTGACTTCAACACGGTTCCTCACAGAGGGCAAATTCACAGGATAGAATGGTGAACCGTACCTTGAGCTCTTGGAGGAGAGGCGGCTTGTAAATAAAGATAAACAAACCACCAGATGTTTGAGTGTGTACAGCGCATGAACCAGCAATTCATCTTCCGATGTTTCCAACAAAGCTACCTGCTACTCATTCCTTATGGCGTAAACCAAAGCAGAATGACACAAAGTGTCTCTTTTATGTTGTTATACGTGCTTTAACAAGATTACAGGTTTCCGTGGATGGACGGACATTAAAGTTGAATTAAAGTGATTGCTGCTGAAAGGGACGGAACAAACACAATGCACATTATCCTGTCACGCTGTATTTTCGTACAGCAGATGCGTGCACACAATTCAAGGGAGCAGTTCTGCTAGTTACAGTTAGTATTTATGATAGGTATAGTACAGATGTGCATTTTGTGATTTTGAAGGGGGGAAGAGAGCATTTTACTTGCAGCAACCATTTATTCTTTTTCTGATGCACATACTCGCAGACATATATTTATAGAGGTAATTTATCATTTTCTGATTAATCGAGGGGACTCGAAATTATGGGGACATAGAATAATGAGATTAACACAGGCCTGTGGACAGCAGCAATTAGGACAGAATAAGTTTAAGCAAAGCTTAGGCCATTGAGCACACTTAGGGAAGAGTTTTAAATGCACAAGTCAGTGTACAGTGGTACCTCCGGTTACATATGCTTCAGGTTACATACACTTCAGGTTACAGGTTCCTCTAACCCAGAAACATTACCTCGGGTTAAGAACTTTGCTTCAGGATGAGAACAGAAATCATGCTCTGGTGGCACGGCAGCAGCAGGAGGCACCATTAGCTAAAGTGGTGCTTCAGGTTAAGAACAGTTTCAGGTTAAGTACGGACCTCTGGAACGAATTAAGTATTTAACCCGAGGTACCACTGTACTGCAATAAGGGATCAAATTTGCTTATCAAGTCTGTGACAGGAAGTCAAGGAAAGCAACAAGACAAAGATCTGGAAAGCCAATCAGAAAAAAAGTCCAAGTTGGATGGGGATCGGAAAAGCAGAAAAAGGCTTTGTTCAGATTGATACAAGTAGCAGGAATGGAAGTCTTCCTCCCTTAAAACATTGTACTAAAAAAATGCTGATGATCACAACAAAGTTGCTTTGCAGTACATTTTCAAAGCACACGTGTACATCGATTGGCCCCAACCATCTGCACAATTTAAGGAGATCTCCCCAATGTGTTGCTGTTTCTGGTGCTGCCAAATAAGAATTGTTGTGCTTTAATGAGACAATTTAAAATTGCCAAAAATAAAGGGCTTAGGGTGGATTTATTAACTTCTGTGTCAGAGCAATGCCAACAATGGCAATGAGTTGTGCCAGCAGGGGAACAGATACTACAATAGTTTTTCTCCCCTTCTCTTAGAATCTTAATGCCATTTTAAGAAAACCTCAAAAGTCCCATTCTACTTACTTTCGTTTTTTTAAGGTCTCCCAGCTGAGTCCACTACTATCCTCCAACCTAAACAGTTAAAACCGCTTATCTTAGCATTTCAGTTTTGTCAATTTTTTTCTCCTTCATTATAACATTCTTCTCTTTAGAGGGCTACACTATGGCAGGATCCACTGGAATAAGCAGCATATGATTCAGGAGATCTCCATTTCAGCCAGTCTCAGCCAGTGTTAAGTCCCCAACCCAGCTCAAGTGAAGATACACTGGCATAACTTGCTCACTCCAGCTTAGCTGGGGCTTATATGGCTGAGCCAATGCTGGCTAAGCTGAGGCCTCAAAGTCATGTTTTCCCTCTGCCAGACTTAGGCGGAGCAGCAGCCTGCTGCTGGATGGGGTTTAGATCAAGTGTAAATTTACATCGGCTTGACCCTTAGTGTAATAGGCCACCCCAAAATGGATTTTTAAAAAGACTGCTCTGCTCTGCTCAACAGGATTTCTGAAGTGACTGCACTAGCATAAAGGTTTACCTGTTGGAAATGCCAGTGCTATTTTGTCTGGAAAAAGAGGCGCTGGAATTCACCATGAATGCCTCCCTTGTTCTCTTATACAGTGGTACCTTGGGTTAAGTACTTAATTCATTCCGGAGGTCTGTTCTTAACAGGAAACTGTTCTTAACCTGAAGCACCACTTTAGCTAATGGGGCCTCCTGCTGCTGCCGCGCCGCCGGAGCACAATTTCTGTTCTCATCCTGAAGCAAAGTTCTTAACCTGAAGCACTATTTCTGGGTTAGTGGAGTTTGTAACCTGAAGCATATGTAACCTGAAGCGTATGTAACCTGAGGTACCACTATAATGGTAATAGTGCCTACCTGAGAAGTGCCAGAACTGAGTTCTGGTGAGTTCCGGCTGAAAAAAAAGCCATGGGAAATGCTCACCAGTGGCAATAACCGCTGCCTCTTCAAATGGGGTCACCTTTTGCACGGTCACACGCAGCGCCCCCTGGATCACATGCAGCTCCCGGCAGTACAGACTGGATTCGCCCCCCCCCCCCAGGCTGGACACCTGGAGGCAGCCGCCTACCTCTGCCAGTTACCCAATCCCAGCTGGGAAGGCATTGCCAGGAGAGAGTTGGCCTGGGGAGGGATCTCCCAGCTCACACAATAGTGGGCGGAACTTACCTGGGAGTTCTCAAACAGCTTCAGAGCTTCTCCCACCCTCCCCTCCCTCAGTTAAGCCTTCTTTTGCAGGTTAACCTCTTCTTCACAGGTACGCGGGCACTGCTACATTATGGTCGCTGTTGAAGAGCTGGAAAGGAATTTTTCTGCATTGGCAGGTTTTGCCTTCCCCCTAGCATAATGTCACAACTTTGGCGGTTTCAGGCCTTGGGCGGAATCCTTAAGTCTATCTTCCCTAAATGGGGGGGGGGGGGCGTGAAGTGGTGACCCACACCCCCCCTGTGGCGGTGATCCCAGGATTCTCCATCAAAGGGGTTGTTTTGAGGGGAGGCATTGGCCATACGCCATTAGGTTGTCATTGCTCTCCCCTGTGATGGCGGCGTAATGGGGGGCGGGCTCTCTGCTTGAACAGACATTCTCCAGAGCCAGCCTATTCCCCACACATTCTGGATAACCCTGATGTTCCCCAGATCCCTGGCTGGGTACTGGGAGGGATAAACGCCCAATGCCTGAGCCAAGGTCTACCCACATCTGAAGTTTTAATAAAGTTGTGGCCAAATTTTAATCCCATAACACATTGTTTTGAGTCATTATTCCATGTGGGTGTCTCCCAGGGTTGGGGGTCTCCGCCTGTCCACACAAAAAAGACAACCACACTGATAGTACTTCATCCATCAGGATGGTTTCCTGTTCAAGCCCTATGAAATGAATGGCAAAAGTACAACATAATACTGTATTAATGCCCTTCTCATAACTCAGATTCTTTTCAGTACAGCATCATGGTTATTTATGTCCTGCTTGAATACTGGTCTTGCTTATTAATTAAAGTTTTCTGGCCCCCACAGGCCTTATGTCAACCTGGATGTGATCTTGCTTTTATTTTTTTTAAAGTTATTGCTTGGAGTTGTTAGTTATTCTTTATGCCTTTACCTGAAGCTTTTTAGATTAATTCACTGGACCAAAAATGAAATAAAATGAGGAATTGGCAGAAGCTAGGTCCTTTTTACCAACCACAAACACAATTTCCTGTTGTTGTTTTTCTCCCCACATTTTTAACGAATGGCCTTTAGGAGGTTGGCAAAGAGGAACTACGCAGCTATCATTCTTCATTAAATTCACTACTGAAGGATGGCTGCAGAACGAAATGATCTTCCATTTTCACCTGCGATAAACAATTTCTGGTACATCTGCTATAATGCCATTAAATATTAACTTTAATTGCCTGCTCTTCCAAAGTTCTCCGTTTGCATAACATATTTAATATATGTCCAATTGGGAGAGGAGCAATTAAGCAGGGATGGGAACCAGCTTTTTCTTTGATAAAATATTAATTAAGATGCTGTTTCTACTTTTTTGACAGTTAAGGCTGCAATTTGATACACACTTACTTGGAAACAGGCCCCATGGATCTCAGTGGGGTTTACTTATGAGTAGATATATATAGCCTCACTCAAGGAATCTCAAAACTTCAGACCAACAAAACCATAGACATAATAAAATTATCACCATAGTCTCTTATATCCAAGAGGCTTGGACCATGCACATTTGAAGCTCCGAATGAACAGGAAGACAGACTTTGTTCAAAGCATACACACAAAAATCCCCCTGGGGGGAAAAATATACAACGGAAGCAATTAAACAGTAATCAAGAAACTATAAACCTGGTGGGATAAGTCCCACAATTGGAATGTAATAATGGGGGGATACAATCTATTTCAGAGAAACAGACCAGACAAGAAAGGAGGAGGAGTGGCGTTATATGTCAGGGATGTGTATACCTGTGAAGAGATCCAAGATTTAGAACCTCAAAGCCAAAGTGAGAGCATTTGGGTCAAAATTAAGGGAGAGAAGAATAACAGTGACCTCATTGTGGGAGTTTACTATAGATCCCCAAGCCAAACGGAGGACATAGATGATGCCTTCCTGGAACAGATGGCCAAGCATGCAAAAGGAAGGGAGATCGTAGTAATGGGGGACTTCAATTACCCGGATATTTGTTGGATGTCAAACTCAGCCAAGAGCATAAGGTCAAACAGATTCCTCACTGGCCTTGCAGACAACTTCATTGTCCAGAGAGTGGGAGAAGCAACAAGAGGAACAGCCATTTTAGATCTGGTCCTAACCAATGTTGATGACCTGGTTAGTGGGGTAGAAGTGGAAGGATCATTAGGCGCGAGTGATCATGCTTTTCTGAAGTTTACTATACAGCGGAAAGGAGCAGCCAAGCATACTAGGACTCAATTTCTTGACTTTAAGAAAGCCGACTTCATAAAACTTAGGGAAGTGCTGGGTGAGATCCCATGGACAGTAATACTAAAAGGAAAGGGAGTTCATGATGGCTGGGAGTTTGTTAAGAGGGAGATACTAAAAGCACAACGTCAGGCAATACCAATGAGATGGAAACATGGAAGGTGCCTAAAGAAGCCAGGGTGGCTATCTAAAGAACTTTTAACTGAGTTAAGATTAAAAAAGGATGTGTACAAAAAATGGAAAAGGGGGGAAACCACCAAAGAGGAATTCAAACAAATAGCCAGCACGTGTAGACACAAAGTCAGAAAAGCTAAAGCACAGAATGAACTCAGGCTTGCTAGAGAGGTTAAAAGCAACAAAAAAGGCTTTTATGGGTATGTTCGTAGCAAAAGGAAGAACAAAGAAACAGTGGGGTCACTCAGAGGAGAAGATGGTGAAATGCAAACAGGGGACACAGAAAGGGCTGAACTCCTCAATGCCTTCTTTGCCTCAGTCTTCTCCGATAAAGAAAACAATGCCCGACCTGAAGAATTTGGAGCAAATGATTCAGCAGAGGAAACACAGCCCAGAATAACTAAGGAGATAGTACAAGAATACTTGGCTAGTTTAGATGTATTCAAGTCTCCAGGGCCAGATGAACTGCATCCAAGAGTATTAAAAGAACTGGCAGATGTGATCTCAGAACCACTGGCAGTCATCTTTGAGAATTCCCGGAGAACAGGCGAAGTCCCGGCAGACTGAAGGAGGGCAAATGTTGTCCCTATTTTCAAAAAGGGAAAAAGAGAGGACCCAAATAATTACCGCCCAGTCAGTCTGACATCAATACCAGGGAAGATTCTGGAGCAGATCATTAAGCAAACAGTCTGTGAGCACCTAGAAAGGAATGCTGTGATCACCAATAGTCAGCATGGATTTCTGAAAAATAAGTCATGTCAGACTAACCTGATCTCGTTTTTTGACAGAATTACAAGCCTGGTAGATGAAGGGAACGCAGTGGATGTAGCCTACCTTGATTTCAGCAAGGCATTTGACAAGGTGCCTCATGATATTCTTGTAAAGAAGCTGGTAAAATGTGGTCTTGACTATGCTACCACTCAGTGGATTTGTAACTGGCTGACTGACCGAACCCAAAGGGTGCTCATCAATGGTTCCTCTTCATCCTGGAGAAGAGTGACTAGTGGGGTGCCACAGGGTTCTGTCTTATTCAACATCTTTATCAACAACTTGGATGATGGACTCAAGGGCATCCTGATCAAATTTGCAGATGACACCAAATTGGGAGGGGTGGCTAACACCCCAGAGGACAGGATCACACTTCAAAACGACCTTGACAGATTAGAGAACTGGGCCAAAACAAACAAGATGAATTTTAACAGGGAGAAATGTAAAGTAATGCACTTGGGCAAAAAAAATGAGAGGCACAAATACAAGATGAGTGACACCTGGCTTGAGAGCAGTACATGTGAAAAGGATCTAGGAGTCTTGGTTGACCACAAACTTGACATGAGCCAACAGTGTGACGTGGCAGCTAAAAAAGCCAATGCAATTCTGGGCTGCATCAATAGGAGTATAGCATCTAGATCAAGGGAAGTAATAGTGCCACTGTATTCTGCTCCGGTCAGACCTCACCTGGAGTACTGTGTCCAGTTCTGGGCACCACAGTTCAAGAAGGAAACTGACAAACTGGACCGTGTCCAGAGGAGGGCAACCAAAATGGTCAAAGGCCTGGAAACAATGCCTTATGAGGAACGGCTAAGGGAGCTGGGCATGTTTAGCCTGGAGAAGAGGAGGTTAAGGGGTGATATGATAGCCATGTTCAAATATATAAAAGGATGTCACATAGAGGAGGGAGAAAGGTTGTTTTCTGCTGCTCCAGAGAAGCGGACACGGAGCAATGGATCCAAATTACAAGAAAGAAGATTCCACCTAAACATTAGGAAGAACTTCCTGACAGTAAGAGCTGTTCGACAGTGGAATTTGCTGCCAAGGAGTGTGGTGGAGTCTCCTTCTTTGGAGGTCTTTAAGCAGAGGCTTGACAACCATATGTCAGGAGTGCTCTGATGGTGTTTCCTGCTTGGCAGGGGGTTGGACTCGATGGCCCTTGTGGTCTCTTCCAACTCTATGATTCTATGATTCTATTCTATGATTCTATGATTCTATGATTCTATAAGGCACTACACTGGCGTGCCCAGATGCTAAGAGAATAGGGCTCCAGTATCTTTAATAGTTGTATAAAGAAGGATTTGCTCTTCCACACAACTAGTAAGAGTACAGGAACCTTGTCCTCTTTTGCATCCATCCACACTAAATGGCACATAAATGTTCAGCTCCAACTTGGAGGAAACAAGCCCATACCCTCCAACATTTCTATGATGAAAATAGGGGTTTCCAGTGCTATTTTTTTTCAAGAAAAAGGATGTGCCAGAACTCATCTCTCTCATTCTCTTAGAATGGCAATGGTGGCCTACCTGAGAGGTGCCAGAACTGAGTTCTGGTGAATTCCACCTGGGGGTGGGGAAGCCCTAGGAACATTCTATTCCATACCCTCCAAAATTTATCCAATGAAAACAGGGACATCCTAAGGAAAAGTGGGACATTCCAGGATCACATCAGAAATTGGGATGGCTTCTGTAAATCTGTGACTATCCCTGGAATATAGGGACACTTGGAGGGTCTGCAAGCCTTGCTTTCTTTATTCTGCTTCACAAGCTGAACCAGCAAAAAAAAAAGCAAAAAGCAAAAACAAACAAACAAAAAACAGCCCACAACACACTATGCAGTTCTTAAAAGGTGTAGGAGCCCTGTCCTGCTTTGCACTGGGCCATTTTCCCCCCTTAGCGGTCCCCACAGATTAACAGGCTGAGTGTTGGCTTGGAATTAACTCATATTGATTAAATGAGGTCTACTTCAAAGAGAGGACTGTCCTCTAGGAAGTAGGATGGGATGGTGATCGGACTGCATAGTCCACCACAGTTTAGGGCAGCAGGCTACCTTAGACGGGGCAGGGTTGAGCTGTGTGGCACACAGTTCTTCAACATCTCACAGCCACTCCCAGCATCTACTGGTTGAGGCAGCTGCATGACACTAGCTAATGGTAGGGTTGGCCATGGTTCAGGTATATTAGGCCTGTGACATAATTCACAGATCTTAGAAAGCTAAGAAGAAGGAGTGTTTTGACAAACCAAATGAAGTAATTTGTCCTCGTGTTAGCAATATGTGACCTCAGGAGTCATTAGCCAACAGAACTGGTTAAAAAATGTTAAAAATACTATCTGTTCATGATGAGCTTCTTGAATAAAGGGCTTCTGAACCCTCCCTTCCACAAACCACTGGTAGGAATTCGATTGTGACCAATAAACTTTATTTTCAGTGTGTGGAATATATATACAAATACAGTATTTAATGTGCCATGAGCAGTGTTACTCTCTTGACTGGAAAATCATTTTTACAGCAATTTCAGGTATTTGAAGCTTAAAGATGATCTTACAGGGATCATGAAATATATATATATATATATATATATATATATATATATATATGGAACAATATTGCATTTGCAAGATGTAGGTCATTTTTCTACTTTAAAGATGCCTGTTCTCAGAATGTAAAAATATCCTTAGTGAATTGGAAAGGGCATAATAATAAAAGTAGCTGATCTGGGGAATGAGTACAATAAGAAATAATTTCTGCAGGACACAATGGAACATAAATTGAAGGGTTGAAGTGAAAGCATTTCTAAAGCAAGCAAGCAAAAGAAAATCCACACAAAGCCCCAGCAATACCTCAGAACCCTCAAAAATCCCAGGTTGCCACATACATGTAACATAAATCATTATCCCAGTATAACTGAGAGGAAAAAAGAGAGAAAAAACAGAATAGGAAAGCAATGGAGCAAAAAGGCCATACTGTTTGTATGAATACCCTTTCTATGACCTTTGAACAATTTTTAAACCAATCTACTTCCCCTGCCACTCCATATCAGTGAAAAGGTAATGAACCCTAGAAGGAAAATATAGTACCCTTTTGAAATTCAGCACGAAATAGCGGATAGCAATTCACAAGGTCCCACTTTTGACTGTATATGTAGGTTTTCATCATGATTGCATTGCTCTTTGATACGTACTGCCTGATAGTAAATTCCATACAAAAGCAATGTCTTGGGAGAATACAAATGGCCTGTTAACATGAAAGGTTGAGAGTTCTATGATTATAAATGTGTGCATTTGGATACATTTAAAGGATATGTATCGAGTAATAACAATTTGTGCCGCAAATTATTGCAGCAACCAATCTGTGTATCATCAGTGCTCCATCACAATCCTGGACATTAGAGGGAAAAGGCAAGGAAAACTAAAGTGTCGCCCCTGAAAGGTATGTGGCACGAAAATGGTTGTATTAGATACACACAGTGTAATCCGACAGAAGGTGATGGCAACTCTGTCCTGTTGCAGGAAATAACACTTGAGCTTTTTGTGACTAACCTTCACCCTGTTGTCTCCAATGTGTCTGATTCATGACAAACTTTTGCTGTACTGTGACCACAGAGAATAATAGAATTTGTTGTTGTTTAGTCATTTAATCGTGTCCGACTCTTCGTGACCCCATGGACCAGAGCACACCAGGCACTCCTGTCTTCCACTGCCCCCCACAGTTTGGTCAAACTCTTTTCAGTAGTTTCGAGAACACTGTCCAACAATCTCGTCCTCTGTCTTCCCCTTCTCCTTGTGCCCTCCATCTTTCCCAACATCAGGGTCTTTTCCAAGGAGTCTTCTCTTCTCATGAGGTGGCCAAAGTATTGGAACCTCAGCTTCACGATCTGTCCTTCCAGTCAGCACTCAGGGCAGATTTCGTTCAGAATGGATAGGTTTGATCTTCTTCCAGTCCATGGAACTCTCACGAGTCTCTTCCAGCACCATAATTCAAAAGCATCAATTCTTTGACGATCAGCCAAAAGAGTTTAAATAGAGTTAGGGTACAGGGAGAAGTTCATGCCAACCAAGAATTGTTTACTATGATGCAGATTTAAAAGTGTTTTCAAAGTGTGTGCACATCCCATCAGAATAAGGATTACCACTTCTGCAATGGGATTTCCTCCACTATCCCTTCCCTAGACTAGATGGACAAACAGGCTGTTTCTAGTCTGTGACAATGACACTTTTGTCCACTCATTAGTTCCTGTTTCTACCTTTCTTTGTGATATATATATACTCACACATTTTATGTTTAAATGTCTATTTCATCACAACTCCTCATTTAAATACATACTTTATTTCAATGTGCAGATTTCTAAATATATATCAATCCTAAAGTACAAATCTGAAGACATTTTGTGTGTGTGGGGGGGGGGTTAAGCCAAGAACTACATCACAACATTTTTAGTGGCACGTTGTCTGTCTGGAAGATAATTACATTTCCATTCTGTGCTAAACTGAGCTGCTCACTTTACATTGGAATTCACAGAAACAAATTCCTCAGGCCTCCCTACATAGTTTCCTACGTTCCTGGAAGGGCTCAAATGGAAAACCCTAGAAAAGATAATGCCAGTGATCGAATCAGTCAGGCACTTTTCATGCATTACTTTTAAGTGCTCAGAAAACACAGGTGTGGCAAGCAGGGATGAGTGTCCACTGTCACTCATCATCTTCCCCATCACCTTCCAATTTATGGATGTTGACTGTGTGAAGATGGCAGCCTTCTATCATTGTAGAAGCTTTCCATGCATTTTAGAATCCTGGAAAAGCAGCTTCTGTGAGTACAAAACCAGAAGGTCAGCCTGTCTGTATTAGAGGCCAATGGGAATGTCAATGAGGGTGCAGAACTAGTATGTTCTTGCTGCATACCCTACACACACACATATGCACTCAAATGTGATGCAAAAGAGGGCTTACATGGTGGAAGAGCTTTCAAAAGACAATTACATGTCCCTGCAGGGATTTTCAAGTTTCTTCAAAGGCTTATCCTTCCTTCTCGTCTTTCAGCATGCATTACTGTTTCACAATGCAATCCTATATCGTGTTGACTCAGAAGTAAGTCCCACATAAATGTATATAGGATTGCCCATCCACTGACAGCTCACACTGACGAGTCAATATGACTCCACTCTCAGTTGAACAGCTTTATGGAAGTCTGGCTGAATGAATCCTCTGCAGCACATGCAATCAATTAGTTACAAAAATGCTTCATCATGGGGCATTGGCTGCTTCCACATGAATCCATTTGATCAATAGTGTTGCTTTGGTAGACCTAATAATTTCATTCAGGCAACCTCTACCCCTCGTTCCATGTAGACCGCAACCAAAGCAGAGGAACTTGACACAGGGAATGTTCATTTCATTTCTGAATGAAATGAAGTCCAAGGTTCAGGTGCTGAATCTCAGGAGATCTTTCAAGCTCAATATGTTCTCACGTGGTGTTGGGGTAAATACATCTTGCAGTGGGAGAGCTGACAAACTTGAGCTTCAAATACAAGGAAGAAGACTAGAGATTTGTACTTGCTATTGACCACCCCCCCCACACCTCTGTAGATTTCTGAGGCTGCCCACGATGTATGGGGAATATAGGCATTTATAAGCAACCTTTGCTCATCACAAGGAAAAGGGCTCAGAGCTTGTTTAACCACAGCATTGATCCACATTCCACATGATCTGAATTTGTGCTGAAGATTCTGGAAGAAAAGAAAATCTTTTCCTCCTGTTTTCACAGTAAGATCTGGCAGTGTGAGCTTCAGTTTAAATGCTTAGTTTTTATTAGTATTACTTATTCATAGGGATAAGTTTCTATAAATTCTCAAGCCATTTATTTGCAAGGGTGTGTGTGTGTGTGTGTGTGTGTGTTTGTGTGTGTGCGTGTGTTATTTCTTTCCCTTTGCAACAAAGCAATGCATATCTCAGATAAATGGGCAACTAGATTTTTTTAAAATGCTGACTTTATATTAAAGTTGAATGTACAAATGCCTTGGAAACAGCTAAACCCTTAAAATGCAGCCCTGGTTGCATTTTTTGGCTCTTTATAGTGATGAGGCAAAAAATAAGGCAGACAACATAGTGGCAGAAGCTGGTGGCAGTTGGGATTTGTAGGGTAGTACTAAAGGAGCCTGACAGTAGGAGGAGCCACAGTCAATGACTGATGTAGGCAGAATCAGGACCAATAATAGATAGAATCAAATAATTGTGGTTTCATCCCAATCTTCCTCCCTGTTGAGACTACAAGATATGGAATTGGCCAGCGGTGTAGATGATTTCCAAAGGGGATAAGATCAATTTATGGAGGATAGGCCTATTCATTATGATGGCCGTATGGAATATTTATCATCTGCATACTGGTTCTTCTGCGTCAAGAAACAGGGGAAGGCTATCACCTTCATGTTCTGTGTAGGCTGCCTGGACATATCTGGTTGGGCACTGAGGAAAAGAGGGATAGATAGATTCTGATCTAAGAAGAGTCTTCTTATAGGAAACATATCTCTATTGCTACTGTCAATTATCTGTGGGGGATATACAAGCTTATACTACTGGCTGTGCATAGCTGTCTGAGGTGAGTCAGGAGTTCTGAACCAGGAGCTGTGGGGGGCAACGTCAGTAGTCAGGACTGAATGGTAAGTCAGAACTGAAGGACATACAAGAGGCAAGATTGAAGATAGTAGATACTAGTCCATTAAGGCAAGTGAGACTCTGCCCCACCAAACTGCCCTGAGACAGCCCCCACCTGCCTACCTCCTGACTTATGACCAGTCTAGAGGGTATCACTGGCTGTTAGCCAGTCTCAATGTTGCCTTTATGGAACTCAGCAGGAAGGAGGATGGGGACAAAACTATAATTAGATGCTTCCCTCAATCGTTGGCTCTAGCTCCACCAGTCATTAGCTCTGGTTCCATCTACTGTTGCCCTCCCTGCCAGTCCTAATGGGCACCATTCTCCACTGGTTGAAGAGCAACCCTGAAGTCAGGATGGAAGAATATTCAAGGATACAGGAAAACCAGAGCTTAGGAAGAACAGAATTCTTGAGCAAAGCTTGACTGGATCAGGACCCCCCCTCCTCCCCCCCCCAGTCCTTCCCATCCTGCAGGATCCAGTGACCATTCAGGCTGCAACAATTCATATGGGGCAGCCAAACAGAGACCCAAAGGCTTCTGGGTGAGAACTTTGCAATAGCTACATGTCCAGCAGGTCACCGGTAAGCATGTGTGCAGGTGCATCAGCACCATTTTCTTTCCATGAAAAAGGCATTAATTCAGAAGGTTTCTAAATAAATATTAAAAGTTTCAGCACTCCTAAACACCTGGAGTTCTGTGTGGTTGCTTGAATACATCTGGAAAGGTCACTCTGTAAGGCAGTATGGTTGTTATGAAAATGATGTTTTGAACAGAGCAAAGTTCAGAGTTGTGCCTTAGCAGCTGAGAGAACTGTTATCCAAAATTGCCTATGCTGCTTTGTCAAAGTTTAACCCAGCTATTTCTTTGGCAACAAGAGTAAGTAGTTTAATTCAATCTCATGAAGCTTCTCTTCTTGGTAGATAATTGCCTGTTTTCACTACTTGGGCATCAGTCAGAGAAAGATATGTCAGAGCCCTAAATATATCACCCAGTTTAGTCTAGCACTTTGAGTCACAAAACACTAAGTGGTGTAATAATGTTGATAGCAGGTGCAATTATAGGAGTAAACACTCAGTGTAACACATGTGGAGCTGACATGCAACTTCCATTAACTTGAATGGTTGAGCAGCAGCTAATTCCCACAGAGGCCTCAGAAATTATTGTGTTGTTGCAAATATATAAAATATTAGTACATTAGTCTGACCACTACCAAGCAAAAGTGTGAAGCCGAGCAGTATATTGGAGATAAATATGGGGGAAACAGGGCACTTTGAAAGGAGAATGGACGTAATTCAAAAGTGACAACTGTGGTGGCTATGCTTGAAAAGCCTAAAGTATGACAGAGGGCCACTATGGTGGGCTCAAAATATGTACACAACCCCTGTACCTTGTCGTAGTTTTGCCTGCAGACTACTGAGCCAAGCAGCAGATGTGTCAGGTGGCAGAGGAACCAACCCCCAAGGCAGGATGTCAGGAATGGACAAGACAAGGAAAAGTCCTTACCATCTGCTTTGTATTCAATATTCAGAGAAAGCCTTAGAACACAGCCTCTTGGAATAATGGGGTTGTCCCGAGTGAGTCTCCACATCCTCCATCTCTCCCACTCCTTCATGCGTCATCGCTACAAGTGCTGAAAAGTGCCCTCTGCTTTTGAGCTCTTGCTCACCTACTTTCAATGCTTGTTGGGGTCTGGGAGAGTGGGGGGTCTGGAATGCTTTCTAAAGACACTGTGTCCATCAGCTGTTGCCCCCTGGTGCTTCTTCTTCCTCCTCCACTCCCATTATTTCCCAGCTTTTCCCCTCATCTGCTTCTGAGCTGTGATCTCCCTCAAACCCCTGTTGTAATTCTGAACTGCCTTCTTCTCTGGAAGGGTCAGGCTGGGCAGGTGGTCTCCACCATTCCTCCTCTGCCCAGTCCCTGACGCATGACATGGTAGAGGCAGGTACTGATACGCTCAATTTGGATTCCCCATGATGACTCAAGTTTGCAGTTTGGGTTTATGTGCTCCTGGATTTAGCACAGAAACTAAATGTTCAAGGCTCAGCACTAGCCAGGAGCACTTGTTCCTAGAAATGTCAGATCTGCCCATGGTGACACACAACATCATTACATCTCATTTGGACTATTGCAATTCACTCTACATGGGGCTGCCTTTGCAGAGTTTTCAAAGGTTCAGAATGCTGAAGACACCAAGACCAGTGATAGGAAGCATGTGACTGTCATGTCACAACAGTTTTACTCGCTTCCACTGTATTTCCAAGCACAATTCAAAGTGCACAACCTGGCACCAGGTTATGTCAGCTGTCCACTATGATCTAATAAGAGCCTACTTGGGTTTTAAGATCTTTGGGAGATGCCCTTCTTTCCATCCCAGCAACATTTGAAGCTCCTTGGTGGCCTTCATATAATGCACATTTTAGTGATTTCAGCACACCACTGTAACAATTTGCAACGATTTTAAAAGCAGAATGGTACATCAACAGTTAATAATTTCCATGCATTTTTGCTACCGTAAATGTGCCTTTGCTTATAACCAACGAGAAGGTCCTTATTTAATGCATTTTCTGCCAAGAAAAACATGTCTGGGCATGTGTTCAATTCCTCTTATGGCTCTGATAAATGCATTTAATCATTCAATGAGTCCAAAGAAAAGAGAATTCCTTCGGTAAAAGGTAAGGAGTAAAAGGAGAACAGTCACCTTTAATTATACAATTCCTGCTTTAATAACAATTTGATGCAGCTATATGGAGAAGTCCCCTCCAGGCCCCATTAATGATAGATCAGCCGATTAAAGCATAAGAAAAATGATCTTAAACCAAACTGGCTCTCGTCACCAGGTACTTATTTGATTTTTAATTTGGATTCCATTTTATCAATAGCCAGAATTAAATCCTTAACTTTTACAAAGTTTTTTTTAAAAAGTAGGCATGGCTTTTCGTATAGCTGCTGTTTAGCAGGCGGTACTAGGATCAGTCAAACAGAATGCCATTGCTTACAGAACAAGCATCGATGCTATTATATCACCGTAATGCATTATAAATGGGTGTGCCTTTGAAGATGGTTTAGAAACTGTATCTAGTGCAGAATTTAGTGGCCAGGTGACTCACCAGGACAACATGATATGAGCATGGACACCCCAATTTAAGAAGCATATTGACATGCTGAAGTGTGTGCAGAAGGTGGCATCAAGTTTATCAAGGGTCTTAGAATCAAGCCTTATGAGGAACGATTGAGGGATCTGGGAACGTTTAGACTGGATAAGAGGAGCTCTGATAGCAATCAAATATCTAAAGGGCTATCACATGGAAGATGGAGCAAACTTGCTTTATCCTGCTGAAACCAATGATTTCATGTTACAAGAAAAGAGGTTCTGACTCAACTTTAGGAAGAACTTTCTAATGGTAAGAGCTATTCGACAGTGGAACGGACTCCTCGGAAGGTGGCGGAATGTCCTCCAATTGAGGTTTTTAAGCAGAGGTTGGGAGGCCATCTGTCATGTTTGCTTTAGTTGAAATTCCTGCATTGCAGGGGTCACCTGTTTACAGTATTGTATTGTAAACAAGTCATTATAGGCCCATATTCCTGCCGATGCATGCTAGCGTTCCCAACAATGTGTGACATGCTCGCTTGTTAAGACCTGTTGGTGGACTCGACCACTGATTGGTTATAACATGCAATCTGTGTGTTTATTTGGAAAATAAAATAATCACTGCAACTTTAACTCTCTATTACATCGGTAAGCGTCATTGCACAGCAGATGAAACATGTACAAATGGTTTTGCAAAACTGGAGAAGAAGGTGGTCTAGGCCCCGGGATTAAAAATCCATGGGAGTGGGGGACTAGAGTGAAGCCTGCCAGCTCAATTCAATCCACCCCAGGGGTAGGGCCAGCACTGCAGCCCACTTGCCATTGTTCAAATAGGCAGGCAAGCTGCAATCCATTTCCCAGCCCTGAGTGAAGCCAAAAATGGTTCACCCAAGCCTGGGGAAAACCCCTCGCCTCTAATATGACTGCAGGATCCAGGAGAGGCGTTGTTACCATCCCGCAATGGTGCCCAACCTGACGGTAAGCATCATTACACAACAGATGAAACATGTATAAACAGGGTTTTGTTTTTTTTCAAATTTTCCTTCTCGTTTCTCCTTTCTTTATGCTTCCACCACCACTTATTTTTATTTAAGGCCGCCGCCTCCCCAATTGCACCCAAGGCTAAATAAGATTACCAGACGTCCCCGTTTCCCGGGGACAGTCCCCGGATTTACAAATCAGTCCCCATACAAAATCCATTGAAGTTGAAAAGTGTCCCCGGATTCATTGAAAAAAATCTGGTAACCTTCTTAACACCCTCCCCCCTGGATTGTTCCAGTGCCCTGAAGGGAATGGTATCACCCACTTTGGGAAACACTGAACTAGATGAATGAATGGCCTGACTCAGGAGAAAACCTCTTCCCATATTATCCTCAGGCCAACCCAATGGACTCAAATCTGTGTTGGCTTGTGACTAGCATCTCTTCTAAAAACAAACCCAATGGCTTTCAAAACAAAACAAAACTAATTTTTGACAGCTGTATTTAAAAGCTGCATCATTCTTGCATGTACAGTGGTACCTCGGGTTAAATACACTTCAGGTTACATACGCTTCAGGTTACAGACTCCGCTAACGCAGAAATAGTACCTCGGGTTAAGAACTTTGCTTCAGGATGAGAACAGAAATCGTGCTCCGGTGGCGCAGCAACAGCGGGAGGCCCCATTAGCTAAAGTGGTGCTTCAGGTTAAGAACAGTTTCAGGTTAAGAACGGACCTCCGGAACGAATTAAGTACTTAACCTGAGGTACCACTGTACTTGTTTTGCATGGGCAAGAATATATTTGTACACTGCTTTTTAGCCCCAAAGGAACCTAAAGCAGTTATACCTACAGGATTAAGATACAAGGAATATAGAGTTCAGGTGATTTACTGAAGAGTCATTTGTGTGAATAAGGAAAGAGAACCAAAGGATCGTTCACCTCCTTGCCTTTCTGGCTCTTAATTAAACATTTACTCCTGTGGGCTTTTTTTTTTTTTTTTTTTTAATCACAGGTTTTGAAATTGCCATCCTAGACAGGCAGTCCCCACTCACCTATCCAGCTCTCACACATGCAAACAGTTCAATTAGCTTTAATGAGACTCTTCACAGAGATAAAAAAAGGGAGAAGGATCATTTCCTGCCTTATTTATTTGCAGTCATATTAAGAGTACAATTTGTGTGGAAGCTGCCATGCAGAATGGAGCCATAAGATAGAAGGATGATGCAGTTTCTAAATATGGCAGTAAAAAAAAAAAGCGCTATATTAAACTATATCAGATTTGGCAGCAGCCAAGCCTCAGGTGAAACATGCCGTTATTCATGCACTGAGGATGGAGTTTATAATTAGGTAATTTTATAGTATGTGAGAGCTATGGATATAAATAAAGGCCTAAAACTGCTTTGCAGGGCAGCCCATAAAGGCACTTCATAAACAGCTCCCACTAACAATTACTTTGAAGGTTGAATATTTGAATGTTGGGATAGCAGTCTTGCATCTGCTGCTCACAGAAAGGGTGGCATCCCTTTGTGAGCAGGGGGAAGATCTTTTAAAGTTGGGAAAAAGCTCAGGAAAAGAGCAACCAAAATGATAGAGCAACTCCCTCTGGGGAAAGGTTGCAGTGTTTGGGATCTTTTAGTTTAGAGAAAAGGCAAGTGAGAAGTGACGTGACAGACGTTTAGAATAAGGTTACTAGATATTTTCAATGAATCAGGGGACACTTTTCAACTTCAATGGAGTTTGTATGGGGACTGATTTGTAAATCCCGGGACTGTCCCTGGGAAACAGGGACGTCTGGTAACCTTGTTGTTGTTTAGTCATTTAGTCAAGTCCGACTCTTCGTGACCCCATGGATCAGAGCATGTCAGGCACTCCTGTCTTCCACTGCCTCCCACAGTTTGGTCAAACTCATGTTAGTAGCTTCAAGAACACTGTCCAACCATCTCATCCTCTGTCGTCCCCTTCTCCTTGTGCCCTCCATCTTTCCCAACATCAGGGTCTTTTCCAGGGAGTCTTCTCTTCTCATGAGGTGGCCAAAGTATTGGAGCCTCAGCTTCAGGATCTGTCCTTCCAGTGAGCACTCAGGGCTGATTTCCTTAAGAATGGATAGGTTTGATCTTCTTGCAGTCCATGGGACTCTCAAGAGTCTCCTCCAGCACCATAATTCAAAAGCATCAATTCTTCGGCGATCAGCCTTCTTTATGGTCCAGCTCTCACTTCCATACATCACTACTGGGAAAACCGACATTTATAGTATGTATATATAGTAATCACGCTTAAGTAAGAGCAATGTAGAGAAGCTAGAAAAGGGGTGGAGGGAAATTAATTTGGATAAGATATAGATTGAAAGGAGAATAATATGGTTAAGCTGTATTGTGTTTCAGATATTTGGGGAAAAATAATAAAAATTGTGGGGGGGGGAGCAAATGTTCAAAAGGGCTAAAATGAGTGTGTGTGGTGAATAATGGGCAGTGGTTGCAACCCATCACATCTGGCTCCATGATACCTCGGAGCAATGTCCATTAGGCAGCCTGCCATTGGGAAATTCCTGGGGCGGCTGCAGGGCACACCAGGAGTTCCCACCAACCACTTTATGAATTTGGGCCAATCTGGCCAGATCTGGGGGATGGGGATCATGAGAGCCAACCAGAGTGCAGCAGTCTTTACTCTGGTCTTCTCCCACCCCATATAAAGCTACCTGCACTGCCCTCAGCACCACATTTGGCCAAGGAGCAGCAGAAGCAGCAGCACAGAAGACGAGTGATGAGTGACAAAGACGAGTGGCGAAGATGACGGGAGAGCAGTGAGCGAATCAAGGAAAGAAGAAACACAGAGCGCAGACAGAAGAGAGAGGAGGCAGGAGGCAGAGGCAGAAATCACAGGACAGAAAGCGGCAGTGGGAGGGGCTGTTGGGCAGCAGTGGAGCTTTCCCTGAAAGAGCTGAAGGCACATGGGCCATGTTAGCTCCCTTGTGTCTGGCACGCTGCTAGTGTAGGTGCCAGCCAAGGTGATTGCCCCCTCTTGCCCCTGCTCTGTTTAGAGTAAGATGCTCCCCAAACCAGATGTATGTAGGGAACTGCTGTGCACATAGTTATATATCAGAAGGTCGGCGGTTCAAAGCTTCGTGATGGGGTGAGCTCCTGTTGCTCTGTCCCACCTCCTGCCAACCTAGCAGTTTGAAAGCACACCAGTGCAAGGAGATAAATAGGTACCGCTGCAGCAGGAAGGTAAACGGCATTTCCGTGCGCTCTGGTTTCCGTCATGGTGTTCTGTTGTGCCAGAAGCAGTTTAGTCCTGCTGGCCACATGACCCGGAAAGCTGTCTGTGGACAAACGCTGGCTCCCTTGGCCTGAAAGCAAGATGAGCGCCGCAACCCCACTGGACTTAACCGTTCAAGGGTCTTTACCTTTTACCCTTACCTTACATTCTAATAACTATGCATTGATTGGGGTGGAACCATAGTGTGTGCTTATGTCTGATTGACTTCAGTGGGGATTAGCTGTCACTGACTTCTTCTGGATTAACCCCTATTTTCTTAGATCTGGGCCAGTGTATGAATCTCACTGCATATTATGATTCCCTCCAGATACTGCAGCGTAAACATTTCCTTTTTCCTCTTGAAATGATATTTCTTTCAACAGGAAGACAAATTAATTGCTTAATACAGATACTTTTTTTTTTTTCAGTATGCGTGCGTGCATTGCGCACACATGCTGAAGCCACCTTTTGAAAAGGCATTTATTATTTAATATTCCTCAAAAACCAGTTGCTAAAATGACACTTCTCTTGCTGGTCACATTCTCTCATTGTAAAGTACCTCTTTCACTTAAGGGTATAATGGAAACGATAATGACTACTGAGTTACATAAAAAGCAATCCACTAGCTAGGGCAAAAATAATTCCTTCTGTGAGATGATAGCACCGCAGGTTTTCTTACAGTGCTGACAGACCAGGGAAGGTGTAGCAGTAGCATTCAGACAGCAGAGAATGAGCTCCACAGGCAAAACATAAATGACACAGAGCATACCTGGTATTGATTTATTTTTTCTTTAGGGAGAGTGGGGCTTTCAACAGAGTAAAAACAACGCCATCGTCACATAAAAAGTCAGTGCTTGGGTTCTGCCTCTCTGTCACAGTCTGGTGTGATCAAGAGACAAATGTAATGAAGATACGTTTTCCATAACTCCAAGCAAATACAGTGGAACCTCTACCTGTGACCATAATCCATTCTGGAGGTCCGTCCTGAGGTCAAAATGGGTCGCTAGGAGAGGCGCCGTTGTGCACAGGCGCGGGTGGCGATACCACTTCTGCGCATGCACGGATGTTGATCGCCGCTCCTGTGCATGCACGGGCAGTGAAAAACCTGCCGGTTACTTCCAGGTTTGCTGCGGACGTTGGGCGAAATGGACGCAAGCGGAGGCGGACGTAAGAAGAGGTTTGACTGTACTAGGAGACACAGTGGAATTTGAAGCAGTCTCTGATGTGCATATCATATGCTGCAGTTGCGGTCTACTGTTTACAACTTGAGTGTGGGAACCCAGATGTTCACAGATAATATTTGTGTTTTTAGCATAGGAATGATTTGTGGGACCCTACGATTTGATTTGTTTGTCAGCATTTATAAAACAAGTTGGTTTGTGCAAAGCAGATTGCTGTTTAAGAGATGCAATGACTTATCACATGTTATTTACAATTAAGAAGAAGGAAATAAAGCTTTGAGACTTCAATCCCAAACCTTTTGCACATCCCAAAGCAATGGCATTAAATCTTTTGATGATGGTTGAAAAGAATTTTCTTTGCTTTGAAAATTATGATTAATTTATGGTTGGTTCAAACTCTGCATTGTTATTACTTTCTGATGTTCTCCCCCTTTCCCTTTTAACTTTTTTGAGCTCATGTGTTCTGATTACTCCAGGATTAGCCAATTCATTAAAATATCCCTGTATTGGCATTTACTAATCTCTCTCAGCATTTCTAAACCCTTGCATTTGGAATTAAACATGCATGAAGTCAAAGCTCTCTGTGGCACTAATTAGAATCATTAGTGTTTATTCAATTAGGTCTTTTTTGTGGTAATCATGGACAGGTATTGTTCTGGGGTTTTCATCACTGGAGCCTCTTTGCAGTAACTCAGACTGTGCAAATGTATAAAGAAATTCAAAACTGCTTTGTCCTTATTATGAAAGCAAGTGAATATTAATGCACCTTTAGATTCATCATCATCAGTTTTCCATTTGAGTGGTACCAGATTTAGGCCTCATGAACACCATGCATTTAAAGCATCACTTCAGACATTCATCGCTTCCCACAAAGAATTCTGGGAGCTGTAGTTTGTTAAGGGTGCTGGAAGTTGTTAGGAGACCACTATTCCCCTCCTAGAGCTACAATCCACAGCATGGTTTAACAGTCAATTCTTCTTTGTAGGTAACTCTAGGGATATTAACTTTGGGATAGGAATGTGGATCTGTGTCAACACTGTTTGACAGGACATCTGACTTTCTCAGAAAGTATTCTGAGCTCCAGATCGATGTGACCCACTTCAGACTGGTCCAGAGCTGTATTTTTTTTTTTTTTTTAAAGTTATTAAAGAATTTGTGGGGTTACAAAAGCACACGCATCGTCTCTATTTGCAGATCATAAAGTTCTTTCTACAGATCACTTCTATTTGACGTGTATACAAAATGAGGTTGGGGGAAAAGAGAGTTATGGGGAAAGAGTGGGGAGAGAGCAGGTGGGTAATGAACTTTTAGTCTTTTACATGGTATATGTGTGAGGTTTCTCTATCAGCCTCATGTGGGTAGGTTCTCTTTCTATTCATTTATAATCGTTCAGCCCGGACACTGAGATCCAGTGCCGAGGGCCTTCTGGCGGTTCCCTCATTGCAAGAAGTGAGGTTACAGGGAACTAGGCAGAGAGCCTTCCCGGTAGTGGCGCCCACCCTGTGGAACACCCTCCCTTCAGATGTGAAGGAAATAAGCAGCTATCCTATCCTTAAAAGACATCTGAAGGCAGCCCTGTTCAGGGAAGTTTTTAATATTTAATGCTGTACTGTTTTTAACACTTGATTGGGAGCCGCCCAGAGTGGCTGGGGAAACTCAGCTAGATGGGCGGGGTATAAATAATAAATTATTATTATTATTATTAGTAGTAGTAGTAGTAGTAGTTTTCATTGGCATTGGAAGAGGTTGGGGTGCCCAGGGCCTATAGCTGACTGCAGCGAGTTTTGTTTGCTTATATGAGAAGGGGGTTGTTGGGTCAAGTAAGCCATATTGATTCATACGCTCTTGGTAAGTTCTTCTTGTTGTCTTGTTGGGCTGTGTTTGTAACGAATGGGAGCCACACTGGGGTGAAGTCATCCTCTTTAATTTGTCCCTGTGTTAGTTTCAGTCTGTTGGTTAGCTATTCTAGTAAGGATGTTTCCCATACAATTTGGTACCAGTGGTCCATGTTCACACCTGAGCTGTGTTGACCTGCTCTGCACCAGCTTCAATTTGGTTCAGAATTTGGGATTTGTCTCAGCCATACTGAGAGGTAAAGGTAAAAAGGTAAAGGACCTCTGGATGGTTAAGTCTAGTCAAAGGCGACTATGGGGTTGCGGCGCTCATCTCGCTTTCAAGCTGAGGGAGCCAGCATTTGTCCACAGACAGATTTGCGGGTCATGTGGCCAGCAGGACTAAACCACTTCTGGCGTGATGGAACACCGTGATGGAAACCGGAGTGCACAGAAATGTCGTTTCCCTTCCCCCTGCAGCGATACCTATTTATCTACTCACACTGGCGTGCTTTTGAACTGCTAGGTTGGCAGGAGCTGGGACAGAGCAATGGGAGCTCACCCCATCATGGGGATTCAAACTGCTGACCTTCCGATCGGCAAGCCCAAAGGGCTCAGTGGTTTAGACCACGGCACCACCCGCTGAGAGGTACCAAATTATAGAAAAGAATTTTCCTGTTCTGTGTTCACTGTAGCACAAAGAATGATCTTGTTAAGGAAAGGCACTAAATGATAAAAATGTTTTCCTTCACAGAGTGGCAGGGAGAGTACTAAGGTAACCAAAATGAGCAGCCAGGTTAATGAGGGTGTTTCTTGTGAGCAGTCCTATTTTTTTCTAGAAAAAGAGGTGCTGGAGCTCACTATGAACACCCCCCTTGTTCTTTTATAACTGCAGTGGGGCCTACCTGAGAGGTACCAGAACTGAGTTCCAGTGAGTTCGGGCTGAAAAAAAGCCATGGTTCTCACTAGTATGGAATGTCAGCCCCTCTTCACCCACCCCCATGTCCATGAGAGCCTTTTTGTGCAGGAACCCACAACATTTTTATCAATATACAGTTGTACCTCGGGTTACATACGCTTCAGGTTACATACGCTTCAAGTTACCGACTCCGCTAACCCGGAAATAGTGCTTCAGGTTAAGAACTTTGCTTCAGGATGAGGACAGAAATCACACTCCGGCGGTGCAGCAGCAGCAGGAGGCCCCATTAGCTAAAGTGGTGCTTCAGGTTAAGAACAGTTTCAGGTTCAGTACGGACCTTCAGAACGAATTAAGTACTTAACCCGAGGTACCACTGTATGAGTAGAAGCATCTCATCTTTTACCAAAACAAAACAAAACCATGGCATATGAAACCTCCTTTGAGATATCACCCCAGCCTAATAATAACTTTCTAGGGTTTCTTTAGCTATTTCGCTGGAGCAAGAGCCTCCACATTCCCCCCAAATTTTGTTTCAGATGAAATCCAGTGGCAGGTCTTACTGTTTCTTTCATTTTAGCGAAAGTAAATGTCCGTGATCTTGAGCAAATCATTGAAGAAACAGAAGAGGACCAGAAAAGTTTGCTGCCTTCCTACTGCCATCTACACAACCTTTTCAGCCATGCTATGTGCTGTTAGGGATGTGTTCTTAAAAGAACCTTCACAGCTTTTCAGCACCTTGCAGAAGACTCTCCAGCATGGCTTAGGTGGTGAAGACAGGTGTAACTGAACATGGCATTATTCAAGACAAAGGCAAAAGTGATGTTTCTTGAACTGCAATTTGACAAAACACTGAGAAAATCTAGCAAAATGTTGGTGGGAAGAAGAGTCAGCTCAGCCTAGCTATGGTCCTTTTATTTCCAACTCACGCTTAAAACCTTCTCTCAGCAGTCATCACCACCCAGAGACACTTGCCCAACCTGGAAAAGCCACGGAACAGTTGTTACTGGGAAGCTTGGTTCACCAGGAACTCTGCACATGCTCCAAAATGCTCTGAGCAATTAATGCAGCACCATTGCAAGGAACTTGAGGAAGCCACAGTGTATCTTCTGCATAACAGTGGCCAGTGCCAGGAATTATCCTTGATTTTTAAATACAGAGTAATAAGCCAAGAGATCATTGCTTCATGGAATAGAATTATAGTCACCCCGTATTGGAGTGATACTGACAAGTTCATCTAGACATGTAATAATACTTCTCTCCCCCTTTTTTGTCTATGTTCATCTAAGCTTTTATTAATCTAATTCTGAACTGTGTTTAGTATTCCAAGCAGCAACAGAGAGATGATGTCTTTCATTTCATAAAAGCCCAAGATGAAAAAAGAAACGATACTGGAAGTGAAAGCTATATTATCATTTTCTATCATACAAAAAGCCCTTAACATATTTCAAAATAAACACGAATGGATTTAAAGCGCAGTCCCAGGGCACACATGACTTTGAATGTGCTTTGTTCCTGCATCTCCTTCAGTTTTGTTAATTGGAATTAAGCATTCTATTATGATAGTGCTGTACTTTGAAGTGGTTCCCCCCACCCCCAAATGTCATGGACTGAAAGTGCCTCCCAGATGGCCCAGGAAGTTATTGCGCACGAGAATCCTCTGGAGATGAAACAACAGGCTTCTGCAAGACAGAATGCCATTGAATTTCCCTGCATTTTGAAGCAGCACCAGAAATTGGGAGTTAATTGAGATCTCTTTTTTGAGAAAACAGCTTGAAAATATGAAAATATGGAGAGTGAGTGCTCAGCTACGTTAGTCAAGAAACAGCGTTCTGAATGCATAATAAACATGCAACACCAGACGGTGCCAGAGAGCAGAGAAAATTCTAAGTGATTTTCCATAGTGGTTTTTTCCCACTGTGGGTAGATCCACCCCCAATCTGGTATAGCGGTTACAGGGGCTAGGACCTGGGAGACCTTGGCCATGAAGTTCACTTGGGCCAGTCACTTCCATTCAGACTAACCCAACCTAAATTGGGAGGGGAGAACTGTGTATACCACCTCAAACGCCTTGGCGACTAAGGCGAGATACAAATGCAATGAATAAATATAAAGGGAATGATCCAATAAGGGTGATCTATGCAAAGATCTCATGGCACATGAGGATGTAAGTCTGCCAGCCCAATGCTCAATGAGCTGGATGGATGCATTTGTTGATTCATGCAGAAAAGGGCACACATCATCTTCCAGAGTTGCAAGTTGCTTGCTCTTGCGGTCCTTCCATGAGTCAGCTCCTGGACTAGACAGACCTGTGGTTTGATCCTGATCTTAGGAGTTATTACATGATCTTTGCCTGTTTTTGTATACAAGTCGGAGGAGCGCCTGTCAAAACAACCCTCATTGCACTATTTAATGCTACATCCCCTTAGATTTCTTTGTATGTCTGCTGTCTTGCTAAGAACCATTTTTTTATATATAAACTGCTGTAAAATCTACAGGGTGTGTGTAATATGCCGTGTTTCATATTTATATTTAAATTTTAACGGCTTTTTTGTACCAATACACATCGTATTAGAGGGAGTCACTGGAATGAACGGCTTTCTAAAAATGATGTGCAGCAGCTTGCTGCCTTCTGCAGCCCTCTTTGGGGTGATGAAATCAGCCGTAAATGTGCATGAACAAAATAAAATTGATAAATACATTGTAGAAGCTGAAGTAATAACAGTCAGTGGTACACAGAGGCACAACGCAACTGGTTCAGTGTGAATCCTGCCCCTGCCTCCAACCCTCTGTCCAGTGTTGGACTGTATTGGGGAAGGCAATATTGACTCCATGTCCTGCTTTGAGGACTGCTAGCAGTATCTGGCCAATCACGTCTGAACACAGAATACTGGGCTAACTTGCTTTCTCTCTGCACTGTTCCCACCAAAGCAGATGCAGGGAAGTCTTCACCTGATGACTTCATTCCCCATGCCACAACAAGGCCTTGGCTTCTGCTTCTGAATTGCATATAATCTGGCTTGAGAAGAAATACAACAAAGAGGATTATTTCTGTAAAGGCTTTAGGATGCACATGGATTGTGGCTAACATTAACCACTACATTCATGCCATACATTTAAAGCACCATAATGCCCCTTTAAACAGTCACAGCTTCCCCCAATGAATTCTGGGAGCTGTAGTTCATTAAGGGTGCTGAGATTTGTTGTTGTTGTTTAGTCATTTAGTCAAGTCTGACTCTTCGTGACCGCATGGATCAGAGCATGTCAGGCACTCCTGTCTTCCACTGCCTCCCACAGTTTGGTCAAACTCATGTTAGTAGCTTCAAGAACACTGTCCAACCATCTCATCCTCTCTCGTCCCCTTCTCCTTGTGCGCTCCATCTTTCCCAACATCAGGGTCTTTTCCAGGGAGTCTTCTCTTCTCATGAGGTGGCCAAAGTATTGGAGCCTCAGCTTCAGGATCTGTCCTTCCAGTGAGCACTCAGGGCTGATTTCCTTAAGAATGGATAGGTTTGATCTTCTTGCAGTCCATGGGACTCTCAAGAGTCTCCTCCAGCACCATAATTCAAAAGTTGTTAGAGGACCCTTATTCCCCTCACATAGCTACAATTCTCAGTGTGGTTTAACCAGTGCTTTTTTGGGGGGGGACAGGGGTACGCATACGCCTTAAACATTTGTGACCCACTCTTTGTAAATACCGTTTGGCTCCTCCATGATAATATGACAGCAACAATTGCAGATAACAATGGCTCTCAAAGTGAACCATTCACAGTGGGATCAGGTGTTAAACAGGGTTGTGTTATTGCCCCAACTCTATTCATTATTTCCATTGCCATGATCCTACACTTTCTCGAAGGGAAACTCCCCACTGGAGTAGAAATCATATATCGAACAGATGGAAAGCTCTTCAATCTGAGCAGGCTGAAAGCAAAGTGTAAGCTTACCGTAACTTCCGTCGTAGAGCTTCAGTATGCTGATGACAACATATATCCTTGCAGAAGCTTACGAAAAGCTTGGCCTATCACTCAACATCCGAAAAACCAAAGTGCTGCCCCAACAAGTACAAAATAACACCTCTGCAGCGCCACAAATCCAACTCAATGGTGTAACTGCCTCCTACCTAGGCAGTTATCTTTCCCCATGCCGAAATCCAACATCGCCTGAGCTCTGCAAGTGGGGCTTTCTCCAGATTAAAGTGCAGAGTGTTTGACATTCACAGGGAAACCAAGTTGCTTGTTTACAAAGCTATTATACTACCAACCTTACTGTATGCTTATGAAACATGGACCACTTATATACGCCATCTCCAACTCCACAAAAGATTCCATCAACAGTGTCTCTGAAAATTTTTACACATCACTTGGGAAGACAGGCAAACTAATATCAGTGTACTGGAAGAAGCAAAGATACCAGTGGTGAAGCAATGATTCTTCAACATCAACTTCATTGGACTGGTCATGTTGTGCGCATGCCTGGTGATTGTCTTCCAAAGCAGCTGCACTATTCTGAACTTAAAAAGTGATCGCCAAAGAAGAAGAAACTTTTGTGAAACTTTGTACTTTTGTCCATTTACTGTATTTATTTTTCCCAATTTGAACTACAAAATGGTGATTTTCTTGAGTCAAAATGAGAGTACCCCTAAACATTTTATTTATTTTTTTAGAAAAAAGGGACTGGGCTTAACAATCAATCCTTCTTTACAGGGAATTCAGCTCTGTGAGGGGGGTTCCTCTGTGATGGGAATAGAGGTCTCCTCGAGACCATCAGCATCATTAACAAACTACAGCTCCCAGAATTCTTTGAGAACAGTCATGATTGCTTTAAGTGGTATCATGTTTCTTTAAATCTGGGGTTTGAATGTGGCCATTGTGTGAAGCTGGTGGGAGTATTCTGGATCTGCAATGAACAGTAATTTGAACACATCCTTAGGATCCATGCACACCATACATTTAAAGCACATCTATTCCCCCTCCCCCATCAAAAGCTAAAACGAAAAAAAAGAATTTTTTTTTTGGAAGCTGTAGTATGCCTCTCACAGAGCTACAAATCCCAGAAACCTTAACAAATTACAGTTCCCAGGATTAATTTTTGGAGGGCTGTTTCAGATGTATGAACTAATTTCAGTTCAGCTGCTTTGCAAGTTTGAGGAGATATTATTTTACCTTAGAAGCCTATTTTTGTGCTCAGATTCCCTAGATAAATGCAGCGTCTGGAAGTGACTATAAAACAAAACACCCTGTAAACCTGTGCATTTGTCTGTTTTTGTTTTGTTTTGTTTTTTTAAGGCACTGGGTAAGACTTGAAAAGACATTACAGAGATGGCTTTCCTTTTTCCTTTTCTCTTTTGTAAAGGTTCCGGGGCCAAGTTGGCTTAATTATAATTTGATGGATAATTCCCAATACATTTTAAATACTTTTTCTTTGGGGTAAGGGGAATTGTTCAACAGTTTAATAGACATGAAGTTGGAGATAGAGCATCTCTAGAAACAGTGTGCTAAAAGAAGATGCAACTTATTTAACTTATGCTTATTTAACTATTGAACAAGAACATTGGGAATTATTCATCGCATTATAATTGCACCTAATTGGCTTTGCTTGGTGCATTTTCAGCTTACAGTGTAGCCTTCTTTCTCCTGTTCATTCTAATGCTATCCTCACAACAAACTTGTGAGGTAGGAGAGACTAAGACCTAGTGAGCTTCACAGCTCAGCAGGATGACTTCACTTGTCCAGTTCCAACATACTACCTGCTCATTTCTCCATCGTTATGATCAAATAGATTATAAATCATATGGCATCCCGGAGCAAAATATTGTATTTTATATAATAAATGATCAGCTATGGGCTTTCACCAGAAATCATCTATGAAGATGCCATGGAAGGCTGGATGATCATGGTGATTAAGGCACTGCCTCATCTAGCTATTAGTTTCCTTAGTCTCAATGTTTGCCTTTGTAGAACACATCAAAGAGGAGGAGGGGAACAAGCCAAGAATTAGTTGGCTCTACCTGTCATTGGATGGGACGCGGGTGGCGCTGTGGGTTAAACTACAGAGCCTAGGACTTGCTGATCAGAAGGTCGGCGGTTTGAATCCCCGCAACAGGGTAAACTCCCGTGGCTCGGTCCCTGCTCCTGCCAACCTAGCAGTTCGAAAGTACGTCAAAGTGCAAGTAGATAAATAAGTACCACTCCAGTGGAAAGGTAAACGGCTGTGGTGGGAAGGTAAACGGCATTTCCATACGCTGCTCTGGTTCGCCAGAAGTGGCTTAGTCATGCTGGCCACATGACCCGGAAGCTGTACGCCGTCTTCCTCAGCCAATAAAGCGAGATGAGCACCGCAACCCCAGAGTCAGTCATGACTGGACCTAATGGTCAGGGGTCCCTTTACCTTTTACCTGTCATTGGACTAGTGTCTGCCAGTCTTTTCTTCTGGCTACACCTTCTGCTGGTCTCCCTGGATTCCAGTGAACAGCAGCCTCCACAGATAGTTGCTGAACAATGTTCGAGCCTAAAAAATGAATTAGGGTAAATGTGAACAGGGTTAGTTTTGATAATTATTGGGAAGAACCGGTCATTGATTGATTCAGAAGGAGCTTCTGAAATCATATAACAGGTCAGTTTAGATTGCTCCAAGAACCAAAGTGTTTAAGCATGTATTTGACAGGGAGAACTGAGATGTGTTCTGCCTGCCACAAATGAATTATTGTTCCTTTAGGGTTACAAATAGTGTGTGTGTGTGTGTGTGTGTGTGTGTGAGAGAGAGAGAGAGAGAGAGAGAGAGAGATGGAGAGCCAAAGAATCATGAAAGACCTAGACCACAAATCTGCCTACCTCACTGTGTTTCAGTGAATTCCTAACCTTGTTCCCAACTTCTCATTATGCATAACAAAGTAACAGCATTAAGAGATGCTCAAGTTTCGAGTGAAGAGCTCTTCTTTTCCGCTGTCAACAAACTAACAGCAGGGTTTCCAAACAGCATTCAAGCAAAGCAGTGAAAAGGGAAGAAATGTAACTTCATTCAATCTCTACTGAGTAGGACAGCATTGCAGACCCTGCCCTGCACCCACCATACTGCAAACCTGCTCCAACTCCAGGGATGTCCACATGCTTGCATAGCTATCTGAACGGATGGATCACACAGATAAGCAGCTGTTTCTACATAGCTTCTATATGATGAGGACTCCTGCACAATCGGGAACCCTGATCACATGGAAACCGACATGCATGCAACTACTCACAAGTAGGTTTTGTGAGGTCAGATGTCTGTGCCAATCATGTGATAATCACATGATGTGCCCGTCATGCAATTCATACACGCAGGGGACTTTGCTCTGCTTTGAATAATTTTCCTTAGGAAAACATTTAAATAGTATGTGGTGGGTCTAGCATCAACCATCTCAGCATGGAAGAAGATGGGGACCAAACTAGAATTATTTGGCTCCAGCTGTCATTGCCTCCACCCACTGTTTGGGTCCTCCACATTATGCCCTCCATTCCCAATGGGAACCAGCCACCACTGGTTTAGTTGACACTGGATTTGTTTCCCTTAATCACTTAAGTTTTAGACTGACAATATAGTGCACGAAGCCTAGGAGAAAGGATTTCATACATATGGGATGGTATTGTCAGGGAAAGAAATGAAAAGCACAGTGGTGATAGGAGTACAAGAAAGCTGAAGAATAAATTAACGCAATGGTGCAACCTTGAGCACATCAAGGGCCCACGTTTATAACCTGATAGAAGCTGGAGAGCCGGGCCTGATTTGCATAGGCATTTGCATTTCTTCAGTGAGATCAGCTTCTTTAATTACTGTTACGTTGCTCCAGGCTAGATCTCCATTCCTATTATAGTATGAAAAAAGTGTCATAATGCATCTTCCTGTTTAAGCTCTGGAGAACTCTGGAGTATAATAAAATGGGAGAGTAATTTATGTACTAATGTACAGCAGATTCTATGCAATGTGTCAGTTCAGAAATCTTTTGTCTGAACACAAAATTAAAGTTGGTCTGGCAATTAACAACCCTTTCAGAATTTGACTACCAAGACCAAAGTTGTGGGACATTTTCATCCTCTGTGGTGCAACACATCATCAGCCCAGCACTCAGTTTTGGTAAGGGTAGTCACCACTTAAAGGTAAAGGTAAAGGTACCCCTGACCATTAGGTCCAGTCACAGAAGACTCTGGGGTTGCGGCGCACATCTCACTCTATAGGCCAAGGGAGCCGGCGCGTGTCCGCAGACAGCTTCCAGGTCATGTGGCCAGCATGACTAAGCCGCTTCTGGTGAACCAGAACAGCGCACAGAAACACTGTTTACCTTCCCACCAGAGCAGTACCTATTTATCTACTTGTACTTTGATGTGCTTTTGAACTTCTAGGTAGGCAGGAGCTGGGACCGAACAACGGGAGCTCACCCTGTCGTGGGGATTCGAACCACCAACTTTCAGATCGGCAAGTCCTAGGCTCTGCCTGCAGGTACCATTTTGGTGCATGCACATTTTACTATGTAATAGAAGGTCACATCCAATAAAAATCGTTTGTAGGCTGGGACTAGGCTGTAAAGGACCCATGTAGCCACTCCTTCTAAAACCAAATAACCACAAATAAGGGTCAATAAAGAGGTGAGCACAAAGTAATCTGTAAATACAAAATTGCCAAACCTACTTAGTCTCTGTCTCCACCAAAAAGGAAAGCAGTGGCCAACCTGGTAATAACAGAATAAATGTTGCAAGGAGGGAGCTGCAGCCCAAGATAGGAAAAGAGGTGCTAAGGGAACACCTAGTTATTTTAAATGAATTCAGATCTCTTTGGCCTGATGAGCTGCCCCCAAGGGTAATAAAGCAGTTGGTAGATGTAATCTGAGAGTCTCTTCTATAATCTTTGAGAATTATTGGTGAACAGGTAAGCTTTCTGAGAACTGGAGGTGGACAGATGTTGTCCCCATCTTCTTGTTTTCCCCAGTTCTTTGTACTTCTTCAAACACTGGGGATCTCTGCAAGCTTGCTAATACCTTTCTATGGCATGGGGATTCTGCTGTTTCAGCTACAGAAGGATCCATATTTAGAGAACAAGCTTGCTATTAGCACCCAGAATGATACTTTCCACTGCACCAAAGAGAGAAAGTATCTTCTTAGAGTACAGCAAAAGAGCACTTCTTTCTTTCTTTTAATGATGATGAGTAATGTCGTCTATCACCCTTACGATGGGGAATCTAAACATGAAGAAATCAAAATGCTCAAAAGGTAAAGTGACAGGCTGTGGCGCATTCTGAAGGATACACTATCTGTCAGAGTGCAATGAACATACTTTGTGTTCGACTGCAGTTGTTATAAGATGCTTAACCGTGTGTGCATTTATGTTCATTGCCAATGCAGTCGACATTCCAAATCCAGTCCTTGTTATACGTATGGAAGGGTGCTTGAACTTCAAATAAGAGAGCTTGTTTATGCCACAATTTAGCACAATTGCTAACAAGGCTTACAGGCTTCGGTGGGGGGTTGGAAGAGAACGTTGTCCCCTTAAGAAAGGTAGAGACACTTAAAAGGGCAGAGTGTCATTTCCTTCTTTGTTAACTGCCAGATCTGCAAAGTGTTTTGCATGGACAGGCGGAGTCCCCCAAACCCTGGGCGGCCCCTATGTGGAATAACGACTCAAGACAATGTGCTATGGGATTAAAATTGGCCACAACTTTATTATGTTTCAGATGTGGGTAGACCTTGGCTCAGGCCTAGGGCGTTTATCCCTCCCAGTTCCCCGCCGGGGATCTGGGGAACATCAGGGTTATCCAGTGGGGCGGGGATGGGCTGGCTCTGGGGAACTTATGTTCAAGCAGAGAGAGCTTGCCCCCGTTACACCACCGTCACAGGGGAGAGCAATGACAACCTCTAGGAGTACGGCCAAAGCCTCCCCTCAAACAACCCCTTTAATGGGGAACCCTGGTATCGCCACCGCAAAGAGGAGGTGGGTGTGGGTCACCGCTGCATGCCCCCCCCCCCATTCAGGGAAGATAGATTAAAGGATTCCACCCAAGGCCTGATACCGCCAAAGTTATGACATTTTGCTAAGGGAAAGGCAAACCTGCCAATGCCGGAGAATTCCTTTCCAGCCCTTCAACAGCAACATTGACGTAGCAGCGCCCACGTACCTGTGAAGAAAAGGTTAACCTGACAAAGAAGTCTTAACTGAGGGTGGGTAGGGTGGGAGAAGCTCTGGAGCCAACTGACGATTCCCAGGTAAGATCCTCCCCCTATTGTGTGGGCAGGTAGTCCCTCCCCCTACCTGGCCTGATCACCTTGGCAACGCCTCCCCAGGCAGGACTGGGCAACTGGCTGAGGTAGGCGGAGACCTCCAGGTCTCCCACCTGGGGAAGGCGAAGCCAAGCCTGTGCTAATGGTGCCGCATAGGGTCCAGGGGGCTGCGCACAACCATGCAAAGAGCGCCCCCCATTTAATGTGGGGAGCGGTCATTTAACCATTGCTCCTTTATGAAGTAAACAGACTGCCCTTGCCCCACAATGTCTGCTCTCCCCCCCCACATCCGATTTAAGGCCTATTCGTTAACACCTTTCAGTTCTCTGATGCTCTGAAGCCCAACTTTCTGAGAAGATTAAGGGAACAGCATTTTTGTGCCAGTCTGAAGCTAAAAATAAGTCTCAATTTTCTGAAACAAACAACTTGAATAAGGTTGGGTAGTTAAAAAGGGAAGGGGGGATGTTTGCGCTGTGGTGCTTTGAGAAGGAAAATAATATTGCTTAAAACATAGAAAGCTCCAAAGTTGTTTATTATTCACAAGCTTTAATAACTTTGAAATAAGTCTGCTGCATAACCGTCTATCCGTCAGTCATTTCTCTCATTTCAGTTCCATTTCCACTCAGCATCCCTCATCATATCCCACTACCATTCAGCCAGCACATTTCATTATCATCTCATAGGGATGGGCGAGGACTTTGTTTAGTTCATTTTTTAATGCAAATGTCCCTTCTTTGCACTTCCTGAAGAATGAAACAAACCCAAAAACAGCTCTCCTTTGAAAGCTATGGTTCTCTGAATTTTGCGATGCAGTTTTCCAAACCCAAAGTGTGGACCAAAATGGATATGTGAACAAAAATTATGTACAAAATTAAGGGAAATTCCTTGCAAAAAGGCAGACATAGACAAAGATGCATTAGGAGAATTATAAAAGAAAATGCATGTGAATTTTCATGTGTTTTTGGTTTGTTTGTTTTTATGTTGAATTCGCAACTTGATGAGGGAATGGGATGAACTGAATTAAATGCTGGCAGAAAGGGGGGTGGGGAGGAAAACAGAGATATATTAAAACTGAAAGAGTCATCCACCCTTCTCTTTCTATTCAGGCTTCCTCCACAGAAAGCTGAATAGATTCCCTATGCATAGCCCTGACATCTTGCTTCAAATGTAAAAAAAATATGATATATATACAGGTAAGGCTTCTGACTAGGTTCTGAGTAGCAAAGAGAGTAGCTAAAGGAAGTGCAAGTTGTTTTGCAAATAAACCAGTTGTGTAATAATAATAATACACATGTGGTATACAAATAAGTTAGGATCAGGAGAACACTTTGTACCCATGGAGTACAGTGTTTCCAAAATGAATCCATGCAAAATGCAATCCCAGTGTTACAGCATTATTGGAGCATAATCTGAGCATGGCGTGTTTGTAATGTTTCCCGCAATGAGAGTGGCAATTCTCTGCACTCCTTGCCCCTGGTACAAAGCCGCAGCAGTGTACCAAGCATAAGAGAGGGGGCGATAGAGAGAGCCATCATGTACAGTGGTATCTCAGGTTAAGTACTTAATTTGTTCCGGAGGTCCGTACTTAACCTGAAGCTGTTCTTAACCTGAAGCACCACTTTAGCGCCGCCGGAGCACGATTTCTGTTCTCATCCTGAAGCAAAGTTCTTAACCTGAAGCACTATTTCTGGGTTAGCAGAGTCTGTAACCTGAAGCGTATGTAACCTGAGGTACCACTGTACTTCCTTGCCACTCCCAGGGCAGCAGAAAAGGTGTGTGGGGACTTGAAAGGCAGGTAGCAGGAATGAGCAAATCTTTTAATTTCATTTTCTCTCAGTTGCTCATTTTTCCAAGTCTCCACATTTCCACATCAGTCTGTGTTTTTCTTTTTTCTTTTTCCAAAAAAGGTACTTGTGAAAATTCAGCAACATTTTGGAGCTGATTTCAGCATACATGCACACATTTTGCATGTTTATTTTTGGCAAAGCCATTTCCCCTAATATATGTATCTTCATGCTCACTTCCCCCTAGTGAATGCACTGTAGTACACTTTATTTGCCTGGAAAATTGCATTGCAAAATATTCTTCTTGAAAATATTCTTTTGAAAGTGTGAATTAGATAAATAATAATAATAATAATAATAATAATAATAATAATAATAATAGCCTGCCTTTTTCCTTCACAAGATTCAAGGTGAACAGGATAAAAATAAAAAGATCTTAAAACATAGTACGTACTGCCTTAAAGGACATCTTTGGGAGAAGAAAAGGCTAAGGAGTAAATCCTACACAAATTTGGAGTGGGGTCCCTAAGACAGTTGGATGGCATCTTGTACCTCCTTCTGGCACCTCCTGCAGCCAAACTGGGGCCAAACGTCTCACTCTGATTTCCTTTCAACCACATCAGCAAAGCTGAGAGGGGGTCTTGTTGTCTGGGCAGCTCAGAACCTCCACACACACTGCCCAGGCTTGTGCCCCAGGTAGGTCACTTCAGTGCTGCTAATGCAGCAAATGATGATGATGACGATGATGCAAGAAGCAGAAGTTATGAGTTACCGGTCTCTGCAGCCACAGTGAAGGAATGGACCTAGTCCGGGAACAGCACCAGAGTGTGTTCTTGGAGTTGGTGACCTCTTGCTCCAAGATAAGAGTAGGAACAGGAATATCCTTTTATGGTCAGAAGTACAGGAAGGAATACCCTTTTATGGTTAAGAATACCAGAGCAGGAACATATGTGATGTCAACCTGCGTGTATAGCGTGACATGGTTGGATTCCTGGGGAAGGAGGGAGAGGGTGCCTGGAGGATATATATACTGCATGAAATTTCTCATTTCTTTGGACTTGCTGTGGACTGACCATGCAAGTGCCTTTCTGCTGTTCTGGAGAGCAGAAATAAAGAACTCTTTCTCTGAACCAACCCTCGGTGTCATTTGACTTCCTTCCTCCTGTCCAGGAGCAACGCAGACCCAATCGGTGAACTCCAATAAGGCTACAACAGCAGGTGCTGTGATTCTCCAGCAGTTTGACTTCACCCTTGGAGGCACACTCCACTGTCTCTTGGGACAGACAGTTGCAACAACAACTGCTCCTCAGTGTGCTGTGGAAGTCTTTGTATCCAAATGGATCTGTCTCCAAAGTTTTTACACTTGCTGCTCAGCCTTTTAGAGTGTCACGTTGAGTGTCAATATTTCCTTTTGGTCTGCATGGATTGCGTAGCAAGTGAACTTGATGTGCCAATCACACAAATGGCGAAGCATGTCATAGATTCGGTTTTACCAGAGTGCCTCTAAGCAAATGGGCACAGCCACCTTGAAATGTGACATACTTCTTTAAAGGAATGTTCTTTCTCCACCTCATGCCCTGATATTTGAAATCCTATTTATTTAAGATAGCCATCAGGAATGGTACTGTTCCCTGCAGCCATCGTTTCGTTCCTTACCTAAATACGTTCACAAAATATTCAGAGTTGTTTTGCAAAGGAATATCTGATTTAATACAATGTGTGACATCTCCAAATAGTAGTGGCCAAGGCAACAGATGGTGGGTTCTCTCTCTCCCCCCCTCTCTCTCTCTCTCTCTCTCACACACACACACACACATTTTCACTTTCATTGTTTCCAGTACTAAACCAGACTGAAAATGGCATTGTTTGGGGGCCATGTGTCTGTGTGTTTGTTAACAAGGGAGTTTAGGATGTTATGAATCCACACCTTCTCCTGACACAACCTGAAATGTCCCCCTCCCAAATGCTGGCAGAATACCGCTGGCAGAACACCTATGCCTGCAGAGATTTCCATCGGTGTACTGATGGGCTTCCAATGCAATGTGGGCTATCGGGCCAAGGGCCCTCCCTTTCCGATTGTTGAGAAGCATAAGAACTGCTTCCAGAAGCCCCTCAGCTGGCTTTTGGCTGACTCAAGGATTTCTCTGTTACTGTGTGAGAAAATATATTAAAAAATACATGTTTAAATAGGTAGTTAAATGTGAGGTTTTTTTGAGGGTGCAGATAATTTTTTTAAAAAATTGCAGAATAATGAAGAAATGGGATGACTCAGCTTATGGGTAAAGGCATGCAAAAATACCACTGACTGGAAATGGCTTGATTGACACATCCTTAAAAGGTAAAGGGGCCATTAGGTCCAGTCGTGGACGACTCTGGGGTTGCGGCGCTCATCTCACTTTATTGGCAGATGGAGCCAGCGTACAGCTTCCGGGTCATGTGGACAGCATGACTAAGCCGCTTCTGGAGAACCAGAGCAGCGCATGGAAATGACGTTTACCTTCCCACCAGAGCGGTACCTATTTATCTACTTGCACTTTGACGTGCTTTCAAACTGCTAGGTTGGCAGGAGCTGGGACTGAGCAACGGGAGCTCACCCCGTTATGGGGATTCGAACTGCCAACCTTCTGATCATCAAGTCCTAGGCTCTGTGGTTTAAGCCACAGCGCCACCTGCATCCTTACTAGGCAGTAATGAATAGGGCAGTTAGTTTGATCCAACATAGGTGCAATTGCTTTACCTCAGGGGTAGCCAACTTCAGTCTGGCTGAGGCTGATGGAAATTGTAGTCCACAACTGAAAGGTGCTATCTTGCAGCCCTTCTTTGAGCTCAACGCTTCACAAGCAGATAAGAGTACTACCACACCCAGGTGCTACTTTTGGGCTTCTGAAAGGTATCTGGTTGGTCACTGTGAGAATATGATGCTGAATTACATGGAGCATTGATCTGCTCCATCAGGCTTTTCTTCTGTTCGTAAGAGCTTTTATTCAGCAATGAAATCAAGTTTTCAGAAGACTTGTAAAGTCTTGCAGGAAACCTGAGTGCAGTATAGTAGAAAGGCCTTCTGAAAGTTTTGATATTTGTTATTTTTGTTTGGAAACCATGACTAGTTCCACTTTGTGGAGCCGTTTATTCAGGTTAAAAACATCCATGTGAATTCTTCTTCCTTTGGTTGGAGAGAGAGAGAGAGGGAACTCAAATGAACTTTTAATGAATATGATGTGTAGAAATGGTGGCCTGAATTATAAAGGGAATTAAAGAAAAAAATCAAGGTTCACTTCAGTAGGATGAGACAACCAAAGTCATAATGATCAGGGTCTGCTTAAATGGCTCTGTTGAAACAGCAGCTGACCTAAGCTCTCCCCTCGAGGCTTGAAAAAGATCAGTTTAACTCAAACATGCACACATGTCATTTTTCATGTCAAGCTTCCCTGTCTTTCATGACTCGAGCTTTGAATTTCCCTTTCTAATAAAGCCACTTGGTTTCACAGTTCTCTCTTCTGCTGATTGACTTTTAGGAATCCAAACTCCCAATTATCGGGAAATAACACATGCCTCCCACATGCACCGTAGACCAATTAGCATAGCCCTCGTCCCACTGATTTTATAGATCAGCCAGAAGGACAAAGTATTGGTAATCTGGCTAAAAGCTTTCTCCCTTGAGGCTTCTGCCTAATTGGTTCAGGCAGTCGAATTCCCTTCTTGGGAAAGATGTCTGTCATCACAGCATCTCAGCAGCCTTGGTTTGCATTGCTTGTGTGATCTCAAACCAAAACTGTTATCCCTTTTAAAAGGCACCACAATTTCGTTTATCTAAATGGCCCAAAGGGATGTCAAAAGACACACAGCTGCTTAAGAGCATGGATAAATTAGGGACCCTTAAAAGGCTAAATTGATGTGACCTTCTCCATGCCTTTTGGTTCAACACATGCATTGTCCATACATTGTATGGAGAGGTGTTTGCATGGCAAAAGCTTTCAAGTGAAAAAGCCATCTCAAAAAATAAAATTAAAAAGGTAGCTTTCAGACATTTTCTTTGATTTGGTACCTGCTGATTACAATCCAACCAAATGGATGTCTGCTGGAATCAATGGGCTTATAAATAAAGCACTTACCTCTGCTTTCAATTATAACCAACAGTTTAATTTTTCACATGGGAACTGTTTCACAAGAAAATGAGAAAAATTGGTATTGAATAGAAATGGTGGAGTGATGATGATGAAAAAAGCAGTCCACTCTTTTGGAGATGTTTCAAGTATAATCTAAAGTGAGGGTGAAAATGGGAGGGAATATGTTTGCCCACTCATTGATCTAAGCACCATTTGTGTCCCTCTGTAATGTCTCTGTTTGGCATCAGTGATGTCTTTGTCTACCCAAATCTAATGGCAGATAGAAACAGCTCCCATTTTTCTGAGGGCAATTCAGAATCAATTAATAGAACTGTAAGAATGGGGGTTACAATTCTACGAAAAGAAGAAGCACTACTTCACAGACTGAATGAGGTTTTTTTCTTCCTGCAAAGCACAGGTGAAGGCCAAGGACATCCAGGGCACAGATGTTAATGTTCTCTGCAGGCCTCAAGTAGATAGTTACAGTGCAATCTCAACCGTGTCTACTAAAAAAAAGCTCTTTTGAACTTAGTGGAGATTGTTGCGTGTCGAGGTCCCCAGGGCCACCCCAATAACTCACACATCACACAGAATTTTTTGTTTAATATTTTTGGCATAATTTTGGCCACAACTTTATTGAAATACAAATTTGTGAGTGGTTGCTTAGGCATTGGTTGCGACTATCTGCCCCCACCATGGGGGACAGACTGACATTCCGCACGATGCGAAAGTCAGAATAGGGGAATACACTTAGGGGTTACGCGGCGCAGGGAACCTGCCCTTACCCCAAATGCAACCAGGAGCTCATTGATAGGGCCCGAGCCCCCTTGACAGAGCGGACAAGCAATAGTTAGCCCCCAATTCCTTTAACAGAATCCCTTGCAGCAGCAGCATTAGAGGGGCAGGCACTCAACCTACCAAGGGCAGGCACTCAACCACTTCCCCTCAGCCAACCAAACCATAAACCAATGCCTAACCACCACTGAGCACTCAAGCTCGCCGCCAACCACTCACAACTGCAGCCCCACCTTCAAACCCACACAACAGAATTTAACCATGTGTCATTTCCCAATGGGGAAAGATGCACACCATCGTCCCTGAAAAGGACGGCCGCCTTGAAGGTGATATCGGGGTGCGCAATCACAGAACCACCATGAGCAATGACTGTTTTCATTGCCACCTTATTAACACGCTTTCTGGCTCCATCAGTGGCGGCTGGACAGCGACTGCCAATTCAGCCAGGTCCTTTTGAACTGTAAAACGTAAAGAACAACAGTCCATGGTAAGCAGATCATTTCCCCCTAACTGCAGCACGATAGCTGTAGGGGGCCCCTCCAACCTCACATGCTTCCGAACAAGGGGAAGCAATTCGGCCCACAGCATTCCACACCTGGACAGCCAAGACACTTGCACGTGTTGAGGAAAGCCAAGATTGAGTCCAAGTCCAGACTCCCTTGCTCTGATACCGGCCCAGTAGACAATGCTGTGGCCCACAATGCGAACAGCAGCCACACCTAAGAGAAGACAAGCAAATATAAGTATGGGTGATCAACGATGTCTATGCACATATCCACAAAATGCATTGGACTTGCCTCACAATTTTACTAGGTGAACAAGTTCATGTTCTCCCACCATTCAAAGCATTCCCTCCATTTTACTCAAAAGTCGAGGACCCCATTAAGGTAAGAAGCACAGTGAGCAATCAAGTTTCTAAATTCTAGTTATTTCATGTATTTTGCAGGTAAAATGGATGACTTTTCTTTTATCAATATGTTGCTCTTGTTATGAAAGTATCAACAGTTAGAAGATGTTTCACCCAGATGTTTTACGATTATCTCACTTTGCTGCTTCCTTTCTAGAACCATCATTCATGGATGAGAAGGAAGACAAATGTTGTCCCTGACTGAGTTTGGGGGAAGAATCATAGCTCACTGCTGGGACTTATGCTATCTATCCCAAAAGTCAATCCCTGGTATTTCCATGCAGGACCTAAGAAGAAGTCCTCTTTGAAGCCACCAGGTGTGGGAAACTGTTGTAGAATTACAACTCCAAGCATGCCTGGTCAATGGCCATGCTTTCTGAGGCTGATGGGAGTTGTAATCTAGTTTCTCACACCTGATGTAGACAGTAGTACTGAACCACATGGACCAATAATCTAACTGGCATACAGCAGTTTCCTCTTTATCTCTCCTTTCTTCCCAGACTGTGTCTATTGGAACAGGGTAACTGTTTCCTTTAGCGAGCGGTGCTGTTTGAGTTGTTTACCACACAGTTCAAAACCATTTGCTATTTTGTCTGCCTTCAGTCATCTGCAACACTTTCATTTACGATAGTCAATATCAGAAATGTGCAAGTCTATGTTAAGCTGGACAAGAAGGGCTACATTTTTCATTTCATTGCAATATCTATTTTTTAAGGTTTGGAGTGTGTGACATGCTGCAGATTTCATAGCAGACAAAGCAATCTCCATTTTATTTTAATTCATTTTTTAGTGACTGTTATAATTTTATCCTTGGAGAAGAGCTTTTATCCCTCTCCACCACCACCACCCCAATTTCAGTCAGATTTCTGTGCTCTTCATAATCACCTTATACCATTCAAAGAACATGTTCTCTGTTATTTTCCTTTTTTTGTAGATACACACAAATGCATGATTCCCCACACACAAACCCTCAGCTCATTCAGCTGGAAACAGAGTAGGATGCATGAAGTTTTATATATGCTCAAACAATACTTGTTATAGGTTTTTTTTTACTATGTCTATTGGTTTGTACTGAATTTATTTTCTTTTAAAATAAATTACGTGATTTGGGTTTTTGTTTAAAAAGCCCTAACTTTTAATATAGTCAGTGGCTTACATTGAAAAGCACATTTAAAGTACATTTCTCCCTGAAGGAGTCCTGGGAACAACAGTTACCTCTCACAGAGCTACAATTCCCAGTATGCATAACAAATTACAGTTCCAAGGATTCTTAAGGTGTGTGTGTCTTGCTTTAAAAATATGCTCTGTATGCAGCCAGTATGTGTTCACTCTGTCAGTAAAAAGTAATGCTATTAACATCATTGGGTTGAAGCCAGACCAAGTCATACACAAAGCAAACCGGAAACCCAAAGGCCTACGTACCACTGACTTCAATGAATTTACTCAGAGGATAAATAAGAGAGCAATCAAAGCCCAAGATCTGCCAAGATGAATGAATTAGGATCCAGTGGATCACTGGTTCGGTCAAGTGATTCCTGCCACAGCTAGGCAATGCCAGCATAAGCACATGAACTTGATCTTTGAAGAGTTTGTAAGTAAACCAGTTTTTTAACCTTACTCAATGAGTGGTATTTTCCTATGCTAGGAGAACAGAGAAGTTTTAGAACTCACAAGGGCATATTTCAAACATCCAGCAGGCTATATTTCTATGTTTTACTTTGCTGCATGTTTTGTGATTTTAATTGCAGGCACAGGCACTTAATGGCTGTGGCAGGTGAAGGGAGTGCCACAGGAATGACACAGGATATAATAATAATAATAATAATAATAATAATAATAATAATAATAATAAATTTATTATTTGTACTCCACCCATCTAGCTGGGTTTCCCCCAGCCACTCTGGGCGGCTTCCAACAAAGATTAAAAATACATTAAAATGTCACACATTAAAAACTTCCCTAAACAGGGCTGCCTTCAGATTTCTTTTAAAGAGATGATAGCTGCTTATTTCCTTCACATCTGAAGGGAGGGCATTCCACAGGACAGGTGCCACTACTGAGAAGGCCCTCTGCCTGGTTCCCTGTAGCTTTGCTTCTCACAGTGAGGGAACCGCTAGAAGGCCCTCGGTGCTGGACCTCAGCATCCGGGCAGAATGATGGGGGTGGAGACGCTCCTTCAGGTATACTAGTATTGGGGAAAGGAAGAGGATGGAGTTTCAGGCTAATATCTGAATTTGCTGATGTTGGTAGATCTGTTGTACCTGCATGTTGATTCCCCTGCCCACCCCCCACCCCTGCAATAAGGCTTGTTAATTTCTAAATGAGCTTGACTGTCAAATTTCTTCAGTTGAGATAGCAATGAGAGAATGTTTCGTGTGTGCGTTCTATGATTACAGATAAATTCCCTTGGTGAAGTTGAAAAGCATTTTTTATTCTCCCCCCCCCCCATTTTTTTTTTTAGATAACCCCATCTGAAACTGATGCTTTTTTGCATCTCATTCAGGGCAAAGTGAAGTATAAAGAACTTATTAGTTCCACTGGAAATGGAGTGAATTAAGTATCACTGTGTGGCTAAGGTACATAATAATAGAGAGATGATCCAGTGGGATAATGGAATATTCATCACCTCTTTGAAGACAACACTTGGCTGTGCGGGGCACAAATGTGACACACACACACGCACACACACACACACACACACTTTACACACTTGTCTATTACTGGCTCTGCATAGCACTGCTGCCATTAGTATTCATTTTCTGATAGAAAAGAATCTGAAAGCTTAATTTTCATGGATTTGCCAGTAAGATGCCTGTAACAATTTAACAGCATAATATTGTAAATTAGTCATGCACACCTTTAGAAATCTTCACCTTTTTCTTCTCTCTCTCTATCTCTGAAAGTATCATCGTATATTTCATTTCATATTTACAAAAAAGAAAAAGAAGACATATTGCCTACCGATTTTTCAGGCACTTCTGAAATACCCCATTTCAGATCTCCTCATAGAAATGATAGAGGCAAAAAAATGGGCTCATCCAAATTCATGGACAATTGCTTTCCTAAGCTTTGCATTACCTGGACATATTGTATACCTTGGAAGGGGCAATCCTATGGCAAGATCCACTAGGATGGGCATTGTGGCTCAGCTGGTGTTAAGTCCCGAATCTTGGCTTTAGCCATAAATATACCAGCAGATCTTGAGCCCAGCAGATCCTGGGCCACAGGAAAGGAGGCATTCCAGGGGTGAGGCAGGGCTGGGAACAGAGAGTGGGGACTTAGGCTGGATCTTTAGCATCTTCACTTCTGTCACATTTCCTGGTTATTGGGCATAGAACTCTTTATTAAAGCCTTGTTTTCCCTCGGCCAGGCTCAAGCAGAGGAGCAGCAGTAGCCTCACAACACCTGAATGGTGTTTGGAATATCTATCTACCTATCATCTATCTATCTATCTATCTATCTATCTATCTATCATCTATCTATCATCTATCTCTATATATCAGGGCCGTATTTAGGTTTGATGAGGCCCTAAGCTCCTGAAGGTAATGGGGCCTTTTATATGTCCAGCTGTCCTTTGTCAACAACAAATTGTCACTGTTTTTGTGTGTTGAATATATGTTATATGGTAATTTATGGACCTAATAGGTATCTAAAGCCATTTGGACCTATTGTCATGCAACCAGTCCATGCAGAATGTAGGCACTCTATATATAGAAATGAGCAACCAGTGATATTTTAGGGAGCAGACTAGCAGGTGGGGCCCATTACATACATCATAGGAGCCTACACAACACAAAACACTGTTGCTGTATGGAGGTTTTTTTAAAAAAAATTCTTTTTTATCTTATATTTTGGAAATGTACATCCAATTTTTTTTCTTTTAATTTTTTGGGGGGGCCCAAGAGAGTGGGGTCCTAAGCTATAGCCTGTTTTGCTTATACATAAATCCAGCACTGTATATATCTATAAAAAGGTAAAGGTACCCCTGACCGTTAGGTCCAGTCGCGGACGATTCTGGGGTTGCGCGCTCATCTCGCTCTATAGGCTGAGGGAGCCAGCGTTTGTCCGCAGACAGCTTCCGGGTCATGTGGCCAGCATGACTAAGCCGCTTCTGGCGAACCAGAGCAGCACACGGAAATGCTGTTTACCTTCCCACTGGAGCGGTACCTATTTATCTACTTGCACTTGACATGCTTTTGAACTGCTAGGTGGGCAGGAGCAGGGACCGAGCAATGGGAGCTCACCCCGTTGCGGGGATTCGAACTGCTGACCTTCTGATCAGCAAGCCCTAGTCTCTGTGGTTTAGACCACAGCACCACCTGCATCCCTTGTATATATCTCGATCTCAAATCTATCTATATATGCCACCCTCGGTTGCCCCAGCCACTCTAAGCGGCTTCCAACAAATAAGACACATTATGCACAGTAACATACCAAAAACCTCTGTAGACAGCCTTCAGATGTCGTCTAAAAGTCAGATAGTCGTTTATTTCTTTGACATCTGACAGATATGGTGTAACTTTATACCGCCTGAGCTTGCACTGGCTTGATTTTTTAATCATCTATTTAATTTGTCATCTATTAAATTTATATTCCGCCCTTCATCTGAGGATTACAGGGTGGTTTTATGCCACCTTCTTGGGCATATGAATGCTTCCTAACCCTGTTTCCATTTTTTCACTGTTTTCCTTCCTCCTTTCCTTCCTACATCACCAAAGAGGGGAAACAGATTTTCTTATGAAAATTTATACCCATGAAAGTAAATTTAGGAAGTGTTATAACAGTTTATGACGTGGGTGGCGCTGTGCGTTAAACCACAGAGCCTAGAACTTGCCGATAAGAAGGTCGGCGGTTCGAATCCCCACAACAGGGTGAGCTCCTGTTGATCGGCCCCTGCTCCTGCCAACCTAGCAGTTCGAAAGCACGAAGTGCAAGTAGATAAATAGGTACCGCTCTGGCAGGAAGGTAAACGGCATTTCCGTGCACTGCTCTGGTTTGCCAGAAGCAGCTTAGTCATGCTGGCCACATGACCCGGAAGCTGTACGCTGGCTCCCTCGGCCAACAAAGCGAGATGAGCTCTGCAACCCCAGAGTCGGTCACAACTGGACCTAATGGTCAGGGGTCCCTTTACCTTTACCTATAACAGTTTAAATAATAATAATCTCACCATGGTGACTGGCGACCTGGGTAGTGACTGCAACTGGATATGCCCTCATTCTGTTGGTCAGGTGCTCAAGCCTACCCCTTATCTACTGACTTTCAGGTTCATAAGACAAACTATTAACCACTATAGTTAATAGTTATCAGTAATATAGAACCTTTGACATCTTTGTTTCTGCTGCTGCTCCCCACCCCCCCAACACCTTTCTTTTTGGGGGTGGGGTGGAGAGTAGGCAGTAAGAATACAATCTCTGCTAGCCTGAGCAATATTGTCGTTAGAAAACTAAAATAAAAAGCTTTAGTAGATGGCATTGAAATAAAAAGAGCAAAGCCAACAGACTTGATGAAAAGACTGGGCTCTTTTTGAAGAGTGCTAGTCCCCTGGTGGATCTTCCATAGCCAAATGCACATCTGGTTATGGGATCCTGTCAAAACAGATGATTTGCTAGCTCCAGCGTGAAATGAGTCATATCCAGAAAGGGGAATCAGGGGGGAAAAAATCTGTAGTGAGAATTTCAACAGCAGTTCACAAGACTCAGTAGGGAGAGTTGTCAGATAAAAATAAATAAAAATAAAATAAAAATACCCAACATCTCCATCAGACTTGAACTTTTTTTTTTTTTTTAAAGAAACAGCACCTGGCTCAAAGCACTATAGAGATGGGAGGAGGTGGGTGGATAGCCGGAACTGGCTGGTTTATCAATCCAGGCTCACAGGAGCACTGGAAACTCCTGAGACCTACTTATCTTCTGAATAAAGAACTGTCCATCACTTGAAATAGTGATGATAAGCGAAGAAATGTCTTACTTCTCCCTGACACTTTGCCAGCGCAAAAACAGCTGAAGCAAAAGAGCCCTGCACTAGAGGAACATTCTGAAGACTGGCTGCCACAGAATCCTAGCAGGAGAGTGGCATTTAATTCTGAGGATGATATCACACACACATTACGTATCTCCAGAGTTGAAAAGTCCCATGCACAGCACACATGGAAAGAAAAGCATGGTGAGGCAGTAGCACCAGCTTCTTCCTAGTCTTCTAATAATTGAGGGATGTTTCCTATTGGAATTATGATTGAAGGCACACTTCATAACGATGGGAGTGTGTGCTTATATTGTGGGGTGTTAGTAAAGAAAAATTGCAGTGTGTTTCATATTTTACATACACCATCCAAATACAGTCCCCTATAAAGTCCATTAAGCCCATTATACCACACTGACTTTGGTGCTCTTATTTTTGTGACAAGGGGGAACATCAGATGGGGAACATTTGCCTCTCCCATCATTGCTGAGTTTCTACTTCTTGACAGCTATTAAAAACATGAGAGCACTTGCAGGAAAAGAAATAAAGATGGCAGCTCAACTTGACAGTTCTTGCTTCTTTCTACTGCTGGTTTCTCTGCCTGCTGTACTGAGCATTGCTGCAGAACAGAAGAGGGGGAGTGGGATGGAAGGGGTTAACCACATTACAGCTAGCCCTGTGGCAGTGGATGAATCCCAACCACTGAGATCCATGTTTTAGGAGAGGCCCAATTCTTCAAAAGGTTCATGGGTGGAGTTATCAGCTGCTGCAGCCCTTTAAAAAAAAGCTAAATGAATAACAGGCCAATGCAAATTGCCTCTCAGCAGCTGCTGATTGGCTATCACCAGGATCTCAATATAGTCTTGTCATAGGGCAGGTGGGGAATGGTGGCCACCATTTTATTTGGTACCTGCTATTTCTTCACAGAATTCCAAAAGATGATGCAGTTGGTATCAGTTGACAGGTCTCAATTGGTCGATCTGGCAGCTGTCATGAGAAACTTCACCATTTCTTTTGACAGAAACTTTTCTCAAAACCAAATTAAGTTGAAAGTAGAAGAAGACTAGTGCCACTGTTGGCCACCACCAATGGCTTGTTCGCTCTCCAATGAATGAAACTTTTTAATATACTTCTCCCCTGGAAACTTTTGAGAATGGCTTCTATTTTCCCACTTTAACTGCCTTCTAATGGGGTTCTGACTTGGGGGAGGGCATTTCCATTTAGCTGCAAGTGTCTCCTTCTCCATTTTATGATTTCAAACCGACAGTGTCAATCTCTGGGCTTCAACCTGAGAAGCCTCTTTCTCCTAACAATTAAAATATTTCTCCCCCTCACCTCACTCCAATTTCACAGTGCAGCACACAGCGCTGCAAACAAACAAACAAAACATTTCTATCTTTTGCTTCCACCCTACATGAGCAATGAAATATTAATTATTTCCTCACTTCATTAAATAGTCATTTATCTCAAATCGGGATTCTTTATTTAGGTACCTGTTAACAGGTGAATGACTGACACATTTTGATTTCCATGTTCCAGTTGGGCTTGTGTTGGAGCTCGGTGCATTCATTTATGGATCAAAGGCGTGAAGAGGGACGCTCTGAGCAGCAGAACACTTTGAGTTTTCCCACCCACATGGGAAGTGCTTCACACAGCGTGGAACACTTGAAAGTTCTGCTTGGATAGATTCCAATGAGCTCTGCAAGCTGCTCTGTGTATTTTGGGATTTTTAATTTGCTGGAAAGTTGCAGTGATTTTTAAATGCTGAAGCAGATTTCACTGCAACCCTCTAGAGCTGCCAAGTTACATCTTGTCTTGTATGTGAAGAGGCCGAGGAGCCTCTCTACATACAAGACAAGAACACTTTGGAGCATCTAAGGATTGTCACCAATCTGGCGGGGTTTTAAGCCAGACTATCCAATGTTGCTGCCTCCTGATTGCTTTGACTGTCAGGGTCAGAGGATGACTGGGCTTTTATGAGGGTCTCATCAGAGACACAGAGCAACTGATACTGTGGCTCTTTCATTGCCTTCCAACTAACAATGAGCGGAAATCACAACACAGATTGGTATTCTACTGTTCTGCCATCACTTGTTATTGCTGAGGCGTGGGGCAATGGAGAAGGATGACTAGGGATGGGTGTAGCTGTCTATTTAACTTTCTTTCTTTCTTTCTTTCTTTCTTTCTTTCTTTTTTTAAATGATATTTATTAAAGTTTCAAAAAATACAAAAACAGAAAATAAAAATAGAAGAAAATACAAAATACAGAAAAAAGGATAAAGTTTTTAAGATATAGCAATAAAAATAAAAATAAAAGGAAACATACAAAATAAAAACAATTAAAAACACATCCTTAGTTTTCCATAACATATCCTCCTTTCACTTATTTCCCCGGACCTCCTCGTACCTCCCTTTTTTGTATTCCAGTTCAGTTTGTTAGTTCAGCAAGTCCTTACCATTAAGCTTTTACCCATTTATAAAACCTTTTTTCGTATCTCTTAAAGCATTACAGCTGGAAACCACTTAGTTTCTATCCAACATCCTTCTAAAATTCCTTAATTTTACAATATTTCTGTAAATAGTCTTTAAATTTCTTCCACTCTTCTTTCACCGACTCTTCTCCCTGGTCTCGGATTCTGCCAGTCATTTCCGCCAATTCCATGTAGTCAATCACCTTCATCTGCCATTCTTCCAGAGTGGGTAGATCTTGTGTCTTCCAATACTTTGCAATGAGTATTCTTGCTGCTGTTGTGGCATACATAAAAAAATTTCTATCCTTCTTTGGCACCAATTGGCCGACGATGCCCAGAAGAAAGGCCTCTGGTTTCTTCAGAAAGGTATATTTAAATATTTAACTTTCTTTCAGTTTCCCAGTCTTGAATTCAGTTTCTGGTAGGCAAGCTTGATGTTATTTTGGTAGACAACAGCTGTGGTACCTGAACAACATCTGCCAGGGTAATGGAGAATAGAGGGGAACGATTGGTGGGCAGTAGGATTGCTCAACTTCTTCTCTGCCCACAACCCCCCAAATATCCACGGGGGCCTTTTGTTTATTTATTTAACAGCAAGATTTCAAAAATGGCTACAAGGTAAAAAGAACAAGAAGTCATATTCAAAATTCAGCTTTGCCTTTTTTCATCTACACTTTGAATGTCAAAATTGGAAATCTTTACAAATTTAGATGATCTATGGACCACCGTTTACACTGCCCTCTTTGTTGTCATTCGCAGACTTTTTCTGTGGACAGATTGGGGTCTCTGTTTATTCTTGTTTCACTGCAACTTTTTCGTATTTCATCTATGTGCTTGGAAATGAATTGCTTCTTTTGAAGTAATTGTTAGAAGCAGTCAAAGAGACGCTTGTGCAAAGCCCATCCACAAATATTCAGAAAGGATACTTAAGAGTGCTTTCCACAACCTAGGTCTGATTCATCAGCAAACCCCCCCCAACCCCCCCAAAAAACCCAGTACGTTAGGAAGCAGTATCAGCTTTTAATACAATGTGATTCATTCCAAAATTGAAAGTGGTATCCTTCCTCCACTCCATTCCCGTTTTACTAAAATAGGTTTCCTTCCTGCTGTTCCATTCATTTGGCAGAATGCTGGATTTGAAGTTATTTGCCTTTATTACTGCAGCTGCTCCATTTTACCAATATGCGGGTGCATAAAAACAAGTTTATAATATGCTTGCAAAAAGGAATAAAAGCATCTCACAGCTTACAACACCCCCTGTTAAGGCAAAATGATTCGAGGGACTCTGTCTTCAAAATCTCTCTTTGCAGAGAGGTTTAGATTCAAATATTGGGAGGAATGAACTGCCATTGTTTGTAGAGGCCTTTAGAAAACCATGTGTGGTGTGACAGTTCCGTTTCCTGTACATATGCCTTGTTGTTCTATGTACACACTTTGCTTATGTGTCCTTATCTGCCATCCTCCCCTTGCCCCGGGTCTGTTAGCGCAAGAGCAGGGAACCTCAAGACCAGGGGCCAAATACAGCCCTACTGGCTTCTTTTTTGGCCATCAGAGCTCTCCCAAGGCCACACCCCTTACTGGTCATGCTCCACAGCCTGGGTGTCCTTGTCCATAGTGCTGATAATGCCAGGGTGGAGGATAGAGAGAAGTATGTATGCATGTGTGTTGGAACTAGCAGTGGCATAGCATGGGTTGCCAGCGTCTGGGGGAGGCGAGCCACTGAACCCACTAGAATCATAGAATCATAGAATCATAGAGTTGGAAGAGACCACAAGGGCCATCGAGTCCAACCCCCTGCCAAGCAGGAAACACCATCAGAGCACTCCTGACATATGGTTGTCAAGCCTCTGCTTAAAGACCTCCAAAGAAGGAGACTCCACCACACTCCTTGGCAGCAAATTCCACTGTCAAACAGCTCTTACTGTCAGGAAGTTCTTCCTAATGTTTAGGTGGAATCTTCTTTCTTGTAGTTTGGATCCATTGCTCCGTGTCCGCTTCTCTGGAGCAGCAGAAAACAACCTTTCTCCCTCCTCTATGTGACATCCTTTTATATATTTGAACATGGCTATCATATCACCTCTTAACCTCCTCTTCTCCAGGCTAAACATACCCAGCTCTCTTAGCCGTTCCTCATAAGACATCGTTTCCAGGCCTTTGACCATTTTGGTTGCCCTCCTCTGGACACGTTCCAGTTTGTCAATGTCCTTCTTGAACTGTGGTGCCCAGAACTGGACACAGTACTCCAGGTGAGGTCTGACCAGAGCAGAATACAGTGGCACTATTACTTTCCTTGATCTAGATGCTATACTCCTATTGATGCAGCCCAGAATTGCATTGGCTTTTTTAGCTGCCGCGTCACACTGTTGGCTCATGTCAAGTTTGTGGTCAACCAAGACTCCTAGATCCTTTTCACATGTACTGCTCTCAAGCCATGTGTCACCCATCTTGTATTTGTGCCTCTCATTTTTTTTGCCCAAGTGCAATACTTTACATTTCTCCCTGTTAAAATTCATCTTGTTTGTTTTGGCCCAGTTCTCTAATCTGTCAAGGTCGTTTTGAAGTGTGATCCTGTCCTCTGGGGTGTTAGCCACCCCTCCCAGTTTGGTGTCATCTGCAAATTTGATCTAGAGAGTCTCTCTCCACTGGAGTCGTGGGAAACCACTGCACATCCTGTCTGCCTGTGCAGGGGGGATCCTGGCCAGGTGGGCAAATCCCCCTGACGCCTGCTGAGAGGAGTTCCAGGCCAGATGCACTGGGATCACTCCTTGCCCACTTGCCTCCATCCATGCCAGCTCACTGTGGGCCTGAGCTGCTCTGCTGCCTTCACCAGGGCAGGGCAGGAATCTCCATGGGAGCCAGTGCCTGCATGGGGGCAACTTGTTGCACCTCCTCAGTATTTTGCGCCTGGGGTAATGGCCTTCCTGCTTCCCCCATGATATACTACTGGGAATTAGCACATTTTACAAAGTTAACATTTACATTTATTGCTCCATTCATTTTTACATCTGCCCCCATCCACCACTTCCTTGAAAGATTTCTCAGGAAGGAAAGTGAAAATTCAAAACCAGCTTCCTGGAGGTGTGGGACACACTTCTGAGAAGGTTTGCATGGGACTGTGCTGCACTGCACACCTCTTATTAGAAAGGATCTAAACTTGTGAGTCATTGTCTCTGAGCTACACTTTTAGGAATAACACAGCTTCTCACCTCTCTAATTAATGCCTTAATAAATAGGGCCCAGGCAATAAAAACATTAAATTAAATTCTAAAATAAAACACAACACATTCCATTATTGACCAAGGAAGCGATATTCCCCAAATAAATATTATGCTTGTGATTTTTGTATAGTGTTAAATAGAGCTATAATGACTTGCTACCAAAATCTAATTACATGTATGAATTAAACATTTTCACATAATGAAGCACCTCTGCATTTCTCATTCACCGATTCCTGGGTAAATGAATGCATTGATTATTTTTATTCTTTTGAGTGAGTTCTTGTTCACCATTAAGGGGGCTTTCAAAATTCTCCTTCAGTTCCCTGGATTTCTTCCCAGATTGTGAAGTTCTGAAACTGCCATGGGATTGGCTGCGAAGTGGAATGGATGCATTACTAGTTTTCCTACTGCTCTGCTTTTTCTTAAAAACAGGAGGGGGGGGAGGGAAATCCAAAGGTGCTCTCTCTCTCTCTCTCTCTCTCTCTCTCTCTCTCTCTCTCTCTCTCTCTCTGAGTGTCTGTCTGTCTGTCTGTCTGTCTCTCTGTGTGATAGAAGCACAGCTTCTGTTTCTTAGTTTTTAGTTTTATTTTTAGTGAGAGCAGAGTGCCACCACAATGCTTCAGCCCTAACAGCTCCCCCCACCCCCCAAAAAAGAAAAGATGCAAAGGAACTGGATAAAATTCTTTCAAATAGGTATTCTTCTTTTTTTTTAACACGGGTTAGACTAAATACATGAAGTGAGAACCCCATTGTGACTGCTCCTAAACCCCATTCCATCCATTCCTCTTTGCTGACAAGAGGCTCAGGGCAAGCAAAAATGAAATGAAATAATATAAAATCATTATGAACACATCAAGCAGTTCATTTATGTGTTGGAATTTTTAGTTGTTTAGCCATAAGCTATAACAAAACCAAACTACTGATGGAAATTAAAACCCAAGTACTGTATGCACACAAGGAGTACATCACATGAGGATTTGTTCAAACCACAGGTCATGACAAGAACAATGATTAGAGATAAGCAGGATACAGGTTGTCAAAATCTATACAGTCAATCATTAAAACAATCTATCGCGCACACGGAATAAACCCTTTGGCGTAAACACTCCTTTGCGAAGGCAAAATAAATCCCCCTTTTCAGTTCAATATCTATTAATGTTGGCTAAAAGAAATCCAATGCTGTTGTCTTGATAATAATAATAATATAAAAAAACACAAGCAGGGATGGCAAGAAGCTGTTCTAGATATCTGGGTCTTATTTCTTTGCAAACAGGGAACGCAACAAGTTAGGGAGTGGTAAATCTCCTTATGAATTCACTGCCACAAGATGTGTGATGGTCGCAGCTCATTTATTTATTGAAAACATTTATCACTGATTAAATAATAAATCCAGAGTGGTTCACAAACAATAGAAATACTATCAAAATAAAATCAATACATGGTTGGGGGGGGAAAGGAATACAACAACATTTACAGTAAGTTGGAATAATTACTACAAGCTTGGTATTTATAACCAGCAAATGCTTGCGTGAACAGATTAGTCTTTAACAAGTACCCCAAACGCACTAAGCTGGCTACATGCCTTCTTTCAGAGGGGAGATGGTTCCAACAATTGGGTGCCACACAGTGGCGTAGCGTGGGTTGTCAGCACCCGGGGCAAGGCAAGTAATTTGCGCCCCCTAACCCGTGGATTTGCGCCCCCTAACCCTAACCCCCAGATGTTGCGCCCGGTGCGGCCGGCCCCCCCTGCACCCCCCACGCTACGCCACTGGTGCCACATCATAAAAGGCCACTCCCAGTTGCTGCAATTTGAATTTCAGTAGGCTATAGAACAGGGATGTTGGAGTCCATCATTCCTGATCATTAACCACTGATGGGAGTTGGAGTTCAACAACTTCTGAAACCATTGGTCCCATCTTTGTGGTAGAATAGCCCAGAGTGGCTTACCTGGGAGCAAGCCCCACTGAACTCAATGGGACTTATTTCTGAGTAGACCACATAGGTTGCACTACTAAGGCTCTTGTTGCATTGCTCTGTGTGCTATTTTTGTTGTTGTTGTTGACTGTACTTTTAATTTTATTACAAAATGAAAATTCTACAAGTAGATTAAAAATATAAAAGGGTTGGTGTCCCTTGTGTGATTCAAACCAGTAGGGCTTTTCTTGGGTCCTTACTGCCCTAAAATCCTCATCATCCATGTAGACCATCTGACTCCATGTATTGTTACAAGCTGACACGTTAAATAAATGACTCTTGCTATTGCAGGGAAACTCAAAAAGCAACTTGAGGCTTTGCTATGTCATTGAATTGATAATTTTTTTGTTAGAAAAAGAACTACAGAGAAATGCCATTTTATTTTTTAAAAGCCTCATTATTTTCAAATAGGCAGTCAGACAAACATGCATTGAGAAGAACCGAGTTCATGACTGTCACAAAACATTGGAAGTCGGCATGGTAATGAGCCAATTTCTGTGGAAATGATCTCATTAATGCTAACTTTTTGCTGACTCCCAACTGATTCATGGATGCTTTAAATAAATGAAAAGAAAAGAAGGGGGGGGGAGAGGAAGGGCCAAGGGGATGGATTCTGAAGCAGTTGGAATTTGGCACATTTTCGTCATGCAACTTTAAGCTAAGCTCCTGCTTAAACCCAAAGAAAATGCACTTCTGAGCAAAAATACACACACATACGCATACTTAAGAGGGACGTGGGTGGCACTGTGGGTTAAACCACAGAGCCTAAGGCTTGCCGATCAGAACATTGGTGGTTTGAATCCCCGCGATGGGGTGAGCTCCCATTGCTTGGTCCCAGCTCCTGCTGTCCTAGCAGTTCGAAAGCACGTCAAAGTGCAAGTAGATAAATAGGTACCGCCATAGCTGTCAACCTTCAGATTTGAAAATAAGGGATCAGCAGCCTCACCTGTCCCAGGGACAGTCTACAGGATATCTAACAATCCGGGATAGCAGCGGGAAGCAGCAGGAAACTGCACTGGAATAAGGGAATTTCTTGCAAAAAAAAAAGGAAGGCTGACAGATTTGGGTACCGCTCCAGCAGGAAGGTAAACGGTGTTTCTGTGTGTTCCTCTGGTTAGCCAGAAGTGGCTTAGTCATGCTGGCCACATGACCCGGAAGCTGTACGCCGGCTCCCTCAGCCAATAAAGCGAGATGAGCGCCACAACCCCAGAGTCATCCGTGACTGGACCTAATGGTCAGGGGTCCCTTTACCTTTACGCATACTTAACCCCACAAACAAATCCCACAAACACAGCCCATGTTCAGGGCTTCCCTATACTACAGGCAATGGCAACCCACAGTTGGCTGATGTCTAACTGCACCAGTGTCTCCCAAACGCTCATCATCCCTAGCTAGCAGGACCAGTGCTCAGGGATGATGGGAACTGTGGTCCCAAAGACAGATAGAAACCCAAGTTTTGGGGGAAAGGGTTTACATGGTGGTACCTTGCCCCCTCTTCTCAGGGAATTGTAGTTCTGCAAGGGGAATAGGGGTCTCCTAACAATGCCCATTACCCTTAACAAACGACAGTCCCCAGCATTCTTTGCAAAAAGCCATAACCAGGCAGAGGGCCTTCTCAGTAGTGGCGCCTGCCCTGTGGAGCACCCTCCCATCAGATGTCAAGAAAATAAACAACTATCCGACTTTTAGAGGACATCTGAAGGCATTCTTGTTTAGGGAAGCTTTTAATGTTTGATTGTTTTATCATGTTTTAAAATTCTGTTGGGTGCCACCCAGAATGGTTGGGGAAACCCAGGCAGATGGGCAGGGTATAAATTATTATTATTATTATTATTATTAAACGTGGTATGATACTTTTTCAAATGTATAATGCAGATGGGGTCAGATGTGGGACAGTACATCTGCATTGCCAAATTATCTGTATTGAATTTTCATAGGGGAAATTGGTGTTAACACTAATCCTTACCATTTCAGTGTGCAGATGGTATTGTGCGTCACTGGTTGACAACAAACATGGGGATATGAGAAGGTGAGAGAGAGAGAGAGAGAGAGAGAGAGAGAGAGAGAGAGAGAGAGAACAAGCAATGCAAGTAAAGTTAATGATGATCTGTGCTTTCTTCTCTTTATTTGCCTAGATTCAGAAAGGAGATGGACATATTTTGTTGTACCGATCCTGGAGGGGAGAAAATGACAGAGGGTGGGTGTATGTTCAGTCTGGCAGCCGCATCATGCAGGAACATGTTCACTCACTCCCCCATCTCCCATTTTCTTCTGGTTAATCATAAATACCACTATCATCCATCCTCATTCTAGTCACACTTTGTACTATTAATATTCTCTGTAAAATATGTTCTGCATGAAGACAGCTATCTAAAAATATATGCGGCATAAGTCTTCCACATCTTATGGGTTTGATGAATCCAAGATCACTTTTTTATGCTCTTGTTAGCACCAAGGAAAGGATAGCCAATATAAAAGGTCACACCAGGATTCATCTATCCTACCCCCTTTTTTATATAATAACTTTTACTCAGTTTTAAAAACTTAAACACATTAACTTCAAATTCAATATACATTTCTCTTACAAGGTGACTTCCCACCCTTACCTCTGTGGTGTTTTTATTCCCACCCATATTCTGCTGCAATATATGTCAAACTTTATCTAATATATGTTTCTTCTGTTCCGTTTATTCATTCTCAATCTGCTGCTGATAATTCAAATCCTACCCATGGTTCCATTTGACTATAGTTCTTTCTTAAATATTCCAAAAAGAGTTTGTATTCTTCAAACAAACAAACAAACAAACAAACAAACAAACAAACAAACAAATGTTCAGCATTTTGGTCTCTCACTCTTGCTGTCAACTTTGCCAATGTCGCTTAATGCATTAGTTGTACATTCCATTCCTCTTTGGTTGGGATGTTTTCTTCCTTCCCAATTCTGGCAGCTGTTGTTGCATACATAAATAGTTTAATCATATTCTTTGGGACATTTGTCCCCAATATCCCTACAAGAAAAGCCTTGGGTTTGGGGGGAATTACCAATGTTTTAGTGGTTAAGAGCGGTGGACTCGTAATCTGGTGAACCGGGTTTGATTCCCTGCTCCTCCACATGCATCTGCTGGGTGACCTTAGTCACACTTCTTGAAGTCTCTCAGCCTCACTCACCTCACAGAGTGTTTGTTGTGGGGGAGGAAGGGAAAGGAGATTGTTAGCCGCTTTGAGACTCCTTAGGGTAGTGATAAAGCGGGATATCAAATCCAAACTCTTCTCAAACTCTTCCTTCATTCCATTATATATCGTTTTCCAAAATCCCTTAGCTTTTTCAAATGCACCAATATTAATCTAGAAGGTATTGTGTGTGTGTGTGTGTGTGTGTGTGTGTGTGAATAATAATATTGGCCTATCTAGTAGGATTATTGTAAAGTATAATGAGATAATATATTGAAAGTGTTTAGAACAAGCTAGAGTGCTATGCAAATGTCATTGACATTATTTCAGTAATCCTTATATCAACCCTCTTAGGTAAAGGTAAAGGGACCCCACCATTAGGTCCAGTCACGGATGACTCTGGGGTTGCGGCGCTCATCTTGCTTTATTGGCCGAGGGAGCTGGCGTACAGCTTCTGGGTCATGTGGCCAGCATGACTAAGCTGCTTCTGGTGAAACAGAGCAGCGCACGGAAACGCTGTTTACCTTCCCACTGGAGCAGTACCTGTTTATCTGCTTGCACTTTGTGTTTTCAAACTGCTAGGTTGGCAGGAGCAGGGACCAAGCAACAGGAGCTCACTCCGTTGTGGGGATTCGAACCGCCGACCTTCTGATCAGCAAGCCCTAGGCTCTGTGGTTTACTCCACAGCGCCACCCGCTCTTAGGTAAGCCATTATGCTTATTCTCACATAAAAGATGCGGTGAGGGGCCGCCAGCTAGTTCATTCATTCCTGAGGCAAAATTCTAATAAAGGACAAGTCAGTGGGTAATTTTGGACCTTTAAAGTTAATGGTCTGATGGGAGTAGGGGCTTTAGACTCCTAACACGATTTGTATAACCACAGCGATCCTCACATCTGCCACCTCTTCTTTCCCTCTTCACTATTCCCTGTTTCACAACTGATTCTAAATTCCTTCTTGCTTCTACAAGCAAAAACATTTTGACAACCATGATTAAAAAGAAAAGGGGGGGGAAGGAAATTATCGGAGCATTTGCAGTCTTGCATTGAAAGTCGCTTAAATCATAGCACCATCATTACTGCATGAATAAAACAGTTTCCTTCTGCCACCTTGATAGCAAGCACATTTACTTGGAGGGAAACACCATTTGGTTGTAGAAAAGCTAAATTTCTGTAGAAAAAGTATTGTAAGAGCAATAATAATGAAATGTTAATATGTAACCAGATAGATGCCCAGCTTGTTACTCTGTAACTATAGAAGATGGAGCGGGAGGGGGAAGGGGGTGGTTTTTCTGTTTGCTGGTGCCCCACCATCTCCTCTCTGAGTTCTCCTTTCCTCACCTTCCCTGAGCTGCAGAGCTGTAGGCCTTTGCACCAAAAAAATGAAAATAGCCTAAACGGCTCTGAGTTATGGGGAAATGCTTGAAAAAAATCTGTACAGTAGACAAAATTGCATACAAAATTCTTTATAGAAGGAGAATCCTTATAGTGCTGATGGCTTTAAATGAGGACTCTCACAAGGACTTAAAAAAAATAAATTCAGCTTTGGAATATAAATAAAGAAGAAGAAACAAATTGAGAGAACATGAAATTGACATGTTCCCCCATCCATAGTTGTGACACATGAAAAAGATTTGGACCGAGGCTTGCAGAACAATTCAGGGAAGGTCAGGAACAGAGGGGCGTTCAGTGAATAAAATTCTGTCACAAGGGGAAACCATGCTTTTACATATTACATACAACATGCATACCTACCTACTTACATCATTTTATTTTTATGCCACAATTTCATTGTTCAAATCATGCTCAAAGTGACTTAAAACATGACAACAACTGGACATGAGAAGGAGTTGATTTTCTTTATGAGTGTAGGTGACCCCATGGATGAGCTAATAGCAAGTTCAGGGTCAGCCAAGCCAGCTGTCATGATAATGACCCAGTGCCTTGACTATATCTGTGATTAATGTATGTTCAGCAGTAGTGTGTCTCTTGGTCTATTGTAGGGTCTGTTAGTTGTCCAGTTTTAGTTCTTGAATTGCTGAACTTATTTAGAGTAATGGAAGAAGAGCCAATTTTGTCAGAGGTGATAAAAGATGTATAGTAGATACGTTTGTGTGTGTGTGTGTGTGTGTGCGCGCGCGCGTGTGTGCATGCATGCTTCAATCTGTGACTGTAGCGTAACATAGTATAGGAGAAAAAGTTCATTTTCAAGAGCTAAAAGTACAAGCTAGTCTATTCTTTCTGAACCACTATTATACTTTTAAAAAAATATATCCTGTACCCTTTTCCAAATTTAGCCTTTCCCTGCTATTTTTGAACTGTAATTTTATTTCAAAAGAGTTGGAAATAATCAGATAACGTGTGAGAAGTAATGAGACAAGTAAGCATGCAAATGAAGAATAAAAAGAATGGCTTTCCAGAATCCACAGGGGTAAATTTACTTTTCAGAACAGCAGGTAATAAAAAAAATAAATCTCTGTGTTTTAATCCAAAGCTAATCTCCCCATGAGCGCTGTAATATGAGAGTAGAAACTTGTACTGAAATGCTCAATTACCGTATTTTTTGCACCATAACACTCACTTTTTTCCTCCTAGAAAGTAAGGGGAAATGTCTGTGCGTGTTATGGAGGGAATGCCTACAGGTGGCATGCCTACGGATTTTCCTCCTCTAAAAGCTACGTGCGTGTTATGGTCGGGTGCGTGTTATAGAGCGAAAAATACGGTAAATAATTTGGTTACCTCTCTGAAAGCTCACCCAGTGATCCTGACTAGACAAAGGAAGTTCCTGTTTTTGCCTTACTTCTAGATAATTAAAAATTAGCCTTTTTAATTTTGAGTGGTAGCTGTTAATATGTTGCCCCAGACTGGAAATATAATGCACAATTTTGCAAATGCACTGCTGTTTTAATTCGGGGGAAATAGCAGCGTGTCACACAAGACATCTTGAATGTGATCTTCTTAAACCATATTTGGTTCTCTGTTCACATCCCCCCCCCCTTACATATAAGCAGAGAAATCATCACAAACTCTTTATGTTGTATTTCTCTCCCATTTCAAAATTTGACTCAAATACCAGACATTATTGGCGTTCTCTGTTAAAGAGCATTTTGCTAATTAAGAGGGAACATGGGGGAGGGCCCTTCCAAGTATATCATCACAAAATGAAGATGGCCAAGTCCCTATATAATTCAGTACTATGAAAGAGGTCTTCAGGGGTGAAACTAGACTTTCTTTCATCTTGGTCAAAAACTCAGTTTGGCACACATACACCCCACACATGATTGCGCGCGCGCACACACACACCCTTCAAAACATTTGTTCTTAAAAGGCATAAAAAGGAGGCAATATATTATTTGAATATAAAGGGTTTTATAAATAATATTTTGACAAATTTCCAACATAATTTACACAACAAAATATCCAACATAAGTTATAACAAGTAAAAAACAAAAATATGTATGCATTTTTTACATTATTAGGAGATATAATGCTTATCAATTTATAGCATTATAATTTTAAAGCTGCTATCATTGGATCAAGCTAATAAATTTTGCTGTATTAATGAAATAGCTTTAATTGGATTCTGAATAAATGTGCAATTGATAGTTACTGCTTTGAACGTTATGGTGTTGTTATTTTCCTTAGTAGGTCATGCAAAATGCCGTTCTGAATCATGCTTTTTATAGGATATGGTATGGAGCACTCGGGATGAGTTCATGGAAAACTAAGGGGATGGTGGCCTGAACAAAAATTGAGAACCCCTAGGTTAGTGCAGCAGATGAACGGAAACTGAGGCATCTCTCTCACATGAAGCTTGGCTACCCACATTCTACTTTCACCATCCATTTATTAATTTTCATCAAGATACTGTGACTGAGCAGTGGCTTGTCTCTTTGAAACTGGGAACTTCTGAATAAAAAAGTCAAAGCTATGATCATGTGTTTCCTGAACTTCTTATAATCAATACACAGTGGGTCTAAAGTACCAAGCCTCTTGGGTTTGCCAATCATAAGGTTGGTAGTTCAAATCCACACGGCGGGGTGAGCTCCTGTAGCTCTATCCCAGCTCCTGCCAATCTAACAATTCGAAAGCATACCAGCGCGAGTAGATAAATAGGTACCACTGGCGAGAAGGAAGAAATGGTGTTTCTGTGTACTCTGGCACTCGCCACAGTGTCCCGTGCGCCAGAAGTGCTGGCCACATGACCCAGAAAGCCGTCTGCGGACAAACGCCAATTCCCTCTGCCTGAAAGCAGAGATGAGTGCCGCACCCATAGTTGAATTTGACTGGACTTAACTGTTCAGAGGTCCTTTCCCTTTCCCTTTCCCAAATCAAAATGGAAGGCATGCTTTGCTCTTTAACAGGGCCACATCCACATCATATATGTGAAGCGCTATTATATATATTTTTATAAGATATTTATTAATATTTTTTTTTGTATTACAATAACAAATGAAAAAGAAAAAAAAATACAAAATAAAAATGATTAAAAACCACTCAGTTTTTCCATTGCTTATTTTTCCTTAGCTTGTTTCCCGGACCTCCTCATACCTCCCTTTTTTGTATTCCAGTTCAGTTTGTTGGTTCAGCAAATCCTTACCCTCTTTATTTCTCCTAATCTTTGGTCTTAAAATAGTAACATTAGATTTTTACCTCTTAACAACCCATTTTTCATATTCCCTTAAAGCATTACAGCTGGAAACCACTTAATTTCTATCCAACATCGTTCTAACATTCATTAATTTTACAATATTTCTGTAGATAATCTTTGAACTTCTTCCAATCTTCTTCCACCGACTCTTCTCCCTGGTCTCGGATTCTGCCAGTCATTTCTGCCAGTTCCATATAGTCCATCAACTTCATCTGCCATTCTTCCAGAGTGGGTAGATCTTGTGTCTTCCAATGCTTTGCAATGAGTATTCTTGCTGCTGTTGTGGCATACATGAAAAAGTTCTATCCTTCTGTGAAGCGCTATTATAGACCTTTAACAGTCATGGCTTCCTTCAAATTATCCTAAGAGCTGAAGTTTGTTAAGGGAGCTAAGAGTTTTTAAGAGACCCCTATTCCCTTTGCAGAGCTACAATTCCCAGAGTTCTCTGGGAAGATGGATTGGTTGTTTAGCCACTTTGGGAACCGTAGATCTGCGAGGGGAATAGGCATCTCCTTTCAGCTCTCAGCAACCTGAACTTCCATTCCCTTGATTCTTTGGAGGAAAGCATGGCTGTTAAAGAGGTATAATACTGCTTTAAACTTTAGGTGTGGGTGTGGGAGGGAGCATAGCTCAGTGGCAAGAGTGCATTATTTCCTTACAGGGTGTCCCTGCCATCTCCACTCAAAAGGATTAGCTAGAAAATAATTGCAAAGGTCTCTGCCAGGAGAATCACCACCAGAGTACATTGCCCTATTCTAAATGAACAAATATGCTGGCCTGATATCATAAGGCAGTTTTTTGTCTGACTGTTGGTGAGAAAGAAGCAAGAGTTACTGAACTCACGCAGAGATGCAGTCAACATCCTCATCTGCAGATGGGTAATTCTGCTGCCTCTCCACAGTGGGATTAAATGAATGATGCAATCACATTTGAGTGGGAGATATAGGAGAATTACTCATGTCTGATTGGCACTCCATCTACATCATGCAGAGATGCAAGGGATGGGTAGGAGTGTTTGGAGCTTACGTGCAGAGATGCAGAGGATGGCCCTTAGTTGGGTATTTGGAGCCTACATTAACTTTAATAAGAGGTATCATCAAGGGAGAAATACCTGTGGCTCCACTCAGCAGAATGAGCAGGATGGCTCCCCAACACAGCCGGGCTCGTTCATCAAATTTTGAAATGAGTGAAACAATCCACACTGTCATCTAAAATTAAGTCCAGGGTCTAACATTACATACCCGAAGCACTGCTTTTTCAATTCAATATACAGTGGTACCTCGGGTTAAGAACTTAATTCATTCTGGAGGTCCGTTCTTAAGCTGAAACTGTTCTTAACCTGAAGCACCACTTTAGCTAATGGGGCCTCCAGCTGCCTCCATGTCACTGCTGCACGATTTCTGTTCTCATCCTGAAACAAAGTTCTTAACCCGAGGTACTATTTCTGGGTTAGCGGAGTCTGTAACCTGAAGCGTCTGTAACCTGAGGTACCACTGTAGTAGAAGATTTTGTAGCATTTGTCCAGCATTCAGTCTGGGGATGATATACAATCTGATGAAAATCATGTGCTAAACATTCTTAACATCTCTGAAAGCTTGCAGTGAGCTAAACATGGACAGTCTGGATTTTGCTTAAGTGTCATAATTAATTATCCAACAAAGAAGGAATTATTCTTCCTCTTTCCAAATTGACCCTAAACTTTGGTTACAGTATGGGACTCCATTCTTGAAAACATACCTTGCCTTATTAATAATATTTTATTTTCCTTGGGAAGGAGAGGGCTTTTATTATTTTTGCTTTGATTCATTGTGCCTGTATTGGCTCATCCATTCAAGACCCCAAGAGACTGATAAGTAAGGTGTTAGCATTTCTTTCAGGTATAACACAAGGGAATTCCCTCTGTATTTCCCATTACTGTGTTTACTGTCATCTTTTGTTATGTACATAAGAAAGTGGGAAACAAAGGCATTTGCATTCATACTTGGATCCAAATGCAACCAAATATGATGGAGGTGAATTGAATGCAAAATATTGTTGAAGGAAACACTTCTTCCTTGGGTTGGCAGAGGCCTATGAGAGCTTGATAAAAGCAAGCAATACAATTCTTGAAGGCAAAATCTTCATGGCTTCCCAGGAAAATGGGAAAGGCAACATCTGAAGTACCACAAGTTCCCATCTCTGGCTTAGATACACATAAGCTGTGCAGGAGATCCCCTTTTCCCCTCAGAGAGCAACAATTCCCAGAGTTTCCTGGGAAGAGGGATTGATTATTAAACCACTCTGAGAATTGTATCTCTGTGAGGGGAAAAGGGGGTCTTCTAACAACTCTCAGTGTTACAGTTCCCAGAATTCTTTGCAGGAAGCCATGACTGTTTGAAGAGGTATGATACTGCTTTCAACATGTAGTGCAGATGGGGACTTAGTGAATATGATGCAGGAGAACAATTCATATTTTGGCATGCAGGAATGCACACACTCTTGGCACTTTTGAACATTGTGGCCAGCCACTGATTTGGACATACGTTCCCCCTGCTTCTCCCACAGAAACTGATTGGCACTGTCCAATTTGATACTTCTGCCTTTTACGTTTGGCAGGAGAGGGAAAGAGTCTCACGTAAAGCAGAGGCCCTGTATTTACTTCAGAACTGAGCCCAGCTCCAACATGATTGAAATGGCGAGGCTAGCCAGTGCAAATATATTGCTCCGTTCAGGAGGGTTATATATCTTGATAGCCTCAGTATATCTTCCCCAGCAGCACTCGCAATGAGAAAGAATGCCGCAATGAGAAAAAATGTCTCTTATGAAATGAACAGCCAAAAGCCTTGACTTTATTTTGTGGCCTGTTGACCTAGGCCATCAATTGTGGTATATCCAGCAGTGATTTGTGACCACACAAGCCACTGCAACCACCACTACCACCGCCAGATGTGGAAAGAAATGACTATGACTCCAGGGTATGGCAGCATGCATATGAAAGCAGAGGTGGGTTTAGGGGATCACATCCAGTTCAGTCGTAGTGGGCATGGAGCCTTGGGGCTCCACAGGGGGATCTGGAACTATTATGTAGAATGGAAGGTGAGAGGCAGGGTGGGGGGCACCAAATATTGGCATCACACAGGGTGCCACTAAAATCTGAGACCTCAAGGTTGGCCACTCATGCAACGTGCACAGGCAAGGAGATTATGTTCTCGTAAAATGAATATTTTAATTTTCTTCCTTTTGTGTAAGTACCACCTGTTGCTAAGAATATCTTTCATGAAGTTAAAATGATCACCACTGTTTGTGGTGGCTGGCCTGGACATCTTCAGGTAGCTACCAGATTGGCTTGGTTATAGCTGTGCTATGTCTTTGGAAAAATATTTGCAATTGTCAACTGGCTCAGAACATTGGAGCCCAGTTGTTAATGAGTACCATTCACAAAGAGCATATGGCACCAATTTTGAAGGAGCTCTATTGATTTTTCTTTAGTCTGTGAGCCCAAGGCAAAGTGTTTCTCTTTCCTGGTCCAGGTCCAGGATATTAAAGAAAATTCAAATCAAAATGCGGTGTCTAAGGAAGTTTGAGGAAAAGCCAAAAGGGTTTGTTAAAACTCAACCCATTTTAGGGTGGGGATCTGATTCAGCACATCAATAAACTTTCGCCAAAAATTTTAGATGCATCTTACATAAGAATTGAAATTATTCTGGATATTTCGTGATAGATGAGATTTCTGAGAAATTTCAAGACAAGGCAATATATTTTCAGTAAGTTTAGCAATATTTCTCTGGAGCAGAGATGGAGAACATGTAGCACCTTCAGATGTTGTTGGATGACACCTCCCATAATTCCTGACCATTGGCTATGCTGGCTGGGGCTGATGGGAGTTGGAGAACAACAACCTCTAGAGGGTCACAGGTACCTCATTCCTGTTCTAAAGGGTTTCATTCACCCCTATCTTGAATGGTTTGAAGGGGGGGAGGGAGAGATTCCCACATGGATGCATCAAAAGACCTACTTTGGGGCAGCTTCCTTGTTTTATTGTGAATGCAGTACTTTCTCCTAGACTATGAGATTTATAGGACGACCTACACTAAGTAGCTTTGTGCTGATCCACTGTAAAAAGAATAATAGATCAAAGGCCAAAGTGGCTGTCAAATAGCAATTTCCCTCCTTAGTGTATTATTATATTTTTCTCTCAACCAAAAAAGGAGAGAGAAGTGGAAGCGTGTGCATTTATTCCTCTGCCTGGGAAAAAAAGGGTCAAGCTGACATCTTTTAGATTTGATAGCAAATAAATAAATAAACATCTCTTCCCAGAATATCACAATTTTGCCAGTGGCAATTCTTTTTCTTCCCCTCCTTCTTTATTCCCTGAAATAGCAACTGTAATACCAATGTTGACATAACGGTTATATTTCTAGAAAGAAAGAAAAAGTGTGTTCTCCTCATAAACCCTTTCTAGAAAGCAGCAAAGAAAAGCCAGGTGTTTGCTTCAACCTTGGAAAAATCTACATTGAATAGATGTCAATTATTTTCCAAGTGGAGGAGGGAGAGGAGGGGCATGGGTACAAGAGAGGCCAAGATAAAAAGCACTGCTCTGTAGTTCTGCAAGACCACCATTGGTTTAACCAATAACATGAAATGCAGCACTCTCTGAAATGCATCATAAATTAATAACAGCTCCACTAGTAACATTAGTGTTTATTTGGAGTGTCTTTGCTTTCTATGAGTCAATTGTTGTGGCTCCACTTTGGATGTTGCTGGAGTAAATACTTACATTAGGAACAAATTTGTTTCTGGGCCCAATTCAAGGTGCATGGACTAGTGCTTAAAGTCCTAAATGACTTAAGCCCCAAATACCCAAAAGACCATATCTTTTCTTACAGACCCTCCTGAGTGTTAAGACGGTGGGATAATATGTCTCATATAACCAATATGCTTAAATCTAATTAACACCTGAAGGGTTAAGACCATAGAGCAATCTCCCCTAATATAATGCATGCTTATTTTTACTGACATATGCATTCTTTTGCCTTAAAATATGGATTTTTGTGTACATAATTTGGCTGGGAGAAGTGTATTGCAAAATTCAGAGAAGTGTGAATTTTGAAAGATGGCTGTGTTTAGGTTCACATATTGTTTCTGAAAGTGCAAATTGAATGTGAATTGGATCAAATTTCTTCTCCATCCGTGACTTCATTAGATCTAAGCACTCCTGAAGTTTGTGTTGCAGGCTGAGCAGGGATATAGTCAACTTCTTCACTGAGTCACTCTCTCTATTCATGTGTATGTGTTAAAGCTTTCAAGTTATCTAATTTTGACAGATTAGCTGAATAATGTCTCTAAAAGATCCCCTTTACTGTCTCCAGACTGTAGAAGTCTTCAAGCATGTCATTGTGGAAGCAAAATGACAGCAATTTCTTGACAACTAATTACATTTGTTCCTGCCAACTCGCAACAACAAACATAACCGCTGCGTTCCAAAAACATAATTTCTAAACTATCATAGTGCTGTGCTGTTTTTATGAGACCTGTTACTGTACTTTTTAGTGATTCAATTTTCTTTTGTCTTAAAGCTCTGCTGCTGCTACAAAGTAACAGGGTTTAAATTCCTTCTCCCTGAGGGCTGCTTCATTCACAGAGCTTATAAATATCAATACAATGGAGGACAATCCCTTGGTAGGTTTACACCAGATCAACACTGCCATCCCCACTGAACATTGGTGGAAGAGTGCCTATCAGTTTGGAAGGGAGAGAGGCAGAAATGGCTCACCATGTGAAGCGTGGCCACCATGCTAGCTTCCCTGCAGGTCGATTGTTATTGCTTATTGGGGGAGAAGAGAGTGAGGGATAAGGAATTGGGGAGCCTGGTGTGGTTCTAACACACCAGCAGGCAAGCCAGATTGACTCTGCTGATGCATTTGCACAACACTGATATTCTGCCCCCTTTCCACCTCCCTCCAGATAACCAACAGTGACCTACAAACTGGGGAGCTAGAGTAGTAGCTCCCCTTCCCCCCCCCGTATATTTACATGGCAAAACAAACCAATACATCAGAGAACCGCAAAGTCTAAATTATCTGAAAGTTGACTTTTCAGATAATTTAAAAAAGAAAAAGTAATCAATATTTCACGTTTAAGCTTCTGCTCAATTTTATTTATTTATTTAGCTTACTAGATTGCATAAAATGGGTGATTGGACGGGGTGCCTTCATGAATCCCATTATTAAAAGCACTCTGTGGAAACCAGTGGAGTTTACATCTGGGTAGACATTTTAAAATAGCTCAAACTTTTGTCTGTCCCTTCCTTGAAATTTTCTGAACTGCATGGGAGAAGAAACAAGATAGAGGTAGGGGAGGAGATTCCTAAGCATGGAAAGAACCAAGCACTGCTCCTTCTTTTTTTCTGACTGACCCATTAAAAATGGCACATCTCTCAGAAAGTCATGTCCTTTGCCTCTTCAATAAGTGATGCAGTTGGGGGAAAAGCTCCAAGAGGAAATCAAATTGTCAGGATATTAGCAATTAGAAGAACAAAAAGTGCATCACTTTACACATCTTACACTTAAATGGAAGAGGGATCTATGGACATCTTTGGGACTTAGGAATCTGTGCCATACAATTGGTCCATCTAGCTCAGCATTGTGTATCCTGAGGTTGTGTGCACAGTATACATTTAAAGCACATTCAAAACCACATTCTGTCCCTCTGAGAATTCTGGGCACTGTGGTTTACCAAGGGTTGCTGGGAATTGTGACTCTGTGAGGGGTGGTTAAACCACAGTGCCCAGAATTCACTGAGAGAAAGAATATGCTTTGAAGGTGCTTTGAGTATGTACACAATCTGACTAGCAGTAGCCCTCTAGTATTTCAGACAGGAGCTTCTCCCAGCTGGGAGATACTGAGGAGAGATCCTTAGACCTTCTGCAATGCCAAGGTGTTCTTTTTCATTCTTTTTTCCATTTTTTTAAGCACATGAAATTAGGCCAATTCACATGGTCTGTATTTTAGATATCAGGCTCTGGAGCAGGAGTGGGTGGCGTTTTCTAGTTTGAGGGCCAGGTCTCTTCTGCATAACCTTCCAATGAAACAATGCCTAAATGTCAATTGGCACTAGCATATAATTAAAATACAGGCAAATTTGGTAAGTCTACTTTTAAATGCAATCTGAATCAAGTTTCTTCCCCATCCCTACCTGGTAGTAAGCACAACTGAACTGTCACAGACAGCATGACTCCAAAAAATTGTGTTTTGGGGCACTGAGCAAGTTCACAACCCTCCAAAAAGTGTGTTCTTCAGGGTGAGATCGCATCTCCCAAAATGGCTGTCGTGCTCTTGCACGAAGAAATGGGATGTCTCGGTTTCCCCGGGATAGTTGAGGGATAAGTGACTGATGAAGCAGTATAAAAACTGCTGAAATGAATACCTAAACAAGCCTCCTTTGCAGTTGGGATAAGGCAGGATTCCAGATTATGGAGAAGTTTCTAAGTATGTTCAACTGCAGGGGTTTTGAAGGAAGGTTTTGCTTGTGCTTCCCTGTCCCTTCCCCAACTTAAGCCCTAGCATGTTCAGACAGATAGCTGAAAAGAAGTTATCTACGTAAAATAGACAATTGGAACTGTTTATTTCTTTTTTTAGGAGTGGGGCAGAGCGGATGGGATTTAAAGGCAATTGGCAGTGCTTGTTTTAAGTTTCCAAAATGCAAATATATTTGCCAAAATACATTTTTGAGTCCCAGCTTTTTTGTCTGTTGCTGTATTTTAGTGCTGCTCACGTCCAAGATTAGGCAGCTGCTTCTTGGAACCTGCTCTGGCGGGGGGAAAGTACAAAAAAAAACTTTGCTTGTGATTTATTCATAATGAAGCAAGTCTATTAAAGTGCCAGAGACTGAGAAATGGTTGTTCCTTGTTAGCTCATCAAACTGTTTTTACTTACACCACATTGTGTTACACTTTAAAAGGGAGATTAATTGGGAGGAATTATTTATAGTCAATGTCTTCAGATGGCCTAATTGTGATTTAACTTGCTTGTTTAAAGTGCTTTTTGGGATGGGTAGGTAGAAAGCTGATTAATTAGAAGTGCATCTGTCTTGGTGTTAGCATGAGTGGTTCATTTAGAAATAGGTTCCAGTACGCTTATTTATTTTTGGTATGCTCGTGATTGGCAGGGAGTTAGAAAAAATCAGTTACATCAATAGCAAAAATCAAATTTGACTTTTTTTAAAAAAAATTAAATTTAGTTCATTACCAGATTTTTCTTTCAGCTGTCTGTTGAAATACTGTCTTTAAAAAATTATCAACATAATAAAGGAAAAATGATATTTTAGCTATAGGCTCAAAGGATGTTAGTTTTAACAAGGAACAGATTCTGACTTAGGCATGGAAGAGTCTATCAGTTTCAATTCTTCATTTCTCTCTCTTTTTCCCTGTCTTATATTCAGTTTTCCACATTTTGCAGCAATCTGCTATCCCCCCCCCCAAAAAAAGAATAAATTCCTAAGGAACGTTTCTCAGCATTTTAGTGCAGAATTGTCCTAATAAACACATTTTATATGCCGTTTTGATTTTCACATGTTTGCAAGCGCTCTCTTTCCATGTTATTTTCACTAGTGTTTTTTGCTTTTATGTACACTTTCCACCAATATAGATAGATTTGACTTTGTTACTACTTCCAATAACCTAAACTGCCACATCGAGAATGCAGGTTGAATGAACCTTTGTATAATTTGCCACACAATATTATGCTTCAGAAGAAGAAGAGGAGGAGGAGAAGGAGGAGTGAGAAGAAGAAGAAGAAGAAGAAGAAGAAGAAGAAGAAGAAGAAGAAGAAGCTACTTTTTGTTCCTGAACCGAAGAGAAAAATCAAGTGATGTTCATGGTTTTGTCAATCAGACCAATGAACCACCCTGGTCCAAACCCGTGATTCTAACACCTGTGCGATGTATCCAACATTCAGCATAAATCATAGAATATAACAGAACCACAGAGTTGGAAGAGAACCCAAGGATCACATAAGCTATTAAGCAAGGACTCTTCCACCAACAGCCACAAAAAGCTTCAACAGCACAATGAACAGTAAACGACATCACCACAGTCCACCAAAAGCCTATATTTTATTATACAATATAATACTACTACAGTATGGAAAGGAAAAGAGCACAGTATATGGAAGCTCCTATAGCCTCATATAACACCTGTTTTCAAGTGCAGCTTCTCTGATTACCCCTGATTTTAAGTAGCCTTGGGCTTGAAAGGTGTAGATATACAAACTCTGAGCCCGAATATCCTCATGTTCTAAACACTTACTTATAGTTCTAGAGTGCTTTTAAGTGTTTTTAGAATATTTTAATGCTATTGTTATTCATGCATTTGCTGCCCTTGGCTCCTTTGGGAGGAAAGATGAGGTAAAAATTGAATAAATAATAATATTTTTAGAAGCCCTTTATATCTGTTTCATACAATCCTATGTCATGGTTTTGTTTTTGTTTTTTTAAAAAAAAACTATTTTGGAAGACACTTGAGGTATGAAGCCACACCATGAAACTGGCTTTGTCTATTTTTTTTCAGTGGGGGGGTGGAAGTGGATTAAAGGGAAGTGTGAGATCCATTCTTACTTATTTTGTCATAAGGAAGCTGTGACCAAAGAAACCTTAAAATTTCAGTTGGTATTTAAAGTGTATCCCTCAGCTTCAAAATATGGGAGTCTTGTCAGATGTGTCTCCCACTCTTATTGTAGATAAGGGATTTACAGCTATGAGCAGTTTTACAGAATTGACTGCAGAGTTAATGAGGAGAGAGCTGGCATGGTCTTGGCCTCTATTTCATTAGAAGTTGCTGTCTAAAGCAATAAGTGGCCTTCCACTTTGCAACCTCCTGAAATAAGGATTATATTATATCATCATGTCGATCATGCTGTTTAGGCAACCAAGTGGGACACTAATCTTCCTAAGAGGAGAAAAAAGCAGGTGATAGTTTCATCCTGTTCATTATTTCTGGCTAGTTATTTCTGATTGTTTCGCTCAGGACTGGCCCAAGGCATTTTGCTGCCTGAGGTAAAGCAGCAAATCTTTTTCACCACACACACACGCACACACGCACACACAGTCAAGTTGCTTTGCACTGAAAGCTCATCAAGTTATTTTGGCACCCGAGAGATTCTCATAAGTGTCTCTCTTCAGACATAAAAGCTTAATAAACGAGATAGCTAGGAATGTGATGCTTTTTCATGGCATCCAAAGTCGGCTTCCCAACATGACCTTCTAACTCTACCTAATGATAGGACCAGACCCAGTTGTTCCTTACTCCAGTATGCAGGGTAATAGTGGTGTATATTGAGTAGTGTGATACCCAGGGGCAGCCTAAGACCTTTTGGCACTTGAGGCAAACCACTAAATGACATGTGCCTCCCCACAAGGGAAGAAGAGGGGCATGAAGATGTACAACAGAAACAACATGGGGAACACTGGACACAGAGGATGGGAGGAGACCGGCAGTGCCTCCTGTTCACCAAGAGGCCACTGTGGGAGGCAGCATTGGGGGAGAGTGCTGTCAAGGAGGTGGCAGATCCAGCTTTACAAAGAAGAAGAAGAAGAAGAAAAAGAAGAGGTGTTAGGATTCTTTTCCCATGTTGCAGACATGGGATTGGTTTTATCACATGACGGTGTATGTTTTCATTCCACATTGTGGGAAGTGACGGAGACCGGATGTTTTTATTACTGTGTTTCCATGATGTAGGACATTTGTGCTTTGTTCTCTCTTTGCTGTACAATGCTGAAGAGGAAGGAGCTGAGTTGCAATGCTCCAAGTGTATATATGTAAATAAACGTAGTTTAGCCAAGAAGCTGTGCTACTGAGTCTGTACGCTGACTGCCTATACTCTGGTGATCCTGAAGTGTGCTGATGCCTCTGAGGTATCAGTTGCTGTGATGTTTGGGCTGGAGAAAGATTTTGAATCTCCAGAAAGACCGACCAGGAGGGAGAGAACATGCCAGTTGGGCATGTATCTCTGCCGGTCTCGTACTCATGTGTAGAACCAAGGAAGAAGAAGAAGAGGAGGAGGAGGAGGAGGAGGAGGAGGGGAGGAGGAGCCTGCTGGATCAAGTCAGTAGCTCATCTCATCCAGCATCCTGTTTTTACAGTGGCCAACCAGATGCCTGTCAGAAACTGACAAATAGGACCTGAGCATAAGAGCACTCTCCCCTCCTGTGGCTTCCAGCAACTGGAATTCAGAAGCATTATTGTTTCTGCCATTGAACAATGCTCTTATATAATAGCTCTATTATCACTAGTGACAACTGGTGACATTAACTAGAACTGCACTTATTTTACATCTACCAGATTCCCTCTATTACAGCAGGCGTGCTCTTTTTAACCATGATGCCTTTTTGCAATGGTGTCTTTTAACGATGATGATATTATTAAAAGTCAGGATACTTGCTCTTTTTGTCCATGTATTCACATTCCATAACAAGTCGGGGGATGAGATGGCCTGCACTGCACATAAAGATAAAAGGTACCCCTGCCCGTACGGGCCAGTCGTGTCCGACTCTAGGGTTGTGCGCCCATCTCACTTAAGAGGCCGGGGGCCAGCGCTGTACGGAGACACTTCCGGGTCACGTGGCCAGTGTGACGAAGCTGCTCTGGCGAGCCAGCACCAGCGCAGCACACGGAGACGCCGTTTACGTTCCTGCTATAAAGCAGTACCTATTTATCTACTTGCACTTAAGAGTGCTTTCGAACTGCTAGGTGGGCAGGAGCTGGGACCGAAAGACGGGAGCTCACCCCGCTGCGGGGATTCGAACCGCCAACCATGTGATCGGCAAGCCCAAGGCACTGAGGTTTTACCCACAGCGCCACCCGCGTCCCCTGCACTGCACATACTTAGAGGCAATTCTATCACAGCTGGGACTCATATCACATTCTCCAGGCCTCAACTAAGCAGAGAAACAAATGCATGAACATGTAGTCTCCACATGCTAAAAAGCACTCATTTACTTCTTTTGTGTTTAATATTATTGTACAAATTCCAGATCTAGGATGTAAAAAGTTGATGAAATCAGGCAACACATAAATGGATACTTATGGACCAGTCTTCCCCGCAAAAGGTAAAAGACAGATGCCTACACCCAAACCAGGAAGCATGCTTGAAGAGTTATATCAAACAGAAAACAGAAAGGTTGAAATTTTAGAATTAAATTATAGAGTCAATCACCAGAGTTGACATTTCTCAAAAGAAGTCAGATATAAAATTATTGATCACTTGAGTTAAATATATAACATTTCCAAATTCAGCCTCTTTACTGGTAACCAATATAATGAGATACAGAAAGAGAGAGAAATATTATTTTATTTTATTTTTTAGTGATATTGGGATTTAATGATACAAACCTTTTGTCTATTTATACACCTTGTTGAGCAATTTTTTTATTGTTGCAATCCTAAATGCACACAGGTAAGGCTGCAGTCCTAACCCCAGTTATCCAGGACTAAGCTCCATTCAGTATGACTTATATCTGAATAGACATGGTTAGGATTGTACTGTTAGTCTCAATGAACATTCACACTTTGTCTGTTGACTGTAATGGGCTTTTTGTTCCATTAATATCTGTTAAATTAGATAAAAGTTGTTGTCACTGTTTCCAAGTGATCTGACAGCAAATCTTGCACCAGATCCTAAATGCTTTATAGGATTAGATTAAGGGCTCTCATTTTATGACTACTTGTTCTAAGGCACGACCCTTTTCTTTCTTTAGAAATTCCCATTGTCATGAGCTGATTTTACATTTACTCATTCCTTTTGAGGCTAGTTTAAGCCACCAGTTATTATAGCACTGTAGCAATTATAATCAGGCAATAGTTGGATATCTTTCATCTATATTAGCTTTCCTTGAGACCCATCTGATTAATTTCACACCTGCTTCAGAAAGGATAGGCTAGACAACTCTATGATAGCACATTCTCCTTGTAATTTTCAAAGGGCATCTGCCTTTGAAAATCCAGAAATTCTGTCTCCTGCCAGTCTTGTTTAATTTACAGAGCTGTCAGCCAGTGTCCAATACTTCATTGTCTCCATTAAAAATTATCCAGTCAGTGGTTCCCAGTGCACATACTGTTTTTTGTTAGTACCCTATCAAACTTTTGAACATATTACCCCGAATATACGAGGATCCAGCCCTGGATCCTCAAAGTTCCCATGAAACATTTCAAGAATTCCCAGAGGAATGTGGCAGCTGTGTGAGCAATAGCCTCAATGTGGTGGTTCTGTACACAGTGCTCTGAATCCCAGAAGGATGGTAGCTCATAAAAGTTATACTTACATCACTGCAATTGCAACAAAAGTATATACTCACACGGGTGTACTAGTTCACGCAAAAAGATGTCTCCATGTGAGTACAGCAATTCTGCATATGGTTGAGGCTCAGATGATTATCTACACAGGGGGAAATGGTCCATTGTTACATCATATAATGGACAGGTGGGTGGCCCCACCTGTCAAACTGGACCAACTGAGGGTAGGGAGATTATCTAGCAAGCTGGTCAGATCCTGATCCCCAGCACGGCTTTATAAGGTACTTCATATGTGACCAAAGTCTCATGTTGTATTTTGGCATGGGAAATGCTTCCATGTACTGAATTTACCACATCATTTCCATATGGCTACTAATTTAAATGCCTGCCTACCGAATCTAATCATATGTCAGATAGCACATATTATGCCAATAATTGTTTACCAGACTTATGAAGGTACACACACATACACACACACACACACACACACACACACACGGTTGTCACTCCTGCTTCCTCCATTTGCCAATCCTTATCCCCACACGACATCTTCAGCTTTCAACCCCATTCTTTCACAGCTCCTTCAACCCTCATGCCTTCCATTTCCCTCACAGCTCACCCAACTCCTTCCCCTCAAAGATTGTCCCAAACCTACTCCATCTTCCCTCCCAGCATGTCCAAGCCACTCCCAGATCACTGTGAATCCACATGCTCCCTTCCCAGATTGCTCCAAATTGTAGAGTTGGGTGGTGCCACAAGGGTCATCTAGTCCACACCACAGCAATTCAGGAATATTTTGCCCAATGTGAGGTTCAAACCCACAACCATGAAATTAAGAGCCTCTCACTCTACCAACTGAGCTATCCAGCACATATTCCCCTCCTTTTCAGAAATGCCTACAGATTGAGTCTCCAGCAAAGCAATCTTGTGCCAATATGCTTGCAGTTGCCCACTTTATCTCCATGCCATTTTCCCAATGGTTATGTGTGACAGCACTCAGAAGAACAGCTTCATCTGCTGAGCTTCAGCTTGTCAGCAGCAAAGCACAAACTGCCTGCCAGTGAAAAGTGCAGTGGCAGAAAGACACTTTTTGAAATTGTTTTTTAAAGTGCCTACCTTGAAAGTTCATTGTACTGTGATAGGGAAGCAGTAAACTTGGGATGGGGGACTCTTTCTTTTGAAGAATAAAGATCAGAAACTTTGCTATGTCTAGAAAAAGTCATAAGCTGTGGGTGAGTGGAAGACAACCATTGTAAAATGATTGAGACTCTGAACTAAGACTCCTGCTCGCATTAAACTGAACATAAATTTAATTTTACTCCTTTTTGAAGTGAATGCAATAATGCATCAAAATAAATATGATTGCTTGTGAGCCTCCTACACAGTGTAGCATTGCTACAAGATACACCTCCCTCCCCAAAGGGTTTGACCTAATTCCGTCCCCATCAGGATTCATTTATAATCCCTGGACTTCTAGTATCTTCATAACGAGACTTACTTTACAGTATACACTTTGCACTATCCAACCCAATCCCAATCTGTATCTACAAAACTCTGTATCCTCTCTTAAGTAAGGCACTAGTAAGCATCATGTCAGAAAGCCTTCAGTTATTACTACTTAGGATTTCCTGTTTTGCTGAGCTAGTGATTGAATTTTATACCTTAGCAGAAAAATGCAGGCTGCTTGCTTGTTTTGGTTAAAACAGGGTCCTGCTAACAGAATATTGCAATATTACACCCGAGTGTGTATGAGGTTTGCCAAACGTCAGGAAAATTCCTGACATGTCCTGGTTTGGGGGTGTAAAAATGGCAACAGGGGGGAAATTGGCAGAATCTGCAAAATGTTGGGAAAACTTGGATGTATGGCAATGCGATTGAAAAAGCAGCAGAAACAGCTCAAAAAGCTTAAAAATCACTATTTTGGGGTCAGGTTTTCCCCAAAAAGCTCAACAATTTAGGGTTTCCTCCCCCCCCCAAAAAAACCCTTATCAATTTTGGTAGGCTTCCTTAAAAAAACACCTCAACAATGTTGGGGTATTCCTTTAAAAATCTCGACTACTTTGTGGGTGTCAGCAGGAATTTTAGTTTTTGAAATATGGCAACATTAATGCGAATGTCTGGTGCTCTCAGACAATTCTTCCAAGGAAGCAATGACTTCAGACACACACTTGCTCTCCACTTGTTTGTAGAAAAGTGAAAACTATAGTCTGAACTAAGCTACTCTTTTGTCTTTCTTTTTTACTGAAGAAATGCAAGTTTTGTAGCATCATGGCACTGAAGTGTGAAAACACCATAATTGGGTCTCCAGACCCAAGGAAACATTTAAAAGTGATGCTGAAGTGACAGGATCAGCTTTTCTATCCTGCTGTCCATACAAAATACTGGTTAGGATATGAAGGTGGAATCTATTGTTTCCAGTACTAGTGACAAATGATTTCACATAATTCCAGCAAATAGTTTTGAAGCTCCCAGTGTTGTAGCATTATAGAAGGTGAGACGGTGCAGACCATGTAAGTCTATCTGGAATCTGTATGGTAGACTACAGGGAGTCCCATGTAAACTGCTCCAGTCTTTAAAATCATAGAATGATAGAGCTGTAGAGCTGGAAGGAATCATGAGGGACCTCTAGTCTATCCCCTGCAATGCAGGAATCTTCAGCCCAACCTGGGGCTTGAACCCACAACCCTGAGATTATGAGCCTCATGCTCTACCAACTGTGTTATCCTAGGTCCATTGTATGAATCAGCAAGTGTGAAATGAATTGATGAATGAATGAAGCTAATGCTCTTGGTGACTTTCCTTGTGAGGACACAAATATTCATAGGATCAAATATTGGCTAATCTGCTCCCACCAATTAAAAACATCCATAGCAGGAGATCTAGCTTTTGTAATGGAAAATACACTGGGATTGCAAGGATATTATTATACTGTGAGACATTTTGGTTAGGCTAATTTGTATGAAACATATCTGCTGATGCAGAAAGTCTTAAAACTGAGTTGTGAGCCAGAGGCTTTGAGGCTAAACATATTACTTGCCAGTCATTTCCATTGATTACAATAACACTTACTTCCTAATAAATGTCCTCACATCTGAGATATAAGATAGAATGCAATTTCCTAAATGCAGTCACTAAAGTGTGGCCATTTTGGTTGTTTGATCCATTCTAACAGTGCTTTGTTGGTTGGTTTTGTACAAAATCTGACCCTTGCCATTATAAAAATATATGATATATGATATATGATATAAAAATAGATGAGCAAGCTGTCTAACATGACCATTCTGTGATCAAAGATTGAGTCAAAACGCCTCTGTTAAGAAATAAACACCTTTCCATTTCTCCTCAAAATATAAGAGGAGGAAGAGGGAATAATATTAATTGGCTGACGTTCATATTGCAAAGATAGGCTGAGCAAAACTTAGGTACATTTTTTTTATTTTAAAAATCTTTTTGGCACAGGTCCAGAATTGCATTCCCGTCAGTTCTTCTGTAGTGACTTTTTCCCCATAACATTTCTTTTTCTTTCCTGAAACCAATGCTGTCAGATATCAAAAAGTAATTGTGCAATTCAAATGTCACCCTGTCAAACTACATAATGTGATGGCACCTGTTACACTCTGATTGCTTCACTCCGCTGTGCCTTTTTGGCATTCTCAGGGTCCCTAATGGCCACTCTTGCGAATAGAGACCCCCAGTTCCTTTCCTTACCAATGACATGTAACCAGTTGGTAGGTCTCGTTGATCCTCCATAACTCTGACAAGGCGACAGGTGTAACAATCTCTCAGCGACCATCCTAGCCTCTTTTTCGCAAAACCCATTAACTAGCGCAGAAGGCTTTTCTTTTCTTGAACATATCAGGCTTCCAAAATTCACCAGGTTTGGTTAGCATAACCTCCCCACCGCAAAAAAAACCACCAGTGTGTGTCGGTGTGTATACACACACACACACACACACACACACACACACACACTGTTTTAATGAAAGAAAACCACCACAACTAAGAACTGATACTGAAGCAGACTGATACACTATCAGGGAAAATTACATACATATAATATGTGAATAGGCTGATCTTCGGCTATTGGGAATGCCACAGCAAAATTATCTAGAATGAAGGCAATAGATGAGGCAAACTGTGTTTGTCTCATCAATTCCAAGCACAATTCAAAGTGTTGCTGCTGATCTTTAAAGCCCTAAATAGCCTCAGCCCTGCATACCTGAAGAAGCATCTCCACCCCTGTCGTTCAGCCCGGACACTGAGCTCCAGCTCCGAGGGCCTTCTGGTGGCTCCCTCACTACATTAAGTGAGGTTACAGGGAACCAGGCAGAGGGCATTCTCTGTAGTGACTCCCACCCTGTCAAACACCCTTCCACCAGATCTCCCAGTAACTATGCAACCTTTAGAACAGGCATGGCCAAACTTGGCTCTCCAGATGTTTTGGGACTACAATTCCCATCATCCCTGTCCACTGGTCCTGTTAGCTAGGGATGATGGGAGTTGTAGTCCCAAAACATCTGGAGGGCAAAGTTTGGCCATGCTTGCTTTAGAAGGTATCTGAAGGCAGTCCTGTATATGGATGTTTGTAATGTTTAATGTTTTTGTATGTTGGAAGCCACCCAGGGTGGCTGGGGTGAGCCAGTTAGGTGGGTAGGATACAAATAATAAAATTATTATTTGTTGTTGATAATGATGATGATGATTTCCAGGCACAGTCCATTCTTTAAATCTCCATGTCTGAGTGTTCTCTCTCTCTCTCTGTGTTAGCAATATTAATAGTAATGAGCCATGAAGATATAATGTCTTGGATTAGCACTTTTATCAGTATTTGGAGAACACAATTCCAGCAAAATTTACATAACATTTTTAGATGTTTTAATTGTTTCCTCTGAATGTTTACCCAGGGTTTTTTGGAGCAGCTGTAGGATATAAATTAATTAGTTAAATTAGTTAAATTATTTTACTGAATGCAAAATAAAAAAATGCAAAATAGCTAACACATACCTGAATTCAGTTTGCCATAGGCCGTTTTTTCAGGGTTTCGTCTTCAAAAGACCACCGAGCCTGCTTCCTTTCAAACTACCAGTAGGTGTTGTTTGGCTATTGATATCAGAAGCAGAAATTAAAAAAAATCATCTGAGCAAACGTAACAAATCAGATTACAGACCCATAAGTTTCTCATATACTTACAGAAAAGCAGCTTATAAGAAGAGAGGAAAAGTGGAATTAAGCAATGCCTAATTTCTGTATATATATCGACATAATTGCATGCCGCTGTGATAAATAACAGAATCTGCTTGAAATCTTTGCTTCCAGAAGGGGGGAAAATGCATGGTAGATTACATAAAGGGAGGATGTAGTGATAGTAGGAAGAGCATTAGCATTGAAAACAGAGGGAGGTATTTCTGTGGGCTATAAGCTCTGTTTAAGAAACGTGTTCTAAAATGTGTGTTTTTAGTATTGACACTTTGAACTTTGATACCTTATTGCTGAAGGAGTTTATTAAGTAATTACATTTACATGGATTTTTCTTTAGGCACAGAGGAGAGCTTCCCCACACACCTGTGAGATTAGAAAACAGCAAAGCATTTGCTAGTTTGGCTTGGATAGTCAATTTCTTCCTTTTTTTATAGCATTGGTTAAAATAATTGTTCAAGCAGTAAGACACTCCAGGTGCTCTGTGTTTTAAGACAGCAGAAAACATCCAAAAGTGTTGTCTGAAGATTTCAAAATAGTATTGTTTTGTTTTTAAAATCAACTAAATGGGGGAAATGGTAATTTAAACCCTTTCTTTTTAAAAACATCTCATTCTTTCCTTACATCATCATGCATACAGATGGAACATGAGAATAGACTGAGCAAACACTCAGAAACATCAACCTGATATGCATAATTTCTAGCTGGTGGCAAAAGCAACAGCCTGAAATTTCTTCCTCTCCTCTCTGTACCATCTAGTATTGCAAAACAGAATGCAAGCAGGACTGTGCCCAAACCCATCGACCCAACTCTAGGGGACCACCACCAATTCAGCGAGGGAAAAACTAATGTTTAATTTGGGATGTGTGCTGTGTTTTTTATGCATCCAACAGGTCTGAATGCTCTGCTCAGCAGCTGTTGAATGGAATATTAAATCCTATGGGGTGCTGCTGTGCAGTCACTTTCAATGGAATCCTCTATATCTTCTCCTTTCTTCTTCTTATCCATCCAATCTTCCTTCCCACCTGTCACCTGCCTCTCCCATTCAAAATCTTACTTCCCGACAGCCCTGGTTCCCTCCAGATGGCCCTACCTGACCTGGGCCAATCTGGGGTTGTCTAGAACTGACTAAGGAGAAGCTTGGATCCCCCTGAATTGACTAGATTCACTTTGGGCTTTGGCTGAATTCAGTGAACAGCCCAAATGGCAACCATTTCAATTGTGGGATGGGAAACTCGCAAATATTGTTCACGTTAATGCCCTTCTTTGTATCCCCCTTATGTGCAGGAGGAGATGCAGGTCTGTTTATGCATGACTAAGGACCTTTCTTGTTATGTACTGAAGTTCTCACCCTGGGCCAGCAGGGGGATACTGTAGATAGTTTTCACTCAGGTCCACATATGCAAATAAGGAATTGAAGTGACGTTCAGTGATTGGATAGTAACAGAAAGTGGTTACTGTTGCGTTGTAGTGGAGCTCTATATAAGCAGGCTGGCTGAACCCTTCAGTTCAGTTCTGTTCTGACCTGTGAATAAACAAGAGCTGTTTGAAGAATTGCTGTGTCGTCTGATATGTTCACCCACGACTTAACAATTCTCATTTGTACCATGCATGCAGATACTCTGGGACATGGCTGCAGCAGCAGACAGGCTAGCCCATGGGTAGGCAAACTAAGGCCCGGGGGCCAGATCCGGCCCAATCGCCTTCTAAATCCAGCCCACGGACAGTCCTGGAACCAGCATGTTTTTACATGAGTAGAATGTCTCCTTTTATTTAAAACGCATCTCTGGGTTATTTGTGGGACATAGGAATTCATTCATTCCCCCCCAAAAAAAATATAGTCCGGCCCCCCACAAGGTCTGAGGGACAGTGGACCGGCCCCCTGCTGAAAAAGTTTGCTGACTCCTGGTAGCCCATGTGACCCCCTCAACATGCTCATGCAGTCTCTTCCCATTTATAAACCTATCCCTATCTTATTGGTCTATCTTGATATATATAAAAAGACTTCCATACCTCCTCAGCTAGTTTGTATTTTGCATTGAGAACATTATCTCCTCTCTAAGCTCCTCCCCCATTGTGCTTCCTCTTTAATTCGCCCCACCTCTTTCTTTCTCACCTGGATGCCATTGCTATTGCCACTTGGGCTTGTATCCAATCCTCTGCTACTGGACCTTCTTTCACATTCCATCTCTCCATCTCCTACCTCAAGCAGCTTCTACTTATAAAAATGTAACCACAAAGTTGCTGGTCCAGAACTCAATATGACTTCCTCGTGACACTGTAGTTGATGACACAGGTCAATGACAACACATGACAGCAACAGACAACAGTAGATATTGACAGTAGTTAGATGGAAGACAGTAGTTAGGGGACGCGGGTGGCGCTATGGTTTAAACCACTGTGCCACTTGGACTTGCCGATTGGAAGGTCGGAAGTTTGAGGCCCCACAACAGGATGAGCTCCCATTGTTTGGTCCCAGCTCCTGCCAACCTAACAGTTAGAAAGCATGTCAAAGTGCAAGGAGATAAATAGGTACTGCTCCGGCAGGAAGGTAAACAGCATTTCCGTGCACTGCTCTGGTTTCGCCAGAAGCGGCTTAGTCATGCTGGCCACATGACCTGGAAACAACTGTCTGCGGAAGTGGACAAACGCTGGCTCCCTCGGCCTGTAAAGCGAGATGAGCGCTGCAACCCCGGAGTTGTTCGGAACTGGAGTTAACTGTCAGGGGTCCCTTTACCCTTTACCTTTAGATGGAAGACAGAGCATCACAGATAAATGATTGGTGTAGTGGTGTAGTGGAGGGGCATGGAGGCTGTGGCTCCAGGCACAAATTTCTGAGGGGGCACAACCAGTTGACCCCATGACAGGATTCCTTATCGAGGCGAGAGCCACAGGGAGGCAAGCTGCATCCAGGACAGAAACCAACGCACACCCTGCCCCTAGCCTGAGAGGAAGAGAGGGGAAGGGCACGGCTGCTGCTGCCCACCAACGAGGGAGAGAGGAAGAGGAAGATGAGAAAGCACTGCCAGAGCCACCTGCATTGCCCAGAGGGTAACAGGAGAGTGAGGAGAAGAAGAAGAAGAAGAAGAAGAAGAAGAAGAAGAAGAAGAAGAAGAAGAAGAAGAAGAAGAAGAGTTTGGATTTGATATCCCGCCTTTCACTCCCTTTAAGGAGTCTCAGAGCGGCTAACATTTTCCTTTCCCTTCCTCCCCCACAACAAACACTCTGTGAGGTGAGTGGGGCTGAGAGACTTCAAAGAAGTGTGACTGGCCCAAGGTCACCCAGCAGCTGCATGTGGAGGAGCGGAGACGCGAACCCGGTTCCCCAGATCACGAAACTACCGCTCTTAACCACTACACCACACAGTGGCACCCTAGGCTTCATGTTTCTCTGTCTTATCTTTGTTCCTAGGTTGGGGTTAGTTTACAAGGAGAGTCTCCCTTGATTAGACGCTGGCCAAAGAAGAGACTGACCACTGCCCAGTCCACGGGGCGGGGCACAACATTTGCCCTGCCCCGGGCACCGACAACCCATGCTATGCCCCTGGACCAGTGTGCATCACAAGTGTAACTGGGGGAACTCCCTCTGAAGTGAAATTCAGTGGGAATGAAGCTGAATGTTGGAAGTCTCAGGACAGATAAAAGAAAGTACTTCTCCAGGCAGCACTTGGTTTAAATCACTCCCACAGGAGGCAGTGATGGCCACCAGCCCAGGCTTTAAAAGATAAGGCAAATTAATGGAGCAGAAGTCTATCAGTGACTACTAGCCATGATGGCTATGCTTTGCCTCCACATTGGAGAAAATAATGCTTCCAGTTGCTGGAAGCCACAGGAGGGGAGGACGCTCTTGTGCTCAAATCCTGTTTTTGGGTTTCCCACAGGCATCTGGTTGGCCACTGTGGGAACAGGATGCTAGACAATTTGGGGAATTCTTGCTTCAGTGAATGCCACAGATAGGGAAAATGACCTGACTCCCATTAAGGCTTAAGGGCACACTAACGCTTAAGGGGCATTGAGTCTTGCCCATTTTGCTGAACAGCAATTCAATTATATCTGCTCATTTCAAAGGCTTACCTTGGAATTTGGAAATAAATTCTGTGCAGGAGCCCAAAAGTCAATTTAGAAAGGGTGAGAAAAGTATTGTCCTTTGCTCCCCCCCCCCCCCCATTATTTAATCCTTCTACCTGTCTGGTATGGATTTGAAAATGTCAAACATATAGTTATTTTATTTACTTACTGGCACCCCTATTCAGTCTTTCTAGAGAAATTATAAAATATGTATGGAATGACAATGCCAAAGTCAAAAGCAGATTCCTAGCTAGGCAGGGAAACAGAATGCTGCTGACTAAAAGAATGATTGACAAAGAAATTTGGACCTTTGTACATATAGCTATCATGCTTCTTGACAGTAAATATTAAAACTTCACATCTTCAGGTTCCCTGTTCTGCATGTCAACAGAGATTTCATTGATGGTTATGCAATGACTCCCATTCCTATCTATTCCTGCATTCCAACCAGTCTGATGCCAACAATTATCCAACCTTATCATTTTGCTGAGCTCCAGCCAGCAGATACTTTTGTCGAGTTGTTATTTGTAACCATGCGGGAATAATGTGTTAGGTGTAGTTAAATGAATTATACCCAAACCACTAGAGTAGATAGGTGGGCTTATATGATCTCTTGCATTTGATCTGAACTTTGTTCTAACATTCAAAGTAAATGCAGTCAAAAATTGGCACATCAAACCAAGTGGCCCTATACTGGAACTGTACACTGATCAAAAAGAATATACACATGTAAAGAAATAATTCATGCATGCAGCAGATGGGAGGGTCAACCAGTATCTGGGCTGCACCACTTCCTAGCTCACTGAAATCTTCATGAGAGGGAGGATTCTAAGCTAGCTTTCCCTCCCTGATGTGCCAGTTTTCTCTATGTAAGGATTTTTTAATGGAGAAATTTCCTGCCGTGTGAGTCTCCAGTTGAAATCTGAAAAGATAACAATACATTAACATCCAAGAGGTGGGGCCAGTGCTGTACATGATCAGGGCTGGATTTACGTATAAGCTAAACAAGCTATAGTTTAGGGCCCCACACTCTTGGGGGCCCCAAAAAAATTGGAAGAAAAAAAAAATCTGGATGTACAAATAGTTAGAGCTTAATAATTATTTCACTATTAATATACTTCTTAACTGTATTTCAGTTCAACAATTACTTTGATAAAATACATATTTTGTTATGTGCAAATTGCTTCAGACACCTATTAGGTCCATAAATTACCATATAGCATATAAGGTAAAGGTAAAGGGACCCCTGACCATTAGGTCCAGTTGTGATCGACTCTGGGGTTGCGGCGCTCATCTCGCTTTATTGGCCGAGGGAGCCGGCGTACAGCTTCCGGGTCATGTGGCCAGCATGACAAAGCCACTTCTGGCGAACCAGAGCAACGCACGGAAATGCCGTTTACCTTCCTGCCGGAGTGGTACCTATTTATCTACTTGTCCTTTGACATGCTTTCGAACTGCTAGGTTGGCAGGAGCAGGGACTGAACAACGGGAGCTCACCCCGCTGGGATTTGAACCGCCAACCTTCTGATTGGCAAGCCCTAGGCTCTGTGGTTTAACCCACCACCCATATATAGTATATATTCAACACACACAAAAAAACCCAGCGGCAGTTTGTTGTTGACAAAAGAGAGCTGGACATATAAAGGGCCCCATGACCCTCAGTAGCTTAGGGCCTCATCAAACCTAAATCCAGCTCTGTACATGATACTGCAGGCAGGTCCAGGTGTGGGCCCCTTTCCAGTTATCACATAGCTGACACATGGAGGAGCTCGCAATATTGTTTGAAACGGCTTGTGTTCATATAAGAATGGGACAAAGAGGAACGTTTTCTTTTCTACCATTTTCTTTTCCTTTAATAATAATACTAATCATTGATTCTTTAAAAATTGAATGCCATATTATTAAGACCAGAAGTTACTAACAGAAAGGGGGGGGGGAGGAGCTTAGGTGAACAAAGTATTTTTTTTCTGAGACATTAGAGACTCATGCATCATTATTATTTTTTCAAATTTTGCACGGTGATTAAAAAAAGCAAAGCCTGTGGGGAAATGTAGGAAGATACAGAAAAATATTTAAATCACATTCCTTAAAAATAAAAAGAGGCATTATAGCCCATGTAAGAAAAGCTCTGAAGATAGTTCGGAAACTTCATCTGGTGCATGAATTCAGTGGCCAGGTTTTTCACTGCGGCAAGACCGGTCGTAGCCCAACTTCATTGTCTGCCAATTACCGGTAGTTTCTGAGCCCAATTCAAAGTCCTAGTTTTGACCTATAAAGCCTTAAATGGCTCGGGACCACAATACTTCAAGGAGCGCCTCTCTCCATATAAATCGACCCGGACTCTGCAATCATCATCGGAGGCCCTTCTTTTGTGTCCCCTCCATGAGAGGTCTAGAGGGTGGAAACACGAAAATATGCCTTCTTTTTTGCAGTGATTCCAAATTTGTGGAATTATCTCCGCAGGGAGGCTCGCCTGGCACTTCCATTGCATATCTTTAGGCACCAGGAAAACATGTTGATCTTCGTCCAGGCCTTGGGCTGATTAACATTCTGTGTCCTTTTAAATGGGAGGGAGGTTATTGTTCTGTTTTTGTTTTATTATGTATTTTGTCTTCTCATTTTGTATTTTTATGTGTGGTCTTCTGATGAAGGGCGCTATGCAGATTTAATAAATAATAATAATAATTCCATGGGCACATGGACACCATGCTTGTGCCCTATGATCCACTCAGAAATAGCTAACTGACCTCTCCATTTTCTCCATTTAATCCACTGTAATATAGCTCCCATTGAAATGAACAGGAGTAAAGTTAGCTATGACTAACTTTCCACATTGACTAACTTTGTCTGGAACCAAACACAAAAAATTATGACCAGATCATTATACTGATTGCCCCTCTTTTTGGTCTGTATTTTTCTGTTTTTCTCACACAATGATTGGTGGTTCTAATTCTTCCCATTTTAATAAGGTCTGGAAAATCTTGGTCATTAACGGAGAAATTAATTATAACTTGATCTAACAATTTTGGCAATAAGCCAGAGCACAGTCCTCCCAATTCAATAGCTCACCACTCTCCCCCCTCCCCACCACAGTCCTTCAGCAGCATTCATTCCAAATGACAGTTTTCGTATCTAAACCAATTTAAATTAATATTGGATGCGTGGTTATTATAGCATGCTGTATCAACCACTTTACGGAATTAATTGCAAATATGTGTTACATATAATGCACTGCCATCATCACTAATTTTGCAATTCTTTGAAAAAGCAATCACTTTTGTCTGGCTGAGGAAACAAACAAAAACCAAAAAACCTAACACTGTTTATTACCCACATTTTGGTTAGCAGAACCAAGTTGAGGAATTGGAACTGAACACTTAAGTCACAGGATTCAATATATACATATATCCAATTATTTAATTCTTAGAATGCTTTGCCAAACAGATCAGGTGGTGCTGAGAGGGAAGGGGGTCTTTGAGGGCCATTGGGGAAAGAGAGGCAGCATGGGAAAATCCATGGTGCTGATTGGCACTTTCCTAAGGTGGTTTGGGAATGCAGGTGGCGCTGTGGCTTAAACCACAGAGCCTTGGACTTGCCGATCAGAAGGTCGGCGGTTTGAATCCCCACAACAGGGTGAGCTCCCGTTGCTCAGTCCCTGCTCCTGCCAACCTAGCAATTCGAAAGCATGAAGTACAAGTAGATAAATAGGTACCACTCCAGTGGGAAGGTAAACGGCATTTCCATGCACTGCTTTGGTTCGCCAGAAGCGGCTTAGTCATGCTGGCCACATGACCCGGAAGCTGTACGCTGGCTCCCTCAGCCAATAAAGCAAGATGAGCGCCGCAACCCCAGAGTCGGCCACAACTGGACCTAATGGTCAGGGGTCCCTTTACCTTTAAGGTGGTTTGAGGAGGGGGGCAGGGCCAGATCCCTATTTAAGGGACAATCTGCCTTCTCCCTAGCCTCTCCTTTTGCAACAGCATCCTTCCTCCCTCACTGTCTCCCATTGTGTTTAGGGGTCATCACAAGAGGGCCATGTATTTTTTCTTTTTTAATAAATTCACATTTTGGATCACAGATTGGTCTTTTCCCTAAAGGTAAAGGACCCCTGACAGTTAAGTCCGGTCATGAACGACTCTGGGGTTGCGGCACTCATCTTCCTTTACTGGCCGAGGGGGACAGTGTTTGTCCACAGACAGTTTTTCCGGATCATGTGGCCAGCATGACTAAGCTGCTTCTGGCGAAACCAGAGCAGCGCACGGAAACACCGTTTACCTTCCCGCCTGATCGGTACCTATTTATCTACTTGTACTTCGAGGTGCTTTCGAACTGCTAGGTTGGCAGGAGCAGAGACCGAGCAACAGGAGCTCACCCCGTTGTGGGGATTCGAACTGCCGACCTTCTGATTGGTAACTCCTAGGCTCTGTGGTTTAGACCGCAGCGCTACCCGCATCCCTTGACCAGGTACATAGGCACCTGCTAATCAATAAAATTATGCATGCAACCAGCACCCTATATTATGACAGTAGGGTGTTGAGCTTGCTCCAATCATCATCATTTGCTCCCACAGGCAATTGCATGGAGACCATAAAAAACATTAGAACTGGGCCTCAGCCTGAGAAAAGGTGATGGTATAATGCTTAGAAATCTTTTCCATGCTAATCAAAGACACATAACTCATCTGGAGTTACAACATTGGGCTTCAAGGTTACAAGTAATAAGTTTAAGGAAGGCCTGAGCTGCAGAGTTTTAGAATTTAAGCTCTGGGACAATGTTTGATTAAAAAATTCATCAAATGAATTTAATATTCACTCCACGAGAGTGACTGTTGATTTGCACCAATCGAAACAGAAGTGAAATATCGTCCCAGTGGTTGTGTTTTCACTGGAGAAGAGAGATAAATTGTGTCTTGTGTCTGTGACAGATCGCTTATTGCATGTGCTTGAAGGTTACCCCTCATTTAATGAACTCCGACACTGTTCCTTCAATAGATTAAGACATTGCTCTCTTTAGTGCAATCATTTATTCTCAATTTAAATTAAATATAAAGTAGGGGGTTCCTATTTGGCTTTTCCCTGAGGTTAATCAGATCGCAAAACAAAAACAACCCTACACCTTAAAACAATATATAATTGCCACGAAGAGAATCAAACAGCATGTGCTCCTGCAAACAGATCTGGAATTTTAATTGTGTTTGCAGTCAAAATTACAGTTTTGATTATGCAGACATAGAAAACGAGAAACAATGTGTGTGCAATGCCCAATTTCCAATACAGAACACAAAGCTCCAGGGATGCAACCTCACAAAAGTTAGTTGCGACAAAGCCCCATCAAAAATCAAGATTGAGTCATATTCTGCTGTTATTAATGATACTTTGTCACGATGAACTTTTGCTATCTTGTTCCCAGGAGCTATATTACGTCAGGGCGAATTCGAGCAAACAGCCAAGGTGACAAGAAATGTAATAGCACAAGTATGGAGTGGTTATGACGGCATTCAGAAAAGGGGTTTATTGTATTAGTTTCACTGATTTATAATGGTAGTGCTTCTGTCCCAGCTTCTGACATTGCTCTCATAGTACAGTGCCCATTTCATTATGGATCTGTGGCTTTTTAACTGATACTCTGGCAGGTCACGCTAGATTTCATTCATACCTGTGGGCGTGGCATGACACAACAGCACCAAACATAACTGGACATGCTGCTTTCTGCACATTCTGCTTACGTTCCCCATGATTCACCGTTGAAAATGGCAGGAAAGGATTGTATGCTGGTATAGCACCACAAATTGTGTCACTTGAATCCCACAATTTTCTGGGTTAATGGGGTTGCAAATGGATTCTTTCTGGAAGTAATTGACAAGGAAATGAGCACTAAAACTTCCACGATAGTCTACTAGATTTCCAACAATAGCTTTTACGTTGTGTGAAAGATCAAATAAAATGAGGTCTGAATGCAGCCTAGCAGAGGGGAAATAAGACTTCAAACTGTTATATGCCAGGTTGCCAGGTCATGCGACCAAGTGGAATGGGTTTTGGATCCAGCCTAAGTCCCCTCACCCCCGGGTCTCCCACTGTCATATTCCTGGAAGTCCCCTTTTGGGGGGTCTTACACCAGCCTTGGTTCAGCCAGCACTGACCTGCAGGTTAGCTCAGTCGGTACAGCATAAGACTCATCATCTCAGGGTCATGAGTTCAAGCACCACGTTGGGCAAAAAGATTCCAGTATTGCAGAGGGTTGGACTAGATGACCCTCATGTTCCCTTCCAATTATACAATTCTATGATTCTATTAACTGAGCCACAGATGAGTTGGATACAAATGCTGTAAACAAAAAAAAATCATATCAACAGACCTAAATTAGGAAGGAATCCTGTGCACCAGAAGCTGACATAAAGTGAGACTGTGTCAGTTAAGCTAGTGTAAGATTACACTAGATGCAAACCTCGTTCAGCTGTGAAGCTGTTGGTGCACTGCCTAATTCTGGCAGAAGGAAATGAAGGCTTTAAAATAGAGTTCTATGCAAGGATTCAGGCTAGGAACTGGTCCTATTTGAGCATCCCATAATTACAAAAGCCTTCTGATTGGATTCCGGGATGTCCTGTCTTGGCTCCTGCAAGAGTGCTACCCCAAAAGATGCACATTGCATGAGTTGCTTCTGCAGGATATTGGATGGTAAGGAACTTGGAAAATTCATCAGCGTTCTAGTGTGAATTTCTTCTAATATACCTATTTTTATATATATATCAGACTATTGCGCTTTTGGAAAACAATTTCCCAAATATAAGGCATTTTTGTATGTTGTTTTCACCAATATATGCATTTATATGCAGTTTACCCAATGTATTTGTATTTTCATACACATTGCTTGGTTGGAGAACCACATTGCAAAATTAAGAGAAGTGCAAATTTTGAAGGATGGCTGTGTTTCGGTCCGCATATTGTTTCGGAAAGTGTGAATTAAGTAGGTTCATTTTTAAATGCACACTGAATTGAATTTTTCACCAACCCATAATTGCAGCTTGAGGGTGTTGGGAACGGTGTTCAAGAAAATCATCTGTATATTGAGGGTTGGCAGTGGAACTGAAGTGAATTTTGATGAGATTAGTAGCATTTCCCAGGGTAGCTTTGCACATTCCTTTTTTATTTTATATTCTTTACTGAATAATAAAAAGTACAGATTTGCAGGTGTACAGAGTAAGGTAAGACACAAAAAGAAGAAGAAACAAGAAATAGTACCCATGTAGAAAACCAAATAGAACAAAACAATGTATTGTGTACATTAAATTTGTCCATGGCAAGTCTACGTTTATACACAACTAGTTCATGTGTAGCGAGTTTGTACATACCTTCAATCCACTCATTAAAGGGAGCTGTATTTTTTTTTTCCAGTTCATCAATACTTGTCTTTCTGCTGTAGTAAGGGTGTGTAATGTCCATTCATATTGTCCCTTTGTTCAATTCCATGTCTTGGGTATATAATTTAAAAGGATATTTTCCTATGGAAATTTAAGATTGTTCTGTACAGTCATGTTGCACATTCCTAATATACTCAACGACACTGGCACATGGAAATCCTCACTAGTGGATACACCTGCTGTGAGAGAGCTTAGTAAAGGACTGATTGAAAGTGAGCATTTTGGCAGATGTTACAAATCCAGGGTCTCTTCTTCTCGTGGATATGATTTGCTAAAATCCCTTGCAGTCCAAAAACTGCCAAGCACTTAATATTCACAGTGCAAATGCAACTAGTATAGAACAATCAACATAATACTAATGAACAATTGGAATGCCAGATGTGTTGCATTTTAAACAATGAAGTGTACCAGAAGATGCTTGCTACGGGAACATAGCATAAATTCAGATAATAGGGCTATAAAACAGAGTGGAGATACGAAGGTTTTCTTTGCTGAGATTGTTCATGCTCCAGTGATAAATAAATAAATGCAATCTTACATAAATTGCATTAAATCGTTAACGTTTTTACACACATAATTAATTACAGGTGCAAACTTTAGAACTGAGCTGTCTAATTACCTGAGTCTCTGTGCAAATCAGATAATTGGATAATTAGGCTCCTCTTTCCTACCATTTACAACCATAATTGTTATTAATTGTTATTTTATATTTATTAAGCATCAGAGCGATATTGCTCTTGAAGCCACGTCTCAAGATCCAGTCAAAAGTAGTTTCAAATGCATTTTCTGCAAGGGATTATTTATATATATATATATATATATATATATATATATATATATGCATGGAGTGATGGCAAGGATTACGATAATGCAATTCAGTTCATGATCAAGGGATCTATCCAATGGTGGCTGTGTGCTAGCAGAAAGCATGTCCTCATCTGAAATGTGGGGCAGCTGATTTTTGCTCACCCACCCTCTGCTGTCCTCCACTCCCCCATAAACTGGAGGGGAGGGACACTCTGGAACAATTCTGGATATGACAAAGAAGGCTGAAATAGGTGGGGGGGGGGCATGTACCAAAAAAATCAGACGTCACAAGGGAAGGGGGAGGAAAATCAATTCAATTTGCATTTAAAGGTGGACCTATCAAATCTGCATTTCCCAAAACAATATGCAAACCAAAGCACAGTCATTCTTTGAAATTCACATTTCTCCAGATTTGGCATTGTAGTTCTGCAGCCAGCTAATGGGAACAGAAATGCACATACTAGGATAAAGATGCATATATTAGTTAAAAGGCAAATATTAGGGGGGAAATGATTTGTAAAAATGTGTGTATTAGGCAAAGCTGCACACCAACCTCTGCATTTGCTCACTTGCAGAAGTTTGTGTGCAGTTTTGCTTGCTTTCACCTCCTGGGCTGGATCTAGACACATCAAAAAAGCGATTCAGTTAAGCACGTTGTAAACTTCATATGGGGAAATCCTGTTGGCGAAAGACAGGACTCGACAGCGCCATCTGGTGTCACAGTGTTATAACGCATATAAAGCGCTTTATCTTTATGAATGTAGCTAAATCCCTGTTGTGCTGATCTCACCCCCTCCCCAGTTCCTTTAATTAGCTCCTTCATTATAAACATCAGCATGTAAGTTCCTTGCAGGCACTTATGGCACTGCAAAGCTGCCATTAACAATGACTGCTACTGAGAAAAATCAAAATGGCACCAATAGGAATTAAAAAGAGTGATTTGCAAACAATAGTTCTGTGTCATGACTGCAAAGCTGCTGGAGGGTATTTTTATATTTGGATTATATTGTAGTTATTATTAAGCGCAACACTGCAAAATAGCTGTCAACTTACAGATTTGAAAATAAGGGACCAGCAGCCTTGAAAATAAGGGATCAGCAGCCAAAATAAGGGACTTTTCAGACACAGGTATATTCAACTTCTGAGCCCCTCTGAGCCAAAGACAGAAAGCCCAGCCAGCAGCCAAACGAAGCCTCAAGTGGTGGTTCCCACAGCCTTTTCTGCAGTGGCTCCCCATTTGTGGCATCTTCTTCCCAAAGAGAAGGCTGGCGCCTTCATTATGAACTTTTAGGCACCAATTGAAAACATTTCTCTTCAACCAGGCCTTTGACTGAATGTGTTGTTGGAGGCAGTGGGGGCAGGAGGGGCTATTGGTTCATTTTTGTTCTTGCTTTTATTGTGTGTTTTGTTTTTTTACTGTATCTTGTATTATTATGTTGTGAACCACCCTGGGATCTATGGATGTAGGGCGATATACAATATACCTTCATTCATAAATTATATATATATCTCACAACAAGATGTCCTGGGTCATTTAGGTGTTGTAGCAACAACTACATGGCATGCAGCCCTCTGCGGTTTGTCTCAACTGGTAGTGTCTGCACTGTCTGTGAAGTCTACAACTTTTATGTTTACCAATACGCTCTTCTTGTGGCCTGCATGAATTGCTGTGTCCACCTACTGAAGAGATATTTGTTGGGAAATTTTCAAGAGCCAATTTGAGTCTAGGAAACATATTGGGACCTCTTGTTTTCAACTGTGAACACTGCTGTGACTGAGAGTCCTGTGACTGCTCTCTCCATCACGATCAAATTTGCTGTTCATTTACACATAACTTGGTGTTCTTCTTTCTATAAAGTTATATGTTTCACCTATGATTTCATTACCTTGTACCTCCAAGCTTCATTCGATTTCCTTGCTGCTTTGTTTGTCTGTGCTTCTCTTTCTGGTCTGAATGTGATAAGGAAGCTTATGTTTTCTAAAGTCTTCTTGGTACCTGTCACTTGAGGGGGGGTGGATACTCAATGTAATTGGTAATTTTGTGATTGAAAGTCCATTATTTGAATCTCACCTCTACCACAAATGCTGCCAATTATACCAGGCAAGTCAGAGTGCATGGAAGTACATGTTACAAGGGGAGCAAGGCACCTTCCAAAAAACCATTTCTATGTGAGGAGTTCTTCCCTTCATTAAAATGTCAACATTGCTGTGTTCCATTAATGGGGAAGACCTGCAGATTACTGGAACAACACATTCTTTCCATGCAAACAGTCCCATATTCAGTCCAAGTAGGGCAGAAAAATACTCTTCCTCTCTGGGTGATCCCAGCCCATCACTTTTAAATAACTGCTGCTTTTTCACATTTTAATACTGTTTGATGATCTGCACTGTGTTTTATATTCCGTTTCTGCACACAGCTTCTATCTTCTCTAAATGTATGGTTGTCTATACATTTTGAAATAAATAACATTTAAAATTGCCATTTCAAAGATTCTCTAGATTTCAGTGGATGCGACGTTTGGGAGAGATTGTTGAACTCACGCCCTGCTTGAATACTTCCCACATGCATCTGGTTGGCAACTGTGAGAACAGAATGGTGGATAAGTCTTTGGACCGATGCAGGAGGTTCTTATAATGTTCATTATGTTTCCGGATTTCATTCCTTAAATATATGCTGGTGGCTAGGTTGCTTGCTCGGTTGAATACATTGAGTCCAAATCAATTGAGTTTCAAGCCAGGAGTGTGATGATTGATTCAAAGCTTGTGCTTTTGTCATCACCATCGTTGGTTAATTTATATATTGCTTAAATGCCAAAATCACCATCATCACTTTTAATTTATATACAATTTTTCTATCTTACAATACCCAAGGCAGTTTACAAGCTGAAGAAACAAAGAACGCACAGTGGTACCTCCGGTTAAGAACTTAATTCGTTCTGGAGGTCTATTCTTAACCTGAAATGTTCTTAACCTGAGGTACCACTTTAGCTAATGGGGCCTCCCACTGCCGCCACACCACCGCCGTGCGATTTCTGTTCTCATCCTGAAACAAAGTTCTTAACCCGAGGTACTATTTCTGGGTTAGTGCACAGAATCTACACTGGCCACATGGTCAATATCAATTTATTTAATGTATTGATTTATTATAATTTATTACCTTCCCTTCACCCTAGCGTCCCAAGAGGGCTGTTTGCAACATGTGAATTGCCCCTAAATGTCTGGATATTGTATAGTTATTTTTTTCATTAATGGATGTCATGAAAAGACACACAGTTGCTGAAGGCAAAAAATAATTATGGGGCTGACTTCTAATATGGAGCTGACTTCTAATACCGCAAGGGCTAGCTTAAGTTTCTGAAAACGCCACTGATACTATATAAAATCTGGCATGTATCAGAAAGTAGTTCCTTCTAAATGTACTATGCTCCTCTATGGAAAGTAATTTTAACCACTCCAAAGAAGGGGTAATCAAACAGTGCCTACTGAAAACTTTCTTCGTATGAATTTTATATTAATTTTTAATTAATGTCATATATTACTTGGGCTTTTATGCAATTACATGATAAATTATTCAATTTTGATGTTCGGTTTTAGACAGATGTTAAATCAAAGACGTGAATGATTAAACACATTTTAATAGATTTCCCACCATGGCTTTATTCGCTATATACAAATGAATTCTGGTCTTCGTGTAAGTGTGGAGTTGAGGGCTGTATTTCTTTAAGAAAGGGGACCTTTATCTGGCTCCCGACTTTGATTTCGTTGTAAAGCAGCCATGATGTGGTTCACATGCCTTAAACAAAAGCTCCTTTGCAAAGAGAGTACGGCTAATTATGCAGATTAACTTCCAAAAATAAAGCTTTGAAAGTCAAAAAATGCCAAGTCACGGAACATTTCCTAAACTAGCCTGGCACCCTTGCTCTTCCAGCTAATGGTAGCTGCGAGTATTTCTAGTCTGCTTGTGCTCACTGAAGCCAGGTGAGAATATAGGATTAGATGAGGACAAAGATAACATGGCAAACATTCCTTTCCATTCAATCCAGAATGTGAACTGTAACAATATTGTATAGAGACACCTTGTAAGTGCCAGAGTTCACCTTCAGCAAGCAATAGCAACATTTTATTGGATCAAGCAGAAGTCATCACAGTTTCATCAGGAGTCAAAACTGCACATACAGAAATAAAGCCCATTTAAAAATAATTCTCTACACGGGGCTCCAAAATGAGGAACAGCAATTTCTGTCAAAGTACAAGAGTTGCCACCCTCGTTTCCTGTACAGAGGAAGTGTTTTTAAAAATATTTTTATTTATTTGAACAAAAACATATACCTCAATATCACACAAGAAAAAAAAAGTGAACACAATAAAAACTAAAATTAAACATACCCAAAATACAAATTTGGGTTGTTTCATTTACGTCCCTAGAAAAAAATAACCATTATTATTACTGATGTTGGGGGATAGTAACATTTTTTAGAATATACATTTTATTTATAAATATTAGTCTATTGTATGGCAGAAGTTGAGGTGAATTTGTGAATTGTTTCTCAGGTGAAACTTGTGAGGAATTTGTTACCGATTGCTAGGTTGGCTTCAAGTAAGACCTCTCTCATTCATGATCTGGTTATGGATGAGGAGGCCAAACTGGTCAGTATCCCTGAGACCAGTGCTGGATTTACGTATAAGTTAAACAAGCTGTAGCTTAGGGCCCCACTCTCTTGGGGCCCTCCAAAAAAATTAAAGGAAAAAAAACAACAACCGGATGTACATTTCCAAAATATAAGATAAAAAAACAAATAAAATAAAACCTACATACAGCAACAGTGCTCTGTGTTGTCAGGCTCCTGTGATGAAAGTAATGGGCCCCACCTGCTAGCCTGCTCCCTAAAATATCACTGGTTTGCTCATTTCTATATCAATTATATATTTCTATATCAATTATATATCAATCAATTACAATTTTGATACAGGATAGTGTCCGTATATTATTAGCCGACGTGTTGCTTGTTGTTGTTCAGAGTGTTCTGTTTTGCAACACAGGGGATTTTCTTTGTTGTAGAATAAAAAGTGCATCAGGGTGTCAAGATGACTATATACTGGATTGATTAAATAAATAAAGTTCTTTCACATGCTGGGTTTTGTGTGTGTGTGTGTGTGCAACTTGACTTACCTTACTGTTCACAAGCACATCGATCATAACAATAATTTGCTGTTATCAGCCACCTCCTTTTGTGGCACCCAAGACAAAAGAGGGGTGGGGTGGGGGGAAATTAAGATACTTCATCTTCATGCAACTCTGAACCAATCTAAGAAAGGATGAGCAGTTATGCTTGAATATTCATCTCAAATTGGCTGGCAGATACTCGGCGTGGTTGAAATAAGAAGCCATTCTAAATAAATGCACTTTCATTGGGGTAACAGTTATTTTCTATAATTGAGCTTGTTTGTTTTGATAGGCTCGTAATTTGCTTCCGTACATTTTGCCCATAGTGCATTTCAAGTGGTCAAAGTGCTTCATGTATATTACGGCTATTTTATGTCTTTATCTCTTTCTCCAAAGAGCTTAGAGAAGAATACATAATCCCTACTCCATTCTTATATTCACAAAGGCCCTTTGAAGTGGGTTTTATGGCTTGCCATCTCTAATTAGACAAGTTAATGGAGGGCATGGCTATCAATGCCAACTAGCGACAATGGCAGGCTTCTACCGCCTCTGAAAAACAGTTGTTTGAAATTGCAGGAGGACAGAGGGATGTTGTGCTCATGTCCTGCTTGTGTGCTTCACATAGGAGTCTGTTTGGCACAGTGAGAATGGGGTGCTGCTCTAGATGAGCCACCTGCCTGAATCAGCAGGCTCTTCCTATATTTCAGGAACAGGCAAACTCGGCCCTCCAGCTGTTTTAGGACTAAAATTCCCATCATCCTTGACCACTGGTCCTGTTAGCTAGGGATCATGGGAGTTGTAGGCAAAAAACATCTGGAGGGCCGAGTTTGCCTATGCCTACTATATTTGATGGAGAGAAGTGTAACTGGACCAGGAAGAAGAAGAAGAAGAGTTTGGATTTGATATCCCGCTTTATCACTACCCAAAGGAGTCTCAAAGCGGCTAACATTCTCCTTTCCCTTCCTCCCCCACAACAAACACTCTGTGAGGTGAGTGGGGCTGAGAGACTTCAAAGAAGTGTGACTGGCCCAAGGTCACCCAGCAGCTGCATGTGGAGGAGCGGGGACACGAACCGGGTTCCCCAGATTACGAGACTACTGCTCTTAACCACTACACCACACTGGATCACCCAGTGAGTGCCATGGATGTTGCATTTGGATCCTTGTGTTAGAATTCCTGCTCCATGATTGCAGTCATGGGATTGTTGTCTATCACATGGCAGTATATGTTTTGACTCTACAGAGTGGGAAGTGACAGAGACAGGATGTTTGTGTTACTGTGTTCCGTGAAGTGGGACTATTGTCCTTTGTTTTTCTCTTTGCTGTCTGATGCTAGAGAGAGAGGGAGCCATGTTGCAGTGCTCCGTGTGTGTTTATATGTAAGTAAAGTAGATTAGCCAAAATGCTGAGTTGCTGAGGTCTGTCACGCATGATGCGCAAACTCTGCAGATCCCTAAGTGTGACGGTGTCTGTTGGCATTGGTCACTATGATGTTCGGGCAGAAGAAAGCTTTTGAAGCTCCCGAACGACTGACCAGGAGGGAGAGAACATGCCAGTCGGGCATGTGTCTCTGCCAGGGTCCAACTCGAGTGTAGGCTGAGCTCCTGACACCTTGCTCTTTCGAGTTCTAGCAGGGACACCATCTTTGCAGGGATGTGTCCCCCCCCCCCATTTGGCTATGCATGCATGCTATGGAGCATGCATCAGGACAACACATCAGCATGCCCTGCAGTGTGCACAAGTGATGTCAGGGACTGGACAGAACAGAAGGAATGGGAAGTGAGTCCTTGGTCTGATCGACTCATCTCAGGAGAGGAGGGGAAGGGGGACTCCCTACCCCCCATCTTCAACAGTTTCAGGAGGAGAGGGAGACAGGGATGATGTACTGCTGAATGAGGAAATGCCTAGTTACAAGATGGTGGTGGAGGAGGGTGAAGTTAGAGAGCAGCCAGCAGAGACCTCCCTATAGAGTATGGGAGACCTTCCTAGTCAAAAGGCGCACTGGTCCCTCTGCATTCAAGAACAGAGAATGTGGAGGGATTTGACTCCTGTGACTTCCCGTAGGTTTCCAGGATGTTGTGGGAGACGGAAGAGGAGGGACTCAGAGTAGCCAACGTCTGCTCTGTGTGGAGACATGGATCTTTTGTCTTGCAGCCAGATGACTGAATAAAAAGCCACAAAATGCAAACTGTTTATTCTTCTTGCCTCTGAGGCTACCAGGGGAGGGGAGGATACTCCACGCTTGACAAATGGCGTGGTGATGTCGCATGGTCCTTTGCCCCCCCTCAGCAAGGCATCACACCTGAGTCCTAGCTTGGTAGTCATACCCCAGTACCACACACTCTTGACTCAGCTATCCAGCTGCAAAATAAATGTTTTAAGCATGTTTTATTTTTATTTTTTTAAATGATATTTATTAAGAATTTTAAAGTTACAGAAAAAACAAAGAGAAAAAGAAGGAAAAAACATGAGAAAAACAAACAGCAATCAAACAATACAAATCGATAAAAATCAAAAGCAAAAAACAAAAGCAAAACACATAACACATCAAAATAAAAAAACAAAAATAAACCACAAAAATTTAAAAACAGATCCAATATTCCCAAATCTTTAACTGTCATTACCTTATTTCATCGACCTCCTCACACCTCCCTTTTTTGTATTCTAGTTATTAATTATCACAGCAAATCCTTTCCATTTTGAATAATATTCTGTCATTAAATTACCTTAATCTATTTTAACCATATCTTACTATAAAAAACCCTAAAACTTAAAACTTAAATCTTATTTATACCAGTTTCTCATAACCATAGCATATTCTTACATAGTTCTTTTTAACATTTCTGCTAAAGCCAAATAATTTCGTTCCAACATTTTTCTAATACTCATTAATTTTGCAAAACAATCCTAAATATTTTTTTTTTAAACTTTCTTCCAATCTTCATCCAACATCTCTTCCTCCTGGTCCCGGCTTTTGTCAGTCCTTTCTATCCCATCCATCTAGTTCATTAACCTGGTAATCTTATGTCCGAGGCCCTTAAGTCTCTTCCATGTCCCTTCCGCAGATCTTCTTCATATTTATACCTGTATTTTACTTTGTCTCCTGCTCCTTTCACTCGTGGAAACTCTAACTTGACAGTATTTTTGTCCCTTCTCGACAGATCAGCCCCTTTTCCATAGTCCACACTGAACTCCATGTGGTATTTAAAAGCATGTTTCAAGGTCCCTCCAAAGTTGAGGACCCCCACAACCCCAAACTCCTCACGGCCCATTGCCAGACTTGAAAAGTCAAAACATCCCTGCATAGGGGGGTCTATCCAGCCCCCCATCTCCAAGCCAAACAAAACTCTATCTCTCCAAATCTGGCTTTTTCCAAGTTCATTTGTCAGATCCAACAACTCATGTTCCTGCTGGGCCACAGCTCCCTCCATCTCTGCCACCCGAGGTCCAGCAACAACCTCCTCCCTCATCTGATCTGTCAGAGCACACTCCTGAGTTGATTCCTGGGTGGGTTCTATATAGATACCCACTACCTGTCCAAAATTTTTAATCGCAACAGTCATCAAATCCGTCTTCTCATGTAACTGTTCCAATAAAGCACTTGTCTTGCAGAAAGCACGCACCAGAGCCTCTGAGTACATTGTTATGCAAGGTCAGAAGTCTGTTCCCACGATCTTAATCTATTGCAGCTGCGAAGCTCCCCAGTTCAAATTTAATAACAGTTTCACAAGCTCCCTCTAGGGGAAGAACTTCTATTTGTATCCATCTCTTTTCTTCTTCTTCTTTTTTTTTTTTAAAGCAGATCTAACAACAAAGTTTCCCTTTTCAGATATTTTGTCAATATTTGTTCCTTTAAAATGCGAAAGAGAACAATGGAATCACTATGTTTCTCTTCTTTTAACTGTCTGTCAAAAACGTTTGTCTATAGTCAATGAACTTCCCAAAAACGTCTGTCCTGACACCCCGCTCCCAGGTTCAAGACGGTGGAAAATTACTTTTCTTTACACTCTCTTCTGCAGGTTTAAACAATCCGGAAAAAATCCCCCCTCTTCTCCTGCTTCCGAAGGGGGTTCAGTAATTTTAGATGATGAAAGTTGATCCTTTACAAACGATTTTCTAAACTCTAGTTTGCCATGTCTTTGCTTTAATCTATCTACAAGAAACGGAAGGCTGACTTCCTGTTTAGACCTTCCTGCTTCAGTGCCAAATTAAGAGGAATTTCTTAATCCAATTTTTCGTTCTACTCACAGGTCGTTGTTTGAAGTCCAATTGTCCAAATTTAATCTGCTCACGGGTAGTTGTTTTTGTAGCCAAATTGTCCCAGGAAAAAGGTAGCGCTCTCCGGCAACGGCTATGCGGCTTCGCTCCACGGAAGAAGCAGTTGACTCTCAGCACCGCGCCACTTGCCCCTCTTCGCTCCGGAGCCTGTAGTTGGGTTCCTTTACGAATTGGGGGGGGGGCGCGAAAGGTGCCCGCCGAGTCCCATGGTCACAGGCTTCATCTGCCTGTGATTTTTTAAAGGGTCCCCGCTTCGCCGTAGCGGAACAGACCCGTTTCCCATAGAGCCAGTCCCTCCGGATCAGAGGGAATCCGCCATTACCGATGGCGCCACCCCGGAAGTCTAAGCATGTTTTAAGCACAATATACAATGTGACACAAGATGGAAAATTCAATGTATTTTTAAAGATGCTTTAAAAAAAGGATTTTCAGAACGGTTTTTATATGTGTGTAGATTCCACCTCTGTCGCTAAGCTCAATAATTACCCTTCAAGAGTATAGTTAAGTTAGACAGTATTTTTATCTGAACATATGAAATGGGCTGGGCTTGCAAACAGAAGGACACGAATAAAAATGCCTGGAATCCTACACTGAATAAAATAATACATGGGATGATGAACTTGCACAACTAAAATCCTGCATTAAAATAGCCCGAGGATTTCCATAATTGTTCTTCCCACTTTTTTGGTGGGGGTGGAACTCACATTAGTGCTGTCAGGAATTGAACCACCCAGTTGAAAGAATGATGGAAATCCTAGTAAAGGTTACAGAAAGACTGAACATGACAGTGAAGGATTTAGAGAATTAATCAACAGGAAACTGTCCAGCACTTCATTTCTGAAGAAAAGGCAAGATATAAGCCTGCTGTCTTTATTATCAAGCTTCAAGAATCTTGTACAGTGGCTGAAACTTTTGTTTACTTTTTTATTTTGAAATCCAATCCACCTTTTCATGTTACTGCAAGATCTTGGCAGGAAGTCTGGCCAGTGTTTAAAGCCTTCAGATCTCTGCCTGGGAATGAGTGGCAATTCAGGAGATATTTCTAAAATGATGTTTGATTAGTAATTCCCATTTTTAAAGGGAAATGTTAATGAACCAAAGGAGAAGGGAAATCGTACATTTCCTTTAATTGCATTTGGATTTATAAAAAAATAAAGCACTTGGAGATTTCATCCTGATGTGGATCTCAGAAGCTAAGGGAGAAGATCTGTCTCCCTAAATATCAAAGAGATATTCTCACAGCAATATTCTAAATCAAAACTGATGTATTCTGGTTCCTGAGCTGCTAGTACAATGGCTAGCGCCAAACAGAAAACGTTTCCGAGCACAAACCTCATGGAAAAAGAAGCTTCCATCTATGTTCTAAATAAATGAGCACATTTACTGAAGCTGCAATCCTAAATATAATTATCTGGGAGTAAGTCCTACAGAACTCAATGGGGCCTACTTATGTATATAGGATTGCATTGCTAGAAGATGCCAATGGGACAGTGGCTAAGAATGAAGGGAGCTGGGATGATGGGATGATGGGAGTCTGATGGCAGCTGGGTGGGTGTGTGACATCTAGTCTACATCAGTAGAATAGAATGTCCCTATTTTCATCTGAGGAATGTTGGAGGGTATGCTATGGACTACAAAAGGTAAATCTAGAATGTGAAATAAACCACAGAAACTAAGTCTGAAATAATCAACGATTTGACTTTTAGAAGACATCTGAAGGCAGCCCTGTTCAGGGAAGTTTTTAATGTTTGATGTCATACCGTGTTTTAATTTGTTGGAAGCCGCCCAGAGTGGCTTGGGTAACTCAGTCAGATGTGTGGCTTCTTCTTCTTCTTCTTCTTCTTCTTCTTCTTCTTCTTCTTCTTCTTCTTGATCTAGAGTTAGTTTGCGCCTTGTGCTATTCAATAAACTTCTCTGTGAAGAGGGATTTGATTATTAAACCACTCTGGGATCTGTAACTCTGGGTATGTTTTAGGGGGTCTCCTGACAACCATCAGAACTGTTAAAAAAACTACAGCTCCCAGAATTCTTTGGGGGCAGCTATGACTGTTTAACCACCTCATGAGAAGAGAAGACTCCCTGGAAAAGACCCTGATTTTGGGAAAGATTGAGGGCACAAGGAAAAGGGGACAACAGAGGATGAGATGGTTGGACAGTGTTCTCGAAGCTACAAACATGAGTCTGACCAAACTGCGGGAGGCAGTGGAAGAAAGAAGTGCCTGGAGTGCTCTGGTCCTTGGGGTCATGAAGAGTCGGACACGACTAAATGACTAAACAACAACAGGACTGTTTAAAGTGATATTGTAATGCTTCTTGGTGGCCGCTTCCAGACTTTGGATCTCCCTCCCTAGAGAAGCTAGACTGGCTCCTTCCACCAGTAAATGAATATGTTCTTGTTCCAGCAAGCTTTTGGCAATTAATTTCTTTTAAATAAAGGGCTGGTGCTGTGCTGATATTATTGTAGTTGTTGGTATGTTTTAAACAGATTTCATGTATCAATGTTTAATTGTATTTTAATGATTGATTTTTCTGTTTTTAGTGGTTCTTGTTTTTAGCTGCCTCAAGTCCTGTCAGATAATAATAATAATAATATGTATGGTGTGAATACGACCATAGTTCAGCTGACTATAGAGAACATAGCATTTTCCCCAACAAAAAATATGGTGTACTATCTACATGTAATATTCTTTAAGTACATGGTTATAAATGAATAGGCTGTCAAATTCCATAATTCTTTCTTCAAAACAATAAATAACATAGCACTTATATTAATTTTAAAAAGAGAGCTGAGCTGAGACCTTTTATAAATAGTCTCACCTCATAACTTTGTTTAGAACCACACTTTTTTTTTACTACAATTGAATATGAATGGTGTTTTATAACTGCACATTTTAAAGTGAATGTTAATGTACTTGAGTTCTGGAACAAAATAGTTATTATTTTTTTCTTACAGATCTAAAAATAAATAAATAAATCTGCATGACAATGCACCTAAATATAAAATTAAGCTCTTTGCAGAATTTGGATTAAAACAACAACAACCATAGGCTGAATTCTAGCCTTATGAGGCACTAAAAGATAGCAATAGCTTTATGGACAGAGTTGTCTTCAAAATATTTATTTATTTTGACCGTTATATCCTGCTCTTTTTCCTAGAACTGTCTCAGGGTGAAAACAACATAAAAACCTTTAAAATCAACAATATAGTTACAAAACCCCAATACAGCGGTACCTTGGGTTAAGTACTTAATTTGTTCTGGAGGTCCGTTCTTAACCTGAAACTGTTCTTAACCTGAAGCACCACTTTAGCTAATGGGGCCTCCTGCTGCTGCCGCCATGCCGCTGGAGCACAATTTCTGTTCTCATCCTGAAGCAAAGTTCTTAACCCGAGGTACTATTTCTGGGTTAGCAGAGTCTGTAACCTGAAGTGTATGTAACCTGAAGTGTATGTAACCTGAGGTACCACTGTATATTTACAAATCCCACAATGTGTGTGTTTGTGTGTGTGTGTGTGTGTATGTGTGTGTGTGTATAAAATATCTAGTGTTTTCAACCAATGCACTGGAACACCCTGGGATGCCTTGAATGATGGCCAGGGGTGCCGTGGGTGGGGGAAGCTGTGGGCAGCACCAACCTCCTTCCTTCCTTCCTTCCTTCCTTCCTTCCTTCCTTCCTTCCTTCCTTCCTTCCCTCCCTCCTCTTAATAGATAGATTAGATCATGTATATTAGATTAATATAAGTGGCCATGTGTGGAGGAAGTGAGGGCTGCATCACCTGCAAGGCGTGCCTAGTAGGAAATAGCATTCCTGAGCCCCACCTCCACCTCGAAGGAGGCTGGGCTGCCAGCAGATAGGGGAAGCCACACAAATAACATAGTTGCTCAAGGGAGCCATGGACTCAAAAGGTTCAATACCTCTGCAATAATCCATTCCTCCACCTGTAATATTTAAATTGGTAGGCCAACACTTGGTTCAAAAAAAGCATTGAGGAAAATATGATAGGGAGCAAACATATAGCATAATATGCCCGGATGAGCAGGTTAGAATTGGGTGGCTCAACAAAGGATGTCCCTGGTGTAGCTGGGATTTGCTGGCTTAACTCTCTCATCTTCATCTTAGCCTAATACAGGCATCCCCAACCTGCAGCCCTCCAGATGTTTTGGCCTACAACTCCCATCATCCCTAGTTAACAGGACCAGTGGTTAGGGATGATGGGAATTGTGGTCCGAAACATCTGGAGGGCCGAAGGTTGAGGATGCCTGGCCTATACCACAAAACCAGCTAATGTCAGTGCTGCATTGAGGTGTTGCTGCCAAGAAAGTGCTATTGCAAGTTTTGTCAGCTCAACAATTGTTTTCTTATAGAATAGCTGAAAAGATTTTTCCTTGCAGAACTTAAATCATGGACAGGACAGTATCAGGAGTGGTGCTGCTTATAAGGCAGCAATGGCAGCAGCATTTTATACTAGCTGGGAATTGTGAATTGTCTTCAAGGGCAGCACCACGAAGAGCACATTACAGTAGTCTAATCCTTAGATGACTAGGGCACGTTTTGCCTAATATGAAATCTGAAACAAATTTTGGGGCTCCCCTTCCGGTAAAATATATTCTGTGGAACATCTGCCAAGAAGGTGCGGACTTTCTGAGAACATCAGTCTTCAGGAAAAGTTCCAGAAGCATTTAGTTTTTATGAGTTGGAGTTTGATAAATACGAACAAGTCCACATACCTCATCAAACGTAGGGGTGGATCATGATATGGCAGCGGTGTGTTTAAGGTGGTAGTGAATAGATCAGATTGTCTCATAAATAATGCAGAGGGGAAATTAATTCAGCTCCCTTTTGCATCAAAACAACTCTACAGAAATTGCTCTAAGATTAAAAACTATCAGGAAGAGATGGTTGGGGTTTTTTTGCCACAGTAGCACATGACTTATACAACCACCAATTAGTTTATCTGTACATGTACACAGAGATTTATTGTCAGGTTTGCACAGCCATGGTGGGGTTGGGTTTTTTTTTGGGGGGGGGGGGCTTAAGTTTTTACCTCAGATGTTCATCTCTTCTCTCTAACCATCACAGTTTCTTATCTCCATTGTTAACCCTCTCGTGTACACCATCCCAACGACTGCAGCATTCTTAACCCATGTCACATTAAAAGTTTTAGACTACATATGTAATTGCAATGGCCTGTTGCAGGCCCCTATGAACTTCTCCAACAAATGGGGCTTCCCCCCACTCCCTTCACTTTATTGATTTCCATCCAAACACTAGTTATCCTTCTAGCTTTTTGTAGCCTATTAGCTACAACCTATTTTGTTGGCATCCATCTGTTACCAGAGACAATGGAATGCCATCTCTCGGGGTGAAGTCAAACTGCTGTGTTAGCAGCACCAAAATGACCTCCCCGGGGCACAAGCCTGGGCACTGTGTATATGGAAGTCTGGGTTACCCGAATGACCAGACCTCACTGACATGGTCCAAAGGAAAGCAGACCAATTCATTTGGCACCACCTTGGCTGCAGGACTTGCTGGAAGGAGGTATACAAAACACCATCCAACCCTCTTAAAGATGCCACTCTAGATTTGTGTAGGGTTTACTCCTTAGCCTTTTCTTCTCCCAAAGATATCTCGCAAGCCAATAGAGGTTTAGGATGAGAGTTTTCCTTCTCCTAGATGGGCTATCTTCCCATGTTGACGAGCCCCATCTGCCCCTCACTTCCCACTATAGCACATGCAGAAGCTGCTTTCTTTACTGTTGTACCCATTGCTGATCATCTACTTAATCTGCTGGAGCCTGTCTTTGCATGTAAGAGAAGTCCCTAACTCACCAAGGGTTTGAGACCCATCAGCTACCCTCACCTGTTTTATACCCTATACAGTGGATGATATAGCATAGTTGTGTTTTCTACCATTCATTATCTTGGTCCACAACCATTATGAAAAGGTATGAAATAACTGTTACATAATATACACTTGTAATACATACAGGTAGAAGCGCAAAATTTTTTATTCAATCCATATTAATAGTTAAGGAGCGAGGAAGTGGATATATTTCAGAATCATTGATTCAGCCATTTGCCTGTATCATGATTCATACATGCAATTTCAAAAATGATTCTGTGCTAAAATCCAGTTTGGCTTATAGATGCTAAATGCCTCTTTGTAAAAATGAACTTCTATGGGGTAGATACACATGATAACCATTTGTGCCACGCTTCTTTAAAAATATTCTCCTGTTATTGATCAAACGCAAACAAAATGGTGTTTTCAAGTGACTGCTCCTCACCGATATTTAAGTTAAAATAGTCACGGGACATAAAGGTTGCTCTTCATGTAACACAGCAAGGCCACCTGGTAGATTTTGAAACATGGAGTTGCAGCTACTACTTAAAGTGGTTCTCATTTAATTAAATGTGAAACTCCTGGGGCCTCTTACCCAATTTCACAGCTGCATCACAGCACCTTTCTGTGAACTGCTGTGCAACTGAATACCAAAGAGATCTGAAGGTTTCTTGCGGGAAAGTCGTAAACTGAACCAAATCAACAATTCTTAAATCACATGCTAAACCTCACAGGCACATTTAAATCTGGTGCTTAAGTACTTTGATATTTATAATAGAATTGTCCTCAGATTCATCCCTTTTAATTTTTTACTCCTGAAAATACTGATCTGGTATTGGTGAGAATTGTTTCTTAAATAAGAGTCCTCTGTGATGAGCTTGGCCTCTGCTCAGATTTTGCCAGATTGGAAGAGAATCTGCTGGTCTCTCTCTTCTCTCTGTCAGCAAAATCTAGCTTTCCCCTTATTCCATCCTGACTAGTTAAATGATTGCTCATTCACCCCAAAGAACTTGTCAATATTCTGGAGAAAATTAGTCAGACATAAGTTTGCTTAGGTGACTGTGACAGAAAAGTTTCCCCTAGGAATTTTGTGTCTGCATGTTTTAATCAAGAAGTTTTCAACATTCCCTATAATAAAGAATTTCATCAAAAAGAAAGAAAGAAAAGAAAACATTGGGAACTATCTCTTTTGAGCCCCTGACCTTTATTTTTTGTTCTAATGTCTACGGGATGTTGTTGTTGTTGTTTAGTCATTTAGTCGTGTCTGACTCTTCGTGACCCCATGGACCAGAGCACGCCAGGCACTCCTGTCTTCCACCGCCTCCCGCAGGTTGGTCAAACTCATGCTGGTAGGTTCGAGAACACTATCCAGCCATCTCATCCTCTGTTGTCCCCTTCTCCTTGTGCCCTCCATCTTTCCCAACATCAGGGTCTTTTCCTGGGAGTCTTCTCTTCTCATGAGGTGGCCAAAGTATTGGAGCCTCAGCTTCAGGATCTGTCCTTCCAGTGAGCACTCAGGGCTGATTTCCTTCAGAATGGAGAGGTTTGATCTCTTGCAGTCCATGGGACTCTCAAGAGTCTCCTCCAGCACCATACATAAAAGCAATTCATGTTTACTATACAAAGGCAGTAGCCAATGAATTAGTTCTGCTAGCACAATGATTTCTGGCTGCACAACAGCATGGCTGTTCCCTCTTTTCTCTCTTTGTCCCCCCCCCCCCACATCCCCTTAAAATTGTTCTTGGGGTTCCCCCAAGCCTCTGGAGCAAATATGGGGAGGGCACAGTGGCACACAGGAGATGTCTAGGATGAGTGTGTTCTGTTGTGAAAGTGGAAATTCCTGCACTAGCTTCATCAGATCCAGTTTCCCTAAAAAAACACACACAGATAAAAAACCAAACCATTTCCCCTAAAAATAATAACATGTGACAGTTATCCTCATTTACCTCAAAAATAGCTTCTATTCACATGAACTAACCCAGACCCTGCATCTGTCGCGGGAGGCTTTTCTCTTGTGTTGAGATTGTGTTGGGATTTGTGTTGGAAAATGGAAGCACTCTGATCAAGAGAAATGAGCTAAAGCATAAATAATATTTCAGCTAGAAATGATAGCTGGTTGGCACTGGCTTCTCACAGGAAACAAAGGAAGAGGGCACATTCGGGGGTAAAGTCAAACCATTGGAGAGTTATAATGCCTGCTGTGGCTCCTCCTAGCAGTTTTTCCTCCTCTGGTCACTGCTATGGATACCTGACTGTCTGCCTCCAGGCACTGTGATCATCTGCAAGGGATTCCCACACAGTAGGTTTAATGTCACTAGTCTTCATGTCTTGTTTGCAGACATCTCTGTAACACAGAGTTGGTCTGCCAACAGGCCTAATGCGTGAAGCCATGTGTGAAGCCAGCTCCCTCAGGATCACATCCTTGGATATCCTGCCAACTTCCATTCTGTGTACATGACCAAGCCAGGGTAGACATCACTGAGATAGAACTGCAAACATACTGGGAATGTGGGCTTGGGAGAGCAAAATCTTCCTGACATATGAGTATATGAAAGGCATTGAGGCATCACACTTGGTGGGTGTAAGTTTCACATAATTCACTTCCATAAAGCTGCAAGTCTTCAACATGCAAGTCTGGTAGACTTTCTTTTTGGGTGTAATCCTTGACACCTCCCTTTCCTTTTCTTTTTAATTATATTTTTATTGGTTTACAAATGCAAAAAAAAACCCACAAAGTTGTACATTCAAACTTCTTAATTACCTCTTAATTCCATTTTTTTTTTACTTCCCTCAATTTGTCTGAACTTCCTTCATTTTATAACTTTTAACACAATCCTACTTATTGTTATTTATTCTGGTAGCTTCAATTTCATTGTTTATACTTATTATTAGATTTTCACATCACAGAGCTTCCTTAAAACTTACAAACGTAATCTGGTTATCACTTAGTTTTTGCAAATATTGAATAAACTTCTCCCAATCTTCTGTAAATCTTTGATCTCGTCGATTCTGAATCCTTCCTGTCATTCTGTCCAATTCCGCATAGTCCATCATTTTGGCTCTCCAATCTTCTATCGTAGGCAGCTCCTCTTGTTTCCATTTCTGGGCCATCAATATTCTTGCTGCAGTCACTGCGTATAAAAATAACTTCTTCTCTTTCTTGTTTATCTCATTCCCTGTAATACCTAGTAAAAACGCTTCTGGTTTCTTAGTAAATGTATATTTCAACATTTTCTTCAATTCATTATAAATCATTTCCCAGAAGCATTTTACCTTCTTACACTCCCACCACATATGAAAGAAAGTGCCTTCCTTTTCTTTACATTTCCAACATTTGTTACTTATCTTATACATTTTTGCTAACTTTACGGGGGTTATATACCATCGATACATTATCTTCATAACATTTTCTTTTATAGCAGTACATGCAGTGAATCTTAAACCATCTTTCCAAAGTCTTTCCCATTCCTCCATTTGTATATTATGTCCTATATCTTTGGCCCAATCAATCATCACAGATTTTACCTCCTCATCCTTCGTATACCATTCCAGCAATATCTTATACATTTTTGCTAAGATCTTACAGTCATTATTTAATATGTCAGTCTGAAATTTGGATTCTTTATCAGCAAAGCCCCTTTCATTTAAATCTTTTCTGAACATCTCATTAATTTGAAAAAAATGCAGCCAGTCATTCACATGATTCTTGACTTCTTCAAATGGTCTCATTTTCCATTTCCCTTCACTTTTACATATTAATTTCTCATATGTTACCCAACCCCCTGTCATATTGACTTTCTTCACGCTCATCGCTTTCAGCGGTGATAACCAATAAGGTGTTTTTTGTTCCAACAGATTTTTGTATCTTTCCCATACTTCAATCAAGGACCTTCTTATAATATGATTTTCAAAACCTTTGTGGACCCGTTTCTTATCGTACCACAAGTATGCGTGCCACCCAAATCTATTATCAAAACCTTCTAAGTCTAACACATCCGTATCTTGTAATTTTATCCATTCCTTTAACCAACAGAGGCAAAATGCTTCATAATATAATTTCAGGTCTGGCAGGGCGAAGCCTCCTCTTTCTTTTGCATCTGTTAAAATCTTAAATTTTATCCTCGGCTTCTTACCCTGCCAGATATACCTTGACATTTCTCTTTGCCAGTTTTTTAAAATTGCTGCCCCCTTGATTACTGGAACTGTTTGGAATAGAAATAACATCTTCGGTAGCACATTCATTTTTATCGTTGTAATTCTTCCCCAAAAGGAAAGTTTCATTCTTCCCCATACCTCAAGGTCCCTTTTAATCTTATTCCATGTTGGAACATAATTGTTCTGAAACAAGTCAATACTCCTGGGGGTTAACCAAACCCCTAAATATTTTACTTTCTTAACCACTTCTATCTCAGTTTGCTGCTGTAATCTATTAACTAAATCCTGATCAATATTTTTAGTAATTGCTTTAGTTTTTTTCTTGTTCAACATAAATCCTGCCAATTGTCCAAACTTTTCAATTTCTTTCAATACTTCCGATACTGTATTCATAGGATCTTCCAAGGTTAATACCAAATCATCTGCGAAAGCTTTAACCTTATATTCTTTTCTGCCCACCTTTACCCCTTTAATTTGCTCATTACTCCTGATTGCCCTTAAAAACACTTCTAAGACTACGATGAACAACAATGGTGATAAAGGACATCCCTGTCTTGTGCCCTTGGTTATCTTTATATTTTCCGTCGTCACATTATTAACTATCAATTTAGCTCTTTGGTCCATGTATATAGCCTTAATACCATTTAAAAACATTTGCCCTATTCCCATCATTTCAAAAAAAATTAACATAAATTATCAAGAGATATTGTCAAAAGCCTTCTCAGCATCAACAAATATTAACATAGCCTGTTTGTCGTTTTTAACATTCAGATATTCCATCACATTAATTATATTTCTAATGTTATCCTTCATTTGTCTGCCCAGCAGGAAACCCGCCTGGTCTTTATGTATTAACTCCTTCAAAACTTTCTTCGATCTGTTTGCTAATATGTTTGCAAATAACTTATAATCATTGTTCAAAAGCGAGATCGGTCTGAAATTTTTAACTTGACTTAAATCAGAGTCTTGCTTGGGAATTAAAGTAATGTACGCTTCTTTCCATGTCTCTGGTATTTCTCTATTTGCTAGAATGTTATTCATAACTTCTTTCAAAGGTACAAGTAGGATGTCCCTTAATTCTTTGTAATATCTTACACTCAGTCCCATCTGGTCCCGGCGTCTTTCCAGTTTTCATATCTTTTATTGCATTTCTAATCTCCTCAAATTCAATCTTCTCATTTAAATTATCTCTTTCATTTGTCGGAATTTTCTGCACCCCTTTCTCTTTTAAATATTTCTCTATTTTTTTTATATTGACCTTTTCTTTTCTCTTGTATAATTGTCGATAAAAGTCCACAAATCCTTTTCTTATTCCCTTCGGATCATCAATCTCTTTATTTTCCACTATTATTCTATGTATAGTATTTTGCTCTTTCCTTTTTTTTATCTGCCAAGCAAGCAATTTTCCCGATTTGTTTGCAAATTCAAAATTCTTTTGTCTCATTCTTTTAATATTACATTCCACTTCTTTATTAATTATCATTGCAAATTGTGCTTGTAACGCTTTAATGTTGAGTTTAATTTTTTTGTCACCTGGGCTAGTAACCAATTTCTTCTCATTCTCCATTATCTGCTTTAAAATTTCTTTTTTCCCTTTTTCTCTTAGTTTGTTCTGTAATGGGTTTAGGGGTTGCTCGTGCGTAAGTTGCCGCCACTCCTGGCTAGGTTACCTGGTTAACCCTTTCTGACTGAACAGCCTCCAGCACTGTGACTGTCTCAGTCGCTGGCAGAATCCGTCAGTGGGCGTTTCTTAAACTTCTTCCAGCACAAAAGTTCCTTGACGCCAAGTCTCCTCCTACTCTCCCTGCGCGGAAGTCTTCTGCACAGGGAGGGTGTGGGCAGTGGAGTACCCGTACTCTCTCCGCTGGTCTCCGGCGAGGAGTCTTGGAGCCTCCTCCCCGATTCCCCCATCTGCCCCCCTTCTCTACTGGTGTTACGCTGATTTCCTTCACCAGCAGACGGGCTCCCTCTCTCCCTACTGGGACCCTCTCCGCCATCACTTTGGAGCCTTCCCTCTGCTTCCAGCTCCGATGGTAGTTCCCTGACATCCATCTCCCCCCCAGGACCCCCCCACCCTCGGCCCGAACTTCTGATCCAACCTCATCCCTTTCCTCGGCCGATGATGCGGGGAAACCCCTGAAGGAGCTGTCGCCATCCTCTGAGGATTCAAAACCCGCTTCCCACCCGCTTCGAACTCTTGCCGCGGGGAAACGAGAACTGGCCGGGCTTACTAGAAACGACGTGTTCGCTCAAACTAAAATCAGGGAACTCCGAGACGGAAGAGAAAACCATGGGGGGTTGAGGAAAAGGAAGGGGTGCTGTACTATAAGGGGGCACTGTATGTACCGGGGGAGACCCTGAGGGGGAAGGTACTCAAACAACTCCACGACAACCCCACAGCTGGGCACTTTGGACAGCACAAAACCATGCTGCTCGTCACCAGGCAGTTCTGGTGGCCAAGGGTGAGGGAGGATGTACGGGAATATGTACGGGGGTGCGACCGCTGCCAAAGGGCAAAGGGGGAGAGGGCTGCCCCCGCAGGGTTACTGGAACCCTTACCTACGCCGGGAAGACCCTGGGAGGTGGTGTCCTCAGGGATCACGTGTCATATCTCTGGCGGTCCCTCTCCTTCCATGTACTCCGGCTTCCGGGAGAGAGCATCTGCTCTTACATTTTCCTCTCCTGGCACGTATCGGATCTCGAAGGAAAACTTGGAGAACTCCTGTGCCCATCGAATCTGTCTCTGGTTGAGTACTCGTGCGGTCCTCCAGTATTCCAAGTTCTTGTGATCTTGGATCTTGTGCTGCGCCCCTATTAACAGATGTCTCCATCGGTGAAACGCCGCATAGATCGCAAGCAGTTCGCGGTCATACACCGTATAGTTTTGCTCCGACTTGCTCAACTTCCTCGAGAAAAAGGCACACGGCTTCCATTCCTGCTTGCTCCTCCCTGGCTGCAAAAGTACCGCCCCAATGGCTCTGTCGGACGCGTCGGTCTCTAGCCTCATGGGTTTCTCCAGATCAACGTGTAGGAGCTGCTCTTCCGAAGAGAACACCTTCTTCAGTCTTTCAAAGGATTGCTGGGCACTTTCTGTCCAGGCGAACTTCCTTTTGCTACTGAGACAATCTGTGATGGACGCCGTTAAGTGGGCGAAGTTCTTGATGAACTTCCTGTAGAAGTTGCTGAACCCTAGGAACCTCTGCACATCCTTCCGGGTTTTGGGGGCTTTCCATTCCAGCACTGCCTGCACCTTGCTTGGGTCCATAGCCAGTCCCTTGTCTGACAACTTGTACCCCAGAAACTCGACCTCTCTGGTGTGAAATTGGCATTTTTCCAGCTTGACCCACAACTGGTGCTTCTGCAGCCTCTCTAGCACTTCCCTGACGTCTCTGACATGTTGCTTCTCATTGTCTGAATAGATTAAGACGTCGTCCAAGAAGGCTACGCAGTTCTTGTACAGCAGGGGTCCCAACATGTGGTGCATGAATGCTTGAAAGCAGGCGGAGCCCGATTGTAATCCAAGTGGCATGACCAAGTACTCAAAAGCCCCCAGGGGGGTGAACATGGTGGTCTTCCATTCGTCCCCCTCCCTTACCCTGGTCAAATTGTACGCTCCCCTGAGGTCCAGCTTGGTGAAAATTTTCCCCTGCCTCGCCCGTGTTAAAATGTCATCAATCCTGGGCATTGGGAAGGTCACGGGTTCAGATACCAGGTTTAGGGCCCGGTAGTCCATGACCAGCCTGGGCTGATTAGTCCCTTTTTTGTCCACAAAGAACTGCCGTAACTTCTGCATCTCCCTGTCCAACATGGCATACAGCTTACCCACCGGCAGCTGAGCCCCTGGGATTAAGTTGATTTGGCAGTCAAAGGGCCTATGGGGGGGTAGTCTGTCCGCCTCCTTCTCGCTGAAGACTTCCTTTAGGTCAGCGTATGGTGGTGGCACCTCTCCCTTTGTTTCCACCGCCAGCCCAGCCATCCTAGCCACTGTCATTCTTGGGGTTCCCCCCCCCCCAGACAGTGTTCCAAACAGTAAGCTGACCCAAAGGTGACTGACCGCTGATTCCATGACACTACTGCATCATGCAGTGCCAGCCAGCTCATTCCCAGTATTATTGGGGGTCCTGCCAGTGTGGCCACGTGAAAGGCAATGGTCTCCGTGTGCCTGGAAACCCTCTTTCGCATTGGCGGGGTCTGGTGTGTCACTTCCCCTCCCAGAAGTTCCCTGCCATCGATGGTGGTCACTTGCAAGGGAAAATCCAGGGGTAGCAAGTGTATTTGGTGCTCCAAAGCGAAGTCCCTGCTAAAGAAATTGCAGGAGCTGTCCGAATTCAGCAGCCCCTCAACCTTGACTGGGTGCCCATTCTGGAGTTCTAGCACCACTGCTATGGCTATCGCTGCCCTGGGGGGGTCAGGCTGGGGCACTTCTATTGGTTGCTGGCCTGGCTGCTGGCCCCTTTGGTTGGCAGCCAGGCACTGTCATTTCCCTGCGCCTGCCCTTTGTCCCCCTTCTCCTCACAGCCAGCAGCCCCCACCATCCCTTGCCAGGCCTTTCTTTGAGGGCAGACCCTTGCAAAATGTCCCGGCTGTTGGCAGAGGAAACACTTCTTGGTGGTTTTCCAATCCTTCCCCTCCCTCTTGCGACCTTCACTGGAGTTTGAAACCTCTCTCTCGCGCGCACCAACTATTTCCATTGGCTCAGCCGCCTGGGAAAGCTGTCTTGGTATTTCAGGAATGCGGTAGTCATGGCAACGTTCCCCTCTCACTTCGCGTTTCTCCTGAGCCCGCGCTTCCTGCCTCACTCCAATCGCAAGCACAGCCTTGGTCAGCAGATCCATCGACTGCGGGCGGGGGGCGCGGGACAGCTCGTCCTTCACCGTTGGGGACAACCCCTCCTCAAACAACATTTGAATAGGTTCAGAGTCCAGATCCCACCCGAGACGGTGGATCAACATGGCAAAGCGCGACCAGTAGTCTCTGACTGACTGGCTCCCCTGCTTGCACCCCATCAGTTCTCGCCAAGTCACACTTAGCTGGACTTCACTGGAATACATCGCATCCATTGCCTGAAAGAATTTCTTAAGGTCCTTCAAGGCATGATTTTGCGTCGCCATAAGGGGCCTAATCCATTCCCTTGCCCCATCCTCCAGATGCCCCACAACGTAGGCCACCAGTTGCTCATCGTTAGCAAAGTCATCATGCTGCAGTTCCAAAGCGTACTCTATTTCCATTCGGAACGCATTGTGGTCCTGGGGTTTCCCACCAAACTTGTGTACCAGCCCCGGTACCTTCCTTGCGATGGGGGTGGGTCTGACCTGAGCATCCTGAGCTCGTCTTTCGTCCAGCCGCGCCGTCAGGAGAGCTACATGCTGTTCCAAATCTCGGTTTCTCTCTACCAGACCTTGGACTGCAGCTGCTTGCTCCGTCTCTCTGGCTCCTCCGGTCTGGCTCATGGTGCTGCCTCTCTGGAGCTACACACAAGCAACGTTGGTGACTGACGGATTGCTGTAATGGGTTTAGGGGTTGCTCGTGCGTAAGTTGCCGCCACTCCTGGCTAGGTTACCTGGTTAACCCTTTCTGACTGAACAGCCTCCAGCATTGTGACTGTCTCAGTCGCTGGCAGAATCCGTCAGTGGGCGTTTCTTAAACTTCTTCCAGCACAAAAGTTCCTTGACGCCAAGTCTCCTCCTACTCTCCCTGCGCGGAAGTCTTCTGCGCAGGGAGGGTGTGGGCAGTGGAGTACCCGTACTCTCTCCACTGGTCTCCGGTGAGGAGTCTTGGAGCCTCCTCCCCGATTCCCCCATCTGCCCCCCTTCTCTACTGGTGTTACGCTGATTTCCTTCCCCAGCAGACGGGCTCCCTCTCTTCCTACTGGGACCCTCTCCGCCATCTCTTTGGAGCCTTCCCTCCGCTTCCAGCTCCGATGGCGGTTCCCTGACATGTTCTTAATTGAATTCTGTTGAATAAAGAATCCTCTCATTACTGCTTTACTAGCGTCCCAAACTGTAGTTATTTTTGTTCCCTGATTCATATTATTTAAAAAATAATCCTTCAAGCAGTTTTGTGCTTCTTCTGCAACTTTTTGATCATCAAAAAGATTTTCATTTAGTCTCCACCGGAAGGATTTTTCTTCACATCCTTTCAATATACATTTTATTGGGTTATGATCTGATAAAACCATTGCTTGAATTTCGATCTTTAAAATTCTTGATGTAAGCTCATTCGTTATCCAAATCTGATCGATTCTTGACATTGATTGGTTTGCCTCTGACTGGTAAGTAAATTGTTTTTCTAAAGGGTGTTTCAATCTCCAAATGTCTATTAAGTTGCAGTTCTCTACCATTGAAAAAAAAAGACTTTGGTAATTTCCCTTCTTTAGGTTTACCCGCAAATCTTAGTCTGTCCATTTCCATCAACACAACTGCATTCATATCACCCATTATGATAATCTTTTGGTCCATATATTCAAATAATTTTTCTTCTAAATCTTTAAAAAAGTCCATTCTATTTTCATTTGGTGCATATACTCCAACAATTACTAATTTTTCTCCTTGCCATTTAACTTCCACAGCCACAATTCTACCCTCCTCGTCTTTAAAGATTTGTTGAGCTTCTAATTTGTTTTTAATGTATAATACAACTCCTCTCTTTTTAGTTTTGTCTGATGAAATAAATTCATTTCCTAGTTTTTTATTTATTAAAATTTTTCGATGTTTTCTCATTACATGTGTTTCTTGTAAGCAAATAATGTCCAAGTTTTTTTTAATAGTGAACAATTTTATTCCTCTTCTTTTTATCGTTCAAACCTTTAACATTCCAAGACCATAATTTCAACACCATATTGATTTCTTATTAATTTTAAAATATAAGTCTTTAAATTTTATTTCTCCTCCCTTTCTTCTCCCTCCTCTCCCTCTTCCTCTGATTCTTGTGAAGCTCCTCCTCCAGCTCCTGCCTCTGCCAGTGCTGCTCCTTCTTCTTCTCTTCCCAGCTTTTTATATCTTCTTAAAAATTTGTCCATTTCGTCCAATCTTGTTATCCTTTCCATGGAGGCGCAAGTTACAGCAACAGCCAAGGCGACATTTTTCCACCTTTGCCGCGTCAAGCAGTTGGTCCCTTACCTTTCCCGCCCTGACCTGGCCACAGTGATCCATGCGACAGTCATCTCCAGGCTTGACTACTGTAATTTGCTCTACGTGGGGCTACCCTTGAAGCTGACCCAGAAACTCCAGAGGGTGCAGAATGCTGCAGCGAGGCTCCTCACAGGGTCTCTGCCATGGGAGCATATTCACCCAGTGCTTTTCAAACTGCACTGGCTCCCGATAGAGTACAGGGTCAGATTTAAGGTGCTGCTTTTGACCTTTAAAGCCCTTCATGGCCTAGGACCCTCGTACCTACGGGACCGCCTCTCCCGGTATGCCCCACGGAGAGCCTCACGGTCCATAAATAGCAACACCCTAGTGGTCCCGGGCCCTAAGGAAGTTAGATTGGCTTCAACCAGAGCCAGGGCCTTTTCAACTCTGGCTCCGGCCTGGTGGAACGCTCTGCCTCATGTGACCAGGGCCCCGCAGGATCTGATTTCTTTCTGCAGGGTCTGTAAGACAGAGTTGTTCCGCCTGGCCTTTGGCTTGGAGCCAATTTGATTCCCTCCCTCTCTTTCTTTTTTCCTTTCCTTCTCCTCCTGCGATGAGGCTACATTTTAATATTTTAATGTTTCAATATTTTAATGTTGTATTTTAATTTTGTTTTTAAGTTGTAATCATTCAATTTGTTTTTATTATTGCTTGTAAGCCTCTCTGAGCCCGGCCTTGGCTGGGGAGGGCGGGGTATAAATAAAAATTATTATTATTATTATTATTATTATTATTATTATTATTGTATTGATCATCACATTCTCCTATACCATTTTGGAGAGGCAAGCCATTGCCGTAGCTGTCTTGCCAATACGCTTGTCCAGCTCAGCACTGATGGAAAGATTGCTGATTAAAATCCAGCCCAGGTAGACAAAATTGTCTACCACTTTGTGTGTGGTCACCAATGCCGATGTGTGGACTCCTGGTGACATCTGGTGACATCCTGACCCAGGATGTTGGTCTTTGTCATACTGATGGTATGACCAAACTCCATGCAGGCTTGGGCAAAATGATTGATGAGTTTCTGTTGAGCTTCCTCAGAGTCAAGGCTGAGTCATCTGCAAACAACATCTCTCAGATAAGAACCTGCCACAGTCTTGTCTTGATGTGGAGATGTGCCAGCTTGAACAGACCCCTGTTGCTCCTTGAATAGAAATACACACCTTCTTCAGTCAAGCTGAAGACATGCACACCACTCTTGATAGGGAAGATGTCTGAAGATGAATAGTCATATTGAATGGTGTTGTGCATGTTCTCATGGAAGGACACAATTATATTTTGGTGTTTATGTGGGCATCCTATCTTGTTGAGCGCTATGAAGTCTTTTTTGGCCGAGAAGGTCAAATGCCTTCACCAGATCTATGAAGGCAATGTATATGTGTAGTCTCTGCTCTTGTCATTTCTCCTGCAGCTGGCACAGTGAGAAAATCATGTTGACTCTTGACCTCCGAGCTTTCAAGCTGCATTGTGACTCAGGATAGACCCTGTCAGTGCAGAACTGTAATCTGTTGGGAAGTACAGGGGCAAAGACTTTCCCCACAATATTAAACAAGGAAAGTCCATGGAAGTCGTTACAATCATGGTGGACACTTCTGTTCTCATATAATCCTTTTATTATAATTGTATTAATATGACTGTTTGGGTTTTTAGGTTGTATCTAGATTGTGTAGATACATTTATGTCACAAAATACCTAGGGGTAAACATAACAGCAAAAAATCTAAGTCTATTTAAGGACAATTATGAAAAATGTTGGACAGAAATTAAGAGAGACTTAGATAGTTGGTCAAATTTGAAACTTTCTTTGTTAGGCCGAATTGCTGCTATCAAGATGAATGTATTGCCAAGGATGTTGTTCTTATTTCAAACACTTCAGGTTTTGGACAAAACGGAGTGCTTTCAGAAGTGGCAGAGAGACATTTCTAAGTTTGTCTGGCAGGGCAAAAAGCCCAGAATTAAGTTTAAGATATTAACCGATGCAAAACAAAGAGGGGGCTTTGCCCTGCCAGACTTAAAGTTGTATTATGAAGCCGCAGCGTTCTGCTGGCTAAAAGACTGGCTACTTCTTGAAGACACTGATGTGTTAGATTTGGAAGGGTTCAACAATACCTTTGGATGGCATGCATATTTATGGTATGACAAGGTTAAAGCAAATAAGGCCTTTAAGAACCATATTGTCAGAAAATCATTGTTTAATGTCTGGACAAAATATAAAGACTTGCTGGAAAATAAAACACCAAGGTGGCTTTCACCTTTGGAAGCCAAGGCCCGAAAAAGACCCAATATGGAGGCTAAATGGCCAAAATATTGGGAAATACTAGAAAAGGATGGAGACAATTGGAAATTGCAGAGTCTGGAGAAAATGAAAGACAAAGTGCGAGATTGGTTACATTACGCTCAGATTAAAGAAGTTTTTAAAAATGATAAGAAACTAGGGTTCCAGGTGGAGAAATCGAAATTAGAAACAGAATTGTTAGAACCAAAGATTAAGGTACTTTCAAGGATGTATAACTTGCTGTTGAAATGGAATACACAAGACGAAACGGTTAAATCGGCTATGATAAGGTGGGCACAGGACATTGGGCATAATATCATGTTTGAGGACTGGGAGAGGTTGTGGAGTAATGGATTGAAATTTACTGCATGTAACGCCCTGAAAGAAAATGTAATGAAAATGATTTATAGATGGTATATGACCCCAGTCAAACTTGCTAAAATTTACCACCTGTCTGATAATAAGTGTTGGAAATGTAAAGAGTGCGAGGGAACGTTCTTCCACCTCTGGTGGACTTGCCCTAAAGTGAAGGCGTTCTGGGAAATGATTTATAATGAACTGAAAAAGGTATTTAAATATACCTTCACTAAGAAACCAGAGGCTTTCCTTTTGGGTATTGTCGGCCAAGGGGTGGCAAAGAAGGATCAGACATTTTTTATGTATGCAACAACAGCAGCAAGGATACTTCTCGCAAAACATTGGAAAACTCAAGATCTACCCACACTGGAAGAATGGCAGATACAACTGATAGACTACATGGAACTGGCTGAAATGACCGGCAGAATCCGTGACCTGGGAGAAGAGAGGATTGAGGAGGACTGGAAGAAATTTAAGAACTATTTACAAAAGTATTGCAATTTGAGTGAATGTTAAATAAGATGCTAGATCAAAATAACTGAGCACCACTAAATTTAGAAGTTTTTAAGAAAATAAGTAAGACTGTGAAATTTAGCTTCTTCTGAGAATTATAAGATTAGGAAATATAGAAGGGATATAAGAATTTAAATAAGATGATAAATTGCTGACAAAATGTTTTAATGATGAAAATGGGAGCGGGAGATGTGAGGAAGTCCAAAGAAAATGTGAAAATATGTTAAGATCAATGTTACATTGTTAATCATGTTTATTTTTATTGTAAAACTTAATAAATTGCTTTAAAAAAAAACAAAAAAACAAAAAAAAACCATTTATGTCACATGCTGTAAACCAGCATGTGGCCTTCTGATGAAGCCCGGTATATAAATTTAATTAAAAAATAGGACTATAATTATTATTTATCTAAAAACAAGAATTCTTGCTAAATGAGAGCTGAGAGCTAAAGGCTCTCAGTTGATGGCAGCATGCTCCTGAACCCTAAAGACCACATCCCACCTTCAGTGCTTTCTATAAAGACTTTACTAGCACACGGATCAATGTGTAAGAGCATAATGATTACAGCTGCCACACAACTCATCTTGAAATGTGAAACCTGGACTGCATTTTGCTGGGTGCCCTGGACATTAGGAATTCAGTGTTTCAGGAGATCACAGACACATTGATAGATTGCACCTAGCATTAAAATAAGAGCATTTTAAAGGCACCTTTAAAAGAAACTGTTATCGAACTAATGATGGGCAGCTCGTTCACTTCCCATCTATGATGTCATGTTGATGAAATACTCACACTTTTTCTTTCTTTCTTTTTTTACAAGGAGATTGTGGCACATGATGATTAACTAATGGAAACAGCATTTGGCTTAGTACCCATTTGGAAATATTCCCAGAATCTGAGTCCTTCCTCCACTATGGAAAAAGAAAGAAAGAATAGCTGAGGGATATTGTTCTTCAAAGCAACATTGTTAAAGAGCAGCAAGATTTTCTATGGAAGAAATGTCCTGATGCTTGCTTCCTACTTTTCAGCTATATGAAAAAGCTTTTAGTGTTTTGTTTAATTTACTTGCATTGTGTTTGTTCGTGTGTCTCTGTGTGTTTTAAGTTTTAAAAAAGTGAACTAGAACAAGACAGGCAACTAGGGGACAATTTAATGACCACTTAAACTGAACTGGATGTTGGTTTTGTGTGCCCTGTGGAGTGGAGGGATTAAGGTGCAATTAAAATAGGATTTACAAATCTTTAAGCACAGCATTGCAAAGCTTTGAATAGTGTGAAGCAGGTGCTTGAAGAGTTTGTGATTGCTCCCTCAGTGAGAGCATCCCATCCCTAGGCCACTGGAATTGTGATTTAAATATAAAACTAGACTATACAGTCTCAAAAAGTTGAAATGGCCTGGAATTATCCATTTAGAGCAGTGCTTCCCAAACTTGGGTCTCCAGCTGTTTTTGAACTATAATCCCCATCCTCCCTGACCACTGGCCTTGCTAGCTAGGGATTGTAGGAGTCGTAGTCCAAAAACAGCTGGAGACCCAAGTTTGGGAAACACGGATTTAGAGCTTCAGGAGAGGCATTACCAGCATTTACAGCACAGTCTTAACCATGTATACTCAGACGTAAGTCCTGTTCAATTCAATAGGGCTTAATTCCAGGGAAGTGAGGTTAGGACTGTAGCCTTAGTCCATTGTCCCATGGATGTTTGAAGAGCCCTTCAAGCTAAACCCTTCAAATACTGAGTGTATGAGAGATGAAGTGAGGAAGAGAGAAGTGAGGAAGAGAGGAAGACAGGTACCTCGGGTTAAGTACTTAATTCGTTCCGGAGGTCTGTTCTTAACCTGAAACTGTTCTTAACCTGAAGCACCACTTTAGCTAATGGGGCCTCCTGCTGCCGCCATGCCGTCGGAGCACGATTTCTGTTCTCATCCTGAAGCAAAGTTCTTAACCTGAAGCACTATTTCTGGGTTAGCGGAGTCTGTAACCTGAAGCGTATGTAACCTGAAACGTATGTAACCCGAGGTACCACTGTATTGTCACATAAAGGAATGAAACTTTCTTCTCAATAATCCCATAGACCAAACACAAGCATGACATTTAAACTGTTTTCTTTTAGCATAGAGAGAGCCCCATGGGGTCACAGAACTCTGTCTGCAGCAACTAGCAATGAAGTCTCTATGAACACACAAGTCTCTACATAATAATGAATGACAGATGTCTATCAAAATGCGATGCCATAAGACAAACCATAATTTCAGATCATGGTTAAGGAGGAAAGACTTTAACCAAGATCCCGGATTTGGGTGATGTTCTGTGTCACACTGAACAACAAAACACATAGACAGAGTACATCCACAGTAAGCTATGGTTTGGCTTGGTTTAGCATTCCATGCAGATGTGGCCAACGTCTCTGTGTAACACCGAATAGACCATAGCCTCTAATCTCAGAGGAGTTGAGGGAAATGATGCTTTTGTACCCACTCCACCCCTCAATTTGCTTTTGCAATAAAGGAATCAAAGCTTCTGAGATTTGGGAGTGGAGAAGTGGGGATTTCAGAAAGTTATTACATTATCAACCCTAAAGCAGCTTTCAGGCTGGGAAGGGAAAACACTTCTAAGGGAGGGAGAGTCAATGTTTTGAAAGTGGCAACAAGTTATGTTGCTGGCTCTTTCCCCAACATTTTTTTTAAAATTAAATTTGTATACCTCCCTCCATCCATAGATCACAACCTAAAATGATAATATAAAAAAACACAAAATGCATAATAAAAATAAGAACAAAACCAAACCAATTATGCCCTCTCGCACAACACCTTTAAAAGGGCATCAGATGTTAATCAGCTAAATACCTGGTTGAAGAGGAACATTTTTGCCTGGCACCTAAAGGTGTGTAATGAAGGTGCCAGCTAACCTTGGGGGGAACATTCAGCCAATGGGGAGCCACTACAGAAAAGGCCTGTCCTTGTGTTGCCACCCATCCATGTGCTAGAAGGGAGGGAGGAAGACATTCAATTCCGTTCACACTGAAAGGCAAGCCAAATCAAATTCACACTTCTCAAAACAATGCCTGAACCAGAATCCAGACCCAGAAGAATCTTTATTTGCATCAGCCACTAGCTATAGCAATGCCTGAACCAAAACACAGCTATCCTTTGAAATGTGCACTTTAACAAATTTTGAAACGCAGTTCTGCAACCAAGTAATAATGTGCATTGCAGATGCATAGGCCAGGGTAAAGTGTATATGAAAATATGTGTGTGTTTGTTTAAAAAATACAAAAATACATCATATTACCAGAAAGCGTATATTAGGTAAAATTGGATACATTTTTAATTTATGTGTTCTGTTTCTATGCTAGGGGAAGTGGGGAACTTTGGAAACAACTTAAATGGGGATATATTAATGGTCTAACAGCCTATATTTCCAAACTGCTTTGCTGCACGTTTTGTGATTTTAAATCTCTGCTGTGGTTCTCTCACCAAAGAGTACTTACCCCAAACCTGGATGTTGGCACCCAAGGAATTCTGCTTTTTTACTTATTCCAGCATGGCCTCATTTAAAATGGGTTGGCATGCGGAGGAGCAGATACACCTGGAGTTGCTACTGCCTGAGGTAAGAAGAGAAAGTCACAGGAGACCATGGTCATCGAGAAGTGAGATGGTTCTGAAAGGCCTTATTGCTTTCTCTGGACATGACTCTAACAGCTTCTAATTGTATGTTCAGAAAACTGTTTCCAGTGGATTCTGTGCATTTCTGACCCATGTAATGGCTCTGGGTCTCTGAGAAAACAGAGGAAGGGCTTGAAAAAACTATATTCTCCAAGACAAACTTGTGCTTCAGTTTCTTTTTTTTTCTTCTTTTCTTTTTTAAATAATTTTTCCATTTTAATAATCCAATCAGATAACATTAAGTATTCCAAATTATATAAATACATATCATATAGTCCAAATATCCTGCCAAATTATAAATTTTTGTTGGGGCTTCCCATGCTTCAAGTTCAGTGGGGCTCTAATCATCTTATGTTTCTACTGCCTTGAGTTTCCATGTGCTTCAGTTTCTAGGCCTTGATCTTGTGTTCTTTTATACATATGCATGGCCAAAACAGCCAGGATTTCTTGGTAATTGTTTTAATTTAGCTTTCATTGAAGGCAGGCCAAGTTCTCAATGTACATCTACTGTAATGGGGCAGAATGAATATCTATCTGTTGTTCAATCAAAGCAGTTAAAAAGGAGACTCAGATCACTCACCATAACATTATTTGAATTAATAGCCCATATATTAGAAACCTACCTGGCTGAAGATCTCCCCCCCCCCCCCCCCCCCGGAATTTCTGCATTGATTATAATGAGCAAAATTTCTTATTGATTGCACACATGGAAGGCATTTTAATGCCAACAGAATTAGAAAGATTGCTTCTTTTATGGGCAAACTTTATTTGGAAGTAAGTTCCCCTAAAATCAATAAAGCATGAAGGTGTTTAGAACTGAAGTGTTAATTTTATACTCTTTGCCTTTCCTCACAATGCTTGGAACAGATGCTACTGCTGTCTATTTCATTATTTCACCTGGAAATAATGGGGTTAGATCTTTTGTTAATGTTTCTTATTTGCACATCTGAACTACAGACTGATGTGAAAGCTGCCCCCTCTCTCCAGGAAGCCTAGGGAAATGGAGTACTCTGTGTGAAATGAGCATCTCTAACAGAGAATTTTCAGGAGCTTCACCAATCACCAATTGCTATAATTCTTTTGAGGTATGGCATGGCACTTAAACCAGTGTGAAACATGCAGTACAGATGGATGTAGGTTCTGAATTGCATTAACCTCAGAGCTATTATTTAGTACCAGATGAACAGTGGATAGTCTTGATATTCACACAGATTTCGGATGGATGGATGGTTTGACAGATAGTAATACTGGATTAGAATAACAAACTTTATTAGAGATCTGCCAATCAAACTGACAGCACAAGACTCCAACACAGATCTGTTCTGTAAAGGAAGGTTTCCAAGACAACACAGCCACAGACAAGACATAGAGTTTTAGCAAACCAATACGAAAGGAAATGGAATAGTACCTCCTAGTGGTCAGTGGTGTTGCATGTATAATAATTAAACCAGGGATCTAACTCACTTAGGAACAGGAGGTTTAGGGATTGATACTGGGTATGTTTGTTGGGGCACCATTTGGGTTTCAGGCAGCAGAATGTCTTGGGCCATCACTGATGATTTGATTTGTAAAGAGAAACACATTTCCCCAAGACTAGAGTACTAATCGATGCATCTACCCAGAATGTGGCATGGATTGACACCTGCTTTGCAGGGACGTATTCTGGGAAATACAGACATTCAGCCTCCCAGAGTGGTTGGGGCAACCCAGTCAGATGTGTGGGATACAAATAATAAGAGTATTATTGTTGTAAATGCATCCTTAGGTATTATGATACAGGGGCAGGCAGGACATATCAAACCCAAAAGCGCAAAACATGCATCTTCAAAATGTCTTTTGCCTAGAAATTTAAAATACTGATTTGTCATTATTTTGTCCCCCACTCCATATGCTTCACCACTACTGGTTCCTTATTAACTGGTGAGGTCAAGGGCTGAGCCTGGGAACATCATAAAAGAATGTTCTTTGCTGCAGGAATATGATTTGCCACTTCTAATAGCTTGTCTCCCACCCTGCTTTTTAAATTGTTGATTTAACACTGCTGTCTTATTGTACACCTGCACACCAGGTGTTCTGTAACTGGAAGGTAGTGAAAAGGGTGTTATATTCATAGGAAAAATGGACACTCATGTATGTGATGTTTTGGGTTACAGTATACAGAAGGGATTGGAATCTTCAGGCATAGCGGTGTATGTGGCCCTCTAAACATATCTGGCCCTTGAGACTTTGCTCAGGCTACATTCCCTCCCCAGGTACATAGCCTCTCCCCAGACCACATTCCTCACCAGACCCACTTTGCTTTCTTCTTCGAGTGCTTTTGCCAGGCTGGAATGTGTCCTTGGAATTCTGATATGCTTCTTGCTTGTCTGGATGGTGATTAGATTGAGGGATATACAAAGCTGACATTCATGTTTGTTGCTATGCCCACTCTTCTCCTACCACCAACATCTGGACCCAAGAAGTAAACCCACAAGGAAATAGCACCCTCAGACTGAAAAATGTCTCCCATCCCTGGTATACAGAAACGTTTTTGAGAGATGGTAGGTGCCTGAATCAGAAAACAAAATGGCAGCCTCCCTCTCCCTGCCAGTAGGTTTATTTGTTGCCTTTCATCAATGGTCTCCCTGAATAAGCCACTTGAAGTCACCCACATCACCCTTTTCGGTGGCAGATACATTCACACACAATTTTCAAAGATTGATTAAAAACATCACATAGGATTTCACTTATCTCTGTAAAAGCCTTCACAGATTTATGAACAAAGACTGGTGTGATTTCAAGGTACAGTAGGTCGATCTAGGACTAACACAAATCTTGTTTGCCTTATGAACCAAGTACATTAGATATAAAATCACTGATGGCAAATAAATAACATGGAATGCATTGATGACATTTTTATGGGGTCACTTTTCTGGTCCACAACCATAATAGCTATTGTATGTCATTTCTCTATTTTAAAAAGGCATTTAAGTTAATATTTACAGACCTGTTACTGCCTTACTTGTATATCACCTTATGCATTTATGCATGAGGTGAATATTTAGTGAACCTAATTCTTATGGTGATATAATACATGAACAGGATCAGAATATTTCCTTCATAGTTTTTTTAATAAATGTATAAAGTTTCCTAGAAAACACTATTAATTTCTACCCTAGGCTTGGAAAGGACAAGCAGAACTTCACATTGGATATTTTCCTAGGGAAATTAACAGCTGTCAGTATAGCTCAGAGCACAGTTTCAGCTGAAGTAGAATCCAAAGTGAATTATGGGTTTTATCCTCAGATGGACTATTTTAGGGATTGTGGAAGAGTGTAAGGCAAACGAGGTGGGGAACCTTATCCAAATACTCCCATAAGTAATGAGAATCACATTACTTAGTATAACGTGTCGACTTAGCAAGATAAATGCAAATACAATGAGAATCATTGTAACTAAGTGTAACTAATTGTAACTACATTGTGTTCATTGTAACTAATGAATGCATCTCACTTGGAGCTAAGAAAAACCTGTTTTTGCTTCTGGGGAGTGTGAAAACTCTGGAGTTGCCAAATGCCAGGCAGGCCTCAAAACTGATGGGCTGTGTTTGAGTCAGTGGGACAGAGGTTGTGTGCCTAGCTTAATTATTCTCCCAGGCTAGAAGTTGCTCAGTTAAGGAAGAGAAAACAATCAGGGTTTATAATATAATTACAGACTATGGTCCCATTGGAAGAATGTGGTGCATGAAAAGAAGGGTTCCCCCATCAGATCTCAGTGAAACCCATCATTCATTCATTATATTTATTACATTTATATACTACTTTCAAAAGAACGTCAACGTGCAAGTAGATAAATAGGTACCTCTCTGGCGGGAAGGTAAGCGGCGTTTCCGTGCGCTGCTCTGATTTGCCAGAAGTGGCTTAGTCATGCTGGCCACATGACCCGGAAAAACTGTCTGTGGACAAACGTTGGCTCCCTCGGCCAGTAAAGCGAGATGAGCGACACAACCCCAGAATCGTTCATGGCTGGACTTAACTGTCACGGGTCCTTTACCTTTATACTATTTTTTCAGGTGAGGTAGGCGAGTTCATACTTCAGACTAAGGGCTTCTTGAATGTGAATCAGATAGACATCCTGTCTGAGGTATGTATGCATATGTGTCTACTTCTACCTCTCCTTAGTGATCCTCTGGAACTGCCAGTTCTTTACTGGCTCCTGCTTCTCTGTCTTTAATGGTAGCTTGATCTGCAAAGATTAGGAAGTGATGGTTCTTGGCCTATATGTGAAAGACTTCACATGCTAATTTATGCAGATCAAGCCGCTTTCAAAGGCACAGATGCAAGGCAGATGCATTTTGACATGTAAGTAGAGGGCCTTCTCGGTGGTGGCGCCCACCCTGTGGAACACCCTCCCATCAGATGTCAAGGAAATAAACTATCTGACTTTTAGAAGACATCTGAATGCATCTGTGTTTAGGGAGGTTTTTTAATGTCTGATGTTTTATTCTGTTTAATATTCTGTTGGGAGCCACCCAGAGTGACTGGGGAAACCCAGCCAGATGGGTGGGGTATAAATAATAAATTATTATCATTATTATTATTATATGAGTAGTTGATAACCCTATGTGCCTCTCACATTCAGAATTTTGGTACCAGATTCATTATCATCCTGGAAGTCTGCCTTTTCTTCCCTCTAATTTCAATTTCCGATTTCAATGTCCCCAGAATGTATGTAAACTCTGTAATGATTGCTTAAAACAATTCTACTAAGCTAGGCAAGAAATTTGGGACAAGCACTGGTACTCTGGTATACAACAAGGGGACACTTACTATCCTTGTTAAGAGACCTTCAGCTGAGCAGCAAAGACATGCAGCAAGTATTATTTCATAACACTGTCATTAGAAGAACACATTAGGGACCTGTTTAAAAGTAATTTGTCGTACCCAAAAATCAATAATTCAGAGCTTAGCAGGCGAAATCACTGGGAGGCAAGCACACAGAGCCAGGTGAACATAATGAAATAACTCTGTCTAGAGTTAATTAAAATAACAATACAATCTAAGAGTGCTAAATCAAGAATTTTGAACACATCAGCAGAACCAATTTATCTTCCTTTTCCATTTGGAATTCCCATTACAACAGACAGTACAATTCTATTACGCTCCCGTCTCCTTGTTGTAGATCATCTGATTATAATTAAGCATTAAACATCCCCCAAAGTGGGGAAATGCATTATGAGCTTCCCCCAACACATCACTTTTGTTATTGCCAGCTCCAGTAACTAAAATGGAATTTAAATAAATAAATGCAATGAAATTTCATAGGTAAACTGAGCAGTTTCAATGTGCATCACGTAGTAATTGTAACTCTCCATGTACCGTTGAAATTATCAATATGGCATATAGAGTTTGGAAGTGAGCTGCAGCCCAAGGGGAATAAAAGAAAAATATAAATAAAGATCATGAGTTTACCCAGCACACCCTAACCGAAAGAAAGTTCCCAGGATTCTATTTTTAATATGTAGACATGGAAAGACATTCCAATCCATTCCATCAGATGACAATCAGATGACCATCAGATGACAGTCCATCAGCTGAAGAGGGCCATGGTAGTTCACTAAGGGTGCAATCTTAACCCTAGATCTGCTGGGCTGGGATGAGTGAGCTAGGATGTGGCAGGTGTCTGGCTCAGCCAGCAGGTTCTCAGCTCAACTTGGGTGCACTGAATCCCCAACCCTGACTCAGCTGGAGATACACCAGTGTAACTCCTCCATCTTGGCTCAGATGGAGCTAAACCAGCTGAGCTGAGACCAGTGCCAACATAAACTTTGAACAATGGGTGTTCTGAGGAACTGGGCTTATGCTGGATTGGAACTCCATTCTGTTTGGTCACATGACCTGGCAACGTTGCAGAACTCACATTGGGAAAAGGATGGTGTAAGCCAAGCTCAGGCTTCCTTTCTCTTTGCCAGATTCAGCCACCAACTCAGGAGACTGTGGTTTAGTTAAACTCTAGTTGTGTGGAGGGAAGCCAGAATTATTGCTTCTGATTTGTTTTCACAAGCTAGAGTTTAAAAAGCGTGGAGATAACAGGAAACTGTGGTTTGTTTAAGACTGGAAAAGAAACCTTCCATTTTCATTCTCTGCCCAAACAGAAGGATTGGAAAGGGGAAAGGCCATGAGCTGAAGCTCAAATAAAATTGTTCATGCAGGGAGAAACCATGGTTTCCCACTACATCTGAACCAGGTCTATGTGTGCTTCTGAAGTCAGCAGGATCTTTGCTTCAAATACTTGTTAAAGTACTTTAGGTTGGAAAAGTTACAAAGACTAGTTGTTCAACTAATACTAATATATATTGTTGATAATATTTTTTTATCAGCTCTGAATTCCATGACATAACTGTTGAATATTTCCACTATAGGAATGTGCTGAAACTTTATCTGAAGTGAAAAAAATGAAGTTATTAAACTTCACATTTCATGCCTAAAGGTTTAATAAATTAATATCCTAATTAACCTGTTTCCTTACTTGATGCAAAATGTTAACTTCAATAATTAAACTGTGCTGATCAGAGAGTTCATATCTTTTTGTAAATATAAAAATGGATGTGCCTTTTCAATTCACTTTATTCATGTTCAGTAATTTTATTTCAGCTACATTCCACCAGATTTTCTCCTCTGCTTTATGGTTTCACCCTAAGACTACAATACTGAACAAAGTTATTCTAAGAATTAACAGCCCCATCATATGCATTTTTGTTGAGAATATCTGTTCTAGTGATAATAAAAAAATCCTTCCAGTAGCACCTTTAAGACCAACTAAGTTAGTTCTTGGTATGAGCTTTCGTGTGCAAGCACACTTCTTCAGATACACTGAAGTGTATCTGAGTGTATCTGAAGAAGTGTGCTTGCACACGAAAGCTCATACCAAGAACTAACTTAGTTGGTCTTAAAGGTGCTACTGGAAGGATTTTTTTATTTTGACTATGGCAGACCAACACGGCTACCTATCTGTAACTGTTCTAGTGATGTCAGTGGTGCATACTCTTGAATAAGACTGCAGCCCTATGAAAACTTACTTAGAAGGATGCTTCTGAATAAAGTTAGACCTACTTTTGAGAAAGCATACATAGAACACAGCAACATGTAGGACACCCTGAATTGAAGGCCCAATCCCCATTCCACCCCATCACTAGGACTAATAAAAACTTGCTGTAGCATTCAAGCACTGGTTCCCACCTTTATCAATTCCCCAGCCTCATGGTGCTGCCTGAAGCCAATTGCTTCACCTAGAGGCACAGGAAGGCTGCCCCCCAAATCCCATGAAAATTGTGGAAATTCATTCCAGGTAAGCGTTTCTATAACTGTTGGTGCACAGCCAGGTGTTTTGTAGGGAGTAAAAAAAAAAAGATTATTGTTCAAGTTGCAGGAAGAAAGGGGGAATGAAGAGGAGTGCAAGGAGTCCCTTCTTTAAAACAAACAAACAAACAAACAAACAAAGCTGCTTTGTGCATCCATGTCTAATCCTGCTCCTTTCTAACGTTTCTTTATTGGTGTGTGTTTTTCTCTTTGTAAATCTGTCAAAGAATAAAATAAAATTGGGATTAAAGGATTTTCTTGACCTTCTTCTGATAGGAAATGCTCTGCAGGGGGCAGTGGGAAAAATGCAGGGAGGTTGAGGAGGGTTAGATGGAGGAGAGAAATGTATTCTAATTTTCATCTGAGGAGTGTTGGAGGGATACAGTTCTTTCTTTGGTCAGCTTCAGAAGCTCCTTGCAGAACTCTTCCTCACTGTTCACCACCATTTGATGGTGTCACTGCCAATCTTTAGTTTAAGCTAGTAATTTAGCTCTTTCCTTTTTTGCATACCATGCTTCCAGCCTCTTCTTAGCTTCTTGCCATTTGCCAGTCCTCCACCTCATAGGAGCCAACTTGTAGGGCTGAGGGGTCTTCAACCCCCCCCCCAAATAAAATAAGGTTACCAGATGTTGCCATTTCCCAGGGACAGTTGCCCGATTTACAAGTCAGTCCGCTGACAAAATCCACTGAATTCAACTGAAGTTAAAAAGTGTCCCCGGATTCATTGGGGGGGAAATCTGGTAACCTTACAATAAAATATTTGAGACGGTTGCCCTCCCAAAGCTGATGGGCATTGCCATTCACATGGTGAGCGTGCACCACATCAAGTGATCAGTTCTGTGGGGTGGGGCTTACCTGCCCCCCACAAATATTTTATTCAGGTTGACATCCCTGCTTCTCCTGTTTCAGCTCCACATTTCGTATTTCTGCCATCATTCTTCTCTTCCAGCTGCTGTTTCTTAGACCATAATCTCAGTCATAGAATTATCCCCTTTTTCAGTTCATTTTCCCCATCCAATAATTTGACCAAGAATTTCTATCCAGCAAGGTGGAAGTTGATAACCCTCCAACTCAGTAGAAAAAGAACCCAGCTTTTCCCAGACCAGTCTTAAGTAACTGCCAAATGCTAGCTATCAATGGGTACTTAATACAGTGGAACCTCGGTTTTCGAATGTAATCCATTCTGGAAAACCGTTTGACTTCCGAAATGTTTGAAAACTGAAGTGTGCATTTCCGGAAGCATTTACATCCTGACAACTCAATACAGAAGCCACGAAAACTGAAGTACCACTTTAATTCAAATTTAGCCCATCACATACACAGCAACCTTTATTCTTTGTATGTAAAACAAACCCTGTCCCAGTAAACAAACTTTGTTGTTGTTTAGTTGTTTAGTCGTGTCCGACTCTTCGTGACCCCATGGACCAGAGCACACCAGGCACTCCTGTCTTCCACTGCCTCCTGCAGTTTGGTCAGACTCATGTTTGTAGCTTCGAGAACACTGCCCAACCATCTCGTCCTCTGTCGTCCCCTTCTCCTTGTGCCTGCCATCTTTCCCAACATCAGGGTCTTTTCCAGGGAGTCTTCTCTTCTCATGAGGTAGCCAAAGTATTGGAGCCTCAGCTTCACGACCTGTCCTTCCAGTGAGCACTCAGGGTTGATTTCCTTCAGAATGGAGAGGTTTGATCTTCTTGCAGTCATGGGACTCTTCCTCCAGCACCATAATTCAAAAGCATCAATTCTTCGGCGATCAGCCTTCTTTATGGTCCAGCTCTCACTTCCATACATCACTACTGGGAAAACCATGGCTTTAACTATACGGACCTTTGTTGGCAAGGTGATGTCTCTGCTTTTTAAGATGCTGTCTAGGTTTGTCATTGCCTTTCTCCCAAGGAGCAGGCATCTTATAATTTTGTGACTGCTGTCACCATCTGCAGTGATCATGGAGCCCAAGAAAGTAAAATCTCTCACTGCCTCCATTTCTTCCCCTTCTATTTGCCAGGAGGTGATGGGAGCAGTGGCCATGATCTTAGTTTTTTTGATGTTGAGCTTCAGACCATATTTTGCGCTCCCCTCTTTCACCCTCAATAAAAGGTTCTTTAATTCCTCCTCACTTTCTGCCATCAAGGTTGTGTCATCTGCATATCTGAGGTTGTTGATATTTCTTCCGGCGATCTTAATTCCGGCTTGGGATTCACCCAGCCCAGCCTTTCGCATGATGAATTCTGCATATAAGTTAAATAAGCAGGGAGACAATATACAGCCGTGCCGTACTTCTTTCCCAATTTTGAACCAATCAGTTGTTCCATATCCAGTTCTAACTGTAGCTTCTTGTCCCACATAGAGATTTCTCAGGAGACAGATGAGGTGATCAGGCACTCCCATTTCTTTAAGAACTTGTCATAGTTTGCTGTGGTTGACACAGTCAAAGGCTTTTGCATAGAAGTAGATGTCTTTCTGGAACTCTCTAGCTTTCTCCATGATCCAGCGCATGTTGGATTATGGAGAAAGCTAGAGACAAACTTTAAAAGTTGGTTATTCCACACCATCTTTGAGAGATCCTCAGAAACCGCTCTCAGTTGTGTATGTTTGCCTGATTTAAAATGTTCCATGGTAGGTAAACAAAGTGTTCATTTTCCACCCAAGTTATTGTGCTACTCACTGCAAATGCTGATATTGCCTTCCTGCATTTCAATGAATTCCATTGGAAAGTTGGGCTTAGGTGCTCCTTCAAGCAGCGCTATCAATTTCTGCTAGGATTCATTGCTATTTAAGAGCCCACTTTCAACAAGTGCTTTAAGAAAATGGATCCATTAATTCCAAAACAGTTTTATTTAAGACACTGGAGAAAATTCTGCAATAATTCCTAGATGGAAATGTGTAACAGGTGTTAATTTATTCAAACAGCAATTGCACGTAAAAACAAAAAAAACCCACACACATTACATTTATCTTTGTTTAGTAATATGCCTTCTCTTTCAGGATTCACTTTTGCTGGCAGGGTGCGAAGACTGATGAAGACAGGAATTGTGCATCTGAATAGTGCAGCAAGTATTGGGGCAGTATTTGCATTCTGCTTCAGGCAGAAAAATGTCACCCTAGAACAGCCAGTCAGCAATGTGTTGTGCTTTTGTGTGGAGGATAAGCATGGCAATGGATACTTGCAATGGTTACCTTCATTGCAGGGCCGGATTTAGGTTTGATGAGGCCCTAAGCTACTGAAGGTAATGGGGCCCTTTATATGTCCAGCTGTCCTTTGTCAACAACAAATTGTCGCGGTTTTTTGTGTTGACAGTATATATATAGAGAGAGAGAGAGAGAGAGTAATTTATGGACCTAATAGGTATCTAAAGCCATTTGCGTATATTGCCATGCAACCAGTCCATGCAGAATGTAGGTACCCTATATATAGAAACGAGCAAACCAGTGATATTTTAGGGAGCAGGCTAGCAGGCGGGGCCCGTTATGTACATCATAGGAGCCTACACAACACAAAACACTGTTGCTGTATGTAGGTTTTATTTTATTTGTTTTTTATCTTATATTTTGGAAATGTACATCCAGGTTCCTTTAATTTGGGGGGGGGGGCAAGAGAGTGGGACCCTAAGCTATAGCTTGTTTAGCTTGTATGTGAATCTGGCACTGTCTATTGTGGGAGGTAGTAAGTACCTCTCTGGGGAAAAATTCTTAGTGGTACATCTTTTATAAATCTCTGGGCCAACAAGCGTGGTAAGAGCCTGTTATTTTCGGCCTTCTCCACCACCTCTTCCTTCCCAGATTTTTTGCAGAAGGTAAATTTAAGCACCAGAGAAGACAAATGAGCCACAGAAGGGGGAATACCTTTCCATCCTGCAAAATACCCCCATAGCATCTCTCTCACACCTGATTTAATGGAACTTTCAAAGGTAGGGATCATATTCACTCCAGGAGGCGAGATCCAGATGTTTCTCACCCACACCACGGGTGTCCACTTGCCACTCATCTGAAGTCAGGCGGCCGTTTTCCATTGCAGCACACCTTGTAACAAACTATTAAAGTGGATCTTGCAGGCAGCTTTGATCAGCTGATTGGCAGTGGCTACAATCCCGACTGAGGTCAGCTGCACTCTGGCATTTGCCATTGGAAATTCATCAGGTTTTCGGCAGAGATGGGCTTACATGTGGCACCAGATTTTAAAGGTACTTAGTACAAGCCCCGCTCTCCAAGGAACAACCAGGAGGGCATTTCAAAGCTTCTGGTTGTCCCTTTGCAGCCATGCCTTTATTCACCTGACATGTGACATCGTATAAGACACCCGGAGTAGGTTGATGTAACAGCCCTTAGGGCCAAATGAAAACCTCATTAGGCAATGGACAGGATATTTCTCACGGCTGTCCTAGAAGGGTGCTTAGGATATAAGTTAATATACCACTTAGGATCAAGAAAATGTTCAGTTTAAGTGTTGGGGTGGTCAACATTTATTGGCCTGATTTCATTGGCCAACTGTCCAATGATGAGTGTGATCAAAAGTGGGTATGGCCACTCCACTCATCCATTCATTCACTCATCCATCCATCCACTCATTAATGTTTGATGCATTGCTGCATTTTAATATTTTGTTGGAAGCCGCCCAGAGTGGCTGGGGAAGCCCAGCCAGATGGGCGGGGTATAAATAATAAATTATTATTATTATATATTATTATCCATTCATTCACCACCCTCTCTCTCACACACACAGACATAGGACACACAAATCCCAGCTGATAAAATGACTGATTTGCAAACTGGAGAAGGGGCACTTTGCACCCCAATCAAGCCAATTAAAGCTCTCTGCCCACCCCAGCCCCATGTCTACTTTTTTTCTTTGCTTATTTGTTCTTCCCAGCATTGCCAAAAGTTTGTGGTGTCCTGGGAGGTCAGAATAAACTGCTTGGGAGTCTGGATCATGTTTCCATGCTGAGAACTAGCCATCCCTAGTAAAAGATATCATAGTACAAAGAACACCATGGAAACATTACGCTATGGCTCCAGCCATATGAACAGTGAAGACACTGCACTGTTCCCTACATGTAGTGGCTGCTTACGACTTATGCTCTATGTGATCTCTCTGCCTTAGTCCTTCAGCCTCAGTCCTCTTCACCTGCAGCTTGTGAGAGCACTGAAGCAAAGAAGTGCATCCTAAAGATTCAAATGACTTCTCCTTTCATCACACACATTCTTATTCCCAAGGTTGATTTTCTTCTTAATATAACTAAGAATATACTCTTCATTTTCCATAGGAAGTGAAGCAGGCAGTGTGTATGTGGCGTACATAGCATAGCTGTTCTCAGCAAATTATTTCTCTCCCTGATACAAGCAGAAAGAGTTGCACCCATCTACCAGACTACCTCACATTTAAGTTTGCCATCATTACAGCTGACATACAGTTTTCCCTCCAGCCCTTCTCCCGTTGGCTTTAAACGTCTCTTCTTCAGGTTTGACCTGAAAAACTAGCAGCACAGGTGGTACATCTTCAAGCAAACATTGATTGCCGCACCTGTTCGTTGAAAGTTTCTTTTGGGAATGAAGTTTTTATTCCTGGTACCTCAGACTTTGTTTTATTTTGTAGGACTAATGTCTCAGGTTTTACCACATGAGCTGCTTTATTGACAATGTGAACACATTTCACAGAGTCAGCCTTCCAGCCTTCCACTCTTGAGACTCAACATCCCAGAAACATCCTACTTCCTGCTTTACCTATGTACGGCACTTTCAAGTGTTCAAAGTGCTTTGTATGGATTATTTAGTTGTCATCCTTACAGAAGCCTGTAAGGTATGTCAGTATTATCATCCTCCACTCCCCATATTTCAGATTGGGGAATGAAGCTGAGGATGGCTTGTGTAAGGCCACCTACTGGGTTTATGGTAGAGGCAAGATTTGAAATGGCGGCTTCCTGGTTCCTCATGCAGTCTTTTTAGCTGTCCCTGAGACTTGGTTGTTTTGTAGATGCTTAAACATAGGGGAAATCAACCTGCAGAGTGTGCAAGGGCTAGCAACAGCTGTCATTGTTAGAGGTAGGTGGCCAATCAAAGGTGGTGGTGGTGGTGAGAGAAGGATGTGAGGTAAGCCATCATGAGAGCAAGCAGGACCTAGATAGGACCACACTCAATACCCCTCATTGAGTAGCTGCCAGGATCAATGGCAAATCCATGTTTACAGCAACAAGGCCTGCCCTATAAGTATGTATGGGGGAAATGGAGAAACGGCGCTTGTGGATACCTCACTGTATCCTTTATAGGAAACTTGGTACTAGTTTCCTTTTTTAATAAGAAAGAAAGAAAAATAAACACATTTATTCAAAAGTTACAATACACCTTTGTCCACTGCCATAATATCACAGAATGATCATTCCAAACCTCAGTTCCACATCACTGTCATGTTGACTCACTGAATACCTTCAATAAAACCCAACTACCAGTCTGGTTTACTAGACATTTTCAATCAATATATCTCCTCCACAGACACATCTGTGATGATGCTGGCATTAAAACATCCCATTCTTCTTCAATAAAAGAAAAGAAAAAAAGGAGACCAAATCGTGTCAAAGGTATCTTTTTTGAGATTCCTTTGATTAGTCACTGATGGGATGTGAGACTTTCTGATGGATCATAACACTTGGAGCATTGCTCTAAGTCTCTATCGGTACTTGTTTATTTACTTGGGTTTCTTTCTACTACTGCTTGATACATTTTCTTTTTAATTCAGTTTGCCCATGGCTTATATAAATATTCCTTGAAGGGGCTTTCACTTAGTTGGCATCAAAGGGTTATGGGATTTGCTTGTCAATGTTTTCATTTCCTGGGGGGTCTCTCCCTCCCCAACCTTTCTCTATAAATATATATATATATATATATATATATATATATATATATATATATGGCTATACCTTCAGACTATATGTTCTGAGGTCCTTCCCCACCATTTATTCAACTTCCCTACATGGGCAAATCTCATTACTCATTTCGTTTATTCCTATTTCCCCCCATTTTCTTTAGAAACTCATTTTGCTGACAATTACCTCAAACCTCTAAGGCAAAACAAGCTATAACATGTGGAACATGTTAAGAAGGTCTGTTAGGCCTAGAATAGAGGTGCTGTGGCTGGGGGGAAATAGTTCATTTGAGCAGATTTACTCATTTCCTGCAATTTACTTTTCAAGTGCTACTTTTATATATTTGGGAGAACTTTTTAATAACAACTTCTGAACTATGGGGAAAAAGTAATTCTCTGTACAAAGGATTTTTAAATCTCTTGTTTGCCTGTACTTGGATGAGTGTGATACGTGATGATTGTTAGCTTTTTCTATCTGTGTGTGGACCAATATCTATAATCTCCATATTTTATCCACATGCATCACTGGTGGTGGGGACAGGGTGCTGAGCTGAAGGGGCCCAAAATTGAGAAGATCCATAATTGAGAAGATCAATTTGGAGGTGCAAAATCTGGCCTCTCACAGGATGCCATCTTATGAAAGATTACCAAAGTCTATTCCTTTCCATATGTGAGCAAGAAGTAAATGATAGCAAATAGTCCTGAAGTTCAGAGGTGAGTTCTCTTATGTGACTGAAATGGCATTGTTCACCCACATGAGGCAGGTTTCAGCAGGCTTTGAGGAACCACAAGGGTTTCAGAAGTACAGACTATCCAAATTTGATCGCTGTGCCATGCAAGAGAGGGCCTCCTGCAGATGCTATCTTTTCAGGAGGCCCATTCTTTGAAATTTAGAAACCGGGCCTTCAGTGTGGTGGCACCTAATTTTGGGAATTATCTCCCATTACAAATCAGACAGGCACTGTATCCATTGTAACTTTATGACAGCTTGACTGGGCCAGATGAGCGGGGGTATAAATAATACAATTATTATTATTATTATTATTATTATTATTATTATTATTATTAACTTGTGCTGGCTTGCTTTACACTAGCTTCTTGTGTGTAGGATTGTTTCCCTGGAGGAAACAAATTATTCCCAACTAAATCATAACAACCCACTTTCTAGCAATAGATATCTTAATAAGGCATCTGCTGCATCCTCTAATGATAACAGCCTTGAGTGTAGACACTGCGGGTAAAGCTGTAAATATATTATACGTCAGTATTTCTTTTTCCTTCAGGCACTATTTCCATCAGCATACAGTCAACCTTGAAGGAACTCAAAAGATTAGGCAATGAACTCAGCACACATATATGGCAGAGCGGGCAATACCAAGTTGCTTCAGTTAATACATTTATACAGACTGTCATGTGTGCAATTATTGCTCCCATACAGCTTAGGCTTCAATCTCATACAATGTTTGGGATGTTATTGAACCTCTTTCAGTGAAGATTTGTATGTTGCGATGCAACATTCTCCTTCTCATTTTTCTTTTCCCTCTCAAATACTTCCCCTGTCTCATATTGAAAGCTTCTTTTTAATTTCTGCCATTCTAGTCTTGATTCCATGTTAAAAAGGAAAATAAAAGTATGGTGTAGCATTATAAGACCAATGTCTTCTGTGCCGTGGATTTATTTGTTTGGATGCTTTCCCTAATGCCCATCACCAGGGATGGCCCATCCCATTTCACTGCATGAGGCAAAATGGGAAGGTGCCAACCCAGTCCCGCTCCATTGCCGCCCCTCTGCCAAAGCCTTGTTTACCAAGATGGCATGATGGTTTGTGGTGAGATCTTGTGGTCTTGCCTGAAGCTACCGGTGCTTCTCCTCACTTCTCTGATGGTGGTGGCAACTGTCTCAATTCATCTCGTGAGCAGGCAAGTCCTGCCCATCACAACAGGCTCCTTATCTCCCCATTTATCTATCTGGCTCACACTACTGATTATTTCATTGAACGAAAGGCGAGAGCCAGTGTGGTACAGTGGTAAAGAGCGGTGGACTCGTAATATGGTGAACTGGGTTCGCTTCCCTGCTCCTCCACATGCAGCTGCTGGGTGTCCTTGGGCTAGTCACACTTATCTGAAGTCTCTCAGCCTCACTCACCTCACAGAGTGTTTGTTGTGGTGGAGGAAGGAAAAGGAGATTGTTAGCTGCTTTGAGGAGAGTGAAAGATGGGGTATCAAGTCCAAACTCCTCCTCCTCCTCCTTCTTCTCCTTCTTCTCCTCCTCCTCCTTCTTCTTTCCATATCCAGCCATCTTCATCCAATTGCCACGGTCGGGGTTACAGGCAGTTGGAGTCCCGGCCTGGTATGTCTGGACCGGGGTAGAGGTCAGGAAGCAGGAAGCAGCAATCCAGGGGGCAGGAAGCCAAGAGTCCATGAATCAGGAAACCAAGAGTCAGGAAGCCAAGAGTCCAAGGGTCAGGAAACCCAGAGTCAGGAAACCAGGAGTCAGGAAGCCAAGGGTCCAAGAGTCAGGATACCAGGAGTCAGGAAGCCGAAGCACAGCTAGGAGGGTAGCATGTTACTGTGGCAAAGAGCCAGAGGGAAATGCTGGTCTTATATACCCCTCCCAGCCCTTGCCACCAGGTGCTACGAGTCTTCTGTCAAGCCTCACCTGTGTGGCCACACCTTGCCCTTCCAAGCCAAACTCAGGAAGGCCCCAGTCCTGTGAGGCCCTACTAGTCACAGGGCCCAGCTCCTGTACGCACTTCTGACACCAATGCCATGAGTGGGAGATTTGTAGCTGGAATATGGGAGTCACATACACGTCTCCTGCTAAAAGTAATCTATTGATATATCCAAGGGGCAGCCTGGAGGTTGTGAAATGATGTCAATCCCTGCCCATACATTTAGCTTCACACTTAACTCAGTCCTTCAGCTGTTACACATGCAATGAGAGCTTACAGTGCGGTGCTTGTCCATAGAAATCTAGTGCGTAAGCAAGCTCAGACTGCAAGCACAAGTGAGCTGATCCAGTTTAAATGAGATGCCAGTTACGTGGAACACTGCATGCATACACTGTCTTCATGCCTTGCACCACATTTAAATCGCAAGCAATGCTGTTGTGATGATAGCTGAGTACAAGAGAACCCTCATAACTGGCTTTTATATATGTTGTCGGACAGATAAATGTCTACATTATTTAAGCACTTCAAAGAAGCATTTGCTAATTCACTAGGCTGAATGATTTTTTATGGTGGAGTTTACAAGCCAACATCCAACAAAATGTTTTCCCAAAGGAAAAACAGAAAATCCTAATGAAACATTCAAAGCTTTTCTTTCTTGTGTCTACATGCTAGAATTTGTGTTAGGGCTTCATCCTATTATCAAAGCCTGTTCAAGCCTGTAGTATAAAGAGAGCTCTGCCTTTCCTCTCTCATTTCCTTTCTTTTTGAAACAGATCTACGTCGGAGCATGACAGGCTTCTTTTCAAAGATATACATTTTCTTGGGAAATTGATGCAAAGTGGATCACAAAATATACACTTGAAATTTTAGATGGGGGGGGGGGAGTAAATACTCCAACGTGCTGCTTTTGTCCAATTGATAGTTCAGAAACCTGTCCCTCCCCCCCATTATGATGCTGAAAGCTCACATCAAATCATGGCTTAATAGAATAGCTCTCCTAATTGCGCAGGAGATGAGCTTCAATGGTTTGACACATCACAAATTCCCATGAAGCACGAAAATCCATTCATTTGTCTACAGAGGCTACCAACCTGTCAGAATAACCCTTTTGAGGCCAGGGTTGGTGTGGTGGCTATTATCAGGACCATAAAGGCAAACTAGGAAAGAAAGAATTTAACAATGTTGAGATCTAATTTTCATATACCTCATACTAACTACAGTAATGTCACCAACACAGGAGAAATTGTTGTTGTTGTTTAGTCGTTTAGTTGTGTCCGACTCTTTGTGACCACATGGACCAGAGCACGCCAGGCACTTCTGTCTTCCACTGCCTCCCGCAGTTTGGTCAGACTCATGTTTGTAGCTTCAAAGACACTATCCAACCATCTCGTCCTCTGTCGTCCCCTTCTCCTTGTGCCCTCCATCTTTCCCAACATCAGGGTCTTTTCCAGGGAGTCTTCTCTTCTCATGAGGTAGCCAAAGTATTGGAGCCTCAGCTTCACGATCTGTCCTTCCAGTGAGCACTCAGGGCTGATTTCCTTCAGAATGGATAGGTTTGATCTTCTTGCAGTCCATGGGACTCTCAAGAGTCTCCTCCAGCACCATAATTCAAAAGCATCAATTCTTCGGCGATCAGCCTTCTTTATGGTCCAGCTCTCACTTCCATACATCACTACTGGGAAAACCATAGCTTTTACTATACGGACCTTTGTTGGCAAGGTGATGTCTCTACTTTTTAAGATGCTGTCTAGGTTGGTCATTGCTTTCCTCCCAAGAAGCAGGCGTCTCTTAATTTCGTGGCTGCTGTCACCATCTGCAGTGATCATGGAGCCCAAGAAAGTAAAATCTCTCACTGCCTCCATTTCTTCTCCTTCTATTTGGCAGGAGGTGATGGGACCAGTGGCCATGATCTTCGTTTTTTTGATGTTGAGCTTCAGACCATATTTTGCGCTCTCCTCTTTCACCCTCAATAAAATAGGCAACCATTATTGGATGTAAAAAGGATTGTGTCTATATACCAGCTGTGGGGAACCTCTAGCCTTATTAGGCTAGCCAGGCCTTCTCATTTGCCCCCTCCATGACCACCCTAACCTGTCGTACAGGTGACATCAGGTGTGCAGCAGATAAAGACATGGTTACATGTGCAAAGCACTGTGTGAAGCACCATGCAAGGTGCTCTGCAAACCTTGACAATCCGTTGATCATCAGGACATGCATAACTCTGTGCATGGTGCTTTGCAACCCCAACAATCACCAGATCATAGGGACTCTTGTACTGTACCCTGCCCTTTGCAAGTCTCGACGATCAGCTGACTGCCAGGGCATGCAAAGTGCAACGCCTTTAACCACATGGTTTGTTTCAAACCATGCATGCAAAAGTAGGCCATCATTGAAGTATCAGGTGATTGATAGATGGGCAGCCTCACCCACCTGCCAGACCTGGCTCAAAGACAATGGAAGAGAGAAAGGTAATAGCCTCATGTGTCTTCAGAGAGTACTCTGGAACAAGGTAATGAAGTGGCCAAATAGGTCTGTTACAAATACTCTCTACAGGAACCATTGATGCACCTGGAACATTTCCAATATCATCTTAGAATGCAGAGATATTTCTTAGCAATGGAGAAATGCAGAAAGGGTTCCCTGAAAGCAGATCAGAAAGCCACTGATCTGTGCTCTCAGTTGACACTATGCCACATCTGTGGTAGAGAAATTTATATTATAAAAGATCCTCTTTCCTCATCTTCACATCCTTTTTTTTTGTATTTTTAAGTATGCCCTGGTGCATTTGCGTCAAGCGTTTTTCAGCCAGATCCACACCTCTGAAATATGCACTTTGGCAAATCAGAATGTGATTGTGTTAAACGGCTCTAAGTTCTCATACTTTATGACTCCAAAGAAACTTTTAACGGATTTGGGCATAATAATAAGCTTTGCACATATGTTACTTCTTGAATGAATAACTGGGGGAGGAATTGTTTTTCAAGATCTTGGGGAGCTGCCACCTTTACTTTACTTGAATCACTGGATCAAGGCATTCTTTGAAATGTTGCGTTCTGTGAAACTGACGGCTAATGTTTTAGCTAATGCAGATCTGAACCATGCAATAATAATAAAGTCTAATGAATAATGACTTAGCAGCAATATTGCCAGGAATTCAAGAACAAAAGCGTCACATTTAAGCATTTCATTTGTGCAAAAATAAAATACTCTGATGTAGAAAGCCCCATTTCCTTATTATCAATGTTGTGTAAAGAAACAGCTATCTGAAACAAATTTTATCTTGGAGATCAAAATATTAACTTAGCATATATCTTTTATCAAAACAACTGTGCCCTGTGTTTTGAAATGCACAATTTATATGAATAAAAAAGGAGTCTCTCCTTCCATCCCCTTTACCACAGTCACTAATTTTCTATTTAAATTTCTATGCTAAGCAGTTAGTACAGAATACAGGTGTAGCTTAAACTACTAAATAATGCAGAAGCAAATAATGGCTCTTTAAAAAGTAAAATTAAAAATGGACCCCACATTAAAAAAAAACACACATATCAGCACTGTTGGAATTAGCAGTTAAGTGAGAATACATGTTCTCATTGTACTTAAAATTAGATTTTTGGGCCTGAAAAAACACAGAAATAAGTTAAGTACTTATTAAGGGTACTTATTATATTTTATGTAGATGTTTGAACAAAAGCACTTTCCATGAGGATGATGTAGAGAAGAATTAAGGGAGGAAGGGAGGGAGGAAGAAATGGTTTGGTTTGGTTTTGCATGAATGGAAAACAGAGAAGAAACATGATATGTGTCCCCCCCCCCATTCCATGTTATCAGATAGATATGGGGCAAACTACAGCTTGTCAGCATTTCCATGTTTCTCCATAAGATGTAGTTTGGCTTTCACTATTTCAAGGAAATGTCATTCTTTCTTTCCCCACCAAATAAAATGAACTCGCACATTTCATTACTTTGTCCTAAAAAGTCAGCATCCATACCTGCTCATTACTGTTACTTGTTATCAGCGAAGAAATATTATACCTTCTACTCACATCACAAGGCAATCAGCTCCCCAGGGGAACTTTCAAACTCAGCAAAACTTACAGTAAATAAGCAATTGTGATAAAGGTAATAAGGATTTGCTTCATCTTTCCTTCCCAACAGAATTTCAGATTAATGTTGCACTTATCTCTAAATCTGCAGGTGAAGATTTATTTATCGGCGAAGAAAGACTGTCGCGAACAAACTAATGTGGATGAACCACAACTATTAATCTTCTTAATGTGAGATGAAATCCTCAAATCTTTGCACAGGGCAACTTTTTGTTGTATTCAGTAAAAGGCCTGCTTTGGATAGAGCAAAGTCAAAGTGCTGCAAAATGTTTGATCCCTTTCTTCACAATATTTATTTATCTGGACAGTGTTCAGAACATACCATATTTTTCCATGTATAGGACAATGTTTTTTGCTTTTAAAAAACTAGGTAAAAATTGGGGGTCATCTTATACACTGAAAAATAAAGTGTTTCTCCCTCTACCTCGCAGCCGAGAGAGGGCAGGTGAGCGACTGGTGGCAGTGACTCCCTGCCCCCAAGAAAAGCTAAACAACTCAAGGTTGCCCCCCCAAACCTCAGCAGCTCAAGGGTAACCCCCCCCCCAAAAGAAATATTGATTTCTTAATTTTGGGTTTAAAAAATAGGGGTCATCTTATACATGGGGGCATCTTTTACACGGAAAAATTCAGTAAATATATATGTGATTAGACATATACATACACCTCTCTATAAAATAATTAGAATGTAATCATGCAGCCCCCACTGGAGGATTTGTAGTGCCTCATCACTACATGGATTTGTAGTGATAATCCATTTTGCATTACTTTCTATGGGAAAGCACGCCTTGGTTTTGGAACACTTTGGTTTTGGAACAGACTTCAGGAACGGAACAGATTAAGTTTGAGAACCAAGGTACCACTGTAGTTGCCATTTGTGGAAGATATTGTTGTTGTTGTTATCATCATCATCATCATCATCATCATCAGCAACAACATACAAAACCTGTTGTTGTTATTGCAGTTTCTTAACCATTTGGGAAAGATAGCCAAAGATTATAAGATGACCTTAGATGGCAATGTCATTACACTCAGCATGTGATCTTTGATGAGCTAGAACCATACAGTGAGTAAGAAACATGTTGCAAATATCCATTAATGCAGGTGAAAAAGGTTTCACTGGTGTTCGAGAGGAAGAAAATTAGTATCCCCCTCTCCAATTTTTTTTGCTGTTTTCTTGCCAAAAATGTTAAGAAATGGCAATTTGGCACACCCCTAGATATTTACTTGCCTAATTATAAAATTATGAGGTAAATCAGATATTATGCCTATTGGGGGGAAATAACACTTTCAGTTTAGCTGGATGAAACTGCCCACATTATTTTTAATGGGCTAAGCTTAATTTAAATTCAATCATATTCTGAAACAAGATTTGTGGAGGAGTGAAATGAAAAAAAGGTTCACTGACTGAAGAGGTGATTTTATTTATCTGTTTGATGACCTTAACTCGGTTAGAGCTGCTCTATACTCTCAGATTAATTAATGTTACGAGAGAATTTAGAAAGATGTCAATTGTGGTTTGTAAAGGCCAATTATCAAGCGTTATTATGAACGGCCAGTATCACAATTTGCCTTTTGCAATTTGCATGGTTTCTTGGGAAACAGTAAAACCAAATGCTGAGTTGTAGATCTTACTCCTCAAACTCTAAGAGTACATCCATCTTCAAAATGATGAGCAATCCAATATTGAGCAATTCAGTAATCCAGGTCAATGCAATGCCAACAAGGGATAAAGGCTGTTTTAAAAATGAGTGAAATGAGGGTAAGTACGAGTGAGGGAGCATTTCAGAAGTTATCACCACATGACAGACATGTCCGGAGTTTTGGGCTGGGCTGCCATCAGTATGCTGAAGACACCCAACTCTATCTGTTGATGGATGGCCATCCTGACTCAGCCCCAGACACACTGATCAGATGTTTGGAAGCTGTGGCTGGATGGTTACATGGGAGTCGGTTGAAGTTAAATCCTTCAAAGACAGAGGTCCTCTGGCTGGGACCGGACAATATGGGATTGAGGGGGCAACTCCCATCTCTTGCAGGGCTGCAATTAGTGCCAGCACTGTCTGTTAAGAGTTTGGGTGTAATCTTCGATACCTCACTCTCCATGGAGGCGCAGATTACAGCTATAACAAAGGTGGCATCTTTTCATCTCCGCCAAGCTAAGCAGTTGGCTCCTTACTTTCTCGCCCTGACCTAGCCACTGTGATCCACGCGACGGTCACCTCCAGACTGGATTATTGTAACTCGCTTTACGTGGGGCTGCCCTTGAGACTGACCCAGAAACTCCAGCGGGTGCAGAATGCTGCGGCAAGACTCCTTACGGGGTCTTCGCTGCGAGATTGCATTCACCTGGTGCTATACCAGCTGCACTGGCTCCCGGTGGAGTACAGGATCAGGTTTAAGGTGCTGGTTTTAACTTTTAAAGCCCTATATCATACCTACGGGACCACCTCTCCTGGTATGTCCCACAGAGGAACTTACGGTCTTCAAATAAAAACATCCTGAAGGTCCCAGGCCACAGAGAGGTTAGGCTGGCCTCAACTAGAGCCAGGGCTTTTTCGGCTACAGCTCCAATCTGGTGGAACGCTCTGTCACAAGAGACTAGGGCCCTGCGGGATTTGACATCTTTCCACAGGGCCCTTTCCACAGGGCCAGGACAGAGCTGTTCCACCAGGCCTTTGGTCAGGGCGCAGCCTGACTCCCTCCTTTGGCAATCTTTACAGAACTTAAACTTAATGGTTGCCATCAATTGGATTTTAATTAATTTTTATAATGAAATGTTTTTAGAATGTTGCACTATTTTATTGTTGTTAGCCGCACTAAGCCCGGCTTTGGCTGGGGAGGGCGGGATATAAATAAAATTCATATATATACACACACACACACACACACACACACACACATATACAATTTCAGAGAATATGGTAAACATTCAACACAGAATCTCCAAGTGTCCCTATTTCCAGGGACAGCCTGGATTTACAGAAGCCACCCTGGTTTCTGATTTGATTCCAGTGTCCCATTTTTCCTTAGGACATCCCTATTTTCATTGGAGAAATGTAGGCTGGTATGGTAGGATGTCCCTATTTTCATTAGAGAAATGTCAGAGGGTATGGATTTATATGACCCCCCCAGGCCAAGGGGATAAGTAAAAATACAACATTTAGAAGACATCTGAATGCAGTGTATATAGGGGAGGGTGTTTTTTTAGGTTTAATGTTTTATTGTGCTTTTATATATCTTGGAAGCTGGGACAACCCAGTCAGATGGGCGGGGTATAAATAGTAACATCATCATCATCATTGCTGTCCCTATTTTCATGGAGAAATGTTGAATGGTACACCAACATTAGAAATCATATGTATTACTATTTAGGGTGATCATCATCAATGCTTACAGCTAAGAGCCAAGGTGAGCAGAAATGAGCTGTTGAAATTTTCAACTATGTTTAGGCAACAAAATTGGAAAGGAGCATTTTGCTGAAGGGTAAGGGAGACAAAATTCTCCCTTTTTAAATTTTAATTTTTTTAAAAATAAATTCTATGTGGGGAGGATAGGTCGTGCTAATTTGCATGAGGCTGATACTAGTTTCAACAACTACCTGTAGCTTTGCTCTGAGGATTGTGTCCTTCCTCAGTATGAGGCCTTGTGGGCAAAGTCACCCAGTGTGTGTTCCTGTGCTGCTGCCACCTCTTTGTGGAGCACAGCTTTAAAAGTATAGTTCAAAATTTCCTTAAAACTTTAAAGTTCAAAGAGAATTTTAAACTGCATAAATACATATTATTTCTCTTTGAGTGAGGTGCCCAGTGCCATTAGTATGCTGGTGACACCCACTCTATATTTCAATTGCTAAACATCCAGGCACTCCTATCTTTGTTCTGAATCAGTGTCAGAAAGCTATGGTCAGGTAGATGAGTGTTTACTAGGTGGTTCCAGACAAGTCAGAGGTGACTCTAGTAGGGTTTAGGATGAAGTGTTTAGGATTCCAGGGTAAGAAACTGAGATATCACCCATTTTGGAACAAGCAGCAGAATTTGGCTTCCTCTGTATCAAACATGACCAGCATTCTGCTGGTGGGGAAATAAGCCACACATTCAATTCTCTTTAGATTATATCTCTAGCTAGCTGTTTTTTTGTTTTTTTTTTAAAAAAAGACAGGTGGAAATAATAGTCATAGGTGCTAAAAATACCATTATACATCAAAGTTGCTTTTGTACCCATACCCAAAAGATGTGTACAATGCATGATTTTGAGTTAAAGTCTGTTCCTTCATTAAAACCAAGGAGCTTGGGACATAAGAACTATGACAAGCATGACCCAGAAAAGCTGTCTGAGGACAAAAGCTGGCTCCCTCGGCCTGAAAGTGAGATGAGCGCCACAACCCTTTGACTGGACTTAACCATCCAGGGGTCCTTTATCTTTTCTACCTGTAAATCTTGGCCTTCTCCCAGGCTGCATTATATTGTGATGGGGAAAATTAATGATATCCCCCCAAAACCCTATAGATCAGTAATATGGAATAGGCAAAAAAGGATGAACTCAATCATGAATCAGTTTTGTTCACTAGGTGTAGCAGAAGGGTTGATTCCCAAGGAAGGCAGTTGTTATATTAAACCTTATTCTTACAGATAGACTCATCATAACTAAATATAATAGAAGAGAAACATCAGTGGATAAAAAATGAGTAGGCTGTGCTAATCTTATCAAAGCTCTGACACATTGTGTTAAATTAAGATTGCCAAATTAAGGGGGGGGAACGTTTACAGGGCTTTGGGGGGGATGACACAGATGGATATCAAAGCATTATGTTATCTTCCTTCTGAACATATACAAAAATAAAGTTTCTATTTGTTTTGATGGCAAGTTGTAACAGTAATTAAAATCAGGTTAGGTTGAAAATAAAACTCCAAGGTGGCTTTCACCTTTGGAGGCTAAGGCCCGAAAAAGACCCAATATGGAGGCTAAATGGCCAAAATATTGGGAAATACTAGAAAAAGATGGAGACAACTGGAAATTGCAGAGTTTGGAGAAAATGAAGGATAAAGTGCGAGACTGGTTACATTACGCTCAGATTAAAGAAGTCTTTAAAAATGACAAGAAACTAGGGTTCCAGGTGGAGAAATCGAAGCTAGAAACAGAATTGTTAGAACCAAAGACTAAGGTACTTTCAAGGATGTATAACTTGCTGTTAAAATGGAATACACAAGATGAAATGGTTAAATCGGCTATGATAAGGTTGGCACAGGACATTGGGTATAATATTATGTTTGAGGACTGGGAAAGGTTGTGGAGTACTGGATTGAACTTTACTGCATGTAATGCTTTGAAAGAAAATGTAATGAAAATGATATATAGATGGTATATGACCCCAGTCAAACTTGCAAAAATTTACCACCTGTCTGATAATAAGTGTTGGAAATGTAAAGAGAGTGAAGGAACATTCTTCCACCTCTGGTGGACCTGCCCTAAAGTGAAGGCGTTCTGGGAAATGATTTATAATGAATTGAAAAAGGTATTTAAGCATACCTTCACAAAGAAACCAGAGGCCTTTCTTTTGGGTATTGTCGGCCAAGGGGTGGTAAAGAAGGACCGGACATTTTTTATGTATGCAACAACAGCAGCAAGGATACTACTAGCAAAGCACTGGAAAGCTCAAGATCTACCCACACTGGAAGAATGGCAGATGCAACTGATAGACTACATGGAACTGGCTGAGATGACCGGCAGAATTCGCGACCTGGGAGAAGAGAAGATGGAGGAGGATTGGAAGAAATTTAAGAACTATTTACAAAAACATTGCAACTTGAGTGAATGCTAAGCAGGATGCTAGATCATAAATAAATTGAGCACCACTAACTTAGATGATTTAAGAAAATAAGTGAGATTGAGAAAACATAACTCTTTTTGAGAACTATAAGATTATGAATATATAGAAGGGATATAAGAATGCAAATAAGATAACAAATTGCTGGTAAAAAGTTATAACGATGAAAGTGGGAGCGGGAGATGTGAGGAAGCCCCCCCAAAAAATGTGAAAGTATGTTAAGATATTTGTTATATTGCCTGTTACATTTATTCTTATTGTAAACTCCAATAAATATTATATAAAAAAATAAAATAAAATCAGGTTAGGTTGATGGTTTGCAAAAGAGATACTTGAATGTGTAAGCCCGCACTGGCTGAACTGCAGTTGTGTCAATTCAAGATGGAGTCAGGACCCCTCCAGCTGCTTGAAGAGATATCAAATCCAAACTCCTCCTCCTCTTCTTCTTCTTCCTTGCACATGCTTATAGGAGGAGGAGGAGGAGGAGTTTGGATTTGATACCCCGCTTTATTACTACCCTAAGGAGTCTCAAAGCGGCTCACAATCTCCTTTCCCTTCCTCCCCCACAACAAACACTCTGTGAGGTGAGTGGGGCTGAGAGACTTCAGAGAAGTGTGACTAGCCCAAGGTCACCCAGCAGCTGCATGTGGAGGAGCGGGGAAGCAAACTCGGTTCACCAGATAACGAGTCCACCGCTCTTAACTACTACACCACACTGGCTCTCAAATATAAGGCAAATATCTGTAGGGAGAAGAGTTTGGGAGGTTGAGGGCTCAGCGAAACAAATCAGGTTGTATTGTTGAAGACTCCCATAGGATCCGGAACCCAAATAATCCAGGGTTCCAGATCCCTAGGAAGTCCTTGCCCGCTCTTCTATACACTTCTCCCCTCCCTACAGAAGTTCACAGTGCATGCACTTAAATCAGGGACAATGCATGTGGTATGGTGGATATCGTGCCACTCCCTGCACTTACTTTGTTGAGGTGAGGAACTGTTTATGCTCCAATAGGGCTCTGCTGGTTGCCTTGGGGAAAAAAAATATTTGACATGACGCAAATGAATGATAAACTCCATTAGCTGTTTTCACTATCTGCCATGGGCTTTTCTCGTAAATCCCCTTTCTCACTTGAAACCTGCTGGCTAGAACTCTGCTCAGATCAATAGCTTACATTTAATAAAGATTATAAAAGTAATGTGCATCAGAGTCTACAATCTCCGAGGAGATTAATGTGTTAACAAATATGGATTTGGGTTTATTATATGGTGCTTGAGCATTCATAAGAGGATGATTACATATGATTTCTTAATTATAATACAGTAGGTTTTCACTGTATTGTGACCTCGGAGCACATACATATTTGTCTGTTGTACAACTCTTTTCTACAGGGGACTCCAGGGTGCATCAAGCTAACTAATGCAGACTGGGTTTGTTTTTATTTTTTCTAGCAGCGCATTAATTTGTTTAACTAACTTAACTGATCTTTACTGCTTAGTACTAGTGTTAAACATTTGGCTTCCTATTTCTGTGAGATATACATGTAACAAGGCCACTCCCACCCCCACCCCAAGTGGAACTAAACGTAATGGTGATCACGAAGTTGATCCCACAATGGCAGTCCGCTATCAAGTTCCTTCTTCTCTTCTTGCAGTATTTAGTTACATGTGGCTTGCCCTCAGACTATGCAAGTCAGCATATGATTGGTTGCCAGTAGTAGGAGGGTGGGAAGCATATGTTGTGGTTGCAGCCCATCAAGTGCTTCCTTAACCACTCATTATGAGAAGAGGAAGGATAACCTTATACAGTGGTACCTCAGGTTACATACGCTTCAGGTTACATACGCTTCAGGTTACACACTCCACTAACCCAGAAATAGTACTTCTGGTTAAGAACTTTGCTTCAGGATGAGAACAGAAATTGTGCTCTGGCAGTGCAGTGGCAGTGGGAGGCCCCATTAGCTAAAGTGGTGCTTCAGGTTAAGAACAGTTTCAGGTTAAGAATGGACCTCTGGAACGAATTAAGTTCTTAACCCTAGGTACCACTGTAATACTGAACAACAATTTAAGCAGCAACCGTATGATCACCGCCAGATCTATTTCCAGCCCCTTGCCATTTAAGCTCATGGAATCTCACTACTGTATATTCAAGGATTTCAAGTGAAATAAAATTAAAAGCATAGTGCAAGCTACGGGAGTCCTGATCATGGTAGAAATTTATTTTAGCAGCTACATGTATGTCACAGAGGGGGTACCACATTGTTGTCCCTACATGGAATCAAGAGGCAACACACTTGCTGGATTTACTAGGGTCACATTACTGATATCACTGCTGTGATGAAACATGTCCTTTGAGTTCAGAAAAACTTTGTTTTCCTGAAAAAGAGGCTTCCGTTTTTCTGCTTCCTTCTCAGGACACTTTAGAATTGTGTTGGGTGTGGAATTGATCTTACCTAGTTATTGAAAGGTTCTTTCTCTCTCTCTCTCTGTGTGTGTGTGTGTGTGTTTCTTTCAATAAAACATTTCTCCAGCACTCTAGTTCAGTTCATATTGGATTTCATGAAGACCACATTCCTGGAGCATCTCTAGTTTAGCACGATTGCTTCTGACAAAAGCTGGCTCTTCATTCTCATTTGTTATGCACTGAGTCATAATTCTTTTTGATGTACTATAGAATATACTACACTTCATCTATCAACACCCACCCACCACATCACTAGTGGTTAAGGGAGTGTATGGTTGTTCCTTAGTCTTGTTAATAGGGAATTTTATGATTAGCTTGGTGCTGATCACCATCTGCGGATAGAAAGGGTTCTTCCATCCACTGAAGGCATTTAATCCAGTGGAGGAATTTCATTGGCAAAGGGAGAGGTATTTTTTCTGTTTCCACTCCCTCCCTGCATTCCCCAGTTCTACTTCCCACACTGCTCCAAAGGTTCCCCTGAACTCTCCAAAATAATCTGTGAGGTGGCTCTTGGGACGTGGGGTGGGGAATGTCCCTTCGGTCGGGAAGGAGGAGATTTTTTTTAAAAAAATGGGAAAAAAATCAAACCCAATTTGCACTTATTTAACCAGTTCGCAAACTTAAACGCAGCAATCCTTTGAAGTTCACACTTCTCTGAATTTTTCAATAGTGTTCTCCAACCAAATAACTCACCAAAAGTGCATATTTGGGTAAATTGCTTGCAAAAATTTGAAGATTAGTTAAAATGGCATACCAAAGTATGTTTATCAGGAGAAAAATGCACTTACATGCTCAATAATTTTCGAGTTTTTTTTAAAAAACGAATTTCTGCATAAATGTGTAGAACTGAATTTAAGAATTGGGGGAGGGGGGGGAGAGACGAGAAATATAGATAACCCAAACTGACAGATTCATTCATCCCTATCCCTGAATAGAACTCTGCTCCATTGATGATTCTGGCCTTGGGAGTGGTCTGGATCCAATCCAATGCAACATAATTGTTGTGTTTCTTTTAAGGTATTATTATTATTATTATTATTATTATTATTATTATTATTATTTATACCCCACCCACCTGCCCATCTGGCTGGGTTTCCCCAGTCATTCTGGGCAGCTTCCAACAAAATATTAAAATACAATAGTCTGTCAAACATTAAAAGCTTCCCTAAACAGGGCTGCCTTCCGATATCTTCTAAAGGTCTGGTGGTTGTCTGGTAGCATCATGCTAATACCTGCAACCTGAAATTCTGAGAAAAGGTTCATTTAGCTATTAAGTAATATAATTACTTAATAATTATCTTAATTAAGGGACATGGATTACTTACAAAAGGGATGTGGGTGGCGTTGTGGGTTAAACCACAGAGCCTAGGGCTTGCCAATCAGAAGGTCGGCGGTTCGAATCCCCGTGATGGGGTGAGCTCCCGTTGTTTGGTCCCTGCTCCTGCCAACCTAGCAGTTCGAAAGCACATCAAAGTGCAAGTAGATAAATAGGTACCGCTCCGGTGGGAAAGTAAATGGTGTTTCCATGCGCTGCTCTGGTTCGCCAGAAGCGGCTTAGTCATGCTGGCCACATGAGCCGGAAGCTGTACACTGGTTCCCTCGGCCAATAAAGTGAGATGAGCGCCACAACCCCAGAGTCGGCCACGACTGGACCTAATGGTCAGGGGTCCTTTTACCTTTAAGATAATTACTTTCAATGTTTATCTTTGGCAGAGGAGGATGAGCAAATGTCTAGGCTGAATTATCCTGAGTTCTTATAGTAGAGCATGCTAATCTTTTAATAAACACACCCACAAACAGACACAATCCAGCCAATAGGTAAGCACAGTCCAATTGATTTTTCAGTGGGAGTGTTAATCACCTTCATTAATCATTCCTATTGAAATCAATGTGACTTAAAATTTGCTTAACTTTGTGCCCACTATAATCTAATTAAACCTCCTCACTTTCATAATGAGAATATTGCTGCTAACCTTTTATTCATTATCTTAAGAAGTATTGAAATTATTACTGTACTCTACTGATATTATAAGGCTGTCTTGAGCCTATGTCCAGTTTATTTCATTGCCAAAACAACCCATTTAGCACTATTTTCCCCTTCTCTTCCTAGAAAATTTCCTCCTGCTCTTGTTTCAGCAAGTCTTCTGGAAATGTTAAGCAAACAGCATGTTTGTGCCTTTACCAAAACTTCCATGCCCAATAAGCATGGGACGCCTTTGCCTGGCAGTGCTGTGGTCCCATTGTTGTTGTTGTTTAGTCGTTTAGTCGTGTCCGACTCTTCGTGACCCCATGGACCAGAGCACGCCAGGCATTCCTGTCTTCCACTGCCTCCAGCAGTTTGGTCAGACTCATGTTTGTGGCTTCGAGAACATTGTCCAACCATCTCGTCCTCTGTCGTCCCCTTCTCCTTGTGCCCTCCATCTTTCCCAACATCAGGGTCTTTTCCAGGGAGTCTTCTCTTCTCATGAGGTGGCCAAAGTATTGGCGCCTCAGCTTCAGGATCTGTCCTTCCAGCCACTCAGGGCTGATTTTCTTAAGAATGGAGAGGTTTGATCTTCTTGCAGTCCATGGGACTCTCAAGAGTCTCCTCCAGCACCATAATTCAAAAGCATCAGTTCTTCGGTGATCAGCCTTCTTTATGGTCCAGCTCTCACTTCCATACATCACTACTGGGAAAACCATGGCTTTAACTATACGGACCTTTGTTGGCAAGGTGATGTCTCTGCTTTTTAAGATGCTGTCTAGGTTTGCCATCGCCTTTCTCCCAAGGAGCAGGCGTCTTTTAATTTCGTGACTGCTGTCACCATCTGCAGTGATTATGGAGCCCAAGAAAGTAAAATCCCATTAGATTGCAGCAATATACTAGGCAAGGTTTTGCCCAGTGTCTTCTTTGTGTGGGGGGCTCATGGAGAAAAGCCGTCCCATGAGCCCTTGCAAGGGAGAGGGAAATGTATATATAAGGCTGCTTCCCCTGGAGCTCACAGCCATTTTGCTTTGAGGGCTTCCCGCCCACCTTCCCTTGGGTTAGAGACTTCACTGAGCGATTTTGAGTCAACGGTTAGCAGGCTGGAATGATTTTTTTCCTCTCAACCTCTCAACCTGATTGGCACTTGGTGTATGTGTTGGGGGGGAGGGGTTAATCTTCCCTTCAGTGAAGTTATGGCCTTCCTTTGTTTGGTGAAGAACATCATTTCTGTGAGGGCAGAAATGGCATTGGGCAGCATCAACACAGTATAGGGCCCCCCCATAAAAGTCCTGAGGGGAGCACTGACCATGGCAAACCCAAGCTCAGTGTTGGGGTATCTCTTGGTTGGAATCCGCACCCTGGTCCCCCAGGGAGACTTTGCTTCCTTGACTGGCACCACGGCAACGTTCAACACTGGCCAACTCCCATGGAACCGATTTGGGGTGCTCCAAACCTGGCAGATCAATTCCATCCACATGGGGCTTGCGAAACGACGAACTGATCCTGGGACACAATGCCATGCCAACCCTTCCCCTGCCTGCTGCTGTCAATAAAGATTTGGTCTGATTTTATCCCATCACCATTGTACAGTCTGGTTATTTTGCTGTTCTCTTGGGTCATATAATGGACCTGCTGGGGCAGTAAAAGGCTACAGTTTAAAAAAGAAGAAGAAAGAGGTCACTATGGCTTTACAGCAAGCACTATATTCATTGTGAAACCTGAGTTTCATGCATTAAATCCATGATCATCTCTATTAGAAAATCAATAAACACTTAATGTTGATGGACCACATGCAATGATGTTCCCTGACTAACTCTGAGTGCTGCTTGGATCTGCTTGTTCAGTCTAATAATATCTTCGGGGTGTATAGATTGAGATTAAAACATATCTGGGGTTTTTTTTCTGTACAGAAAGTATCTATTTCTAAAATATTCTTCATTGTAGGTAGGCAAAAGCTATTCTGTTTTCATTCTTCTTAATTCAATTTAATTCAGGGCAGACCTGTTGAGATTAATTTAATTTCAGTGAATCTATTCTGAGAATGTTAGTTGGATACATACAACGCAATTGAATTTGCTTCAAATCTAATGAAGGTAATGTCAAAGAAGACATGTAATTTGTCTTATCTGTTACTTTTGTTCATTTACTGAAAAAAGGTGTGTGTTCTTCAATGTAAATAAAAGGAAATGGTAATTATGTGAGTCCACATAATATGTTGTAAGGTATACTTAACAGCACATACTAAAGCCATAGCTACAGTATATTTAAGAGACCTCTGATAAGACACTAAAAGGACAAAATAAATTTGAGTATTTCCTTAATGTCATTGGAATCTTGACACAGAATTACAACTATGTGTGCTCAGTTTTGCTAAATTCATGTGATAAATATTTTAATAATCTATGGGAATTGATGAACTGTTAGCAAAGGAACAGACAGGTTTTTCTGAGTGCTTCATTTGGTTCTGAAAGGCCTTTTTTCTTTCTTTTAGAAAACAAACTCACTCCATGTGATTGTAATGGGGCTACATTATGTTTTGTGTTACAGCTAAAACAGTATTTAAAATTATGCAGTATAAACCTATGCCCTGGGTATCCAGCTTCATACTCATCAGTTGTTATGAACTAGAACTCCCATCAGCCCCAGCCAACATGACCAACAGTCAGGGATGATGGGAGTTGCAATACAAAATTCTGGAGGGTACCAGCTTGGCTACCCATGGCCTACCTGGTCCTGCTGCCATAGTTAAATATAGCAGACCCTCCAAATGTCCCTATTTTTCAGAGACATCCCTGATTTAGAGAAGCCGTCTTGGTTTCTGATTTGATCCCAGAATGTCCCACTTTCCCTTAGGATGTCCCTATTTTCATTGGAGAAATGTTGGAGAGTATGGATGTATCCGACCCCAGAGCTGTCTGAAGGCAATCCTATATGGGGAAGTTTTTAAAAGTGTTTAATGCTTTATTATGTGTGTGTGTATATATATATATATATATATATATATATATATATATATATATGTTGTTTATATATGTATATATGTTATATATGTGTTTATATATGTTTATATATGTTGGAAGCTGCCCAGAGTGTCTGGGGCAACCCAGTAAGATGTGTGGGGTATGAATATTAAAGTTATCATTATGGAATGGGACATCCATATTTCATCAGCGAAATGCTGGGGAATATGATATAGTTCATGTAAATGGTGAAGGACTGATCTAATGTAAATACACATTAAACAAACAGGGAAGAGGGCCAGCTTTCTAAGCTTTGTTGAGCATTTGCAAACCAGGCTAGCTGATAAGGGAACAAGTTCTCACATCAGATAGGAGCCATCCATTTGATTTATGGGTTTTCTATAATTTAGGAGGCTAATAACTCCTATGCCAGATTCATATGGAATTCTAAGACAAACACGACCTCAGAAATTACAGCTCTACCATTTGATAAATGCCATATTAAAAAATAATAAACCCTGCATTCAAAAGCAGAATAGAAGGATGCACATCATATTTAAATGTGAGTTATGATGGGAATCATCCTTCAATACCTGGGTTTGGCTGTCGAAATAAGGCACAGCTAATGTCCTTGGAGCTCTGCTTCCTGCTTTGTACCTTACATGTGTTATATTGATCTGTGTTTTTTTAATTTTTATTTTTTATAATATCATGGAAATGTAGAAAGACCAGTGGTGCCAGTGCTTGAGAATGACAGGCAGAGTGCCAGGATGATGAGCAAAGATCTGCTGTAGAAGTACTCCTGGTTTTCCTGACTATGTAAATGTGATTTCTTGATTGAACATAATGTGATCCTGAAATCAGCAGCCTTTGAAAGTACCTTGCATCTCTTTGACCGTGTGTAGCAACCTCCCCACCCCCAACCAGCCCAATGGCAGTATTTTTTGGCAATCTTGCTGTTTGCTGCACATTCAAAGCCACCAGGGAGACCTTGACTAAGGCAGGGTGTCTCTGATCTGCTTAGTTGTTTTCAACAGCAGTTCTTAATCGAAATGATTAAGAGTAAATAGAAGTAGTCATAAAGGTACAAATGATGCATCTTACTTTAGCATACATTATAATTTAGATAGGAGAGAAAGGCTTACATAAAATTTAAAAGCAGAAATACAACAGCTGTCGGGAGGAATGTGTATAAGCAGGGAATAATAAACTTGGCACCCCCACCAAGCGAAATGATTGCACCAACAACGAAGAGGGCAGTCAAGTTGTGATTATGCACAATTTTCGGGAGAAGTGAATCCTTCCAGAATGAGCTTTGCTGGATTTATTGATCTTTACTCACTCTTAAAGTAGCTTTATGCCATGGTAATTTTACCACTTTTCCCCATTTCATTGTGAAGCAAAGTACTTATGTAGGCATTGCAACATATACTGCTGGGGGCAATATCACCACCTGGGTGACACTCTTATTAGTTTGCACTCTCCTACTCAGACTTCTTGAGGTCCACCTTTTTTTGGGGGGGGGGGACTTTCAGGAAAATCTTGGTGTTTCGGAATGTAGAAGTATTTTATTTATTTATTACTATTTATTATTTATACCCTGCCCATCTGGCTGGGTTTCCCCAGCCACTCTGGGCAGCTTCCAACAAAATACGAAAATACAGTAGTCCATCAAACATTAAAAGCTTCCCTAAACAGGGCTGCCTTCAGAGGTCTTCTAAAAGTCTGGTAGTTGTTCTTCTCACAGTGAGGAAACCGCCAGAAGGCCCTCAACGCTGGACATCAATGTCTGGGTAGAACAATGGGAGTGGAGATGCTCCTTCAGGTATATTTTCCATGCATATAGTCATGAAAAACTATGGAGGGGCTTCAAAAGTGGGATTTACTTTTAAAGAATGATAACATCTGGAAGTGCCACGGTTTGAATCTGTGACCTTCTGTGTGTAACGTGTATGGTATATCCTATTAAATTAATTTGGAAAGCAATGGAGGTCTATCTTCAAGAGGAATAGACAAGCCTCAGTCAACACACTTCCAAAATCCAAGCAACCTTTAGACAGAGCAATTGCACATGCGTGAGACAATGATCAAATAAGTCTCTCTAATAAAATTCAGGTTTCTAATTCAAGGGAGTTCATTAAAAGAAGCAAGATGAAGGAGCAAGCGGTATCTGAAACTGCATCAACAGAAAATAAACAAGAGGTTTCTAAGTCACCATTTCTCCAATACAGGAGAAGTATAGATCAGTGTAGACATTAGATCAGTTACTTATACAGTGGTGCCCCGCAAGACGAATGCCTCACAAGACGAAAAACTCGCTAGACGAAAGAGTTTTCCATTTTGTGAGTCGTTCCGCAAGACGAATTTCCCTATGGGCTTGCTTCGCAAGACGAAACGTCTTGCGAGTTCTTGCGAGTTTGTTTCCTTTTTCTTAAAGCCGCTAAGCCGCTAAGCCGTTAATAGCCGCTAAGCCGCTAATAGCCGCTAAGCCGCTAATAGCCGTGCTTCGCAAGACGAAAAAACTGCAAGACGAAGAGACTCGCGGAACGGATTAATTTCGTCTTGCGAGGCACCACTGTATCAGTGCAAACTTCGGGCTCTCAAATATCGGTGGCTCCCTGTGCGACGCTAAAACTTGGTGCACCCTCCCCCTCACACTCTGTTTTACAGCATTGTTGTGGTGTCCCCTACAGTGTGGTGCCTAGTGCGGCGGAACTGGTCGCTCTACCCTAAAACTGCCTCTGATTACATGAAGCATCGCTATCTTTATTTCAAGGAGGTAAGTGAATGGCACTCTAGAGGCTGAAACAACTGAGCAGCAGACTGAATGAAGTCTCCTTGCACTGAGACCAATCAGGTGATATGGAGTGAGTGAGTGAGTGAGTGAGGGAGAGAGCTTTGTTCTTGTGTTTAGATGAGATGGGTGCCAGGCATCAATATCAGGATGTTCTTCTGCTGTCGCTTTGCCGGGGGGGTCCTAGTTATATGAGTCCACTCCACCCAAACACCTCCTTATTTTAGTTTCTATATACAGTAGATATTACTGTTAGTATAACTGGTCACTTTGGGACTGAGTAGGGCTAGGATTATTTGACACTTGGAGGAGCAGGGTCCGAATCAATAGGCTGACCATATCAGCAGGGCAGGGCAGGGAATACACAAAAGGGGAGAATTGATTAGTGCCCTGAGACACCTTTATGGTGAAAGGAGATCACAAGACCTGTTAACAATGGATTTACATATACGCTAAACAAGCTATAGCTTAGGGCTCCACGCTCTTGGGGGCCTCCAAAAAAATTAAAGGGAAAAAACCTGGATGTACATTTGAAAATATAAGATAAAAAAACAAATAAAATAAAACCTACATACAGCAACAGTGTTTTGTGTTGTGTAGGCTCCTATGATGTAAGTAATGGGCCCTGCCTGCTAGCCTGCTCCCTAAAATATCACTGGTTTGCTCATTTCTATATATAGGGTGCCTACATTCTGCATGGACTGGTTGCAAGACAACATGTGCAATTGGCTTTAGTTACCTATTTGGCCCATAAATTACCATATAGCATATATTCAACACAAAAAGCAGCGGCAATTTGTTGTTGACAAAGGACAGCTGGACATATAAAGGGCCCCATTACCTTCAGTAGTTTAGGGCCTTGTCAAACCTAAATCTGGCCCTGTGCAGTGGGACACTGAGGCAGCGAGAGGCTTGGGTTTGGGGGAGATGGCAGGTAGGTGGGCTGGGTGGATGTAAGCAGGGGCTTGAGCCCAGGGCAAGATTTGCCTGTCCAAGAGGTGCAGGTTAGAATGATGTAGCTGCCTCAACCTATGTCCACATCATTATTCAGTTATTCAGTGAACCCAGTATCTGTGTCTAGTCTATTCCAGCTGTGTCAGGAGGACAATGACAGGTGGGTCATCCAATCAAAATGTGAAACATAGGTGTAGGCTGGTGGCATGGAAGTTGAATCCCTAAGAGACGGGGTCCTTAGCACTTGCCATTCTTGCAAATCAGGGAAAGAGCTGTGTGAACTCAGGGAATGACCACATTTGGTTCCTGTCAGACTTGCTTCACAGTCAAAGAACAAAAATTCTCAAGTGTATACAAAGTGTAGTGCATGTCGGCTTCATTCTTTCCCCCTTCATGTAGGTGATGTTTTATATTCTTAAAAGAGACAGTGGGCTGAACCTTTAGTTTTTATTACAGGATGCCTTTACATTTAAATTCTCATTAGAAAATAAAATCCTTCTTGAAAGAAAGTAATCCTACCATATTGTAGAGATATTTTATTTACTTAAAAAACACACACAACTTTTTACAGAATTGTACCAAACTCAGCAGATTTATTGCTCTCGATTTTATTGGTAGGGGGGAAAGCAAAAGCACTCTGCCAATTCCTTGATGGAGTTTTTCTTCTTTAAAAGAAAATGACAACACGTTTTTAATTGCTGTTTAATCTTCTACAAGTAAGATTGCACACTGTTATGAAAACTCATATGAATATATATATGAATACCAGAAAAGAAAAGAAAAGAAAAGAAAAGAAAAGAAAAGAAAAGAAAAGAAAAGACCTAACTGCAAGTGTCATTTATTTATTCAATTTTTAAATGACTGTTTTCCCAGCATGTGTTCAAAGGGCTTACAGCAGACAGGGACAAACAGAAATGAGAATAGGAAAATCTAATCAAACCCAAGGGGAAAAAAATCAAAGTAAATTAGTATAACATTTTGTGTTCATATATATCTGTACCCATTGACAACAGGTTTCTGAGATGAAATCCCAAAAACCTGGTGCAAAAGAAAGGTTTTGCAACTCATGTGGTGCTTTAGCCTCCAAGCCACAGTTATAAAGGCTACATTTCCAGTGGCAGATTGTTTATATTGCAATGATAGAGGGTGCAAGTGATGTGTATGTGTGAGTGTTCACATCATTTTTCCAAGTGCTTGAATTGCCACAAAACCTTTTTTGTTTGTTTGTTGAGAGAGACTGCAAGACAAAATGTGGTACCAGCGAATACAGAAGATGCCACTTGCTGAGAATCTAAACGAATGCATGGTGTGAAGGAAGTGAACACAAACAAAGAAAAATAAAAAGCTCACAAAAATCCTGTGGACACTGAGGTGAGTCTAGGGAATTTCACTTGTCACTAGCCCCAGTTGACTCTACAGTTCTGCCCAGACCCCTTTCATTTAAACGGTGACACTCCATTCCTATTACTGTGGCTGCGTCTCGAGATGGCGCAACACAGAGACACCATTTTAGAAACACCTCAGCTATGAAGCTGGAGGGCAGAGACGTAAAATGTAGAATGAGATGATGCATTTATGTCCTGTCCCCTCGATGCTTTCCTCAAAACTTGCGATATAAACTCTGTCATTTATTGTGGAAGAGGTAGGAAGGTTGCCTGACCAGAATATGTCATAAAAGAAATGAATGTTAGTATCATTTTTAAAGCCAGCTAAAGATCATGGAATGTCACGCTGGTAAGAATAACGGGATACAGACTTGTAAAACACATTCAGTTTGTCAAGTCTGCCACCATATTTTCCAGTGATTCCTACCCCCTGGTTACCCACCTCAAAGCATAATGCATGTGTGTGTGATACAAGATGGTTGGCTGCACTTTTTCACAGGAGTCATACTTGAGGCAGTGATTCTTCTGCTTAGAAAATGTAATGCCTGGGTAACACTTTCTACACCCTTGTGCAAATTAATTGAAACAAACAATGTAGTTTATTGTACAAAACTCACATATACATGTACAAAACTCACATATACGTACATTAGTAACGGATATGACCTCCGCTATTTTTAAGCAGCATTTGAACACGGTTTGGTATGGAGTCTACTAGTTTTGAACACTCACTGTTGATGTTTGGATCCCTGTACCACACTTAAATCAGCACCAGAATGAGCTTGTCCATAGTTGTACAGTCTACAGCACGGAGGCGACTTTTGCATATAGCCCACAAATTCTCAATGGGATTTATGTCTGGGGAATTCCCTGGCCAATCAATTACCAGTATTTGCTGCTCTGTCATGAATTTCTTCACCACTTTCGATGTGTGACAGGGGGCTAGGTCCTGCTGCATATCCCAGTACCGTCAGGATACCTCTTTTCCAGCTCTGGAATAACTCTCTTTCGTAGAACCTCAATATATTGTGGCGAGCACATTATTCCTTCTATTGGCTGCAGGCTTCCAACACCATAATGATCAACTGACTTTTCGTGTTTGCTTTGAGTACAGGATTACGAGTGAGATAGAAAACATGCTTTGTTTCAATTAATTTGCACAAGGGTGTAGCTAGGTCACCACAGATAATATCTATCTCTTTCTGTTTTGTAGCAGCTGCCTTCTAATTTGGGCATTGTTCCTCTGCCAGTTCAATCCCTCAACCAATCCAGTGGGAGAACCTCCAGATCTCTCTTTCTGGTTGCTGGGACTCTCCCGAGACCACATCCCCTCTCCCTAGGCCACCCCTTCACTGGTCCTGATTCATGGTCCAAGTGGTTTTTGTCTGGATTGAACTCTGATCATGACTCTTGCTTGTGTGGATGGAAGATAGAGAAGTGTGTGTCTCTGTGTTTGGAAACTTTCATGGAAAGGTCTTTTAAAAGTGCATTCATTCCTCCACCCACATTTTCCTCTGTCCCACCCCCACTGGCATATGGTCCTCTCAAGGTTCCCTTGGGCAACAAAACAAGTTCCAATAAATGTTGGAAGTGTAAAAAGAAGGAAGGCACGTTTTACCAGATGTGGTGGAATTGCAAAATAATCAAAAGCTATTGGGAAATGATTTATAATGAAATGAAAAGAATGTTTAAGACAACTTTTGTTAAAAGACCAGAAGCTTTTTTGTTAGGTATTATAGGTCATGACTTGCCAAAAGAGTGGAAGAAACTATTTATGCATGCTACAACGGTGGTTAGGATATTACTAGCCCAAAGATGGAAAGACAACAAGATACCAATGAAAGATGAATGGCAAGAAAAACTGATGGAATGCACTGAAATGGCGAAGCTAACTGGAAAATTAAGAGACAAGGACAATAGAGACTTTAAAAAGGACTGGGAACCATTTATGTGGTATTTACAGAAATATTGTAAAGAAGTGGACTCACTAGCAGGATTTGAGTAAACACTTACAATTAAGGAAACAAGCTTAAAAGTGAAGATGCAATAATGGGGGGAAAACAAAGGGTAAGATATAATTTGAAAAAAATATGGTACAAAAATGATAAAATTATAACAATATTTAACTAAAAGATTACAAAATTAAGGTAGAATAAGATAGGCAGGAGAAGCAAATATTTAAAGAACCAGAAGAGGAAGTTGGGGGAAGCCTTGTGAGGGGAGGTGGGGAAAATTGAGATTCATATATTCTTTTTGTGATAATGATGATTGTGTTGAATAGAGAATTGTACAATTTGATAAAAACTATTTTTTAAAAAAACCAAAAACAAACAAAAGCCAAAGGTTCCCTTGGTCTGAAAAGGATTCACCATCTGTGGCCTAACCTGCGCGTCCCACCAGCTAGAGAAAGCTAAACTTTTGTTGAATAGGTTGAATGGAGCCAAGTGTGGAGTGGGTGAGGAGAAAGCGTGAATACATCACTGCTGTTGAACTGTGAATGAGATGGACACAATATGGAGAAAGCGATCTGACAAACTTTGGGTGTGGTAGTGGTGTGTCGGGAGATGAAGTGGTGGTGGCACCTTCCAGGCTGCAGCTGTAATGCACTGAATGGGTTAGGGACAAAGATAGGGCAGGTGAGGCATCAGTGAAATCAGGGGAACTCTGGATTAGTGGTGCACACATCTGCAGAATTGCCAGCCCAGATCTCATCTGACCTTCTCATTGCTACCTTGATCCATCCGCCATCATCTGGGAGGCAGCCTGCCAAGTATGGCGACCCAACACTTTTTTGTTACCCTCAGTTTTCGCCAATTGGCTGCATTCAGTTCAGTAGGGCTAAAGTTGTGTAAGCATGCCAAAACCAAGGGTTTTCAAACTGTGCTCTGCAAGGCCCTGGGTTTCTCCAGCAACCCCTTAATGAGAGGTTTAGAAATGGCAGACAAGCTTTTCCAAAAGGCATCTTGCCTAACTTTACCACTAACAACCTTCTTCTGCAATGCACAGATGCAGAATATATATTTTACTTTATCAAGTGCCTTTATTACCTGCCCAAAGTTGCAGGTCAGCTTGCATCATGATAAAGCAGAAAAAAGGGTTCAGATAAATGGTGAACCACTAAAACAACAGCAAATCCAATTTTGGGTAAGACCAAGGGGCAAGTTAGACATGTCAGATTTTCAGCTTGATTGGAGAGTTGGGGGTGAAAGGGGAACAGGGAAAGATGAGGAAAATTTGGGTGGGGCGTAATTCAAATTGGTTTAGAGTTTTAACCAGGGCTCACTACTAAATGATTTCTCCCATCATGTTCACTTTAGCATTTTGTGCTGGCAGTGACAGAGCAATTCTCAATGACCACCACCTGGGTCTACCTCTGCCCCTGAAATGTACCTGCAACGTCAGAAATGAGGCTCTGAAATTGGGGCATTTCAGCTCAGCCCTTTCGGGTTTCTCCTAGGGTTCCCACATTGCTGATGTTGTGTTGCTGTTTTTTTAAAAAAAACATTTCCCACCATTCCTCCATCATGGAACCCATAAAGGTACACATGTGGTTTCCAGGCCATCACCCATTCAGACACTCACCATACTTAGACCTCTTTGGCTTCAGCAAGGTAATGGCCTCATGTGTCTTCAGAGAGTACTCTGGAACAAGGCAATGAAGTGTCCAAATAGGTCTGTCACAAATACTTGACGATCAGCTGACTGCCAGGGCATGCAAAGTGCAACACCTTTAACCACATGGCTCGTTTCAAACCATGCATGCAAAAGTAGGCTGTCATTGAAGTATCAGGTGATTGATAGATGGGCAGCCTCACCCACCTGCCAGACTTGGCTCAAAGACAATGGAAGAGAGAAAGATAATGGCCTCGTGTGTCTTCAGAGAGTACTCTGGAACAAGGCAATGAAGTGGCCAAATAGGTCTGTCAGAAATACTCTCTATAGGAACCATTGATGCACCTAGAACATTTCCAATGTTGTCTTAGAATGTAGAGGTATTTCTTAGCAATGGCGAAATGCAGAAAGGGTTCCCTGAAAGCAGATCAGAAAGCCACGGATCTGTGCTCTCAGTTGACACTATGCCACATCTGTGGTAGAGAAATTTATATTATAAAAGATCTTCTTTCCTCATCTTCACATCCTTTTTTCTTATTTTTAAGTATGCCCTGATGCATTTGCGTCAAGCGTTTCAGGAGCTATGAATAAACGGGCTCAGAGCAGATCATGCATACACTTTTCCTGATTAAAAAGGCTATAACTCCCCTAGACATCCCAGGGTTCTGCAGGAGTCGAACTCCTGCTAACTGAACCTTCAGTGTCTAGTAGGCATCTTCGTAAATGAATCTAGAAATGCTGTTCACAGTAATTTGCCTCCAGTGCCATTCATTCTAATTGAATTGTAAATGAAGCAGTCACAGTGTAAACAGACTGGAGCTGTTTTCGCCGCTGGAAGGCATTAAGAGGAAAGGAGGAGGGGAATGAGTCTGCGTGGGGGAGCGCCCTTTAAACACACACCTTTTTGGATTCCGGATGACTTTGAACTAAAGGGTTTATTTTCTTTTACTTCACAGCTTGCATCCCAGCATTCCACGACTTGTCTGGAGGCAGCAGGAAACAAAATGAGGAATTGTGCAAGAGTAACGCAAGGCATCTTGAAGTCATTGAAAGGGCTGAGGAAGTGATTACAAATGCTTATCCATCCTTGGTAATAATAATAATAATAATAATAATAATAATAATAATAATAATAAATTCAAATAAATTACTCTGCTTCCCCCAGCCTCCAGCCCACACTGTGGAGCAGCCAGCAACCAACTAAAGGACAGGGACTGATTGTATGAAAACCAAAGCATCTTTCTACCTATCAGCCAGTTCTTGAATTATGGGAGAAAAGATACAGCAGGTGACTTAATGCAGAGGCGGGTTTAGGGGAGGGCGACCCATTCAGTCACACTGAGTGCGGTATCTCAGGGCGCCCCAGGGGACAGCACAACTATGCTTAGAATAGAGCTTGAGAGGCGGGGGATGCTGAATTTTGGCACTGCACAGTGTGCTGCTGAAATATGACACCCTGTGGTCTGCCACCGCTTAATGCAATTCATAATCCCCCCTCTCCAATTTTGACTAAGTTTTGATGTCCCTGTAGCACCAGGAAAATACTGGCTATGGGGAGGGGTTGCAATAAAGTGCAATAAAGAGTATTTGCTTTGGAATTTGTGTTACCGTGACTATGTTAGGGAATGTTTCACAATGACAACCTGAGTTAGAAAGAGCAGGAACTCATCTCTTTGCTGCTGCTTTCAGGGATGGGGATATTTGCATGTCCAGTCCAGGCTATATTAAAATTTGAGGTTATCTATTGATTTTGATGAGAAACTTCTGTACTTAGATTAATTTAAAACACCATTTATTTGTTTATTTGGATTCATACGCTGGTTAATAATAATAATAACAGCAGCAGCAAAAACTCTCAAATTTACATAGAATAGTATAAAGTAAGTGTTCCTAAACTGTGGGCCACAAACCACTCAAAGTCCACAAGCTTCATTCAGGAGGTCCATGGCATGTCCATAGCATGTCTACATCAAATGTTTGATTTTTAGCTGTATTTTATGACCCCTTTTCTTTCTCATATTGTACTTTGTCATATTCCAATCTGAATTCCATGCAGAGCAAATTGTAATATGTTAAAGTAAAATATCAGATATAAAAAAAAGCAATGATAACACAGTACAGTGAAATATCACACAGCATTCAGAACAGCACGTTACAATGGCAACAACGGACAGAAAAATCAACAGTTTTCTAGTGGATTGGGGAAACATTTGGGAGCCACTGGTGTAAAATATTCATACGAAAACAGCAATAAAATCATCATATTTTAAAAACAAGTAAACACAATAAAATTATCACTGCATACACAAAATGAACAGCTTTAAAAACAAATATGCATGATAAAAATTTGTGTGTTGCTGAAACAAAGCAGTTTTTTTATCAGGTGTCAAAAACAGTACACAGAAGGTGGCAACCTAATATTAATAGCATACTCTATTTCATTATGCCCTCTAATTTTCTCTTCCAACTGACTCTCCAAATTTCGTGGCTACTGAGCATGTTCAGTCCTCATTGGACGATTTTTTTAAAAGCCCCCCCCCCCCATGTTTGATTTTTAAAATGGTTTTTTTGGTAAGCATTTCTATTTGACCAAGCATAGAGGTACCTTCCTCTTGTTCCTTTATGTCCTGGTTTTACCTGCAAAGTGACTGACATACTGCCACCAAGCTCAACGTTAGTAGGAGTGATAAATAATTTCTTACCTCTTCTCGTAGTTGCAAACCCGTGTTTGATCTGAGAAGAGCTGCAGCTCAAATTTAGTGGTTTGAAAAATGTCATTTTTATTTACTCCATGTCAGGGACTGCAAATAAAGGGAGGATTTCAATTCCCTGCCACACTGTGATATATGCTCGATCTGAGGGCATTCTGCTTGGTGGGTCACAAGTTATGCAGACCTGCTTCAAGAGCAAACTACAAGTGACTGGGCATGTCCTCTTTTGGGGAGCCAACATGCCCATCTGGGTGAATTTTTACATTTTAAAGGAAATGTCTGGGTTTTGGGCACAGGCTCGGGCTCGGGCAGCTGCCAACCTGAGCCGGGGAAAGAGGCACGTAGGTGCAGTGGTAGCAGCCCCACACAACTCTTTCCCTGACTCGGGCTGGCAGCGGCTCAGGCTGTCCTCTTTTCTGCTCTTCAAGATATGGCAACCCTACAAGTAACCTTAACCGCCCCTAAATGAAGGGCTCCCTTGGCAATAAACTGGTAGTGCAAATGGGAATTGGGGGGCTTGTCAGGGACTGGACTGAACAGGAGGAATGGGAAGAGTCCCCTCGGTCTGCTCAGCCCCTCTTGGAAGAGGAGGGGGAATGGGAAGGTTCCACCTCCAGCAGTCTCAAGAGGAGAAGGAGACAGTGTTGAGTTACAGCTGAATGACAAAATGCCTAGTTAGGAGTGTGGATGTGATACATAAGTAGCACTCAAGTATAACATTCCTTGTTTTCCTAGAGTGAACATGCAAAAGGGATATTTGTTCCAGCCAGCTGAAAACTTCCTGTTTCCTCCTGGCCTGGAGAATCCTTCCTGTTGCATGTGACTAGAGGTGGGCGTGACCTTACCCGTGCATGTAACAAAAGCGCAAGGGAGACAGCCATCTTTCTCCTTTTGGACTTTGTTGTTGGACCAGCAGCTTTTTAGCTAGAGATGCCCTGTTGGCTTTCAGCCAACAGAGGACAAAGAGACTAAGTCCATATGGGATAGACTCACATGTACAGTGGTACCTCGGGTTAAGAACTTAATTCGTTCTGGAGGTCTGTTCTTAACCTGAAACTGTTCTTAACCTGAAGCACCACTTTAGCTAATGGGGCCTCCTGCTGCCGCTGCGCTGTTGCTGCACGATTTCTGTTCTCATCCTGAAGCAGAGTTGTAAACCGGGGGTACTATTTCTGGGTTAGTGGAGTCTGTAACCTGAAGTGTCTGTAACCTGAAGCGTCTGTAACCTGAGGTACCACTGTATATGTATTTGTAACAAAGTCTGCCTTCAGGGATCCATCTGTGAACTGATGCTACTGTGAGTAAACTACTTTTATATATCTTAAATATGATTGTGCCGTGTTTATTCTTTTAAGAAGGATTAATAAAGGATCTTACCAGGAATCTGTATTGAGAAGCTTAAACAAAGCTTGCAACCAGCTACCTGCTGTGCATTTAAAGGGGAATGTTAAAACTCTGGTAAATTGTAGGACTTGCTAGCGCAAGTTAGGAAGGATATTAAGAAACAACATATCCTCTCCTGCCTCTCTGAACATTCCCACAATGAGATAATGGGGGAAGAAGAGGAGGGGAGTGAGAGATCAGCCAGCAGAGACCTCCCTGGAGAGTCTGGGAGATCCTCCCTCTCCAAAATCATGTCGATCCATCCACATTCAAGAACAGAGGACGCAGAGGAGTGTGATTCCTGGGACCTCCTGTAGGTACTCAGGATGTTGTTGGGGATGGAAGAGGCAGGATTCAGAGTAGGCAACATCTCCTGTGCAGGGAGACATGGATCTTTTGTCTTGAAACCAGATGACTGAATAAAAAGCCATAAAATATGAACTGCTTGTTCTTCTTGCCTCTGAGGCTACCGGGGGAAGAGAGGATACTCCACACCTGACAAGCTTCATGCTTTGGTCCTATTTGGATCTCTTCCCTTCCCAATTTTCCTTGAATAAAATGGGCATTTTTTACAATGGAAATTGTAGTAATGTACATGGTGGATCCATATAAAAATTGGTGTACGGCAAGTAGTAAAAGGCCCACTAACCCACATGCCAGAGTACGGATCTTGCTCGGGGTCCCTGCCATGACAATGTATAGGGAGCAAGCCCTGAGCATAAGATCTGAAGTTTGCAGTCAAAATCATATGTACTTTGACCCTCTGTTAAATGGGTTTGCAGACAAAGGTCTTATTCTGTCTAAGGCAGCCTGAAAACGGCATTCTGTGTGTTCCAAATATTCTCGAAGGAATGGAATTCTGCCACAGTTTGGAGGTGTAAAAAGAAAATTATCAAAAATTACAAGAAGTTTTGTAAGGAGAACTATATGAAATATTACAGAAAAAATATATATGAGAATGGACTTTAAGTTATGGATTATTAAAAGTAATAGTTAAAATAATGAAATGCAAGATTAAGAAATGAAGGTCAAAAATCACTAGATGTGGCTGATGGAAGTCATAGGCTTATAGCCAAAATGTTGTGTAAGATGAGAGGAGAAGTTATGTTCTGTTTGGAAAAGATATGTAAAAACTAATAATTTTTATTTATTTTTTAAAAGAGAAAATTATCAAAAGATTCTGTTCTAGTAAAATTGGGCCTCCTTAATATTGAACAGAATTATGTTGTCTTTCAGACCTGTGGATGAAGGTTGCAGGCTAGAGAGAGAAGTCAAAGTAGTAGGGGGAGCCTACCATTATCTTGATGATATTAAACAATGCTAAAACTAACTCTGCAGCTGTGTCTAAGTTCCCTGTGATCCTTGCGTAGGTGGGTGAAGTTAACAAAATATTATCTGGAGTTGGGCGGTTGGCGGGAGAGACTAAACATTTTTGACAGCTCAGGGGAAGATTGAAAAGGAATATGGATCCAGAAATACTTTCCCTAGAAATTTCAGCCCAGCTCTAATCTGCTTTGATTTGCAAGCAGAGGCAGCGACCGAACAAATCAGGCACCCTGGATCAGCCTTACTGAGTTCATGCCGTTGCACATCCAAGGCCTAGCCATCCTGCTAAATATAGTCATTACCTTGCTAAAAATAATTATCAGTGTTCAAGATCCCAACCTATCTCAGTTAATAATACTGGGTGTAATGTTATTAATTTCAGGTATAATGTACCATATAATGAGTACTTTGTAAATGGAATACTTTTGGATGTATTCTTCTTCCAAAGGCTATGCATTTCCCATTAGTATTAACCTCTGCTTTGCACGCAATGAGGTAAGCCAGCACCCTTTTCACTAATTTCATAGCATAGGGTGTCTTATCATCGCTACTTGTAAAATAAAACAAAGCAGCAAACCCACATGCTTTCTTTCTTTCTTTTTCTTTCCCTCGGGAGAAAAATGATTGCATTTGCCAAAGCCAGTGAGCCTTGGTACTTGGAAGTCCCTTGTTGAAGTGTGAGAGAATCTTTTGAGCTCTTCCCTAAATCCCATCCTAAGCTCTGCACTGACACAGAACTAGCAAATCTACTCTGAAGGACTTTCGGGACATTTTATATTCACCCAACTATGCCCCTGCTCTTCATTCCCCCCTATTTCTAATTGATTTTCATTAAATACAGACATTAAAATTAACTCTGAAAGGCTCTAAGCACATCAGAAATACGGAAGATTGCCTTCTTTAGCATGAGGATGTTGCAGATATAGTCAACATTGCCCAAGTCTCCACACTGGGAAGGTCACTTTGTTGCTATGCTAATGCAGCGGTTTGAATTAACCCCTGGAGGCACACTCCATTGTCCCTCAAGACAAGACAGATGCTAACAGTCTACATGTAGGGCGAGCAACACAGTAGTGAAGTGAAGTGAATCCCAGCTCTTAAGAGGACAGTTCCATACATCCTGGAGAAGTAAGCTTACACTCCTATTTTTTCAATCTTATTTATTTAGAAAATTTATTAACTGGTTGCTCAAAAAATAATAATTTCCACATGGTTTACAAGTTCAATTATATGTAAAACATGACTAAAACACAGTAGCCAATGAAAAATCATGGATAGTACTCAATGCTAGTCCTACTCAGAATACACCTATCATGATGGTGGACCCAAATGTCACTTGGATGTCACATCACCCATTTTTTATCATAGGTTTGCCCACCTCTCAATAGATTGTTGTCAAACTCAGCACAAAGGTTCCTGGTGTGGGGACAGTGGTCTTTGTCAGTATTTGGACACTGGACACTGAGTGCCACTTTGAATCTAGTTTGTGGATCAAAATGTGACTTTGGTATTATTGTACCCATCTCCCCCCATAACGGGTCCAAACTATGCCAATTTAGACACCATTGAAGATCTCACCTCCCCTTTGGGTGGGTCTCCACCAAATTTGGTGGGATGGTTCCAGCCTGAGCCAATTTAGATGCCTTTAGAGATATCATTGCCAAGCATTCCTGATATCATTGGTACAAGCATTCCCAAGATGGAAGCAGCGGTCTTCATCTACCTTTAGATGCCAGACACCTTTTTGGAATCAAGCCAAATTAACCCTAAATAAACATTAACTGCACCCCTCCAAATAATTGATTTGGGGCCAAGTCAAGTGTTCCCTAGGTCAGGTTGGAGGCCTTGGTTAGTGTGTGGTGCACAGCCCACAAACTTATGAATTATTCTATCCATTTATATAATAATAATCATCACAATTTTGTGTGTTTGTCTTCAAATTCCCAGGCACTCCTAACTTGTCATTTATATAGTGTTATCCATGTGCATAACACTTTGCAAAGAACAAGAGGTCAGGTTCTTGCAAATGACCCATCTCGTCTAGCAGTCTGTATCACAGTGGCCAACCAGATGTTGATGGGAAGCCTGCAGCTAGGACCTGAGAGCAAGATCACTCTCCTCTCCTGCTGTTTCAAGCAATTGTCATTCCGAAGCATAACAGTGGAACATGGTGATTAATTAACTTGATTAATTTGTTGAGATGGTAACATTTCCACCTTCACCACCACCAGTTTATATATCCAACTTTTTCTCCAACAAACGTAAGGTAGCCTATGTGGACTTTCCTCACTCTTACCTCAACAAACCTGTGAAGAAGGTTAGGGGGACTGTTGGCGCAACTGGGGCAGCAGCCCAGTAAAACAATGGCCAAGTGGGAATTTGAATATGGGTCTCCAAATTGGTAGTCTACCATTCAATTCATATAGTGTCAGCTTATGATATCTCCAGTTTGATTCTCCATTAACTAATCTCTGAACTCAAAAGGTGGTTTTAGGCAAACAACCTAAATCCGCAGTTTTCCCTTCTGCAGTATTTTATTTATTGAAAACTTTCTCTCTTTTCCTTTAGTGCCTTACATGGGCTCTCAAGTAGGGTGTCCAGACTCAAAAAAAGGGCAGGCCTCCTACGCTTGCTTAATGTCCCTGTTTTGTGCACAACGATTAAAGGTGGTATGCTCTGTCTGCTTCCAATGTCCCTATTTTCCAGGGACATCCCTGATTTAGAGAAGTTGTCCCGGTTTCTGATTTGACCCTGGAATGTCCTGCTTTTCCTTAGGACGTCCCTATTTTCACTGGAGGAATGTTGGAGGGTATGGAGTTATCTGACCCCTGAGCCATCTGAAGGCAATCCTGTATAGGGAAGTTTTTTTTTTTTAATATTTAATGTTTTTATATATGTTGGAAGTCACCCAGAGTGGCTGCGGCAACCCAGTAATATGTGTGGGATAGAAATATTAAAATTACCATTATGGAATGGGACGTATGGGATATCCTTATTTTCATTGGAGAAATGTTGGAGGGTATGTGCTTCTGCATCGACTACCCCACCCCAAAGACAGTCTACATAGATACAGCAAGATATTAGCAAACAACTGTTTGAAACAGTTCCAAACAGAACAAGAGTGAAAAACCATATAGCTACTAAAATAAAGTTAAGCATATGAAACAGCAGAAGGCATTGTGTGTGCAGGTCAGTCAAAGGATAATATATTTTAAATGTTATTGGCATTAAATTTTAATTGTTGCAAGCTGCTTTAGAGGCTAAAATAAGAAAAGCAAAGGAACAAATAAATAAATAACAATTCTAATCATCAGAGGTCTAAAGCCCATTGTCAGGGACTGGGCAGAGGAGGAATGGTAGAGACCGTCTCCCCAGCCTGACCCTTCCAAAGAAGAAGGCAGTTCAGAATTGCAACAGGGGTTGGAGGGAGATCACAGCTCAGAGGCAGATGAGGGGAAAAGCTGGGAAATAATGGGAGAGGAGGAAGAAGAAGCACCAGAGGGGCGACAGTGTCCTTGGAAAGCATTCCAGACCAGTCAGAATGCGGCGAGCATTGAAAGTAGGAGAGCAAAGAGCTCAGAGACAGAGGGCACTTCTCAGCACCTGTTGTGATGATGCATGAGGAAGTGGGAGAGATGAAGGGGGTGGAGACTCACTCAGGACAATGCCATTATCGCAAGAGGCTGCATTTCCAAGCCTCTCTCTGTGAATATTGAATAAAAAGCAGTTGGTAAGAACTTTTCCTTCTCTTATCAATTCCTGGCAACCTGCCATGGGGGCTGAATCCTCTGCCGCCTGACGCCATCTTATTATGGCAGCAATTCTTCACTTCCAACTAGAGCAGTGAGGAAAGGAATATTGCTGTAACCTCGGAGGTTGCTGTAAGTATGATTTAGACAGTGTGAAGCAATCATATTTAACACCTTTGCATAAGCTCCAGTGTTACCACTATTTGTTGTTTTATCCACATCATGAACTATTCCACCTGCTGAATGGGAAAGCTTCCTCACACATCATGAATCCAACCTGGAAAAAGAGCAAAGTGTTCCAATGTGCGGATCAGATGAAAATTGTCATAAAGAATCAGCCTTGAAAAAATCCAAGTGAATGTTTTGTCCATGCTGTGATAATTCTCCTGGTAGTGAACATCCAACATAAAAAAAAAAAAAAAATCCTGATTGTTCCTGGAACAAATATTGAAAACTTGTTGACAAAGGAACCTAAAAGATGGTTTGATGTGAGATATATTTAGTCAAAACCCAAATAGGTGTGCATGGTAAGTGTTAAGAAACAAAGATGCACTGAAAATGTAACCTTGTGTGCTTTGTACTCCCTATATTTAGAAGACTGCATGCTAAATAAAAAAGACAAATGCAAAGTGCCTTTTAGGGCTTGAGCAAAGAAATTATTCAAATGTATAGTTAATATTATACTACTACTGAGATATAAATATCTTGTTTCCTTCAATGCCCTGTGGAAGTAAACCTCATGATGAGAACAAAAGGAGAAAAATAGACACTGCTATATAAGCCCGATGAAACACACCATAAATAAAGTTACAGTTGTTTTTACTATCCATGTGCACAATGCTTTACAAAGCAGGTAAGATACCCTACCAGAGGAGTTTGAAATTTAAATTTATACAGTGGGTAAAGACGAGAGAAAGAGTAAAAAGGGAGGAAACTGGGAGAGCTACTGTCGCTCAGAGTAGACAGTAATGATTTCCATGGTGCAATTGTCTAACTCACTATAATGCAGTTTTCATATCATCAATGAGTTGTGCCAGAGCTTCACAACAGAGGTGAATAACTAACATAATTTTCAGGATTTCCCTTCATGTTCAATATAATGCTCAGGGCTGACCTCAGACATTTTTGCAGCAGTAGCAATAAATAAATAAAAATGTTGTGCTCTTCAATGAGCACCGCAATACGTAAAAAGCCCAACAAACACTCCAAGTGTCTTAGATACCACTTGGCTAGAGCGTGGTGCTGATAATGCCAATGTTGCAGGTTTGATCTCCATATGGGACAGCTGCATATTCCTTCATTGCAGGAGGTTGGACCAGATGATCCTCAGGGTTCTTTCCAAGTCTGCAAGTCTATGATTCTATAATTCTGTACTACAACAGGGATGTCTCCTGAAGACCTTTTAAAATTTAAATGGAAGCCTACCATGGGAGGATACATGCAGAAATAGCAAGAGAAAGGGCTGCTTAACCCTTTCCTTGTGTGCCACCAATCCACTCATTGCACCATTTCATCAAGAAAAGAAAAGGTGTAGGGACCCCATGTCTTTCCCTTCATGGGTGAAAAAGCATTGGGGAGGGAGGTGATTTTGAAATGAGATACTGTAGGAAGTGAAAAGGATTAAACAGAGCATGCCCTGCCATCACAGCCTCCAAGGCTGTTTCTCCATTATTGTTATTTTTTAAAAAACAACAACACTATAAAGAAACACGTCTCCCATCTAGGTTGACCCCAGGAGACAAAAACTGAAAGCAGGGGGGGAAATAATTTGGACTGTAATCTGGAGCCAAAGAAACTGCTTCATATTGTATCACAATAAGATCAGCCCTGGAAATTAAGATGTCTTTCCGCTATAGAATTCTGCTTCCTATAGCAAGTGCTTTATGTGGCTCCATGATATGGGTGCTCATACTAAGGCTACCCTATAGTTGCCAGCCCTTACCTCGGTTTTTATTTCCTTGGAATGAAGGACACTGCAGACTGGGGGACAGTGGCCAATGTAGCAGGGGACCCAGCAGATGACACTTCACTGAGGGGTCCCTAGAAACTGGAGCTGGCCCTAGTTATTCCAATTGCCTCCATGTAATTAAGATATGTCTGTGTTTCCTCCACATCAAAAACTGGATGTGCATTTCTTGCAAGTGAGAGAATTGAAGTCTATACATCTTTTCCTACGTGGAGCAGATATCCATACATCTAAAAAGTCATACATGAAACAACCTTGAGCTGCAATATAGAAAGAATATTATTATTATTATTATTATTATTATTATTATTATTATTACCCTGCCCATCTGGCTGAATTTCCCCAGCCACTCTGGGTGGCTCCCAATAGAGTGTTAAAAACAATACAGCATTAAATATTAAAAACTTCCCTAAACAGGGCTGCCTTCAGATGTCTTTTAAAAATAGGATAGCTGCTTATTTCCTTGGTATCTGATGGGAGGGTGTTCCATAGGGTGGGCGCCACTACCGAGAAGACCCTCTGTCTGGTTCCCTGTAACCTCACTTCTCGCAATGAGGGAACCACCAGAAGGCCCTCAGTGCTGGATCTTAGTATCCGGGCTGAATGATGGGGGTGGAGACGCTCCTTCAGGTATACAGGTGTTGAACACCTCAGTTTTTTCAAACATTTCTCTCTACCCATACTATTAATATTTTTGTGGGACCAGCACTGAAAAAAATCCCTCTGTTTCTCCCAGTCTTAACCCTTCCCCTTGCGTCAGAGAGAATTCTCTCTCTTTAATAGCAAAATTATTGATGTGAAAATCAAAATCCACAAACATTTGGCTCAACCTTAGGAGGCAATAGTGTCAAAGACAATTGGGTGCACTTCTAATTATACCGTTTAAGCCTGCAATCTTATCCATGTCTACTCAGAAGTAAGTCTTATTGAATTCAGTGGGTTTAGTCTGGGTTTAGTCTGGCAGCCTCCATTCAAATCAGTGGGACTTACTTCTTATTAAACATCCATAGGATTATGCCTAATGACTGGAATGTAAATTTCACGTGTGCACACACACAACACCCATTAGTTTAGCAGAAAAATTAAAAATATGGCTAGCTGCTCCACTTCCATCATCCATTTGACTGTCATTAAGCTAAAATAGTGAAACTATCTTGTCGAAAAGGAGAAAATAAAGAAAAGAGATCAAGAAATTATCAAGAGTTCCTGGATTTTTTTCTATCCCTTAAGCAATATTATCGTGAATATTCAAAGAAGAACAGGAAAGACTCTGATGAGAGACTTTTGAGTCCCATATCCATATCCCCTATCCCTTTCAAATCTCTTAATACCAATCTAATTTATTAGCAAATGCATGGGGCTGCGTTTATGTTAATTTTCTTATATAAAAAAATGATATGTAAAGCAAAAGCCTTCTAATACATATTTGAATAATTGCTTATTTTTTTCTCCCAAGAGTTTATCCAATTTTGACTACTAAGTGAATATACAATTAGCAACTTTATCAAAAGATAGAATAAATACATATCAGGGAGTTTGCTAGATAAATCACTCTGGATACAGCAGGATTTCAGTTCTTTCTTTCACATGATCCAAGGTCTTCACAAGGATAAAGTATGGTCAGCTGGGAACCAAACATTTGGAAGAGGTCAGGATGGGTGGCACTGCTTCATGTATAAAGCTCCCCTGCTCTGAGCTGCTAGTTAGAGCAGACATGTACCACAGTCAGTTAAAAAGAGAGAATGCTTTCAAAAGTGGAGCTTTATCCAGTGGTAAATCTACATAAACTTTATGTTTATGTTGCTGACAAGAATATTGAAGTGGGGAAACAAAGGAGCTCCATTTGAATTTTGCAGAACTTACAAGCATATAGAAAATGACTGCTGTTTTGGGGCTTGCTTACCTAATGTTTCCCCAGAATTGCTTCACTCTTTATAACCACTTGCAACACACTTTGGTTCCACAAAAGCAAACACAACCAAAGTGCTCCGCTATTTTTTGTCATCTTGAAAAACTAAGCGAGTTGTCACACTTCTGATCAACCACAATTCATTGATGGTGACCTGCATTTCCTTTGGTGACCCACAAGTTGTCAGGCCTGATCTATAGCCACTATAGACTAAGGGAGTTGGAGCGTATCTCATCGTTGTCTTTGTTGTATGGGCAAGTAAATATGTAAACAGTGTGCATTTAATCTGCTTTTTAAATGAGGCATAGTCCACTGGAAATGTGTAAGCCACATAGAAATGAATGAAGGCTGTACCATAGTGAGATAAGCCTTTCTTGCTCTGGATTGCTGCCTGTAAGTTTTTGCAGCAGCCCAGAGATGAAGGAGCAGGATGCAGGTGGTAGTAGGGGGTTGGATTCAACTCCAAAGGAGGAGGAATTGGCTGCACCTGAGTCTCCCAGAAGTAGGAGGCGGAGCAAGTGATTAGAACAAAGGAAGACCAGAAGGAAGCGGGGGCAGGCTTGGAGGGGGTATATCTGACCTTGGAAGAGGCCAGAAGCCAGTTGAGTCAACTGACTCTGACAGTGAGGTATGAGTTGTGGGAATCTCAGATTGCTGAAAGCCTGTTGTTGATAAATAAACCTCATCTAGTTGAACTGCCAGCGTGTTGTGTCTTGTGTGGGAGAAGTGCTAAACCTGACAGAGTGTGTGTGTGTGTGTGTGTGTATAAAATCCACATTGTCACCATATTTTCTAGGGCACTATCCAACGGAAAGTTCCTCTGTAGTTTCCCTGTTGAAGAGAGCAAGACCTATACAATAGTGTAGGGTTGCCATATTTCAAAAAGTGAAAATCGGGACAAAAAAGTTGTTGAGCTTTTTTGTTGTTGTTGCTAAAGTTGTTCAGGACACTGCTTCTGACTGCAGTATTCCAGCTATGTCCAGGATATTCTGGACGTATGACAACCCTACAATTGTGGTCTTACACAGCTCTCATTAATTTCAATGGCATTTACACAGGAGATCTTCTCAGCTATCAAAGTTAAGCTCCGCCCAGACCTCAGATCTGAGTTCTTCTCAGGGGATGAGCAGGACCTCCCACCCCACCCTCTAAGCAGATTTCCACACTGCTAGTGATCCTGAAGAGCTGTAGGATCTGGACCTCCCTTTCACTAGGAGTAGAGGAAACCCCACCACCAGTTGCCTGGTTTCCAGAATGGCTCTTAGATCCCCATCCTAATTCTTTGCCAAGGTCACAGAGCAGAGGAGATGGTAAACCAGGCAAGAGATTTAGGGCTGCTACCGAAGTACCTGGCTAGCTGCTCATGAGGCACCTGCGTGGATCATGGCCTGACTGAGAGCTAGGAAGAAATGAAGCTTCCGCCCACCATAGAATATCTCAGTCTGAGCTGCTTCACTGCTGGCACTGCAGCTCTCTTCCAGGCTCCAGCCTTCCTGACCCGAGGAAACAGACACCAGTAGAAAATTCCCCTTCGGCAAAATGAGAGCACATTGTTAATCATATTTAGGCATCTGAGGTTTCTAGCAAGCTGAAAACTGTGGGAGGAATGCTTTTGAATATTTGATAACCTCAGAAAGATGACTCGGTTCAAGGCTGATTCATCAAGTGAAAAGAGATTATGTGAATCTAGTTTATTTTTGAGACACTTAATTTACCATTTTCTTCTCTTCAACAACACTTTGCCATGGCCTAGCAGAGGAAGGCCAATGAAAGGACAATTGTGGGCTCCAGGATGATCTCATTGCTGGGAAAATGGCTGTACTAAATACAAGTGCCTCCTGCTTCCTGGGGCAGAGAGAGAAAGATGAGGCAGATTCACAGGACCCTTCCACCCTCACACACACTCACCAGAGAGGTGGAGGGTTGTCTTGGTTGTCAGATTCTTCTCCAGAGCTGGCCGACCCATTAGGCGGGGTGAAACAACTTCCTCAGGCAGCAGAATTGCAGGAGGTAGCACCCCACTCGCCCCACTGCTTCCACTGCCACTGGAACATCCCCTCTCTCTGAGTTTTGGCAAAAAGGTACATGGCATTGCTGCTTGTCTTACCTGTCCCTGGGGCAAAGTAGATGAGTAGTGAGGCTTGCAGAACAACCCTCTCTCTTGCTGAGTTACGGTAAGAGAGAGGCACTCAGTCATGCAGCATTATCACTTGTCCTCCCTGCCCCTGCAGAGGGTGTTCTGCAAGGCCTTGGAGGCCCTCTTCTGGAGTGGGCACACAAATAACAGCCTCAGATTATGGTCACAGGGAATGGGTTAGTTCATATGCAGAGAGGCAGTCATCAAAACCAGCACTTTAAATTGGGTCTGGAATCTAATTGACAGCCAGTGCAGTTAGGCCAGGATTGGTGCTATAGGTTTAACCCCGTCTTGCCCCGGTGAGCAACCTGGCCACTGATTCTGCACCAGCTGAAGTTTGTGAACCATCTTCAGAGGCAGTCTCCCATATAACACGTTGCAGTAATCTAACCTAGAGGTTACCAGAGCATAGACAACAGAAATTAGGCTTTCCCTGTCCAGTTAGGGGTGTAGCTGGGTGCCAGCCAAAGCTAATGGAATTGTAGGCTGTTTGTACTATGGTGAGAATCTACTAGTCCAGATTTTCTTAACAAAGAGCAATTTATATTTTTAAGAAAATTTAAAACTTCATAGCAGAAACCACCCATCCCTAAAAAGCCTTAAGCTGCTACTCTGGTAGAAGTCAACTTGAGTGTGAAAAAAATGCTATAAGGGAGAGTAATCAGTTTTGCCTGAAAGCTGGTGGTCTAATGAGGCAAATATTCCATCGATTTCATCCATATTTGTTTCTTTTGCATGACACTAAGATGTGCTTACGCAAAACCTCCTCAGGCACTCTTTTTCATGGGCGCAAAGGATACAATTCACATGACAAATTCCTGAGTGCAAACAGATGTTCATAACTCCAAGTGAGAAGGGGAAAAAACACTGCTTCCCTAATTTGCATCTTCAATTACTACCATTGAATACATAATGGGAAATTGTGTGCACAAATGGCTTTCCTAGGCCCCCCCCCTTTTTTTTGCTTCAAATATGCATTAACAAAAGGAGGAAAATCTGGAACCGGAATATGAGATAACCATCATTTGCATCCAAAAGTATACAACACAGCAGGAAAAGAATCCATGGTGTACGCTTCCCTTTGTAAGTGTGCGCTAGCCGATTAAAATATAAGCACCATAATACAGTGTGTTGTATGGAGGAGTTACTGTATGCAGTGGAAAGGCACATCCGGGTTCAGATACCTTCCCTGTTCACTTGGTAACTATGGGCCAGTCACTGTCTTTCTATTGAATCTATTTTATTGGATTATTCTGAGGAAATAATAAAAAATGGGGTGGGAACACATGTCATCAGGGTCTCGGTGGGAAGGACAACTGTGTCAAATAAATGTGTTCATTGCTTCTTCACTATGATGCATCTCTTAGCTAGAGTGCTAAAATGACTGTTGGGTATGTACATGAAGCAGTAACATCTGGAACACTCGAGGAGATGTTTTGATCAATTTGCTACACACTTTGCTGATAAAATTGCTCTCATTTGCACTTGACGATGGTGGTGTGACAAAGTCAGAGATGGACAGGATCAGGATAGCACTGTTAGGACAGATACCTTTCAGCTTGTAATGCCTCATCTGTAATGGGTGCTTGGAGTAGTGAGGACTACAATCTGCTAGCTTGACCCTTCATGGCTTTTGGGACTGGCGAGATCAGGGTTGGGTGACAAGACCCTGAAGGCAGTTAAAAGCCAACAACAACATCTGGTCCTGTTAGCTAGGGATGATGGGAATTGTAGTCCCAAACATCTGGAGGGCTGGAGTTTGCCTATGCCTGTCTGAAATGGATGCAGGCAAAACAAGAAAAAAGTGAGGTTGAATCTAAGCAAGATGGAGATGCTGTGGGCAGGATCATTTACTATTGGGATTGGATGTAGTAGAATACAATTTGGAAGTGCTCCTGTGTTCAACACTGACTTGGGGAGCCCAGTTGGCATTAGTGACCAAGAGTGTTTTTTTAACAGCTTAGACTTGTATTCCAGCTGTGGCCATATCCAAAGAGGGCTGGCCTTGCTACATTGATCCATGCTCTGGTCACATCCTGACTATTTACTGCAATGCACTCTATATGGAGCTGCCTTTAAATGCAGTTTGGAAACCTCAGCTGGTCTATAATGTGGTTGCCAGAATCCTAATGAGGGTGAGACAGTGAGCATCTTAAACACCTTTACAACTGCACTGGTTACTTATACATTTCCAGGCTCACTTTTTTGACCTGTAAAACCCCAAATCTTCCTGCCTGCACTTTATGGTCTGATTTAGATCTCTTTAAAAGACACAACAGAAAAGGTGTTGGGGCACAATCTGGAAGGGTGGGAAGCTACTGGCAAACTTAAACTGCAGAAGATGGGTGTTTGCTGTGGATGGGTGCAAATGGCAGTATAAGCTACAGCACAAGTAGATAAATAGGAATTTCTGTGGCAGGAAAATAAATGGTGTTTCCGTGCGCTCTGGCCATGCTGTCCCATTGCACCAGAAGCCTTTTAGTCATGCAGGCCATATAACCCAGAAAGCTGTCTGTAGACAAATGCCAGCTCCCTTGACCTGAAAGCAGAGATGAGTGCTGCACTCCATAGTCAAATTTGACTGGACTTAACTGTCCAGGGGTCCTTTACCTAAGCTACAGCAAAACTGTGTGGTATACAATAGGGAGGAAAACCTATTCTTACCTCATGAACCTAACTAAGGTTAAGGAAAGACAGCATTGCACCCACCCTATGAATTTTGGGGAAATATTTCTCACACAATCAGAGTGTATCCTTATTGGAGTTCACCGATTGGGTCTGCGTTGCTCCTGGACAGGAGGAAGGAAGTCAAATGACACTGGGGTGGATTCAAAGAAAGAGTTTATTCTGCTCTCCGGATAGCAGAAGGCACTTGTGTGATCAAGTCCACAGCAAGTCCAAAGAAATGAGAAGTTTCATGCAGTATTTATATCCTCCAGACACCCTCTCCCCCTTCCCCAGCCACATCAGCTTGTATACGTAGGTTGACATCACATATGTTCCTGCTCTGGTATTCTCAACCATAAAAGGATCTTCCTTCCTGTACTTCTGACCATAAAAGGATCTTCCTTCCTACTCTTATCTGGGAGGAAAGAGGTCATCATCTCCGGGAACACGCTTCTTGCGTTTTTCCCGGACATCGGTCTGTGCGTATTTTGTGGTCAGCACATAAGATAAGGTATTGACGTGTTTTCTCTGTTCCCCTAGAGAGCCAGGGTCATCCCTTGCCGTGACTGATAAAGGAGAGAGCTTGTTTATGCAGCTGTGTCCTTGTTATGCTTTTTGCTACACAGCTCGAGTTTTATGCAAACCCATTCCTTCAAGAGTCTTCAGGGGTGTTTCCCCAGCCCAACCCCACAAGCCTACACAAACTATTAAAGAGAACTGGCTTCAGAAATTTGCCCCAGCATTGATATATATTGCCTAAATTGGCTATAATACCAGAAAGAGAACTTCCATTTCACCTCACCTTACCTCAAGCACAGTGTTTTCCAATGGAATCAATGAACTCATTCTGCCGCATTAAAGTGTACCGTAATCAAATGATGTGCATAAATACGTGTGTGCCATTCAGGCTTTGGCCTTAATGTATTTAAGAGCAGCACATTCTGATCAGTGGCAGCTGAGCAGCAAGGTTTTTGCTCTTTGTAACAGACTATTACTTAGGGAATACTTCAGCAGTGAGAAAATCATATTAGAAGCAATCCACACCATATGGACAAGGCATGGCACAGGGTTTAAAATTCTGCTGCTTCCTCCCCCACCCCACTTCATTAAATGTTAATGAAATAGACAATCTAAGGACACCACTTTGAAGGATAAACCAGTTGTGTTTACTAGATGAGCAGCATTATTGACAAACCATTTAAGTGGAACATTTAAACCCATGCATCTAACTCATTTAATCCTTGTTGTTCTCTCTCTCTTTTTTTCTAAACCACCCTATATTGAAATTGAGTCAGGTAGCCATAATTTTAAGATGAGAAGGAAAAGCATACAGGTAAAACAGCTGATTAAATTTTCAGTAACCAATGTTTAGTGCAATCTAAGGTCAAGCCTGATTCCTGATTGACAGAGTGGTTCACCATGATTTTCCATTGAAGCATAAGCATGTCCACTGTGTATCCACTCCTAACCTCCAAAAGGGCTGAAAAATTCAAATGTTTTGGTCATTTTCAAGTATAGTCATGAAAGAAAAGATTATTCATTCACTGAAACTGACACGGTCAAGGAAAATTGGAGTCTTTTCCCTTTATTTGGCATTATTCAATTGATTTCACCTCAATAGCTGGATTTTCAAAGAAGCTTTCCATTCAGGCTTGAGAAATATAGAAATATGTATAATTAACTGACTGGTCATGTATACATTTTATCAGCTCTTTACTTTTTTGTTGTTGTTTCTGTGCTACTGAGCAAAGTAAGTTGGGTGGTATGCTATCCGTAACTCTAGTAAATATATTGTGTGCCTAAAGGTTTTCTTGTTTTCTTGTTGAGGTTTCTGTATATTGTACTTGCGAGACTGTGTAAAAAGGAAAATATATATACTGTGTGTGTATATATATATGTGTGTGTGTCAACAAGTATCTCTATATTCACTGCTCCATGGCTGGACACACCTCCAAAGATTTTTCTGGAATTATGAGCCCTGGTCTTCACATAACTGCAGTTGTACAAAGCATTCACACAAATATTTAACATGCTAAAATTAAAAAGAAGAAAAGAAGCCAGTCTGCCAACCCACAGGGCCATGTGGTTTTGGATCTGGAATTTCTCTTGGCTTGATTTGGAAGTGAGCTTGACAAAGTAAGCTTGTTTTCTATGTGAGTCCAATTCCAAATTTCAAAACCCACTACAATCCTAATGACTACCAGGAGTACAACCAAGTCCAAAGGCCTCTCCCACTGCCAGAAGCCCTGGAATTTTTAATTACAAAGACACTTGACATTAATACAGCAGGTACCTTGGAAAATTATATTTTTCAGTGTCCCTGGCATCCAGCCCTCAGTCATCACCACCACAAAGTAAATAGGAAGAGGACATTTGTGGAGACCCAGTAGTGATAGCACTGCCATACTAAATATGAGTTTGGCTCAGACTTTTTTTGACATAAACTCATAAAGTCCCCCGTACAACCCCTCCCCACATTTTGGCACCCTCATTATTCTAGATTCATGCAATCTCTCACCATTTATTATCAACTATATGGAATGTGTAGGACCTTATTGATACATGCTTGTTGCTTGTCACTGAATATGTGGTATCATCTTTGAGGCGATGTGAAACTTCTGTATTTTGCAACCAAAATGTCAGCAGTTCCAGAAGAAGAAAAACACTTGCTATTTACTAAGGAACTCTAGGTATATTTAAAGTTATGATAACTTTAACATTTTTTTCCTGAAAGGTAGGCATAGCAATGAATCACTCGCCTAACGACGCCCACAGTCATTTTAACCATTTTAAAAATAAACTGTATAAAATGATTGCTTTTTATACTTCCTTTGGAAAATGCAAATGTACAACATATATATGCAAATATATAGCTCTTTTGATGAATCTTATGTTTCAAGACAATTTGATCTCTGTTCCATCAGGTTCATACATAAACTGTCATCCTTAAAGCCCTGTCATGAAGTGTGTGGTTCTCTCACTGTCAACCAAAAATACTTCATTTTTTTTCTGCCAAGCTTCATCTGCAGCAGCTGACAGTTGGAAATTCTATTCCCACAACTTCTGATAAGCAGCCATTTTGTACTCTCTTCCACTCTTCATCATTCTGAAGAAACTGGGTTTTCTTCTTTTCACTCCCCCCCCGCCCCCATTTTTTCCCTTATGGTTTTTATCTTTTATCTTCTGCGTCTGTTTATTCTTCTTTCTATGTTTTAAATTCCACTGCTCCCCATTTGTAAAGAAAGCAAGAAATATTAGAATTACTATTATTTCAGCCTCAGCAGCTGTGCTCTTAAATTGAAGAAAGCTCCTATCAAATGTATTGCAAATGATGAAAAAGGCAGAGATGTATTCCACAATTTCTAAATTTAATTTACAGCAGGCTGTTATATTAACAGCTACTGAGAATTGAAAATGGTGGCGGTGGTAACTCTGGCAGTATTGTAAGAATGAATCCAGGTAGACCAAGCAAACAGCTGGCATATATACTATCAGGACATTTGAAATTTCCTGGGAAGTATATGATTGACAGTAGCTAGATACTTTTTACTTAGCATCTTTAATAAAATGCAGTAATCTTATTTAAATATAACATTGCATAAATAATTGATTAAACACAAACCACCATAAAAGGTGATCCAATCAACTCTTGGTGATCCCGCTTTTGATCTTTCACTGTAAAAGAGGGTCTTCCCTGCTACTGCTCTGTACAAAGTATACCAATTCAACACTGTCTGTTAAGGAGAACATGAACAGACAAATGGAAGAGATGAATACAATGGTTGGGATTAAGGATAGGGAAGCAATTGGTTTGATCCACTTTTTACAGCAAATTAACCTATCTGACCCTACTGAACCTGCATGCCCATCAGAATGCAGCCCAGTCAGATGACACACTTTGCGCGTCGAGGTCCCCAAGACCCCCCCCCAAAGAAAAACACAATTGACACTTAATTTTTGTTTAAGGTTTTTGGCATAATTTTGGCCACAACTTTATTCAAATTACAGCAATGTGAGTGGTTGCTTAGGCATTGGTAGCACTAACTGACCCCGCACGGGGACAGCTCTGACATTCGCCCCCCCGCGAAGTCAGCAAGGGTAAGTCACCTGGGGAGAGAGACGGGACTGGGAACCATGCCTCACCTCTCCCCAGAACGCTCCCAGGGGCTTGCGTGGCCCTAGCCCCTTGCCAGGGGGTTTCGGACAAAAGCATGGGACGCCCCTGGGTTCCTTTAACGGAAAACCCTTGAAGCAGCAGCTGCAGCAGCATTTTGGAGGGGCAGGCACAGCCGAATCCATACCCTTCCACCAACCAATTCCAAGACCAATGCCTAACCGCAAACCTTACAAGTTGTGACAATTTGCTATGCAGTAGGCAAAAACCAAGTGGCACACACTAATCAGCCAAATGGACAAAATTCCTACCAGGCCCCTGCCCCAAAGCAGACGACCCCATGACAGGCATAGCAAGGACAAGCAAACAGCCTAAAATTAGGGAAGGGAGGGCGGGTGATCCGAAGCACGCAGCGAAAAGAGGAAGTTCCTCGCTGCGAGCATTGTATTTAACAAATAGGGCTGTCAATCAACAAATGGCAACATCTAGATTTCCCCAGTAACAGCCCGCCCCTGCTTAAAGGATGGCCAAACCATTTGCCTAGTAACAATGAGGTGTCTTGTCAGCCCCGCCCGCAACCTGTGCTCTCCATGAGGGAGAACACACTTTGCCAGATTTTCCAGTGGATTCTCGGTTCACGAAAAGCACATATTTCATATAACACCATCGTTTTACAAAATACATACTTGATTGGTGAATGAATTGAAAAGTGTGAATTTTTCATTTTAAAAATGCATACCAAATGCATACAATGTGACAGGGCAGAGTAGCACACAGCAGGATGAACTGCCATGGCATGCAACAAACTAGAACAGATCTATGACTGCTGGGACTAAATGAAAGCTATACAGGATGGAATTAGTTGCTCAGCCAGAACTAGACTGTGTGGTTGCTACTGAAAGCAGAATTCCGATATCTCCTCCTCCTCTCTCCCATATAATATCTAGTAATACCAATAATATCTGTTCCCTACAAATAACAGACAATGAAGTGGAATGCAGGTGGCGAAACACATTCCTCTTTGATATTAAGAAGAGTAAGCTGTCTAATTGCTGCAGCTGCTTATGGAGGGAACAACATGTGACCAGGAGTGATTGCTTTTATCTATTAGCAGTCTAGGCACTACAGTAATCACAGAAATTTTGCCTATGTGAAATTTAAAATATTTTTTTCGGGTTCCTGTCTATGTGAAAAATCTGAAGGAAAACCGAAAGAATTTCAATTAAACTAGCATCCATTCTTGGAATTTTTCTGCACATCCTTACTATATTCGAGCGTCAGCAACCTTTCTATATCTGCCTTGATGATGGCTATCAAATCAATATGCCTTTTACAGCAAGATGATTGGGGGAGACACAATAGAACAAGAAGAGTAAGGGTGGCACAGATTTACAGGGAACAAAGGGTGGAATTCAGCAAGGGGTTAAAGGTGTTCCGGGGTGTGCAGAAAGCTTGCTCAGAGGGCGAAGACCTTCAGAAAGTATTGTAGGGAGTGCTCAGGGGGAGATGAACAGTACTAAAACCTGGTCTTAAAAAGACTTGTAGAAGATCCCAAAGTGTGTCTAAATGAGTTGGCATGATGACCAACAAGAAGAGGTCAAAATGAGGGGATGAAAGGGGATCAAATAAAATGTAGGTAGGTGTGTTTGAGCTTAAGGGAAGGGTTTCATGAGACAAGACCCAGTAATGTGATGAGGAAGGGTCTGGTAAGAGGTAGCTTGGAGCATGTATCATCATCCTTTTTATTCGACCGTCAGTCAGAAAAAAGTGCATTTTATCAATACACAGTTAAAAACATCCAGGAAGATTTTAAAACTTAGCCAACACTAAAATGGGCTAAACAGATAGCCCCATATCAATACAGTCAATTATAGTCTTGCGACGCTTAAAAGCTAAAAAGAGAAATTTGGCCACCAAGGAAGGTATAGCTCTAGTGGCGTTATTCAGCAAGTGTAAAACCTGGTTTTCTCCGGGTAGGAAGCTGAATTGACATAGGAGAGGGTCTATAAAATTTTGTCTAAGCTCTGCATAAGAAGGGCAAGTCAAGAGAATATGTTCAGTGGACTCAACCACACCCATAGCACAATGACAGGTTCTCTGGGTGTATGGTACCCCCCTGTACCTTCCCCACAATATCGCAGAGTCAAGGACATTTAATCTAGCCGCTGTAAGAAGTCTACAGTATTCCACATAATGGATTTCTGCAAGGTAGGGGGCTGGTATAGTCCGATAAATCTGGTCCCCTAGGAACGTCCCTGGTTTTACCTGGGCTATGTCCTCTTGTCTGGCAATGTCACTCAGTCTCCGGGAGATCACAGCTCTAGCTTGATTGTACGTCATAGACTCAAAGTAGAGGTGAGACAATCTGCAGGATTGAACCTCATTAATGACCTCCCTTTCCCACGATGATTGGAAATTGTCCCTCAATATCAGGGGGGCAATACCCACTGGTTTAAAACAAAGCTTGAGCCATAGCCAGAGCTTCGTCTTCAAGGCCACATACTGTAGAGCTTGCCAGCCGACCTCTAATCTCATAACCGCACCCGCTACCGAGGGGGGAATCCTGAGGATGGCTCTAAGGAATCTCGTTTGGATAGAATCCAGTTTCAAAAAATCCCTACGGGAGCCTAAAGAGATGCCCACCAAAAGAAGGGGGAGGACTTTCATTTGAAAGAGTCTCAAAGCTATCTTCACTGATTGAGCCTGGTTCTTAGCATATAGAGATCTAATCTGGATGGCTGCTTTAGATGCATTAGTTGTTATATAGTCTCTATGGGCCAGAAAAGACCTATTTGACCGTATTACTTGTCCCAGATATTTAAAGCAGTTAACCTGCTCTAGGGGGGTCCCGTTCATCGACCATCGATGGAGTCTCGGTCGGGCAGAGAAGACCATGATCTTGGTCTTAGCATAGTTGGGTTGGAGCTCATGCTGATCACAGTATTCATGTAGAGCTTGCAACATTCTCCTCAGTCCAATAGGGGATCTGGCAAGAAGTGCGGCGTCATCCGCATACAGAAGAACGTTCAGAGATAGGCCTGCAAATTTGGGGGGGTGGAAAGCATCATTGGCCATGTGAGTCACCAGTGAGTTAATGTAAAAATTAAACAATGCTGGGGCCAATAGACAACCCTGTCTTACCCCTCTGGTGGTGGTAACAGGGTTGGAGACTAGGCCTTTATTGTCTAGCCTGATTCTCAGAAAGGTGTTTGTATGGAGGCTGATAATCAGATGAAGGAGACGACGATCGATCTTTGTAGCAGCCAGTTTTGTCCATAGCTGCTTTCTAGAGATTCGATCAAATGCCTGCTTAAGGTCAATAAAAGCCACATGAAGAACCTTTGGGGCTTTGCCGGCATACTTTTCCGCCAGGTGATTCAAGGTTAGTATTTGGTCTGTGGTAGATCTTCCAGGGCAAAAACCCGCCTGTTCATCGGCAATGATATTGTCGTCCTCCATCCATTTCGATAGTTTGTTTAGCAGGTACCCCGAGTAAATCTTCCCAATGACATTTAGCAAGCTGATTGGCCTAAAGTTGCTCGGCTCTGTACGTGGTCCTTTCTTATGTATTAATACAATCAATGCAGAGCTCCAGCTTGAGGGGAATTTTGCTGTTTTGTTTATGTGTGTGTAAAGTGCTGCTAAAAGTGGGATCCACCAATCTTTATTTGCTTTGATGACATCAATGGATATAAGGTCATCACCGGGGGCCTTGCCTGCTTTAAATCGATCTATGAGAGTTTCAACTTCAGGGCATGTAACTGGGTCCCAATCGGGCAGTGCTTCTGGCTCCACTGTATCTCCGCAGGCGCTTGGGGCATGTAGACAAGCAAAGATGGTGCATCCAGAAGGTTTATCTTGTAGGTGGTCCTCCTGCATGAATATACCTATCAAAATCAATGACTAGAGCAAACAGCTTACTGGTGAGTCATGCTAGCTTGCCTGGAGATGCTGTTGCTCTGTCTGTTTTGCACTTCCATTTCTTTAGAATTTATAGTTCATGTAGGAAGCTTGTCTCTGGAGCTTGTTGTAGGGGCTTCTAGAGGCAAAAACCTGCATCTGGTGGCTTTTTGATTACCAATATTTTTACCTTTTTTGAATGATTGCATCCTAGCTCTCTACTGAGTCAATTAACTTTCCGGAGCCTTGTGACCTTGTTGGCAAGAAGCTCAAGTATAGAGAAACCAACCAGAACACTGTACATAAGGTCAAAGGAGGAGAGCCATTTCCCCTGGTCCTTCACTTTAGTCAAATCCATCTTTGGTCCAGTCCTGAATACAAAATAGAAACAAGCAGAGAAAGCTTCATAGAATATATGCTAGCTCTCTTTATGGATGTGAAAAGAAATGATGGAATTGTAACTGTTATAATATTTCCATAAACTCCAGCAGTAGCAGTAAAAACTTCCGTCCACTGACCATTAAACTGGCAAAGTGTATTCAGGGGATGTGGGGGAGCGGGAATAATCATCTTCTAACTAAAATGAGTGTATATTTACCATTCTCACCCAAGGAGTCCGCTAATCAAATAAATACATTTGATTTTTAATTCCACACAGCACTCTGTCTCCATGGAAAGTAGATTAGCAAATGGATTAATAAACAGTAAGTGCATCTGCAATGTAATTCCACTGAAGTCAATAGAAATACTCTAGGGGTAAATTCAGTCCCACTAATCTTTTGATGTTTGCAGTTCTTTGACTACAGAGGCATTGTTAATCCAGCCCAAAGGTTGGTAGATTAAGGAATGCTTTCATTGCTTGTCTGAATAAACAGGTGAAACTAAGTAGGGAAGGCCTTCATACACATTGAAACTTAAAAGGAGTGATAATTTAAAAGCAAAATCAACGTGTTTTCAGGGTATATTTCACAGATATCCCTATATGTGGAGAGGAACTGTCAATGTTCCTGAATATATGGATATTTTGATCTTTGCCCACAGCCATTTCATGTTCCCCAACAAACTGTGTATAGATATATTTAATCTATCTGTCTTAAATATTTATACCTTAACCTTTTAAAAAATGGGTTGGTGTTTAATAATTTTGCTGTGTGTATGTGTGTAGAATTAGATCAAGACAGCTAGTCATCATGTACTATATGTAATTTATTGGGCTTCTATGTATAGTTCCCTGTATTTAAATTATATTTTTGAGCATATGTCTTAGTCTCACTCAGAAAGGATAAAAATCTGTTTTGCTATACACATAAATAGCAAAGGAAAATGTTGTAAATCTTGAACAATGGTGTGATTTCTGTCATTTATACAAGATGTGCCAGCTTTGTCCCACGTGAAGAAGAAAAAAAAGAGTCCTCCTGTCATGATCAATATTAGTTTTTGCAATATTAGTTCTGTAGTGTACTTAATGTGGGGCTGTCTGTGGGGCTGTGCAAAATGTCTCAATAAACTTTGTGAGTTTTATTGAAATAGCTTTCCACCAGAAGAAGAAGAAGAAGAAGAAGAAGAAGAAGAAGAAGAAGAAGAAGAAGAAGAAGAAGAAGTGTACCTTCAGCTATTTCCCATTAGGACTTGAAATTCACTTCAAAGTTCATTTCAGGGAACACTTAAAGGAGCAGCTATGTTAAGGTTGGCAGCAGAAGCAACAGAGAGCCTTGTGACGTATCAATAACTGACAAAAATTGTGTTTCCATTGAATAGAGCCTAGCTCATGCTTAAAAGTGGCTCAAACACTTCAGCTGCTGCTGGCTGCTGCTGCCCATCTTGTACCAGAACTGCAGAACATTGCCCAGGCATGAAAGAGGTGAAATAGCTGAGACAGGACTGATGGAATGGCACTCCATTGGGGTTGGGAAGTGCCTCAAACCTCCCCCATGGCAGACGTCCAGCACTGAATCTTGGTGTGATCCAAGCCAGGCATTCATGGTCTTAGAATGAAAGATTCCATCCAGGTAGAGGCCCTAACATGAGGTTAGATCATGCCTTAGCAAATCATCCCCTCAGGCCCCCTTATGCGCACTTCCTTTACTATGCTGATCCTACCATATGCAATTTTCTTCCACAAAAGTACAGAATTCTCTCAATGCCTGACATACACAAGCCATATTTCTCTGAGGGAAAAGCAAAGGGAGAAAACCTCAACCAGTGGGCCAACTGAGGTTGGAAGAAGAAGAAGAACTCACGGGACAAAATAGTCTCAAAACCTTGTGGGTGAGGCTCTTTAAACGCCTCAGCCACTCCTTCCATTTGTGAGATCCTGTGGTATGATTGACATCCCATGACATCTTGTGAGAATGGCAGGGAGCTGTGCTTGGTCCCTCAAACCACTTTCTGTTCCCACACCACCAGGCAAAGTAGAGCAAGGCTTATCCTTCCTGTTGACTGGCCTCCAGACCCGATTCAAGAAGTTGGTTTTGTCTTTGAATTCTTGGGCCCTGGTTATTTCAGGGACTAGCCTTCTGCATATTGAGTTCTCTCCCACTTATTATTGGCTTTGGAAGTCCTGCAAAGAGTCCTATCACAGGAGAGGGGAGAATGGGGAAGGATAGGGCCATGCTTTTGCACAGATTGCCCTGAACTTCTGAAATGTGTTCCCCAAGCAAGGAAATATTTTAAGCAGCATACAAACATACAAATATAAAATGATTTCACGGCTTCCATTGAATTTTCTACAGATGTTTTGCCCTAGCAGGGAATATCCTTTTATTTTTGGAGATATTTCAGTAGAAACTCTGGAGACAAACACCCTTTCAGACAATTAACTTCCTTCAAAGGGCTAACTCATGTTGGTGTAATTCGGATTTCACTTTAGGTGTAATTCAGATGTGACACTAGTAGAAGTTAATTACTCGGCTGAAGGGGGCGAGATTACAACAGTTGACTTGAGGCTTTGATGTACTAATAATTCAGATAAACCATGAAATTTAGTTGCAGAAGGAAGTGTTACTAGCTGACCCATTTTACCTTTTGCATGGAAGACAGAAATAGCAACCTGTTCTTTATGGGCATTGTAGCCACTAAATGCCATCTTGTAATATAAATTGCCTCCTAATTATTCTATGTTAGAGCAGAAATTCATAGTTAGTATCAGTCATATAGTGTCTGGAAATTATTATCAGCTAACAGATAACCTTTGAGTTTTGTGTTATAATAGCTATCTCTGGTACTCTAATTTAAGTGTAATCCAGGGGATGAAGAACTAGTGACATTTTCTTCTTATTGAACACTCTGTCCCCACTTTAATTATATTGAGAATACTAATGAAATTCAGAGACAAAGGATGGAAGTAAATGACTGATAGCCACCTGGCAAATTAAGTGCTTGGAATACTGACTGGGAGTACTTTGTGCTTTGACTTCCTTTAAAATCCCTCATGATTTTGTTGAAAAGGAACTACCAAAATCACTTTGAATTTAGCTTTAGGCAAAATTCTAACCAGAGATCTGAGGAATCTTGTGGCAAACACTTGCCTCCTCTTATCATCATCATCATCATCATCATCATCATCCCTTCAAATTCTTTAGATGTTTAATCCACACACCAAAACAACAACAACAACCTTGTTACAAAGTATAGTACGTAGAAGCTTGAATTTTGTGTTTAACTATTTCAGATCATTGTCATAGGAATAAGGGAGAAATTTGGTTTGGTTTGCATCTTAATGGGAACCTACCCATTTCACACAACCTGAATGAATACACATAGCTGTAAGCAGTCATTCTTTGAAATCTGCACTTCTCTGAATATTGCAATGCTGTTATCCAAGCAAAAAGAAAATGGATGTTAGGGGAAAGTGTCCATTAAAATGCACGTATTTGTGAAAATAACACCAAAAATGCTTTAGATTAGGGAAAATTGGTTGCAAAAGTGATTTGTATGTTAAGCAAAATTGCATATTGAAATGCTGATGAATTTGCAGGAAGATTGTTTTTTCCCCTAATCAAACTGATGCAGAAAGGTGAAGAACTGAACCTAAAATTGAGGGAAAGAGAAACTGAGAAAAATCAACTTTAACATATTCATCCATCCCAACACTGGATGCATATGAATGTGATAGGCAAGGAGCTGTGTTGCCAACTGATTCTACACACACACAAACAAATGGGGTTTTCTTCTAAATAAGTGTGCACAGTATCATAACTATTGCACACTACTCTTAGTGGCAGCAGCTGTCCAGAGGATGTCTCCAGGTCAGCTGTCTGAAAACTCTTTAGTGGAAAAGCTACATGCAGACCACTGATCTGAGAGATTGCTTGCTTGAGTTTGCAAAATGCTCAACTTGATTCTTGGATATGAAATTCAAATTAGCTTCTGCTCTAGCCCCAATTCATAGTTTTGAGCAAAAATGGTCTCATTCTAAAAATATATTTAATCACATTCTTTGTTAAATTTCAGTATGAATAGTACTTTAGATTCCCAGGTTTCTGTCATTTTGCATACATTCTGAAATTCTTTCCTTGCCTAAGACTTGAAGCCTAAGTAATTTACAGTGTTCTCATGCATTCCTGAATCTAAAGCTATCGTATAGTTTTTAAAAAGATATTACTGTTGTTCTGTAAATTTATCCAATTATTATGTTAACAATTTTGGCATTTTTTTAAAGCCCCATTATTTCTTTTGATTATTTATTTTTTTAATCCATTACAATTTTAATATCCCCTCCCTCCCCCATTTCAAAAGCTCTTCTGTATCAGGGAAAATGTGTGTCTCTAATGTGTATATATGTTTAATCTCTTTCCTTGTTTGCTTTTGCCAGTTTGACAGACATGGCCTGTGTTCGGCAGCCAAAAGAAGTGGTTTCCCTAGCAACGGGATCCGTGTAAAATCTCTCTGAACACCTGTTCTCTCCACTCTCATTTCGTTCAGCTAAGCACTGTACACTTGGAAAATAGGGTGTCTACTCCAAGGTGTCACTCAAAGAATTCAACTGAATGGTGACAAGGGCTGTGTTGAAAGACCCACCTGACTTTTTTAGGCAGACACACCTACAACATGTGTGGATTTTTTTGTTCTTAATATGGGTAATTGCTATCTATTTTCCCCTCGTTGTTTCATATTTTTTCTGTCTGGAGTCGTAGCTGTCAGAGACATAATTTAAACTTGAGAAACCCAGCAAGGAATAGCAGGCATTTTCAGAGCGTGAAATGACAATACATTACTGACACTGCTGCTCCATTGTCACCCTTAGGCTTTCCAGGCACACACAATTCATAATTCATAAAGCATCACGACAGAAAAGGGCAATGTAACCGAGAGCTCAAGAAAAAGACTGCCATATTTTGGAATATATATATATATATATATATATATATATATATATATATACACAGTCATACCTCGGTTTACAGATGCTTTGGGTTGCGCAATTTCGGGTTGCGCACCGTGCTGAACACGGAAGTACTGGAACGGGTTACTTCCGGGTTTTGGCGCTTGCACATGTGCAGAAGCGCCAAATCGCGATGTGCACACGTGGCATTGCGGCTTGCGAACACTGCAGGTTGTGAACGTGCTTCCCGCACGGATCACTTTTGCAACCCGAGTGTCCACTGTATATATATATATATATATATATATATATATATATATATATATATGTTAGATTCCTCGACTTAAAGTTGTACAGTTCCACAGCACCTCTTGCCATGATTTGAATCTTGTTGTCAAACTACCATCTTATTATCTGCCTATATAAAAGTCAGCTTCCCCAGCATCTTGTCAACATGCTGCTGTATGGTTGGTGAACCTATGCGCACCGCTAACCAAGATGTTGCCATCATCCCTGACCATGGACCATGATGACAGGGGCTGATGGGAGTTGGAATCTAACAACAAATGGAGGGCCATCCCTGTTCTTGAGTGATGATGAAACAGAACCCAGGCAGGGCTATTGCAGAGAAGAGCTGTCCTGGTTTCCATTGTCTCCCAATGAGCTGTGGGACAACAGTAAGAGATTGGAACTGGGATGCGGTTAAGATGAAGCAAAACCTGTCCCTCAAACCAAACAAGGATGGGGGCAAGGGGCAGTTGTAGTACCACCCTGATTATATCACTGAATATACCCTTAAATCCCCCCCCCCATACCTGCCATTCATTCTTTTTTGGGAAATAAAATATTGCAGCTGGAGACAATGTTGCTATGGGGAGAAAACATGAAAACAGCTCCCTCCTCCCCTGACATTAGATTTCAAAACGAATATTTTATAACTTTTTTAATTAAAAAATGTATTCATTTTGATACCTTTTTTTGGAGCAGACAAATGCATAGGGGAAAAAATCAGAGAACTGTAAAACTCAAATAATAAGGGTATTCCAAGCTGTGCATTAGTCTGAGTGGTGTGAATCAGGTCAGTTCATATCACAACCCTCAAAGAACAAATTCGTCAAGCAACCACTCCCTCTTAACTGTCCAGGGGTTCTTTACCTTTACCTTTTCCTATTGCAGAAATTTTTCCACATGGTTTTCTGGGTACAGTGGTACCTCTGGTTAATAACTTAATTCATTCTGGAGGTCCGTTCTTAACCTTAAACTGTTCTTAACCTGAGGTAGCACTTTAGCTAATGGGGCCTCTTACTGCTGCTGTGCCACGGCGACACAATTACTGTTCTCATCCTGAAGCAAAGTTCTTAACCCAAGGTACTATTTCTGGGTTAGTGGAGCCTGTAACCTGAAGCGTATGTAACCTGAAGCATCTAGAACCTGAGGTACCACTGTACTTCAGTTCTCCCCGTTGTCTGCTAAGAGTTCAGCTGATGACTCCTCATATGTTTGATTACACACTGCTCAGACTCTAACCTGCTGAAACAATTTACACAGAGCTAGAAGGGAGGGTTTGGGTCATGCAGAAAGCACACTCACCTCCTAATCCAAACTAGACCAGCACACTTTGTGCGCACAGGCCAAATATGGGAAGAAGTGAACAGCAAAGCTGTACTGCAGGGATAGCCAATGTGGTACACTCACCCTCCAGAAAAAGTTTTGGACTACAATTCTTATCATCCCCAGTCAGCATGGTCAGTAGTCAGGGGTGAGGAGAACTATGGTTGAATGACATCAGCAGGGCATCTTGTTTGCTGTTGCTACAGAGACTCCCTCTCCATGAGAGCCTTGTACCTGAGTTAAGATGGCTTGTGCACTGCAAATATCAGCCTAAAGGTATCAGAGGGAGGACGATTGTGTTGAAGTACCACTGAATGTAAAGAAAACCTCATTAATTTTCATCGCAAAATGCAAAACTATATCAAGAAATAGTAAAAGTGTCAAATAAACAATAGAAGTAAACAGTGCTTTTTTTCTCTGGGGCTACACAGGGCTATGCATACTCCTAAACATTTTGTGAATTGAAGTTTGCCTCTTTGAGGGGCAGTATTTCAATATGAGTAGGAAAATGACAGTACCCCTAAACATATTTTTTTTTAATTTTTAGAAAAAGCACTGGAAGTAAAACAGAGTGCACTTATTCATGCCATTTAAAAGCACTTGAATGAGCAAAATTCATTTTGAATTCATATGGTATATGTTGCTTTTGTTTTCTTATCGGTTCATAGTCTATACATTCCTATGACCCATTGGATAATCAGCATCGACATAGGAAATGCTTCTTCCTTTCTTCCCTGTACAGCCAACAAAATGCATACAAATTGTTATGAAATATCATTTTGAGAAAGCAGACATACTCTGGCTCTTTTTGTCAGAGTGTAGTTAGTTTTTTTTTGTCAGAGTGTAGTTAGTTTTCCAGTCACTGATAGCAATGCCCTCAGCAGCACTTGGTCTAAGCTCAGAGAAAATACTCCATGACAAAGAAGTCAGCAGCTGAATTTCAAAAGCCACCACAGCTGCATTATCTTTTTTTTCCTATTTGTGGAAAAAATGTAAAGATTCTCAACTTGCACTTTAACTTTATCTTGCAGCACATCCATTGTGATAGGAAGATCAATCTTGCTAAGTATTAGTTAAGCTCTCCCGATGTGAAACACATATTTACTGTCTTTTTAACTGGAGTAATGATGCAGGGAAACATGCAGATATGAAAGTTTTGTTCTTATACTTTTATTGTGCATTTTGGTCCCAGTTGGAACCCTCAAGTATGGCTAAAAAAGAATTTGATACTATTGGGGGAAACAGAAAAACAGAAGAGGGATAATTGAATGGAACATTCTGAAAAAAAGTATTGCTGGCTGGCTGGCTGGCACAATGAATAGGAGCATTGCCTGCTTCTGGGAGGAAAGTGATGACAAACCGAGGCAGCATCTTAAAAAGCAGAGACATCACCTTGCCAACAAAGGTCCATATAGTTAAAGCTATGGTTTTCCCAGTAGTGATGTATGGAAGTCAGAGCTCGGCTATAAAGAAGGCTGATCGCCGAAGAATTGATGCTTTTGAATTATGGTGCTGGAGGAGACTCTTGAGAGTCCCATGGACTGCAAGAAGATCAAACCGATCCATTCTGAAGGAAATCAGCCCTGAGTGCTCACTGGAAGGACAGATCCTGAAGCTGAGGCTCCAATACTTTGGCCACCTCATGAGAAGAGAAGACTCCCTGGAAAAGACCCTGATGTTGGGAAAGATGGAGGGCACAAGGAGAAGGGGACGACAGAGGACGAGATGGTTGGACAGTGTTCTCGAAGCTACCAACATGAGTTTGACCAAACTGCAGGAGGCAGTGGAAGACAGGAGTGCCTGGCATGCTCTGGTCCATGGGGTCATGAAGAGTCGGACATGACTAAACGACTAAACAACAAAACAACAACAACATCACTTAAGAAATATCATTTTGAGAGCTCAATACATCAAAATTAGAGGAAACTAAATATGAAGCAAATAGATACCAACGGCATTTGGGGGAAATTGAATGAAAATAATGAAAATGCAATCCATAATTTTTCATTAGAAATGAAAGAATAAGACTAAGCACAATCAGATGGACCCAGGACTACCATCAAATAAGTGGCCCAGAAAGGGAATACTGGTTAATCCACTGTTTTGACACCACAGGTTGCAGTTGTGGGCTGGCAATGTAATTGGACCCAGGGTGCTATGGGGAAAGAGTGGTATCAGTACACAAACCTTTACCATGTTTTGATATCCAGACATTGAGCTGGGAAGGCATAGCAGCACAATGGAGAAGCTCACATTATAATGACTTTCCAGTTGCCCATAAAACTGAGCACCAATGAAAACTGATGCATCGAACACATGCAACACAAAGCACAGATGGATGGACATGCCCCACTTTCCGCGCGGTGAATATTGCACTGTAGCTGTGTCTGCTATGAACATCCTTTTCTTTTCCACACAGCTGTTTCTACTTATAGTCTTAATCACGGCCGGTAGAATTCTGACAGGCTGTGATCACCCTGTCACAAATGACAGAAGACAACCCCTTTAGATTCCTGAATGTCACAGCTCTGCACATCATTTCCATCCAAATGTCATGAGCTCTCACAAGTCCCCGCCTCAATCACTGAGCTCAAATAGCTTCAGAATATCTATCAAACCAAGACAGTCAAGGTTATGAGGCCATCTTACTGTGCATAGGTCCTCAGGATTAATTATCGTCAAGCTCCACAGGAGTTTTGTAGGCTTCCTAAGTGCTGGGTTGCAGCCCTCAATTTTCATTAACAATTATACAAGTTAAACAAAATACCAAAGCGGCTAATTCAAGCAATCCTGCACAATGCACCGCATAGGAAGGAGGGTTAGCAGCAAGTGACTCAGACACAAAAAGTCTTCTTATTTGGCAATCACTCGTACCTGAGTAAAATTGTCTTCCATAAACACGGTTTTAACAGTGAGTCCGTAAGTAACTGTGGAGGCCTATTCTGGACCCACACGTGGGGACATAGGTTTCTGGGCAGGAGTTGATCATGGTGAGGGTTTGCCAAACATGCCTTCCTCTTATTGTGTTTCTCCCTTTCATCCTGAGTTTAAGCATCTTTCAAAGCCCATGACATCTTTGGTAAAGGCTGTTCTCCAACTGGAGCGCTCGCGGGCCAGTGTTTCTAAGTTGTTGGTGTTTATACTACATTTTTAAAAGATTTTCCTTGAGAGAGTCTTTAAACCTCTTTTGTTGACCAGCAGCATTACGCTTTCCATTTTTAAGATTGGAATAGAGTAGTTGCTTTGGAAGACGATAATCAGGCATTTGAACAACATGACAAGTCTAAAGAAGTTGATGTTGAAGAATCATTGGTGATCTTTGCTTCTTCCTGTACACTGGCATTAGTTAGCCTGTCTTCCCAAGTGATGTGCAAAAAAATTCAGAGACACTGTTGATGGAATCTTTTGAGGAGCTGGAGATGGCATTTATAAGTGGCCCATATTTCACAAGCATCCAGTAAGGTTGGTAGTACAATGACACATGAAGTAGTATACCGAGGAGTGGGAGTGTGGCAAGAGAATGTATCAGCAGCCCCAAAAGAGTGTGTGTGCATGCGCACGAGTGCACGTGAATGGACACACATATGTTTGATATAGGCACTTCCCACACAATGGCAGATGGAGCATGGGGCATACTTATCCTCAACCATGTTGATGATGGTTTTACAATGCAGATTTAAATCACGTCTGCACTGTGCGTACATCACTATCTTCAGTTGACTTAATTGCACATCATGTTCTCCTTTCAAAAGAACAGATTTCTTTCTACAGCAGCATAATGTAGATGTGAATCATTGCTGCACTATTCATTTAACTGCACGAACTTGCAAATAGTTTCTCTGCTTTCTTTTGGAAAAAAAGCTCCTTTTTATTTGGTATATTGTATTTTTGCCAATACAGTGAAAACAGTCTCAGACTTTCTGCCTGTTTGGGACATTGCTAATACGATAACATGCTATTTTCACAATTGGAGTGGAAAACCATAAAATGGTCTTAGTGTCCTTAAATATTACTTCAAATACACTTTATTCATCATTATAACCCTGCATTTGATATGTTAGTCTTTCATTACAAATATGTAAAGTAAATGGGTCAAAAAAAATATAATTCGGGGGGAGAACATAGGCTTTTCACACTATTCACAGTCATGAGTAATATCAAAAACAATTCTTCATCCTATAAAAGAAGAAGAAGAAGAACAAGAAGAAGAAGAGTTTGGATTTGATATCCCGCCTTTCACTCCCTTTAAGGAGTCTCAAAGCGGCTAACATTCTCCTTTCCCTTCCTCCCCCACAACAAACACTCTGTGGGGTGAGTGGGGCTGAGAGACTTCAAAGAAGTGTGACTGGCCCAAGGTCACCCAGCAGCTGCATGTGGAGGAGCGGAGACGCGAACCCGGTTCCCCAGATTAGGAGTCTACTGCTCTTAACCACTACACCACACTGGCTCTCTATTGTGTAATTATGTAAAAGTATTGTGTAATTATAAATCTCATTCAGAAGGATCAAGAATAGATTTATTTAATTTATTGAATTTATTTAATAAAAATTGACCACTAAAACTATGACATCTGGGCAACACCTAGGCTGGGATCCTTTCCCTTCTGCTATAATACACTCCTGTGAGTGAGATATCAGCTATTATAGATTTGAACAGCAGTTTGGCTGATTTTGACATTGATTGAAATTTATCAACCTCTCTTCCATACACTGTTCGAGCCTGGATGGATGTTAATACATTTCCCAAACCTTAGCTCTTCTGATGCTACCTGAAAGGCAGTCTTTGTCTTGAATTATGGGCAAATTAGGTGCAATGCCATTCATGCTACTCCTAAGGGTTTTTGGGTGGTGGTAGGCTTTGGATTGGGGAAAGAGATTTAACCCTTGATCCCCACAATGGTTGCCTGAAAAAGAAAACTCAATTGGTATGAATGGAAGCTTTTCTTTCATTGCAAATAGGAAGTAGGTCCCTTAATCCTAATTGGAACCATAGGAGGAAGCAAAGATTTAATGCCCCCACCTCCTCCTATAATGCTGATCTGAATAGCTCCTCCTGTGCTTGCTAGTTTGTTTGTTTGTTTGTTTGTTTGTTTGTTTGTTTGTTTTTTAAGAAACAGCAGCCATTCATGCAATTATCAGTTTGGTTTGATCCGATCTCTTAGGGAAGTTGTAATGATCAACTGGGTAATAAGGCTTCTGAGCATTAAAACACACATCTCTGACTGCTAAGAAGAAATATGCCAGTTCAGGAGAAGAAGAAGACACAGGAAAAATTACTTATTAAAAAGTAATTAATAAAAAATACTTCTCCCCCCAAAATGCTGCACAAAATTATATGCATGTCAGTGTCCCAGACCAATATAAGGAACAACTGGCATTAAAGATGTAAAATGCTGGGTTAAAAAACATCCATTGATTTATTGGTGTGATTAAACGACTAATTCATTCATCAAAGTTTAAAAAATGTGGCTTTATAATTGGTTTTTAATTGGAGCCCTCAGCAAGGGTATTAAGTGCTGATGGCATTGTTATAAAGAATTTATTCATATGCTGAGTCTATCAGTGCATTTTGGATGCTTTTATAATATGAGATCTGTCAGTGTCATTTCTCCATTGTTCCAACACACAGGCTATTAAGAATCCAAGCCCATTATTACCATTGTCAGGTGATGTGTACAAAATTGCTTCCTTGTCATATTTGGCTGTTGTGTCATTGCACAACAGGGAAGGAATGGCATTATCCCACAGGGAAAGGTATTCTCAGTGGTGGCACCCACATGGCCTTGCCTACAAAATGTTATTCTGCTCTTGAGAGTCCCATGGACTGCAAGAAGATCAAACCTATCCATTCTGAAGGAAATCAGCCCTGAGTGCTCACTGGAAGGACAGATCCTGAAGCTGAGGCTCCAATACTTTGGCCACCTCGTGAGAAGAGAAGACTCCATGGAAAAGACCCTGATGCTGGGAAAGATTGAGGGCACAAGGAGAAGGGGACGACAGAGGACGAGATGGTTGGACAGTGTTGTTGAAGCTACCAGCATGAGTTTGACCAAACTGCGGGAGGCAGTGGAAGACAGGAGTGCTTGGCCTGCTCTCGTCCATGGGGTCACGAAGAGTCGGACACAACTAAACGACTAAACAACAACAAAGCAAAAATGAGTCCTTCTGTCACAATCCTATTGTCCACAGCTTTGTGGACATGTGTGTGCATGCATATGCCCCCTCCAACATTCATTCTGTTTTCTCTTTAGGGTTTTCTGACTGCAGTCCATTCCCCTGTTTCCTCCACTCAGCTGCAAGGGATGGAAAAAAGCAGTAATAGGCAGGTTGAGGGCTACAGGGATTGGAACCCTGGCAGAGGTAGAAATCTTTAACTCTTTGTCCCCACTCATATCCTGATTGAGATGTGTTTGTGTGCTATTTGCATGGAAAAGAAAGCTTGCCTTGGCACGGCTCAGGACTGCAACGCAGGTCAAAGAGTCCTAGGGCTCTGAGAGTGAGTTCCTAATCCTTAAAAAAGTGTAGCCACAGAAAGTACTTTTCTAGACTATTAACTCCTCCATCTACTCTTTTTTTAACACTTGGAGAAGATATCTCTGTTGTTGTTGTTTTTCAAAATATGTTTACAGTGGACGCTCGGGTTGTGAACATGATCCTTGAGGGAGGCACGTTCGCAACCCACAACGTTCGCAACCTGCAGCACCACATCTGTGCATGCGCGGGTCGCGATTCGGCGCTTCTGCACATGTGCAAAGCGCGATTTAGTGTTTCTGCGCATGCATGAGCACTGAAACCAGGAAGTAACCCGTTCCAGTACTTCTGGGTTTCGGCGTGTCCGTAACCCAAAAACGTGCAACCTGAAGCGTCTGTAACCCGAGGTATGACAGTATTATTTTACATTGAGTTACATTAAGATCATATAACATACAATTTACATCAAAATCTATTTATTGATCTTGGCAACTTCCCATCCTTACATCTGTGATGGTCTAATTCACTCTCCTCCCTGCTGCCTGCCCAACCTCTTAACATTATTTATTTACCTAAATCCTATATTACAGTCTTTTCTGGGGTTTTTTTTGCCATTCCTCATAAGTTAAAACCTGTTTGAAATTTTATTTGGCTGTATTGTGTTCTTATATAAACTGCAAAGGGTTTCCACTCTTCCACAAATATTTCATCTTTGTGATTCCTTATTTTATCTGTGATTTCTGCCATTTCTGAGTACTCCAGTAGCTTAAGTACTCCTTCCTCCTTTGCTGGGATTTCTGATGTTTTCCATTTTTGCACAGAGAGTATCCTGGCTGCAGTGGTGGCATATGAAACCAATTCTACCAACTTTTTTTTGGGGGGGGGGGTGTCTCTTTTTTTAAAGCTCTGCCAGCTTAGGTTTTTACTAGCTTCTTTGCACTGTTTACCATATTAATGATACGTTATTGTCTGTGCTGGTGTTTTTAATGAGCTAAACTAATGACACTCATTTTCATTGGTAGAATGTATTATCTAATTAGGTTGTAATCCTAAACACACTTTAGTACATCCCATTGAACTAAGTGGGATTTAATGCTGGACTAAGGATGGGACATGTCATGGCTTACTCTAACCAGATTGTAGACATATGTCACACTTAGCACAGAAAATCACAACAAATGAAAGTGCTGTTTGCAAACATTGGCATGCGGTTTAATTGAGGGGTGGACAGAAGATATAGATTGCTGTAATTTTGTAACTGGTTTTGTAATGGTTTTCTTCTTGGGAAATTATTATTATTATTATTAAATTTATATGCTGCCTTTATCCAATGATCAGATAGTGGGTTCACAGTAAAAGTAAAATTTCTCTCTTTCTCTCTTGGTGTGTGTGATTTACAATTTCCCCTGCTTCTCTGTTTAATTTATTACTCCTCAGAAAGCCTATTTGGTAATTGAGACCATTTGTATTCTTGAAACAATCCTTGATAATATGAAAGGCTCTCTACTTAATCTAATTGAGTTCTCTACTCCATCTTTCTGTTCATCTAATGTCAGGCAACAAAATGTTGGCGAAGGACCTGATCCAAAGGTTAGTGTAGTAAATTGGAGACTGGCTCCAATAGGCTGGGTAGCGTTGCCACTTAAATTTCATTTTATTTGGTATATTACATTCCCTTAAGGAAATTAAGCCTGTGATCCACAAACCATTCACTTCAATTATGTTTGCTTTTAGCACAGCATTTTGGGAATCTGTCCATATATCAGCAGAATTAGGCCATCAGTTAAAAGCAAAACTATATCCTGATTAAACTTTGTTGTTATTATTAATCACTCCATGTATAGCTACATAATCAATTAAAATGAATTAACCTCAGTCAAGTTACCTATTCGAGGATATGGAAGGGAACATTCTTGGAAGAGTATTTGTGAAGAAGAATGACTTTCTTAAATTTGTAATTGAAAATGTGATCCTCCCTTAGATCTCTGATATCCCCCCAGATACAAGCATGACTCTAAGCAAACTCCCATTGGGTTTTGTAGTGATCCCAGCCTTCACGAGTGCTCTTTGGAAAGTAAACATGAAAACACCATTTTGGAATAGTGCTGGTCTTGGGAACCCAGCAAATTGCCAACCACTTGCCGATCAGAAGGTCGGCGGTTCGAATCCCCACAATGGGATAAGCTCCCGTTGCTCAGTCCCTGCCCCTGCCAAGCTAGCAGTTCAAAAGCACATCAAAGTGCAAGTAGATAAATAGGTACTGCTCCGGCGGGAAGGTAAAAGGCATTTCCGTGCGCTGCTCTGGTTCGCCAGAAGCGGCTTAGTCATGCTGGCCACATGACCCGGAAGCTGTACGCCAGCTCCCTCGGCCAATAAAGCGAGATGAGCGCCGCAATCCCAGAGTCGGCCACGACTGGACCTTAATGGTCAGGGGTCCCTTTACCTTTACCTTATGCCTTCTGACGCTGGCCCTAAGACGCACACAAAAATAGGTGTCGTGTAGGACCTTTGATGAAATCAGGAGAATTGGCGAATGACCTCAGTAGGTTTATACATTGAGCCTGAATATCCAATTCACACCACAAGATCCAGAAAGCAATTGCGATATGAGGTTATGAAGTATAGATGAAAGCCACTAGTTATCTGTGAGGAACAGTCAGATGTCATTAATTTAGTGCCACTAGGTGTCACCATATAAATAGTCCTGAAAGATTCATCAGGCAGTATTTTTTTTTGGGGGGGGAGGGGAGGGAGAGAGAAACAAATGGAATGTTATTTCAATTTACACAGGGAGAGCATGCATCTACCATACATAGCAGAGGAACTGGACTGCTTTTCTGTGATGTTAAAATTAATCAGGCTCATCACCTAACACTGAAATGATAAATATATTCTTCTCACAAGCAAAATGAAACTGAGATTTATAACTCTCCTGAGCATACTTTTAAAGCAATAAATTAAACTTCTCTGTGCCTGCTTCTTTGTAATAAGTAAATATAGTCATATGAGATATTTCCCCATATTAAATATAGTCATATGAAATATTTCCCCATATATATATATATATATATATATATATATATATATATATAATGTTAGTGTCAGAACAAAGGATGACTTCCATATAAGGCAATGCAGGAAAACTTTGTTGTGATTGCCTGACTCTGTGTAACCTATACCTCAGCTTATTGATTAGGTATTTAGAAACAATTCAAGTGGAATATTTGCTGTCATGGAAACTCTGACTTAGTTCTATGTTCATTACAGCAATCTTGGTAGGAATATCTGCGAATAACTCAACAGTTGCACTGGCAATGCACAACCTATAACAGGCATAGGCAAATTCAGCCCTCCAGATGTTTTGGGACAACAGCTCCCATGACCCGTAGCTTACAGGATCAGTGGTCAGGGATGATGGGAATTATAGTCCCAAAACAGCTGATCAGCCAAGTTTGCCTATGCCTGACCTATAAATAACTCAGTATTTGAGTCCAAAAATCCGCATTAGGGCAATAACTTCCTTAGAGTCAACCAAAATATCACCATATAGTATGCAAGCTTTCGAGTGCTAAAGAACTCTTTGTTGGGCCAGAGGTGTGGCAGGGTGGGAAGAAAAATAGTTGGCTGATAGTAAAACATGGCTCTGCATTATGTACGAGGTCACATATGCACTATACATTTAAAGCAGTACTATAACACTTTAAACGGTCATGGCTTCTTCTAAAGAATCATGGGAACTGTAGTTTGTTGGGGCTGCTGAAAATGGTTAGTAGATCCCTATTTCCCTCACAGAGCCACACCTCCCAAGGTTCCTGGGAAGAAGGGTTGATTGTTGTCTCTCTCCTCCCTCTGGGCACTCCCTAAATTTGTTCTAGGAATTCCCCAATCCTCTTGAGCAGCTTTGGGGAGGTTGGTGAAAGGGGGGAGAGAGAGTCCAATGTTTGAATGCGCTCTGAGTCTTATATAATTTAGCTCATTATTACGAGGAAGCCTCATTAGATTCTGGAGATACTTCCTAAACAAGGGGGTAAACCGACAAAGAATGACCGCTCCCGCATAAAACGGGGGGCGCCCTTTGTGTGGACGTGCTCAGCCCCTGGATCTGGAGCGGCTCCATCAGCACAGGCTTAGCTTCACCTTCCCCCAGGTGGGATACCTGGAGGTCTCCGCCTACCTCAGTCAGTTGTCCAATCCCGCCTGGGGGAAGCATTGCCAAGGAGACAAGGCCAGGTAGGGGAGAGACTACTTGCCCACACAATAGAGGGAAGATCTTACCTGGGAATCCTCACTTGGCTCCAGAGCTTCTCTCACCCTACCCACCCTCAGTTAAGTCTTATTTTGCAGGTTAACTTTTCTTCACAGGTAGGTTTTGCCTTTCCCGTAGCAAAATGTCACAACTTTGGCGGTATCAGGCCTTGGGCGGAATCCTTTAGTCTACCTTCCTCTTTGCAGCAGCGATACCAGGGTTCCCCGTTAAAGGGGTTTCTGAAGGGAGGCTTTGATCGTACGCCGAGAGGTCGTCATTGCTCTCCCCTGTGGCGGCGGTGTAACGGGGGTGGCTATCTCTGCTTGAACATATGTTCTCCAGAGCTGGCCCATCCCCCCCCCCACACACTGGATAACCCTGATGTTCCCTAGGTTCCCGGCTGGGGACTGGGGAGGGATAACGCCCAATGCCTGAGCCAAGGTCTACCCACATCTGAAATATAATAAAATTGTGGCCAATTTAATCCCATAGCACATTGTCTTGAGTCGTTATTCCACATGATGGGGGGGGCGCCCAGGATCTCGGGGACTCCGCCTGTCCACGCAAAGGAAGATATTAAATTCTGTATTTACTGACCACTTCTTAAATGCATTAAGTTGTGAACTTCCTAGTGATCTGCGGACGAAAGTTGGTATATAAATTTAACAAACAAACAAACAAACAAACAAACACTTGCCGCTTGTGATAACCTCAGCCAAATTTGTCAGAAGAGTCCAGGGTAACTCTAAGATGCTCTACAAAACAGAGAATCATTGCAACGACAGCATCCTCCTCTGTGGCATTTATTGCTTTATGAAGGTGGGGAATTTCGGTAAAATACTGCTTTAATGTTTCCTTTTATTTGCTTGACATTGTATTCCTGAATAAGTCTTTTCTGAACAGTTGGCTCCAGAGAGCTGCTCACATCTATTGTCAGTCATGCAATTTTGCCTGATTGATGGAATACGTTATGGTTTCTATAATAAGGGCAATTGGTGGTGAGTGGGTTGGAAACTCACTTTCATGTGGTGAGAAAAATAAGTGCAGATCCATAGAAAGTAACTTCTGGAACATCTATAACACTGTCTGTACCCTAAGATCTCTTCCCCTGCCTACCAAAGCACAAATTTGGTTTCTCATTTTTCAATTCTGAAGTTTGGCTATGCATATTTCCACATAATGACTGTGTTTTTTAATCCTCAATAAAAAACTTTCTCTTAATATTCAAATTTGTAATGTGCTTTTGCCTAATACGCATATGTCACAATGCACATTTTCTCTAATAAAATGCATGTTTGTATGTTATATTCACTAATGCATGCATTTTTATGCACACATAACCCTAGGGTGTGCATTTTTGAACACATTACTTGACTGGAAAAGTGCATTGCAAAATTCAAGGATGTGTGAATGTCAAAGGATGATAACTAGTGATAATCTAGTGATAACGTGTCAGCCAGCTACTCTGGCTGTACCTCCTCCTCCTCTCCAATTATTTCCCAACTTTTCCCCTCATCTTCCTCTGAGCTGTGATCTCCCTCAAACCCCTGTTGTAATTCTGAACTGTCTTCTTCTTCTCTGGAAGAGTCAGGCTGGGGAGACGATCTGCACCATTCCTCCTTTGCCCAGTCCCTGACACACATATTTTATTTATTTATTTTGAAAAGTGCAAGTTAGATTGGTTTTCCTTTAAATGAGAAGTGAATCAAATTTCTCCCCACTCCCTAGTCCTCATATGTGTAGATGCCAGCTTTTTCCATTGTGCCACCTCAGTTGTGGAAATCTCTCAATTGCAAGATAAATTCTGTTCAGGTTTATTATTGTTGTTGTTATTGGCATCATCATCAAAGTTAAGGTTGGTTGATTTGGTAGATATTTTATTTACACAAGCATAAGAAGAGCTCTGCTGGGTCATCTTCTCACAGTAGTTAACTAGATGATTATGGGATGCCTGCAAGCAGGAGGTGAGTGCAATAGTTTACACCAGTGAGGTGTAGTGGTTAAGAGAGGTAGACTCATAATCTGGTGAACCGGGTTCGCTTCCCTGCTCCTCTACATGCAGTTGCTGGGTGACCTTGGGCTAGTTAGCCACTTTGAGATTTCTTCGGGTAGTGATAAAGTGGGATATCAAATCCAAACTCTTCTTCTTTTCTGCTGGTGGTGTTGGATAACCATTAATTTGTCTAATCCTCTTCAAAGTCATTCAAGTTGGTGACCATCACTATTACCATGCTGTTTTTATTTTGTTTTTCATTCTTAATTCATTATCGTTGCTTAAATGTTCTTAGCTGCATTGAACGCTACTTTGGGTAAGTCGAAAGGAGGGGTACAAATTATTCGAATAAATGAATACACATGCAGACTTAAACAAAGGGCTGGATAATTTAGCTGCTAGCAGATGTAAACTGAAGAGTATAATCTGCCCATCCAACTGGGGTGTCAAAGAATCACTCTAGAAGAGTTCTGAGAGTAACAAGCATGTGGAACTCACCAGAGTAAGCTATGTTCCATAAAGATGAAAACAAAACAAAACTGATAATATTAAGAATATCAGGGTATTGATATAGCTCTGTGCCTTATAAGAAGCACTCCCCAACAGTGAAGGGTGGGCTGTTATTGTACAGGACTAATACATATCATTTGAAAATAATAAGCTGCCAATGGCTTCTCCAGCTGCAGTGTTCATGGACTAGAGATTTTCCAAAGAAAACCACATGAAAGGACAATGTAAAGAATCCTAGAGTACAAATTTCAATGAAACTATGGTATAGCAAATATTTTCTAACTACGAAAATGAGAGAGTCAATATTTGTATTCTTAACCTCTCAATGGCTTCTCTACCTACAGTAATCAAATACTAGACAGCGTCAAAAGAGAACCACATGAACAGATCATACAAATGAGAATGTCTGTAAAGGCCATTAGTTTAAGGCTTTTCACATCAATATCAGCCTAATGTTCAGTATCATTTCCCAGAATGTAATCGCTGTTGATTGGACATACCAGTAAATATCTACTTGAAACCATAGATTCCCCACAGAGAATCTGGATGGCATCTAAAGGTCTCTAATAGCTATGTAATGTAGAATAATGAAATGCCTAATTGATTTACCACCATGGAGAATTGCACAACCAGTGGATGCCATGTGCACTATCATTTACTGTTGTTGGTTTGTTTTTTTTTTAAATAACTCTACAGCTGTGTAGGCATTGGTACATATTTTATTGAATGCAAATATCTTGGGCTTTCAAATCATACATGGATATTTATTTTCTCTACCATGAAAAGCTAACTATCATGTGCTTCACTTAAAAAAAAGAAGAATCTCAAATGGTCTGGCATTTTATTTCAGGTTGCCCTTAAAAACTGGAATGCCATAAGATGTACCATGGACTCACCCAATGAGTTGAAAATGACTGGAGATTGATGTATAAGGCTCCTCTATGTCAAGCATAAGTAGGCTTATGCATGTTTGCACTTTCCTGTTTTGCACCAGAGACTTTGGGACAAATTCAAGTAGGTTGATATACTTAAATTAATGTAGCTGAGTTCTTCATGTCCATTGCTTTGCAATGGGTCTACTCTGAGTAGGACCAACATTGGACACAACTCTTTGTCTAAACTCAAGCTATGATGTCAGTTCTAGGGTATACACACAAATGGTATGAACATCAAAGGAAGACTGGTGTCAAATTGCCGAATTACAATACATCAAAAGGTTAAATGCAATTGCTTATGGATGAAACCTAGGCAAACCAGGAATGTTTAGCGAACATGGCAAAATTCACCTGGATGAGCAGTTTAGGATTCAGCAGATCTCTGTCTTAGCTGGCTGATTTGTGACTCAGCTTGCCTTGTCCCAGACACTGGCTTGGCTGAAAATAAACCTGCATAACTTGTTCATTCTAGCTCAGGTTCCTCTGGCTCCTTCCAGTCAACAAGGGTAATAGCGGGAAGTAAAATAACTTGGTTTAACTGTATACAACTGGAGCAATGGACAAAGAAATGGTTAAGTGAAAACAAGAAATGTTGAGAACATACACATTTTTCTTTTAAAAGATTATTAAAAAGTGGAGAGATAAAGAAGAAAATATAGTTATAAATGGTGAAACCAGTGAAATTTATAAAATATTAGTAGAATTGGAGGATCAACAAGATCAACTAAAAGAGGTATGGGGAAAAGGAGATAACAGGGCAGATAGATAGTCAAAGCTGGGGGGAAATATGGGAGAAACACACTTTGAAAATGTTGTCTATAAGGATAAAAGAAAATTAATGTAAGTTAGTATGGAGGTGGTATCTAACACCAGCAAGATGAAATAAACAAGAAATATTTGGTGTTATGATGGAGGGGATGCTAGGAAACTGGTGGGGTGTTGTGTGTAAATGCGTACAATTTTTTTTTGCAACAGGAGATAACAGAAATCACAGGTTTAAAGCTTAGTGAAAGTCCAGAGGTAGTATTGTTATCAATTTACGACAGGGTTGAATGTGTGCAGACTATGACGGACTAGTGGTTCAGTGTTCGGCCGTCATTCCAGTAATCAGCTTAGGCATTGAGCTTTGTAGTAAATAATATACAAGGGAAGACAGTACACAAATGATTTAAAACAGGGGTATATCTGTCCCCATCTGCATGTTTCCGTCGGGAGGAGCATAGAAAAAGGATGCTATATTAAAAGTGAACTCTTTATTTTCTGCATTTGCAATAGTTTAAGATAAAACCTATTTGGGAAAGAAACGACTATTGCAATTTTTATGGATGTTTATTGTTTGTTTACAGATAGTTGCCTTGGTGATATTATCTTGTGTTGATTGCAGTAGTCATTGTATCACCACCCTGTTCATTGTTTTATTGTCAAAATGAAGGTGAGCACAACAACACACACACCTCGGCCCCAACTTGTGTGAATTTCACCAAAACGATCTCTCCTTTGAGTACTGCTGAATGCAGTTTCTTTTCTCCTTAATTGATACAGAATGGCTGAAAAAATGCAGCAGAAATATTTGGCTGAGAACTAGCAACATTTGCTGGAAGATCACCTGGGTCTGGGTGGGGTATTTTTTTTGCTGCCTCATAGCAGGCCTTGATCTACCATCCTATCCATTTCAATAAACTCTGTTCAAAGATAGCTTCTCTCCACATGTTATACCATGCTGCCTCTCACACAAACAGATGTGAGGGATTTACAAAACCACCCTGCTCTTTCAAGGTAAAAATGGAGAGCTTATTTCACATCCATCTTGAGGATGACAGGTCCGGGAGAGTTATGAAAGCTAGAGAATAGCCCTGGTATGAAAATAAACTGACTTAGGTAAAAATTCCACAGGCACAGCAGGGAACAAAATGAGATGTAAAACTATCTCAGACTTAAGAAAAGAATATGGCATGTAAGCTTCAGAAGTGCTGAACATATCATTCCACTGAACCAGGCAAAGTTTGGCACCTCTTAAGACAAAGGAAATAAGAAGAGTCTTAGAAACATTAGATCCACTCAGATGAAAGGCAGTCATTTTATTCTTCTTCAAAGAACATTTACACACATTCTGTGCTAGAATCATTCAGTTGTAGTAAAGGTCAGCTGTACATCCAGGGTTGCCCCTTTTAAGTGTCCAATTTTCATGGGCAAAAACAGCTTTTTTCTCCAGCTGGAGCTCACCAGAACTCACCTCTCAGGTGGGTGCCATTGCCACTCTGAGAGAACAAGGAAGAAGTTCATGGTGAGCTCCAACACCTCTTTTTCTAGAAAAAATAGCACTGGGTAAAACTATTTCAGGTGGCCTGTTATGTTGCGTGTCAAGGTCCCCAAGCCACCCCAATAACTCACACCACACACATCAATTTTTGTTTAAGGTTTTTGGCATGAATTTGGCCACAACTTTATTTAAATACACACACGTGAGTGGTTGCTTAGGCATTGGTTACAACTATCTGTCCTTGCCCCAGGGACAGAACTGACTTCCGGATTCCAGCGGAAGCCAGTCAGGGAAAACAATATTGGGGAGAAAAGAAGCTGGGCATCAGTCCCTCATTTCTCACCCTCATGCCCCCAGGGGCTTGCACGGCCCAAGTCCGATGCCAGAGACTAGGATGAAAGGATGGCAAGCCCCTGGATTCCTTTAACAGAATTCCCTATGCAGCACCACCATTGGAGGGGTAGGCACTTACCCCTCCACCAACCAATTTTAACCAATGCCTAACCGCCAACCTTACAAGTTGTGATGATTTGCTACGCGGTAGGCAAAAAAACCAATTGGCAACAGCCAATCAGCCAAATGGACAAAATTCCTACCAGGCCCCTGCCTCAAAAGCAGACGACCCCATGACAGGCATAGCAAGGTCAGAGAGCAATGACCCCCCCCCCTTTTCAGGGAGGGTGGGCGGGTGATCCGGTGCACGCAGCCCAAGAGAAAGCCCCAAGCTGCATGCCCTGTATTTAAGCCCTCTGACCCCTCCCACCAATTTGCAACATAACAAACTCCCCAGCAACACACTTTTGCCCAATCACAGCTTGTGGCCTTTAACCAAACAACAGTGGGGTGGCTGCAGGCCCCCACTGCAACACGTGCTCTCTGTTATGGAGAACACGCTTTGCCTAACACACTGACCATAGAGACCGACCATATTTATAGGCTGAAATATGTGCCTATCCCAGTGCGAGCAACTTCCATCACTGTGTTGAGAGGTCAAATACACTGGCTAAAAGACATCAGCTTCTCCTATGGAATTCTCTGTTTTTCTTTAATTAGAGGTAGCTTTGAGATTTTGTAATGTGAAATCCAAAGCAGTAATCTGGAGAAGCACTTGCAGAGTCTCAAGGGAAGCTAGAACAGTTTCTTAAAAGACACAGACGTAACTCCAATGCTAGCCCATCCATGCAAAACTGCTGTTTACTACTAATTCGGGGTGTGTACCAGCTTCTGCCAAATTCCCAACCAATTTGTGTTGACTTGTTCCTTTGCTGTTTCCAGTTGAAACAACTCCAAATTAGTAGAGAGCAGATTGGTTTGTCCCAAGGCAATTTGTCATGAGTTGTGCTGATCAGCAGCTCAAAGCAGTCTCTCACAAGGCCAGGCAGTCTCCAAATTGCTGCATTCTAAAATTAAAACACCATATAAGACAAGTCTGGCCCTTCCATGAGGCAGAGTGAGGCAAGTGCCTCAGGCAGGAGGTGAGGAGGGACGGCGGCAAGGTGCACGTGTCTTGCCCTACACTCCCTTAAGCTAGCCTGCTGCCTCAGTTATGGTGGAGGATGCCCCCTTGCCATTAGATTCAACAGCCAGTCGACACCTGAACGTGGAATGGAGACGTAGAACCATCTTGTCCTTCACCTCAGGCAGCCCACTCAACTCTCACTCAACAGGGAGTCAGTGTGGCGTAGTGGTTAAGAGCGGTGGACTCGTAATCTGGGGAACCGGGTTCACGTCTTCGCTCCTCCACATGCAGCTGCTGGGTGACCTTGGGCTAGTCACACTTCTCTGAAGTCTCTCAGCCTCACTCACCTCACAGAGTGTTTGTTGTGGGGGAGAAAGGGAAAGGAGAATGTTAGCTGCTTTGAGACTCCTGCGGGTAGTGATAAAGCGGGATATCAAATCCAAAGTCGTCTTCTTCTCTTCTTCTCTCTCCAGTCACAATGCTTGATGGATAGACGGCAAAGTCTTAAAATACAGACCTCTTTTGTAAGTTCTGCCACTTAGAAAGTGTCTGTGGATTTGGGCGGCAATTGTTCAGCTTGTGTTTGTCTCCAATCCTTTTCCAAGCAATCTCAGGCTTATATTTATTTTTTATTTTTAAATAATATGTTTCTGATCCATGTCTTAATATCCCCCCCCCCCTCAGCTGCCCAACTACCCCACTAATAAAGATTTGTGGTCATGACGGCATATGTTGCTATTGTGTGGTCTCGTACTAAGCAAGGTGCAGAAAATAAAACAAAGGACTGTTGAACCTTATTCCATACATGTTGCTCTACTGAAAGCTTGTCAGCCTTGTGTGTTTTGATGTGGACAATCATTTTGCTTACTGTATGGTGAAGCTTTGTCTCTATCATGTCTTAGTGGTACTTTATCTTTTGAGCAAGGTTTGTACCAGGGATGAAGCCCTGGATGGTATTCAACCATGTACAGACCCACTTCAATAAGTTGTTGAAGTGTTGTTTCTCCATACCTGTCGAAATTTGTATCAAAGTGTATTGAAACGCTGGAACTTCTCACAAAACCAGGGTCCGTGGACATCCTGTTTGGGAGATGACACCAAAATATCCACCACCACTCCCCAAAAAACCCCACAGTATTTTTCCCTGTCATGTTTGTATTTCAAGCAGAAATATTTATTTATTTACTGTTTAGTAAGTTATTTTATTGTAAATAGTTGTACACCACCTCGTTATTATGCTTTGCTATAAGCTGTTTCATGCACTACATGGTGATGCAACAGCATCTCACAGTCTGAAGAAGGTGAACCTTCTGATAGTGTCTACCATGCACAAGTATTAAAGGTACAGGATTCTCCAAACTGCAAGATTGACTATCCCTGTTACAAGCACAAATGCCCAAAGACTTTTAGCAATTCAAAACAAAATGAAAACAGCATTTTCTTCCAAGTTGAAAAAGAAACAAAACAGCTCTAGTTTGTGTAGCTGCATTATTCACAGATTATAACTACAGGGAAAATAATTCACAGAGCAAACACCCCCAACACAGCTGTTGAATATAATATATTCATCTCCAGTATTCTTGTGGAAGAGGGGCCTAGCAGGTGGCTACGAAGAAGTCTGAACCATAATGGAAAACCACAAATTTTTCAAATTATATAATTGGCCTTCCTATACATTCTGAGATTATTTTATTATGGAGAACACACAAAAAAAATGCTATTAATGACTGTGTGAAATCGATTTTCTTCATTCTGTTCCCAAAATTATTTTATAATTACCATGGAATTCAGATGTAGAAATAAAATAGGCGTGGGGAGGGGAATTGCCTACCATCCCTGCCTTGCCATTGTTAGTAGCACGGAACATAAAAAAACTGAGAAGAATTGGGGAGTGGAGACAAGAAGATCAGGTCAACCTTGGTGTGGATCAGGCCTGCACAGCTTGCAAATGTGCTAGCTTTTTTATTGCTGCATCACTAGGAGGATGAACCTTGATCTCCCAAGCACATCTGAAAGCTGTACAGGCCTGATCCACACCCAGGTTGACCTTTTCTTCTTGTCTCATGCTGCTGGAGAAGATAGGGCTTCATTCTGATCCAGCAGGGTTCTTCATATGTTCTTATGTTAAACCCTCCATGGTGACTGCCATCTCTACATCACTGCTACTGTTTAAAAATATCTCTTTGCTACCCCCAAAGGGTGTGTGTGTTCCCACTAGCTTTTTCATCTCCTGAACCAAAAAAAATGGCATTTTTCCAGCACTTCGAGAGCACTGGGCACAGAATATTTCCAAGAGGCACAAATACAGGAACTACCTGTCCCATAGGTGCCATCTCTGGGGGCCCCTGGGTGCTTAGCACCCACGAAATTTCCACTGTGGGTGTCTGGCTAAGCGACCCAATGCATCGCCTGTGTAATGTCACCCTGCCCCTTTCCAGGCTCAGCTGCAGGACAGGGGAAAGGGTCATCACATCTCCTTGAAAGCAACAGCTGCTGACCAGCTGTGTACCTCTCAAAGAGGGTGGCACTGTGGTCTAAACCACTGAGCCTCTTGGGCTTGCTGATTGGAAGGTTGGTGGTTTGAATCCTTGTGATGAAGTGAGCTCCCGTTGCTCTGTCCCAGCTCTAGCCAACCTAGCACTTCAAAAGCACACCAGCGCAAGTAGATAAATAGGTACCACTGTGGCGGGAAGGTAAATGGCGTTTCCGTGCGCTCCAGTTTCCATCATGGTGTTCAGTTGTACCAGAAGCATCTTAGTCATGCTGGCCACATGACCCTGAAAGCTGTCTGTGGACAATGCCGTCTCCCTTGGCCTGAAAGCGAGATGAGCATCGCAACCCCAAAGTCACCTTAGACTGGACTTAACCATCCAGGGGTCCTTTACCTTTTTTAAAATCCTTTTTACCTGTCAAAGGAAAAAAAGAAAGTTGGCAGTGTTAAACCAACAACAACAACAACAACAACAAAAAACTATTGCCTTAAGAAGCGCAGCCCATCTGCCCCCACAGTGCTTTTCTAGCACAGAAATGGATGCTGGGAGCTGTAGTTCAGGCTGGCCAAACACACTAGAAGTCCATGTAGCCTTTAACCCACAGGCCCAGCTGACTCTAGAGGCAAAGGAGAAGCACATGGCTTCGGCAGAGAGCTAGCGCTCAAGCCCTGGAGGTTGGGGTCCTCTTTGGGCTTGGTTGTTTGGCTAAGCAGCTGTACTACAAGCCCCAGGGTGCCTTGCTGCGTGATTGCTGGGTAGAGCATGCAGCCCCCAAGGCCACCCCCTGCCTCTCTATCCCCAGGAGAGCAAAGAAGCAGAGAGCGACAGGGGTGAGAGCAAGCAGTGTTTGCACATGTGATGTGATGTCATGACATGATGGCACATGGCTTGAGTGATGTCATGGCGTCACAATGTGGTCACACACCACTGGGCACTCAGAATATGGGGCCCAAGACAGCTCCCCTCATCTGCCCTATCCTACTGTTAACATTTCTTTAGTGGCTTTTTCTGCTTGTTGCATTATTAACAGAATTTAAATGTAACCACTCACTCCAAACATACAGTAAGACTATTAACATCATGACCTTTGTAACAGAAGTCTAGACAGCAATACTGGGTACCCAAAAAATAAAAATGAAAAAATAGTCATTTACCAACCAGCCTAAAGTTATCATGGGAAACCAAACAAAACCCATGAAACGGCAGAGCAAAATGCCAATGTCCCATTAGAGCAGTCAGATCAATATAAGAAATGAAAAGACACACCGGCTCCATTCCTCTGAAAAAGACTTAAAGCTGACTGGCAGAGGATTGATCAGTTTTAGAATGGAGACTTTCCACTCCTCTTCAATCCCATTAAAAAAAAAAAAAAATGAATGAAGGGAGAAAAGAAGAGGAACACATTGAAGCAATATGCAATTTTTGGTTTCAAGATTGCTACATCTCATATCTCAGCCTTTACGCAGATATGGATCTAGCATGTGACTATTGGGCAGAACGGGTAAGTACGGAGGGTGTGCTAGGATGGCAAGGTGGGCTGGAATGATCCTGATCTCACATCTTGTGTATAGAAGCATAGAATTGTAGGTGGAAGAGACCATGAGGGTCATCTAGTCCAAGTCCCTGCAATGCAGGAATCTCCTGTCCAACATGGGGCTTGAACCCATGACCCATGAGGTTGATTGACATGCTCTACCAACCATGCTACTCTGGTGTATAATATGACCACTTGCATAGCACAGCTGGTATTTCCAGTTGTTTCCAGTTACTCATTGTATCCTGCCCTTCTTCGTATTGAATCCAGGGCAGCTAACAACACTTTAAAAATACAGCCCAGAATCAATGACATCACTCTGTGGGAGTGAGAAGTTTATTGTCTGCTGCCACTACTTAAGGAATGTCTACCCACTATCCTATAGCCTCGGCTGCACAAAGGTAACTAGACTGTTGCTGTAAAAAACTGCTACTGAGGATAAGAATAGGATAGAAGGATAGGAGAAGTGATTTTAGCTAAACCACAATGGATAGATGCCAAGGTATTTATTTATTTATTAGCCGTTAAACCCGGCTTTATAGCATTTCGCACTAAGTCAATGAAACCAATCAGGCAAGGGATAACAAGAGATGTCAGCCTGGATAGCTCAGTTGGTTAGAGTGTGGTGCTGATAACGCCAAGGTTGCAGGTTCGAATCTCTGCATATTCCTGCATTGCAAGGGGTTGCAATGGATTAGCATTGGACTAGATGATCCTCAGGGACGTGGGTGGTGCTGTAGTCTAAACCACAGAGCCTAGAGCTTGCCGATCAGAAGGTTGGCAGTTCGAATCCCCATGATGGGGTGAGCTCCCGTTGCTCTGTCCCAGCTCCTGCCAACCTAGCAGTTCAAGAGCACATCGAAGTACCGGCAGGAAGGTAAACGGTGTTTCCATGTGCTGCTCTGGTTTGCCAGAAGTGGCTTAGTCATGCTGGCCACATGACCTGGAAGCTGTCTGTGGACAAACGCTGGCTCCCTTGGCCAGTAAAGCGAGATGAGCACCGCAACCCCAGAGTCGTCCACGACTGGACCTAATGTTCAGGGGTCCCTTTACCTTTTTAGATGATCCTCAGGCCTACTGCCAACTCTAAAATTTGATGATCTATGCTCATAACACTGTCCTCTGATTTATGGTAGCTAACTAAGGGGTGTGCATTAGATTTGGAGAAATCCCGAATCCTATGCTGAAATTGTGCCTTGGGGGGATTAAGGGCTTGTCAGCAGCAAGGTGAGTCACAGTGAGGATTCCTGAGGTTCTTTGTAGTGCCTTCGCAACCCTGATGAAAATAATAATAATAATAATAATGAGGATGAGGATAATGATATCTGCAGAGATGAGCATAAGGTTTTATTTCAAAGGTGATACTGATTATTCTTTTAGTCTCTAATCGAATATATCACCTCAATGGTAAGGATAAACTGTCTTGTGATCCTTGGATGAAGAGTGGTATAGAAATAAAATAAATAGATGGCTAATAACTATATGTAATAACTTCTTAAAACATGTTTAAAGGTTTAGTAAACTAATATTGCATGTGTCATCTTTTAGCTGTTCCCTTTTGAAGCCGTTATTCGACAAAAACCTCTTTACACTGATGAAAGAGTTGAGGTATCTCAAAAAAAATTAAACAATCAAATCAAATCAGCAAACATTTCCAAGCAATTTATTTTAGGGGAGAAAGACACCAAAGTTCCTCACATTCTCAATCTGTTACGATTTCAGTGCCAATTCATATAACAAAACTGATGTGTCAATAAGAATGGGTCCAAGGAGGTTTTAGCAGGCAGCAAAGAGGTCATGTGATTTCTTTACCAGATGCCCAGTTTTCAATTCAACCTGCGTTTCCTATTCAAATCCTGTTGGCACTTCTCTGTCAGTTTGAAAGCCATCGATCTTGCAGTTCCTCAGCTAATGATAAAATGGGGAAATTAGCTTTGCATTTTACAGCATTGGGGGGGGGGGAGAATACTTTCAGGAATAGATGGGTAAAGGAACTTGTAAACTACGAAGTTTTCTCGAATGGAGCGAATCCTCATGAGACTTGCTTGTCGGTGAAATCAGGCAACTCCTCGAGCCCTGGCGATGACATTTAAAGAATTGTTTTCAATTCATAAAGGAAGACCACACAGATTGTATGGCATGCTGGATGCAGCTTCAAACTGATGCATCTTCAAAGTGAATATCTGATCAAAGCAAGGAGTGGTATGCACAGGAGAGGACAAATGAGTACAGCTGCAAAGTATATGACAGAGTGCACAATACAATGGCTGAATGGCCATGTTTCTGGGATCAGCAAAACTAGGCATTTTTCTATAAAAGTGTATTATTGGGCAGAGTCTAAATAAAACACCTTAAACTTAAGCTCCAGTTCAAAAGCAGCGAATTTAGCGTGTGCGTAATTCTCACAATAAAAAAGGGACATTTATGTGCCAAACTCATGCTGGGACCTTTCTATTATGATTTTAATTTACACTATAGATGCCATTGCTTGAAAACACATTCCCCCCTTCAAAGAATTGTAGTTTGTTAAGGGTTGCTGGGAACTGTATTTCTTTGAGGGGGTAAACGAAAGTGCCCGGAATTCTTTGAGATGAAAAATGTGCTTCAAATGTGCTTTAAAAGGCATAGTGTTGAGGCAGACTGTGCCATCAGGCGATGTGCTGCTTTACAGTGTTACATAAGCAAGATAGGTCGCTGTCCTTTCTCTTATTATTGTTAAATAAAATTGAATACAGTCTCTGCAAAAATAATAATAAACACATGCCTGTGGAAAGCCTACATTGCATATTAATATTTTACAATTATGTAACATACGCTATAAATTCAATGCGATGCCCCCCCGAGACTATATTATATTTTACAGAAGAAGAAGAAGAAGAAGAAGAAGAAGAAGAAGAAGAAGAAGAAGAAGAAGAAGAAAGGTCTCTGTCCCAAGGATCTTGCAATCTAAATGCTGATAGTGCGAAAGACGAAAGAAATGTGAGAGTAAATGAAGAGAAAAAGTAGCAAGCAAACAGCAGCAAAGGAAGAAAACAAGGTGTAAGGGTAGCAAGACATTTCTTTGCTTATTCCCATCCATGTGCAAATATGTGGAGGGAGCAACAGGAATATGTTTGCTGGACCCAGCACAAACATTGTCCTTCAGTGGAGTGACAATAGGCTTCTGAATACCAGTTGCTGGAAGTCGCAGGAAGGGAGCTTGCAGGACCTGTTTGTGTGCTTCCCGATACATTTGCCCAATGTGAGAACAGGATGCTGGACCAAATGGACCACTGGCCTGATGCAGCAGGCTCTTCTTATGTTCTTATGTGTTGGCGAAGGAGCACCTGTGCAAGGCTGGGATCAAAGGGGGCACAATTGCTGTGTCCCCACAAAGCCCTCCCCGAGTGCCCTTCAAGGCTCGGATCCAGGGAGGGAGGGTGCAGCAACCACATGCTGCACTGCCTGTCTTCTCGTGGCACTTGGCGGATTCAAAGCAGGTGCCCCTACGCCAGCGCCTGCAGCATACCCTGGTCCAGTGCTCCTCTCCAAGAGCATTGGTTCCATCAAAGCCTGGAGAGGAGTGCTGGCCCGGGCTGGGGACATCTACTTTGTGCCACCTCAACAATCTGCACCTGGGGCTATGGCCCCTCTGCTACACCCCTGGTTTGCAAATCTAAAGCAATGCAATCAATTCAGGACAAGGTAAATAATCACATTTACAGCACAGAGATACTAAAACCAAGCGTCAGCAGCCTATCTTAAGTAGCAAGATTCCTATCTAACCAGCCTGGTCTTCGCCTGCTTCTTAAAAACATAGCCAAAACATAGCCAAGATCAAGTCGGGTGGCCCCTTTGGAGAGCGAATGCCACAATGGATGGACAACCACCCCTTTTCTCGTAACTTTCCACCACTTAAGAAGTCACGTTCATTTCAAATAGAAGTTGCCTTCTTCCTTCTAGGAAGACTTAGATCACTTGAGTCTTTCTATATTGAGGTTTATATGATGAGATATACAGCATCTTTGCTGCTTCTTACAGAAGTACAGTACTTGCATCATGCATACATGTCTAAACACATGTGTTATACTACTCCTAAGAAGCAGCTCTTAACTCCACATCAGTCAAGCTATTACAAGTTTGTATTAGTCTTTCCTAACCTTTGGAGTACCCAAGATTGACTCATGGGCTGTGTCCATGCAATGCATGCCCCTGACTACGGAGGTTGGGTTCCTTTTGCTTCACAGTCCCTGCTAAGTGACAGCTATTAACATCTCCCCCATTAGCAGCAACAACAATGGGAAACTTTTTCCCTCCTCCAATTAATACAATTATCCCAAACTGCAAAAGTGCAGATTGTTTCTCACAGCTGTTTGTTCAAAGTAGGGTTGCTTAATTTTTTTTGACATCTAAAGAAGTTGCAGGACCAGGAATCAAAGGGAGCAAGCTCAGAGAAAAGTATTACTTTTACATACATCATTTGGGGCTCCAATGACATATAATCACATTTCGGAAGGAGGCAAAACGGTGTGTGCGTGAGTTGAAATCAATGACTTCTTCTTCATACGGAGTGAATTCCTAAGTGTCTCCTTCCCTGTGCTTTGTTTAAAAAGATGTTAATTAGTAAAACTTTTGAGCTAGGCTCTCCCAGCACAAATGTGCTTAGATCTTTGTCCTATTTAGTATGTCTTAAGCTAGATGGTATTTTATTATGTTCGTCCCTGCTACATTGACTGAATGCTATTAGGCAGTATAATGCTATGCTCTCTTTCAACAACCTGTTCATTCTTTTATTAGGCCTCTTTAGTACTCTTCACAAGGGCTGGGTGCTCCTCAAAGGAGTTTGCTGCTTGTGACTGATTCATCTCAGGCCTTGAGGTAGAAATCTCCTTGAAAATGAGAACATTGCTTATTACTACCAATTTAGCTGAATTGCAGTTAATTTATAAAACAGGCCTGCACAACTTTTGACCCATGGAACTGAAGGCAGCCCACACACTATGTGTGGATGCCCACTAGGGGTTCAATAAACCTTCAATTTTTCCTGCCTTCCTGGAAGTGATAAAGGAGGTTGTCAAGTACCTGACAGCCTATACAATACAAGGCTGGTGAGTTGTGTTCAGCGTGTGTGTCAAGTTGTGCAGGGTTTGTTATAAAGTAATCATCAAATATGAAGCCTATGCCTGGAAGAGAAGCATTCCCCTGCAGTAAAGATATTCCTCCTAATTGCCCTCAAAGAACTAGAGCAAGTAAAGAAAAAATGCAGACCAAGTTGTATTGCCAGGAAACTTGGAAAAAATAGGACCTGCCTTATTTGTTTCTTTATTTTGCTTTGGTGGCAGTTGTCAGAAAAGAAAGGGCAAGCCTGCCCCTCACCTTCATCTTGCATGAATATAAAACTTTTATGTATTATGCTGGGCTTAGCCTTTTGATCCATCAGAAACTGCTGCTCTCTACCCCGGACACACACAAGCCCACTGCTTTCTGCTCATAGAACCCCAACACCCCCAAAGTGACTAAGATTTACCCCTAGATTCATTCCCAGATCTACTATGGTGTCTATCCATTGGTAAAAAGGTTTTTAAAAAAAGAAAGGTAAAGGACCCTTGGACAGTTAAATCCAGTCAAAGGTGACTATGGGGTTGCAGTCCTCATCTGGCTTTCAGGCCAAGGGAGCCAGTGTTTGTCCACAAACAGCTTTCCAGGTCATGACTAAACTGCGTCTCATGCAACGGAGCACCCTGATGGAAGCCAGAGTGCACAGAAACGCCGTTTACCTTCCCACCACAATGGTACCTATTTATCTACTTGTGCTGGTGTGCTTTCAAACTGCTAGGTTGGCAGGAACTGGGACAGAGCAATGGGAGCTCACTCCATCACGGGGATTCGAACTGCTGCCCTTCCATCAGCAAGTGCAAGAGGCTCAGTGGTTTAGACCACAGCACCACCCACGTCCCTTGATAACTTGTGTCTCTTGGGAAGTTACAGGGAACCAGGCAGAGGGCCTTCTCAGGTAGTGGTGCCCGCTCTGTGGAACACCCTCCCACCAGATGCCAAAGGGAAAAAAAAACAACTACCAGACTTTTAGGAGACTGAAGGCAGCCATGTTTAGGGAAGCTTTAAAAATCTGAAGGACTATTGTATTTTAATATTTTGTTGGAAGCCACCCAGAGTGGCTGGAGAAACCCAGCCAGATGGGTGGGGTATAAATAAATTCTTCTTCTTATTATTATTATTATTAGGCATAAAGCAAGAGGCCAACAGTAGGTGGAGACAGAGCCAATGGTCTGCAGATCCAATTAATTCTAGTCCCCCACCCAAAAAAATCTTTCTCCCATCTGAGTTCTACAAGGACAACAGTGAGGCTAAGGAGGAAAAAGCCAAAAGGCAGTGCCCCATTTGCCTTACTGGGCTAGTCTCCACTGGTTGTATCACTAAACTTTGCCCAGGTTTCAGAATGTAATTTGTTAATAGGTAATTAGCCTGTCATTTTAATGTGAAAGAACTGCTCATGGTGGATTGCAGCATTTAAAATAATAATTTCATTTAAAGCAACGACAATCAAGGAGACAGGAACAGACGTTAAAAGCAAGGATAATGCAATTATCATCCACATACAACAAAACCTTGATGAACTCAAACAGTCCATAGTAATCACTGGAAAATGGAAAGGAGGGAGACCAAGTGTACTTCAGCATCTGTTGTTGATACTACAGCACAGCACACTTTGACCAGTGGGATCAGCTGAGTATGCACAGCTCCAGCACAACATGAGAGTCTTTCTGCTTTTCCATTGTTAGCATTTTCCAGAGTTCCCGGTTAAGGAAACTCCTTGCCACTAAGTTCAGCTCAAAGTATAAAGTATTTACTGTTTCATGGTACAAGACAAGCATAAACACACTATCTACATAAACTTTAAAAGATGTTGGTACATCATGAACTATTATACTATGAAGCAATTATCTGTTCTTAGAAGCAACCCTTGTAAAGATCCAAGTTTACAGAGAGATCCATCAGTACTTTGCCATTCCTGCTTACCATTCTACACTACCACCATATAGCATGTTACCCTCAGCTATACTCCTGATACTTCACACTGAGCAAATGCCTCACATTCAGGCAAATACCTCACGCTCATGCCAGATGCTGCAGAATCTAACATTGGCTTTATATCCACTACTGCACATACACAGATTCCTTAGAGAAAGGAAGTGTGGATGAGTCATGCTTTAAGCTCTTGAGCTTTGGACTGTTTCTAAACATAGTGTAATAGGGACGTGGGTGGCGCTGTGGTCTAAACCACTGAGCCTAGGGCTTGCTGATCGGATGGTCGGCAGTTTGAATCCCCGCGACGGGGTGAGCTTCCGTTGCTGGGTCCCTGCTCCTGCCAACCTAGCAGTTTGAAAGCACACCAGTGCAAGGAGATAAGTAGGTACCACTGTGGTGGAAAGGTAAACGGCATTTCCGTGCACTCTGGCACTCGGCACGGTCCTCCATGTGCCAGTAGCAGTATAGTCATGCTAGCCACATCACCTGGAAAACTGTCTGTGGACAAATGCCGGCTCCCTTGGCCTGAAAGCGAGATGAGCACTGATATTTCTCCTACATAAAACCTAATAGCCCTCCACTATGCATGAGAGGATGCTCCAGTAGAGGTACACATCAGCATATGTGGTGGGAGTGTCCAACAGTAGAACAATTTTGGAAGGATGTCCTCTATGAGATATCCTTGATTGCTCAGGCAATCCTAATCGCCTACATTTTAGCCTTACTTAATTTTTATCCTCAAAACATGGAAGAACTAAAGTGTAAGGAACTCATAACTTCTTTGCTAACACCTGCCAGGACAGTCAGCTACAACCGGGAAATTCTTACAATTCCTGGCAGGCAGCTTTCTTAGGAAGAATTATCACAAAAAATAAAAGTAGCAAGGAGACAAAAAAAGGACAATGTTTATGCTCTCCTCTCCCTTCACTTGTTCTAGGGTTTCTCTTGACCCTCCAGAGTGGATCTGAGGAGGCGTGGAGGGTGGGGGGAGGGAAGCATGAGATTCCATTAGTGGAATGGGTTTGTGGAATGCATCACATAACCAAAATAATGTTGCAATATGACAACAACATGAATCAATAATATGGATATATGTTGTCCTGAACCTTATCGTCCCAAAACATAATAAAAGTTGTGAATTGTTAATTTAATCTATTTGTTTGCCCATTTTTTCCTCGAAGATCTCCATCTACTATACTCCATCTACTTTCACACACATATTTAGAACTGATGGGACCAAGCTTTTATTCCATGCTTTAGCAACAGCTATATTTGCTGCTATCAGCAAATTTGAAACTATTTCCAGGTCTAACTCTGGGATAATTGTACACGATTCAGGAAATCAGAACTTTGAGAATACCAGTTCAAATTCCACAGGTGCTTAACTGCAGGGTGTCTTCAGCTTCAGTACCTATGGGTATCATACATCTGAATTTGTTCTTAGAGTTTTAATATTTTATACGCATAATTGCATCTCAGGGGGTTCTATTTAACAAAGTTGTCCCATTTGCATAAGGTCTTCCATTTGCCCAACAGAACTTCTGGTTCTGTTCTGGTGTGCCCCAATGTCCCAATCTGCTCTGGTTGGTTTGGGGGAAATGCAGAACAGATGATGGGGGCACACGAGGGAAGGAGAAGGAGAGAAAGTTCAATTACACAAGCATTATTCCTTGTGCAAATGCCCAACTTTGTTGGTCACAATCCAAAGTGCCCATTGTGTGCAATTGTACCCTACACAGAGGCACACTGAGCCCTAGGATGCAGAATTCTTCCTAAACATATCTATGTTAAAAATAATAAGAAAAGGTTTCACTAATTTACTCAGCTGTATTTTTATAGTAAAGGGCTGAAAACAATTTTGTTAGTCTGTATCCTGGCAATCAATTTAATCATAACCTCATTCTGACAAGCCTCTGTATGTTGTGTTTGTCTGCGTGTACACTCTTGAGTTATTTTCTTTTCAATATCTCCCAGGGAAACAGTTCATCAGAGTATTAGTTTTGTGAAAAGATTGAAAAGAACCATTATGACAGTCTGTAACCTTTCCAGCCTCTAAGAGTTCCTATGTATTGATCTGTTTTATTTAATTTCTACAGCACATCTGTCTATACCCAATCCATAGCCTGTTAGTGTGATATTGGAAAAAAATAGCTAGTTCACCACACACCTATTAAGACAGTATTGGGAACTTGCAGCAATTTCCCTCAGCCTTGCCAGATGAACTCAATACATCTGATTCAATTTTTTTTAATTTTATTTTCCCCCCCTCAAAAAAAAAAAAATCAATTAGGGTGGATTTGTTTTCCAGACATATTGCAGTGATCTCCTATTACTGGCAGCTGTAAAGGCTGAAATGAAATTAAGGGGAAACTGTTTTAGCTGCATTCTGAATAACTCTCTAAAATTGACTCAGAAGACTGTCCCAGTGTCATTAGACATACAGTTATTTTTAAAAGCCTATTCTTTGGTCAGCTCAGTCAATAAATACTACATGAGGGGAGTACATGAGGTGAATTCTTATTATCTATCCTGCGTATAGTGGCAGAAATTATTTAAAAAGAAGAACTAGGAATTACTGTGATTTTATTAATATGAATATATAATTCACCAAGGGACGTAAAGAAACCATCTACAGTCATGGTAGTTCTGAAACATCTCCTGCGTATTGATAAGACTATAGGGGAAAAACTTGCCTATCTGTATATTGAAGTGATTGTGTCAGCCAAATCCATTGAAAAATGAGACCAAAGAAGGTAGAATTAATTTCTCTACATTTGCTATTTGTTCCATGGGAAGAAAAAGTAATCAGTAGACATCTAAAATATTATCATTGCAAGAATTAATAATTTGCTCTGAAACCCAGAAAAGGGGCCTGTTGGGCTCCCAAAGATCAATAAGTACATAGACATGAAAAAAATGTTGTTGATGATTCCATGAGCTATGCTTATGTCTTTAGGGGTTTGCCACTAGAAAGCTCACAATACTAATGTTCAGAAAGATTTTTAAAAATGCATTGCTCTTTTAATAACATTTTTCTCTCCTCCTTTTTCATGTCCTACATTTCAATCCAGCATTGTTAAAACACTTCATTCTTTCCTTATGTCCTTTGAATATTTAAGCTCAAGAATGTTGATTGACTTCCCCTCCCTTCCAACATGAAACCAATCTACGTAATTCAATGGAAAGGCATTAATAGCATAAATTAGAGTTAGGCGTGTTCTCCTTCAGGGAGAGCACGTGTTGCGGTGGGGTCTATTGAGCCACCCCCTTTATTGCTGGGTAAGTTCTCCAAGATGGCCAGGGGGCAGTGATTGGATTGCTGAGTTGCTGGGGGAAAAGTTATGTTGCAATTTTGGTGGGAGGGGTAAAAGGTTTAAATACTCTGCACGCAGCCTTGTACTTTCTCTTTTGCTGCGTGCAACGGATCACCCGCCCACCCGCCCTAGAGTTAGGGGTTGTTGCGTTGACCTTGCTATGCCTGTCATGGGGTCGTCTGCCTTTGAGCAGGGGCCTGGTAGGAATTTTTCCACCTGGCAAATTGGCTGGCTGGGTGGTTTTTGCCTACTGCGTAGCAAATCGTCACAACTTGTAAGGTTGTGGTTAGGCATTGGTTATAAATCTGGTGGAGGAGGGGTTAGGATAGGCTGGGCCTGCCCCTCCATGGTTGCTGCGGAAAGGGAATTCCGTTAAAGGAATCCTGGGGCTTGCCATCTTTTCGTCCAATCCCTGGAATGGAACTAGGGCCGGCAAGCCTTCGGGGAGCAGGCGGGTGAGAATTGAGGGTCTGTGACTCAGCTTCAATTCTTCCCCGACTTGTTTTCCCACACTGGCTTTCAGTGGTGCCCGGAAGTCAGTTCTGTCCCCAGGCGGGGGGACAGATAGTCTTAACCAATGCCTAAACAACCACTCACGGTTTGTATTTTAATAAAGTTGTGGCCAAAATCATGCCAAAAATCTTAAACAAAAATTACATGTCGGTTGTGAGTTATTTTGGGGGGTGGCTTGGGGACCTCGACACGCAACTGTTGATTTACATACTTATGCCAATAACACACAGGTAAATTAGCTTTAGATCTGGCATACTGTACATACTGTGAATATTATCTGTATTTACATATATACATATGTACTTATATATGCATATACTGTACATATATACATAAACATATCATTTTATTTGTACACCATCTTTCCGTAGTTAAAACCATGCTCAAGGTGGCTGACAACATGACAAAAATACATAATTACAAATCTAATAAAATTAGTCATAAACAATAAATAAAACACAACTAAATTGCCACGTAAATCGTAATAGGATATAAAAAAGATTTTGAAAAATTGGTAACAGTAACAAACCTCACCCCACCCAAACAACCCTGACTAAACAATACCCCCACCTGTGATGAAATAAATATAGATATTGTCATTATTGATTTTCATATGCATATTTAAAAGCTGCACCTGTAAGATTTTCAGATGGTGTTCCTTTGGCTAGTTGAATCATGCACTAATAACACAGACAATATTTTCTCCCTACTTTCCCAAGTGGCATAGATTAGAACAACAGCAGAAAACACAACATTTTAAGTGACCAAAACACTGACAGAAGAAAGCTTATATAGAAGAAAAGTGGACGGGATCTGTAATTGCAAAACTTTTCTTTATAAGCAGTCCTTTTCCCTTTAATTTCATGGATGGCTGGAATTTTCCATCTGAAAATATATCCAGCCCTCCATGAAATTTACTTGTCTATAAAATGTCTACTCCTGTTAACTTGAACAAATAGGTCCTCAGAAGGCTTGGTTACATATAATTAAACAAAAGTAATGTAGGTGCAATGAGTGTCGCGAGGTTTGACCTCCAAGGATATGACTGCACTAAATGTGCTTCACCTTAGCTTAAACAGTAACTGTGTCACTTATCCTTCTTCTTGATTAATTGCTTAATGATCAATGTAAAGAAATTATCCGCAAAAATAAGCTGTGTTTCACTAAGAGGATAACCTCAAACACCTCAGGGTAAGAAATTTGGGGTGCAAGAAGCTGGTGTTGGCATCCACCGGTCTTGGGAGACAATGGAGAAGTGTATCTTTTGGGGAGAAGTCAAACCGTTGGAGAGTTATAATGCCCCTGCTATGGCTGTAGAGACCGATATAGGAGAGACATGTTTTGTTGCAGCTGGGGTAGATGTAGTCTTTGGTTGTGCTGCAGATGCACCATGGTGTTTTGTCTCTCTGAGCTCCTCGTCTGGAAACGAGCCATTGTAAATTAAGCCAGCATAAAGTTACACCAGATCCAAAACCCTTTTAGCATTGGGGCACTCTTCTACTGCCTCCCGCAGTTTGGTCAAATTTATGTTGGTAGCTTCGAGAACACTGTCCAACCATCTCGTCCTCTGTCATCCCCTTCTCCTTGTGCCCTCAATCTTTCCCAACATCAGGGTCTTTTCCAGGGAGTCTTCTCTTCTTGTGAGGTGGCCAAAGTATTGGAGCCTCAGCTTCAGGAATTGTCTTTCCATTGAACACTCAGGGCTGATTTACTTCAGAATGGGTAGGTTTGATCTTCTTGCAGTCCATGGGACTCTCAAGAGTCTCCTCCAGCACCATAATTCAAAAGCATCAAAACTCCATGGACAGCCATTTTGGGGGGGTTGTGATGAAGTCATGATGTGTGCCCTAGTCATAGATGACAGCTGTGGCGTTTGCACACACTCATTTTTTTGTGGTGCATGGCAAATGGAAAACAAGCCCAGACTCCTATTCATACTCCAGTAATAAAAAAAGTAGAAAAGTAGCAGATAAAAACCAAACCAAAACAATGTTTTGAGGCTGCTGATATGCCCCCAAAGATTTGTATTGTGGAAATACAGAAGGATAGGCAAATATTCTGACCAGAAATTGACATTCTGTTATGGAATGCTTTAGCAGGCATAATGAAGAACATCTGCTGGTGAGATGAGCAAATCATAAGGCAGCCTCTGTCAACAGTGTAATTAAAGGTCGATTTATTAGTAAAGAAGTAAACATGCTATATAAAGGAGTGAAAGATGAACCTGCTCTTCAGTAATTTTGGAAGATTCATACCGGAAGATCCAATAAAGTTGACAGAAATAGTAAGGAGTAAGGGGGATGGTTATGGGCTTGGTTATAATCTAGGCCTGAATGGAAGGTAAAATATGGGACTATAAAATACCAAATAGCATAAAGACTTTTTATTACCTCAGAAAGAATTCTGACAAGCAACCATATCAAATGAATTCACTACAATCTGGTTTTTCCACTTGTTGAGGCAACCCAAATATGGTGTCCCTGTTTCCCCCCTTGCCATTGGATCATTCCCCCCTTCCCGAGATAAATAATAGAGCTGTGTGATAAATCAAGATGTTTGGATTTGAAGAACTGGATTTCGGATTTAATTGCTCCAATCCAGCAAATGAAAGAGGCTTCCACATTGTTACACTCATATCCATACACACAAGAGTGCTGTACCAGTACAGGCCGAGCATAGCTGTGGATATGAATTTCCATTCTGGTTAGTGGTCCTTCATGGCTTGGACGCAGGTCTTGTATCCACCAGGAGTCATGTGTTCTGTATTGTGGGCCCAATTTTATGGAACTCCCACTTAACGTCAGACAGGTGCCCTGTATTCTGAATTTCTGGTGCCTATTGAGGACTGTTTTATTCCACCATTTCAACTGAAACCCAAGTTTTAATTGATTGCTCTTATTTTTAATGTACTTTTGTAAACCACTTAGAGACTTTTGTGGTTAAGCAGCATATACATTGTTTAAAGAGAATAAAACAAACGCTGGTTGTCATAACCTCCTTTAACCAATAAAACAACGGTTATGGTTCCATGCTTATTTCCCATCTTCATATTTATGCATCAATTTGTGCTTGTTTTAAGGCAAGCTTATGGATGTGTTATTGCTATACTAGTGTTATATGAGGCATTTTCATGCTGTGGTTTTATGTCAAGATTGTAGTGGTTTGATGTGGTTGACACCACTGACCAAATAGTTTTTTAAGCCCTTTCAATAAAAGTTGTGGCCTCTTTAAAGTCCATTTTATGTCTTCTGCTCTTCCTTCCCCTTTCCCCCTCACTTCACCCTCTGGACAGAAAAGCCCACATTCAGATGTGACCTTCATGATACACACTTACCTATTAATAAAAAAGAAGCTGGTCTTTGAAAGGTTACAATTGAAATTTGTGGTAGAATTTCCACTTCTTTTATTAAACTCTATTCTACTCCGCAGAGTGAGGGGGTTATTTAAACATAAGAGGTGTCAAATTAATATTTGAAAAAAAGCACTCAGGTAAGCTAAAAGAACTATTTGGAGATTACATTTGAAATCTAAGCACTATAGGCATTTTCCGCCGTTGTTCTTCCTAACAAAGGGAAATATTCACATTCTGACAATAAACTGACCACCCATTGTGATTAAAGTTTGCCCCTAGCTGACTTGATTGATCTTTGAAAACTCCCCGATGTACAGCTGTGATGTGGGGAGAAATACCTGACAGGAAAATGGGGAAAGTGATAATATTTTTATGGCCAGAAATACAGTGTTGTAACCCCAGAAGAGGATGGAGAAAGAATTGCTTTGATATTAGGCAAGAACTGTGCAGAACACTACAATCTTGCTTAATTTATAAAAAAATCAAGGTTGCATGCCTATACCCATTTGCCAGAGAGGAAGCTTCATTGATCTCATTGGGGCTTATATATGAGTAGGCATGTATATGATTGTATTGTTAAAGCGTGTTCTCCTTCATGGAGAGCACGTGTTGCGGTGGGGGCCGCCAGGACACTCCAAAGTTGGGGACGGGCTAATTGACCGTTGGCCACTGATGCGATTGGGGCTTCCCTTGTTGTTGGGAAGAAGTTAATGTTGCCATTTGTTGACTGACAGCCAGAAATGCTAAAACTCCTTGCACGAGGCTAGGGCTTCCTCTTTTCGCCCATGCATCGGATTGCCCGTCCCCCCCCTCCCTAGAATTAGGATTGTTTGCTTTGACCTTGCTATGCCTGTCATGGGGTCGTCTGCTCTTGGGGCAGGGGCCCGGTAGGAATTTTGTCCATCTGGCTGATTGGCTGGGGCCATTTGGTTTTTGCCTGCTGCGTAGCAAATCATCACAACTTGTAAGGTTGCAGTTAGGCATTGGTTTATGGTTTGGTTGGTTGACGGGCATGGATTGGCTTTGCCTGCCCCTCTAATGCTGCTGCTGCAAGGGATTCCATTAAAGGAACCAGGGGCTAACTATTGCTTGTCCACTCTGTCAAGGGGGCTCGGGCCATAGCAATGAGCTCCTGGTTGCATTTGGGGAGGGCTGAGGGCAGGTTCCCTGCTCCGTCGCTACCCCCAAGTGTATTCCCCTTTTCTGACTTTCGCATCGTGCGGAATGTCAGTCTTTCCCCCATGGTGGGGGCAGATAGTCGCAACAAATGCCTAAGCAACCACTCACATGTTTGTATTTTAATAAAGTTGTGGCCAAAATTATGCCAAAACCTTAAAGTAAAATTCTGTGTGATGTGTAAGTTATTGGGGTGGTCCTGGGGACATCGACATGCAAGTACCTGACCTCTGCCAAGGAAGCAGAACATGGGCCAGGAATAGCCAGACTGGTTCCCTTCAGATGTTGCTGGACTCCCATCATCCCTGACCAGTAAACAAATTGGTTATCTCTGACTTAGGGTATAAATGGTCCTTCCTTGAGTCTTGGTGTTATGTTGAATCCACCATAGAACTAGGGGACAAAACACCCACATCTATTCCAGTCTGCTCTTATCTAGGTTCTTTTTCTCTGCCCCCCAACTCCACCTGCTCTAATAAAGGGGGCTCCAGTGTGTGGTACATCAGGCCAAGGAGTGGGGAAGATGAAAAGATGAATGTGAGAAACAGTGAGCACATAACCACAGTTGCCTTGCATTCCTTTTCAGCAGCAGAGTTAAAGGAAAAGAGGGGACATTTAGAGATCACCTTGTTCCCTGCAGCTCCGCCTGGTCCCTGTGTTCATCTGCAAGGCCTTAGTCTTGCTGATGACTCCAGTTCTTCAGTATGTGGCTACCAGTGACACAACCTTCAACGTGGTTTCACCACTGTTGTGGAATGCCATTCCCAATGGCAATTAGGCAGGCACTGTCTAGTCTATGCTTTAGGTCTTCTCCAACTAAAGTGTTGTTTTTACCTTGCAGCCAATATGATCTATAGTAGATGATTTCTTTTTTATTATTATGCTTTGTCATTATGCTTTATAGTTTTTATCTTCTGCATTTTATGTTCTCTTATCCACCACTTAGATATTTTACAATTTAAGCAATTTATGCTTTCTATGAATGAATGAATGAATGAATGAATACAAGCCCTAGAGCTAATATATCTGTACCTGTTGTGGAAGTTTGCAACACATGCTCAGGCTGTAAACAAAGACATCTTCAATACTCTCTCTTACCTTCAAAGGAGAACTCTATAAGCATTACAGCTGAATGCCTTGACAAACTTTATTCCAAATGAACAGAAAATACAATGTTTGTCAAGGAATGCATCAGAATGCATTCACATATTGAAACATTAAATGCAGATTTTATTTGCACGTTACTGACCATTATGTTATGTACTTTTTTATCAAGTGGCATGCATGTGTGTGTGTATTCCAAATGATCATATAGGGAACTTTCAGAAGTTTTACCAAACCAAAATTCCCAAGATTCATTGGCACAAACTATGAGAATTACACTGATGAGAAATTGATACGAGTTTGCAGATGTACTATTTGCTATTGTTTTGAAGTGCAGACAGCCATGCTTAATAAAAGCTAATAATTTTGCCCAAGGACTAATAATGATGCTTAATACCATGGTTCAACGCTTTCATTTAGGAAGCTCCCCATGACCTGTAGAGGGATGGCTACGAAAAGAGTTATGAAGAAGTTTCAGACTCTTCAATTACAATTGGATAAAGGTTGGAGAGAGAAATGTACACTGCAAAATGAGTTACAACCCAGGGGAGAAAACAAGGACAATGGATTTAGAAAAGCAATATCAGAAAGCAAGAAGGATGGGAATGTAGGCTTATGGAAAATTGGAGAAATAAAAAAAAAAAAAATCATCTATATAAGATATGCCAATTTTATTTGCTCTTCTGCAGCTTGTTTGTTTAGTCAGTTCCCTTTACTCCAATATGATAAATATATTTTGATGATGTTTTCATCAAACTAAAGCCATCAACTTGATGGGTTTTCCTCCCCTCCATATATAATTATAACAGCTGGAGAAGAATGGCTACACATCATCTTTGAAGTGGTACTTCAATTGTCAGAAAGCAACCCAGGAAAATGCTTAAACAGTATAGGCACAATGAGTTATTTGTCTCCTGGCACTACATAGATGCATGGTGCAGCAATTTAACAGTAGGCACAATTCAAGAATAGTTAAGCATGTTCGGGTGATACCAGTAGGACATAATTGCACAGAAAAAGTGTTCAGGTCCTATTGGTTTCAATGACTCTTTATCTGGATTATGCCTAGCAAATTGCACTTTGTGAGCATCAGCGATGCAGAGTTGTCAATATCTAAAGCAGCTGGTGATCTGCTAGAGCTGTAGAAATGCTCACAAATTGCCCATGCATATGAATTATCCATGCAGATGAACTCTTTGGCCACTAAGGGAGCACACCTGAGAACTACCCCAATGAACAGTGAACATTTATTCAGTCATAAAATCCACATTCACCCTAATTCAATGTCACCTTTCCGCTGCAAGAGTTTTGATCAATGCATGGAGCTATCTTGTCTGCGAGGCCTTCTCCATTCACTGCTGTGGAGGTTGCTTTGTGTCGACCATGGCTCTCATTGAACTGAATGTAGAAGTGCATCAGAAAGCAAATAAAACTGAGAATCAGGGTCATAATGATTTCAGAACTGCAGTTTTACAGATGCTTATTAGGAAGTAAATCTTATTGATTCAGTGGGACTTAGGGTTAGGATCAAACCATGTCAGGAGTGAGCCAGCAGTAAATCACACAGAGTACATGAAGCTAACTTTTTATTAGAAAAGGCAAGATCTGCGCAGAAATGTCAGGCCTATTGAGTACAGTGACTCTTCTTCAATCGGTCTCGCCAATATGAGGCAGTTGCAGACTGAAGCTCCCCACCTTCCCACAGCTATCATTGTCCCCTCCTTTCCTAGATCTTTCCCAAGCTATCTGAGACTGTGCCTGCTTGTCTGCCATTGCTCCTCACACTTCATGCCTCTCCTAGTCCTGGGAGACCAGCGGGGATGGGAGCTTCTCTCAGCAGGAGGAGGAAACACCCATGCTTCTTCACTAGTCTGACTCATCTTTGCCACTTGGCCTCCCTCGTCTCACCCTCCTGCTTCTGCTTCTGGTTTGAGACTTCCCTCTGCTATAGACTCTCTCTTCTCACCAACCCTTGTTACCTCTTCAGCTTCCATCAACTTTTCCTCCCAGTCTTCTCCCTCTTCTCCATCTGACTGCTCATTGTCATCCCACTACCAATCCCCTGGCTCTGAGATTTCTTTCCTTGGGGGTTCTCCATTTGGTTCCTCCCTCCATTCTTCCATGTTCAACCAGCCCATGACAAACTGTAGGAAACACTTCAAGAGCTATATCAATCACAATCCCTGTAGAATGCTCAACAGCCCAACCCCAAATCTTGCTGTTCGGGCTAGTTGGTTCATGGACTACAGCATCAGAACAAGAACAACTCAGGCTGTAAGCAATAATTGATTTAACCCATAACTTTAATTGAACAATTCAGTTTTATAGCTTTCATCAATTAATCAGTGGAGGAAATTTGAGTCAGCATGGTGCAATTGAAAGATGTACTGTTTCGGTCAGTGAGCAGCGCTAGGAACACCTCATCATACAATGCTATTATTCTAGGGACTTAAAAAAAATGCAGGTGCAACAATGCAGAGGTACTGGTGCAAATACAATATGCAACGAGAGCAATGTTCCCTGAATAAACATTTTCAAAGCAGTGTTGACTGGCAATGGGCCAGATCTCAGCAGCCATTTCTAATAATTATTTTTGAATTATTACGAGCTTGTATCAAAATGCATTTTGTATTGAATTGTATTGCTTTTGCTCTACTGATATACTAGTGTGTGTTTTCTTAATATCCTCATGGTTCTGGAAATATTTGGCATTTGTTGATTTCACATTATTGTTGTGAGCTGCTTTCAGTTCGACTTTGTTATTAGAAAAGGAGTGTGCCAATATTTAATCTAAACTAACGAAATCAAAAGCAATAATTGATGCATTGCTGGGGTGGGAATATTTTTTCAGCACTGCCAAAACATTGACAAAAAGCACACCCCTAATTTTGCTCCCCAGATAGTTGTGTCGCAAAAGCACCATTGTGTGCTTGAGCATTCTTTGATGTCTTCTAAGCACCCTTGGAGCAGAGAAAAGCCTGTTTTTGCTTATGTAATTCTGTAAAGCAGAGCATGTAAAATAAATAATACATTGAAATAATAATGTTGCAGAGGTTCTGGCACAGTAGTGGGTGGTGGGGTTGGGTGTCTGAGAGGTTAGTGTGGTGCAAATGCAAGGGCCAGAGCATCAGATTGCACCACATCAACTTTGCCACCAGATTGCCTCTCCCCAGCCACCTCCTGACCATCTTGAGGTGAAGTGGTTTGTAATCTCAGTCTGTTGTCTAGGTTGGCTGTGGAGTCAACACCATGGTTCATATCTCTTCATCATTTCTTGGAGGGATTACCATCCCCTGACCCCTGAATGATATTGAATCTGGGGAATAATAATAATAATAATAATAATAATAATAATAATAATAATAATAATTTATTTATTATTTCTAGCCGGCCATCTGGCTGGGTTTCCCCAGCCACTCTGGGCGGCTTCCACAGAAGGTTAAAACTACATTAAAACATCAGTCATTAAACACTTCCCTAAACAGGGCTGCCTTCAGATGTCTTCTAAATGTCAGATAGTTGTTTATTTCTTTGACATCTGATGGGAGGGCACTCTATAGGGCAGGCACCACTACTGAGAAGGCCCTCTGCCTGGTTCCCTGTACCTTCACTTCTTGTAGTGAGGGAACTGCCAGAAGGCCCTCTGAGTGTCTGAGCTGAGCTCGGTGGAGACACTCCTTCATGTATACAGGACCAAGGTCGTTTAGGAAACCCACCCCCAACTTTTTTTAAAAAGAGAGGGGGGAAACAAACATAATAATATTGAATTTATTTTGTAGAAATGGATCATGAAACTAAGATAATAATGGAAATGAGAACATGCAAAATAAACATTGCTTTTTTAAAAAAATATTATTTATTACTTTTCCAAAAAATTTAAACACTAAAAAAAAATGCAATACAATACATTAAACTAACAAAACAAAACAAAACCAATAAAATAAATCAAGCAATTTCATTATCCCATCTTTCATTCACTTATTTCCACGACCTCCTCACACCTCCCTTTTTGTATTCCACTTCTGTTAATTATTTCAGCAATTCCTTTCCATCTTCCTCTGTTTTCTATCCTATAATGATCTTAACTCATTCTAACCTTATTTTTTCCTTTAATACTCTATTAATCTATTTATACTTAATTCCTTATAAAATTTCTACTAAAGCCATGTAACTTCATTCCAACATTTTTCTAACATTCATTGATTTTACAGTATTTCTGTAAATAATCTTTATTTTTTTTCCAATCTTCTTCCACCGACTCTTCTCCCTGGTCTCGGATTCTGCCAGTCATTTCCGCCAATTCCATATAGTCCATCAACTTCATCTGCCATTCTTCCCGGGTGGGTAAATCTTGTGTCTTCCAATATTTTGTGATGAGTATCCTTGCTGCTGTTGTTGCATACATAAAGAAAGTTCTATCCTTCTTTGACACCAATTGGCCGACCATGCCCAGGAGAAAGGCCTCTAGTTTCTTCAGGAAGGTATATTTGAATACCTTTTTCATTTCGTTATAAATCATCTCCCAGAATGTCTTAATCCTTGGGCATGTCCACCAAAGGTGAAAGAATGTGCCTTCAGTCTCGTTACATTTCCAACATTTATTATCGGGCAAATGGTAGATTTTTGCAAGCTTGACTGGTGTCATGTACCACCTATAAATCATTTTCATTAAGTTTTCTCTTAGAGCATTACATGCCGTAAATTTCATACCTGTAGTCCATAACTGTTCCCAGTCAGCCATCATTATGTTATGTCCAACATCTTGTGCCCATTTAATCATTGCTGATTTCACCGTTTCATCCTGAGTATTCCATTTCAACAGCAAGTTATACATTTTTGACAAATTCTTAATTTTGGAATCTAACAATTCTGTTTCCAAAAACATTGCATAGCCCCAGTTCATTACAGTTTCGGAAGTGGTTCAGCGGTCAGGTAGAGCCACTCTGCTAGCTTCCTGAAAGGGAGCCACTGTTCCTTACCAGAAGGGAAAGGAGGAGGCAAGGTGGTAGAGAGGCTGGTGCCATGACAATCTGGCTGTTCTGTCAGTGCATTTGACTCACCCCTTCACCTCTCCCTCCCTGGAAGCAACAGTGACCCACCAGCTGAGAAGCTAGTGGAAGAGCTCCACCACACCAGGCAATTCCCTTTCTCAAAAGCCAAACTTCCACTTTTCTGTGCCTAGGAAGCATGAGTCCGAGGGTGTTTGCACTTCTTCCATGCCTTCTGGGCACAGGTCCAAGTGGTTTGGATTTGCCCTGTCACTTCCCCTGGGAAAACCAGCTGCTTACCACTAAATAGGAGCAAACATTAATCCAGAGAAAACCCAGTTTGCTCTGATTTAGTGGTAAACAGCTGGTTTTCCCAGGTGAAGGTGGCAGGACAAGAGAAAGTGTGGATGAGCCCTTACACTTCTGTTTCTGACATTTTCTTACATGCTGAAGAATCCTCCAGATCTCATTTCCAGTTCCATCCCAGGCCATTTATCCTATGAAATATACCAGCAGGTTGTGAAAGACATGCTGATGTTCTAATTCTGGCCAAGACCTCTGGCAGTCACTCTAAACTGGCTGCAGCAACACAAGTGTGTATATTTTACAAATGACGGGCAAGCTGTTATTAAAACCTCTGAGAGCAGGATAGTAAGCAAATACGATTTTTACAATTAACTATTTGGAGCAAATCCTGGAATGGCTCGATTCTGCAATGACAAGGCAGGCAATTAAACCAAAGCAACTGGTTTAGTCTCATCAAAGCCAGCGTAGGAGTGTGCCAGAATGTAAAGATGTAGCTCTTAAACACATTGCATTTTGACGGGGTGAATCACAAATATGCTGGCCTTTGTCCAGGCAGTCAGATATCTGTGGCTTGTGAGTGTGGTGAAAAAAACTCAAACTGGACACCTGTGTTGGGGTGAAATTGGGACACAACTAAGCAGCAGGTAAGTGGCGTTGGCATGGCAACAGGACAGGATCGATTCCTTATACTACTCAGCCTTTGTTTTTGAAATAGCATTCCACACAGTGTTCAGCCAGTGTTGAACTCTGGTGTGGTGTAAGTCACATGGGAACCTGTAGGAGGAGCGATCATCCTACAGAATTTCACAAGAGGGGGAAGGGGCTGAGGCTTTAAAAGGCATCACCCATGAGGGATTGGGGCTATATGGCCTGCCAAGTTCCCACACTCAGTGCTAGAGCCTCACTGGTCTATTTGGGTCACTGGTTGACAGGGCAAGAAAGGATTTATTTCCCCCTACCCCAAATATCTCTGGGTTTTGTGGAGCATGTGTGTCTCTTTTCCCTCAGCGAAGTGCTTCATTATGTCAGGTGATTGGACATTTTTGTCAGAACTTAGTGTGAAAATGGCATTGGGCATGATCAGCATAGTTAAATCAACTCAAATCAAGTTCAGTCCTTCTTTTGTCACCCAGGAACTGCAAAAGAACATTCAGGAAGGGCTAAAGGTGGTGGATAGCGTCGGTTTGCACGTTAGTCTGGGACGTGTGCATCAGATTGGTTCATACTGGCATTTATTTAGAATGGATTTCTTAGGCACCCCTAATGTTCACTTGGAAGTACGTTTGACTGAGTTCAACAGACTTTGTGTGGATAGAAGGGGAAAGCTACGGTCCTACTTCCAGATATGTGGAAATAGTTCCTACTTTAAAAAGTGGGAATTATCCTGAGGAAACGCAACAAGTAATGGGATGTGGGGCAGGAGTGGCCAGCACAGTGGGGCAGTGCTGTGCCATCAATCTTCTGGCATTTTCCAAGATGGTGCATGAAAGGGCAGGGGAAAGTTGGTGCTCTGTAGGTACACTGGTAGGAGCACCAGTTAAACTCCACCAGTGTGAAGAGACTCCATCAGGCAAGGCCTCTTTCCACCTGTCTTGCTCCACCCTCTAGTCTCTGCTTCTCAATTTGTATTCTATTATTTTATGTGCTGTGGTTTGCCATTGTTTTATTGATCATAGTTTAGAAATTATTTATTGTAACTACTGAGTGGATTTCTGTTTAACTTTTATATGTTATTATTTTTATTTAATACTATTCCAATGATTGTTGGATGCTACTTTTTTGATGTAGGTTGCTATCGTAAAGTTGTTTTATTATCACATTTTTGTATTGCATTAGATTGTTATAAGATGTGCGTTTTTTGTTTCTTCAGCTTGTAAACTGCTTTGAGTAAGACAGAAAGACGGTATACAAATTAAAAATGATGATGATGATGTACTTGCAGAGCCACGCCCCAGCAAGTTACAATGATGCTTCTGGCAGAAAGGCAGTAGCATGGCACTATCACACTCTTCTGCCGGCTCCTGCTGCAGAGTCAAAGCATGTTTACTTGCAAATAAATCCCACCGCTACCAGTTGAACGTACTTCAAGGTAGAAACAGGGACATTGCTATGAAAATTGTGACATTTAAGACATTTTTCACTTCAGTATTCCTCAGATGTTTTTCCCAACCAGAAACCTTCAAATCCACCTTGGAACTTGGATGTGACTTAGGAATGTGCACCTCCCCACCCAAGGTATTTCATAAAATCACTATTGTTTGTGCTTCTTGCTGTAATTCCTTGGATATGTTGCCTGAGCACAAACCTCCAAATCCGGCTCAAACTTCATTTTCGCCAACTCTAGTTTTGATCTCCGCACTGTTTGTTAAGTTGTGAACTTGACCAATAAATACGGCACAGCAATCGGTCTCAGGGATTCTACAATGTCATTTCAGGAGAGGAAAGTTTTACATTTCAAATGCAGTTCATGAAAAGAGTCTGAAAACTGCAAAGTGAAGCAATAAACCAAGTTTTCAATTGATTCTGTTATATTGAGATTGAAGTAGTTATTGAAGTAGCTGTTGATCCAACCATATTCAGAAGATCAGAAACTCGTCCAGAAATGACAATAGCCGGGGACAATGATAATGCTGGTTGAGAAAAGACCAGTGGAACTGAATAGCTGGAAGATAAATATTCTGTGGACTGCTATTGAAGCATAGCAGAAAATAACATTCAGGATTCTGGGATTGTGGGCAGGGTACATAATAGTAAAAAAAAAAAAAAATCAATAGAAATGGAGTCAAGAGAAACCTACACTGAAATACAGATATGCACTGAGGTACATTAGGGTTGCAAACCATATCAGCTTTATAATGTGATATCCCAGCATGCTGAAAGCTTTATAAAACTCGGACTTCTTTGAGGCCTGCTCACAGCAAAAACTACAAGCCTGTAGAAAAACAATGTTTTCTTTAAAAATAATAATAAATCCCTAAGGAATGTGTATAATGATGTCATTCCCTTTTCTAAGCAATTAGACACCCAGAGAAAGGGAATGCATTCCCAACTGATGCAAATATTGGCCATTGATGTAATTATCGCTTCATTTGCTTGAAGCTGAATCCTTGAGCTTTTAGTTTCATTTGGTCCAGAACAGTGCCAGATTTATGTATAAGCTAAACAAGCTATACTGTAGCTTAGGGCCCCACTCTCTTGCCCCCCTATATACTTATTCTTAATTGCATTTCACTATTAATATACTTCTTCTTAATTGTATTTCAGTTCAACAATTATTTTGATAAAAATACGTATTTTGTTATGTGCAAATGGCTTTAGATACCTATTAGGTCCATAAATTACCATATAGCATATATTCAACACACACAAAAAACAGCGACAATTTGTTGTTGACAAAGGACAGCTGGACATATAAAGGGCCCCATTCTCTTCAGTAGCTTAGGCCCTCATCAAACCTAAATCTGGCCCTGGTCCAGAAGTAGAAGTTATACTCAGCCCCTCTTACCACTGCAATGAGAATTGCAGTCATCTTCCCTCTCAAAATCTTGTGTAATTGCAGATTGCTTACTCGTCTGTTCTTTGGTGTCGCTGTCAGTCTTAATTTGCTTTAATTGATTGGTGCTGACTATTCTAATAGCGAATCACTTAACTGTGAGTAACTGGGAGAAAGTTACTGCGGTGAGACGAAGCGGCTGAAGAAAATGGAAGCGACAATTGAGCATTGTTGAGCATTTGCATTTGTCCAGGGAGGAACTGGGATGTGGTGAAGCTCTATGGAAATCAGCAACACTTTGATAAAATGAAACAGATGCAAGTTAGTGAAGAATATTACAGCTTTGTGTGGAGATACTCAATTTAGACTGTAATCTTAAGCATGCCCCAGTGAGTATCCATTTTCTGACCAAAATTTTGGCCACTGCTTCACTCAAAGGGCGGGGGCACTTGTTTTCCAAAGTTGTATACAGTGGTACCTCTAGTTACAAACTCGATCCTTTCTGGGGTGCCGTTTGCACTCTGAAAAGTCTGTAACTATAGCGCCCCTTCTGTGCACACGCGTGGCACGATAGAGTGCTTCTGCGCATGTGCGAAGCGTGTAGGCGCGGCGAAACCCAGAAGTATACACTTCCGGGTTTGCCGCATTCACAAGCCGAAAAGATGCAACATGAACCTAACGCAACACAAGGTATGACTGTATATGAGAAACAGATCCCTCTGTCTTCTGCAGCAAGGTTTTTGAGAAGGAGGGGAAATGAGGACACAGGGAAAATGGGGAATTGATTAAAATCTACTCCACCCTTCTCTGTGAGTGGGAACATCCAACTCCTGAAGTTGAACAGTATTTCCATGGAAATATATTCAAAATTATGAATATTGCTGGGTATCAGAACTAATATAGATAGCATTAGTCTAATTTCCCCTCATACTTCCAGTTCTCTCTCTTCCTTCTTGGAAATATCAACTGGCAAGAAGGTAGTTTGGTCTCCAGGCTACAATTATTTGCCACCCTCAAGCTACTTAGCCCAGCTGTAACCTAAGTGAAGTCCACTGCCCTTCCTATTCTAGAGTATGAGGCTTCAGAATGGTGGCCCAGTCCCTCTGCTGTGACTCTTGACATGCATTGCCAATTAATTTCCATGACTTTGGTAGACTTCCTGACAAGGGCAGACCTTCTCGTGAGATTTTGAGGTCTTTGTGCTGGAGGTCAGGCTAAGAGCATCAATCATAGTAGAGTTTTCTTAAGTTGTCACACAAAGCCTGACCAATATCAATTCAGAAATGCTTGGGTGTTATCCTCTAGAAAAGAAAAGGCTTAGGATTGCCTATCACAGGTTATTAGGATGAATACACATAGAGAGACACATGTGGCTAGTCACAAATTGTGAAATCCATCCATCATGCCATGCATGATTTGAAGGTTTGTGTACATGTACATGTAATATGGGACTGAGACTGAATTGAAAGTGGTTTTGTATTTCAGTCTTAAAAATAATCTCACCATCTCTCTCTCTCTCTCTCTCTCTCACACACACACACACACACAAATTATAGATATAAACTTGCATCACAGAGCACAACATAAAATAGCTTAAACTATTTCAACCTGGGCTGAGCAACACAGAAGAAACGTGGGGGATACAAAATGCAAAATTTATTTTCTTTTTCTCCATTACAAACCAAAGACTGGAACCTTTCCTTTTCACAGATTAGTAGCACATGCACAAGTTTATTCTTTTACTTTATTTTAAAAGGAACAACTGCCACCTAACTTACAAAGCTGTTGTGTAGATTAATGAGTTCAAGAGTTCACCTTTGCCCACTAAAAAGAGGAATGGAAATGCTTAATAACCATAATTCTTCTCCACTGACCCTCTTCAGAGCTTCACCTAACGCCGAAGACTGATTCTTAGAAACTGAGTGGATTTTAATATATAAATCAACTCTACTCTGAGGGAATTATATCACTTCAAAATCTGATTTTTATTTGAACAGCAACCTATTTGATCCAAGGACTATACATTCCAGAAGTGATAATTTCAACTTTAACCTTGCTATAAGCCCAAAGCTGCATTTTTGTTTCCTTGGAAAATTTCAATTACCGCAAAACACAGACTTGCTGTTATTTATCCTTTAATTGCTGATCTCGTTATTTCTTAGGGACTCTAGGGACCTAAAATAATGAGCCCTAGGAAGAAATAATATGGAACTCAGCTCCCATTTTTACAAGCCTTCTGTGAGCTAAGAAAAGGCTAGAATGATATTTCAGCATGTAGAGAAGTTGGATGTTTGGAAAGCTATGGATTTCAAAATCACATCACTTACAAGTTGATCACACAATTTTAGGGCCTCCATATTTTAACATTAGATGTTTTAGGGTTGACAGTTTATGAAATCTGATAATAGCAAAAGTGCTTTTTACACTTACATGTGTACACACTATCAGTAGTTACATGTTTATGCCAATGGTAGGGATTCTTGGGGATGCGGGTGGTGCTGTGGGTTAAACCACAGAGCATAGGACTTGCTGATCAGAAGGTCGGCGGTTCGAATCCCCGCGACTGGGTGAGCTCCCATTGCTCAGTCCCAGCTCCTGCCCACCTAGCAGTTCAAAAGCACGTCAAAGTGCAAGTAGATAAATAGGTACCGCTCCAGCGGGAAGGTAAACGGCGTTTCCATGCGCTGCTCTGGTTCGCCAGAAGTGACTTAGTCATGCTGGCATGACCCGGAAGCTGTACACCGGCTCCCTTCGCCAATAAAGCGAGATGAGCACCGCAACCCCAGAGTCGGCCACTTTACCTTTTTAGGGATTCTTGAGAAATGTAATTTCTGTGATTCTGATACAAAATGACCTGTGGTTGTTTCTAGCTAGTTTACAATGGAACTTCCTTTCCCTCTGCTCCCAAAAATACACCACCCACCCCAAATCTGTTTCAGAGGTCTCTCAACCTCCCTTGATGGATTTAGAGTCAATACAGAGAGGATGTGTAAATGAAGTAGAGGGAGGAGAAGGTCCATTGCACTTGTGGAAGTTGTTTCACATTTCTGGACTTATGTGTGAACAGAAACACAATTAACCTCCAGATTTTGTCCTTCCTTGAATATCATTAAATTCTTTGCTGATAAGGTATACCAAAATGCCCGAAAATGTGCATTTTAGGTCAAAACATGTTTAGAAACGTGTACAATGAGACAGATTTACAAATGTTGCATTTTGTGTAAAATATATATTCAAATATCCTTTTTATGCAGATTCTTTTTTGACTAAAACCCCAAACATTAAAGTGGAAAGGGGATAAAAGAGACTTATGAAGGAAACTGACACATACCATAAACATAAGGATGTGTCTATCCCTAGCCAACAGACTTTATTAGTGGCCAGAGTCGGTCCACTTCCACCACTTCTCCACCTGCCCTGCTGCCTCTGCCACTGGTGGAGATGCAGTGCCAGCATCAGTGCCAATTTTGGGCAAGATGTTCCCCTTAATTTGGGTGAGTTCTCGCCTGAATTGCCTGAGATCTTGTGCATTCCAAAAGATCTCTTGTGATTTTGGACGCAATTTAGGCCAGAATCAGTGCAGATACTGGCATTGCTTCTGTGCAAGTGATGGAGGTGGTGGGGCAGGCAAATCACCCACAGGGCCCACAAGCCTTGGAGACTTCTGCCACCTGAGGCAGCCACCTCAATCTGCCTAACGGCAGAGCCAGCTTTGTTAGTACAACCACGAATAGTAGACTTGTGGAATTTTGAACAGGGGTCTATACTCCCTGTCCAAATTGCTACGAATTTTCACCTAAACAAAACTTTGAGTTGAATATGGAGGCTTGGAGAAAAGAAGGTTTGAAGGATTTGCTGGAGATACGACTTAAACTAGAATACAAAGCAGGGAGGTGAGAGGAAGTCATGGAAACAAGTAAAAGGGAAAATGGTTGTAATGGTCTAATTTGATTTTTGTTACTTTCTACTGTGATTTTTTGTTTTTTTCATTTCTTTTTTACTGTCTGTTTTTTGTAAGATGTATGTGGTTGTTGTTTTTTTCTATATTTCTTTTGTAACTTTAAAATTGGAATAAATATTCTTTAAAAAAAAAGAATATGGAGGCTTGGGGAAATTATTCTTGTGATACTAGAATTTTTTCACTCATATACCCATGGGTGATAGAAAAAACAACATTTCTGATGGAAGACATGGAATTACCTGGGAATCACTCATATATTCATGCCACCTGTGACAAATATCCATCATTGTTGTTTCTTTAGTAAAATCTTTGTGGAGAAAAGAAGCCAATATGTCCCTTTTTTGAAAGCTGTGATTGATTTAACAGCCGCCGTGACCTCTTAAGCAAAGCAGTGTCAGTCAGACTGTGATCCAGTGTAGATGCAATGCTGTATTAATGTCATATCTGATCCAGGCTGACATGTTTGTATTTCAGAGGTGAAATCTGCACGTAGCAACTTTGCTAAAGCTACGGTATTGAAATTCAAAGTAGGCAAATCAAAATCTTTTATTGGTCCAATTTGCTTTGGTGAAAATGAACAGATGCCTTTGCTCAAAGCTGAATGAAGAGATGGAAAGTGAAATGTTTCCTTTAATGAGATACATGTTAATGATTACTTTGGGTAGTGGTAAAATGAATAGGAATTGACTTTTCAATTGAACAGCTTGTGTCCATTTTTGGTCCTGAAATTGATCCAAACTATGCCAAAGAATGGCCCCTAGGTGAGTTAACAGGGTTCACAGTAAGTGGAGGTGTCATTTTGAAGAAATGGTACCTCCACATCAAGACTATACAAATTACTACATTGGTTGTATGTAGGAAAAGAACATGTATCATTACACTGGTCAACAACAAATTTGTTGTCTGCATTTTTTCAGTTGATTTAGGACGAATCTGATGCGCTGAATGCAAAAATCACATTGGTTTTGCTCAATCGGGTCAAGTTTTTGAGCTACGGCCACATGTCATTTTTTTTACGTTTTTGTTCACATGTACGCTTGTGTGGAGCATTTTAGAAGAAGTTGGTGGGGGTAAAATGCCATGTCGAATAATTGTTTTGATTGGAAAGGATTATTTTAATGACAAGAAGTATTCAGGTCCGATAGTTCTGGGTGATTATGTCGAAAAGGGATCAGTTTGAAGTCATAAAACCTTGAAATCTTCCATAAATTGGTGCGGCAAAGCATAAAGTTGGGGGATCAAAACTAAGTTAATGGGGCAGCCGCCCCATGAAGTATCCTGATCTTCAATCAGCACGTCATCCTGTAGCTCATTGTGATGAAATTCCAGTGCCTATCTTCGGAGAACTTCCTGACATTAGTGACGAAGATGCCTCCAGTGTTAAAGGACATGAAGAAGAAGAAGTGGTTCTTGAAGAAGAAGAAGTGGTTCTCCACATCCATTTTCCCAAAAGGAGTTGAATGATCTAGTTCACGACCTCAGCTTGTCAAAGGACTCTGCCGAACTGTTGGCATCCAGATTGAAGGAAAAAAACCTCCTCTCTGACAGTGCTCGCATTAGCTTCTTCCGCAACAGGCATCAAGAGTACCTCCATTTTTTCTCGGAAGAGAAGGACTTGGTGTACTGTGCAGATATTGCGCAGCTTCTGCTCAAGCTTGGAGTGTCACAGTACGAACCCAAAGATTGGAGACTGTTCATTGACAGCAGCAAGCGATCACTGAAATGTGTTCTGCTACACAGCGGCAACCAGTTTGCCTCTATACCCCTGGCTCACTCGAGTACACTGAAGGAGAACTATGAAGCGGTGAAGTATGTACTGGAGAAAATTGGTTATGATCAGCATAAGTGGTTTATTTGTGTTGACCTGAAGATGGTGAACTTTTTGTTGGGACAACAGTCTGGCTTCATCAAGTACCCATGTGCATGTGGGATAGTAGGGTCCGTGCTCAGCGTTACATGAAGGAGGACTGGCCTGTGCGGGAGGAATTGGTGCCTTGCAAAGAAAGGAACGTCATCAACGACCCTCTGGTGGACAGAGACAGAATACTCTTCCCACCGCTGCACATCAAGCTCGGCTTAATCAAGCAGTTCACCAAGGCTCTGGACAAGGGTGGTGACTGCTTCACTTACTTGTGCCAGGCTTTTCCAGGATTGACCATGGAGAAGTTGAAAGCTGGCATCTTTGATGGTCCTCAGATCTGTCAGCTCATCAGAGATCCAGAGTTCGGAAACTCAATGAACGAAGTGGAACTGGAAGCGTGGAAGGCATTTGTTCTGGTAGTGAAGAACTTTCTTGGCAACAATAAGGCCAGAAACTACGCAGAACTTGTCAACAACATGCTGACTGCTTTCAGAAACCTGGGCTGCAACATGAGCGTCAAGATGCACTACCTATTTTCACATATGGACCGGTTTCCTGAGAACCTGGGTTCAATGAGTGACGAGCAGGGGGAGAGATTCCATCAGGACATGAAAGAGATGGAGACCAGGTATCAGGGTCGCTGGGACGCAGTCATGATGGCTGACTACTGTTGGACTCTGAGGAGAGACCTCCCTGCCACTGAGCATTCCAGGAGTTCCAAGAAACGGAAGTTCAAGCCCTGAAGTTTGAAAAATGGTGAAGCAACATGCAATTTACGTGTACTTACCTTTATCAATGCCCACCATTCAGTTTACAGTAAACCTGACCTGATGGAGAGAAACAGATGCCATTTCCTGATTCAGCAGTGCAAAAATACCCTAAATCAGTTGTAGAAATCTAGACAACATTCAAAAAGTAAAAAATTGTTGCCCAGTGTTATCAGGGTGGTTATTCTCATAAATGGTGACTTCATGGGTGAAGCTTGTTAGTGGTCCATTTATACTCTGGTGAAGTTAATTGGTAAAGTATTCATGGAGGACAGAGGATCTGTAAATGTGAAATGTCCAGATTGCAACTCATTCTTGGCTCAACTTTCTGAAACTTTTCTAGACAGTTTGAGAGGTAACTGCAGGATAATTCAGTATGCTCTAAATACCACTTTAACCTGGCAAGATCATTGAAAAGACTTCACAAACTCACATATTTTGTCACATTTTTTTTTAAAAAAATGGTATTGTGAAGTGGCCATATCTGAATATTCATACTTTTATAAAGAATGAACACATGAAAGTAATTTCTAGACAACAGACTTTGGGAGCACATCAGAAAAGTGCTGACCACAGTTAACACATAATATGCATGCTTAAATATGCAACAAGCCATAATTCCTATTCTCCGCCTTGGACCTACAGTTTGGAATAATTGATCATGGATTTTAGTTCCAAATCATGTTTTTAAATATATTCTTAAAATATGAGCCCAAGAAACCTTTGTTCACAGGCTACAAACCATATCACAGAGACTTACGGCTGAGAACTTGAGGTTGTGCAAGCCTGCAACTACAAGGACACCACATAAAAATATGTTGGATAGGTGGAAAGAACTTGATATACCTTAATTTATTAGAGCAGACAATGTCCATAGGAGGGGGCTAGCTGACAAAAACCTTCTTCCTGGCTGTCAGTGATTACTGGAAAACTAATTCAAGAGATCAGAATTTATCAATGAACAGCTGAAGGAGGAAAAATGAATGTTGTATCAAATCAATATGCCTCATTTATTATGACAAGCATAAAACAGTGTGAATTATTTATAAAATACATTTCTAGGAAACATCCATTCATCTATTTATAAGATGCACTTCTCTGTTCCAGGGAGCATGTGTGCATGGATAAATACCACAATTTTCTCCACAACACATTTAGATCCACTTACACCTCAGAAAATTCCTGGCATTGCCAGGCTACCCAAATCCAGTCTAGAGTTTTGTCCTTTAAAAACCAGGACCTTTAAATGTTTATGTTAGGCAGGGCTTTTTTTCAGCTGGAACTCACCAGAACTCAGTTCTGACGCCTCTCAGGTGGGTGCCGTTGACATTATAAGAGAACAAGGAGGGCGTTCATGGTGAGATCTGGCACCTCTTTTTCTTGAAAAATGGCACTGAATTGTTAGGCAAAATTGCAAAGAAGAAATGTATCTGAGAAGTTTGCACTAAAATGCTGATTAATTTTCACGAGGACTCTTTAAAAAACACAACCTTTTGTAGAACTACGGAGAACTAAATTTAGGATCTGAAAGCTGAGAAACAAAGAGAAGCCACAATTTACATATTTACCCAACCCTAGTCTGGAGGTACCCTAAGGCGAGATGAATGGGTGGATAAAAACAACTCAGTAAAGACTATGTATGCTCACCAGGCCCAGACTAACAGAGAAATCCTTGATACAGGAAGCTAAATATAGAGGTAAAGTATCCCTATTTTAAATTCTGTTCAGGAGCAGGACTACTGCCTCCTGAGCCTAGCAGAGGGAAAACAAGCCTTAAAATAGTGTTTTAATTACAACACCCATTTTGCCAACTTAAGTTCAACCAAGTTGCCAGATCATCTGATGGAGCTGAAAGATCCAGTCCCGTGCCCCTCCTCTAAACATCCATTTATCGTCTCTTATGCTGGCATAAGATCCATCAGTTTCAGATCCACTGGTGGAGCCAGGATGAGACAGCCAGGATGAGGGAATTATGATGGTTTATATGTGGCTGAGCTGTGATGTAAGACTTATGTTGGCATAGCCCAGGTGGATCCTAACTCATTCATCCCAGCAGATCTTGGGGTTGGATTGTTCCCCAAATGCTGGTGGTGGGCAGAAAACTGGGGTGGGGTATAATGGATGACCCTGGAAAACAGAGTAACACTCCAAACTGCAATGTTTTCTTGCAGGTCCCACCTGGATTTGAGGATAAACAAGAGGAGAATACTGTACCATTCATGCCCTCCTTGTCAGCTTCTCATAGGCTCCTCAGTTGCTACTGGTGGAAACAGAATACTGGAACAGATGGACCAGCAGGGCTCTTAATCTGTGCTAATGTCTGCAGCTCTAAACTAGCACAGTTATTCTTACGCTTGTTGAAGTTACCCATTTTATGCTGACAGAAGGACTGGATAATATACCAACTTTTGATCGTGAATACTTTAAACATTCTGATTTGTATGGCCTTTTTGCATGGAGCTCAGACACTCAAAGTTACTTGAAGGTAACATCTCACAGTGAAAGATTTAGAGAGACCTGTTCATTTGAAGATGGAAACTTTGGAGAGTCTGTATTTACATATACACTGTGCTCCAAAAGCACTGAAGGAAAATATTCTTAATGTGTTTGAGATGTAAATATCTTTCTCACTAAGTGGCTTAGTTATGCCCTCTCCCTCTCTCTCTGTTAATACCAGCAGATCAATTTGGCTTTCATCTTGGAACAGTAATGTCATTAGTGACATGGAAACAAGCTTGCTTTCAGTTAGGAAGTTGGATGAGACTCATCTATATCTGCTGTCAAAGGAAGTGAGAGGAACTTCTAAAGCCAAGAAAATAAATTCACTCTCACCATGGTGCTATTAATCTACCCGGGAGAGATAACCAAGGTCCTGGGAAATACCACTCAAAAATGCACAACAGCAAGGTTGTCTAGTAAATTCTTGACAGCACAGCTATAAACGTATCAGTTCCAATTGGCATGAATTCTGTTGGATCTTATGGATGTGCAATTCTTGTCCCACATTTGCATCGATGGCAAAACTCCTATCGACTTGAATGAAGCTAGATCACACTCCACTAATGAACTGCAGATTTGGCTTTATGTAAGCATTTAGTTCCTTCCTCCTAGTACAATTGGAAGGAAGGTTCTAAGCAGTTTGTACCTGCATTGCAGAATAGATTTAAAGGAGAGGGAGAGGGAGAGAGAAAGGACCCCTGGATGGTTAAGTCCAGTCAAAGGTGACTATGGGGTTGAGGCACTCATCTTGCTTTCAAGCTGAGGGAGCTGGCATTTGTCCACAGACAGCTTTCTGAGTAATGTGGCCAGCATGACTAAACCGCTTCTGGCGCAACGGGACACAGTGGGAGAAACCAGAGCACACAGAAACACTGTTTACCTTCCTGCCACAGTGGTTTGTACTGTGGTCTAAACCACTGAGCCTCTTGAGCTTGCCGATCACAAGGTCAGTGGTTTGAATCCCTGCAACGGGGCGAGCTCCTGTTGCTCTGTCCCAGCTCCTGCCAACATAGCAGTTCGAAAGCATGCCAGTGCAAGTAGATACACACACACACACACACACACACACACCAGTTAGATGGCATAATCTGTACTTTCTAGGTTGACAGGAAAATCCATCACTGCATACAAAATTAGCAATACTGTATGTATTAATATATTTTGAAGTACAAATGGATTTTTATAGGCCTGGTTCACTCTATACCTAGTGCAGTGTGGAAGCAAGCTTGAGACATGCATCCTACCACTACCTTTGTGTGTCTGAACTCAGGCCTATTTATGCTAACTCACAATGTCATACATAGGATAAACATATGAAACTGCCTAATACTGAGTCCATCTAGCTTCCCCTTCTCCCTGCAACATCTCTCCTCCAAGGAGCTCACGATGGTGTACATAGATCCCCATTCCCACTTAACCTCGTAACAATTTGATGAGGTAGGTTAGACTGAGAGGCAGTGACTGGCCCAAGGTCACCCAGTGAGCTTCACGGTAGAGTGGGGCTATGAATCCTGCTCTCCCAGGTCCAACACTCTATTCACCCACCCCACACTAACTGGCAGAAACTCTCATAAGTCTTGGGTAATGGTCTTTCCCAGCTGATCTACATGGGGTTTAATTTTAATTCCTTCTGAGTGCTCCATCACATAGTCCATCCCCATCCCTGCCCACAGATTTACCTGTGAACAGAATTCTAACATCAGAATATAGCTATTTCCCTCAAAAAAGGATATGTACCAAGGCATACAATTTTGAAATTGCTATGGAATTAGTCCACACTAGTCTCAGTCTCTCCCTCTCTCCCTCTCTCTCTCCCTCTCTCTGTCTCTTAGTAAGCAAAACAAATTAAACAATATATAATGCACTTGTTGCAGACAGGATTTGATTTTTAAAAAACAGTGCAGTCTATAGTCCTTGAGATCCACAATGGGGGGAAAAATCTAGGATAAAATATTTTTATTACTATTTTAAAATGTGCTTGCTTTTGTATAGAGCCTTAAAACTAATAGGTTCCAACCAGCATCTACAAGTTGAAATGCATTTTCTAGCTGTTTCTTCACCTCATGTTCAAAGCCACATCTGCACTTGCCATCTCAGGAGCTCCTGACCTCTTTTGGCTCCTTTATTCTCTCTGGAGGAGTTGCTTTCCCTTCCAGCTCTTCACTTTTTCACAATCACAAAGAAAAACAGCCAAGCCAATGAGGACAAGGAAGCAAAACAAAGAGAGCATAACTCTTCTATTTCTCTGGCTTCTCAAGAAAAGGGGTGGTTGATGATGATGATGAGGAGGAGGAGGAGTTATTCAAAATAGCTGGTGTTAACTGCTTGGGACCTCTCTTTGGACACTCAGGAGAAATGTGGATTACATTTATAAATGTGTGTTATATAAAGGGCCTTTTTCGGGGGAACTCACAGGGACTCAGTTCTGGCACCTCTCAGGTGGACACCATTGCCATTCTAAGAGAGTGAGAGAGGTATTCATGGTGATTTCCGGCACCATTTTTCTGGAAAAATAGCACTGTTTATATAGAGATAGAGAGATAGAGAGATAGAGAGATAGAGAGATGGATAGATAGATGATATGTGGCCCCTTATTTTGAAGATCAGTAGTGAGGGATCCTGAGAAAAGCTGCTGATTACACAGTGAACATTTCATGTTCCTTCTATTTGTTATTTGAAACATTTATAGCCTGTCTTTATTCAAAGAGCCCAAGGCTGCTAACAATGTAAGACAAAACAATCTGAAGTATAAAAAGCACATATTTTGACAGCAATATTTTTTAAATCAATCAATTCTTAGTGCAGAGCCACTGAAATCCATAGAACATCAAGCTGATTTCATTGGATCTGTTCTAAGCAACATGGGAAGTCTAGATCCGATCCGCTATATCTGATTCTACACACAGAGAGAGAGAGAGAGAGGGGGGGGGGGATTCTATGGGCCTGATCTCAATTAGCAATGTAAGTAAATGTGACAAGGTGTTCATCTGAGGAACTGTGTTTACACAGCAAAATACTTTGTTTGATGCTTTCACTGCAGCAGGTCTCAGTGCAAAACTGATAAACCACAATTTTAAGTCAAGGACACTTCTGTATATAAGATTAAGAACCAAAGTCACTTCATTTATATGAAACGGTAGTCACTGCCAAGATGTGCATTTCCAAAGTTCTAAAGGCAAATGGGGTGGGATGCCTGCAGTCATACAAGCTTTATAGCCTTTGCTACTATTAATCAAAAGATTTAGACTAAATATCCTGCTGTGAGCCTCTCCTTTTTAAATTGTTCTACTAAATCACAGCTGCAATACATTGCCTTAATTTTTATAGTCAGACCGAGCTGGCAATTGTCATTCATGCCTTCATGGCCTTCAGATGCACTCTATGCAGTGCCCTTTGAAGAAAATTATTCCCGAGAACTGCAGATAATGCAAAAAAATCAGGGTGCACATCTCTCATTATGGATTAGCTACTGCAAAGATTCAGAAATTGTAACAATTTTGTTACAGTTCTGGGGGTTGGAGATACCTTGGAGCTGTTCCTTATTTCCTTCAGGAGCAGATTGCCCTCCCTCTCTCTCTGTCTTCCTTTAGTGCCTTATACCAAGTGAAAACATTGGTCCATTCAACTCAGTGTTGTCAACAAGGACTGGCAGCAGCTCCCTAGAGTTTCAGCCAGAGGTATCTCTAGCCCTAGCTGGAGACAGTAGGGATTGAATTTAGGGACCTTCTGCATGCAAGGCTCTAGCACTGAGATATGACCCTTCCCCAAAGGTATGTTCATCATGGACTGAGGTAAACCCAGCCAACAACTTTCCATCAGTTCCTTTAGCCTTCCTCAAGAGGCAGCCTCAGTATTCTTCAGGCCTTCCCATGACTCCCTCTGAGACTGACTGAAATATACTCAGAATCGAGAGTGGATTTCATGTTCTTTATTCAGCTCATAGTGGTGAGGAGGAATGGAAGTTCCCCCACAATATCTGCATTATATACATTATTTACACAATGGGCTGCACGTGATTGGCTAATTCCAGGATTCTCCTGTAGGCCAATCAGGTTGTGGATTCACTTCCACCTGGAGCTGGATTGGGTGGCTCCTGTGGATCAATCATACTGCTGCATTGTTCTAGGACCAATCAGACTGCTGCATTCTAAATCCTATTGTTCTAGGACCAATCAGACTGCTGCATTTTGGATCCTATTCAACTCAGTACATAACACCAATAAACTATGATGAGGAGTCTGGAATCTTGCAGCTTTTCCTGCATTCTTTTCAATCATTCACCAAAATCATGGGTATTGTACAGCACTTTTGTTGCACATACTTAACATTTGAGAATGATATTTCATTCATGCCCTGAAATAAAGGCATTCTGGTAAGCTATGAGACAGTACTTTCGCTTTTAGCAGATGCTTGTCTGAAGCATTATTTTGATGTGTGGCTCACCAAAGCATCATGGAACACTTCAGAGTTATGTTTTTATTGGTGCCATCTTGCTTCACAAGCCAGAACTCTCTTCAGGCACTCTGCTTTGCCTTAGGAATCATGATTCATCTGAATTCAATGTGCACCACATTCATCTGAATCCAATTTTCATGATAGTTGTACCTCGGAATTCGAACAGAATCCATTCCGGAAGTCCATTTGACTTCTGAAACATTTGACTTCCAAAACACAGCTTCTGATTGGCTGCAGGAAGCTCCTGCAGCCAATTGGAAGCCGCAGAAGCCATGTCAGATGTTTGACTTCCAAAAGACAATTCAAAAATGGGAACACTCACTTCCAGTTTTTGATTGTTCGGGAGCTGAAAAGGTAGACTCCCAAGGCATTCGGTATTTGAGGTACGACTGTATACCTAATCATAATTGTTGATATGATGCTAGAATTTATCAAAGATATCTTAATTTTAAGGTTTTCATTCAGAATTTCAATTTATATCTGGGTCTGCTCTTTGATGAATTTGACTGGATACATTTTTATTTTTATTTTAACATAAAGGAAAACTTGCAACTATTGCTCAGCATTACGTCTGGCTGCAGATATTGGAGTCTCCACACCCTCACTTAAAAGCAACAGAAAATCACCACTGAAGTGATGTTCTTTTTCTTTTTTGCTGTCCCTCAGGACAATCCATAAAAGAAAAAACAACATGAAAACATTACCTACAGACAGATTTCCCTTAAGTTATATGTCCAATATTGTAAACTGACCTCAAAGAACACTAGTATAACAGTTTTATTAAACAATACAATGTGTTCAGACATTGGCATGAGCACACAATGTGGATAATGAGCAGAATGGGGGTACGCAAACTTGACCCTAATGTCCTCAGACATGTGAGCTGCTCTTCAAATCTTTGTCCAAAGAGTTTGAGAGTCTGAAGAAGAGGGATTTAAAGTCTATTCAGTTGAAGATGCTTAAAAACTCTCCCATGTGCAGGAATGCTGTCAAATCAGGCTTAAACTGAATTGCATTTGCCATTTTACTGCCCATTCACCCAGTTTGGAGACATCCCTTTGGAGCCCTTTTTTTTTAACCACCCTGGACAATTGGGTATCATCAGCAAACAGCTACTTTACTGCTTGCCACTGAATCCAAATAGCAATTAACAAGTTAAAAAGCATGTCAAAACTGATATTGTAGAGTTGGAAAATGTTCCTAGAAGGACAATCCCACTGATCAAGTTGGTAGAACAACTCCCCTGTGAAGAAATATTACAGCATTTGGGGCTTTTTAGACTGGAAGAAAGGCAAGCAAACATATTATAAACTTAATAGAAGTTTGTAGAATTATGTGTAGTCCCATCCAGTCCATGTGAAAGTTTAGTTAATTTGTCAAAAAGGCCTAGTCTTTGCCACTACTATTTGCCTCAGTTCCTCCAATCCCCTTCCTGTGAAATTTAGTTCAGGAACACAGATCTGCCCTACATCTTCCATAGTAAAGGCAGATGCACAAAATTAATCCAGTTTCTTTGAAGACTCATTATACCCATTTTCCATTGGAAACTCATGACCAGTGAAATTGTGGAGCCTATTTCTCCAAATATCCTACTAGGATGGACTGTATTTCTCTAACAGTTCTCAAAAAGGAAACTTTTAAAAAAAAGTTTGTGAAATTTTGATCCAGCCCGTAGTTACTTACTCATTTAACGGTGTTTTTATCCCACATAAAAAGAGAATGAAACTCAAACGTGTTTCCTAAGGCAGGTTTACAAAAATACCACACAACAATAAAAGTACCCACACCATAAAAGCAAACACACTAAAATATTAATAAAACACCTCCCTCATAAATACCTCCAGTCCCCAAGGGTTGTTCAAGACCCCATAAAAACCCCTTAGACAATTTTCAGGGCGGGATTATGATCCCCTCATGTAACATTTTAAAGCGGGATAAAGTGTAACTGCTTCTGCTCTTCCGTTTTCCTCCTCCTTGTAATGAGAACAGATAAAGCCAATGGCTTCTTCTCCTTCTTTTTAAAAAAGGGGGGTTCTTTCATATAACTGATGTTGGGAAACCGTCATAAAAGTATTTGCTGTGCAGAAGTTTATATCACCAGAACTAAAAGAATATGTTAAACCCCTTGGAGCCCATCCTATGGTTCAGTAACTCAGACTCTTCAATAAGAATTCCAAAGCAATTGAAAGCAGAGGAGGTGGACGGGGGGAGCATTTGATAATGTCAGGCTTTCTGAAGCAGAAATTAGGTATTAAATGGAATGTAACTCGCGATTCCTCAGCGTAGCTTCTCACCACTCTCATTACCACTTCTTCCACAACCTCACCTAATTCATTCAACATACATTGTGACTGCAAACCTACAAAGCTATAGGGGCATGTATCCCATGCTTCTGCAGGCAATGGCAGTTAATAGCTGCCAGGGGGGGGGGGAACAAAACAAAAAAGTAATAGAAAAAGCCTTCGAGAATTTATTCATTTATCTCATTTCTAGCTCACCTTCATCTAAGGAGCAGAGGTTCATTCCCATGAGGGTCAACATGTTTAATCTCCCCAATGGCCTTGGGAAATAGGTTACGCTGAGAGAGGGTGAGTCATCATAGCTTCTGGGGAGAGGAATTAAGGCTGGGAGGGCTTCCAGACTGCTGGTTTTTTGGAGTGGAATAGCAGAAGGACTTCGAGATCAGTGGTGTGTCATTTTTTTCTAGACATACTTGAACCAGAGTTTCTAGAAATTAAGCACTGAGTACATAGTGCTTTATATGTTAGAAGAAATAAAGAATGTTCCCTGCCGCAAGAGGATTGCAATATAATTATTCAACAAAAAATTAAACCAAATGTAATTTTAGGCAGAGGGAAGATTTAGGAAGAGGGGGATAGAAAGGGAAAAGGAAGAAAGTGAGATGGTGAAAATGGGAGTTAATATGTGCAGATGCAGTCACACATATTTAGACCTTCTGCTATTTATCACTGGCAATTAAATGCAAATATTCATTGGAAATGGTTCCAGCCCAAATCTGATTGTTCTGCCAGCATATTTTCCTATTCATACACAAACATTGTGATTCTCTTTGCTCCTTTGTATAACAGTTGATATTTTTCCAGGGACAAAGGATATGTGCAAATTAAGAACATGTGCTGCTAATTACTGGAATTTATTCAAAATCATCATTATTTTGAGTGGCAATTTGTTTTTAATATGCACTATATTTGTTTAAAAATACCTTACTGCCTAGATGTTGCTTCAGCATGAAGTATCCCCAAACAATGACTGTCACATTGTCCTGGAAATCAACCTAATTCATTGCTAATTATCATCGTCTGTTTTTAATGCGTATTTATTGTTCCTGATATGCCTGTACTGGAGAGATACCCATTCCATCAGGAACGCTGAAAGAAAAGCAATCAAAGAATGCTGAGACGTGCATATAATTAGATTGAGTGTTCAAATTGTTCTACTGAAGGAGGTGATTTGCAAATAGTCCCAAAAAAAGGACCAAAAAAAGGGGGGTGAGAAATAGGTTCTATGTTGGTTGCTTTAAATCAATGAATGAATACATGCAACATTTGAATTTGAGAACCCTGTGGAATGGGAAGATGACATGATTAAATCTCATACAAAGCCAAGAAGGAGGTTATCTCTGCAGAAACTAAAAAGGCAAAAGAGGTAAAGCAGTTAGGACAACAAAGGATCAATATGCATGTTGTGATCAAAGCCATAAAGCCGTAGTTCCCCAGCAGGGAAGACTCAATTATGGAATGTAACTTCAAAAAAAAAAAATAATAAAAAAAAAATCTGATGAAGTGTTAATAAAATCCACACAATGTTGCCAAATCGGCCCATATTTCCGCAAGTAAAGTGGACATTTCACACCATTTCTGTACTATTCAGTCTGGGATTGGATAAACATTTCTGAAACGTGCCTTGTGATTTATTTATTTCCTAAATTTAATATACTCTTGATTGTAGGGGTGGGGGGGCGCACTGAATGCCATTTACAACATAAATAAAACATTAAAATCATCACACACACAAATTATGAGCGTAATTTAAAACATGCAGAGGGTTAAAACCACAAGAAAATAGACTAAAACAAATTGAATCATACAAACCTTCTAAACATGTTGGTTGGCTCGTCTAAATAAGTATATCTTCAGCAAGCACCAGAATGAATGGAAATCTTTACACACACACACACACACACACACACAATTGAATTGCAATTACAAAAACCAAACAATATCACAAGAAAAAAGGAAAACAGCAAATTACAAAAAAGAAAAAACACACAAAAATACATAGAAACTTGACTCCCCTCCACCCATGTTTGACCTCCTTCCCTTAATCTTCTTTTATTTGTTGTGTTATTAGTATTACTTTATTTTTATTCCACTTCCATCCATTTCCTCAGTATTTCTACCTTGTAAACTTCATTCACTGCATTTCAATATATTTGTCCCAGAACAATGTTTTTTCATGTACTCCTTTACACAATCCCATTCTTCAATTAATTTTTGATCTGTTTGTCCTCTTACTACTGCCGTAAGTCCTGCCGAAACTATATACTCACAAAATTTAACTTGCCACTCTCAAAGAAGATGGAATTTCCCCCCTTCCTTTTTTTTTTTTTTTTTGCTATAAATGAATTAAAATTTATTCATTACTTGATTTCAGATTCGTTAATAATTATATTCTGTGATTTATAATAGTCAAATATAATAGTCTAAGTTAAGTGTTTTAGTAAATAAATACATTTTACTCATCTGCTTTGTGCTCATTTTTTAATTACACTGAGTGACGTGTGGGGCAAAATATCCATTTCTGGAGTTCGAAACTAAAAAACAGTGAAAGCTTACAAGTTATGTAAAATATTGACATAACATGCTTTTTTATTATTAAATTATCTTGAATCTTTTTTTAAAAGCCTCTACAACAGACCATTGATTAGTTACAGCCATTTCAATGCCTCAAAGTAAAAATGACATGGCGGCCATATTGATGATGTCATATTTCATACCCCCCACCACCACTGAAATTTACTAAGACTCCATATTTTGCTTGTATAGGTAGTAGGCTTTCAAAAAAACACCACAGCACTTTTGGTATTCAAGGGTAAATAAAATCTGGTCTAGTTCTTGGACTAAATGGAAATCTTTTGATATGGGCTAATTTACCAGTTAGGGACACGGGTGGCGCTGCGGGTTAAACCACAGAGCCTAGGACTTGCCGATCAGAAGGTCGGCGGTTCGAATCCACGCGATGGGGTGAGCTCCCGTTGCTTGGTCCCTGCTCCTGCCAACCTAGCAGTTCAAAAGCATGAAGTGCAAGTACATAAATAGGTACTGCTCCAGTGGGAAGGTAAATGGCGTTTCTGTGCTTCTCTGGTTCTCCAGAAGCGGCTCATTCATGCTGGCCACATGACCCAGAAGCTGTACACCAGCTCCCTTGGCCAATAAAGTGAGATGAGCGCCGCAACCCCAGAGTCGGTCACGACTGGATCTAATGGTCAGGGGTCCCTTTACTTTTACCTTTAATTTACCAGTTATTCATCAACTACCCAAATCTGAATACTAAACTCTTGTTCTGTAATCCATTTTTGTTGTTGTTGTAGAGTCATTTAAGTCTTATTTATTTGTATCTTGACGATTTACAGACACAATTAAAAACAACACATGTGTGTGTGTGTGTGTTTGTGTTTGTGATGGCTTGCAGTAGAGGTACACCTTAACTTGGTACTGGAAAGATATGAATGTTGACAAAAGTCTGGCCTCATTGAAGAGAACATTTCATAGATGGGATGTGTGTGCCGTGACTGAAACAATCCTCTTCCTTGTTACAACCTCTGAATCTCTCACAGAGGAGGCAGGTTGAGAAGTGTATCATTTAGCGTATAAGGGTTCATGTTATGCTCAAGTCAGGGGGAAGTTAGTTATGTGTCGTGTGAGGAATAACTTTATTTTCCCGAAGCTTTCCACAAATCAACTTCCTTGAGCAACAACAAGTATTATGAGATCAGAAAAATGTGCATGGTACAATTTTGCCCAGTTCTAGCATTACGTGCTATAATCTCTATATACACTGCAGATTGTGAGCAGCCTGTTCATGCTCTTCCACTGACCTACTCACTCCCATGCCTGAGAATGGCTTGCACAACTTGTGAGCACCCTATCCCCAAAGTTAAACATACACTTATGCACTGAAAAAACAAGGAAGGCTTCCGTTCCCCTGTTTGGTTACCATACGTGACTTGTGGCTGCATTCAACTTGATGGATAATATCTCCACAACCTTCATAAATCTGCAAGAAAAAAACAATAGCCCATATTATTATTGTTTTCATCTAAGATTGTCTGCTCTCTTCTCACAAACACTATGAAATGTTCTTTCAATGCAAACTCTAGAGGTTTCCTGTATAACACCTGAAAAACAAATATTGCAGGCATCAAAGTCATGTCCATTAAGGCCACATGAAGACCTTGAGAGGCCATAAGTAGGGCTTTTTTTCAGCTGGAACTTGCCAGAATTCAATTCTGGCACCTCTCAGGTGGACGCCATTGCCATTATAAGATAACAAGGGAGGCGATCACAGCAAATTCTGGCACCTCTTTCCCCATTGCATTGGCCATAAAATTATGACGCCCCTCATATGTAATTCAAAATAATTAAAAGAGAATAGAAAAGTTGAGGAAATAATGTGTTATGGAAGTCAAACCAAATCCTGATTTTTCCCATAGTGACTACTTTAATGTTTTGTTTTTGGAAATGTCAAATGTCAAATTCTTTTACAAAAAAATTAAAAATAAAATCATACTACAAGGGATGGGGTGGGGGTTGCCGCTGCTTTGTTGCCTACTGCATAACCAAGCACTGGTGCCCTTTGTTGTATCCACATCCAAGAAATGGGTGCTGGCACTGTATGCAGGCTGGGTTATACAGACGGTATCAACAGGCCAAAAGTTTTCATTCCTCAGTGAAAACTTGGGCTCTCGGCAGGAGTTCATGCTTACATGCAGAGTCCTGAAGCTTCAAGGAAAGTAGCAGATCTCAGTAGGCATAAAGTTTTTTCGAAAGTTCAAAGTGAGCCCACATTCTTTCCACCCCCACCTTTTCCACTTATACTCTGACATTTGAGATTTCAGTCATCCCAGAAAGAATTATAGTTCTGACACAAACGAAAAGAATTGAGATTCCACCCATTCCCACCCCCACCTTTGTCTTGCTTTTAACAGCCTATACAGTGGTACCTTGGGTTAAGAACTTAATTTGTTCTGGAGGTCTGTTCTTAATCTGAAACTGTTCTTAACCTGAGGTACCACTTTAGCTAATGGGGTCTCCTGCAGATGCTGTGCCGCTGCCACACGGTTTCTTTTCTCATCCTGAAGCAAAGTTCTTAACCCGAGGTACTATTTCTGGGTTAGCAGAGTCTGTAACCTGAAGCGTCTGTAACCTGAAGCGTCTGTAACCCAAGGTACCACTGTACTTGTTTGATGTTGTACTAAAGCTATAGTCCCCTTAGGCCAGGGGTCAGCAAACTTTTGCAGCAGGGGACCGGTCCACTGTCCCCGAGACATTGTGGGGGCTGGACTATATTTTGGAGGGAAAAAAATAATGAACAAATTCCTATGCCCCACAAATAACCCAGAGATGCATTTTAAATAAAAGGACACATTCTACTCATGTAAAACACACTGAATCCCGGATTCCCGGCCAGATTTAGAAGGTGATTGGGCCAGATCCTGCCCCCGGGCCTTAGTTTGCCTACCCATGCCTTAGAGCACTTCTCTGCATTTTCCTGAGTCTCTGAAAAATCTTGCAGCAGTACAGTGGTACCTTGGGTTACATACACTTCAGGTTAAAGACACTTCAGGTTACAGACTCCGCTAACCCAGAAATAGTACCTCGGGTTAAGAACTTTGCTTCTGGATGAGAACAGAAATCGTGCTCTGGCAGTGTGGTGGCAGCGGAGGCCCCATTAGCTAAAGTGGTGCTTCAGGTTAAGAACAGTTTCAGGTTAAGAACGGACCTCCGGAACAAATTAAGTTCTTAACCCGAGGTACCACTGTATTCAGGCAGCAGCAGCACCAGCTTCTCCAGAAGACTGGGTGCCCCTGACACGATGTCATGTGACTTCCTGACACTGTACATGTGATATCCTCTGAATATTGGGGGGGGGGGTTCATCCCCCTCAAAAAATATAATTGGGGGACTGAAACTGCCTTGGCCCCTAGGAGTCAGCACCTATGGCAGACAGTACCCCTGTTCCATCATTATTATTTTCCCAGCTCTACAAAAAGCCATTTGTATAACTTGTTGTTTTGCTATTTTTTCTGTGATACTACACCAAACACTAAGCAGAACTCCTCCATCCCTCCCTATGAATTAGAATCACAATTATAAATACTTCTGGTTCAATTAGCACGAAACAAAATGGACAAACTGAGCAATTTAGCTTTGTCTTTATCTGGCTCTTCCCTGATCACACTGTCCAAATGTGCAATTACTAGCCACCAGTCTTCCATAAAATGATAAAATTCCTGTCTCCCTTTTTGAGTCCTAATTTGCTGCATTAATTTGCCCATAATTAATAAATCCCACTTTTTTTAAAAAAAAGTCCAAGCAAAGTGGATCTTAATAAATACCCAGTCATAACCACTGCATGTTGAAAGCAACTCTTTTTAGAAGCTCACTGCTATCCTGATTCTTAACAGCAATCAGTACTTCAACCTGGTGAGACCTGTTTAGGACTGCAACACCCATCAGCCCTAGCCATCGCCACGCTTAAGAGACCCATTTGGAGTTGTAATCCAAAACCTTGTGGAGGACACAAGGTTTGGGATGGCTGGTATGAACTTTTTTCAAAAACCAATTTTCATCCAGGATTATGGTTGATTTTAGACCTGGAGCATAATCATAATTTGCTGCCATTGGACAGGCTATAGTAACCACCACTTGAGACCCTTTAAAATATTAAATGTTAAAATATTTGAAAATACTCAATCTCACAGAGAAGGAATGATGTTTGCTATTAACAGTTATTAAGCTATTAAATCCATTTGAGTCCTTGTTTCAAGAGGCTAGCTCACCAAACAGAGGACTGGTCTCACAGATATATCAGACATTGCTGTAGTAGGTCCATCAATACATTAAAACATATGACCAAATAGGCAGAGCGGGGCGGGAGGATGTTAGGAATAGAATTTGCGCCAGAAGATGGGAAAGTAAGTACGGTATTGTAAGCTTTGATAACCTGTCACCTGCCACTCAGAGGTTCACTACATGGGACACTGTGTGCGCAGATCTGACAATCCCAGGCAAAATATATTTGCATCAGCCACTAATTTGGCCCATGCTCTGTCAAATTGTAGACTGAAATTACCTTCTTAGCTGAGGAAGGATGAATGCTTTTGGCTGCTCATACTGCTGCTTCCTTTCTTTATCCTTGTTCTTTGTGGTTGATTTACCATACTTTCCCACTTATAAGATGCCCCCATGTATAAGACGCCCCCTATTTCCGTGGACTCAAATTTAAGAAAATGGGGGGAGGGTTACCCAGGGTTGTTGAGCTTGTTTTAGGGGGGATTGCCGAAAATCGCTCACGCACACACGCCACTAAATCCGCCTCCCGTCTGTCCCATCACCGGCAGAAGCTGCCAATCGCCCGCCCAACTGCCAGAGCATCAGCCAATCAACATCACTCATTGACACAGCAACCAATCACACACACAATAGCCACTGACAGCCTCGGCAGCAACCAATCAAACATCCAGCCTATGCATGACCCATGTATAAGATGACCGTCACTTTTTGGCATGATTTTTAAAGAAAAAAACATAGTCTTATACACAGAAAAGTACGGTAATTGGTTTTTTTTAATCTAGATTTTAATTGTGAATTAGTATGATTGCAATCTGCCAGGGGTGGGTGGAATCTGTTTGATGGCTGAGTGACAGGGTATATAAAGGTAATGAGTGGCTGACTGAATAGCTATGCCCATACTTAAAGGTTGTATTTTTAGTGCCTCTGTGTGGCATGGGAAGGTAATAAAGGGGTGCATCATTTTATCATTAGCCATACTCATGTTTAGAAGAACGCTGGGGGATAAAGCAGTCAATATTTCCCTTTTATGTTGAGCTTGAACTCACAGCTTGAGCACATGTTTAAACCCTAGCCGCTCTAGTCTAAAGCTGTGGTTCTTTATGAATATTTGTTTGTTTGATTGATTTTCTTCTACCCTCCCCCTTTCCAAATTATTGCAAAATGTCCAACTGAAAAATAAATAAACATGGACAAAACCTGTTCATTCTTCAATGACCGCTGCAGCTGATATATCTACCTTGGCATAGTTCACATAAAACATTGCAATATTTTGCTACAAATCCTATTGCCTCTTAAAAAGAACTGTGTGGCTGTGTGTTTTAACATAATGGCTCAAAAGTGGAAGGAAATACCAGATAAGATGAGGGACTCTATATATAAGCAGCACAACAACACATATCATATTCCTTGATTGGAAATTTCTTTTTAAATCATGACCAGATGGTATCTGACCCCATGATGGATTAGAAGAATAGATTCTGCAGATGGATTTAATCAATTTTTACTGTTTGGACTTTGTATCTTTGCTTTACTTATTTCTCTTTTACATCACAACAGTATTATTGAATGACAGGTGGTTTATACATTCATAAAATAAAATAAAATAAAATAAAATAAAATAATGCCAGTGCCAATTCCAGATTTTAGAGCTGTTGATCAAGGTGGACACCCTTTCCTTGCTGCTATGTGCATGCTTCGTTTGCAAGGAAATTATCCACCAGTGTGGCAAGACCTACCCTCTGGAATCCCCTTTCCACTGAAATTAGGCAGGCACATTCATTTTCAGTGCTTGCTATCAAAATAAAAATAAAAATTGTTTAGGCAACATTTTATTTCCATGCAATATTAACATGGAATTTGATCGTGTAGGGTTTTTTTAAATATAACTGTTTTTAATCATATTTTGATTAATCTCATGTCATTTAGTTTTTAAGTTTTGAATTTATTGATACAAATATTCTATATATCATCTGATGTAAACAGAGGGTTCCCACCCCAATTAAATAGTATGCCCCTGGCTGTTCCGATTGGACAGCCGGGGGCATGATACGGCCAGGAGTCCCCATGATGCGGCCGGCATCCCTCTACCCTCCCGCCAGGTCACTGGGAGGTTCTGGATGCCCACCGGGTTCTGGATGCCCACAACACCTCCCACCGGGGAATGTGAACAGACTTGTCAAGTCAATCACTTTCCCTCTCCTTCCATGCACAATCTATGCCGACACTCAGAGGGAGAGGGCAATTGTCAGGCATCCAGCCTCCAGCTCAACAACACAGGGAGCATAGTTAAGTAGAAAGGATGATTTTTTAACCAAGTACACAGATAACAGATAAGATCACGGCCACTGGTCCCATCACCTCCTGGCAAATAGAAGGGGAAGAAATGGAGGCAATGGGAGATTTTACTTTCTTGGGCTCCATGATGATGGCAGATGGTGACAGCAGCCACAAAAGTAAGAGACGCCTGCTTCTTGGGAGAAAAGCAATGACAAACCTAGACAGCATCTTAAAAAGTAGAGACATCACCTTTCGAACAAAGGTCCATATAGTAAAAGCTATGGTTTTCCCAGTAGTGATGTATGGAAGTAAGAGCTGGACCATAAAGAAGGCTGATCGCCGAAGAATTGATGCTTTTGAATTATGGTGCTGGAGGAGACTCTTGAGAGCCCCATGGACTGCAAGAAGATCAAACTTATCCATTCTTAAGGAAATCAGCCCTGAGTGCTCACTGGAGGACCGATTGTGAAGCTGAGGCTCCAATACTTTGGCCACCTCATGAGAAGAGAAGACTCCCTGGAAAAGACCCTGATGTTGGGAAAGATGGAGGGCACAAGGAGAAGGGGACGACAGAGGACGAGATGGTTGGATAGTGTTCTCGAAGCTACCAGCATGAGTTTGACCAAACTGCAGGAGGCAGTGGAAGACAGAAGTGCCTGGCGTGCTCTGGTCCATGAAGAGTCGGACAGGACTAAACGACTAAACAACAACACAGATAACGCCGGACGGCATTAACCCAGCTGCTGCCATCATGAATTATGATGACTCTTCTGCTGAGTCCCTCCCCTTCCTCCAACTTAAATGGGATTTCTGCCCCTTACGTTTCTGCTTCCGCCTCCTATCACACACCCTCCCCCGGCAGCGACTCTGTAGGCTCATTGGATTCCCTCCAACTTCTTCCTGAGAAGACAGGCTGTCAATCTTCTCTTCCTCACCTTTTTCCTCCCCCTGAGAGACCTGGCAACCTGCATTCCTAAGGGCGGGGAAGTTGGCGATTGGCTAGGCTCTTCTCTTCCAGTAGTTAACCCTATCTCTTCCTGCCTACTTCCTCCACTGAAAGCTGGCTGGGCTGGCTCAGTCATGGCACCAATACTGATTTCTCCTCCTTGTTCCTCTCTCTTGGTTGGAAAGGGCAGATGAATAAGTAGTGGTAGCAAAGGAGTAGGGCCAGCAGGGCCAGGAGGCTCAAGGAGGGACAGCAGCTGCTCCTGCCTGCCCTGCTGAAGGAACATGGACCTTGACGGGTACCCAGTTACATCAGCTTCTGATGCTGGCCCTGCATGCTGTGACTATGAAGGAGCAATCCTTTGAGTGGTGGCAGTTCATTTCCAAGCATTGTGTTATGTTCACCTAATGCATATGTGTGCTGTCAAATGGCTGGGGGAATGGGGAGCCCGCTAAATGATGAATGTTGCTTGAGCATCACCTGTGGATCACCGAGCAATAAGGTATTACATGATGTACATTTGTAGAAACAAGAGCCGTAATTCCATCTCCAACCCACTAATGTGCCTGTGCTCTTATGTGCATAAATGAAAGCATATTGTCCTTTATTCCCCCAGAAAAGTTGCTCACCGCCGTGTTTTCAGCCAAGCTCTTTAAAATCTCCAATTCTTAACACAGCACAGTGTACTTTAAACAGCATGCAGGCTGTATTTTCCAATTCTCCAGTTTTATGAAAATCGATACAATTATACTTATACACAAAATAAAATCTCCCTGAATCAATATCACGAGTGTGGAATTGAAAACCTCTGCTTTGTATTATTTCCTCGCTCTCTCATTCTGTTCAGCTTCAGCTGGGTTCAATCTGATTTAGAACATCAGGAGCCTCATAGCTCTCAGGCTGAAAAAGGAAAATGTGATGTATTACAAAACCCCAAACTCCCTGCTCACTTCTGTGAGCTTGACATGAGCAGTTCATAATGTGAACACCCTTAACTCTCCTAAGATCATCATCTGATACACAAGTAGATCCTGGGTTATTTTATCACAGCCGCAATTTACAGCACTCCAAACATTTCTACTGTATATAAGCTGCTTCCTTACTTACAGAAAATACTTCTGCCCAGTGCAAAATGCTTTCTGCATGACAGGATATCCTGCCAGGGGTGCTGTCCTGATTCCCTCTGAGTACTCTGATTCAGTGCAGGAGTGGGAGGAAATGGAAGATGAAGGTGACAAATGGGAGGGAGCTGAGACAATGGCATAGAGGTGAGACAATGTGTAAGACAATGGGGGGGAGGTGAGGAAACAGTTGATGGAACATGCATAGCTCCCTCTGAACAAGCATAGCTCCACTGTTGAAGCTGAGGTCCCAGAGGCTTCCTCTCTTTTGTCTGTGAAGGAGACAGGACTGTCAAAGTCTCTAGAGGCCATGTCCACAATGACAGATGAGGAGGACTTCAGGGGATCTTCTGAAGTGCCACAACGGGAGGATTCAGAGATGTGGGCAGGCCCTGATTGTCCCCAGGGAAGGGGCAACATATCAAGAGAAAATAGGAAATGCACCCCTCTAGACCTGGTTTCAGGCTAGAAACTCCTGCAGAAGCAGAGATTCTTGTGAGAAGCTGAGCATCTACACTTCTACTTAAAAGCTTGATGGGTACGTGGGGAAAGGTGTTGGAGCAACTTTGCAGTTTACATGCAACCTCAGAATTCATGTTAATGATCTCAGACTTACGAACACTGCCCTTTCCTCCTTGACCAAACTTGTTCCTGCTAACATTTCGCCTTGTAAGAGCTCCTATACAGTGGTACCTTGGGTTAAGAACTTAATTCGTTCCAGAGTTCCGTTCTTAAGCTGAAACTGTTCTTAACCTGAGGTACCACTTTAGATAATGGGGCCTCCCACTGCTGCCGCGCTGCCGGAGCACAATTTCTGTTCTCATCCTGAAGCAAAGTTCTTAACCCAAGGTACTATTTCTGGGTTAGCAGAGTCTGTAACCTGAAGCGTCTGTAACCTGAAGCATCTGTAACCTGAGGTACCATTGCACTGCACCTGCCTTTTCTGTGCATCTGAGCCTGTACTGATAAAGCATAATTTTATTTCTTCTAAGTGTACCTGTGGCCATGCTTGGAGTGGGAGTCTAAAGTTAAGTACTCAAGGCTCCTGTTGCAGAGAGGTTGCAGGTAGCCCAGTTTTCAAGTGCTGAGCCCCTCTGTGCACATTCTGCAATTAGCATGCAATCCACCATGTCAGCCTTTGTCCTGGTTATCTCTTGGGTGTAGCTGTTTGCACATGCATATACATGATCGGACATGCATGTACTATCTAGGTTTCCCCAATCAATGACTAGTGCTGCCTATCATTGTTCTCAAATGGTACTCATTTGCACATCCTCTCTCTCTCTCTCTCTCTCTTACAAGGAGACACTTCTGATGTTCTAGGAGCAAGCAATGCTCAGTGTATGGGTGGGATCCAATTAGTCCTCTTAGCATTGTTGATCTAGTAGACGCCTCTACTAATGGGGGACAAGTAGAGGAAATGCCTGCTGAGTCCCCTCCCTCCTGCTGTCCGCAGTGCCTTACCCCCAAAAAAATCTGTTTTGAAGGGTTAGGGGATCTTCCAGAATAGGCCCTTAGGGAGCACCGGGGGCTGCAGCAGAGAGGAGGAAATGGCAAAACCTATTCCTTGATTACTGGATGCTTCCTGTAGGATCAGAAGCCTGTGTGCTTATGGAAGAGCACCAGTTGTATACAGCCCTCTATTTTTATTCTACTGGCTTACAACCTGACACCATGTCATACAAACTTTTGCTCTCCCCAGCTTGATCAGATGCATAGGAAACAGGAAACAGCATCAAATCACTTTAGTTTTACCCTCCAGCTCTGGGACTTAGGGATCAGTCTCAATTCCCCTAAGATTGCTCTTTCTCCCCCCCCCCCCTCCTTATTCTGTTTCCCTCTCATTCTCTGTGGTGTGTTTGATCAAAGAGACCTTCTGCTTTCTAACTCTTAATTCCTTGGTAACTCTGAGTCAGTCACCTGAGGCTGAATGCTGTAAATTGCTAATTGCCTACCTGCCTCTTTCTGGCAATATGTGATTGTTGTTGTTGTTGTTGTTTAAGATAAACTCAAATCTGCTGCATCTTTGCTATCAGAAAGTGGCTGTATTCTCTAGCATCTTTCCCCTTAATAGTGTCTCACTGTATCAGGGAAGCTAAAAATAGGATAAAAATGCCATTGCTTAAATTGCTACTTCTGTATGAAATATATTTTCTTTGCCATGTGAGCTACTGGGCCAAAGTCAAGGTGTTAGCACTAGCATACAAAGCCCTAAATATTCTGGAAATTAAGTACCTAAAAGAGCACCTCCAACAACACCAAACATCTGAGGCCTAGTTGGTGTTCTCCCATGGCATAACCTTCTTGGTGGTAGTTGTCCATTTGCAGAATGTTCTCCCAAGTTAAGTGTGTCTGTTTCCATCATCATCAACATTTAAAAACACACCGGTTTACCCAAGCATTTGGTGGCTGGAAGGTACTCTTCCTAACAACCTTGGGAAGCCATATCCAATGATGGGCAGAGCCATTTCTTGAATGGTTGGTAAATAAGAAGGCAGGGAAGTTGAGGCAGACTGAGCTTGGTGGGGCAGTACTCTGTTCACCCAAATGGACCAGTTGGAGGCAAAAGAAAAAGAAAGAAAACACCCCGGGAAAACTGGCACAGAGGGGATATAGAATTGAGAATTGGGGTGCAGAGGCTGTTGAAAATAATGAAGGATTAATATCAGAATGTATTAAGGGAATTATTGTAATATTTTGAAATGCAGTAGAAATATGATATGATTAGGATTCCCTCCAATCTCAAAGCATGGAAAGTCAGCTAAATAATAATAATAATCTATAATTAGGCATAACATTGGGATTTGTTTGATTATTGGATAATTTGTAAAATTTGGAATATATAATTTGGTTTGATTGGAAAATTTTAATAAATATTATTTAAAATAGAATTGAGAATTGGGGCAGTCCCATACCCCCATTTGTCCCCTCTGGTACTTTTTCAGTTATTTTGCACCTCTTCCCTCCACCTTAAATACATTATTTTATCAATATTCCCCAAGGAATCCCCAAAACATTATTTGGCATTGTAATTTAAATAGAGAACAATGCAGTTCAGACATGCTCCTACCTTGGCTGTTTTGTTCCCTTCATTATCTCTTTATGTCTATTTGTAGTAGCACAACGGAAACAAATAAGAAAGAATTAGATTACCTAGAGGGGGAAAGAACCTCTGCTTTGTGTTTGCATCTCAGATGACTCAGAACATGGAGAATTCATGCTTTGCGGGCAGAAAAACCCCCATTTATTTTCATTATGAGAATCTAGATCTGATCTTTAAAAACAGGGGGGAAAGCAAACTTTTCTAAATCAGCTCCCTCTCCATGAGTCTGGATGGTATCTTTGAAACATTTTTTAATGAGGCACTTTGGATTTCTTTGTCAGGACAGCTACTTGCATTTCTTGGAAAGTGAAGCACCATTTTGTCATGCAAAAACCAAACACAGACAATGCTGTATATATAGAACATTTGGGCTTGGCAGAGCTTGGTGCAACTCTGCTGGCTTCTGTGGACTCAGGTGACTGACAACAATGTACTGGAATATTGTTCCCTTCTCAGCTTTTCAGCCTTCTTTTAGTAGGGTTGCCATATTTCAAAAAGTAAAAACCAGGACACCCCCCAAAAATTGTTTCAATTTTTTGATTGACTTGCCTAAGATCCAGGACAAAGCGCCGCCATTCAATTCTGCCTTTGAAATTCTGGTAATGTCTGGGGAAATCAGGACATATGGCAGCCCCACCTTTAGCTTTCACCTTGATTTATACCTCTCAGCTGCAGGTGGGAGGTGGATTTCAGTCTGTAGACCTTGCACCTTGAAAATAATTCACAGGGAAGCTGCACAGAGAAAACGTGCAAGCTCAGGATGCAGATAACTTGCCATTTAGTACCCGAGGACATATCTGGGAACATGGGCAGTGTTTCAGGGAATGGTATACTTCCCCTGAATATTGCAAAGCCTTGGCTGGTTCCTGTCAGCTGTATAAGGACCAAGGTAAGAAAGGTGGGGATCAGAAGAAGAACATGCTTCATTGGGGGCTTCAGGCAGTAAAACAGGGGAAACTTATGGCTGAGTGGTGAACTGGACAAGAGAACCATCAGCTGTGCATTGGTGGGAATGTAGAGAAATTTTTTTAAAAATTGGGAAATGATATACAATGAATTGGGAAAAAAAATGTTTAAAATGACATTTGTTAAAAAAAAAAAAAGAAGCATTTTTGTTAGGGATTGTAGGACAAGACCTGCCAAGAAAAACAAATAATTTATTTATGTATGCTACAACAGCGGCAAGAGTCTTGTGTGCACAAGGATGGAAGAATGAGGAAATCCCAACGAAAGAACAGTGGCAAGAAAAATTGATGAGCTATGCAGAGTTGGCTAAATTGACATATAAATTGCAGGACAAGGACAACTGTGACTTTAAGGAAGAATGGGAGCTTTTTACAAATTATCTAAAAAGACAACAAAATGAACTGGATTCCTCGGTTTTGAATAAACATACACAAATTTATTGGTTGATAACATGTTAGATAGATAATGTAAGGATATGCACAATTTTATAACATGCAGAGAATAATATGTGCTGAGAAATCAGAGAGAGGAGCTGAGGGAAGTCTTTGGTGGGGGGAAGGGAAGGATGGAAGGGAGAGGGGAAAGGGGGGAAATAATGTAAGTGATTATATGGTTTGATAATTTGTTATGTTGAAATTTCTAATAAAAATATTTTTTAAAAAAGAAAAGAAGAGAGTCTGTCTGATCAATCCTCACCCCTGCGCACTGGCACGCAGATAAAGAGGGATTCAAGGCATCTGAACATAAGAATTTATTGAGCAGAACCCATTTCTATGAGAGTATAGCATGGCATAGGGCTTGATGCTGCATAGTTCCCGCCCTTTAGAGTAATATGACTCATAAAATTGTAGAATTGGAAGGGCCCTCAACGGTCTCATGGACTGGCTGGATGCCAAGGAGTGGTGGGAGGCATCAGCTGGGGAACCCCCAAGGGAAGAAGGCTCAGAGTCAGGGGACTGGTGGTAAGATGATGATGAGTGGTCAGAGGGAGAAGAAGGAGCAGACAGGGTGGAGGAGGTGTTGGAAGCAGAAGAGGCAACAGGGTTTAGTGAGCAGGAAGAGGCTGTGGAAGAGAGCTATACAGACTCCAAAGCTGAAGTGGGGTCTGGAGAGGAGAGAAGCCACAAGACAGAGATGAGGCAGGCTGCTGAAAAACCTAGGGAGTCTACGTCTCCTGCTGAGACCAGTTCCCCTCCCTCCTGGACTCCTAAAACACACAGAAAAATGAAATGAGCATGGCAGAAATTGGTTGTGTGTGGATGCAATTTGCATCTGCTTGGGAAATACCCTGGAGAAGAGGAGTCTTAGAGAGCGGGGGCGGGGGAGGCAGGGACCTTCAGTCCTTGTAACTGCCTCATCAGAGCAAGACCTACTGGGAAGAACAGCTGGAATCACTAGCCCTGCAGTGATTCAGTTTTTTTAAAAAAATAAAGAGCTAACCACTGACACAGTGTTTTTTTAACTGATGACCTATGTTTGACTCGGGCTCATGACAAAGGGATATCTAGTCCAATACTCTGCAATGCAAGAATCTTTGTGCTCAACATGGGGCTCAAACCCATGGCCCTGAGACTTAGAGTATCATGCTCTGCCAATTGAGTTAGGTGGATACTGGCCTTTGTCAATGGCAAGTATGCAGTGAGCACATCAGGAGTGTTGGGGCTTCAGTATACTGCATACCAAGGCATTGGAGGGCGGAGCAATGGCTGCATGAGTTTAAGGATGCAGCATACATAGGCTTCCTGGCCTGTGTGGAAATTAACATTGTGATGCGCATGAAGTCATGTGAGCACCTCCATAGTAAGTCTGAAAAAGCTACAGAAGGCTTTCCTTAGAATATTAATTTCTGCCTGTGCCAGGATGGATCATGACCTGTATTTCTACAGCGCTTTTCAACCTCAAAAATCATTTGTGCGCATTACAACTACAAACAAAAGGCAACAGAAGCAACAAACTGCTTATATCTTACCCATTCGTGCAAAATCACATAAAAGAGCTGCTAAGCCGTTTTATCAAATGATAGCCCATCATCAAATTATTTCGTTTTGTTTGTTCATTTGTTTCACTGTACCTAAAGAGAATGCACTCCTAAACATAGGAGGTCAGAAGGCACGGATGTAAATTGCCGATTGCAGAAGGAAACAATTAATTGCCAGTTGTGCTAATTAAATTATAAGAATGCAAGGTCAATATATTGCCACAGCTATCTGTAATAAAGACAATTGTGTTCAATCAGCAGGGATGCGGCAGGTTATCACTCTGTGAAATGTGAGAGGTGAAGGATTTCGGGGAATGATGTGAAAATGAAGAGGTTTTATAGCCTTTGGTTGCTTTCAGTAGCTTTCCATCACCACACACTCTGGAGAAATTGCAAATTTTTGAAAGACTTGCCTCTAAATAAAGAGGCACAACATACCAATCAGCAGCCTTAAACTAATCAAAGCCAAGAGCATGTTTCATATGCTGCTCTCCCCCCGCCCTGTCTTCTTCCAGAGGAGCTTCAAACATAGAAGCACATCTACAAAGTGACATTTGTGCTTAATGATCTGGGGATTAAATTACTAGGAAAAAAGTTGTTTAACTTCCTTAATAGCCGCCTGCTCAATTGCACAAAGCTGAGAATTGGGATTTCCCCCCTCCCTCCTGCACTATGCTATATATTACAGCACCCTGCAGACAGTAAAGTATCTCTTGCTGTGACAAGTTATTGATCTTGTTTTCCTCCGAGACCCCTAACAAGTCAGACTCCAGCTTTCTGAAAGGTACAGCAAGAGCAGTGCATTGCGAGGGCTAGGAGCTAACAAGAAAACTTACTCTCTGACTCCAAACAGAGAAACAAAAACCTATTAGCAGTCCCTGTGCATGCTATGGATGGTGAGCACTTTGCTTTTCTATGATCTAATGATAGGCTGGGAAATGGGTATCCTCTCCCCCAACCTATCCATTTAAATAAGGGTCTTCGTTTTTTAAAAATATTAGGAATACATTACCAAAAATCCAGTCCTTGAACATTTCAAAGCAGTTACATATCCCATTGAATTTTGGGATCTCTTTGCCTTGTTTTGCTGCAGGTAAAAAAAGGTAAAGGTGAAAGGTAAAGGACCCCTGAATAGCTAAATCCAGTCAAAGGTGACTATGGGGTGCAGTACTCATCTCGCTTCAGGCAGAGGGACCTGGCGTTTGTCTGCAGACAGCTTTCTGGGTCATGTGGCAGGCATGAATAAACCGCTTCGGGTGCAACAGGGCACCGTAACAGAAGCCAGAGTGTGTGAAACGCCATTTACCTTAAATGTTCCCATTTGGATGTCCCACTTAATAGCCAGGTACTTGCATTAGCTGCAGTTTCTGGATAGTCTTTGAGCACAGCTTCACACAGAATGCATTACAAGAATCCACTACAATTATTAGGTAAAGGTAAAGGGACCCCTGACCATTAGGTCCAGTCATGGCCGACTCTGGGGTTGCGGCGCTCATCTCGCTTTATTGGCCGAGGGAGCCGGCATACAGCTTCTGGGTCATGTGGCCAGCATGACCAAGCCACTTCTGGCGAACCAGAGCAGTGCACGGAAATGCCGTTTACCTTCCTGCCGGAAGTCTACTTGCACTTTGACGTGCTTTCGAACTGCTAGGTTGGGAGGAGCAGGGACCAAGCAACGGGAGCTCACCCCGTTGTGGGGATTCAAACCGCCGACCTTCCGATCAGCAAGTCCTAGGCTCTGTGGTTTAACTACAATTATTAGGGATATGTCAAAAGACCTCAAAGTGCACCTGTTTTCCAGGGACAGTCCCAGATTTACAGAAGCTGTCTTGTTTTCTGATTTGATCCTGGAATGTCTCCTTTTCCTTGGTACATCCCTATTTTTATTGGAGAAATATTGGAGGGTGCGGTAGGACACCCCTATTTTCATCAGCGGTTATGGAGTTATTCAACCCCTGAGCCACATAGATAAGTAACTATACAACCTTTAGAAGACATCTGAAGGCAGTCCTATATAGGGAAGTTTTTATTATTATAAACTTTAATGTTTTATATATGATGAATGCTGGCCAGAGTGGCTGGGGCAACCCAGTTAAATGGGTGGGGTATAAATAATAAAATGACTATTATTATTATGGAATAAGACATCCCCATTTTCATCGGAGAAGTGTTGGGTATGTGACAATTTATTGAGATCTGATTTGCCTTCATACTACTTTTAAAGAATGTTAGAATCATAGAATTGTAGAGTTCTATGATCCTTAGGGTCATCTAGTCCAGAAATACAAATGTCAGCTGATGTGAATGGCAATATAAAGTATCTATGACAAACAGTCTACTTCTCCATGGATGCAGGGATAATTGTAATTTGAATTTACTCCGTACAATGCTATAAATGTTATTGTTCTGTTGCAAAAGGATTTTTATAATGATCCTAAACTGTACGGGTATTTTTTGGCTACATTGTGCCCATACATTTCAGGAACCCTTCAAGTTTAAATAGAGGGATTAAATTCTCTCACATCGTTGCAATCATCACTGCACTTAGAATGGCCAATGTAGACACATGCTAAAAATTCATGGAGTCTACTTTAACAGAGTTGTGTTAAAAATTTAATAGCTAATTAGGATTTAATTGTCTAATTAAAAGGGATTCAGGATTTGTGTGCTCTTTCATGAAAGACTGATTTATCTCTTTTATAAAGCTCCCAGAAGATGGCTAGCAAGCATAGTGAAACCTAGTTTCTCGTGTTTAAGAATGGTTTATTATCAGAAACATATTGTAGTGCTGGGAATTCATATACACCAAGGGTAACTTGATATCAGTTGCTAAAGAGCAAAAGTGTAGAGATTCCTGTTGAGCTTATGGCCTGATTTGAAGGGTTCCTACTGACATCTGGTTGGCCACTGTGAGAACCGAATGCTGGACTAGATACAACTTTGCTCTGATTCACTCTTCTTTGATTCTTAAATATCTATTGGTATAGTAACTGAGAGTTCATCAAGGCAACCTCGTCTAGAAGAACTGAAAGACTTAAATAAAATGAGTTTTAACATCTGATATGTTTTCAGCAAATATGAACAGTCTTTCCCATCTAGGTCATTACTTTAAAGAAGTATGTCCCCAAATTGTGAAAGACATTTTATGGAAGCCCGTGTTGCCTTCATTTATGATCAAGGTAGGAACATGGTATGGCCTTGGTTTATGTTTGGAGCAGATGAGTCATTCATATGACATTCGGCACCAGCTGCAGCCTCCAAACCTGCTGTAAAGGAAAGCCCTACATAGAGCACATTGCAACAGTCTAAATATAAAGTTTCCTGCCCACCTAGCAGTTCGAAAGCACTCTTAAGTGCAAGTAGATAAATAGGGACCGCTTTATAGCGGGAAGGTAACGGTGTTTCCGTGCGCTGCACTGGTGCTGGCTCGCCAGAGCAGCTTCGTCACTCTGGCCACGTAACCCGGAAGTGTCTTCGGACAGCGCTGGCTCCCGGCCTCTTAAGCGGGATGAGCATGCAACCCCAGAGTCGGTCACGACTGGCCCGTACGGGCAGGGGTACCTTTACCTTTACCTTTTTAAATATAGGGGGCCAATAGGGGGCGCATTGGAAGATGGCTGACAATACTATCTCTCCAACCCACACGGGGTAATTAAGAGGCTGTTATGGGAGTAGGCAGCCTCCCTTGTTGCCCCAAGGAAATGGGGAACACTGCCCTTGCCTGCTGTGCCCATAAATCACCCCCTAATTCAAAAGAAGGGGGTGAGGGCCCTAGGCAGAATGCCCCCGTGTGGACATCGACTCTCCTGGATGCTGTCTCTGATCGCGCACTAGTTGCAGCAATTTGGAATAATTAATTACAAAAGAAGCAAATGCACATATTTCAAGTGAAGAAGGGGAGTGAAGTCTGCTAATTTAAGTGACCTCTGCAAAAGAAGACGACGGGCTGGAGAAACAGGAATATTTTACGATGAAGATACACCAAAGGCGTGTAAGGAGAACCTGAGCTTACAGGGTTAAACAGCTCAGAGTGTACGCCCTGCCTACAGTTGGGAGGGGGGAGGTTCGTCATTTCCGAGAGCCTCAAGCCTTTGTTCTCTCTCTCTACTTTCGCTTTTGAGGAGAGAGGACGTGTTTTCACGATGCTGTTCGCTGTGATAGATAATGGATAGTCTGCTGTAAATAAAACTGCTTTTAGCTGCTAAGATCCTGAGTGGACTTTATTTAAGCACACTGAAGCAGGCACTGGAGTTTTTGCGGTCTTTCTCTTACCGCTGCCGATCTCTGCTTTGCTCAGAAGCATCGGAATGTGGACTTTGGAATGCCGGCCAGAGGCCTGCGCAGCGGAGGCGTGCCGGACGCTTATCTGAGCAATAAATCAATCTGCTTAATAAGGCGGGGTATGTTGACAACGGGGCTGAATGGGGGGGGGGACCTTTTTTTACTTTCCTTCTATGTGATTTACAAGAACCCCTCCTCATTAGACCCGTTGGTTGAACTGACCCAAGCAGGATGATTAAGGTCTGTGTGGAGATAAACTTTAACCAAAAGTATGCTTTATGGAGACCGAGAAGCAATAAGAGCTTTTGGGAATGGCACAGCAATTAATTCGGAGTCGCCATCTTGCCAAAGGATTTACAGCCGGGAGGAAGAACGGATTTGTTTTCAGACTGCATTCCTAGTGAATCTCCTCAGAGGTTTTGAGAAAGGAGGCAGATTGGTGAAGATTAATGACGCTAAGACTGTTTTGATGTATGGAAGTGATGTTATATGGAAAACGTCTGGATATGGATACTGGATAAAAAAAAAAAAATCCACGCAGGATTACAAACTGTTCTAACCAGCTTGCGGAGACTATCAGAGGTCACAAAGAGAAAGGAAAAATATATGAAAATAACAACAAGAGATGTGGAAAAATAATAAGAAAGGACTGGATAGTACTGTGAACATCATAAGGTTAGATTTGTGGACATTAAAACAGCAGTAAGAAGCAAGAAGTTGATTGGATCCCTTCGGAACTTGAAATATGGGTTCCCCAACAAAAATTTAAAATTCGGCTCTGTAATTTGGAATTTATGTAATTTGGTTTGATTTGATGTGATTGGTCGGTTAATAAAAAATTATTCTTTAATATATATATATATATATATATATATATATATATATATATAGTTACTGCCACAAGTGTCACAGCGGCCAAATTATATTAAGGAAAATTGCTTTGCAAAAAATAATAATAATAAATGTGCGTGCTAGGAGAAATGCTGGTGAATTTTCATGCCAACTTTTTTTAAAAAATGCAAACTGATGTGGAAATCTGGAGAATTGTTACTTTAAGTTTGGCAGTAAGAGGGACTTACTGATAGGCAGTGGTGTAGCATTGGGCAAGGGCACACAGGGTGGCTGCTCCGGGTGCAAAATTGTTAGAGGGCACAAAATTTCAACACCCAGTGCTGCCTGAAGAAGAGGAGGAGGAGGAGGAGTTTGGACTTGATATCCCGCCTTTCACTCCCCTTAAGGAGCCTCAAGGCAGCTAATAATATTCTTTCACTTCCTCCCCCATAACAAATATTCTGTGAGGTGAGTGAGGCTGAGAGACTTCAGAGAATTGTGACTAGCCCAAGGTCACCCAGCAACTGCATGTGGAGGAGTGGGGAAGTGAACCCAGTTCACCAGATTGTGAGTGCACCGCTCTTAACCACTACATAAAGCTGGCTCAATACATCTGTGTGCTTCTGTCGCTGGGCTCCATTGAAACCAGCTTCTCTATGCAAACCAGGAAGTGACCTCTCCAAACAACGGAACAACTCTTCTTTTCTTCTCTCTGTAGCTATGATCTCCTGGGTGATGTGGATGTCGTTAGGCAGATGAATGTGCATGCATACTTCATCTGTTTGCCTCCCTCCCACCCATGACCTTTATGTGGTCCCGGGCACTGGCAACCTACACTACGTTACTGCTGCCAGGCAATCATGCAGAGGGGTACAGCTTTGGCAACTGAACCATGCGGATGCAGCTGGTAATATGGTTCCTCCCCACTCCCACAAATGAATTAGCAATCCACCAGGTATATGAAAGATAGAGCACACCCACATGACTTGTTTGTTTAAACCATGCCAGATCTGCATACAAAAAAACCCAAGTCATCCTCAGCTTGGATAACATTCCAAGTGCAACAAAGGATGTAGGCGTAGCTAAGGCACAAAAAGGTCTAAATTTCAGAAAGGATGTGACTCACCACCCCGTCAGAACATAGGAAGAGCCCCCAGAATAATAGGACAAGGCAATTGGAAGGTGCTTCTCCATCTTCTCACTCTTTGTCACCACTCAATTTCCTAAGTTGGGATGGGTGAACAGGCAGTGAGAGCAAGAAGGAGAGGCCAAAAGTTTAGAGGGATCTGACAGCCAGCAGTGGAGTCCCTGTTGGAGACTGGGCCTTCGTAGGCCTTCAACCATGTCAATTCCTGTCATCAACCCCATTTGGGCTTTGCAGGAGTGCTGTGAGTTTCAATGCTTTCCTATAGCGTACACAGCCTCCAAATACTTCTGTGTATGATTATCTACGATTTTGAATGTCAGCTGTATGGAAAAACTAAGTATGACACAAGGTGGAAATATTACTGCTGTGCATTTGAACACAAGCAAAGGGAAGGAAATTATTTTCATCTGAACTCTGCGGCTGCTGGCACTTCCCCTGTGAGATTTCATCAGTCAAGGGGAGGGGGGATAACTGGAGTGGATGTTGTAAAACAAATAGTGACCTTTTGCCAACAAAAAGAGTGTTAAACTAATGCTCATGGGTACCAAAAATCCCCTGGATTGTGAATTACTATAATGTGGCCTTTTCCTCCAAGCATTATGACACAGGGCTTGCAAATTCTTTTATGCTACATTTATAAAAAAAATGGTTGCTCTCCTAAAAATGATGCATTGTCGCCTCATAATCCCCTTCTAATTCTAACTCATTCCTCAGTTCTTTTATTTAAAGACTAGTTCACCACCTCTTATTTCTAAAGCTCCCATTCCAGTCCTATGTGTGGTATCAAATGCATTCATTCAGCCTTGGGAACGGGTTTGGACATTTTTAAGTAGACCACTCAAAACAGAAGCACTAGCTTCCTAAATGCCACCACGTAACTCCTAATTGCTGACCTTTTCCATTAGTTGCTGACGCATCTGGTTTGGTACCATCCAGGGATCTAGAGATGCGCCTTCTCTTGTGTTCACCAGTAGTGCCCTTCAGTACTCATGAATGCAGCCTCCCACGCTCAACTCATTATCCAACTCTTCTCCACAACTTTTATTGTCTATATCATTTCCACCTAATGAAACTGCAGAATGTGCTTGTCGCTGAGATGTGCTGGAGGGTTTTCAACCAATTGGTGGCCACCATGAGAACAGGATGCTGAACTAAAAGGGCTATTAGCCTGATCCAGTAGGTTCTCTCTATGTTCTTATTAATACATTGCTTTCCAAATTATAAAATAGAGGCCTGTCATTTGTATTTCAGAAGGAATGATTGACCTCTTCTTCATGCTTTTCCATGTGAAGGGGGGTGGGTTTGAATACTAGAGCTATGCCAACAGCTTTGGATTGGCTGTTTGTGGACTTTCTTATTGGGGACTGGAAGAAACACCACCAGAGGCATGTTTAATAGGGTTACCAAATGTCCCCGGTTCCTGGGGACAGTTTCCGGATTTGCAAATCTGTCCCTGGACAAATTCTGTCCCCGGAATGTCCCCAGATTTGCAAATCTGTCCCTGGGAAACGTGGCAGCGGCAGCCTCAGCAGCCTGGAGCCAGCTTGGTAGCGCAGTTGGCTCTGGCTCTGGCTCTGGGCTTGGTAGCGCAGTTGGTAGCGCAGGTTCTGGCTCAGGGCTTGGTAGCGCAGTTGGCTCTGGTTCCGGGCTGCTGACTGCCGTTGCCACTGCCGAAGGGGAACCAAGGACGTCCGGCGGTACAGATCTCCTTCCCCCTTCCCCCTTTGTTTTGACTGATGGGGGAGGCTTGGGAGTTGCGGACAGGCAGCCGTTGCCCAGGAGGGGTGCAAGGTGCATGGTTTCTCTGCTTGAAAAGGTGCAAAGCCCTTCTTATGTACGCTGTGAAACATAAATGCGCAGAGTTTTTTAAAAACTGGGCAATGGCTGCCTGGCTGCCCATGACTCCCAAGCATCTCCTGATCTCCTGCCCCCTTCCCCCTTTGTTCTGACAGATTGGGGGAGGGTCAGGAGCCGTGGGCAGGCAGCCATTGCCCAGTTTTTAAAAAAACTCTGTGCATTTATGTTTCACAGGGTGCAAAGGAAGGGCTTTACACCTTTATACAATATGCATGTGTGCTTGGGGCCAGGGTCTTTTGCATCACCATCCCTACTACTGACTCCCTGTTACTACTGAGCTTCAAAAAAAAAAAAAAAAAAAAAAAAAGTCCCCGGATTCATTGAAAAAAATCTGGTAACCATAATGTTTGCTCAAGCTGAGTCCCCCTCTGCCACCATCCCATGCTTCCTGTGCAAATGAAAAGGGAACATTATGCACAATTAAGCCAATCATACATATGACATCCAATAGTGATTCAGATCTGTACTACTGTATTTGCTTTTGAAAGGGCAACAAGATGTAGTATTGCAGAAAATAACCCATGCAAAGTGGGGGGAAATTTAAATTTCGTATCTGCTCTTGCACATGTGTCTTCAACATGAGGTCCCAGGGTCTGGAAAAGCAGAAATATCTGTGATAAAGGAGCATGCATCATACCTTTCAGCCAGCACCTCTGGCAATTACACATTTCTATATTTTTGCACAAAATGGATACCAATAGAGACCACAGCTTTTATCAGACAAACAAAAATGTGATACAATTTGATATAGGCTTTTTAGATCTTTGAGGCCAATTATCTGATTAGGAAGGAAGTAAAGGCATCTGAAGCTTATCTAAAGGAGCAGTTTACTAAAGTAACTTAATGCTGATATATCTTAAAGATGTACATTACTCAGCTAATAAGGCACAGTGATATGTAAGCCTGCTGCTTAATATTTTCTACCTATGGCACAATGTAGGACATGGAGCTTTTAATGTGCTTTTGCTGTAATAAAGCAGTTTCTTGAAATATGCAATGACATTTTGCTCTGTGGGATTACTGCAAATACCACATTATTGGGACAAATGCATTCTCCACTGCTAACTTTTGATCACTACTTTCCTTATTCTGGAAATGGTTGCATTAGTGATTATACAATGCCATCTGATAATCAGCCAATAGGAAACAGCATTATTGCTTTCTAGTGACATATAATAAGAGGAAGCAGCCCTTTAAGGGAAACAAAGGAGACATTTTGGCTCAAAAAATGCTTTATATCAACAAATAGACAAATGCAAAATGTATAATACATCCTATCTACCCACTTGTCTCTTCAAATCTTGAATTACATGGGAATTGCAACAAATTTCCCAAAATTCAAAATTTTGAAGAATTACCAGCTCCCATTCATCACTTATGTCAATGATATGTTCCCCACATAAAATGGATATAGTTAATCTATTAGCCTTAAGGCTGATGAATGCATCCGCATTTATTACCCAGTGTTTCATAATTTTGTAACATATTAATTTCAGCTGCATATTGAAATGCTTCCACTAAAAATGTATTGTTTGTGGTGATATGAAACAGAAATCCCTGGTGGCTCTTTCACACATGCATCATCCCTTGACATGAACATGCAGGTATGAACTCACCTTTAACAACCTATAAATGTGCCTAGATATAGGCAATTCATCTTCCTCTTGGAGTTTTGCTCACCTTGGTGGAAGATCACCTATCACACAGAAACTTTCCATGACAAAATTTCACCATGCGAATATTGAGGGAGAAAAATTGGTTAGTTCCTTTCTAAACGGCAGTATGAACTCATGTTTTACATCAGATGCTAAGCTGGCTGGGGTTTGGTGCAACATGTGGGGACTCAAAGTTAGAAAACGGCTTTATATCACTGAGCCACCTGTGCTTTATCTGAAGCATTGCAAAATCCACCTCTGTTAAATATGGTGGTGTCCTGCTTATTATGTACCATCTTAGCAGCATAAGACAGTCTTTCAGTTACTGTTCTTTGTAGCAACACAGCTTTGAGCCCTGTTTCTGAATCAACCGCAATGAGCTTGATCTCTTTCAACGGGTCCAAGGATTGCAACACTCACAGTGCTATCCGTGCATACTTGAAATCTTTGAACTCTCTTTCATGCTCTGCCATCCACATCAAGTGAGCACCACCAGGAAGCAAATTTCTTGGGCAAATTGCTAAACAGAAGCTTGTTGGCTGGGGCTGAACCAAGTAAGATGTCAGGGGACACATTAGTTTTGGAGCGGAGCCCATCCTATGCTCATGGCAGTGATTTAATTTTTAGCTCAAGAATGATAAACAAACAAAAACAATCCCTTGCCCTCAAATTGCTCCACCCTCTAGTGTAGTCCTTTTTGACTGATAATAGGGGGAAACCAGTCAGCCTCAGCAGAAGGGAGAGATGAATTTTAAGTATGGCTTTGTAGAAGAGAATAGTCAGCCTCACTTCTTTCACACAAAAATCTGCATTTTTGCAGTACTAGCTTATAAATAATAATGTTCTAGGTGTTTGCATGTTTTTAAGCTTGCAAGTTTTTCTTTGTGTGCCCTGCAGTACGTCATTCTTAATGAGAACTCGAATCAAAGAACAAGAAGGAATCTGAAATATGACTTGGGATGTGCAATGGATCCTTCAACCTCACCCTGCAAAGATCACTCAAAATCCCTCAGTTGTTTTTGCCTCTTGCCTTGTGAACAAAGTTGATTTATTTTTTGAGGAGTCGTTTTATAAATCAAGTTGACAGGTTTATTGAAAGATGGTCTTTTTGCTTATAACCCTTTGGAATAATAATTTTTAAGCTAAAACACAACTATATGTTCTCTTTTCTATGTCAGGATTATGAAGAGTTTATCACCACCACCGTAGTCATAATCTGTCTACGTGTTAAGGAAACTATTTTGTGATTATCATCAACAAAATATAATAAGCAAAACAATTTTCTAGTCCATTGGAGGAATAAAGCAGGATTGGCCTTTTTCACCACCAAAGGTTTAGTCATAGTCTTGGGTTGAAAAGTTGAGGAAACAGGGGGTCTTGGTAGTTCTGCCACCCTCAAAAGTGAGAGGAGCAGTTTTCTGGGAGACAGATTTCTCTAGGGCAGCCCCTAAATAAGAACATATGAAGAGCCTGCAGGATCAGGCCAGTGCCCCATCTAGTCCAGCAACCTGTTTTTTGCAATGGCAAACCAGATATCTGTGGGAAACCCACGAGCATGATTTGAGTACTAAAGCATTCTCCTTTCCTCTGGTTTTTAGCAATGGGGAAAACTGTGGAACTCTCTCCCAACAGTGGTATTTGTAATGTCTCCTGTGTACAGCTTCCGGCATATTTTGAAAATACCCTGGCTGTTAAGGGGTGCTGTGCAACTAAATAGCCCAATGATAAGCACTAGCTCAATAGACTCCCCCCGCCCCAACTCCTCTCCTGTGTCGTTCCCAAATCTACTCCAGAGGGTTGAGGGGAACCCGAAACAGACTTAGGGAGTGCATGAGAGATGGATTTCCTGCTGTGCAAGGATAAGTCCTTGTGCTAATGAAAGCGACCACCTTAGTGCTATGCTGCATACAACTGAAGGTATCTTGCCTTGTGGGATCCACTATTTTTGTTGACTCTACAATGTTCTGTTTTTGTTAGAATGACTTTACTTGTTTCTATCACTACATTAGTATATTGTAATAACCCTCCCTAGGCCCTTATGGTGAAAGGCATGTAAGAAAAACTTGTAAGTAAGTAAGTTAACGAGGTGGCTGGATGTCAGTGACTTAGGTCCTACATAGCTTAGGTCCAAGCTATGTGAAATACTAACCTTCCCAGGTTCTGAGACCTTCAGAGGAGGCCCTTATTCTGGTCCCACCACACTTGCAGGCCCACTTGGCTGGAAGATGGGAGAGAGTCTTCTCTCAGGTAGCTACTCACAGACTTTGGAATTCCCTCCCCAGAGAAGCTGGACTTGCTTCTTCTTTGCTGTGCTTCTGTCGGCAGGTGAATATTTTCTTGTTCCAACAGGGCTTTAGGAACTCTTTGCTTTTAATTAAAGGACTGGTACCATACTGTTTTTATTGTAATTATTGGTTTGTTTTTAAACAAAATTTATATATGCATATAGTTTTAATTCTATCAATGTTTAATTCTATTTTAAGGATTGTTTTTTTCCTTCTATGTTTTTTGCAGTTCTTGTTTTTATCAGCAAGCCGCCTTGAGTTTTGTCAGGGAAAAAGGTTGGTTTTAATTAATTAATTAGTACTATTTTAGCTTTAAAATGAAATAACTGATGAATGGGGGAGGTGGTATCACCACAGTGCGTGGAGAGAACTTTAAGCCTTCCATCCCCAGGTGTAAGCTCAATGTCCATATTACATGCAACCATTAGCATTGGGGGGAAAACCTTCCCATTGCCAGGAAAGGAGGCAACATTTTACCAAGATTTTGGCTGCGAATGAAAAGTTTCATACACCACAGTTTCAACGACATCTTCCCCCCAACAACTGATATTTAATGTTTAAACGCCCACAGCATGATTGCTAATCACTTCATTAATGCAACATGTAATTAGTTTCTCCGTCTAAACAAGAAGACTCTTTGAGGAGAGGGGGGAACTTCAGGAAGCTATGGAGAGACCCTCAATTATTTCCTGTAACTCGCTTCTTTCTTGTTGTTTATTACCAGTTCTTTTCTTTCTCTCCCCCCTCCCCCTTTCCAAATTCAAAGGAATAATAAGTTTTAATTCAATGGCCTGTGTTATTTAGTTTGCCTTTAAAGAAGGTACCCAAGGCTGCTGGTTAGGAAAATCTCTGCTGAGCTGTTGGCTGCTTTGTGCCACAGAAATGAATTATGCTTTGTAATTCTCTCAGCGACATGCTACTTACATATTGGGACCACCTGAAGGTTTGCATCATGGGTGTCCTTTTACCATCGCTGCACACGCACACAAAAACGTAGCCCTTTAAAAATAACACAAAAAGGCGGCATCAGCCATGTATTTATATGAAAAACTCTTGATATTCATCCCTTATAAAGGGGAAGCCACAGGAGCTATTGTCACCTCATCATTCTTAATGAGGAAAAAAGCAGTTTCAAGGAATTATTAACATGAAAAACACACTTGAACTGAACTAAGGCTGCAACCCAGCAGGAGAAGAAGAGAAGGAGGTGGAACTTTTGCAGAATGCAGCTACAGTTATACACAGAGGATGTCATTTAGGGGGTCTGTGGGGAACAATAATGTTCATTTATTTCAAGAGGGAGAGGGAGGGTAGTGGGAAGGAGACACACAAGGAGGTGGCTTTCTGAAGAATATGCAGTCTTTAAAAGATGTAAGGGGAGAGTGGGTTTTATAACTAGGAAATTAAGGTTATGGATTTGTTAGGCTTTACGGTACTGCAGGACGCTGTTGAAATTGAACAGTTTGATCCAGAGCTGTCAACTTTTAAAAAATCATTTGTTCCTGTACTTGATCTACAGACATTTAGCAGATGCTAATGCTGGCCATCATATTTCAGATCAAGCTGCTGATCAAGGCCCAGAAACAGAACAGCAGATTTTACACTGTTCAGCTGACAAACCCAGCTACAAAGGATTTAGCAAAATGCATTTTTGAGACTGGGTATGGAGTATGAAAAATATAGCAATGGTATTCTAATGTGAGTTAAATCTACAAGGGGAGGGTTCTTCTTGTTCTTATTTTTAGCAGAGAAGCATGATGAATTCAGTGAGGAAGAAACCATCAGGTAGGAGACATTTTAGAGCTGAACATATGGTAAAAAAGTATATTTAAGAAATGTGTGACAAAGCTATATGGCTAAATTTACTGACACCTGTTCCTTAACGATCAGGAGTGGAAACATCATATTCTAGAACTTGCACTGAAGTTGTTTATTGTTTAGCTTGTTGATTGTTTGGCTCCTTATATTACAGCAGAAAGTTGGAATATTGGTAAGTGTACTGTCTAGAGTAGTTGCTTTCTGAATGCTCAGGTGACCTGGTCTGTTCACTATAGATATAATCTACCTTCTTCTCCACGAGCTAATGTTTCTCAAACGTTTTAAACTTCAGTGCCCTTTCTTACTCTGCCTTCTGGGAAACACACATAACTTTCAATCAGTGTGCTGGGATTGTAGTATGCAACAAGATCTGTAGACTGGGATGAATTAAAGATGTTAGCCGGCATTCCAACTCCACATCCCTAAGTTAGTTCACATACATGCCTCTTCAACACCTTATAACTGCAGTTGTTGTTGTTGGCATCCATCTGTCTTGAAAAACAATGGAGTGTGCCTCTGGGAGAGAAGTCAAACCGCTGGAGAATCACCACACCCACTGTGGCTACAGAGACCGGTAACTCATAGCTGCTGCCTCTTTATTGTTTTTGCCGTGTTAGCAGCACTGAAGTGACCTCTCTGGGGCACAAGTCTGTGCAGTGTGTATGGAGGTCCTTGGCTGCCCAGATGACACCTGCGGCTCCTAACTGCAGTGTCAAGTGGTGATTTGCGAGAGTGAATAAATCATCACTGATCAGCAGCACATTCAAATGACTTCAGAGGCAATGCTTTTTTTAAGGGAGTCAGTCCATATAGGCAGCTGTGTGAGTCACAGACAAGTGCTAAGTAATCAACTTGAGTAGTTCATGTGCATGTGCGCACAAACAAGCCAAAGCTACTTCTATGCTGACCCAATTGATAGAATGCGGTCTTTTTAGAATTCCAGTTCAGCACCATAGAGAGAGACACAGACTCTCCTCCCTGGAAGAGAGGGGAGTGGTTGTGGGCGGGAGCCCGAGCACTGCCCCTAGCAGGGGGCGGTTGCCCCCTGCCTCCACCTCACCTGGCTGGCGCCCACGCCCCCTCTGCAGGCATCCAACCAGGTGCCTCGGAGGGGGCGTGTTCAGCAGCCTTATGCTGCGGTGCCAGCCTCTCCCTGGCCTCATTCTTCGCCGTCGTCTCGTCGCGAGTCACCCACCCTCCACTCCCTTAGAGTTAGGGCTTAGGTCATTGGCCTTGCTATGGACCTTAGGTTGGTCGCCCTGGTTATCCAGGGGGCCTGGTAGGAGTTTTTCCATTTGGCATTAGGCTTTTTGGTTTTTTCGCCTACCTCGTAGCAATCCTCACAACTTTTGTGGTATTGGTGGGTAGGTTAGGCATTGGAAGAATGTGTTGTGGTGTGTCGAAGGGCTAGGTGTGGCCATCGCCTATGCCTTCAATTTTTGGGTATTCCGTTAAAGGAATCTGGCGGTCGTGTGTTCTGTCCGATGCCTGCTTGGCGGGAGGCCATGGCACGACCCTCGGTGACATCAGGGGGGAGCCTATAGTTGGATTAGCATCAACAGGCTCCACCTACTGGTGAATAAACCCACGTGTTTTAGAGATCCAATGCCTAAGCCAATACCTTTTCACTGCTGTAATCAATAAAGTTGTGGCCTTTCCATGCCCATTAACCTTATATCACGTGTCCTTGTGTAGTCATTTCACATCGCGGCGGTCGGGTCCTCGAACCACAAACACAACCCATCCCAACAACAGCTGCTCTTCTAGTAAGATCGAAACACTCCAAGAGACCCAGCAATCATAACACCTCTAGAGTTGTATTAAGCGCTTTCCCTCCAGTTTAGAATCATGCATCCTAGGTCACCCAATAACCTGAATATACAAAGCAAATGGCGTCAGGACCTCTTATGGTGAAACTTCTTTGGAAGTCTCCATTTTGTCAGCTGGAGACAAACAACCATACCTACTTCCATTTGGTTTCTCCAGATCTTCTCAAAGTAATTACTTCTAGATCCCTCCCTTAATTGTTCCCTCTCCACTAGCCCTATCTCTTTTGACATACATTCTTTAAATCTTGGAGTTCAGCATCCATTTACAAGAGGACCTGTTCCAATCTGTTTTCTTCCATACAGAGAGCTGTTCTGCCAGCTCTCGCTTCAGAGGAGAGAACCCAGACCCAACATTCCAGATGGGCATCTGCTATTCTAACCTGCCCCTGTTTCAGAGATGGAGAACCAGTGACTCTCTGCTGTTGGACTCCAACTTCTAACATGGCCAATGGTCAAGGTTGATAGGGGAAACATCTGGAGGGGAATAGGTTCCCCGTTCCTGCTATACCCCCCCTAATCTAGACCATGTTTTAACACAGGCTCCCATGCAGTAGTTAGTGGTAGAAGAACCTGGTAGTAGTAGACACCATGGTGGGGTGGTGGTGCCCAGATGTCCTCCCAACAGCAGAGCTGCTGCTGATTACCAGGAAGGAGAGCTCAAGGTGGTGGGTAGCTCAGCACAGTGCAGACACACTGGAAGGAGCACCAGATTGGCTCTGTAGGTCACACTGACCTTCCGCTACCTGTCCCCTCCTTCTTGACAAGCAGCAAAAACTCAGCTGCCAGGAGGTCAGGCAAATTATGGTTTCCCCCCCATGCCATCTGCTATTGATATAAAGGCAGACAGTAGTGAACTCCACAAAGTTTGCACTTCTGCACCAAATTTGAACTTAAATTCTTTAAATAACTTGATAAATAAGGGGTTGTTGTTTTTTTTTGTTAAAGTAACACTCATTGATGCTTAAAATACACTCTGCTCTTTTCTAAAATGGTGGGCATTGGTGTGCTGTGTGTTCTCTCAATATAAGGAATAACAACTCCTGACCTTTGCTGTTTTTAATCAATAGCATCTTTTCTAAGTACAGTTTCTGTGATACATTTCTTAAAGAAGTCATCTAGAAAACATTTGCACTATGAAACATTCATTTTTATTTTTCAAATAAGAAAGCACAGCCCTAGCAGTATGCCAATATTTCATTTTTTTAATGAAAGGTCTGGATTAATGAAATATTCCCACGTCCTTTATTAGCAGTGGATGTGCCTCCTTGTGGAAGTGTTTATCCTGCATTTTGTTTTCATGATTGCTTTCAGGGATGATGAAAACTGCAAGAAATCATAATCACTGTAATGGTGGGGGGGGGGAAGCAAGATGGATAGCTGTAAAATATTTACTATTGTTGGTAAATAAATGGGAGTATTTGTGGGAGGAGAGGCCACCAGTGAAAGGATGCCCTCATTATATTTGAAAATAACTTTTGACTGTCCCTGGGAAACCACTTAACATGGACCCAGGAACCTGACATAGCACAAAATGACTGTGTGATGTAGGCAATGAAGGAAAGTGAACCAATTAGTGCTGAGCCAACCTGGGATATTTTCACCTCCCCATTTCAAGCCCATCCCACTTTTGCAGCCCTTGGAGAATGCAGTGGCACATACGTTGGATGAAGAGGGAACAATGTTCCCCTCCATTTGCTTCTGAAACAGGAAGGTGCTCACTTTTGCCCTTCACATCACCACCGCAGGCAGCAGCAAATCAGAGAAGAAATGGCCATGGTGTTGTTGTTTAGTCATGTCCGACTCTTTGTGACCCCATGGACCAGAGCACGCCAGTCACTCCTGTCTTCCACTGCCTCCCGCAGTTTGGTCAAACTCATGCTGGTAGCTTCGAGAACACTGTCCAACCATCTCGTCCTCTGTCGTCCCCTTCTCCTTGTGCCCTCCATCTTTCCCAACATCAGGGTCTTTTCCACGGAGTCTTCTCTTCTCATGAGGTGGCCAAAGTATTGGAGTCTCAGCTTCAGGATCTGTCCTTCCAGTGAACACTCAGGGCTGATTTCCTTCAGAATGGATCGGTTTGATCTTCTTGCAGTCCATGGGACTCTCAAGAGTCTCCTCCAGCACCATGATTCAAAAGCATCAATTCTTCGGCGATCAGCCTTCTTTGTGGTCCAGCTCTCACTTCCATACATCACTACTGGCCATACAAATGGGGAAAAGAGAAGTTAGAGGTGTGTTTGTGTGACGTGCTTTTCTGTGCCCCCTGGTCTAGCAACCTTGGCAGGGAAAACTGAAGTTCATGCATATTGCAGCTCATTGGTATGATAGGTGTTTGAATGCCTTCCTCCTACAGTCCCAGATAGGCAGTACATAGGACTGGGGCAGGCAGCGTAGAGGTGCATTTCTCAAAGTATGAAGCACTGCCAAGCAACTTGGGGAGATATGCAGAGACAGGTATGAATAATGACAATGTTCGGAACCCCAGAGTCCCAAAATTATCCACTAGTCTAAATCTGAGGTCTATCCAAGTGTATCCATAATTAAACAAAGGAAACTCTCCCTGGCATAAAATTTATATTAGTCAGGTAGTGTGAATGTCATTATATTACGGGAGCACATAAGAAGCACAGAATGTACTATTTTCTTGAGAACTTCAGCTTTTATTTCCCCCTGCTTAAAACATCAAATTTCCTCTGGGACTAACATTCAGGACTCATTGGCACTACTAGTGTTGGGAATACAAACATCTTAATGTTTCTACTAACAGGGTTTCCTCACATCTTCTGATTTTGTTGACAAATTAGGAGAATGGATATGTGGTCCCCTTTGTCATTTCTAGTGTGTGTGCATGTGTGTCGGTGTTTTGGGGTGTGTGTGTAATGTTTATATTCTTGTTGCTCTTGTTTGTGTTTTTATCTTGTGTATGGTAGAATAAAATAAAATAAATTTAAAATGAAGGAATAAATAAAAAGCAGGAATTTTGACATCTTATAGCAGCAAATATAGGACCAAAAGTATGTGGGCAAAGCCTGCTTAACTGGCCAATCACGTAAAATTGACCCAACTGAAAAAGGACTGTTGAAATTCTTCAAAAGATGCCTAAGAAAATCAGGCCCTCTTAGCAGTCTATTTTGCAACATATGTTAATTCTTTAGTGCAGAACACACCCAGCTCAGCGCACGAGACTTTAATTATAGATGATGTTCTAGACAACCAAAAACAACAACTACAGGGGGAGTCTTTTAAAAGAGGCCCCGTGGAACATGTGTACTCTGTAGTCATGCGGCCTTTTTTAAAGGACTCTCCCTGTACAATATGTACATGTACACCTTCCAGGTTTGAAATACAAAAATGTGGAAAGAGTGTTATTAAAATCCTCTCCACTCAGAGCTTAATCCTGTAACAATAGCTGCTCAGGTCCAGTTATGTCAGAAAACAACATATCCTTAGCTTTAAGCCCTTTCCCCCTTTCCCTGAGCTCTCTAGAACTACTCAGTGATGGGGAAAATGTTCTCTGGATCTGAACGTGCCATCTAGGCTTTTTGACAGATATACTTCTAAAGGTAAAGGGACCCCTGACCATTAGGTCCAGTCAAGGCCAACTCTGGCGTTGCGGCACTCATCTCACTTTATTGGCCGAGGGAGCCGGCGTACAGCTTCCGGGTCATGTGGCCAGCATGACTAAGCCGCTTCTGGCGAACCAGAGCAGCGCACGGAAACGCCGTTTACCTTCCCGCCGGAGTGGTACCTATTTATCTACTTGCACTTTGATGTGCTTTCGAACTGCTAGGTTGGAGTCCTAGGCTCTGCAGTTTAACCCACAGCGCCACCCATGTCCCTTCATATACTGCTACGTTGCACTAAAATCTTAAAGGTGTGAAAGAATTGCATGATAGATGTACCCCCCACCCCAAACGATCACTTAAAACCTGCAATTTTCAGTGTTAAATGGGTTGCAAACATTTTTCTATTCTGGAAACAAGTATCATGGAAATGAACACTAAACTTGTGCTAGATTCTTCTAGTTTTCCAGAAGTGGCTTTTACATTATGAGAAAGATCACATAAAATTTGGAGATTACCATGTATGGAAACATTGTGAAAACAAAATGGAGTGCTGTCTGAATGCAGCCAAGGTTGGAGACTCAGGTAACCCCTTTCCTCAGAAAGCCAAGCCTTTAAGTTTTGTTGTTCCTGCATTGTTCAAGTTGCTTAAATCAGTGCCTCACCTCCATTGATGCACTGGGATAAGTTCCTTCAACCCTAGCAAGCTCTACTCATTGTCCATTCCATCTCATCCGCTTGCTTTCTCTCCATGTTTGTTGTTTTATTCAGGATAGCCAGGGACTCAAAGAGTACAAATACATATATTGCCTCTTTTCCACTACATGCAGAGTTCCTTGGTTGAAACACCGTTGGAAAACATTGAGAAGTAGGCTGTTATTTATGCCCAGAGATTTGTTCCTAGCACATGTCAAGGTGCAATGTGTGATCAGGAACATGTATAGGCTTGGTAACATGTGGAATCGCCACCTCAGGGTGGGGCACGGACAAGGTTCTGAGGTAAACTTAGGGGCTCTTGCAAGCATGCCTAATATGAGACATGAGCTCAAAAAGTATTGGACTCATATTAAAATCTGAGCTAAAGAAGAGTTCATAACTCTCCAGACCTCAATTGTCCATAAAGCTCAGAAAATAAACAAGTTATTTCCAATTGTGTCAGAAGTAACTCAGTCTGATTCAATCTGAAGCAGGCTCAAAAAGACGTACATGGTGCAGCAGGCCCAAGTATTTTTTCAGAGATCACAAATATGACTTTCAAGTATCTTTAGGACCTGGGGCCTAAGAAATATAGTTTCAGTCAGGTGCAAATGAGTGTTTATTAGATTTGCTGCTTTTCAGAGATAATTCTTCTTTTTGACCTTCAAAGATGGCATTGTTAAGTGAACATGGCATTTTAAATTGTCTCATACCTGTACCATTATCTAATGCTTCACACATAAAAAAATATTTTACCAGCAGTACAATGAAGCCAACAAACACCACCAAAAAACTAGAGCCTGAAGAAAATTTTCTTTGCTTTCGTGGTATAGATAGAAACCATTTCAACTCAGCACTTGACATGTAACATATCTACTCCCTCCCACTTCTTCCCTTCCCTCGGTTTCCCCTGACACCAGAGTGTAAACCTTGCTTACGGCAATATATATTTTGCAGAGTTTTGAAGGCAGGCATCAAAGATGAAATTCAATGGGTGCATCACTCATTTGGGAAATTAAGATTGGCTATGTCATGCTGAATTCCTTCTGAAGCTCCCTTTTGTCTTGCAGGGAGCAACTGTTTTGATCTGTTTGTCACAGCTGTAAGGGTACCCGATCTGTAAAAGCTTGATAAAAGTGCATTTGTTCTGCAAGCTAAAATATAAAGTGAGTTCCAGGCTTGGTACGGAATATCACAAATACTGGACTGCACAGCTGGATGTAGACTCATGTAACTGTAGTCAAGGTGGATGACAAACACTATTTGACATTGTTGTTTTTTACTAGGGATGCCAATTTGTTTTATAATGAATGGGGGGGGGGACTTAGAACCAAAAACACCACAAATTTCTAGTTGTTACAAAAAACAATGTTATTTGTACGAATGGGGCATTTCCCCCTTTGTCACTCATTCTGTGTGTGGAACTATTTTCTCCTTGCATTGCCTAGTGCCACATGGAGCATGTGTTCAGCAGTTGAGATTGTAGACTTGCCTTGCCTTCCTCAAGGCTAGATGCAATGCTGCCTCACCCCCCAACCCCACCCCAAAATGTGCAATTTGAAGGAGAAGGGAGAGAAAAGGAGCATTATCAAGTGGCGAACATGCATGTGTGTACCAGACTTTACCTTTGGATAATAATAATATAATAAAACAAAAGATTAAAAATACACTAAAACATCAGTCATTAAAAACTTCCCTAAACAGGGCTGCCTTCAGATGTCTTCTATGCATCAGATAGTTGTTTATTTCTTTGACATCTGATGGGAGGGCGTTCCATAGGGCGGGTGCCATTACCGAGAAGGCCCTCTGCCTGGTTCCCTGTAAACTCACTTCTCGCAGCAAGGGAACCGCCAGAAGGCCCTCAGAGCTGGACCTCAGTGTCCAGGTTGAACTCTGGGGGTGGAGACACTCCTTCAGGTATACTGGGTCGAGGCTATTCAGGGCTTTAAAGGTCAGCACCACTACTTTGAATTGTGCTTGGAAACATACTGGGAGTCAATGATAGAATGGAAACAACAGTTAATGATTTAACAGGTTTTTCGGGGAGCTAAGTCTGTCTCCTTAAACCAATGGTAAGGAACCTCAGCCATGAGGACAAAATGTGGCTCTCCCAGCCTCTCCGCATGGCCCTTGTGACTTCCCCCACTGCACACATTCTGCCTAGAGACCATTCCCATCACTGGCCCTGCTTTGCAACCTTCTCTCTGCTGCCTATTTGCCTGGCTGGAATATATCCTTGAACTCCGACAGTGCATTTTGCTTGCTTGGATGGAGAATAGAAAGGGATGGGTGAAGAAACTAACCTACCGTGCAAAGGTAAGATTTACATTTATTACTGTATCTACTTTTGCCTGTGGTCCAGCTCACCACCAGCATATGACCTCCGGATGTTTTCCCAGAGGGTAAAGTGGCCTCGTTCCTGACCTAACAAAATACAGAAATAAAATGGCACTTAAATAAAATAAAAAAGCACTTAAAATTGGAGCCCCACTCCCTTAGACCCAGATGTCTATTGGATCTATCACAGTTTACAAGTTACACTGCTAAAAATAATATTCCCCCCCTGTTTGTGTCATCCCCCCCACTCACATTTGGCAGAAAACATTTGTTGACACCTTGCAGTTTCCTTAGCAAAGCCATGCTGGAGACTAAAGGGAATAATGCTGTTTCTTTTGCCCTCCACTTTGCAGCCATGACACAAATAGTGCAAGCTAGTCGCTCCCGGGTCAAACTGTGGCCAATCCTGACAGGAAGGAAGCATTTTACTCTGCCCTGTTCACCAGGTGCAGTTTGCCAGTCTGTCATCAGCACTGAAAGCAACCATTTTACATCACTCCAGTTAATTTGGGAGGTGGAGGGGGAAGCGGCTGCACATTTTAAACAACATACAGGTAATATTTCAAGGATTAAAAACATGAAGAGTGTTCTGTCTTAAGCAGGGTTTTTAAAGCTAATAAATAAACATTTAAATAATGGAGCTGCCATCTTAACAACTTTCCTTGAAAGATAAGCCACTCAGTTGAAGGTTTTAGGAACAATAGTATAAATATATACTGACATTCCTGTTTCTTTTTGTTTTTCTTTTTGTTTTAAATATCCCTTAGAGGCACTTAGAGCATTACAATCTGTGCTGCAAGTGAATAACTAATGTATTCACTTTTGCAATGTGTTTTCCTAACTCTTATATGGATATTCCCAACAGTTTCTCTACGGACTTGAGTATCTTTGCTTGGCACTTCTAGCATAACCTGTGAAGAGGGTGGACTAGGATAAATTTCATTTGACCATACATTTCATGGAAAAGCAGAAGGTCCAGTGCTCAGGTTCTGTTTGCTGGCTTCCCCCAGGTTTACCACTGTAAAAAAGGATGCTGAACTAGATAGGCCACTTACCTGACCCAGAAGAGTTCTTCTTATGTAGATGTGCAAGCTCCTTCATCACATCTCATGCCAGAAGCAAGAGAAAAAGGAAGTACATGTTACTTAGTGCACCTTCTGTTGCTAACCCTTTGTAATATGAGAAGGCACCTAGAGGATGAGCAGTCAGCATTTTCATCACAGCCCACAGTGTATCATGAGAAGCATTGAGGGGACAATGAAGAATTATGGTCTTGCAAGGAGCAACAGTGAGCTGTCAATATGGATGGGGCAGAAATTCAATTCAACTGGAATTTAAAGGCAAACCTACCTTTCACTTTTCAAAACAATATGAGAAACGAAACACAGACATCCTAATAATTCACACTTCTCTGAATTTTGCAACATGTAATGTGTACAAAATTGCAGATACTGGAGTAAAGTGTGCAAAAAAACACAAACCCGTATTAGTGCAAATAACATACCACAATGCATTTTAATAGGGCAAATAGCTTTGCAAAAAGTGTATGTATTAGACAAAATGGCATACAAACCATATGCATCAGGAGAAATATGCATTGAAATGCTGGTGAATTGTCATGAGGGTTTGTTTGTTTTTTAAAAAAATGGAAATAGATGTGGAAATGTGGAGGATTGAATTTAAGATTAGAAAAATTAAAAACCCAGAAAAAACTAAAATTGACAGATTCTTCCAAGCTGTCACTTGAGTGGCAGTTTATAGCCACTTACCTGCTATGTAAGCCCCATCAAATTTAGCAGCACTTCTAAGTTATTGGCTGATGAAGTACCAGAGCTTAGCAAATGAATCTCCCTGTAAGTTGACATTGCTTACATTTTTAAAAAGTGAAATAATGATTTTAAGAATGGGGGGGGGTCACTCTAAAATTTAGCCTGGGGCACCTTTGAAATGTACAAGATTTTTTATGGTACTTCCTCACTACCTAGAAAGCTGAACATTGGTAAAAAACATCATCCCAGAATCCTCAATTTTTAGGAAAATCTAAAATGAGGTGGTTTTTTTTAAAAAAAAACATATTTTTATCAAATGTGGGACATGAAGTGTACCTCAAAGCAGTTAAAATTCTTCTGGACTAGATCTAGAGCTGATGGGGGAGCACATATGCTGATTATGATTATATCTAGCTTAGTTGATCTAACTAATGTCATTTTAGAAAGACAAAGATCATTAACAGAGACAGCTGGGGACAGTTAGTTCTTAATTGGCATGACTTCGTCGTGTAGCAATAATTCTTCTACCTATTCACCCATAAGCACCTCTTTCTATACAGAAAAGCAATAGCTTAGCTTGTTAAACTTCCTAAACAACAAATCAAACCCAGGCTAAATGCATTGAAAACATTGGGTTCCCTTCCTCCCATTTCCAAAAAGTCTGTACTGAATGTAAGATTATTCATAGGCCCTGGAAAATTCAGAGAAAAGGTCAAGCAGAGTATGGTTTTACTAAAATTTATTTCAGCAAATAGAGTGGTACCTCGGGTTACAGGCGCTTCAGGTTACAAACGCTTCAGGTTACAGACTCCGCTAACCCAGAAATAGTACCTTGGGTTCAGAACTTTGCTTCAGGATAAGAACAAAAATCGCGCAGCAGCAGCGCAGCAACAGCGGGAGGCCCCATTAGGTAAAGTGGTACCTCAGGTTAAGAACAGTTTCAGGTTAAGAATGGACCTCCAGAATGAATTAAGTTCTTAACCCGAGGTACCACTGTACTTAGAAAGAGGCCTTAAATGACTGGACAGATTCATGGAGGATAAGTTGTCAACAGCTGCTGCCACAATGTCACAGTCAGAGGCAATACAGTGGTACTTCAGGTTCCATACGCTTCAGGTTACAGACTCTGTTAACCCAGAAATAGTGCTTCAGGTTAAGCACTTTGCTTCAGGATGAGAACAGAAATCGTGCTTCGGCAGCGCTGCAGCAGCAGGAGGCCCCATTAGCTAAAGTGGTGCTTCAGGTTAAGAACAGTTTCCGGTTAAGTACAGACCTCCAGAACGAATTAAGTACTTAACCTGAGGTACCACTGTAATGCTTCTGAATACCAGATGCTGGAAGCCACAGGAGAGGAGTGCTCTTGTGCTAGTGTCCTGCTTGCAGGTTTCCCACAGGTATCTGCTGCATAGCTGTCAACTTTTCCCTTTTCTTGCGAGGAATCCTATTCGGAATAAGTGAATTTCTCTTTAAAAAAGGGAAACGTTGACAACTATGATCTGCTGGGCCTCTCTAAGAGCAAATTCAGGACTAGATGGGCCATGGGTCTGATCCAACAGGAGCTTTATATGTTCTCATAAGCATATCTACTAGAAACTTCTATGGCTCTCTGACCAGGTCTAGGTCTAGCTTGACTCCTAAATAGAACCTTGGTCGCAGATTATCCAAGTGTCCCTATATTCCAGGGACAGTCCTGGATTTACAGAAGCCACCCCAGATTTGATCCTGGAATGTCCCACTTTTCCTTAGGATGTCTCTATTTTCATTGGAGAAATGTTGGAGGGTGTGGGGTTGTAGAACTTCTCCACATTCTGGTACAGTGGTACCTCGCAAGACGAATGCCTCGCAAGACAAAAACTCGCTAGACGAAAGGGTTTTTTGTTTTTTGAGCTGCTTCGCAAGACGATTTTCCCTATGGGCTTGCTTCGCAAGACGGAAACGTCTTGCAAGTTTGTTTCCTTTTTCTTAACACCGTTAATACAGTTGCGACTTGACTTCGAGGAGCAACTCATAGAACGTGGTGTGGTAGCCTTTTTTGAGGTTTTTAAAGACTTTGGTGATTTTTGAAGCTTTCCCAAAAGTTTCCCGACACCGTGCTTCGCAAGACGAAAAAAATCGAAAGACGACAAAACTCGCGGAACGAATTAATTTCATCTTGCGAGGCACCACTGTACAGTCAAACGGCTTAGAAAAAGTAGAGTGGACTTTTGAACATGACACTGAAACATGATTCTAAATGTGATTTCTAAATGTGTAATCCAAAATTGCTGTAGATAAAAAAAATAAGGTAAAGGATAAAGGGACCCCTGATTGTTTGGTCTAGTCGTGACCAACTCTGGGGTTGCAGCGCTCATCTCACTTTACTGGCTGAGGGAGCCGGCATGGCGAACCAGAGCAGCACACGGAAATGCCGTTTACCTTCCCACCAGAGTTGTACCTACTTATCTACTTTGCAACTAATTTGTGAGCCAGTAACATGTTGTTTGTCCCTCTCAGATTTTTATGTTTTTTAATATAGTGGAGTCACAAAAATTTGGTCAAATAACTGAATATTTTGAAAGTTGACATGATAAAGATAAATCAGAGCAGTTAGCTGTAAACATCCCAGGCATGAAAAGTATTCATTTCAGGTTCAATTCCTCATCTTTACAGGAATCATTACCCACCCACAAACATACACAGTTCCATCTGCAAAAATTGAAGACAACAAGATCTGCAACACAGACAGTTGAAGGTCTCCAGCAAAAAGCTACAATTAATTTACACCATTGTGTAAGCTGGTTATTTAGGAGTGGGACAGGGTGAGAGAAGTTTAACAACAGACACGAAACAAAGGTGAGGGAAAGCAAATTAATCAATAAAGCAAATTAAACAAGCTTTCGTTTAAAACAGTGTTAATCACAATGTCAGCATACATGTTAAACATTCCCTTCTTTCTTTTATAATACGAAATGGTATTTAACAGCAGTGGGACGTATATGTATTATTAACCTGTTTTGTAAAAGAAAAAGAAAGAAAAAATGTTGCCTCAACTACGCAATTGATTCACCACAGGTGTAAAACTGTAGACAACTGGCAAAAGTTTCGAGGGAAAGGGTTGGCATCAATATTTTGGTGCCTGTGTATGGATTCCGCAGCTTGTTGGCCTCCTCACATTGGCCTGTGACTTGTTAACTGATGAAATGTCTCATTTACACTTGTGTTCCAATTTTCCGGAATGCCCTGTTCCCATTTGCTACCCCCATTTGCAGGTGTTGAAGATGTGGAAGGGGAGGGGGGGAAGGATCCCAACAATTTTAAGGAAAAACTATTCAAATTGTTCAGGCCACAAGGAAGGACTGCTTCAGGGTGCTTTCTCCTCACAAAAAGCACACATATTTCTCTCCAAACTCCCCCGCAACTGCACTCCTTTTGTAGGGGAATTAAAAACACACACCACAGTTCAAGTGAAGCAGTAATTTGGTAATGTTATAGAAAAGTAATGTTACGGAAAAGTTTAGATTATAACACTTCTGTTTGATATCTAGTTTTTCCATTTGGAGGTGGTGGGATTTTTGTGTGTGTGTTTGTGTGTGTAGGGGAGTCATTCAGTCATGTGATCTTCATATGTATTATTATTATTGATTTTCTTGATTATAGATTAGCTGTTTAATGATTATTTGTTGATGTTCAATTTTACTGTTTCTACTGGATTCTACTGGATTATTGAATATTGCTTTATTTGATATATCTTGTTTATTTTAAAGTTATTGTGACTTTTTAGATTGGATCAGAATCTTACTGTTAATGTCTGACGTATTATTATTATTATTATTATTATTATTATTATTATTATATACCACCCCTCATTCAGAAGATCCCAGGGTGTATCTTCACTGGTTTACCAGAGCACAAAAAATTAGCCAACTGTCTCACTCACCTAGATTAATTTCCCCGCAAATTTAAGAATATAATTATTCGCAAATGTGCGATACATTTCTCAGTTAAGAGAAAGACTGTGATGTCTTTCACTTAATCAAATTGCAATGCAATTCTCATTGAAATCCCTGTGCTACTCTAGATATCTTTAACTAGATTGTTGTCTTCAAAACAACTGTCTTAAGGCAATCTACACTAAAGATAAAACACAGTTTAAAACACACGCAAAAATAAACAAGCACAATTAAAATAAGAATAAAACCATACAAGGCAGACACTCATGGTAAATACTCATTTATCCAGCTGTGGAAATCTGTCTGAATAAAAATGCCACCAGGTGTTTCTGGAAAGTGCAGATAGCGGGCTCCTGCCAAATCTCAGCAGGAATGATCTTCCACTGAACAGGGGCAGCCACACTGAATGCCCTGCTATGAGTTACTGCAGAGCAGACTTCTGAGATTTTTGGAACGTGCCGAAGAAACCCTTCCGCAGACCGCAAAACACCACTGCAGTGTCACTCTCATTTGGGGGGGGGGGGATAAGAAATAATCATGACAAGATCAATAATAATAATAATAATAATAATAATAATAATAATAATAATTTATTTATACCCAGCCCATCTGGCTGAGTCTCCCCAGCCACTCTGGGCTGCTCCCAATCAAATGTTAAAAACAGTACAGCATTAAATATTAAAAACCTCCCTAAACAGGGCTGCCTTCAGATGTCTTTTAAAGATAGGATAACTGCTTATTTCCTTCACATCTGAAGGGAGGGTGTTCCACAGGATGGGCGCCACTACCAAGAAGGGAGGGAGTGGAAGTTCACCTCTTCCAAATCTATAAATGAACAGCACGATTTGCACAACTCTGACATACCACTTTGAGTTGGGGATTCCTAATCACACAGATAGTGTGGGGAGAAGGACGGTTGTTGATTTACCTGCAGCTGATGTCATAAAGACACTGGTTCCTGCATAGTCATCTGTTTTGCTATGGTATAATAATAATAATAATAATAATAATAATAATAATAATAATAAATTTATTATTTCTACTCCGCCCATCTGGCTGAGTCTCGCCAGCCACTCTGGGCGGTTCCCAATCAAATGTTAAAAACAGTACAGCATTAAATATTAAAAACGTACCTAAACAGGGCTGCCTTCAGATGTCTTTTAAAGATAGGATAACTGCTGATTTCCTTCACATCTGAAGGGAGGGTGTTCCACAGGATGGGCGCCACTACCAAGAAGGCCCTCTGTCTGGTTCCCTGTAACCTCACTTCTCGCAATGAGGGAACCGCCAGAAGGCCCTCGGCTCTGGATCTCAGTGTCCAGGCTGAACTATGGGGGTGGAGACACTCCTTCAGGTATACTGGACCGAGGCCATTTAGGGCTTTAAAGGTCAGCACCAACACTTTGAATTGTGCTCGGAAACGTACTGGGAGCCAATGCAGATCTCTCAGGACCGGTGTTATATGGTCCCGGCGGCCACTCCCAGTCACCTGTCTAGCTGCCGCATTCTGGATTAATTGCAGTTTCCGGGTCACCTTCAAAGGTAGCCCCACGCAGAGCGCATTGCAGTAGTCCAAGCTGCAGTAGTCCATACACTGAGGATTCAACTGAGGGTGTATATCATGCCATTTTAAGAATAAGCCTAAGGAAGCACAAAAATCAGTTCCACTTTACTGTCACTGATTGAACATAATTTATTTAGGAGAACCACTGCTTTTTCTGGGTGTACTCAAGGATATAATAATAATAATAATAATAATAATAATAATACATTTTTATTTATACCCCGCCCTTCCCGGTTTATAAACCGGGCTCAGGGCGGCTAACAGCAAATATAAAGCATTGATTAGAATGCGACTTAAAAACAGCATAAAATACAACATAAAATGCAGCATCAATATCAATAGAATTCAAAAATTCAGGGGTCATTTTGGGGCGAGAAAAAACAAACCAGTCAACAGACATCAAATGATCACCAGGGCTAACTGGCCAAGTTGGTCCTACTAGGGCCAGCAAGGAGATCAGGGAAGAATTTAAATGTGGGGTCCCCGAAAGGGTTTCTTCATAGAAGAGGAAAGGGGAAAAGGGAAGAGAGGATCAGGCTAATTCAAATTGAAGGCCAGGTGTAATAGATCTGTCTTACAGGCCCTGCGGAAGGAGATCAAGTCCTACAGGGCCCTAGTCTCGTGGGACAGAGCATTCCACCAGGTTGGAGACGTCACTGAAAAAGCCCTGGCCCTGGTGGAGGATAGTCTGGCTTCCTTAGGGCCCGGGACCTTTAAGCTATTATTATTCATGGACCTTAGGGTCCTCTGCAGGACATACCAGGAGAGGCGGTCCTGTAAGTAGTACCAACACCCTTTTTTCCCTAGAAGAAACACACGGGTTAAAAGTGTGGCACTCACAGTGGGACAGTCTCCTTTGAGAAGTTGTGGACTCTCATTCCTTGGAGGTTTTTATGCAAAGGTTGTGTGGCTATCTATCATGGATGCTTTAGCTGAGATTCCTGCATTGCCGGGAATTGGGCTAGATGAACCTTGGGGTCTTCTACTATAACAACTTCATGGTGAGTACTGGCACCTTTTTGTTTGGGGGCGGGGAAGCACTGCAGAGAACAAAATGCTCTCTTTTATTATGTGAAGAACTTTCTAGCGAGGGGAATTTTACAGCAAGAAAAACACAGGCAATGGAAATATGAGCAGGATCTAAACCCACCTGGTGAAAAGAAGCTGGATGGGGCCGAACAAGGACTTGAAGAAACTCCTGATTTCACTGCCTGCAGAGGCCTACAAAAATAGGTGCTGTGGTGTGATGTGGAGCCACAAATTGCCAAAATGCATGGGTGGCTGGCTGTATTTGGCTTGGTGGGTCCAAAACTGTCCATGCCTGCCTACATCCACCCATGCCAGCCCCATCAGAGTCATGAGCACATGTCTCTGTAATTCGTGGAATTCAAAACCTAGTAGTATTATACTCTCATCGACAGGAATGATAAATGCTTTGCATTATATGCTCAACATTGCAATAAACAGAACATTCTTGTTAAAAGACTGCTTCCTTACATGCAGACAATGAGCTGATGGGCTGCCAGCTCTAAATATGCATCCTTCATTTATAAATAAAACACACAAGCCTCAATCATGAAGTTTTCCATATTTAAATAAACATCCGAGATCTGTCAGTCATCTAATCACTTCCCTACTGTACAAACAGCAGCAATTCACCCAGCCATAACGCTCCTCCATGTGATAAATGTGTGTACTTATGTACGGTGGTTCCAAGGCCAGCCTTTCTATAATCATCTTTGGCCAGTAATCACCAAGCATGGATTTTGATGATAGAGTGTCCCCATTATGAAATAGCAGCTATGTTGTGTTAGGTCAACCATTTGCATTCTAAGTAGAGTTTAAATATGTATTTCCTTGACATATTGGAGCTGTTACAGCTTACTGGGTCAATAAGGCAGTCTGCAAACACTCCCGAAATAGATATTTATCTAATCTGTATTTTAGAGCATCCACAGTTGGGCAGACACGGCATAATGGCTACTTTAGAGCTGCTGTAATCTGATTTTCTACTGTTCTTTCTGAATAAAGAGAGATGGAAATTAACCAGGACGTACTAAGAACAGCAACAGATACAGGAAGAAGAAGAAAAAATCTCATTTGAGGTAGCCGTGTTAGTTTGTTGTAGCAAAAACAACTGAGTTGCGTGTCACCTTAAAGATCTGTTAGTCTGTTAAGGTGCCATAGGATTCTGTGCTGTTTCTAGGGGAATGTTTAAGTACTAAATAAAGTTACCATATGCATATTCAGTTTACCAGGGACAGTCCTTATTTACCTCCTGTCCCTAGTAAATTGTTATCTGCATTATGATTTTGGAGAGAATTTGAGCATTCCTTCTAAAACTGGATTGGCTAATTTATGCCCCCTTGATTCAAATTGGTCAACTCCTAGCATGGCTAACAGCTCGATCCTAACCTTGTCTACTCAGTAGAAAGTCTTATTGATTCAATGAGACTCACTTGTAAATGTGGTTAGGATTGCAGCAAAGTTGCACCACATCCAAACCCTGTTTACCTAAGCCTGGCAGGAGGGCAACAAGACTTGGACAAGAATAGACCAAATCTGGACAACTAGAGGACTGGCTCCTAAAATTAAAAAAGCGGTGATTTGCCCGAAAATTTGCTCTGACCACAATCCAGTAAAGATTGAAATGATATCAACGCCAATTGGGGCCTTTAGATGGAGGATGAATGACTCCTTATTTAGGAATGAGGAAATTATTAAAAAGGCTCAGAAGAATTTGAGAGACTATTTTGAAATAAATTTGAATACTATGACAGAAAAAAGAGTAATTTGGGATGCCAGTAAAGCGGTGATGAGAGGATTTTTGATACAACAAAATGCAATTAGGAAAAGATATCAAAATGAGAAGAGAGAAAAATTTTTGGAGAAAATTAAGGATGGAGAAAAAAGACTGAGAGCGAAACCGAACTCACAGGAGATTTTAAAAGAGATAAAGCTATACCAAGTACAATATATGAAATTGATGAACCAGGAGATAGAATGGAAGATCAAACAGATGAAACAAAAGACTTTCGAATCGGCAAATAAATGTGGGAAGTTACTGGCCTGGCAAATGAAAAAAAGACAAAAGCTGAATACGATTACGAACTTGGTTGTAGAAGGGAAGAATATACAGAATCCTGGAGAGATTCGGAAGTGCTTTCAGAATTATTTTAAACAGTTATATACGCAGGAGACTCAGAAAGAACTAGACATTGACCGATTTCTGGAAAATAATGGATTACAAAAAATATCTCAAGACAGTAAATTAATATTAAACTCTACAATATCTGACCAAGAAGTGGAAGGAGCCATTCAGAATATGAAACTGGGCAAATCTCCAGGGCCGGATGGATTAACTGCAAAGTACTACAAAACTTTGAAAGAATGGTTACTGCAACCGTTGAAAGAACTTTGTAATGAAATACTACGGGGAGGAAAAGCACCCGAGTCGTGGAAAGAAGCATACATTACACTTATACCAAAAACCGAAGGGGAGAAGACACAGTTGAAGAACTACTGCCCCATATCCCTACTAAACGTGGATTACAAAATTTTTGCCGAAATTATGGCTAAAAGATTAAAAAATGTATTGGTAAAAGAGATTCATAAAGACCAGGCGGGTTTTCTCCCTGGGAGACATTTGTCAGACAATACTAGGAACATCATTAATATTTTGGAAAAATTGCAAGTTAATATCAATACTAAAGCTGTTTTAATATTTGTAGATGCAGAGAAAGCGTTTGATAACATTTCTTGGAGCTTTATGAAGAAAAATTTGCAGGGGATGGGGGTAGGCCAAAGTTTCGAAAATGGTATAAGTGCAATTTATTCGGAACAAAAAGCTAAGCTTATTGTGAACAATGTAGTTACAGAAGAATTTAAGATAGAGAAAGGAACAAGACAGGGTTGCCCAATCTCCCCATTGCTTTTTATATCGGTCCTCGAGGTTCTGCTCAATATGATTAGAAAAGACCAATTGGTTAAAGGTATACAACTTGGAGCTAAACAGCATAAATTGAAAGCTTTTGCCGATGACTTAGTTTTGACATTACAGGAGCCAGAAGCTAGTACAAAAAGAGTGTTACAATCAATCCAAGAATTTGGTCAAGTAGCAGGTTTTAAATTAAACAAGATGAAAACTAAGGTATTAGAGAAAAATCTTACAGAGATAGAGAAGGAGAGGTTTCAGAAAGAGACAGGATTAACAATTGTTAATAAAGTGAAATATCTAGGGGTGAATATGACTGCCAAAAATGTGAATCTGTTTAAAGATAATTATGAAAAATGTTGGTCAGAGGTGAAGAAGGATTTAGAAATATGGTCAAAATTGAAGTTATCATTGTTGGGCCGAATTGCAGCGATAAAGATGAATGTATTGCCTAGAATGTTGTTTTTGTTTCAAACATTACAAATTGTGGATAAAATGGACTGTTTCAAGAGGTGGCAAAGAGATATTTCCAAATTTATCTGGCAGGGCAAAAAGCCTAGAATAAAATTTAAGATACTAACAGACGCAAAGGAAAGAGGGGGATTTGCCCTGCCAGATCTTAAACTTTATTATGAATCAGCCGCTTTTTGTTGGCTGAAAGATTGGCTACTTCTTGAAAATGTGGACATTTTAGATTTAGAAGGTTTTGATAATGTGTTTGGGTGGCATGCATATTTATGGTATGACAAAGTCAAAGCGCATAAGGCCTTCAAGAATCATATTGTCAGGAAAGCATTATTCAATGTTTGGGTGAGATATAAGGATTTGTTGGAAAGTAAAACACTAAGGTGGCTGTCACCAATGGAGGCTAAGGCTTTGAAAAAAACAAATATGGAGACAAATTGGCCAAAATATTGTGAAATTTTAGAACAAGTAGGAGATAAATTAAAATTGCAGAGTTTTGATAAATTAAAAACTAAAGTTCGAGATTGGCTGCATTATTATCAAATAAGGGAGATTTTTAACTTAGATAAAAAGATTGGTTTCCAGGAGGAAAAATCTAAACTGGAAACGGAATTGTTAGAACCTAAAACTAAAAACCTGTCAAGAATGTATAATCTGCTGTTGAAATGGAATACACAGGATGAAATGGTTAAATCTGCTATGATTAAATGGGCGCAAGATGTTGGGCATAATATTATGTTTGCTGACTGGGAACGGTTATGGACCACAGGTATGAAATTTACGGCCTGTAACGCCTTAAGAGAAAATATAATGAACATGATTTACAGGTGGTACTTAACCCCAGTCAAGCTAGCAAAAATTTATCATTTGCCTGATAATAAATGTTGGAAATGTAAAGAAAATGAAGGTACTTTTTTCCACCTTTGGTGGACGTGCCCAAAGATCAAGGCCTTCTGGGAAATGATATATAATGAACTAAAAAAGGTATTGAAATATACTTTCTTGAAGAAACCAGAGGCCTTCTTCTTGGGCATGGTCGGCCAATTGGTGCGAAGGGAAGACAGGAATTTCTTTATGTATGCGACAGCAGCGGCAAGAATACTTATTGGGGAATACTGGAAGACACAAGAATTGCCTACCCGAGAAGAATGGCAGAGAAAAGTGATAGACTATATGGAACTGGCTGAGATGACCGGCAGAATTCGAGATCAAGAAGAAGGGTCGATGGAAGAAGATTGGAAAAAATTTAAAATTTATCTTCAGAAATATTGTAATATAAAAGAATGTTAGAAAAGGTTGGAGAAGAGTATTAGTCCGTATTGGCAGACAGAGTATAATGGAATAAGTAAATATGAAGTGTAAAATAAAGATAGAGGAGAATTAAATACTTTCGAATGTTAAAATAAGTAAATGAAAAGAAGGTTAGAAGGATTTGCTGGAGATACGATTCAATTTAGAATACAAAGCAGAGAAGTGAGAGGAAGTCACGGAAATAAGTAAATGGGAAAACGGTTTTAATGGTTTAATTTGATTTTTTGTTACTTTTTTATTGTGATTTTTTGTCTTCTGTATTTTTCTTTGTGCTGTGTGTTGTTTTTTTTGTAGGATGTATGTGATTTGTTTTTCTTTTTTTTACTTTTTTCTTTTTCTGTAATCTTAAAATTGGAATAAATATTCTTTAAAAAAAAAAAAAAAGGAGGGCAACAAGACTTTATCAAGTGGCCAAGTCACATTACCAAGACGAATGAGCTTAGGATCCAGTCTAAGTTCCCTTCTCTGCTCCTGCCCCTGACATTCCTGGAACACCCCTTTGGGGGACTTGTTTAACCAGCCTTGGTTAAACAAGCCTTGGCTCAGCAGGGACAAGTGTATCTTTGGCAAACTCAAGGGGGAGGACTTAATGCTGGCTTCTCAGTAGTGGTGCCCTCTCTGTGGAACACCCTCCCTTCAGATGTCAAGGACATAAATAACTATCTGATTTTGAGAAGACATCTGAAGACTGCTCTGTATTGGGACGTTTATAATGCTTGATGTTTTAGCATGTTTCAATATATGCTGTGAGCCACCCAGAGTGGCTGGGGAAACCCAGCCAGATGGGTGGGGTATAAATATTATTATTATTATTATTATTATTATTATTATTATTATTATTATTATTATTTGCCTGGCTGAACAAGAGATCTGCTGCATCCTAAGCTGCTCTTCCTGGTGGATCTTGCCATTGGATTGCCCTCCTTTTGTTTTCTTTCCTTTTTTGATGGCCTCTTTTGACTTTCACCCTGGGGGAGAAAATCTTTGTGGGGGAGTGGCCTGACACAAGCTCAGGTCTTTTTGATTGATGCAATCATTTCGTGCAATCATTTCTATTCCGTGCTTTCCTAATTGGTCAGGTGATGAGCATTTCCATAAGGTTACTCATTGCAACCTTGTGTTTTCACAAATTAATAAATAAGCTGAAGTTCAAGGCTGCTTTCTCTGGGTTTCAGTTAATTTTTGTTGCCGTTCTGGCAGGATGGAAGCCGGCCATGTTTCACACAGCTGTCCAATTAGAACTTCCCCAGAGTGATAGGCAGTAATGAAATATAAAGGGAGGTTAATGCTGAGCTTGGCAGGGCTGTCATTGACAGTAATAGATATGGGCAGCTCCATCACTCTGGAGGACAGATGTGATTTTTGGTCCTTTCCTATTTGCTCTGGGTATGTGGAGTGATGCTACGGTTTTTCATTGACTATCTTAAGCAGCACATTTATGCGCTTGAAAGAGCTGAGTTGCTCAGATTAGCGCACCTCAGTGCAGAGGGCCTGCTAAATAAAAACTAGCTGACTGTAACCTTGGAACTGGAAAAAAAAAGTGTTCACGCGGAAAGAAAAGAATAAGTTTATTTCACTCAGAACAACTCTCCCTGTGAAACTGCAAGAGATTATATAATTATTTACAAATAACAGAGCCCTGAGCAATCAATGTCTATATCCTGATATCAACATTGGCAGGCTGTACTTAGATGTGGCATTTCCTTGCTTTAAATGATACAGGTTGCTTTGTCTCAGTGAATAAGAATAAGGTCTGGGTCAAAACTTACCCACCATCCGCAATAGACCCAGCATTTCTCTTAAACATGTGAAAATTAAAGCAGTTCTCATTTCAGTGTGGAGAACTTTGGGAGGGGACCAGAATCTGGCAGTTCCAATATCAAGTGAGAGCAGGGGTACCAACTTGAATAAAATATTGGGGGGCACATAACTCCTGCCCTCCATAACTGGTCACATGACACAGTGCACAGGCACTAAATGAATGGCAATACCCATCAACCTTGGGGTGCCCAGCCCCCTCAAATATTTCATTGGGGGTCTGAAGACCCCTCAGCCCCTATGAGTTGGTTCCTATGAATGAGAGAGAGAGAGAAAAGTGAGAAGATGGAAGAATGCAGTGAGGAGAACCTAACAAGAAAACTCACAATTGGAAAAGGGGGCACATACAGGATTAAGAGAAGCTAACACTCCAGTCTTCATCATCATCAAATAGGATGGCTTTTATACAAATTGAATCTTCAACAATTAATCCATAAGATTAGAAACTAGTGGGGAAGTGTTATAGTCACAGGATCGGGAGGGAGTGGAAGTTCACCTCTTCCAAATCTATAAATGAACAGCACGATTTGCACAACTCTGACATACCACTTTGAGTTTGGGATTCCTAATCACACAGATAGTGTGGGGAGAAGGACGGTTGTTGATTTACCTGCAGCTGATGTCATAAAGACACTGGTTCCTGCATAGTCATCTGTTTTGCTATGGTAATTGTAACCCTAGGGTGAAGGATTTATTGGGCCCTCACTCACAGATGAAAGGTCTTGGCTTCCCCAAATATAGCCTATGGCTTTTTCCTCCCCTTGAGCTTTCTCCCATTCACGTAGTGATGAAGACTGAGACAAGAACTATGGGCCAAACTGACCTGCAGTGTATGATTTATTTAATTTTTACTTTTATTTTGCACTGGTGAGCTACCACATAAGCCATCAGCCTTGTATTCTCAGGGGCCTGTTTTTACAGGTGGCGCTGTGGGTTAAACCACAGAGCCTAGGACTTGCCGATCAGAAGGTCAGCGGTTCGTATCCACCGCTCCCGTTGCTCAGTCCCTGCTCCTGCCAACCTAGCAGTTCGAAAGCACGTCAGAGTGCAAGTAGATAAATAGGTACCGCTCTGGCGGGAAGGTAAACGGCATTTCTGTGCGCTGCTCTGGTTCGCCAGAAGTGGCTTAGTCATGCTAGCCACATGACCCGGAAGCTGTACGCCGGCTCCCTTGGCCAATAAAGCGAGATGAGCACCGCAACCCCAGAGTCGGCCACGACTGGACCTAATGGTCAGGGGTCCCTTTACCTTTACCTTTAAGAAGTATAAAGGGAACATTCCCCAAGTCCTTTGTGCATCCTCATCTCCCACAGGTAGATTGAGTTCCCTTTGTCTACAGCTCTGATTTAGACACTGCATAATCTTTAAACTGAAAAAGTATTTCCAGGACTGCTTTGCTCTAAAACTTTCCCAAAACTCTACGAAGAAAACTTGGCTGCATTTTTCCTTGCCAGTCAAGCTTTATATTCTTCATGATCCCCAATGGTTTCCCTCTTGAAATCTTTTGCACTATTGTTCTGTACCTGAAACAGTAAAAGAATTGATATCATATGACAGTTACATAATAAAAGTGCCTCCAGCACTTCAGTCCTCGGAGCTTCACAAGATGTGCCTTAGGTAGCAAAACACATTACTTACAGATAATTGATCCAAATATTATATTCTGTTACTCATAAAGAATTAGTGCTCTGTTCCCAAGATCCACAGTCAAATCTATTAGTCATCAGATTTATTTTTTTAAAGCTGTCTTTCAGTATCTCCTTAAGTGACACCTTTTCCTTCAGTACATCATGTTGTGTTCTGACCATCATCGCAATTCATGTCCAACTAGTGAAGAGATAGAATTTGGCTCCCTAGATAATGCAGCTAAAGGAAACCTAGAAACAGCTTGAGGCGAGATCTTTGCCATGTTTCTCTAATAAATTCAAATAGGAGTCATACTGAATTCTGTGGAGCTTAGATTTCTGCATGGCAAATCAACTTCTGGCATGTTTTCATATTCAAGGATTAATAAGATTGCATCCTGAAGTAAGTGATCATATTGTGCTGTGAACAGATTGCTAAGTCTATTTTTTCTAATAGACAGAAGGAGGTGGAGTCCAGAGGTTCACGCACACACCCAATAAATCTATAAAATGATCTGAGACAACATGAAGTGCTATGGGAATTCTTGTCTCCATAACAGTCCACAGTTAAAAATCTCTGAAGCAACCTCTACACAACCCTAATCATGCAAATGAACTCATTCACTGGCAATTTATTAGGAAGCAATGAAGTCTTCCATCCTTGGTCTTCCCCCAACTCATGGGTCAGGTTCTTAATTACATAGGAGTTCACTGAAGGAAGTACACATCAGGGCAGTTTCACATGTTACAAAATTCAGGGGAAATCACTTGTATTTCCTGTTATCTGTGCTCCCCCTTGGCCCATGCCTGAATTCAGAATTTGTGTCCTCTACCTGGTGTGAGATGCACCTGTAGTCCCCTGGCATCAGAGGCATGCAGCTCTCAGCAAAGAAAGGTGCACTTGTGCCATTCACACAGTAGAAAGAGCTGAAGAGAACAAAACATTTGTGTGAATCTTCCTTCTTGTCCCCTCCCCCTTCCCTGAATCCCATAATGTTTGATACTACTATAACTCTACCTTGTGGTTTCTCTGGAACCCAACCAGCTACAAAATGACAATCTGTTTTTGGGAAGACTAAAGGATGTTGGACATTACATTATTAAATTTATATTACACCTTTCCTCCGAGGACATCAATAGAGCATACATGGTTCTTCTTTCCATGTTATCCTCACCATAACCCTGTGAGGTGGGAGAGACAGATAGACAGTTGATTGGCCCATGGTCACCAAGGGACCTTCATGGTTTGAACGATGCTCTCCCAGGGAACAGCCCAGCCCTCCAAACACTACACCACATTGGATATATTTTCTCTGGAAGTTAGTATCAACTGCCTTAAAATGATCAGCTGCTACAGGCTCAAGAATGTCACTGCAAGTTTGGAAGCCGATTACACGTTACCTGCATTGTCTTCATTAGAACATTGTGAAATTTAAAGTAATCCAGTTCTCTTGCACTACATTAATGAATATCTGCATTTTTGCATCAAACCCAGGCTAAATATTGGGAAATATTATCACTGATGATTATCACTAAAGAATTTCCTCCACTCTTGGCAATATACTATTGAACGGTTTTTCTCTAGATGGCTAAGCACTCACAGTGCCATCATGGTAAGCCACCATTTTCAATGAATTTTAAAATCCCAGTCAACTGAATATCTTGGCTGAAAGTTGTTGTTCCAATGCTCATTTCCTTGAGATAACATAACCCAAGACAGCTCACTGTGGAGGAGAAATGTGAGTTTCTGAATCACCTGTGCAGTGCTGGAAGTGCTTTACTGCTTGCTCAGAGTTGTTTGGGGGTGCAGGCAATAGAAAGTTAGAGAGATAAAATACAGACTTTATGAGCAGTAGGCCTGGATTCTTATTCAAAACTAGGAGCTTCTCTACAGTTTTCACATGCTTTTCAGTTTTGAAAGGAGCCTACAGAAACAATCTCTCTCTCTCTCTCTCTCTCTCTCTCTCTACCTTTATTTTCTTCTATGTGCTGTGCAGTATCCAGAACATATTGATTTTTCTAGCTCCCACCCAACCTTTAAAACTCATCTTTGCGAGTGATAGTCAATAATATTTTTTTCTGTTCTCAGGACAAACTTGACACACACACCCTCAAAATAAAGAAACAGTTGCATTATATTATTATTATTATTATTATTATTACTACTACTACTACTACTACTACTATTTTGAGATCAGTGAGCTTCTCCCCAAACGCTATTGATGTAGACATACTTTTAAACACACCTTTGTCTGTGGCAGAGCTTCTCTGACACAAACATACAGAGGTAGCTCGGGTTACGAACATAATTTATTCCGGAGGTCCGTTCTTAACCCGAAACCCTTCTTAACCTGAGGCGTGCTTTCGTTAAATGGGCCACCCACTGCCGCCGCACCACCAGCGGATGATTTCCGTTCTCATCCTGGGGCAAAGTTCGCAACCCGAGGTACTACTTCCAGGTTAGCGGAGTTTGTAACCCGAAGTGTTTGTAACCCGAAGCATTTGTAACCCGAGGTACCACTGTATTTCAAACGTAAGTCTCGGAGACTCATATTAAAGATCAGCAAAATCTGATCAACGGTGACTACATAGGAATGGCCACTTACCTGGTTCAAGGGTGAGCGGATGTTGCGACCTGCTGTGGCGACTCCAAATGCCTCATAAAGCCTTGCCATCTTGTCTAAACTGCTATCCGCTTCTCCCAGCTGCCACAGAGCATTTCGGGTTCCTTCCTGGCCATTCTTCAAATTCAGCCTATCTGTGGTAGCCTGGGGAGCAGGGCTTTGGGGAGTGGGCCTGGAGGCTGTAGTTTTCACTCAGGTCCGCTCCCTGACAAATTTGAAGCCAGCAACACAGGGGCAGGGAGCGAGGCTGTCATCACTGCTCCCATAAAGAGTGACCCAAACAAACCCCTTACCTAATAGCGGGGCTAGTTCTATGCTTCCTGTTACTCTCATTAGCATCACTCTTAACTTCACTGTTGCTCTGATTACTGTTCAGGTTCTTGGGGAGCTGGTACAGAGGTACAAGAAGCATAAATGAAAGAAAGCAGGGCTTTCATTCCACTGGGAAAGCAAGGTTGGCATTTGGTTTATTATTTGGTAACATGGTCTTTGAAGTGTGATCAATTAGGAGGCTCTCTCAGAAAGAGAACAGGAGTTTGTATTGACCTCCAACGCAGCTAATATTCCCTATGCACTACTAAGCCTTGTTTGAGCACTGCTGTGCAGAATGTAATGCCGTCTCCAATATAAAACTCACTGTATCAGTGTGTACACATATATGTAATTCATGCACCTTCGTGCATGCACACACTTGATATACTATTCAGTATAAATTTGTACAAACAAAAACAACAGCCTAGTCAGGGAGTTGGATATTGTTTTCTGAGAAGCAACTTTCGGACTGAAATACTTGAAAACATACATTTTAGGTAATGACTAGATTCATTTTCATTTTTTCCAGGCTCTGAATATCACTAATTCAAAGGTGCAACACACAAAATCAATCTGTTGATGCGAAATGGTTTGATATCCCTTTATGAAATATTTTATCAGCCATTTGAAGGATGCAGTTCCAACCAAGATCTTTTGGTGCATGGGTAGGCAAACTAAGGCCCGGGGGCCAGATCCAGTCCAATCGCCTTCTAAATCCTGCCCGTGGATGGTCCAAGAATCAGCGTGTTTTTACATGGGTAGAATGTGTCCTTTTATTTAAAATGCATCTCTGGGTTATTTGTGGGGCATAGGAATTTGTTTATTCCCCCCCCCAAAAAAATAGTCCAGCCCCCCCCAAGGTCTGAGGGACAGTGGACTGGCAACCCTTCTGAAAAAGTTTGCTGGCCCCTGTTTTGGTGCAGTGTCTCATGTGCAATATGGGGATAAAGATTACTGGTCTCCTTTGCAGGATTAAACCAAAATAATGTATGTAAAGTGCTTTGATTATTCTGTTCGATTTCCAAAACATTCGGAAACTGGGGCGCGGCTTCTGATTGGCTGCATGGAGTTCCTGCAGCCAATCGGAAGCCACAGAAGTTGCACTGGACATTCGGGTTCCAAAGAATGTTTGCAAACCGGAACACTCACTTCCGGGTTTGCGGCATTCGGGAGCCAAAACGTTAGACTCCCAAGGCATTTGAGATCCAAGGTACGACTGTATTTAAATGGCTTATTATTGGAGATGATGATTAGAAAGATATTTCCTACTCAAGATTCAAAATCCCTTTGATCTGTGCAGCATCCAGTTGGGGGAGTATCTACAGTGTAACACCCTATTCCTTAAAACTCTAATTCAGGGGTGGAGAACCACAGATCCATGGGTCAAATGTGGTCCTCCAGGCCTTTCTATAGGAGGCACCACAGACAAAAGATTGTGTAGAACCCACCACTCCACTTGTCATCTTCCAGTCCTATGTGAATAGGATCCACACACATCCTTTTCTGTATGTCTGTACTGGAAGACTGTATTGTAGCCTCCTTAGGACAAAAAACGTATATACATAATCCCAGCTGTTGCTTTAAGGAGTTGCAAATATGACAGTAGAAATTGATAGGAGAGGGATGCTTACTTCTTCCAGCACCTGCTACTTGGGAGCTAACCTGTGTTCAAAGGAGACTGGCCCATGTGAAAGAGAAGTGGCAGCGGGGGGGGGGGGGGGAGAAGGTAGTTTTGAGGTAGACACCTGTATCCCAACTTCTCAGCTAACAAATGAAGCCATTGTAGCTTTAAAAGGTGTCTGTGTAATATGTGCTTGCTGATTTTTCAGTTTCCCATATAGTGCTGCTTAAAATGCTACTTTTATACATCACAGTTGCACTGAGATTATTTGTCGACTAACTCTGCTGATCCTTTTCCTTCCCACAAAGGCTTTCAAATTATTTTATGCCCTTTTGGAAAGTAGCCATAAAACAAACACCTCTTTCCAAGCTTGTCTCAGCAGCAGTTTCTTTATAGGAGTGGAAAAGTGTATCATGGGAAGGAAATAGGATGGTTCTGCTTATGACTCTGACCTGGAGTTTTACATCTATTGCTGTTTAATTTCTTAAAAGTCTCTTTTGTGTATTCTTCCCCCTCTCCCTTCAGTCATGAAACACAAGAATAAACAGCTCCAAAGTGGTGTTGACAGGTGACCAAAATGTGAGAGCACTATACGCTGCACTGGGGAGAATATTCAGTCAAAAATGGCCCAGTTATGTCTATTTAGAGCTCTAAAGTTATATTTTATCTTCTCACTCTGTCCACTTCGTTCATTTCCTTGTGTTTCATTTTTAAGCTGTATCATCCTTTTGCCCCTCACTCAGGAAAATACAGAGGATACAATGAGATAAAGAAATCCCCATTGTATTTATATCACATGGTAAAGAATGCTTGTGCCAAAATCCTTGTTTCTCGGACAGGATTCTCTGACTTCCCCACACTGAAAAAAAAACCCATGTAGAATCTTACACAGCAAAGTGTGCTATAGAATGGATATCTGACCAAGGTCCTCACTGATCCTGTTGACTGAGTCAGTTCCTTGGATCTGTTAGCCATTCTTTCCCACAAATAGCAGCTCACACAAGTTATCTATTTGTTTGGGCAGCGCAAAGTCAAAGCAACGGACTTGAGTGAGATTGCTCCCTCCCTCCATAAACTGGAAAAGTCTCAATTTTGTTCCATTTCTGCAGTGGATCTGAGTTTTATAATCTTCAGCTCCTCCCACGTGTATTTTTAAAAATGATTTTATCATCATTATAGTAATTCAGCAGAACAACTTGGTCACAATAAGGAAATTTTGCCCATGGTATAACCATTTTCCATCCTCCTACTTTGATTCTCTGTACAACCTAGCAATTCCAAAATATAGATGCATTTTTACCCTTGCAAGACTGAATGTATTGCCCTAGGCTATACCTGAGGGAAAATTTCAACAGATTCCACATGGAAAACACTTATGTCCCTGTGGAGATGGCAGTACCGAATCGGTGGTGCATGCCCTCCTGGCGTGCACTCTTTACAAAGACCTGAGGAACGAGATTATCATCCCTCTTTTATTGTCCATTTCTGGTCATCCAACCACTGCCACAGTGTCTTTTCTCCTGGCAGATCAAGAGGAGCAGATGACAGCAAAGTTTGCAAGGTTTTTAGCTAGGGCAATCAGAATAAGGTCCACTGTTTGACTGCTAATTCAGGATCCTAACCTGTGTTTTATTATAATCAATTTTTTATTTTGTTCTGTGTATATCGCAAGGCTCTTTCGTTGCTATGGCCGATGGCTAACACAAATAAAGTTTTATTCATTCATTCATTCATTCAGCAGGGCTTAAACAAAATTGTTTGTGTAACTTTATACATTTCTCAGACAAGTTGCCACAATGGTTTTTACATCTTGCTATAAATCAGGTGTTTTTTTAAACATATCTTGCTATACTATATTTTTGTAAGGAAAATGCTCATCGTGCTGTAGCTTACATGTAGCACCCTGATGCTTCTGTTCTCAGTGCATGGAAGGAAATGAGGTTGTATAGTTTTCTCAGTGATGCAGCTTATGCACTTGGCTGTGACTGATGCAGCTTGATGAAAATGCCTGCTTGTAAATCCAAAGGAACCCATACTATCCTCGGGTCCTTTCAACCTTTTATTTGCACCAGCCATGCTGATTTCTATGCTGAAGCGTAATCCTAGCAATTTTAGGACAACAACTAGAATGTTGCTTGCAGTATTGTTCGTTTACTATGCCCTTGTTCTATTGGTATGGCCCATACCACAAAAAAGAACCATAAGGTCACTCATACAGCTGCATCCAAAACTCAGAGGAAGGATACTATATTGTGTAGTCAATAATTAACATATTTACTACATCTTTCACACATCCACATATACATAAACTGGACACTACTCACACAGTATCATTGTATTTCTGGCAAATCTCATCTTGTGTTAAAAGTGATCATGAGCTGAATCTCTGCTCTCCAAAACTGCAACAAAGATTCAAAACCTTTCTCTCTTGGAAGCCAGTTTTTCAAGCCTTCCTTCCCCTCAAACCTGGAGCTTGTAAAAGAACAGCTCCTGTAACCCCCTTTTAAATGAGGCATTCAAACTTGCTGAGTCTCCACAATGAGCTCTTGCCAGCCAGCACTGTTTTACTGAGCCATACATCATAGGAGTGACGGCGATCTGATGATGTATTACATTAATGCATCATCAGTATGACAGAACTCTAATGATGGATGAATACTACATCACCCAGGAAAAGCTCCCACATTTACTGCTTTGGTAAACCTGCTTTTATACACATATTCACACATTGCTAAGTCTAACCCTCTACAATTCAGTCAAAATTTTCAATTTTGAAGAAGAGCCCTCCCATACACGGGCAAATACATGCTACTATAATCCTAGGGATAATTCATTTGTGTGACTGTTGTTTCATCTTAGATTGGAATGCCTGCAAGGGCTCAGGAATTCTCAAACAAGGTAATATATATTTATCCGAAAGGAATAAATCTCTCCCCCTTTTTGACGTTTGATGGGCCAGTTCATAGAGGTGTTCAAATAACTGGGGGATCACGTAGATGAAAAGCAGGCTGACTGATTCATGATAATTCATAGCCAAGTAAGGACCGTTCATGGCACTGAACAGCAAGTTTGCCATGAGGTCTTTTGAATTATGGCAGGAACAAGTGAAGCCAAAGCTTTTCATACTCAGACATAAAGAGCAAATGAGCTCTCACTTCCAAAGTGAATGGATGGACAGTACCCTATTTTTGAACCTCTATTAATATGGATGGGTTGGGTCTAATCTTTCTTGGCCTTGCTCCAAGTGTGTGCAAGTGCAATTTAGGAAAGGAAATGCCTTCTCCTCTTATTACAGTGGTACCTCAGGTTACATACGCTTCAGGTTACATACGCTTCAGGTTACAGACTCCGCTAACCCAGAAATATTACCTTGGGTTAAGAACTTTGCTTCAGGATAAGAACAGAAATTGTGCTCTGGCGGTGCGGCAGCAGGAGGAGGCCCCATTAGCTAAAGTGGTGCTTCATGTTAAGAACAGTTTCAGGTTAAGAACAGACCTCCAGAACGAATTAAGTTCTTAACCCGAGGTACCACTGTACTTTGAAGAGGAGAAGTAATATTTCAGTTTGTGCATATAGGTTGTCATTATGGGCAGTTAAATGGACCCATGTTCTGGGTAGACAGGCCAACCCAATGCATAAATCTCACTCCTTCAAAAAGGGCATGACTGGGGTATCAAAGTACAGCCACAACATATTCTCTTAAAATACAGTGTTGTTGTTTTTTAAATGCACTCTTAGTCTTGTAAATGCAGAACCCCACAAGTGTCCCTGTTTTCCAGGGACAGTCCCTGATTCACTGAAGCCATCCCAGTTCCTGATTGTATCCTGGAATGTCCTGCTTTTCCTTAGGATGTCCCTATTTTCATCAGAGAAATGTTGGAGGGCATGGAGTTATCTGACCCCAAAGCCATCTGTATAGGGAAGTATTTTAATGTTTAGATGGATGGGATAATAATAATAATAGAATAGAAATCTGCCTATTTTCATAGGAGAAAATTTGGAGGGTATGTAAATATTTAATATGTTTCAAACTTTACTGAGAAATTTCACCCCTGCCCTCCAGTAAACTATGAAATTTATGCCTGATGAACAGCAATCTAACCTACCCTTAAGGACAATAAACTGTGGGATGAGGTGTTCCTCTTTTCTTCTGTGTCTCCTTAATTTTTCATGTGTTGCACTTCTGTCAGAACAAGGATCTAAAAGCAAAATCCACGTTGGACAAGAACCATCAGTGATTTGTATCTGGAATCATTTTCTAGCTGCAGTTTACAGTTTAGAAAACCAGTGTGTTTTCCTTGTCTTCCATGACCTATAGGGTGGGGGCAGACTTAAGCACCAGTTTGGAGAAGTACTCTGGTCCCACAAACCTCAAAGGAGATTGAGCAAGACTGACTGAAAATATTAACAGCTGCCTTCTACTCTATACCGTTTATCAATTCTGGCTAATCCTGGTAAGTGTATTTTCTTTTATTCCCCTCCTGTATATCAAGCACCATGTCTGGAAAAACAGATGGTGTTTCACTTCTAATTCCGTGTCTCTCTGTTTTCATGTTCTTACATACTAGAAATTCTAATACCTAACAAATCTGTTTACATTCATCAGTATTTTTCTTATTGCCGTTACTCTTTCCAAACCAATACTTTCGTTGTAAAATTTCTGGTCTATAAAAATACAACAATTATGCAAATTTTTTATTTTATTTTTTAATTTCCCATTTTCTCTCAGACAGCATTAGAACCTGCCATGCCTTTGCCAAAACACTGGGTTCCTTTTCTGAAGAAGAAAATAACTGAGTAATGTATTGCATCCATTTAACATTTTTCAGCAACAGATAATGGGCCCTTTTTTATTCAAAAGAGATAGCACCTTCAGGTTGATGTGTGTCTCTATGCATGCAAATCTCAAAGTATGACTATTTATATTGAAAGAGTGGTTCTGAAGTACAGTGGTACCTTGGGTTACATACGCTTCAGGTTACATACACTTCAGGTTACATACGCTTCAGGTTACAGACTCCGCTAACCCAGAAATAGTACCTCGGGTTAAGAACTTTGCTTCAGGATGAGAACAGAAATTGTGCTCCAGCGTTGTGGCGGCAGTGGGAGGCCCCATTAACTAAAGTAGTGCTTCAGGTTAAGAAACAGTTTCAGGTTAAGAACGGACCTCCGGAACTAATTAAGTTCTTAACCCGAGGTACCACTGTATAGATTCATTCCCTCATTCCTCTACTTACTTTTAGCCTTTGAAGCTAAATTTTTAATTCCAAATTTAGGAGACTGAGGTGAAAAAGGGTGGGGCTTAAAACTGATGGGGCATTTAAGTGAAAGATGACAAAATTGCTCAACAGTTTGGGAGGTGTTTTACCATTTCATTTCACTTTTAATTTGTATACTGCCTTTCTATATTACTATACACAAGGCCGTTTGCAGCAACAAAATAGGCAGCACAGAACACACCCCATGTAATAATCTGATCCAATACAAAAAGTCATAATAAAACACAACTTCAAAATGGAAAGACTTACATCAAACAAAGTAATATTCAATAATCTATTAGAATATAACAGTACACATTAAAAATAACTCTCAAAACATCAGAAAATAATTAAACTGAAATTCACTCTTAACAATTACAATAAATAATTACTAAACTTTGATCAATAAAAAATAACTGCAAGTCGCAATGCACAAACGACCGCCATACATACAAAACCATGTAAACTGAGAAACCAAGATACACAACTTATAAAACTATATATATTTAATGGAACTCTTCTTCTTCCTTCCCAGTGAAGTGCCACAGAGGAAGTTGCCTTATACTGAGTCAGACTGAATCTAGCTGAATATTGTCTACAGTGACAGCAGCGGTTGTCCAGGTGTTGGCGGTTGAACTTGAGACCTTCTACATTCAAAGCAGATGCTCTTCCACAAAGCTGCATCCCTTTCATCTCTTTATTTCCCTGCTGCCTTTTTTTCTTTTCTTTTTTTAGTGATGGACAGTGGCAGCTGCAGGATAGCTCCTCTTGGGGTCTACTAACAGATGGACGTTTCTTCTCAGCTCCCTGTAACACCAACTAATTCATCAGTGCTGTTCAACAAACTTTCCCAACACCTTACATCCAGAACTAGCTCCTTGGGTGAGGCAGAGCAGCTATACTAGCTTCTTCACAGGTGGGTCACCAATGCTTACTAGGAGGGTTGAGCGGGCAGGGAGGTTGTCATGGTGCAAACACACCAACTGAGTCAATTTGATGCCCCTGTTGTGTATTTGCACAGCACTAGCTTTCTTCCCACTTTGACCCTCCCACCCTGGGGTGGAGGGAATCAAATGCTGGCTTTTTAATTTATTTTTACTAAATTGAGCACCACCTTGGTCTCTTTTAGGAGGAAGGGTGGTACCTAAAAGTTGTTGTTGACATCCGTCTGTCTTGGGAGACAATAGATGAGTGTGTCTTTGGGGGTGAAATTAAACTGTTGGAAGGTTACAGTGCCTGCTGTGCCTGTAGGGACTGATAAAGGAGATAAAAAGTGAGCATTTTACTTTGTATTTTAGTGTGTGTGTGTGTGTGTGTGTGTGTGTGTGTTTAATTTAGGTTTTTATTCAGTTGTATTTTTGTCTTTTTTTGTTTTCCTCCCTATGCCATTGAATTATATAAATAAATAAACAACTTCCCAAAGATTTACAATGGTTAGAATGAGGGGGAGGGGGAAAATTTACAGGTTAATTCAAGAGTTTGCAGATCCCATCCATTATACATATATATCCATGCACACCCTGGAAAGAGAAATCCATATTTACTTGTCAACAGATTCTTTTTCAAGTCCCAGATACTGTGTGACTGATGTATCTTTGTTACACCTGCCTAACACAATCACAAGAGCTGTATTATTCCTACCATCAGTGCTTTGACAGCTGACAGGTTTATGGGGAGAAGCTGCATGCACAGCTCTGGTGCATATCATATGAAAAGCCCTGCTGGATCAGACTAAAGGCCCATCTCGTCCAGCATTCTGTTCTCCCAGTGGCTACCCAGATGCCTAAGGGAAGCTCGCAAGTAGGACATGAGTTGAACAGCATTCTTCCCAATGTGCTCACTCACAACTGCTATTCAGAGGCATACAATCTCTGGTATTAGAAGTCGTACGTGGCCAACCTGACTATTTTAATCTTCCTCCTCCATGAATCTGTTTCCTGTATTCCACTTTTAAAGCCATCCTAGTCACTTCATATAGCATGAGTTAATTCCATAGTTCAACTATGTGCCACTCTTGTCAGTCCAGAATCTTTGAAGATTTAGCTCCATGGGATGGCCTCTGGTTCTAGTATTTAGGAAGAAAGCCTTCTTTCTGCTCACTTTCTTCTTACTATTATTATTATTTATTAAATTTGAATACCGCTCTTTACACTGTAGATCTCAGAGCAGTTCACAACATAAAATTACAATATAAAAAACACAAAATACATAATCCTTTTTTTTGTATATAATTTTTATTAAATTTTCTGTTTTACAATTTAAAATACATTTTACATCCGTAAGATATCAATGACTCCCCTTCTTCTCTTTCCATGGTTCATTTTACATATCATAAATCCCTGCATATTTTACAAAAACTATACCGTTCAGTATTCCATTATTGCATCCATCAAAACTTGTTTATACTGTCGGATTTATCTTAATGCTGCCTGCGTTTTCAGCTATGCACAATTATTTCCCATATATTCAGTAAACATTTTCCAATCTTCTTTAAACATATGTTCTCTTATTCTATATGTTAAGTCTGCGAGTTGTGCATATTCTGTCAGCTTAAGTCGCCATTCTTCTTTAGTTGGGACCTCGCTCATTTTCCATCACAAAATACATAATCTGATGGGAATGCTATGTTGTTGTTGTTGTTGTTTAGTCGCTTAGTCGTGTCCAATTCTTCATGACCCCATGGATCAGAATATGCCAGGCACCCCTGTCTTCCACTGCCTCCCACAGTTTGGTCAAACTCATATTAGTAGCTTTGAAAACACTATCCAACCATCTCGTCCTCTGTCGTCCCCTTCTCCTTGTGCCCCCAATCTTTCCCAACATCAGGGTCTTTTCCAGGGAGTCTTCCCTTCTCATGAGGTGGCCAAAGTATTGGAACCTCAGCTTCAGGATCTGTCCTTCCAGTGAGCACTCAGAGCTGATTTCCTTAAGAATGGATCTGTTTGATCTTCTTGCAGTCCATGGGACTCTCAAGAGTCTCCTCCAGCACCATAATTCAAAAGCATCAATTCTTCGGCGATCAGCCTTCTTTATGGTCCAGCTCTTACTTCCATACATCACTACTGGGAAAACCATAGCTTTAACTATACAGACCTGTGTTGGCAAGGTGATGTCTTTGCTTTTTAAAATGTTGTCTAGGTTTGTCATTGCTTTTCTCCCAAGAAGCAGACGTCTTTTAATTTCGTGACTGCTGCCCAAGAAAGTAAAATTTCTCGCTGCCTCCATTTCTTCCCCTTCTATTTGCCAGGAGGTGATGGGACCAGTGGCCATGATCTTCGTTTTTTTGATGTTGCGCTTCAGACCATATTTTGCGCTCTCCTCTTTCACCCTCATTAAAAGGTTCTTTAATGCCCTCCAGGTGTTGCTGAACTATTTGGCTATGGGAGCTGGAGTTCATTTGGCAACATCTGGAGGGTCAAAGATTTCCCATACCTGGTTTAAAGCAAGGGTGGGGAACCACTTTGGCCCAGCAGACCAGGTCTACAAGGTCATCACTCTACAGGTCAATAGACAAGAAGGTGCTCCCATCAACTGCTTGATCTCATATGATGTAAGGCAGATCCATGCCTGCTGGAAAGTGGCAGTCCTCTTACAGATAAACACTTGGGAGCTCATACTAAGCTCCATGTGACCCATTATCACTTCACACCTTGCACAGTATTAGGCACCTCTATCATAATCCTCTACTTGTATTTTTCTTAAACTATCACAATATTTGCTTGCTACATGAAGAGGAAATCGATAAGGTTCAAATGGTAAAAAGTTCAATGCGCATCTCAGTTGAGATCCCATCCCAAAAGATAAAATCTGAGTTCAAAGTTTGGTTAAGAGGACAAAAACCCTGTTCCTCAGGCAGCTGTAATATTTTGTTTGTATGAAGATAGATTATATATAACTTCCCATCACATTAAAGTACTTTCTGTATTTATGTCACTATAAAAGTAATGCATGGCGAAACCTCATCAATTGGAGAGACGACACAGAATGTGACCTTTAGTTAACAGGATGATGTATATGTGTGTCTAAATATGTGACTATAAAATAATCCATAAAGCATATGGTAGAAGCACGGTTTCTGGGCAATGTGGCTGTATTCCACTGTGCTCAATTATATTGGGCCACAAACCACAGCTCATCTGAATGTGAATGACGATGCTACTTCAAATTAACAAATGACAAACTCCTCACAAAGATCTTCCCAAACAGTTGAAAAGGGGTGTGTGAGATTCTTCTGCCCCTATAGATCAGCATTAAAAAATCCCCAGGAATGCTAAAATTCCAGAACGCGGACAATGAATGCAGATGAAATGATGATGCTATTATAGGTCTAGATTCTGTCATGTAAAATAGATGCAATTGTTATGTATAGTCTTAATTTTGTACAGCCAAAATTAGCATCAGATATGGCTTCCAAAGGGCACTCTGGAATGGGAAACAACAACAACAATTTATTATTTCTACCCTGCCCATCTGGCTGGGTTTCCCCAGCCACTCTGGGCGGCTTCCAACACAAGATTTAAAATACATTAAAACACCAGTCATTAAAAACTTCCCTAAACAGGGCTACCTTCAGATGTCTTCTAAATGTCACATAGTTGTTTATTTCTTTTACATCTGATGGGAGGGCATTCCACAGGGCAGGAGCCACTACCAAGAAGGCCCTCTATCTGGTTCCCTGTAACTTCACTTCTCACAGTGAGGGAACTGCCAAAAGGCCCTCGGCACTGGACCTCAGTGTCCGGGCTGGAACAATGGGGGTGGAGACGCTCCTTCAGGTATACTGGGAAATGATTTCATGTCACATTGGTTTGCTAAACATGCACAAAAAGAGACTGAACAATTTGTAGGTATCTAAGCGGTTCTCCAGCCTTCTCTTAAGCACAGTTCAACAGGTATCACAACTACTTTGCTTATTGTTAATGCATATCTGGGCAAGGAGAATGTAGACAGAAATCTCATAAATGATTTTATCATGCAAAAGGGCTCAGAAACAGTGAGTGTGGATTTTTGAAGAAAGATGATACATAGTGACATTTGTTTATGAAGTTGATGGACTGGAGTGAAAGAATCCATGTCACGGTCCACCAGCAAGGCTCCGCCCACTCGGGTGCCCATGATTGAGAAATTTGAATTAGTGTATTTGGTGGGCAATCCTGCCCTGCAATAAGGCTGGTTGGCTGGTGTTCAATGGCCAGCCGTGTACGAGAGTCCTGACAGCTTTAAATGGTTGTCAGCCTGTGAGGGGCCACCACCGTTGCCCACCCGGATAGGGTGAGCGGCCGTTCTTTGGAATAGTATCATCTTCATGTTACAATTCTAGGTTTGTTCATTGGGGGATAATGAATAATAATAATAATAATAATAATAATAATAATAATGCACCCCACCCATCTGACTGGCTTGCTCTAGCCACTCTGGGTGGCTTCCAACAAAACTCCAAACATTTAAAACTTCCCTGTACAGGAACTTCCCTATACCTTCATAGGTCTTCTAAAAGTTGTGTAGTTCTTTATCTCCTTGACATCTGATGGAAGGGCATTCCACAGGGCGGACACAGCCACCGAGAAGGCCCTGTTCCTGGTTCCCTGTAACTTCACTTCTCACAGTGAGGAAACTGCCCGAAGCCCCTCTCTTCTGGACCTCAGTGTCTGGGCAGAACAATGGGGAGTGGAGACGCTCCTTCGGGGATACAGGGCTGAAGCCATTTTGAGCTTTAGAGGTCTGCAGCACCAAAACTTTGAACTGCACTCAGAAACATACCAGGAGCCAGTGTAGATTTTTTAGGACCGGTGTGATATGGTCCTATACTTAACCTCTTCTGTGCAAAGAGATACCTTTTTCTGTTGTTCCTTCGTTCGTTCTTTAATTTGATCAATCAGAACAGTGAATCATTTATGAATCTAATTCAGTTGTGTTTGACTAAGGAATGCCTTTAAATGCCTAAGCTATGCACTCCCGGTAGTGTCTAAAACTCTATAAATAAAAGTGACCCGACACGTTTAATGGACTTCTGGTTGAGTTGCTGTTGGTCAAAAGGTGAGTGGGAGCTGCTGCTTGGCAAGCGGCAAGCCTTGTTTTCACTTCAGTAAAATCTCAAGAGAATTCCAAAGGGAGGACACATGGTTCAATCGGACTTCACTGGAGGGTTATGATCCTGCATAATATTGACACAATACTCAGTGTCTGTACAGAGCTGATCTAAGATGGCATTTGCAGAAACTTTGACCTTGAATCTGTGCAGTGATATTATGAATTCTGTGTACTTAAAAGGTTCATTATCATTCATCGAGAAGACTGGGACTGTATTTTTTCCTCTTGAATCTTTCAGTGTTGCTGGCTATTAACTCGTGCTTTGTTTTGTGTTTAATTAAGTTGTGCACAATATGCCCAAATCCACTGTGTGATGATTCTGAAGCAGCTTTGATGATAATGCAGAAGGATTCAATCATTCTTTGAGGGCATATTTGTGCATGTATATACATGCGCACATACCCAAGCCTTCACATTTCTTGAGGGGCTGAGGAAAAGGATATTTGAGTATGGTTAAATAAGAAGAGGATCCTCATTAAGCGAGGCAAATGGTAAATGGCCCAAGGGGCTCCATAAATAGGAGGCTTGCTAATAAAAGAGAGTACATTGAAGCCAAGGCAAATAACGTTAACAATGCTTTTGCAGATTTACTAATTGCCATCGCTTCCGGCAGTGACATATCAACCCGCAAATAACTTAAACCATCATTTGTTCTCTTTCCAAAAGTGCTTAGGCATAATTATATCATTTTACCATTGAAATTGCTCAACCTGCTTATTAAAGCGAAAATAAGTAGGAGAGCTGGGATCATTTTGCGGATTTCTTGCTGCTGGTGTATCAGACAAGTGGAACGTCCTTTTCTTGAAAGGACAGCACTGCAGCAAAATGAGAAGGATTCATATGCTTATGTTTTCTTCTAATTAACTCTCATTGTTAGCAAGTGCATTATTGTTCCAGCAAGATGGTTTTTATGTTATGAAAGTTGTCATGCAAGGAACAGTAATATTTATCAAGGGTGGTGGAGCCTTTACACTGGCAGTTCTGTTTTCTCTCTCTCTCCCTTTTCTAATCTTTGTTCTAAATTGAATATCTTCATAGCCTCCAGAATTTCAAAGATGAAAACAGAGGCACTCAGAATGACCTCCATTCTTCCACCAAGGAGAGGTGCCTGAGCTCCGCCCATTACTCATTGTTAAAGGCTATTTTCCACCGGATATGCAGTATATTTTTCAGTAGCCTGTCTTCTGAAGCAGGATGGTGAGCTAAATCTGAGTGATTTCTTTTTCTACAGAATGCTTAGGAATGTTTAATAGAATGTGTTATCTGCAAAGAGATCTGGCTGCAACAATGATAGCTACGTCTCAAACACATCCAATGATATTTTCTGGCTATTGGTAGCTATTAAAAAAAAAATGTGGGGAGGGAGTAAACTGAATGGGATGAGAGCAGCATTCTGACATTTTGTGTTTAGATGCCCAGGTATGAATCAACTGAGGCCGCATTCACATCATACATTTAATGCACTCAAATCATTCTGAGTGCTGAGGGTTGTTAAGGAGATCCCTATTCTCCTCAGAGAGCTATTCCCCTCAGAGAGCTACCATTCGCAGACTTCCCTGGAAAGAGGAATTGATGGTCAAACCAATCTAGAAACTGTAGCTCTGTGAGGGAAATAGGGTCTCTTAACAACTTGGTACCCTAAGAAATCTTATATTGGCTCATTTAGGTGTGCCAGCCTTTGACATTTGTAATTACAGTAGAGGTTACAACTGATTTACGCACGTCCAATAGATGTGCAAGCACGACTGCGTGCTTTGGAGCTATCTGGAAGGAGCCAGAAAAGGGACCAGAACTGGGGTGGGGTGGGGGCCAAATGGGGCAGAGTGGGCTTGTGTGTGCTCCACTGTCACACGTGATGTCTCAGAGCGCAGCCCCCATGCAAATTGGGGCTTGCCTGTATTTGTAATTTAATTAATACCATTTACTGATTGGAATGTTATACTACCCCTCCTTTGAATGAGTGATAAAAAGGACTGTAACTGGTACTATAATATTCTTCCAAAATATTATATGGATGGATAAATATGGGTGGATAAATGCCAACATTCTCTGTCTTGCTTCTTAGGGTGAGGGTGGGGATTTAACCCCAAATACGTGAACAGTCTCAACTCAGTGCAGACTGTTTTTCCTTTATATATTTTGTACAATATTCCTACCGAAGAAGGAGTGCTCTGTATAGCCCAATGGATGCTGGGCATCTGAATATTTGTTGTTTGGGAGAATTACATTTCCATGTACTTTTTGGGGGGGTCACTTCAGTATACAGTGGTACCTTGGTTTAAGAACAGCTTAGTTTATGAACAGCTTGGATTAAGAACACTGCAAATCTGGAATTAGGTGTTTTGGTTTATGAACTTTGCCTTGGAAGGAGAACATGTTCCGCTTCCGGTTTAGCGTGTTCCATTTGTAAATTGAGTCCCCCGCTGCTATGGGAAAGCATGCCTTGGTTTAAGAATGCTTTGGTTTAAGAATGGACTTCCGGAACGGGTTAAGTTCATAAACCAAGGTACCACTGTAATATGAAGTATCTTTAAACAAAAAAAAAGATAATATGCATAAATGCAACATGCAAAACTAAAATGCTTCTCGGGATTCCAGCAAAACCGGAAATGCCCTAAGATAATCTCCCACCACTAAATCTCTGCTTCATCCTAGCTACTGAGCCCTAGCGAAAACAATTAATGTCTGACAGAGTCTGGAAAGGTGCTCAGATAACACTCAACAGTTCTTAAGTATGGAACAGCAATTAAAAATGTATATCTGTGTCTCAGTGTGCCATCTGACATTGTATTAACGTCATTTCCATTCATTTGACCAAAATTAAAAGGGAACAACTTCCTGGTTCCTGGCGAATTCTGCTCTGTAGTAGCTTCCATGTGTCATCATGTGTCATGGGGGTGTTCAGATGCAACGTGTTTGGCCACGGCACATCTTGCTTGGATGAGTAATATCTCGCCAGCCATATCCGTTCTTTCAAAGCACTCTCTGTGCACGATTAACTTGAGATACCATACGGACAAGTGAAAGGGCCTACTATGACTCACTCAATCGTCACTGGCTTCCAAGAGTTTGCTGTGGACATGTGTGAAATGCTGATAACCATTCTTCTGCTTCAAAATGGTCCAACCAGTCTTCTGAAGCAAGGTGCATGAGGGAGCATGCATGCTGTAAAGCAAATAGGCAGGCTGTTTCTGGAGCCAAGCAACAACAAAAACACAACATCAGTTTTTGCTTTTGTTTTTCAGGGCTCACCTTCAGGGTGTTTGACCAAAAGCTCAGAGAAAGCCAACTGATGGTCACTAACTCAGAAAGAGGCACTTGCCATGTTTGCTTTAGAGCCTGCCATTTTTCAGGTTATTAATTTCGCTGAACAAAATGTAAATGTTTACAGCTGATTAAAAAGCAGCATTTTTAAAATGTTGCCGAAGAAGAGAGCAACAAAAGCCTTCTTTAATGGTGAGATATACAGCCCTACCTTGGTTGTCGAATGCCCTGGAACTCAGACGTTTTGGCTCCTGAACAACTGAAACCTGGAAGTGACTGTTCTGGTTTTTGAATGTTCTTTTAGAAAGCGAATGTCCGACACGGCTTCCACAGCTTACGATTGGCTGTAGCAGCTTCCTGCAGCCAATCAGAAGCCGTGCTTTGGAAGTCGAATGTTTTGGAAGTCGAATGGACTTCCGGAATGGATTCCGTTCAACTTCCAAGGTACAACTGTACATCAAATCAGGAGGAGGGAAAGCATGGAATGGCTTCCAGGGGCTATTTCCTATTTCATCTAAGGCCTTCTTGACCAATAAGGAATTAGGGAGGGGTATGGTAAACAAATCCACACAAAATGAATAACGGCCCCACCACCTCTGAGATCCCGATCAAGCTCCCAAGTATACTTTCAGAACTGACCCTCTGTCATTTTGGGACATCTGAGAAATAAAAATGATTGTATTTATCTGAAGGAAATAGAGAGAAAGAGCTAATGATGTGGCTCATTCCCATACTGATTCACCTGATTCTCCATTGTCATGCTCTGTACAAATTCCCAAAATAGTGTGGAATTGCACCACTGACAAGTGCTTCCTACACGTCTTTAGCTAAATGGGCATCAGCCCTCATGTTTTCATTAACATATTTTACATGCAGAACTTTCAAAATCACTGTAGTTTGGGGGACAATGAAATAATTGTATATCTTACCATAAGCAGGTAAAGGTAAAGGACCCCTGGATGGTTAAGTCCTGCCAAATGTGACTGTGGGGTTGCAGCGCTCATCTCACTTTCAGACCAAGGGAGCCGGCATTTGTCTGCAGGCAGCTTTCCAGGTCATGTGGCCAGGATGCCTAAACCGCTTGAGAAGAAAGAAGTGAATGGGTTTCACTTGCACAAATGTTCATACCTGTCTTTTGTGGGAATGTTCAGAGATGCAGGAGAGGATATATTGTTTATATCCTTTCCAACTTGTGTGAACAATTTCTACAATTTAGCAGAGTAACATTCCCCTTTTTAAACTCGCATAGCAGATGCGTTTGCTCAGGCTAGCTAAAGCTTCTAAAATAAGTTACCTGGTAATTTCCCCTTTAGTCCCTCATAAAAGAAATAGACACGACACAGTCTTCTATAAAAGTATAAAAAGAGTTTACTCACTCACTCATTCTGTTTGCAAATGGATCCCAGAAGGCAGACTTAAGTTACAAAATATACCTAGAATCTATCCCATAAAGAGATAGTCCCTTTGTCCTCTCTCGGCTGGAAGCCAAGAGAGCATCTTAGGCTAAGCAGATGTCGCTTCTTCAATGAATGTAGTCAGAGAGAGAGAGAGAGAGAGAGAGAGAGATGGCGGCCAGTCTTATGCTTTTGTTACCTGCACAGGTGAGGCCACGCCCACCTCTGGTCACATGCAGAGGGAGTCTGTCACAGCCTAGGAGGAAACAGGAAGTTCCGACTGGCTGGTCCAGTCACCCCCTTTTTATGTACACTCTAGGGATGTTGTACTTGACTGCTTTGTGTTTCACATCCCACATCTTTCCCTTAGCCTTCTCCTCCCCATCAAATTGAAAGATGTGACCTCTATATGGTTTTACAACTATCTGACCCAATGAGTGCCAAAGTTACTGCAGTACAGGCGGCCATTCACTTTACTGCTATTGTTGTCATCGAAAGAAAGACCTGCACCTCATTTTCAAGAGATGGAGAAGATAGAGAGAGAAAACTCAGAGGGGGGGGGGAATCATGACCCTCCAATCCAACTTGAAAACCTGCACGTTGGCCATTTGTTTTACTGTCGAATCTGAGAAAGGATGAGGTCCAAAAAGAGTTGGACTTCTCTTGAAAAGAACTTCTCTATGAAAAGAACAAGAATCATTAGAACACATAACAATGGGGGGAATGCATTAAATGCTAATTAGGAACAGATAACATATGATAGGGCAGAGTTCTACTTGTTTGCCTCCTACCACCAATTCAGAATTTTGAATCCAATTGAAGAGAGGCTTGAAAGCAGGGTTAAAGTCCCAAAGCCTGTCAGAAGGGGACGACACCACACTCTCTTCATTTCACAGAAAGTCAGATTCAGAGCTTGCCAAGAATACTGTGGATGCAGCTGTCACGAGGCAGGTTCTATTAAATCGTTTAAGAAATAAAAGACAAGGAAAGGCCGGAACATAATAGCTTGCAGTGCACCAAATAAATCCATTTGCTGACTAAAGTTGCAATCCCTATGCACATTTCCTCGAGAATCAAGTAAACCAAAATCAATGGGACTTAACTTCTCAGTTAATGTGCATGAAGGATCTAGCTGCAAAAGCCCTTTGTTGTGGAAACGACACATCCAGGAGTGGTTTCTATCTGGATTTAAGTACAGGAAACAAAAATTATACAGGTGGTACCCAATATTTAGTAACATAATGTACAATTGCACACAGTGATTTAAAGGAGAGTGTCCACAGTTTTGCAGCAATGATAAAAGTTCTCTTAAATTTATCTAGGATTTAGTCTGCTCATTTTCAAGAAAATTGCAACCATTCACATGTAGGGAGTCTGCATTTTATTTTTTTTTAAGGTGAAAAGGTATTCCCTAGACTTGTATAAGTTGAGAACCGCTGTTTAAAAGGGAGCAAAATTCCAAGCAGAACAAATTCCACACCACCATTGGATGAACTACTTGCCAAAGGAGCCTTCATCCTATCTACATTAGGCTGCAGTTTATTTTCCCTCTTGCAGTTCTTTATTGCATCTAGCCTAATTCACCAGCTCTACTGCCTTGCCTGAATCTGATGCAAAGGAGAAATAGATTTGGGTAAGCATCTCACTACATATCTCTGGAAAACCATCTCACACAGCAATTTCATGAAGATATTTAAAAGCATGGGAGAGAAAACAGAACTCCTCAGGATCCAACTAAATAATATACATGTAATATGGCTGAGGCATTAGTCTCCCAGGTGTGTCTCAGTGATCAGCCATCCTAATAGGAACTGAACCACAAAATACTGACCTCACAATCCAAAAGTAAGTCATGGTCACTAGTATAGAAAGATACCAAGAGATTCCAGGGATGTAGAAGAGTTTCATGTCTCCTGTCCTTCTCTCCTCATAGATCATTCATCACGGTGACCAAAGAAGCTTTTTTATTACAACCAAGAACTCAGTCACATTAGTAAAGAAACAACAATTTGAATGTGCTATAAACACGCAACACCAGATGGCGGCAGAGGGGAGAAAATTTTAAAACACAGTTTTGCATAGGGATTTCTGTATTTTGTTATAACATTCTAATTTCTGACTTACTTATAGTGTGTGTGTGTTTTCCTGTGTCTAGATCCATACCAAGTTTGAATCCAGACTGGAATGAATCTGGGTATATGGGAGCATTGATTGAATTGAATTTTGTTACCTTTATGTAAGCTTCCTTGACAATTTTCATAGACCAGTAGTTAGATGTCCTGATGCCTAAGAATGGTTTGGTGCAGGACTTCCAAAGAAGGATGTAAAAAATTCCAGAGTGACCAATTCTAGTGCTTTATTATGAAGAGGTAACAATTGACAATGAAATGCCGGAGACCTTGCTGCCTTTACAGACTTGAGGAGAATACCAAAACAGCAAGAGTTTTGTCATGACTGTCCATGAGGGGTTAATACATTAAGCGTTACTTAGACAAAAAAAAAAAAATCATATGTCAGCTGGCCAATTATAGCCCACTGTTCTATGAAGACATAGGTGGTGGGCCTCCAAGTTGCACTGATAACTCCCTTCCCTAGGTCAATATCAATGCAAGTGGATAAACATATATTAGCTCATCCTTGCAGCAAATAACAATTAGTCCCAAGGTTGTCTTGTATCAAGATGGCATTTGCAGGCCTTCCCGGACATTTGCACCATTTGGTTCTACACAATGGAACAGAAACAAGTCCATTAAATAAATAATAATATGTAATAAGTAAATTGCATCATTTAGAAATGTCCGACTTTGCTTGCCCTATGTAAGGTCACTAAAATCTAAACAATTGCTCCAGTGTTGCGTTCCAATTTTCAGAGCAATTATATTAGTCCTTTGATTTCAGAAAATTCTATTTGGGACTGAGCAAATCAAACTAAGTTAATCTCATCATCATCAACAACAACAATTAAAAAATGTTCTGAAAAGGGACTGAGACTATCTTCTTTCAGCCCTTAGTTTGGGGCTTTGGTGTTGTTGTTGTTGTTTTTAATGAGAGGATACATACACATGTCCTCACATTTAGCAATTGGATGCCCCCCCCCCAATCAGTAGTGATGGCTAAGCTGTAGCTGATGATCATGCCTTTGAGCAGACTTTATAGTGAAATCTCTCATCAATTCTTACCAGCTAATTATGTTTGAGGAATTTTATTCTGTACTCTCAGTGTTCATGCATATTTGTCATTGGGCAGAAGAATGACAGTTCCGACGCATAGAATGGTTTCATTTTAAGTTGCCTTCAGCACTCAAACAATCCTAGGAACATAGGAAGTTGCCTTGTACCAAGTCAGACCATTGATCTGCTTTAGCTCGGTATTGCCTGCGCTGCCCGATCTGCCTAGCTCGGTATTGTAGGCACCGCCTGATCTGCCTAGCTCGGTATTGTAGGCACCGCCTGATCTGCCTAGCTCGGTATTGTAGGCACCGCCTGATCTGCCTAGCTAGGTATTGTAGGCACCGCCTGATCTGCCTAGCTCGGTATTGTAGGCACCGCCTGATCTGCCTAGCTTGGTATGGCCTGCATTGCCTGATCTGCCTAGCTCGGTATTGTAGGCACCACCTGATCTGCCTAGCTCGGTATTGTAGGCACCGCCTGATCTGCCTAGCTTGGTATGGCCTGCATTGCCTGATCTGCCTAGCTCGGTATTGTAGGCACCGCCTGATCTGCCTAGCTCGGTATTGTAGGCACCACCTGATCTGCCTAGCTAGGTATTGTAGGCACCGCCTGATCTGCCTAGCTCGGTATTGTAGGCACCACCTGATCTGCCTAGCTCGGTATTGTAGGCACCACCTGATCTGCCTAGCTCGGTATTGTAGGCACCACCTGATCTGCCTAGCTCGGTATTGTAGGCACCGCCTGATCTGCCTAGCTCGGTATTGTAGGCACCGCCTGATCTGCCTAGCTCGGTATTGTCTGCACCGCCTGATCTGCCTAGCTCGGTATTGTAGGCACCGCCTGATCTGCCTAGCTTGGTATGGCCTGCATTGCCTGATCTGCCTAGCTCGGTATTGTAGGCACCACCTGATCTGCCTAGCTCGGTATTGTCTGTACCGCCTGATCTGCCTAGCTCGGTATTGTCTGTGCCGCCTGATCTGCCTAGCTCGGTATTGTCTGTGCCGCCTGATCTGCCTAGCTCGGTATTGACTGCACTGCCTAATCTGCCTAGCTCGGTATTGTCTGCGCTGCCTGATCTGCCTAGCTCGGTATTGTCTGCACCGCCTGATCTGTCTAGCTCAGTATTGTTTGCGCCACCTGATCTGCCTAGCTCGGTATTGTAGGCACCACCTGATCTGCCTAGCTCGGTATTGTCTGTACCGCCTGATCTGCCTAGCTCGGTATTGTTTGCGCCGCCTGATCTGCCTAGCTCGGTATTGTCTGTGCCGCCTGATCTGCCTAGCTCGGTATTGACTGCACTGCCTAATCTGCCTAGCTCGGTATTGTCTGCGCTGCCTGATCTGCCTAGCTCGGTATTGTCTGCACCGCCTGATCTGTCTAGCTCAGTATTGTTTGCGCCACCTGATCTGCCTAGCTCGGTATTGTAGGCACCGCCTGATCTGCCTAGCTCGGTATTGTCTGCGCTGCCTGATCTGCCTAGCTCGGTATTGTCTCCCAGCCCCAGCTGGAGATGTCTGGGATTGAACCTGGGATCTTCTTCATGCAAATCAGATACTCTACCAGTGAGCTACAGCCCTTCTGGTGGGCTAGGAACTATAAAATACTATGATTTGCTGTGCAAATAGCCAACCCAGTTAAGAGGCTTACCCTCCCTTCTCTAGCTTAGTCTCAGTCCAAGATAAGAGCTAGCGCTCTGTGTGTTTGTATGGGAGGAGAGGAAGAGGTGATGATAAATGGCGGCAATTTGGAAACTTTTGTCACCAACATTGTTGCATATGGCGGCTGGCTGACGGTGATGAACTGAAGCAATTCCTGCGGTGGATTTATGCACCAAGTGCATCATTCATAAATTCCTGCATGTAAATAATTCTTGGTCTAATTTGCTGTCTTTTGCAAATTACCTTTTCCAATGAACCAGTTGCACAAATGGAAAAAGTGAGTTAACAGAAGGAAATGGCAATAAAGTCACTGACAGACCTTCCATATTCAGGTGATAAACTTTAATTTGGGTCTCCCAAGTTTATAAGTGAAATATATAAGCTCTGAGTTCATTATACATTTTATTGTGGTGCCAACTGGAAGACTGTAACAAGAGCGCTCATGTTCAGTTTATAGTGCTACTGAGCCATCGCTATATGTTATGCTTTGCTGTTGGGAATTTACTCCCAGCCTTGCAGAAAAAGGTAAAATTGGCTTTGTGGGATCTGGCTAATGACCTGCCTGTCTTTGATACTAGCGAGTTCTAAAAGGACTGCACAGGAAGTCAATGCACCACATCACTCTGATAACTCATTTCCTATCATTCAGTCTCAGTCTCAAGAACATCAATGCAATTTTCCAGGTCTACTTTCTTTCTGGCGCCCTTGCTTTCACCAAAGTACAACTTTGCTTTCACTAGAACATCTGGTTGAATTTCTCAAACCAATATGTGAACCAAAACACAGCTGTCTTCAAAAGCTGCACTTCTCTGAATTTCTCCTCTCATGCTCTGTAGTGCGAAGGAACTTTCAGATCAAACATGAGCATTTCTGCACTCCAAGAAGATTTCTTAAGCTCAAGGCACTAATCCCACACAACCCAGTTTCCCTATTTTCCAGGGACAGTCCCAGATTTACAGAAGCCAATCCAGTTTCTGATTTGATCTCAGAATGTCCCACTTTTCCTTAGGACATCCCTATTTTCATTGGAGAAATATTGGAGGCTTTGGAGTTACGCAACCCCGAAGCCAAGGTTGTAACTATACAACCTTTGGAAGACATCTGAAGGCAATCCTATATAGGAAAGATTTTAAACATTTTTTTAAAATGTTTTATGTTTTATTATGTTTTTATAAATGCTGGAAGCTGCCCATAGTGGCTGGGGCAACCCAGTCAGATGGGCAGGGTATTATTATTATTATTATTATTATTATTATTATTGAATAGGGCATCCATATTTCATTGGAGAAATATTGGAGGGTATGCAATCCCCCAGAACTCTAATCCTTCCCCCACAGGATACATTTACCTAACTATAAGAAGGTCAGTTCCCTTTCACCTTCTGCCCTCCATTTCCCCCTTTTTGTTTTCAGCTAGCCACCTTCACATTTCTTGTCTCAGTTGCTCAGCCATAGACCTAATTGACAAAATTGCACAAGCCCCCTTTCACGCATTCTGCAAATGAAGGAACTCCGGGCCATCAAAAGAATTGAGGTCACAAGTAGGCTTCCTCTCTTCTCATGTCCATGCTCAAGATTGGGGAAGGCGTACGATATCAGCATGGAGCCAGCGGTGCCGTTTCATGATTGTGTCAAAGCCACTGTCTCAGTTTCACTTCCATACTGACCGGCACTCCATCACCTAAGTTCATTCTTAGAGGGAATGACTGGATAAGAGCCTGCAGTTAGCTTGTCCTATGAGGGATGTGACATATGAAGAAATCTATTACTAGCAACCTTCTCTTCTGTTCCCAGGAGCAGTGGAATGGTCCTGCCTGTCACTCTGAAAGAAAGAGGATTTCATAGTCTTCTCTCCCCTCAGTTTCTCCTTTTCATTTCAGTGTCTTTATCTATTAGTGGTACAAGACAAGATTCACCCTGGAGGAAATATTACAGTTTTATCATGAGAAAAGGAAACTTCTCAACTTTAACTGCCTAATGCTTCCTAGCAGTAATGCTTGGTAACAGTAGAAAATTGGAGAGTACCTGACCAGCAATACATCTTGCATATTTAGTTACCAAATTTATATCATGCTGTTCCTCCCAAAGGAGCTGAGGGTTGCAAACAACAGGTGATAAAACAATTTAAAAAAACAACACATTTTAAAACATCTTTAAAAGAATCCCAATACAGATGCAGTCTGGGAAAGAGCTCAACTTTAAAAGACTTGTTGTATTTAGAAGACTTTTTATTTTTTAAAAGGGAAACCTAAAGCCTCAATGACCTAATGTTCTGTCAAATTACTTTGGACTTGAAGATACTGTATAAACCAATGAAAACAAGCTAATTGCCATTTCATAATTAGATTAAACAGATTAAATTTTATTGACAGTATAACAACATAAAGATGCTTGCTTAGGAATGTTCAGGTAATTAATTATCTGTAAAGAAATTAACAACTGTAAAAAAAGTTTGGAGAGAGACAAAGTTATTAAACTTTTTTCTTTTTTAAAGTTCACAAATGACATGCCGATTTACAATCCAGTCTCATTACAATCCAGATTTCTTAATGGTTGAAATCACAGGCATGCCATCATTTTAAACAGTATTCTGTAAATGTATATAACACAGTATTGTTGTGGCACTACTTTGAAAAATGATAGAGTGGAAGAGCAGGATACAAGATCCTCTTATATACAGAAATAATAGATTAATTAGAGGTTGTGTTATTAGAGGTTGCGTCATTATAACCTCAAGTGACTTGCTATCCAAAATCTTAACAGACAAAGCAAGCCTTCGTGAGGAAGTAGATGCAATCACATGTGAAAGCTTCTTTGGTCGTCTCTGTTTGTATATGTGTTTATTGGGCCCAAAGCAGAGAATAATGACTCAGCTCCTAAATCTTAATTCAACTTCATATACCAATGCATTGGGTGTGGCGCTGCATCTGGAACCTCTTGATATATTATTGGCAATACTGAGGTCCTTGGAGCAGTCTCCTTTATTTAATGGAGGTAGGGTAACTACTAGCTGATCCTGCTTTAGGCATCTTAAAAGGCTTGTTCATATGTTATACATGTACAAACATTTGTGTGAAGTGTGCATAGTGGTTGATTTGTAAAGCTCAGCTATTGTGTAGGCAGGTACACAGGCTGTACATATGGTAAACATAGTGTATGAGTGTTCTTGAGAACACAAATTGTACACTCATTGAATGTAACTTGTCAACGCCCATAAAACTATTTGCCATTGTAGATTTGATTTCTCTCATCTCTGTTGCTCCCACTTATTCCAGGAAAAAGTTGAGGGTGAACATTAGCAACTGCAGCTTTCTTCACTAGAGTGGGATCAAACAAAGTTTTCCTTTTGAAATTTAGAAAACACTTGATGTAAATCAGTGTTTGCCAAACTTGGGTCTACAGCTGTTTTTGGACTCCAATTCCCATAATCCCTGACCACTAGTATCACTAGCTAGGGATGATGGGATTTGTAGTGCAGAAACAGCTGGAGACCCAAGTTTGGGAAAACATTGCTGTAGATTAATGATGATTAGGCTCTCATCACATGGGCAGAACAACCACCATCTTGAGGAATTTGCTATCCTTATCAAAAACTTCAATGTACCTCCTGAACAGGAGCCTCAACTGTTGCCTGAAATGTTTGCTCCAGACATAAATTTATTATAATTGGAATCCAGAGTCTTATCAATTTTGTCCACTCTGAGGAGAATTTATCACCAGCCTGAAACTGCCAGCAAGACAGCAAGCATTGCACTATGCATGTCCGTAGGTGGACGGGGAGGACAAGTGTCAAAACAAAACCTAACAACCTGCATTGATGTGTGGAATCCCTCCAAGAAATGTTGGTAGTATTATTTAAAGTCTTTTAATTCCCCTTGAAATTTATCAGATGTTTCATTCAAACAGACACCCCCAAATTTACCACACACACAAATCACTTTATGGACAATTTTGTGACAGCTCTGTTTTATTTTTAAATGTAAGAGTAGTACTGGCCAGTGACATGATAGTGGGCTCAATTCTTTCTCTGTTCTCCATCTCACATTCCTTCTACATAACATGTTTGCACCAGACAAATGAGATACATGGGGTCAGATTCAACTAAGTTGTTCCAGAAAGAGAAGCCAGCACAACGAGTCCTGCTAGTGCAATGGAACTTTCTCTGCCTCTCCTCCCCACTCTGACCCCAAATCTGCCCAAGGGGGTCAGGATAAACCTCAGACCATTGCAGAGAACAGGGATAATTGTTTCATCGAGCAAGTATGAATGCCTGCACTGATGGAATCATCAGTGCAACATTGAATTTCACCAACTACAGACTCAGCTACATTTGTAAAGAAAAGGCGTTTTATAGGCATTATAACACTGCGACACAAGGTGGAGCTGTGGAGTCCTGTCTTGCACCAATGTGATTTCCCATTATGAAGTTTACAATGCATTTTCCTGGAATGCTTTTTTTAAATGTGTCTAAATCCAGTCTATATCTATTTCTACAGCAAGGGTGGAAGATACAGCTCCTATCATGTCAAACCAGTTGAGGTTGATAGAAGCTGGAATCCAACAGCATATGCAGAGCCACAGATTCCTTGCCCCTCTTCCACTGCAAAGAAGGGACATTCAACATAATTCATGGGCACATCCGTATATTTTTGTTTCTCTAGCCAGACAGCTGACATACTGGTATGAGCAGAAATGTTTCCCATCCTCCCCCTCACCTGTTTCCTGGTTTCCACTGAGCAATATATATATATATATATATATATATATATATATATATAAACATCTCATTCTGCATTATGCTTTCTTAAGGATATTTTGGTGCAATTGAATCACCCCACTTATTCACTGATATCTAATATCTATTTCCTTTTATTCCTGTACTTTATCCCTTGTGTCTGGCTAATGGATGGAATAACACTAATAATAGACATCAGTATAGAAATGGATCCATTATTGCATTTATTGTGGTATGTAAGACATTTGGCTGTGAGTTTCTAATAAATGTTTTTGTATGTTAAGACCAACTCTGCATTAAAAAGATGTCTGCAAATGTAACACGAAGGCTGGCAACATCAACCACGCCATGTGGAAATCCATTGTAGATGACTACAGTGCCTTGAGACTGACAGTCAGGTCATATATCCATAGCCGTGAGGAGAGGAGGAATGACCACTGGGAGGAGAGCAAGGAGAAGAAATCCCATGATGCATCTGAATCAGCACAACCGGATGCCTTCATCTGCCCCAGCTGCAACAAAACATGTCTCTCTTGTATCGATCTCTCCAGCCACAGCAAGCGCTGTAACTTTACAAAGATTTGATTTCACCCCCAAAGGTGCACTCCTCCATTGTCTCCCGAGACAGACAGATGCCTGAAAAATGCTAGATTAACAACTGTAATTTACTATGCCATAAATGGCAAGGCAGATGGTGCTGTGGTCTAAAGCACTGAGCCTCTTGGGCTTGCCGATCAGAAGGTTGGTGGTTTGAATCCCTGTGACGGGGTGAGCTCCCGTTGCTCTGTCCCAGCTCCTGCCAACTTAGCAGTTTGAAAGCAAGCCAGTCCAAGTAGATAAACAGGTACCATTGTGGTGGGAAGGTAAACAGCATTTCTGTGCGCTCTGGTTTTAGTCACGGTGTTCCGTTGAGCCAGAAGCAGTTTAGACAACAGCTCCTGCTGTGGAGAACTGGGAGGCCAAAGTTTGTATGACACTGCAGTGATGTAAAAACGAATTCACTCAAAACCATATTTTTTAATACAGAGGAAACTGCTCCTTAGTATACATAATAAGATTTTGGTGTGACAGCAGGCAAGCAGCCCAGGCAGGCAAGCAAGTGAGTGAGCAGATCAGGTGAGCCACAGAGGAATAGACAGTGCAGAAAGGGCATCTCCCCAGGAATAATCTTGCTCTGCCATCAGTGTGCACCTCATACTGATGCTGCTGTTTTTGCCTCAACAATGTAAGAGTCCGAGGAGGAGGGAATACTGTATTGTAAAGTGTTGCAACCAACCCTCTGACCTGAGGTAAACAGCCACAAGGAGGACAGATGATGGTCTCATGCCATCAACACGGAGGGGGTGGGTGGGTAGTATTTGACCCTTTGTTACTAAAAACTGGCACCTGAGGCTTGTATCCAGTGTAGCACTAATACGCTTCCTGTCAGTGATTTCCACTTGTGCAATGAGACTTCCCCCACCACTTTTGATTCTGCAGATCTCTAAATCTGCTCTGGGGGTTCTTGTAATCCTGTGTGCATGAAAGAGAAGGGAAAGCGCCCTGTTGCACAACTGAAAATCCTTGTGTTGATGAGACAAGAGAATGGAATACCTCCCTGAATTTGCTTATTTCCTTGTGTCTCGCAAATGATTTTCCTTTTGTGTCTGTCTATTATTATTATTTTTAAAAAAAAGTTTTGTAAATTTAGCAAGAAAAGGATAGGGAAATGTCTTTTCACATTGTACGTCTGGCAAAGACTATCCTTTTCTTATTGTTATTGATAAGGTGGCTGCCATGGGGGGGCCTAAAATGGGTGGGTGGCATTGTGGTCCAAACCACTGAGCCTCTTGGGCTTGCCGATCAGAAGGTTGGTGATTCAAATCCCTGCGACGGGGTGAGCTCCCGTTGCTCTGTCCCAGCTCCTGCCAACCTAGCAGTTTGAAAGCAAGCCAGTGCAAGTAGATAAATAGGTACCACTGTGGCGGGAAGGTAAACAGTGTTTCCTTTTTAAAAAAATATTTATTATACATACATAAAGCTTAAACAAAACAATACATACAATACAAACAATACAAACTATACATTCCCACATACCCAGTATAAACACAACATACATGTTAAACTTCCAACTCTTCTCATTATGTTATATTTTGTTCTTTAGCCTTAATGCATTTCATATTAGTTATTTACTTATCTGTTGTTGTTGTTTTTAATCTAGACCAATTTCCCCATATTTTTTCTCTCTTTTCAATATTTATTCTATATCTGTCAGGAGATTTATATTATCCATGTAGTTTCCAAGATATTCTTTGAAAATTAACCTTTCATTATTGACTTTTTGTATAGTGTTTCCTCTTATTTTCCTTGTTAATTTTGCATATTTTGTATTCAATCATTTTTTTCCTAACCAGCCTGTTTTTGTGGGATTTTTTTTTTGTTTTTCCAGTTTTTGGCTATTAAGATCCTCACCACAGTTGTTGCATACATAAATAAAGGTCTCCAAGTTGTTGTTTTTTTCCCCTATAGACATGATACTGAGCAGGTGTTTCCATGCACTCTGGTTTCTGTCACAGTGTCCTGCTGTGCCAGAAGCAGTTTAATCCTCCTGGCCACATGATCCAGAAAGCTGTCTGTGGACAAACGCCAGTTCCTTTGGCTTGAAGCGAGATGAGCGCTGCATCCCATAGTCACCTTTGACTGGACTTAACCAACAATGGGTCCTTTACCTTTATACCTTTACCATGGGGAGGGGGGTTCTTTTGCCTGAAAAGCAGGATAACAAGTATTTAAATAATAAAACAATGCCTTATGTCTCTTCTACTTATCTCCCACATTTCTAGAAACTGAAAACACATAATGTGGTGTGATCACATTGCAAGTTTCCTTCTTTTAGCTGTATTTCATTGACTTCCAACACAATTAGGCCACATGCAGTTTTATTTTTTTTTAAAAATACTACATGTTCAACATTTATTTTCTGCCCTTACCATAGAGTTGTTGGTATTTTTTGACCCACTTGTCTATTTTTGAAATGCCCAAGTCCTTTTTTATATTTAATGGCCTGTTCTCAATGACCTTAAATAAAGGTGATAACCCTTGACTGCTCTAGTCTTTATCTACATGAAGTAGGCTGCAACACCCGAGAAAAATGAGGTCAACCTAAAACCACTGTTTAAAGCTCCTTGTCCTTAATTATAACTCAGGAACAGAAAGCACTTGGAGGTCAATGCATTCTTCCCCTTACTACCAGCCCCTCACATTGGTGTTTCAATGTTATTTATTTCCAGTTCAAAATTCTATTACAAAAAAAGCCCTCTTCCAAATACTGCTGCTCTAGAATCCACCCCATCCTCAGAATTTATCTCTTGATTTAAGGGGGAGGGATAGCAGAGGTTAATGGCAAAAGGAAATGTTGAACATGTCACATGTCGCTGGAACTCTTTGTGAATCTCTCTGTTGGCAACACTTTGTAATTTGTCCCCATGACTGTGGCAGACATATGCCTAGACAACTATCCTGCTGTGGTGTTAATCAGAAGACCCAGAACCTGCTGAGAGGTAGAGTAATTACACCAGCAGAGCTCATCTCTTCTTGAACTCTCCATGGTCCTTCATTTTTCTTAATAGCGAATGGGATACTAATTTTTTTAAAAAACACACTCCCACCCTCAGATGTTACCAGTTTCATCTCCATCCACCTTTGATGTGCAAATTCTCTGATAATGACCAATGAACAGGAATTCTGTCAGTGTCAAAGAAACCTCCGTTTTGCCCAACATTTTGCAACTTGCATCCAACTCTTGAAGGCAACTTTGCAGTTATCTCACTGTGATTTGGTGACAAAGAGATAAGCTGAATTATGGGTTCAAAACTATTCTCTCAGCTTGCTCCTATTTAACTCAGGCTTTTAAATAACCACTCACTTGGGGGTCTATGGGGAGCAGGAATTATCTCTAGGCAACCAGAGAGAAAAGCTTTTATAAATTGATTTTTATCCCCTTTAGGACACCTGTGACTAAGATATTTAAGAACAGGTGAGCTAATATGATCTAATGCATGTTTGGGAACTAGAGTCATGTTTGATAAATTATTAGATTTAGTCTGTAATTCTATGACCCCTGGGAGGGTGTCTTGGGGAGTGACAGGTTACATCAGATTTTTCTCCTAGGTTGCAGAGAGAGCCTCTGTTCTTGGTGAAGGAAAATTGATGTTGGATTTCCCCTTCTTGAATACATGACACCTCCACAGCCCTGGCCCCACTGACATTGGAGTTCTAATATTGACAGAGGCAAAAGGGCCCTGTTAAAGATTGTTGAAGATGCATCAGAAATGGACTGGGAAAGAGTTCGATCCAAAAATTACAGTGCCTTCCCCATCCACTAACAATCCCCCAAATGTGGGAGAAACGTATGTCAGCTCAGTTTTTAGTATCAGTATTACTACTATTGTTCTGCTCAGTACCAAAAAAAAGGCCCCCAAGGTGGTTTACAGATATCAGTGAGAAGATAAATTGTAAGCTTAAAGGCAGGAACTAAGTGACACAATGAAAAAGGAAAGGGGACTGGGAGGGAGAAGGGAGACTGATGCAGCTGGTCTTTTAGCAGAGTCGCCGAAGAGCCCCACTGTTATTTCTCTCTATCGTTCTCCTATTGCTATGAGGATTGGCTTCTGATGACAGTGCTAAATATGCTAAGATGGGGGCAATAAGACTGTTTGCACTCATGTGCCATCTGAACCAAGGATTTTTACCACTAGGTCCATATAGTTAAAGCTATGGTTTTCCCAGTAGTGATGTATGGAAGTTAGAGCTGGACCATAAAGAAGGCTGATCGCCAAAGAATTGATGTTTTTGAATTATGGTGCTGGAGGAGACTCTTGAGAGTCCCATGGGGTGCAAGAAGATCAAACTGATCCATTCTTAAGGAAATCAGCCCTGAGTGCTCACTGGAAGGACAGATCCTGAAGCTGAGGCTCCAATACTTTACCCACCTCATGAGAAAAGAAGACTCCCTGGAAAAGACCCTGATCTTGAGAAAGATTGAGGGCACAAGAAGAAGGGGACGACAGAGGACGAGATGGTTGGACAGTGTTCTTGAAGCTACTAACATGAGTTTGACCAAACTGCGGGAGGCCTGGCGTACTCTGGTCCATGGGGTCACAAAGAGTCAGACATGACTAAACGACTAAACAACAACAACTTGACCATTATGCTACACTACAAGCATTGTAGCACTTACTGTGTAGCAAAATGTAGGCAAGTGTGTGAGAGTTTTCTACACATTTTGAACAAGCCTTACAATATTCAAAAATATATTGCCCTCCATCTGTATATATTTATTCTAAACTGTCATAACACATAACCACAAAATGTACTATATGTATGTGTGTGAGAGAGAGATGGTGGATAAACACTGTTTTTTCTATAGAAATAATGTATAGAAATCTAGATAATTGCCTGAATGCAGATCCAAATCTATAAATACAGACTCATAATTTGTAGAAATCTCCACAAGTCAGCTGCAACTCAGTGCAGCTAAATATCACATTATTACTGTGTGTCAGCACCTATTCAATTAACGTGTCAGAGCTGCAGGTAAATCTTTGCCTGTAAAAAAGAGCCCAAACAGAAACCTGGGTTTCCCAGAAAGTGTCTGATCAGCAGCTAGCCACAGACTGTATCTCAGAATTGATTTGGCTGTTCTTTGAGAGAGCAAAAGTCTCATCTTGCTACAGTTTCTGCATGGCCACAAGAGATCTTGCTAAACAAATCCCTGTATTGTCACATGGTAGGTTTCTCAAGGTTTGCCAATAACTGGAAATTAAATTTCCCCAGCAAAACAGTACCTTTGTAACTCTTAAGAAGTTTGATTCACCAACTACCCTGCCCCCCTATAGCGACAGAGACAAGGGCTCTTCAGTGTATGCGGTATTATTTTGAAAACAACTATGCTTGCATGTGTCCATCTCTCCCCTTTGCTAATAGCTTGATAAAATGGTTCACCATTTGATTATGTAAGAATGGGGGAAATTGGATATGTCAAACGTTTATTCAGTTATCTGGCATTGGTCTCTTCAGAGTGATCTTTACCTTATAGCTCAGTATTTCTTGAACCCAAAGCACAGCCATAGCAACCTAGTTACATATTTCACCTTCAGCTTATCAAAGCATTCCCCAGTTTTAAGGAAATTTATCGCTATGATTCACAGCTTTTGTGAGTCCCACTGTTTAATCAAAGTAAGTCTGATATTTGATCTAGTATTCTTCTTGTAGCCCAGATGAACAAAGAATTTCTAGAGCCTAGAAGAAATTTGCTAGGTGAGATCTGCACTAAGATATTGTCTGCCCAGGACACTAGCTGTGTCTAAAATTGGATATTTCCCATCATTCATATAAACCTTTATATGATAATTAAAATTCCCCTAGGTGGACAACTGGAAGATAACTTCCATCACAATCTACATGAGAAATTGACCATGGGAACATACAAAGAGAATGGCTGTCTATCATATTCTTAGAGGGGGAAATGTAGAAGAAAATGAGTTCTCCTTCATTAGAGGAGTTACGTTGTTTCAGACCTACTGCAGAAACTGGGAGCTAACCAGAGTGCTGAAAATTCTCATTTAACTTTGAGAGTGTTGAAATACGGTTTCGGTGGGTTTAAAGTTGCTTTGACCTAGTTAGCAAATTTGCATTGACAGCTGACAATCAGGGATAGAAATTCATGTTTTCTGCTTCTGTTGCCCACTTCTGTTACCCATTTAGTCCCATAAGATTAGCGGAACCTATTATGTTTTTATTCTACTTGTTTGGAAACCAAGCCTTATGAGGAACAGTTGAGAGAGTTGAGTATGTTTAGCCTGAGAAAGAGGAGACTGTGACATGAAAGATGGAGCAAGCTTATTTTCTCCTGCTCTTAAGGGTAGGACCCATGACAATGAATTCAAGTTATAAGAAATGAGATTTTGATAAACATCAGGGATAACTTTATGACAATGAGAGCTATTTTGGCAGTGGAACAGACTCCCTCAGGAGGTGGTAAAAAACTCCTTCTGTTGAGCAGAAGTTGGATGACCATCTGTCATGGATGCTTCCAACTCTACAATTCTATGATTCTTGGAGAGGATTTGAATACTAAGAGTTTGTCCTCGCAACAAGGGGTAGACTCCTTGCCCAAGCTACAAATGAATTATCTTTACCTGGTTACAAGAAATTTTAGCTAACAAAATATAAGACAGTAAAATTGCTTTTTTTCAGAAAATTGCCCTTCTTTTTTTAAATTTAAAAATACAATTTAATTGTATTCTGATCTGGTGAGCATTATCAGGGGGCTATGGTTGATATTGCATAGGGAGATGCTCAACTAACAAAGAACCTGGTTGGTAACATAGCTATAGTTAATCGGGGGGAAAATGGGGATGAGGTTGCTGCTGTTGTATGATCTAATAACCTCTGCAATGTGCTGGACATTGGTTGCTCTTGAAGACAGTCTGGACGCTTTGCTTGGTGCAGAATGTGGCAGCCAGTTTGGTGCCCTGTGTTAAGTCATATAGTGAAGGTAAACACAGGCATTACAAATCCTATTGGTAACCAGTTTGTTTCCAGCCTAAACTCATGCTGCTGACCTTAGCCTTTAAAAGCCCTATTTGGTCCAGATCTGGGACACCTTATCTCATACATATATCACCACTCATTAAGGTCTAGCAATGATGTCCTGTGATGGGTGCCACTTCCCTCAGAGTGATGAGGTTAACATCTCTACACAATAGAATTTTTTTGTTTAAATCAATTTATGGGATGTTTACCAGTTGGCTGAGTGATTCAAGAAAGCAGTGAATACCTCCCCCACCCTTTTTTTTTGGATAGGCATTTCATCATTAGATTTATAGGCATTTTGTATGGTCTGGTGTTGTTAAAATTTCTATTTTAATGGTGGTTTAATTGTTGTTTTTATCTGTATGCTTTATTCTTGTTCCCTGTGAAAAAATTGTAAATGGTGAAAAGTGAATTATAAATCTCTAAATAAAAACACAAAGCAAATAACTAAATTATTGTGTTCACCAGCAAAGAGATGATCTTTAAATAGTCAGTGATCTGGCGTTTCCATGAATCAGAATCAAAATGATGTAAGAATGCCACATACATTACCGGTATTAAGGAATCCAATCAAATTGTCAGTTGGTCCCAAAGCAAAAACTTTTGCCTAGATTAATCCCAGATGCATTTCTCATTGGGTAAGTAGCATTACAAGACTGCTTAGAAGAATACATGCAGGTCACAAACATGCCTTTTCTATTTTTATGGATCCTTATAAACTTTTCCCATTGATGTCATTTCAGCATGTAGGAGCAGAACCCATGTCCTTTCATATTTCCAGAGACTGGTGACCATGCTTTCATCATTCTACCCTTTATTGTGATGCAGCTGCAGAAATATTTAATGCAAGTGCACCAGCTTTCTATAATTATATTTTCATTAAAGTTGTGAAGGGCTATGATAAAAATGTATGATGGAAATTAATGACCATACAAAAAAAGAGAGAGGCTGATATGGAGCTGTGGGTAGTTTTTGAAGAGGATAATAGAATCCCTTATTCAGTCTATGTGGATAGGTCTCAGCAAACAAAATGGTAGTCTTGATGATGGACAACTGATATGATCCAGCAAAGCAATTTGAAGAATGTGTAGTCTCCATCCTGTTAGATAAATCAATGAAGTTTGGCTTCAGTATTAGGATAATAAACTTTGCTTCAGCCAACAGTCAAAGTGTGTTTGTTTGCAGCATCCTTTGTGCACATACCCCATGCTGATAAATGTTATTGTATCTTTAATTTGAATAGACTCTTAAGACCAAGCTTCCCAGTTCATTTGTTCAGTTAGAGAAGGTTAAACTCAGTTGATTGATATTGTACCTATATGGGTGTTTGCTTGTTAATAAAATATTTCTTCTAAATTACTACATTGATTCTGGAACTTCATGTTGGAGACAACACGTGGTACCAGGAGTGCAATACACAATTTTGTGAAGGTACTTTGGAATATTTGAAGCTAACACAACAAATCATTTCACAACTCACTACTTGCTGTATTTAAACCTTTTTCCAAACTGCCATTTGCCCTCCCTCAGTGTCACCCCCTGATCACTCTACTCACACATGTGCCATGGTTTGAAATCACCACATTTTCTCTCTCTGTTTCCTTTATTCAAACTTCTGCTGGTTTTTTAAAAAATGAATATCTGTCTTTCTTTGCTCCCCTCCCCCACCCTGACTTCACGTAAATCCAGAATTGTGATGAGACCTGCAAATCCTCCAATGGGAGTCTGACGGTGATGACAGCCTTGCATGTTGATGTATATAGGAAGATAATAAGTGCTGCTCCATTTATTTTCCCTTACTGACATAGAAGTAGGAGATAACACATGCTATCTTGCCCTGAGGAGAAGAAACATATCTATCTTCTGAAACAGTAAAGATTCAGACCTGGGGAAGCTTTATCTCCCTGATAACTATCTGAACCTCCTTGGGGACAGCCACACCACACTGAGAAAGCTGTGCATCTAGATGATCCTTTAGCAAAGCCTTCGCCATCTTGGTTCAACAGCTCCTCACCTGGGCTAGCTGGGGCTGATAAGAGCTGTTGTCCAAAAGATTTGGATGGCAGCAGATTGGCAAAGACTTCTTTATCAAAGAGTCTTTTGGTTTCTCCTTTGAAGAGCAACTGGTATTTATCCTGAATTTCTTAGAGTAAGCACTGCCATGTGCCTTTTAAGCCACTGGTTGCCTCGTCTGTTTATTCATAGCTTTCCATTTACAACTCCTTTATTATTGCCCTCCATCTTAAAAAAAGTAGTTTGCTTAATCTCCAAGATTTACAGCTGCTCCACAGTCAGAAGACTCTGCTTGCATCTGCTAATTGCACTGTCATTTCAGAGGCCTGGCAGCACATCTGGCTTGATGTATCTTCAGAGTGTTTCCCTCTCTTTGTCATTTGATAGAATGCAACCTGATTTCAAGCCAGCTCCCAGTACATGTACCACGTTCAGCTTTGCTTTCTTTTATGTATGACCAAATTTTCTATCGTACTTTGGAAATGAAAATTTTTGCAGTTGACACGATCATCAGATTCTTGGTTTTGTTAGCTTATCCACAAAAGGAGAAATTTTGCTTTACGGCTTATTCCTTTCTGAAGTCACCAGGAAGCTCCTTAGTTAAAACCAGTAGATCAGCACAGTGGCATAGGAAGGGGGTGGGGTGGTCCACCCCGGGTTCCATCGCCATGGGCAGCACCCCCATTGGGATGCTCTTGCGCGGGCGCCACCATTGGGATGCTCACACGCGGGTGGCCACCGCCCCCATTGGGACACTCGTGTGGGTGACATCCCCCCCCCCGCTCCAGGTGCCCAAACCTCTAGCTCTGAAACTGGATCAGCATAGCCAGAGAGCTTGTGAGTTCTCTTGGAAGTTGTCATCATATACATGTGTGCCTCCAACCCTGATAACCTCAGCGGGACTTCTGAATAAGCATGTATCAGATTGGTCCACAAGTCTCATTCAGATACAGAAATCAGTTAGCTGCAGCTAGTTCCAGTCCTCTTGCTTTCAGTAGGACATAGTGATAGCTAACCCTTTTATTCATTCGTTTGTGTTAGGAAGTTGGGGGGGGGTGTCAATCTGGATGGTGTCCTTGAATCTCTTCTAGGCCTGCAATCCTGTATCCAGTGAGGGCTAGAATCCAATAGAATAGCTTGTCTTCATAGTTTCTTTGAATGGGCCGTCTTGGGTGGCAGATAAGGCACCAAACTCGGTGGAATCCTTAGCTCAATTCTGAAATAATTTTTGATTTGATTTTCAAGAATATAAACATACAACAAAAACAATTCTGCATCCAAATATCGAGATTACTCTGAAGAGGAAGAAGAGTTTAGATTTGATATTCCGCTTTATCACTACCCGAAGGAGTCTCAAAGCGGCTAACATTCTCCTTTCCTTTCCTCCCCCACAACAAACACTCTGTGAGGTGAGTGGGGCTGAGAGACTTCAAAGAAGTGTGACTAGCCCAAGGTCACCCAGCAGCTGCATGTGGAAGAGTGGAGACGCGAACCCTGTTCACCAGATTACGAGTCTACCGCTCTTAACCACTACACCACACTGGCTCTCTGAATCTCCTGACTTCTCCCCATCCCTTCCATGAGCCCTTTTGATCCTATTTTCAACTACATATCAATAATTCTCCAATGTTTTTATCTAAGATATCCATACATTCTTTTACATTACATGTGTGTTTAAAATCCTTCCAGTGTTTTAAACTGCTTCCAATAATCTTGTGTATACATTATAAACTTTTCCCATTCTTCTTAAAAGTTCTTTGCTTCTTGATTTCTGAACTTCCCACTTAATTTTGCCATTTTGGCATAGTCCATCAACTTGGTTTGCCATTCTTCTCTGGTCGGGGTTGTCTCTTCCTTCCATCTCTGGGCTAGTAACGTCCGTGCAGCTGTTGTCGTGTACGTGAACATTTTTTTCTGGTCCTTTGGGATCTCGGTGCCTATAATTCCTAATAAAAATGCTTCTGGTTTTTAAACAAAAGTTACTTTGAGTACTCCTTGTCCCCATTTCATTATATATTGAATCCTTAGTCCAATTCTGGTTTGGGGTGAAGTGGTGCATCACTCAAACTTCAAGCAGGTGTGATCTCAGGGTACCCCATTAGAGGGGTCTAAGTGGAAGTCTTTGTCCAGAAGCCAAGTGTGGGGGAGACAGGCTATAGAGCTTTCAGTAACAGTGAAGGGGAGGGTTACCTCTGTAGACCCACATCTTGAGAAGGCCTCAATCCCAGCCACAACTCTGCTTCATCTTCTGCCCTTCATCTGGAGGTTGATAATGGATATACACCCAAGTGCCTAGGGCAAAGCCTACCTATGTCTGTAATCAATAAAAGATGTGGCCAATTTTAAATCCCAGAACATTGCCTTGCTTAGTTTGTTGACACCTATTGTTGTCCTTGCCTTCACCCACAAGGGTGAGGTGCGCTGAAGGTGGGTCCACAATAGAACTCCTACATTTTTATTCCACTGGGAGCCAGTACTTTCCCCAAACAAAATGTCACCACTTTGTAATCGGTGTTCTGGCACTTTTCAATTTAACACCAGCATTAGTGGATGCAAAGGCTGCATGACAAATTCTTCCTTCATTTAAATGCCATAATGAAACTAAGCATATATTCTCTTTGTATCTTCTGACACATGATCGAGTATCTCCCATGATTTTTTTATTTTATTTTTTTGGTCTGAAGATTAATAGGAATAAATGCAACTTTTTACAACAGTCAGCATTGTTATTGTCTTCTAATGGTCAAATTTTCCAAGCCACTGGTCCTCTAATCCAGTCTTAGTTGGCATATCCAGGTGAATGAAGCTAGTTGTTTTATGGCATTCCAATTTAATCCGTAATGGATTTTACTCAGAATGATTTCCACTGTGAAATAATTTAATTTCTTTTTTTCACTGTCAGCTACACTGGAGCAAATTCATAGTACGTCCTATGAATTCATTAGTCACAATCATACTGACAGTGATATAAATGAGTGTATAATTTGAATCCTTGCCTGCGAAAGAAAAATTACATATTTGCACATATTTGTTTTTCAAAGTCTAATAATAGTTCATTGCCTTTACTGGAAATATCATGTTTTTATTTTGAGCAAGGAACAATAAATGGAATTCTGACCATCTCATTTCACTTCTGGCAGTTATATTCTGGTTACCTAGTAACTAATCTTGCAATGCCCATGCCTCTGTGTAGTTTTTATCCACTTATTTAGTTGTGTTTGCTTCTGTTGCCTCTCCATGTAGGAAATAAAAGGTGGGGAAAGCTTAGGGTAGGAGACAGTTTCTGATAAAGCAATTAATCATTTGTTTTTGGAAAGAATGTGTTTCTTTGCTGGTGGATTTCAGAATTACTGGGCTGCTGACGCCAAACCTGCTTTATAATGAGGGCTGCTTCTCTTGCTGCAAAATGGGACAAGAGACTACAAACTAAATCCACAGCCTCAGTGCAAGAAATATTTTGGGGCCTTCCTAGCAAGCATCAAATGCAGGTGTTTTAAATCTTCTTCACCCTAATTTAAATCTTTTTCTCTCATAGCTGTAATCTCTGTGAGAGCCAGTGTGGTGTGAGAGAGCCAGCATGGTGTAGTGGTTAAGAGCGGTAGTCTCGTAATCTGGGGAAACAGGGTTCGCGTCTCCGCTCCTCCACATGCAGCTGCTGGGTGACCTTGGGCTAGTCACACTTCTCTGAAGTCTTTCAGCCCCACTCACCTCACAGAGTGTTTGTTGTGGGGGAGGAAGGGAAAGGAGAATGTTAGCCGCTTTGAGACTCCTTTGGGTAGTGATAAAGCGGGATATCAAATCCAAACTCTTCTTCTCTTCTTCTTCTCTGTGCCAGCAGGTGCTATAAACAGACTAAGGCCATATGTGTGTACAAGCAGGTTTCTGCATACATACAGAGGGACTGCAGTCCCCAGACTGAAAAACTGCATCCATATCCTGGATCTCAGGGAAGCATGTTGTAAGGAAGGAAGAAGTCCAGCGGCCCTCTCAGGTGCAAGAGAGGGGAAAGACAGCAGTGCTGGCTGACCACATTTTGAAGCGAAGCATTGCAGGGGGTTGGACTTGATGACCCTCAGGGTCCTTTCCATCTCTAAAATTCTATGATTCTATGAACTCACCTTCCCATTTCTCACAAGCCCAGAGTCCAAGGTTACCTATCATCAGCACTGTTGATTGCACAGTGCCTGACTAGTCAGGTTGTAGTTGAAAGCACTGATCTCTTGGTAAGAGAAGATGACTTGAATCCAGACTTCCTCTACCTCCTACTTTCAAATCCAGATAATCAGTGCTGCTGCTGACATAACTTTGCGACCACTGCTCCATAGCAATTGTGTTATACACTTCCATTCACCATATAGATGGGTTTATGAAACATTTCTGTAGCCTTCTGCTGTGCTGAAGAAGAATTTCACGAAATAGTGGGTATATCCGGAATCACTGTTCACTACGTCTGTTTGCGGACCACTTCAGCAGCGTTGGACATCATAAAACAAAGATTTATGACTTGTTTTCACCAGATCAGAATCTGACTCATTGCTTCTTTCAGAGACTTGCATAGTCTACAAAGGCTTTCAGAGACTTATAAGACTTATGTTTATTTGGTTCTATGTTTTCAAGAGAATCCATCAAGAGCGCATATTTTGTGATTTTCAGAGATTTATAAGATTTCTGTTTATTTGGTTTTGCAGAGAGTGAATATTTCATATATTGATAGCTGTCAACGTTTCCCTTTTTCAAAAGGGAAATTCCCTTATTCCAAATAGGATTCCTCGCAAGAAAAGGGAAAAGTTGACAGCTATGCATATATTTCATACGGTTCAATGTTCTGTATGGATTACACTGGGCAACAATTTTTTACTTTTTGAATGTTGTCTAGATTTCTACAACTGATTTAGGGTATTTTTGCACGGCTGAATCAGGAAATGGCATCCGTTTCTCTCCATCAGGTCAGGTTTTTATGCTATGTTGATTTGAAAAAAATCAGATCTTGTGATAAAATCGATTACATTTTTGTGGCATTATCAGCTGATTTTTGTCAACACATATCATCCTAAATATGTTTTTAAGAGAAAAAAATGTTTTTCCAACAACATATATTGATTACCTGATAGAAACATCGATTACTGTAAACTGAATAGTGGGCATTGATAAAGGTAAGTACACGTAAATTGCATGTTGCTTCACCATTTTTCAAACTTCAGGGCTTGAACTTCCGTTTCTTGGAACTCCTGGAATGCTCAGCAGCAGAGAGGTCTCTCTTCAGAGTTCAACAGTAGTCAGCCATCATGACTGCATCCCAGCGACCCTGATACCTGGTCTCCATCTCTTTCATGTCCTGATGGAATCTCTCCCCCTGCTCGTCACTCATTGAACCCAGGTTCTCAGGAAACCGGTCCATATGTGAAAATAGGTAGTGCATCTTGACGCTCATGTTGCAGCCCAGGTTTCTGAAAGCAGTCAGCATGTTGTTGACAAGTTCTGCGTAGTTTGTGGCCTTATTGTTGCCAAGAAAGTTCTTCACTACCAGAACAAATGCCTTCCACGCTTCCGGTTCCACTTCGTTCATTGAGTTTCCGAACTCTGGATCTCTGATGAGCTGACGGATCTGAGGAGCATCAAAGATGCCAGCTTTCAACTTCTCCATGGTCAATCCTGGAAAAGCCTGGCACAAGTAAGTGAAGCAGTCACCATCCTTGTCCAGAGCCTTGGTGAACTGCTTGATTAAGCCAAGCTTGATGTGCAGCGGTGGGAAGAGTATTCTGTCTCTGTACACCAGAGGGTTGTTGATGACGTTCCTTTCTTTGCAAGGCACCAATTCCTCCCGCACAGGCCAGTCCTTCTTCGTGTAATGCTGAGCACGGTCCCTACTATCCCACATGCACAGAAAACATGGGTACTTGGTGAAGCCAGACTGTTGTCCCAACAAAAAGTTCACCATCTTCAGGTCAACACAAATAAACCACTTATGCTGATCATAACCAATTTTCTCCAGCACATACTTCACCGCTTCATAGTTCTCCTTCAGTGTACTCGAGTGAGCCAGGGGTATAGAGGCAAACTGGTTGCCATTGTGTAGCAGAACACATTTCAGTGATCGCTTGCTGCTGTCAATGAACAGTCTCCAATCTTTAGGTTCGTACTGTGGCACTCCAAGCTTGAGCAGAAGCTGCGCAATATCTGCACAGTACACCAAGTCCTTCTCTTCCGAGAAAAAACGGAGGTACTCTTGATGCCTGTTGCGGAAGAAGCTGATGCGAGCACTGTCAGAGAGGGGTTTTTTCCCCCTTCAATCTGGATGCCAACAGTTCGGCATCGAGTTTCCTATACACTTCATGGGGCGGCTGCCCCATTAACTTAGTTTTGATCCCCCAACTTTATGCTTTTCCGCACCAATTTATGGAAGATTTCAAGGTTTTATGACTTCAAACTGATCCCTTTTCGACATAATCACCCGGAACTATCGGACCTGAATACTTCTTGTCATTAAAATAATCATTTCCAATCAAAACAATTATTCGACATGGCATTTTACCCCCACCAACTTCTTCTAAAATGCTCCACACAAGCGTACATGTGAACAAAAACGTAAAAAAAGACATGTGGCCATAGCTCAAAAACTTGACCTGATTGAGCAAAACCAATGTGATTTTTGGATTCAGCACATCAGATTCGTCCTAAATCATCTGAAAAAACGCAGACAACAAATTTGTTGTTGACCAGTGTTATATAAAGAGTTTATATGGACAACGCATTGTTGTACTCGGTCATCAAGTTGCCTTGGATATTACTGAGTCTGTCTGCAGTGGCAGAGGAAGCTGTTCGGGCGCCTGGGGCAGTGTGCCCAGGGGCGGATCGAGCAGCCCATAGGGGCGGGGTGCACCACAGGACCTCCAGAGTCTGCCTGCCTCTTCTCACTCAGCTGCCCTACAGCTGGGGGGGGGGGGAGGCAGCAGGCTAACAGTTTGGGCCATGTGGAGCCTGCGCATGAACAAGCCACCATGTCTCTCCCAGGAGAGCGCACTGCAGGCCCCGTGGTGAGTGCCACCCAGCATTTTGTCACCCCCTTCAGGGGTGGCACCCAAAGTGGCCTGCAGCTACCCCTCTGCCCCTGTCTGTCTGGATAATCTACATACATAGAACACAACCTTTCAGCATAAACTAGTGCATAGAAGGCTTAGATCTGAATGGGAGCCATCATTCCTTAAAAGATGCAAATGCATGTACATTTCCTCTCACTCTCTTTATGTCTAATTATAATTAAAGTGCTTCTTCATTCTTCTTGCGTGTGCAGGCATTTGTCATAACCACACTATAGCCATTACTCAAGTTCTGGCATCTTCCTACATCTGGCCCACTGCCGGATCTAACAGATAAATTATTGTCATCACTTCTTTACCTCAAAACTACGGAATCCACACATGCACCCTTTTTCATTATTCTGGTTTCTCAGCCCTGTGTTTATCTTCATTTAACTTTGTAGCTGTCCCTGTTTACTGTGCATCACACATATGTGGTTGGGTTTAGGTTATAGGTGTTTCCAGTCAAACCAGTTTGATCCCTTTAATTAAGAGATTGTAAAAAAGTGTTACTATGGCATTAGAGCTATGTGCTATCCTGGCAATCATGTTTCCAACCCAGGAAGATGCTTCCAGAATGATCCCCATCTAAAATCCCCTGTAGATTTTGGAGTTCCAAATCACATGCCATTGCTTCAGAAGTAGAACTCATGTAATAGGAGCTCACTATCATTCTATTTTCTTGCTCTCTGTAAGGATGACTATGGAATCTATCTACAGTCCTTCCTCTATTCTGGATTAACCAGAACCAACCCCCCTGGCAGGTTGCCAGGAATGGATACGACAAGGAAAAGTCCTTACCCAGTGGCGGAGCAAGCCGATTGGGCACCTGGGGCGGCATGTGTGCCCTGTGCCCAGGAGCGGGGCCAGCTGCCCGCGGGGCAGGGTGAGCCAGGGCAGGATGATGTGCAGGGCCTCTGAGGAGTCTGCCTGCCTGCCTGCTCCCACTGAGACGCCCTACAGCTGAGGGGGAGGCAGTGGGCAGACTGTTAGGGGCACCACGAAGCCTGCGGGCACCCAAGCCACAGCATCACTCCCAAGAGAAACATGTGGCTCGGGCATGCTGTAGGCCCCGTGGTGAGTGCCATCTAGCATTTTGTCACCCCCCCAGTGGTGACACCCGGGGTGACCCACCCCCACCGCACCCCCTTTCCTCTTCCCCAGTCAGCTAGCTGCTCCAGCTCTGCCTCCTCCTCCTCCTCTTCTCCCATGATTTCCCAGCTTTCCCCCTCATCATCCTCTGAGCTGTCACCTCCCTCAAACTCCTGTTGTAATTCTGAACTGTCTCCTCCTCTTCCTCTTGAAGGGTTAGGCTGGGGAGGCAGTCTCCACCATTCCTCTTCTGCCCAGTCCAGTCCCTGACAGTGTGTGTGTGTGTGTGTGTGTGTGTGTGTGTTGCAGAATCACACACACAAACAACAGCAAAGCACTCTAGTCTCTAGAAAAACTCCAGTGGAGGTTCATTTGCACAGCTTCCTCCACTGAGAGAGAAAATGGTTTCTTTATTTACTACAACAAATTGCACGTCGAAGTGCAGGTAGATAAATAGGTACCACTCCAGTGGGAAGGTAAACGGCATTTCCGTGCGCTGCTCTGGTTCGCCAGAAGTGGCTTAGTCATGCTGGCCACATGACCCGGAAGCTGTACGCCGGCTCCCTCAGCCAATAAAGCAAGATGAGCGCCGCAACCCCAGAGTCGTTCATGACTGGACTTAACTGTCAGGGGTCCTTTACCTTTACCTTGAACTGCAGTCTGTATGCAGTAATATCACAGAAGATACAACAGATATTTTTTAAAAATCAATTGAAATTAAACATAAAATCAGAATCTAGCAGCCATGCAGCACCAACATAGTCCTTTATTTTAATTTAAATTGGTAACATTTCAACTACAGCTTAGGTCTCATTCACACCTTGCATTTAAAGCACATGGCTTCCCCCAAAGGAGCTTGGGAATTGTAGTCTATTAAGGAAGCAGGGCATTGTAGCTTGGTGAGGGGTAAACTACAGTTCCCATGATTCTTTGGGGAAAGGAATGTGCTTTAAATATGTTTTCTATCCATTGGTTGGATGTGCACAAAGGAAGCTGACCCCTAGTATGGTTGCACTCAGCAGCCTCAATAAACAATGAAGGCTGCTGCTAGCTTCCTTGTGTACAGCTGAGATCAGGCTGCCTTTTCCCCACTAAGATGTGTACCACTTATATATAATTGCATGGAAAAAATGCAGTATGACTGGCCCCAAATCCTCTTTTTGTTTGTTTGTTTGTTTGTTTGTTTGTTTGTTTGTTTGTTTGTTTTGAGGGGAACCCTGCATTTAACAATGCATGTTAATTCCACTGATTTCACTAGGGCAATGGGTATGCCTAGTTTTTGTTGCACCTCAAATAAAGATAAACACACTGGGTATAATGCTCATCCCTTAAATGTGTGTACGTGTTTTAAAAGGAGAGTATTTACTTCCCCCCAGCAACTGCTTGGGTCTCTGTAAGTTAATACAACTCACATTTTCAGACCCTATGTTTTATTTCAGGAGGGGTAGTGGAAATATTTTTAAAAAATGCTTAGCTACTGCATGCCTTTGCAATGCCCTTCTACAGGAAATTGAGAACAGCAGAGTGACTGTATTTTCCAGTCAAAATTAAAAACCCATTCGTTCAGCTTGACTTATGCTTAGCGACAGCACTGTGTATTTCTCGCTGTGACATGGATACATGGAAGACCAGCTATGAAGCTATACAAAATTATGTTACATTGTATGGTGAAGTTGGCGTTGTCCACCTTTTTTTCCTAAAGCAATTATTATTCCAGTGGTTTTATGCAATTTTTGTTCAGCATTATATTCTTAACTAAGCATGAATGGCATAATATGAGATGGTAATATCCTAACATAAATAAAACATGAGTGGGTTCCCCCCCCCCCAACACTACAGGTGTAAAATGTCACTAATGAAGAATTAATGTGATGTTAATTACTTGGATTTGTTTAGGCGTAGAATATAAGAGGAAATGGGGAGGGAGTTTGACAGGTGGGGGGAAAGCAATTTGACAATGCAATTGCTTTCGATGCTATACTGCATCCGTTTCCAACTCTCTCTTTTTGTGCCCTGTAAAAATCGAACAGCATTTGTTGAAACCGTGAATAAAATGTGCAGGTCGAGAGGCAGAATTTCTTTTAAGCTTTTATGGAGTTGTAAAAGAGGTAGTTTAAAATGCATTTGTTTGAACCAAGCACAACCAATTCATGTGTAGTCTTGCTTGTCAGATTTCTGAAATATGCTGTCCTGGTATGTATGTCACCATACCAAAAATGAAATCCATTTTCAGTTCCTATCATAACACTTCAAAGGTTAGTTTCAGATCTTTTAAAAGGATGGGTCAGGCCCGGATCAGTAATGCAGTTTTAAAGGCACTGGCATTGGCATCTATCTGTCTCGAGAGACAATGGAGTGTGCCTCTTGGGGTGAAGTCAAACCGTTTGGTTAACACAGGGGTCAGCAAACTTTTTCAGGAGGGGGCTGGTCCACTGTCCCTCAGACCTTATGGGGGGCTGGACCCACCCTCTCCCGAAAGCACCCCCTCCCAAAAGGACCCCCCTCTCCTGAAAAGACTCTTCCACTGCCACTCACACTGACACCGCCAACGCCACCTCACCTTTGGCAGTGTCGTCGTCGTCCTCTGTCTCGGTCAGGGGTCCGTGGGGCACAGAGCCCATGCCACTGGCCTGGGCAGTGGAGGCAGCCTCCCTGCCACCGCCACCGCTTCCTCCCTCTCGGCTCTTGGCCATACGCGGCTGCCTCAGCGGGAAGGAAGGGGTGTTGCCCAGAGGCGTCTGTGACTTCGGATTGGCTGCAGGAGCTTCCTGCAGCCAATCCGAAGCTGTGCCAGTGTCGTGGAAGTCAGTCCCCATGCAGCGAGGCCTCTGCACCATGCTGGTTTAGCACGGGGACTGACCAAGCGGGAGGAAGGGTCTGCAAGGTTTGTGGGCCGGATTAACGAGCCCGGTGGGATGCCTTAGTTGCCTTTGCCTTAGTTTGCCAACCCCTGCATTAGCCGCACCCAAGTGACCTCCCTGTTTGGCACCAGCTTGGCTGCAGGAGTTGCTAGAAGGAGGCACCATCTGACCATCTTAAGGACTTCACTCCAGATTTCTGCAGGGTTTACTCCTTAGCCTTTTCTTCTCCCAATGACATCCCTCAAAGCAGTGAAGGTTTACGATCAGACTTTTCCTTCTTCTATGGCCTCCTTTTCCAGGTTGACAAGCTCCATCTGCCTCTTTAAGCTTTAAGGGCACCTATCGAGATATTAATAAATAAGAGGGCTAAACTGATTCTTCCTCAGGTTTGCTTTTAGGCTGAGAAATGCTATTGGGGGAGCAGCTAAAAACCCATTAATCCTGGTTGTCCGACATTGTTCACAGACACTCCCTGCCGACCTTGCTGCTTTGGCACCTTTACATTTACCCTGAATGATCCTAGACAAACAGGGATCATGTACTCGACATGATGATGCCATGACACTCTGCAATCACTCAGATTTGGTTACCTTCCGATGGCATTAACAACAAATGAAGCCCATTTAGAGAGAAGGCATGAGTCCTATTGTGGCTACATGAAGAATCCTCACTCACTAGATCATCACCTTGCACGTTCCTGCGATCCTTGTGAGCAAAGCCATTGGGAGGCTCATACTCCCTGCAGGGTCACCTAAGCTGGTAAGGTCAAAGGGGAGGAGCTAGACAAAGAATGATCCGAGAACTCCTCATCGGCAGAACAGGCGGAAGATAACAAGTGGTATGTTACAATGCCTGTGAAGGCGGGTGAAGGCTGCAGCAGATCAGAATCTACCGGTTGTCGTGACTACTCATGCCTTTGAAATAGAACCTTACTGCGAATACTGTGCATTGGTCAGCGTGCACACATAAAACAAATTCATGCACAGGCGTCTTCAAAAATAAAATGAAATGAAGAATTATAGACAACTATAAGTCATTCCATATAGTAAGGTCAGTATAGTAAGGTCCGTATAGTAAAAGCTATGGTTTTCCCAGTAGTGGAAGTGAAAGCTGGACCATAAAGAAGGCTGATCGCCGAAGAATTGATGCTTTTGAATTATGGTGCTGGAGGAGACTCGTGAGAATCCCATGGACTGCAAGTAGATCAAACCTATCCATTCTTAAGGAAATCAGCCCTGAGTGCTCACTAGAAGGACAGATCGTGAAGCTGAGGCTCCAATACTTTGACCACCTCATGAGAAGAGAAGACTCCCTGGAAAAGACCCTGATGTTGGGAAAGATGGAGGGCACAAGGAGAAGGGAACGACAGAGGACGAGATGGTTGGATAGTGTTCACGAAGCTACCAGCATGAGTTTGACCAAACTGAGGGAGCAGTGGAAGACAGAAGTGCCTGACGTGCTCTGGTCCATGGGGTCACGAAGAGTCGGACATGACTACGACTAAACAACAACAAAATAAGTCATTTTGTCAAAGCCAGAACCTATGCAGCATTTTCACAATATCCCAAAAAGATTACCCAGAGAGGGGGCCTATTTCAATTATGCAGAATATATTTTTTACAGAATAGAAATCCTCCCTTTGGCTCAGCCCTGGGGAAAAGTCCCAGGAGAGGTTTTCATTGAACACAATGCTATCATGCTCGATAATCTTAATAGCAGCTTCTCTCCCCAAGTGGGGAGAAGTTCATAGCAGAGTTTGCACTGTTCAGAGCTTACATGATGCATGCTGATCTTAAGAATCCCCTTAAAGGACCTGATACCTTAACCTGGCATTCAGAGGAACCTGTTGTTGTAGCATGCTAATTAATACTCCGTCAGACTTTGTTTGCATGGGCATTTCCTGCAAAATTTACTGCAGGAGGTTCCCTTCTTTAGTGCTCGCCTGCACATGTCCTGCAGTGAAGTGCTCTCTGGAGAAAATTAAATGACTGTGGAAACTTCACACAGCAGAGTTTAATGTGCTGGGGCAGAACTTTATTGCAGGTCTTTTGCAGATGCACTTCTTAAGCTAAATAAATCCTGCCAAGGGAAGAGGCAGAAAGAAGGGAGCCTATCCTGGCAATAATTTTCCACCTGTCTTGCCTGCCAGGAGACTGCAGTGGTTGCTTGGATAGTCCAGCAATGTGTCAAAACCTCCACAAAAATGTACCTAGTCTTGCTGAATCCCTTTTTACTTCATTTAGGAATCCCTAGGTTAGCTTGCCCACAGAGGAGCCTAAAATTTTGGTTTAAGTAAAACCCAGTGGCAGCTGTGAGATGTGCAATGCTCTCCTAGGCTAGTTTGCTGGCCTTACAAAAATCGTTTTTACTTCCTTTCAAATTTATCAAGATATTCCACCTGAGAAAAAAAATTAGGGCCAAGCTAACAAGCTAAATTCAGTATGAAACGTGGGGTTTGTGGGACACCAAATGCTCCCAAAATGTAAATGTCTATATAATTTATTTCATCTGAGTCTGTTTGCTCACTTTGCAGCTGTGGTGATCTGCCTCTCTGCTGGTACTCTGGGATAATTTGTCTTTACCATCACTGTATTATCCTAGCTAATCAAAGATCACATAGTGTGCAAAATGATGGTGTGCTGCTATGTAGTCAGTCATCATGGAGAGCAAACACTGATGGCATGCATGGGGAAGTACATGATCCCCTTATTTTCCAGGCAAACGGGCTACACTTTTTATTCTTCCATGCTGTGTTGTGGTCACTGTAGTCCAAAAAAGGGGGACAGGATGAGTTCCCCAGTTGCCTAAGCAAAACAGGGCTGTTTCCCTGCATTCCAGTGTAGCACTGCAAGGCTTAGAAACTATTCTGCCTTGGTTAGACCACACCTGCAATACTGTGTCAAATTCTGGGCACCACAATTTAAGAAGGATGTTGACAAGCAGGAACGTGTGCAGAGGAGGGCAGCCAAGATGATCAAGGGTCTGGAAACCAAGCCTTATGAGGAACGGTTGAAGGATCTGGGTATGCTTAGCCCGGAAATGTGGAGACTGAGAACAGATATGACAGTCATCTTCAAATATCTTATGTGGGAACATGCAAGAGGGAACAAGCTTGTTTTTTCCTGCTCAGGAGGGTAGGACTCGAACCAATAATTTCAATTTACAAGAAAGGAGATTCCAATTAAACATCAGGAAAAAAACTTTCTAACAACTGTTCAACAGTGGAACAGTCTCCCTCGGGAGGTTGTGGGCTCTCCTTCATTGGAAGTTTTTAAGCAGAGGCTGACTGGCCATCTGTCATGGATGCTTTAGCTCAGATTTCTGCATTGCAGGGAGTTAGACTAGATGACCCTTGGGGTCCTTTCGAACTCTACAATTCTACAGTTCTATGCTTTGCATTCTCTAGGCAATTAAACAAGGGTTACATTTCCTCATGAGAAACCTTTCAGGGGGTGCATGCCATTTGTGGGCGGAGTGAAAGGCAAAAGTGGATTTGACAGGAGGCTACATTCTGGCAATACAAAAACTGCAGGTTGCTATTTATGCACACAATTCAAGGGCACATTGTAGCCAAGCAACACAATTTGTTGAAGGCATGGATCAGGGCTGGTGAAGGGTGTGGCCTGGGGAGAGGGGCGTGGCCTGAGGATAGTCTTGAGGGCTGTATAGTGAGGCCTAGAGCGTATACAATAAATGGGATGTGCTCTCATCTCCTTGTCCACCACAATGGCCAAACTTCACCAATCTTCCCACGGCTCTCTCCAGTGCATAAACAAAAGGGGAACTGTCTACTTTTGTAGATCTCAAGCAAGGTTGTAAAGTTAAGGTGTCTGTTTCACCTAGATTTAGTTTGTTTCTTTGTTATATTTGCACTATCCATTGAAAGCTGGTGTGGCACAAGGGGGTATTTATGCTGGGGAGACCCAAATTCACATTCCCACTCAGTCATGAAGTTGTGAGGATCAAATACGATAAGTCTGGTATGATGCCATGATTTCCTTGGAGGAAGGGGAGAATGACAATGTGATTATTAAAATAACGACAGTTTCTAAATATGAACCATGTTAAGCATACATTGAATCTAGAAAGGAAAAGCATTCATGCTAGAAGCCTGCAATGTTTCTTTAAAGGGTAAACTTGCAATACAGCTGCATTTTCTTTGAAGTTAGTTTTTTCTTACTGGAGTCCCTAAGGTAGAAACATGCCATTGGATGTAAGTACCAAAAGAAAATTACATAGATGGTGGCTCTGAAACAGCTTCAGCTGAGATGATGAGTTGCAGATGCCTGTTCGTTCATTCATGCACTGATTCATAACTTCATCCAAGAGCACAGCCAGGACTTGGAACGATCACTCATCTCAAAAAGCTCTCCAAGGAGCAGAGGATGGTAACAAGCAAACACAATGCATCAAACAGCAATCAAGTACTTTCCACTAACCTGATATGGAGGCCATTCTTCAGTTTCCACTCCATCAAGTTGTTTTCCAGTATTTGCATTTCCAGCACTTGCTCTATTTAAGAAAGCACACAAACACTTCAGATATCATCACTTGAATAGGGAGCCGCTTTTCATCCAGATATATTCTGTACTTTCAGCTTACTTTTCCTTTATTTGTTATGCTGGTATCGTGGCTTTCTTTTAGGAGCTCAGAACAGCACAGGAGGAGCTATCCCATGTTACCATCACAAAAACCCTGCAAGGATGGCTAAACTGAGTGACTTCCAAATGACCCAGTGCACAGTTTTCCTAGATAGGTCTTTGAACCCAAGTTGCTCCAGCTGCAGTCTACCTAATGGCAGCACAGGTTAGTTCTTCCTTAGGCAAATGCCCCTCATGATGGATCAGTTAATTGCTGGGATGTACCATTTGAGACAGTGGGGTGGGGTGGAGATAAGGTATCTGAATGCCTTATCCACAAGGTACTTTCTACATTCATTGTTTGCCCTCTCACCATTTGATCCTCACAATACCATTCTGAAGTAGGTTAGGCTTCTAGCTGGTGTATGGCAATAGGTCACCCAGTGAGCTTCATGGCCGAGTAATGATGTATCAGTTCACAGCTCTCATTTGAACCCTAGTCTTCCCATACACCACCCTACATCTCTGTATGTGTAGGGAATATTTTAATTAAGAGAGCAGTGAAGCTCTCAATCCCAAATTTTCAATCTGAAATGATACAGCATAGCAACTGTCATAGGAATCTGCCCTATACTGCAGCAGGTCATTGGTTCATCTACTACAGGGTTTCCCAAACTTGGGTCTCCAGCTGTTTTTGGATGACATTTCCCATCATCCCTGACCACTGGTCCCACTAGCTAGGGATGATGGGAGTTGGAGAAACCTGACTGGCAGCAGATCTCCAAGGTTTTAGGTCTCTCCCAGCCCAACCTGGAGATGCCAAGGATTGGACCAGAGACCTTCTGCATGCAAAGCAGATGCTCTACCACTGAGTTTCTACTTATCTGTTTCTCCTCCTATCTATTGAAACCTGAAAGCAGGAAGAAATGCAAGCCGGTTGTTTGCATCCATCTTCATTAGCAGCCACAGTGAAGAACAGATTGCATCAGAGGGGCACAAGCACCCTTTTCCTGAGACCCTAAAAGTGCTGTACTGCAACATTAACTAAGGGTATTGCTTGTGGGAAGCCATGAGACCATATAACTGCTGTAATAACTGATATTGTCTTTTAGTAGTGTAGTCTGCAACTGAAGAGCCTCTCTCTGGAGCTCTTACCCCCAGTTTCTTGCAAATCATTTTAGGTCTTCTCTGGTTAACACCTCCTACCTGATTTTGGCAAACAATATGGGCGTGGGCAAATGTTTTCCATCCTTAATTTAGGCCTGCCATATGGATCAGCATATTGACACACAGTACAAAACAAGTTCATTAGTACTGGGAGATTTTTTTTAAGAAAAGCTCCTTAGAATGAAGAAAGTCAGGCTGTAACCCAATTTCTCTATGCCCATGTAATTTTCATATGCACAGAGTTATCACCATAAAACACTTACTTTAATTTTACTTTAATTTATGCTTTGCGCAGCTTCACCCTTCTTTCAGGTGCCAGCACAACTTATGGTGTTTAATTTGCTGCTTGCCTCTTGAAGTAAAACTGAGGCTCTAAATGCTGCAATTCTCCTCTCACCATACAACTTAACTATTCCATCTCCCCACCCCACCCCCTTTTTAAGCCTACTTTGTCAGCCTCGCAGTAAAGTTGGTGAAAGTGGGAATGAAGGGAGAATTTTGCAGAGCTGTATTGGTACTTTCATGTGCTTCTGGAGAATGAGCATGGTGGGGATGTTGCAGGCACATTTGGTGATGCATGAGATTGGTGAAATAACTGAGGACTTCAGTGTTGGGTGAGATCAGGCCAAATCTTTATTGATTACAACATGTAAGCAGGGTTAACATGACAGTAGGGCAAGGATCATTTCCTCATTCTACTCAGCCATTGTCAATGTAATGGCTGTCTGTTGGGGTTAGGAAACACCCCAAACTCCCTTCATGGCAGTTGTCCATTGTTGAATCATGGCAAACCAGGAATAACAATAATAACAATATTTATACCCCACCCATCTGGCTGGGTTTCCCCAGCCACTCTGGGAGGCTCCCAGCAGAATATTAAAAACATGATAAAACATCAAACAGTTTCCTAAACAGGGCTGCCTTCAGATGTCTTCTAAAAATCAGATTGTTGTTTATTTCCTTGAAATCTGAAGGGAGGGCATTCCACAGGGAGGGTGCCACTACCAAGTAGGCCCTCTGCCTGGTTCCCTGTAACTTCACTTCTCGCAGTGAGGGAACCACTAGAAGACCCTCACAGAAGGACCTCAGTGTATGGATTGAATGATGGAGGTGGAGTCACTCCTTCAGATCTCACTGGGCAACTGGGGCAAGAGATTCCAGCCAGGCAGAGGCCCTAACCAAAACATAGGGTATGTGTTTAACCAATCCTCTACACTGAGTGTTTTTGCAGGGGCTCTTAACTATGCTGATCATGCCCAATGACATTGCAATATAACGTCATAATAAATACTTGCTAATGCAAGAGGGGAAGTGTGTGTGTGGGGAAACATGCAACTAAGGGTCCACTTTAGGTTGAGAAGGAGAAAGGTAAATTTCTCCCCAACCCCATTCCAGCACTGGAGTGGATGTGGAGCTTAGTGCTACAGTTGAACATAACTGCCTGTTCTCTAAGGGCTTATCTTCAATAGAATGATTAGATTCTAATCATTAGAATGTAATAGATGTTCCAATTGGGGCATTAGTCATGGGAAGGTGACTAGTAATGGTAAAGCCATAAAATGACAAAACAAGCAATAAAATAGCATAGGCTAATTGGCAAGTGCGAAGGGGCTCACTGAAACTGGCTTATTTATGTACTGGGGCAGAGACATTTTAATGAAGCAAATATACTGAGGTGCATTTATTTTGAGCACAGAGTTTCTGCTCGTCACACTATTGAGTGGGGCTGTGGGAGAGGCGGTTGAGCTTAAGCATCCCTGGCCAAATCCCAGGGGAAGGCAGAAGATGCTACTGAGTAAGGATTACTGAACACAGGGGGAATTATGCATTGCTTGATTTTCTATCTCAATCTCATGAATAGTATTATTTATTTATTTATTTATTTAATAAGAAGGGGAAGAAATGGAGGCAGTGAGAGATTTTACTTTCTTGGGCTCCATGATCACTGCAGATGGTGACAGCAGCCACGAAATTAAAAGACGCCTGCTTCTTGGGAGAAAAGCAATGACAAACCTAGACAGCATCTTAAAAAGCAGAGACATCACCTTGCCAACAAAGGTCCGTATAGTTAAAGCCATGGTTTTCCCAGTAGTGATGTATGGAAGTGAGAGCTGGACCATAAAGAAGGCTGATCGCCGAAGAATTGATGCTTTTGAATTATGGTGCTGGAGGAGACTCTTGAGAGTCCCATGGACTGCAAGAAGATCAAACCTATCCATTCTTAAGGAAATCAGCCCTGAGTGCTCACTGGAAGGACAGATCCTGACGCTGAGGCTCCAATACTTTGGCCACCTCATGAGAAGAGAAGACTCCCTGGAAAAGACCCTGATGTTGGGAAAGATGGAGGGCAAAAGGAGAAGGGGACGACAGAGGACGAGATGGTTGGTTAGTGTTCTCGAAGCTACCAGCATGAGTTTGACCAAGCTGTGGGAGGCAGTGGAAGACAGGAGTGCCTGGCGTGCTCTGGTCCATGGGGTCATGAAGAGTTGGACATGACTAAACGACTAAACAACAACATTTATTTAATTTCTGAATCACTTCTGAAGAGGCATCCCATGAGGCATAGGGGTGAAGTGGGAGCAGCGACAAGGGTGCAAAAAAGGCTGAAAGGGAAACCCTCATTTGTGGAAAGCAACATTGCATTAGAACAATGTGAATCCTATTAAGTATCCTTAGCCTGGAGAAGCAAGAGGAAGAGCTTGTTTTGCACACAGAAGGTGTACGTTCAATCCCCAAGATCTCCAGGGATAGCTGGGTGGATCTGTCAATTTTGGTTTCACTCATTTTCTCCCTTCTCCAGACTTCACTCCAGTTCCCTACATTTTCATATCCATTTGTGATTATGATTGGGTTGGGGTTTTTTGGGGAGAATCCTCATAATAATTCATCAGCATTTTAGCATACATTGGTTCTAATAGATACATTTCCCTGTGCAATTTTGCTTAATATACACTTTTTTTCTTTTTGCAAACCAATTTTCCTTACATAATACATTCAATCTCTTTATTCAGTCTCCAATATAACACATTTATGTATGTTATTTTCAGTAATAGAGGCATTTTTAAGCACATTTTACCCCATTATTTGCATTTTACTTGGCTGGCGAGCTCCATTGCAAAATCCAGAGATGTGTGGATTTTGAATTGAGTTTATGCATTGCTTCAGAAAGTATGAATTAATTAGGTTCACCTTTAAATCCAAATGGAATCAAATTTCTCCCCTAGCTAGGAGACACACCTGCCTGAAATGTTTGGAAACTGCTGTCATTCCGTGTAGACAGTAAAGAGATAGGTGGGACAGGGCTGGCTCAATATATTTTGCTGCCTGAGGCAGAACTGCAGTTTCTTCCTCCAGCAAGTCAAGATGCAGAGAACCCTTTGCACCTGTGGCAGAAGATCTCACAAGCACCGCTCTAGCAGGAAAAATACATAAGATGACTAGCAATTTGCTGCCTTTACATGGAACTCAAAATGTGCTGCCTCTCCCTAATGCTAAAGCCAACCTTGAGTTGGTACAATGGTTTGCATAAGGAAGCTTCCTCTGCATAAGGCATGGCTGGGATTTGTCTGTCAAAAAAGGCATCCAGAAGGAATTTTCAGAAATTGTTTAAAATGTCTGGGGAACACTTCCGGAGGCGGCGCCATCGGCAATGGCGGATTCCCTCTAGTCTTGAGGGAGTAGCTCCGCGGAAATCGGGTCTTGCCGCTACAGCGAAGCGGGGAGCCCTTCGAAAATCACAGGCGGGTGAAGCCTGTGATCGTGGGACTCGGCGGGCACCCTTAGTGCCCCCCCAATCTGCGAGGGAACCCTGGAAAGAGTTCCGGAGCGAAGCGGGGAGTCTGGCGCGGTGCTGAGAGCCAACTGCTTCTTCCGTGGAGTGAAGCCGCGCAGCTGTTGCCGGAGAGCGCCGACCTTTTTCCTGTGACAATTCGGCTAAGAAACAACTACCCGTGAGTAGGTTAAGTCTGAAGATCGGGGAACTTAAGGAAAAAAGGACTAATTCGGCACTGAAGCGGGAAGGTGTAAACAGGAAGTCCGCCTTCCTTTTATGTAAATAGATCAAAGCAAAGACTGTCAAAGCAAAGAGCCTGAAATTTGCGTTGAAAAAGACTCAAATCTTACATCAACAAAAGGAGAACTCCCTCCCTGTGGTGCGGGAGAGGGGAGGGAGAAGGGGAAGTATCTTTCACCCGCAAAAGAAGAGAGAAAGGGAACTAAGACCATCACTTAATGCCTGGGAACGGACTGTCAAGGGACATTTGAACTGCTGTATTGGGAAACGCGCTGTCAACTTTTTGACAGCTAGCTCTGTAAGAGGGATACTTTGACTCTGAAAAGTTCCACTTGACTTGAAACTGTTGCTCTTTTTGGCTAAAGGGTTTTTTTTTTTTGAAAGTTGGAATAGCTATTTTATCGTTACAAATTGGAACTGCTATTGTGTCCCCCTAGAGGAACTTTGAAATTGCTACAATTGGCCAGGGAATTTTCCACTCTAAACTGGCCATACTAAAGGGGAATTTTCCACCATAAACAAGTAATCGTGGGACTGACCTTGATCCTTAGATAAAGTGGTATGGCAGACTTGACTCAGGAAAAAACAAGAAGATCTGGTAAAATTAGACTGCAGCAGCATAGACCGTCAGCACCCGGCCTCCCTGCCCCACCAGGGGAAGATTCAGCCCAGGTGGCGTCTAAAGGAATGGCAGCTGAAGGGGGCTTAGCTTCAGCTTTAGATAAAATTTTTGAATCTTTGGAAAAGTTGAGCAAAGAAGTGGCTGAAGCGACAACTAAAATTGATCAAAACACCACAAGCATCAATAACTTGGGGCAGAAGGTGAACTCAAATACAGAATCTATTGAGAAACTGCTGCAGGAATCTACCTCGAATCGAAAAACAGCTGAAGAAGCTAAGCAAAAAGCATTGGCTGTGGAGGAAAAGATAGAGGAAAAGATACCACCGATATGTAGGCAGTTGGAGGATCATAAGTCATTCCTGTCTATGATCGAATTAAAAGAAAAACAGATAAATCTAAGGATCAGGGCGGTACCTGAACTTGAGAAAGACAACTTGAGTGACTTTCTTATGCAGGAATTTACAGACTTTTGGGACTTAGACCCAGACAAGTTAGACTTCAAGATAGTAAGTGCTTTCAGACTTGGAAGAGGGGGGAGAAAGAACAGGGTGAGAGACTGTTTGATTACCCTCCGATCAAGAGAGGAGAGAGACAGAATATTGAGCCTGCACTTCCAGAAGACCTTGGAAATAAAGGAATCAAGAGTGGAGATATTTAAGGATATCCCTAAACATCTTTTGGATCTCAGGTCCAACTACAGAGACTTGGTGGCCCTGCTAAGAGCAAATAGAACCATTTTTAGGTGGGAATTCCCTCAAGGCCTATCTTTTACTTTTAAAGGGGAAAAGTTCAAAATAAGATCAGTGGAAGATAAAGAAAAATTTCTGAAAGATCACGAAGAAGATTTGCAAAAAGAAACTGAAAAAGAGCCAAGAGCTTTAAAACCAGGAATACAGGACATAGTATCACTACCTTTGGGATTGGACAAGTTAGAGAAGGTGATACCACCAACAGAACAAGAACAATTACTTGGTGCAGTTGGAGGAAAAGTAAAATAAATACACAATGTCTCTGCAACTATTAAGTTGGAATATTCATGGATTTAATTCCCCGGAGAAAAAGAAAAAAGTCTTTCATTTATTGAAAAAGGAACAATTGGACTTGATTTGTTTGCAGGAAACACATGTGATAAGGCTCCATAGGAAAGTATTGATTAATAAAAGATTAGGCCAGGAGTTTATTTCATTGGACAAGGTTAAAAAGAGAGGAGTTGTAATTTACGTGAAAGAGAGCCTATCACCAAAATTTATTTTTAAAGATGATCAAGGAAGATATGTGGCAATTGAAATTCAAACACAAGGAGAAAAATTTCTGATAGTAGGAGTATATGCACCAAATGAGGGGAAATCTGAATTTTTTAAGAAGTTGCATGAGACATTGTTAGACTATATGGATTACAACATTATCATGATGGGAGATATGAATGGAGTGGTATCCACAAACATGGACAAGTCGCAGAGACAGGTAGTTACCAAAGATGGTAGACTACCAAAAACTTGTTTCGAGATGACTGACAATATGGATTTGATTGACATTTGGAGAATAAAGAATCCCTTGGCTAGGGAGGGAACCTTCTTCTCTGAAGCCAAAATGGCATGGACAAGAATTGACCAAATCTGGATTACTAGAGGACTGGCACCTAAGACTCGAAAAGTGGAAATTTGCCCTAAAACCTGCTCCAACCATAATGCTGTGAAAATGGAGATGAAATTAACACCTACCGGCTCCTTCAGATGGAGGATGAATGACACCTTGTTTAGAGATCAAGAAATTACCAAGAAGGCCCAAAAAACCTTGAGAGATTACTTTGAGATAAATATGAACACCACCATTGAAAAAAGAGTAATCTGGGACGCAAGTAAAGCAGTTATGAGAGGGTTTCTAATTCAACAGAATGCAATAAAGAAGAGAACTCAAAATGAGAAAAAAGATAAAATTTTGGAAAAAATAAAAGAGGGGGAGAAGAAACTGAGAGCGAAACCAAAATCACAAGAGATTCTGAGAGAAATAAAGTTATACCAAGTTCAATATATGAAGATGATGAATCAGGAAATAGAATGGAAAATTAAACAGATGAAACAAAGGACATTTGAATCGGCTAATAAATGTGGAAAACTGTTAGCTTGGCAAATGAAAAAAAGACAAAAACTTAACACCATTACCAACTTGGAAGTGGAAGGAAAGAACATCCAGAATCCAGTGGAAATTAGAAAATGCTTCCAGAGGTACTTTAAACAGCTATATACACAAGGGCCACAGAAAGAGTGCGATTTAGACAAATTTTTAAAAACAAATGGACTTCAAAAAATCTCCCAAGAAAATAAGTTAATGTTGAACTACAAAATAACAGAACAGGAGGTGGGAGGTGCCATTCAGAACATGCAGTTGGGCAAATCTCCAGGGCCAGATGGTTTAACCTCAAAATATTATAGGTCTTTGAAGGATTGGATAATACAACCATTAAAGGAGGTTTGCAATGAAATTTTGGAGGGGAAAAAAGCGCCAGAGTCGTGGAAGGAAGCTTATATTACTCTAATACCGAAAAATGAGTCTGAAAAGACACAACTTAAGAACTACCGCCCCATATCCCTGCTTAATGTGGATTATAAAATTTTTGCAGACATTTTGGCTAAAAGGTTAAAAAAAGTATTAGTGAAGGAGATACATAGACCAAGCTGGCTTTCTCCCGGGTAGACACTCGTCTGACAATACGAGGAATATAATCAACATTTTGGAGATGCTACAAGTGAATATTAATACTAAAGCTGTTTTAATTTTTGTAGATGCGGAGAAAGCCTTTGATAATATTTCTTGGAGTTTCATGAAGAAAAATCTTCAGGGGATGGGGGTTGGTCAAGGGTTTGAAAATGGTATAAGTGCAATTTACTCAGAACAAAAGGCTAAACTAATAGTTAACAATGTGGTGACAGAGGAATTTAAGATAGAGAAAGGGACACGACAAGGCTGCCCAATTTCCCCATTGCTGTTTATTTCGGTCCTGGAGGTTTTGCTAAATATGATCAGAAGGGACCGTCTGATTAAAGGTATACAGGTCAGAGCTAAACAGTACAAATTGAAAGCTTTTGCAGATGATTTAGTATTGACGTTACAGGAGCCAGAATCTAGTACTAAAAGAGTATTAGAATTGATTCAGGAATTTGGTCATGTGGCAGGATTTAAGTTGAACAAGTTAAAAACTAAGGTGCTTGAGAAAAATTTAACACCGATTGAGAAAGAGAGGTTTCAGAAGGAGACAGGTTTAACATTGGTTAAGAAAGTAAAATACTTGGGGGTTAACATGACTGCTAAGAATTTAAACCTATTTAAAGACAATTACGAGAAATGTTGGTCAGAAGTGAAAAAGGATTTAGAGATATGGTCAAACCTGAAGCTTTCCTTGTTAGGACGAATTGCTGTTATAAAGATGAATGTATTGCCAAGAATGTTATTTCTGTTTCAATCATTGCAAATCTTGGACAAGATGGACTGTTTCAAGAAGTGGCAGAGAGACATTTCTAGATTTGTCTGGCAGGGCAAGAAGCCCAGAATAAAATTTAAAATATTAACCGATGCAAAGGATAGAGGTGGATTTGCCCTGCCAGACCTTAAACTTTATTATGAATCAGCAGCATTCTGCTGGTTGAAAGAATGGCTGCTTCTTGAGAACACAGACATTTTGGACTTAGAAGGTTTTAATAATGTTTTTGGGTGGCATGCATATTTGTGGTATGACAAGGTTAAAGCACATAAAGCATTTAAAAACCATATTGTCAGGAAAGCATTGTTAAATGTCTGGATAAGATATAAGGACTTACTTGAAAACAAAACCCCAAGGTGGTTGTCACCGATGGAAGCAAAGGCTCAGAAAAGGCTCAATATGGAGGCCAAATGGCCGAAATATTGGGAAATTTTGGAACAGGAAGGAGACAAACTGAAATTGCAGAGTTTTGAGAAATTAAAAGACAAAGTGCGAGACTGGCTTCATTATTATCAGATAATGGAGGCATACAATTTGGATAAGAAAATTGGTTTCCAGGTGGAAAAATCAAAATTGGAAACAGAACTGTTAGAACCCAAAACTAAGATTTTGTCAAAAATGTATAACTTGCTGTTGAAATGGAATACTCAGGATGAAATGGTGAAATCTGCTATGATTAAATGGGCACAAGATCTTGGACATAATATTATGTTTGCTGACTGGGAACAGTTGTGGACCACAGGTATGAAATTTACGGCATGTAATGCCTTAAGAGAGAATATTATGAAAATGATATACAGGTGGTACATGACACCAGTCAAGCTTGCAAAAATCTACCATTTGCCCGATAATAAATGTTGGAAATGTAAAGAAAATGAAGGTACATTCTTTCACCTTTGGTGGACGTGCCCAAGGATCAAGGCTTTCTGGGAGATGATATATAACGAATTGAAAAAGGTATTTAAATATACCTTCTTGAAGAAACCGGAGGCCTTTCTCCTGGGCATAGTCGGCCAATTGGTGCCAAAGAAGGACAGAACTTTTTTTATGTATGCTACTACAGCAGCAAGAATTCTCATTGCAAAGTATTGGAAGACACAAGATCTACCCACCTTGGAAGAATGGCAGATGAAGGTGATGGACTATATGGAATTGGCAGAAATGACTGCCAGAATCCGAGACCAGGGAGAAGAGTCGATGGAAGAAGATTGGAAAAAGTTTAAAGACTATTTACAGAAATATTGCAAAATTAATGAATGTTAGAATGATGTCGGATAGAAACTAAGTGGTCTTTAGCCGAAATGTTATAAGGGAATATGAAAAAAAAATGGTTTATTAATAGGTAAAAATCTAAAATTACAAATACTTTATGATTAACGATTAGGATACATAAAGAGGGGAGGGATTTGTTGAACTAATAACTGAATTGGAATACAAAAAAGGGAGGTGTGAGGAGGTCCTGGAAATAAGCAAATGAAGGCTAAGTAACAGAAGGAAGGAATTGTTTTTAACTGTTTTTATTTTGTATTTTTCTTTTTTCTTTTTTTCTTTTTTCTTTTTTTGTCTTGTAATATTCTGAAAATCTTAATAAATATCTTATAAAAAAAAATGTCTGGGGAAACCTGGGCATATATGGCAGCCCATATATGTTGTTTTTTGGGGTGAATTTTCTAAAAAAAATAATAAATAAATAAAAATAAGCTTAAAAACTAGCTTTGTATCCGGATTTCCACTTTTTGAAATATGGCAACAATATTCTACATGCCCTGCTCAAATCATTGCGATCATGGTTGTCTCAGATTAGCAATTGTGAAGGGAAATCTTTTTTCAAGAAGCGGAATCCAGTGGAACCTGTTTATTAATGCCACATCAGAACAGAAGAGCCCTGCAGTACTTCTGTTTCTTTTTCATGATCCTTCCATGGCCAGCTGGTATGCAAAGCATCATTAAGGAAGCATGAGATTCCAGGCCGCTTGATCATCCAACTGGAGATATGAGATTCTGGTTCTCCCTGTTCCCCAGAGCCAGGAGTCTCTACATCAGAGCTTTCCAAACTTTTCATGACAGTGACACACTTTTTAGACATGCGTTGTTTTGTATACAGTGGTACCTCTGGTTATGAACTTAATTCATTCCAGCGGTCTGTTCTTAACCTGAGGTACCACTTTAGCTAATGGGGCCTCCTGATGCCACCATGCTGCCGCCACACGGTTTCTGTTCTCATCCTGAGGTAAAGTTCTTAACCCGAGGTACTACTTCTGGGTTAGCGGAGTCTGTAACCCGAAGTGTTTGTAACCCGAGGTGTTTGTAACCCAAGGTACCGCTATACTAGCAAACTGGAGGTTAAACTAACCCCTTCCCAGTTCCCAGAGGAGCTCAGAGAGCATTTGTGCGACACACTCTACACACTGCAGCCAACACAATAATGTGTCGCCACAGACAGTTTGGAAAGCTCTGCTCTACACGCTGGAAGCACATGAAATGTATGATATGGATATGACATTGTGTCTCCTTTGGATATCAAGCCAAATATACTGTATTGGCCCGAATATAGACCGCACCCGAATATGAGCCACACCTTTAAAATTGGAGGGGGGGGGGAGGAGAAAAAAAGAAAGAAATAATACCCAAATATAAGCCGCTCCATTCCTTGCTGCTCCTGGCTGCATACTGGGCGGGGCGAGGGAGATGTGCTTTTCCCATTTCTCACTCTCTCCCTTCCCAGCCTTGGGGGAGAGGACAGAGGCTACGCACGGGGCGGGCACTGCTTCGCAGCACTCCTGGCACTGTTTGCGAATATAAGCCGCACTTTAACTTTTCACGGTCAGAATTTGGGGGAAAAGCGAGGCTTATATTCATGCCAATACGGTGTGTGTGTGTGTGTGTGTGTGTTACAGTTTGCAAGAGTGACAGTTTCCAGTGGAGCGTTACCTTGTGAAATGGAGAACAAAGCCACACACTGTGAAAGGGAGGGGAGGAAATAATGTGAAATCAAGAGGGTTTCTTTTTTAAAAAAAATAAAACAACTATTATTCAGAAGGATTACAGACATTATTAATAGCTAACCAGAATTTTCTCTCTCCCTCTCCCAAGAAGTCAACAGTGCAAACAATTATATTTTGTAACAAATTAGTGCCAGATGGCTTCATAAAGCATTATTAAAAAAACATCATGATACAGATTTATACATGAATATAGATGCACATGTTTGTTGGTTTTGTTTTTTTTTTTTGTAAAAAAAGTTTTTTGGGGGGGGCATGAATTGCATACATTTCAGCAAACAATCTAATTTCCTTTATTAGAAAGTACCTCTTGTTATTGTCCTACAGATATAAAGTGATGATCAAGGCACTTTTATAGATGTTAATGTCTGACCAACAGCCTTGTTGCTAGCCACAGTACTTCACTAGGGCAGAGTGGAGACTGAGCCTCAGCTTCAGATGAAAGGCAAAACTGAGGGTTTCAGAGAATGGAATTCAAAAGCGAACAATGGAACCACTGCCCTATCCCTTTTGTTATTCAATTTGGCATTGATTCCTTCTTCTATACACTGCCTGCAAACTTACATTTTCATGGCAATGTGGAAATCACAATGGAAACTTTGTAACTGTGTAGCAAGAAGTAGAAAGTGGAAATTGAGAGGGTTGGATAGTTAAGTAGCCCAACACAGCTGTCCATCAACTTAGAGCAGGGAGTCAGGGTAGCTGTTGAAGGTGACTTGGTAACTGAAACTAATCCAGAATGTGACTGCCAGATTAGTGACTGGGAGTGGCTGCCAGGACCATATAACACCGGTCCTAAAAGAACTGCATCAGCTCCCGGTATGTTTCTGAGTACAATTTGAAGTGATGGTGCTGACCTTTAAAGCCCTAAACAGCTCCAGCCCCACATACCTGAGGGAGCATTTCCACCCCGAAGCCATGAAATAAATGCAGATATAAAGAAATAATTTGATTCCAGAGACACACAGATTTTTTTTTTCAGTATTCTTTTTATTTTATTTTAATGGCATTATTGAAACATGGCATACACATAGTATGGGATACTCCACATTTTTTTCTGTCTCTCACCCATACATCTTTAAATTAGTTTTTTTACCTGGGGGTTAAAGCATTATCGAATTAAACTGAGAATAATTTAGTAATTCCTTAATCACACTTTTAAGATGTACATTTTTAATCAGCTTTTAATCTAGGCTGTCCTCTGTGAAAAAGTGTTCCGTGATGATGACATTTGTTATGCATCAGGGTCCCCGCACGTCTAATGATTGTTTGCCACAGAAGATCACCTGCATTAAGGCTTATTTTAAATCAGATAACAGAAAAGCTAGTTGATCAATTAAATTCTGCTTAATTGGTTGGTTTTAATTTCGTCCAGCCTCACCACACTGCAGTGGTTTCAAACATCCTGTCTTCAAGGGAACCCATTTCTCATTGACTTGGGAAAGCTGGTATAGTGCAAAAGATTATTGGATGTGGACTCAGTTCATATGAGTCATTCATTGGCCAAGTCTGTTGAGTCTGTGTAATTTAGGCTGAAAATCACGCTCTTCAGCAACTGGCTTTATGTCGCTGGGTGAAACTGACAGCATCTTTCAAGGAACCGTGAACACCATTATGGGTCTGTTCATGGAGAAGCCCCTGATACATTTTTGGAGAAGCCCAGGATTCCTTTGAATACAATTTGAAACCAGTAACATAGTGTATGATGTATAGCGTGAATGAGGAAGTGAGTGTGTGTGTTTGTGTGAAGAGGACTCTCACAAGAACTAAACACCTATGGGGGGAAATTGGAAATTGTAAGAGTTAGGTCCATTTAATCAGTTGTCTTTAGAGATGTGGGTGGTGCTGTGGTCTCAACCACTGAGCCTCTTGGGCTTGCCAATCAGAAGGTCAGCAGTTCGAATCCCCACGATGGGGTGAGTTCCTGTTGCTCAGTCCCAGCTCCTGCCAACCTAGCAGTTCAAAAGCATGCCAAAAAGTGCAAGTAGATAAATAGGTACTGCTCCAGCGGGAAGGTAAATGGTGTTTCTGTGCCTGCTCTGGTTTCGGTGTTCCGTTGCACCAGGAGCAGCTTAGTCATGCTGACCACATAACCCGGAAAAACTGTCTGTGGACAAAACGCTGGCTCCCTCGGCCTGTAAAGCGAGATGAGCGCCACAACCCCAGAGTCGTCTGCGACTGGACTAAACTGTCAGGGATCCTTTACCTTTTTTTTAATCAGTTGTCATGCCAGCAGGGACCTCCACTTTGGTGCCATCCAAACCAATTCTGCACCAAATGGCAATTTGGTATGTAGTTGCTTCTAATACCAGCATCGTCCCTTCTTCAGGGCTGGCAACACTTGTGTGGGAAGTAACTGTGTCATGTACTCAGCCAGTATGGTTTCTATTTATAGGCATGTCAATACAGTGTAAGAGTAGACCATGCAGAAGTAATGACAACACGTGAATCATACCTAAAAATATGTCTGTTGATATTCATTGAGTGCCACAAAGTGCTTTGTGTTCTTCACCATTTCTCTCTCCAAACAAATGTACAAGGAAAATCAACAGGCACCCTCAAGGAGTTGTGTCAATACAGAGGAGTCAGGAGAGCAAATTCTAGTGTTCTCACTAGAACAATTCAAAAGAACCAAGTTGTTTTTAAATAAAAATCAGGGTATCAGAGTGCTGAATAGCTTCTTTACCAGCAGTTTCAGTTGGAAAAACATTTAGAGGAAATGTCACCCACATCCACAGTTTTTCTCTGTGTGTGTGTGACCTCCGATAAGGCTATGCTGTAATTTTCATGACTGCCAGCTGTGTGAAGCTGGATCTCCTTCAACCAACTCCATACACAGTGTCTGCCCATTCCCTTAACAATGTTTACCAGTATTATTATTATTGCTAGTGTTTGCGGAAGATGAACATAGAAGGTAGCAGGGAAGGCATTCTTTCAAGCATTCTTTCCATTATTCAGGACATCAAGTAATAACAGCAAACTTTGTATTAAGTTTAGGTTAGGTGTGTGTGTGTGTGTGTGTGTGTGTGAATTGTGGAGCTGGAGGGGACCCTGTGCATCATCTAGTCCAACAACTGCAATGCATACAGGGATCAAACCTGCAATGTTGGCATTTTCAGCACCGCTGTCCAGCCAATGGAGTTATCCATATCCTTAAGTAATTTATAACCAAGTAGAAGGATGCAATGATCAAACCACATAAATGGTTTTTTTTTTAAAAAAGCAGCTTCAGCAATAGAATACCATATCCTGCTGCTGCCCAAATGCTCATGAAAAGAAAGAAAGAAAAGTATTTAGCTGGCACCCATAGGATTGCAAAAAGTGGGTCCAGTTAACACATCATCAGTGAATGCAGAACCTTCAGGAGTGGGGTGATATGATACCTCCTTGTTACGCACACACACACAAGTGGGGAGAGAGAGAGAGAGAGAGTGCAACCAGACTATGATATTCTACATGCTGATAAGTTGACATTTGTGTATCACCACTTTAGCATAATTAACTTCTTCTCAATAACACAGTGTCTCAGAAATCCTTATAGCAACCCTAGACTGTGCCCCCATTTAACAGATTGGGACAGAGCCAGAGGTAGGGTAAAGGGAAAGGTAAAAAAGGTAAAGGACCCCTAGATGGTTAAATCCAGTCAACGGTGACTATGGTGTTGTCCACAGACAGCTCTCCGGGTCGTGTGGTCATGTGACTAAACCGTTACTGGTGCACGGAGGACCGTGATGAGTGCCAGAGCACACGGAAATGCCATTTACCTTCCAGCCACAGTGGTACCTATTTATCTACTTGCGCTAGCATGCTTTCGAACTGCTAGGTTGGAAGAAGCTGGGACAGAGCAACGGGAGCTCAATCCAGCACTGGGATTCGAACTGTTGACCTTCTGATCATCATGCCCAAGAGGCTCAGTGGTTTAGACCACAGCGCCAACCGTTCCCCATAGGCAGAGTACTAATGCCTTGTCCAAAACCAGTGGGATTTCTTCCGCAAATTCAACTGAAGGGGAAACAGGATCACACTCACAGGTCTCACCCCATTTGCACATTCATTCAAAGGCAGGTGGGAGAGAGGTTGCATCTGTATTCTTGAATGTAGGCCATTGATATGTGGGAAGGCACTTTCACACCTTCTCCTGAATATGTGCACACAATGGAGGCAAGGCCAGTGATCTGGAGTAAGAGCAGTCCTATTCCCCATGCACATACATTTAGCTGAACATGTGAAAGAAGCTCTAGCGAGTTCATCCATGCAAAGGCGAGATTTGAACCAGTAACTTCATTTCCCCGTGTGCCAGTACTTGGTCTGTTGCGCACTGCATGGCACCAGCTTTTTTTATACTAAATGAAATTTCTCCTGCAATAACTATGTTGCATGTAGAAATCCAATTTGCAGAATTCCATTTGATGGGGCTTATAGGACTTCCCCCTGTAATATCATCTTTGAGAGAAGATAACATTAACACAACTGCCTTTGTGTTATTTTCTCTGTCTATTAAGAAATCCTGAAAGACAGCATAAAATGAAGACCGGACAGCACCTGCTTCACTATTCAGTTTAAGCGGTGCTTAAAATCTCAGGAGGTCTATTTCCACAATTGTTATATATTGTAACATTAGCCCAAATGCCATAGTGTATACTTTTGCTACCGTCCAAGAATGCAGTATTTATGAAAGCCACCGAAGTCATGGGACTTTTGCAAGACAAAGTCTTCAGTCTGTCACAATATTGATTTTGAAATATCATGGCTTCTGTATGTTCAGTCGAAGGTAGTAAGTGTTGCCGCAGCAATTTCGTTTTGTGGTCCAGACATCAAGACTGTGAGGATGTGCACACTTGCAAGTACAGCTGATGAAAGGCAGAAGTACGAGAGACAAAACAGACATTTTGGAAAGAAGCTGCCCTTGAAAGATGGGGAGATGGCAGGCAACGTATTCAACCTGTGGGTCAAAATGGGAGAATAAATGAGATCAATGAAGAGGTCAGGAGTGGAAGGAAGTTGTTGGGCTGTGAGAGTCCTAGACGTTTTAGATAGTGGAAATAAATTCAGAAAGCAGAGCTGGCCGCACCATGCAGCAGGGTGAAGCAATCTGCTTCAGACACCACAACGGGGTAGACTGAGGTGTGGAACATTTATTGGCCTTAGGGGTTGCATACTATTCTATGCAACCTTCCAGGGACCACATGACCACAGTGGACGAGGCCAGAATCAGAAGTGGGCTGAGCAACAAATGTGAATTTTACCTTTGTACTATAGGCTAGTCTCTAAACAAAATTGCATTGCCCTATCCTCCCCCCCCCCTCGCCACCCAGCATGCAATATGAATTAGCAGAGTTGAAGAACACATTCAAGCCAAACAGAAGCAGTGCTGGTCTGGTGGTACGTGTGGATAGGAAGGAGTTGTGGCTCAGGCAGAGTCCCAAGAGCCAGGTAGGGATGTCTAGAAAGTGAAATCTGGCACCTGGGTCTCAGGCATCGCTGAAGTTCAGAATTGTGTTTGTTTGTTTATTATATCCCAAGAAGCTCAAAGTGGCATCTATGCTTCTCCTTCTCCTTGTAAGGTAGATCAGGCTGAAAGATGGTGACTGGATCAACATCACCCAGGGAACTTCATGGCTGTGTGGGGATTTGAACCCTGCTCCTTGTTCATTACTCTAACCACTACACTACACCACACTAGCTCTCTATGAAGAGTAACGTAAACTACTTTAGGCCAGTGAATGTCTGCAAGTAGATATGCAGGACAGTAAACCATTCTCCCCCTCCCTTCTCTTTCTTTATTTCAATGGTGGTGAGGCTTCTGCGTCTTCCCAGATATTGTTGGATTCCCATCCCCATCAGCTACAAATGGTATGGCCAATGGTCAAGGACATGGGTAGGCAAACCAAGGCCCGGAGGCCAGATGCGGCCCAATTGCCTTCTAAACCCGGGCCGTGGACAGTCTGGGAATCCACGTGTTCTTACATGAGTAGAATGTGTGCTTTTATTTAAAATGCATCTCTGGGTTATTTGTGGGGCACAGAAATTCATTCATTCCCTCCCCCCCCAAAAAATATAGTCCGACCCCCACAGGGTCTGAGGGACAGTGGACTGGCCCCCTGCTGGAAAAGTTTGTTGACCCCTGGTCAAGGATGGTGGGCCCTATAGTTCAACAAATCTTGGAGGCCACTGGTTTCCCTCCCCTTCTTTATTTCCTTCATTATTTCTTTACTAGATTATTTTTTAGTTTAAAATATGAAGATGGGTGGGTGGAAACCTGGAGGAGAGGGCACTACATAGGCCACAGCTAGAGTATTGATTCAGGAAGTGCAAATTAGGCAAAACCACATTAAAATGAAAATGGAACCAAATTTGTCCCTGATCCCTGTGTAGCACCATGTCCACAGGATATGGAATTTCCTGCTATTTAAAAACCACACCTGCTTGCTATTTCCACCCGCAATTCAGCCTGGTTAAAAATCAGCTGCTAAATGTGCAGAGAGAGGCCCAATATCATGGAAACTGCTTCCAGATGGCATATATGGGGAGCACCATTCAAAGTAATTCAGTTCTTTGTCAGCTACGCTTGGCATGCTGATCTTCTTTCTCTCGGGCTCTGAATCCATGTGCTATTCAAATATTTGGGTCAAAAGCAAAACTGCACCCAGACATGTGGGTTTGATGAAGCATGCAAAATAAATGTGAGGGATGGAGGGAGATACAACTGGATGAATGGAGCAAAGATGCATAACTGGAATCCACGGAGCCTGAGCATGATACCCAAAGAAGGAACAGTAGAAAGATCTTCAGAGAACCCCCAAAAGCCTTGTCAAAGAAAGGAGAATGGAGGAAGGACTGCCATGAAGACCCTTGTTTCCTTTTCACACGTCAGTTTTGATTCCCCACGCACCCTGTATTAAGTGACGCAATGGACGAATTTCCTATAATAACTTTGAAGCTAATTATTAAGAAAACCTAACCTTTGCTTCAAACACTGTCAGAAGAGCAGCTGCTAAGTACTTATTTTGTATGGCACTCTGGGGTTTTCAGGCTAGGATTTTAATAACAAAACGAAGTTAAAAAGCAAAGCAAAGAAAACTTCTATTTTAAGGACGGCATAGATTTGCTGTATCTGATTTTACATGCTCGTAACACAAAGGACTTGCCATTATAACAAGTTCTCCTTGTTCTCTGCTATTTCTGCCTGCCTCGCCAGTCTTGACATTGCTTGTTGATCTGCCACTGCTGCTGAGTTCTTGAGGCTGAAGTACGTTCCCCCCACCTTCATGATTTGAAAAGGAAAAAAATAGGAAGGAAATAGTGTGCGCATAGGTGAGCATGTTGTACGTGTATGAATCTCCATAGCTTTCCTCTTACCGGAAACTTTAGCACCCTCACACATTCATGCTTGATGTTTGCACACGACCTGAGGCTCAATTGAATTAATAGCACAGGCCATGCATTTAATGACAAAAAAAATGTGGTGAATAGAAATCTGAGGCCGAAGCTTTTTCTTTTTGTCTTGGAACTGCAGTCTAGTAAAACTTGGACTGTTTTCAGCCCAGCTGGCTGAAATGCTGGTTTTGACTGGTCCTTCCCCACTCCTCACCCTCTCTTGCATGCCAAGGCCCCGTGACTTGCGGTCCCCTAAATAAAACACACAAACAAGCAGATTTTGGTTTATGGGTTCAAATTGGCCACAACTTTATTGATTGCAGATGTGAGCAGTTTGGCTTAGTCATTGGGTGAAGCCAGATATCTCGACTCCCACCCATCTGCTGGGAGTCCAGCTAAGGGGAAACCACCAATAGGGGGAGGCCCTAAGACTTGCATCAAATAGGGCACCCCGAGGAGTCCCTGTTGGGGTAGTGGCATGGCCCTAGCCCATGTCCATGCATTGGATAGCATCCACACCCCCAGATCCCTTTAACAGGATACCCTTAATGAGGAGGGGCAGGCAGAGGCTACAACTTCACCTCCATCTAAACAAAGGCTTACCCAATGCCTAACCACATGAGAGGACAGCCTCCCCGCTGCACCGGAGTTTAAATTCCCTGTGGCACTGAATGGTTGGCAAGACCCTCTTCTTGAGCGGGGCCCTGCCCAGCGCCAACAGCATGGGGAGGTGATGGCAGGGAGCGTGCCAGTCTCCAACCCTCAGCTGGGTCATGCAGGGACCAGGGCCTGGCCGCAATGCCACCCACCAAATAATGTAGGTGGATTTACCAGGAGTGGCCAGCAGTGATGGAGGGTGCAGCTTAACTGGCTTGCCAGCAATGGCGCCAGTTACCAGGAGGGAATCGAGCTGTGGCAACTAGCTAAAGCAAGGGCTGGAAACCTGTGGCCATCCATATGTTGTTAGATTCAAACTCCCACCAGCCCCAGCCAAAATTACCAATGGTCTGGGATGGTGGGAGTTGTGATCCAGCAACATCCAGGGACCAAAAGTTGTGGAAGGCTGCATGAACCCACTCTCAGACATTTAAAAGGGGGTGTTAAGCATAAATGACATACAGTGGTACCTCGGTTTACGAACTTAATCCATTCCGGAAGTCCGTTCTTAAACCGAAACAAATCTTAAACCGAGGCACACTTTCCCTAATGAGGCCTCCTGCCACCGGCACCCTTCCACCGTTCAGATTCTGCTCTTAGACCAAGGTAAAGTTTGCAAACCGGAACACTACTTCCAGTTTTGCAGAGTTCGTAAATCGAATAGTTCATAAACAGGACTGTTCTTAAACCGAGGTACCACTGTACTTTTCTTATGGCACAGAAAGCTAGGGAAACCTGCATTCACTTCCCTTCTAATCTACTTATCTAGCACTAGAAAATGTATAGGGACGTGGGTGGTGCTGTGGGTTAAACCACAGAGCCTAGGACTTGCCGATCAGAAGGTGGGCGGTTCGAATCCCCGTGACGGGATGAGCTCCTGTTGCTCGGTCTCTGCTCCTGCCAACCTAGCAGTTCGAAAGCACGTCAAAGTGCAAGTAGGCAAATAGGTACCGCTCCGGTGGGAAGGTAAACGGTGTTTCCGTGTGCTGCTCTGGTTTGCCAGAAGCGGCTTAGTCCTGCTGGCCACATGACCCGGAAGCTGTACGCCAGCTCCCTCAGCCAATAAAGCGAGATGAGCACCGCAACTCCAGAGTCGGCCACAACTGGACCTAATGGTCAAGGGTCCCTTTACCCTTACCTAGAAAAGGTATATGCCTTATGCCACCTGAACCATCTAAACTTTGTTTCATTACTGTATTCATGTATCACCAAAAAGCAAACACAAAACCAGAATCACACATCTACTGCTAATGAAACCAAGCTGTGACTCTCTATTTGTCGCCTGTATACTCTGAGTCTGGACACAAGTGGAAGACTAATCCATAGAAATGTGTCAGTGACAATCCCCTAATTTAAGCTAATAAAATCCATCTGGCTTCTCAAAGTATCAATTGTTTTGTTATACGTGCACAACCAAATAGATACACTAAAATCCCCAAATTAACATTATTCTACCAACAGTAAAGATATAATCCCCACCTCTAGATACATTAATGTCAATACATTTTCAGACTTGTTTACCTAAACTGGATAATTCTTTCAAATCATCCAGCCATGAGACAGCTAATCACTATTGGGGGGGGGGGGAATGGAGGGAGGGGGGGGACTCAAAATACTTTCTAAAATAGGATTACTCTCACCTGGCTGGGTAGATAGATGAATCCATTATTTCATCATCTGGAACTTTATATACACTATTAGGTCAGAATCCTACTATTGTCAGATTTATGTGGCAAGATGTGAGGGGAATGAGGGGCACACTTCAAATAAATTCAGTATTTTTTTATTTTAAAAAAACCCATAGTAACTGAGATGCTATTTAGACTACAGTCAAATCCATTTCTCTGATGTACAAATGTTGCTCCCAATTATTTTATTTCCCATTTTCTGTACTGGGTGGAAGGTGAATGTGTGAGGGCAGAGAGGAATCAAAAGCTGGCTTTAGGGATTAGCTCTGTTGAACGAATACATTTAAGACACAAATCCTCAGGCAATGGGTATAGAGAAGGTTCTGGTTCATGTCAGCAGCAGCTGGAAGAGGGCAAAATCTGGTGAGAGACAGTAGAGACAGTTAATAGAGGCTACATGTTATATGAACAGGCTCCTTGTTGTAAGTAGTCACTTTCGTGTGCAGAGAAGACTCCGAATTCTATGCCATCCCTTGCTCTGGAACCTTTATATTTTAAAATATAAATATATTTATAATTGGAATCTATGCCTAATAGGCAAAGGAGTTAGAAGCATAATATGGTAAATCCTATGGAACTAAGCCCTGTGCCAAGCGGTTGATAAAAGGAATTGTTATGCAGCAGAAATTCCAAAGTACTCACTGCTCAGATAGACTGTGCTTGCATGTCTATAAGGAGTCAGCTCTGAAGCAATTGCACAAAAGAACCCTGATGGCTGGTGCTAATGTCCAATTGCAAAGCAAGCCCATGTGCAATCAGTCCTTCACAGATCGAATAATATGGAAGATCGGGGATGCTTGACTTCTGTATTTGTGTCTGCTTTTCTATTCTACATTATTCCGCAGACTGGAATTGCATTTTTGCCACACAACGGGAGTCTCTGATGCATGGAGAGCTGATCCATCAACAACCACAAAATTGCAATAAAATTTAAATGAAGCTAACATCGTGACTCACTGCTTTGCCAAGTATCTCTATCAGGCAAGGCATCCCATACAAAAACCCCAGAGAGATGTAACGAAGTATCACATAGGTGTCTCACGCAAGTACTGAAAAGAATATTCTTTTCTGGGCAGATTTTTAACGATGCCCTGATAAAAGTTTGCTACTGGGAGCCAAATGAATTTCTTTCGGAGCCTGATTAACTGGCTGACTGTTGGACAATCCTGATCTAGACCAAATTCAAAATCCTCAATGTATAAAAGATTTTGCCTTTCATGAAAAAAACCCTCCAGCGCCAAATTGAAAGTCATAGCTCCACAGTGCTCCAGTTCCCAGGAAGCATTACATTTTATCTACATATTTGGGTCCTCTTCATTTGTTTGGGCTTCTCTCCACATATACCCCGAATGCACAGAATGTCAACAGTGGCAGGCTCTGTCTGTCAACATCTTGAAACACATGTCTGTAATGTGTGTGCATTTGATGGTATGTACTGCGCCATGTGATGATAGCTATATCTGAAATTTCATGCATATCAGTTAATATCTTGACCCTCCTCCACAAAAATAGATGTTTACTAGGCTGTTTTCCTATGTCATGAAGGCTGAAATTTCAATTCAGTGGAGCAGGGTCAAGGTATTAACTGATAAGCATGAAAATTCAGATATAGCTATATAATCCCTAGTTTAGTAAGAGAAGGAGGAGGAGGAGTTTGGATTTGATATCCTGCTTTATCACTACCCGAAGGAGTCTCAAAGTGGCTAACATTCTCCTTTCCCTTCCTCCCCCACAACAAACACTCTGTGAGATGAGTGGGGCTGAGAGACTTCAAAGAAATGTGACTAGCCCAAGGTCACCCAGCAGCTGCATGTGGAGGAGCGGAGACGCAAACCCGGTTCACCAGATTAGTGAACCAGACTACCGCTCTTAACCACTACACCACACTGGCTCGTAAGTCCTTTGGACAGGCATTTTCAAAAAAAGATTTTTATGAACCACCCTAATATGATGGGAAATTCTGGGGGGAGGGGGGTCCAGCTACTGTGAATGAAATGGTGCGTGTTTCAACACATGGAGAGTGAGGGTGAACATTGCCCGCCACTGCCCATGAATTCATTTTCCCCCATGTGCAGGAGCATTAATGTCTGAAGAGCATTATGTGAAGTGTATACATCCCCTTTGTTTGAATGAACAAACATAGGAATGCTATGGGTCTTTTGAGGGGGTTGCATTGCCTTGGATGTGCAAGTCATGGCCCTGCTGAAAATGTCATCCATATTGCATAGCCCCCCCCCCCCATCTCTGAGCAGTGTGAGATTGCAGGGGTTCCAGATGCTTACCGGGGTTCATGCTTCCTATGGGAATGAGGCACATCAGAGACTGTGGTATATATTGTATATTTGAACATACACACAACCTGAGCCTGCTGGGGTCTGCTTATGATGGAGGGGTTCACAGCATTAACAGTCCAAGAGGGACTTGCTTCTGCCAAAGCCACAGCCTTGGATCCCAGCAGAAATCAGCCATCTCTCTCTCTCTCTCTCTCTCTCTCTGTCTCTCTCCCTGCAGTTTTTATTTCAGCTTCTGGCTCACTTCCTGGGCATCTGCTGTGGAAGAGGGGGTGCAGGAGGAAAGGCCAGTGGAGGAAGAAGAAAATGCCTCAGAGGAAAGCAAATTACAGGTTGGAGGTGAACAACTGCTTCTTATAGAGCTCTTAATGCATGCCAGCAGTACAGGAGGAGATACAAGAGGTGGGTGTGCCTGAGCAAGAACTGGTAAAAGGTAAAGAGAGAGAGGTAAAGGACCCCTGGATAGTTAAGTCCAGTCAAAGGCGACTATGGAGTTGCAGCACTCATCTTGCTTTCAAGCTGAGAGAGCCGGTGTTTGTCCACAGACAGCTTTCTGGGTCATGTGGCCAACATGACGAAACCGCTTCTGGCACAACGGAACACCACGAGCACATGGAAATGCCATTTACCGTCCCACCACAGTGGTACCTATTTAACTACTTGCACTGGCGTGCTTTCGAACTGCTAAGTTGGCAGGAGCTGGGACAGAGCAATGGGAGCTCACTCCGTCACGGGGATTCGAACCACCAACCTTCCGATTGGCAAGCCCAAGAGGCTCAGTGCTTTAGACCACAGCGCCACCTGTGTCCCTGAGGAAGAGCAACCAGTGCCAGAGGAAATGCCAGTGGAAGATGTGTCGTAGGAAAAATTGGAAGTTTGTGTGAACCTGCAGGAGGAGCAGCCACAACCTGAGGAAATGGACTGGAGGAAAATGCATAGGAAAAGTTGGAAAGCTCCCATGCACATGTGCCAGAGGAGTGGCCAGCCTTGGCTGAATTGGGTGAAGTGAAACCATCAAATGGCTTTGTTCCTGGTGTGCCCCAAGATGGCCTTGCAGGGTGGGGATCAGTCTCTACACTGAGTGCAGCCCTTAAGCGGTTCCCTGCAACAAGGGTGACCCAGGGTCCCTTGAGTTTTGAGAAGGTTACCTGCCTTTGTTTAGGCCCATGAGGCATTCAAGAGTCATTAAGAATAAGCAGAGCCCTTAGGGGCCAGACATGATCAGGGGTAACACTGAATTCACCTAGACAGCATCTTAAAAAGCAGAGACATCACCTTGCCAACAAAGGTTAAAGCTATGGTTTTCCCAGTAGTGATGTATGGAAGTGAGAGCTGGACCATAAAGAAGGCTGATAGCTGAAGAATTGATGCTTTTGAATTATGGTGCTGGAGGATACTCTTGAGAGTCCCATGGACTGCAAGAAGATCAAACCTATCCATTCTGAAGGAAATCAGCCCTGAGTGCTCACTGGAAGGACAGATCCTGAAGCTGAGGTTCCAGTACTTTGGCCACCTCATGAGAAGAGAAGACTCCCTGGAAAAGACCCTGATGTTGGGAAAGATGGAGGGCACAAGGAGAAGGGGATGACAGAGGATGAGATGGGTGGACAGTGTTCTCGAAGCTACCAGCATGAGTTTGACCAAACTGTGGGAGGCAGTGGAAGACAGGAGTGCCTGGCGTGCTCTGGTTCATGGGGTCACAAAGAGTCGGAAACGACTAAATGACTAAACAATAACAACAACACTGAATTGCTTGTTTTGAATTATACGTATGGATATTGCTCATTGCGTTAATGTGTTGCATGTAACCTGAGCATTCTACAGTTGCTTAGAAAGACAACACAGTAGCATTTGAATTTTTTTAATGCCAGATTTTAGGCGTTTTATATTTGAATAGGTTTCTTTTAAAGTTTTTAAAATACTATCTGCCCCGAGCATGATTTGTGATGCTGATTGTGAAAAATGTTCTCTTAATAAACTGTTGTTGCCTTTACACGGGTATACTGTATCGGGGAAGGGGAAAACAACTGTCTGAAACTTACAGAATAGCATTCCGAATCCGATCCATTTTATTTGCGCCGGTGAAAGAGGGACTTTTCCTTTGCTTGTTATTGTTTTGGAAGCAGCACTAACTCTACTACTGTCCTCAAGTAATCTGGTTTAATAACATGGTTCTTTTCACTAGGAAAGTTCAGATAAATGGAATTTCACACATTGTTGTGACAGAATGGGGTGAGAAGGAAGCAGAGAAAAGGCTCTTTTGGTGTCCACTGTTGCAATGGCAAGAGAAGGTAAAAGCCTATTATATCAAAGATGATGGTATTCATCAAAGGCTCCTTGCTGCAAAAGAGCAATCTGTTTCTCTCATTTGATCTGTCACCAGTTATCAGTAAACAACAAGGATCTGAGAGAATGACACAGACAGAGGGGGTTGCAGAGGCTTCAGAACACCAATGGCTCTGGACTGCATTTTCTCTCTGTCTCTCATGCTCTTTTCCTCTCTCACACAAGGAGGAGGAAGGCTCAGATCATCAGGCTGCCCACAGTTTTCCTGAGAGGAAGAACTCTCGAATTACGCAGTTGGAGAGAGTTATACAAAATCCCTATGCTTAGAGAGAATGGAAGGGTCTTGCAACCCATGGCATCAGATTATTATTATTTTAAAGGAACCTGTGAAGAAATTAGAGTCTAAATTCAAGGCGCTCACACGTGTTTGTAGTTTGTATAGTTCCTGGCATTGGAGCTAATCCAATCATTTCTCCCCCTTCTCAAGTTGTTAACATATTATTTTGCATTAATCATTATTATTAGCAATAATTGAGCATACTTATGTTCTGAAGAGAGTTGTCACTGGATTTCACATGGAACAAAAGCGAAGCCAAGTATGAAAAGTTCTGTTTGGGAGAAATAGATGTAGGAATGAAGGGAGATGTGTTTTGAGAGAGAGAAAATGCACTTGAGATCAGCTAAACTTACGAAAGGTTGGGGGGCACAGGGGAAAGTGCTGTGTGCATATCAGATTCTGAAGATTGAAGTTCTAGCCATTTCCTCTTGTGTCTTAAAAGGAAGACAGCCTCAGAACTGGTCTAGGGCAGTTTCTGCCCACTTGGTGTCCTACAGATGTCAGACTCCAACTTCAGCCAGCAGAGTCACTGATCAGTGATAATGGCAGCTGTAGTTTAACATCTGGAGGCTGGGGGAGGATGGACTACAGCATGTGTGGGGAACCACTAGTCCTCCAGATGTTGCTGAACTACAACTCCCATCCACCCCAGCAAGCATGACCAATGGCCAGGGTTGGGGGGAACTCTAATTGAGCAACATCTGGAGTACCAACATTTCCCCACATGTGGTCTATGGAATCCTCTTTGAGGAAGGATATTACCAGCATGTGCTAAACAAATTAGCTCACTGGACCCAAGTTCTACCTACAGATTTCTGATACATCTTTATTACTTTCCCTTTTTACAAGCCTAACTTCTTTCCTTTTGCACTACTACCACCACACTTTCTCGTTTTCGTAAATCCACAGTCCCTGTACTTTGGACCTAAACAGAATATTTGCACATCCCCTTGGATACCTTCTTAAGGCAAGGACTGCTTATAAAATGTTAGAAACAAATGAGTGCCTGTTTTCTGCCTGATCATATAGAAATTGATATATTATTTTATAGAATAAGATTATTTAATATCTTATACTATATAATTTGTTTCCAGTTGGTAGAGCATGAGGCTCTTAATCTCAGGGTCATGGGTTTGAGCCCTACACTGAGCAAAAGATTCCTGCATTGCAAAGAGTCGAACTAGATGATCCTTGTGGTCCCTTTCAACTCTGCAACTCTATGATTTATGATTCCATGGTTATTGAGGTGCCTCTGATGAGGTGAGTGGACGGAGGTCACAAGGAAGGGGCCATAGCTTGGTGATAATAGCTCATGGGGTTGTTGTTTTTCAGACAGATGATCCAAGGTTCAACCTCCTGATATATCCAGTAAAAAGAATGAAAGACAATGACCTGGTTGTAGGTGATGGGAAGGATTTCTTCCCCAGATCCTGGGCAGCTGCTGCCAGTCAGAGTAGACAATAAAGGGCCAGTTGGACAAGAAGGTCTGATCTTGTTCTATAGCAACTTCCAAGGTGATCTACACACCATGTAACAGAGACTTCATGCAGTATTCCATACACACAAAAGTATGATTCACACAACCCCCGGTGATCACCCCACTTCCAGGTTTCTGCATGAAGTGTGTGTGATACACACAGCACATGAGTTGTGTGGTAGAGTGAGGAAGCCGTATACCTGCTTCTCCAACACAGGAATTGGCCCACCACTGGTAAGTATCTGAAGAGGGCCACAGAGATTTTCTTTTGCACACAGTAGAATCCTGGACAAAGCAAGACTGTAAGAGGGGGTAAAGGTGTGTGTGTGTGTGTGTGTTAAATTTAAAACTAAATGTTGGCGTCTTCATATAAATATGCATTTAACTGCCATGAAACGAGTGAGAGGAGAACTCCACAGAAAATAGTTCTAAACTCCTTAAGGTCATATTTAACGTCACAGCAGCTAGCTCTCCTTGTTAAGAGAAAAATGAGATTTTATACCCCATTTTAAAACCCATTTTAGAAAGCTGTCAAGGTGCCCCCAGAATAGGCATTGCATATGTATCACTGAATGGTGGGGAAGGCTTTCATGTGCACCATTTTTTGATGAGATGCATGCAAGGGAAGAAAGAACAAAGTGCCACTTCTGATCTCTGCTAGTTAGATCACCCTATAAGCCAAGTAAATTGTGGAAGGGTAAAAATTAACAGGTAAAACTTCCATATAAATCATCTGATGTGGGATGGCAGGTGACTACAAATGGTCAACCGACATCTAAACATGCATTAACCACATCCTTGTCTCCCATCAACCTATCTGCAGTGGCTTGGGAACTTGCCTCCAATGGTGCCCCAAAATATGAAGACCACCTGAAGAAGGGAGAATAACACAAGGGGAAGCAAAAACATGCAACTTCATGTGAGCTGTCACCATTTCTACAGCATGGATTGGCAGGTTAAAGGGTGCTTTCCCATTACCAGCACCTATTGGGAAAGCTGGAACTGGAGCAGGAGAAAAGAGCTCTGGATGAAGTGAGTAGATACTAAAGCTCTCAAGGATCTATAGGAGACTGGTGTGTTAGGTCATTGATTCCAGCTAAATATTATCCCAAGTATACCGTTCCTCCAGAGTAGACCCCTGGCTGTAGATTCTTCTGGCAGCCAAACAGTCACGACTATACCAATTTCAAGATTCCTATCACCTTTATTTTTGTGGCTCGCGGAGCAAAGCAGGAGAACAAGGGTAGGGTTCATGATGTTTTCGGAGGGGTTATGAGGGTGACCAGGTGAAATGACCACAAGACAAGGCACTTCTGGGTGCCTTGGTACCACTGCAGGTTCCTCCAGGTCCCTAGTCATATTGGGGTTCTCCACAGAGTCCCACACCTCTTCCTCAGACAAGGTCTCATTGGGTCTGGGGCAGGCGGGATCCTGGCTGTAGTAGAATAATGGAGCGATTGCAATCTTTCAATGCATATGTGCTCATGGTGTAGAGAGTTTAACCTGCTTAGAGAATACAGATTGCATGTGCAAAAAATTCTGCTAGCTTCCCTCAATATTTGCCTGGGAAAGAAGGAACCTCTAAATAAGCAGGCTTTACTTTTTGCTTAGGGCAAAATTCAGTGGTAACTGAGTGACATGGGTGGTCCACATAGGAAAAAGAAACATTCTTCATCAGGACTCTTTCAAGCATCTAACACAATCCTGCAGAGGTTTTGTCCAAGTAGGAACCTCAAAAAACAAAAAAGGTGACTTCCGGGTTGGCACCTCTGGCAATGGCGGATTTCCTCTGATCGGGAGGAATCTGCTCCGTGGAAAACAGGGTCTGAACCGCCACGGCGAGGCGGAGACCCACTAAAAACCACAGGCAGGAGAAGCCTGTGGACGTGGGATTCGGCTGGCACCTTTGTGCCCCCCCTACTCGCAGGGAAACCCGGTTTTGGGGATCCGGAGCGACGTGGGGTGAGTGGCACGGTGCTTTGAATCAACTGCTTCTTTCACGGAGTGAAGCCGCATTGCTGTTGCCGGAGAGCGCTAACTTTTTCCTGTGGACAATTGGATTTTAAACAACTGCCCGTGAGTAGAACGGAAAATTGGATTAAGAATTTTTTTAAAAAAATTTGGCACTGAAGTGGGAAGGTCTAAACAGGAAGTCTGCCTTCCGCTTTTGTAGATAAATTGAAGCAAAGACACGGCAAGCTAGAGTTTAGAAAGTCATCTGAAAAGGATCAAATTTTCATCATTTAAAATTACTGAACCCCCCTTGGAAGCAGGAGAAGAGGGGGGAACCTTTTTTAGACTGTTTAAACCTGCAGAAGAGAGAGTAAAGAAAGGCAATTTTCCACCGTCTTGAACCTGGGAGCGGGGTGTCAGGACAGACGTTCTCGGGAAGTTCATTGACTATGGACAAACATTTTTGACAGATAGTTAAAAGAAGAGAAACATATTGATTCCATTGTTCCCCTTCACATTTAAAAGGAACAAAATATTGACAAAATATCTGAAAAAGGAAAACTTTGTTGCTAGATCTGCTTTAAAAAAAAAAAAAAGATGGATACAAATAGAAATTGTTTCCCCTAGAGGGAGCTTGTGAAACTGTTATTAAAACTGAACTGGGGAGCTTTGCAGCTGCAAAAGATTAAGATCGTGGGACCAGACTTCGACCTTGAACAAGAATGTACTTGGAGACTCTGGTGCTTGCTTTTTGCAAGACAAGTGCTTTATTGGAACAGTTACATGAGAAGATGGATTTGATGACTGTTGCGATCGGAAATTTTGGACAGGCAGTGGGTACCTATATAGAACCCACTCAGGAATTAATCCAGGAATGTGCTTTGACAGATCAGATGAGGTAGGAGGTTGTTGCTGGACCTCGGGAGGCAGAGATGGAGGGAACTGTGGCCCAGCAGGAATACGAGTTGTTGGATTCGACGAACGAACCTGGAAAAAGTCAGATTTGGAGAGATGGAGTCCAGTTTGGCTTGGAGATGGTGGGCTGGATAGACCCCCTATGCAAGGATGTTTTGACCCAAGTCTGGCTTTGGGCCGGGGGGAGCTCGGAGTTGTGGGGGCCTTTAACTTTGGAGGGACCTTGAAACATGCCTTTAAATACCACATGGATTTCAGCGTTGACTATGGAAAAGGGGCTGACTTGTCAAGAAGGGACAAAAATATTGTCAAGCTGAAGTCTCCCCGAGTGAAAGGAGCAGAAGACAAAGTAAAGTACAGGTATAAATATGAAGAAGACCTGCGGAAGGGACATGGAAGAGACTTAAGACCCTCGGACATAAGGTCACCAGGTTGATGGACTAGATGGATGGGATAGAAAGGACTGACAAAACCCGAGACCAGGAGGAAGAGACGATGGATGAAGATTGGAAGAAAGTTTTAAAAATTCATTTAGAAAAGTTTCGTAAAATTAATGAGTATTAGAAAAATGTTGGAATGAAATTATTTGGCTTTAGCAGAAATGTTAAAAAGAATCATGTAAGAATATGTTATGGTTAAGAGAATTTGGTATAAATAAGATTTAAGTTTTAAGTTTTACGGTTTTTTACGGTAAGATAAGGTTAAAATAGATTAAGGTAATTTAATGACAGAATATTATGAAAGATGGAAAGGATTTGCTGAGATAATTAACAACTAGAATACAAAAAAGGGAGGTGTGAGGAGGTCGATGAAATAAGGTAATGACAGTGAAGGATCTGGGAATATTGGATCTATTTTTAAATTTTTTGTTTATTTTTGCTTTTTGATTTTGATGTATTGTGTGTTTTGTTTTTTCTTTTTGACTTTGGTTTTTACTGATTTGTATTGTTTAATTGTTACTTTTATCTACTTTTTTCTTTCTTTTTCTCTTTCTCTTGTTTTTTCCTTCTTTTTTCTTTGTAATCTTAAAATTCTCAATAAATATCATTTTAAAAAACAAAAACAAAAAACAGTTGTATCAGCGAAACAGTACTTTGTTTAGAAAATACTGGTCACCATTTTGATCAAGATGCTAAGTTGATAAGCAGCCAGCAACCATCTCCTGCATTTTTGTAACTTCTACCAACAGGTTTGCGTTTGTGGTTTGTGTATTGTAATGTTTCACTGCCTTAGTAAGGCACATTGGTTCCATTTATGAAAGTAAGCTTAGGTATACATTCTAGAAAGAAAGAAAGAAAGAAAGAAAGAAAGAAAGAAAGAAAGGAAGGAAGGAAGGAAGGAAGGAAGGAAGGGTCTGCTTCTCCTGTGCTTGTATCCCCAATCCTCATCAAAATTCCATTATCAGTCCTGGAATTTTAATAGTTCCCTGAATAGATGGGAAGTTTTCCAGTGACCTACTTTCACTGACCTGCATGAAAGAGTCTCTCTCTCTTTCTCTCCCATCCCCTCCAACTCACACCCATCTGTGTTCACCAGGCTGCTTGTAGTTGCAGTTGTGGTATGCCTTCTGACTCATTTCAATTCTTTCATACAAATTTGTCATTCTTGAAGAATTGTGTCTGCCCGAAAGCTAAATCATGTAGCATATATCATACTGTGATGTCTTTGGATACATCCTCATATATGGTTTGAAGGATGCCGTCTGATTTGCAAAATAAAAATAAAAATCCCCCAATAGACTGAATTCTATTATTTATTCTTTTCTTTTTAAAAAAGGAGGAGATGAATATTTCCAGAGAAAGATCAAGATTTTTGATATGTTAACTGTATCTTCCAGCCTTTCGTCCCTTTTGCTAGGATACAATATTTCGTCTTTTGATGCTTATAGCATGCAAAAGAAAAAAGAGGAAAAGGCTACTTTGTGCAAGAAGATATAATCATGTCTAATCTATTCCTGGGTGAGCAGAGGGCAATTGCAAATTAATTTGAATGAGAGATCAGCATGCCAGGCCCAGAAATGGCACCTTGAAGACTGCAGCATATTAAAGTGGTTCAATGAACATGAAGTAGGAGAAAAACCTGTAGATGGGATATTTTTGCGCTTAGCAGTCTAACCCTGTAGGCATTAATTTTACCTCACAATGAGGCCAGCATCCCAGTTCTATCCCAGTGCACATGGGATAGAAATATTCTGTGAGATAGTTCCTTTTCCTCCTCAGGTTTAGATTGAGGAAGAGGTCACGTATGGTAGTTGCACAAAACGTAGGATGAGTTTGGTTTTCTTCCTTTGCTTTCAGAAGGCAAGTGGGTCGCCAACACTGTCTCTCTTTTGTGTGGCTATGAATCAGAATCCAGGAATGGATGATGGAGATAGGATAAGGAGGTACTATTTTTCTAGAAAAAGAGGTGTGAAACTCACCATGAATGCCTCTCTTGTTCTCTTATAATGAAAATGGTGCACATCCGAGAGGTGCTGGAACTTAGTTCTGGTGACTTCTGGCTGAAAAAAAGCCCTGGGAGCAGGGTTGATTTTCAGTAATTGGCTTCACCAAGGAGGTCTAATACCACCCTAAGAGTGGTGTTCCTGAGTGAATTACTTTATCTTATTTTTTTTTTATTCTTTTCAGTCTTCAAGGGGAAAGAAGAGTGCTATGTTGTTGTTGTTGTTTAGTCGTTTAGTCGTGTCCGACTCTTCGTGACCCCATGGACCAGAGCACGCCAGGCACTCCTGTCTTCCACTGCCTCCCACAGCTTGGTCAAACTCATGCTGGTAGCTTCGAGAACACTATCCAACCATCTCGTCCTCTGTTGTCCCCTTCTCCTTGTGCCCTCCATCTTTCCCAACATCAGGGTCTTTTCCAGGGAGTCTTCTCTTCTCATGAGGTGGCCAAAGTATTGGCGCCTCAGCTTCAGGATCTGTCCTTCCAGTGAGCACTCAGGGCTGATTTCCTTCAGAATGGATAGGTTTGATCTTCTTGCAGTCCATGGGACTCTCCAGAGTCTCCTCCAGCACCATAATTCAAAAGCATCAATTTTTCGGCGAACAGCCTTCTTTATGGTCCAGCTCTCATTTCCATACATCACTACTGGGAAAACCATAGCTTTAACCTTTGTTGGCAAGGTGATGTCTCTGCTTTTTAAGATGCTGTCTAGGTTTGTCATTGCTTTTCTCCAAAGAAGCTTACAACAATAGGGGGGTTAGCCCAATGTGCTACTCTCCTAACCGTGGGTAAGCTAGCCTTCATAATTAGAGCACAGGAATATATCTATGAACTCATACTCTCCAACATTTCTCTGATGAAAATAGGAATGTCCCATTCCATAATTATAATTTGACTATTTATACCCCACACATCTTGCTGGGTTGCCCCAGCCACTCTGGGCAGCTTCCAACATATATAAAAACATAATAAAACATTAAACACTTTTTAAAAAATAATAAATCCCTATACAGGATTGCCTTCAGATGGCTTGGGGGTTGCATAACTCCATACCCTCCCAACATTTCTCCAATGAAAATAGGAACATCCTACCATGCCCTCCAACATTATCCAATGAAAATAGGGACATCCTAAGGAAAAGTGGGACATTCCTGGATCAATTCAGAAACAGGGACGGCTTCTCTAAATCAGGGACGTCCCTGGAAAATTGGGACACTTGGAGGGTCTGTGAACTGGCATCAGTTTCAAGGAAAGGGAACTGCTGCCCAATCTCTGTTGTCCCCCAGTCGGAGCCTGCTGGCTACAGGCAGAGCTAGCACCTCAGCTGAACAACTGCCAACACTAACCTTCCAACTTCCTGCCCATCAACTTTCCCTCCCTCCCTGGTTTTCTGCCTCCAGGAAGAAGAGCCAGCAGCACCCTCAAATTCAGCCAGAGAGAAGGGAGAGATGACTAGGGCTGGCTTTGGAAACAGCTGCAACACCAGTGCCTCTGGTGTGGAGGCAGCAAAGGGACTGGATGACTCTGCTGGGTGGGTGATGTGGGATGGAATGAGATGGCATAGAAGCACTACACAAGGCCTTGCCTCCAACTGCAGAAAAAAGCCTGGCTAAGCTGTGGGGATGAATGAAGGTGAGATATGGAAGCGAAAGCTTAGCGCCCCCCCAACCCGCAAAGGAACCCACTAACGGGCTCCGAAGCGAAGAGGGGGAAGCGGCACGGTGCTGTGAGTCAACTGCTATTTCCATGGAGCGAAGCCGCACAGCCGTTGCCGGAGAGCACTGCCTTTTTCCTGGGACAATTTGGCTTTTAAAATAAGCACCCGTGAGTACTTAAACTTTGAACAATTGGACTTTAAATAAGGACTTGCGAGCAGAAAGGAATTGGACTTAAAAAATTTACTTCAATTTGGTACTGAAACGGGAAGGTCTAAACAGGAAGTCAGCCTTCCGTTTCTTTGTAGACAGAATAAAGCAAAGACAACGTAAACTAGAGCTCAGAAAATCGCTTCTAAAGGATTGGCTTTCATCATTTAAAATTGTTGAACCCCCCTTCGGCAGCAGGAGAAGAAGGGGAATCTTTTTTGGACTGTTTAAACCTGCAGAAGTGAGTTTAAAGTAAAGTAACTTTCCACCGTCCTGATCCTGGAGCGGGGTGTCAGGACTGACGTATGAAGCTCATTGACCAGAGATAAACGCTTTTGACAGATAGCTAAAAGAAGAGGAACATAGTGATTCCATTGTTTCCTTTCACACCTTAAAGGAACAAATATTGACAAAATATCTGAAAAAAGGAAACTCTGTTGCTAGACTTGTCTTTAAAAGAAAGATCAAATAGAAGTTTTCCCCCTAGAGGGAGACTGTGAAACTGTAACCAACTCCTGGGAGCTGGCAGCTGTTACAGATTACAATCATAGGAATAGACATCTGACCTTGCAGGACAATGTATTCAGAAGCTCTGTTGTGTGCTTTCTATAAAACAAATGCCCTACTGGAACAGCTACATGAGAAGATGAATTTGACGGCTGATTCGATTAGAAATTTTGAACAGGCAGTGGGAAATTTTGAACAGGCAGTGGGAAAATATGTGGAGCCCACCCAGGAATTAAATCAGGAGTGTGCCCTGACAGAACAGGCCCAACAGAAATATGAGCTTTCAGATTTGACAAATGAACTTGGAAAAAGCCAGATTTGGAAAGAAAAAGTGTGGTTTGGTTTGGAAATGGGGGGTTGGATAGACCCTCCTATGCAGGGATTTTTGGACTTTTCAAGTCTGGCAATGGGCCGTGAGATGTTTGGGATTGTGGGGGCTCTCAATTTTGGAGGGTTTTTGAAACATGTTTTTAAATACCACATGGAATTTAGTGTTGATTATGGAAAAGGGGCTGATCTGTCGAGAAGGGTCAAAAATATTGCTAAGCTGGAGTTCCCACGAGTGAAACGAGCAGGAGACAAGGGAAAATACAATTACAAATATGAAGAAGAGCTGCGGAAGGGACATGGAAGAGACTTAAGGGCCTCGGATATAAGGTCACCAGGTTAATGCGCCAGATCGATGGGATAATAAGGACTGACAAACCCGGGACCAGGAGGAAGGGACGCTGGATGAAGATTGGATTTGTTTTTATTTCTTTTTTTCATCACTAGGACTGTTTTATAAAATTGATGAATGTTAGAAAAATGTTGGAATGAAATTATTTGGCTTTAGTAAAAATGTTTAAAGAATTATGTAAGAATATTATGGTTATGAGAAGTTGGTAAAAATAAGATTTAAGTTTTAAGTTCCAAGGTTTTTTATAGTAAGATAAGATTAAAATAGTTTAAGGTAATGTAATGACAGAATATTATGAAATATGGAAAGGATTTGCTGTGACAATTAACAACCAGGACACAAGGAAGGGGAGGAGGAGGAGGTCAAGGAAAGAGGGTAATGACAGTTGAGGAGTTGAAAATAATGGATTTGTTTTTAATTGTTTTTAAATTTTTGTGGTGTATTTTTGTTTTCTCTCTCTCTTATTTTGTGTATTTGTATGGTTGGAAGTGGCTTGTTTTTCTCTTTTTCTACTTTGTTTTCTTTTGTAACTTAAAAAAAAATTCTTCAATAAATATCATTTAAAAAATAATAATAATAAAAGAGATATGGAAGCGAAAGGAGTGTCCTGCTGAGGAGCACAGCACCTCTCAATCATCTCCACAAAGAGGGGAGGAAATCAGTTGCTTTTTTTCTGCATACATTCATGCCAACCCAGTGGCATGCCTGACCCCCTGCCAGGGGTGCCAACTTTAGGGTTGCCATATTTCAAAAAGTGAAAAAAAATATGGACACCAAAGCTATTGAGCTTATTCTGCTAAATCTCCAAAAAAGAAATTTTGAGATATTTTTGAGGAAATTCACCAAAATCTTCACTTCTGACATGGGTTCCATATATCTGGATTTTCCTGGACATTTGAACAATTCCTATCCAGGCACTCTTTACCAGCGCCTAGTTCAGCTATGTCTGGGAATTTCCAGATGTATGGCAGCCCTAGGCAGCTTGAATAAAATATTGTGGGTGGGGAGGGGCAAGTAAGCCCCGCCCATTGTATCTGATCACAAGACGTGGCACACACACCACTTGAATGGCAATACCCATCAACTTGTGGGGGAGGCCAGCCCCCTCAAATATTTTATTGGGGGGCCCAAAGGGACCTCAGCCCCTAGGAGTTGGCTCCTATGCCCCATACAGTGCAACCCCCCCTCTGCAGTCATCACATGAACACTTGTGATGCATGAAGATGGGGTTCTTAAATAATATATACACATGTAAAGGAGTGTGTGTGTTTTAACTGCATGATCGAGTGAGGTTGACCATTTAACATCAATCACTTTTGACATATTTCTATATTTATGCTTCATGTGTGCCAGCTCCCAGTGTTCTAATGCTCAACTTATTCATCACAATTCACACTTTGAAAATAGTGATAAGCTCAGAGAGGCATATCTAGCAAAAATGAGCAGAACCCTTTCTGCATAAGGACAGCAGGGAAGAAGCATTAAGGTATTTTGACTTCCTGCATCCCTTAAGAAAGACATCAACACATTAAGCATGGTAAGGGTAGGATTAGTTTAAATTCCAAAGTGGCACAAATATGTACTTCAAAAAAAATGACTTAAGTAAGCATTGCTGTTGTAGCTTCACTTTTGATAGAAAGCATAAAAAGATGGAACTTATTTTGAGCCAAAACACAGGCCCAGAACTCTATATGATTGCTAAACATGTGAAGCAAAGCAATAAAGCATAGCGTGTGTTTGAATACAGATTTTCTCTTTCCACTAAATAATCAGAAGTTTCAGAAGAACTGAGAGGAAACAGGCAATCTGGACTCATGACAGTCTGGTTTCAGGTTGTGGAACAACAGCAAAGCCTTGATCACCTTTCTCCTTGATGACTTACTCTAGGATATAGACAGGGGTCATGTGATCCTGTTGATTCCCCTGGATCTCTCTTTAGCTTTGGTATCGTCAAATGTGATGTGTTACCGGATGGACTCAGTGGGAGATGGTGGTACCACTGCTCTCTGCAGGGTCTATGCCAGAAAGTGGCAATGGGGGACTTCTTCTCTACTTCAGAGCTGCTGTGCTGTTGAATGCCCCCAGGATGTGTGTCCTGTGGGGGCAGAGCGTGGGTTGCCAGTGCCTGGGGCAGGGCACGTGTTGTGCCCCACTGGTGGACTAGGTAGCGGTCAGTTCCTTCACCAGCTAATCAAACTAGCCATAACCTGGGAGCAAAGATAAAATAGAAGAACACAAAGCCAGGTGTGGAGCTGTGTTGCTTTGCTCCCCTGTCCTTGCAGCAAGGCACTCTGGGCAACACACATGGCTCTTGCCATGCTTTCCTGTCTTCCTCTTCCTCCTTCCCTCTTCGATGGGTGGTGGCTGGGCCAGGGGCAAGGCATGCATGAGCATCCCTTCGCCGGCCACAAGCAGAAGGTGGTACTGTTGCGCCAACCCCAAAGGTCCGGCCTGGGCATGGCTTGCCTCCCCATGGCTCAGGCCTCAATGAGGAAGCCTGTCATACGGGCGCCTGGTTGTGCCCTTTCATACTACTACTACTAATAATATTTTTTTATTTGTACCCCGTCCACCCCGGCCAGAGCCGGGCTTAGGGCAGCTAACATCATAAAACTAACACAGTATACAAAGAACATAAGAACATAAAAACAGGCACTCAATTAATTAAAATACATCTTAAAATTAGTTCAGAGCAAATTAAAATCTGGACATACATTTGCACCCAGGGCCGTGGCCCCCAGCCTCCCACGCTACGCCACTGAGGTAAAGTCGTCTGCCCCCACAATAGGGTCCTATTCTACCTCAGCTCCCCCATTGCTAGCTATATTGTTGTTTTTAAGTCTGAACTTAAGGGCAGAGTTATGGGACTGTTGATATATATAGTTTGGCTTTCTCTAGCATCATGCTGCGTCTGAAAACAAGGAAGTCCCATTAATAAGTGACCTTTATTTCCAGGAAAATGTGGTTAGGATATGGATGCAAATATATATACTGAAGCAGAAGAAGCCAATACAGTGGTACCTCAGGTTAAGCACTTAATTCGTTCTGGAGGTCTGTTCTTAACCTGAAACTGTTCTTAACCTGAGGTACCACTTTAGCTAATGGGGCCTCCCATTGCTGCCGTGCGATTTCTGTTCTCAGCCTGAGGTAAAGTTCTTAACCTGAGGTACTGTTTCTGGGTTAGTGGAGTCTGTAACCTGAAGCGTATGTAACCTGAAGCATATGTAACCCGAGGTACCACTGTATTCAGTCTTCCAACTGTTGTTGGGCTACAACTCACCGCTGACCATGCAGGCTAGGGCTGATGGGAGTTGTAGTCCAACAACACTTGGAGGGTCACAGATTATAGTCATCCCCATGCTAAAGCACACACGGATACATTAGCATTTTTTTATTTTTTTTTACTTTTTACTCAGGCTTTGCTTGCCAAATTAATCCAGATACAAATTCTGACATCTTAATAATCAAGAAAACCTTTCAGAAAGGAATCATGGAATGGACATTTTGATGAGGCTTTTCGTGATGGGAGTTCAAGTGACATCACCAAATGATCAGTTCTGATTGCTTTGTTTTCTGCAGGCCACTCGACTGCAGTATTACTGGGAAACTTCTTTTTGTGCAGCGGTTTTAGTTCTACGGTCGACTTGGCTTGAGTGGAGACAATAGAAAAGAAATCAGAGTATTAACAATCAACGCACTAAATGGCTAAGTTTATGCCTGAGGCAATGGAACCATTCTTACATCCACATAATGAAGATGGTCTCCTGGTAACAAGCAAATTGGACAAAATTCTCACACAAGCCTGGTGGCAAAACACCATTATTCAAATTTGGGAACCCCAAACTCCCTGCTGAAATATTTAGTATTTGTAACTATTTTCTTTGTTTTGGAAAGTATATGGACTTAGTGGAAAGAAATGGGCAGGTCTGTTATGAGGTTGTGGAAACACTTGCCTCACTCTTTCTGGAAAATGCACAATAATAGCTGAGGAAATGTGGAAAATATTAATGGGGAGAGAATTGTAGCTAATTGTTTCACCACTCAAGCACATCTTTGTAGGGCAGCAATATCTTAATAATGAAGATTGTTTTGCCGGGTGACTTGGGTTTTTAATTTGCCCTACAGCTCCAGCAGTTAGAACAGTAATTTAGCTATCTTCTTGCCAAATGTTTTTTGCCTTATTTTTCCTCTGATAATCACAACTTCTTTTCTTTTTGTTAAGGGTTGTTTACTGACACTGCAGGCTTATAGGGCCTGCAAACTAAATTATTATTATTATTATTATTAATAATAATAATAGAATGTAGAAAGCTTTGTAAAAGTGGCATATATTTTGGCTCTAAAGCAAAGCAAATACCACCAAAGCCTAGTATAGTTCCTGTTTCTTCATATACACTGCTTCTACTTCTCCATTTTCCAGTCTTCCTCAATAACTTAAACCATTCACCCACATTTCCCTTATTCTGGTGTTCATTTGGAACAGCAGCACAAGTCTGTTGTTTTACTTCTTCTTTTTGTTGCCTTGATCCATACTTATTGCCTTCATGGCATACAGAGTATCTTTTTTTAGACATCAAAGGAGGAGATATGCCATAAAATTGCCCTTATTTCCACAGGAGTAAAATACAACGTACAAGGCAATTTTTTCCTTTCTCCCTATACAGCGGTTATTGTGATGTATATTTTAATATACCATTAAATATATATGAGAAGAAGTGGGCATGCTGACATCTAATACAAACACTATTTGTTTTACTCTTAAGGTTTGTAAATCTCACCAATAGCCCTGACTGCTTTCTCCTGTTTATATGGTTCTTGTGCAACTTCATCTCGGGTCTTGGCCGTAAGCAGTGACTAATTTTAAAAGTAAGAGGTGTCAAGGTTTAAATCTGCCTGGAAGTCATGCATGCATCCTTCCTACTCACCCACAATATGTGCTTCTACAGTAGTCAAATCTTAAATTAAAAATTTCTCATATCTTGGCAGGGAAGAACCTCAAATGGGTCCTAAGGTAGCCAAATGCTACAGGGCAGAGGTCCTGCACCTTTGACACTATATCATAGCTGTCAACTTTTCCCTTTACTTGCGAGGAATCCTATTCAGAATAAGGGAATTTCCCTTAAAAAAAGGGAAAAGTTGGCAGCTATGCACTACATTGCTACATGATACAGCACAACCAGATGTCTTCACTTGCCCCAGCTGCAACTAAACATATCTCTCCCATATCAGTCTTACAGCTACAACAGGCACTGTAACCTTCCAACAATTTGACTTAACCCCCAAAGAACACACTCCTTCCTTGTCTCCTGAAACAGGTGGATGCCAGCATTACTATTATATGTGCAGAAGCTTAACCCTCTTTTGCACCTAGCTAGCAAAGCCAGTCTCTGTCATTTCAGACCTTGATTATCTACTGTTAGTTGGAGAAGACAGCACTGGGCAGTATAAGCTAATGGGCTGATGCACTATGGCAGGTTAATAAGAGCCCTTTGGATTGCATCAAAGAATATCTGTGCCATCATCAGGTTCCCATAGCTGTCAACCAAACGCTTATGGGGAAATCTCATATGAACTTAACAATGAATGAAACATATCCCTATGTTTTGAACCTGTTGTTTGTTCAACAGGTTCAAAACATTCACAGGCAAATGTGTTTTCCCCAGCAGTCACTTTATCTTTTTTAGGGTGTGTGTGAGAGAAGGGGTGTTTTAGAAGTACAGTGGTACTTCAGGTTACAGACACTTCAGGTTACACATGCTTCACGTTACAGACTCCGCTAACCCAGAAACAGTACCTCGGGTTAAGAACTTTGCTTCAGGATGAGAACAGAAATCGCGCAGCAGCGGCATGGCAGCAGCAGGAGGACCCATTGGCTAAATTGGTGCTTCAGGTTAAGAACAGTTTCAGGTTAAGAACAGACCTCCAGAACGAATTAAGTTCTTAACCTGAGGTACCACTGTATGTAGTGAGAATCACCAAAAAGTCAATATCATGTAGTGTCACGACTCATGGGCTAACTGCCTAGTGAAATCAGGGACGCGGAAAGCTTCTTTCAGTTCTTTTGTTTAAATCAACAGAATACATAGAGACACCATGAATTATGCTCCCTCAGACATTGCTCAGAGTCTCCGCTGCACCCCCCCCCTTGCAGTACTTTCTAACTTCCAAACCCCTCCTTACTGCCTACGATGGCCGGCAAATGAATCTTTCTGTCTCTCTTTGGCTTTCTGCTCTAAGATACAAAGGAAGCGCCTGGTTCTCAGGGAAGGAGGAGGTCCTACCAGGCTTTCAAGTGACGTAGTGTCCACTGTCTGCTGTACTGTTTCTCCCATGTCTGAGTCCTGTCTCTGTTCAGGACTAGAGCACCTGCTAGCTTGCTGTTGTTCCTCATCCTCCAATATTTCCAAGCTCTTTGCTTCTTCTTCTGGGGTGTGTCCTGTTCACCACCACCACCATGAACCTGGGTCCATACTATCATCATCTTCCTCACTTCCAGAAGCCTCTTGGGGTAAAGGTCTCCCACACTCCTCCTCATCTGCCCAGTCGCTGACATGTAGTGGTTCAAATGACCCCATATATATGAACCAGTCACTATCTCCCAGCCTATTCTACCTGACCAGGGTGGAGGACTATGCCTTGAACTCCTCAGAAGAAGGTATGGTGGCCTGGAAGAAAAGAGGACAGGGTTCCTGCATCTTTAATAGATGCATGGTAATTTATACTTCATGAAAGTCCTTCTTCTACACAAAGGTGTAGGATCATTAGCTTCTTTTGCATCTGGCAAAACAGTGACCATCACAAACAGTGGTTACTCCATCCATGACATGTTAGCCTTTATCTCCTCCAAATGCCATCTAGTGTAATGGCAGCCCTGTTTTTGTGATTGCCTTGAATACATCTCTAGGGGATTATCTTGCATTCTGACACAGTTTCAGGTGGCTTCTAAAGAGCCCTACAGTACAACTGACAACTAATAGGCTCTCCCTCATCTGAAAACACAATGAATGCCAGGCCCCCTTTTAACTGCTTCAGGTTTTAGCAGAAGTGCAATTATTGGTTTTTATTCCATGCCTCCCTAACTGCAGATTCTTAAATGAGAAACCAATACGTACTCTGCCTTACATATCAGCTGCAGAGGATTAAACAGAGTTGCACACAAGACCGGCTTCAAATGATTTGGAACTTCAAGCAAAACCAATGTTTCAATTACAGGGAGAATAAAGGGAATTTGGCCCCTTACTTTCTGCACTGGTCCCCTAGGTTACTATGTTTAGAAAGCAATGGAGACATCATTTGGCAAAAATTGGGGTTGGAAGCTTGTAGGGGGCTCCCCAACCTTTCCCTGCATGAATCAAGAAGTAGGCAAAATATTAACATGGCATTCTCCACCCAGTGAATGATATTGGAGCTATAGACCCTATTAGTAGGTACTTTGCTACTACACTGCCCTGTGCAGTTATTGGTACCCAAAAGGATTCCCTGCATTTGTCCAAAGTTCCATCACCACATCAGTCACCTCCCCCTGCTCTTTTCTCCCAGAGAAGCTCTGCTCAGATTGTGTGCATAATATTACAGGCAAAGTCAGGCAATTAGGCATGAATTATGCTTCTTTTGTATAATATCCATAGCTTTTACTGGCCTACCAGGACCAATAAAGCAACAAACTTCTAGGATGTTGTAAAGCAGTAGCTTTCAGAGTATGTTCTGGGGAACTCTCAGGTTCACTGCAGGTATATAATGACTTTTTGTGTGTGCGCTAAGATGATCAACAAGGGTGGGCAAGCTTCTTTGAGAGCAGCTTGCCTGTCATTATTTTATTTTACTTTGTTTTATGAAAATATTTGCACTCCAGGGAAAATATGTGCAGCTCCAGGGAAACTTTGGATGAAGAGAAGAAGAAGAAGAGTTTGGATTTGATATCCCGCTTTATCATTACCCAAAGGAGTCTCAAAGCGGCTAACATTCTCCTTTCCCTTCCTCCCCCACAACAAACACTCTGTGAGGTTAGTGGGGCTGAGAGACTTCAAAGAAGTGTGACTGGCCCAAGGTCACCCAGCAGCTGCATGTGGAGGAGCGGAGACGCGAACCTGGTTCCCCAGATTACGAGACTACCGCTCTTAACCACTACACCACACTGGCTCTCCACTTAGAACACACTGGATGTGTTCTATGGTATGCTTTCAGCTGAAGCAATACAATGATAGTACAACAGGCTGTGCTGAGTGGAATGAGTGCTCACCAAAGAATGTTCCAGAATCCTTAGCAATGTGCATGTAGTCGGTCGGGTATGGGAAGGCTCTTAAGCAGGTGAATTGGTGGGGAAAGGGCTCCTGGAAAGTAGATAGGAGGCAAACCCTGCCAAAATGTATTGTTTTCCTTCACTATGCCAACAATCTGTATAATATTCTGCATTATCCTGTTATCACATACTGTCACTCAGACATTTACACAGAAGCTTTGAAATGGGCTCTTCACCCACATCCCTGAAATCTCAGGGGTCTCTTTGGAAACACACAGTACTCCAAAAACCTGTTGAAGTGGTAATGTACCTTCAGTACCACTGTATGTTTAGAAAGAAATGCCAATAGTTTGTGGGTACAAGGAGAAAACTATAATATAGAAACGAAAATTCTCAAGATCCAAGTTTGGGGCAAGCACCCTCTGGTGAAAGAACCCCAGCACAGATTTAAAATAATAAAATATGCAGCAAAGTAAAGCATGAAAATATAGGCTGTTAGATCTTTAAAATATGCCCTTGTGAGTTCCAAAACTCCACCTAGCATAGGAAAAGATTGCACATTTGGCCAGCTAAAAATCGGTTTACTTACAAATTCTTCAAAGATCAGGTTCATATTGCTTTTCCATACATCAGTAAGAAAAGTTGCACAGGCAGTAAAACATGGATTAGTTCAAAAGTGATGAAAGTTTGTAAATTATTGGTATGGAAACAGAATAATGGCTTGATAGAGCCATGTGGCTAAGCTGGAGCAACAACTTGAAATTTCTTCACAACCTGAGTTCATCAGGTAAACTGCAATACAGCAATAGGCTCGATAACCTTCTTCCCAAGGTGAGGTGGAGTGACCTAGGCTAAGCCTAGCAGGACAGCTTACTTTATGGTCTTAACCCCTTCAAGTGTTATTAGACTTAAGCATGTTAGCTATGTGAGACTGCTTGTCCTACAAAATTTTGTTGCAGATGAGGGCCACACTTTGTATCTCCTTGATACATGGGATTCTGCTGCTGAGATAGGACAGGAGAAGAATAAAAAAAGATAGGAAATGCTTGCCTATTTCTGGCCTAAAAGATCATAAAATTGTAGTGGTCGTGACTCGTACAGCATTCTTAATTAGGGGTGGAAGGATCTGTCAGTTTGAACTCCCTCAGTTTCTCATTTTTCCTATCTTAAATTCAGTTATCCACATTTCTGTAGCTGTTTGCCATTTAAGTGCGGATTTCTCCTAATAAACACATTTTTATGAAGGGTTGTTTTGTGTGCTAATGCACATGTTTTTTCAAGCTGGCTTCCCTAATGCAATGCCCTTTATATGCCAATTTCACTAATGTATGTATTTTATACACATTGCCCCCTAACACATATATCTTTGTTAATGTTGGTTTATGGGTCAACTGCATTGCAAAATTCAGGTAAGTGTATTCCGGTTCTCATACTTTTCCAGAAATTGTGAGTTTGATAGATTTGACTTTAAATGTGGACCAAATTGAATTTTCCCCTACCTCTACTCTTAATGGGCCACTTAGGATTAACTTAGCAGGAAGTTGTGGTAAGCAGACCAGGGTCATGCACAGCCCACTGCCTACAAAAGCCTGTCTCAGCTCTAATGCCTGTCAGATGCCCCATGCAAAATTTGTGAACTGACCATACAAAACAGATGTATATGTGTTGGCTAGGACTAGGTACTACACAAAAGAAAGCCTCATGTACAGATGTTGAGCAGGGCAAGTGAGTCACGGTTAGAGCCATAAAGCCACAAACAGTGTCAAGACCACCCCAATCACTTGCCCCCGAGAGAATTTTTGGGAAGGATTTCCCCTCAGAAGCGCATGTCCATGTTGTCAAGTCTAATGCCTTTTTTAAGGTGGTGGTGGTGGTAGGGTAAGTGAGGAGCCTCAACTTTACTTTTATGAAATGTGGAGGTCTCTCAACCCATCGGTTGCATAGGGCAATTCCAAGTTCCCAGTTGGCACTGAATTGCAATGCAAGGTGGCCAGGGTAATAAAAATCTTGTGTCTGGCTGATTTACAGGCTGCAGACATGACTGCCTCTTGTTTCCAGGAAGAGGGCTGAACATACAAATTGGGACTGGGTGAGTGAGGCTTGACGCACAGAGGCGCTTTCTTCTGTAAGGGGAGTCCTTGTCAGAGTTCTCCTCTCTGTGCCCTCCTCCTCCATTCACTTGCAAATCACTGTGTTTGGCACATCCAAATTTCACCCTCCCTCTCCAAACACTCGCATCTCGCCTCCACACCTTCCTGACTCGTTCCCAAAGCCTCCTCACATTGAGCACTGACTGCAGCCTCATCAGCAGCAATCTGCTCTCCATGTGTGAGGGACGTTTCTTATTAATCAGGGGGTGCTGAACGGAAACCAATCAGATAGAGGGTACCTTTGGCTTCGGTTTCCAAGCTGCCTAAGTTAAAAGTGATGCAGAGGGAGAGAAAGCCCTGAGTACAGAGAGAGATCACTGGAGCTAACTGCTAACGCGCAGCAGAGACGAAGAAGGCACCAGAGAGGCTGCGGACCAGCACAGCACTAAGCAAAGCTGCCGTCACTTTCACTGGAGAGAGAAAGGTGAGTTGTTTTGCTTCTATGATCTCTGGATTCACAAACATGCTTTCACTGCAAGGGAGATTAGAGGCTATGCTTATAAATATAATGCTTGATTTCACCTTTCTCTTTTGGGGGGAGTAGGGGGGGCAGGAGAGAAATAAAGATATATGAGTGAGAGCTTCGAAGTAGATGGCAAACAGATACGTTGCTGAAAGTTGAAGTTAAAGGTGTGTTTCTATTCTCCTCCCCCCATATGCTCGGGGTTCATTTGAATAGTAAGTTTGCAAACAGGAAGGCTGCTGTATTCAGAGTAGTTCTGCACAGCAGGGTACCCCCGCCCCCGCTTTCAATTAATGCACACACTTTATTTCTTGCATTCAGTATTTCTACATCAGAAACATTTGCTCTCCTCTTCAGGGAAGGAGCATTAAATCCCCATTCAGTGAAGCCTGTGTTGTGTTTTTATCCCCTCTCCATTTTAAAAAGATCTGTGCAGAACTCAGGAAAAATGGATAGACAGTGAGTGGGTTGAAATCATTAATTTGTACAGCAGATGAATGCATTTCAAAGGGCAAAAAAGGAAAATCAGTATTTCGCGCAATGTTGGAAGCAAAGAGGTGAAACTGACACACAGCTGATTTGCCTGCGAGGATTCTCATCTTGGTCACATAACAGAAAAGGCAAAATGCCTTTTATCAGCTTGAGTTGCATTGTTGATCAGGGTTGAAGCTTTCAAGCATCACAGAGCTCTTCTGCAGCCTTTCTGAGCACAGATAGGGATATGTGCATTAAAGGTAAAGCCACAAAAGCTGGTGTGGGTGGAATACCCAGCCACAGTTCTCCAGCAAACTCCAACCTCATCCTTTTTTCTGAACTGCAAAACAATTGAAAAGAATCAAGGTTGCATGGGGACAATCTTAGTCATCTGAAAAGGCAATTAGTTGACCATTCTCCCACCACCAGTTTTCATTTTCCTTTCCTTTTTTTCTTTTCAATTACACATGCAAGAAACTACATGATGGCATCTCTCCAATTTCACAAAACATCCAGGTCTTGGGCAAAGAATGATGGATGCGAACTGTAAAGGAAATCAATATCCTTTGCAATTGTATGGGCAGTCTGTGTACTGTAGTCATTCATCCCCTGGCAGGCAGTTTTAAATAATGGCTCAGGATAGAATTGAACAAGGGACTAGGTTGGGATAATTTTCATTTGTGCCAGCAAAGTTTGGACAACAAGGGAAGGACCAGACTGCTGATGAAGTTGAGGAATGGGCTAAGATCACATCCTAAAGCTTTTTTGCGCAGGATACAGGAATTTCAGCTCTTCATAACAGAACTTGGGCGGGGGAGGAGGAGCATAATTTATGCTGAAAGTTTGCATACCTTTCTTCATTTAGGCGCAAGATTCTAATAATATTTGCTAATTATTATTGACTGGCAAGGATGGCAGATTTTGTGAGATGTGTTTGTGGAAGGGGGGGTTATGGGTTTGTGTTGTTGCTGCTCTTGTTTTTATTATGTATTTTGTGTTCTTGTTTTGTATTTTGATGCTGTGAACCACCCCAAGATCTCCAGATGAGGGGTGGTATACAAGTCCAATAAATAAATTTTGCAACTTTCTAAAACCTAAGCTAGTAAGATTATTACGTATTCATGTAAATACAAATCTAACACATCACTTCCCAAGCCCACAGCTTCCACAGCTATGGCAAGATCTGCAAGTGTAGATCAGATGTGCATCTGAATATGGATGGTCTATATACACACTGCATTACTTTCAATTGGGTTCACATACTAAGGTATATTCTGATCCACAGATGAAAGATGATGGCCATTCCACTGAATGATTTCCTCATGATTTCTAGTGGTGATTCCTAAAGCAAATCACTTTCTCAGGATGTGGATGATATCCTACAGAAAGTTTCCTTTTTGTGGGTTGGGGGTTGGGAGTTTATCCCACCTCTTAAATGAGGAATTTTGTAATGATTTTGGGAAATACACCTGTAGAGGTATGCACTGGGTTCATATTGCAATTGACAACCAACCAACGTGGATTCAAGGATGAGATTGGTTACTGCTAAGTTTTGTTACGAATAATCTGAAACTTTATATAGAAGTATGCATGCCATTTAGTCAGATGGCCATAATAACAGCAGCAAATTAATCAAGGCTAGAATAGAGAAAGCAGTCTTCATTTTAAAGAAGGCAGAATGCATTAGTACAATGTGGCAACAGTATACAGAAAACCAGGTGTTGATGTTTTCCCCCTTCTCTAGATATGTGTGCAGCAAGGTAGTAAATCTGAATTTAGCCAAAAGTGACAAAAGAGAGTCTGTAGAATTGTTTTATGTTGGCAAGAAGAGATGGTAGCCTGCACAAATTTAAGGAGGAGATAAAAGCAGAATAAATCCTCCATAGTTCTCATTTTAAGCCATATTTTCAAGGCAGAAAGTATGTATATTTCTTGCCAGCTTCATTGACCAATAAAATGCCAATGATTTCAGGATAACAGCTGGGTTACAGGGATTTGGATGCCCTCATCAGACTAAGTTTCCAAAAGCAATGTAACATACTTAATTGGTTACTCAGGGAGGTGAGGAGGCAGAAATACAGGAATAAATTAGATCAGCTTGTGGGTGAGAGAGAAAGAAATTTAATATAATCTGGCATAGGAATGAAGAGTACACATCACTCATCCACCTAGTAGCTTGGTACGAAAAGCTATTCAGTTGCATCATGTTTACCTGTACCCCGTAATAATGTCTAGGGATGAATGGATCTGTCAATTTCAGATTCTTTCAGTTTCTCATTTTGCTGGTATTGAGTTCAGCTCCCTGCATTTTTGTGTCAGTTAAAAAAAACAAAGTTCTCATGAAAAAGCATCAGCATGTTTGTGTGCACTTCTCCCAAGAGACACATTTTTGCAAGCAATTTTGCCCAACTTGCATCTTTGAATGTTAGTTCTACTAATATATGCATTTCTGTGCACTCTTCTCCCCAATATGCACACATTTTTCTACACTTCTTTAGAGTGGAGATCACAAAATCTGGAGTAACTATTGAAGGTCAGCTGCATTTTAGTTCACATACTGTTTTAAGAAGTGCAAATTCACATTGATACTGAACCAAGCTGAAGCCAAGACAGAGTACTGGCTATTCTATATTTAACAAATCCGTGGCAGGTACCTGCCCAAAATTCTCCAAAAGAGAACCCACCATATCTCATTTTAGCATATTCTAAGTCATATTTGAAAGTACCCCATTTGCTATGTAATATCATTATCATTTAAAATATTGTACTTTATGCCAGACAGTGAAACTTTGTGTTGAAAGTGGGCTGCATCCCTTGAAACAGACCAGATTGTTACCTTGGCCGGCCCATCCAGTTCATACAAAGATAGCTTTGTGGTCACAAATGCTAATATTGCTATGAACTCAGGACAGAATTGATGGCGAGTATAATAAAATGAGATTCACCAACATTAATCAAAGCAATTAAGATCCGCTAGTCATGCTTCTTGATTCTCAGATTCTGCCAGATAAGAAGATTAATTAATTCATGAACATTAGATGCTTCTATATTGCAAATTTACCACCATTTTAGTGGTGAGCTATATCTGCCATAGAATTGTCTGTCATTCTTCTCACTCCTTTTCTGGATTTTTCAGAAAGCTTGATGGCGGAGATCACTTATTAGTGTTCTGTGTCCTCCCACTTTTGAACTGACTTAAATGAAATAATTTAGTAATATATAACCATTTAAATCATTTTGCGTACGTTGGGTTGTTTCCAGTGCTAGTCATACACAGAACAGTCCCACTGAAATTAATGAGCATGATTAACACAGGTTAACATAAGTCCAATAAACAGAACTTAGTTGGGTACAATCCATTGTTGGTAAGCTTTCAGACAACCTCTGTCAGGTTGCTCAGGACTATTCTCACATCATAGGCAGATAACCTGAAGGCAGGGGTAGCCAACACTATACCATCAATATATTGTTGGACTACATATTCCATCATTCCTGACCATCAGCTGTGCTGGCTGGGGATGGTTGGAGTTGTACTGCAGTAGTATCTTGAAGGAATCAGATTACCTATGCCTGTCCTAAGACAATCTAAGGAGATCACAGCTGAAAAGAAAATTAACCCTGAGATTTCCTGGGTCATATCTCACATTGCTATTGTTAGTTACCACACTTCAATAAACCAATAATTTCCTTTGTGGAGGGTGTAGGAAATGAGTAACTAATGCAAATCATATTACCTTTTAAGCTTTTCTACAAGTAACTTGCTATGGCATGGCCCATAACAAATTTGCTACTGACATACTAAAACATTTGCTTTCATTGGTACTTAGCCCATTATTTCATGTTCTTATTTCTTTCTGATGATTCCCCCAATCCCCATAAGTGGTCTTATGCACTGGCAACATCTCAGTGGAAGGGAAAACATGGTTAGAGACATACACAAAAGGCAGAATATCAGAATCATCCCAGAGCATGCAGGGGTGGGAGGAACTGGAGCTAACAGAAAATCAAGCTCTAATAAGCATAGAGGGGGATGCAATGCTACCGTCCTGACATTTATGAAAATGTGCACAGAGGAAGAAACACAGAAGGGAGAACTGCAGAGATGAACTATTGAAATCCACATGCGGAGTTTTTCTACCTATTCAAGAGCTTCTTTTGAAGTTATGTGACTTACAGCAGGTGCTTGGTGTAAATGCTGCCTAGAGATACACAAATATTTGATCATGAATAATGATTTCTGGTGCTCGCAAGTCATTTTTAGGAGACTAATGTTCAGATTCTTGCAAAAGGGGAATAGAAAAGGAAGCAAGGGGAAATGACTCATAAATTTGAACAGACGGAACACTGGAATAATCAGTGGTTTAACAACATGTCAGCTTATGCTTCCACTTTTAAAACAAATACCATTTTGAGAGCAAAATCGTACTGTCTCATTGGATCTTTAAGATCTTTCCCTCTCCATGAAGTGGAAAATTCTAGGTAGCTTTTTACAGGATGCATCCAAACAGGATCCATCCAAACAGGCACAGGGCACATCTATACCACAACCTTAAAGTGCTTTAAAGACATTATTTCACCAAAGGGAATGTTGGGAAAGGTGAGTGGAGCTAAGGATCTTCAGCAGAAATCCCAACACCCCTGTCAAACCACTTGCCAGTTAATTATCCTCAAGCAAATGTAGGTAGGTTCTTAAGGCGACTTTTCTAATATCCTACCCATGTGGAGGAAGTGCTGCAGAGATGCAAAAGCAAGCCTGGAGGGTAATACCCAACACATGACAATATCAATTCTATATCAGTTCTGCTTCTCCCCAGAAAACCCGAAGTTACTCCAAGTGACAACACCAAAGACAGGCTAATGGCACATACATAGGGCGGAATTCAATGAAGTCCCTAAGTGGGGTAGGTGTGCAAGAAATGAGGTATGAATGTGCAATGGGACTTCCCCCTCTCTCTCCCCCACTATGTGCCCCTCACATGTTCTGGAGGTGTGACCAGCCCTCCTGAGCAGATTTTGGGAGTGTGTGGGGAGGCGAGGGAGGAAGTCCTGTTTTCTGGGTGGCCCTCGCTCCACACAACTTAGTTGAATTCTGTCCTTAAGGTTTTTTCTTCTTGAAAGCTGTGTGAGAGAGAGAGTGTGTGCATATGCATGTAGTCCTCTTCTTATCTGTCAGACACACACAGAGAGAGAAGCAAGCAGGTGCTACTTGATACATGGCAAATTAGTTGTCAGGATGCTGTCAGTAGCCCCCGGCTGGTTGCCCAGGAAAGTATAAAGACAAGGAAAAGTTTCTTTCAGTCCTTTTTTATTTCATACTTTACAGAGAGAGGCTATAGAACCCAGCCTCTTGGATAATGGTGTTGTCCCAAGTGAATCGCCACCCCCTTTCTCCCCCACTTCCTCATTCGCCATTATCATCATCTCCTCTACATGTGCTGCTACCTGCCCTCTGTCTTTGAGCTCTTTGCTCTCCTACCTTTAAGGCTTGCCAGGTTCTGGGAGATGGAGGGTCTGGAATGCTTTCTAGTGACAACGTGTCAGCCAGCTGCTGCTCCGGCTCTGCTTGCTCCTCCTCTCCCATTATTTCTCAACTTTTTCCCTCGTCTGCCTCTGAGCTGTGACCTCCCACTGTTGTAAGTTTATACTATCTTCCACTTCCTCCTCCCTGGAAGAGTCAGGATGGAAAGGTGGTCTCCATTATTCCTCCTTCTCTGGCCAGCCCCTGACAATAGTTGATCAGCCAAAGAGCCTATACTCATATGCCACATTGACTGCCTGTGACTAAGCCACACAAATGTGACAGCTTGGTACAGGGCTGCATCACTACCACACAGCTTCCACTGCCATATTTCATTCATCTTTCAGGAATGGCCTCATAAATGGATTGATTTAAGGACCTCTGAAGACCAAAACAATGTTAGCACAAGACAGAGACAAGAATTTGACGAGATTGCAGTTGAGCAGGAGTAAACAAAGTGGAGGCATTCTGTTAAATGAAAAGCTTGGGTCAAAAATACATACTTTTTAAAATATGTGTTCAGTGCCAAGAATTAACAACTAACTGACCATCTAGCCATTTAAACAGCAACAATTTTTAAATATGTTTTGATTTGCTTTGGTCATACATTCCAGCTACCACTAGACTTGTCAGAACCATTGGGAGGCCTTCAGAGAAATCAGTAAAGGTCCTGGTATCCTCTTCAGGGAAATAAGCAATTCAGCACAGTTGCCAAGGGTATAGAAGTTCTTGCCTGCTGGATAGTGTATTCTGTGCCTTTTGGGTGGGAAGTTCACAGGCAGCACACAACAGCAACCCTTTTTACCCACCAGTATGCTGCCTGTAAATATGAAGGTTCTGCTTAGCTATTAGTTATTGCTGTGACAATAATCAATCTCCATGAATTAATGGGGGGGGGAGAATTACATTCAAAAATTATCCAAGAAGAGGAGACGATTTTTTTTTTTTAAATGAAATTATCATGGGATGGGTGAAAGGGTTTGCCATCCCAACCTTACTTTTGTGCTGGGTGATTGGCACTTGTGAGTGTCCTTTCTTTCATTCTACAAATTGTCTCATCAGTGGTCTGAACAGTGCAGACTTCCTGGGTACCTTTGCTTTAATCAAAGTCCAGGGGAAGATATACTGAGGCAACTCATCCCACAGTGTGTGTCTGTGTTTAGATTAGTAAGCGTGAGCAGCCAGGGAGGCTGCAGAGTGTTTGAGGGATGTTTAATTGAAAGAAAAAACATGCATGCCATATTCAGCTACCATCCCACATTGAACAAAATTCTGTTGGATCTTAATGCCCCTGAGAACGAGGCATTAAGCAGAACCCTGTTTTGCAAGGGAAGGAAACTGAAGGGCAAATGTTGGCACAGCACTCTCAGCTATCAAGACTAATAGCATTCCTCATTCAGAAATACTTTCAGTGAACATGTGAGAACATTAAAGTTTGAAGCAGCTCAAAGAAAAGAGTAGGAGAAACAAATGAACAAGGTAAGCCTTCAAGACTCCAACCATTTGCTATTTGTTTGTTTATTTATTTTTTAAAAACTCACGAGAAACCAGAAGCCATCGTTATATTATTAGCATTAGTATCATCACAACCATCAACAGCTTTGAGAGTCACCTACGCAACACAAGGCACTGGATGACTTCAGATTCAAAGCTATAATTAATATAGGTTTGTTTACATGTTCAGATTATGATGGTGAGTACTATTGTCATTATTGTTAACAACATTTATGATTCACCTACACATGGCAAGTCTCTAGGCAACTCAACATTAAAAATTATGGACAACATAGATTTGCTTACATGCTCAAAAGAGAAATCTATGGATTGATTTCTCCTGAGTCTGGCCATTGATCCATCTACAGTATTTACTCTGTTTAACAGGTACTTCCCAGAGATCTCAAGCTGAGATCTTTCCCTGAGATGCCTTTAATTAGAAATGTCAGGAATTGAGAATGAGCCCTACAACCAAGCTACTGGTCCAATGTTTCCAACACTCACAAGGCCTTCAGAAATGATATAAAACATGTGCATTTTGGAGTGTTAAGACCAATTATTGAGGGTCCCCTTTAACATGAAATTCGCAGTTTTGAGAGCAGGGCTGTTCCCTGTGGGAATCATTTATATTCTTCCTATTTGTCGCCATTGTTTCCCATACTGCTCAAAGACATGAGCCTCTAAGACGCATTTCAACTTGAACACCCTTCCATGTGGGGGGAATATGCCCTTCAGGAACTACCGATGACCCTAGTATTTAGGGAAACTCTTTCATCTGCAGCCCCTGGCTAATTTCAGTAAAGTGGAGCTGGCTCAGGAACTAAAAGAATTGCCAAATGAATGGGAGCACAGCGTGTATAAGCTAGGGTCCAAATAGTGGAGCATTTCTGTAAGGTTCCCAGGAATGGCAGACTGATCTGAGATTTGGGAACTTAACAACAATAAAAAGGAGTTCAATAAGAGAAAATAACACATGACTTTACAGTCAAGTTACTGTAGTCTGTTCAAGAGGAGAAGGGGGGAACTACTCATATTCAAGGGCACCTAAATAAGAGAGAAGGCAGAGTGAAGGGAAAGGAGAAACAGTGGAGAGCAGTGAACAACAACAACAACAACCCAAGAATGATGAAAGAAGGCATGAGAGATATACTTACCTAGCTTTAGTTTGCTAAAATGAAAGAAGGGGGGGGGGGAGAAATAGAACAATGGTACTATTGTACTATTGTATAGTATTAAATGTACTGTTGTACCCTGGTACAATGGGTCAGTGTGTCTGGCTATTAACCAGAGGTTGGTGGTTCGAGTTGTGAGCAGGGTTCCTGCATTGCAAGGGTGAACAAGATGTCCCTCAGAGCCCCTTCCAACTCGACAATTCTATGAATCTACGAAATCTTCAATGGTAGATTAAACCAGAGTGAGAGATTAGGCATCCCGGGCCATGGTAGGACATCCACCAGGCACCAATAGAGGGACTTAGGAGTATAAAATATTCTAAGGCCACAGTAGAGCTTCTGCTGGGCAGGAACATACAATATGCAAAGACAAGCCAGCAGCCGAGAGACAGAGTGGTGAGCAACGTAGACAAGACATTAAAAAGAAGCAATTTTTTATTTTATTTTTAGAAAACCAAAAACAATTCTTTCTTTTTTTTAAGAATTAAAAGAAAGATGCCTGCTGTTCAGGAACACAAATTGAGTGGTGAAACCAGTTAGAGGTTTATGTGAAAACCGGTGTAGTAAACATTGGATGAATGTTTTTGGTATTGTTTCTGGAGTGCACCAAATCCTTAGAACTGTCAGTGTTGATAGATCAAGGGACTGGAATTTAATTTTTCTGCTACTAAGAGTGCATTTTTTTTAACTCTTCAGCAAATGTTAAGGTGGGGAGTTAACTCTTCCCCCTTCAAAGTTTATAATTGACTGCCATGAAGTGGGGAGATGTTTGTTTCCTTTTTTCAGCTTCACTCTTTTGCATGCTTATCAGATTTTCTATAGAGGACATTGCCTGAGTCATCTGGGCACAATTTTCCAAAACTAAACCTACAACGTATTTCCCAAATCAAATTCAACCTCTAGATTCTGAAGATGTGGTAAGCCTCCTGCAACACAGGCTCACAGGAGCTATATTAGGGGTGGGGGAAACAAGGGAAGGCCACCAACATTGTCTCATTTCCTTCTCCCCACTCCTAAACATAGCTTCTAGTTTGGGGAGAAAGGACGTTCAGACCTAGTCACACCCACCAACCCAAACCTGTAGTTGCCATAAGGAGAGGAAGGGACATGCTAAGCCTCTTATGTGATCTCCTCAGCCAAGTCACACTAGCTGGTGGGCAGGTTTTCATCTGTGGTGACAGCACCCTAAAGTCATTGGTTCCCCCCAAAAAACAAGGAATGAAAACCTTTCACTCATTTGGGAGAAAGTAAAAAAATAAATAAATGTTATGGACACCATGGGAGGGGACATAAGGGTAGCAATTCGACTAATTTTTACTTAGCTTAAACCCAATTAAATTAATGAACTTAACTAAGTTAGGGCTGGGACTTGGGTGGCGCTGTGGTCTAAACCACTGAGCCTCTTGGCTTTGTGGATCAGAAGGTCGGCGGTTCAAATCCCCGCGGCAGGGTGAGCTCCCATTGTTCAGTCCCAGCTCCTGCCCACCTAGCAGTTAGAAAGTATGTCAAAGTGCAAGTAGATAAATAGGTACCTCTCCGGCGGGAAGGTGTTTCCATGTGCTGCTCTGGTTCGCCAGAAGCAGCTTAGTCATGCTGGTCGCATGACCTGGAAGCTGTCTGCAGACAAACGCCGGTTCCCTCGGCCTATAGAGCGAGACGAGGGCACAACCCCAGAGTCATCTGCGACTGAACCTAACGGTCAGGGGTACCTTTACCTTTACCTTTAAGTTAGGGCTATTAATTTCAGTGGACCTAGTTGAGTACCACTCTAAATGTTCTTCCTTCCAACAGTCAGCCATCAATTGACACTGTTGTCTACTCCTTTTTACATAGTTTCATTTTGAGTTCTATTACTTTGTCACATTACAATATTATGGAAACTTGGGAAAATAGGATGTTATGTTGGAACATTAAGATGTTATTGTATATCAAACCATCTTTGATGAGAGAAAAAGTCTAAATATCCTATTTATGATTAACAGGAAAAGCACTCCTCATTATGTATGCTACCAGACTTTCTGGCATTTCTATCGGTGATAAACAACAAATATGCATTTCTATTCATTTTGAAAATGGAAATCAATTGCACAGGTAACAAACCGCCAACAAGCCTGTGTTTCCTACTCATGAATAATGCATCTTGTCATTCCGTGTCAATCTATGAGACGTAAATGTGCCTGATTGCTTTATTAGCGTTTGAAAATGAAAATAAAGTGACATTCATGTTGTCCTATGCTCTAAAACCTGATGAGTATGGTTAATTCATTTCCTTAGTCCCTTCTGTACTCTACATGTGACAAATGGTAAATGTCTTAGACGAGGAAGACATGAGTTTAAAAAGAAGTAGTAAGAACAGGAAAAACAACAACAAACATGGCAGTAAATTCTGCATTTTGGGGAAGATGGATAAAACTTCTTATAGAGCGAAAAACCATTTATCGGAAGCATTATTTAAAAGCACACTAGTGAAATCATGGTTAAATTTAAATATTTTCCACCACTTTATGTAAACCGCTTGTAGATTTTTTATTTTTATTGTATTTATCACTCTATACATTTTGTTAAATAAATAACTTCTGAAATATTTCACTAAACCTTTGGGGGATGTTAATAAGGGCCTATTATTATTATTTTCATACACAGAATAATACCTATCAAGATCCCCAGCCTATTTACACCTGCCCAAAATTACTTCACCCACACCAATAATCCTACCTGTTTATCAGCATCCAGAGTCTACAACATATAGTTCAACAACACATACAGATTTTCAGCAAACGAAATGCAATTCACAAGAATAAGCAAAAAGCAAAACAGAAAAACCCTCACTCTCCCCTACACACACATACACAGGAAAGGATACAAACAAACGCATGGATGCTGAAAGAAGAAGGAAAGCCCACCTGTTTCTGAAACAGGGAGAACAGACCTCTCCTCCTTGGTTCACCCATTGGCACTGATTGTGGATGTGTATTTACATCAAGCTAAAAGTAGAACATCATGAATGGATAACCTCCGTATGTATACATCCAAATATCATTGGTGCAATGCTTCTAATAGGATGAGCATGCATACTCCATGTATGTACATTCCATCCCATGTAGTCATGTACAATTATGCATCATGAGCTGGATTGGCATGAATATGCTGTTACACTGCAGTGGCAGGCAGCAAAACCAGCAGTGCAGCAAAGCATGGGAGTCTGCTGCCTGGTCAACAAGGAGTTTTATTTATATTTATTTATTGTAAGATCCATTTCCAGTCCTTTCTTGTCCTTCACCCTGAAGATCCCAGGGTGGGTTGCAGCAATTTAACATACAATGTATAAAAACCAGTAACATAGTTACCAAAAGCCAGTAGAACTGTGTCAGCCAGCTCAGAACAGTCTAGATTAGGGGTAGGCAAACTACACCACCCGGGCCGGATCAGGCCCGCCAGGATTCTATATCCAGCCTGCCCAGCCATTTAAGAACCCTCTGCGAAGCCAAGTCTCCTGCCGATGGCAATGGGGGGAAGAGGCTGAGCGGCGGTGGCTCTGCCAAACACCATGCCTGGTTTACCTCAGTGTGGGGACATCTCTGCCAATTAAATGCTGCACCTGGTTTACCTCAGCGTGGCACAGGAACATCTCTGCCAGCCAATCAAACGCTGAGGTAAACCAGACGTGGTGTTTGATTGGCAGAGCTGCCACCACTCGGCCTCTTCCTCCCGCCGCCGCCGCCCTGGTGCTCCTGTGGCTGCTGCCACTCTGTGTCCCCATGAGGGGGGCAGCAGCAGCATATCTGGAGGAGGACAGTCGGCCCAGGCTAGAGCTCGGTGGGGCTGCTGCCATGCTTCCATTGGCGGCCAACATGTTGGTGGAGGACGATGAGGCTGGTGGCCAAGTGGCCCAGGCAGCAGCCTTCATCTCCAGGGAGCAGGAGGACAAAGGGGCAGAAACACCTGCACAGGGCGGTAGCCGCAGGTGAGGCACCAGCATGTCCTTGTCTCTGTTCTCTTGAAGAGGTGCACAGGGCAGTGCATGCCGCTCTCGGCCAGCTCCTGCAGGCTCCTGGCTTCCAAGGTGCCCAGCTCCCACAAGCACGCCAGCCCACTCTCCAAAACTTCCCGTCCAGCCCCCGACAGTGTCTGAGGGACAGTGAACTGGCCCCCTGTTTAAAAAGTTTGAGGACCCCTGGTATATATTTGCCAAAACAGATAAGTCCCTGAGTGAGAGCAAAGGGAGGAAATAGCTTGGCCTCAGTGACATAATCATATAGCCAACTCTGATGATCTATGTGGCACCGTAAGAGCTTCGTGTTCACTATTTGACCCTGGGCTGGTTTGAATGACACACTGAAGAAGGCTTAAAGAGGCAGAAGCATATCAGGTCATTTAATAGTAAAATTTCAAAATGAAAGACCTCAAAAACAGAGGGTGGGTTTTCAAACAGCCTTGAAAGCTGTTTGAAAGCTGTTCACAAGCAAATCTTGTGAACATTTGGTGCAGCTCAAGTAAAATTGGTTCCTCCCCAAACTGGGGTTTCTTTTAGCTTTAGATAGCAGTACTTACTTCCTTAGAAAGATAATACATGATTCAATATAGGGCTTATTTCCAGCAGCAAATAAAGAAAAGGAGTTCAGTGCTTATAAAATATGCTACACTACTTAATAATGTAGAGATTGTGTTATGGACTCCCTGCGCTAACATTTAAACCCCATGAACTATCCTTCCCTTTTCATGTTATAATCCCAAAACCGTGTGGGTTACTGTAATGCTATAAACTCCTTTCTGCTATTCACACCGTTTCATAACAATGGAACCTTTGGAGGCATTGAAAATGAATCCAAAACCACACACGACCAAAAACCCAAATGAAAATAAGAAAGAAAGAAAGAAAAACCCACATTGTTTCGAAATATATAGGCCACCTCTGGGAATACAACATTAGAATTATATCCCAGTATACTGCTCCCCCACCTTACCCCATAATTATTGTAACAGACCAGATAACCCTTAGGTTTAGGAGCATATATATTAAAATAAAATCAAAGTATGTATGGAATGGATGAGGGCATCTTCCCTAAATTCTACCTGCAGGAGAATGTGCCAGAACTATTCAGTTAGTTGGCCTTTCTGTGATAGGGTTTATTTATGTCCTGGTTTTTACTTTTAGAGATATGGCAACCCTAGATTTCTCAACCCTGATTTGATTCATCTCTAGCAGTGCACACACAATGTCTCGTCCATATATAACCCAGTGTCAACCTATAGATCCTTCAGACCTTGGCTGTCCTTGCATTCTTCCCGTTAGCTTCTTCTCCACTGTTTGCCTTTGGCACCTTCCTGCTATACCTTGATTTCCCATCACACCAGCTTTCTGACTTCATTTATTTTAATGTCAGTACACCTCAAACCTGCCATTGATGAAGTTCTCACTCCTGATGCCTCCAGACTTCTGATGTCAGTATTTAAACATGGCAGCATTATGAAAATTGGTGGTGGTAAGGTTGCTAAGTTTCTGACTTCACTAAATTTAAACCCTGGTGACTTGGCACAGCTTTCAAAACTGTGAGGGGGAGACCCCTAATAAATAAACTGAGAAGGGGAAGAAATGGAGGCAGTGAGAGATTTTACTTTTTTGGGCTCCATGATCACTGCAGATGGTGACAGCTGTCACAAAATTAAAAGATCCCTGCTTCTTGGGAGAAAAGTGATGAAAAAACTAGACAGCATCTTAAAAAGCAGACACATCACCTTGCCGACAAAGGTCCGTATAGTTAAAGCTATGGTTTTCCAAGTAGTGATGTATGGAAGTGAGAGCTGGACCATAAAGAAGGCTGATAGCTGAAGAATTGATGCTTTTGAATTATGGTGTTGGAGGAGACTCTTGAGAGTCCCATGGACTGCAAGAAGATCAAACCTATCCATTCTGAAGGAAATCAGCCCTGAGTGCTCACTGGAAGGACAGATCCTGAAGCTGAGGCTCCAATACTTTGGCCACTACATGAGAAGAGAAGACTTCCTGGAAAAGACCCTGATGTTAGGAAAGATTGAGGGCACAAGGAGAAGGGGATGACAGAGGATGAGATGGTTGGACAGTGTTCTCAAAACTACTAACATGAGTTTGATCAAACTGCGGGAGGCAGTGGAAGACAGGAGTGCCTGGTGTCCATGGGGTCACGAAGAGTCAGACACAGCTAAACGACTAAACAACAACAATCTTATGCACGCTAAACTTAATGTGTGACTTACTCCGAAGTGAAAATGCATAAAATTGGATCTGCTTTTGTGTGGATTTACACATTACTGCTTTGTGAAGATTTCTGGCACAGAAAACATGTGTATGTTTCAAAATGTGTATTTAAAAATAAATAAATGACAATAATTATGTTAATTCGATTTGGGCTACAGTTTGTGCACACAATTTATTCTTTTATGTTGGAGAGTATGGAGTTATCTGATCCCTGAGCCGTCTGAAGGCAATCCTGTATAGGGAAGGTTTTAAATGTTTTATTATGTTTTTATATATGTTGGAAGCTGCCCAGAGTGGCTGAGGCAACCCAGTCAGATAGGTGGAGTATTAATAATAATAATAATAATAATAATAATAATAATTGAATAAGACATCCCTATTTTCATTGCATAAATGTTGCCTACAACACTGACAGATTGTTACTTCCTGCAAGGCAAACCACAGATCAGAAATAATATGTTGTGGGATGACAGGCTAGCCTTCCAAGTGTTGTAATACAGTGAACAATTGTACACAACAATGCACAAAAAGGGAAGACAGGCAAACTCTCTCACTCACATGGACTGAGCTTTTATTCTTGCTGTTTCAGACTTGCCCTTTCCCATGTTAATGAGCACAATGGGGTCAGGGAAGTGCTATGGTCCTGCCGCATCTGCTAATGAAAACAGTTTGTGGTGCTTAGGGTAGAATTGAAAAGCTACATTGTTTTCAACTCAGCAGGGTGTACAAAAGATGACCCACACTTTCCCTGAATGTTTGGCCCTAATAAGGAAGACTCAGCCCCTTCCTTCTTCATTTGAGGACATTCCTGCTGCAACTGGGCACCAAGGCTTGCTTTTCACCAAAGGACCAAGCAGGAGGGAGAACAGTTACAGAGTTCACAGGAAAGATACTGTCAATTCCAGATACTCACAAAGACATCGTCAGTGCTAGTCCTTCTCAGAGTTAGTAGACAGGACTGAGGGAGCAATCCTGGGTGTCACACAAATTTGGCCTACTTAAAGAGGACACAATGGACAATGCCCTCTTACCATATGGTACCATGTAGCCATAGTGGGGGCAAGCACATGTAATTGCTATGCAAGCCAGGATCAACAGCCAAATTAGTGTATGGCAGTCAGGACACAGAAAACAAAGTTTTCCCTCACAAAACACATGATAAAGTTCTGGAACCCACCACCACAAAAGCAGACCCTCCAAGTGTCCCTATTTTCGAAGGATAGTCCCGGATTTACAGAAGACATTTCTGATTTGATCCCCAAATGTCCAGCTTTTCCTTAGGACATCCCTATGTTCACCAAAGAAATGCTGGAGGGTATGATAGGAACACGGGTGGGACTGTGGGTTAAACCACAGAGCCTAGGGCTTGCCGATCAGAAGGTTGGTGGTTCGAATCCCCATGACGGGGTGAGCTCCCGTTGCTCAGTCCCAGCTCCTGCCCACCTAACAGTTCGAAAGCACACTAAAAAGTGCAAGTAGATAAATAGGTACCACTCTGGTGGGAAGGTAAACGGCGTTTCCGTGCGCTGCTCTGGCTCGCCAGAAGTGGTTTAGTCATGCTGGCCACATGACCCGGAAGCTGTCTGCGGACAAACGCCGGTTCCCTCGGCCAATAAAGTGAGATGAGTGCCGCAACCCCAGAGTTGGCCACAACTGGACCTAATGGTCAGGGGTCCCTTTACCTTTCATGATAGGACCAGTGGCGTAGCTAGGCGCTTGGGCACCTGGGACAGGTGCACACAGGGGGAAGGGAGAGAAACCGTGGCTCAGGTGTGCTGCGGGCCCAGCTCAGATTGTAGGGCCAGCGAGTGCCAGCTGCATCCTTTTCAGCTGCCCTCTGGCAGCTGGGATGGACGCAGCAGCTCAGCGCCCTGTAAGCACAGCCCCAGGTCATGCTGCTTTGGGGAACGACATGCCATGTTCTGGGGCACCTGGACTTGGGCATCACCTTGGGCTCTGGCATGCTGCCCCCAAGGTAAGTGCTGCCCCCCAGGTACGCGACTGGATAGGACGTTCTTATTTTCATCAGAAAAATGTTGGAGGGCATGCCATGATGACTAACTCAGATAGTTTCTAATCCATCTCTCTCTAAAAAATAATATTATTTCTTTTAGAAGGGATATAGTACAGTGGTACCTCGGGTTAAGTACTTAATTCGTTCCAGAGATCCGTTCTTAACCTGAAACTGTTCTTAACCTGAAGCACCACTTTAGCTAATGGGGCCTCCTGCTGCCACTGCGCTGCCGGAGCACGATTTCTGTTCTCATCCTGAAGCAAAGTTCTTAACCTGAGGTACTATTTCTGGGTTAGCGGAGTCTGTAACCTGAAGCCTATGTAACCCGAGGTACCACTGTCATAGGTTTTGGTTTTCATAGTTGAATGGACCTCCATGTTCAGTGGTAATATACATTTGAATATCAGGTGCAGGAGGAGACAAGCAACAGAAAAAGATTTTTGCTTCCATGCTCTGCTTGCTAGTTTCCCAAAGGTATTGAACTGCTTGCTGCTTGTGATGTAGTGATGAGCCAGAGGCAGTTTTGGTTTCATCTAGTAGGATTCATTATGGTGTTTTTATTATTATTAAAAAAGCAGGAACCAGGAGCATTTGAGGATATTCCCTCCCACCAGTAAACACCTACAGCTTTATGAGGTAAACAATGCTATAAATGCGCTTGCAGCCGACTTAGGAAACAGAGCACTTCTCTCAGAGCTATCACTGGGAAGCGCAAAAGCTATGTGGCTTTCTCCTCCACTGCACAATTAGTGCTTAAATTATGGGTTTGTGAAGTATAGAAAGGCTCCAATACAAAACATATTCTGTTTTATTAAGGGAAATAATTGGGGAGAGGTTGCTGTAAAAATGTAACATAAAATGAGACCCATTAATTTTCTGCTCCCCTCACCTCAAGTTGATTAGCACAAATTAAATTTCATGCTAGTCAGCCTGGGCACTTAGCAGGCAGTAAAAGGAATCCTGAATTTCAAAAGGGATTGGAGCAAAGCACACACATTGGAAGTGCTCATTGTGACGGCATAAGAAATGTGCACATCTTAGCAACAATCAATGAAATGAGGGATTCATTCCAGTGAGTATCTTATAATGGGCCATCCTTATTATTCTTTTCAATCAATACACCTATCACTTAATGGCAGAGAAGGCTGGCGTTACACCCTGAGCACGATGTTCATATTTACTCACATTTTGATGTGCCTTTGAAAGATGGCATCACTCAGCTTAAGGATAGCATTCACTGCAGGGGGTTGGACTAGATGACTCTAGGAATCCCTTCCAACTTTAATATTCTATGATTCTTTGAAACTACAAGAACTGTGATTCTCTCTCTCTCACTCACTCACACACACACACACACACACACACACACACACACAGAGTGATATCTACAAAACATTCTATATACCAGGGTGGCTAGTATTTTTTAGCTTAACGTCTGCACCACATATACAGCACACAAACCTACACAAACAGTTTATACACTCATCAAGCATGCAGCCACACAACTTTCTCTTTCACTCTCTCACACATAAATATGTTCCTCAGTCAGGAGAAATGGCGGGATATAAACTGAATCAATCAATCAATCAATCAATCAATCAATCAATCAAATGCATGCATGCAGTCATACACTTGTATTCACTCACACTGTAGTGTGATGCATATACCTTCCAAAGGGGGAGTGCGTAGCGCTGTGGTCTAAACCACTGAGCCTCTCAGGCTTGCTGATCAGAAGGTTGACGGTTCCAATCCATGTGACAGGTCGAACTCCTGTTGCTCTGGCCCAGCTTCTGCCAACCTAGCAGTTCGAAAACACACCAGTGCAAGTAGATAAATAGGTACTGTTACAGCGCAGAGGTAAATGGCACTTCCTTGCACTCTGGCACTCATCATGGTGTCCTGTTGCGCCAGAAGCAGTTTAGTCATGCTGGCCACATGACCTGGAAAGCTGTCTGTGGACAAACACCGGCTCCCTTGGCCTGAAGTGAGATGAGTGTCATAACCCCATAGTCACCGTTGACTGGACATAACAGTCCAAGGGTCCTTTACCTTTACCTTTTACCTATAACTTCCAAAGGTGTCACTTCCTGACCTTGCGCTCCTTCCTCTTCCTGGGCACCTCTGAACTAGCAGTGGCAATACACAAGAAGAAAAGGAGCTTTTGCAAGGTCAGGAAGAGGTGCCTTTGGAAAGTACCAAATTGGCTGGGGGCTTCACAGACCACCTGAAAAAGCTTGGTGGGCCTGATCCAGTCTGTTGTCCACAGATTCACCACCTTGCTATATAATTTTGCCTGACAAACAACAGGAGAAGTATGTTTAAAAGCCACATGCACTGCCTGCATTTTGTTTAAAAGTGATGCTCATATTTTCATTTTTTTTCCAATGAATGGGCTCAGTTATCTTAATCTGCAAAAATGTATACAGGAAGAGTTTCAAGGAATTAATGGGTACTGACATACCTGTACGACGCTTGTTTTGGTATTATTGCGGTGACTCTCACTGTTTGTCTATATTTCCTTCAGTAAACATGATGCCCATAGGGCTAGTGATGGTTTCTGTGGATAGCGTTTTTGACACAGGACATGAATGACAAGGTTATAATTATTATAACAATGAGGGGTGGCTATTCCCTTAGATAAAATTTCTTAGCATGTAGCAAAGGGTTCTGGAGAAAAGCCACTCCAAAATTAAGCCGGAGAAAAAAATGTACTTAAAGAATGGCAGAAGAGTATCATGTTTCATTCATTGGAACACACATGGAAAACATGGTGAATTAAACATCAGTGTATTTATCGATACAGATATACACATCAATACTCATTTAGCTCCATCTACTGTCAATATCAAGGGGCGCAGGTGGCGCTGTGGGTTAAACCACAGAGCCTAGGACTTGCCGATCAGAAGGTTGGCGATTCGAATCCCCACGACGGGGTGAGCTCCCGTTGCTCGGTCCCAGCTCCTGCCAACCTAGCAGTTCGAAAGCACGTCAAAGTGCAAGTAGATAAATAGGGACCGCTCCAGCGGGAAGGTAAACGGCGTTTCCGTGCGCTGCTCTGGTTCACCAGAAGCAGCTTAGTCATGCTGGCCACATGACCCGGAAGCTGTATGCCGGCTCCCTCGGCCAATAAAGCGAGATGAGCGCCGCAACCCGAGTCGGCCACAACTGGACCTAATGGTCAGGGGTCCCTTTACCTTACTGTCGATATCAGTCTAGCCATCAATGGTGCCGACTTGCCCCCTTGCCACATTGCGGGGTGCATCATGTGACGTGTCACGTTACATGTCACATGATGCGTCCTGTCCCCCACCAAGTGCACAAGTCTTCAGGCCCCAGGCCAGGGTGTGCAGGTGTCCTGTGGTCATGATGCTGTTGCTCGTGCACTGGGTGGGGAATGGGGAGCATGGAGGGCCTCCTCTTCCCCTTGTCACATTGGAAGGGAAGAAGTAGGTGGAGCGGGGCCCCAGGATTTGGGGGCGCCCAGCCCCCACATTGAAAAAATTGGGGTGTGTGTGAAGACTCTTCAGCCCCCACCACTTGGCATGCCCGCTAGCCATTCATATTTGCACTGGATTCTTGCATTCCACATTCATAGCACAAAGAGCTCAATGGCTGCATTGATCTTGACACTAAACATGACAAGGCCCATTTGCAAATGGGGAGAAGGGGAGGAACAAATTCTTTCATAATCAATCAATCTGTAAAGGGGTGTGGATATATGTACACCACTGATGCGGAAAACTAATAAAGATTAGATCTAAGACTCCAGCAAAGTGAGTGTAGCTGGCAGCAAAACAGGACATAATCAGTGCATCCCAGACAAGTGTGGAATTGGTTGCTGCTATCACAAAATCAGTGTTGGGGGAGGGAGGAACCAATGGGACGGACTAAAATGGAGACTGTCACCATGGATTAGAAGCTGGAGTAATTGCATTTTGCAGCATTTTGCTTTCTTGAACATTGTTACTCAAACAAACAAACAAACCTGATGTTTACTGAGAGCTAGCTGGTTGGTCACTGTGGGAAATGAAATGGTGAGCTAGAGATAGCTGATTCAGTGCAGCAAAACACATTCTGTTGTGAGAACTGGGGGCAAGGCTATGTTGGTCACTACCATGTAGAGAACATGCTGGAGACATGAAAATAGAAGTCAGATGTTGCTACAGCAGCAGCAGCTGTCTTCAAACTGAGACTTAAATGGCAGCAAGCTCCACCTCCACTAAAAGTTGCTATAGTATTTAGAAGGGCCCGGCCAGTTTTTAGTGGTTGTTAGCTCTGAAGGATGAGGGGAACTGTCCTGGGTGTCAAATGTGGGAGAACATTATGTTCTTGAGCCAGAGGGGTACTCGCCCCACAAACTCTTACTCCTGTCGGTTAGGTGTTGTGAGGGCCATTCCCTCTCCCACTCTGAATTGCCAGCTTCATCCTCTGTGGAAAGGGGGCATTTGACTTCAGGGTCATCACAAAACCACCACCAGCAACATCACATGCAGGGCTTTTTTTCAGCTGGAATTCACTGGTTCCGGCACCATCTCAGTTGGTTGCCATTACCATTATAAAAGAACAAGGGTTTATGGTGAGTTCTGGCATATCTTTTTCTAGAAAAATAGCACTGATCTTATGTTCAGGGAAGTTTTTAATATGTGAGATTTTAATGTATTTTTAATCTTTGTTGGAAGCTGCCCAGAGTGGGTGGGGAACAAATAAATTATTATTATTATTATTATTATTATTATTATTATTATTATATTGAACCTACTCCAAGGGGCTAAGAGCAGCATAGATGGATTGTTCCACTTTTTCACACAATAACAGCCACTACTCCTGAGGAAGATTTTCAGGGTCTGACTTGATAATGAAGGATAAATTGTATCAGTAGGTTTGCTTCTTTTGCAATTCATCTCTCTCTCTCTCTCTCTCTCTCTCTCTCTCTCTCTCTCTCACTTGGCTTGGTCAGATTCTGACAACAACTTTGGAACTCTACTACCAGAATCTGTTTGGAAGATGTTCCACACTTTAGATCCCCACAAAAGAGCCTATTTACTGCAGCATGCTGAACAATTCAGAATGGTACAATAAACCAAAGTTAGCTGATACCCGTACTGATCTGTTCTGCGTAGCCTGCAGGAGTTTATAATCCGTAAGCAATATGTTAAGCAATAATGGTATCCTGCACAAACATGCTTTTCTTAAACGGCACATTAAAAATATATGCTGAGGGAGTAAATTAAGCCAAAGAAAAGAAGAAAAACTGAAAATGACTGATCTGCATTAGATGCCGTGAACTCAATGGGAATCTTTCTAATAAGCCCACCTGGTGTTCCATGAATGCCTAAGGACTGGTTTTCAAAGGTGTCATAAGCATAAATAAAACAGTGCTGCTCCTATTTACCAGCGAACTGAACTGTTCTGTAAATGCGAGCAAAGGTGATTCAATTAAAACAACACTTACTGCTCAGCACTTTTGAGAGTCCAGCTCTCATATTGGATGCCAAAAACCTGGTTGTTTGCTCCAAGTCTTCTGATGTTGGAAAACATCAAAATACATCACAAGAAGAAGCCATAGCAAACCCCAGGAAAAACAAAGTCCAAAAACAACACAATGAGAGACAGTTTTGGTATTACTCATTTCAAATACCGTATTTTTCGCCCTATAGGGCGCACCGGCCCATAGGAAGTACCTAGTTTTCAGGGGGGGAAATCAAGGGGGAAAAGATGACCCCCCCCCGCAGCTCTGGGAGCAGCGGACAGGCTGCACGCAGCCTGTGTGCTACTCCAAGTCCTTCTCCCTGCTTTTGCGGGAGGTGGCGGAATTCCCCCATCTCCCGCAAAAGCCCACAGGAGCCACGCGCAACTCCTGCGGGCTTTTCGACCAGGAGAGAGAAGGGACTGAAACGGCCAGTCAGTCCCTTGTCCCTCCTCGGCGAAAAGCCCCCAAGAGCGGCACGCTCTTTAAAGGGTGTGCGGCTCCTGCAGGCTTTTCTATGAGGTGGGGGAATTCCCCCCCCCATAGAAAAGCCAGCAGAAGCCGCACACCCTTTAAAGAGTGTGCGGCTTCTGCATGCTTTTGCAGGAGGTGGGGGAATTCCCCCATCTCCTGCAAAAGCCCACAGGAGGGAGAAGGGACTGACTCAGCCAGTCAGTCCCTTCTCCCTCCTTGGGGAAAAGCCCCCAAGAGCGGCGCGCTCTTTAAAGGCTGAGCAGCTCCTGCGGGTTTTCTGACCCAGCACTGCTTTCCCCCACTGCCAGCCTCCAAACCACGTCGGAGAGTAGCGGGAAGGCGTTGCGCGCCTTCCCGCTGCCCCCCCAGCTTGTGGGGCTGGCGGTGGGGAGAAGCACTGCTTTCCCCCACCGCCAGCCTCAAAGAGCAGACTCTCCTTGCTTCAGCGAAAGCAACGCAAAGCCTCCGGAGCACAGGCTTCGGAGGCTTCGCATTGCTATCGCTGAAGCCAAGGAGCCTGCATTCGCCCCATTGGACACACACACATTTCCACTTCATTTTTGGAGGGGAAAAAGTGTGTCCTATAGGGCAAAAAATATGGTACTACCTGCAGGGAGGCCCTTACTTGTGGCTATATAGTCAGGGCCGTCTTTACCCGGGGGTGCAAGGGGTGCGGGGCACCCGGGCGCCGAATTCTGGGGGGCGCCAGGCGCCTGCCGCTAAAGCCGCTTAAGCTCTTAACTATCTACCTGTTATGAAATAATAAATAATGTTGATCAAGCTAGAAAAACAAAATGCACATATACCTAGGTATCACCAAAATGTATACCTACTGTTTCACTAAAGGACTTTCGACTTTGTGAGCTCATTTACCAAAGACGCGCCATGCCAGCGGTAGCACTTGTCATTCACAATGGCGGCGCTTGTCAGACTCAACGACGGCACTTGTCATTCACAATGGTGCCGTGCATGCGAAATTAACTCTTACATCAAAATTTGTGGCGCTGGGTGGATCTTTGCACCCCGGTGGCGCATATGCTAAAGACAGCACTGTATACAGTCCACATGGTCAGGATGAGGAGAAACATTTCAGAGATCTGTATCACATGCACAGTCCCCAAGACTACGCATCCCGCCAAGAACTGTGTGCAAATGGCGCCTCTAAATTCTCTACCTTATTTGTGGCCAGATAAATTGGGGAAAACATTTCCTATGATTTCTCCAGGGAGAGCAGCATTTCTCCAATAGTTTCTTCCAGAGAGGCTTGTAATTAGAAGTGGCACAGCAGTCCTTTCTTTCCTGCTGCTGCAAGAAACCTTCGTTGGGCATTCTGAATAGGGCTTATTTAAGCCTGTGAGGAGTGGGGAGCATGCCCGAGTAGAATAACTCAACTCCCATTCCTGTAGCTCACTGCATGGTTCAGCTGAGAAGACTCCTGTACCTGTGAAAGCTTTTGCATGTTCGGGTTTTCCAGGATTTTGAAACACACAGGATCTTCCCCAGCCTTCCCCATTGCAGTGAGTCAGGGAATCATAGAGTTGGAAGGGATCTCAAGGATCATCTAGTCCAACTCCCTGAAATGCAGGAATCTCAGCTAAAGCATCCATGACGGAGGGCCATCCAACCTCTGCTTAAAAACCTCCAAGGAAGGAGAGTCATCAATGTAGGCCATCATTTTCCATAAGGTTTCAAATCTAGCCTCATTCTGGAACATTGCGTGACCAGGTGTGACAGCCCCAGCCCCCAGGGATCACAAAAAAGCAATAAAAACTCTGACACATGTTATGGAATTAAAATTAGGCCACAACTTTATTTAAACTTCCGAATGTAGGAAGACCTTGGCTTAGGCCTTAGGCGTGTATCCCTCCTCATCAGGGTAAATGGGATATGGGGGTGCTCTGTGAGACGTAAGTGTAGCAGGCAGCCAAGCCCATATCCCCACACGCAGGATAGTTCACTGACGACCTTTCAGTGTATGGCCAGTGACACCCATATATATAACCCCTTTAAGAGGGGGACCCTGGAATCGCTGCCGCAGGGGGGTGAGTCACCACTTCATGTGCCTGCCCCCCCCCCCCACACACATAGGAAAGAAAAGACTAAAAGATTCCACCCAAGGTCATAACCGCCAAAGTTGTGATGAACTGCTATGGAGAAGACAAAACCTGCCAATGCAGGAAAATTTATTCCCGGTCGTTCAACAGCAACCAGTCAAAGACCGCAGCAGCGCCCGCTAAACAGGAAGAAAAAAGTTAACCTGCAAACAAGAAACATTAAGCAAAGGGAGGGTAGGGAGGGTGAATCTCCAGAGTCAACTGCCTGGCTGTTGTCGGCTCTACCCTCTATTTATACTGGGGCTGGCTCCACCTCCCAGCCAGAAACTTGATTACTGATTCTGGGCATGAACCTCCAAATAATAACATTGAGAAGCAAGCCAGCTCCCTATTTCTAGTAAGTTCCCTGGAATCTAGCCCCGCGTGCGATCCCACAAAGGGCACCCCCATATAAAATGTGAATGCTCATTAGACAGGGGGATGGTGTCCACACACAGGAGTATTCTTTGTAGAGGCACCATAGTGAAAAATCCAAGTTAAGTTGGCCCTTATCATAACCTTTATTCCAAAATTTATGTGGAATATTAGATATGCAGTTTTTGCTTCCTTAAAAGTGTAGGTATGATACAAATGAGACAAACAAGAGGCCCACAGATGAGTGGTAATGATGATGATTAGTACTATAACTTATTAAATTTATTAGGCAACTTCTCTTGCAACTCAAAGTGTCTTTACAAAATCCGGCCCGCCAATCGGTTTAATTCGGCCCCTATGACAATTTATTTCCTGGGGTAAAATCCTCAAAAACCCTCAACAACTTCAATCCTAAAAGAAGCTCAACAACTTTGGGGTAAAATCATAAAAAACCTCAACAACTTCAATCCGAAAAAAGGTCAATAACGTTGGTTGGCACTTTGGTTGGCCCCCACGGCTCTTCACTTCATCAAATCTGGCCCTCTTTGAAAGAAGTTTGGACACCACTGTGAAGTCTAACCCATGGCTGAGCAATCTGTGCCCTCCCAGTTGTCATTAAACTCCATCTACCCTCAGCCCCAGCCAGCATTACCAACTGCCAATTCTAGGAGGTGGAGGTCCCATGTTCCCCAGGCCTATTTAAGATTCTCTGCCGCTCAGCTTGAAGGTTGCTCCAGAGGGTGAGGAAGATAGGCATTTGCCCTTTCAGTTCCTTCTGCTTGACTCATTTTTTGGTCTTTTTAGGCTATAAACCTGAAAACAAACTGCTCAAACTGCTCTCCCCCCCCCCCAAATAATTATTATTATATTTACAGCACCAAGCTGCTAAGCTGCTTTATTATTGCCCGGGGTGGGGGTGGTTAAAACTAGCAAAAGACCTACCACCCCAACATCACTGCTGCTTTCTGTTTTCGCACCACCCACCCACGGGATTTTAGAAGCACTGTAAGGGAATTCTCAATTCAATATCCTTGAGTTTTGGAAGGTAGCAGAGCCCGAACTCCTTGCAAAGCTTTTGTGGTTTTATGCTTGATTTGAACTGATTTTATCTTTTGCATCTCTTTTGCAACTTTATGTGCTTCTTTAATTTTATTATTACAACTATAAAAAAATGTAACAAACAAAAATATATATAAGGCAGGAACCAAGAGAAAAGCAACTGATGGTTCATTCTGTTAAGAGAATTAGAGCAGACAAGCTGGTATCTCCCGTAGACCAGACCCTCCAAGTGTCCCTATTTTCCAGGGATGTCCCTGATTTACAGAAGCCATCCCGGTTTCTCATTTGATCCCAGAATGCCCTGCTTTTTCTTGGGACATTCCTATTTGCATTCGATAAATGTTAGAGGATATGGTAGAATGTCTCTATCTTCATTAGAGAAATGCCGGAGGGTATGGAGTTATCCAACTCCTATATTGGGAAGGATTTTTTAAAAAATGTTTAATGTTTTACTATGTTTCTCTAGATGCTGGAAGCCACCCAGATTGGCAACCCAGTCATATGGGTGGGGTATAAATAGTAAAGCCCTTCTTATTATTATGGCATAGGATGTCCCTATTTTCATCAGAGGGACATGGGTGGCACTGTGGGTTAAACCATAGAGCCTAGGACTTGCCGATCAGAAGGTCAGCAGTTCGAATCCCCACAACGGGGTGAGCTCCCATTGATCATCCCTGCTCCTGTCAACCTAGCAGTTCGAAAGCATGGCAAAGTGCAAGTAGATAAATAGGTACCACTCTGGTGGGAAGGTAAACGGTGTTTCCATGCACTGCTCTGATTCTCCAGAAGCGGCTTAGTCATGATGGCCACATGACCCGGAAGCTGTACGCCGGCTCCCTCAGCCAATAAAGCAAGATGAGTGCCGCAACCCCAGAGTTGGCCACGACTGGACCTAATGGTCAGGGGTCCCTTTACCTTTATTTTTATCAGAGATACCCTTGTGGAGGGTATGATCGACAATGTGAAATTCAGACACAAGAATAACTTGAGTCCTTAAACCAGTAGGTCTCTCCACAAGTTTACATGAGTTTGAGGTGGCCTTCTGATTTGGTCTTTGTGGCACATAAATGAAACAAGCGGTTGCCATACAAGATCTTTTTGTAACTTTATTGTACACCTCATAGAAACCACAGTGTTGTGCATTGCTGAAATAAATGGAGCCTGGAGCCTTGCACTTATGCCAGCTTGGCACACTGCCGCTTCATTCTGCTGTATATGTAGATCCAGCTTTGATTCCTTGTAGGGACTGCAGCCGTAAGACAAATACAAGGTCAAAATCATGGCCTCTTAAAGCAAAGGCGGGAATGTGTACATTGCCCAAGCCTATAAATACACGGAGAATCAGAAAGGGAAGGGATTCAGCCTCTCTTAAATGGGCTCTGTATTATTCAAAGGGAGATCAGAGAAAATTTATCGTTAAGCTAATATGAACATATGGATTATAGAATTATTTATGAAAAACATTCAGTCAGATGTATTGATCAGAGCAGCTTAAAGAACCACTGCCTTTTCAGCAAGCACTACAAAGCCCCGCGGTTTATGTTCTACAAGATTCCATCGGTAAACAATGATTTGTTGCAAATGTGAACATTTGCAACATGGAATGCCTAATCAAGTGTCTTCAGAATATTGGCTCTTTAGACGAACGTTGACACTTCAGAAGCAAATGACTACAAAGCAAAACAGCAATGCTGTTTCTCCTTCTGAATATTAATACCCAAGCGAGAATGTGGTGGGAGCAACAGAGAAATATATGAAAGGAAAATCCTCATAAGTCCTGATCAGAAAAAGCAGGCTCCCAAGACATACTGAACAGCCACGTCAAATTTTAAGGAAGACAGAGAAATGTTCACTTGCCGTTGGTCTCCAAATTAAAGAATGAAATGTAAGAACTTTATATTGAATACCCTCCAACATTTCTCTGATGAAAATAGGGACATCCTATTCCATGGGTGGTGGTGATGATGATGAAAATAATAATAATAATAATAATAATAATAATAATAATAATAATAATACCCCATCTGACTGGGTTGCCCCAGCCAATCTAGGTAGCTTCCAACATATATAAAAATATAATAAAACATTAAACATTTTTTTTAAATAAAAATCCCTATATAGGTCTGCCTTCAGTTGCCTTCTAAAGGTTGTATAGTTACTTATCTCCATGGCTTGGGGGGGGGGGGTTCACATAATTTCATACCCTCCAACATTTTTCCAATGAAAATAGGGATGCCCCCAAGGAAAAGCAAGAAATTCCGGGATCACATCAGAAATCGGGATGGTTTCTGTAAATCCAGGACTGTCCCTGGAAAATAGGGGCACTTTCAGGGTCTGCAAACATAGCAGTTGCTTCTCAGGTTTAATGTTGGATGTAGATTGTTTGGCTTGGGCCTGAATGGGTTTTTATGCAGTTAGACTCCTTGCAAACATTCCACCAGCATGTGGGCTTTGCTGAGTTACCGGGGGGGGGGGCGACAAGGATCTCTTATAGAGCACATAAAGGTAAAGGGACCCCTGACCATTAGGTCCAGTCGCAGATGACTCTGGGGTTGCAGCGCTCATCTTGCTTTATTGGCCGAGGGAGCCGGCATACAGCTTCTGGGTCATGTGGCCAGCATGACTAGGCCGCTTCTGGAGAACCAGAGCAGTGCACAGAAATGCCGTTTACCTTCCCACCAGAGTGGTACCTATTTATCTACTTGTACTTTGATGTGCTTTCAAACTGCTAGGTTGGCAGGAGCAGGGACCGAGCAACAGGAGCTCACAATGTCACGGGGATTCGAACCGCTGACCTTCTGACTGGCAACCCCTAGGCTCTGTGGTGTTTTTTTTAAATAAAATAATATTTATTGATAATTTCAAAATTACAAGAAAAATAAAAAAATAAAAAACAACACTACAATAAAAAAAGAAAGAAAGAAACACAAAATATGAAAACCAATACAACAATACAGCAAAAGAGGGTAAAAAAAGAAGAAAAAAAGAAAAAAAAGCACAAATCCCAAATTGCAAATCCATCATTTCCATTTGCTTGTTTCATTGACCTCCTCACACCTCCGTTTTTGTATTCTAGTTTAGTAATTATTTCAGCAAATTCTTTCCATCTTTCTCAATTTTTGTTATAAAATTTATCCTAACAATTTAACCGAATAATTAACTCGACAAATCCTTACCATCTTTCCCCATATTCTGTTATTCAGATTACCTTAATTTATTTAACCTTATCTTACCCCTAAGTGCCTTAAGACTTAAATCTTAAATTTCAAATATACATAGCTCCTGATATCATTTCTGTTAGTCGTATAGTTTCATTCCCACATTTTCCCTAATATTCATTAGCTGATTCTATTTTTTTTATAAGATATTTATTAGGATTTTCAAAATATTACAAAATATAAAAAGAAAAAAGAAAAATACAAAATAAAAATAGTTAAAAACAATTCAGTCTTTCAATCACTTATCTTTCATTTGCTTGTTTCCCAGACCTCCTCACGCCTCCCTTTTCTGTATTCCACTTCAACTGTTAGTTTAGCAAATCCCTCCCCTCTTTGTTTATCCTAGTCTTCGATCTTAAAGTATTGTAACATTAAATTTTTACCTATTAATAGTCCATTTTTCATATTTATTCATTAGCTGATTCTAAAATAAAAAAAAAAATCCATTATAAATTCTCTTCCAATCATCATCCAGCGTCTCTTCTTCCTGGTCTCGGGTCATGTCAGTCCTTATTGTCCATTCCGTCTAGTCCATCAACCTGGAAGCCTTATGTCCGAGGCCCTTAAATCTCTTCCATGTCCCTTCTGCAATTCTTCTTCATCTTGTTTGTGCTTGCCCTTTTCCTTGTCTCTTGTTGGTCTCTGTCTTAGTTTCTTTCCTTTCTCATTGAGGAGTAGGTCTCTGGGGGATTCCAACCCAAAATTGTCTCCATCACCCTTCATCCAGCTCACCCATTCCCCACAGTCCCACTCCCCACAGTCCTCGATGTAATCCAAAATGAATTTAAAATCAAATTTCAGAATCTCTCCAAAGCTTGAAGTCTCCTCATCTCCAGACTCCCCTTGGCCCACTTCAGCTTCAATCTTCAATAACAGTGGCTTATGCTCCTGTAGGGCCTCGGGTCTCTCCATTTGTACTATTTGAGGTGCAGCCACATCCTCCTCCATTATCAACTGCACTTGCCCAGTCGGTGCAGATTGATAAATTGGTTCTTGGATGATTTCTGTATCAAAGTTATTAACCACAACAGTCAAATCCATTTTCTCATTCACCGTCCATCTTTTCATGCATTTGTTCCAGCAAAGCATTTGTCCTGCATAGAGCAAGCAACCAGTCTTTTTCCCAGCTCATCTTTGTTCAAGGTCGGAAAAGTCTGTTCCCGCAGTCTTAATCTCAAAGATGTTGGGTCTCAAATATGCTGCAACAACAATTTAGCAAGCTCCCTCTAGAGGAGACAATCTACTTGTAGCCATTTTTTTTTAAAAGACAAAGGAAAGTTACTTTCATTTTTCAGATATTTCAGACGTTTTTCAGATGTTTTATTTCTTTAAGATGCAAAAGGCAACATTAGAATCAACTTGTTTCTCTTCTCATTAGCTATCTGTCAAAATGTTACGTTCACCGTCAATGAACCTCAGCAACAGTTTCTGTCTCTGACACCCCGTTCCCAGGTTAGAGACGATGGAAACTTATCCTTCTTCACTCCATCTCCTGCTAGGGTTAAACAGAGTCCCCCCCCCCTTTTCTCCTGCTTCCAAGGGGGGTTTCAGTGGTTCTAAATGAAGGAAATTTAGTCCTTTTTTGACAGCTTCCCGGCTTTAGCTTGCAAAATTTTTGCTTTAGTCTATATACAAGGAAACGGAAGGTGGACTTCCTGTTTACACCTTCCCGCTTCGTTACCAAATTAAAACAATTTCTTGATCCAATTTTCCGTTTCTACTCACGGGTACTTGTTTTAAGTCCAATTGTCCACAGGAAAAAGTCAGCGCTCTCTGGCAATGGCTGTGCGGCTTCACTCCGTGAAAGTAGCAGTCAGTTCGTAGCACCACGCTTCTCACCCCACTTCGCTCCGGAGCCCCTAGATGGGATTCCCCACGAGTAGGGGGGCGCTTCTGGTGCCCTGCCGAACCCCACGTTCCCAGGCTTCCTCTGCCTGGGATTTCTAGCGGGTCCCCACCTTCACAGCGGCGGGAAGACCCACTTTTCACGGAGCCTGTTCCTCCGGTCGGAGGAACTCCGCCATTCACCAATGGCGCTGACCCGGAAGTCCCCTAGGCTCTGTGGTTTAACTCACAGTGCCACCCGCATCCCTTATGAGCACATAGGGACATCCTAAGGAAAAGCAGAAACCGGGATGCCTTCTGTAGATCCAGATTGTCCCTGGGAAATAGAGACACTTGGAGGGTCTGATACTGCAGTATGCATTCTGTTTATGTGGCTAGAATCAACTTGGGCCAGGTAGACATATCAAGCTATTTTATGCTGACCACCTTACTGACAGAGGTTCTCCAAGACCTCAGAAAAAAGGTCTGTCCATCTCTGCTAACTAAAAATGTGATGGATTCAGTCTGGGACTTTGCATGCAGAGATATCCCTCACTCCTGAACTGTGAGCCCTGTCTGGTGCTCCTCCATGAGGCACCCCACGGGATTTGAATCCGTGCCTCATCGCAAGGCACTGAGGCATGCCTTCATTCTGTCCCTTGCTGCCCAATTTTATACTGTCACTTTCTGTTCCACATCCATTTATTTATGTGTGATGCCGCAGGAGCAGCCACATATATGCCCAGTGTGTTCCTATTTCTCATGCCGTTAATTCTCAGCTTACAAGGGCAAGTGACACAAATGCAGGTCTGTGCACTAAGGATGGAGCAGAAATATTGGTTCATCTGGCTCTTGAATGATGTGGCCTACTTCATACCCCACAAGCTACTACACAGATTGGAATTTAATTATCCATCAGATTCTGAATTTTATAATATAGTTCTTGGCTCAAAAAAGTATAACAACAACAACAACAACAACAACAACAACAACAACATGTTTATTTATTCCTCCCAATCTGGCTGGGTTCCCCCAGGCACTCTGAGCACCTTTGAATACATACAAAAACATAATAAAACATCAAACATTAATAGTAACAATCTGATCCAATGTAAAAAAATTCAAAATAACTTTAAAATAAACAACTTATATAAAATAAAGCAATACCCAGTAATCGATTAAAATCCAACCGTGAAGAGTAAAAATAAACAACAGCAAATGATAAAAAGTTTACAATTACAATAAAGAATTGCTAATCTGCTCTGGTTCGCCAGAAGCGGCTTAGTCATGCTGGCCACATGACCCGGAAACTGTACGCTGGCTCCCTCGGCCAATAAAGCGAGATGAGCGCCGCAACCCCAGAGTCGGTCACGACTGGACCTAATGGTCAGGGGTCCCTTCACCTTTACCTTTAATCAATAAAAATAATAGCAAATGCATAAAATGTGGTGGCAGGGGGAGAGACACCACAATATATTAGTGTAAAATGCATTAATCAATGCATAACTCTGGTTGCCCAACAACAGTGGCCATTTTTTGTTTTTCTCTTTCAAAGAAATATTTCTGTTTAGCTTAGTTTTTGCTCTGCTGCCACAGGCAGCTGTAGAATTCTCCTCAACAATTGTCTTAAAAAACACGCAAAAGCAAGGAAGCAAGCAAGCAAGCAAGCAAGCAAACAAACAAACAAACAAACAAACAAACCAGAATGCCCTGGATGCAGAGAGAGAGAGAGAGAGAGACTGTCACTGCTTCCATCCATAAACTTTTAAGGAATTTTATCTCCCCCACCAAAAAAAGTTTAAAAAATCACTCCAGATTGGAGAGACTTTAGCGATGCCAGATCCCACCTTTTTGAGCTGAAAAGCCTCATTTGAGACCTCTCAACAATATATGGCTTAATACTGGAGCAAAGGCCAATTAAGGGTTTCAAAAAAACCCCACCCCATTTTATTCACCTTCATTCCTAATTCCAACCTTAATATTTTTTCCCTCCAGTGTACAAACTAGGTTAAGGTTACTTACCTTTAACAGAAGGTTAAATATCTTCATACCAGCTCAGCACAATAATAAATAACAAAGTGCCCCAAACATTGGTTCTAGACATACGTCATTTTTGCTCCTTCTTGCAGCAGAGCAATAGATAACTCAACTGCATGTTCTTACAGTTACAAAGGGCATGGGATTAAAAAAGAAAATAAGTTATGGAAAGTAACTTAAAATGCAAGGTCTAGCAAAGTCCTGTGGCTCCCTCTTTTGGATGGCACATATTTTGAATCTACCAATAAAAAAAAGAAAAGAAAAAGAAAAAACCCTTGCACAAAAGTGACATATCCTTAGCATCGCAAAATGAGCTTCTGTTTGTCTAAAGTGGTAAACAGAGTGAATAAAACATGTTTTTCTATAACAGATTCTTGTAAAGTATAATCATTCTGTACACAGAAAATCTGTAGCCTGTATAAAAATAGACATTATTTTGCCATTTACTGTTGTGACAAGATTTTCCCAGGCAGGCAGGGTCTTGGGAGAGGAGTTCACTCCACATAAAGAACGCAGGATGCAGGGAGAAAGTAAAAGGGAGATTGTATTGGCTGACACCTTGTTTTTAAGCGGATCAGCACTAGCTTTTTTAAAAAATGAGGCCGAAAGAAATTGCATATGCCTGGCACAAATTAAAAGCCATTTGAGTGTGGGCTGCTTTTCACACCTATCAAAAGAGGCATACTCTGGTGCTCCCGACTGACTCACCCTGCATCTGTAAGGCGGGGGGGAGCAAAAATGGCCAAACTACTTTTGGAAAAGGAATGGAGGAAAGAGGATCAAAGGATTTCAGTGCACTCCTTTTGAAATGCTATTAATAAATATTTGCATTCGGTACACAAGGATGGGTAGATCTATCTATTTCAAGCTTTTGCTAGTTTCACAGGCATTTGTTTGTTTGGAAGTCTGTTCCATTCATTTCCGCATTAACTTGCGTTTTAAAAAATCCATGTGAAAATTCATATTTATGTACTCCTTTCAATACATATTTAATTGTGTGAAGCTTTTAGTACGCTCTTTTCAGTGAAGAACCGTAGTGCAAAAAACAGATAAATGTGAAATGTGAAGGGTAACATGCATTGTAATCTGTGCATTAGTCCAGGAGGTGCTGATCAGATCAGTGCACACAAATTCACAAAGGGGGCAGAACACACCCCTAGCATCTCTTAGACTTGCCTGCTATCCAATCTATTTGAATCTTGTTGTCTACTCTGACTCTCCAGAACCTACCCAGAGATGGGTTCCTTCCCATCACCTGCTACTTTTAAGCAAGGATGGCTTTAAAAGAGGATTAGACAAATTCAAGGAGGACAAGGATATGACTACTAGCCATAATGACTATCCTCTGCCTCCACAGTCTGGAGGCCACAATGCTTCTGAGTACCAGCTGCTGGAAGCCATAGGAAGGGAGAATGCTGTTGTGCTCAGGTCCTGGCCTGATCCAGGGGTTTGGGCATTGAACCTGGGAAGAAGAAGAAGAAGAAGAAGAAGAAGAAGAAGAAGAAGAAGAAGAAGAAGAAGAGATGAAGGAGGAGTTGGAGTTTGGATTTGATATCCCGCCGTTCACTCCCCTTAAGGAGTCTCAAAATGGCTAACAATCTCCTTTCCCTTCCTCCACCACAACAAACACTCTGTGAGGTGTGTGAAGCTGAGAGACTTCAGAAAAGTGTGACTAGCCCAGGGTCACCCAGCAGCTGCATGTGGAGGAACTGTGAAGTGAACCCGGCTCACCAGATTACAAGTCCACCACTCTTAACTACTACAACACACTGCAGGACCTTCTAACTCCAAAGTGATTGATCTGCCCATCCTATATACAGATAAATCATTTCGCATTTCAGTGGGTGAGTGGAAAGAAAGTCTGCAGCAGTGCCCAAAGGTCTATGTATACGTTCAAGCTTACATGCCAATGCACTGCTGCCTTTTAAGAGCCTTTGTTTTCATAACTCTTTATATTTCATGATAATGATATGCTTACCAATAAACAACAAAGGCAATAGAGGGACTAGCTTTAAATGAAATTCAAAATCTGAATCTACAGTGATTCCTCTGAAGATCAAAAGCCCATGCCACAATAAATCTGTAGGTTCTTCAGATTGCATGACTCTTTTTTTTTTTTACTCTAGAGTCTAGACTAATGGATGTCAAAGAAACAAACTCCAAATGATATCCAACTGAGATTCACTTTGAGCTTTTATATACGGTAGTACTCTGTAATAATGCAGAATGGTGGAATACTGGAGCCAAGGCTATAATTCACTGATGAACAACGAGCAATGCACACACAGAAAATATATAACCTTTGCTCGTAAACCAAAAAGAAAAAAAATTCCACCCACAATAGAGAGAAGAGAAGCACTTGACATGATTGTCTTGAGATAAATGAGAGCACATCCTTGGAGGCAGATGACTTGCAGAACAAAGGTTTGGGTGTGCTCTGAAAAGTTGATTTAAAACCCGCTCTTGTAAACTCAGCACGCTTCCATAGCTTCTGTGCAGGATTAATTCTTGAAAGGGATATTAGAACACACCAACAGGGCCAAATAAGATCAGTTAAGTTGACCACTGTGATTGATAGTTCCAGCATTCAAAGTACCAAGGAGGTCTTAGCAACACTCCAATAATGCAGGTGTGCTGTTTAGGGAAGTTTTTAATGTTTAATGTTTTATTCTGTTTTCAATCTGTTGGGAGCTGCCCAGAGTGGCTGGGGAAACCCAGCCGGATGGGCGGGGTATAAATAATAAATTATTATTATTATTATTATTATTATTATTATTATTATTACCCTAGATAAATTGGGACTTCTTTCTGATTTTGCTTTAAGCAAGGCTGCCACGGGAAGCTCATTTGGGACTCCTCATATGTGACCTTCGACTCTTAGTGTTTGGGACTCATTGTAGCAGTCCCCATGTAACTAGAAGTAGCATTGGAAGAAGGAGTTCCACAAACTGCTCATTTCTCCCACAGTTCCCCACACTGCTGCTTGAACTGTTCTATTCATGGAAGCCACTGATAGATCATAGACCCTTCTATGAACAGAAGGGCAACCCTGGTTACAGCCCAATGTGTTTCATATTTTGCTCTGTGTAAAGTTTACTCACAATTTCAACACTCCTGTGGTAGTAATGGCTTTGCATATTTTGAATAATTTCCCATTTGCTTTTCCTTCCAGCATCCTTCATTTTGCCTTTATGGGAATAAAGGAGAATGGAGAAGGATCCATTTGGTCCTATCCAATGAAGTTCATAGCACTTATGTAAGATTCTACATGTTGCACTGATTTCTTAATTTTAAGCACTGCCCTTTCCCCATTACAGAATTATCAGGGTGCCATGCAAGGACCAATCATTCAGAACATATCACCTGGTTAATTTAGCGGGGGCGGGGGGGGGCAGAATACTAGGTAAAATAAAATAAGAGTTCTCTGGATGCCTAGATCCTGGTTTGGAGCAAGTACTCTTTCGTGAGAAAGCCCAGCAGAGATTTAAAATCACAAAGCATGCAGAAAAGTAAAGCATGGCTTTACAATATCCCGTTCGAAGTTGCTTGCAAAGCTCCCCACTTCCCTTAGCAGAGAAAGAGACTACACATTTGGTAAGATAAAAATATGGTTTGCTTGCAAACTCTTCAAAGCTCAGGTTCATGTACTTTTCCATACAGCAGCAAGAAAAGACAGACAATGTAGCTTAGGATTCAAAATGGTAAATGCTTTTAAATTATTTGTATAGAAACACAAAGATGGCTTGCTTATGCCACGTGGTCTAAGCTGGGAGAATCCAGCTTAGACCTTCTTACTGGTAGGGTTCACATGCTGAATTGGAAGAACAAAGGCTTGATGACTCTTCCTACCAAGGTGAGGGGGAGTGACCTAGCTAAGCCAGGCAGAACAGCTTACTCTATGGTATTAACCCCTCCAAGCAATGCTGGTTATATGAAGCTGGATATTCCACATATTCTTCATTACTAGCAAAATGTTGGTAATTAGGTGAATGTGGAATGACGACTTGTATATGGAGGGCTTATATATGGAGGAAGGGACTATAAATGGGACCCAGATTCAATTTGTCTTTCACTTTCTCTGCAGACAGACATTATTCCCCATTTATGCTGGATCCTTGCTTTCAGGAACAGACCATCAAACTGCTCTCACATCAGTGTTCTTCTCAGGTGCACTTATTTCATGGCTGTGGGAGAAATGTAATGGAAAATACTCGCTTTTAAGGACAGAATGGATGGGCTAAGGAAAAGGGATGTTAAATTTGTTACCACCCCCTAGCAAAGCTAAGGATCAAGACATGAAAAGTTCCATCTCAGTTTCTCCATCTTGATCTCACTAGTGTGATGAAGGACATACACACATACACATTCCAAGCCCACTTAGACTCAGGGACAGATTATATGCATCAGAAGACATGAGGTTGTTACAACAATCTAAATTTCCCCAATGGTATTATTTCCCCACACACCCCAGCTCAAAGAAGACAAAAGAAGCAACAAACATCTATTATCTAGGAGAAGACACAGTGTTTTCCCTCTGGAAGAATTTCTTAGAACTATTCCTACTGCCATGTTGAACAGCAGATACAGACAGATACTGGTTTCCCAAAGGATTTGCATCTGTAATTTAAAACAGTTGGAGAATGCAACCCACTTTGTACTGCAATGTTCTTTGTATGATGTCCCAAGGGAAAAATGCTTGAGAAATATATATTTTTTCTAGTTACCAACCTATTCTGACCAAGAAATTATCTATTTGTCTTAAAATATGTTTATTCATAGACTGGTTGTTCACATCCTTCTGTCTTAAGAGACAATGGAGTGCGCCTCCAGAGGTGGACACTAGTACTGCATGCTTTAGGGACAAAGTAACTCCAAGCAGAAGTGAAGTAGTGCAAAGTAGGAAGTTTTAAGAGTGTGCTCAGTTTAATTTTACTTTAAATTGGGTTTTACTCCATGGTATTACATGCGGGTGGCGCTGTGGGTAAAACCTCAGCACCTAGGGCTTGCCGATCGCATGGTCGGCGGTTCAAATCCCCGTGGCGGGGTGAGTTCCCGTCTTTCGGTCCCAGCTCCTGCCCACCTAGCAGTTCGAAAGCACCCTTAAGTGCAAGTAGATAAATAGGTACCGCTTTACAGAGGGAAGGTAAACGCCGTTTCCGTGTGCTGCACTGGTGCCGGCTCGCCAGAGCAGCTTCGTCATGCTGGCCACATGACCCGGAAGTGTCTCCGGACAGCGCTGGCCCTCGGCCTCTTAAGTGAGATGGGCGCACAACCCTAGAGTCGGACACAACTGGCCCGTACGGGCAGAGGTACCTTTACCTTTACCTATTACATGTTTCATATAATCATCTTATTGTTTATTCTTTAATGCATTGTACTGTTTACTTCTATTGTCTTCTCTCTATATTAGTAATTTTCAGATTGTGTACTAAAGGTACCACGGCCAATGGCTAGTACAAGAAAAATGATGATAATGATGATGAATAGAGAATGTGCAAAAATACCAGCCATCCTGTACATTCACTGGGAATTGCAGGGAATGTGCACAAATTAACAGCATCAATGGAGGGTTTTGCATTTTGCCAGTCAGGATGCATAGTCCCCATGTAATGTTTAGGAAAGATACACAATCTGACAGATGAATAAGGTTATTCTTGCATTGCACGGTCACTGTGCATATTGTCTGTCAGGACATTTTGCACATGTGCTGGTCAGTGCATATATCCTACAGCCATAGCTGTCAACTAACAGATTTGAAAATAAGGGACCAGCAGCCTTGAAAATAAGGGACCAGCAGCCAAAATAAGGGACCTGCAGCCTCACCTGTTTCAGGCACTCCAGTCTTCCTGTCCTCCTGCAGTCTGGTCAAACTCATGCTGGGCAGCTTCAAGAACACTGTCCAACCAACTTTGTAACCAGAGGTTCAACTGAATAGAATCTGAATCACATGCACCACAAGGCCTATGCAGCCTCAACTTAAGGCTCCCCGGCCTGGCTTTGCACTGCAAAGTTTGCAGCAGCACGTGCAACAAAATGGTGTCCAGCATTCAAAAACCTCCTCAGCTTGCATTAACTAGCCACACACAAGGCATGCAAGCTCCACCCCCCCAGTCGTTCTTAGACTCCTTATTGGGTGAGCAACACAGCCAAGCAACACAGTTGGAGCCTCCCTCCTCCCTGGCCGGCAGGGAGGGAGGGAGAGGAGCTGCTTCCTTTGAAATTTAAGGGACATCATTTAAAGGACATTTAAGGGACATCCATCAATAAGGGACAGCAGCGGGACATGGCGCTGGAATAAAGGACTGTCCCTTCAAATAAGGGACACTTGACAGCTATGCCTACAGCATTGCTTGGAGATTATTCACACTGACAAGGCAATGTGCAAAATCATGTCTTTGCTCTAAACTTGCGCACACTCAAATGTTGTCTCAAATGTAATCAACAACCAGTTTTTTATGCACAAGCTCTTTTCAACTCACATTAAAGCCAACATGTACTTATATTATATTGAGTGTGGCCCAGTCAAATTGTTCAAAGGGAGAGTTAAGCACCTGCCTTTTTAATTTAAATGATCTGCCACCCCAGTGTTATTGTGTTTTTCTCCATTTTAAATTGATCTGCTTCCATCTGTTATTATTTTGGCATCATAATACTTTTAGAATGCACATAGGTTATTTTGTTGTTATAGTTCTCAGTATAAAAGTGATCAGTCTGACAGTCTTCAGGGATCTATGCTTTTTCCCAGGATTCCTAAACCACTGATCTGATTTGCCAATTTTATGCTGATGTTTTTAGCTGGTTGTCCTCAGATTTACTGGCGGTCTGCAACTGTAACTGGTCAAGACAGCATTTGAGCATTCATAAAGAATTGAGGAATAAAGAAATTTAGTTTCACCACCATGAGGCCTGATAAATTATATGTCACAATGTTGCTGGAGGTGACCCCCATCCATTTCATGGAGAGATGCTCATAATATCAGACAGTTGTGGAAAATAATGTTGCACACCCCTCTGTGCGGTTCTGTTTAGCATTTGGCAGACAGAAGGTTACAGCGTTTGTGAAACACCAAAATGCCTTAAATAATGCTGAGTATCAATATCGTACTTTAGACAAGCTGTTTATGAGTCAGAGGGCTTGTCACATTGGATAAAAGCAGCATTTCTACAAGGGAAATAAAAACATGCAGGAAGAAGAGGTGATACTCTTGTTGTTTATGAGCCAATTTGGTTTTTTTCCTCCCTCAGCCTCTTTTGGGAGCTTTGAGGAACTGAAAACCTCAACCAAGGATAGGCAGAACTTCTAATGTATGCACAGTTCAGGCAATGGAAGAGCAACTATCCAGTTTGGGCAACTGAGCCAGCCACTGCCAAATATCCCATCAGTCCCTGCCCGCCAAATACCATTACTGCATTATGTGTTTCTGCTTTCTGCTCAAGATTTTGAGACAGGTGGTCTAGAAATGCAAAACGAGTAACTTTAGACAAACAAAACAAAATACTACTCAGTTACCGTACATTATAATATAGCCCATTCACTGCTGCCAGTAAAAGGATTGGCTCACATCTGCAAGGCATCTCTATTCAATCTGCTTAAGAGCTTAGTTTTTTTTTTGTATATATCTTAAATAGCTGTTGCAGCAAAATCAACGGTTTCAAGTGGAACCCTTAAATTAATCTTTAAGGGGCCTCAAGAAAATGTTTTGTTTTGTTTGAGAGTCTTTAGGGCACCACTGTCCTCTATAAGCTTATCCCCTTTCCTCAGTCCTATGGAGTAGTTTTTATTCTTTCCTTTTTATTCTTGTTTATTATTCTTTTAGCATGGCTTGATGGAAATTGAGTTCTTGAAGCTAAGGCTTTCGTCAGCACTGAATAAAATAGGTTCCTAGCTATATTGACTACCTCCCCCTTCCCAACCCCTCCTGATTTGCCAGCAGGCTACACCCAGAATCATAGAAGCATGGAATAGTAGAGTTGGAACGGGCTCAGAGGGCCAGCTAGTCCAACCCACTACAATGCAGGAATCTCAACTAAAGCATCCATGACAGACAACCATCCAACGTCTGCTTAAAACTACCAAAAACTACCACCTTCTAAGGGAGTTTGTCCACTGTCAAATTTCCCCCCCAATGTTTAGTTAGAATCTCCCTTCTTGTAACTTGAACCCATTGTTTCAGGTCCTTGCCTGTGGAACAGGAGAAAACAAGTTTGCTCCATCTTACATGTGACAGCTCTTAAGATTTTTGGGAATCTAACTTCCTCAAATGCTGAGGAAGGGTTGAGGGAGTTGGGTATGTTTAGCCTGCAAAAGAGGCTTATGAGGATAAGACTTGGTTTCCAGACCCTTGGTCATTTTGGTCACCCTCATCTTAGTGTGCTCATTTTGGTCAGCTTCTTCTTAAGTTCTGGTGCCCAGATCTGGACATAGTACTCTAACCAAGGCAGAATAGAGAAGTACTATTATTTCCCTTGATTGGGACACCAGACTTCTGTTGATGCAGCCTAGAATAGCATTAGCCACCCCCCCTTTTTTTTTTTTGCTGCTGCTGCTGCTGCATCACACTGTTGATTCATGTTAAACTTGTACTCTGCTAAGATGCCTAGATCTTTCTCACTTGTATTACTGGTAAGCCAGGTGTCCCCCATCTTATGTTTGTGCAGCTGGTCATTCCTGTCTAAGTGACTAACCCACAATGACAAATTCCCTTTCTCTACCTTAGAAGGCAGCAAGTGGGTTATCAGCAGGGCTTTTTTTCAGCCAGAACTCACCAGAACTCAGTTCTGGCACCTCTCAGGTGGGCCACATTGTCATTATAAGAGAACAAAAAGGTAAAGGTAAAGGACCCCTGACAGTTAAGTCCAGTCGCACATGACTCTGGGGTTGCGGCACTCATCTCACTTTACTGGCCGAGGGAGCTGATGTTTGTCCGCAGACAGTTTTTCCGGGTCATGTGGCTAGCAATGACTAAGCCACTTCTGGCGAAACCAGAGCAGCGTATGGAAACGCCGTTTACCTTCCCGCCAGAGCGGTATCTATTTTTCTACTTGCACTTTGATGTGCTTTCGAACTGCTAGGTTGGCAGGAGCTGGGACCAAGCAACGGGAGCTCACCCCATCGTGGGGATTTGAACCTCCAACCTTCCGATCAGCAAGCCCTAGGCTCAGTGGTTTAGACCACACCACCACCTGTGTCAGGAGAACAAGGAAGGTGTTAATGGCAATTCTGGCACCTCTTTTTCTAGAAAAATTGCACTGGTTATCAGCATACTCATTCACTATCAGTAGCCTTGGCTCTGAAGGGATTAGGGATTAGGATGGAAAACCACTCCTCCAAGTCCATCTCCTGAAGAGTCATATTGGAGTAAAGGCAAGTCAGTTCCAATCTTGATAGGTGTCATTTAATTGTTTAGTTACTGAATTTAATAGAAAATTAGCGAGCTCTTGAAAAAGAACATTCTGGCATTGAAGCCTAGTTCCAGAGGTGGTTTTAGGGCATTGTCACCTGTGCAACCACTACACACTGGGCATTGCCCTACAGGGGACACCAAAACAATGGAGTGCAAGAGGCTGAGGGGGCAGGGACATGACTGAATTTCAGCATCACACAGGGCACCACTGAAATTTGAGAGCCCCAAGTTTGCCGCTACTAGTTCTCACTAAAGAGGTATTGTCTGGGTATAATTCATGCCCAGATAGATGGAGAAAGAGTCTTTTAAAAAAACCCAGATGTTTCAATGTTAGATATAACATTGCAAAGCACATGTACCTAACACAACCTACTGGGTGATCTTGAATGTCAACATCCCTCAGTCCTCTTTCCTTCAGCGGAATGCTTATGACATAACAGCATTTTACAACGTGCAGTGAGCCCACAAAATGAAATGATAGAAACATCCAAATTAATAAATGGTATTTTTGTGGGGGATTTTGCTGTCTTCTAATGAAGTGTGGGCTGAGTTTTATTTTTTTCCAGCCTCATTAGAAAAGCAAGAGAACAGTTCAGCAAAATATAGGGAAACAGCTCAGTGGCTTCCCGCAGTGACAAGCTGCTGAGCTCTAAAGCATGCTGCAGAGTTAAACAACAGGAAGTAGAATGTGGTTCGTTTTCATTGTCAGCTGACTGTGAGGGTGACAAGGGATTGTGCATGCTCTGTTTTAAAGTTGCTAGAGGTTAGAGTGAACTCTGTATCATGCTTGTGTATGACTCTGCATAACAAATTAAACACATTACCATGGTGATTGCTATAGTAACATTTAAACTGGCATAATTGCTAACAAATCCCCACCACTGATCTCAGTAGGGCTTGCTACATCTTGGTGCACCTCCAGAATCTGAAGAGAACCTTTTGCACTAAAATACCTTTGAAAGATGTAGCACAACAAATATATACATATGCCTGACCCTAAGCAATCTTACTTGGCTGAAATCCACTCTTCCCTACTCAGAAAATAAATGTTGAACTTATTCATTGCTAACATAATTACCCAATTTAAATCATCACTCCAGAATGACTGACACGTTAGAGTGATGGCTGATCTCCCAAAATTAAAGCAAAGCTTTACTCCTGCTATGACCCCTGGCAGTTGCCATCTTAGTTTCCTAAAAATTCCATGACCTGGAAGTTTCATCATTCCATGATTGTGAGTTAAAATTTAAAATCCTTTCAAATGAGTCTTGCCAGTAACACTTCTTCAAATAATCTCAATGACTAAACTGGGATTTAAGGCTTCAGGTGGCCCCAAAGGTACCATGAACCTAAATTGTTCAGGCTTTTGTAAATTAAAACAAGGACTTTGAAACTGGCTCAGTAGTACATGGGCAGCCAGTGCAATATGCTGTTGGCCTTGTTCCCCCATCAGCAGTGTAGCTGCTACATTCTGCACCAGTGGAATAGCATGGACTGCCAATGCCTGGGGCCGTGCAGAGGGGGTGGGTTGGAGGGAGGGAAATGGACAGAGTACACATGAGCATCCAACTGTCTAATGACATCCATGTCACCCAGGAGATTGCAGCCACAGAAATAAGAAAATAAGAGTCATTCCGTTCTCTGGAGAGGTCACTTTCTGGTTTGCATGGAGAATCTGTTTTCAATAGAGCCCAGTGGCAGAAGCATGCAGCTGTATTGAGGCAGCACTGAGTGTTGAAATTTTGTGCCCCCTAACAATTTTGTGCCCGGGGCAACCGCCCCATGCCCCCCATGCTATGCCACTGTTCTGAACCAGCTGGAGCTTCTGAGCTAGGCCAAAATACAGCCCCATATAGAGTGCATTGCAGTAATCCAGCCTCAAGGTCTATTATGGTCAGACTGTCCCTGTTTAGGAATGACTGAAGCTTTTGGACCAGGCAAAGCTTGTAAAAGGCACTCCTAGCCAAAGAGAAAACATGGGTTTCTTGTGAGAAACATGAACTACACAATTATTTCTTTAAAGGGTACACAACCTCATCCAGAGCAGGTGACTTGCGTATTTTCTGGACATGAGAAACACCCACCGAAAGAGCCCCTGTCTTCCCAGATTGATTAAGCATGAGTTGGCCCTCCTTCAGTTACCCACTGCATTCTTCATCCTCATTCTCAGGTGACATTAACAGTGCATGTAACCATTACACTCAAACATCATTTCTCTGATTAAAATAGGGATGTCCTATTCCATTCTTCTTCTTCTTCTTCTTCTTCTTCTTCTTCTTCTTCTTCTTCTTCTTCTTCTTCTTCTTCCCCCCCACCCAACTGACTGGGTTGTCCCAGCTTCCAACATATATAAAAACACAATAAAGCATTTACATAAAAAAACCCTTCTCTATACAGGGCTGCCTTCAGATGTCTTCTAAAGGGTGTATGCTTACTCATCTCCTTGGCTCAGGGGTCACATAACTCCATACCCTCCAACATTCCTCCGATTAAAACAGCAACATCCTAAGAAAAAGCAGGACATTCCAGGATCAAATCAGAAACCAGAACAGCTTTTGTAAATCCAGGACTGTCCCTGGAAAAGAGGGAAACTTGTGTCTGGAAACCTGTCCAACTACAGTGTTTAAGAAACCAAGTTTACAATGGCTTGCTTGAGTGGATGCATTCAGAACATTTTCCTTTTTTCTTTTTTCCAGTTGTGTGCATTAAAATGCCTGTTCATGCTTGATATGAACTGAATGCACTATTGATAAACAGCGAAGAGGTAAAAAAAAAATTGCTGTTGTAATGCTAAAACTTACGGATGGAAAAGAGAGATAAGAAAGCAAGCATGATGGCTTGACTATATCCTGCAGGATGGAATTTGATCCAGAGATTAAGAAGAAAAACACAAGACATCCACTATAAAAGTCTATTTCTTTTTAAGATTCACTAGGCCCAGGTTAAGTTGCATTAAGGGTAAGTTGCTTGTATAATGCAGGCGACCTACATGTGGTGGGGTGAGGATGGAGTCTGAAGACTAGGATTATACTATTGCATTAAGTCCAGATACAATGGCTTCTAAAACAAAATAACAACAACAACAATAATAATTTATTATTTGTACCCCGCCCATCTGGCTGAGTTTCCCCAGCCACTCTGGGTGGCTTCCAACAAAGATTAAAAATACATTAAAATGCCACACATTAAAAACTTCCCTGAACAGGGCTGCCTTTAGATGTCTTCTAAAAGTCTGGTAGTTGTTTATCTCTTTGACATCTGATGGGAGGGCGTTCCACAGGGTGGGCGCCACTACCGAGAAGGCCATCTGTCTGGTTCCCTGCAACCTCACTTCTCACAGTGAGGGAACCACCAAGAAGGCCCTCAGAGCTGGACCTCAGCGTCCGGGCTGAACAGTGGGGGTGGAGATGCTCCTTCAGGTATACTGGGCTGAGGCCATTTAGGGCTTTAAAGGTCAACACCAACACTTTGAATTGTGCTCGGAAACAGGGCTTAAACGTTCAATGAAACCCACTTCCCACTGCAGAATTTCTCCACATGATCAAATTAAGAGCCCTATTGGATGAGACCAAGACTCCATCCAGTTCAGCGTCCAGCATCCTGCATCCTACAGTGACCATTCAGGTGGCGCCTCCGAGAAATCCACTGGCAGGGCATGCAGGTGGCAGCCTACCCTACTGTTGCCGACAAGCAACTTGTAATCAGTGGCATGATATCTATTGTGAGTTGGAGAAAATACCAATCAGGTATTGCAGATTGACATTTGTTCCTATTCAGTGGTAAACAGAGGGTTTTCCTAGGGAAAGCAGTGGCACAAAACCTATTAGAACCTACTGGACGAACGAGGAACCTATTGAAGTTGAGCCTAGAAGTCACAGACCTGTGATTGCAGGACAGACAGAAGCATAGGTGAGCCCTTAGTCTCTCTGACTTTAGCCTCATCCAGGCATTCTTAAATTGCATCCATTGAAGGGTCTGCAGAGTTCCTTACAGCCCTTTGGTAGACCTAAAGAAAATATGGAAAAACTAGTCAGGAGGAAGAAACTGAATGGGATTGAAGAGCTTTATGGGGCTGAATATGGGTGGCTCTTTGTGGTTTTCCTAAGAGCTGTAAGCGATATGATATAGGTATTCTTTACTCTTCTTGAGCTCACTCATTCTGTTGTCTTCTTTTAAGTAAAACAGTTTTTTCAAGGCTGGGTAGTACTTTGATCAGGAACAACAGTGGGAGAAATTCTTCTTCTAATTTGAGTTCTTTGTTTATAGCTTTTTATATAGTAAAATAAGGTGCTGTTTGAAATTGCTATTTTATAGCCATAGATCTTTGTGTGTCATATATGTTCTTTTGGCCACGAAAAGGAAACTAGCATCTCTCAAATACTGCCGTCATGTAGAGGCACCAGTTGACGTACATTGCACTTCCTTTTTAAAAATAAATTAAAATAAAGCTGCAGCATGAACAGCCTTCACCTTACTGGCAGCTTCATACACTCTCAAGACACCAGCAAGCACCAGCTGGCTCCTTGACCATTACCACTGTTATTCCAGCAGTGACATAGAATGGTCACAGTCATCTATGGAAACGAACAAAACAAAGGACTTAGTATCATTTGATTCTGAAATGAAAGTTCCCTGAGTGAACTGTGCTCCCAACAAGTAAATAAAGAAAAAGGTCAGGAGATGGGTTGAGACTAGCAGTGCAATCCTAACCGTGCCTAATAGAGGGGGGGGAGGGAGATTTATTTGATTCAATAGCATGGAGTGCTGTAGCCAACACTGTTTTTACAGCCTTGATGCTTGCACACATAGGGTGGAATGTGGGAACAGTGGCGGAGCTTCATACTCTGACACTGGGGGGCAGAGAGCAGGCGGGGGAGGGGCTGGCATGCATCCTGGAGGCATGGCGTGCCGCCCGCAGGGGCGTGGCACATGTCCTGGGGGTGTGGAGCTCCGCCTGCGGGGGCATGGTGCCCAGCGCCGGCAGGGGGGCAGCTGCGATGGCACCCCACCGGGATTACACTGCCGGGGGCCATGCGCTCCCCCCGCATTCCTCTTCCTCCGCCACTGTGTGGGAATTGAGATTAGAATGCCTGTACACTGTGCCAGAGTTAGCAATTTCACACCTTCAATGCTGCATTTGTGATTGGTGTAAATCGCACGCCTTTCTGAGAAGAGTGTGGGAAACAGAAGACAGACTTATCTCTTCCGCTGTATGTACTTTGTACAGTGGTACCTCGGGTTAAGTACTTAATTTGTTCCGGAGGTCCGTTCTTAACCTGAAATTGTTCTTAACCTGAAGCACCACTTTAGCTAATGGGGCCTCCTGCTGCTGCCGCGCCGCTGGAGCACAATTTCTGTTCTCATCCTGAAGCAAAGTTCTTAACCCAAGGTACCATTTCTGGGTTAGCGGAGTCTGTAACCTGAAGCGTCTGTAACCTGAAGCGTCTGTAACCCGAGGTACAACTGTAATGTACTTGTGCCTGTTGTTCTCTCAGAGCTGGAGAGAAGGGACGCCATTATCCTTTGGTCTGTACGTAGTGTGTAAATAAATAGTAGATTAGCTCTATGATGTCTCATGCTTCTTGCTGTGTTCTGCCAGAAGCTTAATGTGCATATATCATTATGATGTATGTCGCTAGAAGCACACTGGAAAAGAAGGGAGATGCCTTTTCCAGAGCTGCGCATACCGGAGGACGCTCAGAGTTCCAGGGGCTTGCAGGCACTCCCAGGGCGTTTTCCAACAGCCAGTTCCTAAGCTATTTACACCAGGGTGGCACAACCGAAAAGACTTGGATTGGGCTCATTGCAATCATGTGCTGGCTTGACCCAACCATGCCTTCCAAACAACCCATTTTGGCAGTTTCTGTTGGCACCATTTGCAGAGGTGCATTGAGGTGTTCCTCTGTTGACAACTGAGCTCCCTAAATGATAGACGCCAGCAGAGCTGTCACCCCAGGCAAACCCCTTCCAGCATGGCAGGTCAGAGGTCTGGCTTACTCTGCATCAATCCATCCCTGATAATTATTCCTTGTTCAACCTTTAAGTCTCTTTCTCCATCTTTACCAAACCCTCATCCCGCACAATGTGTTTTCATCTGCTGGCATTGCTCATGTCAGACAAAAGCACATGAATTTACACCTGCAATCAGATGCACTGCTATCCAATACAATCTTTGCCTGTTGTACAGATTCTTTAGGGAGGAATTTGAGCCACACATGGTCAAAATGTTGGAGACGGATATCTAGCAACCATCAAAGGAGGGATCCCCTCCCCCCCTCCCCCCCTCCCCAATCTAAGTCATTTTGATTTAGCCCTGCATGGAAGACTTTTCTAGCTGTCACTCCTACAGGAGATAACACCCACGTTTAGGAAAAATAACTGCCTAACAGTTCAAGCCGGATAAGCAAACACAATCAGCATATGTTACGCTGTGTGGATTGTATAATACTGTAAAGTATGCAAACATGACTAAATTAATACTCTTCAGTGATCTCTAATTAAAGTCTTTGTGGTCTTTTTCTTTAACTCTGTGTATACATCCACATTCTTGTTTGCTATTGTCCCAACCTGCATTCTTTTAGACAAAACATAACAGGATGCACAGATTTTGACACTTTCAGCAAACCATAAAATTCAAGATGCAGAGAACCTTATTATAAGTGTTGTTGTTTTTTACCTCTCCATAGCACATTGTACTTTGATTTCTAAACAGGAATGCTAGTAGTATAACATCATTTACAGTGTAGCTTCTTATGTGCAAGAATCAATATGCATATTTATTTTTAAATAGTCCCCATGAGATTGTGGATTCATCGAGAACATGAACCGTTAGACTACACAATCTTCTTTTAATAACAAGAGGATTTACAGGTTTAAGATAACAACAGAAGGGCTCCCTGGTTGAAATTGCAATTCTCTGAAGCAGGAAACACAACAGCTACTGGTTATTTAGTATAATGCATCTAATATCTATGATTGCTAGGGTTTCCTAAACTTGGGTCTCCAGCTGTTTTTGGACCACAACTCCCATCATCCCTAGCTAGCAGAACCAATGGTCAGGGATGATGGGAACTGTAGTCCAAAAACAACTGGAGACCCACCATTGCTGTCCAAACTTGTGAGAGAAGACTGTGCTTAAGTTGGGAAACAGTCCATTGAGGTAGCATTATTATAGAATATCTATGTGCATGTTAATTCTCAAAAGAATATACTTCTCAAAATAATTAACCATGTGCTCACGCTACAGTAATCAAACACAGCTTCTCTCTGTGTTACAGTTTTGAAGACTCATGTAGGGAATGCTTTTTTCCTGTGGGGATACAGGGGTACGCCTACCCCTAAACATTTTGTGAATCTAAGTTTGACCTCATTGAGGAGCAGTATTTCAATATGAGTAGGAAAACGAGAGTACTCCTAAACATTTTTTTAGAAAAAGGCACAGCATGTAGGTATCTTTTCCTTCAAACAAGCCAGGAAATCACAATGCACACACCGACAACGTATTCACATCAGGTAATTAAATCAAAAATCAGCTTCCAGCAGAATATAAAAACATAATAAAACATCAAACGTTAAAAACTTTCCAACACAGGGCTACCTTCTGATGTCCTCTAAAAATTGTGTAGTTATTTATCTCCTTTCATCTGATAGGAGACGTTCTACAGGGAGGGTGCTACAGCTGAGAAGGCCCTCTGCCTGGTTCCCTGTAACTTCACTTCTCACAGTGAGGGAACTGCCAGAAGACCCTTGGAAGTGGACCTCAGTGTCCAGGCTGAATGATGGGGGGGGGGTGGAGATGCTCCTTTAGATATACTGGGCCTAGGATGTTTAGGGCTTTAAAGGTCAGCACCAACACTTTGAATTTCCATGAGGACCCTAGTTAATAGTGGTGGAAAGACACTATCCTTCCCTCCCCACCTGTGATCCTGATGAGAAGGGTTAAATCTTCCTCATGCTACAGTCCCAATGGAAAATGGGGTGGGGGTGGGGCACACATATTTTTTAAAAATCCCCTGACATGGATGCCATCCATGCTAGGTACGGCAAACCTGTGGGCCTCTAAATGCTATTGGTCTACAACATCCATCAAAACCTGCCAGCATGGCCAATGGTCAAGTGTGATAGAAGCTGCCGTCCAGCATAATCTGTAGGTTAGCTACCCATGCCCTCGGCAACTGTATTACAAAGAGTTGTCATGCACAGCCATCTTTATTTTGATTAGACTATATTTGTAAGACAGTGTTTTCCACCACTGATCTGTGAAACACAGGGATTTGGTGGAAACTTATTAGGAGCTTCTGTGTGAGAGAATCATTAACTGGTCCAGAAAGAACAAACTTGCCCTGCAAACTGAGCCGCAGGAAAATGTTGCATTTTCATTCACTTTGTTCAATGGTGAGGCCTACATTTTGTATAAGAAGTTGCAGCCTTGAAGATGAATCAGAATCCTCAGCAGCTCATTACATTTCTGGGGCAGATGCACTTTGGCCTATAAATCAATTTAGGAATGGTTCCCCGAAGACAGACAAGTCTGAAAACAACTTAGGTTGTACATTTGGACTATTTCTTTTAAAAGTTGATCTTAAATTCACCCAAACTTTTTATCTATTTCACAGATCGTTTGAAAAAGGAATACAACATTATTTGCTCGGGGTTTTTCTGGCTAAAGCAAGAGACGTATTGAGCCTAGCGGACTCTTTGCAGAAGGAGCAAACAATGAGAACTAGCTACAGCTTGTCATTTCTAATCTGGACTTGTATGATTCACGAAGTCCACACTTCACCATCGCCGAAAAGGACTAACATGTATTTGCAAACTGAACGGATAATGGGCTTGTCTAAGGACCACGGAAAAGCACTTCATCGAACCAAGCGAGGATGGATGTGGAATCAGTTTTTTTTACTGGAAGAATACACTGGTCCAGATACTCAGTATGTAGGCAAGGTAAGCACTGTGATCAAAAAACGATTTGATGAGATGACAGAATTCTAGAATAAATGTAATAGATTTTTTGTTTCTCAGCAGCAGCATTGAAGCAAGGCAGATTGAATGTAGCTTTCTAGCGGAGGGAGAAAAGGAATTTACACCTCTGTTTATGGAATGTACCTGATTTTCGGAAGAAGACAGATAACTTAGAGGCATTCCCCACAGAGGAGGGGGAAATGCTCCTCTGCTTAAGTTAAAGGTCCAGTCGTGACCGACTCTAGGGTTGCAGCACTCATCTTGCTTTATTAGCTGAGGGAGCCAGCGTACAGCTTCCAGGTCATGTGGCCAGCATGACTAAGCCACTTCTGGCAAACCAGAGCAGCACACAGAAACACCGTTTACCTTGCCACCAGAGCGGTACCTATTTATCTACTTGCACTTTGACATGCTTTTGAACTGCTAGGTTGGCAGGAGCAGGGACCGAGCAATGGGAGCTCACCCCATCACAGGGATTCGAACTGCCGACCTTCTGATCGGCAAGTCCTAGGCTCTGTGGTTTAACCCACAGCGACATATTTGTAGGAGAGGACTATAACAGTCACATAACTTTTCCATGATTATAAAGAACAATCACACCAATTAGATTCTGAGCAAGTGGATGCTTAATTGAAGCACAGTATAGAATAAAAAGAGAGAGAGAGAGAAATCGTTTTACAAAAAACAGGAAAAGCTTAATCATGTTTTGAGAAAAGGAAAAGGATAGGTAGAAAATTTAATTGTGTATGGAATGATAATTGAGTATCCATGAGATAAGTGACAAATAGTAATTAACAACAGTATAATTTGAACACAATTATGAACAAGATGATAAACAATGTAACAAGATATAAAATAATGCCAAGATATAAATCCTTCTCCGTCAGGAGGATGGCTCACATGATCTTCCTGAGTTGGTGGTACATGTAGCATGGGGGGGGGGGTTTGCAATGGATCTTCCTATAGTTCGCATAAGAAATCTCTGTCCTCCCTTGTAACTCAGCAAAGCCCACATGTTGGTGCAATGTTTGCAAAGAGCCTAACTGCATAAAACCCCATGCAGCCCCAAACCAAACAGTCAACATCCAGCATTAAACCTGCCTGAGAAGCAATTGCTGCGTTTGCAGACCTTCCAAGTGCCCCTGTTTTCCAGGGACAGTCCCAGATTTACAGAAGCTATCCCAGTTTTTGGTTTGATGCTGGAATGCCCTGCTTTTCCTTAGGGCATCCCTATTTTCATTGGGGAAATGTTGGATGGTATGTCCCTATTCTCATGAGGAAATGAGCCAAGGAGATAAGTACTTATCCAACCTTTAGAAGACATCTGAAGGCAGCCCTGTATAGGGAAGGTTTAATGTTTAATGTTTTATTATGTTTTTATATATGTTGGAAGCCACCTAGAGTGGCTGGGGCAACCCAGTCAGATGGGTGGGGTATAAATAAAATCATTGTTATTTTTAAAGAATAGAATGTCCCTATTTTCATCGGAGAAATGTTGGAGGGTATGTGTTTGGTCCTATATGAAGTGAAATTTACATTTGTGGACATCCAGTAGCCTCAGGGATGTGATACGTATATGTGGTGGGTGGGGCAGGAAAATATGATCTTGCCTTCACTCCAAGTAGTAGCCTCTACCAGTGGCATCTGCTGCCCACTGGGAATGGTAGGGAGAGACAGAACCAATGACAAGGAGAGCCAACTACTTCTACTTTTGTCCCCATCCTTGCTGAGTTCTACAAGGGCAATATTGAGGCTAAGGAGGAGAAGGGTTGCCATATGTCCTCTTTTTCCAGGACACGTCCTCTTTTTCGTAGATAGATTCGTCATAGTTATCCATAGTCAAAAGCAGAGGTTTTTTGCTCTTCAAAATATGGCAAGCCTAAGAAAGAAGGCAGGGCAGGTTGTGAGATATGAGCTTCCAAAATGCTAAGTAAAAGGGTAATATACACAGGGGCTGCATCATTCTAAGAAATAATATTTTGAGGTAATATACATTGCTCCTGAAGCAGTTGTGTAAGTTGGCACAGTTAATAGCAGTCTTTTTGTACTTTAGTCTGTTTGGGGTAAGCTCAGCAGTTATAGTTTATAAGGAGAAGAATTTAAATTTTAAAATAGTTAGAAAAAAATAGAATATGCAGCCAGAATGGGAAACTTTAGGGAAGCATGGAAGGATGGAGGCGAAGTTGATGGAATAGAATTATGGATTGATGTAATCAATGTATCTTTTTTTATTTTGTTTCTTCCTTTTCTTTCACTTTCTTCTTTTATTTTTCAGTTCTGTATATTGTACACTTATAAATTTATAAATATATATTTTTAAAAGAGTCTTTTTGTGTTGTCAGAACAGCTGAGCGTAGGTCTGTTCAGGTCTGCTGCTGCCTGCCTCATAGTTAGTCAGAGTCTGTAAGAGTTTTAGTCTTAATGATAAATTTATGTAATACATTAGTAAGCTAAGTAATACCTGCCTGCCTTGTACATATATATTTAATCGAACAAGTGCAAGGGCGCTGTGAGTTAAAGTTATTGTTATTTAAACTTTAAAATGGTTTTTATAGGAGGGGAAAGGGATCAAATAGAAGGGTTAAACAACCCAGCCTCAAGTTTCCGCATAAGCTCTGTTAATGGGAATTCATAGAATCATAGAATCATAGAGTTGGAAGAGACCACAAGGGCCATCGAGTCCAACCCCCTGCCAAGCAGGAAACACCATCAGAGCACTCCTGACATATGGTTGTCAAGCCTCTGCTTAAAGACCTCCAAAGAAGGAGACTCCACCACACTCCTTGGCAGCAAATTCCACTGTCAAACAGCTCTTACTGTCAGGAAGTTCTTCCTAATGTTTAGGTGGAATCTTCTTTCTTGTAGTTTGCATCCATTGCCCCGTGTCCGCTTCTCTGGAGCAGCAGAAAACAACCTTTCTCCCTCCTCTATGTGACATCCTTTTATATATTTGAACATGGCTATCATATCACCCCTTAACCTCCTCTTCTCCAGGCTAAACATGCCCAGCTCCCTTAGCCGTTCCTCATAAGGCATCGTTTCCAGGCCTTTGACCATTTTGGTTGCAATTAAATATAATTGCTAAATTGCTAAATAAACTAATATATATTAAGCTTTGCAAGTGTGAAACAGGAAAGATAATATTAAGCTAATTTATTTTCCCTAATTAAAACCTATGTCCCACACAGGTAAGGGCTGACTAAGGGCAGAGTGAGGTTGGTGGGGCAGAGTCTGGATTCTTCTCAGTGAGAAAATATTACAAACCAGTTGCATATGAACAAACTGGGGCAAATGACAGTATCGTCATACAGAAACTATGCTCATCATACAATGTAGCCTTTTGCACAGACTAAGAGTCAGGTTTGGTTCTAAAGCAAATGGTTGTTTTTTTGCCACTCTTGGTAAATGTATGGAGGAACATGGGCAGGGACAGCAACAAAGGTATTTTCCATTAAGGAAGGGCAACACTGGGGGGGGGGGGAGTTACTGAAACAAGAATATTGAGGGGTCCCTTCAAGGGTTTCAGCTTCTTAAGGAAGACTGGACCTTTGGAGCGAGCGTCCCTTTTAAGGCTCAAACTGATCAGGAAATGAACAGAGACCATATAAAAGCAAAGCGGCTATAAGTCTGATCTTTATTAACTGTTGCAACAGGGTGCTCACTGCCACACGCAGGAGGCAGGAGGGACCCAGGACAAAGGTGTGCAAGCCCTTATATAGACTTTTGAAATGCCCACCCTGGAGCCCAAGACCACCCTTCCATACATCATATGTACATCAGAGAAGGGGCGGACTACAACAGAAATCTGAGTGCATTGTTTTTATCCTGTCTGCCAGGTTACCTGATTGGATTACCTGGGCATCCTGGCCACTCTTTTGTTATGATAACTACTCAGTTCCTGAATCCAGGTCACAGGCTCACCCTATTCATATCTTAACTGTGCCCTTGAGACAGGATTTGTGAGCAAAGAGACAATGGAGAAGCTCCCCATTTCCTTCGACCTTGCAAAGAAATATTTGAGGTCAATTTGGAAGAGACAAATGGTCTCAGGACTTTTTCTGTGAGTCTCAGACATGTGGTCTATACATATATGTATGTGCTTGCTTGGTACATTTATGAACATTTACTATATATATATGAGACCTTAATATTCTTATAACATTACTATACCATTAGTCCAGTTCATGTCTCATTCAGATGTTACCCACCATACTGAGAGAAGGTACACCAACCATGTAGGAATCAGACCTTGGGGGCATGTAAGAAGTATGCCAACCCCAAAGCCTTTAAGCAAAACAAGATATTTAAAAAAATAATAATTTGAAAACCAAGTCCAGGGATTGTAATTTATAGTTGTTCACCTTTCCGTTAATCAGCCTGGGGAGACAGAAAATGGGTTTTCCATTTTCCACCTAAAAAATGTTGCATGCATTACATTTTTGCTTCTGCCGTTGTTGTTGTTGTTTGCTTTTCATTCTCCAAAGCACACATTTCCTTCTAAACCTCAGTGCTTGGTCCCTTTGATTAAGCTGTAGTTCAAGTTAGGGATGTTTTCAAAATTCCTCATTGACCTTGGAATTCCAAATCACATGGTCTTGTTTCCAAGTGTAAACGATGCATCAGGAATCCCCCTTTCACCCACCTTTTGTTTACACATTATCTATAAAGTGCTGTGTGCAGACAAACTTTCGCACCGCTTTCAGTTCATTAGCATCTTCCCCCTACAAAACACACACATTGCCAAAGTGATATTGATGAGATTGCATTATTAGTTGCATCAATACACTTTTTTCTTGGTGTTTTACTAACGTGCAGGAGTGCATGGGTACACTAGTGAAACATCACACACACACACACACACACACACACACACGGACTGTGCGATAAATTGCCATATTGTTGAATACCGGTAGTATTGAAATAACATTGTGATAAGTGTTTCAACAAGGCAATATGAACAAAAGGTGGAGACTGAACAGTTTCCAAGGGGGTAGCTCAGCTGAACGGATAATTTGCAGATAATTTGCAGCCACCCTGTCTCCTGTTTTGTTCGTTCTCTTCCTCCTCCCTCTTAACTGATAAGAAATGATGATAATCCCTCACACAAACCAGCAAACACTTTCAGCTTCACTGATATCTTTCCACTTAGAGCTTGGCTAATTATGTATAGCTTGCTAACAATCCAGGAGAGGACCCCACCCCCATGGCAAGACAAAGATCCAGTGGCAAAGTAAACAAAGAATATAAACAAAGAATTAGAAAGTATTTCATTCTTCCCTCATACTCACCCCCACCAGTAAATAAAAGAGGGGAAAGAGTACATGCACATGCATATTCTGATGCAACCATATGTATAATCACATTATGCATGTGATTCCAGCAGAATTCATTTCATGTTTTACCGATACACCCATTTCAGTGTTTTACCGATACACCCATGCACTTCTACACATCTACTAAAATGTGAAGCAAAAATAATCTTGAAGCAAATATATGATTATGTGAATGAATTAAAGAACACTGAAAGCTATGGAAAATTGAACAAACTCCAGTTCTGAGATTAAATTTTCATTTTAGAAAATTTGCTAATTAACCCAGAATTCAGGGACTGTGGAATGCAGAGTGACCCACAGAACAATGGAGAAATGGATTGGGCTTTTCTAAATGGCAGGCACTGATGATGCCTGTCCCTCACATCAGAGGACAACGAATGATCAACTGACTTCTATTTTTCAGGCTGTTTCTAACAGATGTTCCCAAATGCCAATCTTTTATTAAATGGGAAGTACCAAATAGTCATTTATTGAGTTCCTTTGGTTTAGCTAGTACTAGAGCAAAGGCTGTTCAGAAAACTCTTCTGTAGTTTTAGCTTGTGGACCATTTTTGTTTTAATGATATTTTACTTTTGCTCTCTGGAAGGAGAAAGCTGTTTTCTAGGTGTCTTGCTATTGAAGAACTGTTTCATATGTGCCCATTTTATTTGGGTTTCCCCCCCAGTTTCAAATGTGTGATATTTTGCTAATTTAACTTTCTGCAATGGTATGTGGCTAATAGCAATAAAAGTGAACTGCATTTACTTTCCTGGAAGGGAATTTTGAAGAGACAGTGAGAGTTATACACCTGAGGGCAATTGTCAGGGCTGATGGGCATTGCAATCCGGCAACATTGGAAGGGAACCAGGTCATCCATCCCTATGCTAGATCAAAACTCCTCAAATATCCACAAGTATTTCTTAATTCCATGCAGGGAAGCAAGCAAGAAATGCATTGCTTATCCCCACTCCCAGGATTATACAATGCCTTTTTGCTCTTCCACTTCATTGCAACGAATGGTATTTTCCTTGTAGAGGAAATAAAGGAAGCCCAACAACTTTTATGTACTATAATACTGTTGAAAGTTGGGTTGGCTTCATCCGTGTAAATAAGTGGTGATAGAAGAATGGCAATGTTCCTTAATGACTGCTGATGATTCACCCAAATTGGCAATTTAGCAGCTGGGTTTTTCTCTCAGACCAATGGTGAACATCACATGCGGTAATGTGAGAGAGGAAAACATCAGCTTGAATGGAGAGAAATGATAGTGTGTGTTGTGTTGTGTTGTGTTGTGTTGTGTGTGTGCACACAATGTCTCTAGCAATATACGTGCAGAATAGGTGAGAGTGACTGCACACGTTCTCTTGTGGGATCTGCTGAAGGAGTGCTTACTTGCTTTCAGTTCATTCTGCTTTTATATTTGTAAATAAAGTGGTACCTCAGGTTACATACGCTTCAGGTTACATACGCTTCAGGTTACAGACTCCGCTAACCCAGAAATAGTACCTTGGGTTAAGAACTTTGCTTCAGGATGAGAACAGAAATCGTGCTCCGGCGGCGCAGCAGCAGCGGGAGGCCCCATTAGCTAAAGTGGTGCTTCAGGTTAAGAACAGTTTCAGGTTAAGAATGGACCTCCGGAACGAATTAAGTACTTAACCCGAGGTACCCCTGTAGAGCAAACATTGCAAAGATGCCATATGATTCCCGTCAGGGGAGCCAGCTAAAGGGGGCGGAAGGTGCTTCAGCCCCCTAAATATTGGTGGGCAGAGGGCTCAGCTCCCCCCCCCCAATAATGAGGGGGCCAAAATCCCCTAACACTGGTTGCCTCCACGTGCCCCCGCCCAGCAGCCTGGGAGCCCAGGAGCAGGACAGGTGCTGGGACGAGTGAGGGCAAAGATGGCCCTCCAGGTGTCCTGTCCCCACCCAGCACATGCTGGGTGCACACTGAGCGGCGTCACATGATGTGTCACACTACGTGGCTGGGCCCCCTCAATGTGGGATGCAAGTTGGTGCCCCTGACTCCAGTGTTGTCTAATCCAAAAGGAATCTAAAAACGATGGTCATGACTCTGGATCTTCTTGCTATGAGGCAACATATAGCAGTATATACCGTACTTTTCCGTGTATAAGACTAGGTTTCTTTTACTCAAAAATAAGGTTTAAAAACTGGGTGTGTCTTATACATGGGTAGTGGGCAGGGTGACAGGTGATTGGTTGCAGCCACAAGCTGCAGATTGTCATTGGCGATAGGTAGTGTGATTGGTGGCTGCAGGAAGGGTTTCTTTATACTGGCTGTGGGAAATGGGTGTGTTCTTTTTTTAAAAAAAATGATATTTATTGAGAATTTAAAATTACAGAGAGAGAAAGGAAAAAACAAGAAAAAAGAAAAAGGAAAAAAGGTAGACAAAAAGAGAAATTAAACAATACAAGTCAATAAAAACAAAAGTCAAAGAAAAAACAAAACACACAATACATCAAAATCAAAAAAGAAAAATAAACAAAAAATTTAAAAACAAATCCAATATTCCCAAATCTTTATCTTTCGTTAACTTGTTTCATCGACCTCCTCACACCTCCCCTTTTTGTATTCTAGTTATTAATTATCTCAGCAAATCCTTTCCATCTTTCACTATATTCTGTCATTAAATTACCTTAATTTATTTTAACCTTATCTTACCATAAAAAGCCCTAAAGCTTAAAACTTAAAACTTATTTATACATAATTCTTTTTAACATAACATATTTATACATAATTCTTTTTAACATTTCTACTAAAGCCAAATAGTTTCATTCCAACATTTTTCTAATACTCATTAATTTTACAATGATTTTCTAAATGAATTTTTAAACCTTTCTTCCAATCTTCATCCATCGTCTCTTCTTCCTGGTCTCGGGTTTTGTCAGTCCTTTCTATCCCATCCATCTAGTCCTTCAACCTGGTGATATTCTATCCGAGGCTCTTAAGTCTTTTCCATGTCCCTTCTGCAGGTCTTCTTCATGTTTATACCTGCACTTTACTTTATCTTCTGCTGATCTTATTCTTAATTTCCTTCCTTTCTCTCGGGGAGACTCCAACTTGACAATATCTTTATCCTTTCTCAACAAGTCAGCCCATTCTCCATAGTCGACACTGAAATCCAAAAGATATTTGAAGGCATGTTTCAAAGTCCCTCCAAGGTTAAGGGCCCCCACAACTCCAAACTCCCCCTGGCCCAAAGCCAGATCCGAAAAGTCAAAACATCCCTGCATAGGGGGATCCATCCAACTTCCCATCTCCAGACCAAACAGTACTCCATCTCTCCAAATCTGACTTTCTCCAGGTTCAGTCGTCAGAAACAACAACTTATGTTCCTGCAAGGCCGCAGCTCTCTCCATTTCTATTACTTGAGGTTCAGCAACAACCTCCTCCTTTATCTTCTTCACCACTTGCTCTGTCAAAGCACATTCCTGGTTTAATTCCTGAGTGGTTTCTATATAGGTATTCACTGTTTGTCCAAAATTGCCAACTGCAACAGTCATCAAATCCATCTTCTCATGTAGCTGTTCCAGTAAAGCGCTTGTCTTGCAAAAAGCAAGCACTAAAGCTTCTTCTGGGCACATTCTTGTTCAAGGTCAATGTCTGGTCTCACGATCTTTAATCTCTACAGCTGCAGAATTCCCCAGATCGACTGTAACAACAGTTTCACAAGCTCCCTCTAGAGGAAACAATTTCTATTTGTATCCGTCTTTTTAAAAGCAGATCTAGCAACAAAGTTCCTTTCGTTTTTCAGATATTTTGTTCCTTTTAAGTGCAAAAGGGAACATTGGAATCAATATGTTTCTCTTTTTTAACTATCTGTCAGAAACGTTTTATCCATAGTCAATGAACTTCCCCAAAGCGTCTGTCTCTGACACCCCGCTCCCAGGTTCAAGACGGTGGAAATTTATCTTTCTTTACTCTCTCTTCTGCAGGTTTAAACAGTCTAAAAAATAAAAATAAAATAAAAATCCCTCCTCTTCTCCTGCTTCCATGGGGGTTCAGTAATTTTAAATGATGAAAATTTGATCCTTTACAGACGACTTTCTAAACTCTAGCTTGCAATGTCTTTGCTTCAATCTATTTACAAAAGCGGAAGGCAGACTTCCTGTTTAGACCTTCCCGCTTCGGTGCCAAATTAAGAAGTTTCATAGTCCAATTTTCCGTTCTACTCATGGGCAGTTGTTTAAAATCCAATTGTCCACAGGAAAAAGTCAGCGCTCTCCGGCAACAGCAATGCGGCTTCACTCCGTGAAAAGAGCAATCGATTCGAAGCACCGCGCCATTCACCCCACGTCACTCCAGATCCCCGAAACCGGGTTTCCCCGCGAGTAGGAGAGGCGCAAAAGGTGCCAGCCGAATCCCACGTCCACAGGCTTCTCCTGCCTGTGGTTTTTGGTGGTCTCCGCCTCGCCGCGGCGGTCCAGATGCTAGTTCTCACGAAGCGGATTCCTCCCGGTCAGAGGAAATCCGCCATTGCCAGAGGCGCTAACCCGGAAGTGTGTTCTTGGTTGCTGAGTCAATAGCTGCTGAGGATTGGCTACCGCTGTGGCAGTTGTGCTTGCTGTTTACTTCTGCTGTTGGCAATCGGGCAGACGTTTGTAGCAGACACGAGTGATTGCAACTGTTGGGTTAGTGATTAACTGCATTGGGCCATTTTCTGAAATAGGAGTCCCCCAAAACAGGGGACATCTTATTCAAGGGGGCGTGTTATACACAAAAAAATATGGTACTTCTTCCTCCTGTATGTTTTTGCTGCATCAGCAGTAATGAAATGACTGCTCCAGGGCACAAGCCTGGGCAGTTTGTATCAAAATCCTAGACAAAACCCCACTCTTGGTTTCTCTGATTTGGAAAACAAAACAAGATATCTGGCACCAACTTGGCTGCAGGAGTTGCTGGAAGGAGGCATACAAGATGCAATCCAACTCTGGATTTGTGTAGAGCTTACTCTTTGGCTTCTTCTACTCCCGTAGATGTCCTGCAAGGCAACGGATAGATATTTTCCCTCAGGTTTTACTCCTGAAGCCTTTCCCATGAATGAGTATAGCTGCAAAGCAGTGGAGGTTTAAGGTCAGAGATTTGCTTCTCCTTGATGGGCTGCCTTCCCAGGTTAACAAGCCCCATCTGCTTCTCATTTCCCCCCACAGCATGTGTAGAAACTGCCTTCTTGGCTGTTGGGCCCACTATTGGTCTCGTCTGCTCAGTGTACTGGACCCTGTCTTTGTGAGCAAGTGTGCAACAAATCCCTAACTCACTGAAGATTTAAGGCTCATCAGTTACCTTCACCTGGTTTAGTCCGCCAGTCAAAGCCATTTCCTGCAGTGCCGACATGGTTGCATGATGTCAGGGACTGTGCTGAGGAGGGCTGCACTGAGGAAGAATGGTGGGAGCCACCCCTCCCCCGATCCTGATCCTGAATCTTCTCAGGAACAGGAAGACAGTATAGATTTGGAAGAGTGGTTTGCAGAGGGGCATAGTTCAGAAAGGAAAAGCTGGGAAATACTGGATGGGGAACAGCTAGGAGAAGAAAGACTGGAAGAGAGAGGGTTTACAGATTCACTGTCTCTGGAAAGCATTAATCCGCTCTCCCCAAGGTCAAGAAGAGCTGAGAAAGTGGCAGAACAGAAAGCACAATGGGTACAAGCTCAGGGTACAAAACGTAGGAATGACATAGATTTAATAGGGAGGGAGGGAGTTAACCTTCAATGGGAGCACCGCCATTTTTAGGTAGACATGTTCTTTTCTCTCACACTGATTATTAAAGAATCTAACTGGTAAGACATTCCTTTCATTTGATCTTCTTATTTACTGCCACGGGGGAGGAAGCTACTTCCCCAAAGCCTGACACATGATGACAGATTCTAGGAGACACAGGTAAGAGCTTAGTGCAGAGCAAGGACCAAAGGGGGATGAGCTACCCCAGAAGGAACATGGCGTGTTCCCCTACCAGATGTTCTGACCGTCCCCTAACACCCCATATACAGTGTTATTTTTATGGTGAGATGCCAGAACTCACCATGAATGTATCTTTCATGGTGCCCACCTGAGAGGTGCTGGAACTTAGTTTTGGCTGAAAAAAAGCCCTGCCCATATATACCCTGTGGATCAAACTTGATACGTAGCTGTCTGAAAATGCATGTCACACAAAATGCATAGCTATTAAACATGGCATGTTATGCACCGTCCTTGCCCCATGTAACAACTTACAACATGGGCCATCATCATGGTGCCATGGCATCCCAAGCTTTCTCACCACCATCAGCCCATAATGTGGCTCAGGGACAGAGCAATGTCTGGAGAAATACAAGTTCTGCAGCAGCCACACATGCTTAGAAGAACACCTGGTTTCACTCTCAGTGAGCCTCCCTGACTATATTGCAATATCAGCAAAAGTACTGCAGCTATTATGGTGGCATATTATTTGCCAGTCCAATGCAAATCAGCTAATGGGAAGCTTGCAAGAGCAAATGCATAACTGCCTTTGCAGAACCTTCTTCAGATGGTGCTTATTTTTTCCCCAATGACTTGCTTGTCTAAGTAAGGCCTTCTGTTTCATCACCTTGAAGAGGAAAAAGAAACACTGTCAACAAGCAATTGTTACAAACATCTTTACAAATGCCTGGTACTTCTGATGTTGCTCTTTTACTGAGGATGGTTTTCATAAGAAATGCTGTGGCAAAACTGAAAGACAAGTGCAGTTCATTCTCAATAGTAAAGAGCAAAATGCTATTATGTGTTTATCCATCTGTGTGTGTTGATCTGTGTCACTTTCACATAGTGTGAAAGTCCCTAAGCCTATTCCACTCTACACTCCTTTTCTATAGTTCTCTCTCTCTGTCTTTCTCTCTCTGTCTCTCTCTCTGTCCCTCTCTCATGAACATGCATACATATATACAGACAAACTCCAAAATGTGCATTTAAATACCTATTTCAACACATGCTTTAAATAGATTCTCTCTTAAAACATGCATTCCTCTTAAAATGCACATTTTTAAATGTTTTTGATGCACTGAAATGTTTGGGAACTGCAGACCCTCCAAGTGTCCCTATTTTCCAGGGACAGTCCCGAATTTACAGAAGTTGTCCCGGTTTCTGATTTGATCCTGGAATGTCCCACTTTTGTCACTATTTTCTTCAGATAAATGTTGGAGGGTATGGAGTTATCTGACCCCTGAGTCATATGAAGGCAGTCCTCTATAGGGAAGTTTTTTTTTTTTTTTTAATGTTTAATGATGCTTTTGTGTATGCTGGAAGCAGCCAGAGTGGCTGGGGCAACCCAATCAGATGGACAGGTAATAATAATAATAATAATAATAATAATAATAATAATAATAATTGACTAGGACGTCCCTAATTGACTAGGATCGCTGAAGAGTTGATGCTTTTGAATTATGGTGCTGGAGGAGACTCTTGAGAGTCTCATGGATTGCAAGAAGATCAAACCTATCCATTCTTAAGGAAATTAGCCCTGAGTGCTCACTGGAAGGACAGATCCTGAAGCTATGGCTCCAATACTTTGGCCACCTCATGAGAAGAGAAGACTCCCTGGAAAAGACCCTGATGTTGGGAAAGATTGAGGGCACGAGGAGAAGGGGACAACAGAGGACGAGATGGTTGGACAGTGTTCTCGAAGATACTAACATGAGTTTGACCAAACTGGGAGGCAGTGGAAGACAGGAGTGCCTGGCATGCTCTGGTCTATGGGGTCACAAAGAGTCAGACATGATTAAGCGATTAAACAACAACAAAGGACATCCCTATTTTCATCAGAAAAATGATGGAGGGTATGAAACTGCAAAAGACCATGGATTAGTTCCAACCGGCACATTAGTCCAGGAAGGATCAGGTCAGCTCATCTCAGGATTCACAAAGATTAAATTCTTCAGTCATTCCAACTATGTTCATGAGCACATGCATGTGCCTGTTTTTAAGACTAAAAAAGAAATTCTATTAAACACCTCATTGCAACAAATGTATCTTACAATGTATTGTACCAGAATTATTGCAACGATTGCATTGACCACCTTAAGTATTTTGTCATGCAGTTAAACAGAGGGCCAAATCCTGACTTCAGTTGCACTTTTTAGACCAAAGATGTTGGCAATGGAGCCAGAACAAAAGCGTTTCAAACATTTCAGAAGTTTTATTTCCAAACATTTCCTTGGGCAGGGTGGGATGAAGCAAAATCTACACGAAAAATTGGACTTAATTGGAGGGGAAATAAATATATGTGTCATTTTGAGGTGGGAGCTTGCTGCTTACCTTGCCAGATGGCCAAAGGTTTTGCATTTCTTCTTGAACTTCAGAAAAGCCCTATGCTTGGGATGGCTCCACAGCTTCTTCCAGCTGTATTTCCTTACGAGAGTAAGTAAGCCAAGTGCCAATATTAGCACCCTGCTCCAAATAGGGGATTAAGATAGAACAGAGGTGCCCAAACTTATTTGGCCTACCGCCCCCTTTTTAGGGGGAAAAATTAATCAGCATGCCCTGAAAATCTACCTTTTTAAAGCAAAGAAACAGAAAAATGCAGTGACAAATTTGCTTTATGTATCTATATTTCTATATATGTCCTGGTAAAGAAAGATTTTGGAAATAAGACAGCTTGAAGCTTGAAATTATAGAAAATTTATTAAAATAATTTCATACATATTGCCTCTTTATAATATTGTATTGTAAGCATGAATTTTCCTTCTGATGCATGCTAGCCTTCCCCACAATGCACGACATACTCGCCTGCCAACACTTGCTTGTTAAGACCTGTCAGCGGACTTGACCACTGATCAGTTAAAACTTGCACTTTGTGCGTCTATTTGGAAAATAAGCACTATGACTTTAACTCTATGTTACATTGGCAAGCGTCATTACACAGCAGATGAAACATGTACAAATGGTTCCTATTCAAAAAATTTCTTCTTTATGCTTCCACCACCACCACTGGATCGTTCCAGTGCCCCCCAGGGAAATTCTGAGAGTGATAGTGGCTGCCCCAAGGCCACCCAGTGACTTTTTGATAGTGGCAAGTCTGGAAATCCTTTCTCCCTGGCTCACAGTTCCAAGACCAGCTCCAAATTTGAGATACCCTTGGTGTCAGGATGCTGTCAGTGGCTCCCAGCTGGTTGCCCAGGAAAGAATAAAGACAAGGAAAAGCTTCTTACCGTCCTTTTTTACTTCAATCTTTACAGAGAGAGGCTATAGAACCCAGCCTCTTGGATAGTGATGTTGTCTCCACCCCGCTTCTCTCCCACTTCTTCATTCGTCATTCTCATCATCTCCTCTACAGGTGCCTCTGTCTCTGAGCTCTTTGCTCTCCTACTTTTAAGGCTCACCGGGTTCTGAGAGATGGAGGGCCTGGAATGCTTTCTAATGGCAACGTGTCAGCCAGATGTTGTTCTGACTCTCCCATGATTTCCCAACTTTCCCCCTCATCTGCCTCTGGGCTGTGATCTCCCGCAAACCCCTGTTGTAAATCTATACTGTCATCTTCTTCTTCCTCCTCCCTGGAAGGATCAGGATGGGGAGGTGGTCTCCACCATTCCTCCTCTGCCCAGTCCCTGACAATTAGTTTTCTTTAATAGTGGAAGCAGATTTTCAGATTATACACAGCTCTTCTTCAGGCTTTGATTATGAGAGCAAAAAATAAACATCCAATAGTCTAGATAGAAACAACTGGGTAGTCAGGCTGATGGTTACTTGGTTGCAGAAGTTTACTGGCCATTGCTGTTGGCATGGAGATAGTCTAGGTTGAATGCAAACATGCCATTCTGATGTCATGTGTGATGTCACAAAGGGGATATGCTTTAAGTCTTGGTAAAGTCCAAAAGCAGTTAACAGTCAGACTGCATCTCAGCCCTGTCAAGATGGATCTCCATAACAGCTGATGAATAGATTTATTTGGGGGATATATTAACTTTTACTATTGGGGAAAAGTTTTAGATTGCCAGTTTGTAACCCATCAAGTTGAGGCTAATAAATATACATTCACAACCCTGTACCCATCAAATTATTGACTTTATGTGTGACTTTGGGACTGATTCATACAACCACATTTCCTTTCTCCACTCTATAGAATCTTTTTCTCTGTATTTGAAAAAACAATCAAGAAGTAGAAGTTAAGGAACCAGGAATATGTGCCCTCTGTCTTTGAGCTCTTTGCTCTCCTATTTTTAAGGCTCTCTGGGTTCTGGCAGATGGAGGGTCTGGAATGCTTTCTAACGACAACGTGTCAGCCAGGTGTTGTTCTGACTCTCCCATGATTTCCCAGCTTTCCACCTCATCTGCCTCTGAGCTGTCACCTCCCACAAACCACTGGTGAAAATCTATACTGTCTTCTTCTTCCACCCTGGAAGGGTCAGGATGGGAAGACGGTCTCCACCATTCATCCTCTGCCCAGTCCCTGACACTTGGCAAAGTATCCTCTCATGGGACTCTTCCTCTTTTGGTGGGCCCCAGCCTGTCTCCCTTGAGAAGCAACAGCACTGCAGTCAAGGTGGCACAGAACTGTATTATTATTATTTTTACTTCTCAGAATGATACTATATCAGAGGCAGTGTAGGAAATTAATATGGTATCTCTTAACCACCCAGAATGGAGGCGGGCAGGGCTGGCAGCAGAGCAACAGGGGTCCCAGCTGAGGAACTAGGGTCACAGGTCATGGTGTTAACCACTATGCTGCAACAGCTTTACAAAAGGAAGTCAGCCTATGAATAAGGCCAAAGGCAATTCTTGTGTGGAGCAGTCAAATTAAGATATCTCGGGATCTTTATGGTTTTATATGTTGAACTTGGTGAGCATGAAAGCTGAATGCAGGACCTTTTCAAATATGTTATGTGGAAGAAAATGGAGTGGCTTTTTTTTTTTATTAATGCTGTAGCTTTCTACATTTTTATTTACTGACCTCAGCAAGCAAACCCGTTTGAAACAGCTTCCAACTATGTTGTGCCTGGAAGACTTTATCAGTTAAAAGAATTATCTTTCAGAACTTCATCAGTGCAACTTGATTAGTATTGGAACCATCCTACGGAGCTATTTAAAATGTTTCATACACAGGAGTAAGTCATAAAAATGATGCCTTACTGATAACAGCTATTTGATTCCTTTGACAGTTTACAAATGAATGTGGATTTTCTCCTGTTTCAAATTAGCATTTGTGATGGATAAACACTATAGAGCACCGGGTGGTAAAATGCCTTTAAAAGCTCTCATTTTCCCTGAGAGGGAACCTGTGATCATATGACCACATTAGAAACTGAAAGAGAGAAGAAATGTACATGAATTTACCAGGAAGGATTTTTATCACATCTTTCATGAAAATTAAAATGCTGGCACATATCAATAGAAGCCACAAGGCACAGAAAATAGACCAAGAGGTGATGCCCATGCCTTTAACCATTCTCCAAAACCATGTGAGCATCTCCTATGCAGCTGGGAGAACATTTAAATGACCCAAGCACATGGGCATTTGTTTCTTTCCCACTAACGAACTCCTCCTTCCTTTCCTAATAATGCAACAGTACCTCTGGATTGGGGTGTTTAGCATGGCCCCCCTCTATTGTGTGCTTCAAGCACTACATCCTACACATGGCAACTCTGTTTACACTGCAAAACTGAATGTGGGTGAGCAGCGATGCACAAAATCCTTGTTTCCAGAGCAGTCCCACTGACTTGGAAGGAGACTGAGAAGTTAATGGAAGCTTTAGCCTTTAAGGACCAGGGAATTTAATGTGCCCTTGAAAAAGTTGTTTGGACATTTAGAATTTAACATTCTGAAAGGAGAGAAAGGGGAGGCAAAGGTCCGTTAGCTTTAAATCAATGTCAAATAATATGATAGAAACAGACAAAGTAGCGACTCTCTTAAACCTTCTGCCCTTGCACTCCAAATCAGCTCCCAGAAGCTATAATTTTACCAGATGGGCCAACAGCAGATACTAACAGCTTCAAGGCCTAACTTGAAAGGATTGGACTTTTAAGTATTTGGACTAGTTCAGCTCCAGGTTCATTGTCATGCTTGACACCATTGCCCTTTCCCTCAGATTTCATGAAAACAGTCAACGGCTATTTTATTTCAGCTTGTTTTATCCCCACAACAACAAACTATTGAGTGGTATAAATGCTACTGGTTACTCTTTCAGAAAAATATACTTCTTGCTGTAGGTACTCCATTTGCCAAGAAAGTAAAAAGGAGAGAGAGAGAGAGATTTCCATATGTCCTGTTCTAGGTTCCACTCACATGGCAGCTTTCACCACTTCCTGATCCTTATTTTCATGTAAATATTTATCACATTTCATATCCTAAACCTTCTCCAAGGAGACTCAGATGGATATGAATGAGGTTATTTCCATTTTCTCCTCATAATAGCCCTGCAAGGTTGGCTAGGCTGAGCTAGGTTATCAGCACTGTGTGGTGCTCTCTGAAAGGGAAAAGGACCTAGATTTCCCTCAGCACTGGGACAACTTCACAGTTTCTTGACCTGGGGAAATTTAAAATTGGAAAACATGAGAAGCTGGGCCATAAACAAAAGGTAGTATCTGATAGCACGAGTCTGTGCAGATATCTCTCCCGTGATTGGACTGCGCAATCTGCATGTCCCTCAGCAACCCCAAAATTCTGTGAGGAGGGCAGGGGATTGGCATAGGTTGTGTGAAAGTAGCTTGCAAGACCTAAAATACTGAATCAGAGAATGCTTCCCATTCCAAAAAGAGTGTGGGCACACCTTTTGCTGTTTATGCGGCTAAAAGACCTGTAAGGAGAATGACGCATGAAACAGCATGCCCTCATAAAGGCAACATCCGTTACAAACCCAGATAAACTACTTACTAACTCCTGATTGGAAATTTAATCCTAATCGACCGTTATGCTTTTCTTTAGAGAAATCCTCCCGACCACCCCCCCCCGACCCCTGACAGAATGAAATGCCAATATTCTATGCCTCTGGTGTTATTTCACAGTCAATGTAAGCTTACCCATCCATTAATAACTTTATACTTGGATAGATCTGAAAGCAAGAGTGGAATGTAAGACGGTCCAATTGTTGTTATCAGGGATGGTTCCTGCTGTTCTTGCCTTCAATCTCTGTTGGAGTTTTATATATATATTAGAAGCATCTTTCAGGTGGGCCACAAGGATTCAATCCATAGAGTGGATGTCTAGAGCAATTCCTACTTTTACAGCTCCTCCACTTCATGAAATTTGTCAGACTCCCCAAAGTGTGCACATGTGCAGTATATTACACATTTATTTATTTTTATTGTTTTCATTTAACATGTTATCCTGCTTAATAACATGTCCCTGTTTACTAAGGACAGTCTTTCTTTGCCCCCCCCCTTTTTTTTTGCCTCCTGAGGATGCATTTCTAAAATGATTTCGGTCAACATGTGCTAGAGATGGTTGAGCTTCAAATCCTTCCCTGGGTCTCTGTAACAATAAAAATATCTGAAAGGGGTTGGAGGTCTAGATACATCTTGGCACCTGGCTATTAAATGCCAGTGGGACGTGGGTGGTGCTGTGGTCTAAACCACTGAGCCTCTTGGGCTTGCTGATCAGAAGGTCAGTGGTTCGAATCCGCGCGACGGGGTGAGCTCTCATTTCTCCTGCCAACCCAGCAGTTCAAGAGCACGCCAGTGCAAGTAGATGAATAGGTACCGCTGTGGCGGGAAGGTAAACTGTGTTTCTGTGGGCTCTGGTTTCCCTCATGGTGTTCCATTGTGCCAGAAGTGGTTTAGTCATGCTGGCCACATGACCCGGAAAGCTGTCTGTTGACAAACGTTGGCTCCCTCGGCCTGAAAACGAGAAAGTTCTGTCTTTAGCAGCCACAGTGATGGGAGGAGAGCGCAGCTCTGGTTGTTATTTCTCTCCATGATGGTCTTATCCTGGTTTTCCATCTGTGGAACAAAACTCACTTCACGCTACAGATGACATTTTCAATAACGAAAAGGAGATCTGTTACCACCACCACAAGCCAACACCAATTTTGAATCCAAGAGGAAAAGGAAAATTTGCTGCCATTCAGCCAACTATACTTGCCTATTAACATGCAATGTGGTTAACAATGGAAATTTCCCAATAAGTACTCTGAAAAGTGAATGGCAGTATAAAGTCAAATGCATCCCCTTCCCAAGAACTTCTAAACACACACACACACACACACAGAGAGAGAGAGAGAGAGAGAGAGAGAGAGAGAGAGAGAGAGAGTCATATGTGTTTGGTTATATTAAGCGGAAGAGAACTGCAGCCTCCACTGAGAAATTGGGAAGCATCCACAGCAAAATCATCTAAGGGCAATGGCAGGTGTATTCCCTTTCCAAGTGATTTCCCTCCCTGAGTGTGTCTCTCAAATTCCTCCCATATAAGTCATCATGGCTATTTATTCACATGGGGGGGGGGGAATAAGCACAACACCTTGAGCCAACGGTCCATAGAGAGGTAAGCTGCACACTGTCTAAGGCTTTGCTGCAATATAAAAATTCTTCCCAACATATATTTTGTCATTTCCTCAATACAGTGGTACCTCGGGTTAAGAACTTAATTCGTTCCGGAGGTCCGTTCTTAACCTGAAACTGTTCTTAACCCGAGGTACCACTTTAGCTAATGGGGTCTCCCATTGCTGCCGCACCGCCGCTGTGCGATTTCTGTTCTCATCCTTAAGCTAAGTTCTTAACCTGAGGTACTATTTCTGGGTTAGTGGAGTCTGTTACCTGAAGCGTCTGTAACCCAAGGTACCACTGTATTATATAAAACACAAAGTCTACTGCACAGCAATAATGCAGGCTGATATGTTTGCCTTTAGAACAGGAGTGCTAACTTGACCCTGTGACCATGAGTGCCAGGCCCCTTCTTGGGGAATTTTGTGGGTGCTCAGACACCCAGGGCCCCATGGAGTTGGCACCTATGCCTCAGAACTATTCAGTCCAGCAAGGGAGATGCACACATCGAAGCAGATTTCTATGAACAGAACAGCTAAGGATATTTATCTGAATATGGACAGCCATGTGCTTCATGGATGAGTTCAGACATTGAGATGAACCCTTCCAAGACCAAGATTATTACTTTATTGCTAATATCTATCAACACAGATATATTCAAGTTAAAACAGCTGGTAACTATTTTGCAATATAAAATAGGTAAATGGACCCCTGACCATTAGATCCAGTCGTGACCGACTCACTTTATTGGCCGAGGGAGCCGGCGTACAGCTTCCGGGTCATGTGGCCAGCAGCGAATCAGAGCAGTGCACGGAAATGCCGTTTACCTTCCCTCCGGAGCGATACTTATTTATCTACTTGCACTTTGACGTGCTTTCGAACTGCTAGGTTGGCAGGAGCTGGGACCGAACAACAGGAGCTCACCCCGTCACGGGGATTCAAACCGCCGACCTTCTGATTGGCAAGCCCTAGGCTCTGTGGTTTAACCCACAGCGCCACCCCCATCCCCATTTTGCAATATATTTAGATATAAATCAGTTCTATCACCCTGACTGGTAAGAATCCTTAGCTCCACAATCTTTTAGAAATTTATGAAAATAATGAATGTGATCAGTTTAATAAGGGGAAATCCAGTGGCAAGGTCCACTGGGATGAGCAGATTAGGATGCAGCAGATCTCTGGCATAGTTGTCTAATTCCTGGTTCAGTCAAAGCTACATTTGCTGAGCCCAGTTTAGCTGGGTCAAGGACAGTGCAAGTCCAAAGAAGGCGCATTATGGAGGTGAGACCAGAGAAGAGGGATTTAAGATGGATCATAAACTCATCTAGCTCAGTCATGTGACCTGGCAATAAACATAGAACGTTATTGTAAACACTATTGCCCTGTTCAGACAGAGCAGCAGCAGCCCTAAAGCTGAACAGGGTTTGGATCTGCCGTAACTTTATGTTGGGTTAATTTACACCTGCTTGCTTTACACCAGCTCCTCGTGCAGAGGATTGCTCCCTAAGCAGATGTCTAACGTGGTAATGGGAAAATGAATGGTGCCATAACTCCAAATGTCACCACTGTATGACCACTTTACCCACTGTTAAGGACTCTTGCCTGTTGTGGGCCCTTCATTGCTTCCTTAATAACATTCATCCTCATTTGCCAGAAAATGTTCACCTTGAGTCAATTTAAAGTGAACTCTCTCTCTGTGTTAATCTCTCCTCAGGTAAACATCAGAGGAATTTTGAGGAGAGTCAAGAGTTTTGATAAAATTGATCACTTTTCTTACAGGGTTTCCCCCAGCTCTCGAAACATGAGAGCCTTTTGTCCTTTCTTCATCCTTTGAGGTAGAATTATGTGCATTAAGATGGCTCTGGAAATGGCAATTTCCTTTCATTTGCTGCAGTTGTAGAAATATGGCCCTGTACAAAACATTACCCGGGGCTGGCCTTGAGAGAAGTAAAACACTATTCTCTGGGACTCATTTTAGTTTAATGTAGTTTGCCATTTTACTCTCTTCTAAAGTTCATATGAAATAAAATATGGCCATCCTTTCCGGAGCCTGAAATCTGAGCTTTTTTTTCAGATTTGGTTAACAAACTTGAATGGCCCTAGTTATTTTCTTTTTATTTTGTGGAGTGGGGTCTGATTAGGACTAGAAAAACTGTTCCTTGTTATATTATGGGTATTGTAAAGAACAACAAGATAGACTCATAGAGTCATAGAACTATAGATTTGGAAGGAACATGCATACAACTTAAGAAGAGTGAGGAAATCACCAAGCAGTCTCTGATGGTGCTCTTTATATAGTTTACTAAGGCTTAAATTATGAAACCACTTACCAAACATGGCTCCCTTGGAGCCAGCCAACTAAAAAAAGAAAGTAGTTAATTTGCAGCCTCCTTTCCAGTCAGTTCTGCTTCATCAAACCCTGACAAATACAGATCTGCAGCAGTATCACTAAAACTCCTTATTTGCCATGCAGAATGCAAGTTATTGCCTGGTGTGCAACAAAATAATTCATTGGGTTCAGCTTTTGGCTCCAGCAGTCTCTGAATTGCTGAATATAAAGTCTGAAAGCTTCATAACCAAAGTTGGATGGGAAGGTAACAACAAGGAGTTTTGGCAGCTTGACTGAACACAGAGTGTTTGTTTCCTGCATTGGCTTTTCACATACCATGGAACACCGCTTCAGAGCCCAGGTTGTAGTAATGGGCTGAGGTGGGATTTCAGGGCGGGATTAAACAGGGGATAAGGTTTCATGCATGGGCACATGCACACATGTTGTCACCAAATGGGTTCATGACCATAAGGTTATTTAAGCTAGCATCTCCCGCCTTCTGACCACTTCGTGTTTCTGGCAACAAAATTAAGGCAATGCATTTTGAGTCACACAGAGGGACAGATTTGTGTGTAGCCTGGATACCTGCAATAACAATGTCAAGTTTTATGGGTCACAGTGTACATTAGGACAGTTGTTGTGGGAATCAGAATCAGAAAAGAAGAAGAATGGAGTACTCGTCTTCATTGAAAGTTTTGATGAACCATCTCCATGAGGGACCTTTGTACCCACTTGTGCATTATGGGAATGGATTCATTCATGACAAAGTGCCAGCTGAAAGCAGCCTTCTTGCAACATGTTACTGGTCACAGAAAAAAAGGTAAAGGTAAAGGTAAAGGACCCCTGGATGGTTAAGTCCAGTCAAAGGAGATGATGTGGTTGCAGCGCTCATCTCCCTTTCAGGCCGAGGGAGCCGGTGTTTGTCCACAGACAGCTTTCCAGGTCATGTGGCCTGCATGACTAAACCGCTTCTGGCGCAACAGAACACTGTGATGGAAACTAGAGCACATGGAAATGCCATTTACCTTCCCGCCACAGTGGTACCTATTTATCTACTTGCACTGGCATGCTTTCGAACTGCTAGGCTGGCAGGAACTGCAACAGAGCAACAGGAGCTCACCCCATCACAGGGATTGAAGCCGCTGAGCTTCTGATCGGCAAGCCCAAGAGGCTCAGTGGTTGAGACCACAGCGCCACCCACATCCTGGTTATAGCATACACAGGGATGCCTCCACAGCCAGGCTGATAAATAAGTTTCCCAATTTCCCTGCTGTCCTCTTGTGGACTGGTGTGAGAAACACTGTGGAAGTATCCATCAGGACAGCAATAGCAGAACACAAATAAAAGAAGGCATTGCATAATAATTGCATGTACTCTGCAGGAAGGGGGAGAAATCAATTTGTATTAATATGCCATCGTCTTGTCCGTGGTGTGAAGCCTCATTAAACAAGAGTGCCACAAGTAGAACTAGTGACACCCTAGAGCCTGTTACAGTATATATGCAACTCCCCATGCCTTGTGGTAATTTTGCCTTGGAAAGCAATAGCACAGCAAAGGGAAATATATGCCTGACTCTGAAACTAACTAGGCTGTGTCTCCTTCAAGTTTTTCCCAGGAAACCTGTGGCATTTGCATCACATTGTATGCTGGTCGTCCAGGCTGATTCATTTCACTTTTAATTTGTATGCTACCTTTCTATATAACTATACACAAGCTGAAGAAACAACAAAATAGACCACATACGTAAAAATCCAATACAAAAAAAAAGAAGTCACAAGTTGTCAAGGCTTCAGGGAATCCTATCCCTCCCACGGTGGGATGCCACGAAGCAGAAAAACACGAAGTTCTTACCAAGTGTCATGCTTGGAGATTCCTACCCTCCCTTTGGTAACTTCACAGATAATAATTAACGAGCAGTTGATAGATTTATAGTCCTGTTATTACAGCTTCATGTTGTGATCACAAATACACAGCTCTCCGCAAGGAGGGCAGTTGCCTACTCTAAATGCTCCTTCTGACTTCTGCAGCAAGAAAGGCACCAATGGGAAGTCCTCCCTCCCTCTGCCTCCTTTGTTCTCTGATACATTCAGACCTCCGAGTCCGGGGGGAGGGGGGGTCCCCCATACTCTCAACTGACATCTCTTCTGGCTGTCCCCTCCCTTGTGGCTCCCCCATCATTATCTCGTAGCTGGGTAACTCCCCTCTAAGCTGTTCAGCTTCTGTGTCTGCCTCCCTATCTGCTTCTGAAAAGGCTGGGGGGGGGGGTATTCTGAGAGAGGCTGATCTGCCTGCAACTGCACTCCCCAATCTTCAGATCCAGACCATTCCCTGACACCAAGTAGTTTATTCAATATTCACAGAGAGAGAGAGATGAAGGAATGTGGTCTCTCTTAGATAATGGCGTTGCTCCAGGTAAAGTCCCACCCCCTCAGTCTTCCTATTCTATGTTGCCCCTGCTGATCTGTTCTTTCTGCCTCTGAGCTTTCTGTTCTACTACTCTCAAGGCATGCCTGGTTCTGGAAGTGGGTGGGGAATGCTTTCAAGAGACACTGAGTCTGTTAGCTGTCTCTCCCCTGGTGCTTCATCTTCCTGCTGCTCTCCCAATATTCCCCAGCTGCTTCCCTCTGCTGCCTCTGAACTATGACCTTCTGCAAACCACTGTTCTAAATCTATACTGTCTTCCTCTTCTCAGGAAGGTGCAGGAAGAGGGGGGTGGATTCCCACCATTCCTCCTCAGTCCAGCCCCTGACACAAGAACTTTAAAACAAACAACTTATATACAATAATTAAACAGTTTACACTCCTAGGGCTTGCTGATCAGAAGGTCGGCGGTTCGAATCTCCGTGATGGGGTGAGCTCCTGTTGCTCGGTCCCTGCTCCTGTCAACCTAGCAGTTCGAAAGCACGAAGTGCAAGTAGATAAATAGGTACCGCTCCAGCGGGAAGATAAACGGTGTTTCCATGCGCTGTTCTGATTCACCAGAAGCGGCTTAGTCATGCTGGCCACATGACCCGGAAGCTGTATGCCAGCTCCCTCAGCCAATAAAGCGAGATGAACGCCGAAACCCCAGTGTCGTCTGTGACTGGACCTAATGGTCAGGGGTCCCTACACCTTTACCTAATCAATAAAAATCACAACTCATAAAATACCACAGAACATACAAAACCATGTAAAAAGATTCAATTGAGAAACAGGGACACCCAACTTATAAAATTATTATTTTTAAATATCCCTTAACTCTTCTTCTCTCTTCATAACTGCTTTCACTGTTATCAAAGTCGTGGTCTGGGAAAGTCTCCTAGGGCTGGAGGGTGGGGCAAGGCAGGTGGAAAAAGTCATTGCCAGATGGACAGCAGACAGTCTGTCTCCCTTATTCTCTTTTTACTATTTCAAAAGTACAGCATTTAGAACATATATGAGCTTGACCTAGAGAGCAAAATTAAACTGTGAAATACTGTATGGGTGACTTCGAGGCTCACTAATTTGTTTGAGTGACTCGGGTGGACACTGGAAATTAAGGTTTGCACAATTAAAATGGATTAAAAGGACTCTGTCAACCTACCACAACAAATACACTCTCTGGGTTAGAAAAGTGATGAGGAAACACACGGACAAGTGTGAAATGAAGGACTGACTAGTGGGAAGGTCTATAAATACCACACAAGCAAATCAAGATGAATGCCGATTGCCATGTAACTGCTGCACAAACAGATCAGAACAAATTCTCAATAAAGACCGAATACACTCTAACCTCCACATGAACTTTGTGCAAATCAGGATGAATGCTGAATAAATAGGTCATCTGGAGAAGTCTTAAATCTGTTATCGCATAATCAATGCAGCTGTAAATACGGCTATAACAGTGTTAAACAGAACTAGTTGTGAGCCAAAGTATGTATGTGTGTTGTTAAGTCGTTAAGCCTACATAAGAATTGGAAGAAGACCACTGTCCCCCGTATGATTTGGGCGGTGGGGATCACGGCAAAATGGCTGAGATACAGCCCACATCATCAGTACTGGAAGCATTTCTATCACTCTAACAACTTTAATATGTCCTCAGGATTGAGGCCAGTACATTATCCCTGATTGGCTGGGAACATTAGAAAAAGTAATGAATTAGAGCAAGCATCCCCAAACATGGCCCTCCAGATATTTTGGGATTACCATTCCCATCATTCCTGACCACTGGTCCTGTTAGCTAGGGTTGATGGGAGTTGTAGTCCCAAAACATCTGGAGGGCTGAGTTTGGGGATGCATGAATTAGAGGGACAAAGTGATAAAAGCAACCATACATGTGGGAGCAGGAGCACAGTGGCTACTAATAACCACAGGATAGGATTGAGGAAAAAACTTTTCTTTGCCTTATGTGAGTATTAATAACCCTCCACCCCAAAGAAAGAAGAATCGCCATATTTTATTTATCACAAGCAGGAATTTAAAAACTGGGGGGGGGGGGAATTAAAGATCAAAGAGAGGATTGGTGAATATCGGAGAATGGAAAAATTCTATGACACAGTTTTAAATGGCGTCTCGCAAGACAGGCTTGTCTAAGAAAGACGGGGGGGGGGGAGGACCAGGATTATTGGAATGTGAATGATGATTGGAATGCGATCTTATCCTGGCAGAGCCCTCTTTGAGATATCTGACAAGCCTGGGAAAACTAAAGGGCAGACCAAAGATAAACTTTTGAAGGAGGAGGGGAATGGCGGCTGTCCCTATGAGATATGACTTGTGGAGTGTGTAAAACCCACACAGACAATGTTTGCTTCCAACCTGCTTGTGAAGATTATCAGAGATCGCAAAGAAAGGAGCATATGACAACAACAAGAAGATGAAGAAAGTAATAAAGAGACTATCTGGACAGAACTGGATAGAACTGTTTAATTAAAGCAGTAATAGACGTGATGTTTGGACCCCTGTTCGGAGCTTGATGTATGTGTACCCCCAACAAAATTTAAAAATCTGGCTGTATAATTTGGAATTAATGTGATTTGAAACAATGTGATTTGATTGGCCTGTTAATAAAAATTATGTTAAAAAAAAAAAAGAGTTTATCCAGTGAACTGCCCTGAGGCCTGCGGGTATAGAGAGGTATACAAATTTAATAAATAATAATAATAATGATAAATAATTTTCAGGAGTGTTTTCCTTTCCCAGAAATGAATCCTTTTGAGGCAAAAATCAACGCAGCTCAGCACGCCTGCTGTAAATGCAGACAGTTCAGCATTTATTTCATTTACACCAGTCCATCTACCTGAACAAAAATAGCACTGGTGATGTTTTTAAAAATCAGTGTTTTATTTCAAGTCAAGCTGGCAAGATAAATGTATAAATTAAAGAAAAGGTTCCTGGATGACTGCTCAAACAAAACCAGGGTAGTGATACTTCCTCTTGAAAAACAAAGCTCAGTAAAATATGCTGAATTCTTGGTAGTACAATCACATACTTTAATTCAGGTATTTGTATTTCTAAAGTGAAAGCTGGGAGGGGAAATCTCACATCTGGTAGAAAGCAAAGGTATTGTCATATTACTATGATTGATTTTATGTTGAATGATTTTACTGCTACTGGAGGATAGAGATGGCTTGCATGACTAGGATCTCAGTGAAAATGAATGTTCAGATCATGGCATATTTAGAAATTCATACCTTGGATAGCAGGTGGTGCATGCTCTGTGCACTGACAATGCCACTGTTCTCCTTGATAGATGGGCACTGCTAAACCTAAAGCATCACAACTGCAACCCATCTTTTATCTTTGGGTGGAGTTTGAAAAGTGAGCTTAGTGATCACACATGCTCACTGAAGGAAGAACAGAAGGGAATTAGAAGAAATTAGGGTGGAGTGAGCACAGCTTTTCCTTGTAATGGTGTGGACATGACAACCTGACTTCCCCCAATATGGTCTTCTTTCATGAGAGCTGGCAGGGGTTAGGAAGTTCAAGGTGTTGTGTAGGTAGGTAGGTAGGTGGATAGATGATAGATAGATAGATAGATAGATAGATAGATAGATAGATAGATATGGACAGATGATAGATAGAGTAGATGATAGATAGATAGATAGATAGATAGATAGATAGATAGATAGATATAGATAGATGATAGATAGATAGATAGATAGATAGATAGAGAGATAGATGATAGATGATAGATGATAGATAGATAGATAATTTTTGATGATATGCAATGTCCAGACTTTTATATTGAAAAGAACTTTACGTTCATAAACGTAACTGAGAAGAACATACCTACAACCTCACACTGATTCACTGAGAGCCAGTGTGGTGTAGTGGTTAAGAGCTGTAGACTCATAATCTGGGGAACCGGGTTCGCGTCTCCGCTCCACATGCAGCTGCTGGGTGACCTTGGGCCAGTCACACTTCTCTGAAGTCTCTCAGCCCCACTCACCTCACAGAGTGTTTGTTGTGGGGGAGGAAGGGAAAGGAGAATGTTAGCCGCTTTGAGACTCCTTAAAGGGAGTGAAAGGCGGGATATCAAATCCAAACTCTTCTTCTTCTTCTTCTTTGTTCCTTATAGACAGCACAGGTTTCTCCATATTAATGTTTAGGGATCTTCCTCTGTCTGCTTCATCCCAGACAGACCCAACAGACACTGTTGTCAGCAGCATCCAGAGAAACAGAAAAACGGTTAAAAACGACAGTTACTTGACTAACAGTCAGAACAGAATGGAAAGCCTCTCCCATGTGACTCACAGTCAGCCGATCACATGAGAGAGCTACTGCGAAGGGGGGGGGGGACCATGTTAAACATACACAGCAATTCAGCATAAGCAAATATCCCCATTTCAGGAAATCAAGCCATTATCCTTAACTCAAGGCCATCAGAGACACTGCATACTTTTAATGAGTGGAACAGATCCTTACAACAATCTTGTAAAGTGTATATCTATCCAGTTGAAACACACATTCAAAATGAAGATGGTGGGGTCATTATGTTTGAATGTTCCTCCACATGGGGTGGGAGGACTGCTTGCACCCAAAATATAAGTTTTATGGAGCGAGAGCTAGGCTAAAGCTGATCTGGCTGTTGTTGTTTCCCCCCCCTAGCCCTTCATGGGGTTTTTGATGTAAGTAGTAGTGGTCTGTGTGGTGAGATGGCATTATGGAGCCACATTCTGAACACCAGCATTCCTGCAACCTACCTGGATGGGGCTGGGATGGGACAGGGTGGTGGCAAGGTCAGGACTGCGCAGACACAACAACAAAATTAATCCAGTGTTCCCGTCAATGCATCCACACAGCTGCAGTCAGGCTGCTGCCCTCCCTCATGCCAGCCCCACAGCTAAGCTGCAGCGAGGCCAGTCTTGGGAGGGCAACTCCATGACTCCTGCCTACCACATGGGCTGCTACTGGATGTAAACATTAAAATTTAAAGGATTTTAAATACGCAACCCCCACTTGCATTCTGAATTTGAGCAATCCAGGAGGAGCTAAACCAATTGGCAATGCTATTGGTTTTAATGAGTGTATCTTGTGTTATGTGCCGCTTAGCATTCTTTCTGACTGTCTCTTAAAAAGCCATATTTAATTTTCTGCAAAGGGGCACTCCAGTCTGGCCCTCCTGTCAAATGCGGTCCATGGAAAGTGGGCCAGTCCTCAATGGTAAACGGAGCAAGCTGTCGGGATAGGAAAAAAGTTGGCTGATGGTGAAACCGTGGAGACTGTGTGTGGTTACAGTCCTGATATGGAATTTGGAAAAAGGGAGTAGATGTTCAAATGTAGCGTTTCAGACCTTTCCCATGGGTAGGATGAGCGTTGCTCCCGGCAGGGAGGAAGGAGTCAATGGACACCGAGGGTTGGTTCAGAGAAAGAGTTTGTTTCTGCTTTCCGGATTAGCAGAAAGGCACTGCGTGATTGGTCACAGCAAGCACACTTAAAGAGTAGAAACATACAGCTTATATTCCCTTTAGGTCCCCTTTCCCCTTCCCCAGGAATCCAGCCTCATGAGTTTGTACACGTAAGTTTGCATCCTTGAACATGAATAGAAATTGTTTCTGTACTCTTATCTGGCACTCCTGGCGCCATTCCCGGGTTCTGTGCGTCAGCGCGGTCAGGATAGTTACAACCGGTAAGATAAGTTGGATGTGCCATCCCGTCTCTACTCGGAACTGACAAGGCCATCTATTACGCCTTCATGGACTGATAAAGCAGAAGACTTTGTTTATTCAGCTGGTTTGTGTTATACAGCTCAATCTAATGCATTTTAGCTAATGGATCATCAAAGAAAGAATTTGGGAAGTTTGGGGCCTAGTTGGGGTGACTACACAGTCAGGTTTGGGTAACCTGTCCCTTCACAAATAAGACTGTTGTATGGACAGGTGGAGTCCCCCAAACCCTGGGCGGCCCCTGTGTGGAATAACGGCTCAAGACAAAGTGCTATGGGATTAAAATTGGCCACAACTTTATTATGTTTCAGATGTGAGTAGACCTTGCTCAGGCATTGAGCCTGAGCCCTCCAGGGATCTGGGGAACATCAGGGTTATCCAGAGTGTGGAGGGGGGGGGATGGGCTGGGTCTGGAGAACATATGTTCAAGCAGAGAGAGCCCGCCCCCATTACGCTGCCGTCGCAGGGGAGAGCAATGACAACCTCTAGGCATATGGCCAAAGCCTCCCCTCAGAACAACCCCTTTAACGGGGCACCCTGGGATCGCCACAGCAAAGAGAAGGGGGGCGTGAGTCACTGCTACATGCCCACCCCCATTTAGGGAAGATAGACTAAAGGATTCTGCCCAAGGCCTGATACCGCCAAAGTTGTGACGTTTTGCTACGGGAAAGGCAAACCTGCCAACACAGGAGAATTCCTTTCCGGCCCTTCAACAGCGACCTTGACGTAGCAGCGCCTGCGTACCTGTGGAGAAAAGGTTAACCTACAAAAGAGGTCTTAACTGAGGGTGGGTAGGGTGGGAGAAGCTCTGGAGCCAACTGATGATTCCCAGGTGAGATCCTCCCCCTATTGTGTGGGCAGGGTGGTCCCTCTCCCCACCTGGCCTGATCACCTTGGCAATGCCTCCTCAGGCGGGATTGGGCAACTGGCTGAGGTAGGCGGAGACCTCCAGGTATCCCACCTGGGGAAGGTGAAGCCAGGCCTGTGCTAATGGTGCTGCATAGGGTCCAGGGGGCTGTGCGCAACCATGCAAAGAGCGCCCTCCATTTAATGTGGGAAGTGGTCATTGTGTGCTCTGCTGGTTTTGGGTGCCACCTTACACAAGGGTTGTCACTTACTGCAGAAACAAGGAACGTTTTTCAGCCTGAAGGTCACATTTCCTCACTGAGGAGGACATTCAAATCGTGGACAGGGACAGACCGGAAAGTGGGTGGAGACTGAGTTTACTATCTGAGAATGGGCGTTTAATGCTCACATGGAGGTGACATCTGCATTGCAGGGAGTTGCACTAGATGATCCTCAGCGTCTCTTCCACCACTACAATTCTATCATTATAAAGCAGTTTACTTTTCAACTACACAAATGTCAGGGGTTCTAGGCATGCAGTGCATTATCCAGGCAAGCAGGAGTTGGGTGGTTCAAGAACATACACCGGCCAGGCAAAAGGAGTCAAGGAGGGTGCTGAACAAAGTCAATGAGGTCTGGGAAAAGGGGAGGCCCGGGAAGGGTACTTGAAGAGGGTTGGATAAAGTGGCTTGGATGGCTGAATTTGAATCCCCAACCCCCAGGCGGATCCGCTCACCACAATTTTTACTGTGAACATTCCAATCTGTAAATCGCACCCGCTCATTACAATTCTACAGAAATGGGTCTCGGACTGAAAGCAAAACATTTGACTAATTCTGCCTGCCCAAGGGGGCTTTGAATTTGTGGCACTCAAACAGCAGTTTCCACTGTCAGATGACAAAGCCACTTTTCAAATTGAGGGGGAGTTTCGAAAACCCTCAGGTACACCTGAAGTAGCTCTTTGGATCCTGACCTAGATTTCATTTTAGGTTTTTAACTTAGCAAAAGCAAGTTGAGAGCTTCCCACTTCCCAGAAGGCAATAGGTTTCAGAAATACTGTTGTGGGACGGGAGCGTTATATTACAATTGCCATCATATTGTTTAAATGCTGCTGCCTTATCTTCTATATCCTTTTGTGTTCTTTATCAATTTGTTCGAGCTGCTTTGCATGTGTGACCAAAATCTTACTTTTGTAATTTTTCCCTGCAACAGTGAGGCAAAAGATAACTATTGCTGACCTCAATTGCAGACAAGATTTGTAGAGACTTATTCATATGTGCTGAAAGATTTGGTCTGTAATAACAATGCATATATTTATAGAGTGTTTCTTTCTTTTCCCCGTTTCTTTTTTAAAAAACATCCCTGAAGCTACACACTGACCAAGATATGGGAGATGGAAATTTAAAATACATATTAACAGGAGAAGGGGCTGGCAGTCTATTCGTTATAGATGAAAATACAGGAGATATTCATGCAGCAAAAAAGCTGGACAGAGAAGAAAAGTCCCTGTATGTGCTACGTGCCAAGGCTATAGACCGAAAGACTGGAAGACAAGTGGAGCCTGAATCGGAATTTATCATTAAAATCCATGATATCAATGACAATGAACCTAAATTTACCAAGGACATTTACACGGCCAGTGTTCCTGAGAAGTCCAGCGTTGGTAAGTATAATTTATTATCATATTAAAAATATTTTCTGAAAAAGAAATAAAAATATAGAAGGTTAAGCCACTTCACAACAATACTCTAGAGCTTATTTGTGGTTTTTAAGTAGTCATAAAAGCATCTGTAAATATCAGTTCACCAGCTCCTGTCTGCCATCAATATCTGTCTTTTTCCACCCCATAGGTTACCATATGGCTTCCATGAAGCTAGCAGCAGTCAAATGGAAACTTCTAATATGCTGTGTGATCGTAACTATTATTGCCATCCAGTAATGAACCACTGAAAACAATGCTTAACAGGCTCATCTGTGTGCATGATCAGCAATGGCAATTTGTTTGACACCTTTGTACTTTTGTATTCAAAGTTGTGGAATGACAAATTGTTGATTTCTCCCCTCCTTCTAGGAAAAAGAATTGGAAATATTCTAACCTCATGCATAATCTAGACTCATGTAGAAGGATTTGTTGTCCTTCTTGAGGACAGTGTGTGAGATATGTGTGTCAAATGGTGGTAACAATATAAGACTGTGCACTCATTCTGAATGGAAACATAAACAAACTGGGCTTGTAGAATTCATTACGTCCAAGAAACAGTGTGCACCAAGAGGCTCGTGCACTCCCTCCCCTCCATATGCTTTTCAGTGATATCGCACAAATTCCCTTCTCTCTTCCATGGTTTGCTCTAACCATGGTGTAGTGTTACGTCCACATTAGTATTTATTTACTTGACATCTGATGGAAGGGTGTTCCACAGGATGGGCGCAGCTACCAATAAATATTTGAATGAATAGTTGGGTCTCAAGCCCTGAATTATATTGTTAATGGTCAAGGTTCTACACACTACCTGGCATAGGTTCATACTGGTGATTTTTTGGGTATTGTACTGTAGAGGCAGCATAGCCATGTATGAAAAGTATAGAGAAAAGCCAACCTCATAAGCACTTCATAAGCAATAGAAATGAGAAGCAAATATGCTACAGGTACCATTAGGCATGCAATTTTCAAGTAAATGTATAGAGTAATTTTTCTCTCTCTTGGGTTTGACAATTAGTCTACAGATGCATGAAGGCCTTGGTGCTTTACTTTATATTCACTTGCTAAATACTGAAATACTAAGTACTCTGTGGACTTCAGCATCAGATCAATGAACACAAGGTGCAGCTGCTGTATAGGGTGATTAACTAGCATGGGGTGGTTCGATCATTACGCAGATAGGCTTGAAGCTGCTCTATCTCCTTGCAGAGGATGCTATCCTATGTTAGAAGTGAGTACAGTGGTACCTCGGGTTAAGTACTTAATTTGTTCCGGAGGTCCGTACTTAAACTGAAACTGTTCTTAACCTGAAGCACCACTTTAGCTAATGGGGCCTCCCGCTGCCGCTGCGCCGCCAGAGCACAATTTCTGTTCTCAACCTGAAGCAAAGTTCTTAACCTGAAGCACTCTTTCTGGATTAGCGGAGTCTGTAACCTGAAGCGTATGTAACCTGAAGCATATGTAACCCGAGGTACCCCAGTAGTTGCAAAGTAGCTTTCTGACATTTTCGAGTAAGATCCGTTTGTATAACTCCTACCATTTCCATAAATGATATTTTTACTAGAAGCTTATGTGAATTGCTGAAACAGGCACACAGCCTGTAATTACAAATATATGTATATATTGCCATTTTAGGACAATTTCCTGTTTGCTTTGAGCCTTAATTCAAATCTCCGAATAGTTATTCTAAAATTCAGTTTACATCGCTAGACATCATGTGAGAGGAGTTTTTCGAAACTAAAATTAATCAAGAGTAATCTTAGGTCCACTATAAGCTCGGCTCTCTGGCTTAGCCATCTTGTCAACTGGAAACAAAGTAGGGAAAGGAATTGATTTTGATGATGTGATTTCAAAATTTGGGGAGACAAAGTTAGGAAAAAAAGGTTTTAAGTGCTTATGTTCACAATGTTAAGTAAATAAACCAAAAAATAACACTTGCAACTGTAAGTATCATATTTTCCCTTCTTTTAATAATTTAAATGTGGGGGGGGGGGGTGACAAGAAATTTTCTGCACCGGGTACCACCTGACCTTGCTATGCCACTGCTGACAGGGCTGGGTGTCTGAAGTGTTACCACAGCCATGGAGGAACTACTCACAGGAAGACAATTTTGTACACCACCCTAATCTCTGAGCACTGTGAGATTCAAGGGCTTCCAGGTGCTTTCCCAGGATTTGGTTTCCTTGGGATGGGGGACAGCAGAGACTGTGGTGTCTTTATGATATATGGTTTATTTACACATATATACTGTGGAAATTGATTTATTGGTTTGGCGTGACCCCCGCTAATTGATTTACGATCCACAATTAGCTCTTTATGCCCGGCGCGCTTCCTCCGAGCTGCGCCACTCAGCTCCGTCTCCAGTAGCTCTCCAGTCACGCCTCAGCAGAGTTGAACACAGCGGTGAAACTGTCACGTAGCTGCCACTTAGCTTCCGACAAACACACAGAGAGACCAGGTTTGTCTAATATCAGTCCTTTATTCCGACTTTCCCCAGGAATCTCCTGGGCTCACAGCAGCCATGACTGAACTGCCACCTCTTCCCTCAGAGAACCAGAGGGGAACAGAAACGAAACTCCTCCCAGCTTCTAAAGCTGACGTCAGAATGCTGAGGCATCATGGGAACAACTTAACCTGTTAAGTTCCAAACCCAACACCCCCTCTTGCCGAACCATTCTGACAAGACCTTTTTGAGTTCAACACCTTTCCCTTTGCCTTGTGCCCCTTCCCGGCATCTTTCCCAGGCACCTGTTGAACCCCTTCAACATTCCCAGAATCACACTGTGCGACACTTTTTCACGCACTTGTGACCTGAAACCCTACTGACCCATTTGGGCCAGCAGTTGTGTCTTCTCCGTCAGATCCTTCCCCCTCTGACTTGACACCCTGTTTGTGAGCTTTCTCCATTACGCTAACCGGAGATGAAGCCTCACACCTGGACACTCCTTTCACAACCTTTGGAGATGCCCATCACCGGGTTCTGAACCCTGATCCTGGACCTGGTCCCCATCACCGGGTTCTGAACCCTGATCTTGGACCTGGTCCCCATCACCGGGATCAGCCTCTGCCTCCCTTTCCTCCTCAGAATCAGACAGACATTCTGAGAGAAAAACAGAACTATCCCTGAGTCTTGAACACCCACCCTGTTCACAGAACTCAGCCTGCTTACTGACCAGCAGCTTGGTTTGATCACCCTCTGGGTATGCAAACTTCCACCCATTGGTTGCAGGATCATATCCACAGAAGATCATTTCCTGAACCTTTGGACCACCTGCCCCAAAGAGCTCAAAGGGCTCTTTGGCTACCCTCCCAAACCTGGGAAAACCATGTACCTGTGCACCCTTGCATGCCCTGCACCCTAGGGACCTCCCACATTTCCGGAGTTCGCACCCTTTTGTGCACCTGTGCAGCTTTTGCACATGACTGGGAACCTTAGCACACTGCGCCTGTGCTTCTCCAGCATTCCCACCACCCTCCAGAGGTGACTCCAGAACAAAGAGATTGTTCTGCCCCCTTTTCACGTTGGCCACTTGTTTCCCCCCTCTGAAAATGGATAACAAACAACAATTCAGTCCCGGCACAACGTAGACCTCTAGCTCCTCCTGTAAAGGAGAAAAAACATGTTAGCCACAGCAGAAACCGACTTTCTCATTCCGTCTGCTAACATCACAGTTGTTCCTGTTGAAAACAGCCCTGCAGTTCCGCATTTTGCCAGCAGGCTCGCTTAGCAGGTGCTGACCAACAGCAGTATTCAACACTCAGCGTGTCTCCGTGTCCTGGCTGGAGTTGTTCTTCACAGTTGCCATAGAAGCAGTGATAAGAAAACAACCCTCCCCAGTGTCTGAGCCACGTCTTTCCCTTGTGTTCCCACGCTGGCCTCCTCTCCGAGACTGATTCCCATGAGAACTCAGCTGGTTGACCTTGGGACCTTCCTGCCCAGCTGTCTCCGCTCTCCATGGGCAGCAACGACGAACTCCAGTGGAAAAACACTGCCCGGGGCTCCTCCCAGCCGGCCTCCTTCTCCTTCTTCCGGAAAAGCACTCCTTGCCAGCTCCGCCCCCTCTGGCCTGGCTCCCACTGCGGCTTTCTGGGAACCTGCTTTGTTGACATTCCACTCCAGCACGCACAGTGGACAAGCCTTTACACTTGCCTTTGGAATCCTTCGCCCCCCCGATCTGCTCACCAGCACTCCTTGAGGCTAAAGCATCAGGAACAGGGGCACCAGCCATCTTTAGGCTTTTCTCAATACTTCTCCAGGGCTCTGGCCTCCTGCTGAAGCTTCACAGCACATCCCAGGCAGCCCTTGCTGACTTTACGCCCTTGCCCAACTTCTTAGAGTGAGCTGTTGAAACGCAATGTCCTCCAAGACCTGGCTGCCTGCCATTGTCTTCCCGGGGCCCCAAGCTTACTCACCAGCTTATCCGGCACCCGTTTCCAGCTGCTCTCAGCTTTCAGCACTCAGCTCTCAGCACAGGCAAACACTTTGCGTCTTTCAGCTGCTCTGAGCTCCGCAGCTCTCCTTTGCCTCTTAACACCAGGCAAAAACTCCTGCCAGCGACTTCAAACGCATTCCGGCACTTCAAAGCGTTCCTGTGACAGTTTTTACGATCGGTGATTAAGGGTCCATAACCTGTGGAATTGATTTATTGGTTTGGCGTGACCCCCGCTAATTGATTTACGATCCACAATTAGCTCTTTATGCCCGGCGCGCTTCCTCCGAGCTGCGCCACTCAGCTCCGTCTCCAGTAGCTCTCCAGTCACGCCTCAGCAGAGTTGAACACAGCGGTGAAACTGTCACGTAGCTGCCACTTAGCTTCCGACAAACACACAGAGAGACCAGGTTTGTCTAATATCAGTCCTTTATTCCGACTTTCCCCAGGAATCTCCTGGGCTCACAGCAGCCATGACTGAACTGCCACCTCTTCCCTCAGAGAACCAGAGGGGAACAGAAACGAAACTCCTCCCAGCTTCTAAAGCTGACGTCAGAATGCTGAGGCATCATGGGAACAACTTAACCTGTTAAGTTCCAAACCCAACATATACAACCTGAGCCTAAGATGAAGCGGCTCAGAGCATTAACACTCCAGAAAGTCTTGCTTCTCCCATAGTCACAGCCTTGGAATCAAGCAAAAACCAAGCATGGCTCTCTCCATAGGAGCCATCTCCTAGGGATTGATGGGTCTTTGGGCACCCCAATAAAATATTAGAGGGGGCTGAGCCACCGCCCCCAAGTTGATGGGCAATGTCATTCAAATGGCTTGTGTGCACTGCATCATGTGATTGATTATGTGGGATGGGGCTTACCTGCGCCTCCCCCCATATTTTATTCAGGTTGGCACCCCTGGCTCTCTCCCAACATCTACCTGCTTCTAGCATGCTCTCAACTTGCAAGCACTCTGTCTTTCTCCCCACCAGCCAGGTAAGGGACGAGGTCCACCCATTTACCCTTTGGCACAAAACAACCCACTTTGTTATATTAACAACCATACTTAGGGTCATTAACTCACCAAGAAACTTGCTTGAATAGTTCAACAGTAGAATCCTCCACTAGATTTTAACCCATCAGTTCTTCCCATCAATTAACAGATTATCATTTGCATTTTATTTCCCATAATTTTAACATCAAAACTAAGAGAGTTGCCACAGCTGACTAGTTTAAGCTGAGAGTGACCTTTAAATCAACACTAAAAAGTGTTTTTATCATACTTGTGCCCTGCAATTATTTGACAGATCCATTTTCCTACCGATTTTTATTGGAGTATCCCCCCCCCCCATCAACTATAATTCTCTAATCTCTGGACAAAAAGAAGAAGAAGAAACATTACAGACTCAAAGTCCACACCTCAGCACTTTTCACTCATACCTAATGCTGACACTGCAGTACAGTACTAAGGGATGTGTTCTGCACAGTTAGAGATGTCGTCCTTCAGATAAGACATTAAGTCAAGGTCCCTTCCCTTCAGCTCTGATATGGCTGCACAGGACAAAATGAAAAATCCCAGTGGCATTCTGTGAAAGATGTCAAGAATTGGAGAAACTGCCATGAGAAGAATTCCCTTTCTGAATGTAACAAGTTTCTAATGTTAAAGTCTTTATGCATCTAGTGAGAATTAAATGGTGCAGTTCCCCAACTAATCAATGGACAAATATGTGAAAATGTTTTCATATGGAGACTCGTCGGTCTCAAGAGAGAATGGAGGGTGCCTCTGGGAGTGAAGTCCAACTGCTGGAGAATCACAGTACCTGCAGCAGCTGCAGAGACCAGTAACTCATAACTGCTGCATCCTGCAACATTTTTGCTGCTTAGCAGGACTGAAGTGACCTCTCAAGGGGGAAAGCCTGGGCAGTGTGTATGGAGGTCCTGAGCTGCCCAAATTACAAGACCTGCCTCTTGGTCTCACTGATGTGGTCCAAAGGAAAACACTACAAGCTTGGCTGCAGGAGTTGCTGAAAGGAGGCTCACAAGAAACCATCCAATTGTCTTGGGAACTTTACTCCAGATTTGTGTAGTGTTTGCTCTTTAGCCTTTCTTATCCTGAAGATGTCCTCAGGGGCATAGGAAGGGGGGCGGAGCAGTGGGTCACCCCGGGTGCCACTCTGAGAGGGGTGACAAGATGGCCCCTGCCTGCCCCCAGCTGTAGAGCAGCCGAGGGAATGCACTGTTCATATGGGTGCCGCTCGTGTGGCTTCCATATGGGCTGCTGCTCTCATGCGCCGTCTGTATGGGCTGCCTCTCGCATGGCGACTGTAAGGGCTGCTGCGCAGCTTCTGGGTCATGTGGCCAGCATGACCAATCTGCTACTGGCGAACCAGAGCAGTGCACGGAAACTCCGTTTACGTTCCCGCCGGAGCAGTACCTATTTATCTACTTGCACTTTGATGTGCTTTTTAACTGCTAGGTTGGCAGGAGCTGGGACCAAGGAGTGGGAGCTCACCCCATCACGAGGATTCGAACCACCGACCTTCTGATCAGCAAGTCCTAGGCTCTGTGGTTTAACCCACAGTGCCACCCGCATCCCTGTAGAAACAACATTACTTACGTTTAAAAAGTAACATTACATATGTCCTTCATGAAGTCTGTAAATCAGGACAAAGTAGCATGGAAAGTTTCTAGGAGTTTCCTTCCATCCCTTACCTGGTAGCTAACTTTATGCGTTCAACATTGAAAATGTCAGAAATATTCTCTAACTTGTGAAAAAAATATAGGCATATCAAATGGGAGCTGTTTTGAAAGTAGAATGCAAAGACAATCTGTATTATGCAGACCCACTTCAGAAGCACAAAATATTTACAAAGTATGCAAATAGGGCTTCGGCATAGTCAGACAATGTGCTTCAGCATTTTTTCTAAGGCGACATAAATTATTGTGAAGTCTTTTCACACACGTAGAACACGCAGGCAAAGAGTCTTTGAAAGTGGCTTCCAAAACTTCAAGGAGATAAAGGACACCACAAATAAAGTAATCAGGGTTTGGGAATGAAGGACCACATTCTGACACTCAAAGAAAAGGACAGTATCATCTGCACACGATGGAGCATCTCATTCTTCAGTGTTGGGGCAATCTATATTTGTCCAGTACACATAAAATGAGTTGAGTTTGCACATGAGATCAATTTGTCAGCTGCTCAACAATTTGGAAAGCGGGGAGCAGCAATCTCTCGTTGACAAAAGTGTTACTGTTACACATGTATTTTGCTGCAACTGTATGGTTTGAGCTGCACCCAAATGTTTATACAGTCATACCTCGGGTTACAGATGCTTCAGGTTGCATTTTTTCGGGTTATGGACCCACCGAAACCCAGAAGTATCAGAATGGGTTATTTCCGGGTTTCGGAGGTCGTGCATGCGCAGAAGCACTAAAACGTGCTTTGCGCATGCACAGAAGTGCCAAATCGCAACCCGTGTGTGTGCAGACACACTGCTGTGGGTTGCGAACGCTGCGGGTTGTGAACCTGCATCCCACAAGGATCACGTTCGCAACCCAAGCGTCCACTGTAATGTCATGAACCAAGTGTGACATGTGGACTAGGGAGACCTGAATTTGACGCACCACACATCTAGCTCACTGCATGGCCAAGGACACAACAGGCTCTTGGTCTCACCTACTTCATAGGTTGAATGTTGTGAGGACAAGATAGCATAAATCCATACAGTACATCACCCCAGGCTCTTCATGGGAAAGTCAGAATGTATATCTAAGATATTAAATGCATAGAAAGAGCCCTGATGGGTCAGCTTAAAGACCTATCAAGTCCTGCATCCTACAGTAGCCACCCGTATGCTGATGAAAAGCCCACAAGCTGGACTTGAGGGCAACAGTCCTTTCCTACTCTTCTTTCTCAGGAACTGGTATTCAGAGGCATGGCCCCAGTGATTATCTTGGCATTATAAAGTCTTATAGTGCCTGCTCCATAAGGAAACAAGAGCACACCCTAATCAAAAAGCCCAAAATCTCAATTGCAGCCACTAGTGCTTATTACCCCAGCAGGAAATGGCATCTGAGACTGGACTAATGCTACTCAGAAAAGCAAAGGAGTTGCAAGCCCTCGAAGATTTTGCAAGTGTAAGTAGACAAAGATGCACTTGTGTGCTTATAACCCATTTAGTCTCACAACAAGGACTGCTGCCTTTACACTTTGTTCTCCCATTTTGCATCACATAATGCTCTTCTACCCTGCTTTATGCTACATTCATTTAGAGAAGAAGAAGAAGAGTTTGGATTTGATATCCCGCCTTTCACTCCCTTTAAGGAGTCTCTCTTTTTTTTTAAATAATTTTTTATTAAGGTTTTAAACAAAGAAAAAAGAAAAACAACACACACAAAAGACAATACAAAACTTAACAATAAAAACACAAAACATAACAATTAAAAACAAACTCTCTTTTCCATTTCCAATTTTAAATTACTTATTTTCTGGACTTCCTCATACCTCCCTCTTTTGTATTCCAATCCACATTATTTGTCCAGCAGTTTCTTTTCCACTTTTTTAATCCCAATCTTTAATTTAATAAAATGTTAAAATATATAACCTCAACTTTTTTTAAAACCTAATCCTTGATCTTAATGTCATATAGCTTTAAATTTTTCCCTTTTATTATCAAATTTCCATTTCTTTAAACATCTTTAATCTTGATCTTTAATCTTAATCTATCCTTAACTTTAACCTGTATAGCTGGAAACCACTTATTTTCAATCCAACATCACTCTAACATTCCTTAATTTTGCAGTGTTTCTGAAGATAGTCTTTGAATTTCTTCCAGTCTTCCTCCATCGACTCTTCTCCCTGGTCACGGATTCTACCAGTCATTTCCTCCAATTCCATATAGTCCATAAGTTTCATCTGCCATTCCTCCAGCGTGGGAAGTTCTTGTGTCTTCCAATACTTTGCGATGAGTATTCTTGCTGCTGTTGTTGCATACATAAAGAAAGTTCTATCCTTTTTTAACACCATTTGGCCTACTATGCCCAGGAGAAAGGCCTCTGGTTTCTTGGGGAAGGTATACTTAAATACCTTTTTTAATTCATTATATATCATTTCCCAGAACGCCTTAATCTTTGGGCACGTCCACCAAAGGTGAAAAAAAGTACCTTCAATTTCTTTACATTTCCAACATTTGTTATTGGGCAAGTGATACATTTTCGCAAGCTTGACTGGGGTTATGTACCACCTGTATATCATTTTCATAATATTCTCTCTTAAGGCATTACATGCCGTAAATTTCATACCAGTGGTCCATAACTGTTCCCAGTAAGCAAACATAATGTTATGACCAACGTCCTGTGCCCATTTAATCATAGCTGATTTTACCGTTTCATCTTGAGTATTCCATCACTCCCCTTAAGGAGTCTCAAAGCGGCTAACATTCTCCTTTCCCTTCTTCCCCCACAACAAACACTCTGTGAGGTGAGTGGGGCTGAGAGACTTCAAAGAAGTGTGACTGGCCCAAGGTCACCCAGCAGCTGCATGTGGAGGAGCGGAGACGCGAACCCGGTTCCCCAGATTACGAGACTACCACTCTTAACCACTACACCACACTGGCTCTCTTCAACAGCTTGTCCTTGAGCGAAGCAGGGTCTGTTAGTAAACTGGCACTTTTGTAGAAAAAAGAGGTATAATAAAGTGTTTAACATTCACATGGATATGGTTATATTTGTTACAGAATAGCTGCAATGCACACAGATGTAGTAACTGACTTCCTGGACAAATGGTTATGGGCTGGAGGAAACAGTGCACTTGAATATGCAGTGTACATGTAGGGATGCGGGTGGCACTGTGGTCTAAACCACTGAGCCTTTTGGGCCTGCTGATCCGAAGGTCGGCAGTTTGAATCCACTCAATGGGTGAGCTCCCATTGCTCTGTCCCAGCTTCTGCCAACCTAGCAGTTCAAAAGCATACCAGTGCAAGTAGATAAATAGATACTGCTGTGGTGGGAAGGTAAACGGCATTTCTGTGTGCTCTGGCTTCCGCCAATGTGTCCTATTGCACTAGAAGTGGTTTAGTCATGCTGGCCACATGACCAGGAAGCTGGCCACATGGCCAGTGTTTGTCTGTGGACAAACACTGGCTCCCTCAGCCTGAAGCGAGATGAGCACCACACCCCATAGTCGCCTTTGACTAGACTTAACCACCCAGGCATTCTTTATCTTTTTTCAAAAATACATGAATGCGCATTTACAACATGGGTGTGGAACTTCTGGCCCTCCATATATTGTTGGACTACATCTCCCATTATCCATGACTACTGGGTCATGTTGGCTGGGGTTGGAGGAGAGTTGGAATACAATAACATCTGGACCATAGGTTACCTACACCTGATTTATACGCTGGTAGAGAATTGGAGGGCATTGGGACTGAAATCTAAAGAATTGAATCCTGTTGGTTTGGAATAAATGGGGTTAAATCCTAAATGAGTCTGGATACAATCTATACAGCCATACAAATCAAACCTGCCTTGAAACCCATAGAAAAGTTACTTAACATGGTTAATCCCAGAAAATCTGAACTGTTTCTAAATCCCTGCCTGGTAAACAGGGACAATTGGAACAGAGAAGATTTTTTTTTTGTTGGGTATGAGTAATATAGCTACTGGGAACATAGGAACTTACTAAATGCATTAAGATATGTAAGTAAACATGTGGAAAAAACAATTTATTCTATGCATAGTTTGAGAGGTTTTGTTACGATGCTAAATTCATAGTTGGCAATTTCTGAACAAACAAATAATAAAAATTCTCCAAAGTTTATTTGAAAACTGCAACAAGCTTTCACTGGATGAATCCACACAGCAACAGAAAGGTGGCAGAAGGCATGCATTTCTGGGAACACGACGACTGGGGGGAAGCAAATAGCCACATTTCAAGGTTATGGCTCCTCATTTCTGGAAAACCTTGAACATGGGTGTCAAGCCAGGATTGATAGTTATAGGGTGAATATGTATTCAGGAAATAGATAGGAACAGCCTTGCCCTGGCTTTCAAACTACAGATAGAAAAATAATTACCTCATCCTCCTCAGTCGGATTTTCAAAATGGTAGCATGAATCTCCTTTCCTTGTCCTCTTGTCCCCTCAAAATGGTGATGAGATGCTCTTGTCCAGCTTCATACCACCACACTTCCTTATAATAAAACACACACACAAACTTCCTCACATACACATATTAGCCATAGTCACAAATATTCAATGCAGGTCAGCCCACTGAACTGAACACCATATTCTCAAGAGCAACTGTATGGGTGGGATGGGGAGGCAGTGAGCATTAAACACAAAATATAAATTCTGAAAATGTACAAGAATAAGCCTCAAATTGGTTATGCTTCAGACTTTGGGTTTTCTGTTGAACCTACAGTCCTTTATTCTGCTGTCCAGAAACTGAGAGCCATAAAATATCTTAAGCGTGAAAGCAGCCAGATGTTTCCGCCATGACTTCCTTGATAAATTACTGGGAGAAAAATCTTCCCCATTTGGAAATAATATCTTAATTTGACTGCAGTCACGACTATTTGCAACACTCATAGTAATGCTTTATCAACGAGCAAGCAGGAGTCCCCTTCACTGACAAAACACACCTCTAAATCAAATGCAATCCACAGCAAGGGCATTTCAGAGTAATAATAGCCCCATGTTGTACTCACGTCACCATGTCAGATCCAATTTTATACAGAGAGCACAAAGCACTGGAAGACTGAAAATATCTGCGCCTCTGTGTGTTGTGCTGTCTTTGTTACAGGCGCAGATTGAGCAATAATGAGCAACGGCTCTTCACAAACGAAACAGGCAAATGTGAGGGGCCTCAGAGGAGATGGCATCCTCAAAACCGACAGGTTAAGAAGGAAGATGCCGAACTCAGAACTCAGTCTCTTTTTTGGGGGGGGGGGAGTGTGTGTCTTACTCTAAATTGTGTTCATGAAAGTTCAGACACCCACATATCCAACTGAAGAAAATGCAGACCCAAAGCAATTAAAATAAGAATACTGCTGGAAACTTTGCAAGTCCGAGGACTAGATGTGCATAGGATTTTCCTGTAACTGCTTGCGGCATTTTGTTTTGGAAGCAGAAGGGTGACTGGAACCACCATTGTAGAGGTTATTAACATTACTGTGTGGAAAGAATGAAGTGTTTATCTCTCATGACACCCCATGGAAGCTGCAGTTGCTCTTCATTTAGACAGCACACCATACATTTTAAAGCATTTTCTTGCACTTTCAGTTACCACCCGCCCCATCCCTTGAATCATGGGTCAGTTCCCAACACCCGTAACAAACTACAGTTCCCAGCATTCTTTAGGGGAAGCCATGACTGTTGAAGTTGTATAATAGTGCTTTAAGTGTGAGCCAGGGGTGCCAACTACCCCCCCCCATTGAAGGGGTCTGGTGTCACGTGACACGTCTGGCCCCTGCCCAGGGCATAAGCACTCTCGAATCAGCAATGGGGAGAGGGGGCCCAGAGTGTGATCTTCGCCCTCCTTGTGTCCCACCCAGCTTTGGCCCCCTCCATATTTTGGGGCAGGGGGCTGAGCCCCCCCCCCAATATTGAGAGGGTCACCATCTCCTGCCACCACTGGGCAAGTGCTTGCCCAGTGGTGTCAGGGGAAGGGGGCACAGAGAGTGATCTTCACCCTCCCTGTATTGCCCCTGCCCGGCACATGACCGTCTCAATACTGGGGTGCTCAGCCCCCTGCCCACAAATACTGAGGAGGCCCAAGCCCCTCCTGCCCCCTATAATTGCTGCCCCTGGTTTGAGCAGAGACCTTTCACTTCATTTTGAGGTGAAACCAGAGATACAAGGAAGTAATAAGAGCAACCCATCTCATGGTCTTGGAACGAGAGCTGCCCATGTCAACCAATGGTGACATCCAGGATTTTAGCATAGCTGTGATCTGGAAGCAATGTATCTTCCAACAGCCACACCCACACCCCAATCCACAAAAAGCAACCCCAAAGACTTCATTGCCTTTCTAACTTGCCTTAATTTTGTGGGTTTTTATTTTTAAAAGCTATTTAAACATAGTTAAAATGGCCCCATCAATATCAACACTGATGTCATCTTCCTTTGCCCCCTATTTTGAGGAAGGGAGATTTGTGGCTGTGAGCAAATAACTGACATCAGAAATCTGCAGTGAATTACTCTGCTACTATGGCAGGCTAGAAGGGGGGCTGAGGTTGGTTTCTGCAATAAAATACGTCTTGTTATGGTAAATATTATTCTGAAACCTCCCTCACACCCTTTCTCAGTTCAAATCCGGGGCTCCTTCATATGCAGAAGGCTTGCATTCCATTTACTTGCGTGTAGATGCTGTGCACATTTATATCTTTTCAAAGCAACCCCTCCCTGCAAAAACCCACACTCTTTTATCCATTTGAAATAAGACCCAATTTAAGAAACAGTATGAATTCATGTCTTTACTGCTAACTTTGGTTTTGAAGGAGAGGTGTGCTACACAGCCCTATCAGAACTCAGCTAAAATCCTGGATTTCTTCATTAATTTCTATAGGCACTCCTGCCTCAGGGAAGGAAAAAAAACCCTCAACAGCTCAGTGGGTGAAGTTGAGCCTTGTGGGTGAGTCTCTATTAAGTCTATGGGTGGGACTGTGGAACTTTATTTCCCTGCTCAGTCAAGCCTTCCTACACAGTGCCACTTAGTAATTACAATCAATATTACTGCTCTTGAGAAATGACATACACTCCAACATTTCTCTGAGGAAAATAGGGACGTCCAGTGCTATTTTTCTAGAAAAAAGAAGTGCCGCAACTCACCACGAACACCTCCGTCATTCTCTTAGAATGGCAATGGCGCCCACCTAAGAGGTGAGTACTGGCTGAAAAAAAGCCATGGGGATGTCTTTTTCCATACCCTCCAACATTTCTCCAATGAATGTAGGGATGACCTAAGGAAAAGTGGGACCTTCCAGGATTAAATCAGAAACCGGGACGGCTTCTGTAAAACGTGTTCTCCTTCATGGAGAGCACGTGTTGCGGTGGGGTCTGCTGAGCCACCCCTCTGTTACCAGGCAGGGTCTCTAAAGATGGCCTGGGGCAGTGATTGGTTCACTGGGTTGCTGGGGTAAAAGTTAGGTTGCAATTTTGGTGGGAGGGGTAAAATGTTTAAATACTCTGCATGCAGCCTGGAGCTTTCTCTTTGCTGCGTGCAACGGATCACCCGCCCGCCCGCCCTTGAGTAAGGGGTTGTTGCATTGACCTTGCTATGCCTGTCATGGGGTCGTCTGCTTTGGAGCGGGGGCCTGGTAGGAATTTTGTCCATCTGGCTGATTGGCTGGGCCATTTGGTTTTTGCCTACTGCGTAGCAAATCGTCACAACTTGTAAGGTTGCGGTTAGGCATTGGTTATAAATTGGTGGAGGAGGGGTTAGGATAGGCTGGGCCAGCCCCTCCATGGTTGCTGCGGAAAGGGAATTCCGTTAAAGGAATCCTGGGGCTTGCCATCTTTTCGTCCAATCCCTGGAATGGGACTAGGGCCGGCAAGCCTTCGGGGAGCATGCAGATGAGAATTGAGGGTCTGTGACTCAGCTCCATTTCTCCCCGACTTGCTTTCCCCCGCACTGTCTTTCGGTGGTGCCCGGAAGTCAGTTCTGTCCCCAGGCGGGCGGACAGATAGTCTTAACCAATGCCTAAACAACCACTCACAGTTTTGTATTTAAATAAAGTTGTGGCCAAAATTATGCCAAAAACCTTAAACAAAAATTAAGTGTGCGTTGTGAGTTATTTGGGGGGTGGCTTGGGGACCTCGACATGCAAATCCGGGCCTGCCCCTGGAAATTAGGGATAATTGGAGGATCTGATATTACTGTGATTTAATTATTCTGTCGATACTATTAGTCACCTTGCATTTCCTTTGCAAAGGAAAGGTGGGGGTATATAACTTGATTGAATAATATTAGAACGAAGTTCATTGGCGTGTTTGCCAAGCTAAGGCCCAGCTCAAAGATAGGCTGACACTTTCGTTGGCTTCTGTCACTTTTCTCCCCCTTTCCCTTCTCCTCTCCTAGACCTCTTATTATTCTATATTCTCTTTTTCTCTCACACCTGATTTCTTAATATTTCCTCAGTGGCCTGCTGTGCTGAGTGTGTGTGATCTCTTGTCATACCAGTTTTTCTATTCAGTGATGTTTTAATGATTTGTTTAAATCCCTCTCCTAGTACTTCAGGGCGAGATCAGTGTTTCCTTTCCAACTGACTTTACTGACTAAATTGCAGCCTCTTGATTGTTTCCTTGGTAATTTTTTGAATCTGCAGCATTGACTAGCATCCTTTTGGCTGCTTCTAGGCAGGACAAGGTAGGGCCTACAGGCCTCTGGTATCACAAAGGTGTCCTTAGAAGACCAGAACAACATGATTCTGGTTTATTTCGGTTAGCCCAGACTGATGTCCAGCAGGAGCCAAGAACTAAATTCTAGCTAATTATCTCACTTCTGATGAGCAAAATAATACCTTTTAAATTGTGTTATTATGTATCCTACCTCTGCTCCCAGGTGCTCAAAGCAGCTGGCATGGGGTTTCACCCTATTTCATCCCCACAGGTAGGTTATTGGACTAAAGCACTCAGTGGATTTTGCTATGGAGCAGGAATTTGTACCTGGGTCTTCCCAGTCTAGTGCTATGCCCAATATACATAACCTCATTTCATATTGTGGATTTTCACCACCCCATTGTTGCTCTTTTGCTCCTTATTTCAGGTACTTCTGTTATCCAAGTGACCGCTACAGATGCTGATGATGCTAACTATGGCAACAGTGCCAAAGTTGTTTACAGCATCCTCCAGGGCCAGCCATACTTCGCAGTGGATCCAGAAACAGGTGAGAATGTCTATTGACTTGGCTTCCTTTTATTTACGCCAGCTCTGCTTTATTCTAATTATCTGGAGTTGTTGTCAGTCCTTTTAGTATTTCTTTCTTATATTGTCACCCATTTTTCTTTTGTTTGTTTTTTCAAAGGCTTTTCATTGATATATTCATATACTGTACTATTCATGCTCATCTGTTATTTGGTTGGAGCAGTTACTTCTGACTCCACCTTTTTGGGGGGAAGAGGGGTCCTTGGACAAGGTATGCTCTGTGGCCCCTAGTAACCTAGAAGAGGCAGGTTGAACAAAAAGAGTACCAGCCCAAATTTAACTGCATCAGAGTGCACCAGAGTGGAAACCTCAGCAGCGAGGGCCTATCCCTGGCCTCACCTCTTCCCCCAAGCCACCGTGGATTGGCACAATTCAAACCAGGGCTTGGTGGGAACTCTGCAAGCATCGTGGAGGTCAGGGGAAAGGGCCAACAGCCCAAACAAACATGATGTGGCTCCGAGGGAAGGCAGGAGCCATCATGCCAGGTTGCAGGTGCTGCCCACTATTGGACCAGGTAAACGGGCATTCTTTGGTTGAAGAAGTTACTGCTGACTCCACCTTTGCAGTGGCACAGGGGTCCTTGGACAAGACATGGAAGAGGCAGGTTGAACAAACAGCAAATTTCCTCATAATGTCTCTTCTTGTGTGTGTCGCACAAAATAGCAACAACAATGCTTTTTGGTTGGAGGGACATTTGCTGATTTCAAGCCCCCATCAAATGCCCAGTTTGCATCCTCTTCTTTAGCTGGCTCTGTGACAAAGCCATACTGCAGCCACACTGTGAACTATAGAAGGACAGCTGATTCGTAAACCTGGTTGTCTGGCTTCATTTGCATATCATTTACATGAGCGTGGCAAATGCCAAGCCACAGCTGCTGGATGCTGCATCGGCTGTGTGATATTTTGGAATAGCTGATGCAAAATGAGAGCAAGAGGCAGGGAATGGAACCTTCTGAGCCAGCTCAATAAAAAATCATGACCCACTTTCAGAAACCATACTATTTGGGGGGGAAAAAAAAAAGAGGAAGGAGGGAAAATGCCCTGTGATTTCTAAATTGCACAGAGCCCAATCAGAGCACAAATGATGAAATTGATAATGGGTGGAAAGAGTGCATTGAAATGAAGGAAGCTGCATGCTGTTTTCCTACCATCCCAAACCTCACCTTCTCATTCCATCCTGGCTGTTCCAAAAACCATCAAGGTTAGGCAGCCATCTTTTGGGGGCGGGGAATATTTCCCCTGGTTAGGTATTCCCATACGTACTGAAAAATGACAAAGTACAGCAAAATGGCTGTAAGAGTGGAAGAGTGAACTGTATTGCTTCAGACTGTAGTTGGTGGGTACTGGTTTGGATTGCTGCCCCTCCCCTGGTGTAACAATATGGCATGGCTGTGACCCTAATTTGTGTGTAGGAAAGTGGCACAGCAAACAAACAAACAAAAGCTTAGCACATCCTTTTCCTTGATGTGTGCATTTCCTATTTACATGCATTTATATATATATATATTTAAAAATGTGGTCCCTCCTTAGCTATAGTCTGAACTGTTGTTGTTGTTGTTAGTGCTTTAAAAAAAAAGTTTAGGGGGAACTCTCATTTTCCTGCTCATATTGAAATACTGCCCCTAAGTGAAGCCAAACTTAGATTCACAAAATGTTTAGGGGTATGTGTACCCCTGCGTCCCCCCAGAAAAAAGCACTGATTATTATTATTCCTCCACCATATTCAGCTGCATGTATAGTTTCAGTCCCTGCCATGATTTTGGAGAGGGCTGCAAACTCCTGTTCATTGCAGCCTTTCATCCTAAATGGAAAAATAACCACCAGTCAAAGTTGTTGTTGTTTTCAGAAAGCTTTCATTATGACAGATGTAACCATTTTTGTTTTTTCCCCCCAGAAGGATAATTACATTGATTTAGTGCCAATTTAAAAACACTGAGTAATGGGAGCTTCTTGTTTCCCTCTTTTCTTGCTGTGACATTAAACTAGTCATGGACTGAAAGCCTTATTTCAGTGCATACACCTTCAATTTTGTTTATTTACTGTGGATTAACTGGCACAGCATATCTGACACAAATCCATTTTAATACTCTCCTTCGACCTACTCCCACCTTCAATCTCATATTTCCTCCCCCTCTTCTCTTCCCTATAAGGCATCATCAAGACTGCTTTGCCCGATATGAGCCGAGAAAACCGAGAGCAGTACCAAGTGGTCATCCAGGCAAAAGACATGGGCGGCCAGATGGGCGGATTATCAGGCACTACAACGGTGAACATCACGCTGACCGACGTCAATGACAATCCACCTCGATTCCCCCAGAGTATGAACCATTTAATACTTCAGATGTGTTCAAAAAGCCTCTTTAAACTCTGTAGTTCAAGCTTCACCATCTGGGGACGTAAATGCAGATGCACTTCTGATGTTGCAGCTATTTAAGGTCACACAGGAACATACATACATATATATATATATATATATATATATATATATATATATAATATTTCCAAAGGAAATAAACAATGTTAACTCCCATAATAGTGTTAGGTCTACAAGCAAAAACAAACAAACCAACAAAAACTAGAGGTGCACAAAGCTTTGCTGCTTGTAGAATTATAATCATCATCATTTTATTATTTATATGCCGCCCATCTGACTGGGTTGCCCCAGCCACTCTGAGCAGCTTCCAACAAAATATTAAAAACACAATAGAACGTCAACCATTAAAAACTTCCCTGAACAGGGCTGCCCTCAGATGTCTTCTAAAAGTCAAATAGTTGTTTATCTGTTTGACATCTGGTGGGAGGACGTTCCACAGGGCGGGTGCCACTACGAAGAAGGCCCTCTGCCTGGTTCCCTGTAACCTTTCTTCTCTCAGTGAGGGAACCACCAGAAGGCCCTCAGAGTGTCCGGACTGAATGATGGGGGTGAAGACGCTCCTTCAGGTATACTGGGCCAAGGCCATTTAGGGCTTTAAAGGTCAGCACCAACACTTTGAACCACTACCAAGAAGGCCCTTTGCCTGGCTCCCTGTAGCTTCACTTCTAACAGTGAGGGAACTTCTAGGAAGCCCTTGGAGCTGGACCTCAGCGTCCGGGCTGGACAATGTAGGTGGAGACACTCCTTCAGGTACACAGGACCCTGAAGAGTCAGGTGATAGCTTTAAGCCTGATTCTGCACAGCTCATAAACCACGAAACAGAATGCAGCAACTCCAATATATTTCGACCTGCCAAATGTCCAATAATGTCCAGGACTTTTAGCCACTGACAGGCCACCTTACATAGGCAAAGGGTTGCATTCTGCTTGCTGGGAATCTAACTTGCGCACAATCTAGGTCACATCCCACAGTCACATAACTAAATAGCCGCCACTGTCCTTCTCCGTCCTACTTGGTTCACAAACTGCACAGCACTTGATGGTGGTGCTGTGAGAAAGAGGAAGTTCTCAAAACTTTGCACCCAGCAGCTGCAACCGGCATGATGTGCCTGATCACTGCAGCACATGCTGCAACACATGTGCTCATACACACACCTGGATGATGCAGCAATGCAAATCACAACAGCTCTCCTATTCGGGCACTTATTCTCACAAATGGAGCCACAGACAGTGTTGTTAGGCTGATCGGAAGGTCAGTGGTTCAAATCCGCGCGACGGAGTGAGCTCCCATTGCTCTGTCCCAGCTTCTGCCAACCTAGCAGTTCAAAAGCATGCCAGTGCAAGTAGGTAGATAAATAGGTACCGCTGTGGTGGGAAGGTAAACAGAGTTTCTGTGCACTCTGGTTTCCATCACAGTGTTTAGTCCTGTTGGCCACATGACTCGGAAAGCTGTCTGTGGACAAATGCCAGCTCCCTCGGCCTGAAAGCAAGATGAGTGCCGCAACCCCATGGTCGCCTTTGGCTGGACTTAACAGTCCAGGGGTCCTTTACCTTTTACCTTTTGTACCCCACCCCTGTGCTCTTCAAAAGCCACAAAACCCAACTAAATTAAAACTTTGTAACCTATTGGCCGCTCTCTGCTTTCTACTATTTATCGGTTTTGTTCACTTTTTTTATCATGCTTGTAAAATATATGTATTCACTTCTCCTCATGACTTAGCTCAGAGGTCTGCTTAAAATGCAAGGGTGTGATAGAGTAATTAATCACATTGAAGTTGATGAACCCAAAGTAGGCTAGTATCACATATTTTGCTGTACTGTATGTCACTCAGTGACAGTCTCATAAAGACTACATATTGGAAGGTACCCATAAAGAAGCTTTAATATCAAGGCTGCTGTTGTTGGGGTTTTTTTTTAGCTCTTAGTCTTCCCTGTGGCTTTTTTGTGAGCACAGAAGAAATAAGAGCCTATGGAGATTGGTGTGCCTTCTTTTTAAGGTCTTAGAATATTTTAGTTACAGCCTCAAATAACAAGTAAGTGTGCCCTTTATTCACTGGCATATCAAATCACTAAGAGTCAACAAACTTATTGTGGCATAAGCTTTTGTGCACCCGACAAAGAGGGGTTTGACTCACGAAGGCTCATGTCATCATACAGTTGTTCCACTATATGAAAACTCAGTTTTCATATCCTGACAGCTGCTTTGTTTGTGGAAAAACAGCCTTGGAAAGAGCTAATTTAGAGTGGAGATTGAAAATAAGTGTTTTCAATTTTTTCTTGCCCAGCATTACTATTGCTAGGCACACACCCTTCCCTGCAAATTGCTGTCCCTACCAAGAGGTTCCAGGTTCTCATGCATATTCAGATACATAAGTTAGGAACCCTGCACAAAGAGAAGTGACTCAAGAGAAGGATTTGTAGCAGAAATACTGTGGGTGGAGAAAGGGAAGCATACCCTTCTGCTGCCACTTTTTTGTCTAAATCACCACATACTAAATTTTATTTTCTGAAAGGAGGGTGGCTGTCTGGATTTTGAGTATAACATCCACCTCGGGCTTTATCTGCACTCCACTTGTGAGGGCAGGGCCAGTGTCAGACATAGACAGCGTTGGGCACTACCAATGGCCTCCATCACAGCAGATGGGCAGGGATCACAGCAAGATAGGAAGGTGCCTTAAACCAAGGTCACACACGCACACACCATATCTTTAAAGCACTGTTCAATCACAATCTAACAGTCATGGCTTTTTGCAAAGAATCCTGGGAAGCGTAGTTTGTTAAGGGTGCCAAGAGTTGTCAGGAGACCACTTGCAGGGCTCCTGCACCCTTAACAAACTACATTTCCCAGGATTTTTTGGGAGTATGTGTGTCAGTTAAAGTGACAGAAGGTTGGTATAAGTCAGCTTCCTATGTTGCAGTGTATGGTGTGGCCATGACCCAAGGCAACTTTTTTGGTCCCTCCAAATGAGTATTGTCAACACTGATTGGCAATGGCTCTCCACGGTTTCAGACAGGGCACATTCCCAGTGAAAACTGGAGCTGCCAGAGATTGGACCTGAAATCTTCTGCATGCAAAGCACATGCAATACCAGTGAGCCCTTGAGCCCCTTCACTTTCTCCTCCTTCCTATCGTTGCTTGTTCACCTGTCCTCTTTGAGCATGCCAGCAATGGCAAGACATAAGAGAAAGAGCATCATCTTCCACTTGACTTGAACTCTGTCAGTTATACGGATTGGGCAAAGTGCATGTATTGCACTGGCGGCAGGTGGGCCCATTCAGAGGAGACACCTAGCCAACCCCCCTTCCCCCCGAATGACTACACACTTGCACATATCTAACAGATCCAAGGGATCATTTATCATGCACATCTTCAAAGACCTCAGCTCTAATCTTGACTGACCATCGAACAATCAATCTTAAGGGTTATATGTGGACTGCCCATCTTCCTCAGAGACCTATATCCAGGTGTGTTAATTATTTTTGTTGCTGAGTAGGCTAGCTGTGCTTCTTCCCATTCTACTCCACCAGAGAAAAGAGAGGAGTAGGGATTATTTTAGAGTCAAGAAATTGGCTATTAAGAGTCAGGTAAGAGTTACTGAACTGGAATAACAATCAGAGTGTTAGTGGCAGATAATAGGCTCTCAGGAAGGACAGCTTTCTTACACATTCTGGAAAATGTGTTTGTACCCATCCCAGAAACTCATCCCCCTATCATCATTACATATATCTGGGAGAAGAGTCAATTCCACCATTACTCTTCTTCCCCCACATTATAAAGCAGGTGAAAATTGTGGGAGTCAAAAGGAATTTGTAACATCCAGCTATTCTGATACTGGTCCAATATTAGGGATTTGCGAACCAGCTTTTTGGAGCTAAAGTTACAGTTCCAATGCCTTCTTCCAATCTTATTCTTATTTACCCACTTTGTTACCCACAAAGATAAGATGGATGTACATAAGAGCAAAGGAAGCTGACTTATACTGAATTAGATCATTGGTCCAGATAGTCTATAATGACTGGCAGAGATTCTTTCAGGATTCCAGACAGTGTCTCCTCCCTGGAGATGCTGAGAAATTAATCTGGGACCCCATTCATGCAAAGCAGATGCTCTACCACATGACAGGTCCTAAATGAAAATGCACTCTGCATTCACATAGATTTCCTTCTTCAAATTTCCCTCTGTTTGCCTAAGAATTTAATTTTCTGAAACAAAGTTTCCTTGCGGGTTTATTTTAGTGATTTTGGAACAAATGTCTATGTGCTAAAAAATGCAAAATCAGCACAGAGGATTGCCAGAGCATCTCTCATCATCTCAGATCAATAACAAACCACATCTGCTTCTAGCAATAATTTCTCCCATTCTGTCTGAGCAAAGCAGCACCCAGGTGTAATATATGTGTGTGAGAGAGAGGGACAGGCAGACAGACAAAGATGGAGATGCATTGTGATCAGAGAGTGGATTCACAGATAACAGGTATTTGGAGCCACCAAGTAGATGCAAGAACTACAGCTGCCTTAAAAACTGGAGAGGCTCGGCTGCTACTTGCTTTTTCCCTAGAAAAGTTCACATTTCCCCACTATCCCAGAAAATTTATTTACAACAAGGAAAATTTCCCTCACCTTGATAATCCATATTTAAATTATATGTAATGAGCAATACCTCTTATGTTCACTTCTGGTTATTATGCTCATAGTTGCCTTACCTTTCAAAAGAGTGCACTGCTGACTTTAGACCAAAGTCTTCTTCCTGATTTTTTGTATGCTGAAGGCAGCTAATGGGCACCTTGTATGCTGACTTAATTGAAGGTACAGCTCCACATCTCCCCCTAAAGGGCCCTTTCCCCTTTTACTAAATCTTGGTTGGATGCTTTTACAGGACTGGTATAGTGCACTCAAGTTGCTTCCTTTAATTTTAAGAAAAGCAGTTATTTTAACATTCAAAATGTGTCCCTTCTTACACCGACGTTTTATCAGATTTCTTTTGTGCTGCTATGTATTTGCCTTTACTGATTTAGAGCTGTTTCAGCTTTGTCTCTTGCCAATTGAAATTCAAGCTCTTAACACCAAGTTGTGATTACATGGTATTGCTTCTGTTTATTGACTGTGTGAGCATGAGTTTAATTAGCTTCTTGGTGCAAATGCAGGTAGAAAAATACACCTTTCAAATCCCACTGTTTTTCAGTCATCATGAAATTCCTTTGCTGCACCTGACATGATAAAAAAGGGCTGCGGCTGGACCCTCCCAGATGGTCATAAAACTGGATTAGATTTCTGTGTCAATCGCATTTGCTGCCATGCCCAAGCTGAGGTAATCAGCAAACAGCATCATCTCAAAAATAGTACTGCCAACATAGTTAAAAAAGCTGACAAAGAAGCAGTAGTCATCATTGTGAACATTTCAGACATGAGGCTGAGAGGCAACTCCACCATGACATTTTACAGGCCCCAATTATCAGATCCCACTGAGGAATACCAGAAAGATCTACACAATCTGATGAAGGAATTTCCTACCAAAGTGCAAATCAAAAGCCATACATCTCAGGAGCCTCAACTAGACATTTTCTATTTGCCACCCAAACTACAGAAACCACAACACTTTAGGTGCCCCATATGTTTAGGCTTCCAGTACCATCACAGATGGGGCGTTTGGATATACGGACTCTGTTTGCAGGCCATATGCCACCAGTACTCATGCTTGGTTCTGAATACAGCCAACTTTCTGAGGAAATGACAGTCCGGTGACAAGCTTCCAGAACACAATACCCTAGACTACACCAATATTTCCATAAGGATGGGATATAAGCCATCAGTAATATCATCCTAGATGGAGTTCTGGCCACCAGACTTTGCCACTTGATACTCACATTCATTTCAGATTTAGGGAGAACATTTATCTTCAGATCAATGGCTCTGCCACGGGCACTCTTGGATGGACCCAAAGTATGCCAGCATCTCATGGCTGATTTAGAATACCCCATTCTCATCACCTGTCTCCTAAAGCCTCTCTTCTCCTTGAAACACACTATACCTATGTCTATGTCTATGTCTATGTCTATGTCTACATCTATATCTATCTATCTATCTATCTATCTATCTATCTATCTATCGATCTATCGATCTATCTATCTTCTATCTATCTATCCATCTATCCTGCTAATAACATATATAAAAACACAACAAAACATCAAACATTTTTTAAAAAAATATCATTTACAAGCAACAAACAAACAAATGAATAAATCAATAGAAATCAACAGCAACATCAGACAGTTTACAGTTATGCCCAAATTAAAATAACCACCAACTCCAACTAAACATTTAACCAACACCAATCCAACAACAACAACAAAAATGGAACCATTTAAAACATTTTAGCCAGTTGTCAGTTGCCACATTTATGACATCTTTATCATCTGGACTTATCAACAAAGACAGTTTGAGCAGTTCTACCCTGTTCTAACCTTCAACCTGCTATCAACTTGAGCCTTGACCTATTCAGACAGCAGGTTCACTTTCTTGAAACTACTGTAAAATTATACAATGGACGTACAGTATAAGCATCACTATACATGGGAAACCAAATGTCTGCTACACCTACTTACATGATTCCAAAGTGCATCCAGAACATGTACTACAAAATCTATCGTTTACACCCAATCTCTATGTTATAATTGCATCAGCTCAGATTCATCACACTCACAAGATAGAAAAAAAGTTACATCAGGCATTCATCAAACCACAGCACCTCCCTCATCCATTGATGTGGGAGATCAACCAAGCCAGATTGGTACTACTACAGGACAAACCTTGAAGAGAAAATGACAGAAATCCACTTGTCATTTTTTTATAGTTCCCAGCTGAAACCACTCAAACATAATCAGTGATCTATAGGCTATCATCAGTCAATAGACACCTCAATTTTGCAGGCCTTGGCTGGTAGGTCTGTACTTACAGAAAGCCCCAGACAACTACCCCAAAGCAACCACTCATCAGCAACTACAGGCCACATAACAGAGATCTGGGGCCAGACCCTGCAGTAAACCCAGATGCCAAATCTGTCCCTCTTTCTACTCTGGCAACACTATTACACTATCTAATAGCGTATTGTGCCAGTCACACCATAAGTTGTTCATTCACTTGTTCATCTTCCAGAGTGATATATGTTATCTCCCAGCAGTGGCTTTCAGCATTCTGCATAGGACAAATAGCCCAGTCTCTACACAAAAGAACCAATTAATGTGTTCCAGGAAAGCTTATGAAAAAATAAATATACTGTAATAAATATAGTGCCACAACACTCTTTCTTGTATCTGCTGCAGCATGCTACCATGCTGTAAACCTTGTAACTTCAGACTGCACATGGACACAGTATATTTTAAAATATGTATTTTAATATAAAAATAACCTTATAAATATTCCCAGTTATAAACACACAAACCCAAAGAAAACTAGAACATCATCAGGAGTTAGTCAAGCCCTCTCCTTCATGTTCTCCTTTTGTACATAGAGGGAAGTTTGGGGTTTTATATGACGGAGCACTAAGAAATAGACCCTCTGACATGCACAATGAACTAGCATGTTCCACATCCTTTGGTCTCTCACTTTGCTCTGCACAAAGTGATCTTGACTTTATCAACATAGTTTGTTTTGAAAAGAAAAGAACAACCAATGCTTTGTTGGTGTCATTCCAGTCTTCCTTCATAGCCTTTCTCTCAAGACTGTGGCCCACAGACAGGTCACAGAGTAATTCAGACCTCAAGTACTCATGTAATCAGTGCTGGATTTACATATAAGCTAAACAAGCTATAGCTTAGGGTCCCACTCTCTTGGGGGCCCCCAAAAAATTTAAAGGAAAAAACCTGAATGTACATTTCCAAAATATAAGATAAAAAACAAATAAAATAAAACCTATAGGGACGCGGGTGGCGCTGTGGGTTAAACCACAGAGCCTAGGACTTGCCAATCAGAAGGTCAGCGGTTCGAATCCCTGCGACGGGGTGAGCTCCCGTTGCTTGGTCCCTGCTCCTGCCAACCTAGCAGTTTGAAAGCATGTCAAAGTGCAAGTAGATAAATAGGTACCGCTCCGGTGGGAAGGTAACCGGTGTTTCCGTGCACTGCTCTGGTTTGCCAGAAGCGGCTTAGTCATGCTGGCCACATGACCCAGAAAGCGTACGACGGCTCCCTTGGCCAATAAAGCGAGATGAGCGCCGCAACCCCAGAGTCGGTCACGACTGGACCTAATGGTCAGGGGTTCCTTTACCTTTACCTTTACTAGGCCCCTATGTTGTAAGTAATGGGCCCCGCCTGCCAGCCTGCTCCCTAAAATATCATTGGTTTGCTCATTTCTATATATAGAGTGTCTACATTCTGCCTGGATTGGTTGCATACTTCTTAATTGTATTTCAGTTCAACAATGACTTCTATAAAACACATATTTTATGTGCAAATGGCTTTAGATACCAATTAGGTCCATAAATTACCACATAGCATATATTCAACACAAAAAACAGTGACAATTTGTTGTTGACAAAGGGCAGCTGGACATATAAAGGGCCCCATTACCTTCAGTAGCTTAGGGCCTCATGAAACCTAAACCCGGCCCTGCATGTAATGCATTTTTTTCATGGCTCTGCCTTATACGATGTTCAGGAACATCTCTGTAGTCAGAGCTAGTATGAAACAGGAGCCTAGCACTCTGAGATGGGCTGCAAACAGCAAATCCCACTTTTGGTAGCTTCTCTGAAACAGGTGATTGTTGGTTGTGATCAACAGGGACATCTTTACCATTGGGCGTAGTGGTATGACAAGCCAGGGCGCCAAGCAGTGGAGGGTGCCAGGAGGATAGTCCAGGGAGGGGATAGCGGGGAGGCAAGTGAGGTGGAGCAGGGGCTTGGTGCCTGCGCACCTCCAGCACCCATCACAGGCAGGAAGGCTCCGGATGCTTTCCTGCAGTCCGGAGCTCTCTCCGCTGGCTCCGCAAGACACCAGCTCCTCGGCTGTGTAGTGTGTGCTTGTATCCCAAGCTCTGCGTATAATAAACATGACTCTACCACCGCTCCCCCCATCCACTCTATCTCAAAAGATCCCTGCGGTCGAGGCTACACAGCGCATCTGCTGCCCCCAACTCCCCTTCCCCTGCTTCTCTGCTGCCTTGCACAGAGCCTGCCTCCTCCCGCTGCCCCCACTGCCTCTGCACTCCTTCACACGAACCACGTTTCCTTCCCCTGCCCAATCCCATCCCAGTCACACACTCTCTCCCCCCTTACTCCCCAAGCAAGGATGGCAAGACTGTGGCTGAGTGAGTACGCTTTTCTGCTGCGGCAATGCGGACGGCCCAGCTCACTTCGCCTGTCTCTGCCCGGATGAGACCCCTGCTTGCCTCCCCATCATGCCTGGCTGCCCAGCCCCACACCATGATCCCACAGCGGGAGCCGATGCCTGGCCTCATGCGAGCAGTACAGGGCAGCAGCGCAAGGGCAGAGCAGAGCAGCCTTTCCTAAAAAAGGTCAACAACTCTGGGAAACGGGGTGTGTGTCTGTGTGCCGGAGGGATCTTTGCACCACAGCGCCGGATATGCTTAAGACGGCCTTGGTGATCAGCAAAGCATCTGCTGTAGCACTGGGCTACAAACTTCAATGTCCACATGTGTCGAAGCTTTTCACTTTCTTCTATGAAGGGAAATGCTTATTTGTCTGCATTTTAGGCTTTCTATATTATATGCTAAAACAATCTCCTGAATGTGAAGGAAAATGAGGAAAACCCTGGGCTTATAGACCCCTATGCATGCATCTGAACTCCTGCATAACCGGCTGATTGCTATGTAGCATCCAAGACTGATTTATTCCCAGTGTCAGAAACATGATGCATCTCCTCAGTTCTGAGATTGGATTGAAAAAGGTAACTCAAAATAGAAAGAGAAATTGTCCCTTTGTTTCCATGCCTTTTGATCAAAGTAGACATGATATATTTATTCGCTTAATTTTTAGCTCACCTTTCAGTTCAAAGAACATCTCCAGCATAGTTCCTAGAAAATAAAATTAGGCTTTCTAAACCATTCAATTATTAAAACAGCTAAAATATCCAATTACCATATGCAATTCAAATCACCAATCAGCCACAGCAAAAATAAACAGGAGCACAAAGATATTTATTATCAACTAACTCGAGGCTTTAAGAAACAGAAATCTTCCCACCCTGGTTCAGCTTCTTAATGCAGAGATGAGTTACATTGGTAGATTTCCTTAGGCAGGGAGTTCCACGGGGAAGAGACAAATACTGAAAAGACACTGATTCTTTTAAGTGCCTTATGGGCACAAAAATCTGTAGAGCCCAAAGTGGGACCGAAACTAATGACCTAATCAGACAAGGAAGTTCATACAGGAACAAACATTCCCTTAACAGCGAAAGCCTATGCATGCTTATTCAGGGGCATGTCCAATATTATCCAATGGAACGTGGTCCCATATATGTGGGCACAGAATGTCAACCTGGCAGGGCAATGCCAGGCTTGGGTTTTATGGCTTGGACAGAGGTGCTGTCAGGGCCGTCTTACCCATAGACGCTAGGGGTGTGGGGCACCCAGGTGCCAGGCTCTCAGGGGCACCAGGCTGCGAATCCGGGGCCTGAGAGTTGAGTCTGGGGAAGAGCCTGCCCGTTGGTCAGTCAGAGTGCTGTGGTGGGCTCTTCTGCTGCAGGCGGCTCTGTGCTGCGGGTTCGGGGCCGACTGAGCCAGCAAGACACTGAGGCGGCTGGCTGGCTCCGCCCTCCTGCACGCCTGGGAATGGGCAACCTGGGGGGGGGGCAGATCTTTGCACCCTGGCGCCACATATGCTTAAGACAGCCCTGGGTGTTCTCCCCACCCACCAGCTAAACCAGCCTCCTGCTAGCCACTACCAACAGAGTGACGCAAGCCTCAGTACAGCATCCCCCTACTGCCTATCAAACAGGTAGGTGGCAGTGCCATCAGTGGGATTCCCACTCCAGAAAACAGCAGGTGGTCTTGAAATCAGGCCTTCTGGAGGCAGGGTGAGGCTGAGCTGGCCTGGGATCCAGTGGATCCCAAGCTGAGCACACCAATGTCATGTGATGGCAGAGAGCCCAATTGCTGTGCCAGCTTGCAAACATTTGTTCCATCATGAGTTGTAAAGGTGCATTAGCAGTGGCAAAATCCCACCCACTGGGGACAGAAGATTTGGATTGTGCTATAAGAATTTTTGGGCTGCTGTGATGTTGTGCATCCTTCACTTTGTATGTGAGCACTCAGCTTTTCTCAGAAGTACTGAGTGACAGCTTGGATCTTTACAAAGGATTATTTGATCTAGGCAAGTTTTCCAGATGTACTCAAATTTCCCCTACAAACTCTGAAGGCAACCAACGTTAAAAGTGAGCAATGCTCAGGTTTCTAATTAGAGCCCGCATACTGAATTTCCCACTGCTTCCTTGGAAAGCTGATCTTACTTTGAACTATGTAATATCCACACAGATCAGCTGAATGTTACCTGACTTTAACCCATCCTTGAGCAGAAAGGTGACAAACCCTACTGAGAAATTTGAGCTTATTTACATTAAAAAGAGAGGACTTCTTTTTAAAAGTCCAACACATGTGTTGCCTGAACAGAGCCATCCAAAACCACCTCAGATTTTGCTTCAGGCAAAATCCAGTGGCAGTTCCATTTCCAAGATCCACCAGTTTCTGAGGCTATGTAAACTAAAGAAACCATTCTGGCTTTTAGATTTAATTTTCAAAATAGGGAGTGGAGATCATTAATGGCACTAGACAGTTAGTGCCGTAACCACTGCAGGGTTCCTATTTGCATTTGAATTTCTAAACATTTGCAAGAAAAGTAGCAGTAAGAGGCTTTTGAAGCAGTACAATCTTTTCCCACCACAAGAAAAAAAAACCTCTTGTCTCTGACAGGTACTCCTTACGACTGTGTTCAGATTAACTCTTGCCTTGTGGGGCTTTCCTCAAATCACCAGGCCACTGAGAAGCCTTCTCTGTTTCTTCTCATGGCATTTTAAAATTATGTGTGCAGATGAAACACCTATGAATGTGAACGCTCACATTCTCTCTCACAAGTTTCTTGTGCTGTTGTTTTATTTCCCAGGCACATATCAGTTCAGCTCCCTGGAGTCTGCACCACTCGGAACTTCGCTTGGCAGAATAAAAGCCAATGACCCCGATATGGGTGAAAACGCTGAGATTGAGTACAGCATAGCTCCCGGCGATGGATCGGACGTCTTTGATATCATCACTGACAAGGACACACAGGAAGGGATTATAACTGTCAAAAAGGTTTATTTTTCCTCCTTCTCTTTTATTGGACTTAGCACTCCAGGTCTTAGGGTGTGTGTTTTCTCCCAGACAGGAGGGAGGAGAAGGTTCCCTGTGAGGTCAGCTGCAGAGAAGCTAGCATATTATGTCTGTTCTTCTTCTTTTCATTGCCAGGTAACCATTAAACTTCAGAACTTGTGGTATGGGGTTTTTTTTGTTTTGCTTTGAGTATGTCAGTTCACCTATAGAGATATCCTTGGGAGCTCAGGCCTGTCAGATGCATTCAGACATCCCTGCATGACAACTTCTGAAGGATGGATATGTCAGGGTAAGGGAGGGTGGTTAGTTTCACAAAGCAGCCCACCAGGTGAACTCTTGCCGTTTGGTTTGCAGTGAATGGAGACAGCCAAACTATGAAATCTGGTCCTAAAGATAGAGGTCTGAGGAATTCCAGCCTCTAATGAGCACATTCCATGGGCAGCTTTTGGTCCACTAATGAGACCTTCCCTGCTGCCTGGACTCTGTCAAACATATATATATAAAATGTGAACACACATAAATTTAATGTGGACTTATAGCTACTGCTTTCCTTTAAAGGAGATGGGCACAAATTGAAATTGTGTTAGCAATACTTGGGTTCTAAGGCTTCCTCTCACCTTACTAATAAATATTTTGATGGGATCTTAACAGTCTCAAGCTTTTTGGGGGGATGCCTCATCCCTGTGTCCTTCCTGCATGCCTGTTGGCTGTCTTCTCCAGTCAAATAGATGAAGAAACACCTGCAGGTCAAGAAATTCTGTGGGCAAATTCCTGTAAGGAACTGCTGGTCCAGGGCATCAGCTTTCAGGTCTCTCTTGATCTCCCACTGGCTAGCATACAGATGGCTTCTACTCATAGGTTATCTTAAAAGACAGAGAGAAAAATAATAATTTGTGTGTCAGAGCAAATCTATACCCTGTCTCTCCATAGTGCAAGGAGGTTGCAGGATAGACATATTATTTATCTTCAACAGTGTGGTATGTGCCTCTAAACTACAGTATGTGTTATAGCTCGCAGCTAGGCAGGAGTTAAATTGCATGCACATTAGTATATTTGGACAGCTTTCTGCTGTAGTGGGGACCACATGCCCTACAAACAATGGGATATATGTGTCCAATCAAGTTATCCCATTAGCACAAGGAATCCCACATGTGCAATGAGACTTCCTCTATCTCCTCTCCCTGTGCACACCTGAGCCCCCCTCCCAAGACTGTTCTAGGATTTCCACACACCCCAACCCTCCAGAGCTGTGGGCGGGTGAAGAGAAGAGGGAGATGAAATTCTATTGCACAGGCAGAAGTCCTTACACTAACGGGATAACTTCATCAAATTTAACCCTATGAGGTTACAAGAGAGTAGTGACCCAAAGCACAGGTTACCCATAGACTACTATAACTCTTCACTGGTTCATATATTGATCCAGAACAGCACTGCAGTACCTTGGTGGATCAATGCTCTCCACTATACAGATGGACCCTACTTGAACTGTGCCCTTCACACAAGCCAAATCCATCAAAATGGAAAGCCTAGAGGAGATCATGTGAGATGGAGCATGGTCTGCCTAATCCAAGTGCTCACAGGGCAGGCCCAGTTCATATTGGAGGCTGTATGGAGAGTAGCTTGCACTGCTCCTTCACCTTGACAATTCACCATCATCTCCCAAGAAATGTAAGAGCCATAGTAACAGTCACCCAATTAAATTCACAAGTTTAAGTGACAGCAAAGCAGGAACAGTTTTACTAAAATTCCAGTTGCCTTTCTGGGTTTAGGTTTACTTTGTCAGTACAACATCACATAGTTTTACACTGTAATTCCAAGGGCCAAACTAAATGTTAATGAATGTGCCATTCAAAACTCCATATTCCCTTTGTAATATTATTATGGGGGATTGTCAGTGGCATTTTCTGGGTTAAGTGGGTGAATAGGAGGAGATCTGGGCAAAGCTAAACATCCTCTTTTCTTTCCTGATCTTCCCCTGATGAACGTTTTTTCTCTCTTTGCTGAGTTCAGCTTTAGTTAAAAATGAGCATCCTGAAGGTGCCAAGATTTATCCTAAATGAGAACAATTTCTGGCTCATATATATATATTCCACTGATTGTTACAGGACTATGTTTAGAATGGGTGTAATTTTGAGTCAACAGCAATTAGTCATTGATTTTGTGGATTGCAGCTAATGGTGCATGCAACATGCAGTGTGTTTTGGCAGATCTCAGAGAGATGAAACAGTGATTGTATTGATGGATATATAAGAACCAACACACCCACCCCAAACAAAACTTTTTAAAAATGCCACAGTAGGCAAAATTAAGTTGACGAGGAGCCTTTATCAGAGCCATTATTATTTCAGAGATCATTATTGCAGCAATTAAGGCTCCAATCCCTAAGCCCATTCACTTGGGTAAGTAAGTTTCATTGATTTCAATGGAATGTACTCTGAAATAAATACCGGAATTTTGTATGAGTCTGGTGCATAGGTCTTGAAGATTGGTATAACAAATACATAATGATACTTCGCTCTCACAAATTCACTCTGAATGGATGAATCAAAATTGTGAGTGTACTTCCCCAAGATGACATTGAAAACTTGGTTCACGCATTGTCTAACATGTTCGGGTTATAAGCAAAGTCTGAAAATGGGCTATTATTCACCTCTCTGCTTCAAAAGCTGGGACAAGAAATAGCAGCCAGCAACTGCAACACAGGCCAAGAGGAGAGGGAAAGTTGCTTGGTGAGAGTTCCCTTTCACAAAATTTAAACTATGGAAGTATCTTCACGGTGGTAAATGGTGTATCTGTTACTGTGGAAAGCAGGAACTAAAACTAAATGAGTCAAACATACTAGTACAGTAGTAGCTTGGTTGACAAATTTAATCCATTCCGGGAGTCCATTCGATTCCCAGAACCATTCGAAAACCAAGGCATTGCTTCCTATTGGCTGCAGGAGCTTCCTGCATTCAATTGGAAGCAATGGAAGCTGCATCAGATGTCCGGCTTTCAAAAAAACGTTCACAAACCAGAACGCTCACTTCCAGGTTTGCGGTGTTTGGGAGCTGATTTGTTTGGGAGCCAAGCCGTTTGACAACCAAGGTACCATTGTACCTGGAAATGGGATGTCTCACGTAGGTCTTACAAGACTGAGGAAGGAGAATTTGCAGTGGGAGAACACACCTAGTGTTGCATTATGACTGAGCAGACCCAAGTTCAACTCCCTACACATTTAAGAAGCTCACTGGGTGACCTTAGGCCAATCCAAATCTGTCAGCCTAACTAGCCTCACAAATTCATTGTGAGGATATAATTAGAGGAGGCAGGAGTAGGTGCACCATTTTGAAAAGTGGGACATTGTATTAGTAGCTAGCTCTATGCCTTTTCCCCACTGCCTTTAAAAATTATCTAAGCATATTAACTCCTGCCAACCTAGCAGTTTGAAAGCACGTCAAAGTGCAAGTAGATAAATAGGTACCGCTCTGGCGGGAAGGTAAACGGCGCTTCTGTGCGCTGCTCTGGTTCCCCAGAAGTGGCTTAGTCATGCTGGCCACATGACCCGGAAGCTGTACGCCGGCTCCCTCGGCCAATAAAGCGAGATGAGCGCCGCAACCCCAGAGTCAGTCACGACTGGACCTAATGGTCAGGGGTCCCTTTACCTTTACCTAAGCACATTAAAGTAATAACAAAAAATTACTAAGAGTAAAAATGTGGCAAGATACTGCCTCATTTATCGTCTTTCCCCCACAAAACACTGTCAGAAATTGAGAAAAGACCACCGAGAACATATTACCATGTCGTCGTCGTCCCATCATTTTGTTGTGATGGAATAGAACTGTTGGGAAGCTGTCTTGGTGGATGATAGATAAGAACACAGTAATCTGCCTTATAGCAAGTCATGTAGCAAGCCCATGTAGATCTGTATTATCTGCCCTGATTGGCAGCGACTCTTCACATTTCCAGTCTTACCTGGAGATGCAAGGACTGGAACCGGGACCTTTTGCATGCAAAATAGGTGCTCTACCACTTAGTAGTATGACTGGGCACAGGACAGATAGAAATTTCGGAGTTAGAGGAGGAATGGCAGATGAAACTGATGGACTATATGGAACTGGCGGAAATGACTGGTAGAATCCGTGACCAGGGAGAAGAATCGGTGGAGGAAGATTGGAAGAAATTCAAAGACTATCTGCAGAAACATTGCAAAATTAAAGAATGTTAGAGTGATGTTGGATTAAAAATAAGTGGCTTCCAGCTGTCTAGGATTTAAAATTACGGATAGATTAAGATTAAGGATTAGGATTAAAAAAAGTTTAAGGAAATGGAAATTTGGTTTTTAAAAGGTAAAATTTTAATGTTATATTATAGTAAGAGTTAAGATTGGGATTAAAAAAAAGAGGGAAAGAAATTGCTAGACAAACAATTTGAACTGGAATACAAAAGAGGGAGGTACGAGGAGGTCCAGAAAATAAGTAAATTTAAAAATGGAGATGAAAAGATGATACTGTTTTTAATTGTTCTACTTTCTTTTTTGTCTTTTGTCTTTTGTTTTCTTGTTTTTTTATTTTTTTCTTTTTCCTTTAGATTATATATTGTATATTTTGAATTGTGTATTTCTTTTTTATGTTTTATGTTTAATCTTTTATTGAAACTTTAATAAATATCATTTAAAAAAATAAATAAATTTCGGAGTTAGCAAAAAGATTTATAACAAGTGGTTTCCAACAGTACTAGTTCTACTTCGTTATCCTTCTGAAATGTAGTTGTTTTTCTATGTGACATTCTTTTCCATTTCTTCTCCCCCACCCCACCTTTGACTGCAAGCAATTAGATTTCGAAAAGAAGAATCTATATGTCCTAAAAGTGGAGGCAACCAACGTTCATCCTGACCCGCGATTTTTCTACCTGGGACCATTTAAGGACTCAGCCTTGGTCAAAATTTATGTGGAAGATATTGACGAACCACCAGTGTTTAGCATACCTTCTAATTTACTAGAAGTAGATGAAGATGCCAGGGAAGGTAGTATCATTGGGCAAGTGGTAGCTCAGGACCCAGATGCAGCAAGGAACATAATAAAGTAAGTCAACTTCCACAAACAGTGCAAATAGGCATCAAGTGTGCAATGTCCTTGCATTTCTCTAACGAAAGAAAAAGAAAAAAGGGAGGCATAGAACCTTAAATCTTGCTTAACAGCCATTGTTGAAATCTCGTGATTTGAAGATATTATTGAAGTGCTTACTAATTTCAATAACGATAGGTCCACATTACTATAATTATTGCTATTAATGTCGTTAGCATTTTTTTATTATGTGTTACACTAAGGAGGTCAGAATGGATTATGTATGGTTCTTGTGTGCCACTTTGAGCATTATTTGGAAAAGTGACATATAAGTAAATTGGATGAAGGTAGCTCAAAAGTAGTCTCTTATCAAGGCAACTTAAAAGGCCAAAATCTTCAGCAGTAAAACTGCAACATGTGATTTCCTACCATTTTTCTAGACCAGTCCAAATATCACTTCTTTTTGAATAGTTATGTTTACTTCAGTGGAAATTCACATAGCTGTTTTGTTGTTACAGAGTTGTGAATTTCATTATTTGATGCATAACTCAGTAAGAATCTTGGTTCTTCACATTGTGTTTATATTTTAAATGATATGTTCAGTTCATAGATTCATCTATTTCAGTTATAATATTACAGAGCTTTTACATCTGGCATTCAGTTGTTTGGATGTTTGGATTCTGGTTTCTTCCCATCTTTTACTGTAAGGTTCAACTCCATTTTGATGTAAAAATATTTAGTAACATATTTTGGGTAGCACAGCAGTTAGATTTTGTGTGTGTGTGTGTGTGTGTGTGTACTTATATACTAGTTATAAAGTGCACTATTTTAAACCTCTGTTAAATGTTCAAAAAATTAATTAAAATCACAGTATGACTAGAAGACCAAGAGGCAGCCTGTGTTGTAATTTGACAGATATACTTTGGATCGGCACACTGATTTGGACAGAATATTCAACATCCACTCAGGAAATGGGTCCATATTTGTCTCAAAGACACTTGACCGAGAAGCGGCCCCATGGCACAATCTCACTGTCATAGCAACTGAAATCAGTAAGTGGCAGGTGCATCCTGTTGCATGGTTTTAAGTGTTTCCATATATATATATCTGCACAATATCACACCCAGTACTGCAACAATATATTCTGGGCAGTATCCAACTAAATAGCTATGATAGTGCAATGACTTTTAGCTGCACAATGTAACTTCCACACCACCCTAAATCTGCTCTGAACTTCCCCCCAACCCTCTGGAGAAGATATAGTTGACATGTGGGGAGGTGTGGGGAGAGTAGCAGGTGGGGCAATTACTTCATATAGCTAAAAGTTTTTGGGGTAGTGTAACTGTTTTGTTAGACAATCCCCACGTGTCACATATAGTACTGTAATATATGTCATTTTAAAATTTTACAGATCCATGCAAAACGTATTGTTACAGTTTAACACTTAGACTGCAATTCTATGTTCACTTCTCTGGGTGTAAGCCCTGCTGAACCCAGTGGGACTTATTTCTGAGTAGACATGCATAGGGCTACATTGTAAATCGTAAAAGAGAATATGCTGTTTATAGAACCACCCAAGGTTTGAAATGGTCTCTTGTGTGTTACTGTAGTTTTTATCAGGGGGTTCAATAACAACACCTAATATATCCTCTTATGAGATGGTTCCCCAGTCAATATTTAGAGGCCCTTTTGTGTATCTTTCTTGAGAGGTCTAATAGATCTATTGCCAAACTGGTAGCAAAATATGTGTATGTTGTCATGTCTCTTAGATCTGCTCAACACTCTCTCTCACTCTCTCTCTATCTCTCTCACTCTCTCAGTTCTATTCTGGCTGTGGGAGGTAGAGAAAGAGTGATGAGGTTCGTGTGGTGCTAATACATTGACAGAGCCAATTTGGTATTCTCACAGATGTGTTTGCACTGCATTGACCTCGTTTCTGCCTTATCCCACCCCCTCTGATTCTCAGTATGCAGCAGTTACATGAATGACCATAGGTCATGTGAACAGTGGCTCCCCACCAAGCCACCCACAACTGGTAACAGCCCAAGAGTTTCAGCAATAAACTTATTTCCTTCTGAAAAATGAAGTCTCTGGCAGATGAAGATACAGGGGAAGGTTGGAACCCCAAACACCAGCCTTGCTCTGCTTTCAGATATAATGCACAAAACCTTGGTGACTATCTCCTTTCTTGGGAATGGAGGCTTCCCCAAGTGGGAAAGTCTTCTGATCTGTGAAGGTACACTTGGGGCCTTCAGGCAGGAGACTACCCAGTCCCTGAGAAGGCAGAGCTTTAAACATAGTAGTAGTGCAGTGAAAGTTCCTTTGTTCCTTGACCCGCCCCTCCAGGATTTGGGGAAAACCTGGGATGGCTTTTTAAAAATATAAATTATGTACTTCTGCAAACCTTGGGGTTCTGCCAGATATGCTGTTTCTTCCCTCTGGCAAGGTTGGTGGTTTTTGTTACATAAGGATCAGCACTCACACTGCAACATCAGAAATAGTGGGAATTATGGTGTAAGATTGTGGCTATTGTTTCTGTTTCAGGCAACCCCAAGCAAAGTACCCAGGCTCCCATTTTCATCCGGATTTTAGATATAAATGACCACGCACCAGAATTTGCCAAGTACTATGAAACTTTTGTTTGTGAAAATGCAAAAGCGGGACAGGTAAATGCATATTTACTGTTACCAACAAACTTGTAGATGAAATCTCAACACTTTCTGCACTTAGATCAATCCATAGTGGCAGTCTGACCCGTGCTTGATTGGTAGAGATGGGGGAAAGGGTCATATTTTTGAATCCCCCTAAGTCACACATTTTGTTTGTCTAAGCATTTTGATTTCATCTCTTTTATAGCTGGCCACACTGACTATTTGATAAAAAGGTAGTATGTAAAATTACGATAATAATTGAATATGTGTGCTCCTTTGAGAGGAAGAGTGGGATATAATTACTACTACTGCTACTACTACTACTACTACTACTACTAATAGACATAACAACATTTTACGACTGTGGGAAAAAAGTTACTGAATTAATTGTTCCATTCTATAAACCAGTGGTTCCCAATTAGCTAAGCACTGCAGACCCCCTGTTTTCAAGGGCCAAACCATGGATCCCCTACTTTTCAAAATTTTGATATCTCTATGGTAGCTTTTGTTATGTATTATAAGAAATAATAATTATAACGTGAATGGTGCCATGGACTCCCTGGAGTCCACAGACCACCAATTGGGAACTACTGCTCTAAACTGATATGTGTCTAAGGCAGGGGTAGTCAACCTTTTTATACCTGCCCACTAATGCATCTTTCTGGATGGTAAAATTTCCTTACTGCCCATCAGTGCTTGATGGAAGGAGGATTCAGCTTGTGCCATAGAACCCCCTACCACCCACCTGGAATCCTGAAACACCCACTAGTGGGCAGTAGGGACCAGGCTGACAACCCCGGTCTAAGGACTATACAGTCGTACTTTGGATTCCAAACACCTCGGTACTTGGATGTTTTGACTCCCAAATGCTGCAAACCCAGAAGTGACTGTTCCAGTTTGTGAATGTTCTTTGGAACCTGAACATCCGACGGGGCTTCTGTGGCTTCTGATTGGCTGCAGGAGCTTCCTGCAGCCAATCGGAAGCCGCACTTTGGTTTCTGAATGTTTTGGAAGTCAAATGGACTTCCAGAACGGATTCCGTTCGACTTCCAAGGCACAGATTTGACTATCATCTAACTAATGCAGACTGCTGTGGGGTTTTTTGTCAGAAGCAAAAGCAAGAAGGCAATACTTCTTTTTTAAAAGGAGTTCTACTTTCTTGATATTTCAATATTACTGCATATGACGCAAATCTGTATTCAAGACCCAATCATTAGTATCTGGGTCCATTTTGCCTACCCAAGATGCATCCACACCAAGACCACTGAAGGGAAAATATTGCAGCTTGAAAGAGACCTAGGCTTGATGAGGGGTTTCAGGGGGTGTATCCAACGCCAGGCAGGTAATCAATATCTGCCTCAGGGTGAACAGGTAGAATTACATGCTTTGGCTAAAATTACTTTGATACTTCGTGTATATTTTTCAAGGTAAAGACTGCCAAAGGGTTAGTTAACGATAAGCATGGGGGAGGCTTTTGATTCAGTTCACATTTAAAGATGAACCAGCCTAACTCTCTGAAACAAAGCACAAACCATAACACAGCCACCCTTCAAAATTTGCACTTTTCCTAATTCTTGGATAACAAAACTGCATGGACAGTGTCTCCATCCTAATAAAGACACATGCACAATATCACTATTTAAACTTAGTTCCAAAATGCACATCACCATAAATAAATTCTAATTTGCTGTGCGTCAATGGTGCCCCGAATCCAACACATTAGCTTGCCAAGTTATTGTACTGTGTGGTTAAAAAAAAAAAAGGTAAAAGGTGTGGTATGAACAGTCCACATCCTTCTTTTTGCATCTCATGATACAGTAGTCAAATAAGATTCCTATGCTTTGCCTTTATTGTGGACATTCATTGTGTACTAACCAAATGCATCATCTTCACTTAATTATTAGTGGAAAGATTATGGTCTTCAAATCTTGGAAAAACTGAAAGGCCTTCACAGCTTCATAATAGTCTATGGTTATACTTGTTCAGTTGCAGTGTTGGGCAACACAGAATATCAGACATTAAATAGACAGATGTTTAATGATACAGCATCTCCAAGTGACTCCAGCTCAATTCTTATTTAACATGAGAAGTAGGGTTGCTGATATCCCTTGCTTCTATTTCGTGCTGGTCTGGGAATGCACAGAAGTGTAAAAACAACATGGAGTCCAAGGCTGGATGCAGGAGGTATGATTTGAGTGGTTTCCCCTATGGTTTATGTAATTGCAATGAAGGCAGGAAGCAGCAAACACACTGGCCCCATAAGCCTCAGACCTTTAACAGTGCAACAAATGTACAGGCTTGATGCACACCAAAGTTTTTTGAAGTGTTGACTACAATAGATGCACCTCGTTAGTATAGCTTTGTTTTTCCGTTATGCATAAATTTACACTGCTGCTGCTTCAGCGAGAAACCAACTTTCTTATTCTTAAATACTGAAGATGCAGATAATGAGACACCACACTAGAAAAACATCTTCGCAAGTAAAACGGATAAATCAGACATTCCCCCTCCCAAATATATATATATTGGTGATGGCACTTAACAGCCACACAATGACATAGGAGCTGCAAACTTCCATTAACATTCCCTACATTTTCAGAGTGAAGGTGGAAATACTTGTAGCTCACTTACTTAAAGGTACAGTGGTACCTCAGGTTAAGTACTTAATTCGTTCTTGAGGTCTGTTCTTAACCTGAAACTGTTCTTAACCTGAAGCACCACTTTAGCTAATGGGGCCTCCTGCTGCCGCCACGCTGCCGGAGCACAATTTCTGTTCTCATCCTGAAGTAAAGTTCTTAACCAGAGGTAATATTTCTGGGTTAGCGGAGTCTGTAACCTGAAGCGTATGTAACCTGAAGCGTATGTAACCCGAGGTACCACTGTACATGAAACAACATTTGGGGCCTCATGATCAATCATAGTTTATCATGGTGGAAATGAACTGCTGTGAACCTTTTTTTTTTTTTTTAAGAATATTTTTTTATTAACCGACCAATCACATCAAATCAAACCAAATTACATAAATTCCAAATTACACAGCCGAATTTTAAATTTTTGTTGGGGGTACCCATATTTCAAGTTCCGAAGCGATCCAATCAACTTCTTGCTTCTTACTGCTGTTTTAATGTCCACAAATCTAACCTTATGATGTTCACAGTACTATCCAGTCCTTTCTTATTATTTTTCCACATCTCTTGTTGTTATTTTCATATATTTTTCCTTTGTCTTTGTGACCTCTGATAGTCTCCGCAAGCTGGTTAGAACAGTTTGTGAACTGCTGTGAACCTTGGCTGTTCCTCCTCTTCCTATGCTCCTGTGAGTCAGATGGCTCTCATATCTGCTATGCCACACTGACTTACACATTTTAATATACATCTGCTCCTCATGTGACATAAAATTCTCCCTACCACTGGGATAATGTAGATAACTAAAGTATCCCATTATGAAGCTCACCTAAGGATAGTTTGGGAATCTTCAGTGGCTAAGTCAAAAGGCTCATCCACACTCCCATTAGCCTTGTTGCTTTCCCCTGGGGAAACCCGTGGTTAAGTGCTGAATCCAAACAACCACCCATCAGGTTTTCTGCACTTTTCTCTTTATTCCAATTGAGTGCTCAAGGTTCTCCAGGAGGAAGCAATGGGGCAAAGGGAAAGCTGCTCAGAGCTGTGCCTAGAAATCACGCAACAAGTGGAAAACCCATGCTTTCTAGGCATGGAACAAGCGGAAATGTGGATGAGCAAAAAGTATGGAAAGATGTGTGACTCAGAGCCCTTCCACATATATCATAATTAGTGGTATCATATATAGCGGCATATATCATATATAGTGGTATGGCTACTGGGGTGTGCTTTTTTTTGGGGGGGGGTGGAGTCTGACAAATAACATCATCATTCATCAGCTAGTATTCCAGAATATTGTACCAGCTCCATCCGTTGCTTTTTTTTTCTACTGAGGAAAAAACCCCTGACTTTTGTGAAAGAGCCAGAATCGATCCTCAATATTTACATTTGTGTGGCATCTGTACAAGCATTGTCCCAGATTGTGTGTGGAGGCAGTGGCATCACAACAGGGGTGTGCCCTGGTTGCCATGTCTGGGGGGATGACAAGAAGGCACCCTGCGGGGGCTCGCCCCACTGCGGTGGCATGAGCAGCCATCGCGCCGCTGCATCCACATGTGGAGAATCCTCTGTTCGTGGATGCAGCCACAAGCAGAGGATCCCAGCGCCGGCGGCAAACCACTATGTACAGCGCATGTGTTGCATCGCACACATTCACTGTACATAACGACGACGCCCATGTGCTGTACATAGCGGTTTGCTGCCGGCGCTGCTCAAGCACCATGTGGACAGCGGTGGGATCCCTCCGTCGCCGCTGCAGCCACGTGTAGAGGATCCTCCATTCACGGCTGAAGCCTCGAGCAGAGGATCCCGGCAGCGTCCGTAATGCACTGGAGCGGCTGCAAACTGCTATGTACAGTGTATGTGCTACGTACGGCGTATGAGTTATACGTAGCGACGCTGCACATGCGCCCTACATAGCAATGCCCCACCCTGGGTATCACAACGCCTTCGTTTGCCCATGTGTGGAGGGGTTGGAATGCGGTTCAGCTTTCATTTAAAGTTGATCTTACCTAATTCACACTTTCCAGAACCAGGGCTTTTTTCAGCCGGAACTTGCTGGAACTCTGTTCCTAATGGCTATTGCCATTCTAAGAGAATGAGGGAGGTGTTAGAATCATAGAATCACAGAGTTGGAAGAGACCACAAGGGCCATCGAGTCCAACCCCCTGCCAAGCAGGAAACACCATCAGAGCACTCCTGACATATGGTTGTCAAGCCTCTGCTTAAAGACCTCCAAAGAAGAAGACTCCACCACACTCCTTGGCAGCAAATTCCACTGTCGAACAGTTCTTACTGTCAGGAAGTTCTTCCTAATGTTTATGTGGAATCTTCTTTCTTGTAGTTTGGATCCATTGCTCCGTGCCCGCTTCTCTGGAGCAGCAGAAAACAACCTTTCTCCCTCCTCTATGTTACATCCTTTTATATATTTGAACATGGCTATCATATCACCCCTTAACCTCCTCTTCTCCAGGCTAAACATGCCCAGCTCCCTTAGCCGATCCTCATAAGGCATCGTTTCCAGGCCTTTGACCATTTTGGTTGCCCTCCTCTGGACACGTTCCAGTTTGTCAGTGTCCTTCTTGAACTGTGGTGCCCAGAACTGGACACAGTACTCCAGTTGAGGTCTGACCAGAGCAGAATACAGTGGCACTATTACTTCCCTTGATCTAGATACTATACTCCTATTGATGCAGCCCAGAATTGCATTGGCTTTTTTAGCTGCCGCGTCACACTGTTGGCTCATGTCAAGTTTGTGGTCAACCAAGACTCCTAGATCCTTCTCACATGTACTGCTCTCAAGCCAGGTGTCACCCATCTTGTATTTGTGCCTCTCATTTTTTTTGCCAAAGTGCAATACTTTACACTTCTCCCTGTTAAAGTTCATCTTGTTTGTTTTGGCCCAGTTCTCTAATCTGTCAAGGTCGTTTTGAAGTGTGATCCTGTCCTCTGGGGTGTTAGCCACCCCTCCCAGTTTGGTGTCATCTGCAAATTTGATCAGGATGCCCTTGAGTCCATCATCCAAGTCGTTGATAAAGATGTTGAATAAGACTGGGCCCAAGACAGAACCCTGTGGCACCCCACTAGTCACTCTTCTCCAGGATGAAGAGGAACCATTGATGAGCACCCTTTGGGTTCGGTCAGTCAGCCAGTTACAAATCCACTGAGTGGTAGCATAGTCAAGACCGCATTTTACCAGCTTCTTTACAAGAATATCATGGGGCACCTTGTCAAATGCCTTGCTGAAATCAAGGTAGGCTACATCCACTGCGTTCCCTTCATCTACCAGGCTTGTAATTCTGTCAAAAAACGAGATCAGGTTAGTCTGACATGACTTATTTTCCAGAAATCCATGCTGACTATTGGTGATCACAGCATTCCTTTCTAGGTGCTCACAGACTGTTTGCTTAATGATCTGCTCCAGAATCTTCCCTGGTATTGATGTCAGACTGACTGGGCGGTAATTATTTGGGTCCTCTCTTTTCCCCTTTTTGAAAATAGGAACAACATTTGCCCTCCTCCAGTCTGCCGGGACTTCGCCTGTTCTCCAGGAATTCTCAAAGATGACTGCCAGTGGTTCTGAGATCACATGTGCCAGTTCTTTTAATACTCTTGGATGCAGTTTATCTGGCCCTGGAGACTTGAATACATCTAAACTAGCCAAGTATTCTTGTACTATCTCCTTAGTTATTCTGGGCTGTGTTTCCTCTGCTGAATCATTTGCTCCAAATTCTTCAGGTCGGGCATTGTTTTCTTTATCGGAGAAGACTGAGGCAAAGAAGGCATTGAGGAGTTCAGCCCTTTCTGTGTCCCCTGTTTGCATTTCACCATCTTCTCCTCTGAGTGACCCCACTGTTTCTTTGTTCTTCCTTTTGCTACGAACATACCCATAAAAGCCTTTTTTGTTGCTTTTAACCTCTCTAGCAAGCCTGTTAATTGTGAGTTCTGACACCTCTTTTTCCAGAAAAATAGCATTGTCCAAAACTATATGCACAGTGAAACACAGGAATCCTTCAAAATCCCCACGTCACCAAATTTGACAATGCAGTTCCCCAGCCATGTGTACAAAAATGCATATACTAGGGTAAAGAGTTTACAAAAAATGCACATATTCATGAAAATAACACAAAACATATCATGTTGGGGGGAAATGCTTTGTGGAAATGTGTACATTAGGAAACATTGCTTACTATTGTCTATATTGGGAGAAAATCACACAAAAACGCAGATGAATTTCCATGAGGACCTTTAAATGAGTATTTCAAACTGATGTGGAAATGTGGAGAAGTGACTTTAATATTGGGAACATGAGAAACTGAGAGAAACCATAACCAACAGATTCACCCATCCCACACTGGGGGGCCTAAGAGCCTTATGATAAATTGTTAGAATTTGTCTTCTAGTTAGACATTTTCTCCTTGCATTCCTCAAGGCAGTAATTGCAGGGATCTAATTACATCCCTTTTTAATTAACTTGCTTATCTTAGTTTTGTTGTTTTGCAGGCCTCTACAAAGGGGAAGTTTTCTCTTGCTGTTTTGATGCTTATATGAGAAGACTTTTCCTGTATACTTCAAGAAAAATTGCAGGGCTTGATCATGACACAGAGGTTGAAAATGCTGACAGCTATTTGACCCCCTACACCCTCATCTAAGCCGTTGTACTTGCCATTTTTGCTGCAGGGGGAATTAAACAGGTAGCAGCGATTCTGGGAAAAAACAAAATCAACAATTCAAATAAAGGATCAGCTTTGACAATAAGGTTGTTTTATGAAGCATGGAGGATTGTGGAAACATATTCAAAACGTGTGTTGCCAAGTGCAATATATTTCTTCATGGTCCTGCCACAACTACATTATGTGGGTGGATGACTCACAGAGGAGGTTTTTTCACCCTTCTTCTTTCTCTCAATTGCAACAGGAAAGCCTTATCTACAAAAATAGAGTTATGCAGTGAGCAGGGAATGACTCTTTCTGGTGATCTTCTATTAAGATTTATGAGAGAATTTTTGTTTTTTTAAACTCACTAACTTGCCTAAAAATAGCCTGTTTATGAGAGGTATATAATTTCACCCAGAAACAATTTTTCATGCTTGCCTTATGGACACCGTCCTAAGTTTTGGGTCATTTCTTGGCAAGAGGTGTCAGTGAAAATACATTAACATCCCATTTCACCTGTTCTGCGGCTTACTTATAGAATACACAATTGCTGCAGCTAAACCCAGGTGACCGCTGACTCCAAAATGAAGATTTGTGTATTTATATCCAGAGCTGTTTATAGTCCATGCTGTTGTTACTGTTGGTTGCTGTTATGTTTTTAATGTGAAATGATGTGTAAAGTAATCCTAATTCAGCACCAAGGAAAGCTCAATTCTTCAATTTCCACATCAAATGAATTTGCATCTTTTATTCCACATAATTGCTTCTGCTTTTTGTTTTATTTTACTGTCTTGCATAATTGGCTCTGGGTTTGCTAGTCAGGCAGAGGAAATGACAAGGAGCTATGCAGGGGACAGAAGCACCCCCTCCTTTGCCTAGAAACCTTTCTGAATATGCAAACCCTCTGATTCCCAAGATTTTAGCAAGCCTTGCCTTCTATGAGCAGCAGACAGCATGGCAGGTCTGTGTCGCTTATCTGGTCTTCCTCGGTTTGCATCACTGCTGTATGCTGGGAGCAGAAAGGTTGGTACAATGAAAACACACTGGCAGGTATGCTGGATTGGCATTCCTCTCCATCACAGTATGCAACAATGACAGAACCAGAGGGAGTTCAGGTGAGCAATTCAGCCCCATCAAGCCATCAACTACTGCCCTTCACATTTCCACATAGATCGTCACAGCCATAAAGACTGGAAACTTGCTCCTGTGTTTTTAAATGGAACCTGATGCTCAGCAAACAAAATTCTAGACCCAATAAACACTCTTCAGGTTTCCTTCACTGAATTGCAGCATACACCCAGTACTAAAGAGACTCTTACTTTCCCCCTTAGTTGGTCCTTCACCAGTTAAGAAGCTCTGACTTTTGAACATCATTTAGTGCATGAGTGTCTATGTGTTGAATGAAGTCTTAAAGACTGCAAGGGCCCCTACACACAGATAATGGTTCTTACGCTTGTAGGATCATTGTTATTGTAAGCATTTATGCCCCATCCTTCCTAATGCCTGTCAGCTGCTTCCTCCTCCTTCGTCTCAGTATTGCCCATGTAGAACAGCAGGGAGGAAGGTGGTGGCAAAACTAGAATTACTTGGCTCCAACTGTCATTATCTCGGTCTCCATCAACTATTTGGGCTACCTGCATTGCATCCCACTAGACTTGAGGGGAACCAGCCACCACTGAAAAGACCAGTTTCATAGGCAGGAACATGAAAGGAGGACTATTTGTTTATTTATGGGGGTGAATGCTTGCTAAAGGGGGTCTTGTAATGTGGTGGGTGTAGGCTCTAGCTATTAAGAATCAAATCTGCTCCCATATTGGGGCCAATGAATATGTGATGTTCTTAACCACACTACTTTTATTTGGGAGAAGCAGCTGTGGGGTTCCAATCTGGAACATGTTCCTGATCCAAAGCTGAGCCGCTCACTGGTTTTCTCATTTAGTCACTCTAAAGCAGTGTTTCCCAAAGCGGACGATACCACTACCCCCCGGGATGTGTGTGCTGGAACGATCCAGGTGGTGGTAGTAGCCTCGGGTGCAATTGGGGGGCATTGAATAAAAATGAGCGGGCAGAGGAAGCATAAAGAAAGAAGAAAAGAGAATTTTGAACAACCGTTTCTACAGTTATATGCTGTGTACTGATGCTTACCGCCAGGTCAGGCACCATTGCTGGATGGCAACAACACCTCCCCCAGATTCAACAGTTGTGCTAGCAGTGAGGAGTTTTCCTGGGCTTGGGTGAACATTTTTTGGCTTCAGCCAGGCCCAGGAAATGGATTGCAACTTTACTATGTTGTAGGACGTAGAAATATTGAAACATTAAAAAACACAAATTTGTCACTGCATCTTTCTGTTTGTTCGCTTAGAGAAGTTGGATTTCCAGGGGCACTGAATTGTTGTTGTTGTTTTGGAAAGGGGGCAGTAGGCCAAATAAGTTTGGGAACCTCTGCTCTAAAGCATGGCAGAATATTGGGAACTCGTTCATATATGTACGTATGTATGCATAGACATACAGACACCAAGACATTTCAGTGCATGTTTGGCTTGTAGGATTTCCCCTGCCACTTCCCCATGCTCGCTCTCAGCGGTTCATGTCAGCTCTTTTGTCTTTTCAGATAAAGATGAAGTGGACTAGCTTGTCTTTTTGAGTCTGCCAGTATCGCTCTTCAGCTAGCATTACATAGGGCTTACTTCCCCCCCCCCCTTTCCGTCCCCTCGCAGCTCCAGCTGAGCATTCTGCTTCATCCCTGTGACTTGAACAGGGACTTGAAATCTACTTGACAGTGGGTAGTGCATGTGGAGTAGCTGTAATTGTAATGTGAGGCATTAGAAGTGGCTGGAGATTCCAGAAGGTCGCTGTTGAGCTTGCCAATCAGGACTTTGAGTATTATACAGAGCACCAAGGGCTGCCTGCTGAAGCTAAGAGCAAGCCATTGTTTGTGTGCTCTGAGGAGGATGCAAAGTCGAACAACCTGAATTGACATATGGGTGCCACAAATAAATGCATGGGTGGAGGTGGTTTTGCACCTACTGCAGTGGAAAGTGGAAGGCGGTGATCTCCAAGTGTGCAAAGACAGAGATCCTAAGCATCAGGAATACCATTCTGACATAGAAAGGAATTTACTGATCCACTTATTGAGCAACTCCTTATACACTTCCAACAAACCCCATGGTTTTCTGCAACACAATTTGAAAAGAACTGTGCTAGGGCAATAGATGGCAAGCAGCGAGCAACATTCCCTCACAGGTGTTGTGAGTTGTGCCTTATCCGTAAACCAATCTCCAGTATGAACTCCACACAACAGTAGTAAAATGCCATTGATCTGGTTCTTCTGAAGTCATTTCAGGTATTTCAGAATTAGAGCTTGAAAAGGTGGTTTTAATTTTCTCACAACATGTTCCTATGTTTCCTGGCAGCTCATACAAACCATTAGTGCTGTGGACAAGGATGAGCCACCACGTGGACACAAATTTTTTTTTGAGCTGGTGCCAGAATACACAGTCCATCCAAACTTCTCCATCGTGGACAACAAAGGTAGGCTCTAATTATTAGCTCTAGGTGCCCTGTTTTCATCCCTGCACGTAAAGATTCCTAATGTGAGTTTCCATTTCTCTTGGTCTTCTGGTTCAGATAACACAGCAGGCATCATAACAAGAAGGAATGGATACAGCCGGAATAAAATGAGCACCTATGTCCTGCCAGTGGTAATATTTGACAATGACTACCCTATCCAAAGCAGCACTGGCACACTGACTATCCGGGTGTGCACCTGTGACAGCCGAGGGAACATGCAGTCTTGCAATGCTGAAGCTTTGCTCCTTCCAGCGGGTCTTAGCACAGGAGCCCTCGTTGCCATTCTGCTCTGCATCGTGATTCTCCTGGGTAGGTGATTCAGTCCCTTTCTTTTGCTTTACATCTGAAAAATGATTAAAATGTCCAGACAAGGGGAAGAGGATATTTGACCTAGGGGCCAACTTCTAGTCATTCCTTTTTCCAGACCTGAACAAATCAAGTTAAGAGGTGCTTTAATATGGGAATAGGTTGGCTCAATTCTGTAAGGTAAAGGACCCCTGGACAGTGAAGTCCAGTCGAATTTGACTATGGGGTGCAGCACTCATTTATGCTTTCAGGCCAAGGGAGCTAGTGTTTGTCTGCAGACAGCTTTTCTGGGTCATGTGGCCAGCAGGACTAAACTGCTTCTGGAGTAACAGAACATCGTGATGAAAGCCAGAGCACATGGAAACATTGTTTTACCTTCCCACCGCTGCAGTACCTATCTATTTACTCACGCTGGCATGATTTTGAACTGCTAGGTTGACAGGAGCTGGGATAGAGAAATGGAAGCTCACCCCATCTAGAGGATTTGAACTGCTGACCTTATGATCGGCAAGCCCAAGAGGCTCGGTGGTTTAGACCGCAGCGCCAGCTGCGTCCCAATGCTCAGTTGTGTAGGTCAGCTGTAACCAGCTGATAGTTTAGATACTAGTGAGGGAACATGCAAAACAACATGTTGTACTTGCTGAAACTCAAAATTACTGTTTTGGAAAAGTTACATAGCTTACACATCCGAAACATACATTGCACATGCTCATTCTTTAAACTGGCATTTTTGCAAAATGAAAATAGTTCATACTATGGGTTCAACAGTACCTCTGTATAACCCACCAGGTGGTTGTGTGCCATCCTATGTCTCTGATCAACAGCCCCAAAGCTCATTGCAAAGAGATCAGGGGAATTCTGCCAGATGCCCATAGTTCAAATATCAACTGAGATACAAGGATAGTTATATTTAATAAGATTGCATACTATCTAACATGCTGAGGTGGTGAAAGTCATGATGTATGAGCATTTCTGCCAACATTGACATACCAATGAAGTGGGAATGGCCTATGTCAGGAATGATCTTTACTTTCTGAGGAACGGCCATGTCTCTGCTTTGCTTGTAGTGACTGTGGACAATGCTGCCTCTTGGCCATGTGTCAGCCTGAAGAACTATATCTCATCATCCATTGTGATGTCACAAAGTTAGACCACAATTCTTTGCTTGTGTGCAACTTATCAACACTAAGATCAAAAGGAAGAAAGTTTCACCTAGTGGGGTCAAAAGTTGGGAAAAAAAGAAGTGCCAGAGGCATCTTAGTTTGATGTAGTTCTGTGCAGCATACAAATTAATCCAAGGTCCAATTCAGGTGGCCTTCTCCCAATTAGTGGTTAATTAACAAAGCTAGAAAAATGAAGATCCTTGCTGTGTCTGAGATCTGTAGTATCAGATTAAGAATTGACACATCATATTTTCAAACCATACATATTTTCAAACCATACATATTTTCAAACCATACATATTTTCAAACCTAATGGGCGGCACCCAATGAACAATGGAACCTCCCCTCTTCTCTTCTCCCCATGCCCCCTTGTGCCCTCCTCAGATCTGCTCTGGAGGCTTAGGGAAACTCCAAAAGATATTTAGCAGGCACATGGGGAGAGAAGATGGAGGGGAAACATTTGTGTGGTGAGGCCCTGGGCCCCACAGTTCCCTCAGAAATAAGCACACAGACATGAATATGTTGGGTTAATGGGATAAATTAGCCCACAACTTTATTGGTTACAGATGTGAGCGGTTTGGCTTAGGCAATTGGATGAAACAAGACTATATCCTGACTCCTGCCAGTCTGCAGGGGTCCTGTAAGGGTCAGCCACTGATAGGGGGAGCCCTATGATATATATCAATTGAGCACCCCCAGGGTCACCGATGGGGTCATGGCATGGCCCTAGCCCATGCCCAGGCTTTGGGCAGGAACCACACCCCCAGATCCCCTTTAACGGGATACGCTTAACATGGAGGGTCAGGCCAGAGGCAACAACTGCCCCTCCCACGACAAGGCTTACCTAATGCCTAACCTTACAAAGTTGTGAGGATTGCTACTAGGTAGGCGAAAACCAAATGGCTGGTGCCAATTTGCCAAGTGGAAAAATTCATACCTGGCCCCAACAACCAGGCAACCGACATTAGTCGTAGCAAGGCCATAGTCAAGCAATGCAAGAAAAGAGGGTGGGTGGGCTGGGAGATCCGAGAGAGGAGACAAATGGAGGCTGCCCTCCCCAGCTGCACTGTGGTTTAAATGCCATATGGCCATGCCCCCCGGCTAACCTGATTGGTCAGCCAGGGGACGTGACGCGGCGGCTGGGAGTCCTAGTGATGTGGGTAGCATCCCTCTGCCCACAGCCAGGTCACTGAGAGGTCTCGGGTTGCCGCCCACAACGCAGCCCCCCCAAAGGGAGCCATTTTCTAAATACATTTTCTTTCAAAATTTGCATTTTTAGACATACATTATATTTATTTGGGGGTGAGTACTGCTTCAGAACATCCAGGAATGATCTCATCAGGGAAGCATGTCTGGTGCCACCACAACTTTCAGACACCAAGAAACTCTTGCTTACCCATGCTTCTCCTCCCCAGCCCTCTGCAGTTCTGGGGCTTTTCCCAACTTCCCAGAATCAATTTAGGGGCAGGCATGGTAGGAAAGGAGAGGAAGCAAAGCCTTGTTGTGTTAGTGGGACTTGGCACTAGCACAACTGTGGCACTAACTTAGTCATGTTCATCAATTTCAATGGATCTCCCCTTCAGTAAAAGTTCACTGACTACCACCCAATAATTATAACATTATAGTTTGTTTCGAAGGGCAGAAAGCAACCCACCACCAAAGGAATGTAAGTGCAGCTGAAGATGAACTAAAAGCACCCTGGCATGTTGCGTCGTTTCCTGCTGTTTAATGCAGCAATTAAATTTATGATGAGCTTTTACAAGTTCATAAAAAGTCCCAAATACAAATGCAGAAGAAGCCACTTCTCTAATAAGAGGGCATCTCCTCTAAGGATCATGCTTTTAACTGTTGAAGTATGAAACTTGATGTGTTGCCCATAACAACAACAGAGAAGAGTGCTAAAGGGGGATAACTGAATAGACTGAAGAGCCAGGGAGAGTATTCTTTGTAGTGAAGGCAAAAGGGAAGTGCCAAGGTTCTCGAAAACTTGTTTGTGAAAACAGCATAAGTAGAATAGACCATGCACATTTATTAGTCGACTTGCTTCAGCAACATCCTCACTACAATATAACCTTGGTTGAGTCATTTGGTACCGATGGGCACCAAATGTATGCAGAGGGTTCTGAGCATAGCTGTCAACTTACAGATTTGAAAATAAGGGACCAACAGCCTCGAAAATAAGGGATCAGCAGCCAAAATAAGGGATCAACAATTACTTTGATAAAATACATATTTTGTTGTGTGCAAATGGCTTTAGATACTTATTAGGTCCATAAATTACCATATAGCATATATTCAACACACAAAAAAGCAACAATTTGTTGTTGACAAAGCACAGCTGGACATAGAAAGGGCCCCATTACCTTCAGTAGCTTATTTAAGGGACATCAGCAGCAGCGGGACATGGCGCTAGGATAAGGGACTGTCCCGCCAAATAAGGGACGCTTGACAGCTATGGTTCTGAGAGCAGACCAGCTAGCTTTCCCTCCTAAATGCCAGCATAGGTGCCATCCTACTCCACCTGACGATGCTCATAGGTGCATAGGAAGCTGCCTTATATTGAGTCAGACCATTGGTCTATCTAGTTCAGTACTGTCTACACTGAGGACCAGAAATTTCTCGTCCATGTGGCTAATTAGCCCCTTGAGGCCTTCTCACTTGGCCCACAAGGCCATTTTGACCAAGCCATGCCTACCTGACCTACAATGGGGCTGCCTGCTCATTCCACTTGCCGCTGAAGACAAATGACCATAATGGTCACGAATCCAGGGTTGGCACAGTCCATAAGAAATCCAGTTGCAGCAGGCTTATCTTAAACTTGACAATAACTTATAATAAGACTAAACCTTAACACTACAGCATACAGAACAAAACACCAAACCAGAACAAAGAGATAGAAAGAGAAAGTGTGAAACCCAGGCTCCTCCTGACCTGACTATTATAGTCAGCATGAACTTGGTGGAAAGGATAACAGAACCAGTTTAAACCAGCTGTACTCAGCTTCCCAGAAGGAATAACCCAAACATCAGAAACCTTCTGCCTTCTTCTTCCACATTGAAAGAAACCTTCCAGAACACTCTTGAACTAAGTAGAATAGGAAAGAAACATCAGACCAATACAGTCATACCTCGGGATAGCTTCAGAATAAGTATTTTCGGGTTGCACACTGCGGCTACCCGGAAGTATTGGAGTGCGTTACTTCTGGGTTTCACCGCTCGTGCATGCACAGACGGTCAAAATGGCGTCATGCACATGAGCGGAAGCGGCGAATCGCGACCTACGCACGGACGCGGGTTGCGTTCGCTTCTGGATGTGAACAGGGCTCCAGAACGGATCCTGTTCGCATCCAGAGGTACCACTGTACTTTCTGTACCAAGAAATGCAAGCTGACAGTACTCGCCATACCCTGTTCCATTTACACCTGACTAAACCCTTTACACATTACCCACCCCTTCACCTATCCCCGCACAGCTTGCCACAAACCCTTTAAAAGGAGGGGCAGGCACTCTGGCAAATGGTTTTCTGAATCATCTCCCTCCTCCATTAAGCCTCGCTGTATCAATGTTTAATAAAGGGAGAGAAGCACTTCACAGAGCACTCTGCCAAACCATTCTGTGAAGTGCCTTCCCCTTCCATTGAACCTTGATGCAGCTACATTTAACAAAGGGTGGGAGTAGCTTCACGGAGCAGTTTGCCAAAGTGTGCTCTACTTCCATAAAACCTCGCTGTGCACATGTGCAGCCAACTCTCCTCCATTAAACAGTTCCAACATGCTAGAGTTGGTGTGGCCACCAACTGGCAAACTACAGCATGATGACAGCCTTACATTTTTATGTATAGAGGGAAATAGAGGATGTTGAGTGTGATGCAGGTAAAAAAACAAACTGGCTCGGTTCAAATAGCAATTGGAATTTTCCAAAGACCTACAATCTGCTGATTGTCAGATCATCACAAGACCCTTTCAAAGCACTGTGCAAGATGGCACTTTGAAGGGGGATTCTGTAGAAGGCAAAAAGGTCAACTGTCTCCTCCCACCTCTCAAACTTAGCTCGGACTAACACATTTCTCCACCCCATTCTATACTGATGGGCAATGACTCTCCAGAATTGCAGGAAAAGTGTCCCCCAGCCCTCCCAACCCTGCTGGGGAGTCAAGCTGGAATCTTCTGCATGAAAAGCAGTTGCTCTGTTACTAAGCTGCAGCACAAACAATATTAGCCTGAAGAGGGCACTGTGCATATGTAGATGTGCACCTATATGGCTCCTTCAGGGGGAAGGGGGACTTTTTTCAGTGTTATTGTCCCACGGAGGGAGTCCGTGCACACAAACTGACACCGATTGCACATCAATATCTAGTGAGACTGTCAGGACTCACTTCAGGACTTCAACAGATAAATCCTATGGTTGCATACTCATAAGTCTGATTGAATTCAGTGAGCTTTACTCTTGATAAGCATTTACAATCATACCTTGGAAGTCAAACAGAATCCGTCCAACTTCTGAAATGTTAGGAAACCAAGGCGCAGATTCCAGTTGGTTTCTGATTGCGCAGGCGCGCCAGAAACAATAGTGGAAGCCAAGCCAGGTGATTGGCTTCCCCCCAAAAAAGCGTTCGAAAACCGAAACACTCACTTCTGGTTTTTGATTGTTTGGGAGCCAGAACGTTTGACTCCCAAGGCGTTCAGGAGCTGAGGTACAACTATATATGATTGAAGTCCTAGGTCCCATTAATTTTAATAGGAGAGTCAAGCGCACACCTATTGTGATCAATGAGGCTTTTGAACTGCTTTGTCTAGGTGATGCCCTTTTAATTTGCTTTTCAGTATCCACCTGCTTATTTAGCCTGTTTTATTTATTTATTTATTTATTTATTTGTTTGTTTGTTTGTTTAAAATTCTAGACCGCTTTTTATTTTTAATAAATATCTCAAAGCCGTTTGTCTGTTCCTTACTTGTCTTTGTTTGCTCCCAGTTTTAGTCGTGCTGTTTGCCGCAATGAAGAGGCAGAGGAAGAAAGAGCCCTTGATCATTTCCAAGGATGATGTCCGAGACAATATTGTGACCTATAATGATGAAGGAGGTGGCGAAGAAGATACTCAAGCCTTTGACATTGGCACACTAAGAAATCCCGAAGCCAGAGAAGAAAGCAAAATGAGGAGAGATGTGATGCCAGAAACTATCTTCCAGATAAGGAGAACTGTGCCACTGTGGGAGAACATTGATGTCCAAGATTTTATCCATCGAAGGCTAAAGGAAAATGATTTGGATCCAACAGCACCTCCTTACGATTCTTTAGCAACATATGCGTATGAAGGGAACGATTCTATAGCAAATTCGCTTAGCTCTTTGGAATCACTCACTACAGATGGTGGCAACCAAGATTACGATTATCTCAGTGACTGGGGACCTCGGTTTAAAAAGTTGGCAGATATGTATGGTGGAGATGAGAGTGACCAAGACTGACATCCCAATCCAGGGATTCCAAGTGCAGATGAAAGGTTCCATGTGGCGAGCCAGATCTGCCCCATCCTTCTCAGTGACAATGGCTCTGTGTGTCCAGCCCCAATAAATATCTGCAGAGCATTCCTCAAGGTTGTAGAGAATGGGAGAGGTCTTACATAGAAGGAAGGGGCTTGTGTGCTTACACTGGAGACTGGGCAGCCTTGGATTATGGCCTAATAATAGCATTTTGTGACTTGGTCAGTGTTGATGGGATTAATGCCTCTGTATCTAGATAAAAGTGGCCTACATTCTCTTACTTGGAAAAATACAAAAATAGGTGTTTGTCTTAGTAAGGGTTTGCTTAACAAGTCTACGTGAATGAAACTGGTTAGATTTTATAATTGCTATTTTAAGACAAAACTATATTTCACCCTCTCTGCCTAAGATGTTGGAAAGAAGATACTCAGCACTTATGAAAAGATACCTAAAAAGGCTTTTTGTGCCTTTAATAAACAAGTTGGAAAGTATAACTTTTTTCTAAAGGAACACTTTGCTTCACTTTTCCTACGACTGTCTGGGACAATATGTACCCATCTTATAATCTGATTACACCTTAAAAATAAGAATGAATATTACTGCCATATTTATTGAGTAAAAGAATGTCTGTGTGTTGATTCATGATATTTTTATATATGTATATTTATATTTTTGTATTTTTATTAAATAAATTAGTATTGATAAATAGACGGCTGGTTTCATTTGCTCAGCATGTGGGACGCTTGAGTCAATGATAGGAAATTCATATTTTAGCCTTTCCCAACCCAACCTGGTGCTCTTCACACGTATTGGACTATGACTCCCACAGCCCTAGCTGGCATGACAAATGGTCGGGGATGTTGGGAGTTAATCAACCAATTCCAAAATATCCAAACCAAAATGGTCAAAGGCCTGGAAACGATGCCTTATGAGGAATGGCTAAGGGAGCTGGGCATGTTTAGCCCGGAGAAGAGGAGGTTGAGGGGTGATATGATAGCCATGTTCAAATATATAAAAGGATGTCACATAGAGGAGGGAGAAAGGTTGTTTTCTGCTGCTCCAGAGAAGCGGACATGGAGCAATGGATCCAAACTGCAAGAAGGAAGATTCCACCTAAACATTAGGAAGAACTTCCTGACAGTAAGAGCTGTTCGACAGTGGAATTTGCTGCCAAGGAGTGTGGTGGAGTCTCCTTCTTTGGAGGTCTTTAAGCAGAGGCTTGACAACCATATGTCAGGAGTGCTCTGATGGTGTTTCCTGCTTGGCAGGGGGTTGGACTCGATGGCCCTTGTGGTCTCTTCCAACTCTATGATTCTATGATTCTATGATTCAAAGGGCACCAAACTAGGCCAGTGGGTTGTAACCATTTGTGGGAGGCAGGTTGCTTTGATTTTCAGAGGTATGAATTAGATGTTAATAGTTCCTGTTCTCTGGACACCCCGAGAATGATTGGACTGTGTTGTGGAACTCTCCACTTTGAGGTTTGTTGCCTAGCAGAGACCAATAACAGGTAGCAAAGCAGAAAGGATTTATTCTTGCACAAGAATGCTGTTCCATCTACCTGGCTGTGCAGACAATTGAGCCTATCTGCAGGTTACATTTTTTTAAATACAGTGGTATCTCGGGTTACATATGCTTCAGGTTACATACGCTTCAGGTTACAGACTCCGCTAATCCAGAAATAGTGCTTCAGGTTAAGAACTTTGCTTCAGGATAAGAACAGAAATCGTGCTCCGGCGGCACGGCAGCAGCAGGAGGCCCCATTAGCTAAAGTGGTGCTTCTGGTTAAGAACAGTTTCAGGTTAAGAACAGACCTCCGGAACGAATTAAGTACTTAACCCGAGGTACCACTGTAGTTACCCCCAGAGCTTTTTTTCTGGGGGGACTCATTACTGGCGCTTTTTTTTTCTAGAAGAAAAGCACTGGTTTTCCCACAGGTGATACACACATCTTTGATTCCAACAGACCCCTGTGTGTCACCCAATCACGTGTCCCCAATCCGGCTTGCCCCACTTTTGTGCAATTTTTATAGCCAACCTTAACTATGCATTTTGGGAACTATATCTCCCTGTCGCCCACTAAGTCCTCCCTAACTTCCTTTGTTCTTCCGTCAGTTAGCACAATCTACTTAACACATAGCTCAACCACAAGCTCCATCCATTCATTACCTTGCATTTAAGAGAGTTTCCTGTTGTTGCCCGGAACAAGGTGTTCAGAGAAGCAACTGTTAGCTGTTTACAAGCAGGGGTTGAATTTCTCAGGAATAGGCCCTAGATTTAGCCTGGGGCATTTTCATCTCTAGCTTAACTATTATTTCGACTTTAGCTCATTTCTCTCTCTCCTTCTCTCTTTGATATTAATATTTTATTTGGTTTCAAGATTCAACATTATATTTTGACACTCAGTAATTATAATTCTGTTCTGCAACACTAACGACTTCCCTCTCACCCATCTTCGATGTTTAGAAGTCATTTAGCTAATTTCTCTTGACCAGAGTGCCTCTATTTCCCAACACAATTCCAACCCCGCTGTGAGGACAGAAGATCAGCTGACAATATTTTATCCTGCCTTTTCACTATGTAGTTCAGGACCATACATGATTCTCCCTCTTCATTCCCCACATACTTTTATTCTCACAACCAGAACCTCTTTACGATTGAAGGCCCCAGAAATTGGGAGTTGTATCCAATGTTGCTTCTACCCAGAGTAGACACATTGATATTAATGAACTTGACTGACTTAGGTCCATTAATTTCAGTGGATGTACTCTGAGTAGACTTTAGGGATACAACCCTTAACGTTCATTTGAGGCACATATTTTCCCCTCCTTTTCAGCTTGAGCAATGTTGATCATAGCCTCTTCCAAGTGTGATGTGTGAGACAATTGCCCATTTCCTGAAAGAAAGGTGTCATCCCTGTGAGGCAAATTGGGCTGTGAGAGTGTGATTAGTCCAAGGTCAAAAAGTGGGCTTCAGTGTTTGAAAGTCACATGCTCTGAGACACATTCAGTTACTCAGTGGGAGCAGTCTACATAATTGCTCTACTTAATGAAGATGAAAAAATCCTCTGGCTCCACCTTCAGAGTGGGTGGAACACTTTATGTTATCTCATATAAACAGCACACAGGCAGAATCAGAAGGCAGCAATGGCCCTGCAGTAATCTTTCCATAAACATCTGGGGCACCGGTTGTCACGAGTGAAAATATTGGCCTAATAAAATACAGAAAACCCAACAGAAGCTTGGGAAAACATTACTGGTGGGCCAAAAAGAGGGGGGGGGGCGGAGCTCAAAGTGCTAGAAATTAGATTTGTTCCAGGCCTGGCATATTTGGAAACAAGTCTTTCTTGGGGGAACATTTCCAGCAGCCATTCTCATAAAAACATCTAATTTCTAGCACTTGGGAGTTTTTCCGTTTCCCCTCTAATAAATTCTAGACCAGCCTTCCTCAGCTTAAACATGTGAGGAGGAGGAGGAGGAGGAGGAGGAGGAGGAGGAGGAGGAGGAGGAGGAGGAAGAAGAAGAAGAAGAAGAAGAAGAAGAAGAAGAAGAAGAAGAAGAAGAAGAAGAAGAACAACAACAACAACAACAACAACAACCTGTGTAGGGAGTCAGTGGTGTTGCAAAGTGGGGGCAGGGAGGCGGTGCACCTCAGGTTCCATGTCGTGCCACCACAGCCGCATGTGGAGGTTCCTCCATGGCTGCAGCCATGAGCAGAGGATCCCGCCACCATCCGTAAAGCGTTCGAGCGGCGCTGGTGGCAAACCGCTACATACAACACATGCACAGTGTCGCACGCATGTGCTGTACGTAGCAACCCTGCACATGCGTTTTACATTGCGGTATGCCGCCGGTGCTGCCCAAGTGCCATACGGACAGCGGTGGGATACCTCCATTGCCGCTACAGCCTCAAGCGGAGGATCTCACTGCAGCCACTTCAGCCGTGAGCAGAGGATCCCACCACTGTCCATACGGCTCTTGGGTGGTGCCAGCAGCAAACTGGTACGTACAATGCAGGAACCGCTTACGGTGACCCGGGGGCCCCCTCTCAGCCTCCCTCCCTCCCTGGCTCGCTGTAAGCGGCTCCCACTTTGCTGCTTTACAGCGAGCCGGGGAGGGGGGGAGAAGGGCGGGTGGGAGCCATGGCTCCAGAGAGGATGAGCTGCGCAGCTTTGCCAGGGCCCCAGCAAAGCAGCATAGCTTCCCCCAATGGCTCGGGGTACTTGGGAGTCGTGGGGGTGGGGGCACAGAGGCATAGGAAGGGGGGCAGACATTTGGCACCCATCTGTGACACCCAAGCCTACCCCAAGCTGTCGATGTGTGGGGAGCGGGTGACAAAAAAAATTCTGCACTGGGTACCACCTGGGCTTGCTACACCTCTGTTGGGAGTTAGGGACACGCACACTGTCTGAACCCAAGAATGCCAGGTGAACATGTTCCGTTCCCCATCCTTTGTGCATTGATAGGAAGGTCTCAGGTGGGCTGAACATGCTTAGAAGCTGTTTCATAACTTGCTTGGGAGCCCCTTTTAGACCTTTGCACTAAACATGCAAAAGTCAGGGATAGAGTTGATGGCATGTATTGGGAGGTTGGGGTCAGGAGTATGGATGCCAGAAAATTCCAACAGAAACAGAAATGGTTGGTCTTTACTTATTTGTCCTTCATCCATAACAAAAATCAATTCGGTGACTACAATTGATGTCTGTCGATGTTGTTGCTCAAAGTCTGCAAAAGATGCATACATGACTATGCTTCTCCCACCCATTTTCACTGTGTTTCCTTTGAAACGCATAGGTTGTCATAAAGTAATGACAACGTAATTTACAAACCTAAGTTATGGAAGTTATGTAATTTATCCTCAGTGGACAGAAAGACAAGTAGCATAGTTTTTGGCAGAAGAACTGCAGCAGAATGGAAACAGTGCTGCGGGTGATGAATACAAGGCAGAACAAAATAATAATAATTGATGTCTTCTGATATTCCTAGTCAGGACACAACGTTTTGTCCCTGTCTGTTCTGGCTCAATGCCATAATAGGACTAATATCCACGACATAGGCTTAGACACAGCTTATAGGTTGTGTGTATGAAACATTCCTTTCTCCCATACGTAAGCCTTCAGCATGGGTTGTGAGAATGCTGATGTTCAGAGAAGTGTAATTTTTCTTCTCCTCTGCCTCCATATATACTACCCAGATCTCTTCATTCCTTCTCTCTGGAAGATCTGGAACCACACCCTGGAGAAAAATCAGCTGGAAATTGGAAAGCATGAGGTGACCTTATAGCAAATTAGACTATTTGTCCATCTAATTCTTCAGGTTGTTGTTTAGCAGGTGAAGCTGACTCCTGGCCCATGAAAGGAATGCTATGGGAAAATGTTCAAAATGGAATGTCTCTTTTTGTGGAGTCGAGTTGAGGAGAAATGGCATGATTTCTGTATGCCTGGCCATTGGGAAAAAGTTGGCCGCGCTACCCATAATTGAAATAAATATAGCTAATGGAAGCCATTGTCTTTTCTGTACTGGGCTGTATGTCAAACTTCCCACCCCCCTCATTTCCATTCTGAAGCAATAAGCAAATGTCAGCAATCCAAGAACGTCTGCAGCAATCCAATCTAATACACTTTTAAAGACTATTAAGCAATTAAAGATTTGTCACTAATGGCTTTTAAAACGAAGGGGAAGCAAAACAGGGAAACAAAAGAAGCTTGATACTCTAAAAATAGGTTACATGGTGTATTCCTTCAAATAAAACATCTTGTTAACTTGCACAGAAACATTTTGCTTTCATGCTTTCAATGATTTGGTGCTAATGAGGGATGCATTTCCTTAAAAAAAGAGAGAGATGATAATGTATATATTAAAATATGCACTGGGTTTATGAGATTATTAACCGTTCACTAACGTAGCAAGAATAGGATTTCACACATAATGGAATTAGTGATGCTATCCTCTTTATTCGGTATATTTGCTTGGTGGTGGCAAATGGATTAAAGCTGGCCATCTACAAATTATTATTACTACTACTACAACTACTACTATTATTATTATTATTATCACATTTATATCTGACTTTTCTTCCAAGGAGCTCAAGGTGGTGTTGATGGTTCTTCTCCTCACTGCATCCTTACAACACTGTGTGGTGAGTTAGGTTATGAGAATGACTGACTCACAGCCACCCAGTAAACTTCATGGCTAAGGCTGGATTTGAACCTTGGTCTACCAACTCCATTCATTCAGTCTAACTTAGCTCCAGTAGTGGTGAGTCTCAATCCATCTCTGACCACACAGAATGACTAGAGCAGCATTTTCAAACTGCTGATAACATCTGAACCACACTTCTAACCGAATTAAAATAATCATCTTCACCCTCTCTCCTTTGGTTTGTTTCGGAACACCCCTAGGCAGGATCCTACAGGGTGAGGGCATATTTGGGTATATCTCTGCTTAAGGCAGCAGTACCCAGGTTCACCTCAGGCTTACGCAAGAGTAAGCCAGCTGCTCCCATTGGGTCAAAGATGGGCTGCTGGCGGCAAAGGGTCCACTGCTACTCTCTAGAGGCTTAGCCGGGTTCAGGGGATTCCTCCAAGCTGAAGCCACTTTCTCCCCATCCGCTCTGAAGTGAGGTCTTCCCTCTGCCAGCAGATCCTTCATTGGCACGTGTAAGAATCCCACCATTCTGCACAGAGGTCACATAGATGCTTATGCCACCTTGTTTGTTCACAGGCGCTTTGGGCTCATTTATTTATTTGACTTGGTAATTACAGGTAAGATCAATTTAGTGGGCAGGAATGGGGAATGTCTAGATCAGCGGTTCTCAACCTGTGGGTCCCCAGATGTTGTTGGACTACAACTCCCATCATCCCTGAGCTCTGGCCTTGCTAGCTAGGGATGATGGGCATTGTAGTCCAACAACATCTGGGGACCCACAGGTTGAGAACCGCTGGTCTAGATGCTGTTGGATAACTACTGCCATCACCTGTCAGGCTGCTGGAAAAACCCCTCCGTCTGTTGTCTGTAAGCAGAACCAGGCACAGAGCTTGCAGGGATCAACTTTATTGCTCAGTAATCAGCACATGGCACATCAGATGAGCATTGCAGAAGCTAAAGTTCCCTCCTCTCTCCTCCTCACTCATATACCTCCCTCCTTGCATTTTTTCATCATGACTGAGCTTTTCCTAATTGTTCTAGCCTTTTCTCGGCCCTTCTTTCCTGTGCTGAGAGTGGGGGAGGAGAAGGAGCTGAATCGGGACTGTATTGGAGAGCAGGAGACACAGCCCCTTCTCCTTCTCTGTCAGCATCTGTGGCTACCTCAAGCTTTTCCCCTTCACTTTCACTCTCTGGTGATAATTCCTCCCTGTCCCACAAGTCTGAACCTAGTTCAAAGTCCCCTTCCCCCCCTCAGGTGCCTCCTGGACTGCTGGCGGCCTCCACTCTTCCTCATCCAGCCAGTCCCTGATATCACCCCCTCACCATTGGCCATGCTGCCTGGGATGGATTGCACTTGGAGTTCAACAACTTCTGGAGCAACAAGGTTATCTATCCCTAACCTTGGAGGAAGGACCATAGCTGAGAAGCAGAGAACATGTTTCGTATGCAAAAGACCTCAGCTTCGTTCCCCAGCATCTTCATGTGAGGCTTGGAAAGAATTCTTTCGATGAGTGACCTGAGCTTGTATAAGGAAATCTCCTGTGTTTTATGATATGGAATCCAGCCTCGTTGGTTATTAAAATGCACAACACTGTTCCAAGCATGTTTCTCCTTGTCCCCATCTCTTAATTGGGATCATCGGGTAGTGGCAGAAGCTTGGGGTGCAGGATGTTTCACCAAATCCATTAGGTTGCTTTCCCCTCCCTCTTCTGTTTGATGTTGACATGAAAAAAAGAAAATCACTATTCCTTGCCTTTGTAACTTCAAGACCTGGCTGTAATTCATTCTGAGTAGTACTACCTTTGAAGACAGTTCAGAGGCTGCAGCTGCTGTAGAATGCAATGGCTCACCCGGAATATTTGTGATGGGATAAAGACCCTATAAGGGATGCGGGTGGTGCTGTGGGTAAAACCTCAGCGCCTAAGACTTGCCGATCGCATGGTCGGCGGTTCGAATCCCCACGGCGGGGTGCGCTCCCGTCGTTCGGTCCCAGCGCCTGCCAACCTAGCAATTCAAAAGCACCTCCAGGTGCAAGTAGATAAATAGGGACCGCTTACCAGTGGGAAGGTAAACGGCGTTCTGTGTGCTGCGCTGGCTCGCCAGATGCAGCTTGTCACGCTAGCCACGTGACCTGGAAGTGTCTGCGGACAGCGCTGGCTCCCAGCCTATAGAGTGAGATGAGCGCACAACCCTAGAGTCTGTCAAGACTGGCCCGTACGGGCAGGGGTACCTTTACCTTTACCTTTATAGACCCTATAGCTCTGGGCTCCTTTTGGAGGAAGAATGTAATATTATAGATTGATTGATTGATTGATTGATTGATTGATTGATCGATAGCAATAGTGTACCAGAGTGACAAAATGCAAAGGACAGGGCTGCTATGCTTTAAATAACATGTTGATCTAAATATATGCTGCACTTCCTAGCTGTGATTCCTACATTGCTGAAGGGTCTTTGGGTCCCTTTCAACTCTACAATTCCATGATTATATTATTCCCCCTTCAAAAAAAGGCATTAGCTGGTATGAAACCTGAGTGTGGACTTCGTTCAGCGATGACCTATATTCAGGTCAATACAATAACTGCATAGAACACACACACACACACACACACACACACACACACACGTCTTTTGCACAGCTATGAAAAGCATAGGTGTGTTTTGTTTCCTGTATTATCTGCTCACCCAAGCATCCGATAATGCTTGGCTCTTATTTAAATATAAAACACTATGAATGCTTCTGTAGTGATCAAATGGAACTGCTAGTTGTCTAATCAGTTCAATGGGTGTCAGGGCTCTACAGGGGAGAGGCATCAAGGAATCATGCGCATTCAAGTTGGGTAGGAGAACAAATCCCCACAACAGCAATAAAGGATGAGAAGAGCCAGAGGGAAGCACCAAAATCCAAGGTAAGGGAGTAAGGGCTAAACTGCCGAAAAGCCAAAATGATGGGGAAACAGACATTAGAACTTCTGGTAGCCTGAGTTGCTCAGATTAAGAAGAACCACCTGAAACACTAGAGCTTCATAGGGTCCGTTCGACAGGGATTGGCTCATGAAACTCAGCTGCTATGCAACCAGGTGGCATATGCCTAAACTACAGCTTTGAAGCACAGAGTTGAATCTCTTGAGTTTGAAGTTGGTGCAAGTTGTAAGGAACGGGAGCCAAGCCACTGGAAAGACTTGTTGTTGTTGTTTAGTCATTTAGTCATGTCCGACTCTTCATGACCCTATGGACCAGAGCACGCCAGGCACTTCTGTCTTCCACTGCCTCCCGCAGTTTGGTCAAACTCATGCTGGTAGCTTTGAGAACACTGTCCAACCATCTCGTCCTCTGCCGTCCCCTTCTCCTTGTGCCCTCCATCTTTCCCAACATCAGGGTCTTTTCCAGGGAGTCTTCTCTTCTCATGAGGTGACTGGAAAGACTAGCATGAGATAAAACAAACACACCAATACCTTACACTGAGTTATGTATAGTACGCACCTTTGAGGTCCTCTGAATGGCAAGCTTCCATAGGTTCCCTTTCCAGTTGAGTTTCAGGAGAAATGGCCCCTCTTTGGGCCACTTGACACACTATGCAGGAGCAAATATGGGTTGGGCAAGGTGTAAATTGTCGGGATTCACAGAATGCTGTGTGAGATAGTAAGTCTGCAGGCTTGAGTTTGCTAGCCGATGCAAGTGGCTGATGCAATCAGCCTGCAATACTTTCTATGGAAGTGCTGGGTCAGAAAGACTCAGCAGTAATGTGCTGTCAGTTGATTGGCTGTCATCGGTTTAAAGGGGAAACCTGTCCAGCAGTAAGTGGGTGGTGTAGAAGAGTGTGGTCAGAGAGAGAAAGATAGAAAGGTCTTACTATTTGCCTTAAGGTGCAGCCAGGTACTCTGTTTGACTGTATGAACTGGTCGTGTACTATAGCCTGTAGATTATTGTATATATTTATATATATATAGCTCACAATAAATATACTGCACTGCACTGCACTGAAGAACCTGGAACTCTGAGCATTTCTGCTAAAGCGCCGCAGAGAATTCATGACACAAATATGGGTTTGGCAAGCAGCATGCACTCAACAGAGAGTTACGATGTTATCATCCAGTTATGATGTTCTCAGCACCGCTGTGACCAGGAGGATGACCCTGCCTCCACCCACCCACATTCTGAGCCACTATTGTTTTCTGAAGGTGTCAAATACACCTATACAGTGGTACCTCGGGTTGCAAACTTAATTCGTTCTGGAAGTCTGTTCTTAAACCGAAGTGTTCTTAACCTGAGGTGCACATTTCCTACATAGGCCTCCTGTGGCCCCAGAAGCGGATTACGTTTGTATCCCAGGGCAAAGTTTGCAACCCAGAGACCTACTTCCGGGTTTGCAGAGTTCATAACCCAAAGCGTTCATAACCTGAAGTGTTCGTAACCTGAGGTACCACTGTACCACATTGTTTGTTAAGTATACAATTAGAATATCTTAGGCATGTGCCCCTAAAAATTAGATGCCTGGCATCAGTGGACAGGCAGGTTGGGCACTAGTCAAGTCCTCTAACAGCTCAGAAGGGCCCTTCACTGGCTTGACTGAGCTGTGCCAACTTATCCCTTTGCCCTTTGTTAGACCCCTTAGCAACCATTTTAAGATTTGGCAGTTAGCAGTACAGCTTTTGAACAGGAGCTGGCTCCTATCCACAGTTCCCATACCCATTGTTTTAATTTACCCACAATGGAATGCCCCGGCCCATAGACATTGAGTAGAGAAGTGCGTCCAGAAGAAGGAATTTGTATCAGTATTTGTTTCTTATTAGTTCGTATCAATGCTTTTCTGGTGTATTTTGTAGCATTTGTTGCTGTTTTAGTTTGCTGTACTAGAGATTTTATATATATATATATATATAGTAGTATAAAGGTAAAGGGACCCCTGACCATTAGGTCCAGTCCTGACCGACTCTGGGGTTGCAGCGCTCATCTCGCTTTATTGGCCGAGGGAGCTGGCGTACAGCTTCCGGGTCATGTGGCCAGCATGACTAAGCCGTTTCTGGTGAACCAGAGCAGCGCACGGAAACACCGTTTACCTTCCCGCCGGAGAGGTACCTATTTATCTACTTGCACTTTGACGTGCTTTCAAACTGCTAGGTTGACAGGAGCAGGGACCGAGCAACGGGAGCTCACCCCGTCACGGGGATTCAAACCGCCGATCTTCTGAGTGGCAAGTCCTAGGCTCTGTGGTTTAACCCACAGCGCCACCCGCGTCCCATTACGTAGTATAGAAATGTCCTAAATAATATAAATACATTTCTTGATGCTTTAAGCATGTTTTGAGTAGCATATTTTTTTTAAAAAAAATATTGTTGAACGACTGGTGATGTCTTTTGGATAAGTCATGATGCTTCATGGCTGGGTGGAGATTAGAATTTGGGTATCCCCCATCCTCGTTCAGCACTCTAACCACACACTGGAACACAGGAAGCTGCCTTATATCGAATCAGACCATTGGTCCATCTGTTTGAGTGTTGTCAACCCTGATTGGCAACAGCTTTCCAGGATTTCAAGCAGGGATTCTTAATTCCCAGCTCTGCCCAGGATTGAATCTGGGACCTTCTGCAAATATGCAGAAGGTGAGCTCCACCACTGAGCGAGGGCCCTTCTCCTTCCTGCCTCTATGAATGTGCTTTTTCACATTTAGCATGCTGCTTTTCCAAGCAAGAGGGAGCTCCAGTCCCATACAGAAAAAGCAGCAATGTGCTTTCCACAGCAAGCTACCGCTGCCTGCTGCCCTGTGTTGCCAGTCTATTTCGTGTCACTGATGTACAGCCAGCTCCGCAAGGCTTTACAGCCAATCGCAATATTGGAGGCAGAATTTCACCTACCGTATTTCACTTCCAAGTACACTGATTCATTGCCAGAGCCTCCAGTGCCAGCAGAGAGCATTAGCTGTGATTTTGTCATAATACTCTGCCATGTAATTTGCTGGAAGAAACAATGACCCCATGCTGACACAGTCCTTTTTCACAGCTTGTGTATCCCAGCTTCGGAGGGAGCTTTCAGATTAGCTGTAAATATTAGCTCAGGCCTGGAAACCTGTTGGTCTGAAATTCTTTCCCTCCCTCCTTCCCCCTCTCATTGCAATAGTACACATATCTGAGTTTGGCAGTGAAAACTTCCAGTCTTGTAGAGAATCCTATACATTCTGTGCAAATTTTGAGGGTTTTTAAAACAGACTTCCACTCTCCATGAGCTGATATCATTCAATAGAAAGTGGCAGAATTCTCTTTAACTAGTTCTTCAGATATTAAATGGACTTCAGCTACAGAATGGTTTAAGATACTTTTCTCTATCAAGGTCCTCCTGTTCAAATATGAAAAGAGTTGATCCCTTCACAATAATGAAACAGCCTGGCACAGACCCTGCAAGGGTACCTATTTTCCTGGGACAGTCCTGGATTTACAGAAGCTGTCCTGGTTTCTTATTTGACCCCAGAATGTCCCACTTTTCCTTAGGATATCCCTGATCTCATCAGAGAAATGTCTGAAGATATGGTAGGACGTCCCTATTTCCATCAGAGAAATGTTGGAGTGCATGGAGTTACGGGACCCCCAAGCCAACTATACAACCTTTAGAAGAAATCTGAAGGCAGCCCTGTATAGGGAAAATTTTTAATGTTTAATGTTTTATTATGTTTTTATATATGTATCTGGAAGTCGGCCAGAGTGGCTGGGGCAACCTCTTCAGATGGGTGGGTAAACATTATTATTATTATTATTATTATTATTATTATTATTATTACTATTATTGAATAGGACATCACATCCCTATTTTCATCGGAGAAATGTTGGAGGATATACTCTCATACACAGCTCAAAAGGATATATGGGAACAAGGGTACTCAATTGATAGGATGAGAACTTGTATTTAAGCCACCTTGAACCTTGACGAAAGGCTAAGTGTAAATATTTTAAATAACCAAATAAATATTATTCATTTATCTCAGTGATGGCGAATCTTTTAGAGATCGAGTGCCCAAACTGCAACCCCAAACCCACTTATTTATCACAAAGTGCCAACATGGGAATTTAACCTGTATATCTCTTTTTTTTCATGTGTTTCACACTTCATCTTTATGACTGCTGTTGTAATAAATAACCCTTCGTAAAAGTTATTGCATTATATTCTTCATTAAATTATATATTTCCATTGAGATGTAATTTTATGGTATAACTCAGTCCTTTTTTTTCTAAAAAAATGTTTAGGGGTACTCTCATTTTGACTCAAGAAAGTCACCACTGGGGGGGGGGGGAGGAATAAATACAGTTCAAATTGGGAAAAATAAATACAGTTCAAATTGGGAAACATAAATACAGTGGTACCTCAGTTTTTGAACAGCTTAGTTCTCGAACTACTTGCAGTGGTGAAGTTGCATGCTCCACTACCGGGGGCAGAGAGCAAGCAGGGGCGTGGCTGGTGCCCCCCGGGGGGGCGTGATGCGTGCCCCGGAGGTGTGGCGCGCATCCTGTGGGCATGGTATGCCACCCACAAGGGCATGGCATGCCACCCACAGGGGCGTGGCGTGCATTCTGGGAGCGTGACACGCCGCCTATGGGGGTGTGGTACCCAGTGCACAGGGGTGTGTGCAGCGCATGTAAGGGGGTGCCGTGATGGCACCCTACTGGAGTAGTGTGCCGGGGCGGTCTGCTCCCTCCGCACCCCGGTTCCTCCGCCAGTGACTACTTGGAACCTGAACACTTCAAACCCCAAAATGAGTGTTCCGATTTTGGAACTTTTTTCGGAAGCTGAATGTGCTCTGTTCTGAGTATAACTTCCATTTTGAGTGCAACACTTCTGTTTTCTTAGTGAGGGAAGGTGGGCAGTGTGGCAAGTGAGCAGGCACCTGCCGCTCTCCAGCACTGGGTCCCTCCGCCACTGCCATCCCTTCCTCCAGCTCTGGCAGCCCTAGCACTGAGTGAGGAAAGGCTGGGCCAGTGCAGCAAGAGAGCAGGCAAGGGATGTTGCCACCACACACACACACCCCAGCCTGCTCCTGCTTGCAGGCAAATAGGAGTGGGATCGGGCTGCTCTGCTAGGCAGTGTTGCTGCTTGCACGGGAACAGGAGCTGGATTGTAGCTGCTCAGCTGGGGAGGTGAAGGCTCCATCACACTTTCCATAGAGGGGTTCCCGGCTGCACTCCCCTCATGGGAGAAGTTTAAAGGAGCCCCCACCTCCACATTAGATCCCTTGGAACCCCGTGAAGGCAGCCAGGCCTAATAGTTGCTGGGGTTGGGGAAGGTGGAGGCAGCCCGGAAGCTGCATCTGAGAGCCCCTGCACCACCTGAAGGCAGCTGAGCTGCTGGATCCTGCTCCTACTTGCATGCAAGCAGGAGTGGAGGCTTCCCGCTGAGAGATCCCCACCTCCACTCCTGCTTGCATGCAAGCCCTCCTCTCTTCCCTTCCCCACCCACAGCACAGAAGCTACGGCCCTGCTGGGGCGTCCGCGTGCGTGCCCACAGAGAGGGCTTTATTTGCCCTGTCTGGCACACATGCCATAGGTTCGCCACCACTGATTTATCTGACCTGATCTGATTTAATAAAGAATTTGATTTGAAATATTATTCAGTTCTTCTCTTGTTGGGTTCATTACTTAATTAATCCATTTATCTGAGCTCCCATTTCACACCATTGTGGAAGTTCAGTTAGAATAACATTGCCTTTTAAAAACGAAGGGAATCGGAATGTTATTGAGTTCATTAATTGAATGTTTATAAAACGTTCATAAAGTGAAATCTCCAGACGTAAGCCCAAATTGACTTCAGTGTGTGCAATCTTTCAACTCAATAATCAGCTTCAGTGTTAATCTCCACCTGTTTGACAAAGATTTCGCAAATCCTAAAGATTGTTCCTTTCCCACTCTGACTTAACAGTGCTTAGGCTGTAGTGGGGTGCAAAATCAGTTTCCCCACTAAAATGCAATGCAAATGACATTCCGCACCCTTTACCTAAGCAGAGGGAAATTCAGAGCACAAATGTGGATTGGCGAGGAGCGAACCAGGGGAGAATTGAGAGTACATCTATTTATTATTTACAAATGTACAGATCCAATTATTATTGTGCTGGGTCCATAAGAGAACATGCAATGAAACAATGCTCGATTCACAGTGACTTCAGTTACAAAGCAACAAGAGAATCCCTGAATCAGAGCTTTCCTACACAAATTTCTTCAGACCTCTGCACTGCTCAAAGCTGAAAGCCACATGCAGACTGGCCAAGCCAGTTTCACAGTTTTCTGAGCAGGTCCATCCACCACAGAAACGAGGGAAGTTACTTTATGTGCTGGTTATTTTAGGACACCTGCACATATTTTTTACATGTATAATATTGCATACAATATGTAAGGATTCTTCATATTTATATATTTAAGGATTCTTGTTCAAAAACAAGAGAGAAATTAAAACAAAAATCTCTGGAGATAAGCCTGGCACTGAGATTTTCAGGAATACGTACTTCAATGCGATATACTATATCGTTTCCCCAGTGACTGGCACCTACTGTTAATAGCCACCCATTGTTAGACTTCCAATAATGCAACAGCTTGAATCATAACAATAGACTTCAGGATTAATGTTGTCGCTAAAATCAGAATAGTCATTTGATGTGAAGGCAATTAACTGAGAACCCATGACATATAGTTATTGGGTCTACTCTTCTGTAGGCCTAACTCTACTCAGTAATGGCAGAAATTCATATCTGGATTTCCAAATATATCTTCCCATGAGCTGAAGCAGACCATAAAATTATTCATTTTTTCTTCTGCGTCCAACTCTACTTTCTCCTCTTTTCCTTGCATTGCTCCTTTTCTGTCTCATGTTTGTTTTGAGTTCCAAAAGATCTCATTACTGTGCCATTGTACTCTTAATTGTTTCCCAGAATCATAGTGCAGTGGTACCTCAGGTTACATACGCTTCAGGTTACATACTCCGCTATCCCAGAAATAGTGCTTCAGGTTGATAACAGAAATTGTGCTCCGGCGGCGCAGCAGCAGCAGGAGGCCCCATTAGCTAAAGTGGTGCTTCAGGTTAAGAACACTTTCAGGTTAAGAACGGACCTCTGGAATGAATGAGTTACTTAACCCGAGGTACCACTGTGTCGGAACAAGACGTCATACTAACAGCACTGATGCGAATGGGACATTTGCATTTGTGTTTCGTGTTAATTCTAGTTTCTTCAATGAGGATGCATTAGTATCTGCATCATAAACAAAAAAGCCATAGCCTTTCTGCATCTGGCTTTGAAACATCTGACACTGATCTCCCTAATAAAGAACAGAGGAGAAGGCTGAAGAAGGCAAAATGCTTTGGCTGCTTTCATCCACCAGTAATGGTTCTCCCTGCTACAAACTTTAAGTGGCTTCAGAGTATCAAAAGATCATTACACCTACAGTTGTGATATGCTCCTCTTTAGCCCTTTCCAACAATCTAAGTTCCTAGGGTTGGAAGCTGAATATTCCATTAGTGCAAGGATTCCTCCATGCACAACAGAACACCTCCTCTCTTCTCCCCTACAAGCCTACTAACTATGTTCTGTCATGGATGGACCTGCTCTCATATTTGTGGATAACACAGGACATGCGTGGAGGATGGTGAGTGGGGGAACTCCATTGCACTAGAGCTAATCCTTATCCTAGCACAACTATTTAGTTGTATTTTACCCCAAGAATTTTAACAGCATAAAGTCAGTCTGGGAAAGATATCTCTTCTGGAAACCCTGTGATGGAAAATTTTAAGACATCAATTATGCTATGTCAGGTTCCCCCATCCTGGTGCCCTCCAGTTCTTGTCAAATCCAACCCTCATCAGCCCCAACAAGTGTAGCCAATGACAGGAAGGGATGCGGGTGGTGCTGTGGTCTAAGCTACTGCCTCTTGGGCTTGCTGATCAGTAGGTCAGCAGTTCAAATCCCCACGATGGGATGAGCTCCTGTTGGTTCTTGCCAACCTAGCAGTTCAAAAGCACACCAGTGCAAGTAGATAAATAGGTGGCGGAAAGGTAACAGCGTTTCCCTGCGCTCTGGTTTCCGCCATGGTGTTCCGTTGCACCAGAAGCAGTTTAGTCATTCTGGCCACATGACCCGGAAAGCTGTCTGTGGACAAATGATGGCTCCCTTGTCCTGGAAAGCAAGATGAGCTCTGCACCCCATAGTCACCTTTGACTGGACTTAACCATCTAGGGGTCCTTTACCTTTTACCTTACCTAGCCAATTCCAGGGATGATGGGAGTTGTAATCCCTCCCCCCCAAAAATCTGGTAGGCAGTGCTTTTTTCTGGGGGAATGCAGGGGTACGCATACCCCTAAACATTTTGTGAATCTAAGTTTGGCCTCAGTGAGGGGCAGTATTTCAATTTGAGTAGGAAAATGAGAGTACCCCTAAACAATTTTTTGAGGGGAAAAAGCACTGCTGGTAGGCATCAGGTTGGGGAAGGCAGCTTTACATCCTCAATGCCTTCTAAATAGCCTCAGTCCAGTATATCTGAAGGAGCGTCTCCACCTCCATCGTTCTATCCGGACATTGAGGTCCAGCACCGAGGGCCTTCTGGTGGTTCCCTCACTGAGAGAAGCCAAGTTACAGGGAACCAGGCAGAGGGCCTTCTCCGTAGTGGCACCCGCCCTGTGGAACACCCTTCCACAGATGTCAAAGAGAAAAACAACTACCAGACTTTTAGACGACATCTGAAGGCAGCCCTGTTTAGGGAAGCTTTTAATGTTTGATGCATTACTTTATTTTAATATTGTGTTGGAAGCCGCCCAGAGTGGCTGGGGAAACCCAGCCAGATGGGCGGGGTATAAATAATAAATTATTATTATTATTATTATTATTATTATTATTATTATTATTATTATGTGCTTCTCGGGCTGCCAGGACTTGCTACAGAGCATTGTAATCACCAGTCTTATAATTTTAGAGGCTGTTCTCCTGCACACCTGCCATGATAGGGAGCAGACAGTACAATTAACCACAAAAGCCTACATGTTTGATTTCCAGCTGCCTTTTCTTGAAGTCACACAGCCAATGCAGTGCCGTAGGATTGTGGCGTGTGGTGAGACTCTGCTAGTACTCGAATGGGTAAGAGTGAAGTTCACAAAATGCTAAATGAAAAGACAGTACTATCAGAAGGGGTTCTTTGTATCGAAACTTACTGCTTCCAAGTTTCCTGCATATTCAAGAGATGCTTAGTCTGTGCTTCAAAGCCTCCTGCGGTTTCTTTTAAGCTCCTCCTGCAAGCCTTGTGAAGCCACCGGGCTTCATCTTGAAAAACAGACAGCTGGTGATACCATACTAAATGATAATCCGGGTGAAAGCTACCTATGAGAAACTTTGCTGGATTTCCAGACTTTTCCCACAAGTGGATAAGGGAGGGCGAATGTCACCCTCATAAAGGTACATAAACTTAGCCTGAAAAGGGACACAGACAAAGCTGCAGGCAGTAGGTGCCTCATCCATAGTTTTCCAGTGAAAACGTTCGATTTCAGTAGTACATTCGCCACCTCATGATAATAATAAAAACAATTTTATCATTTGCACTCCTTCCATCTGGCTGGGTTGCCCCAGCCACTCTGGGCAGCTTCCAACACATAAAAACATAATCAAACACCAAACATTAAAAGCATCTCATTGCAGGAGTACCTTCAAATGCCTTCTAAAAGTTGTATAGCTGTATATCTCCTTGACATCTGATGTGAGGGCATTCCACAGCTCACACTGAGTTTTGAAGGAAGATTTTTGGTAAGACTACTGACACTTCTCAATGGAGTTCAGTGCATGCATATGTGTGATACCACAAAAGGGGGAAGGACAAAAAAACATTAATGACATTTTTTCAATACTGTGGGTGTGACATCTGCTTCATGCCAACACTGGCAGTTTTGATGGGATTTGAGGGAAGAAATCCTCCACTTAGCAGGCAAAGCAGGTAGGATCTGATGCTCAAAAGCGAATGGAAATTCACCGAAAGGGAAATTCAGAGGTAAGCTTGGAGGCACCCACACAATAAAAGAAAGCCAAACAAACATGAGGTCAGAATACTCCTTAGAACAGAATTTGAGGGGTGCATAGCAGTCTGCAGGGGAGAAAAGAAGAAGCCATTTCCATTAACACAAGCAGAAGTCAATCACACAACATTGGATTCTGCCTAATGTATTTTAAAAACATACATTTACAAGAATTTTCATGCCAATTTCTCCCCCAACTAACGCTCCGGAGATGGAGGGGGTCGCAAGGACACACAGGGAGAGAACAGGGTGGGGAAGTTACACTGTGCAGCTAAAAGTCATTGTGCTAGCATAACTATTTAATTGGATACAACCCTTCTTATTTCCTGTTACAACAATAAACATTGACCAGATTATTATTATTATTATTATTATTATTATTATTATTATATTTATTGGCATTTTCATTTTCAAAAAGCACCATGTGATTTTACATATCTTTACATTTCCTATATTCTGACTCTCTCAAATAGCGACTTCCCCCTATCCCTACCAACTGACTTTCTAACTTCCAATTATAATTTCATCCGCATTTCTCATTCCCCCCATCTACCTTTCCTTTTACTTTGAGATTCCTTATCATTGTAAACAAGTTTCTAAACAAACCTTTAAGCCAGTCCTGTTAGTGTTGTTAAGTGTTTACAATGTTCTTTCAAATAAATAATAAATTTACTACAGTCTTTTTCAAACTGTTGGTCTCACTGGTCTTGGATTTTCCCGGACAGTCTTACCAGCTCTATATATTCAATCATCTTGCTCTGCCATTCTTCTACTGTCAGAATTTCTTGCTGTTTCCACATCGGGACTAAAAGAATCCTTGCCACTGTTGTTGCGTATAAGAGTATAGTATGGTCTTTCTTAGGAATCTTTTCTCCTAAAATACCTAACCTTTCTCCTAAAATACCTTTCTTAGGAATCTCTTCTCCTAAAAAACTTTGACCAGTTTAACAACCATAGGAATATTGGCCTTCTTGCCACATTGTCCATCTTCCTCTGAATTTATACTTCTGTTAGAAGGCATTAAAGGGTTAATGAATCCATGACCACAAATCACTCTCCATAGCTTCCCATATGCCACACGCGCACAGCATCAATGTCAGGTATGTTATGCTGCCCTTCTCTATGTATAACCTCCTGGATGTGATTTTTGTTTTATTTATTTAAAAACACGGAGAGAAACATCCATGCAAACTCATGCCATTGTTTCAGCTCCAAATAATAGGAGTTATTTTGGAGGAGAAATTAAGTGTGTAGCGTCACTGCAGCATCAGCTACAGAGTCAGTACATTAGCAAAAGTCCTTCTTTCCTTGCTAATTCGCCTCAAAACCAGCATGGGGTCAGTCGCTCCTCAGACTCAGCATGGGAAGAAACTCCATGCTGGGTAGCGTAATTTTTTGGGGGCTTGTGAATCACCAAAATTATCTCTGCCATTACAGTTTATGTTCTAATGCTATTACACTTTAAAGTGTTAAACATTTCTAACATCCTTTGAATGTGTGTAATTGACAGGAATGTATTGCTTTATTATAGCACCATTCAGTTTTCCAAGAGGTTTCTATGAAGCCACTCAAAGGGAGTGGGATGATTTAAAAAGCAGAACTAAATTAACCTAACCTTCACAGGGGAAAAAACCCACACACATCTGATTCACCTTAATCACCAATTTGTGTCCTCTTCTGAGGAGGTTTTGTGTCCTCTTTGGAAGGTTTAAGTAGCGCTGGACAGAATCTGATTCATAGCAGCAAACATTTCAAAGGGATTTCATTAATCTTCAATCAATAGCAAAACACGTCATTAGCTGGAAAGCAGTAACTTCCTAATTATTGGTGGCACAAAGAATTTCCTTCTTCCCAAAATAGGCTGCACAGGCCTCTTTGACCGTCAACAATCCCTCAGAAAACTTGTTCCAGCTAGGAGCTAATGTCTGTCAAAGCAACAAATTGGCTGTGTATTTGAACTTCTTAGGCAGTGTATATCCACCAGAGAGCTTCAGTTAAGGTGCTCCTAATATGCAGACTCCAGTCTCTTCTTAGTTTACAGATGGGAGAATCTGTCAATTTTGTTTTTTCTCAGTTTTTTTGCCCCCCCCCCCTTCTTAAATTCACTTCTCCACATCACTTTGCATTTTTTTAATCCTCTTAAAAATTCATCAACATCCTAGTGCAAATTTCTCCTAATATACACATATTTGTATACACATTTCCCCAGTATAACACATTTTTGTATGTTATACACAACTGCATATACTGGAGTAACATGCACATTATAAACACATATATTAGTGGAAATATGTGTTTTTAATGTGTGTGTTACTCTGGTCTGTGCCTTTGTCTACCCATTTGTGCAAAAAATGTAAAGGTAAAGGAGCCTTGGATGGTTAAGTCCAATCAAAAGCGACTATGGGGTTGAGGCACTTGTCTCACTTTCAGGCCAAGGGAGTGAGCGTTTGTCTGCAGACAGCTTTCCAGGTCATGTGGCCAGGATGGCTAACCCGCTTCTGGTGCAACAGAACACCGTGATGGAAAGCAGGGTGCACGTAAACACCTTTTACCTTCCTGCCACAGCGGTATCTACTTATCATCTACTTGCACTGGCATGCTTTCAAACTGCTAGGTTGGCAGGAACTGGGACAGAGCAACAGGAGCGCACCCCGTTGCGAGGATTCGTACCACCAACCTTCCAATCAGCAAGCCCAAGAGGCTCAGTGGTTTGGACCACAGTGCCACCCACGTTCCATCCATTTGTGTACTGATTACTTGCAAAATTTGGAAGGGAAAATTAAATTGGTTCCCCTTTTAATGTGAACAAAGCTGAAGTTAGCACTCATCCCTACACATGAGAAAAAGACATTATAGTGTCCTCCCATTGAGGTGTTTTAAGGTCTTCAGAAAAGGACCTGTTTGCAGTTTAGGTGAACGGCAGCTAGAAGCCTCTCAGATACATGCCCTCCAACAATTCTCCAATGAACATAGGGACATCCTATAAGTTAAAGAACTTGCAGCCCCTTCTTGACATTCCTAATCAGCTTCCTGAGGCAGCCTCTCACTCTTTCTCATGGTAGAGTTGGCCCAGCCCCAGTCATACAGCTGTCCTTTCATATACCTGAAGGTAGGTAGATTATTGTAGAATGATGGCAAGAGCAAAGTTAGGCAAACAAACTGCCAAGACAAATAAGTGAAATGTTCCTTGTTGGATGCAAACCTTAAAAAAACAGAAAGCACACACACACACACACACAACCATAAAAGACAAACCCTCAAGTTTCTAAAATAGTTACTTGTACGCATGCAGAATTAACATACATATAACCTTCATTTTGATGTGGTCCACTGTAACCCCATGTTCTTTAGAGTGTTGTACCCTCAATTTACCAAATATATATTGCCCTTCAAAGAATAATAATTTCTCTTCCCTTTGGCACTGCAACGCCAAATTTACAAGCCTGCTGTGCTTCTTATGCATTTATTTTCAAAGGGAACTCTTTATGCTAATGTAGGGAAATGCTCGAATTGGCCCAGTATGTGGCATTTATGTGTTCTGCTGCATTTCCAAGAAACATCAAAATATGGTGTTTTGTAGACCTTAATTTCAGTATTATACAGGGAACACTGCAAGAAAATACAAAACAATTTGATTATCTCAGGATATTATTAAACATGGCATTCAATGAATCTTCTCTTAACAGTGTACATTTAATGTGCCATTCCTCAGGATATAATCAAAGTACAACAAATCAGTTATGTGTCAGATATGGAAATTTTTAAATCTCAACAGTGTACACACACACTTTGCATTACTTATAGACACACACATATATAAATATTAGCACTTTCCCAGTAGACTTTTTCCCTTTTATTCTTTCTGAATATATTAGTATAATGTGCGTCTGATGCATATTTGATGTATTGCTACTATTGTGCTATGAAGTTTAGAGACTAAAATAAACAGTGTAAAATAATAATAACACTTCCTCAAGAGAAAGGGAATAGCTAAGGCCTGCACGCTTTTGCTGTTTCACCTCTATAATAATGCTAGCCTCCTTGAGATTGGTTAAAAACAAACAAACCCCAAACTCACCCACATTGTCCCGAGTCATACCATCTAATTTAGTCATATTAACTCTCCTATTTTGAATCTCAAGATCTGGCAAAATTAAGCATTTTAACTAGACGTATAATGCTTCCAGTGAGATCCTTCCCCACATGAGATCTTAGCTGAACAAGGATGGGGGATTGCTGCACACTACTACTTTCATTGGCATCCATCTGTCTTAATAGACAATGGGAAAATGTGCCATTGCAAATAAAGTCAAACCATTGGAAGTTACAGGACCTGTTGTGGCTGTAGAGACCAATATGGGAAAGACATATTTTATTGTAGCTGGGGCAGATGAAGGCAACTTGTTTCACTGTTACAGATGCACCATGGTGTTTTCTCTTTGTCTTCCTCCCAGCAGTCATTTCTCCTCTGGTCACTGTTTCGGATACCTAACATGACTGTCTGTCAAATCTAAGTTACACTGTATAGTAAGGTTGTTCTGCTAAGCAAGGCTTGATGCTGAGTGGGATAAAACCAAATTAAGGGACATGGGCAGTGCCAGATTTACATATAAGCTAAACAAGCTATAGCTTAAGGCCCCACTCTCTTGGGGGCCTAAAAAAAAAAAAAAAAAAAAAAACTTAAAGGGGAAAAAACTGGATGTACTTTTCCAAAATATAAGATAAAAAAACAAAATAAAACCTACATACAGCAACAGTGTTTTGTGTTGTGTAGGCTCCTATGATGTAAGTAATGGGCCCCGCCTGCTAGCCTGCTCCCTAAAATATCACTGGTTTGCTCATTTCTATTTATAGGGAATGTTGGGAAAGATTGATGGCACAAGGAGAAGGGGACAACAGAGGACAAGATGGTTGGACAGTGTTCTCGAAGCTACTAACATGGATTTGACCAAACTTCGGGAGGCAGTGGAAGACAGGAGTGCCTGCCGTGCTCTGGTCCATTGGGTCATGAAGAGTCGGACATGACTAATTGACTAAACAACAACATATATATGGTACCTACATTCTGCATGTGCAAATGGCTTTAGATACCTATTAGGTCCATAAATTACCATATAGCATATATTCAACACAAAAATGGGTGACAATTTGTTGTTGACAAAGGACAGCTGGACATATAAAGGGCCTCATTACCTTCAGTAGCTTAGGGCCTCATCAAACCTAAATCCAGCCCTGGGCATGGGGGAAGAGGAATGGAGGAGTAGTTAGGGTAGCTGAGATTCTATGCTCCATCAGGGATCAGTTAGGTACTCACAATGGCAGTCATTACTACGTCATGTCTAGGGCTGGGTGATACATTGTTATATTATCCAAAACCGGTTTTGGTTTCATAATTTTTGACCTGGCAATATACTGCGAATCATGGTATGTGCATACGCTATGCAAAAATCACAATGTGGGAAAAATTGTGAAGCCAGCCGATGCCTCTACATAACTCAGTCCTTATTTTACTCCCCTATCAACTGTTCTACAGGCTCTTCCACCCACCCCCAAGTCAATTTTGGGGACACAGAGGAAAGAGAGTGGGAAAACTCTCCTTGCACAGGGCTTCTGCTACCATGGCTAGTTAGGTGAATCCTGCCCCTCTGGAGGGTCTCAAATGTTTCTCTGAACAAATACCACTACTGCTTATTTGTAGTGTTTTGAAGTTCCTAATTTTTTTTCTAAGCTTAAGTTTTTGAAGGATTATATCCTACCAATGGATTTTATTCCAAAATTGGCTGGCACAATCAAGTTCTCCAATACTATAAAATATGACCAAATCAAAAGGACAGGGCTTCAGCTGAATAATAATAATAGTAAAAACAATTGACTTAGAGTTGTTAATATCGCAGAAATATCTATAAATTTTGAGAAATGAATATTATGGGGGGGGGGATATATTTGACCAGAAAAAGTAGTAGAAGAAAGGAACTTTGTAGGGGTCCAGAACAGATGGATGTGAGTTGAAGAGAAGCTGCCAGATCTGAAGACTGGAAAGTCATTGTTAAGAGAAACACAGATATAGAGATGATTCAGTAGAATTGAGTGAGCAGTGCAGTGAGACACTGGACTGAGGTCAACATGTCTTCATTAAAAGAAAGAAGATGACCACAATGACACTGTGAACAATGGTTGCCATGGTAGCCAGAGCAAAATCCAAACCAAAATGGGTCAAAAGTGCTTTAGTGATACAGGTAAGAGGACAAGTGGCTACCAGCTCTCTCAGTGATGAAGGAAAGGACAACAATGTTTGCCATCAAAAGCTGACATTTAATGACATGACGGTTACCTTTATGAAGTTCAGGCAAATTACAGAAGCCGAGCACTCATGGGAAATGGCGCCACTGAAAGAGCTAATAATTGGGACCCAGGACAGTATTTGTTGTCTGTGATGGCAAAAGAGTTGTAGATGCTGACTATTAGCATTAAAAAAAGAAAAAAAGTTGCTAGCAATAATCATCCAAGAAAGGGGTATTGGGGTCATGGCAGAACCACTGTGCAATGGAAATCAAACAGCAACACCATCTATGGATGTGATATGGCTGCATACCTTCCATGTTTCCCAATGAACATTGGCTTCAAGGTTTGATGAGACACTGCTGCATATCCACACATATTCCATATTTGCCTTCCTTCTGCCATGTTCCTGCTGCAGTCAAGGGACAAACTACTCAAGGCCAGCCAAGTTATTTTAGCACCTGAGGTAATTCCAGAAATGTTGCTCCTTTCCTCTGACTGGAAAAATACCATAAGAATAAATTAACAAGTTGTTTCCCTTTGATACCCCAAATCAGCCACCTCATACAACCTAAAGGTAGAGCCCAACCCTGAGTGCCTCTCAGAATATCCACTCACCTGGGGCTCTGGGGGAACAATGTTTGTCCCACTGCATAGCCACAGCCAGTTTTGGGAGGCCGCCATAGTCCTGTGCAGCCAGGAGAGGGCTGGCCACTTGGTGTCAATTTCCTCCAGCCATGCCAGACCCACCAAGCTGCCGCATGGCCAATCAGGACTGGTTGTTAAACCACTCTGGAAACTGTGACTCTGAGGGAAATAGGGGTCTCCTTAATAAATTTCAGGCCCCAGGATACTTTGTGAGGTGCCATGCCTGTTTAAAGTAGCTTGTTTATCTTTTGAATATATAGTGAGGCTGGGGTATGTGGCTTCCTTGATTGGGAAAAGCAGCTGTAAAATAATGCATAAATTGGGATCTTCTGTGCACATGCTGGTTGCTTTAGAAATCAAAATGGGAAACACAGGAAGAGTGAAGTGCTATTCAGATTTGCTAGCTGACCACAGAACCGAAATGTATAACAAAATGTAGAGATCCCTTTTACTGTAATTGAAAGGACAAGGGTCTCAAGCAACTGTGGTAATTTTATTATTATATTCAAATGAAATCTCATCTCATCATAAAACTGCCTGAGCTATCAAGCAATATGACTTGTAGGTGTCTTCATGCAGAGAAGGCTTCAAATAAACATTAAAATATTTATCAAAATTGCAGAGCAAAATAAATGAAGTATAATGCTGGGTTTGTAGTCTATATTTAGGTTTGTTTGCGTCTTTGTATTGAAAAGACATCAAAGTATTCAAAGGAGAAAAACATTAGAATATTCATCAAATTTGACTGGAAAATAAACAATAACAATGCTGTATGTTATTCTCTCTTAGCTTTCTCAATTCATTATAATTTCTACAATGGGGTTTATATTTTATCGGACCACTCCCACCTATTATGATTGAATTGTTCCCAGCCATGGCTGCAAAAAAGAAATGGCGCAGTGTTAATTTTCACATCTGACCAGAAGAGTACATTGATCAATTCTAGCCCAAAATTACCGTAGTCTACTATTTCAAGCATGCCTAAGGCAGCAGCCAAGGGATGGATGTCTGTCGGCTGATGCTGGAGGAGACGTTAGCAGGCAGCAGCAGTTCTATTTAGTTGACTGCAACCTCTGTGCGCTGGTGACCAGGACTTGTAAACGAAGGCATTTGTGAGGGTGTTTTGAGGGGGAGGCCCCAAGGGTTGTCTCATGGTGTACATAGGACCAAGAGACATGGACGGGGATGGACCTGCTGCAGTGACCTGCAACATCTGTCCCATGTTTGTCTTCCTCCCTAAGAATGTGCAAAGTCAGACCTGCAGATGAGCAAAAGCAGGTTGCCTTGCTGGAAGAGAAGGTACAGCAACTTGAGGCCCAACTATTCACACTTTGAGATACTGGGCAAGATGAGGAATTTCTCAATAGAGCAGAGTGAACTGTCCTGGAACAGAGGTGCAGGTGGGAAGAGGAGGAGGAGGGAGGAGGAGGAAGATCTCCCATTGCAGGAGTGAACCCCCAGAGGAACGTGGCACACAGAAGCAGAACTTTCAGGATCCATGCTGTGTCACCTGAGCTGCAAAATCAATCCCATGCCCTTACCTCACACATCGATTCTGGGTTAGAGGAGCAAGGACAGTAGTTGCAAACCTCAGAATACACCAAGGTGCCTGTGGAAGGTACAGTGTACAGAACAATTCCAGCGGAGAAAGAAGTGGTGGTAGGTGACTCCTTACTGAAGTGGAAAGAGGCAATAGTGGTTAACAGGATGTCTCAAGAAGTTGTCAAGTCCTAAAAGTCCACTGACCATAATCCCATCCTTCTGATTCATGTGAATACAAACAATGCTGCCAGACACAGTTTTTGACATATAGCAAAAGACTCAGCAGGAAGAAGAAGGGGGGAGGAGAAGGAGTTTGGATTTGATATCCCACTTTCTCACTACCCTAAGGAGTATCAAAGCGGCTCACAATCTCCTTTCCCTTCCTCCCCCACAACAAACACTCTGTGAGGTGAGTGAGGCTGAGAGACTTCAAAGAAGTGTGACTAGCCCAAGGTCACCCAGCAGCTGCATGTGGAGGAGAGGAGACACGAACCCGGTTCACCAGATTACGAGTTCACCGCTCTTAACCACTACACCACACTGGAAGTTTGTGGCCAAGAAAGAGAGAAGGAAATACTGGAAGTAAAGCACTGGCTGTGTAGATGGTGGTGTCAGGAAAGATTTGGCTTCTTGGACCATGGTGTTCACTTTTTTTTTTTTTTTTTGAGGAAAAACTTGTAGCAAAAGATGGGTTGTACCTCACAGCCAACATGATCAGGAGAGCTTTAAACTAAATCCTAACTGGGAGAGAGACAATATTACAGATGGAAGGGGAACACCTCACACTGGGCATAAAAGCTTCATTGATTTACAAGAAACAGAGGTGGTACTACAGAAACTTGCTAAAGGGCAGGAAGCTACAAGAAGAAAGCTGCTGGGGGGATTGGCTTGTGGCTTCACTGGTATCTATACTGATGCACATAGTATGGGAAACCAGCAAGACAATACAAGAGGATAAATATGACCTAATAAGCATTACTGAAACATGGTGAGATGACACTCATGACTGAAATGTAGAAATTGAGGGGTACAAGCTGTTTAACAGGAAGGGAGGAGAAATAGTATTATATATAAAGGCTGTGCACACTTGTAAAGAGATCTATGACCTGGAGCATGGAAAGCAGATTGAGAGTATATGGATTAAAATTGTAGGTGAGAGAAACAACATTGACCTTACTGTGGGTGTCTGCTATAGACCTCCAAGCCAGACTGAAAAATTGGATCATGCATTCCTACAACAGATAAACATTCAGAAAGACACACACACACACACACACAGAGAGAGAGAGAGAGAGAGAGAGAGAGAATAGTAATGGGAGATTTCAACTAACCCAATATCTGCTGGAACTCAAACCTTGCCAAGAATGTAAGGTCCAACAAATTTCTCCATTGCCTCACTGGCAATTTCATTTTCCAGGAGGTGGAAGAAGCAACAAGGGGGTCATCTACCTTGGACCTGGTCTTCACCAACAGGGAGAAATGGATTGACAGTGTGGAAGTACTGGAAATTCTGGGAGGAAGTGATCACGTACTTGAGTTTCATGATACAGAGGCAGGGGAAAGCTTGAGTGTAGTCGGACATGCACTCTGGAATTTAAGAAGGCTGTTTTCAAAAAGGGTGCGATGTTCAGAAATACTCAAAGAGAAGGGAGTCCCAGATGGATGGGAGTTTCTCAATGGTGAATAATGAGGACACAAATGCAGACAATTCCAACATGAATGAAAAGTGGGAGGCATCTAAAGAAACCAGGCTGGCTGCATAAGGAGCTTGGAGATGATCTGAAATTTAAGAAGGCCATATATAAGAAATGGAAAAAGGGGGGATTCGTGAAGGAAGAGTATATACAAGTAGCCAACACTTGCAAGGAGAAGATCAGGTGGGCCAAAGCTTAGTATGAGCTCAGACTTGCAAGAGATGTTATAAATAATAACAGTGGTTATCAAAGGTTTTTAAATATTTTTCTAGGGGTTCCTTTTGTTGCATGCTGGGTGCATACTTGAGCACTTTTCATACTTGAGCACTTTTCATTAGGAATCCTCACCAGGAAATCTGTGTTTCTCCATTCACCCTTCACCTGTTCACATTCCCTGGTTGTATCTATCCACCTTGCTTGATGGGGCTGAACATGCCAGAATAAGGGAAATCAATGATAACACCCACCAAAATTCAACCCCACCCCCAGGTGGTGGAATAGCAGTGTGTTTTCCCTAAAATAGTGGTTTCCAAATGTTCTTCTTCATAAAGTGTGTTCTCCCTAAAATGAGAGCATGGGTTGCGGTGTGGGCCGCCGGGCCAGCCCCCTGTTGCCAGGCAGGTTAATGTTTATTGCCTGGCGCAACGATTGGCTGACCGGTTTGCTGGGGCAAATTGCATGTAGCAAATTGGTGGGTGGGACCATAGTCTTTAAATATTGGGGCACTCTGCATTTCGCTTTCTCTTTTGCAGAGTGCATCGGATCACCCGCCTGCCCTGTTTTCCGGTTGACCTTGCTTTGCCTGTCATGGGGTCGTCTGCCATTGGGGCAGGGGCCTAGTAGGAATTTTGCCATTTGGCTGATTGGCTGGTGCCACTTGGTTTTTGCCTACTACTTAGCAATTCGTCACAACTTGTAAGGTTGCGGTTAGGCATTGGTTATAAAGACTGGTGGTGGAGGGGTCAGGATAGGCTGTGCCTGCCCCTCCAATGGTGCTGGAAGGGAATTCCATTAAAGGAATTCTGGGGCTTACCACAATTTCATCCAATCCCTGAAAATGGAACCAGGGCCGGCAAGCCTTGGGGAGCTGGTTGGGTGAGTGGTGAGGGACTGATGCTCAGCTCAACTGATCCCCAACATTGTTTTCCCTTCACTGACTTCCGATGGAATGTCAGTTCTGTCAGTTCTGTCCCAGGTGGGGGGACAGATAGTCATAACCAATGTCTAAGCAACCACTCACAGATTTTGTATTTTAATAAAGTTGTGGCCAAAATAGTGCCCAAAAACCTTAAACTTAAATTATGTGTGATTTGTGAATTATTTTGAGGGGTGGCTTGGGGACCTGCACACGCAACAGGGTACTTTTGTAAAAAAGGGGGGGGAGGGGATCATCGCTTTCATTCTGGTAAGAGCTAGAAGTATCTTTTTCAGCAATGAGAAGTCCCAAAGAGAAACTGGACATTAGCAGGGTTGTGGAAAGGCAGGGAGATGGTGGGAGGAGACCGCCCTGTTTGCAGATCTGTGGATACTCTGAAGAGACCTTTTCATGAGCGGTTCCAAAATCTGTTCATGAAGTGGGGCAAATTTATATTCGGATGTTCCCTTCACCAAGCGAGATTGCATTTTCACAAGGAAAACTATGCCACAGCAGTGGGACACCGTGAAAAGCTCCCACACATGGGGGAATTACTGGGCATGAAAACTGGGTATAATCCATATTGAAAGAAAGGTATGGACAGGCCCTAACTGGTGAAGTCTTCAGTGACAATTTGCATGTGACTCTCCTTTGGAAACCTTTGGGCAATTAACCTGGACAATTTGGGCAATTAACTAGCCTGAACACTGTTGAAACTTTTGACTGTCACACTCTATCAAGTGTCTGTTAAAGGTACCCATCAACACCTTGCGATTGTATAATTCCACTCTGCTAAGCTTTCAGCACTCCCACCCACGGTATGCTAATTACAGGCATCTGAACATCAGAATTGACACCTCTCCATTCCACATGATATAATGGTTTGTTTAGACACTTCTTTTGCTCTTCCACCTATCGTTGCTTGAGACATAAATGTGGGGATGTCATCTCACACCTCATCCCTTTTCCCTTCTGCAGGGCTCCGTTCCTCCAACCTCAAATTTCTACTCCTACCCCCATTGCACCTTCCCTCCCTGCAATGTGCTGTTTCTCCAGTGAACTTTCCACACATACTTATTTTGTTTTTGTTCAATCTATTTTTATAACACCTTTTAAAGTTTTGTTTTTTTTATAGCGATTTTAAAGCCTTTTACGGTTTAGCAAACTTGGGAGTTTTATATCTAAACAAGGGTCAGCACCTCCCATCTATCTTCAATAAAGCTGAGAAAATGACCCTTCCCTGAGAGGAATTCCAGCAGGTGGGAAATATCTATCTCCGCTGCTACCAGCCACAATACTTTGATTCTTTAAAAAACACACCCAAAAAGCGCCTTCCTTTGTTCATCAAAGGCTATTGGCTATTCATAACAGCCTTGATTCTGATAACCTTTGATGGTATTTGTGCAGTTTTTGTACAACTGAGTTGTCTTTTTCCAAAACCAATGGCAGCTTTGCTTTCTAAGCATATATATGTACAAACGAATTTGTATATGGAGATGCAATCTGTGCCCAATTATGAACATTTAAGTGCAATTTATTTTTAAAGTGATAATTACAGTTTAATACCTCACTTGAAAACATATTTACTTAGATGTAAGCTTATTTTATTTTGGTAGAATGTCTTTCTGTGTAAGACCTGACTCACAAGTGAGCAGAGTAATGTGGGAGTTAACTTCTTCAAAGTTCACCCCATGATATTCTAGTAACATCTGAAGAAAGGAGCAGAGATTGCCATACAGCCTTCCCATGCTAGTGTTAATACTCCATGTGATCAGAACAGAAATGTTACCTTCGTAGATCCAACCAAAGTTCAATAAGTCCTGCATTATATTTCCAACATGGAGGAACCAAAGACAGTAGCAGAGTTCTGTACATACTCCACATACAGAAGGCACCAGGTTCAATCCATGGCATATGCTGTTAATATGTTCCAGTAGCAAATTATGAGACAAAGTTCTGCTTGAAACTCTGTAGAGCTTCTGCCTGTCACAACAGGGGAGTGGCTGGTACTGTGGTCTCAACCACTGAGCCTCTTGGGCTTGCTGATCGGAAGGTCAATGGTTCGCATCCGCACGAGGGGGTGAGCTCCCGTTGCTCTGTCCCAGCGCCTGCCAACCTAGTAGTTTGAAAGCACAGCAGCACGGGTAGATAAATAGGTACTGCTGTGGCAGGAAGGTAAATGGCATTTCCATGCGCTCTGGCATTCGTCACAGTTTGCCATTGTAACTGAAGCGGTTTAGTCATGCTGGCCATATGGCCCAGAAAGCTGTCTGTGGACAAACGCCAGCTCCCTTGGCCTGAAAAGTGAGATGAGCGTCACTCCCTATTATTTATTTATTTACCAACCACCCTATACCAGTCGCCTTTGACTCGACTTAATCGTCCAGTGGTCCTTTACCTTTTTTACAATACAGGTGGGTTAGGTGAACAACCAGATGCCATCAGAAGCACACACACAATGACAATTATGGGTTGGCAACTCTGGTGTGAGGAGGAAGCATGTCATTGAGTGAATTCACACAGTTCTTCTCTCCAGATGTTACCAGAGTAATGTGGGACTGGACCAACTGGAAAGTGTTCCTGTGTGGCTCTTAGAGCATGTTAATCAGATCCCAGTCAATCATTGATGGTCCACTGTTGGAAAGTCTAGTACTAGACACATCCCCCCTCCCATGGTACCATCAGTTGGAAAGTTGTGTGGTAGCCATCTAAACTTATAGCCTTAACTCGTACATGCAGAGAAACAAAGCACACTTGTGTGAATAAGTATCTGTTTGCCTTCATGCTCACTATGAGAGAATGTTGGTTTTTCCGATCCCTAGAGGGGAAATCTGGCAAGAACCCCAACTTCAGTGTAATTGATGGCAATGGAATGTTCTAATGCAGAAAAACAGTGTCACATTAATTTCCACATGAATCAGTCAATCACTGGCTGCCATGATGTCTTGCATTTCTGCTTGCTAATGAACCAGATAGGGATATTTGTTCATTGCTGGTGTGTAGAGCTAAAATAATGGCCTTCATGCAAATCAGCAAACATGATTGGTGATCTTGGCATCACAAAGCAGTAGAGGAAAGCAAGCTGAAGTGACCAAAAACAAAATGGGAGAATCAATGGAGAAACAAATGTGCCATAGCAAATAAGGAGGTTGAGTCAAGGAGGACAGACCTAGCTACAGACATTAGCAGGAGTGGATGAATGAAATTACTATTTCAGAGGCAATATAATTTAAGTGCCAGATTCATGGGAATAATATTACATTTGTGTTCCACTTGTGAGCTTTCAAAAGCATGTGACTGGATTCTGCTAGTACTATAAGATTGGGAATGCCCTGCCTGAAACCCCAGAGAGTCACTAGATGGAGCAGTGCTCTCATTCATTATAAGGCAGAATGAAGATTTTGGAACTCCATCTCGATGCCCTGTGGACTGTGATGCCAGCAATAATAATAATAATAATAATAATAATAATAATAATAATAATAATTTATTATTTATACCCCGACCATCTGGCTGGGTTTCCCCAGCCACTCCCCAGCTCCCAACAGAATATTAAAATGTAAAGGTACCCCTGCCCGTACGGGCCAGTCGTGTCCGACTCTAGGGTTGTACGCCCATCTCACTTAAGAGGCCGGGGGCCAGCGCTGTCCGGAGACACTTCCGGGTCACGTGGCCAGCGTGACGAAGCTGCTCTGGTGAGCCAGCACCAGCACAGCACACGGAAACGCCGTTTACCTTCCCACTATAAAGCGGTACCTATTTATCTACTTGCACTTAGGGGTGCTTTCGAACTGCTAGGTGGGCAGGAGCTGGGACCGAAAGATGGGAGCTCACCCCGCCGCGGGGATTTGAACCGCCGACCATGCGATCAGCAAGTCCTAGGCACTGAGGTTTTACCCACAGCGCCACCCGCGTCCCGGGGAACAGAATATTAAAAACATAATAAATCATCAAATATTAAAATCTTCCCTAAACAGGGTTGCCTTCAGATGTCTTCTAAAAGTCAGATAGTTATTTATCTCCTTGACATCTGATGGGAGGGCGTTCCACAGGGTGGGCACCACAACCAAGAAGGCCCTCTGCCTGATTCCCTGTAGCTTTGCTTCTTGCAGTGAGGAAACCACCAGAAGGCCCTCAGAGCTGGACCTCAGTGTCTGGGCTGAACAATGGGGGTGGAGACGCTCCTTCAGGTATACTGGGCCAAGACCATTTAGGACTTTAAAGGTCAGCACCAACACTTTGAATTGTGCTTGGAAATCTACTGGGAGCCAATGTAGGTCTTTCAGGACTGGTGTTATATGGTCTTAGTTGCCACTCCCAGTCACCAGTCTAACTGCCGCATTCTGGATTAGTTGTAGCTTCTGGGTCACCTTCAAAGGTAGCCCCATGTAGAGCACATTGCAGTAGTCCAAGCTGTTTGGAAAGTATCTGGGGTAAATGATATTTCTTCTATATTCTGCAGTTTCCCTAAAACATGTCATTAAGGGAGCAATCTAGTGCACAAGAAGTTGGCACAAAGCAAGCCAGCGTAAATTAAGCTGGTGTAAAGTTACACCAGACCCAAACACCCTTTAGCAGTTGGGCTGCTGCTGATCTGCCTAAGCCTGACAGAGAGAAAACAAGCCTTTAAAACAATGTTCTATGCTTGGCTGCCAAGACATGTGACTGAACTGAACAGGCTTAGGATCCAAACTAATTCCCCCTCTGGTCTTGCCACAGCGTCAGAACGCCATTTTGGGGGGTTTACTTGGGCCTCAGCTCAGCCAGCTTTGGCTCAGCAGAAATGAGCAAATTATGCCGGCTGAGATGGAGTTGAGGACTTAATGCCAACTGAGCCACTAATCCGCAAGCTGAGCCAGAGTGCACCTTAAGTTGTTCATCTGAGTCAATATTGCCATAAGATTGCCCCTTAAGTAACAGAGATGGTAGCATCTGTGATAGGATTGCCGTATTTCAAACAGTGAAAATCCAGACAGAAAAATTGTTGACCTTTTTTTGTCAAAGTTGTTGAGCTATGGAATATTGGCAAAAATGGCACTGCTGAAATGGGTTGCCATATGTCTGGATTTTCCTGGACATTTTGGCCAATTTCTGCCCAGACACTGCTGCCAACTGCAGTATTCCAGATATGTCCAGAAAATTCCAGATGTATGGCAACCCTGATCTCTGATAAACTTCTAAATAATTCAATGAAAATGAGACTGGCTGGAATCTGAATCTCTAGAGGCCCTCATAGCAGAACAAAAGCAAAATTTATTATTTTAATGATGACTGATATAATTATCTTGTTTGAATTGTTCACTTGCATCTTTTATTTCACTTTTAACAAAAGACACCTAGCAAGGGCCCATTTGCCCTTTTAATGTAGTTTATAAATTTCTCAAACAAACAGAGTCAGGGAAAGAAGAAACACTTAGTAAGATTACACAGAAAGAGTGACAGAATTAGTTTGATGAGCCACAAAGGAACAGTTTATACCCTGAAAATGCATTGGGCCACATTATTTATTGTTGGTTTGCTTCAAGAAAAGCATCCATTCACTTATGAGAAAAACAGGAGGATATTTCACAGAAGACAAAAATTAAAGCTATTTAAATAAAATGCAGTGTTGCAATTCAAAATGGGGTGAATCCAAAGCTAAATGTTAGTTAATTTGAGGCTCATATTTGTGGGAGCTATTATTATTTTACAACAGAAAACAATTCCCTGTGTCTTGCCTTTCTATTTATAGTTGTTCAAAGTAGGCTTCTAAAGATGCCTCAAAGGATTAGGCGGTTTATATGCCCTTGTGATCACAACAGAGCTGGCTGCCAACGGGAGATGGACTGCTTCCATGTTTTGGCTGCTCCTGTGCACACATTGCACTCTATAGATAGAGACCATTTTCTATGGACATAGTTCCCTGAGGACCTATATATGTTTGGTTGGTGCATCGACTATTCTGGAAGACAACACACCAGGCTAGATAAATCACTGTTCTGTCACAGTCAGGCAATTCCTGTGTTGCTTAAAGAGGCATTTATTGCGCAAATGCTTGACTGGTGACAAGCTTAGTTTTCTTCACTGCAAATTATATATGTGGATCTTGGGAAATTAAATTTGCTGGTAGGAGAGCTGAACCTTAGGTGATGTGGTGATGGAAAAATCTCTAGTGGGTCTCATGAATCGAGAAAAGCAGACTTCACTATCCCAAAGCCTTCCTCCAGGGCTGCCAGGACACCAATGAGAAACTGGAGTAAAGTACTATTTCAGCTATGTACTCAGTTGATATTGAAGACTGCGGTATGGAAATACTGCCTTCCAGGCATCTCAGACTGGCTTCAGGACTCTCCTCCGAAGGCCAAGTCACCCAACTGACCCTGCTCCGCACCTGCTTTTGTCTGGCTGGGATATATCCTTGAGCTGTTATAATGCTCCTTGATTACTGGACGGAGTTGTGTGCAAAGTAACCAACTGATATTTCCATGCGCAACATGTTTGTTGTTGTTTAGTCATTTAGTCGTGTCCGACCCTTCATGACTCCATGGACCAGAGCACACCAGGCACTTCTGTCTTCCACTGCCTCCCGCAGTTTAGTCAGACTCATGCTGGTAGCCTCGAGAACACTGTCCAACCATCTCGTCCTCTGTTGTCCCCTTCTCCTTGTGCCATCCATCTTTCCCAACATCAGGGTCTTTTCCAGGGAGTCTTCTCTTCTCATGAGGTGGCCAAAGTATTGGAGTCTCAGCTTCATGATCTGTCCTTCCAGTGAGCACTCAGGGCTGATTTCCTTCAGAATGGATAGGTTTGATCTTCTTGCAGTCCATGGGACTCTCAAGAGTCTCCTCCAGACCAAAACATGTAAACACCAAAACTCCAGCCCAACATGTAGGTGACTGTAAAAAGAATTGCATCCATTGAGTCCCCTGCTTTTGGCTCTGGCCCTGCCCACCACTGGCATATGGTCCCCAGAAGGGATCACAAGGGCATGTGGCACTTAGAATGAAAAAGGTTCCTCACCCCTGCCATAGATGGAAGACAGGTGAAACATGAAATGTCAAGACATACACTCCAAGTGTCCTGATTTTGCCTGAATGGTCACAAAATTCCAAAACCATCATGGACTTCTGACTTGATCACAGGGTGTCCTGATTTCCCCCACCAGTGGATAGGGACTATGGAAGCAGCTCCTACGATAGCAGCAGCATTGGGAAGGAGCTGTTAGGGCTCCTTCCCAAAACCTAGTTAGCCCCATTCTGGTGACAATTCCATTGACATGTACCAGCTGAATTTGTTATTTGAAGGACAGATGTTATAGGGATATAAATAGGCAGAGATTTCTGCCCGGGGTTCATTACACATCAGTGCTGCTTCTGTTCCACTGCAGTTCAGCTTCCACTAAAACCTGCATTATTCATCTCTCTGCTGTCGCTGAAACATATGCAGTTAAATATGTGATTAATTTCAGTGGAAGAAAATAATGTAATTATTTGCATAACATATGCAGACTAAAGAAACATTGATAGTGAATATGTCTTCATTTGGGCAATTTCCATTTCTGAGTTCAGGTGGACATAGAAATGGTGGGAATTGCTGTTCCCATTTCCAACAAAATTCTCCAACATCCCTAAGTGAGCATACTGTTAACCAATATAAGATGTATCCCCCCCTCAAACGAACATTGTTTTGTTTTAAAAATTCAGTTTGATCTGAAATTGTTTCTATCCATCACTGCAACATTTAGATACTTTCCTACAACTAGAGAGCTGGGATGAATCTTTCACTCCATTGTCTAAAAAACCTCAGATGACAGTCCCAATAGAAAAACAGAGGAGTTTATCAAACTTGGCAGCCTGACCTGTGTATATGGGCAACTTCCATTACAAAGACTTCTTTTAGAATGAGAAAACAGCCAACATCTGTCATTAGTAACAGAAACGAAGGTTGTCTCTTTGTTGGGAAACATAGAATGGTATATATTTGTTACATTCGTAAGTGCAGTACTCCCACTAAAATCAGTAAGCCTTAGGTGGATACCAACAGTCAATTTAAGACCAGAATTCATTTTTTGTTGTTGATGATTCTGTGCAAGAGAAAGGAAAAGAAAAACAACAACACCCACATGTCTCTGTATTGAAGCTAGCGTCCCTCCCCACTCGCTTTGAAAAGATCCTGAGCAAATCATGAGCCAATTGTTAACGCTCATCTTGGCATGGGAGAAATCACCATGTGAAGCCATCATTTGACATTTTCCTTTTTTTGCTAAGAATACTGCTGAAAGCCTTGTTAAATATAAAGGGGAAAGGCTCTCCTCTTTACAGTGTGTTAAGAGTTGACAGTATCTGGCATAAAAAAGGCACAATCCATCTGTGATTGTGCGTGCATTTCTATGCACGCATGGCTGCACATGTCTTCCTCACAAGATTCCAGATGACCTTAACAGATTGGAAAAGTGGGCCAAAACTAGCAAAGCAAATTTTGATAGATATAAATACACTTAGGCAGAGATACACAGATATAGGATGTGGGACACCTGGCTTGACAGCAGTACATGTGTAAATGTATCCCTCTGACAGGGCCAGCATGAAACATCAGTGGTTCTTTAATATTATGCTGCAGATGGGCAGCCACCTGATAGCAGCTTGGGACCTTATCCAGTGGAGTAAGAGCTGAACCACTGCTGGGCTCCAATTCATGGTGGCTGCTCTCCATGTGAGATTATACAAAATGTCTGACCTGCTGTTGGGTGGCCACCACAGACTGGTGTAAAGCACCAGCTCGGTTTACATTAAAAATGTCAGTCACTGCTAAAACACATCTGGAGGTGTGGGTGGTTTGAAGAAGGTCATGACTCTGAGACTGAAGAAGGACAAAGCTGGGAGAGAATGGAAGGAGAGGAAGGGCGAGCAGAAGAGTCAGGACAGCTGGTTGACACATTATCATTAGAAAACATTCCCGATCCCCCTTCTCCTAGAACTAGGAGGGCTGTCAAAGTGGAAGAACAGAAAGCGAACAGGCAAAGGGCCTCACGCAGCCACTGTATAAGGGGTTGAGCTGCTGGCGACTGGCAGTAAAAGGGGGGAGGAGATTACTTGGAGCAATGCCATCATCGTAGAGACAGCATCCTGTGTATTTCTCTGTGAATATTGAGTAAAATACCTTGGTAAGAGCTTCTGGCATTTTCATTACTGGCAGCCTGCCATGAGGGAGGGGGATCGGACTCACTGAAGCCCGACAGTGTGTGTTCATATGTGCGTGTGTGGTGTCAATAGGAAAGTGATTGACAACTGGAGCAGGGGTGGGTCAGTCAGTGAGCTTTGGGGCCATCAGCAGATGCATGATTATGCTGAAGCCTGAGGCCTGATGCCTGGATTACCTATTGCCATCAGTTGTGATGGAGGATGTTGTCCCATTGCAGCATTGAGGTAGGATTCAGCAGCAGGTCAAGATGACTTCTGTGTGTGGAACGGGCTGGGTTGGTGGGTGGTGACTCCGGTAACAAAATGCCCTGCCTATGTCTTTCTCTGTTTCAGAAAGCAGACATGTGGAGAGGGAAGGGGAATTGGATCAGGATCACGATGTCTGGAGGCAGCTCTAATCCCTTGCTCCTGCAAGGATTCCCTGACTGAAATCACCTCTATTAAACATGCAGGGAAATACAGGGACATAAATTGTTTTCTCCTCCAGATTGGTGTGTGCGAAATTTGAAACTGGGCCTCAGCAAGTGTTGGACATGGACACATTCTTGAAAACAAGTAGATTTCACTAAGAGATGGCTGCAAAAATTGCCTCGCACTGGGGAGAAAGCACTCCCCGTTGGATCCGGGAGCATAACGTAATGCAGATTTGATTCTCATAAAGACCTAAGTACCATACACATCCCGGGAGCCTTTGCATTTTTCATGATACATTACTGTAAGACAAGGAGACAAGGTAAACCTTTAAAGCAGGAGGAGAACTCATACCTAAAGCAACAACTTGAAGTTCAAAAATAAGCTGCTGGGGAACATTTTACTGTAAACACGGCATTTAATTCGGGTAACTACTGGGATCACTTTAGAGGAAGGAGAAAACATTCTGGTTATTTCTGCAGCCTGTCTAAAAGGCTCAAGAGAGGTTCAGTGGGCTGTTCTGTGACAGTGCACTCTAGAAATATAGTGGCAGAGCGAAATGAATGAAGGGCAGATAATGCCACTGGCCATCTTAAAGGTGTTAGCTAGTACTACACTTGCAGTGAATGTCAGCCTGACTTTACTGCAGGCAGGTTATGGCATTTCTATTTATGATCATATTTCACTGGGAAGGGATAATACAGAATGGAGGGGCAAACACTCTGTCACATGAGTCAAGAGGACTGACTCATTATAAACAGAAGCATGGTTGGACAGAACAAGTGCACTGCGAGTATACTGAGCAAGAGAACCTGGGGCAAAGGACTTCTTTTTTCCTTGCACACTTCATTCCTTACCCTCCTGTCCTCTCGCCTCCATCATTTTTTAATGTGGAGTGCATGCTATGCTTGTCAACCCGCCGCAATGCCACCAGAAAACAAAGCACATATTTTGAAGATATTTCCATGAATCTTTCATTGGGCCACAGAAAGCACCCCAAGATCCAATAAATATTGACTCGTCTATGTACCTATATCCAATTAAACATCAAATTAGCATATACAGTGTTTTTAATACATGGATTCTATCAGCAAAAGTAATGCAATCTAAACTCTCATTTTGCATAACCTGCCCCTAAAACCCAATGAAGAAGAGAAGGCGAGGGGGGTGTTAATAGAAAATCAAGAAAGGGAAAAGATGGGATAGAAAAGAAATAATAAAGCACAATTATAGTAGCTTCCCCTCATATTATTTTGTTTAATGGAAAGAATTCACATAAAAATTAAGAGTTACAGCTAGGCACAATAAAATATTATGTAGGCTAGGTCTTCTAAATTTTATGCCTGATGTCAACAGGCAAGGAGTTCTAAAGTGTAGGTGCTGCTACAATAAACAATCAATTTCTAGCAACTGAAAAAAGTACAACTGTAACAGTTATGTTATTACAACATAACTTATAGCACAAGCTAAGCGTGTTTGCTTAGATGTACGTCCCACTGTGCTCAATGGAACTGACCCTCAGGTAAGTATGCATAGTATTTGCAGTCTAACAATGCCATCATATCTGTGTCGGTTCAGGGCTAAGTCCTATTGAGTTCAAAGGGGTCTTTCTCTCCAGTGAATGTGGATTGCAGCCTTAATTGGCCACTGAAAGGAGGAAAGTGGTGGTTCATTTTTAGTAACCAGAGAAGGAAGAAGGGTTGCTATTCTGTCTTTGCTTTTTCCTTCTCCTCCTTCCCCACCATATGGGTGTAACTGCAAGACAGGATAAGCCAAGCATTAGACCTTTGATAACAGTCAGATAGCATGCAATAGCCTTCCCAGAGGCACATGTCAAAACAAGAAGAGATGAAATAAGCATTTCTCTGACAGAAACACACTCTCACTCTGACGTTTTCCCTTTCCTCCCTGATACTAACTGTGTCAAAACAATAAACAGCACGATTTGCAAGGGACTTTTAAATGTTTTGTAGGTGAAGAAATTTGACAATTCGAAGATTAAGAACATCCTGCATTCCCCTTTGAGCCAAGCAAGCTTCATCTATATATCCTGTGACATGAAAACAAGACAACAGCATAGGATTGTTCACACGGTCCCCAAGTGACAGGATTGGTTGCTGGGAGCTCTTTTATAACTTTCTATCCTCTTTCACTCTCAGCCAATGAAATTGCACCCAGTTTCCACAAATCTTAGGAGCTGGTGTTAGCAAACTTCGGACTCGTTAAGGATCTTGTCTTGGTTTTCCTCTGAGGAAATTTGGTTGCTAATAATTAGACAGGAGTGCCATGTAGGGTTGCCATATTTCAAAAAGTTGTTGAACTTTTGTTTTGCCCCAAATTGTTGAGCTTGTTTTGCAAGATCACCAACCCACAAGGGCTGCCAGATTTTCTGCAGACATTTCAGTGATTTCTGCCAGGATGCTGTTTACGAGGGCTGAATACTGGCTATGTCTGAGAAATTCTGGACGTGTGGCAACCCTACTGCTGTAGGACTATGGCTCCAATGAGCCTGACCATGTGGGTTGGAATTTCTGGGAACTGACAAAATCAGGAGACCCACATGTTCCCCAGCCCTCTATTGGACACAGATATTTCCACTTTTCCAAGCAGGAAGAAGCATCTATTGTTAGGGCTAGAGGACTGCATTTCCTTTGGATGAGACAGGATTGTAGACTTAGATGCCTTGAAGATGATCTAGTTAAAAAGCATTCATCCTGATTTGTTTTGCAACAAAATTGTGGGGAGGTTAGACAATGACAGCTACTTATTACGACTGACTATCAGGTCAAACAATTTTCTAATACATTTTCTAATACATTTTCCTCATCACTTATCACAAAAGGTCTGGGTTTTTTAGGAGGAGAAGCAAGTTCGTTGGACAAGAGCAGCAAATCAATATGCCCATTGCCTAATTTCACTTTTCTGGTATGTGAATGAATCCCTACCCCAAACAGTGACAGTCTCTAACCAGCCTTTGAGTATCTGCCTAGTAGTTGTTTCATTTACTAACATATAAGCAGAAAACAGTTGTAGCACACAAACTTCTACAAGCAGGCAGAGATGCCACTGTTTCCATATTCTTCCTTTCTCTCTCTCTGTCTTTATATTAAGTTGGGAGTGGAATTGTTTGAAGGGGAATCCAATTTTGTACCAGGCCTTTGGATTATGCAACAGGGTGGGGTAGGGAGAAGCTGATGGGAGCTAACTGGGTTGGACTGGATGACCCTTGGGGTCATAGAATCATATAATTGCAGATTTAGAAGGCACCTTGAGTATCATTTAGTCCAACTCCCTGCAATGCAGGAATATGCAGCTGTCTCATATGGGGATCGAATCTGCAACCTTAGCATTATCAGCATCACGTTTTAACCAACTTTATACAATTCTGTGATTCTATCAGTTTTCCCCAAGAGCATTTGCAACCTAAAATACTTCATATTTATCCAACATCTCCCAACTGAACCTATATCTCTACCCTCTCTGCCTTAGGTCTAGGGTGTCTTCTTCCAAGGTGGGGAGTAAGAGTGGAGATTCACCATCCATCAATAGACACTTACATTCTTTTGCCTAGTTATTTTTTCTAGAATGTATGGTCATTCTTTGCTTAATATAAACTGGGTTGTACATCACAAAGCCCAGAGCCAATTGTGCTTGTAGCTGTTGTTAAATGTGCAGCCATATCCACTGGGGTGCTGCCAGGTCCACCGTGTTTTCACACTAACCTTTCTTGTGATGGCAGAGGAGGATTGGAGCAACTCCTTAGGATTGGTACACAGCACAGAACACATAACAGGAGCTGGCTTCTCCCCTCCCTCCCTCCCCCTTATTTTCTTGGTACCTGCCAGTATTCAAAGCATCACATTATTGTAAGTCTGCCAATTATGTGCTGTCACAAAAAAGGGAGTACAAAGTGTGTTTTACACAAGGATAAAAATGCAGTGGTAATAAAGCCATAAGCAAGAAGACGCACTGCGTACACATAAAGAAGAATACCTTGCAAAACACACTTGACATTCATTCAACATTCCTTGCTGTATTGAGTTGTTGTATGTACTTCTCAATGAACAGTAGAATCCTATGTGCAATTATGCCAAAGCAAGACCCAGTAGGTTGAATTGGGCTTTCTCCCATTTAAATGTGGGGCATACGGTTGCTGAGAGATTTTATTTATTTTATTTTTAATGGAAACTAAACCTTGCTGGGCGGCATAAGTGGTTTGGCTTTGACTTCTTTGTGCTGTCAGTTCTTTGAAGACTCCCTGAGAGTTTAAAGTGTTTGTCATTAATTTAAAAGGACTTAGAGTAGCGACATGGGTTAATGGTTTTACCAGGAAATAATGTAGTGTCATTACAATACATCATCACAATTCCCAGTGTTCCTGTTCTGCTTCTTCATTGCGGTCGCTGGTGGCATTGATGTAATCTTTCATGATCCACACAGTTTTTTTACAGCATGGATGTGAATTCTAAATCAGAACTAAATGGTCATAGACAAAATGCTGGCAGATTTTCAAACAGGCATACAGTGACCATATACTTCCAATTGCTTGACATTTTCTATTCTAAAATGAAGGCGGTGGAGAACAGCAGAAATGTTAGTGTAATGTTTTAGTGTAATGTTTTGTTGTCTCCATGAGGAGACAACAAAACAAAGGGTGAAAAAAAATCAGTATGTGTATCTGTCACACCACTGGAAATGGTAATAATTCTCTATGAACACACACACACACACACACACACACACACACACACACATACATTTTTGAATAATTCATACTAGGCGTGGAGAAAAACTCCCCTGGGTGCTTTTGCTGGGCTTATCTAAACTATTTTGCCTTCCCTCAGAATTCTTCAGTTATCTTACTTTGAAATTCACCTGAGGAAACTGCGCACTCTCCCCTTTGAGAAATTTCCCCAGTTGTAATGAAAGTTCTGTGGCTTCTTTGAAATTCTCATGTTTTGCCCAAGGAAAAGGTTCCGAGTTCACCCTGTTAGGTAAACTACCATTCTATTCCCACTTTACAGAAGATGGAGGGATGTGACTGACAGCAATGAATGCAAGAATGAACACACATTCTTTTGTTTTAGGTTCTTTATTTATTTAAAATAGTTGTAGGTTACCTTTTCGGGACAAACCCTCTCAAGGTGACTTTCAATGTAGATAATCAGTCTGTAATATCAAATGGAATTGTGGCAATGTTTGCGGCCCAACAAAGCCTTGCTAGACTTTGCCAGATCCTTGTATTGGTCTCACCACAGCATCCTCATTTTGAATGAAGCATAGGATCAGGTATAAGTGAGTTTGCTGAGCCAATACTGTGGCTCAGTATGCTTAGCCATGGTCATTCCTAATGTTGATTTGTCAACTGAACCTTGGTTAACATCCCAAACATGTGACCCCACTATGGTTTGCTCAGTTCAGATTCACATCTGAATGTTCAATACTGCAGATGGAAGCAGTGTCCAGGCGGAAATCACTATAATATCTGGGTAAATCTGGACATATGGCAACCAATGTCAGCAGTGTCGTTTTTGGAGATTTTCCTTTAAAATAGCTGATTTTTTATTTATTTATTGCAATTTTGCCAAAGCGAAACACTTTCGTTTCTGGATTTTCACTTTTTCAAATATGGCAACCCTTATGTTTAATGAACACCATGGTTTTACAAAAGCATCTCAGTCATTAAGTATGGTTTATGTCTTCAGATGCAACATTCAGCAGTTGTTGAAAAAGCAACCATAGCTTTGTCTATTGCCTGCTCCAGGCCATTGTCAGGAAGTCCAAACCTTGAATGAAGCCTAGCCTATTCAGCTGGCATAAGCTGTGTATGCTTTGGAGCTACTGGGGCAGGAGGAGAAAGAGACAAGAACAAGGACACATTTACACTAGTGTTGTCTTACGATGGGAGGACTTTCCTTCTGTTTTTCTTCCTCCACTGTTTTAGAAGGCAACAACTTCTAAGCATGTGATGGAGTGCCAGCTGCACTTTTATTACAGGGTTCCTAACCCTTTCAAACTAGATCAGTGGGATTCAGGGCTCAAAGATCTTTGTGTTCCAGCTGGAACCAATTTACAAGCCATCATATTCTATTTGTTTCAACTTCTTTTGATTAAAGCAATTACTTTCACATAATTCAAAGACAGAGGCTTTGTCTGTTGAGGCTACAACAGCATTGTGAGGACCTGCTCTTTCGTTCCTATTTTATTTGCCCAATCTGTTATAGAAATCAACCACACATCTAACCTTGCTGTTGTGCCAAATTAATAGCAAGCTGCCGGGTTTTTTTTTACCTACCACTGTGGGGTGGTGGAAAGAAGTCATTCGCATCTTTGAATCTTAAAAAGAAGAAAAGTGACAATAAACTACAGAAGACACCTCCTGATGTGATACCTTTATAACTGCTGACTTGTTGCCAGGGAAACTGAGCTCAATTTACTTTTTGCTTAATTAGTACTTAAATCATAATTAAACTTCACATCAATCGTAAATGGCCTGCAAATTGCATATGAGTTCTTTGAAATGGTTAGAAAGCACAATGGAATAGAAATCCAAAGGGTCCTTTTACTCCTAGATCTATATGTCCTGTGTTTTCCAGTGGTACCTCAGTGCATCCTGACAACAGTCCCATGGAGCAGGATAGAGTAAGGAGGTGAAGACGCATATATTTAATGGCAACACTCTATCTGTTACGATAGAGAAGCAATGCAGCCGCGAGCTGCTAGCTTGAAAACAGCACATGATGGAATGTTAGGACTGTTCCGTGGGAAACAGAGGGACAGTCAACTCACAGGGCAATGCACCGGAATTAGCTCAGAGTGTAATATGAGCTCTTCCTTTTGCTCTAATACAGGAAGTGTTTCTCTCTCGACTGCTGGAGCTTGAAGAGAGCAGTCATGTTTTTTGTAACGCTGCAAAGACAGAAATAAAGGCATGTAAATACGTTTCTGTCTATCTCTTTCCCCTGCCCGGGGGGGGGCAGGAAAGAGGGGGTGTGTTCTTCTCACGCTGAGAAGGATCGCCTATCGCGACCTAGCCTGTATCCTGCTGGGGAATGCAGACAGGGAGGTCAACAGGAGATCAAGCCGGGTGCCTGGAGAGTGGCCAGTTTCTCCTGATAAAGGCTTGATTACCGACACTATCTACCACACCATATCCTAACCTATTCTGTTCTTTTGTCTCTCAGCGAAAGGCACCCGCATCAACCACCACCATGTTCATGGACAGACTTAGCTGAGTGCAAATACCACGCTTTCTCCTACCAAAAAACCAACAATGTAAGTCTCATTTAATTTTTAATGGTGTGTTTGGTTTCTCTAATGATATGCTGCTTCTATTCTTCAGGGGATGAGGCTCTAGTATGACTTATCAGAGTAGCATCCAGACTCACAAGTTGTGCATTGACCTTGTTGTGTCTTCAGTTCTTTAGAGGAGACATTTCTCCATGTTTTATTCCAGGAAAAGCACATTAGGTTTATGTGTTGTGTTGTGTTGTGTTGTGTTGTTGTGTTGTGTTGTTGTGTTGTGTTTCACTGTTTTAATTGTACATCATCTTGAGATGTGTATGTGGAAGGTGATAAATAAGAACAACATTTACTGAGCTATGTTTGACAGCAGAGGTGCCATCTTTCAAAGAACATTGAGGGGGCCTGACACAATGTCCTGATGTTGCTCCACATCTGGCTCTGTGTTCAGCCTCAACAATTGTGGGGAGGGGGCAGCTACTTCAAGAAAAAGCTTGAGGGAGCCCAAAGAACCTCGCCCCCTAGAGCAAGCACCTAGGCTTGACAGCTATTGTATACGTTCATTTACTTTCATTGGGGACTTTCAAGATTCACATGTGAATGTTAACATTCACCACATTTCAGGAATTTGATGTAACATGCACATACTTCACACATACATACACAAACGTGAAGAACAGTTTGCAAGTTGGGGGGAAGAGACACTTCCTGGTACCAAACTTACAATACAGAAACCAATAAACTGAAATAAAAGAGCACTTTGAAACATTAGGGCCTTATTGTTATCAAGTGTGGTGTAGTGATTAGTGTTGGACTAGGACCTGGGAGGCTAAGGTTCAAATCTGTCTTCTTCTTTTGCATGGATTTTTAAAAAAGTTTTTCTTTATACTTTTCAAGTTCATATATTTCATTAATTTTACAATCATTTTAACATTTCAGACCTTGATTCCTGCCAAGCCCTGCCTGTCATTGGCTCTGTGTGTGTGTGTGTGTGTGTGTGTGTTTGGAAGTATTTTATTTATACTTTTCAAGTTTATACATTTCCCTAATTTTATACATTCCATTAATTTTACAATCATTTTTACATTTCAAAACGTGACTTCCTTCCCCCTCTTTCTGTGGTTCCTTAAATTTGTTTTTAATATCTTCTGCATATCCAAATTAACCTAATTTGCTCATTTATTCATCTTCCTTAATATATACTCTTATCAACTGCAGGTTATGACAATAATCCTGCCAATGATTTTTATCTGTTTGCAATTTATTTGTAAATATTCAATAAACCATTTCCATTCCTTTAGAAAAAGTTTGTTATCTTGATTTCTTATTCTTCCAGTAAATTTCACCATTTCTGCATATTCCACAAGTTTTTGTATCCATTCTTCCTTTTCTGGAACTTCTGCTTTTTCCCCATTTGGGGGCGAGTAGCATTCTTCCTGCTGTAGTAGCATAAATAAATAAATAAATAAATAAATAAATAAATAAATAAATTTCTATTCAATTTAAGTAGTTCTGTCCCTATAATTCCCAATTTTGGGAATAAGGTTCAAATCTCTGGCTGGAGGGGGGGAAGCCCTGGTTGTTTCAAGGATAAAATGGGGAGGGGAAGAACCATGGATATCACCTTGAGCTCCTTGGAGGAGAGGTGGGCTAAAACTGCAATAAATAAATGGTTGCCAGGTGATTCCACCTTGAGAACATAATAAGAAGAGCTCTGCTAGATCAGACCAGTGACCCATCTACTTCAGCATTCTGTTCTCACAGTAGAGAGACCAGATGCCTATGAGAAGCATGTACACAAGATATAAATCATAGAATTGTAGAGTTGGAAGGGACCCTGAGGGTCATCTTGTCCAATAACTTGCAATGCTTGGGTTGTCCCATGCAACCTTGGCATTATCAGCACCATGCTCTAACCAACTGAGCTATCTGGCTCATGAACAGAAGAACACACTCTTGAGTTGGATACTGCTCAATCTTTGATCATTCATTCTTTTATTTAAGGCAGGCAACCCGAAACTCGGCCCTCCAGTTGTTTTGGAATTACAATTCTCATCATCCCTGGCAACTGATCCTGTTAGCTAGGGATGATGGGAGTTGTAGTCCCAAAACAGCTGGAGGGCTGAGTTTGGGGATGCCTGATTTAAGGGATTTATACCCTAATCCTTCAACATGTTCCCAGGACAGATGGAAATGATTAGTGCACAACAGATGTCTCACTACACACAGGTGACAATTACTTTTGGTAGCAGACTACAGACTTTTAGTCAAACCGTAAGAAGCACTAGTATTATTATTTTTTTAAGGGGGGTAAACAAACACGATCAGCAGAATGGAGCTGTTGCTCAGGAACCTTTTCCCAATGTTAAATCTCCCCAAGGAATTTATACAGAACAAGGAGTCTTGGTTACGGAAACAAGCAGTTTATCTGGCTGTGCATCTTCAGTAACAGTACTGAAAGTAGTACAACCATTTATCATCAACACTGACACCATCTCTAAGGAAATCTTCAGAGTTCAGACATATCTAAAGTCTTGTTTTGAAGAGCTGGATTTCTTTCTTTTTTCCTCTTTTACCCTCGGCGCCCAAAATAAAAGAACATTATGGCCCTGTTTGGATTTCTCTCCATCTCTGGACACACTGCAGCTCGTTTATTTACCATTTTACTAATTGTTTCATAGACTGTCGTAAGTGGGCAGGGATCAGGGGGAGAAAAATACAGTAGAATGCTGTACCATGTTCAGGATTTGAAACTTCAATAACGGAAAACAATAGAGATTAAAGACAGATACAGACTTTGGAGAAGAAAGAGGGAAATGGACCAAGTCAAGCTGACTTCATTTTAAACAGGAAAACCCATGCAACCACATTGAATAGAAGTGGGTTTAATTGAGCCATCAGACTCGCACAGGAGTGAATGACTGGGGATGAAAAATGGAAGGGGGGGGGGAACTGCCTTAAACCAAATTGAGCATCCATTGATGGTAATAGGCAAGGTGGGTTGGTTCTGCTCATGAAAGGTTGGGTGGTAGTGAATGAATGGGGCAGGGTAGAAAGGGAGAGGCAAATCTTAGCAGATCTCCCACTTCCCTGCCTCCTTTTCCTTACTGCTTGATAAATGTGACCCGACAACACATTCTACTTCTTGATGCCTCCAATGATTCTGCTTCCTCCTGCACCAGGGTATTCAAATCAAGGACCACAGGAAGCTGCCTTATGCCTGGTCGTCTGTCAATCTAGTCCAGTATTTAATCTGACTACCAGGGGTTCTCGGGAGGCCTTTTCCATCACTTGTTGCCAGCTCTTTTTATCTTTTGATGGCAGAGACTGAACTGGAGTCCTTCTGCTACAAAGCTCTGCTTCTGAGCCTCAGCCTTTCCCTGGGTTTCACACCAGATCTACTCATATTGACTCAAGGCAAAATTGCAGTAGCCACTCTAGTTAGTGAGAAAAGACATGTTTTAAAAAAGAAAAGAACATGCTGCCTTAATTGTATTTTTTGCTAATAAAACACTCAAGGTAAAGTGAAAAGATAATCTATTTATTATGCAACATTTGACCTGTTTGTGAAATTTCAGATTTGAAGTGACCAGTACAAAAGAAGGAATGGAGTAAAAAATATTCACAAATACAAGGATTTGTGAATGTATGTTTCTGCTGCATAGCTCTATACATGCAGAGAACTTTATCATAGGCTCCTGCTGCTACTAAGGGATTTTTACACTGTTTCCAACAAGCGTACAATCTGTATACCTGTGTACACAATATAGCTGAGCTATACAAATAGAGCCAGATATTTGTCACCTGGGTTCAATGCAATGTGTCACCAAGCCGGAGACTTGGCTCTTAGACATAGATGTCAACATTTTCCCCTTTTTAAGGGAAATTCCCTTATTCTGAATAGGATTCCTCGCAAGAAAAGGGAAAAGTTGACAGCTATGCTCTTAGAGGCTTTCAGCCATCCTACAGATTATAGCATCTCCCCATCTCAGCTGCTTGCCTCTATGAAATGTCATCATTATTTCAGCTCTGGGATAATCTGAACTGCAACGCCATGTTTTTCTATATTTTTAATGCTTCAGATGAGAAATTTTCCATTGGTGTTTAATGGTATGAAAGACAAAGAATGAAATTATCTAGCCTTCATTGCTGAGTTTTTACAAAATCTAAATCATTTGCAATTATGAGATCATTGTTTCACTGAACCACAAAACCATAATACTTGGAAGGACCAGAAAGGTTATCAAATCCAATCTCCCTTTGTCAAGGTAAGATCCACAGCACTTAAACTTCCAATGTAGCAAGGAGCCAATTTGTTCTCATATGCCTCCATGGAAAAAATGTATTGCTTCTTCCTATATAATATTTCCCATTGCCATATAGTTATTCCTTTTCTGAATTCCCAGAGTGATGTGGACACAGTGATTCACACACCACTGCTGGTAAAAGTGAATTGATCATATGCCCCATTGAAATAATAAAAAACCCAAATGTGAACACTTAAAATTGCTTATGATAATCACAATTAACTTTTGCTAGATTACACTGATTTAGGTAAGTGGTAAGATACTTCTCTTTCCTTCTGTCAGCTCCTAGCCTTCTGCCTTTTCGCAGAAGACAGGGATTAAGCAGCAAAAAAACTATGACTTGTGCTTATCCACCAACCTTTAAGAAAATGATCATTCCACTCGTGTATAGGGATTTTGTATGGTTCTCATGACTGGCCAGAATCAGCAAAGAAGAAACTATTGGAAAATGACAGCACCAAGAATGGAAAACTGTACAGTTTTGCTGTGTGTAGATTCATATTGTGCACCTCCCCTCTAGATAAGTAGCAAATTGCTCCTATTTGAATTTAATTCTTCGATAAAGATTTTCAAAGGTCACTTTCATGAAGTCCCTCTCTGAAGATGAAGTGGCAGCCACCAGTTTAGATGGCTTTACAAAATAATTAGATATATGCAGAGAAAATAGATCCTTTGATGTTAATAACCATAATGGCCGAAAGTGGAAGGAGCTAGTCAGAGGCACTTTGAGATGCTTGAGGAATTCAGTCTTTGTGAATTCTGATGCAAACTAACTTGATCTACACCTCTTGGAGTAAAGTACAGACTGGAACTTAGCTATCCCCTTAGGGTGCCTCCAGACTGCATTTTGCAGAATGGATCCAATTGCATACCGTGAAAATTGGGTTCATGTAATCCAAGTGGATTAAAATGGTCTGTTGCCCTAATTCTCCCTTTTAAAAGAAACTGACCTTTTGCATTAAAAAGTGTGGAATGAATGATTGCTGGAGAGATGGGGGAATACTCCACCAAAAAAAATCAGGATGAAGGCTGGTGTTATTACCTCCATGCAAACATAGAGGATGAACAAACTCTGTGTGAATTTTGTGAAAGCAGATCAAGATGAATGCTGAGTAAATAGGTTATCTGGAGGAGCCCTTAGGTAACCTTGGAAAATCATGCGTCTAATATGTTCAGGGAGCCTCCATGAGTACAAAAAGTTCACCATTTCAGGCCGACAATGAGAGGAATAAAGCTGCTCTTTGCTTTATTCACAGACCAATAGAAAAGGGCATTGCTCTCCCTATGCATATTACACGTACAGTGTAAGTCAGTATTTTGTGCATACAGTGATTGAAGTAAATGTTATTCATAGTTGGCCAAAAATAAATTTATGCCATCTCAGGAAAAAGAAAATAAGTGTAGCAAACTGTTCTTGCTGATCCTGCCCAGGAGTTGTATAGTCTGGGCAAATAAAACTCTCTTCTCTTCTTTTTAAAAACAAGTTACTCTAAGCACACCCTGTGCTATTTAAAGCAAATGGAAAGAAGATCTAAAAGATGTTGGCAGTTTTTGATCTGCCTCTTAGCTTCTGTTTTGATTTTCAGACTTTCCTTGTAAATGCATGTCTGCTTAATGAGTCTGGGTATTTCTCCCCCTCCCCTCTCGCCCCCACCCCATTTAAAGCTCTTTTCTAAAGTCAGAATGTGGCTCTTCAAATTATCAGTTTATCATTGCATATACATTTTTCCATTTATGTTTGTAGTTGTATTCATGGTAGAAATGTATTTTCATAGCGTAGCTAATGTCTATTTATCCTGCTCTTTCTCCTTTGGGCTCATTATTTGTTGATGAGATTTTTCTTTCTTTGTTGCTTGCATCTAGGCTTCTTGAAAAGGGCCATTTCTAAAAATACATATTTAGCAACTCTTTCATTCTTTGTTGGAAGCAAACGCCTCCTAGGCAAATCTTGTAAGGCCCATTCAATCCACTGCCAGGGGTTTCCTACTTATTTATTTATTTAACATTGTGAATACTCAGTTTAACATGACCATCAAATTTGTTGCATGTGGCCGAGCGGTATGAATCGATGCACAGCTATGGAATCACAGAGATTTAGGGACGGTCTGAAGTTTAAACCCTCTTTCCTTTTAAATAATAAGTTCAAATACAAGTAGAACAACAACAAAAGATGTTAAAGGAAAAGATACAAAGCTCTACATGCAAAATCAGTTCAAAATGGTTCATTCAACATTCACCTTTTCCCCCCTTTATACAACATATCCAACACAGCTTGAATCACAATTTCTCTTGAGTAGCCTTCAGAAATTAGATTCTGTGGTGCAATCAAATAATGTGGGTGGTTGGGGGAGCAAATATGCTACCCTCTAATGTCCCCCTCGGCTCCACCTTTAAAACTTCATGTATTGGATGGAAGGTTTGTAAGATCTGTAAATGTAGGGAGTGGGATGGTTATAGCTCTTTCCTATTGTTATTAAGACTCTCCCTTGCTTGCCTGATTGGTCTGCCTCCTTTGGTTAGAGCTGAGGGCTACCACAGAAACCCTACCCAAAAGTTCCTAGAACTGAGTCTCAAGATGCACCATAGCTTTGAGACCAATCCTAACATCCAGTAGGTAGGGTGGCAGTAAAGCAGTTGAAGATGAATAGCTTCCACTGGGCTTTTTATTATATTGGGTTTCTTTATATTGGCCAGAAAACCATAGAATTGTAGAGTTGGTATAACTTGCTGCTGAAATGGAATACTCAGGATGAAACGGTAAAATCGGCTATGATTAATTGGGCACAAGATGTTGGACACAACATTATGTTTGCTGACTGGGAACAGTTATGGACCACAGGCATGAAATTTACGGCATGTAATGTCTTAAGAGAGAATATTATGAAAATGATATACAGGTGGTACATAACCCCAGTCAAGCTTGCGAAAATCTATCACTTGCCCGATAACAAATGTTGGAAATGTAAAGAAACTGAAGGTACATTCTTTCACCTTTGGTGGACGTGCCCAAAGATTAAGGCTTTCTGGGAAATGATATATAATGAATTAAAAAAGGTATTTAAGTATACCTTCCCTAAGAAACCAGAGGCCTTCCTCTTGGGCATAGTCGGCCAAATGGTGGTAAAGAAGGATAGAACTTTCTTCATGTATGCAACAACAGCAGCAAGAATATTCATCGCAAAGTATTGGAAGACACAAGAACTTCCCACGCTGGGGGAATGGCAGATGAAACTTATGGACTATATGGAATTGGCGGAAATGACTGGTAGAATCCGTGACCAGGGAGAAGAGTCGATGGAGGAAGATTGGAAGAAATTCAAAGACTATCTTCAGAAACACTGCAAAATTAAGGAATGTTAGAGTGATGTTGGACTGAAAATAAGTGGTTTCCAGCTGGACAGGTTAAAGTTAATGATAGACTAAGATTAAAGATTAAGATTAAAGATGTTTAAAAAAATGGAAATATGATATTAAGAGGGAAAATTTTAACGGTATATGATATTAAGACCAAGGATTAGCTTTAAAGAAGCTGAAGTTATATATTTTAATATTGTATCAAACTAAAGATTGGGATTAAAAAAGTGGAAAAGAAACTGCTGGACAAATAATTGGGACTGGAATACAAAAGAGGGAGGTATGAGGAAGTCTAGAAAATAAGTAACTTAAAAATGGAAATGGAAAAGAGATATTGTTTTTAATTGTTATGTTTTTTGGTTTTTTTTAATTGTTGAATTTTGTGTTATTTGTTGTGTGTGTTATTGTTATATGTATTGCGTATGTTTTTTTTTTCTTTCTCTTTGTTGTTTAAAACCTTAATAAAAAATTATTATTTTTTTAAAAAAATAGAATTGTAGAGTTGGAAGGGACCCTAAGTATCATCTAGTTCAGGCTTCCTCAACTTCGGCCCTCCAGATGTTTTGAGACTACAATTCCCATCGTCCCTGACCACTGGTCCTGCTAGCTAGGGATCATGGGAGTTGTAGGCCAAAAACATCTGGAGGGCCGAGGCTGAGGAAGCCTGATCTAGTTCAGTCCCTGCAATGCAGGAATATGCAGCTGTCCTATATGGGGATCACACCTGCAACCTTGGCATTATCACTGCTCCCATACAAAAGTCAGAGGTTTATACAAAGAGAGAAATCTCTCCATCCTCCACCGAAGGAAACTAGAGGCATTCTGCTGTTCAGGTACACAATCCATTCCGGCAAAAGGAAGGTATGGGGCAGGGCAAATGAGAGCTGTGGAATGGACAGAGTAAAAAAAAAAAAAAAAAAAAAAAGGTAAAGGTAAAAGAGCTCTGGATGGTTAAGTCCAGTCAAAGGTGACTATAGGGTTGTGGCACTCATCTTGCTTTCAAGCTGAGGGGGCTGGCATTTGTCCGCAAACAGCTTTCCGGGCCATGTGGCCAGCATGACTAAACCGCTTCTGGTGCAACGGAACACTGTGATGGAAACCAGAGTGCACGGAAATGCCGTTTACCTTCCCGTCGCAGTGGTCCCTATTTATCTACTTGCACTCGTGTGCTTTAGAACTGCTAGGTTGGCAGGAGCTGGGGCAGAGCAACGGGAGCTCACCCCGTCATAGGGATTTGAACTGCCAACCTTCTAATTCGCAAACCCAAGAGCCTCAGTGGTTGAGACCACAGCGCCACCCGTGTCCCAATATGAACGGAGTACCCATGACTTGGGGATTGTCCCAAGAGCCAGATAGAGCAGCATGGAGGGCCACATTCACCATCTGAAGTTCTCCACCTTCCCTAGATGCTATTGCAGGGACCAACTATTAGATTTACTAGGATAGGAGCCCTTTCATAGCAATTGCAGAGCCGGCCAGCCTTTATTCAAGAGCTGATGACCAATTGACCCCAGTGTTTTGCCAGTCCCTCAAGAACTGGATTAATTAACGCCTACAGCATGGCATTCACTTTTATGAATTTCTTTTTGGAAATACCTTTTCTGGAGATTAGTAAGCAATGGCATGTTTCCCACAGATTTCAACATGCTGTAAGAGGAGCTGACAGGGCAAGGAAGTATAATAATTTAAGAATAAAAATGACATGCTCCTATGTTTTGAATCTTTTGGTTATCATCTCCATATGCCGTGTTAGCAGAGTAATTAGCTTCATTAGGAGGAGCCTTCTACAAACAGCACATGTTGCAGCCAAATGATGTGGCATCATCCTGAATGCGCAATCAAGGCCGAAGTGAAGATCATCAAACTCCAAGACCATCCATTTTAATCAGCAATGCACCAGGGCAACTAGAATTGGACTCAGCTGTTAAACTGATAATTGTGTTTGTGGAAGAGATGGTCTGAAAAACACACACACTTCTGTCAATTGACCCACTCTGGAAATTCTTAGTCTATCCACCCTGCTGAAGAAAACTTTTGTTTACTGTTGTGGGCACTTAGTGGGGCATCTAAACCCAAAATCTGCTGGAATGAGAGAGTTAGGATCCAACAGATCTCCACATCAGCCAGGGTTACACTGGCATAAGTCCCCAACCCTGGCTCAGCGAGAGGTATCTCAGTAAAAGTCCCTCATCCCAGCTCAGCCAGTACAAAGCAAACTGAACTGGCAATGACTTTGCCAAGCAGAGTTAATCAGTTTCGGCAGTGGGACCAGGCATCCAGTGAGGGGGTTCTTATGCTGGATCCTAAAACTGTTCCATTCATGTCATGTGACCTGGCAACCAGGAGGAATTTACACTGGCAAAAGGGGAGGTCCAAGTCAATCTCCCAGTATGTTTCCAAGCACAATTCAAAGTGCTGGTGTTGACCTTTAAAGCCCTAAACGGCCTCGGCCCAGTATACCTGAAGGAGCGTCTCCACCCCCATCGTTCTGCCTGGACGCTGAGGTCCAGCGCCGAGGGCCTTCTGGCGGTTCCCTCATTGCGAGAAGCAAAGCTACAGGGAACCAGGCAGAGGGCCTTCTCGGTAGTGGCGTCCACCCTGTGGAACACCCTCCCATCAGATGTCAAAGCGATAAACAACTACCTGACATTCAGAAGACATCTCAAGGCAGCCCTTTTCAGGGAAGTTTTAATGTGTGATATTTTAGTGTATTTTTGGTTTCTGTGGAAGCCACCCAGAGTGGCTGGGGAAACCCAGCCAGATGGGTGGGGTACAAATAATATATTATTATTATTATTATTATTATTATTATTATTATATCTCAATTTGACTTGTTTTCCCTTTGACAGGCTTCGACCAACACAGCCAGGAACAGCCTTGCTCCTAAATGGGGTTTGGCTCTGACACATTTTATTTTATTTTGATTTATATTCAGAACTACGTAGTGAGACCCTCCCACTTTCATGGTTATGGCTATCCTCATTAGTAGGCACATCCATAACTTTTTAATTTTTTACTCCTGCGACTGAAGTATAAATGTGTTGGAGCTTTGAAGGCACTTGGGACCTGCAAGCAAGTAAGATGGTAATCACCACACTCAGCTGGAGCTCACCAGAGCTCAGCTCTGGCACCTCTTGGGTGGGCGTCATTACCATTCTAAGAAAACCAAGGAGAAGTTCATGGTGAGATCCGGCACCACTTTTCCTAGAAAAATAACACTGCTCACACTGCTTTTCTTGAAGAGCTGTTCTTCCATTCGGTATTGGAAATTCTGTTGTCAGATTGCTTTTGTCTTCTAAACACAGCCAGAAAACTTAACAATGTCTTTAATTTCTCCCAATTAAAGGTTTCGCCAAATAAACGGAAAAAAATGCACTTCCAATTTTCTCATAAAATTCAAACATTTAAGTTTCCTGTGGCAAAAAAGTGGAGATTCATGGAATCATAGAGTTGAAAAGTACCCTAAAGGTCATCTACTCCAACTCTCTGCTATGCAGGAATCTCAACTAAAGCATCCATGACACATAGCCATCCAACCTCTGCTTAAAATACGCTAATGAAGAAGAATCCACAACCTGCTGAGGGAGACCATTCCACTGTCTAACAGCTCTTAGTGTCAGAAAGTTCTTCCTGATGTTCAGTTGGAATCTCCTTTCTTGTAACTTGAATCCATGGTTCAGGTCTTACCATAAAGAGCAGTAGCAAACAAGCTTGCTTTATCTTCCAAGTGACAGTACTCTTGATATTTGAAGATGGCTATCATATCTCCTCTCAGTCTCCTCTCTTCTAAACATTTGTCCTTATGTAAAACATTTAAAGTATATCACCGAAAGGTATATAGATAAATGAAAAACAAAAACAAAAAACTACTAACATTTTTCAAGTGGTTTCAACAACTTTTTCCACTATATGTGTTCACTATACTCAGGCAATCGAGGTGAGCATGAGACTTCACACCAATAACTGCATTTTCATAAGCAAAAACAGCCTCCATTGCTTAGACAAATACTACATTGTATTCATTATCTTTTTCTATGCCTTTTTTTTAAAAAAAGGAAGACAAGGTGTCATTACATTTGGAAGGATGGCACATCATAATAACACATCTACTTTACGTAATGAAAAATCTGGTGTAGCATTTGGTAAAGAAGCAATTATAATCTATGTTAACACAGTATGTGTGTTTTGCTAGTGATTGATAAGCCAAAGACTTAAACGAAGAGTGAGTTCTGTTTGATGTCAGTCAATTTTGACAGATTTCTCACTTACTCCAGCCATAAGGAAGGTGTTGAGTATATAATTTCCTCCCGCCCGTAAATGAGTTTTGAAAGTTTGAATTCTTTGGAACAAGTTTTAGATTGCACGGTTTTGATGAATGTGGAACAACGAATGCAGTTAAGGAAAAACAGAATCAACTCCAATATTCATCTAGCTCAGACCATGGTTGCACAATGTCTGTCTCACCAAACTGCTTCACAACCCGTCATTTTACTGATCACAATCAGGCAGGTAGAAACAGGAAGTTTGTTGGTGTGTGGTGGACCAACATACATGGTTGGTGGACTGAATTCTGCTCAGGGAATCTTGACTCAATGTAGGTCAACTCTACAGCTCAAAATAATCAAGATGGAAAAGGTGATAACAATTGTTCTGAGTATCTCATAGTGAGACAGAGATAAGTACAAAGAAGACATTTCTATGTTTCATTTCAGGACTTTCATGAGGCTCACCTTTACTAGATATGTCTTTCTGTATGTGTGAAAAATAATCCAAACAATGACCTGTACTTGTCAACTGATAATGTCTTTTCCACAAGCGGCCTACACCACGAATTGGACAACATTTTAAAATCTGCTCTCTGCTTTCTTCTCTTTCTAAAAGAAATACTTTTTAGGATGACCCTGCTAGTGAACTCCCCTCCCAAATTTGGAGTGGACCCAGTTCAAACAAATTATTTCAAGACACAACTTAAATTATTCTAAAAATTTTGAATATTATGGACTATTTTGAATCAAGGTGCTGCAATACTCCCGGTGCTGGTTTCAGGAGAGCACATTGGTTTATATTCTTATACACACACCTTCAATTCTCCTCAAAGAGTTACAGCTCCCAGAGTTTCATGGGAAGAGGGATTTATTGTTAAAACAATCTGGAAAATGTAGGTCTTTAAGAAGTATAAGGTAAAGGTAAAGGGACCCCTGACCATTAGGTCAAATTGTGACCGACTCTGGGGTTGCGACCAACTCATCTTGCTTTATTGGCCAAGGGAGCCGGCGTACAGCTTCCGGGTCATGTGGCCAGCATGACTAAGCCACTTCTGGCGAACCAGAGCAGTGCACGGAAACGCCGTTTACCTTCCCGCCAGAGCAGTTCCTATTTATCTACTTGCACTTTGAGGTGCTTTTGAACTGCTAGGTTGGCAGGAGCAGGGACCGAGCAACGGGAGCTCACTCCGTTGCGGGGATTCGAACCGCCGACCTTCTGATCTGCAAGTCCTAGGCTCTGTGGTTTAACCCACAGCGCCCCATAGGGGTCTCTTAACAAGTCTCAGCATGCTTAACAAACTACACTTCCCAGGATTCTTTGGAGGAAGCCAGGATGGTTTAAAGTGTTGATTCTGCTTTAAATGAATAGTGCAAATGGATTATCAGTTGGTTGCCATCCTAAGACATGTTGGCAGTTGTGGAGGGAGGACAGCAATTTGTACCCTGCATAGCTGCTTGCCCATCCCATGACTAGCAGTTGCAGAAATTGTAATAAATTATGGGAAATGGTGGATGTTTGCTTAATATGGAACACTGCCTCTACTCTCCCATTCTAATCCACAGTGACTACCTAGAAATGCAGCTGTTGAGTCCCCCCCCCCCTTCCATATATATCAAAGGAAACCCAAAACAGAATTATGGCAGCATTATGATGATTGCTGGGAAATATGGTGGACTGGAAGCCTTCTATAATTATCTCAAGGAACATTTGCCATGAAAGACAAAACTGACTGTCTCAGCAAATCTTGTGGCTAATTTAACCATGGTGGTAAAACTGTCAGTGGTACCCTTTGCTCAGTAATTGACTGGTGCTAAGGAGCATTATGACCTTTGAAAATGTCAGACTCTGAGATGAACCTGGTGTGAAACATCTCCCACCCCTCCCAAGCACGAAGATCCCTGTACAAGTTGGAAGTTGTTTTGACACTTGTACAATTACTGACTAACACCAAACCCATTTTGCCTTTTGTTTGCCTGTGGGGATACTCTACTGTGGAAAGCTGTAGGTGACAACGAGTTTAGGATACTTACTTTATTTGTAGATGGATATCGTTTTGTTCCTTTTATATTTCTTTAAGAACTTCAGGCAAAAGGGTAATGTCTAAAGAGGACTCTGAGGACTGAACACATTGTAGCTTAAAGGGATACATTATATTATGGGATGACCATATTCCATTCATTATGTGGCATCTGTATGATGTAATGAGATAAACATCCTCTTTTTATGCTACTCCACTTCAGCTTCTGGTCGCCGGCTCAGAAAAAAATCTGACTTTAAAGACACAATATAATATCTGTGCCATCTCCTCTGGTGAAGACCATCTATGTAGCTTGCTCTAGCCATTTCCTTCTCTTTGCCTTTAAAAATCAACTCTACCACTTTAACCTTGTCCTTTCCAAATCACATCAACTCGCCACCCACAACTTCCTACTGAGGAGCAATCACCATTGGGACTACTGCAAGGGAAGAGAGAATGTTTAACCGTTTTGCTCTCTGTCCTATATTTCTGATGAACATTGTCCAACACACACACACACACAGCTGGGGAAAGGAAGGTTTTCCTTCTCAAGTACAGGATGCCATTCAGATTTCAGAGGTTTGGAAGCAGTTGTTATTCTGCTTGCAGTGACTGGGTGCTGCTAAATCACCCATATCAACCTGAAGGCACCCTACGTTAGACTTCAGGTCTTCAGCTTCTGGGTTCATATATTTCTTTCATTTCCTCCAAAACATTACACAGCAGAACACATTAGTGTCATGACATTCTCTCTTCCAGCACCCTCACTTCTGCCTCTGGTATTATGATGATACCAGTGCCGTCATTGTGATGCGAGCAATGACCTCACGAGAGACCAGGCTTTGTGGAGGGCTCTGACTGACTGCAATGAGAAAAGCACACTCTGATGTTGCTTCAGCCACAACCAACCTTGGACTGAGCCTTAAACAGGGGCAGCATTTCTGTCTCACTTGTTAACTCAACCTTTACGGCCTCTTCAAGTTACAGGGGACAGGCCCATTTTAGCAGTCTTTTACTCTGAGGGAGCAGGGCAGACGCCGGTTGTACTGCAGCTTTTGTGATGTGGTCCTTGGAGCCAGGAACGACCATGTGACACGTTTGGGCTGCAGGCACACTGCAACTATGGGCTCATTTTGTGGATGTTCTTCTGGGGCCTGTTCAGCCTACAATAACCCTTCTGATTCTTTGAATCCTCATCGCCTAAAGAAGAGGAATCAGATCAAAGAAACATCACAACAGGTGTGGACAATATGGAACACCCTGAACAATATGGAGGTACAAACAAGAGTCAAGTTTTAATAGATGTTAAAGGCGAAGGAGGGGTGTGGTTGCCATTTCCAGCAGTAACCATGCATTTGCCTCGACAGCTAGTTTTACCCTAACAGATAAAAAGAAATTCATACCCTCCAACATTTCTCCAATGAAAATAGGAATGATTCCATCATCATCATCACCATCATCACCATCATCATCAGTTTAGTATTTATACCCCACCCGTCTGACTGGGTTGCCCCAGCCACTCTGGATAGCTTCCAGCATATAAAAAAACAACAACATGATAATAATAAAACATTAAACATTAAAAAACTTCCCTATACAAACAAGGCTTCCTTCAGATGTCTTCTAAAGGTTGTATAGTTACTTATCTCCTTGGCTCGGGGGTCTCTTAACTCCATACCCTCCAATATTTCTCTGACAAAAATAGGGACTTCCTAAGGAAAAATGGGGCATTCTGGGATTAAAACAGAAACCAAGGTGGCTTCTGTAAATCTAGGACTAATACTGGGAAATAGAGACACCTGGAAGGTCTGGAAATTCAGAGCACAGGGATGGCAAGCTATGCTGTGAAGCCTAACTAAAAAAGGGCGGGGGAGGGGAGGCAGGCAAGACTATAATTTAAGGATGTGAATGGAATGAAGATGGTCCCATGGCACTTCATGAAAAGGAAAGCAAGGATGTGTGTGCCTAATGACCTAAACCCACTCATTAGGATTATGGTTGTGGATAAGCACAGCAGGCCTTATCATTAAATCTACTGCCATCGTTTCCCAAAATACTTAAATTCATTGCAGAAGGGTTATAAAGTACTTCTAAGTGGCTCTTAAAAAACACGCATGCATGCACATGCACGCGCACAGACACATGGAATCACTCTCTTTTTTTCTCTTTAATCCAAAAACAGAAAGCAGCGTAAGTCATTGAATTTACCAAGTGCATTATCTGAAGAGCCATTTCTCTATATTTTCATGTATATATGCATGTCTTTTGTTCAATAATGAAACAAACAGGTTTCATTTTTGCCTTTCCTTTTCCCCTGTCAGGATCTGAATGCGAGAGTTACATCCGTCATTAATGACTCATCCCAGCTAATCTCTATTCTGTTCATAGCTTCGCACTGTCTTCTTGCCACGGCTTCCCTTGCCGAACCTATTGTTTCAAATAGGGGGAAAGGCTGTTCTGAGCTCCTGTGGTGTGAGGACTTTAGAGTGCCTTGACTCCCCCCTCCCATCTTACCCGCAATCATACCCTTCAAAAACATCAGAAGAAATTGAAGTTGGAAGAAATTGGAGGCATTTAAGCTGAGGCTGGATGGCCATCTGTCAGGAATCCTACATTACAGATATCACATTGAGCAAGGATTTGGACAGTATGCCTTTTAAGGATGTGTCTAACTCTGTAACTCTACAGTTCAAGTTAGGGGGAAATGTGCCATAAACAAGCTTGCAAAAGGTACATCAGATTCAAGGAAATGTTGTTTTGAAGCTGGTGTGATTATCTGACTCAGCATGCTAGCCACATCATATTGCTCCCCAAAACTGTGCTCTAAACATTGGTCTCCTATTTTCAACAGCACACACATCTTGGAGATAAATGTATAGAAAGTTAAAAGGCTTAGAAAATAGTTGAACTTCATGCACCCCTAAAACCTGTATTAGGAAGGCACGTATTCCAAAAGACAGTGAAGAATCCATTAAATTACAGATAAAATGAAATATAGAATCATAGAATCTTAGAGTCCACCACCTCTCGTGGGAGTCTGCTCCACTGCCAAACAGCTCTTAGTGTCAAAAAGTTTTTTCTGAACATTTAGTCAGAATCTCCTAACTTGAAGCCATTGGTTCAAATCCTACCCTCCAGAGTCCTCAAGTCCTACCTCTCCAGGAGAAAACAAGCATGTTCCCTCTTCCATGTGACAGCCCTTAAGATCTTTGAAGATGGCTATCATATCACCTCTTGGTCTTCTCTTTTCCAAACTAAACTTACCCAGCTCCTTCAAGCGCTCCTTGTAAGGCTTAGTTTACCTTAATCACATACCCTTAATCATCTTGGCCACCCTCCTCTGCATACATTCCAGCTTGTCAACACCCTTCTTAAATTGCAGTGTCCAGAAGTGGACACTGTATTCCAGGTGTGGTCTGATCAAGGCAGAATAGGGTGGTACTATTATTTTCCTTGATCTGGACACTATACGTCTGTTGATGCAGCCTAGAAAAGCATTAGCTAATTTACAGGTGGTACATAACACCAGTCAAGCTTGCAAAAATTTATCATTTGCCCGATAATAAATGTTGGAAATGTAATGAAACTGAAGGTACATTCTTTCACCTTTGGTGGACGTGCCCAAAGATTAAGGCATTCTGGGAGATGATCTATAATGGAATGAAAAAGGTATTTAAATATACCTTTCTAAAGAAACCAGAGGCCTTTCTCCTGGGCATGGTAGGCCAATTGGTGCCAAAGAAGGATAGAATTTTTTTCATGTATGCCACAACAGCAGCAAGAATACTTATCGCAAAGCACTGGAAGACACAAGATCTACCTACCAAGGAAGAATGGCAGATGAAGCTGATGGACTACATGGAGTTGGCGGAAATGACTGGCAGAATCTGAGACCAGGGAGAAGAGTCGGTGGAAGAAGATTGGAAAAAATTTAAAGCTTATTTACAGAAATATTGTAAAATTAATGAATGTTAGAAGGATGCTGGAATGAAGTTATATGGCTTTAGCAGAAATGTTATAAAGAATTAAGTAAAAATAGATGGTTAATGGGTCAAAGTGGAAATTTAAGGTTAATTGTGTTAAGATAAATTATAGAACAAAAATTAAGAAAGATGGAAAGGATTTGCTGAAATAGCTAATTGAACAAGAATACAAAAAAGGGAGGTGTGAGGAGGTCGATGACACAAGTAAATGAAAGGTAGAGATATAGAGATCCTGGATGTGTTTTTTAAATGTTTTTGCTTTTTTTGTTGTTTTGTTGTATTTTTTTTTGTTTTTTTCTTTATTTTTGATGTATTGTGAACTTTTTATTGTTTCTTTCTTCTTTTTTCTGTAACTATTAAACTTTTAATAAATATCTTTTTTAAAAAAAATAGAAAAGCATTAGCTATATACTTACTACTGCTGCTGCTTCAACAATATGCAAAGTTAAACATATTGGCATAAAATAAGTGAATGCGACAGGAAAACCAGCACCAGACCATAAAAGGACAGATCCCAGGTAAGCTGAAAGAGGTCCGCCAACATAGGAGTGGCAACACCAGATGACACATTGTCCAGGTTTCAAACAAATATGGCACCAGCCCTATCTATATCCCTTTGTATCAGTAAAAGTTGCCCATATCTCTCGTGCTCTTGGGTAACCTTCTTCTCCTTAAAATAGGAGTGGGTAATTTTTGGCTCTCAATACGTTGTTGGGCTGCAACTCCTTCCTGACAGAGGGAAAATGAGTTTTTAAAATAGTAGTCTACTCCAGGTTGCCAGATCATGTGACTGAGCCAGCCTAAGCCCCCATCCCTCAAGTCTTGCCTCCAGAATGCCTCTTTTGTGGGGCTTATGCTAGCCTCATCTCATCCAGCTGAGCTGGAATGAGCAAGTTACGCTGGTATATCTTCAGTTGAGCTGGATTTGAGGACTTAATGCTGGCTGAAATTAAGTTTTGCTGCATCCTAAGCTGCTCATCTCATTCAGTCTTGCCCCCTAAGTCTATATTTTAAGAGGCTTCTTTGCTGGCCTGGTTGATCTGACCATAGTTTTCTTCTTTAGCAGGCCAGGGGCATATAGACTGACTCCTACTACATGTGGGCTTCCAGCAGGTTTCTGGCTGGGAACAGGAGGGTGGACTTGATGGGCCTTCAGTCCAATCTAGCAGAACTGCTCTTATGTTCCTAAATCCCTAATTGTCACACCTCAGTTTCTCAGATCAGGGCCCACTGCAAACCACCTCTTTGGAATATTTGGCCTTGCATAAGTATTAGTTGTTGTTTCTACAGGATTATGTTTCTACATAGGACATGAACCTAAAGATAGACTTCCTGGCCATGGTTCAAGCCCTCCTCAAGACTGTCACTATGGCACAGCAAGCCCGAAAGAAAAAGCTTGGCAGGACCAGAAGCTACACAAAGTGTCTGCTTGTAAGTATTTAAAGTGCAATCAGTGTTGGTGTCCATCATGAACCAATTAGATATTATCATCCTTGCTTCTTTACCACCATAGCCTACAAAGCTTCCTTCCCACTTTTTGGTGAAATGCTTGATGTGCCTTGTATGTTGTGCCAGACTATCTATAGTGGGGTGGCTTAACTATAGTTTGTTAAGGGCACTGGGAATTATAGCTCTGTGAGGGGTAAACTACAATTTCCAAGATTCTTTGGGGTAAGCAATGTGCTTTAAATGTATGGTGTATGCTGCTGCTTGTCTGGGGCTGAGTTGCAGGAGTTTTCATTTTAGTTGTGGCACTGAAACAGAACTTCCCACAAGTTCCAAATTTTGGCTATGCTTTGGAAGGCTGCCATCTGATTTTAAAGTTGTTTTAAGAAAATCCAAAATCCAACCTGAGGAATCTAGTTCTTAGTTCTTACAAAACATGAGACACAGTCTCTCTTGTTTGTTTAGATCAAGGGTAGTCAACCTTTTTATACCTACCTCCCACTAATGCATCTTTCTTGATGGTAAAATTTCCCTACCACTCACCAGTGCTCGATGGAAGGAGGATTCAGCTTGTGCTGTAGACCACCCTACCGCCCACCTAAAATCCTGAAATGCCCACTAGTGGGCTGTAGGGATCAGGTTGACAACCCCTGGTTTAGATTCACACACCCCATCCTCTGAAAATCCTGGTTTGTAGCCAACTAAATTTTACTCAGAGTAGATCCACTGAAATTTATTAGTGGATCAAAGTTAGTCTACTCTGAACTAGGATTGCATATTGATCAATGTGAGAAACAACATAAATAAATTCAGTTGACTTTTACAGTTGAATGTATGGGCTCACAGAATATTAATTTCTTAAGGAAGAGAAGCAAACTCCCCCTCCTCCTCCTCCTCCTCCTCTTCTTCTTCTTCTTCTTCTTCTTCTTCTTCTTCTTCTTTTATTGCCACTTGGTGCAGGAACATTCCACAGCAGCAGACTTCCTTTATTTCTCATCCAGTCCCTGTGAGAGCAATCTAAAATCTGTTTCCAGTGGTTGACTTGCAATATGAGTGAAGGCGAAGAGATGGCAGCCCTGGAAGTGAATACATATTAATAAAGCTGACAATCTCGCATGAATTTCCAAACTGACTAGAAACATTTCTTTCTTTATCTTGGGAAGAAAGAAAATACTGAAATTACCTATACAAATCCCAGGGAAGTCTTAATGAACACATAAGAACAGCAGGCCAAGAACTATAATAATGGGCTGAATTTTAGTCCCTCACTGGGATTCCATCAATGCTTATTAAGCACCTGTGAGAGGCAAAGAGAAAGAGAGAGATCTTAGCACTGTATGCTGTGTCAAGAATTTTGAGAGTTTAATTAGAATGGTAGAATTGTAGAGTTGGAAGGAATCCTGAGGGTCATCTAGTCCAACCCCATGTAATGCAGGAATCTCAACTGAAGCATCTGTGGCAGATAACCACTCAACATTTGCTTGAAAACCTCCAATGAGGAAGAGTCCACCACCTCTCATGAGAGTTTGTTCCATTGTTGGCAATTCCCTCTAATAGGGTCCATCACCTCACAAGAAAGAAGAAGAAGAGTTTGGATTTGATATCCTGCTTTATCACTACCTGAAGGTGTCTCCAAGCGGCTAACATTCTCCTTTCCCTTCCTCCCCCACAACAAACACTCTGTGAGGTGAGTGGGGCTGAGAGACTTCAAAGCAGTGTGACTAGCCCAAGGTCACCCAGCAGCCGCATGTGGAGGAGCGGAGACACGAACCCGGTTCCCCAGATTACGAGTCTACCGCTCTTAACCACTATACCACACTGGCAGGACTCCCCCCCCCAAAAAAAAAAAAAAAATAAAATAAAATAAGGAAGTGGCTTCTGCATACTCAGGGAGCAAATTTATAAATGAAAATAAAAAGTGGGAAAGTGGGGGGACCTTTCAAAACAGCCTGACAATGATCTGAGCTTCCAAGAGGTATGGAATAGTATGCTTTTGTGGGATTTAAAACTGCAGCAAAGTACAACATTCCTACAATGGACATGTTAGGGGATGTTTTGTACCACTCAGGAGAAGACTTCCTGTTTCCTCCTGAGCTGGGAAAGACTTCCACTACATATGACTTGAAGAGGGTGTGGTCTGTTGTACTAGCACGGAGGAGCACATGGCCTCCATGTTCTGATCAGTGTGTATTCTCCATTTTGTGTTCCTAAGAGATAGGAGAAGTGACTGCGGAGTCGCAGTCACTTGAGACTATTTCCCTTATGGGGCAGTTCATGTAGATATATAATTATGTAACCTAAGTCTGCCTTCAGGGATCTATCTGTGAACCTGAATGAATCTGTGAGTAAACTTATTTTATATTAAGTTTAATCAGATTCTCATGGCTATTCTTTTTAAGAGGGATTAGAAGGCATCTTACCAGGAATCTTAAGTAGTGAGGCTCAAACGAGCCAGCAACAAGCTAACTGCTGTGTAATTTAAAAAGTGGGATATTTGGAACTCTGCTAGGATATGGAACTTGCTAGCACAAGTTAGGAAGGATATGCTTAAATAATATATCCTTTCCTGCCTCCCTAATCATCCCCACAGTTTTCAGTTAGGAAATGTGGGGTGGGGTGGGGAGAATGAAAGAGCCCACTGAACATAGGGAGAAATCCTGCAGTAAGATCCGCTGGGCTGAGTGGGTTTGGGATCCAGCAGATCTCTGGCTGAGTAGGGAGGTTTCTGGCATGGGTGGGCTATGTTGCCAAAATCCCCCACCCTCAGATCATTCAGAAATACACTAGCGTTATTTCCCTCATCCTGTCTCAGCCTGGACCCAGCCAGCTGAGCCCATCCCAGTGGTTCTTGAAGAAGAAGAAGAAGAAGAAGAAGAAGAAGAAGAAGAAGAGGAGGAGGAGGAGGAGGAGGAGGAGGAGGAGGAGGAGGAGGAGGAGGAGTTTGGATTTGATATCCTGCTTTATCACTACTCGAAGGAGTCTCAAAGCAGCTAACATTCTCCTTTCCCTTCCTCCCCCACAACAAACACTCTGTGAGGTGAGTGAGGCTGAGAGACTTCAGAGAAGTGTGACTAGCCCAAGGTCACCCAGCAGCTGCATGTGCCGGAGCAGGGAAGCGAACCCGGCTCACCAGATTGCGAGTCCACTGCTCTTAACCACTACACCACGCTGGCTCTCTTGAGTCAGTGTAAACTTTGAAAAGGGGGTGCAGCAGTTGGACCAGAGGGGGCTTATTGGGTTTTCGGCCTCAGTCACCAAACTACCTTGACCAGCTTTAAGAATTATGCACCTTAACTTGTGGGGAAAGAGCAGCAAATGTCCTAAGTAGCAAAATGTCTTGGGCCAGCCTTGCTTGCTGAAGCAGCAGAGTCGATAAAGCGTGTCCTCCCTAAAAGTGTTGCGGTGAGACCTGGAGACTGACGTTCTTGTTGTGGGTGGGTATATTGGACAGCCCCACACCCAAGTGATAGGTCCCTTGTTGCTGGGTTTAATCTGGTCAATGGAGTGCTGTCTCAACAGATTGAGGGACCTATAAATACCTTTGCACATGACCCAGAGCTTCCTCTTTTGGCTCGTGCATCAGAACACCCACCCACCTCTCCCTATATTTAGGGCATTTTGTGATTGACCTTTCTATGCTGTCACGTGTCGTCTGTCATTGGGACAGGGGCACGGCAGGAATTTCCCCCACTTGGCTGATTGTTGCCATTTGGGTTTCACCTGCTGCATAGCAAATTGTCACAACTTGTAAGGTTGTGGATAGGCACTGTTTCAGGTGATAGGGATGGGAGTACGGTCTCGTCATCCCTATGTGAAGGGTATTCCGTTCAAGGAATCCAGGGACTCAGCTTGGTTTGGTCAACCCCCAAGTGGGGGTTGTGCCTGTGCCTGAGTCCAGGGGAGCATCTGGGGAGTGGACATAGTCTGTACCTGGGCTTTCTACCTACCTCAGGTATTCACCCTTGGCTGACCTATGATAGAGCTCTGGGTCAGCACTACCTGCCAGGGTGCAGGGAGCTAGTCGAACCAGAGCCTATGCAACCACTTACTTTCTGTAATCAATAAAGTTGTGGCCTAAATTCTGCCAAAAACCAAACTAAAATTTGAGTCAAATGTGTGTTGATTTAGGGGGGATCTCTCTGGGCCTGAACATGCAAAGACAGCTGTGTGAAAGAGGGTCTTATGAAAAACCCCATCAAAAGAAGAATAGATAATGAAATTGATGGACTATGCAGAACTGGCGAAGCTGACCAGGAAAATCAGGCACCGAAAGAACAATAAATTTAGTCAAGAATGGCACAACTTTATAGAGTACATCAAAGATCACTGTAAACAATTAAAAACGTTTCAGGATTGACATAGCACTTGTAATTTATAATGACAAAGGAGAAAAATGGAAATGTAATAATTTAGGTAAATGCAATTAGCTGCAGAAAAGGGAAGGGATTTTTTGCAAGCAAAATAATATGGTATTAATGTAAACAAGTGTGTCTGTGCAGAAAATTGTTTTTGTTGTGAAATTTTGATTTTTAAAAAAATTGTTTTTAAAGAGGGGGGTGTCCTGAAACTTCAAATTGCAGATTTGACAGCTTGATTGTTTTTAAACTGGCTGGGGCGGGAGGGTATGTGGAAGTCCAAGAAGAAGAAAACCTAAAACTATATGTAGCATGTAGGAGATCTTCCTTCTGTGTCGTTCACTGCATTTATGCTACAAGCGTATATCCAGAACATGGGGGGAAACCCCATGCAGTTAAAAGGAAAACTGCATTGGAAATGGCACATTTTTTTAGTAACCACTTTTCTATACTCCGTGGATACAGAATGTTGGAATGTGGCCACAGAACCTAAATGTTTCAGCATTGTTAATTTATCAAAATGTGAAGCCTCTCCTTGTGAAATCCTAAGGGGAGAAACATTTCCTGAAAACCTCTACTTAACTTGGAAAAAAACCCCAACCAGGCTGTTTTTCAGTTCCCTCGCATGACCTATAAAGGGATGGAAGTGAGAAATGACAGGTTGGAAGCAGACAAATTTTATATACTGTGGGACCCAAGTGGCATGGGGTTTTCTCATAGACTAGGGCACCTTTTACTTTCAGGTCTGCAGTTCACATGAGGGTCAGGCTGGCAGCGGGCAAACTAATTTTCTGCAGGCAGATGGTTAGTGACCTTTGCAAAGGGGATTGGTGCTTTTAGCCTATGGACTTAGCGGGCAGCATTTTCCTCTAGAGTGGTCAGTAAAGGCTACCCTAGTCAGCAATCTGAATGCTAAGGTTAAGGCTGCATCGTGTGAACTTCCCTACTGCACTAAATGCTTATTCTTCCAGGACATTAGAGAAGGACATCCTTAGACACATCAGTACTCACAACAGTCCAAAATCTCCCCCACTCCCACTTCTGCTAATGCTTCCTTTTCGACCTTACTGTCCCCTGGAAAAAATAAACCTCTTTGAAAAACTTCAAAAGTCTTGGCTGAAGCCACACTAAGATCCTCAGTTTTGATCCTGTGTTTCTGAGCACAATTCAAAGTGTTGGTGTTGACCTTTAAAGCCCTAAATGGCCTCGACCCAGTATACCTGAAGGAGTGTCTCCACCCCCATCATTCTGCCCAGACACTGAGGTCCGGTGCCGAGGGCCTTCTGGTGGTTCCCTCACTGCGAGAAGCAAAGCTACAGGGAACCAGGCAGAGGGCCTTCTCGGTAGTGGCGTCTGCCCTGTGGAACGCCCTCCCATCAGATGTCAAAGAGATAAACAACTACCTGACATTTAGAAGACATCTGTTGTTGTTTTTTTAAATAATATTTATTAATAATTTCAAAATTACAGAAAAGAGAAAAAAATTAAAAACAACACTACAATACAAAAAAAAAGAATAAAAAAGCAAAACATAAAAACCAATACAACAATACACCAAAAAGGTAAAAAGAAAAAAAGAAAAAAAGACACAGATCCCATATTACATATCTTTAACTTCCATTTGCTTGTTTCATTGACCTCCTCACGCCTCCCTTTTTGTATTCTAGTTTGGTTAGTTATTTCAGCAAATTCTTTCCATCTTTCTCAATTTTTATTAGATAATTTATCTTAACAATTTAACCTATTAATTAACTCAACAAATCCTTTCCATCTTTTCCCCATATTCTGTTATTCAAATTACCTTAATTTATTTTACCTTATCTTACCAAAAAATACTTTAGAGCTTAAAACTTAATACTTGATTATACATAACTCCTGATATCATTTAGTTTCATTCCAACATTTTCCCTAATATTCATTAATTTTAGGCTAATTCCCTAGAAAAAAAAAATTCTTTATAAATTTTCTTCCAATCTTCATCCAACGTCTCTTCTTCCTGGTCTCGGGTCGTGTCAGTCCTTACTGTCCATTCCATCTAGTCCATCAACCTGGTAATCTTATGTCCGAGGCCCTTAAGTCTCTTCCATGTCCCTTCTGCAGATCTTCTTCTTCTTGTCTATACTTGCACTTTTCCTTGTCTTTTGTTGGTCTCTTTCTTAATTTCTTTCCTTTCTCATTGAGGAGTAGGTCTCTGGGGGATACCAACCCAAAATTATCTCCGTCTCCCTTCATCAAACCAGCCCATTCCCCACAGTCCCACTCCCCACAGTCATCAATGTAGTCCAAAAAATATTTAAAAGCATATTTCAAGGTCTCTCCAAAGTTAAGAACCTCCTCAGCTCCAGACTCCCCCTGGCCCACTCCAACTTCAATCTTCAAAGACAACGGCTTATGCTCCTGTAGGGTCTTGGGTCTCTCCATTTGTATTATTTGAGGTGCAACCGGAACCTCCTCCATTATCTTCTGCACTTGCCCAATCAGTTCAGGTTCCTGAGTTGGTCCCTGAATGGTTTCTGTATCAATATTCCTTGTTTGTCCGCAGTTATTAACCACAACAGTCATCAAATCCATTTTCTCATTCATCAAATCCATCTTCTCATGCATCTGTTCCAGCAAGGCACTTGTCTTGCATAAAGCAAGCACCAAAACTTCCTCCCAGCTTATATTTAGTCAAGGTCAAAAAGGACTGATCCCACGATCTTAATCTGACAGCTGTGGAGTCCTCAAGTAGACTGCAGCAACAATTTAGCAAGCTCCCTCTAGAGGAGACAATTTCTATTTGTATCCATTTTTTTAGGCAAGTCCAACAAAGGAAAATTACTTTCATTTTTCAGATATTTTGTTTCTTTAGAATGCAAAAGGCAACATTGGAATCAGTTTATTTCTCTTCTTTAGCTATCTGTCAAAATATTCCATTCACAGTCAATGAACCTCTCCGACAATTTCTGTCTCTGACACCCCGTTCCCAGGTTAGAGACGGTGGAAACTTATCTTTCTTCACTCCCTCTCCTGCAGGTGTTAAACAAAGTCCCCCCCCCCTTTTCTCCTGCTTCCAAGGGGGTTTCAGTAGTTATAAATGAAGGAAATTTAGACTTTTTTAATGACTTTCCAGGCTTTAGCTTACAAGGTTTTTGCTTAAGTCTATATACAAAAAGCGGAAGGCGGACTTCCTGTTTTGAACCTTCCCGCTTCGGTGCCAAATTAAGATATTTCTTGATCCAATTTTCCATTTCTACTCACGAGTACTTGTTTTAAATCCAATTGTCCACAGGAAAAAGTCTGCGCTCTCCGGCGATGGTTGTGCGGCTTCACTCCGTGAAAATAGCAATCAGTTCGCAGCACCGCGCCGCTCACCCCACTTCGCTCCGGAGCCCCAAAATGGGGTTCCCGGTGAGTAGGGGGGGGCGCTCCTGGTGCCCTGCCGATCCCCACGTTCCCAGGCTTCCTCCGCCTGGGATTTCTAGCGGGTCCCCACCTTCACCGCGGCGGGAAGACCCAGTTTCCACGGAGCCAGTTCCTCCAGTTGGAGGAACTCCGCCATTCGCCGATGGCGCTAACCCGTTTAGAAGACATCTGAAGGCAGCCCTGTTTAGGGAAGTTTTTAATGTGTGACATTTTAATGTATTTTTAATCTTTGTTGAAAGCCACCCAGAGTGGCTGGGGAAACCCAGCCAGATGGGCAGGATACAAATAAATTATTATTATTATTATTATTATTATTATTATCATCCTGTGCTTATCGATGTGCAACTCAATATTGGCTAATTTGTCAGCATGTCTTCAGACAAGGAAAAACCAAAATGTCCCTCTGTTTTGCCACCCTATGGGATTGATCAATGGTGGCTGGTTCTCCATGGGACTGGTGGGGTTGATGGCAGGAAACCCAGTGCTATTTTTCTAGAAAAAGAGGTGCCGGAACCCACCCTTGTACTCTTATAACGGCAATGGCACCCACCAGAGAGGTGTTGGAACTAAGTTCCTGTGAGTTCGAGCTGGAAAAAAAGCCCTGACAGAGCCCATCAGGAGGTGGAGCCAACTAATTCTCATATTGCTCCCTTCCTCCTCCCTGCTGAGTTCTACCATGGCAGCATCAAGACAGTGTGTCAGGATGCTCTCAGCAGGTTTTCAGATTATACACAGCTTTTCTTCAGGTTTTGATTATAAGAGCAAAAACTAAACATCTAATAGTCTAGATAGAAGCAACTGGGTAGTCAGGCTGATGCTTACCTGGCTGCAGAAGTTTACTGGCCATTGCTGTTGGCATGGAGATAGTCTAGCCTGAATGCAAATATGCCATTCTGATGTCATATGTGATGTCAGAAAAAAGGATATGCTTTGAGTCTTGGTAAAGCCAAAAACAGTTAACAGACTGCATCTCAGCACTGTCAAGATGGATCTCCATAATAGGTGATGAATAATTTTATTTGAGGGGTATATTAACTTTTACTATTGGGGGAAAGTTTTAGATTGGTTTGCCAGTTTGTAACCCATCAGGTTGAAGCAAATAAATATACAGTCACAACCCTGTACCCATCAAATAATCAACTTGATGTGTGACTTTGGGACAGATTCATTTGGGACTGATTCATACAACATTTCTATCTTCCTCCTCCCTGGAAGGGTCAGGATGGGGAGGTGGTCCACCATTCCTCCTCCTCTGCCTAGACACAGTGCTGACAGACATTGCCACCTCCTGGAACAGGCAGTGTCACCCCTGGACTGGTGTAAAAAAGAAGGTAGGCAAGGAAGGACAGACAGAGGCTGGTGGGACAATGTCCAATAATTTACCAAAAAAAATCTACTTCTACTGTGAGTGGCAAGACGAAGAGGACCTTTTTCTGGCTATTTTTCAGAGGTGGTGCGGTGGAATAGGTGAAATAAGGTGCTGGCTTTTTTTTTTTTTTTTTTTTTTTTTTTTGTCTTTGCCTTCAATGTTAATAATAGAATGTAATATGACCAGGGCTTTTTTCCAGCCAGAATACACTGGAACTCAGTTCTGGCATCTTTCAGTTGAGTACCACTGCCATTATAAGAGAACAAGGGAGGCACACCTGGTGAGTTGTGGCACCTCTTTTTCCAGAAAAATAACACTGAGTATGACTGATCATCCCTAGTGAAGCACCGTCTCCTGAGCATAAAGAGGGAGGGAGGGACACACACACACATACACACACACAGAGAGAGAGAGAGAGAGAGAGAGAGAGAGAGAGAGAGAGAGAGGTGCTGGCTTCCATATTTCCCCAGAAATGCATGCTTGGTGGGCATGTGGCATAATTCCTTAGGTTGTCATGGTGTTGTGGAGGTGGAGTGGTAGCAGGAGCTCTTCTCTGACCATTACTGCCACTACAGGCAGGATCATGCAAAAGTTGTTATTATTTCAGAAATGAGATAATGTCGCCAGAAACAGCATTTTTACAAAGGAAGGTGGAGCAGGAGAAGAAAAGATCAGCTGCTGCCACCATGGTCAGCTCTTAAGCAACTCTTTGTCTCTGACCCTCTTCCTCTGCTGTTATTGTCTTCTTCTTCTTCTTCTTCTTCTTCTTCTTCTTCTTCTTCTTCTTCTTCTCTTCCTCCTCCTCCTCCTCCTCCTCCTCCTCCTCCTCCTCCTCCTCCTTCTCCTTCTCCTTCTTCATAAGCCTGCACCACCAACTGAAACATGCAAACCTTCGGTGCTTTTGCATACTGAGAATTCTGACTCACAGCCATCGGTTAAGTCCTCACACAGCAGTTAAACTAACTTTCACCGGAACAGACAGAAAACTTTCCACATCAAATACATTACAATACAAACGTCAGGACACATTACACAATGCCCATTAAAACATAATTCAGATAAACAGGATTTTACAGCCATCTATGTTACTAGTATTTTCACGACTGTGGATGCCATAGATTAATTGTACATTGAAGCTAAAAGAAGTGATAGCAGCTTACTTCCCGCTGTTCCCCGCAAAAAAGTAATTTTAAAATAGCATGATGTAGCCAAAACTTTTAAGTCCCATTTCCATGGGAGACCTGAACTAAGTGTCCTGCAACTGGGTGCCCTCTTCAGGTTAAGCCTTCTGTTGTTGACATGGGTGTTTTCAATGGAAAAGGATGGAGCTATTACCAGATACCATGCCATCAATGTCAATAATCTCCATTCTGAAGTTTCTTCAGATAAGCAGTCAGCCCTTCACATAGCCCCTTAGCAAAGAAGCAACAAAGGCAGAACAATGCAGGCTGTCATTGGAAATAATAGCAAAAGCAACCTCTTTTCCTGATGCCTAGATTCAAATGTGCAGTTTTCGGAGAGGCGAGCTGAAGCACTCAAATGTACAGCCCGCAGAAGCTTTCCTTATTTACCCCCTGCTGCAAGACTTCATTCCAAAATGACAACTTGCACAACACATGAAAAGTGTCACTCATGGCACAATATTTCAGGGTATGTAAAAATTTCATATGGAAGCGCAATATCCCAGGGTCTGAAACTAGGAATCATCGTCCATCAACTTGTGCTGTAAATAATCATTAAATGCAAAATACCCTCTCCTGCGGTGGGATATAATAATAGCATTGCTGTCCTTTTATAAGCTTGAGTCTGGATCCCAGGTACATTTCAGTCACTAAAAAGTTGCCAATTCATTTCTTTTATGTGTTTTGCTCATATGGAAATGAACAGAAACAGACTCCAACAACACAGAATGGCCATGCTAAGATGAGAGTTGAGCCTTTATTTCTTGGAAAATAATATTCTATTTTTAAATATATATTTTTAGCTACTGAACTGCTGGAGAATTTCAGTCACCGCCTGGAAAAATACTCAGCAAAATGGCCTCACCATTTGCACCATCCATGATTTTTAAATGTAACTGTGGATCCAGTTTTAATATTGTTTTGCAATATTGTTATGCACCACCCCAGTCTTCAAGCAGTGCGAGATTCCAGGGGTACCAGGTGTGCATACCAGGGTTTATGCTCCCTTTCAGACAATGAGATACAGTGGAGACTGTGGTGTTTTTATGCTGTATGGTTTATATACAACCTGTGCCTACTCTGGAGGGGGCTCTGAGCATCACATCCGAATCAGTGCCAGCTTCTTCCAAAGGAAGCAGCATCCCTGCCCTGCAGTGTGCCTGTCCCCAAGAATGGTCACATCCCACCTGTTCTATCCTTGCTAACCTAAGCTCTGGTCATTTGTAACACAGAGAAGCCCCACTCATCTGCATTCTCACACCTGGTTCTTTGATTCTAAAGGATCATTAACCCCAGGTTCAGAACAGCCTTTACCAAAGGTGTCATGGGCTTTGAAGATGCTCAAACTCAGGATGAAAGGGGGAAATGTGCTAAGAGGAAGGCATGCTTGGCAAACCCTCACCGTCATCAATTTCCACCCAGAAACCTATGTCCCCACTGCGGAAGGATGTGTGGATCCAGAATTGGCCTCCGCAGTCACTTATGGACTCACTGTTAAGATCATGTTCATGGAAGACAATCTTACTCGGCTACAAGTGATTGCCAAAGAAGATTTTAGGAGGAAGCAATAGGTTCAGCCTTTACTCTATCTAGTCACCCTCTCTCAGCTCTTCTAATATGTACTAACTAATATGAACTATGAACTAATATGAACTAACTATAGAGTTTCATGTAACAATTTGTTTTGGATGCAAAAGGGCCCAGGTAAAATCCCAGGTAGAGATGGGAGAGAATCCTGTCTGAAATCCCAGAGAGCTACTGCCAATCAGGGTAGACGATACTGATCTTGATGGACCAATGGTCTGGCTCAGTATAAGACAACTTCCTTTGTTCCTGTGAAACAATGTTATCTTCACAACTATAAGCTTAGGCTGAGCAATAGTTACTGACCCAAGATCATCCATTGTGTTTCATGGCTGAGCAGGGAGTTGAACCCATTCAGCACTTTAACCATTACACTTTAACCACACTGCCTCAGAGCATGGGGGAACCAGGTTTATTTTGCTTTGTTTAAGCATTTATTAGCTACATTCTCGGTCCCCAGTGAAGAATCCAAAAGCGGCACTCCGGTTAAAACAAAGAAACAATTGCAAACCGTGAAAGATGCACAAAATGGCAGAAATACAAAATCACCCATAAGCAGCCACAGTCAGAACAGAATAGAAGAGAATAAAGCAAATTCAAAACAAACACAGCAGTTAAACACACATTCAGTTTTCCATTAGGAAACCCATTTGAAAAAAGCCATCTAATAATAACTTGACTTTAGAAAGCCATCAGCATGTGGGCCGATGGAAGCCCCACTAGCAAGAGCATTCTATTATGTGGTTGTCTCGGCAGAAGAAGCCATGCTATGAAACCCCTGCAGTCTTCCCCTCCCAAAAGGGCAGGATGCACTGCAGAACCTTCACTGCAGATGCAAGGAAAGAGGAAAGTGCATATCAGAGATGCTCCCCGAAGTCTGCAGGCCTCAGATAAGTCTGAAAAAGTCAGAACCAGCACTTTAAATTGAGCCTAGAAGCAAAGTCAGAGAGCTTGAGCTAAAATAGGAATTGTATGCTCTTTGAGACTCGTCTCTGTCTGGAGGAAGGCCACAGCTTCTAACCGTAGCTTCCAAGCCACCTTCAAAGGTTAAAGGCAGCCCCTTTGGCCTGTGCTTGCAATGCCTATATGGAAAGAAAGTGATTTATTGGGTAGAACAGAGGGCACAAGTGAGAGAGGTGGCATACAATCCCCCCAACCCAACCCAAATGAGTTTTTCTTCTCAGGCCCACAGTACAATGAACAGCTAGATCAATAACTGAGTGGCAGGAACTGTACGCTGAATGCCCCTTGATCAGAGATACATATTTTTAGAATATTATCAAGAATTTGTATCAATTTGTATCCTGCTTCTGATCTTTCAAAGCTGGGGGTGGGGAGAGGAAGCAGCTGCCAGTACAATTTGTTTGACTGATTCAAAAAAGCAAGCAAACAAAAAGCTCTTGAGGGGTGTTCTTCAAAATGGAGAGATGCCTCACTGACTCATCTTCCATAGGGCATCTTTTTTTATGTTGTGGATCTGGCATGCACTGTTTTTTTTGCAGAATGTGAGATAGTAGCTTTGAGCTATGTTTTCTAAAAGAACAGATTTTTAAGTGCAAACAACAACAACAACAATAATAATAAAACAATATCTTTTGCTTCTATCTAGTAAAGAAAGAGTAATCATGACTGCATTACAAGTTGCCAGCAAGAATTTTGAGTGAAGGCGTGGAGTCTCCCCACATTATGTGGAAAACTCATGTGGTTAAGATACTATCTCATTCAGTAGTTTAGTGAAGTTGCAAGACCGAGGTTCTCTCAGGCTGCAGTCCTACACAGTAAGCCTGCAGCTTACGTTACATTCCAGAGATGGTGCCTAAAGCCAAAATCCCTTATAGTCAAAGCACCTGGGATGCAATGGTGAGTAGGATTGCCAAAGTCTTTTTTCCTAGATGTCTGCCCCCTTTCCACCCCCCTTTTGTTTTATTTTTTAAAAAATTGCCAAGCATGTAAAGTTAAATGTGCACAACTTAAATGTGCCTAAATGGGCTTATCATATACAGTGGTGCCCCGCAAGACGAATGCCTCGCAAGACGAAAAACTCACTAGACGAAAGAGTTTTCCATTTTTTGAGTCGTTCCGCAAGACGAATTTGCCTATGGGCTTGCTTCGCAAGACGAAACGTCTTGCGATTTCTTGCGAGTTTGTTTCCTTTTTCTTAAAGCCGCTAAGCCATTAATAGCCGCTAAGCCGCTAAGCCGTTAATAGCCGCTAAGCCGCTAATAGCCGCTAAGCCGCTAAGCCGCTAATAGACGTGCTTCGCAAGACGAAAAAACCGCAAGACGAAGAGACTCGCGGAACGGATTAATTTCGTCTTGCGAGGCACCACTGTACTGACTTGCTTGTCTAAGTCATATGTATGACAGAGGGAGATATGCACTTGCGTAGATATATTCGTGTGGCTGCATACATGTGAAATCTGTGCATGAGAGTCTGTGACTGAGTTACATGTGTGTCTAGTCTTATGCATGAGTTAAGTGTGTGGGTGGGTGGGTTTAGGACAATCAGGAGTTGGTTGGGGACACACTTTGAGCGTTGCCCACAGCATCACCGCATGTAGCTTACCAGAGTGTTGCCCATCTTTCTCTGTGAGGAAGCTTGTGAGCATCTGGATTGTGTGGCGTACTTAAACACACATTTTCCTTACGATTATCCTACTCATGTGTAACACGTAAAGAGACTTATTGATAAATATAAACATGGGGTGTTTTAGAACAGAGGCAGCCCATCTATGACCCTCCAGAAAGTAGCAGACTTTGAGCTCTGTGGGAGCCATGCAGCCATGGTAGTAGCTTGTAATGCTACTAATGCCTCACTGAACTCAGGGATGTAGCCTATCCTCGCTAGCAGTATAACCATATATGGGTGTTCTTTCCTGGTAGGGTGTATTGACCTTATATGGAGTTGTGTTCCCTCTGGGCAGTAATTACCTTATATGGTGATGGGTGTTGTAAAGCCATGATTGGGCGATGTAACGTGAGACATTGGCAGACGGCCATGCAGGCGGGGAGACAAAGGATAATAAAAAATACCGGACAGGAGAGAAGTTCGAATGAGCTGCCCTCCACCCTGAAAATACTGCTGTCTCTCTGTGTGTTTTTCTATGCTGTGCACCATTTGATGACGGCTGGTTTCCGTCAGAGCTCTCAAGTATCAGTGGCACCCTGTGTGACACAAAAAATTAGTGCCTCCTCACCTCTTGGGCTCCATTTTACAGCATTGTTTTGGTGCCCCCTGAAGCATGGTGCCCAGTGCTACCCTAAAACTGCCTCTGCTCCCGATGTCGCTGAACAGCTACCACCAGCACCTACTCCTTTTATAGGGCCTTGGACCCTGCCTCAATCTCCTTGCTGGCCGAGTTTGAGATGGTCAGGTGACTGCTTGCTCTGAATTAAGGCCTCACCATCCCTTTCACCTGGTGATGTCTAGGAGTTAAACCAGGAGCAGAAGTTTCATGTGAGGAAAAACAATAATAATTCCCCATCTGCTGTCTGAACTGGGGGTTATGTGCTTTAATTTTAAGTCAAGGCTAGAGTGCCATGATTGTCTAACTTTAAGAGGATAATACTCTTAAAGTATTAAGATAATACACATAAAGATAATGAGGAAGGGTTGTAGCTCAGTGGGAAAGGAAGCTCCCTCCCTCCCGGTTTGTTGGTGAGTGTCGCTGTCATGCTGCCAGCAGAGGCTCTTGGAAGTGACTTGTGGAGAAGATGGCACTGGCTGAGGTGAGCTCCCGGGAACATGGAGGGGGCAATGGCTGCTGCCGCTGCTGCTGAGTGGACTAGGCCCACTGTCCCGCTTCACCTGCCCGGTGTGCCTGGAGGTGTTCAAGAGCCCTGTGAAGGTGCCCTGTGACCAGGCATTCAAGGAGTGTCTTAAGCCAAAAGAGCCAGTTTGTGGAGTTTGCCACAGTACCCTGTCTCATGGCAGCAGAGCTTTCGAAGTGGAAAAGCAAACTGAAATGACAGTGGTAGAGAATCTGCTTTTCATGCTGAAGCTTCCAGGTGCATTCCCCGACACCTTCAGGCAGAACTGGGAAAGATGTTGTGGTGATCACACAGGGTCCCTGGATGTTTGACAGTCTATTGATCTCTGTGCCACCACTGTGATTGCTTCCCCGCTGCCACCAACCCGGTTCTCTCAGGTACACACAGAGTCCAGACAGTTGTTAACATTAAATCAAATAAGCAAGTTTATTTTATAAGCCTTAACAAGTTTATGGTTTCAGATAATTTTTCTTGTCAGTTTCTTAATCTTAGTTTCTATACCGGCTTATACCTTTCCTAAATAACTGCTAACTGATTATCCCAACTGTCTATCTGACTCCTCCTATCAGTTTCTCTCACTCTCTCACAACACAACTTGACCAACCCACAGACTTATCCTCCCTCTTCCTTCTCCAACTCCCAACTGACTTCCCAACAACTCCAACTCTAACTCTAACTCCTCCCCTTGGGTTCCCACTGGCCAATCACTTCACACTCATTTAACCCTTTCCTTATGACCCACCTAGGACGGCAAACGCCACAGATGTGCTGCCTGAAACTCTTGAGAGCTTCTGCCAATCTGTGCAGACAATTCTAATCTAGATGGTCCATTGATCTGGCTCAGTACAAGGCAGCTTCCTATGTGCCCATGTTCTGGAGAATTTAGCAAAGTGAGGCAGTTCTCAGTAAGAGGAACACCTGGGCTCCGGCAGCCCCATGTCTGCAACAAGGCTTTTTGATTCTGCTCCTTCCTGCCCTAGGGCTGTTTTCTGCAGTGGGCCTTCTCCTCAACAACCACTTTCCTGTGATAAAAGGGATAAGGTTAATTCAGGGATGAAGTTAATTTCATTAAGCCTGAATTCTAGAGCAAGATTTCCCCAGGTGAAGAATGCTTTTAGTTCTCAAGTGGATTGTAGTGAACAGGCCTTGACCTTAACATTTTCACATAATTCCACTCCTTGTCCTCCTCTCAGGAAACCATGACCTCTCATGATACTCGTCAGATTCCAAGCAGCTGAAACACCTCATAGCTGGCCCATGGCAGTACCTCAGATGCAAAGGACTGACTATTCACAATGGCCCATTCTAAATAAAATAAAAATTCTTAGTACCATTGGATTAGTCTCCAGAAACCTTGATAATTCCGGACACAATCTGTTGTGCCCTGGAGAGAACTTCCTCATTAATTCTTGCCACAATGTGTCGGTAACACAACAGGGTAGTGTTCTGGATGTTACGCTGAGAGAGGAAAGGCAGAAGTTATCTTTAAACATCTGCTAGATTTACTAAGAAAATTGCTTGAATTCTGTAGCATGGAGACATTAGAGGTTTAATTGATAAAAGTGAACTAATACTGGGAAAACAAGTCTTGTTCGCAAGAATCTAGAACCTGAAAAAGAAGAAGACAATGCACGTACTTTTGTAACCTAAGAAAATCTTTAATAACAATTATCTTTTTACAAAAATCTCTACCCTATATTTTTATTTTAAAAAATATTATTATTATTTTGAGCCACCCCTCCCCCAAATGTATATGCACTGTTGCATCACAAGACATCACCCCCCCCAAGAGGAATTCTTATGGAGTGGGGAGATGACATCTGTCAAAACAGCTCCCCTGCTACTAGGACTTCAGGGAGCAGCAAAAATTCTGTTTATAGTTAAGACTCAAAGGGATAAACACCAACAGCAGGAAGTGCTACCTATCAACACACACACACCCATTTACAAAACCCACCCCAAAACTCACCATTGTGGAGGAAGATTTTGCCTTAATCCTAACTAACATCCTTAGCCGATTTAAGCAGAGAAAGATTCTATCTAAACTACTCCAGGGGTGACAAGACTGAGGTTTCTGGCATATGCTTCTCATTTTACTTGAATCATAAGGTCTACCAGCTAGGACTAGGTACAGAGTAGCAGGACCACGTACACTTAGAATTAAGAACAAATGGGTCTCTGAGCACATACTCAGGCCAGTGAATTGTTTTCATGAAGGGAACTAAGATGATTTCCTATCCATTCTTAAGGAAACCAGCCCTGAGTGCTCACTGGAAGGACAGATCGTGAAGCTGAGGCTCCAATACTTTGGCCACCTCATGAGAAGAGAAGACTCCCTGGAAAAGACCCTGATGCTGGGAAAGATGGAGGGCACAAGGAGAAGGGGATGACAGAGGACAAGATGGTTGGACAGTGTTCTCAAAGCTACCAACATGAGTTTGAGCAAACTGCAGGAGGCAGTGGAAGACAGGAGTGCTTGGCATGCTCTGGTCCATGGGGTCATGAAGACTCGGACACGACTAAACGACTAAGCAACAAGATCATAGTCCTACCATTCAAAAAATAAACTGGTGATGAAGTATAAATTCCCATTTTGGACATAATGACTAACTGTGGTTTCATTAAACCAGTATGTAAGGAAGGAGGAAGGGGGAGACAAGGAGCGGGGAGGGAGTGTGCCTAACTATGGTTTGGCAGGCTGCGGATCAAAACTGAGCCTGAGTATTTTATAGACTGTTAGGCAATAATTTGTCCGGTAGGCTATGTTTGCCTTTGTAGACCATAAGGTGTGAAAGTCTGGTTTATCGCATGATAATCTTATGCAGAAGTTATTCTCTGCAACTATGTAAAATTTGGATGGGCATAAGAAAAAGATCAATCTTACCCAAAAAATCCGATAGATTAGGAATATTTTCAGTCCATATCTTCAGTACTCCTCGGCATTATTTGCCATCACATCAGTAAATTTAAGGGATAGAAATGGACTTTGGAATCTAAGTTTATGAAATGCTTTATTTTGTGGACACACAAAAGCTCCATTTTGTCCTATTCCACTCCGAAAGTAATAAACTGTGCAGGAGGTTTAAAAGGAATCAAGAAAATCATGCACAGAATTCTATTGGGGGAAAAACATTTTCTGAGAATTATGTGCATGAATTTCTTGGATTATTTTAAACCAGACTAAGGGTTGGTTCACACATGATGCGACCTGTGGCAGCAAGGGTGGCATGCATGTATGAATGAGCCAACAGAATCAACTATCACAAACAGAAATTCTTCTCTCACATCAGCTCAAAGATGAGCTTCTTACTAGAGTCTTCTAACAGCACACCTACACAATCTGTGTTCAACCAAGCCAAATTCAGCTCATCCAACCACGTATAGCTTCCCAGAAGAGGCTGAATAAACACCTAGTTTTTGCCCTTCACTTGAGATTGCAAAAACAAGTACCACACAAACCATAGCACAGCACAAAGATCTATTTGTGATGTCTCAAGTTTTAGAAGCCATCTGAGGTGCTCTTTAGTCCCATGTAGCGTTGCCCAACTTGGGTCCCTTTCCTGGAAGGTTAGGGAAATCTTCCTTGGATGTAGAGTCAGGGATTGGCGATTCAGTGAGGGGTTGAGATTATATTTACAGTTCTTCATACGATCAGTGTTTGGTGGCGCTTTCTGCCGGCACAATGGAACATCTACTGCCCCATCTTGGGCTGTCTGTACCGGCTGGTCACCCAGTTTTTGCTGAAGGCTATGCAGCTGAGAGGATAGGCCATCAATTCTCTTAAATATACAGTTTAGAGTTCTAATTATTAGATGGAGTTGCTCACAACCTGTGCAGTCCGCAGATTCAGCTACCAACACCTCCTTCGGATAGGGACCATCCCCATTTGTGTTACCATTGGCTTTTCCAATTTGTAGCGTCTCAGGGGCCTCATCTTTTGATGTTGTTTCAAGGGCCGTTAGAGGATCGAAACGATTTTGAATTGCTATTGAGTAGATACATTCCTCGGGGCCTCTCCCACCTTTAGGTAAACCCTTCCTTGATTGCTTAGGCCTCGGAGAGGATAATGCCTCGTCAGGGTCTCTTGGGCGTTTTCCATGGCCCATAAATCAATTTTGCAGGGGAACCGTCATGAGCACTGTGCTGGGGAGCTCCTTAAGTCCTTTAGTCTTCCTCACAGGAATACTACCACTTCCAGGAGAGTGGTGCCGTAAAATTACTCCAGTTCAAGCCTCTTCCTTCCCCTCTTCCTTATTCCTAGGATTTTTAAAACAGCCCGGTTCCAGCAGTCGGGCAAACTTCACTTCGCAATATGCAGTAAGCTAACCGCTAAAGGAAAATAGCTGGTTGACCGGGCAGAGGATTTATGCCCAGGAAACTTTTCACTTATCTCTCCCAGTTAGGGAGGCGGCGGCAGCCGTGGCGGCGAGTCCGGGGGGGTCGGAACAACCCAGATAAAACAAAATAACACAAGTGGAGCGAGATTAAAAGACAGCCAGCACAACCAGCAGATCATTAAAACTCTTGGATAAAAACAAAGGAGGATAAAACCGCTTAAAACCACGTAAGACTTTGATGAGGGTAAACGAAATTACTTGGTAACTACCTTCGTCGCCATGTTGGGTTGACCGCCTCCTTAATCCAACTGAACAGATATCAGAGAATGATGCTGGCTTTCCACTCTGCAAAAATCCCCTCTCTTATTATTAAGCAAAAAGTGTTTTTGAATAGTCTTGGCATTTTTCCAACGAGAGTCTTCATGGATTCCATAATTAGACCCCTCCTATCGGAGGGATTAATCAAGGAGACGGCACAACCCTCCCATCCTGAACCACAAAAGAGGGCTGAGCTGCACACCCCATGTCTGGGCCAGTCCCCAAATGCCTCCACTCCTACAACTAAACACTACGATTGTGCCAGTAACTCTCTGTCACCCCAGGAGGAAAGAGAGCTTATCGCCTCCTTTGGAGAGTTACCAGCGATGGAACAACAAGAAATTATAAATAGGCTTGACTTACTTAAACTTCAGCTCCTAAGTATTGCCTGCAATGGAGTTTCTACGAATAATATCCACTCTAATTTAGCGGTGCCATGCCCCATGGAGGTGGAAACAGCAATTCCCCAATACCCAGCATATAAGGTGCCTTCTGCATTGGATGGGAAGGTCTCACTGCTGGAGGCAGACTCTTCTCCTCCCCTTCACGTTGGTAACTCATCCCTGCTGCTAATAGACTTATCTGTTCCCTCCGTGATTAACCGATCAAAGAATGGAACTCAGGATAACACCCCCCTGGATAAATCGTTGTCCCTTCATTCCTCCATGCCGGACTTGGAATCAACATACATCGAAGACCATCCACGACCTGAGACGGCAATGGCCACTCCAAGTCAGGCTTCTTCAGAGCACTCTTGTCCACCAAAAATCCAACAATTACGTGAGGAAGACACTACAGTGTCGAGAGTCACCACAGAGTGGATTGAAGACCCAGCAGGACATATAAATCAAAGGATCACAAGTGTATCGGTTAGATCCCCAAAGAGGACGGCTCCAGCGGACTTGGCAGGAGCCTCTTCAGAGCCTAGTTGGGCCCGACAGCTAAAAACGCCAAATATTATCCCTACCCACCAGGATGCTAACTCTCTTCTGCCCCCCCAAAATTCTGGCCCTCGTGAGTCGATCGTGCCACAACCGGCTCGCATTAGAGCAAAAGACTCCCCTCAACCGGTGTCAGGGAACTGCCATCGGAAGGAAGGGAAGTGAAAGGGCTCACACAGGTTGGGAGAGACTCAGCAGCTGAAGAGGGAACCAGTAGGGGGAGAGGAGCTGAGCTGAGGGAAAGGGAGCTGGAGGGATGGCTCAGAGACACTTCCAGCGAAAACAGTGGGGAGGTTTCAGGACCTCCTGTAGGGACACCCACTCCTCGCCGGAAACTGTCACGCAGAGAGTCCAGAAGACGTGTTTCCGTTAAGGAGCTTTTATGTTGGAAGCGATTCCGAAAGCAACCACTGTCGGAATCTGCCAGCGACTGACGGAGCCATGTTTAAGGGGCTCCGTTACAGACAGAGGTTTGCAAACTTGACCAAACTCTGAGGGACTAGGATTTTACACACAAGCAGCTCATCGTCCCATCACAGCATTCCGACAGTCTTCGTGAGCAGCTTGTGCAGGAGAAGGCATCATGAGCAACCCAGCCGGAACCGGAGAAGCAGGAGCTGGAGCGGGTCCAAGCCTGGAAGAAAGGTACCGGGTGTTGGAGGTCCAGCTAGCGCTGCAGACGGCGAGGCTTGAGGAGAGGAGGGCTCAGGATGCAGACAAAAAGGGGAAAGACACCCAGCTCGTCAGAAAGGTACCAGGATTGGTGCAGAAGTTTGGGGGGGAGCCCAAAGACTATCATGGCTTTCGGACAGAGATGCAATATGCCCTCAATCTGCAGTTTGATGAATTCCCTGACGAGGAATCACGAGTGGCTTTCGTGATTGGGCATCTTGAAAAGGGGGCGAGAGACTGGGTTAGACCCCTGATGGCAGCGAATAGTGACGTCCTAAAGGACACGATGAAGTTCTTTCGCGCCATGGATCTGATGTTTTCCAGCGATATTGAACAGGGAGTGGTCCGCAGACAGTTAATGGCTTGCAAACAGGGGAGCCGATCTGTCCGTGAGTACTGGACTGAGTTCACCATGTTGATCCATAAATTGGGGTGGGATCTATCGGCGGAACCCATTCAAATGCTCTTTGAAGAAGGGCTTTCTTCGGCTGTGAAAGACAAACTTTCCCGGGCGCCCAGGGCGGAGTCTATGGACCAGCTGACCAAATCAGCGCTGACCATAGGAGCGTGCCAGGAGGCGAGAGCATTGGAGAGGCGGGAAGGGAAGGGGGAACGTTGGAAGGAGTTCCGCATTCCAGACATTCCAGAGCCAACTTTCCCGCCGGCAGAGCCGATGGAAATCGGAACAGCGCGCGCGCGCGCAGTTTCAAAGCCCAGTGAGGGGGGAAAGAAGGAGGGAAAAGGCGCCCGGAAATGCTATCTCTGCCAACAGCCAGGTCACTTTGCCAGAGTCTGCCCCCAGAGGAAGGAATGGCAAGGGATGGTAGGAGCTGTGGAGGGAAGAGAGGAAGAAATACCGAAGCAAGTAAAAGCCAACGCCTGGCTGCCACCGTCGGGGCACAGCAGCCAGGCCAAAGAGCAGTGAAAGTGCCCACGCCAGAACCTCCTAAACCCGCCCTAGTGATAGAAGTGGCGCTAGAGCTGCCAAACGGACACCCTCTAAAGATAAAGGCGCTGTTGGACTCAGGCAGCTCCTGCAATTTCATGAGCAAAGAGTTTGCAGCTGAACACCAGATACAGACGATCCCTTTAAGCAACCCCCTGCAGGTGACCACGATCGATGGCAGGGAGCTGTTGGGAGGAGAAGTCAGCTTGCAGACCGTCCCAATGATAATGAAGGTGGCAAGGCACACCGAACTGATAGCGTTTAATGTGGCCACCTTGGGAGGAGCTCCCATTATATTGGGGATGAGCTGGCTAGCGTTACATGATCCGCTGGTGGGCTGGCATCAGAGAGTGGTTTCTTTTGGTTCAGCACATTGCTTAGAACACTGCAAAGAGGGAAAGGGTTTGGCAGGGGCCCAAGCCACCCTAGCAGGGACTGAAGTAACGGAGAACGTGAAGGTACCACGACAATACGCAGATCTCCGCGACGTCTTCAGCGAAAGGGAAGCTGACCAACTACCCCCGCATAGACCCTTTGACTGTCAAATCAATTTACTCCCTGGGGCACAGCTCCCTGTAGGCAAGCTGTACGCCATGTCAGACAGAGAGATGCAGGAGCTAAGAGAGTTCATTGACAAGAACCTGAAGAGAGGGTTCATCAGAGAGTCCAGGGCGGTGGGGGGCAGCCCAGTGTTTTTTGTGGATAAAAAAAACACGAACAAGCCGAGGCTTGTGTGTGACTTCAGGGCCTTAAATGCAGTGTCAGAACCAGTGGCTTTCCCTATGCCCAGGATTGACGACATTTTGACAAGGGTCAGGAAGGGAAAGATTTTTACTAAACTGGACCTAAGGGGGGCGTACAACCTGATACGAATAAGGAAGGGGGATGAATGGAAAACCACCATGTTCACCCCTTTGGGGGCATTTGAATATTTAGTTATGCCCTTCGGCCTACAAGGAGGCTCCGCGTGCTTTCAATCGTTTATGAACCATGTCCTGGGGCCTTTGCTTTACAAGAATTGTGTGGCCTTCTTAGACGACGTGTTGGTGTATTCTGAGAATGAGGAGCAGCATGTGAGAGACGTCAGAGAAGTGTTGAGCAGGCTGCAAGCCAACCAGCTGTGGGTGAAACTGGAGAAGTGTCAGTTTCATACCAAGGAGGTGGAATTCCTGGGGTATCGCCTGTCAGACAAGGGATTGGCCATGGATCCCGGCAAGGTCCAGGCGGTGCTGGAATGGAAAACACCCAAAACAAGGAAGGATGTGCAGAGGTTCCTAGGATTTGGGAACTTCTATCGTAAGTTCATCCGAAACTTTGCCCACCTGACGGCGCCCATTACGGACTGTCTCAGCAGTAAGAAGAAGTTCGTTTGGACTGAGGAGGCGGAGCGAGCATTTGAGGAACTAAAAAGGGCCTTCGCCTCGGAACAACAACTCCTGCATGTGGATTTACAAAAACCGATGAGAGTGGAAACTGACGCATCAGACAGAGCTATTGGGGCGGTGCTTCTGCAGCCAGGGAAGGAGGAGTCAGAGTGGAGACCGTGTGCCTTTTTTTCGCGAAAGCTGAACAAATCCGAGAGGAACTACACGGTGTATGACCGAGAACTACTAGCCATTCATGAGGCGTTCCGGAGATGGAGGCACCTGCTAATTGGCGCACAACATAAGGTGCAAGTGTGCACTGACCACAAGAACCTAGAGTATTGGAGGACGGCACGAGTGCTCAACCAACGGCAAGTGAGATGGGCCCAGGAGTTCTCCAAATTTAACTTTGAGATTTGTTACGTGCCAGGCCCAGAGAACATTAGGGCGGACGCTCTCTCACGCAAACCTGAATATTTGGAGGGGGAGGGAGCACCCGAAGAGAGACATGTCATTCCAGAGGACCACTGGGTGTGTGGGGCGGCATTGGTGGGACAAAGAGAACTGGTAGAGGAAACAGAGAATGATGAATACGCCCAGAATAAGCTCAGAGGTCTTAGGGGTGAGGGAGAGGAACCAGGGGGTTTCGAGGAAAGAAATGGAGCTTTGTATTACAAAGGGGCACTGTATATCCCTGAAGGAGACTTAAGGGGGAGGGTACTCAAGCAGTTGCACGACAGCCCCACGGCGGGGCATTTTGGACAACACAAAACCATGTGGTTGGTCACCAGGGAATTTTGGTGGCCTAAGGTGAGGGAAGATGTACGGGAGTATGTAAGAGGGTGTGAGCAATGCCAGCGAGCCAAAGGGGAGAGGCGGGCACCGGCGGGGCTATTAGAACCCTTACCAACCCCAGAACGACCTTGGGAGGCAGTGTCGATAGATTTTATGACTGATCTGCCGAAGTCCAAGGGGAAAACCGCCATCATGGTGGTGGTAGACCTACTAACAAAGATGTGCCACTTTGTAGCCTGCTCGCATGCAGTCACGGCGGAAGAGACAGCGAAGTTATTTGTAGAACACATTTTTAGGTTGCACGGGGTGCCATTGAGGGTGGTCTCAGACCGAGGAAAACAATTTACTTCCAGGTTCTGGAGGAAGCTCATGAGCTTACTGCAGGTGGAGGTCAACTTTTCGACTGCCCGGCACCCTGAAACCAACGGGCAGGCGGAAAGAGCAAACGGGGTCCTCCAGCAATACCTGAGGTGTTATGTCAATGACAGAGAGAATGACTGGGTAGAAAAGTTGGCGCTGGCGGAATTTGCCTACAACAATGCCGAGAATGTGTCCACAGGGATGAGCCCCTTCTTGGCTAATTATGGGTGTCATCCCAGGGCTTTCCCAGGGGGAGAAGGGGAGAGATGGGGTGTCCCGGCAGCCGAGCATTTTGTAGAAGAAATGGAAGCAATCCATCGTCAGCTCCAACTCAACTTAGAAAGGGCGAAGGAAGAATACAAGAGGCAGGCAGACAAGAACCGAAGGGAAGGTGAAACCATAAGGGTGGGAGATAGGGTGTGGCTGTCAACCCAAGGGTTGCCGTTCAAAGGAGGTTGTAAGAAATTAAGACCCAGGAGATTGGGTCCCTTTGAGGTCATTCAACAGGTCAACCCAGTGGCTTTCAGGCTCCGGTTACCCAACCACATGAAACTGCACCCAGTATTTCACAGGTCGTTACTGTCACCGTATGAGGGGGGACGAGAAGGGATGGCCACTCGGGGACCGGTCATAGAAGAAAGGGAATGCAGCAGCCATGTGGCAGAAATCCTAGACGCCAGATGGAAGGGGGATCAGGTGGAGTATTTGGTAGCGTGGGAAGGAGAACCGGAGTCAGAAAACACTTGGGTAATGGCAGAAGATATCAATGACGAAGTATTGATAGAAACGTTCCATCAAAGGTTCCCAAGGAAACCTCAGCCTGTGGAGAGGTTCCGGAGGGAATACTTTGGGACCACCGATGAGGAGGAGGAGTTGGAAGGATTCTCGGAATCGGAAGGGGAAGGGGAGATGGACTCTGAGGAGGAGGAGTACTTCGAGACCAGGAACCGCAACAGGTGGAGAGAAGTGTTCGGGACATCGGAAGATGAAGGAAGTTCATTCCGGGGTTTTGCCTCCTCACCGCCCGTAGAGGAGGGGGCGAGAGGGGATGAAGGGGGCCCTGGAGGGGAGGTGGATGTCAGGGAACTGCCATCGGAAGGAAGGGAAGTGAAAGGGCTCACACAGGTTGGGAGAGACTCAGCAGCTGAAGAGGGAACCAGTAGGGGGAGAGGAGCTGAGCTGAGGGAAAGGGAGCTGGAGGGATGGCTCAGAGACACTTCCAGCGAAAACAGTGGGGAGGTTTCAGGACCTCCTGTAGGGACACCCACTCCTCGCCGGAAACTGTCACGCAGAGAGTCCAGAAGACGTGTTTCCGTTAAGGAGCTTTTATGTTGGAAGCGATTCCGAAAGCAACCACTGTCGGAATCTGCCAGCGACTGACGGAGCCATGTTTAAGGGGCTCCGTTACAGACAGAGGTTTGCAAACTTGACCAAACTCTGAGGGACTAGGATTTTACACACAAGCAGCTCATCGTCCCATCACAACCGGTGTGCACCAGAGCAAAAGACTCACCACACCAGGACGACAACTTTCAGCAAAGGAAAATAACGGACTTCTTTAAGGGAGCGTCCTGGTCGCATAAGAGCCCCCCACAAGAATTTAAATGACGGTTAGCCGGACAATCCAGAAAACCACCAATATCGATCCTCTGTTGGAACATAGCTGGCTGGTGTAGGAAAAAATGTGACCCAGAATTCCAGTCGTATATCAACTCGCTTCATATCATTCTATTGCAAGAAACTTGGGAGGAGGGTGAAATTGTCATAAACGGATTCGACCTATTATACCTTCCAGCTTACCCCTCCCAGAAAGGAGGACGGCCGAAAGGTGGTCTAGTAATTGGTATCTCACTGAAGCTGCATTTCAAACTTTCACTAGTTTTGATTGCTCCCCCTTATGCTTTATCCGGGTTGATGTCGGGGGGGAAAGTATCACTGCTAATCTCTAATGTCTACCTCCCGCCAGGGGGTTCGTCCCTTGAACTGCATGATAGATGGGAAATATTAGAAGATCATTTAGTATCATGCCGAGTCAAATATGCCAATAGCCAATTCTTAATTGGTGGTGACTTCAACACACGTATAGCAGCAAATTGGGCTGGTTTAACTAAAGCAAAATGGTGGACTGCTCCATGCCTTGACAATTATGATTTGAGACATGCCTTAGGGAGAGCCTCAAAAGACTCTAAAGTAAACGAGGCTGGAGTACTTCTTTACCAGATGGCTATTCGCTTAAACTTAGAACCCCTGAATGGCTGTTGCCCTCCTGATATACCGGGGGAGTATACCCACCTAGGCATAAAATCAAACAGTGTACTAGATTACCTTTTAGCCTCGAGTGACCTGATTTCGAAAGCTCTCTCTTTTAAGATTGGCTATATTCACTATAGTGATCACCTTCCACTTGCTGCTACGTTTGACCTAGACTGGCACGGGGACGAGCACGGTCATCTAACTCAATTAGATACTAATGCAGAAAACCCGGTAGAGGGTATTAATACGGCATTACGAGTGAAGGGTATAAAGTGGTCTGTAACGCAGGCTCAAAAATATTCTGAATTTTTTCAGCAGGAGATCATACAAACCCATTCAGCCCTTGGCATAACTTCATATGATCACGATCAAACTATTAATCTATTTGCCAATCTGTTGAATGACCTCACGTCATTCTTTTCTGTCCCAACCCACCAGGCAAATTGGGCCCACCCCAAGATAGGTGCACCGTGGTTTAACCGTAATTGCAAACAAGCCAAACAACACTTTTGTGCTATTTATAATGATTACAAATCCTCAGGGGCGATTACGCTTCCCAAGGAGTACTACCAGGCAAAATCTGCTTACAAATATGTGCAGAAAAAGGCCAAACACGAATGGCAATTGAACCGCTGGCAAGCACTTATAGCTGCCTCAAGTACCCGTAATTCCCGAAAATTCTGGCTGTTGGTTAACAGAAAATCTAAAAGATACCCCTTAACAGTTATTCCTGCCCCAATTTGGGAATCCTTTCTAAGGAATTATTTTGCCTTACCAGACCTTAATATTAATACAATCGATGGAGTCTATGAGCAGCTCCCTCTTTGGCCACCCACTGACCCGGAAGAAATCCACGGACTTATTTCTAATCTTAAAATCGGAAAAGCCCCCGGTCCTGATCTAGTCCCGGCAGAAGCTATAAAACTTCATGCTGACTGGTGGGCGAAAATCTTGGCCGCTACCTTTGATGCCGTAAACAGCAGTGGGAAGGTACCAAGAATATGGAAGGATGCGATTATTGTTCCAATTCATAAAAAAGGCTCGACAGATGACCCGGGAAATTACAGGAATATCAGTCTATTGTCATTAATTGGGAAAATATATGCACGGTTCTTGTTAACTAAGCTTACTAAGTGGGCCGAAGAGAACAACCTGATTGGGCCTGAACAGGCTGGTTTTAGACCGAATCAGTCAGCGGTTGATCAGGTCTTAGTTTTATACCACCTTGCCCGGAAATACTCCTCCCCAAATAGAGGCCAACTTTGTGCGGCCTTTATTGATTTAAAGGCCGCTTTTGACAGCATCCCCAGAGGATTGCTTTGGGGAAAACTAGCCCGATGGGGAATAGACAAAAGACTATTGTGGCTAATAACTAAATTGCATGATGGATCGGCCGCTAGGGTGAGAATCACTCCGGCAGGTGACCTCTCAAACTCAGTAGCTATCAATAGAGGTGTTCGCCAAGGATGTATCCTTGCTCCGACCCTTTTAAATCTATTTATAAGTGATATGAGGGCGCCTCTGATAGAGGCTCAAGAAACGATCCACGCCCCCCGTCTTGCCCAATATCGTTGCCCCCTTCTACTCTACGCAGACGACGCAGTGATCCTATCCTTTTCAAGAGTCGGCCTTAGGAGGGCATTAAAAATCTTCGATGTTTACTGCAAATCAAATTTTCTTACAATTAACCATGTTAAGTCCAAAGTCCTAATTTTCACCAAGAGTCGAAAAACCTATAATTGGAGAATAGACGGAAAAGCTATTGACCAAGTCTTTAAATTTCAGTACTTGGGAGTCTTTCTCCAACACAACATGGGCTGGAAGGTCCATGTTGCATATGTATTAAACAGAGCTAAAGCCCTTTCCTATGCGCTATTGCGTTTTTTCTTTTCAGATGGGGCTTTCCATATTCCATCAGTGTTAAAAGTTTTCAAGGCAAAGGTGATTGCAACAATAGCATATGCAGTCCCATTATGGGGGTCCTTTGCTAATCTAACCCATTTGGAGGTAATCCAAAACCAGTTTTTAAGAAGGTTGTTAAAATTACCCAGGTGTGTAAGCAATACTGCTATACGACTGGAACTAAATGTTACATCTCTAGAAACCACATTATGGAAATGCATCCTCTGTTACTGGTTGGCTTTATGGCATAAACTTCCAAATCTCCACTTGATACAATGCCTCTGGAGAGATGACTTCCCTAGCCCCTGGGCAAAAATAATACATGGGAAACTTGTGTCCCTAGGACTATCTCCATCTGAACTATTAAAATTGGATTTAACTTTGGCCAAAAGAATTATAACCCACAAATTAGAGGAGATGGATTTACAATTTAATATTGCGACAGGTGGTGGCACCTGTTCGCCGATAAACCTTGGCTTAACACCACCAACGAAACTTCCATCTTACTTAACTACCTTATCTGTGGTGACGCACAGGTATGCCTTTATAATGGCTAGATTCAATGCTTTCCCATCAAACGTGTTGGGTAACAGACTCTCCAACGGACAGATCTCACTCCTCTGTGACTGTAAAAGCGGATCTATAGAATCGTTATATCATATAATCTTCTGTTGTCCATTACATTCGGCTTCACGGTCCAAGTTTCTGGCCCCATATTTATCGAGAATTGCGGACAGTCCTCAGGAAGCCCAAATAATATACTTATTAAACGACGAAGATACAAGTAGATCCCTTGCAATCGCTAGATATCTGAGTAATGTTTTATTTCAAAAGAGGAGAAATGGATCACTGTGTGTTTCTGACAGCTTAGCTAAACTTAAGAACCATCAATAAGTGCCAGAACTAACACGTATACCCCCCAAAATCTGATGGATCGGAATTGCGGTTTACACAGAGGGAGCTTATTGTGTATAGTGTTTACTTAACTAAAGTAAAATTGGTTTTATAAGGGTGTTTTAACTTGGAACTGTTTAAATTGTATTGTTTATGGATAAATTCTGATGTATTGTCTTCGATATGGGCCAATGGCCGCAATAAATCTAAATCTGAAATCTGAAACCACACAAACCATAATACTCTGCCAGTGTTCTGTGCTGGGCTTAGTAAAGCTAGAAATCTCCAACTGTTGAGTCATCTAGTGGTGAGAAATTAGAGCCTGCCACACATGCTAAATGTGACCCATAGTTCTTCCTGAATGCTTTACATTTCTGATATTATGCCTGAAAAGGCTTTGTTGAAAGGGTTGTCCTCTGTACATTTCTCAATAAAGTCCCTCAGCACTTTTCTTGGGGGGGGGGGGCACTCAATGTGGTGAGATGCAACCAGTCCAATTGTAAAAGCAATACTCTAGAAAGAAGCATGGAATGTTCAATTGCTCTGTTCTTCCTTGATATGCTGAAGACATACTACTATATGTGTGTGTGCATAGTTCCAAGAAATTATTTTCTCAAAAATATGAGGGGAAAGTGGTTCTCTCTCCAAGTCCTATCCATGGTACGCTCAGAGAGTATATCGTCATTGTAGCAGAGATAGGAAGCTTGTTTAGTATCTAGCTCTGCAATGGAAATCTACTGTGATTGAGGAGGAGGAACATTTAATTGAGAAGAGCATTGCAATGCCTGTTCTTACCCACTGATATACAGTGGTACCTTGGGTTACGTATGCTTCAGGTTACATATGCTTCAGGTTACAGACTCCTCTAACCCAGAAATAGTACCTCGGGTTAAGAACTTTGCTTCAGGATGAGAACAGAAATCGTGCTCCGGCGGCGCGGCAGCAGCGGGAGGCCCCATTAGCTAAAGTGGTGCTTCAGGTTAAGAACAGTTTCAGGTTAAGAACGGACCTCCGGAACGAATTAAGTACTTAACCCAAGGTACCACTGTACTGCTTAAGGGGAGTGGGAATCTCATAAGATTTAAATTCCTTCCTGCTACATGCATACACAGAGTGCTGAAATAAGAATAGCGAAAGCACAGCTAAGAAGATCAAATCATATATATGACTGACACCCTTCTTTGGAGATTAAGCCAATGTCCAGACTTGAACATACAAAAACTTTACTTGCAGAAACTTACAGATGAATTAAAACATAATGTTTACAGTCACGTGTTTCTCAAAGCATGGGCTTACAGTCTCTTCTTCTAACTTGCAAACAACTGTATTGTCCTCCTCTGAGAGCTCAGCACTCAGCCTACTGTATCTCATCCCGTGCAACTCTTATGAGAGATTTCCACTTTTACCTTCTCCTGTAGCTTTAATCTCTTTCTTTAAGCAGAAAAAATGCACTCCAACACTCTATTCAACTTAGCAGTGTTCACAGTGGATTTCAAAGCACAGCCATCCTGCATCACATAGAATGGAATCTCTCCTTCATGAGGTACCTCCCATGTGACCAACATTAGTCAATCACATGAGGATGACTAGAGAACTCTCTAGAATTCACTTACCAACCAGTCAAATTTAAACACATAGTAATGCATACAAGCATTTACAATTTCAGTGAATTAAATTACTATACTTAACACACCGTAGGTCCTTGTAGCAACACTCTGAGCTGTTTTATGACCTTTTCATTACATCAGCGTGGAATTCAAGAAGCCCCAAATGCAGAGATTTATAAGTTTGTAATATATGAAAATGAAACAATTATTAGCATTGCTGCTCATAATCAAATACCTATTTAATTAAATATATATATATACAAAAGTATCCTGGTGCCAAACCTGACAACTTTCTTACCTCTCTGTCAGATGGTCTGCTCTGTCAGATGGTTGGAGGAGCTTGCCCAGGCATTCTTCCACCAGCAACAGATTGTCCAAAGCACAAATTATTGCCCTGTAACATTGAATGAGGAACAGCTGCAAAAAGAGGAATGGTAAAAAAGTTAAAAAAAAAATCAATTTATTGGAAGAGAAGACACACACATGTAGAGTGAATGATCTCATGAGATTTTGCCCTGAGGCAAGTTGGATGGCATTATTGATAACAGGTTCTTGCCAAGAGACAAACTATATTTTGCCACTGCGGAGGCAACTAGGGATGTTCTGTTCAGAAAATCTTGATGTCAAGCTTATTCACATGGATTTTTTCTCTAATTTCTCTCTCACTCCTTGATCCTGAAAAGGTAGTTATTTTTCTTCAGCCAGTTCTACTAAAAATATGAACAACTCTTGCATATTATCGGCATTTGTGTACACATTCTTATACAGTGGTACCTTGGTTTAAGAACAGCTTAGTTTATGAACAACTTAAATTAAGAATGCTGCAAACCCAGAAGTAGGTGTTTTGGTTTGTGAACTTTGTCTTGGAATAAGAACATCTTTCGCTTCCTGTTGAGTGTGGTCCATTTGTAAATTGAGTCCCCACTGCTACGGGAAAGCACGCCTTGGTTTAAGAACGCTTTGGTTTAAGAACAGACTTCCAGAACAGGTTAAGTTCATAAACCAAGGTACCACTGTATGTATATTACAGGACTATTTTATATACAGATTTCCTAAAGTAACCAGCAGTTAAACAGATAGTGCAGCAATGCATGTCACTTCCTTATTGAGAATGCCTGCCGGAAGGAGAAAACGAGGTGCAAAGAGCCAGAAGATCATTATTGGGACTCACAATTCCTCTAAAACAAAGAATCAGCAGAGAGCCAACGCCATCTTCCCTGGCTCAGAAACAGAGCGGGTTGAGGAAGCCAAGAAAACGGAGCAAATAGAACAAACAGTGAGTAACAACGTTGGGGGAATCTCCCCCTCCCCCTTAAGGAGGATGACAATCACCCGACCCCCCCTTCTCCCAGAAAAAGCTAATCCGTCCAAAAGGGCAAGAGTAGGAGCAGGAGGGATTCCTCCTACTCCTAACGCTGACCCACCCATGCCTCTAGAACAAGATATCAGAGGAGCCTGCTTTCAACCGATTCCGGATACGCACCCCTACCAAGAGATTTGCATGTTGTCTGCAGAAACTATGGTTCTGGTTCTCCAAAGACTGAATGAAATCCTCACCAAAATAGTTAACATTGAGAAACAATTGGATACTAGCTCCTCCCCTTTAAATGCCCAAGGGCTTAAAAGGATGATAAGAAATGACTTTGTTAACAACTCACCAACTCAATCTATGGGTGAAGTGAGGTCCTGTCAAGTCTTGCAAACGAACCAGATAATGCTTGAGATTCACCGATACACTCATAGGTGGATGAACCGCAGACAAATTACTATGTCCTTGTCTCAGCTCCTGAATTACCATTACCGAAATGTAGATCTAGCAAATTTCCACTTCCTGCCTACCGTGAGAAACACAACGCGCCTATTTATGACCTTTAGGTCATCAGCCCTCCCATCTCAAATCATGAAGATAAAGGATACTCTATGGTGGTTCCATTCTCTCCGCCCAGTGAGGGCATTTAAGGACAAAACAAGGAGGCAATTGGTCCCTTGCATAGAGTCAAAGCTAATGTGGATAAGGGAAACCAAGCTCAACACTAGAAACACTAATTGCCCGAAGGAAAAAAAAGAGAACTCTGTAAGCCTAGAATTACAAGACCTGAAGAAGAGGCTAATGAGTATAAAGACTGAGATTTCTACCCAAAATATAAGGACAGTAGAGCCTAGAGCACAATATTTAAAGACGTCCAACAGCTCTTTATCCCGTAGAAAGACATCAGTGCAACTCCCTGTTCCCTTTTCAAACGACACCAAATTAGATGAGGAATTTGGCACCTCCGACATTTCTATGGCAACAACACCTAAAGAACTCTATGTTGCTGACAGTCTGGAGATATCCAGCACCAAATCTACATCTGGACCTTTGCCTAATGTTCCAAAAACTTATCAGAATGATCAATCTTCTCTACTGTACTCCTGGTGAGACAGGATGGACAGATCTTCCGAAGCTGGCTCTTTGTTGGCCAGTGATCCACATTTTATAGCGCACACCTCATTAATACTCCCACAGCCACAGATAGAACCAACCATCCTCCAATCAACCCAGGAGGGAGAGGGGGATCAACAGTTAACAAAACACCATGGGACTGTCCTCCCCGCTTGGGGTGCGGTTGGTTGGGTTTTATCTTCTAGGGATACTTACCCTATCAAACCTCCACCTCTTCCCCATACCATTTTGACCCAGGAGTCCTGGCCCATGGATGACTTGTTATTAAGGGGATGTTATCCCTCTATTGGGGAGGCTAGTATGGGGTCTGGGATTTCCACTATTGAAGGGCTAGGGAGGAATGGCGGTGGGGCTAGATATCTCTATCGGTGAAGGGTTTCGAGATGCAGTGATCCTCGAGCCCCTTCCAATCTACGCCCCATCCCAAGGGATGAGGGTAGGGAGAGCAAGGATTACCCACCTCCATCATTGGTGCTGTGCAATGCCAGGTCCATAGGCAACAAAACCGTCACCATGTGTGACTTTTTTGTCTCGCAGGGGATTGACCTGGCTTGCGTGACGGAGACCTGGGTACGGGAAGGCGAAGTAGTCTCCCTACATGAGATAACACCCCCAGGTTTCTCTGTCCTCCATCAATCGCGGACTGTGGGTCGGGGGGGAGAAGTAGCATTGTTAATCCGGGAGGCTCGCTCTTTCAGAGCTCTGCCATCACCGGCGATCTCAGGCATTGAATGTGTTGGTCTCGTGTGGGGCACCAAGGAGAGCTTGGCTGTCTGGCTGGTGTACCGACCACCCAGCACACCGGCAGCCACCCTGTGAGACCTGCTGGAGGTGGTGGTGCGCTGGGCCTTGGAGTTCCCAAACCTACTTCAACGTCCATGCCGATGCCGCTCCCCCCTCACAGGCTCTGGACCTAGTGACTTCCATGGCAACACTAGGGCTCTCCCAGTTTGTTTTGGGCCCCACTCATCAAGCAGGCCACACGCTGGATCTGATCTTTGGGGCTGGCATAGATGTGATCATGCTCCCCTCTGTGGAAGTGCCATGGTCTGATCACTATGCTCTAAAAGCCAAGATTGACTTCCTGCTCCTCCCCTGCTCGAGTGGTGAACCTATTTGGGCTCATCCGCGAAAACAGATGGATCCTGATAGATTCCGACAAGCCTTGTGGGACCCTGCTCCTCCTGACTCATTAGATGACCTTGTTGAGGACTGGAATAACCGGCTCTTGGCAGCCATTGATGAGATCGTGCCTAAGCGCCCTCTGCCACCCCGTTGAAACCGGGCCCCTTGGTTTACTGAGGAGCTCCGGAAAATGAAGCGGGATCTCAGACGGCTAGAGTGAGTATGGCGACAGACTCATGACGGAGCCTCAAGAACATATTATAGGACGCTTATGAAAGCCTATGAGATGGCTATGAAAGCTGCTAAGAAATCTTACTTTGCAACTTCCATTGCATCCGCTAGCTCTCGCGCGGCACAACTTTTTAGAGTAATTAGGTGAATAACGTCCTTAGGAGGGCAACCAAATTTAAGCACAAATTCGACCCACAGCTGTGAGGCATTCGCGAGCTTTTTTGCGGAGAAAGTCCTGTTGCTCCACCGTGACCTCCCTGCCAATTTAGATACAGTGACTGAACTGGAGGCCCCTTGACTGACTTCAGGTCCAGTGTTGGACCATTTTGATCGGATACTCCCTGCTGATGTGGATAGATTCCTCCAAGTTGGTAGGCCCACCACCTGCCTCCTTGATCCGTGCCCATCTTGGCTGATTAGGGAGAGTCCAGATGTTGCACAGACCCCCCTGGTTGAAATTATCAATTTGTCCCTTGACACGGGGACATTCCCAGGGGAACTGAAGGAAGCAATAGTGTGTCCACTCTTAAAGAAAACTTCATTAGATCCCTTAGACCTATCCAGTTACCGCCCAGTTTCAAATCTTCCATATCTGGGTAAGGTAATTGAGAGAGCGGTTGCTGAACAGCTTGGTAGGTTTCTGGAGGAAACATCGGCTTTAGATCCGTTTCCGTCCTGGTTTTGGGACCGAGATGGCTCTGGTTGCCCTAACAGATGATCTCTGTAGACAACTGGATCGAGGCAGGTCAGGACTGCTGATCCTTTTAGATTTGTCAGCAGTCTTTGACATGGTCAATCATGATCTTCTGGACCATCGCCTCGCATACGTGGGGATACAGGGCATAGCCCGTAACTGGCTGTGCTCTTTTATCTCTGGTCGGGGACAGAGGGTGGCACTAGGGAGGGAAATGTTGTCGCACCATTCCTTGGTGTGTGGAGTGCCGCAGGGCGCAATTCTCTCCCCGATGCTTTTTAACATCTTTATGCGCCCCCTTGCCCAGATTATCCAGAGCTTTGGGCTGGGCTGTCACCAATATGCTGATGACACTCAGCTCTATCTGCTGATGGATGGCCACAACGACTCGGCCCCGAACACACTGACCAAATGCTTGGAAGCTGTGGCTGGATGGTTTTGTGGGAGCCGATTGAAACTAAATCCTTCGAAGACAGAGGTCCTATGGCTGGGTCGGGATGGCATGGGGATGAGGGATCAACTCCCTTCTCTTGAGGGGGCCCAATTAGTGCCATTGCCTTCTGTTAAGAGTTTGGGTGTAATCCTTGACGCCTCCCTTTCCATGGAGGCGCAAGTTACAGCAACAGCCAAGGCGACATTTTTCCACCTTTGCCGCATCAAGCAGTTGGTCCCTTACCTTTCTCGCCCTGACCTGGCCACAGTGATCCATGCGTCGGTCATCTCCAGGCTTGACTACTGTAATTCACTCTACGCAGGGCTGCCCTTGAAGCTGACCCAGAAACTCCAGAGGGTGCAGAATGCTGCAGCGAGGCTCCTCACGGGGTGTCTGCCATGGTAGCATATTCACCCAGTGCTTTTCAAACTGCACTGGCTCCCGGTAGAGTACAAGGTCAGATTTAAGGTGCTGCTTTTGACCTTTAAAGCCCTTCACGGCCTTGGACCCTCATACCTTAGGGACCGCCTCTCCCGGTATGCCCCATGGAGAGCCTCAAGGTCCATAAATAGCAACACCCTAGTGGTCCCGGGCCCTAAGGAAGTTAGATTGGCTTCAACCAGAGCCAAGCCCTTTTCAACTCTGGCTCTGGCCTGGTGGAACGCTCTGCCTCATGTGACCAGGGCCCCGCAGGATCTGATTTCTTTCCGCAGGGCCTGTAAGACAGAGTTGTTCCGCCTGGCCTTTGGCTTGAAGCCAATTTGATTCCCTCCTTCTCTTTCTTTTTTTCCTTCTCCTCCTGCGATGAGGCTACATTTTAATATTTTAATATTTCAATATTTTAATGTTGTATTTTAATTTTGTTTTTAAGTTGTAATCATTCAACTTGTTTTTATTATTGCTTGTAAGCCGCTCTGAGCCCGGCCTTGGCTGGGGAGGGTGGGGTATAAAAATATTATTATTATTATTATTATTATTATTATTATTATTATTATTATTATAAAACTCTGAAGAAAATAAGAGAGGTGAAATCACACAGGTGTTCTGGGAGGGAATTTCTTATTTGATATTTATTCCAAGTTATCATAAAATTCCCAACATATGAGGATAGTAGATTTGCAGACTCATGAAACTAAGCTGGCAGAAGACGACTGTGTAGATGTATTCATTTGTAGCTTTGGAAAACAACCTATTTAGTCCAACCATTAGTGTCAGAATAGAATCATGCTGCATTTGTGCTTGTCCACTCTTGTGAAGTGAAAAAGCAAAATACATCCCACTGCCACTCTTGACTAAAGAGCCTTTACAAAAAGAAAAAAAGAAATACAGAAAACTGTTGCCCAAAGTTGCACGTTCTGTCTAAAGAATTGTGACGTTAACATATATGAGAGAGTGCTGGAGGGGAAATAGTTAAATAGGTTGCACAGACAGGACCCAGGGGGGTGGAGTCAGTGGGTTTATAAAACCAGTTCTGGGAGGAGTTCTGGGAGGAGTTGGTTGGGAGGTATTGGTGGGCAGTTGGTTTGTTTTCATGGGTTGGCTGGTTGGGAAAGGCAGTTGGTAATAGAGAGACAGTTAGGGCCGTGGGTTCTTGAGTGTGGCGAGGTAGAAGAGACAGAGAGAGGAAAATAAGACTAAGAAAGTAAAGAGCAACAACGTTTGGAATGCTGTAAAAGTTTTGTTTGTGTCTGAAATAAAATACACTCTTCTTTATTAATTGAAAAGCTGACTGAGACTGAAGTGATTTTACCAGGGAGGACCTGGTTGGTGGCAGTGGATTAGTGGTGTACGGGTCAATAGTCCGTGAGACAACCAGGGGCTCCATACGAACACCACAAGAATGTCAGAGTATTCTGACCAAAAAAAAAAGCAACCCCAGAAAAGGGAGCAGAAGTTGCCATTGTTTGCTTATTTGTCCCATGCCCAGAATGGAAATCAATCCAATAAATATGATTGGTATTCACTGTTGTTGCTTTCAGTCCACAGATTATACATACAGCAATTCACTACAGTCATCTCTAATTGTATTATGTTTCCTTTGCAATTACATGAACAGGGTGGAATAAGGCAAGGACAGTGTCAATTACAGAATTATTTACCTAAGTTTTGCCACAAAGGACAAGGAAATGAAAAACATGTTTTTTGAAGGAAGACAAACTGCAGTGGGATGGAAACTGCACTGCATATGATGACTGCAAAGCAGTATGGGAAATGGTGGCTTTTGATATCCCTGGTTCTATCATGCTTTATGGAAAGCCTGGCCTAGTGTTGTATTGTGAGTAGCCAGAGAGGAAATTCTAAGATGGCGTCAGCCTGACATCATAACTGCCTAAAGATTCAGCTGCTTTTATGGTAGCCATCTGAGAGGCTGCACTCATTGCATTAAAAATGGCGCTTCCTTCTTTCAACTGGGAGTTTAGAGTAGGAGCTCATCCAGACTTCCACATGTCCTACCTCTCTTCTCCAGGAAAACCCAATCTTTACTGTAGAATTGGAGCGAATGTCAATTGGCTTTTCTGCAGGCGGACATTTGCTCCGATTCAGTGCTAAAGAGTTTTTTTTCTTGGGGAAAGTAGTAGGACAAAGAGAAGACTGCTTTTTAGGCAAAGGTCAAGAAGAAATGTAGATGAGCCCTTGGTTACATTGTCTGGCTATATAGGAATTGGCAGGGAAAAAAAGAGTTATATGATTCCTAGCGGTGTCTGTCAAGAGGATTTCTGAAGGAGAATCTCTGTATTATGTACTGCTTCAATGCTTTTAACCTAGTAGTGTCAAACTAATAAATAAAGTTCTTGTTTCTCTTACTGGGCTTAACCTCTGCCAAGGAAGTCATGGAGTATCTCCAGAGAAAGAGCAGCATTCACTCATGTGAGCTCCCCTCTGTAATCTGACTTGGCACAGGTCTACCACCTCAGTGAGAACTAAGGCTTTGAAAACCTGCACAGTTTTCTCTCATTCCACCCAATGCGTTGAACTTGCCTGCCAACTTCATCAGGCGGCTTCCACTGACCTTCGGCAGGGGATGTTTCCTCAAAGCCTTTTCCTCTTCTCTGAATTCTTGAAAGAGGAAACCTTGTCAGAGAGGTAGAGCAGGGGTTTCGCTCCAAACCGTTGAAGCTGTTGGAAAAGAAATCAAGCATTTCATCGCATAACAGGGATGGAGAACCGTTTTTCCATCCCTCTAGTCTAGTCCAATGACTGCATTCAGTGGTGGACAACCTTCTGGGATAGGGCAACAAAGGTCACATTTACCTTTGTACAGGGGGTTACAGTCTGGATGTACAAATGGATTTCCAAGATGGTTACTTGCTAAAATAACCAGTATAAGGTTTGAAAAATAATATTTAGAAGTAAAGGTTTGTATCCAGTATAGTGCTAAGTAAGTGCTCTGTCAATGAAAGGATTCCCATCTGGGCAGCAGGATTCTCTTTCCCCTTTTGCATCTGGTACGTGCCCCATGCCCTCCCCATGCTCCAGAGTGTTGGAGGAAAACGTAGAACAGATTTAGGGGGTTCACAGGGAGAGGAGATGGAGTTAACTCCTGTTGAACAAGAAGAAATCCTTGCGCTGATGGGATGCTTAATGAATGCTGCACAGGATACAAATCACTGTGAGACTGGTGACTTCTTAAAAAAGGGCCTTTTCATTGGCCGTGCTGTGCTCACAAAATGGCTTCCCCAGAGAAGCTCACCTAGCACTCACAATATAATTTTTAGGGGCCTGAGTTAAACCTCCGTTCCTCAAGTTTTTAATCAGAATCCGTCCGTCACTTTAGGGGTTTTTGTTTACACCAGTTTCCTCTTTGCTGGGTTTCATGATGATTTTAAAGTGGTTTCAGATGATGTGTTTTATGTTTTATGTGTGGGGTTTTTTTTTGGGGGGGGGTTGTTGTCTTTGTTTATTTTATCTTTCTTCAAACTTCCCCCACCCCCTTTCCCCTTTGTATTTGACTCATAGCTGTCAACATTTCCCCCTTTTAAAGGGAAATTCCCTTATTCTGAATAGGATTCCTTACAAGAAAAGGCAAAAGTTGACAGCTATGATTTCACTGTCCAGAGGACATGATTGGATGACTTGGATTATGTATGTAATGAATGATATTAACAAGGGAAGAGAGAGCTGAATAAAATAATAGTTTGCCACATCCTGGAATTTAGAGAGACACTCGCAAAACATTACATTAATGATTTTAAGAGAAGGCTCCTGAAGCATACCAAGACTCGCCGGATGATAGGGCGGACTTTCTTTTCTGCTGGTCAAGACCTCACATTACTCCCCTGCACCATCAAACTTCCCCATCCCTGCTAAGCCACTCTAACTCTAATCCCACCTCTGCACCAAATACTTTGATGTCATAATAATATTCATCTAAGTTTCACCCAAGGTATTGTGGTGCTTCAAAAATCCAGCGTTGCCCAGTATATGAGAGAAAATCACATATGGGATCAAATGTTTGAAAATAATTGTGCCTCGCAGAAATCCTGCTGATACCTGCTAACTGTCTTTAGGACCAGTGCAGATTTGTTGATACTCATGGCGTGCAGAGTAATTTCAGAACGGGCTAGGAGGCAGATATCATCTGATCCTAGATTCTACAGGTGGGAAAAACAGATATGTGGCTCCGGTAAGAGATAAGCAAAGAGGGGAGTTATTCCTAAAGCAAGCGAGAGAAGAAAATAGATACTGTTGCAGGAAAAAAAACCCATAGTGACTTACTACATCTTGTTCAACAGAATCATATGTCCTTATACTGCCCTTCATTTGAATAGGTATTCCATCCATAGAAGGGGAGTCTCCAATTTGATTCTAATAATTTTTCCCAGATACCTTCTACCATTACTTCCAGGCAATGTGCTCAACCCCTGCATTACTGTTTATTTGTTTTTAGAAGGCCTTGCAGAATATGTTTAAGTAACACCAGGAAGCGGGGCCTTTAGGATCTAATACTGCTGCATTTATTAACTTTGTGGTAAAGAAGTTGGAAATTAAATTGCTCTTTGGGAGTTATAGCTAGTGTACTCTTAATACGTAAGCTACCTCACATGAATTTTTATTTGGAAAACCAGTACACCCACATAAAAATAATAGTAATAATAATAATACTAGCAGAATTATGCATTGGACATTATTCCTGTGTAGGCTTCTTCTTTGTGGAACAGGAATTCAATAATATGAAACACCCACCATTCCTATGCTGGATCATCCTCCTAGACCCCTCACTTGTAAAGCTTAGATCCTCACCATACTCATTCAGATCTTATTTGTTTCCTTATCTTTTCTTCTGGGTTATTTTTTCCAAATACAGAAAAAAGCTGCTATAGAGTGGAGAAAGGAAATGTGGTTGTATGAATCAGTCCCAAAGTCACATATAAAGTTGATTATTTGATGGGTATAGAGTTGTGACTGTATATCTATTAGCCTCAACTTGATGGCTTACAAACTGGCAAACCAAAACTTTTCACCAATAGTAAAAGTTAATATATCCCTCAAATAAAACTATTCATCACCTGTTATGGAGATCCATCTTGACAGGGCTGAGATGCAGTCTGACTGTTAACTGCTTTTGGATTTACCAAGACTTAAAGCATATCCTCTTTGTGACATCACACGTGACATCAGAATGGCATATTTGCATTCAACCTAGACTATCTCCATGCCAACAGCAATGGCCTGCAAACTTCTGCAATCAAGTAACCATCAGCCTGACTACCCAGTTGTTTCTATCTTGTCTATTGGATGTTCATTTTTTGATTTCATAATCAAAGCCTGAAGAAGAGCTGTGTATAATCTGAAAACCTGCTTCCACTGTTAAAGAAAACTAATTGTCAGGGACTGGGCAGAGGAGGAAAGGTGGAGACCACCTCCCCATCCTGATCCTTCCAGGGAGGAGGAAGAAGAAGATGACAGTATAGATTTACAACAGGGGGTTGAGGGAGGTAGCAGCTCAGAGGCAGATGAGGGGGAAAGTTGGGAAATCATGGGAGAGCCAGAACAACACCCGGCTGACACATTGTCATTAGAAAGCATTCCAGACCCTCCATCTCCCAGAACCGAGAGAGCCTTAAAAGTAGGAGAGCAAAGAGCTCAAAGACAGAGGGCACTTAGCAGCACCCATAAAGGAGGTGATGTTGATGATGAATGAGGAAGTGGGAGAGATGGGGGGGGGGGTTGGAAATTCACTTGGGACAATGCCATTATCCAAGAGGCTGGTTCTATAGCCTCTCTCTGTAAAGACTGAAATAAAAAAGGATGGTAAGAAACTTTTCCTTGTCTTTATACTTTCCTGGGCAACCAGCTGGGAGCCGCTGACAGCATCCTGACACTAATGATGTAATTTCTCTTCTTGTGGGTATTAATACTCAACCATCAGTTCACTTACACAAAAAGAATATAGCAATGCATTATTGCTTGTGTCCAGGATAATCCTTTGGTCCTACACTGCGATCTGAATATTTCTTCTTACTTCTTCTGGGTGCCTTTGTTTTAAGGGGATATTCTCTATAATATGAAAGCCCATGCAGATCATACAAATATTGCTGATGCAGTTTAATCTTACATACAATCACAAAATCAATGTGCATCTTCTCTGAACTCCCAATGGTAGAGTTCCTAGGATCACAGAGCTCATAGGTCAATATCCAAGAGAATCATTTCAGATGAGGTGATAAGTGGGAGAATGGAGATCGAACATGATTGACGTCTACCTCCTGTTCCCCTGAGCAGATTTAGAATTCCTTCCAGTTTGCGAGTTAAATTTATTTGTCTACATCACAGGAAGATTGTGCATCTTTCCTTCAGGTGAGATATGGAAGAACAATACTGGAGGAGATGGAAAAGCATGAGGAACAGGAGGAAGTCAAAACAGAGAGTTCTTACCCTTCGTACTCCCTTTGCAGCCTCATGAATCAGGCAATTCTAGATTGCCAAGAAAAAGTGTTGGGGGAACTTAAATGTTGTTCCAGAAAAGATGGAGCCCATTATAAGCAAGAAGGAGAAGCAAGCTAGCAATCTTCTCTAACACTGGGGTTTTCTTCAACAACAAAGCCATTTGATTGATACATAAAATCTGTTAAGTGAGTTCAATTATATTTAAGTAGTTTCCTGCTCTTGCCAAACACTCATCCTCATGTACACTTGCTAGACTTTGGAGGCACTTTTTTTACGATTATTCATCCTGATGTCCGCAAATGGAACTCTATTAATGCTCATTTCAAAGGCCACTGTAAATTCAGACACATATAAACACCACACACAATGCTGAGCTTGCAGAACCGCTTATACATCAGACTATTAAGAAATACTTTTTTTTTTAATTTGAAAAGTAAATCAAGGAACTTTTTAATAGGTTAGGAAGGAAGGCATAAGCATAAATAAGTATCATAGTTTGTCCATTCTTTTAATGGTTTCATTGCCGTCATAAACTAAAATGTTAATAATTTATATTGTGTGTCTTCCTTTTAAAATAAATAAATAAATAACTGCTTACTGAGGAGCTTAACAGTGTATACAGATTGTAATGCGACTGAGGAATTTACAACCTTGGTACTAGGCTGGTTAACATGAGCCAGTGAAAAATAGTGCCATAAAATTTCATTTACCATTTACCATTATGCTGGTCCGAAGCAGCCCAAGCCTCTTTATGTGAGCTCATAAATGGGGGGTTGCTTTTATTATGTGGCTCCATTAACTATGCCATACCCCCCCAAAGGCAGAAGTTATCACCTTTAAATGAATACCCTCGTCAGGTCAGGATTTATGTGCATGTATGAAGAAGAAATAAGATATACGTGTGTCTTTTGCACAGATAAACATGGACTTATCAGCATGCAGACTGTAGAAGGAATCCAGTTGTGTAAACCTCAGACAAAAACAGATGGCTTAATGCCTCAGGGTTTCTCCACAGTTACCCTTCCTCTGATTTAAATCTCCACACTGAAGCACTGTGGGGGGGTTGTTGTTGTTTTATTGTTTTTGTTTTATTGTTTTTGTTTTTTTTTTTGCTGGGGAGCTTTCCCTGCAAAATCCCACTCTTTAAACCTCAACCAGAGCAAGCATCAATCCATGGAAAACTCAAATGGACATTTGCTCCAATTCAGCTTTAATGAGTGGGTTTTTGCAGAGAAAGATTGGGGCAAAAGAAATAAATAAATCCCAAACTCTGACATGGACCTCTGCCTGGATAAAGTGGGGCAAAAGTAAGTGTGGATAAGCCCTCAGTCAAAAGGAAATTTTCCCAATTCCATCGAATATTCAGGGAATGGGAAAGGAATGCCCACATCCTTTCTGAAAGAGTGAATGTTGGTTAGAGGCACCATGGAACCTACTAGGAAGGAGATAATGGAGTCCAAGTTCCTTTTGCTATGCTCTGGGTTCCACTGGTAGGATTTCAGAATGCTGGTGATAATGGATTTTGTGCATGTGCCAACCAGCCAACCAACCAACCAAACGCCTTTCAGTATACACACACCCATTTTTTTGATCTTGTTGTTGTTGTTGTTTAGTCGTTTAGTAGTGTCCGACTCTTCGTGACCCCATGGACCAGAGCACACCAGGCACTTCTGTCTTCCACTGCCTCCCGCAGTTTGGTTAAACTCATGCTGGTAGCTTCGACAACACTATCCAACCATCTTGTCCTCTGTCGTCCCCTTCTCCTTGTGCCCTCAATCTTTCCCAACATCAGGGTCTTTTCCAGGGAGTCTTCTCTTCTCATGAGGTAGCCAAAGTATTGGAGCCTCAGCTTCAGGATCTGTCCTTCCAGTGAGCACTCAGGGCTGGTTTCCTTAAGAATGGATAGGTTTGATCTTCTTGCAGTCCATGGGACTCTCAAGAGTCTCCTCCAGCACCATAATTCAAAAGCATCAATTCTTCGGCGATCAGCCTTCTTTATAGTCCAGCTTTTACTTCCATACATCACTACTGGGAAAACCATAGCTTTTACTATACGGACCTTTGTTGGCAAGGTGATGTCTCTACTTTTTAAGATGCTGTCTAGGTTTGTCATTGCTTTTCTCCCAAGAAGCAGGCGTATTTTAATTTTGTGGCTGCTGTCACCATCTGCAGTGATCATGGAGCCCAAGAAAGTAAAGTCTCTCGCTGCCTCCATTTCTTCCCCTTCTATTTGCCAGGAGGTGATGGGACCAGTTGCCATGATCTTCATTTTTTTTTGATGTTGAGCTTCAGACCATATTTTGCGCTCTCCTCTTTCACCCTCATTAAAAGGCTCTTTAATTCCTCCCCACTTTCTGTCATCAAGGTTGTGTCATCTGCATATCTGAGGTTGTTGATATTTCTTCCGGCAATCTTAATTCCGGCTAGGGATTCACCCAACCCAGCCTTTCGCATGATGAATTCTGCATATAAGTTAAATAAGCAGGGAGACAATATGCAGCCTTGTCGTACTCCTTTCCCAATTTTGAACCAATCAGTTGTTCCATATCCAGTTTTTTGGTGTAAGTTCTTTTTTAAAAATTCTGCCTTTCTGAACCAGTGGTCCTGCACAAGTCTGCAATATTTTGAAAAAGGAACCACTTGGGAGCTTGCTGTGGCCTCCCCACCAACAGCTGCTGCCTGAGGTGGGAACATCACTCTGCCTAACAGTAGGGCGTGCAATGTTTCAGAAATTTTCAAGAAGCAAGCATGATGTTTGGGTTGACAACTGACCACCTTCATTATTGCTGGCCACTTTTGACAGTAAAACAATAGCCATAGTGGAACTAACTGCACTTCCTGTTCTTAGCAGGAGTCTTAAATATTTTAGATATGTTCACACAGTTTCTGTGTATTGGATTTTACCCCCTTTCCTCTCTCTAATAGCTTCCCTTATACGTTAATCCCATCTGCTTTTAGCTGGCCTTCGAAATCAGATAGCGATGGCAGAAGGTTAACCTTTACAACAGCATGTGTTTTGTAAACCATTTCTTTCCTGAGAAGCTTAACCTGAGGGGGCAGAGAAGGGGACGTTGAAGAAAGGTGATTTTTAAAAGGTGTACGCTTTCTGAAACCTGTAGAGCAATGCCATGACTTACTGCTTCCAAAGCTAGAGGCAAGATATTCAACATGAAAAGGGAAGGTGGTGTGAATTAACCCATACATATATGTAATGGCTGTCTCTGGATGGCAAACATATATCCATCAAACTGAGAAAGTCCACAAGCTAAAAAGTTAAACATGGCCACAAATAAAGTTGATTATTTGGTATCTGTTGTACTGAAGTGATCTTAAAAACCTGGCTCACACATACACACATATCACTTCTTTCCTTTAAACTTAAAGGAATGTGTGAGAAGACTCTTCTGAAAGAGCATACTCTTTCAGGTGGTGAAAATCCTGTATGAGTGGCCACATCTTTCTTTCTTTTTTAAATTATTGCTCAATTTCCACATAACAAATTATCATACCATATTCATTATTTTCACCCCTTTCACCCCCACCAAGGACTTCCCTCAGCTCCTCTCCCTGATTTCTCTTCACATATTTTCTCTGCATATTATAAACTTGTTCATATCCTTACATATCTATCCATCATGTTAGCAACCAATAAATTGGTATTCAAAACCTGCCAAGGAGTCCAGTTCATTTTGTTGTCTTTTTAGATAGTTTGTAAAAAGATCGCATTCCTCCTTGAAATCACAGTTGTCCTTGTCTCGCAGTTTGTAAGTCAATTTGGCCAGTTCTACATAATTCATCAATTTCTCTTGCCACTGTTCTTTTGTCAGGATTTCCTCATTCTTCCATCCTTGTGTTATCAAGTCTCTTGCCTGAGTGGCCACTTCTTAATGCAACTTGGAAGTTGTTGGCCATTGAACAGACCCTAACTCTTGTCACCTCCAGACATGCTTCCATTCTAGTTGGGTCAAATGGAAGGGCTTTGAAGAAGGTATGAGTTTTGTTTTCACTGTGAAGCATGAAAATTAGAGGTGGTGCTTAGGGAAATTTGGGAAGGAGTTGCCCTCTTCTATATTTCAGGTCACATATGATTCTTTCTCCCATGTGCTTAAATCACAGGTTATTACGAGGTATATGAAAGTGAGCAGAACAAATGTCCTTCAAATATAGTACATACATCGCTTTGGGGGCATTTAAACTTGGAGCCTTGTCATTTAACCATTTAAATAGCCTCTTGTGAGCTGGATGAGGCTGTTATTAGTAAAGCTTTGGATTTTAAATGATGGCATTTGTATAATTTTGCATTGGGATTTAGATTTCCTTTTTATTAAATTAATGTCCTGACAAACCTATAACACCACCATATGGCTGGTTCCTATTCAGAGAAGCATTCCAAGTCTGAGGCTACAGCTCTTGCCTAGATATATTGTTAGCAGATTGAGACTAAGTTTCATGGCTGTGGACTGCTGTCTCTCAGAGTTAATAACACCTCCTGGGAGGGAATTACAAAAAAAATTCTTATATATCTCTAGAATGCTATTTTCTACCTCATTAATCCAATGGAAGACAATAGTATGAAGCTTGCCAACTTTGTTCTGGATTATGACCATCATCATATATGTCATAAGTGAAGTCAGTGGCATGGAATGCCAGTGGCAACATAAGCCACCACCTTCACTGCCTAACACCAGTCATGTGGGGGTAAGGATTGCTGCTCTTTAGTTATGAACTTAGGCTGAACATTTATTTTCTTATATTTTTATCCTGCTTTTCTTCCCTCCTAAAACCCAAGGTGGCATACGCATGTTCCCAGGTCTCCCATCCAGCCAAAGACCAAACCCAGATCTGCAAAGATTCAGCAGATTCACATCCCTGCAGTGAGACATAGTCTGTCAGGCTTCAGGAAACTGGCTTCCTCCCCCTGTTGCTGCAGATAAGTAGAACAAAGGAAAAGGAGTCTTCTTACCATTTAGGAACTTTAATAATCACAGCGAGAGAACAAGGAACACATCTCCTAGAATGGCGGTGGTCCCAATTAAGGACTCCACCCTCTTACGTCTCTATTAATCTACGTCACTTTTACGTTTTGTAATCTGAGCTTGTACCCTCTGTGCTTTGTGTGTTATCTGTTCTGCCACTTTCCAACCTCTTCTTGACCATGGGAAGAGTGGAGGAATGCTTTCCGGAGACATTGAATCTGTTAACCCTCTCTCTTCCAGTGTTTCCTATCCTAGCTGTTCCCCATCCAGTATTTCCCAGCTTCTGCCTTCAGAACTATGTCCCTCTGCAAACCACTGTTCCAATTCTATACTGTTCTCCTGCTCCTGGGAAGATTCAGGATCCGGATAAGGAGGAGGGGGAGGTTCCCACCTTCCTCCTCAGTGCATCCCTCCTTAGCACAGTCTCTGACATAGTCCGTGCCATTATCAACATAATACAAACCAGAGTCTGTTGCCTGTCAAGGTTACACAAATGTAAGGATTACTCCCACATAGAAATTGTTGTACTCCTAGTGAGTACCTTGGTACCATGTACCCTTGTCCACCCATGCTAATTGTTATAGGCAGGCCCATACAGAGCTCACCTGTGGCCCTGGGCAGGAGTCTTGTTAGAATAAAGTTATAAACACTTGGCATGACAGAGTAAATTCAGCAGGCCCCTGGTGCCCCCTACCAGGGCCTAGGGCAAGTGTACTCAACTGCCCCCTCTTAAGTAACATATGTTACGATTTTAAACAAGAATCACAGTGTGCTACATGAACAGCTGAGCTTCCTTAGAGGAGGAATTAGCAAAGATACAATTAAGCAGTAAGAAATTGATACAACACTATTAACCAGTGTTTTATTTTATTTATTTTTCCCAATTTGAACAATAAAATGGTGATTTTCTTGAGTCAAAATGAGAGTAACCCTAAACATTTTTAAAGGGGGGGGGGGAGCACTGCTATTAACTCATTAGAAGGAACAGAGAGAGTGCCAGTATTACAAAAGTTTCATTGGTTACCATCTCTGTTTCCAGGCTCAATTCATAGTGTTTTAACCTTTAAATATGAAATGATTTGACAATCAGGTACCCAAAGGACTGTCATCTAGTAGCAAATGATGATGATGAGGCGTAGGAAGGACAGGTGGTACCTGGTGCAGAAAATTTCTTGTCATACCCCACCCCCCACACACATTGATTTATTTATTTTTTTGCCTGCAAAAATGGTTTTACCTTATTTTATATTTTCTTACTAAGGAATGTGGATTCTGAGCTTCTGATAACAAGTTGGCGACTATGGACAGATACTTAAATCTACAGGATAGATTGTGTTTTGGTTTGTGTTATTTTATTTATATTTATTGTTTATTTATTTAATAAAATTTATTTTTAAAAAACCTGCAAAGTGGTTTACCAAAACAAAAAACAAAAAACCCCACAACAGTAAAATCAAGAAAAATTAACAATCCTACTTTAAAACATACAAAAGCTAAAATATTAAGATTAAAATTACTTCAACTTCCTAAACTTCCTAGGTATGCTTGCCTAAAGAAGAATGCTTTTAACAGGTGCCGGAAAAGAGTCTAGCAAAGGCACGTGCTTTGTTGAAATTTCAGCCTTCACGACATAGGAAAACGGCCAAGTAAACAGCTATTTTCATGGAGAAGGGTCAAGATACTAACTGATATGCATGAAATTTCATATGTAGCTATATAATCCCTAGCGTAGTAAGATACGATCTTTGGAGCAGGCATTTTTTTTTAAAAAAAGTTTTTTATGAGCCGCCCTAGTACGGCAGTAATTGTTCCTTGATAATTTGTCACCCCCCTACATGATGGCATCTGGGGTGACCCGCCCCTCCACCCCACTTTCCTACGGCCCTGAGTGACAGCACTCACCTGACCTCTGATTGCTTGTGTCATTGAAATGACAAAACTGGAGGAGTGCAAGCATACCAGCCGAGCCAATCCGAAAACCCCATGAGTGTGCACCCTTACTGCCGCCTTGCCCATCCTCTCCCCACATTTTGGATGTCTTGTGGGTGCTAACGCTCCACCACGCTATCTGCTACTAACATCATGTGCCAGGTGAAAATGTCAGCCATTTAATCATTTTCAGACGCTCCCCATTTTCTGAAGAGGCTACAGAAGAGAAGGCCTTTTCAGTGGTAGCAGCTAAGCTCTGTACTGTACCCAACACATTTACTGTCTATGTTTTTCAGCATCAAGCCAGGTCCATCTTATTATCTCATGCTTTTTAATTGGTTTTTATACATTTTTGGAACCTTTTAACCAGTGCTTTTTTCTGGGGGTATGCAGGGGTACGCACACCCCTAAACATTTTGTGACTCTAACAGGCGTTTCTTTTAGTTTCTTATCTAGCATGGTGAATTGTCAATTCTGTTGCTACCCTCGATAGCAGCCTCATTTCCTGTCACGGTGTTTCCTGAGTCTCAGATGGAAGCGAGCATTTAATGTGTGAAGTAGGAATTGGAATCTAGCATGGTGATTGGTCAGTTTCGTTGTATTTACTGTATTTATTTTTCCCGATTTATAAAATTGTGACTTTCTTTTGTCAAAATGAGAGTACCCCTAAAAAAATTTCAGAAAAAAACACTGCTTTTAACTAATTTCATGTTGCTGATGTTTTCATTGGTTCTGCTTTGGGTTGCCATGTTTCAAGAAGTAAAAATCCTGACACAAAATTTGTTGAGCTTCTTTTGGGGAATTGCCCCCAAAAGTTGCTGAGCTTTTTTTGGGAAACGAACCTCAAAGTTGATTTGGGAATTCACCCCCAAAAAGGCAAAGTGCGATAGTCAGGACATTTTGTTAATTTTTCAAAATCCCCCCCCCCCCCCGTCGCTAATTTCACCATTTGAAACCCAGACATATCTGGGAAATTCCGAACATATGGCAACCCTAGTTCTGCTGGCTGCAATTTAATTGTTAGATGATTTTTACTGCTGCCATATTATCTATATCTGTCTATCTATCTATCATCTATCTATCTATCTATCGTCTATCATCATTGCATTTTATTTGTATTCTTCAAGATTATTATGAGCTGCATTGAGCCAAAGTAGTATGGGTTGTAAAGATCATATAATTTTAATTACAACACCAAACAAGCATTACAGATTGTCTTATCCTTTCCTTCTCATTGCGAATAGCATCTGAGGCATTTATAGAGACTTCCCTTTATGCCGTTCAACCACTTGCTCTAAGACACAAAGGCCTCTTGGTAACCATTGAGGTACATACTAAAGGGTGATGTTGGGAATGCAGATTAATATAGGGAATACTGGGGATTGGATTGAACCCCTTGGGTGTCAAGATCAGACCAGTTCTTTTCAGGAGAAATTCAAGTTCGCAGCTCTGAAATCTTGTCAGTTTACATCATGCTGACTGTATGCTCAAGAATATAGTAGATTTTTAGCAAAATTATTCACTTTAAAGTTTTTTCCCCTGGTCACAGTTTGCATCCAATAAAACTTTTCTCTTCCCCTCCATCAGGTATCCATTAAAAAACTGTGTGCTGTTACCACATCTGACTGTTCAACCCTCGGTTTAAAGGAGCCATTAGCAATTTCCAACATCCCTCGGCTTTTTCCTCCTCACTCCAAAAGGTGTCTTTTAGAGAAGGTTTGGAAATTGGTCACCTTTGTTGTTGTGGGTGTTTTTTTGACCCCTATGAACACTGAGATTTGTAAGAAATAACTTCAGCAGTTGAAGACTTACTCACAGTTATGGAAACTTCAGGGGGTTATGATAGTTGAATTTATGTTTGGGCAGAAGCAGGACTTAAAGGCCACAGAGAAGCTGAGGAAAAGAATTGCCTTTTGTACTGACAAAACTGCCATCTGCAGAAGTGGAGAGACATGAAAGAACTAGTAATACAGCAACACTCCTTAAGGCCTGCATTCACTTCTCAATCATATGTTCAAGTGCCATTGGTTAACTCTACCCATCTTCTTCATTCAACACTATTGCAAGGCCGGTCCTACTGTTAGACAGAGTGAAGTAGCCAGATCAGCTAGCTGGTATGAGTTGTCATGAAGGACATTTGTTGTTGTTGTTGTTTTTGTTGTTACTGTCAGAGGGTAGGTAGGAGAGGTGTTTATAGGATTGTCTGCCTCGGGTACTAAAGTAACTTGAGCAACCTTGAATCCTGTGCATTTTAGTTTGTGTGTGACATTTACTTTGCTGCCTCAGGGAGCAGATTGCCTAGTGTAGGTCCTGCATCTATTGGCACTAGAGAATTGTGCACGATGGGTGTCTCTCTGTGTGTAGATATTGAACTTATCTATGTGAAGTAAGTCAAGTCCGTGCATTATCCTTCCCCGGCCAATGGGAGGTGTAGACTCTCGAACTTAATCCATTCTGGGAGTCCGTTTGACTCCCGAAACCATTCAAAAACCAAGGTGCGGCTTCTGATTGGCTGCAGGAGCTTCCTGCACTCAAGCGGAAGCTGCATCAGAGATTCAGCTTCCCAAAAACTTTCAAAAACTGGAACACTAACTTCTGGGTTTTTGGTGTTCGGGAGCCAAAATGTACAAGTACCAAGGCATTCGAGAACCAAGGTACTGAATGATGCTTCAGTACCAGAATTGAGGAGATTTCACCCCTCCCATACCCAAGAATCTCCTGATCATCTCCTGATGGTCTCTGCTGACTCTCCAGAGAAGAGGAGGCGTGTCTGCCTATCTACTTATTCTGCCCAGCAACATATCTGTGTGTGTGAGAGAGAGAGAGTCAGTCAGTCAGTGTATCGGAGAGAGTGAGAGTGTTGGAGATCCTAGAGATAAGATTGCTGTTAGAGCAGCTGCAGACTCTCAGTGTAGCATTGATTTATGCTTAGAATATTCAGCTCTGTATATAGTTTTGTATCATAGTTGTAGTTATAGAATAAAAGGAAGATATTCTACAGAGCTGCTCTCCGAGTGGTTTATACTCTGCAAGACTCTGCAAAACTCTGCTGCGCAACGACTGTATTATTGAGACAGTGAATCCGGTGCTCTCAGCTCTAAGCTGTGAGTCCACAGCACTGTGACCTGTTCCTGTGAGAAAGGAGGTCTCTGGCGGTGCTACCCAGCTCGCCTAGCCCAGTCGGGGTTGAGGTACATGAGTCCAGTCGGCGCACTGGCTCTAGGGCGATGCTGACATCGGTTATGGGCCCAGTCGTTGTTCCAGTCGTCTGACCTGGCGTTGTTCCAGTCATCCCAGGCGTCCCAGGCGTCCCAGTCGCCAGAGGTTTCTGTTGCTGATTGCCGGACGGTGGAACGGACGCTGCATGCTGGACTGATTTGCGGTGCCCAGAAGCAGAGCTGTTTTGGAGCAGAGTGTTCAAGCTGCCGCTGTTGCTGTTGCTGCTGCTTGATTTATGGAGGTATGTTGCTGACTGCCAAAGGAAGAAGATAGCATCCCTGTTTGCCTGTTAATTGCGCTCTGAGTGGGAGAGAGAGTGGCTGAAGGAGTCAAGGCTTTATCTGTGTTGCACGAGGGAAGTGTCTTGCTCCAAGTAATAGCAGACATGGCCTGTGCACATTCTGGCCAGATGGCTCTGTCCTTTCCTCTCCTCACGCCTGAAACCTATGCAGTTTGGCAAGTAAAGATGAAAGCGCTTTTACAGAGGGAAAAGCTATTTCACACGATAGAAGATGACCCTCCAGATAAGGATGATGATGATTGGGCTGAATGGCATGCTGCAGACATGAAAGCCCGAGGGACAATTATTTTGAGTGTTTCAGACCACTTGCTGGTGAACTTAGAGGGTCAAGAGACTGCACAAGCTGTTTGGCATAAGTTGAGAGATATGCATCTTAGACAAAATGCTGGTTCCAGTGTGATTTTCTTTAAGAAGCTGTGCAGGCTGCAGTTGGAGAAAGGTGGTGATTTGCCTAGCCATCTATCTCAATTAAAGCGTCTCAGACAGGACCTTGTTCAGCGAGACCTGGCTATTTCAGAGGCTGTATTTGCAATGCTGATGATCAATAGCCTAGATGAGTCTTATGATGGAGTGGCTGCCCAGATTTCCACAATGCCTTCTGACCGGCTAACAGAAGATTATGTGTCTAGCGTGCTCTTGAATGAGTGGGATCGCAGACAGGCTGTTAAAGAAAGCCGGGACTGTGCTGTTAAAAATATGCTTGAAAATGTGCCTGAGTCTTCAGCAGGGGAAAGTGAAAGTGAAACTGCTGCTGTTAAAGCTTTGAAATTGAAGCGGTGCTTTTCGTGTGGAGCACAAGGCCATTTGAGTTTCCAGTGTAAGAAGTCTTCAAAGAAGAAGGGAAACTTCAGAGGCAGAGGGGGAGGAGGACGAAATCCCCATGCACCTGCTACTTCAAAGGCCTTGATCTCTCGCTGTTCCAGTCAACGTGGGCGGAGTTTCTTCGTGGTCGACTCTGGCTGTTCAAACCACGTGGCCAAAGATAAGAATCTCTTTGTTCAGCTTGAGAAGCAAAAGAAAGAAATTCATCAAGCAGATGGGACAGTTCTCACGAGTATGGCTCAGGGAACTGTGTTCTTAAAGAGCCTGAATGCAACTATTAAGAATGTCCTGTATGCGCCTGATATTCAGGACAATTTGTTGAGTGTTTCCCAGCTTGATCGTCAAGGGTTTAAGGTGGCGTTTGCTAAATCTCGCTGTGAAATTCTTAGAGATGGCAAGCTCATTCTGTATGCAAAATGTGTAAATGGATTGTACCAATTGCCTTTTGTTTCAGGTACAGGCGCTGCAGAAGCAACTGAGAAAGAGTGTTGCAATTTGTCTGTAGATAAGAATGAGAAGTTGCATGACCAATGTATTCATTATTACCACCGTATTTATGGTCATTTGAATTTCCAGGCTGTGGCAAAAATGCCTGATATGGTTCAGGGTATGAAGTTGAAAGAATGTCCCTACCACATGAAATGTGTTTCTTGTGCAGAGAGTAAGGCAAGGCAAGCTCCCAAAGGTACAGAGTCTGGGAGAGAGGCCAAGAAACCATATGAAGTCATTCATGCAGACTTAGTGGGGCCTCTAGCGCTCTCTAGAGGCAATTCAAGGTTTTTCATGGTTCTGATAGACTCCTATTCGAAATATGTTTGGGTCTATATGCTGCAGAAAAAGGCTGAAGCCTTTACCAAGTTTCGCCAGTTTTGTAAATGGCTCAGAAATGTACATAATGAGAATGTACGTTTTCTTTTCACAGACAAGGGTGGAGAGTTTTGTTCAGAAGAGTTTGAGAGTTTTCTTTCTGAACAGGGCATTGAGCATAGGACGGCCACGCCCAGATCACCCTGGCAGAATGGTTTATGTGAGAGAGTAAACCAGACTCTGCAGCAAGGAATCAGAACGCTGTTACATGATTCAGGGCTGCCCAATCCTTTTTGGGCTGAAGCTCTTTCGTTTTTCTGTCATGTGTATAACAGGAGATACCAGTCTAGTGTAAATTGCACCCCATATGAGATGCTTCACGGAAGAAAGCCATGTGTAAAGCATTTTAAAATTTTTGGTTCGGAGGTTTGGGTGCACACCTCGCAGGGTGACAAACTGAGCAAGCGTGGAGAACATGGTGTTTTCCTAGGATATGAGAAAGGGTCTTATCGTGTTCTGATCACAGACACGAAAACCATAAGGCTGACCAGGAGTATTGATGACAATCCACAATGGGACAGAGTTGGCGTTTTTCAGTGCCATCCCATTTGTGATGATGGTGCAAAAGGGGCAAAGAAAGTTAAGAGGGAGGCAAGTGTTGTTGGTGGTGATAATCCTGATGCCAATGTAGTTCCAGATGATGGCACAGATTATCAGAGCCCAAAAGCCTCAGGTGAGTCTGACGCTGACTCAGACTTAGCAGCTTCATATACTTTAGCTCCCCATTCTCCCAAAGAGGAGGAAGCACCAGAACAAGAGGATCAAAGAGTTCTGCGCAGGTCCGAGAGAACAACCAAGGGTGTACCACCGAAAAGGTTTTCTGAAGAGTTTGCAAAGACTGCGGTCACGAGCAACTCTGGTGGGGTTTTTAAACCAGGCATGAAGTGTGCTGAGAGTAGTAGCACAAAACGCTTTATTTATTTCCTTACCTGATATTTGAAGGAAAGCGTGTATTTGAGTTCTGAAAAATGGTTTGTTCAAATCTGCCTAATTAGAAATGTCAATTTGTATTTGAAAGGAAGAAATGTGTGTGAAGATTTTTCCAGAAGCTGCTTATTCAATGGTATTGTAAAAGTGTTTTATATGCCGGGAGAGAGATACCTGCAGATATGTTAACCAAGGTTGTAAGCAGAGAACAACTTTTGGAGTGTATGTGCAAATTGCAGTTATGTTAAAGATTCTTGAAATGGTCGGATGAAATGGGGGAGGATGAGGAGATTTCACCCCTCCCATACCCAAGAATCTCCTGATCATCTCCTGATGGTCTCTGCTGACTCTCCAGAGAAGAGGAGGCGTGTCCTGCCTATCTACTTATTCTGCCCAGCAACATATCTGTGTGTGTGTGTGAGAGAGAGTCAGTCAGTCAGTCAGTGTATCGGAGAGAGTGAGAGTGTTGGAGATCCTAGAGATAAGATTGCTGTTAGAGCAGCTGCAGACTCTCAGTGTAGCATTGATTTATGCTTAGAATATTCAGCTCTGTATATAGTTTTGTATCATAGTTGTAGTTATAGAATAAAAGGAAGATATTCTACAGAGCTGCTCTCCGAGTGGTTTATACTCTGCAAGACTCTGCAAAACTCTGCTGCGCAACGACTGTATTATTGAGACAGTGAATCCGGTGCTCTCAGCTCTAAGCTGTGAGTCCACAGCACTGTGACCTGTTCCTGTGAGAAAGGAGGTCTCTGGCGGTGCTACCCAGCTTGCCTAGCCCAGTCGGGGTTGAGGTACATGAGTCCAGTCGGCGCACTGGCTCTAGGGCGATGCTGACAAGAATCACTCTCTCCTAGATTCAAGCACTCAAATGCTTTCCTGTCTTGTCTATATTATATAAGCAAACTTCAAGTGGTGCCCACAGGAGACTTCAACTTCTTACTCTGCTGCTTTTGATTTGGTGACTTACAGTACCGGAAGATTGGGCAGGACACCTATATGCAGCAATACTTATGAAGCACCTCTCATGAGACATCTACAGCAAGTACCCATTTGTTTCTGGATCTAATTCAAAGTGCTGGTTTGTATCTTTAAATCTTGCAGGGCTACAGCTCACAGTCCCAGAAGTTGTGAATGGCTTCACAGGCCTCAAAGCTGTCCATCACCTCTGAACTTGCAGGAGGAACTTGTGTGGACATGCACACCATCCCCTCCTGGAATGTTTACCTAAGCCCCGGTATAGGGCTTCTATATACAGTGGTACCTCGGGTTACATATGCTTCAGGTTACATACGCTTCAGCTTACAGACTCCACTAACCCAGAAATTACACCTCGGGTTAATAACTTTGCTTCAGGATGAGAACAGAAATCATGCTCCGGTGGCACGGCAGCAGCAGGAGGCGCCATTAGCTAAAGTGGTGCTTCAGGTTAAGAACAGTTTCATGTTAAGTACGGACCTCCGGAACGAATTAAGTACTTAACCCAAGGTACCACTGTAATGGGTTTTGTTAATAATACATCTGCCAGAACCTTCACCAAAATATCTATTGTGTTTCATTCTTATTCTTCACTCTCCTTCTCCAGAAGCAGGCTTTGCACAGCTCGTGCACTTCAAAGTAGGCCAGGAGGAAGCAAAATGCCTAATTTACCAAGATTGCAGCCCCCAACAGAATCCACAGTTCATAATTACCATGTAACTTTCCCCTCCTATCGATTCCTTTTGTTTATTTTCCCAATTAGTGCCATTGCCTTCCGTTAAGAGTTTGGGTGTAATCCTTGACGCCTCTCTTTCCATGGAGGCGCAAGTTACAGCAACAGCCAAGGCAACATTTTTCCACCTTCGCCGCATCAAGCAGTTGGTCCCTTACCTTTCCCGCCCCAACCTGGCCACAGTGATCCATGCGACGGTCATCTCCAGGCTTGACTACTGTAATTCACTCTACGCGGGGCTGCCCTTGAAGCTGACCCAGAAACTCCAGCGGGTGCAGAATACTGCAACGAGACTCCTCACGGGGTCTCTGCCATGGGAGCATATTCACCCAGTGCTTTTCAAGCTGCACTGGCTCCCGGTGGAGTACAGGATCAGATTTAAGGTGCTGCTTTTGACCTTTAAAGCCCTTCACGGCCTAGGACCCTCGTACCTACGGGACCGCCTCTCCCGGTATGCCCCATGAGAGCCTCAAGGTCCGTAAGTAGCAACACCCTAGTGGTCCCGGGCCCTAAAGAAGTTAGATTGGCTTCAACCAGAGCCAGGGCCTTTTCAACTCTGGCTCCGGTCTGGTGGAAAGCTCTGCCTCATGAGACCAGGGCCCTGCAGGATCTGATTTCTTTCCGCAGGGCCTGTAAGACAGAGTTGTTCCGCCTGGCCTTTGGCTTGGAGCCAGTTTGATCCCCTCCCTCTCTTTCTTTTTTCTTTTCCTTCTCCCTCTGCGATGTTAATGGTTTCAGAACTCACAGAGTTAAAGAGTTCTGGTGACGTCTCTTTCCTGAGGCGTGGTTAGAAACACTTAAGGGAGGGGTTTGACTCCGAGTGTTTCAGTCTGACTCTCGAACGCCATGCGAAAGGGAGAATGTGTCAGTTCTCGCCAGGTCTGAATTTATGATGTTATTCTTCATGATTAAAGCCAAGAGTAGATAAGTACTGCCTTGTGTCTGCTCTGATTTATTCCACACGTGCTGCACTTTGCTTCTCACCGCTGTGTTTCGCTCTGCTACCGGCAAGAGAAAGAGGCCTGAGGAGGACTTTTGCAGGAGGCACGGATAGCTTGCAGAGTTTTGCAACGGAAGTGTGCCAGGCTCCATGTTCAGTCTCTGTGTACACTCTTGTCCGGTGTAATCCGAAGATGCGATGAGGCTACATTTTAATATTTTAATGTTTCAATATTTTAATTTTGGTTTTTTTAAATTTTGTTTTTAAGTTGCAATCATTTAACTTGTTTTTATTATTGCTTGTAAGCCGCTCTGAGCCCGGCCTTGGCTGGGGAGGGCGGGGTATAAATAAAAATTATTATTATTATTATTAAAGGTTCTTGATGTGCCAAGCAATCTGTTCCAAGCCCATCCTTTTATGTAGCTTTGCATTACACACTGAACACATTAATCTAAATAACAGTTGATGTAGGGATATCTGCAATTTTCTACTTCTTCTGTGAAAAGTGAGGATTTTCTGTTGCAGATGAGTGTCTGAAAGAGACATCAAACCTGTGAACATTGCCATCAGATGCATGAGAAAAATAGAAGTGGGTGTGCAAGTTGATGCAGAGTCATGACAATTGTGGCTTTTTTTCTTCTGGATTCAGAGAGTCCATAAAGACTACCAAAGTGGCTTTTACGGGCTTAATTTAAAAGCTGAGAAAAATAAAGAACAAAACCAGAAGAAGTTGATATAATCTTACAGCCCTTAGTTTTGCCAGAGAATCCTTTCCCTTCTTTGGCAGGCAATGGGTCCTAACACCTCACAGACAATGAGTGCAGCATCTGGTGGGAATAGAAAGGTCTGCCCCGATGTTTTCATTAGACTTAGGTGGGCTTAAGTGTTATCTACTGTGTGGTAGTGCTGACAACATTATATATTTGGGGTCAAATTAACATACCTTGACCCTGTTTACATCTGGGCAGGTCAGCAGAGTAGTCATAAAAAGAGGCCAACTACAAAGAGCTGTGAATGATGAGATGTTCCCATATTGGTCTACAGAACACTTAAAGTGCTGAGTCGGTGTCTTGGGATTCAGGTTGGTACCCAGGTGACCCTATCTTTAGGGGACACATATCCCCATGTCTACCACACCATCTGTCAAGTGACCTTTTCATAATCCGTGTTGATTCTAACTTACTGTGATTAACTTTTACAGAACTCTAGCCTACAAAGCTGCAAAATCATTACTACAAGCAAGTCCAGAACTGTTCTTTGAGCACCTTAGAGGGCATCAAAAAGGGTAACTGCTGGGTACCACTTCTAACTATTACTAACTTTAATAGTCCTAGTCCAGGACTATTCGAGTGGTATAAGAGGGCATTAAATGTACAGTGTGGGTATGACCGTTGGAGTTCTTTATGGTGCTGCTTTCTGGGGATCTGCCAAAGATTGATCAGTAAATGATAGGAAGGAAAATGGACAGGAACCTCAGGAGTCACTGCTTACAGAAGGCAAAAAAATAAATAAAAATGCACCTAAGTTAAGGATAATTGCAGCATTGTCAGGGAAAGCCGGAGAAGAATATTTCTACCACATGATCAACATGTACCTTAAATTGTTCAGAGATTTATCTCTCTTGGTGATTTAGTTCCCCAGGAAAGCTAACGAAAATGTTTGCCTCCTTTGGAGTGTGATATCATTCCCATAAAAGTGGGCACATTTCGTATCCTGGCTCTTTTGCTATTGATTTTGATAGGAATCACACACTGCAGCCAACAATGTAGTTAACAAGAACACCTGTTAGCTGTAACAGTAAGTAAACCTTTAAACTTCCATTGATAAATCTATGAATTGCAATTGTATTATGATTTGTTATCTTGTTAAAAGCACACGTTTATGGTTTCCTCTGCAGAATGATTACTAGCACTTCACATATCCCAAAGCAGTTTTACAACTGTTCTTTACAGCTTGAACCATTCTGATTCTTTCTCCCTTTATAAGTTTGCTACACCCTGGTGCTAGGCACCACAAATGAGAAAGGTAGTCCATACATAGATCAAACTCCATCTTCCGCCATTCCATTCCTGTAGGTGGTTAAAAAAAACCAACCATTTAATTTTCCTTCCAGTTCCCTACTCAAGTCAGTTGTCCATGGGATCTGACCTCTTCAGACATGACAGAAGACCTTTAAAGATTCCACCTTAGTTTGGCTGATCAGCCTCTGCACAACCCTTCTCCCCCTCAGTTTATCTAGTTTCTTCCTGCCTCCCATCTTGCTGTGCTGCCAATTACCCATGTTGACCTCTGACTTTCTGTTCTTTAGACTGTTCTCCAACTACTCAGGAAGGACATAGGCCAGGTTTCAAGAACCAGAGTGGTTTTGTATTAGTTATACAAGTAGGGCAGAGAGCTTTGACCACTCTGTCCCAGGAAGCCATTTCAGAATAGCTGCAGCAGATTCTACTTCCCAGCCACCGTTAGCAGGCAGATGGCTCTCTTGGAAAACAAAGCCATAAACAGCCAGACAGTTTTGCATCCACTTTACTAAATGTACTACATCTGCTGTTGTACCTTTTGCATTTGGGAAGAGCTGTTGAAGAAAATAAGTTCATACACTACAGATATATCCTAGCAGATAGGCTTTAGTTTCTCTGCTTTGCACTCTACATATGGCCCCAAAAAAGGTCAGTAGATTCATTGGGGTAGTTCAGTCATTTTAGACTGGATTGGTGCAGTTAGGCAAATTTAAATGGTCTTACAGGGAGATCCTCTTCAGATGGTAATCTTACTTCAAAATGTGGTAATCCAGTCCTAGGTTGTTTTTCTTGCGGGGGGGGGGCTTTACTCATTGTGCTGGGTAGGGCCACAGCTGCCTGCCTCATAATTCTACCTTGGGTACATGCGTGGTGCTGTGGTCTAAACCACTGAGCCTCAGCCTTGCCAATTGGAAGGTTGGCAGTTCGAATCCGCACGATGGAGTGAGCTCCCGTTGCTCTGTCCCAGCTCCTGCCAACCTAGCAGTTCGAAAGCACGCCAGTGCAAGTAAATAAACAGGTACCACTGTGGCGGGAAGGTAAACGGTGTTTCCGTGCACTCTGGTTTCCGTCATGGTGTTCCATTGCACCAGAAGCGGTTTAGTCATGCTGGCCACATGACCTGGAAAGCTGTCTGTGGACAAATGCTGGCTCCCTCGTCCTGAAAGTGAGATGAACGCCACACCCCATGGTTGCCTTTGACTGGACTTAACCATCCAGGGGTCCTTTACCTGTTACCTTTAGTTCTACCTTGATAGCACCAGTGACAGGATTCATTGTGTGGGTTGGGAGTGAGGTGCAGAGTCACATAAAGTCACCATAAGATTGCTGCTGAAGAGTAGAAATCAGAATAATTCAGGTATGTGCTGCTTCCTTTGTGTGAAGTGCCTATTCCTTGAGATACATGGAGCAACAGCATTTGAGTCAGTGTATCTGATTACAGCCAGCAATTATTCATTGGTGGTAGTTTTCTGGCTAGTTGAATACTTCTCCCGTCACTCTGAGAAAGAAGTGGCTATAACCAGGGCTGTTTGGGGTGAGTTGGTGAACAAGAGGCTAACCTCTCCCTTCATCCCCTTTTTCACAGTTCCTTCCACTTCTTTCTGCTCTACAAAGCACCTGAGGAGCAGTGCAGGATTACACCCTGTGGAGGCCCCTAAAGGTAAAGGTAAAGGGACCCCTGACCATTAGGTCCAGTCGTGGCCAACTCTGGGGTTGTGGCGCTCATCTCACTTTATTGGCCGAGGGAGCCGGCGTACAGCTTCCGAGTCATGTGGCCAGCATGACTAAGCCGCTTCTGGCGAACCAGAGCAGTGCACGGAAACGCCATTTACCTTCCCGCCAGAGCGGTACCTATTTATCTACTTGCACTTTGACGTGCTTTCAAACTGTTAGGTTGGCAGGAGCAGGGACCAAGCAACGGGAGCTCACCCCATCGCGGGGATTCGAACCACCGACCTTCTGATCGGCAAGTCCTAGGCTCTGTGGTTTAACCCACAGCGCCACCTGCATCCCTTGTGGAGGCCCCTATGCAGTCTGATTTAAAACTTGGGGGGGGGGGGTGTCTTGCAAATTATCTCCTAATACATTTTTTATTTTATCAACCAACAATTTTAATGAACCAATTTTGATGTTAATTTTCTTTCAAGTTATGACTGCCACTTTTAAAGGGCCATCCAAGAAGAAGGTGACCAGGATGATGAAGGATCTGGAAATCAAGTTGAAAGTGATGGGCGGGGGGGGGGGGTGTAAGCTGGAGAAGCAAAGATCAAGGGAAGGCACAACATCAGTCTTCAAATATATGAAGGGTTTTCATGCAGATTTATTCTCCATTGCTTCATAGGTCTGGACTAAAACCAGTGGGTGGAAATTGCTGGGAATTGTAGGTTTCAGCAAAACATTTGGAAAAATGCATAATGATAAGAGCTAGGGGTGGAAGAATATGTCAGTTTTTGTTCTCTGAGTTTCTCATTTTCCCAAACTTAAATTCAGTTCTAGAGCTTCCATCAGCAATTTGCTTTAAACAAAAGTAATTCTCATGAAAATTCATCAACATTTTAAGTGTAGATTCCTTGTAATAAGTTTTTTTGCAAGGAATTTCCCCTAATATAACACATTTAAGTATCCTATTTTCATTTACCGGTACATATTAATTTTTATGCACACTTTCCCTTTTTTGTAAACATTGGTTGGAGAAGTGCTTCACAAAATTCAGATAAGCGTGAATTTCAGAGGCTAGCTGTGTCCTCGTATTGTTTCAGAAAGTGTGATTTTGATAGAGTTGGATTTTTAACTGTGAACTGAATCAAATTCCTCCCCCCATCCTTTGTGAGTACTGTTCTACAGCAGAAGTGACTGCCTTGGGCTGGTCTACTCTCCTTCACTGGGAGTGTTAGGCAACACTTAAGATTGAGTATTGCAGCCACACTGAGCAGTATATGAACTAAACCTGCTCCAGAGCCACATTTCTTTCTGTGCAACCTTCTGGGGTCCACAAGCCAACTGTAGGAATGTTCAGAGGCAAAAGCAAGCAACAACTTAAATTTAACCTTTGTAGTTTCTACACATACACCCCAAACTCTGTGCCTCTTGCTTGCCTGGATAGAAGATGATCAGAGTTCAAGGAGACATTCCCACCATGTAATAGCACTGAAGAAGGCTGTGAAATAGGGCTAGGGATGTATGAAACTTGGGGAGGGATGTGGCCTGGGAAAAGTCCTGACTGAGGGCCAGCTCAAAAGATGTTGAGGGCACATTAGACCTCCATACCTGAGGTTCCCCAATCCTGGACTAGATGATAGCTTTGTAATGCCCCCCCCCCCCGACTTAGGCAAGGGTCTGTTCTTGAGACTGTGTTTTCCTCCCATATAATTTAGTTTTCCCTATGATAAATATGTTTCAGAAATGTTACTTGTCCATTGTATATACTGCATTCTGTAGCATTGGTTGTGGAATTACTATTACAGCATATTCTTTCCACTCACCTCCTCCCATTTTTATCTCAGTGACGTTATCACAATTTTACCATAAATACAGATTTGTTGACATTTCCAGGAAAAGCTCAGAAAATCTTTACAAATAGCTCAATGCGGGCATTGGGCAACAATATTTCTCTGAGATCCAAGGTAGCAGACTTCCTGGTGATACACATCCTTTGTAATTTGTTGAGCAGAATGAAGATTTTACTCCAAGAGAGGTTTTTTCATCATGCAATGGCTTTCAGTTAGATCACAATATGTATCCTGGGACAGCAACTGTTTCCAAATGAGCAAAATGCCCTTTTTATTTTGGAAAATTACTTAAAAGCAAGAAATCTATGCCAGACGTACACAATACAGTAGAAGAATGAGGTAAGTAGAGGTTCCTTTGGTGGTAGAGGTCACTGTGGTTCTCTGGGTTTCCAGTGTGGAAGGATACCCTTTGAATGCTAAGTACTGATGCATATGCTAAATTCCACTTAGATTTACCTTTTAAAAGGAGAGGGAAGCATCCAGGGCAGATTGGATCAATACATTCACTCATCTTCTCTACTGGCTCGAAATCGTGACAAGTTTCTTCTACAAGCTTAGAGATAATACCATTGAACCTGGTTCAGATCCAAGTGGACAGTGCTGTAAGACACACACACACACACACACACACACACACACAAAAGAACAAGGTTTTCATCACACTTTCAAGTGTAGAAATACTGCTGTAATTTGATTCTGTTTCAAGATATAGTAACTGTCACATTGTGAATACCGCTGAGAATAAATCAAACCTGTCAGTGCTGACATACTGTGTAAAAGGTGTTTTGTGTGTGTGTATTAAAGGGGGGGGGGACTAGACTGTGCTATCTTGGTTCATTGTACTCCATGCGCTACTCAGTACTCAGATTTGCCAAGAGTGCTTTCAAGTTGGCACTGCAAGTAACTTGCTCAACTAGCCAGCTGATTAAAATGTTAGTGGCACATGAACAGTCAAGGATGTCATTGAGTTTGCCAGTCCTGTCTGGCTCACAACTAGAAGCAAGAAAGCTCAGGCTTTAATACCCTTGGTTGTAGCCATGGTGGCTCCTAATGCCATTTCCCCCCAGTCCCCCAAGCTGGCATCATTCCTGAAACCAAGGACATCATCAGGAGAGGAGACTGCACTCTTATGTGTTGCAACACAACTTCAGCTAAGTACCTGGCTAACCCCACCAAGCAATCCTTTCCTTTCCTTTGTCTGTCATGATTTTTCTGAAAACTTAAGCCCATGGGTAAGAACTGACCATTTTGTATACCTCTATAAGATGAGTCCCCTTCATGGATCACTGCCTTGTTGTGGTGAAGGGGCTTGAATAACTCCGAGAAGCTCTGAGCTATGCTGTGCAGGGCCACCCAAGACAGACAGGTCATAGCCGAGAGTTTAGACTAAATGTGATCCACCTGGAGAAGGAACTGGCAAACCACTCCAGTATTTTGCCAGAAAACTCTATGGACATAAAAAAGGAGAAGCTAATAATAATAATAATAATAATAATAATAATAATAATAATAAATTTTATTTATATCCCGCCCTCCCCAGCCGAAGCCGGGTGAAAGTTTCCAAGTGAGAAAGTTTCCAAGAAAGTGAGAGTTTCCAAGGCATGCCCTGATTCATGGGGTCACGGGGAGTCGAACACTACTAAGATGACTAAACAACAACAACAAATAAGAGGAGTAAAATCCATTTTACATTTTGTTGTGGGGAGATGTTGCATCTCCCTCCCCCACTGTTCTCACAATCCTGCTGGCCAAACAAGATGCTGTGGATTCAGCAGTTGTGCCATGTATCAGTCTCCTCTATACACATATATTGATACTTGCATAGGGCGTTTCACACAGCTTCTCGATGCATGGCAGATGCGTAGCATAGCTGGTGCATGCAGAAGGGCTAAAGGGTGTGACACTGTGTACCGCCTCACACCTTGTGAAACATCCTCCCTCTAGTGTCTTCAACATGCACTGTGGTTACTAGTGCTGGAAGTGTTGCCCTGCCTCTGTTAGGGAAGGGCACAGCTGTTGTTGAGGCTGAGGTCCAGAAGCTACTTGTTCCTGCTACAATATATTTCTCTCTCCTCATTATGCTCCTCCTCCTCTGAAGCGTGGGCCCTTTCTTTAGGACAGGGACCATTCATCACTGGAAGGTCTCCACACATTCCGTCTCAGCTGTGTTTACTTATAATTGGGGTTGAACTTTACAGCCCTCGTACGTATGGTACCCCATGGTAGAGAAGGAACTTTTTCCATCTCAACGTTCAGCATGGGTTCCTCTATTCTCATTTTGGAGTGATGTGGCATTGGCACATGGACTGGCCCACTCATTCCATTTTTGGATTTCCTTTATTTCTCATACATCTGATCTAGGAGCAACGATCTCATTTATTGAAGTACCTAGAGACCAAGATTGTTTTCCTGCAATCACCCAATCTGAAGGCAGGTCAGCAGACAGCCTCTATGATGGACAGGCAGGCATTTGTACTCTCTTTTCTGATCCTCCAAGTATCTCAAACGTCTTCAGAACCAAGATGACTGTGTCGCAGGCATTTATTGAAAGTGTATAATATTTCACTAATTGTAGAAACATTTTCTATTCTATTGACAGACGTTCTGATTCCTGAAATTGTATTTTAACGTCTCGTTTTATTACAAATTTACTGGATAAATGTGATAAGCTAGTGTATGAATGTGGTATTAAATCTCGGCTAATGGAAGACAATCAATTTTAATCATTTTTGCAGGGAGTACTTACAGGAGACTCCCTTCTAGAATGTCACACTGCTTTCGCTCTATGCAGAATAAGGTTATTGCAATAGAAAGTTGTTGTGGGGTCTTGCAGCAGGTCAATGTCAAAAACTCTGTCTTCTCTCCCCAGCCTTCAGAATAGGAGGCATACACATACAGCTTTCATTTGTCCCCTAGCTGCATCACTGAGTAGCCTTGTTGATACCTCTGACTCACAGGCAGGCTCAAGTTAAAGGGTCTTGCTTGGTTTCTGACCATTAGGGAGGAAGCAGCTGATAAACACACATACTGCTGGCAATACTAATGTGAGGTCAGGATCAGTTCTTTCACAGTGGACTCTCTTCCATGTTTCTCTAGCCAGTTCATGAGATCATCTCTCTCCCTGGGCCTTCTGGGTCCCAGATGCTGTCTTTGCCTCATTGCACAAGAGATGCAATGATGGATGTAATTTGTACAGCAAACCGTTTCTCCTCATAGCAGGGTTTGACTTGTAGGATTACTGATGTCAGGACAACTTTTCTGGGCTGCTGCCAGTTCTTTCAGCCCTGGGTTCACTATATTTACCAGGTCCCCTCCTGCACCTTTTGTTGTTGTTTTTTTAATGATATTTATTAAAGTTTCAAAGAAAAAATTACATAGGTAAAAAAGAAAAGAAAAAGAAAAAAAGAAAAAGAAAAAAAATACAAAATACAGAAAAAAGTTAAAAAACACTTTAAAGAAAAACACATCGATCTTTCCATAACTTACATTTCATTTCCTTACTTCCCTGACTTCCTCACACCTCCCTTTTTTGTATTCCAGTTCTATTAGTTAATTCAGCAATTCCTTTCCCTCTTTGTTTTTATCTTAATCCTTTAACTTAACATATTATAACTTTAAATTCTCATCTGTTAACAATCCATTTGTACATACACCTTTATAACATTCTTGCTAAGACCACTTAATTTCATTCTGACATCATTCTAACATTCATTAATTTTGCAGTATTTCTGTAAATAGTCTTCAAATTTCTTCCAATCTTCTTCCACCGACTCTTCTCCCTGGTCTCGGATTCTGCCAGTCATTTCCGCCAGTTCCATATAGTCCATCACCTTCATCTGCCATTCTTCCAGAGTGGGTAAATCTTGTGTCTTCCAATACTTTGCAATAAGTATTCTTGCTGCTGTTGTGGCATACATAAAGAAAATTCTGTCCTTCTTTGGCCCCGTTTGGCCAACCATGCCCAGGAGAAAGGCCTCTGGTTTCTTCAAGAAGGTATATTTAAATACCCTTTTCATTTCATTATAAATCGTCTCCCAGAAAGCCTTAATCCTTGGGCACGTCCACCAAAGGTGAAAGAATGTACCTTCAGTTTCTTTACATTTCCAACATTTATTATCGGGCAAATGATAATTTTTTGCAAGCTTGACTGTTGTCATGTACCACCTGTATATCATTTTCATAATATTCTCTCTTAAGGCATTACATGCCGTAAACTTCATACCTGTGGTCCATAACTGTTCCCAGTCAGCCATCATTATGTTATGTCCAACATCTTGTGCCCACTTAATCATAGCAGATTTAACCGTTTCATCCTGAGTATTCCATTTCAACAGCAAGTTATACATCTTTGACAAAATCTTCGTTTGATTTTTTCCACCTGGAAGCCAATTTTCTTGTCCAAATTATATGCCTCCATTATCTGATAATAATGAAGCCAATCTCGCACTTTATTTTTTAGTTTTTCAAAACTCTGCAGTTTCAATCTGTCTCCCTCCTGCACCTTTTGGAACAAAATGGTTGCACACCCAAAAGGGCAAACAAGCGCCCTTTGGCCTTGCCCTATGTTCAGTGACATAGCATGGGTTGCCAGCACCTGGGACCCTGTGAAGGGGGATGGGTAGGAGGGAAACAGACAGAATACTCATGCATATTCAACTGCCTAACTGTGTGTGTGTCACCCAGGAGATCATAGTTGCAGATATAAGAAAAGAAAAGTTGCCCTGTTGTCTGGAGATACCACTTCTTGATTCACATAGAGAAGCTGTTTTTGATGGAACCCAGCAATGGAAGTATGCACCTGTATTGAGGCAGCATTGGGTGTTGAAATTTTATGCCCCTAAATTCTGTGCCCAGGGCAACCACCCCTGCCCCCCCCCCCCGCTATGCCACGGCCTATGCTGCCAACCAGCTTCTTCTATAAAAGTGCTTTTTTTTCTATCTGTTCCGCCTTTGCTCTCTATTCCCACTCACCCCCAACTTTAGTTTCCTCCTCCTCCTCCATCTTTTCCACACACCCTTTCTCCTTCATCTAGCCTAGCTCTGTTGGCAGGTAAATGGTCCTGTACTGATGAGAGTCCCTGCCTATTCTCCAGCCAGCCATTTCCATGCCTGTAGCAGGCATACAGCTTGACAAGTGAGATCTTGGCACCTCCATTTAATGTCGACAGAGGCTGCTGGAGCTTGCTATTTCCCATCTTTGTCTTGTGATCAATGTAATGATGGAAAGAAGAAAAAGTCCCAACCAGAGAAGAATGGCAGATTAAGTTGATGGATTATGCCAAAATGGCAAAAATGACCAGAAGAATCAGAAATCAGGAAGACCAAAATTTTAATAAGGAATGGGGGAAATTTATAATTTATCTTAAAAATCATTGTAAACAGTTAAAATCATTACTGGATTGGAATAACACATAGTTTAATGGTGAATTTTGGATAAAATGGAGATGTAAAAGATTTGGATTATTATAAAAGATGCAGGAGGAAATGACTGGTAATGTCTTTTTTAAAAAACACACACACCCTAATGCTCTTAATTAAGAAATTCACTTTTGAAAAATATAATTGTTCCTCTTCACAAAAGCTTTTAATGAAATGAAAGAGTTTCAGCACAGTAAAAAGACAGCAAGTTTGAAAGGTTTTTGGCTGTCAGCATTCCAAACGCTTGTTATCATGATTTTAGTTAGTTTAGTCTAGTTTTAAATGTTCTGGTGTTCATTTTTCTGCCCAAAAGTTTGAAACTCTAGTGTTAGCATCTACTGTACGAACTTGGAACTATCACATGGAAGCCATATTTTGTTGTTGTTGTTGTTGTTGTTGTTGTTGTTGTTGTTGTTGTTAATAATAATAATAATAATAATAATAATAACCACCTCCAAAGTTCACAGCTGGACAATATATTAAGAACAGGAAAATTATCAAAAAACAATGTGCAAGGTTTCAGCTTCTCCAGAACTTGCCATCAGGCTAGATATTAGGGGCTGGCAGGTATGAGAGAGAGAGGTACAGCAGTACCTTGGTTGTCAAACATAATCCATTCCAGGCGTCTGTTTGACTCCCAGAACCATTTGAAAACCAAGGTGCGGCTTCTGATTGGCTGCAGGAGCTTCCTGCACTCAATCAGAAGTTGCAGAAGTTGCGGAAGCCACATCAGACGTTCAGCTTCTGAAAAACATTCACAAACTGGAACACTCACTTCCAGATTTGCGGCGTTTGGGAACCAATTTGTTCAGGAGCCAAGCTGTTTGACAACCAAGATACCACTGTATTCAAAAATTAGGATGGATGGTGAAGTCTTCAAGTCTGCTTTCAGACTCAAGCTGAAGATAGAGATTGCAGACTGATAGTCTCTGTGAGGCGGTTACAGGTATCTGATCATGCCTTGTAAAGTTGTCTAGCCTTTAAAGAATGTATGCCACCCCCAGAACAACCAGTGAACTTCATGACTGAACAAAGGTGTTGCTGTTGTTGTTGTTTTGTAGACTGAGCAGGGATTTGAACCAGGACTCCCTGATCCACATAAACTCTCCACCACTTATGCCATACTGGGTCTTGCATTGTTCAGTTCCTTGGGCAAACTGGTGTGATTAAAATTACAACGTATCCCTCTTGATTTAATTAACTGAGAGCTATTTTTACTGTAGCCCAATATCCATGCCAAATACCTTGAGACACTAATGACAGTAAGATAGCTTTAACAGCTTGTTAATAAACATAAGCAGGGTTCCATTTAACTTATTGGGCATACATCTGAATAGGCATATACAAGATCGCACTGTTCATTTTATTAATGTTATTATGATGTGTGCATTTTCTCTTATACCTGATCAGGAAATGGCATGGAAGAGAGTTGGAGGGGAACCTTCCACTCTGGGGTGAAAAGCAATGACTGGCTGTGTGCTCAACCTTTCAGAGTTCTTCCACTATAATACAGAAAACCAGGATAATACCCACTGGAAGTTGAGTGGCACTGGTGTAAACTAATGCGGGAGACGAGAATCGAGGCTGTTTGAATCTAAAAGAGAAACTGAGAGATAGAGCAAAGGAATATCTCCCTTGAGGACAAACAACTCTTTATCTATAATGAAAATCAGAACACTTTCGTTTTCGTCCTGGAAAGAAGGGCTCATTGTCTCCAGAAATGCCATTCCCGTTCATTACATTTTGAACAATGTAATCACGGTCATAAAAATGTTGCTGACATGCTCCGTCGTGTAGCCCAACCCTCGGCAATTAATACGCTCATTGTTTGATACAGATAGCTATAAACCACTGTAATTGCTAAGCTTGTTTGATGAGAAAATAAAATTATTTCATTTTGTGAAGCATGCAAAAGGCTTGGTTCAGAATGGTGGATTTGTTCAACTTGAACAGACAATGGGTAAGAAAACATTTTTAGATCTGAAAAGCAGAGGGATGGGCAGGAGGAACAATGGCCGATGTTTTCAAAAAATGTCCTAGCTCAGCTGAGGCAGGTTTAGCTCATAGTCTCTATATTGTGAAAGCCATGTAATTTGTAGCATAAGAAGCCTTGTATCTCCTGGTGAATTTATGAATCACAAGCACATTGTAACTGAAGAAGTGACAGCATATGAATGATGAATGCATTATTCAGCCAATCCACCGGGTGGTGATCAGGAAGAGGAATGGAGGGTCCCTACAATTAACAGAGGCGGTCACTTTCAGAGGATACAGAATACTATATGATTCAACAAGAGTGGGAATTGTTATTGGGCTCCATCTCTCATTGGCCCCAACCCATATGACAAAAGGTCAGGGATGATGGGAGCTGGAGTGCAACAAGATCTGGAGGACCACAGGTTGCCCACTTCTGCAATGCAGGGACTGTGCTTGGATAGGGGTTAACAGCACCCAGAAGTGGTGCAGAATGGTGACATCATTGTATCTGCACAATGGCGCCTGCATCAGGCAGCCCCAGCCCATTGCTGCCTTTGCAACTAGGAAGCAACACCCACTAATAAAAACAGGGGAGGCCTTTCCTTCTTGGTCACCAATGCAAAGGCCTTAAACAGCTGTGTGATGTAGGAAAACCTTTGTGAGTAAACACTCGTATTCTTATTTCTTATCATCAATCATCGGTCAATAAGATAGGTTAGGGTGTGTCAGGATGCTGTCAGCAGCTCCCAGCTGGTTGCCCAGGAAAGTATAAAGACAAGGGAAATTTTCTTACCGTCCTTTTTTATTTCGGTCTATACAGAGAGAGGCTATAGAACCTAGCCTCTTGGCAGTGGCGTAGCGTGGGGGGTGCAGGGGGGCCCGGCCACACCGGGTGCAACATCTGGGGGTTAGGGTTAGGGGGCGCAAATCCATGGGTTAGGGGGCGCAAATCCACGGGTTAGGGGGTGCAAATTACTTACCTTGCCCCGGGTGCTGACAACCCATGCTACGCCACTGCCTCTTGGATAATGGTGTTGTCCCAAGTGAATCTCCACCCCACTTCTCTCCCACTTCCTAATTCGTTGTTGTCATCATCTCCTTTATGGGTGCTGCTCTGTCTTTGAGCTCTTTGCTCTCCTACTTTTAAGGCTCACAGGGCTCTGGGAGATGGAGAGTCTGGAATGCTTTCTAATGACAGCGTGTCAGCTGGGTGTTGTTCTAGCTCTCCCATGATTTCCCGACTTTTCCCTTCATCTGCCTCTGAGCTGCTCAAACCCCTGTTATAAATCTATACTGTCTTCCTCTTCCTCTTCCCTGGAAGGGTCAGGATGGGGAGGTGGTCTCCACCATTCCTCCTCTGCCCAGTCCCTAACAATTAGTTTTCTTTAACAGTGGAAGCAGGTTTTTGGATTATACGGAGCTCTTCCTCAGGCTTTGATTATGAGAGCAAAAAATAAACATCCAATAGTCTAGATAGAAACCACTGGGTAGTCAGGCTGATGGTTACTTGGTTGCAGAAGTTTACTGGCCATTGCTGTTGGCATGGAGATAGTCTAGGTTGAATGCAAACATGTATCCATCAAATAATCAACTTGATGTGTGACTTTGGGACTGATTCATACAACCACATTTCCTTTCTCCACTGTATAGCAGTTTTTTTTCCTGTATTTGAAAAAACAGCCAAGAAGGAGAAGATAAGGAACCAGGAATAAGATCTGGATGAGTATGGTGAGGATCTAAGTTTTACAAGAGAGGGGGCTAGGAAGATGGCTTTGTGGTCCAGCATAGGGATGTTGAGTGCTTTGTATTATTGAATTCCTGTTTCACAAAGAATAAACCACAAAGAAGTCTTTGAGTTTTTTGCTCTCATAATTTTAAAGCATGCTGGGTTCTAGGAGATGGAGGGGCTGGAATGCTTTCTAATGATGTGTCAGGCAGGTGTTGTTCTGGCTCTCCCATGATTTCCCAATTTCCCCCCTCATCTGCCTCTGAGCTGTGACCTTCCACAAAACCCTGTTGTAAATCTACCATTCCTCGCCATCTGCTCAGTCCCTGATAGGGTGACAGGTACCAAAGATAACTTTTCAGTGGTGGCCACATCCTTCTGGAATGCGATCCCCCAGGAACTACAAAGTCATGATATTTAAAAAGACTCTCAAGACATTTTTCAATTAATTCTTATCAAGAACTGTGTCTCACTGTTCTGCTCCTCATCTTAGAGCGGTATAATTATTTTAAATCATGGTGTTTATGTGGCTCTGTGATGAGTTTGGGACACTGTCTTGTGACAACAGTTTCCCCAAAAGGTAGGATATCAATCTTTTTTAAAAAATAAAACAAAAGAGTTGCTTTTCTATCTCCATAGCCACCTCTTACATTTATCATATTATACACTGGGTTTTAGCCAGTGTTGGAAATCAACATAGTCTATGCCACTGAATGAATATCAGTGAAAGGGTGAGGTAAACATACCTTTAAGGTTATACTAGCCATATATCCAGGGACGCGGGTAGCGCTGCAGGTTAAACCACAGAGCCTAGGACTTGCCGATCAGAAGGTTGGCGGTTTGAATACCCACAACAAGGTGAGCTCCCGTTGCTCGGTCCCAGCTCCTGCCAACCAAGCAGTTTGAAAGAACATCAAAGTGCAAGTAGATAAATAGGTGGGAAGGTAAACGGCATTTCTGTGCAGTGTTCTGGTTCGCCAGAAGCGGCTTAGTCATGCTGGCCCCATGACCCGAAAGCTGTACGCCGGGTCCCTCGGCCAATAAAGCGTGATGAGCACCGCAACCCCAGAGTCAGTCACGACTGGACCTATTGATCAGGGTTCCCTTTCCCTTTCCCTTTAGCCATTTTTCCATCATGAGGCAACCAAAATAAATACATAGAAAAGTGATTTTATGTGTGATTGACTAACTTTATATATGCGACCTTAAACAATAATGATTATTCTGGAACTCTTATCATTTGACAGACTATTGTAATAATGAAAAAGAATCCTTTGCACTAAAATGTCTGACTTAAGCATTCTGTTAGGAACATTAAATTTACTCTAGCTCACCCCCCCCCACAAAATGCTGAAGTGTTAACTCAAAAGAGCCAACTGCAATGCCAAGAGGGTCATGAAGCCAATTTTCATATAATAAGAGATTCAGTGTATTGCCAGTTTTTCTCGGCTCAGATAAATCATGCTTTATATCTTTATCATTAGGGGTTAGGTTAATTAGCCTTCTGCCTTCTCTTAATTTTATAACTGTGGTTTGTCCTCAGCAGGAAGCCATCAAGAAGCGGCATAACCAGGCCCAATGGACAATGAGTCATAACAGAAAGGAACTGGAAATGATACATTTCAAAGATTGAATAGTTACTACCAGAGGCAAGGTGTGTTAGATCAGTTGGTTTGAGTGTGATGTTGATAATGCCAAGGCTGTAGGTTCGATCCCTGTATGAGACAGCTGCCTATTCCTGCATTGCAAGGGGTTGGACTAGATCAGGGTTCCTTCCAGATCTACAATTCTATGATTCTATGACTCAAGTAAGAATTGCAGTGGACCTAAAGTGACTAAAGTGACCTAGAAGAGTGACTAGTGGGGTGCCACAGGGTTCTGTCTTGGGCCCGGTCTTATTTAGCATCTTTATCAACGACTTGGATGATGGACTCAAGGGCATCCTGATCAAATTTGCAGATGACACCAAACTGGGAGGGGTGGCTAACACCCCAGAGGACAGGATCACACTTCAAAACGACCTTGACAGATTAGAGAACTGGGCCAAAACAAACAAGATGAACCTTAACAGGGAGAAATGTAAAGTATTGCACTTGGGCAAAAAAAATGAGAGGCACAAATACAAGATGGGTGACACCTGGCTTGAGAGCAGTACATGTGAAAAGGATCTAGGAGTCTTGGTTGACCACAAACTTGACATGAGCCAACAGTGTGACGCGGCAGCTAAAAAAGCCAATGCAATTCTGGGCTGCATCAATAGGAGTATAGCATCTAGATCAAGGGAAGTAATAGTGCCACTGTATTCTGCTCTGATCAGACCTCACCTGGAGTACTGTGTCCAGTTCTGGGTACCACAGTTCAAGAAGGACACTGACAAACTGGAACGTGTCCAGAGGAGGGCAACCAAAATGGTCAAAGGCCTGGAAACAATGCCGTATGAGGAACGGCTAAGGGAGCTGGGCATGTTTAGCCTGGAGAAGAGGAGGTTAAGGGGTGATATGATAGCCATGTTCAAATATATAAAAGGATGTCACATAGAGGAGGGAGAAAGGTTGTTTTCTGCTGCTCCAGAGAAGCGGACACGGAGCAATGGATCCAAACTACAAGAAAGAAGATTCCACCTAAACATTAGGAAGAACTTCCTGACAGTAAGAGCTGTTCGACAGTGGAATTTGCTGCCAAGGAGTGTGATGGAGTCTCCTTCTTTGGAGGTCTTTAAGCAGAGGCTTGACAACCATATGTCAGGAGTGCTCTGATGGTGTTTCCTGCTTGGCAGGGGGTTGGACTCGATGGCCCTTGTGGTCCCTTCCAACTCTATGATTCTATGATAAAGTGCTAAGGCTTGCTTTTTGTTTTGACAAGAGACATTGATCATTTAAAAGTTCATACTGTGAGGGAGCTCCAGTCTCTGTTGTGGCCAAGGCGATTATGCCAAAATGGGTATTTTACAATTGTTGAGGTTTTGTTATGTGGAGAAAGCTGAGTTACTTGGGTAAGGCATCTCCACCTGCATTTCTTGTATACTCACTACAGTATGTAAAGAACCAGGGCTGTCCATATAAGAGAAATTAATTTAATCCTGCTGCAATTGCTTGGCAGTTACCTCTGCTTCCCTTGCCTAGACCTCTGGATTAAATTTGATTTACCTGAAGCGCTGCAAGTATGTTCTCATGTGGTAACCATATGAAAACTGCTATAACATGCTGAAATCATGTATGAGTGGGGCAATATTCACTGAAAGGCTTCAGGGATAGCTCCTGTACATAATCATGACTTGCCCTGTGCAAATTAGCAGAATCCATGTTTCCTCCCAGGTAAGAGTGAAAACCCTTTATTTTAAATCAAAACAAAGAAGTGTACTTTATGTGCCGTCTTATACCTCACAGAGATGCCTGTGGGGATAATCTGACTGCAATAATAATAATAATAATAATAATAATAATAATAATAATAATTTATTTATATCCCACCCATCTGGCTAGGTTTCCCCAGCCACTCTGGGTGGCTCTCAACAGAATATTAAAGCCTGATAAAACATCAAACATTAAACTTCCCTAAACAGGGCTGCCTTCAGATGTCTTCTAAATGTCAGATAGTTGCTTATTTCCTTGACATCTGATGGGAGGGTGTTCCACAGGGCAGGCGCCACTACCGAGAAGGCCTTCTGCCTGGTTCCCTATAGCTTCACTTCTCACAACGAGGGAACCGCCAGAAGACCCTCGGAGCTGGACCTCAGTGTCTGGGCTGAACAATGGGGGTTGAGATGCTCCTTCAGGTCTATGAGGTAGCTCTTCATCCTGTCACCCATGTCATGAAGTAGTGATCCTGTGAGCAGGTATCGCTGGGTGGGGCACCCCAGGCAGGTGGTAAGTATTTGTCCCCAAAATGGGAGCATGTGATCAGGTGGCTGGTTGCCAGCATTCCCCAGCCACTATAAATCTTTAAGTTAACTTGCAAGGGAGAAAGGGAACAAGCCTTGTATTAGACTTGCTGTTTGATGTTCTGTAGTTGGTGCCAGAGAAGAAGCCTGATAACCCATTCAGTGCCTGCTTGTGACTGATTAGTAGCTTGGAGGGAGGACTTGGGAAAGCGACCCCCTCCTTGACAACCCATACTGAAGTAGGTTCACCATTACAAAGTAATGCAGACTTGAACCAAAGAGAGCCAGATTAAGAGTGGTCTCTTTCTGTGGGCAAAATTATGTGCATATATTATTAGCAGTGCTTTCTTTTCACAGGGTTATCAAGGGTAAGGTAAAAGGTAAAGGACTCTTGGATGGTTAAGTGCAGTCAAAGGTGACTATGGGGTTGTGGTGTTCATCTTGCTTTCAGGCCGAGGGAGCCAGCGTTTGTCCACAGACAGCTTTCTGGGTCATGTGGTCAGCATGACTAAACCGTTTCTGGCGCAATGGAACAACGTGACAGAAGCCAGAGTGCACGGAAACGCCGTTTACCTTCTCACTGCATTTATCTACTTGCACTGGTATGCTTTTGAACTGCTAGGTTGGCAGGAGCTGGGACAGAGCAAAGGGAGCTCACCCCATTGTGCAGATTCGAACCGTAGACCTTCCGATAGCCAATCCCAAGAAACTCAGTAGTTTAGACCACAGCGCCACCCACTTCAAGTGTACACAGTACAATGGTACCTTGGGTTACAGATACTTCAGGTTACAGATGCTTCAGGTTACAGACTCCGCTAACCCAGAAATAGTACCTCAGGTTAAGAACTTTGCTTCAGGATGAGAACAGAAATTGTGTGGCGGCGGCAGGAGGCCCCATTAGCTAAAGTTGTACCTCAGGTTATGAACAGTTTCAGGTTAAGAACAGACCTCCAGAACGAAATAAGTTCTTAACCTGAGGTACCACTGTATCGGCACCTCTTTTTTTGGTTTTTGTTAAAAAGTGTGGCACTTACTGTAACAACTTCATGGTGAGTACCGGCACCTGTTTTTCTAGAAAAAAGCACTATTACCAACTGCTTAATTCAGAGCCATGTCCCTCAATAACAGTAACTGTTCGACTTTGAGGCCCTGTAAGGTGTTTGAAAGGGATGTGTGAGGCTGAAGCTGGAGAGGACCTGTATACTTAAATCTCTCTCCTTTTAAAGTATTACATTCTCTTCTCCAAACTACTAAAGTGAATCACACCTGAGCTAACAATGGGGGGAAATGTGAAGACTGAAACCTGGTTTGCTTTGTTTTTAAGCCCAATTTGTCTAAAATATAATCTCCTCAGGAGCTATGCATGAGATAGTTCAAAGTCATTTAGTTGCCGCTTGACTCCACGGTGCTCACAGTTGGGAAAGTAAAAAAGGGGGCATTTGCGTGGCAAGTTCCCTCCCCCATGTGAAATAAAGACACAGGACACGTTAATTAAGGTTAATGGGCATAAAATGGCCACAACTTTATTGATTACAGAATTGAAGGTATTGGCCTTAGGCATTGGCTCCTAACACTACCCGGCATGGTGACCGGGAAGGGTTGAACACTAACCGAGGGTGTCCTGTTGAAGTACGCCAACTAGGACCCCCCGGGTGTCACCGCTCGTGGACGTGCCGGTGGCCCTTACCTTACTAGGTCTCGGACAAGGCAACGCCCCCGGAGTCCTCTACCGGACTACCCTTTTCCTCGGGGGAAGGTGATGGCGTTTCCTTCCCCCCCCATCCATTTGCATAACAATAGACCCCTGCCAATGCCTAACCGCCAAAACCGCGAAAGTTGTGACGATTTGCTACGAGGTAGGCGAAAAAACCAAAAGGCTGAAAATACGCCAAATTGGAAAAATTCCTACCAGGCCCCTTGCGGCGACCAACCGAAGTCCATAGCAAGGTCAAGGCTGCCTAACCTAAGGGTGGGTGGGCTGGGAAAGAAAAAACTTCTCTGCTGCCGAGGAGTAAAGAGGGCGATCCCGGGGCGTGCCTGGCCTTAAATAGCGCAGGCCACGCCTCCCCGGTCCGCCGCTTGGCGGACACGGGGGAAGGCGGTGAGGCACGCCCCCGGGGATTCCCTAGTTCTCGCGGGGGCTAAGCTCCAGCCCCCGCGCTTGTGGGAGGGGCCAGCCCGCAACCCCCTCTCCTCCCGAGGCTCGGAAATGGCTTTCCCACTCATTTAATGCTTGCATTGTACAGATGTTGAATTCAGAAGCTGGGGAGTTCACTTTTCTTCCAGTTCAGGCCCAGCTTTGCTGTTACACAGGAAGAGGTGGCACGCCTCAGGTGACACTCTTTGGAGTGCAAGCAGAAAACAATGATGTGCCAGTGATGGAGCTTATTCTACTGAACATTAGAGGGATTGTGAGTTCTGCCCTAGGCATCCATATGTGATGAGCTGTCTTTTTTCCAAATTAATTAAGGCAGTGTAAAAGTGTGTGTGATGCATGTCCTACCCCAGTTTCTAAGAGCATTTCAGGAAAAAGAGATTTAATTAACTCCAGTAATTTGATATGCATGGTTTTCACTCATATATATATATATATATATATATATATATATATATATATAACATCATAAAATGCACACAAAACAAACATACAATACATTCTATAAGAAAAAAGAAAAAAGAATTTAATTATATGTAGAATAAAAAATAGCAAAAGAAAAGAAACTTCTGACTAAACCCACTGTACTATTTTGCATTCTTTTTTTTACAGTTTCTTATTAATATTTTTCTATATTTTAGTTTAAACTTTTTCTAACACTTCCTTATATCACAAGACTCATTCAATATCTGCCAGGAAACATTTATTATCATAGTACCCTTTGAGATATTCCTTAATTATTATTCATTCCTTATTAATATCTTGTGTTGAGTTTCCTCTCACTTTTTTTTTATAATATATTTATTAAGATATTCAAAATATTACAAGACAAAAAAAGAAAAAAAAAGAAAAAAGAAAAATACAAAATAAAAACAGTTAAAAGCAATTCCTTCCTTCCGTTACTTCATTTGCTTATTTCCAGGACCTCCTCACACCTCCCTTTTTTGTATTCCAATTCAGTTATTCGTTCAACAAATCCCTCCCCTCTTTATGTATCCTAATCGTTAATCATAAAGTATTTGTAATTTTAGATTTTTACCTATTAATAAACCATTTTTTTTTTCATATTCCCTTATAACATTTCGGCTAAAGACCACTTAGTTTCTATCCAACATCATTCTAACATTCATTAATTTTGCAATATTTCTGTAAATAGTCTTTAAACTTTTTCCAATCTTCTTCCATCGACTCTTCTCCCTGCTCTTGGATTCTGCCAGTCATTTCCGCCAATTCCATATAGTCCATCACCTTCATCTGCCATTCTTCCAAGGTGGGTAGATCTTGTGTCTTCCAATACTTTGCAATGAGAATTCTTGCTGCTGTAGTAGCATACATAAAAAAAGTTCTGTCCTTCTTTGGCACCAATTGGCTGACTATGCCCAGGAGAAAGGCCTCTGGTTTCTTCAAGAAGGTATATTTAAATACCTTTTTCAATTCATTATATATCATCTCCCAGAAAGCCTTGATCCTTGGGCACGTCCACCAAAGGTGAAAGAATGTACCTTCATTTTCTTTACATTTCCAACATTTATTATCGTGCAAATGGTAGATTTTTGCAAGCTTGACTGGTGTCATGTACCACCTGTATATCATTTTCATAATATTCTCTCTTAAGGCATTACATGCCGTAAATTTCATACCTGTGGTCCACAACTGTTCCCAGTCAGCAAACATAATATTATGTCCAAGATCTTGTGCCCATTTAATCATAGCAGATTTCACCATTTCATCCTGAGTATTCCATTTCAACAACAAGTTATACATTTTTGACAAAATCTTAGTTTTGGGTTCTAACAGTTCTGTTTCCAATTTTGATTTTTCCACCTGGAAACCAATTTTCTTATCCAAATTGTATGCCTTCATTATCTGATAATAATGAAGCCAGTCTCGCACTTTGTCTTTTAATTTCTCAAAACTCTGCAATTTCAGTTTGTCTCCTTCCTGTTCCAAAATTTCCCAATATTTCGGCCATTTGGCCTCCATATTGAGCCTTTTCTGAGCCTTTGCTTCCATCGGTGACAACCACCTTGGGGTTTTGTTTTCAAGTAAGTCCTTATATCTTATCCAGACATTTAACAATGCTTTCCTGACAATATGGTTTTTAAATGCTTTATGTGCTTTAACCTTGTCATACCACAAATATGCATGCCACCCAAAAACATTATTAAAACCTTCTAAGTCCAAAATGTCTGTGTTCTCAAGAAGCAGCCATTCTTTCAACCAGCAGAATGCTGCTGATTCATAATAAAGTTTAAGGTCTGGCAGGGCAAATCCACCTCTATCCTTTGCATCGGTTAATATTTTAAATTTTATTCTGGGCTTCTTGCCCTGCCAGACAAATCTAGAAATGTCTCTCTGCCACTTCTTGAAACAGTCCATCTTGTCCAAGATTTGCAATGATTGAAACAGAAATAACATTCTTGGCAATACATTCATCTTTATAACAGTTTCCTCTCACTGTCCCAGTTCTCCTTGCTAGCCGTAAATACTCTATTAATTTGCCTTGCCATTCAGTCTTTGAAGGGATGGTATCGCTCTTCCAATTTCTTACTATTAGATTCCTTGCTGTAGTTGCTGAATATATAAATAATGGTCTAATTTTATTCTTGATTTCTGATGTCATGATTCCTAATAAAAATGCCTCAGGTCTTTTAGTGAAGATGTTTAGTGAACATTTTCTTTAACTCATTATATACGGTGTCCCAGAAACCTTTAATCTTTTCACAATCCCACCACATATGCATATATGTTCCAATTCCTTTCATACATCTCCAACATGGTTTTCATTCCTGGTATCAAGAGTAATTGTTGATCGACATCTATGCAGTGGTCGGTGAGTTAGCAGACCCCCACAAATGTCCCTATTTTCCAGGGACAGTCCCAGATTTACAAAGGTTTCTGATTTGATCCCAGAATGCCCTGCCTTTCCTTAGGATGTCCCTATTTTCATCAGAGACATTTTGGAGGGTTTGGAGCTACAGTATGTGACCCCCGAGCCAAGGAAATAGGTCACTATACAACCTTTAGAAAACATCTGAAGATAGCCCTGTATAGGGAAGTTTTTAAATGTTAAATGTTTTATGTTTTTATATATATTGGAAGCTGCCCAAAGTGGCTAGTGCAACCCAGTCAGATGGATGGGATAATAATAATAATAATAATAATAATAATAATAATAATAATAGAATAGAACAGCCCTATTTTCATCAAAGAAATGTTGAAGGGGATGAGTTAGTTGACACCCCCTTGTTCTTCAGTGGCCATTTTGGAATATGTGGAATGGCTTTCTCCAGGATAGATTTTCAGCCCTTGAACAGCCGTTGTGTGATGTATAATCATTAAATTTCTAATACCTATTTCCTGCCCCCCATGAAATCTAGCAATACCCTGCCTCCAGTTTGGGAGGGCCACTAACAAAGGGTTAATGGACCTATTTGTTTTCCTGCTCACTGTATATATTTTTTGCCTGTTCATCTTCCCCATATGCATTTCATTTTCTAATCACCAATTTCATAGGCTGGGATTATCTTAATACATTTTTCGGGATCATAAGCATTCTTTTGCATGCAAGATTCTTTTTGGTCCAATTTAAAATTAGCACCATCTGAAGCATTTGATGGAGTTAGATGTTTTGGACACTGCTAATTGCAAAATTATCTGCAGCTGTGCACATATTTGATTGGCCTTATGGCAAACAAATTCACTTCTTTATCACACCAGCCAACTTCTTAACAAGCAGACACACAAAAAGTTCCTTCTGTTCCATGTCAATCTGATTTAAAAAATATTAATTTCAACAAATAGATCATTGCTGTTTTGCACATAGAAGACTACTGTTTTCTGGGCAGTATAATATGCTTAATGAAGACTTAACAGAGAGCTCATACAAAACCCTCAGCATAATGCATCCAGAATCTCACAAGTACATTTTAAAACAAACTTGAATATTGTTTTGTTGAACCTCAACCAGCTCTTAAAGTAAAATAAAAATATGTATATTTTGTATAAAAGTTGTACATTTATGAACAGTTTGGCGTGGTTTAAATGTGGAAGCCATTACTGTAACAGAAATATTTGCTCCTTTGATTTCTTCCACTCCTTTTCTTTGGAATGTCGGAGATTGTCTCAATGGCTGTTGAGATGAGTTCAGGCTAGAGGTTTTAGTGGAAGTTGGAACATGCTAATTTCAGATTGAAATTCAAATACCAATCCCCACTACTCAATGATTATTTATCAGAAAGATAATGAAAGACAATGGAGGTGGCTGCATTTTAGAATTCACCCATCCAGGGGAATTGCTGTTTGTCTGCCATGGTTTCAATCCAGATGGGAGTACAAAGATAAGGACATTTAACAAGTAAATCTTAGGGTCTGCTCAGCAAAATCACCTCCGTTCCAACCATGCCAGGCTGGGGAAGCTAAAATGATATTTCTATTTTGGTTTCTTTTCTAAATTGCCTGCAGCTGTTGATGTTTTTAACCTCTCTCTGTCAAAAGTGGAGTTTTTTAGAAAAGATTTTTAAATGCTCTAAACTGGTGTAGTTTGCATGTTTTATTATAACCCCACTTGCCTAGATTCTGAAATAGTGATACTGGTCCAAAGAGGGTGAGGCTGGATCTCATCTGACACATGTGGAATGAAGTTCATAGACCTGCTTTAGCTGATCCCGATCTGGTTGATTCCTAAATCATCATCGACCAAACCCTTGTGATTCGACTGCTTATACAGTGGTGCCTTGGTTCCCAGAGGGCTTGGTTCCCAGACACCTTGATACTCAAACACCTTGGTTCCCAAATGTAAGTGTTCCAGTTTTCAAACGTTTATGCGGTTGTTGGCTATTGTTTCTGGGTTGCCTGCACCAATCAGAAGCTGCACCCTGGTTTTTGAACATTTTGGAAGTCAAACAGACTTCCAGAACGGATTAAGTTTGGCACTTTTTGCTATCTATTTTGCTTTTTTGTTTTTGAGGCTTTTTCGGTTAATTTGTTTTTTGTGTCCATGTGGAACCCAGTTCAGCTATTGATTGATTGATTGATTGATTGATTGTGTGACTGTGGAAATTGATAAAAGCCCCCCATCCAAACAATGACCATCATCAGTGCAGGTAAGATTTTTTTTTAAAAAAAAATATCATTTACAATAGTGTCTTATTTATCTTATAGTATGGTACATTGATTATTGTTTTCATTTTATGTATCACAGTAAAATTCATGTTAAATTGCTGTTTTAGGGGTTGTTTTTAAAAGTCTGGAACGGATTAATCCGTTTTGCATCACTTTCTATCGGAAAGCGTGCCTTGGTTTTGGAACGCTTTGGTTTTGGAAGGGACTTCCGGAATGTATTAAGAACCAAGGTACCACTGGACAAGGATTCAGTATAAGTGAATAAGTAGAACAAAGTGAGGACAAAGAAGAAGAGAAAGGGTGCCCATTGAAACAATGATATTTTATTTGCTTGTTTGTTTGCTTGTTTAATTTGTGTACCACTCCTTAGCCATAGATCTCAGGGTGGTTCGCAACATAAAAATACAATATAGAAACTCAAAATGCATAATAAAGACAAGACCCCCCTCCCAAAAAACCCACCCTACAAACCAATATGTATGGATGAAGTTGCCAAGAAACACAAGGCACCTTTTGATATCCTCAAAAACAAACATGAAATGAGGTACGCAGTTGAGGCTCAGCTCTGTACAAGAACCTGTTCTTTTGAGAGGAATGTCAAGATGAAGATTCGAAAGGCATTGCTAAAGGAAGCCAAGAGTATTCAAAGGGCATCGTAATTGACAAAAGCTGTATGTTTCTTAAGCTTTCTGTAGAGGCATTGATTGCTTTCTACCACAATATTCAGAGCAATGCCGCACAATGCTGTCCCTGAAAGAAATTTCCTGCAGAAAGAATGCTCCCTGGAAGAGGAAGCAGCGCAGCTGAATTCACCTACTTCAGTCTTTGCAGTGCCTTTCTCAAAGGGTCAATCAGATCCTTGACAAAAAGCCTCTGTGTACACAAAATATGAAATTACCCGTGTCTCCTTGTATTGAATAAAAATCACAATATGTTCTCTGATGCCACATCATTATAGCGTGGGAGCGTTACCTCGCTGTTTTCAAGAGGGTTGTTTAGCAAGACAGAAGTAATGGATTGCAATGTTCTGTTTATTGTGTTATAATAAATGGATTCCGGGAAGGGCGGGGAGAGCGTGCTCTCACCAACATGATTTGCATTTGTCATGACAGGTATGCCATTAAATACAAAGGAATTCAAGGTGGAACCACACATATTTCTGTTGTACTTATCTTTTTATTTTCATTGGTTCGTCATTCAACATTTTGTAATTCGAGTGAATTAGTTGCTGAGATCAAACCTGGATGATGAATGCATGTAAAGCAGATTTCCCCACCTGCAAGATGATGCTCAACAATCTGACTCGTTTCCAGATATGTACCTTTGATTGTTGCCCTAATTAAGAAGACTGGCATTATTGATTCCAATATACACAGAATATACAGTTTTAAATTCACAAGGTCCCTATGTTTCCAAACAGTGCTGAAGCAAAACCTGTTCTCCAATTTCTTTTTTAAAAATTATTCCCCCGTGAAAGAGGTTTCCCTTTTTCTCTTTCATTCTCAGGACACTTTAGAATTTCTTTAAAATTTCAGTGAGTGCAGGGTTTTGAGCTTAGCTTATCAGGTTATTTTATAAGATATGGGCTAGGCTTTCAGCCTTAATGCATATAGGCTGCTTCTAGCAATGAAACAACTTGCACAAAGTCAACAAACAACCCTTCAGAAAAAGAAATGCAATGAGGCATTTGTCTGAACAGTGGCAATTATACATCAATGAATGTGTAAATAATGTGCATTGCAAAGCAATTTGCATATCTATTTATGCATAATGTGCACATGTTAAAATAAACACCCTGTTATTGCAGAGAACTAAGGAGAAAAGCATAAGAGCAGACAGAAATCTGTTCAATAGTCCGTTTTCAATTAATTCTTCTAACATTTCTACCTTGTCTACACATGCAACAGAATGCTTACCTCTCCTTCGAGCATCCAAAAATTATATTTTAGTCACAGTCCAAACAACTTTGTGGGCACCTCTGGACAGTAGAAATCATTTGAGAGGTCCTGCCTAGGGCTTTTTTTGGAGTTGATTCTGATTATCATTTTCAGGTAAAATTCATCAGGCAACATGAGCTTGCCTTCAATGTCTTGCTACTCCACCTTGCTTGCTATTCTAGCTTGCTATTTCAAGTCCTTCATTTGTTACACAGGGCCAGCATCATTCATGTGTTTTTTTTTTTGTTTTTTTTCAAACCACTCATTCTCTCATGCCAAATGAAGGTGCCCCTCATTTCACACAAAGCAAGCCCTGTGTGTTGATGCATGCTGATCATGTCATCTGCATGAAGATGTGCGAGATGGTTTTCCCACACGGAGGGAGAAATACATAGAAATCGATGTGAAAGGAGGGCATTCTTTCTGTTATTGGATCCCTCAAAAAAGGTATACTACTGCAACAATTGAGAAAAATCGTAAGGGAATCCTGAAATTCATCCATGTTAATAAATAAAATGCAACAAGCCAAAGAGATGGTACTGAATCAAGCTTGAAGTCCAACATATGTAAAGACTTACTTGGCCTGCAGAAATAGAAAATGTCTTTGTTAACCTCTAAGCAGGACCAGCCCACCAATGAGAAAAGGTGAGGCAATCGCCTTAGGCCAGGCATCCCCAAACTTGGCCCTCCAGCTGTTTTGGGACTACAACTCCCATCATTCCTAGCTAACAGGACCAGTGGTCAGGGATAATGGGAATTGCAGTCCCAAAACAGCTGGAGGGCTGAGTTTGGGGATGCCTGTCTTAGGTGACAGGATCCATAGGGGGTAGCAAATCTGGCTTACAAGGAATGCATCTTCTGTTGCTGTTGCTGCTGCTGTTGCCACAGTAGTAGCAACAGCTGTGGTGTGCTCCTTAGAGGCCTCTTCCTTGGCAGCTGTCCCCAAGTGCTGTCACCACAGTGGCCTCATGAATAGAAGGCACTGCTGCGTTCTTCCCACCCCTGGCTCCTCCTCCCACCCCAGGACCCTCCTCCACAGGGTGAAAGAAGAGCTGGGGGGGGGGAGATTTCCCATCCTTTGAACCTCCTGGGAAACTCAACAAGTCTGCTGTAACAGGGTGTGGAGAGTGCCGCTGAATGGGACTCAGTTGTGGGCAGCCTGAGGAAGTACCATCCCCCTTGGGCCTGCCCATAAAAAAGCAAGTCTCGAGTGAGAGACTAGGGTGAAATCTGCTGTTTCCAGGAACTCTTCTCTTTGTGAGACTTTTGTCAGTGAGTTGAGAGTTTGTTTGAAACCCGAAGCTGAGATGGAGGGTGTTTCAGAAGGGAAATGATTGGTTTACATATATTAGTAACATTGTACTAACATAACAATTTCATATGTAACTGTGTTTGTTTTTTGTAATATTGTCTGTTGTTGGTTTACAGTGGACGCTCGGGTTGTGAACGTGATCCGTGCGGGAGGCACGTTTGCAACCCGCAGCGCCGCATCTGCGTACAGATGGGTTGCGATTTGGTGCTTCTGCACATATACGACCGCTGAAACCCAGAAGTAACCCGTTCCAGTACTTCCGGGTTTTGGCACGTCCGTAACCTGAAAAACGCAACCTGAAGTGTCTGTAACCCAAGGTATGACTGTAGTTGCTTGCACACTCTTTAGTGATTTTTAAAAAAATATATTAAGTGGTATAGAAATTAAATAATCAAATAATCTTATTTGTGAAGAGGCGGCTGTGCCATGCCACCTATATTGTGACCTCTCAGCAAATAGGAGGTACTGCTGGTCTCTTCCCACCCCTAGGGACAAAATGGCAGGAATTGCTCTCAGGGGTGTCCTGGGCTCTGCACCAGCCATGATTGAAAGTGACCACATTTCCCCCCTCACAATGGCCTTTGATTCCTACTTTGACTGTCGGTGTTGATTTGATTCCCGCAATCTGTTCTCCATGTAAATCTTTATTCTCCCCTTGTTCCTGATGTGGATCTTCACCCTCCTCTTCTTTCCTGGCAGGGTTGTGCGAGTTCTATGTTGTGATTCACCTCAGGTGCCAAAATTTATTGGGCGGGCCCTGCCTGCAAGTGAACTGATTTAAGACTTGCAAAAAAAGAGAAAACAACAGGAAAAAAAGGCACTTGCTTCACGGTCCCTGTCATTGATATTAATTGGTCTCTAAATTGTTCTACCTGCTGCACTGATTGCATGTATTCCTTCCCCACTTAAGCATTCAGTTATAAAGTATGGACTGGAACCCAGCCAAAAGTAATGGATTATGGAAGCATATGTGAAACAGTAAAGACTGTGGTTTCCTGGGGGGGGGGGGATCACAGATTAGAATACTGTTATCCTTTGGAGACTTCCGGGGTGGCGCCATCGGCAATGGCGGACTCCCTCTGAATTGGAGGGACTAGCTCCGCGCGAAACGGGTCTTCTCTGCTACGGCGAAGTGGGGACCCTTTTAAAAAATCACAGGCGGATGAAGCCTGTGACCATGGGACTCAGCAGGCACCTTTAGCGCCCCCCCCAACCCGCAAAGGAACCCACTAACGGGCTCCGAAGCGAAGAGGGGGAAGTGGTGCGGTGCTGTGAGTCAATTGCTATTTCCATGGAGCGAAGCCGCACAGCCATTGCCGGAGAGCGCTGCCTTTTTCCTGGGACAAATTGGCTTCTAAAATAAGCACCCGTGAGTACTTAAACTTTGAACAATTGGACTTTAAATAAGGACTTGCGAGCAGAAAGGAATTGGACTTAAAATTTTTATTTCAATTTGGTACTGAAACAGGAAGGTCTAAACAGGAAGTCAGCCTTCCATTTCTTTGTAGACAGAATAAAGCAAAGACAACGTAAACTAGAGCTCAGAAAATCGCCTCTAAAGGATTGGCTTTCATCATTTAAAATTGTTGAACCCCCCTTCGGTAGCAGGAGAAGAAGGGGGATCTTTTCTGGACTGTTTAAACCTGCAGAAGTGAATTTAAAGTAAAGTAACTTTCCACCGTCCTGATCCTGGAGCGGGGTGTCAGGACTGACGTTTGAAGCTCATCGACCAGAAATAAGCGCTTTTGACAGATAGCTAAAAGAAGAGGAACATAGTGATTCCATTGTTTCCTTTCACACCTTAAAGGAACAAATATTGACAAAATAACTGAAAAAAGGAAACTCTGTTGCTAGACTTGTCTTTAAAAGAAAGATTAAACAGAAGTTTTCCCCCTAGAGGGAGACTGTGAAACTGTAACCAACTCCTGGGAGCCGCCATCTGTTACAGATTACAATCGTGGGAATAGACATCTGACCTTCAGGACAATGTATTCAGAAGCTCTGTTGTGTGCTTTCTATAAAACAAATGCCCTACTGGAACAGTTACATGAGAAGACGAATTTGATGGCTGACTCGATTAGAAATTTTGAACAGGCAGTGGGAAATTTTGAACAGGCAGTGGGAAAATATGTGGAGCCCACCCAGGAATTAAATCAGGAGTGTGTCTTGACAGAACGGGCCCTACAGGAATACGAGATTTCGGATTTGACAAATGAACTTGGAAAAAGCCAGATTTGGAAAGAAAAAGTTTGGTTTGGTTTGGAAATGGGGGGTTGGATAGACCCTCCTATGAAATTGGACTTTTCAAGTCTGGCAATGGGCCGTGAGATGTTTGGGATTGTGGGGGCTCTTAATTTTGGAGGGATTCTGAATCATGTTTACCACATGGAATGTAGTGGCGATTATGGAAAAGGGGCTGATCTGTCGAGAAGGGTCAAAATTACTGCTAAGTTGGAGTTACCACGAGTGAAAGGAACAGGAGACAAAGGAAAATACAGCTATAAATATGAAGAAGAGCTGCGGAAGGGACATGGAAGGGACTTAAGGGCCTCGGATATAAGATTACCAGGTTAATGCGCCAGATTGATGGGATAATAAGGACTGACAAAACCCGGGACCAGGAGGAAGGGACGCTGGATGAAGATTGGATTTGTTTTTATTTCTTTTTTTCACTACTAGGACTGTTTTATAAAATTGATGAATGTTAGAAAAATGTTGGAATGAAATTACTTGGCTTTAGTAAAAATGTTTAAAGAATTATGCAAGAATATTATGGTTATGAGAAGTTGGTAAAAATAAGATTTAAGTTTTAAGTCTCAAGGTTTTTTTATAGTAAGATAAGATCAAAATAGTTTAAGGTAATGTAACGACAGAATATTATGAAATATGGAAAATGAATGTTAGAATGATGTTGGATAGAAATTAAATGGTTTTTAGCTGAAATATTATAAGGGAATATGAAAAATGGATTACTAACAGGTAAAAATTTAATGTTACAATACTTTAAGATTAAAGATTAGGATAATCAAAGAGGGGAAGGATTTGCTGAACCAACAAACTGAAGTGGAATACAAAAAAGGGAGGCGTGAGGAGGTCCAGGAAACAAGCTAATGAAAAATAAGTAATGGAAAGATTGCCTTGTTTTTAACTATTTTTATTTTGTATTTTTCTTTTTTCTATTTTTATTTTGTAATATTTTGAAAACCTTAATAAATATATATTTTTTTAAAAAATAGAATACTGTTATCCTTTGAATGGTCCTCCAGACTTTGGGATGCAGTTCTCAGCTATTTTTTTTTTTTTTTAAAAAAAAGCATACAAAAGTATATATTTAAGGTGAGAAAGCATAGAACTTAATGCCGTTTTTATGCAGACCTTTAAAAAAGATGAAGATGAAATGTGCTGGAATGAACTTATAATTGAACACATGCAAAACTGATACAGAACATAATAGAAACATCAAGCCATCCTTGGCCCTGGTTTGTATGTAGTGCTAATCCTACTCAGAACAGATCAACTGAAAATTGTGGACTTGATTAATTTCAGTGGGTCTTTTCTGAGTAAAACTTAGCTGAAGACAACCAGTTAATATTGGTATGGGCCTAGCTCTACTCCTTCTGGTTAAAAGTGTGGGAATCTCCTTTCAGGGCACTTATGCAGATAATATTATACCCCACTTCCTCCATCCTTCCCTGAGTATAGTAAATGAAGGACAGGATACAATGCATTAATAATACCATCATTACACTGACCTGCTTTACAGTGCTTTTCTAAGGATTAGTGAGATGATGCATGTGAAATATTTTGAACACGCTAAAGCTCTTTACAATGGAATTAATAGAATTAATTTATTTTCATATAACTAATTCAGAAGTTGGGGCACTGAACACTGTAACAAAATCAAAACGATGGAATTAAGTTTGACAGCACTGTGATTGGAATAGTTTCACCTAGCAACTATTATAACATATATTCTCACTAATTTTGCATGTGGAAGGGCATATTGTTTATTACCTAATTACACTTCTTAATTGGCATTTTCCCTCTCTCCCAAACCTGAGAATGGCGAACCATAACTTTCATATCTAAATCCGTTGGATTAATGGTGATGAATGACATTTTCGTTATACATTTGAAAGCAGGGCCAATCTGGCAAGAACTTTCCGTGCTATTACCATTCAGAACTGCAAAGCGAGCTCCCAGCGAACGGTACAGGCCACCCAAGCTAAAGCCAACTTCAAATGATGCATCCAAATTTCAATACGATACATCACTGCCTGGCACATCGTGCTAATTATGTTAAGTTGATGTCAATAATAAAGCCAAGACTGTGGGTTTTTTTGAAAATCTTGTATGCTTTTGGGTTGCTTGATTAAACGGCAGCTCCAGACTACTCTTTTTGTGAGCCAAGAAAGTCATCCTTAACGTATTCCTGCCCACTGTGTATGACCTCACTTTCCCCCCTTGGCTTTAGACAGAAGAAAGGGTCCTCAGCAGCCTACTGAAACAACTGGTGGAGGAAGAGGAGTGGGGGGGGGAGCGTACCGCCCCGGGCAGCGCGATCCTGGTGGGGTGCCATCGCGACTGCCCCCTGCCTGCACTGGGCGCCATGCCCCCGCAGGCAGTGTGCCATGCCCCCAGGTGGCATGCCATGCCCCCAGGACACGTGCCACGCCCCCAGGATGCATGTCACACCCCCAGGACGCACGCCAGCCCTGCCACCACATGAAGCTCCACCACTGACCGGAACAAACCCTTTCTGGGTGAAATTATTATACAGCCTCAAATATGCCAGCCCTGCCTTTGAGAGTTTGTAGTGGGGTGGGGGGTGGGACAGCTAGTCTGCTTTTCAGCTCATATCACATTAATCATTGTCGGCAGGTCAAAAGTCGGTGGGGTTGCTGCTACAGCGACTGTATCATTTTAGCCCTCTTAGTAAATCTTTCAGATGAATGTGTCGTATTTCCTATGACCTTGTGCATTGTTCTGATGTGCTGCCTTCATCTTTTTACCTCTTACCAAACAGAAAGTGGCTTTCTTCCCAGTGAATTAATTAAGGTTCGTGAATTGGAGTCAGTTTCCCCCCTTTTCACCCTTATTAATTCCTCTAAACATCTGTTTCTATACACAGTGAGAAATGCGGAATGCATTGCATTGTGCGACTCAAGGATGAACACAGCATTCTGAAATTCAAGGGGCTCTGTGACCTTGAAAGCTGGTTTCGTAGTTCTGTTCCATAGATAGCAATGCAGATAACTTGTTCCTTCCAGTTGGCTGTATCCAGGTGTTGCTCTGACTGATTGCTTCTCAGGGAAGGCTCCCAGTGGTGGAGAAGCGGGGGAGATCTGTGCTAATTCCCCAGACCCATTTAAGCCCTTAACGCCATCTTCTTCACTGTTCCAAAAAATTAGGAGACCCTCCACAACATGTGGGAGTGATGCTGGTGGCTGCAATATATGTAAAAATGCATTTATTTGGCCCAATATACACATGTTTGTATACATTTTTGGGTTGGAGAGCTGCGCCATCAAATTTGAAGTCTAACCATCTTTCCAATCCTATATTGGTTCGAGAAGTGCCCAATAAGTAGTTGCTCATTATAATGCAAATAAATAAATAAATGATTTTCTCCCACATCTCTAGGCAAAAAGAGGATGAACTGAAGACTAGGGGAAAAAAGAGAAATGGAACAGAAACTCAAATGAAGAGACTCCTCCATCCCTAGCGCGAAGGACAGAACACTTCATGGGGAGCAATCCTATGCACAAGAATCTAGCTTAAAGCAAACTGCTGTAAATTAAGCTAGTGTAAAGTTACACCAGATCTAAACTCCATACAGAAATGGGGCTACTTCAGCTGCTCTGCCTAAGCCTGCAAGAGGGAAAGCAAGCTTTTAAAATAGTGTACTACACTGGGCTCCCATGTCATGTGACTGAACTGGATAGCTTTAGAATTTATCCTATGTCTCCCCTCTCTGGCCATGCCCCCCCCCCAAATGACACTTTTGGGGGACATACATCTAGGGTTGCCACCTTTGTTCTGGCAAAATACAGGGTGGGGCAGGGTGGGCAGTGGGCTTTTTTTTTTATCTGGTGCTGAAGTGACTTCAGAGCATTCCATTACAATCTATTGCAGCTTAACAGGAGGGCCTCTATGGAATTTTCACACACACACATGAATTTGTAAATCTGTCTGTGCTTGACTAACCAGAGCTTAAATACATGACCTTTCACACACCCTTTCAAAACATACATTTGGAGAGGCTCCCTAACTTGGCAGAGAGAGAGAGAAGAAACAACAAACAAACAAACAAACAAACAAACAAACAAACAAGGCCTGCCTGAAATACAAGACAAAGCTGTCAATTCAGGATGTGGTATTTTACATTGAAATATGGGACAGTTCTGTATTACACAGGGCAAATGACCTCCCTACTTCCACCCGCTGAGGCAAGATGATCAAATTATACTGGTATATATTTGGCTAAGCCAAGGCTGAGAACTTTACATCAGCTGATCCAAAGAAGTGAGAGCTGTACCATAAAGAAGGCTGATCGCTGAAGAATTGATGCTTTTGAATTATGGTGCTGGAGGAGACTCCTGAGAGTCCCATGGACTGCAAGAAGATCAAACCTATCCATTCTTAAGGAAATCAGGCCTGAGTGCTCACTGGAAGGACAGATCCTGAAGCTGAGGCTCCAATACTTTGGCCACCTCATGAGAAGAGAAGACACCCTGGAAAAGACCCTGATGTTGGGAAAGATGGAGGGCACAAGGAGAAGGTGCCAACAGAGGATGAGATGGTTGGATAGTGTTCTCGAAGCTACCAGCATGAGTTAGACCAAACTGCGGGAGGCAGTGGAAAACATGAGTGCCTGGCGTGCTCTGGTCCATGGGGTCATGAAGAGTTGGACAGGACTGAACGACTAAACAACAACAACAACAACAAACTTCTCATTGTGGTGGATTTTACCATAATACTGTCCCTGTATTTTGGATTACAGTCCAAAGAACTGAGGAGCCACAGTTCTTGACTTGTTCTGAAGATGAGCAATTAAGGCATCTCTGTGCACCTACTTTGCAAGGCCCCCACCATCATGCACTTTCACCCAAAGAACATATCCTGTCCAAAGCGTTTTGACAGCATTGTTTGTAGGGACAGATTTGACAAATATATAAACTTCAGACCAAATACTTGCCTCTTACTTGATAACTCCTGGAACACATTTGTTCTCACTTCATGCTTATTATCTTTAAAATTGCTTCTTCTCCTCTCTGGCTCCCAAGGACAGACTAGTTATTTGTTGCACTACCGTTAACGCAAGTTCAGTAGATATTTCATTCCGATATCTCCTTCTTTAAAGCTAACCAAAGTACTTCCCATTGTCAAGAGCACACTTCATATCTCTGGGAAAAGACAGTTGCATTTGAATGTGCTTTACCATATCTCAGGGCTCATCATCCTGGAGAAAAATGTTGCTTCTTCTTTGAATAAAATATTTTCTTTTGGAGAGCTTAATAAGGTTTTCTTTTTCCGTTAGTTTGTCTTAAAAAAGGGGGGGGGGGTGGCAATTGAATATTTGCAAGATGTGCCCAGGCTGTTAATGTTGTTCACCCCATCTGTGTAGAAGAAAAGAGCAAACCACTTGTCTGTAACTCTCATGTGATAATTAGCTGATATATGCTGCAATAAATTGATGCAACAGATAAAACAGGAAGCCGACAGCATGGAAGAACGTAGTGCTCATTAATACAAGCATGACTAATGAAAACTTCTGATCTATGATAAACATATCAAAAAAAGCATGGCCAATTTGGTTATCATTAAACTTAACACTTGGAACATGTTTGAAAATCTAGTTTCTTATTTTTACTTTTGCACACTCTAGGGTCAAAACAAATTGACAATCAGATTGCGAAATTTGTCGATCTCTTAAAAATGTGTCTGAAGGCAGCCCTGGGATGGATTAGAACAAACTAAAACTAGTTCCAGATAAGATGAACATGGTGTTATCTGGGGGAAAACGCCAACCTGGTTGGAGGTTTGTAAGTGATTTGGGCAGGTATATAGCTTAGGGGTATGTATTCCTTGACCAAGTGTTACTTATGGAGATTCAAGTGACCTCAATGGTTACAAGTGTGTTTTAACAGCTTATATTGGTTCACTAGTTGTGGCCCTTTGGGGAGCAAGTAGACACACAATCATAGTCAGACTAGACTACAGTAATGTTCTCTATGTACGGATGCCTAAAAGGACAACCTGGAAATTTCAGCTGATGTAAAATTCATTGGCCAAGATCAGGGGTCAGCAAACTTTTTCAGCAGGGTGCTGGTCCACTATCCCTCAGACCTTGTGGGGGACCAGACTATATTTTGGAAGAAAAAAAAATGAATGAATTCCTATGCCCCACAAATAACCCAGAGATGAATTTTAAATAAAAGGGCATATTCTATTCATGTAAAAACATGCTGATTCCCGGACCGTCCGTGGGCCGGATTTAGAAGGCAATTGAGCCGGATCCGGCCCCCGGGCCTTAATTTGCCTACCCATGGCCAAGATGTTCATGGGAGCTAGGGAACACACAAATTTTGTATTAGTCACACCCACTCATTTCCAGATTCATTGCAAGTGCTAGTACTAACTTTTAATATTTGGAATGTCTTGGAATTAAATTATTTTTAGAACTGCCTACTGTATGAAGGCATCTGGGCCCTGTGATCAGCCTCACTCAGACATCCTGCCCTCTAGCTGGCCACTAACATTTATCATATTGTAAGTGCTAGACATCCAGTCACATCTTTTATGGCCTTTGTCTTTATGGATTCCGTTGCTGGGCCCCCAATATATGATTTTATCTTGTGATGATTATGGTGATTAGCTATTTGTTCAATTGTTTTGATTTTTTTGATTGGAAGCTGCCTCGTGAGGCCTTTTCCCTGAAAGGTATAGAAAGGAAGAAAGGACACACAACAAAATCCTTTTGGTAACATGCACACAGGATTGTCAGTGAGGAAGAACAGCTCAGATGCTGAGCCTAGAGGAAGGGATGTAGTTAAGTGGCAGTAAAGGAAGTGACAGAGGTTAAATTATACACACACACACACACACACACACACATATATACACACATATATATATATGTTAAATTAAATATCTAAAAATCTTCTGCCCTTCACCTGCCAGAGATAGTTACCTCTCTTTACCTAGCAGTTGTCGCATGTATGAACTGAGTAGGAATCTTTCTGAATCTGACAAAGCTTTTGATGATTGCATTGATGATTGCAATTAAGTACTTAACCCGAGGTACCACTGTGTGTGTGTGTGTGTGTGTGTGTGTGTGTGTGTTTATTCAGGGTGGGACCACTGACACAAAAGTCATCACAACTTCAATGAATGGCCACTGCTAGCTGCTTTACACCTAAGGACAGAGCTGAGTAATGGTGGCAAGATAATTGTCCCCATGACTTGTTGCTTACTGATGTCCTGCCAAAGCTGACAATCTCTCTAATGTTATTAAGCCAAGATTTAGATTTTTTAAAAAAACAAATAAAACAAAACAAATGAGACTCATTAGTTATTATCATTTATTATTTCATTATTACTTTCTCTAATTTCACAAGACAACAGATGTTTTTCATCATCTCGTTCCCCATAAAATATGTAATTGCTGAGCTGTGATTTGGAATAGAAAATGGCATTCAACAATTCATTATCAAGCTGCTGAACAAAGCTATTTAGAGCACACGAAAGAATGCCACTCATAAGTCAATATACTTGGCAATCAGCAAGATAAAGCCTTCAATCTGCATCAGGTTTTTCCTTTCTCATTTTTTGTGCTGTTCTTCAGCACCAGCAGTAGCATAATTTTTTTTATCACACATTTGTATTTTGCAATGCAGCATCCCCGTTGTAACAAGCAAATATAAAAATGACAAAGTCCCCCCTTTATTTTTGTTTCAAAAGAGTGATAGTGTCATCCTAATGAACCAATTCAGCGCATGTTTATTCATCAAAGCAAGTGACTCTTGTAACATCAGTAGATGCTTTAGAAGGGAGAAGAAGAATTATGACCATTTTGTCCTTGCCTCATGGCAGAAGTAGATTTGGATGCAGATAGTTCAGTCTGCCGTATCTGAGACAACATAACAGAACTGCAGGCCTTATGGTAAACAGTTGGTGAAATTCCACTGGCCTGTGCTTGTTTTCAGGGTGCCTCTAGACTGTCACTATTTGGGGGGGGACTCAATTGCATACTTGAAAATTCAGGGTGCACAGTTAAAGTTGATTGGGAGGTTTTCTGCAACAAGTTCATGTCCCCCAAATACTGGACTATGTGCAATGAGGAAGGGGAAAGGAAGATGGACTGGGGAGCATGAAATGACACTTGCTTTGAAACAATGTAATGCAGGTCCCGCTATCAGAACAATCATTACCTGAAATTTCAGTTATCCAAGCACAAAAAAATTATACCCACACCTCACTGCACAAATGGCTAATTCAGATATCTGAATAGCTGGAGTTTGTCCACTTCCTTACTTGTTTGTGTTCTGCTGCCTGGCGGCAGCCAGTGTAATATACTGATTAAGAGCTGTAGACTCGTAATCTGGTGAACCGGGTTTGCGTCGCCGCTCCTCCACATGCAGCTGCTGGGTGACCTTGGGCTGGTCACACTTCTCTGAAGTCTCTCAGCCTCACTCACCTCACAGAGTGTTTGTTGTGGGGGAGGAAGGGAAAGGAGATTGTTAGCCGCTTTGAGACTCCTTAGGGTAGTGATACAGCGGGATATCAAATCCAAACTCTTCTTCTTCTTCAGGCAGAAAACATGGAAGGAGGGAGAGAATCAGGAAACAGGAGAGATCAGACAAATCTCCTCACTTGGTTTGTCTTTTGCTTGTTGGATGCAGCAGTTTAGGGCAGAAACCATAGAAGGGGAGAGGGAGGAGACTGGGCAAATCACAGATTAAAAATGTTCCCATATGAGATAATGGAAATTGTCAGCTTGTTAAGCAAACATTACCCTAACAAATGATTTCCTGGGAACATGCTGTGTTCAGAAAGTGGGACCTGCATGTAACTACATTTGTATTCAACATGGTGCTAAACGAAATGTTTGCCAGTGCAATGGAATGTTCTCCCCTCTCCCCTTCCCCCACCCCTACCAATCTGTTTTGGGGGTTCCCCAACCCTGTGGAGAAAATTTGGGGACTGCACAGGAGGATGGAAATCCTGTTGCATGAAGCTAAATACTGCCCAAACACTTTTGTTCTCTGGGGAAGCACGGGCCCGACCAGCAAAGTACTATAAAATCTATCAGCCATTTCTCTTTAGGTTTATACGTGCATTATTTTCCTCCTTTAAGGTTATTCACATAAATTGAGACTGGTCTTCATGACATAATCATGCAAGGCCCATTACTTTTATTTTTTTTTAAATCATCAAAATAGAAGAGGAGAAGATTGGGGAAGGTGGTGAAAAGGGAAACCAAAATGATCAAGGTGGTGGAATAACTCCCCTATGAGAGACGTAAGAGAAAAGTTTTTCTCCCTTTTTCATGCCACTAGAACTTGTGGAAAAAATAACGTAATTATTCATGAAGCTGCACATGAAGCTGCAATCTCACAACAGGAGGATGAAACCTGAGACCTCCACAAATTTGTCAGTGATGGAGTCAGCAGCAGCAGTAGATGTTCCTCAGTCTTGTTAAAGAAGGAATGTGCTTAGGATCTATATCTGGACCAGAGACAGGAAACTTTATTGAAATGTCTTAAGTACTGAAAAAGAGGACAGGACCACACTGATAGCTTGTTTAAGAACAATGTGTTATTTTGTATTTTGTAATGTTTCTTTGTAACTATTTTAAGACTGTTTCCAGTAAAGCTTTGAAACTCATTTGTTGTGATGGAGAGCTCATTCATTTCGACTCTGCAGAAGGTCCGGATCAGGGATTCCACTTGCAGCAACTCTCACAAAGAGAATATGAAGTATATCCTTTCCTTCAAGGCCCCCAAAATGCTCCAGTCTCCTCATTTGAGAGTAGTACAGAGGTGGTTCCATACCTTTCATGATCCACACTGAAATGACAGGCAGTAAAGATAAATCTGAACTGGGAAAATGGTGTAATGTGTCCCTGTGGGGTTGAGAAAATAATCACGTGCACTCAGTCTGCAGCACCAGCCTTTCAGCTCAGTTCAGACAAATTCCCTTTCACAAAAATTTAGTTTGCCTGAACTATACCTTACAGCAAATTAAACAGCATGAAGTTAAAAAGAGAAGGCGTCAACGCTCCTGCTTTTCACTAGCAGGCTAATAGTAAAGGCTGTGCTTCTAGACATGAAGGGGTTGACTGTCCTCAATAAGCCCTCAGGTACATGCATTGGGGAAAAGAGGCCTTGTTAGCTTTCCCTCCTTATTTATGTCAAACAGTACAATCCAGCCCTGAATCAGGAACTCAATTAGAATTTTCACCGGAGAAGTGGAAAAATTTCTAATTCCCCACATTAATCCTCAAAGGCACTTTATTAAACTTGTTTTTTTTTGGGGGGGATCCCCTTTGAGAAGCCTTACTTCAGAGTTGTCATCCTCCAACACACACACACACACCAAAAGTAGACAATGGGGACTCAGAGAATGAGGGACAATGCCCTCTCCCAAAAAAAGGGGAAAAAAGTTGCTTTGAATGTTTCCACTGCTATCACTGGTAAAGATCTACTTCTGAATAGCCCCCATGGAGAGAGCAGGGGAGCGATTGAGGAGTAGTTGAAAGACGATAACCCTCTGAACAAGGTGTGTGAAGTGCATGTACAGCTGTCAAACACGACAGCGCAAGCTTTCCTCTTGTTCTGATACAATGAGCTATCCAATGGGAAATGTAATTTTAGAAATAAATCATAGGAGGCCATCAGATTTTAAAGATACTTCCTCTCACCTCCCCCACCCCTCCAGCTTTATCTCCTTTAGAAACGAACTGACAGGCAAGGGTGGGGTAGGGAGGTAATGTATATTTTTCTTGGTGTTTCAAAAGCTTATCTAGATTGATTTTAGGCTCTGTGAAACTTTGATAACAGTCTGCCAGAGCTGACGAGTTTCACAGTGAGGAAACTTGTATAACCAATCAGGGTGGTTTTTTCCCCTTTTCCCTCCCCTCAAAAAATATTCATCCATAGTTTATATGGTTAGAGGGGGAAATCTTTCTTATAAGCCCATGGAGTAGACATCAAAGCAATCATCGAAAGCTTTGTCAGATTCAGAAAGATTCCTCCTCAGTTCATACATGCGACAACTGCTAGATAAAGAGAGGCAACTACTTCTGGGAGGTGAAGGGCAGAAGAGTTTTAGATATTTAATTTAACAGGTTTGTCATTTCAGAAGCACTTGTATAATTTACAGTGGTACCTCGGGTTAAGAACTTAATTCGTTCCGGAGGTCTGTTCTTAACCTGAAACTGTTCTTAACCTGAGGTACCACTTTAGCTAATGGGGCCTCCCGCTACCGCCATGACACCACCGTGCGATTTCTGTTCTCATCCTGGAGCAAAGTTCTTAACCTGAGGTACTATTTCTGGGTTAGCAGCATCTGTAACCTGAAGCGTCTGTAACCTGAAGCGTCTGTAACCCAAGGTACCACTGTACTTCTGGAGTTGCCAGAACAAAATGGCCAGTTTTGAGTACAATGGATCTTGATGGGGGATGGGAAGCATTTCCTGCTCTGCCTCAGATGAAAATATTTCTTTGGCTGACCTTAGATACTGAGATTGCATAGCAGAGGAGTGGAATGCATTCTTCCATCTGACCGTATGGGTGACCTCTAGAATGAACTGGGTTGTTTACCTGAGATTTGAATCAATCAGATAACCTGTAAAGAGGGAAAAGGTTCTTTTTATCATATGTGGTGATCTTGTAGTAAGGTTAAAGCTTACTGGGAAGTGATATACATTGGTACCTTGGTTTACAACCATAATCCATTCCAGAGGTCCATTTGTAAACCAAAACAGGTTGTAACCCAAGGTGCACTTTCGCCAATGGGCCCCCCCCAATTGTTCGTAATCCAAGAAAAAGGTTTGCAAACCGGGACACACACTTCCGGGTTTGACGTGTTTGTAATCCAAAACGTATGCAAACCAGACTGTTTGCAAACCAAGGTACCACTGTATAATAAAATGAAAAAGATGTTTAAAATAATGTTTGTAAAAATAAAAAAGAAAACAAACAAACAGAAACTTTCCTTTTGGGAATTATAGGGACATAACTACCCAAAATGTATGGAAATTTATTCATTCGTGCGACTACAGTGGCAAGAACGTTACTTGCCCAAAAATGGAAAGAAGGAGAAATCCCAGCAAAAGAAGAATGGATACAAAAACTTATGGAACATGCAGAAATGGTGAAACTTACCAGAAATATAAGAAATCAAGATGACAAGCTTTTTATAAAAGAATGGAAATGGTTTATTGAATATTTACAAACAAACTGTAAGCAGATAAGAACATTGGCAGGATTATTGTAATAACCTACAGTTTTATAAGAGTATATATTTAAAGCAGATGAATAAATGAACAAATTAAGTTAATTTGAATATGCAGAAAATATTAAAAATAAATTTAAGGAACCGCAGAAAGAGGGGAAAGGAAGTCAAGTTTTGAAATGTTAAAGTGATTTTAAAATTATTGAAATGTATAAAACTGAAAATCATAAATAAAATAAAAAGGATGTCTGATTTTAGTTTTGAGTGCATGGAGGACTGAAGAAGCCCATACTACTGCTCCACCACACTAGGATTCCTGAGTATTCTTTAAAAAATGTATATACAGTTATTTAATCTTAAACATAATTCCTGTGTAATTTTAGCACTCATGTGATAAAGAAAAAGGTCCTCTTATGGTTCAGTAGCTGGCTAAACAGGAAGCAGAGAATAGGGGGAAATGGATATTTTCTCCAAAGTTCAGTAAGTGGGGTCTTTCAGCGAGCTGTATTGGAATGAGGGATGGGAGAGAACTAAGATTCAGTTAGTGTTTAGAGGCAAACTTACCTAAATCTGCATTTCCAAAACAATGCATTAACTGAAACACACCCCTCCTCTGAAATTTGGTGTTCCCTGAATTTTGAAATGCAATTCTCCAGCCAAGGAATATGTACAAAAACACATTACATCAGGAGAAATTGCCTTGCAAAATTGAGTATATTGGGCAATATTTCGAGCAAAAATGTAAATATTAAGATAAAGGTAAAGGGACCCCTGACCATTAGGTCCAGTCGTGGCCGACTCTGGGGTTGCGGCACTCATCTCGCTTTATTGGCCGAGGGAGCCGGCGTACAGCTTCCGGGTCATGTGGCCAGCATGACTAAGCCACTTCTGGCGAACCAGAGCAGCGCACGGAAACGCCGTTTACCTTCCTGCCGGAGTGGTACCTATTTATCTACTTGCACTTTGACGTGCTGTTGAATTTTCATGAGGACATAAAATAAAAAAAAGTGGATGGATGCAGAAATGTGCAGAACTGAATGGAAGATGGTGGGGGGCTTTTTATTCCACACCACTTCAGGTGTATCAGTTAATTGGTGCTCCTGTCTTCTTATTAGGTGGCATATTAGAAATTCTACATCAGTGCTACGATATGCTGAGGATAAGAAAGGGTTGGTGTGACTACCAAGAAGGCCCTCTGCTTGGTTCCCTGTAACCTCACTTTTGCAATGAGGGAACCGCCAGAAGGCCCTGCAATCCTACAGACTTACTAGAAAATAATCTCCAGTGGGAGTTACTTCAGAGTAAATGTACATAAGATTATACTATTTAATGTTATTTTGATAATGATGAACATATTCCATGATCTTTGATACCCACTTTGGGTCCTCAGTACTGGTTGCATCCAGTGCAAGTAGACTTCTTACTCCAGACTGGCTGTGAAAACTGGTTGTGAGAACTGATCCAGGGCTAGACCCTGGCTCAAATTAAGCCCTGGTCACTTCTATAAATGGTTGTGTTTCTCTTCTCCTGAAATGATGTTGTCTGTTTTAAATCATCTTGTCAAAAAGTTTGCTTTTTTTAATACCATGTTCTCCTCAGGAAGATGCTAAGCACCTGTCAGGGGAACAGGAAAGAGTTAGAGGCTGAAGTTTGCTATTATTTAACTGGATGACTTTTCTAGGTGAGATTGATGGTAATAGCTGCATGACATTACTTCAGCTTTCTAAAAAATTCTTTGCTTTCAAATTGTGTTTTTCAGCTGTTTTGATGGATCTGCTGCTGTAGCAAGCTGTACCTTTTCTTATAGCAAATGGAGATAGTTTTTTCTGGGGCACTTTACCACCTCTTCTGTCATCTTTAAATGCATGCCCCTTTCCTCAAGAATCTGAAATATGTCTTTATTTTATTTCTCTCTTTTTTATCCCACTTTTTATGAGTTTCTGCCAATGACGTGCTGACAAAACATCTGGGCTCCTCAGAAGATTTCTGCGTCACTCAAATAATCACCACAGCAGTTCTCTTAAATATATTCAGTGACAATGTTCCACACATCTGGGAGCAGGCAAAGCTTGAGAGATTTGGTTTCTGTGCAGCCTAATGCAAACTGAACTGATAGATCCTTCCCAGACTAATATGTGAATTGAAATGCAATCATCCTTTGTTTGGAAAATCAAAGTTTTAAAACATACAAAAGTCCTCATGAGAATTTGTCGGGATTTTTTCTGCATTTCTGCTAATTTACAGATTTTTGGATGCAGATTATTTTTGCATTTTATTTTCACGGACATAACGCATGTTTGTACATTATTTTCGTCAATATATGGACTTGTATGCAATACAATTCGCATTTGCATTGTACCCTAACATAGGAATTTCTATACATGTTTTAGGTTGGAACATGGCAATTCGAAATCTGGGAAGTCAGCGCACATGTATCCTTAATGAAAGCAGCTTGTGAAATGATGCGCTGGGGATAAGTTCAGCAACTGGGAACTAGTGCATGTGTGATGGATATCCAGTTTAAACCCGTTTACTGAGTAATAATGGATTTAAGCTTCTTTTTGCTCTTTACCCTGCAAATTCTGGCAACTGCTCCTTCATACACACACCCCTGGCCAAGTCTCCCTCTCCATAGTTAACTGGGAACTCTAACAGACACCAGGACTTTCATTGGTATCTCAATAAACACAAAGGCACTCACATATAGTTTTCTATTGACTTTAAATATTGGTGAGTTTGTGGAGAATAACAGCTTACAACAGGGGTGAGGAACCCATACTAGGGTTGTCATACATGCAGAACTTCCCAGACATACCCAGAAGACTGTAGTCGGAAGCAGTGTCTGGGTGAAAGTCAGCACAAATGTCTGGGAAAATCTGGACGTATGGCAAGCCATGTCAGCAGTGTCATTTTTGCTGATGGCAGCCCTACCCATGACCCTCCAGAAGCTGCTGAACATGAGCTCATGATGGCAGAGGCTGGAGTTGAACAACATCTGCAGGGCCTGCCCTAGAGAGCAGACAGGAACATATGAAGGATGATGATTATCATCATCAACTGAGGATCAATTTAATTGGCTTAAAGCAGGGCAGGCTCACTCATAAGGCAAGGTGAGGCAACCACTCCAGGCAGCAGGACCCAAAGGGGCAGCTGATCTGGTCTCTAAGGAATGCATTGACCACTGCTGTTTCCATTGCCGCAATGACAATGATGGTTGTGGCTGTTAGGAGTCCAGGTTCCTGGCTTGATAACACAGTAAGTGTATGTAATTAAAAAGGAGGATTTATTGCAAAAACAAAAACCCAAGCAATTATCTCTGGACGGCTCTAGCAAGTCTCTGGCCCCCATCACTCAGTTGACCCTTCTGAGGTGTTTTTCCTGTATCGACAGAAGAGATGGAACCTTCAACCCTTATGTTTCTTATTTTGCTTACTTTCTAGCAGCCTTCCTATACTCCTACGCCTTGGACTTATTCAGTCAGCTGCAGCACCTTCCTGTTCTGAAAAGCTGTCTCTGTGGCTTTCCGTGCCTGTTTGGGCTTCCGGGGAGGTTTGGCTGTGTTCCAGCCGGCTCTCCGTTCCTCCCTTATCAGCCAGCCGTCCAAGATTGGGGGAGTTGATGCTGACAGCTGGGGGCTGCGAGATTACACTTGGAGCTGGTGTGTTCATGACAGTGGCGTGCTTTTTGGAGGGTGACTGCTGCCTTCTTGGCAGCCCTGTCCCATGTCATCTCTACAAAGGCCTCTCAGTAAACAGAAGGCATTACTGCTTTCCTCCCTAGGGAGGAAATTGGGGGCTGCCCTCTGGGGTCTCCTGGGGTCTGCACCCACCTGGTATGATACAGAGCCCCTCCTCACGATGACCTTTGATTCCCACTTCAATCACCAGGTAAGGTTGATTTGATTCCCCTTGTTTCCAATATAGATCTCCAGTCCCTCCACTCTTCCTGATGTAGATCATCATTCACCCCACTTCTTCCCTGGTAGTGAGGGCGCCATTTTGTGGCTTGCCTCAGGACTCAACGCCTCAGGTGGGCTGGCCCTAGCTGAGGTCAACTGCAAATGAAATCAGAATCAGACGCTTCCTACTCCCTAGTGTCGCAAGTTATGGTTTGTGTATCCCTAGGGAAGGCAGAAAGAGCGCCCATCCCTGGAAGGAATGCTTGGTCATCAGAATGTTACATAGGCGGGCCTAGGAAAATAATTGCTTGCTGAGGAGCAGCAAGTTTGAATTGCAGCAGCATCATTTACACAAATCATTTCCATTCGTTTAAGCTGCTCTGAAGCATTATTTGTGTTTGATACTTCATTACATTTTTTAGTTATAATCCTTTAATAAACAGCAAGCCAAATTGTTGACAGTGCAAAATACTTTTTCTTTCCCCCGTGAGCATCAAAAAGATAGGCTCGCACAGCAAAAGCCTGTGACACAGCTGAAGTAATGTGCAAATTATAAGTTGCCCTAAACATAAATACTGTCACAAGCATGAGATGAACAAATTTCCTACCAGTTAATTTCTGCTAAGTGAAGAGCCCGATAAATATTCTTATCCTAGCTTTGCTTATCATTTGCTGCCTGTATCTCCTACGTCTGGTGTAAGGCTAAGACTTCACCCTTTATTCCATCTGAAAACTCAGTCACTTCAGATGAACACCCTTATGTGTTACAAGATCAAATAAGGGGGTTGTGGGATAACTGCCCCCAAGCCTACAAGCAACATACCTCGGTGGCCACACATTTAGAGACTGTGAGAAAAGGTCCAATGCGTAGACTAATGAAGGCATACAGAGTTCCTCTATGCAAAATTTGGGGGATCTGATATCGGTGTAGCAGCAGGGGGAGGGTCAGCCTGCTCAGCCATATGTCCCACAGAAAGCTACTTGTCAAGATTACCCTGGTAAAACGATCAGGTAAGGGACTCATTCACTCATGCATGTCTGTCATTTAATTTCTCCACAGTATATATGATGACTGGCTGCCATACATGTGGATTGATTCCACTGCAAAGCATTGCATTCAAGGTGATGTGGAATAAAAGGTGGTCAGTTCACACACGTGTTTTACCCCTTAATCTATATTCAGGAATTCATACTGGAAACATGAAGGCAAAAAGGGGGAAGGCGTAGAGGGACATGCCCCAACCCCCTTTACCTTCTTGAATTGAGTAGGAAGGACTGAAGAAGGCTTCTAGTATGATTTAATCAGGGGTCAACAAACTTTTTCAGCAGGGGGCCAGTCCACTGTCCCTCAGACCTTGTGGGGGGCCGGACTATCTTTTTTGGGGGGGAATGAATGAATTCCTATACCCCACAAATAACTCAGAGATGCATTTTAAATAAAAGTACACATTCTACTCATGTAAAAACACACTGATTCCCGGACCAGCTGCAGGCTGAATTTAGAAGGCGATTGGGCTGGATCTGGCCTCCTGGGCCTTAGTTTGCCTACCCATGATTTAACTGAATGTGCTTAGAAGCTTCCTTGCAGGGCTCTCAAAGGTGGTCCAGTGATCAATACTTTAGTGATACAGGTGCCATTTTGATCAGTTCTTTTACTCTTGTGGGAATGAAACCATCAGGTTCCATGACTATTATGTCAGGAAGACACAGCATTTGAAGTCTTTCTTAGGGTGAAACAGCCCTCGTACTTTACAAATGCATGACTCTGAAGGTAATCACCTGGTGTTACAAGAATCTAGCAATTTCATCAGCACACAACTCTGTTCTTACCACCTTCTTTTCCAATGTCACCATTTATTTTCCCATATGTGCTGCCTTTTGAAGACGTATTTGTCATGAAGATATACTTTGGGTCTCCAAGGGTTTCCTTAGAGAGAGGATTGTGAAGTTGTCACTCTGAGGATATTGCTGAATCACAACTCTTTTTATCTCAACCAGTGTTGAAGTTCAATAACATATTGAGAGCTACAGGTTCCCCGACCTTAACTGAGGGAAACTGCTAATAGAACGCTTTTGTTCAAGACCTTCTTTCAGATTCAGTGGCCGACTTTGAAGTCACCCATCCATACATCCTTTCATTTATTGCCTTGTGTTCATGCATTGCTATCTCCTGATGGCTCACAAAGAAGACCGCACAATCAGAGCTGTGCAGGAATGGCATTTCAAAATTTTCCACTCTATTTGCAGGCATCTAAATTGGCAGAACCAAGTTAGGAAAACAAATTCAGTTAATTTCTCCAGCAGAAAGAGAAATTTTCCAACAATTTATTGGGGATAGGATTTCCCATTAGCAATGCCAATAGCACAGCATCTTTCTTATTTTCCTCCCTCCCTCCCTCTGTGTGTATGTTTGTGCTTTGACAGAATGGCCACCATTTTGCATTGCCCACAGTGCTCCAGATCTTGTGTTACTCCAGGGCATTGTAAAAGAGAAATGGTGGCTACGACCAAGAAATGGTGGAGTATGTATGTGTGTGTGTTTGTATGTATGTATATATTTTAAACTGATGTTTTATTGTAATTTTATTGGTGTTAGCTACCCTGAGCCCAGTTTTGGCCAGGGAGGGCGGAGTATAAATAAAATATTATTATTATTATTACTAATACTATTATTATTAGGGTGAGAAAAAGAATAATCTTAGAAATTTTCTCATAAAAAATGTCTTCTGTGATATTTAATGTGACTTCCAATTTTACTAGAATATTGTAAAGCCAGTTATCGTTATAGGTTTATACAGCCCTACTCCTGGGGTGGGGCGGGGGACAATAATCTGTTTGTGCATATGGTGGCTTTCCTACCCCTCCCTCTGAAAGTACAAAAAAGGTCTGTGATGATAATATGAAAATAATATCTTTTGTTGAAAGTGCTTTGCCATCCTCCAGTTCAATGGGGGGGGGGGGGTGGACTTAATGAGTTAAGCATCCTTGAAAACAGCAATTAAATGAAAACATTTAATACTGCTTCATCTAAAACAACCATAACTTATTGGTGATGACACAGTTGGGCTGAACAACCAGAGATGAAAATGGTGAGTCTGTATTCATAACTTTCATTATAAATAAATCCAAAATTAGTTATTATCTTTGCCCTGATGTTATGCATTGCAGTGTGCAAAACAATGGTTTCATCATCAAAATCTCTTCAAGTTAAACATTAGTGAAACTCTAATGGAGATAAAGCAACCTCTCAGATTTTCTAATGGACTTTTTTTTTCTAATCACAGCCCTCTTTATGTATCTTTCATAATGATTTATTTTATAAAGATCTCAGGGATTACATCATTTTCTATGTGCTGTTCAGGATAAAGCTGTTTGCATCTCATAAAGAAGCATGTGAGAGCAAACTTGGTCAATTCAATTACTGTAAACTATCTTATGCACATGTAATAGCTAATTATAAGGCAGCATGAGTAGCTGGATGCAATATAAATAATATCAATGGTACATGTTTTTCCAGCCTGATTCAGTTTAAACACTTAAACGATTAATAACTGAAGAAGGTTCTTTTTAATACCCTGGAGAACGGGGAAACATTGTTTACAGAATTACTTCCTTGAGCTATTTAAAGAATTAAAGCCTGACATCAAAATAATATTGCTTCTCAAATCAAAAGTGTCATCTTTTTTTATTCTGCAAAGAGTAAAGATCAATTTCCACCTCAAGGTAAAATTATGGGTGAGCAAATCAACTTGCCTTATAATTAGCTCAGTTTCTCAAAACTTTCTAAGAAAACTCTTGGGACAAGTTATTTCACTGAGAGCTCTCAGAGAAATCTGAAAATATTGGCACATATAGGAGTGCTTCACTCCATGCACTTTAACCAGTCCCGGATTTACATATAAGCTAAACAAGCTATAGCTTAGGGCCCCATTCTCTTGGGGCCCCTCCAAAAATTAAAGGGGAAAAAACTGGATGCACGTTTTCAAAATATAAGATAAAAAACAGATAAAATAAAACCTACATACATACAGCAACAGTGTTTTGTGTTGTGTAGGCTCCTGTGGCGTAAGTAATGGGCCCCACCTGCTAGCCTGTTCCCTAAAATATCACTGGTTTGCTCATTTCTATATCATTTACTTTGATAAAATACATATTTTGTTATGTGCAAATGGCTTTAGGTACCTATTAGGTCCATAAATTAGCATATATTCAACACAAAAAACAGCAACAATTTGTTGTTGACAAAGGACTGCTGGACATATAAAGGGCCCCATTACGTTCAGTAGCTTAGGGCCTCATCAAACCGAAATGGACTTTAACAAACAAGCTCCTGCGAATGAGCAGGAAGAACTAAATGAGGAGGGTGGAGACAAGGGCTGGCCCAGGGTGTTTTGCTTCCTGAGGAAAAACAGAAAATGGCACCTACTGACACTGCTCCCACTTCCTCCTCTGCCACCATCTGACGCTGCCTGAGGCAACTGGAGATGGTCTGGTGAAGCTTCAGAACACTGAAGGCAGCAGGGGAGAATAAAGGAGGCTGGAGAGGAGCAGGTGGTCAGGGAAGGAGCAAGGGCAGAGGAAGAGGTGGTAGTGGGGGTGGGCGACAAGCACAAGATGCAGCAAGGGGTGAACCCCTGCCACCCCTCCAGCTGTCCGCAGGCTGCCGGCTGAGGCAACTTCCTCACTAAGCCTCATGGACCAGACAGCCCACTGGTGTTGACCCAGTTCACCGAACTGCCTCTTAGGAGCAAAAAATAAATATATTTTTTTTTTAAAAAAAATGGGTCCATGCTTTGAAGCTGATGTCTACAAAGCCTGGGCCGTTGCCTGTCATATCTCCCCACTGCAGTTCCCCCTTCCTACTCTACGTAAATTTGCTCTGGAAAAGATGAACTGTCAATGGGAGCTCCTTGTGCCCTGGACACGAATTTTGTATGCTCAATTCATAACAGATTCAGGTGGGTGATTGAGTTTGCCGTTCTGCACCTGTTCCCCAGGTCAGAGCTTGTCCTCAGTTCCATAATGCACAACAAGCATAAGTAAACCTGTAGTTAAATCATACTTTATACATCCATAATTACCCCTGTGTTTGTTTTTGGTGCATCGAAAATTGTAACCATATCTTTTTCTAAAAGTAACCACTAAATGGAGAGGAGAGGAAATCATTGCCCACCTTGTCAATGGTAGAAGAAGAAGAGTTTGGATTTGATATCCCGCTTTATCACCACCCGAAGGAGTCTCAAAGCAGCTAACATTCTCCTTTCCCTTCCTCCCCCACAACAAACACTCTGTGAGGTGAGTGGGGCTGAGAGACTTCAGAGAAGTGTGACTAGCCCAAGGTCACCCAGCAGCTGCATGTGGAGGAGCGGAGATGCGAACCTGGTTCACCAGATTACGAGTCCACCGCTCTTAACCACTTCACCACACTGGTAAAGTAAGGCGAGTCATACACACAGCAAGCATTACAGAAATACACCCATCACCAGTCTTCAGGGGCATTTTATTTTCACTCAACCCATATGACTGGCTGAAAGAAGCCATTTATTTCACATACTGAGATGCTAGGTTGCAAGACCACCAAAAGCCTTCCACACTTTATAGCGTACAGTGTAACAGATGAGGGCAAGAAGTGTCTGACCCAGACCTAAGACTATGAATCATGAACTATGTTGGGCATATTATTCCTTCAGAAACTGGCATTATTGATTTCCAGAATAACATCAAAAAAGGCTTTTTCCTTCTGCATGATTTTGACCTTTACCTGCTTTCAGAATTGAGGTAATAATCATGGTTCTGCAATTTCTTTTCTATATCATGCATGTCCTTGTGCAGAAATTAATAAGAGTTTTGAAGCCTAGCTAAACTAAATTTTAGACAAACATTCGGAGCATATGAACTGCCATATGTACCCTCTGAGAGCAGCCCCAACCATTTCTAATTAAAATTTTTACTGAGGTGGCTTTTGCTGACACTGCTCTAATGAGAAATGCTCTGTTTTGTTTCCCAAGGAAATTGAATTTTCGGGCATTTAATTTGTTCCGATCCATTTTCCTCTCGGTGTTCTCTTCAGAATTTAGAACCAAAATTTGTTTTTGCTTTTTTTGAAAAAAAAAATGCTTGGATGCATGTGTCTGTCATCTCCTCAACTGAAGGTGGGTGTAAGATGACCCTAAGATCAGAGACAGTCTCCATCCCCTTGGCCACAGCTTTTTGGTGTTGAGAGAGGACCTCCTCTGTACTATTTTACAAATGGTCCTCAGAGACTGAATTAGAAGGAACAATGCTCTTCATTTTTCTGACCTCACCTTTCATAACTGGTAATGGTTGGGAACCATTCGTTGCAAGGATATAATTTCACATCATGTTTCACCAGACGTGTGATAAAAGAAGGAACTTTTATTTCTGCTCAAACTTTGTCACGAGGTCATATGCGGAGTCAAGCTTGAAGGAGAGTGATCCTGGATTGGAATGTCTATCAGAAAAGAAACCAAAAGCGTTGACGGTTGGTCAGCCTCCTTACTGATTTGTTTGCTGCAAAAGGCAGATGTCAGTGGAATTATTTGTGGATTTCAGCATGAAACTGGTGTGACATTATCCATCTCGCTATGATTTCACATGTCAAATAGTCTTCAACAGTAGTAAAATTGTAGAAAAATACAAGGTGGCGTTGGTGCGGAAATTGGAGATATCCATCTTGATCTTCATGCTTTAATATTGAAGAGAGAAGAAACAAATGGTGGATTGCATACAATAGATTGGGTGCAGTTCTAGCTTCTTCTACATCTTTTTGGTCAGAGGAATAATAAAAAGGATAATTATCAACAATTTGTGGAACTAACTTATTTTGATGCTAGTTCCTTTAATGACTTGTGAAATGGCAGAAAGGGACAGATGCCTGTTTGCTTTCTCTACTTCTATACTGACACAAAAAAAGATGAAACCTTCCTCTGTTCTATGTTCTTTTTTTAGTTCTTCTCCTACCACCACCCACTTCATTCTTGGTTTTGCAATCAGCTCCTATTCCTAATCTGTGCTTCCACATTACAGCATGTGGTATATTTTCACTGGCTGATATTTTCATTGGTAAATTCTAGAAGAGTAGCCATGTTTGCCTACTGGGGCAAAAGCAACAATAAAATGAATTGTGGCACGTTAAGACTAGGACATTTATTGTGAGCTTCCACAAGCAAGAGCCAGTGTCAACAGATATATGATGTACAGTGATGGCATAGAGGAAAGAATCAGCAATTGATGTCACCCATGTCGATAAAATAAAGCTCACAGATAGACACATTTGTATTAATATCATTTTCCAAAAGAAAATAAAAAATAAATATTAAGAACCTGTTCTTTCCACTTGCATAGTCTCCCCCCTCTTTGAATGGTTATTTAATTGGCTTTTCATGCGATTAAAGTCCAGCAAAGACCTTGAGATCTGGATTTCTTGAGCCACTACTTCTGCTACAACACTTTTAACGCACTGCAGAGGCTCTACTGAAATCTCACAAATGGGTTTGGCCAATGAGGACATTTTCAACAACAGCTTCAGAAAATGAAATCCTTGTAATGAGAAAATTGCAGTTTAAATTGGGCCTTATTTCCAGGGCATTGTGAAGGTTAGAGAAGTGGAAGGATTTTGGAGGCACTGTGGAAATTGTTGAAATTGCAGGCACCATTTCTTGTAAGCTTCATTTTGCAAGAAGAAAATCTTAGTAACCATCTTTAACTCTGGAGAACAGAAATGTATGTGGCCATTTAGTGTTTCTTTTTAAGGTGGTTAATTTTCAAGATAAAAAAAAATTCAGCTTGCACTGTGGGAACTTGCAAACAAAGATTAAATCCCATTTTAGAAAATTCTGCTTTTCCTTTTGTGAAGTTCCTCTGCATTCAGTTGTTAATACTTGGCTTTGTTCATTTTCCATGTGCACTGTTGCCATAATAACAGATGATAATGTTGCCAGGCTCATGCCACAGCTTAACATGCATAAATATGCATGTGATTGCTGTTGCTTGTGTGATTCCGCATATAGAGGCATTGGAATCTTATGCAATAATACTCCATTGACTCCATAAGGAGTTTCATGAATAAAGCCGAATGGGACATATTATTTCAAAATCAGGATGTCAGGATGCTTGTCCCTGCCAAACAGACTCATCTGAAGGTCCTTAACTGTTATATCAGATTTACCTTAAGACTTGGGAGGAGGATGAAAAATTTGTTCGTCTGGCTCAGGAAGCCCTGAATTCACCCGTATACAACTTCAAATGTATCAAGCCAGTTGCAGCCCACTTGCTATGTATATTGTGTCTTCTGCCAGATGTATGGCAATCCAGCTGTTATTTGCAGTCCCAGGCAGGCAGAACAAAACTCAAACGCATACACAGAGACACAAACCATATCAAACTTTAGATGAGTGTTATGAACTAGAACAATAGGATTCAGAATGCAGCAGTCTAATTGGTTCTAGAACAATAGGGTCCTGAATGCAGCAGTCTGATTGGTCCACAGGAGCCACCCAATCCAGCTCCAGGTGGAAGTGAATCCACAACCAGATTGGCCTACAGGTGAATCCCGGAATTAGCCAATCATGTGGGGCCCATTGTGTAAATAACGTATATATAGCAGACATTCTGGGGGAACTTCCATTCCTCCTCACCACTATGAGCTGAATAAAGAGCATGAAATCCACTCTCGACTCCGAGTATATTTCATGAGTGACCTACACATTGATGGTGGCTGTAACTGGTCTGTGGGTTCACCATGTGAGAGGTTGTGTAGGCCTGCTCTAAGCTCACCATCTCCAGCAAAGAAAGAAAAATAAGTATGGTACCTTTTCATCTCAAATTGTTACTGTTAAAGAGTGGGGATAATACCAAAAGGGGTTTAATAATACTTAGACATGAATAAGTTGTACTCCTCCCCACCGTCCAAAATGGAAGGACTTGAGAAACATCCATTGGAAGCTTTTCATTTCCAAATAGATTTCAAATTTATATCTGTCACCAGCCTGAACACTGTCTCCGTTTTGTCAACAACAAGAGGGGGGAGAAATCTCCCCAGAAACACAGTATATTGTCAGATGCAGCACATTTCAACAACCATGCTTTTGGAAAGAAAAGACAAGTAAATAACCCCTAATCTCCCACTACTTTGCTTAATTTGTTTCCGCTATCTTGAAACAGGCTATTACTGTGTTTATATATCAAAACATAATGCTTCTTGACTGCATGACAATCTCGAATGGGCTGAACGGCTGGGAGGGATCTGCACAGCTCTGCACACATCTGCCAGAAAGGAAAGAAGTCATGAAGCAGTAATTTGGAGCTATCCACATGATTCCCAGCAAAGGATGCTAAAGTCATGAGCATGCTGAGACATTGAGAGGAATGTGACAGGCCAGCAATGCAGGCCAGTGCTTTCCCAGTGCTAAGTCCGAACTAGGGATACACAGGTTAAAGTTTTAGCTTAGCTTCAAGGCTTAGAGGACACACCAGAAGAAGAAGAAGAAGAGTTTGGATTTGATATCCCGCCTTTCACTCCCTTTAAGGAGTCTCAAAGCGGCTAACATTCTCCTTTCCCTTCCTCCCCCACAACAAACACTCTGTGAGGTGAGTGGGGCTGAGAGACTTCAGAGAAGTGTGACTGGCCCAAGGTCACCCAGCAGCTGCATGTGGAGGAGCGGAGACGCAAACCCGGTTCACCAGATTACGAGTCTATCACTCTTAACCACTATACCACACTGGCTCTCAAGTCAGGAATGTAGACAAGAACTTCATTGTCTCACTCTCTGACAAGTATGGGACAAAGGAAGTTCTTGACAGGATAAAACTGAGTCCAGTGCTACCTTGTGACTAAACGATAGGGATGTTCACAGATTACATTCAATCAGTACTGTTTTTCTAGAAAAAGAGGTGCCGGAACTCACCGTGAACACCTCCCTTGCTCTCTTAGAATGGCAATGGCACCCACCTGTGAGGTGCCAGAACTGAGTTCCGGTGAGTTCCAGTTGCAAAAAAGCACTGCATTCAATGCAAGTGTAATCTGTGCGCATGTGTGGCTACATACAAGCACAGTTATTCACAAGTAACATTCAACATGTGTGATATCTGTGCACACCTACACTTAAGTCCTGTTGAGGCATCATTCCTTAACATGGAATGGCAACATGTTTAGGGTCAAAAGATTGGTGCACACCAGTCTTGACCCTTGCCCACAGTCCACATCCCTGTCTTTGCCACCTGTGGCCTCCCATGTCCAGCTGAACACACTCAGAAGCTTCTCTGTGATTGAGAACCCTGCAGTATCCAGATTTTCAATGGCTAGGGGGCTTCTAAGTGTGTTCAGTCAAAAGTGTTATGAAGGCATCTTCAGACCTTCTTATTCAGTACATGAAGGTCAAGGTGGGACACTGGGGGCCCTGTGTTTTTTATTTGTATTCCTGCTGGTCAGACATAGCGGTGAACCAGAAATGCTTGACATGTAATGGAGCAGACATATGTTTATATGCAGTTCCCAGGTTATGTCTCAACATTTTTCCCACTGAGAAGAACATGTAACACAGAATACTGTAGCCCTTACCTTGTTGCTGTACTGAAGCCTCTTGGTTAACAAACAATAAACATTAGCATATGCATGGTTTCTCTGGTAATCTCTAGGTTGGATTATTGCAACATGTTATATGTAGGGCTGCCTCTGAAGATGGTTCAGAAGCTTCAGCGGGTGGAGAATTCAGCAGCCAGGTTGATCAGTGGCAGAAGATGGTTTGAACATATTACTCTGATCCTGGCCCAACTGCACTGGATACCAATTAGTTTCTGGACCCAGTTCAAAGTGCTGGTTTTGACCTACAAATCTTGAACGTCTCTGGACCACAATACTTGAAGAACCGCCTCTCCCCATATAAACTGTCCCAGACTCTGCATTCATCCTCTGAGGCCCTTTGTGTGCATCCTCCAAGTGAGGTCCAGAGGATGGCAACACAAGAACAGGCCTTTTCTGTAGTGGCTCCCCATTTGTGGAATGCGCTCCCCAGGGAGGGTCACCTGGAACCTTCATTATATATTTTTAGGCACCAGGCGAAAACGTTGCTCTTCAACCTGGCCTTTAGCTGATTAATATCCTACAGGCTTTTAAATCTGTCTGTGGGAAGGTATAGTTTTCCTGTTTTGTTTTTAATTATTTACTTGTTTTTATCCTGTATTTTATTCTGAGATCTTATAACGAAGGGCGGTATATAAAACAAAGAAACACAAACAAACAAAAAGCAAGCAAGCACTGGTACTCTAAGGGCCCATGCAGACATTTTTTATTGCACATTCATGATAATTTGTGCTCACAATACTATGGTTAGTCATATGTGATCCCGCTTTCAATACCCTTTGAACTTGCAGAACTTTGGAGGTGGTCATACTGGTGTCCAGCCCATAGTTGCCTGCAATGTTTTATACCACCAATGTTCTGGTATATTTTTGTCCCACTTTCGTTGTGCTGGAGCCCCTTTGGACACCAGTTAATGTGGTAGCATTGGGGACTGCCGGGTTGGTGCCTCCGGCAATGGCGGAATTCCTCTGATCGGGAGGAATTCGCCCTGTGGGAATTTGGGTCTGTACCACCACGGCGAAGGCGGAGACCCGTAAAAATCACAGGTGGGAGAAGCCTGTGAACGTGGGATTCGGCGGGCACCTTTTGCGCCTCCCCTACTCGCGGGGAAACCCGGTTCGGGAATCCGGAGCGATGTGGGGTGAGTGGCGCGGTGCTTTGAATCGTCTGCTTCTTCCACGGAGCGAAGCCGCATAGCTGTTGTCGGAGAGCACTGACTTTTTCTTGTGGACAATTTGACTCTAAAGTAATTACCCGTGAGTAGAGCTGAATCGGGAAGAATTGGATTTTTAAACGTTTAATCTGGCATCGAAACGGGGAGGTTCAATACAGGAAGTCCGCCTCCCTCTTTTGTAGATTAACTGAAGCAAGGAGACTGCAAGCTAAAGTCTTGGAAAGCCTTCTGTAAAGGACTAAATTTCCATCGGTAAAGAACTAAATCCCCCCTTTTTGGAGGCAGGAGAAGAGGGGGGGAAGTGGTGGACTGAATATGCCTGTAGGAGAGAGTTAAGAGAGTTAAAATACCGCCGCTCTGACCCTGGAAACGGGCTGCTAGCAGGATTGATGTTTTTTGGAACGTCCATTGACAGCATTTAGAACGTTCACTGACAGGTAGCTAATCAAGAGAATACATTGTTTCTACTGCCTCCGGTTGTTTTTAAAAAAGGAGGAAAGTAACTGAAAATTGAAACTAACTTTGGATTATTGAAACTGTGTTTAAAAGAGGACATACTGACCGATACAAATACAACCTGTTTTCCCCTAGTGGAAGCTTTTGAAATTGGTAACTTTATAGGAGCTGGGCTAGGGAAATTTCCAGCTGCAAGATAAAAAAGTGTGAGACTTTGGAATTGACCTTGAATCTCTTAAGTGTTGTGGCAAACGGAAAGGAAAAAAACAGACGGGATGTCGACAGAGGAGGCCTTAGTGGCTGCATTATTGAAAATAAACGACTCGCTGGAACAACTCCACAAGAAAACAGATGCGATAAATGTGAAATTGGATGTTGCAAATATTGAAATTGATTTAAGTGTAGAAAGTTTAAATAACTTGGGACAAAAGGTGAATACTAATTCAGAAACCACCCAGAAACTGACACAGGAATCTACTCTGATATGGCAAACTGCAGATGAAGTCAGGGAAAAAACCCTTGCTGCTGAATCCAAAGTAATACAACTGGAGAGGAGAGTCCCAGCCATACAAAGACAACTTGATGAACATAAGCTGACATTTGTTATGATTGAACTTAAAGAAGAACGGATGAATTTGAGGACCAGAGCCCTATCTGAATTGGAAAAGGAAAGCTTGACAGAGTTTCAGGAGGTGACAGGACTAACACTGGTTGAGAAAGAGAGGTATTTGGGGGTTAGTATGACCGCCAAAAATGTGAATCTGCTTAAGGATAACTGTGAAGGATGTTGGATTGAAGAGAAGGGGGATTTGGAAATATGGACAAATCAGAAGTTGTTACTGTTAGGCCGAGTTATTTTGGTGGGGATGAGGGCTGGGGATGTTGCTTTTGTTTCAAACATTGCAAGCTTTGGATGGGACGGAGGGTTTCAAGAGGTGGCAGAGGGATGCTCCTAGAGTTGTTTGGCAGGGCAGGAAGCCTCGAGTAAAACTTAAGATATTGATGGATGCCAAAGAAGGAGGTGGACCTGCCCTGCCAGACCTTTAAACTTCGTTGTGAACCATCTGCTTTTTGCTGGTTGAGAGAATGGTCGCTTTTTGAAAACACTGAAGTGTTGGACAATGGCAGATGAAGTTGATGGACTATATGGAATTGGCGGAAATGACTGGAAAGATCCGAGACCAGGGTGAGGAGTCGGTGGAAGAAGATTGGAAAAAGTTTAAAGACTATTTATAGAAATATTGTAAAATTAAGGAAATTTAGAAAAATGTTGGAATGAAATTACATGGCTTTAGTAGAAATGTCATAAAGAATTAAGTATAAATAGATTAATAGAAAATTAAAGGAAAAGTATGGTAAGAATGTGTTAGGTTAATTATAGAACAGAAAACAGAGTAAGATGGAAAGGAATTGCTGCATGGTTCAAGTATCCCTCCTCCTTTCATTCTCTTGGGTTTTGCCTGTAATTTTCATTACACTTGTATGTGGTGAAAATATGTTCTCAAGGACAACGTTATTTATTTCTTTTAGTAGTGCCAATTTACAGAATTTAGATCATGGCAAGCATCAAATAGAATATTATGGGTCATGGAGTGGGAAACTCAGCAAAAGCTAATTGGGTATGCAGATCATATGAGTGTACATATTAATTGCGCATGAACACAAAATTGTTAACAGCTTCAGCACTCATACCTCTTGTAGGATATTCTTGAACATGTTTTCCCCCCCCTCGCCCCGCAAATTTGCAGCTGAGAAACACTGAGGCATAACAAAAAGTAACTGTGGGGTAGGTCCATATCTCAGAGGTAGGGATGTTGGAGAATTCCATCAGAAATGGAAATAGGAGCAAAAATTGACATAACTCACATGTTCATTGGCAGTCAGAAACAGAAATCGCGCAAGCTCATAAGAGCAGCGTTCACTATCAATGGTTTTTAAGTTTTTTAATTCTTTGCAAACAGTTACATTGTTTTCTGCATTATTTTGGTGTTTCCCTTCCACTGAAATGCACTGAAATGAATTACATTAGTTTCGGCCATAGCAGATAGTGAGATGAACAATGTGGGTTCTAGTGGAAGCTGAACTGCAGCCGAATGAAAACAGTGCTGATTTTGATGAACATAGGAAAGGACAGAAATTGCTGTCTCCTTACACAGTGGTACAGCTCATGTTTTTTGTACAGCCGGTCCCAGGTTCAATCCAGTTAAAAGACTTATGGAGTCAATAATGACATGCAAAACCGCTGCTTTAGACCTTGGGCTGCCACAGCCTGACTGGGATGTTTGTCGTGATCTCAATTCTGGAAAGCTGCACTACTAAAAGAAATAAATAATGTTGTCCTTGAGAACATATTTTCACCACATACAACTGTAATGAAAATTACAGGCAAAACCCAAGAGAACAAAAGGAGGAGGGATACTTGAAGGATGCAGTGTACTTAAATGAAACATTTATGTTGTCTGCCTGCAAGGTCATATTTAATACAGGGCTAGAAGTACAAATAGCCAGACTTTAGGCCTAGTCCCATGTCACCTTCCTATCCTTGAGGTAATGAGCTTACCAGCTTTTCACCAATCTGTCAAAAATAACTGTTCCAAGCTTGATAGATCTTCAAAATGGCAGGGGTTTTTTTTTTGGGGGGGGGGGGGAATAAAGGCCTCAACACAGCTCAGTCATAACTATGGTTGCAATTTCATGCTGACTTAGCTGGAAGTGGGCCCTACTGGAAATAGTAGAACTTAATTCTCAATGAAAGCAATTGCATTAAGGTTAGATGTAAATAACTTATTGCATTACTTTAAGTGGGACATAATCATTACTAACTTTACCTAGATTGGGAACAGACAATAGGAGTACAGCTGGCAGAAATTATTCCAGAAAATGTCGGGGTCTACTAAATAAAGAAACTGCTTCCTTACAAATGGAAAGTGGAAAATGTTATCTTAAAGCATTTCAGCAATAATAACAAAAACAGTTGTTTTAAACACATTATTTAATAAAAAATTCAAGGGTAAGACACTTCTTTTGCATTTCATTTGCTACTTCAAAAAACACACCAAAATATGATAAATTGAACATTAAGATGATGAATTCTATCTGGCATCAAGCAGTTGAAGAGTACGTTCTAATTAAAATTTTCTGGAAAGACAACTACATTATCCTTCTATTAAAGATTAATGTCCTTGATAATGCTGGTGGTTTAGTATTCTGCAGTAAATTATTAAGATACTTGAAAAGTGATTTGACGTAAAGCTTCCAAATGAAAAAAAAAGTCACCACAACTTAATGACAGGAAAACAGTGTTTACACTTTTTAATATGCTGATTGCATTGTCAAAACTAAGGGCAGTAAACAACTTTAATGGAAACTCACTTGTTCCATTGCTGAAATTGTGTGCTCGACAGAATGAGCAAGCGTGAAATTGGGTTTCCCCCCTTTCCATCTCCATTTTTTCATCTGCAAGTAACACATAAGATGAACCCACATTTTAGTTTTCCTACATGGTACTCAGATGCCATACAATCTCCTGAAGAAGTCAAAAACAGGAATAAGAAATAGCTTTTGACTGGCTAGCTAAGCCAGGTGAGGGTACCCAATGGGTCTCAAACTCTCAGTGAGTTAGAGACTTCCCCTGCATGCAAAGACAGACTCCAGTGGGTTGTCCGGAAAGGACCAATTGTGGGTCCAATGGTCAAGAAGGCAGTTTCTGCATCTGCTGTAGAGGAAAGTGGCCCATCAACCTGGGAAGGTAACCCATCTAGAAGAAGGAAAACTCTGATCCTAAACCTCCCCTGCCTTGTGGGATATCTTCAGGGGAGGAGAAAAAGCCAAGGAGTAAACCCTACACAAATCTGAAGTGGAGTCCTTAAGATGGTTGGGTGATGCCTTGTATTCCTCCTTCTGGCAACTCCTGCAGGAAGCTGGTGTCAAAAGCATTGTTCTGCTTTCCTTTGGACCACATCAGTGAGGCCGAGAGGTGGGGTCTTGTTACCAGGGCAGCTCAGGACCTCCACACACATTGGCCAGGTTTGTGCCCCAGGGAGGTCACTTCAGTGTTGCTAACACAGTGGTGTGACTTCACCCCCAGAGGCACACTCCATTGTCTCTCAAGACAGATAGATACCAAAAACCAACAAGAACAGTTGCTGCATCTGAGTTGATGCTGCATACTAGTACAGAAAAAGGGAGGAATGAGGAGGTTGGTTTGGCCTGATTCCCATCACTACTGTGCTGGTCCCGAGGGTTAACCGTGTGGTGAGGTCCAAGTCCAGTCTGAAGTTGAGGGTGTGGTATGGAGGCTGTCTGTCAAAGCTGAAGCGGGGTCCAAGGCACGGAGTTGGATGAGGTCGTGAACTCTGGCAGAAGAGCAGGACAGGGTGCAGACAGGAACAGGCTAGCAACAACGTTGCTCCAGCAACCTGGGACTGGGGCTGACTGGCTTTTATCTGTCCCAAGGCATAGGGCGGCCCCGGTCCACAGGTGCCTCGTCTCTCCTGGACTGAAGGCGAGCACTCCTCCTGCGGGAACTTAGTTCCCTCCGCCTCTCTGCCCTGAGCCTCTGCAGCTCAGGAGAGGCTGGAGGGTTACTGGACCCAGAGGCAACCTCAGCTTCCCCTGACAGGGCTGAGAGTGGAGCACCTGCAGGCAATGGGTCCTCCATCACTCCAGGAGCCAGAGCAGACTCAGCTGATGCCTGCACCTGAGGATCCAACACAGGTGAGGACCCTTCAGGCTTAACCCCAGCCCCGGCTCAGCTGGTTCTGGAGGCGGGGACTCCTGTGCAGGCTGAGATTCCTCAGGTTCAGCCTCCGAGTCCGAATCCCAGGCCATTACAACTACATTGGAAACCCTACATGCATATAAGTGGGCTCCTTCATAAAGATGGCAGGGAAGGCATAGCTGGTGTACATGGCATTCCCACACTTTCCCATTGGAACCTTCATAGGGCTCCTGGGAGCTGCTGTTGTGTGGTGGGAGGTTAATAAAGAATTCTTGGTACAGTGGTACCTCGCAAGACGAATGCCTCGCAAGAAGGAAAACTCGCAAGACGAAAGGGTTTTCCGTTTTTGAGTTGCTTCGCAAGACGATTTTCCCTATGCACTTGCTTCGCAAGACGGAAACGTCTTGCAAGTTTGTTTCCTTTTTCTTAAAACCGTTAATACAGTTGCGACTTGACTTCGAGGAGCAACTCATAGCACGCGGTGTGCGTCTCCGTAGGGGCAAGAACGCGTGAAGGCGGGTTCTGAGGGAGAGGGAGCTTTGTTTCGGCGAAAAATAGCAAGGCGCGCACACTTCTCTCCCCACAACTCCCAGTTAGGGAGGCCAGGCTCCGGGGCTCTTCGGACGGGGCTCCTTCCTTCTCCCCCCCCCAGCGCCCCGGCGGTGACAAGAGCGCCTGCCCGGGCCCTCCGGCGCTCGCCCTGCGAGGGGCGCCCCCTACCTGCATCTCCGTGCTTTCCAACCCCGCGACGTCGACAGCTGCGGCAAGTTTGCCTCTCGGTGTGTGTGCGCGCGAGTGTGTGTTCTCCTCGCCCCGCTCGAGTTAGTCCCGGCGCAGCGGAGGCAGCAGGTGAGTCACCCTTTGGCAGCATGGAAGGCGCCGGGCCAGGCAAGGTGAGCTCGGGAGCCACCGGGGACGCGCCCCCGCGCTCCTCTCCAACGAGCTGGATGCACCCCTCTCCGCTCGCGCGCTTCTGGCTGGCTGGCTGGCTGCAGCAGCAACAGGGGCAATAGGCATCCACCGTCGCCGACGCTCCCTCCCTCCTGCCCGCGGTGGGCGGCTGGCTGGATGGCGCTCTCGCTTTCTTTCGGGCTGCTGCTGCAGAAGGGATTTTGCACCAGACAACTTTTAGGCCGGTAGGAGTTTTGACTACCGCGGCGACAGCAGCAGCAGCAGCAAGATGGTGCTGACTGTAGTGCAAAGGGTCGGAGCAAGGCGAGCCGAACCGATCCCGGGGGCTCAGGCAGCAACCTCCGCCCCGCCTCCCCCCACGCCCCGCGCCCGCCTCTCCCTCCCTTCCAAGCACCCCCCTTTTTTGAGGTTTTTGAAGACTTTGGTGATTTTTGAAGCTTTTCCAAAACTTTCCCGACACCGTGCTTTGCAAGACGAAAAAAATTGCAAGACGAAAAAACTCGCGGAACGAATTAATTTCGTCTTGCGAGGCACCACTGTACTTTAAACTCACGTGTGGAGAACCTTTGGTTCTCTAGATGTTGTCGAATTGTAACTCCCAACATCCTTGACCACTGTCCATGCATGTTAGGGCTGATGGGAGTTCTCATTCAGCAACATCTGGCAGTCCAAAGGATCTCCACTCCTGCTTTAACTAATTTAAAGCTTCTCAGTGAGAAGATGGGATAGTTAAAGAGTTATGAACTTAATAAACATGTACGGTATAGCTATGCCTCTAACAGACATCTTTCTCATGGCAATTAATGGCTGTTAAATGAGTTTCTTTTGAATTATGGTGCTGGAGGAGACTCTTGAGAGTCCCGTGGACTGCAAGAAGATCAAACCTATCCATTTTGAAGGAAATCAGCCCTGAGTGCTCACTGGAAGGACAGATCCTGAAGCTGAGGCTCCAATACTTTGGCCACCTCATGAGAAGAGACGACTCCCTGGAAAAGACCCTGATGTTGGGAAAGATGGAGGGCACAAGGAGAAGGGGATGACAGAGGACAAGATGGTTGGATAGTGTTCTCGAAGCTACCAGCATGAGTTTGACCAAACTGCGGGAGGCAGTGGAAGACAGAAGTGCCTGGCGTGCTCTGGTCCATGGGGTCACGAAGAGTCGGACACTACTAAACGACTAAACAACAACAAGATCAAAAAAATGGGTGTGTGTATACTGAAAGGCGTTTGGTTGGTTGGTTGGTTGGCTGGTTGGCACACGCACAAAATCCATTATCACGACTAAACGACTAAACAACAACAACAACAAAATGAGTTTTAGCCCATCTTGCTTGTGGGATTATCACAGTGTTTCCCGTACATGGGTCTCCAGATGTTTTGGGACTACAACTCCCATTATCCCAAGCTAGCAAGACCAGCTAGTGGTGGTCAGGGATGATGGGAATTGTGGTACAAAAACAGCTGGAGATTTGTTTTTGTTTTTTAAAGATATTTATTGAGAATTTTAAAATTACAAAGAAAAAAGAAGGAAAAACAAGATAAAAAGAAAAAGAAAGAATAAAGTAGATAAAAGTAACAGCTGGAGATTTGGAAAACACTGGATTATTGCGTGGGATTCAGGTAATGAGCAGCACCAATTGAAGCCCACACAAGAACTTGCACTAGCACAATGGAACTTCCTCCTTTCCTCCTCATGTGCACCCCCTGAGCATGTGCCTAGATTGTCTCTGATGGGGCCAGCAGATCCCCTGGAAACGCCCATGGGGGAAAGAGAGGGAACATAGTTCCATCATGCAAGCAGAATTGCTTGTGCTGATTGAGGGATCTGCTTAACACTACATTGAATTCCTCCCATTATATTTAGGCTGGATATGAGTGGAGGCAGTGGAAGACATGAGTCCCTGGCGTGCTCTGGTCCATGGGGTCACGAAGAGTCGGACACGACTAAATGACTAAACAACAACATGAGTGGCTAAAGTTAAGGTGGTTGATACAAAGTTTTGAACATGTGTTATACTTTTTATCAGATTATAGTGTATATAGAATCATTGTTCTGAATGTAGGGCCCCAAGCCTTACAAATTTAAATAAATAATCTATTATCACATCAGGCAATTGCTCGTCTATAGGAAGCAAGCTCAGAGGTGATAAGCTTATCACATGCTTCCTTCGATCTAATGGAACATGTAAACTCACACACCATGCTACCAAAATGAATTAGAGTGCCATGGATGAACTCTGTTCACCCTTGGTAATTGTGCAGAAAAAAATCTATTATGCGCATCTCCTACCCAGTGGAAATTTAAGAATGGAATATGCTAATAGGGAGACAGAGAGTGATGGGAGATATTTGGGAAATGTATGCTCAACCAGAATACCAATTAATGACTAACAAAGGTGAAGTTGATTCTGGGGAAAGAGTGAAAAAAGAAGAAGTAATGTAACAGTTGGAGAGAAAACAGGAAGAGAATGGCTGGCATTTTGGGTTGTTCTTGTGAATCCTGCCAATGTGATCCTGTAGAATACAAGCTTCAACACAGAAAAAAACTGTGTGCATGCCTTTGTCACTTGGGAAAAACTGGTTTGAAGTGTTGTGTGTTATGCTAAACTTGATGAAAGGAGGTCATCACTGAAGGTTTGGGGTGAGGTCATTAATTTGTAACACCAAGCACTACAGTTTTGAAAGCACTATTCTCTTTGCATTCTTAAAGATGTCTCTTGGTGATGACTCCTTTTTCTGACTTTTTGAGGACCAAAATATATGACAATCTATCTATAGTATCTCTCTATCTCTCTATTCATCTATCTATTAATTATACAACTAAGCTGCATTATGCTAGCAAAAGGAATGTCGAAACAAATTAGATGTATTGTGGAAGGAAAACCCAAATAACAGAAACAAGAAATAACTAGACATTTAAAGCTAAGATTTCCAAATCCTCATGGATCATTTAGTCTCCAGTCATTGGAAAATATATTTTGAAGTGGGCAGTACATGCAGTGAGCCAGCTGACAGCTCAAAGCTTTTTCCGGCAGTGATAATCACAGAAATCACTTCTCATGACCCTTTCTCTTATCATTTGCATCTTTGATTTTTTAAGTAGTTAATAGCTTCCCTCTCACCCCCCCTCTCTGTGTGTATGTTTGTGTGTGTGTGATTTTCCAATGGGATTATGTCACATTAGCCTTGGGGCGAAACTGTAATCAGGATGAAGCACCTTCCCCTTGAAAATTTCGACAGAATTTTCTTTCCCTTTGATAGTTTACAAATGCAGTTTCTTTTCTCATTAATTATTGGAGAACAGTAGAAGGAAAAGTAGAAGAATTGTTTGTTGGAAATCCTGGAAGCCAAGACCCCAGTTTGGGACAAGTAATCTTTGGTGAGAGAACCCCAGCTGAGAGTTAGCACGACAAAACATGCAGCAAAGAAAAATGTGGAAATATAGGCTATAAAACTTTTAAAGGTAACTTTCCAGTGAATTCCAAAATATCCCACTTCCCTAGCACACAGATAGAAAAAATGTTTGGTAAGTTATAAACTGGTTTACTTACAAAATTCTTCAAAGGTCAGATTCATGTGCTCTTCCATACAACAGTAAAAAAAGAAAGATGCACAGGCAGTAAAAGATTGCTTGGTAACAAAATGGTAAAAGTTCCTAAAGTATTGGTATAGCAAAACGTTAGTTTCAGACTCCATTCTTGTCTAAAACAAAAGAGGTTGGTTGCAGCCATGCAACTGGAGAGAGCAGATCAGAGCTCTTCACACACCGAATTCACACGCAGACTGATTACGACAAAAGGCTTGGTTGCTCATTTGCTCCCAAGCTGAGGGGAAGTGACATAGGTTAAGCCTGGCAGGACAGTTTACTCTGTGGCATTAACCCATTCATGTATTAATTAGACTCAAGCATGATGGCTATGTGAGGCTTGTTACCCTACAGTTCTGGGTACAGCACTAAGCACAGTAAATGGATACAGTGGCCAAAGAAAAATCTTCTACAATGTATCATGGGGGTGGTAGAGAGAAAGCTTTGTGATTTGAGAATAGTGACGTGTCCCTATTTTTAGTTGTGAAATGTTAGTGGGCATGTACTCATATGATCACATGGAGAAATTCATTTGTAGTCCAAACCAACCAACCAGATAGATGATAGGTAGATGATAGATGGATGGATAGATAGATGGATGGATAGATAGATAGATGATACATAGGGACACCTCCGTCTAACAAGTAGCATAAAGAAGCCTGTCTTATGGTTTTTCTATCATTATATTTCAGTTATGATACTCCATTAAAATAATTTTTCCATTTAGGATTTCCAGCAAAACTTTGATTTCCCAAAGACTCTGTTCTTGAATTTATTGATTCAACCTTAGTAATATTAACAGGTTCACACTTTTTAAATAGCTTCCACTGTAGCATTATGATTACTGTAATGTAAGAAATTGCTTACCCTAGGGGTTACTCAAAAACTTCTTAACACTCCTTTCTTCTTGGCAGTTTGTAGGCTGTTCTCAGTATTTTCCATTCGATTCTCTCCCTGCAAGCTCAGGGCGAGATTTTGCTTTTTGACATATAAAGAGGTATCTTTCTGCATGCTGAGGCCTACTTGGAGTTTAACAATCCAGTGTGACGTGGCACACATTACACCTGGGAGATTATTCTGAACAAAGCTTTGCACTTCTCTTGGTATCAAATGGGGAAAAAAGAAAAAAAAAGATGGGCTCACAGAGATTAACTTGATGATAGCGATCAGTTCACTGAAAATTACCTAAAGAAACAAATTTCACTCCCCATTAGCCTTGGTATAGGCAGGCAGAAGAGACAGACAGTATATTTACAGTAATTCTTCTCTTCAGATGATATTTTACAAAAGCGGTTCTCCTCAGTTATTCCGCCATTATACACTCTATGTAGTACATCACACCAGCTAATTTTATTTCTAGGTCAAAGATAAACTGGATTTTTATAGATGACTGTGTTTGATGCAAAGGAAAAGTTTTCTTGCTAATATTGGGGGCGGGGGAGTCTTTCGGGGATCTCATATAAAGAATTTGCTCTCCCACCCGCCCTGCTGCAAGATGGATACAGACAAGCAAATGGGGACAGAATCCAAACAAAACTGAGATTATATTGGTTAAAAGGATATGCAATTTGAAACAAGGTATCATGTTAGCTCATAATAGCCTGGAGCAGAGGTGGATTTAAGGCAGCACAACCACTTCATCCACAAAGGCAACTGAGCAGAGGGGGCATTTTTCCCGCTCCTTCCCAAAGCAAAGTATGCACTTGCTTCGGGAAGGAGGTGTGAGGACTCTGATGGGACCCTAGAGTCCTCCTACCTCCTTCCTAAAGCCTAGCTGGCACTTGTCCAGCTTTACGAAGGAGACGAGAGAGATCTAGGACTTTGCCAGAGCCCTCATGCCTCCTTCTCAGAGCCCAGCACCTCACTTAACCGGCTTGAGGGAGGTGACATGAGGGTGGAGATGCATCAAATTCTGGCCTCACTCAGAGTGCTATATTATCAAGGTCTGCTGCTGTATGGAGCAAAGGAGGGGAACCTACATCCCTCCATATGTTGTTGGACTCCAACTCCCATTAACCCAGCCAACATGGTCAATGGTCAATGAGGATGACAGCTGTTGTGTAGCAACTGCTGAAGGGCCACATTTTGCTAAAATTGTCCAAACGTATATTTCTTTATTTCAAGGAGTTCAAGACAGCATATGTGGTTCTCCTGACTTACTTTTTTCCTTCATTTTGTCCCTGTAAGCTGCCTAGGAGGCTGTCTGATCATCATTTGTAGGCCTCTTTGAACTTATCTGAGGAAGAGTGAGGGATAAAAGGCTATCATTTACACACTGGTCCATTAGCTTCACAGCCTTGGAGTGTTTCATGATCTGCAGCTGTGACTGGTTTGCAGCTGTGGCCTAGAGTACTTTATACCCATTCAGTGTAGGATTTCAATATGGTTCAATATTGATAAAGAACCCAGGAGAAACTGCCATGTGGGTCCCCTGAACGTGCATTATAGCTCTTACACAGAAGCCTAAGGACCATATTTTATATCAGTAACTTTTAGTGAAGTTTCAGTCATTTGATTCCACGTGGAATTCACAGAACCACTGCAAAAAAGGGGGGGGGGAAGGTTTCTGTGGTCTGGGAAATCATATTCATATTCCAATGAATCCATCAGCATGCCTCTTGACCACAAAGCTCCAGTCTGGAGAACCTGAGTGGAATGGGCTCCTAAGATGGCAGATGATGTGTACAATCTGTGGGGAGCACCATTTGGGACCTGCAGAGATTTAGACACCTCCAGAAGTGAGGTGAACTGTGATCCTCATCTCTTCAAGGCCCCTTGAGGGACTTCAAGTAACATGTGAGAATCAGACATGACCATTCCTTGGTTGTGGCTTGTGTCCCACCCACTCCTCCTCCTTCTTCCCTGTCAAGGAGTCAAGGGCAGAAAACATATCAGTGCCAATACAATTAAAATTTCTAAAGCAGTTTAATACAGCCTTCTAAAAATAGTTAATAACTTCTCCTAAAAATTAATAGTGAGGGAGACTGGCTAGGGAGGGCATTCCCCAAACAGAGGACTATCAGAAGTCAAGCACCTTAGGTGGAACGTTCAGCTAGACTAGTCTTCCTCTAGATGTGGATATGAATGCACATGCTTATCAAATCATCATGGAGGGTACTCAACAGGTTCCCAGGATCCTAGTGTCAGGAAATAATTAAATTCTTCAAAGTTGTCTACTTCTCCAGATTACTAATGTAAAGGCATCATAGATAGATAGAACATTAAGCTGAGTGAAGTTTCCTTATAGATCTGGGCTTTGCATTTAATTCATGCACAGACATCAAAGAAACTAAGATGAAAAGGAGAGTTAAGACACATAGAATATATATATATATATATATATATATATATATTCACATCTTTAAGAAATGAACAAAAAAAGTTAATAGCACTTGTATTACCTTTAGTAAGTGAATGTAAAATCCTGTGTAATATTTGAAAATAAGTCTATACACAGGGAGAACAGTACAAAAAAGTTTTTAATCTCTTTGCCTTACAAGAAATTGCTTTTCTATACTGAAGTACTATCAGCTACTTTTCACCTTGAGTTAATTTTTTTAACTCCTTTTTTATTATTCCATTGCAATGGTTATTGCAGGCCCTCTGAAAGAAACAAGGGCAACTAGGAGATCGTACTCTTTGTCATATGTGAAACCAACACACAGAAATTGTAAATTAAATTACTTTTATATGTGGTAAGATTATGTTTACAAGACACATGGTCAGTTCTGAATATGCATTGATTCCTGATTCTATTCACTTCAAATGTCAGCCTATATGTGATAAGATGCTATGAAACAACCTGAAAAAAATGTGTGTGTGTGAATGGTTTCATAGGACATGTCTGTATGACAGCTTCTCATATTCTGTATTTGATTTCCCTTTCCAAATCTGCAAATGCAGGTCCCAAGACTCTGGCTCCTGGGACCCTCAAAATAAAATCTGAAAAAAAATTGGTGAAGCAGCAAACATTTATTGAATACAGATATGTCCTTGCAAGCACGGGTGTCAAAAGTAGGCACACCCCAATTCAGCAAAGCACAAGCTTATATTACCTATCTCCAAGCACAGGTTCCCTCCCCTGTCCCCATTGTCAGGAGGCATGCAGGGGCTACAGCCTATCATGACCGCCTAATAAAAATACTATAATCTCCGCCCTCGTTGACATCTCCCATCACTCTGAATTCCGACATCTACCCTCCATGTTTACCATTGTCCTTATTTGGTCAAAGCTCTCATGAATTTGTGTATTGATGTAAGCAGTATAGCCATATTCTAACCACCAGAGCCTGATGTGCTCTGGTCCATGGGGTCACGAAGAGTCAGACATGACTAAACAGCAACAACAACCAGTTGTTCTAGTTTCATGTGTTAACCACTAATTGTTCCAGTTACAAGCCTAAGCGACTACTATATCTTTTGAAGCCGAGAGGACAGACCCACATCCTGACCTTCAGTTGTTCCAGTCACTGGTGTGAGCGGGTCCTGTGTCTACTGGTGTCTATGAATAAACAAGATTCCAACCACAAGCTATTCTACTTATGAGCATTCTAGCCCCAGGCTATTCTAAATATGTGTATAAGCCAGCCTGGAGTCATTTGTGGTTACCTATCAGCTGTAGCTTCAGCAAGATGCAGCATTGTATTTCTGAAAAAGCGACAGTTCCATTATTCTTAAAGCGGCTATTTTTATTATTCCTTACACCCCGGACCCCTTCACCTCCCCCAAAAATATTGGGGTAGCTTCTCCCCCCCTAAAAAAATGACTGTGCTGAGCCACCCCAGCCTCCTTCTGCACCGCTGCATGAGAGTGCAGATAAGGCACTCAATTGTCCACACACCTCTGTCTGTCCCAGGGCACCATCTGTCCTCCCCTCGCCTTCCCTCCAGTGGCCCTGGCCTGGAACCAGCACCCTGTGAGTCCCCCAGAGAAAAAATGGCTAAGGAGAAGAAATGGCTAAGGAATGAATCCTACATGAATCTGGAGTCGAGTTCCTAAGACGGTTAGATGGCATCTTGTATACTTCCTTCTGACACCTCCTGCAGCCAAACTGGTGCCAAAGGTTTTGCTCTGCTTCCTTTGGACCACATCAGTGAGGGTAAGAGGGGTGGGTGGGTTGTTGTCTGGGCAGCCCAGGAGCTCCATACACAGTGCCCAGGCTCGCACCTTGGGGAGGTCACCGGTGCTGCTAACACAGCCAAAATGTCATGGGACGCAGCAGTTACAAGTCTCTGCAACTACAGCACTGTGATTCTCCATGACTTGAGAAACAAAAGTCTCTTCCTGCCTGAGAACATGCAAAATTAAACCCGAAACACGTGCAAGCTGGATTCCTTGCTGGAAGAGAAAGTATCACCAATTGAAGCTTGACTATCCACACTTGATGTTAACAGGCAAAAAGTGGAATTTCTCAATGGAACAGAGTCGGCTGTGCTGACTCAGAAGTATGATAAGAAAGGAAATATTGTGAGGGAGGATACAGTGATGATTGGTCTAACTCCCTGGGGTTTTCCTGATTAGTCAGGTGTATTACAGTCAGTGATGGATTGATTCCTAGTGCACAACCATAACAGTGTTGTCCATACATGGATCATGGCACTTCTCCCCTAGGTTCTGCAATATCTTTGAAGCACAGTTTACACGTCAGAACATATGTTGCACACAGACGGGGGGGGGGGGGCTCACAATTTTTTTGGAACGTAGGCTGCTTATTTGACTTACCTGGTGATGGGTGAATTTTTAAAAGACAACTATCTCAAAAGCAGGCGTATCCTGTAGATTGAAACAGTTTAATCACCAGTGCTTAGAGCATGGTTTTGAATCTGAGCCACTGTCAAAAGAAATGAGTCTTCAAAATATTTCAGCTCCAACCCTATCCAATGGAAGATTGAATAATTTTATTAATATGGATTCCAATGGAATATTATAGACTTCAATGGGGTGGTCTTATCCAGATTGTGCACTTTTCCAAAATGTGCAAAAATCATCTTGGTTCAAAAGATATATAAAAATGCAGAAAAATACATATTTTAGGATAAAATACTTTAGAAATGCATACACTATGATAAAATATGTAGTTAAATATGTCTTTTGTGATAAAATATATTTTAAAATGCTTTAAATATTTAAATATATTTAAATATTGCACACACACATATATTCACGAACTGATGCAAAAAACAAGATGGAATGGATTTATGAATGAACACACTTCAAATTGACACAGGCTAGAAATAAACTAGTATATCCCTAGCCTCCTCTTTTCATAGTTCTTCTCATATTTTATTTTACTTGGGTTCTTCTATGAGAAGTCTGAGGAGGGAAATCTATTTCAACGGTAATGATCAACTGTAAAATTCCCTGATCAATCCACTTCACACACCAAGCTCTTAGTGCACACATTTGGATAAAGATCCTTTAAATGGTGCATGGCTTGCTCAGCCATGCAATTAATGAAGGGTAATGGGCCTCAATTTGTTTTCAGACAGCTCTGATTTTCTTTGAAACATGAACGGCCTTATGTCATCCTGCAGCAAACAGCACAGATGAAGGTTAGGTCTCTCTCCCCAGATTGCAAAGCAAATGGGAATATAAAGACAAGACATTTGGGGCTCTTTTAAAGCTTCTTTTGAAGACAACTTATTTTGATCGCAACAAGCTGTCACAGTGGCAGTCTATTACAAATATCCCTCAAAGAATTTCAGACATGAAATAGAGCATTTAATGGAAGCATTATTGTCCACCCAAAGACGACTGCTTCTTCTTGTTTTGCTTGCTTGGCACACATTCCCTCACAGTAACAAATGTGCTTCTCTGATCATAGACTTCCATCTACAGCAAGAAGCGTCCCTGATATATTTTCTCTCTTGGGCTGATAGAGCGCAAGCGGAAGGGAACCAAATCCTTCTTAAAAGACAGGGTGCATTCATGCTTCAGAAATAGTAGATCCACTATTTTTAGTTCGTTACATTGTGATCCTAACCTCCCAGATCAGCTAGATGGAATGGATGAAGATGAGGTAAAGAGGAGACTTGCCATCTATTGTAAAGATCCTTGAGGTGGCCACAAATATAGATCTTCTGTTACCTCTGTATCCAACAGTGGTAGTCACTGTTCTTCTGGGGGTAGAGAAGTCTAGGAACTGCTAGATCCCAAGCCCCTCTGAGAGGCCCTAAGATTGGACCTATTACCTATACCAGACTGGAGCTGTTGAGGGTAACCCTATGGCAAGATCTTCCAGGACGAGCAGTTTGGGATGCAGCAGATCTCCGGCTTAGTCATCTGATTCCTGGCTCAGCCAGAGTTAAGACCCCAACGCCACCTCAGGTGATACACCAGCGTAACTTGTTCATCCCAGCTCAGCTGGGGCTCAGCCAACTGAACTGAAGCTGGCTGAAACAAGGTCAGTATATGTTTCAGAAGGAGATCCCCACAAAGTTCAAGGCGTGTTGAGCAGTGGAGGCTGGTCCATTGTGGCAAATGGGGCACTGCTCCGCCAACCTTAGTCAGCCCTCAGTTACCTTCCCTCCTTACTGACAATCATTCAGGGGGATAACACTGCCTTTCGGATTCCTCCTCTTTAGTTTCAGTGTTGCCCTTGTAGAGCTCAGCAAAGAGGAGGATGGTGATAAAAGTAGAATTAGTTGGCTCTGTCTGTCATTGGCCCTAACTCTATCCGTTGTCGATCTCCCTATCTTTTCCTCTGTCAGTCCAAAGGGCACTGGTGCCAACTTGAAATTAAATATAAATATAAATTAAAAAATATTTGTACCCCATCCACCTTACTGGGTTACCCCATCCACTTTGGGCAGCTTCCAACATAATATAAAAATATAATAAAACATTACACATTAAAAACTTCCCTAAACAGGAATGCCTTCAGATGTCTTCTAAGAGTCAGATAGTTGTTTATTTCCTTGATATCTGATGGGAGGGCGATTCACAGGGCGGGTACCACTACTGGGAAGGCCCTCTGTCTGGTTCCCTGTAACCTCAGTTCTCTCAGGGAGGGAACCGCCAGAAGGCCCTCGGAGCTGGACCTCAGTATCCAGGCTGAACGATGTGGGTGGAGACGCTCCTTCAGGTATACTGGGCTGAGGCCATTTAGGGCTTTAAAGGTCGGCACCAACACTTTGAATTGTGCTCTGAAACATACTGGGAGCCATTGTAGGTCTTTCAGGACCCAATAAAATATAGAGGGGGGTGGCGTCACCCTACCGCTGCTTGAAAGTTGCCTGGCACTTCTGAGGTCAGGGCAGTCGGGTTTCAAGCATAACATGACCATGATGAGATTGTGTAGTTTCATCTGTGCTGGACTGATAGAAAGAAAGCGCTCACACAAATATTGAATTGTTAATTTCACATCTCATGAAATCCCCATTTTGATTTTGGAACTAAATCTACCTGAATGAGATTGTGAGATAAATACTCAATATTTTACAAAGGTTGGCTGAGGTGGTTTATATATATATATATATGCATGCTGACATCACAATTTTTTTTTTGCTTGCTGTGACACTTTTAGAGGCTAAATTACAGTACGCCTGTGCAATCAGCACCATTCAGACTCACAGCATGAATAAAATTAGAAACGGTGGGACGAAAGGCTCCGATTCCTAATGAAATGTATAACATTATGCAATGCAAGTCCATGCATTTGCGTGGGCTAATAATAATAAACACCTTTTTCCCTTTTGCTCAGGGCCCTAGTAGTGGGAAGTGAAAGCCAGCAAAATAAAACAAAATTGAACTGGAGAGAGAGAATGCAAATGTGCTTGTAGCTGATCGAAAGGGATGGGTCTCCAGCAGGGATAATGAAGTAGTAACATTTTCCTGTTTTTTTGTCACATAACAGAAAACACTGGTTTGGTTTGCAAAGCTCTGATAGACAATGTGGTCCCCCCTCCCCAGCTGTTGTAGACTATGGCTCCTATTATTGAGGCAGGTTCCGAATGGAATCTATCTATCTTCAACAGCCCCCACCCTGGAGATTAGCAGAAAGTCTGACACGCGTCTGCCACAAGGGATGATCTAACTAGTGTCTGTTTTTAGACTCACACGTTTGCAGTTTGGGCAAGAAATCTGCACATGCTCACAATTTGGGGCAGCCAAGACATGCGGTGGGAAGGGAAGAATCTGCAACATTTCCAGTCAAGTTCTGCTTCCATGTTCCAGCCAGATCCTGCTTTCGTGTTCCAGTATTGTTAAATTGTGGGTGAACATATCAGACGACACAGCGATTCTTCAAACAGCTCTTGTTTATTCACAGGCCAGAACAGAACTGAACTGAATGGTTCAGCCAGCCTGCTTATATAGAGCTGCACTAGAACGCAACTGTAACCAATTTCTGTAAATATCCAATCACTGAACATCACTTTCAATCCCTTATTTGCATATGTGGACCTGAGTGAATACTATCTACAGTATCCCCCTGCTGGCCCAGGGTGAGAACTTCAGTACATCACAAGTATAGGTCCCCCTTTTGCTTGAGTATTCCTGTAAGAAGCTGTTTCCTGCTCATTATAAATAACAACCCCAGCTAGAAAACAGGTCCCAGTCTTGAGATTATATTTCACTGGAGCCAGCTGTGCAGCTTGTATAAAGCAACCTTCCTTGGAAAGAACCCATGTCTGTCATTCTTGACTGAGACCCTGCTACATTATCACTGTGCTGGGCGAGCCTGATGGGAGTTGTAGTCCATCTGGAAGGCACCATATTGACTACTCCTTTTCTAGAATGTGCCTTTTCAGTTGTAGCACAAGCCCTCTGGAAAACCCTCCCAAAATGAATTTGGAAAGCTCCATCCGTTGGACGGTTGAAACATCTCCTAAAATCTCAGCTGCTTATCCAGACAGATCTGGATACTGGAGATATTATTATAGGATTAGTAGTATTAGTATTAGTATTATACTATTAATTAAATTTGCATACTGGCCTTCAACTGAGGATCACAGGTTGGTTTACAATACAAATATACAAAAATATGTAATGTAACTAGCAAAACAATAACCCCCACCTCCCAATTTATCTTGGTTGGACAAACCACTTCCCAAAATAGATAGTCCCTCTTGTTGTCTTGCTACTTTAAATGATGGGCTTCTTATAATGTATTTCTTATATTCAGATCTTTATTAGCATTCTATTGTATATTATATTTTTATTTTATAATATATTTTGTAATTTATTTGGGATATTTGCCAGCATTCCCCCCCCCCTTCCTTCACTGGATTTTCTTTATTTGTAAACATTTAAAGAAAATCCAGTGGAGGAAGGGGGGTATTTCTCCACCATTTTCTCTTTCCCCTGCAGACCCCACCCCACTTCCCACAATGCTTCCTTCCACAACAGATTTCCAGGGGAGATGGGGGGGGGGGGGAGAGAGAGAATAAGCAATCATTGTCCATGTCTCCATTTTTTTTTTTTTAAAGTGAGTGCATCTTACTCACGAGAACTCTTGAGCTAAAATCTAATCATTCCATTTTCCGTACCTCTTTAAGTGGCAAAATTCTAATAAACTACTATGAAGGAGTAAAACCCCATCCAATTGTTGTGCTCAGATTTTCCCTCTTACACGTTTCGTATTAAATAGACAAAGGAAACAACAGCTGAAAAAGCATGTCACCGTTGTAGTACATGGGGGGCAGGCATTCTCAACAATGTGAAGCCGAACACATTTGTAAGCTTTTAAGGAAAATGAACAAACGTTACAAAGGAGGGTGGTTGGATGCAGAATGCGGCAGGCTTTCAAAAGAAGTTCAAAGTCAGTTTGTTGCCTTGCAGAACAAAAGTCACGGTGACCACAAAAGAGAAATCAGTAGAAGTAGACAAAAGCTATAGATGTCTACATGAATTCAACAGGCATGTAAGTGTTTACACACAGAGGCATCCAAAGTATATTTCAAACTCCAGCATTATATCAAACAGGCATAGGCAATCTCCGGCCCTCCAGATGTTTTGGAATTTCCATCATCCTTAGCTAACAGGACCAGTGGTCAGGGATGATGAGAATTGTAGTCTCAAAACATCTAGAGGGCCGGAGTTTGCCTATGCCTGATATAAAAGTAGGGGCGGAGGAAGGTGGGGTGCGGTGGGGGCAGGCTGCCTCGGGTGTCATCATTGAGGGGGATGACAAAATGCCAGGTGGCACTCACTGCAGGGCCTGCAGTGTGCCTGAGCCACATGTCTCTCCTGGGAATGACGTGGTGGCTTGGGCGCTCGCAGGCTCCACACTGCCCCAAACGGTCTGCCCACCACCTCCTCCTCAGCTGTAGGGTGGCTGAGTGGGAGGAGGCAGGCAGACTCCTCAGAGGCCACGCGGAGCGTCCTGCCCCAGCTCGCCCTGCCCTGTGGGTGGCTGGCTCCGCCCCTAGGTGCAGGGCATGCACACCACCCCAGGCGTGCAATCGGCTTGCTCCGCCACTGTATAAAAGTATTCAAATATCGTACAAACTTGATTGCATGTTCCATTAAAATGCAACACAAAATATGTAGTTGTGAGTCATGTGTGCAAGTGTGGCTCACGTGTGCCTTTTCTAGCTATTATCTCCCCTCCTTTCTTTGTATGATATATATAGAGAAGCTAAGCAGGTACGAATGTAATCCCACTTACGTGGGACTAAGTTCTATGGAAATCAATGGGACTTGCCTCTGAGTAGACACACAGTCAGTACCGAAGCACAGAATAATAAGAATAAGAATAGGAATATTTATAACCTGCCCATCTGGCTGTATTTCCCCAGTCACTCTGGGCAGCCTACATAAAAAAATTTAAAAACATTAAACATTTCTTAATACAGGGTTGCCTTCAGATGTCTTCTAAAAGTCAGATAGTCAGTGCTTTTTTCCCCTTGGGTATGCAGGGGTACACATACCCCTAAACATTTTGTGAATCTTTGTACTTTTGTCCGTTTGCTGTATTTATTTTTCCTGATTTGAACTATAAAATGGTGATTTTCGTGAGTCAAAATGAGTGCCCCATAACATTTTTAAGGGGGGGGGAAGCACTGCAGATAGTTGTTTATTTCCTTGACATCTGATGGGGGTGGAGGGAGGGGCATTCCACAGGGTAGGCGCCACTGCCGAGAAGACCCTCTGCCTGAATAAAACTTTTAGAATCTGGAGTGGGGGGAACCAATTCGGTCCTGTGTGTATGTATATATGTGCACAACACTTTATGACTGTGGTAAAGGAGTATATTCCAGACATGTAAATAAGCCAAGATATCTTGTAATAATAGCCAGGCTATCTTGTAATAATACCAATAACAGACGTAGCAGCAGCAGCAACAACAGTAATAATAAAAGCTGGGAGAGGGCTATCTGCAGAAAGATTGAGAGCTATGGCTCCCCCTTCTGCAGCCAGCTTAATTTTCATGCCAGACATACAAGAAGGTAAATCCTTACCATGGGGACCTGCTTGGTTTCTGTGCTGGGTGTAGAGAAGGGCCCTAATTTCTTGCTTTCCCTTCAGCCTTAGCAGAGAAGACATCTCTCGCCTTTAATACACCAAGTACCCTTTAGGTGAGGTCTGGCAGAAGGATGGAGAAATCTGCTGGCAATGAACACTGCGATAGCCATCTCCTCCAAATTCCAAATGGTGTCAAAGCGCTTCCCGACAGACATGACTGACTCGTGATTGGCAAGACACAGTCAGCTGTCAATCAAGACCCATCAGGATCTAAACTCTTAAAAGTGGATGCTTGCCATTTCATCCTTCTCAATTCCTGCTCTCATCTGACTGCAAACGTTGCCACTTTGCATGTGAGGAAAAGCCTGCTTTTAAACAGCTATAACAGCATAGATAGAAAGGTTCCTTCTATTTTTTTTTCCTTGAAGCAATAGTCTGCTTCTTTACTTTGTCCTCTTCTTTGTTAATTTATTAATATTACTATTATTTTGTTTATGATTTTCAGTTTTATGCATTTCAATAATTTTACAATCATTTTAACATTTCAAAACTTGACTTCCTCCTCCCTCCTTCTGTGATGCCTTAAATTTATTTTTAATATTTTCTGCATATTCCAAATTAACTTAATTTACTCATTTATTCATCTACTTTAAATATATACTCTTATAAAAAAACCCAAAACCCTGCAGGTTATTACAATAATCCTGCCAATGTTCTTATCTGTTTACAGTTTATTTGTAAATATTCAATAAACCATTTCCATTCTTTTATAAAAGCTCGTTATCTTGATTTCTTCTTTATCTGGTAAGTGCCACGATTTCTGCATATTCCATTTTTTTGTATCCATTCTTCTTTCGCTGAGACTTACTTTCATTTTTGGGCAAGTAACATTCTTGCTGCTGTAGTTGCATACATGAATAAAATTCTACATAGTTTGGGTAATTAAATTCTTAATAAATGTCACAAAAATTGGTTGTTGGAGACTAGGGTGCACTGGTGCCAAAACACTGAGGCTTATTCCAACCCCTCATGTGCCCAGTCATTTGGTTAATGCTACAGTGTGTATGTGGGCAACAGGTGGTGCTGTGGTCTAAACCACTGAGCCTAGGGCTTGCCGATCGGAAGGTTGGCGATTCGAATCCCCACGACAGGGTGAGCTCCCATTGCTCGGTTCCAGCTCCTGCCAACCTAGCAGTTAGAAAGCACATCAAAGTGCAGGTAGATAAATAGGTACCGCTCCGGCAGGAAGGTAAATGGCGTTTCCATGCCCTGCTCTGGTTCACCAGAAGCGGCTTAATCATGCTGGCCACATGACCCAGAAGCTGTATGCCAGCTTCCTCAGACAGTAAAGCGAGATGAGCACCGCAACCCCAGAGTCATTCATGACTGGACTTAACTGTCAGGGGTCCTTTACCTTTACTTTTGCAGTGTGTATGAGTGAGGTTTGATGGGAAAAAGCAAGCTACAAGAACATGCCTGAAAGCACTCTCATCCAGGGCTATTGGGATCTTAAGAGGAGTATGGTTGGGGCCTACCTAGAGTTTGACATGACTGACCCACCTGGTCATGGAAGAGAGGGAGTAAAAATATTACTTGCCCCACTTCCATTACAGTGGGAATAAAGAAAAGATAGAGTGGCCCATCCTTCTTCTGCTACCCCTCACTTACCTGTATTGAATTTCTCCCCACTTAGACTACCTCTTAAGTATTTAACTACATTGCTGGTATATCCACCCTCTCATCCACAACCAGAAGAGAATTCTCAGCTCCAGTAAGTGTCTGATTTGGGCCTAGGAACCATAGTGCTTGCACGTCTGTGCAAAGCAATGAGAAACTATTGCATATTATTGACATATTATTGACTTTGCTCTCATGGAAATACAGCTAATAGGGATGCCAGGAGGATAAATAATGTGCTTAGCATTCTTCTAAGGAAGTGAGGCATCTGAGCCTGCATTATAATCAAGGCTTATATTTTGATCAGGTTCCTATAATTCTAAAAATGAGCTTAAATTCACAAATGTTTCATGCCAGGCAGGAACTAGGCTGGCTAAGATTTTGGCAGATGTTCATCCTCTTAGGCAGAGGGCCCCTTTGGTTTATTGGTTTATTGCGGTCATAAAAAGGCTGGGAAGCGAGGTCACTGACCTTACAAATAATCAAGTTGCAAAAACACAATGGTAAGCTGGTAAATAGTAAGAATATTGTGCCACAAATAGGACAAACGGCAAGAGCTAATGGAAACAGCAGCTGGCTAGGGAAAGGGGGGCTTCTCTCTGAAGAAAGTGTTTTTAAGTTTTTTCTTACTGTGAACATCTTTGCTTATAAAAAAACTATATATGTTATGTATTAAATATATTGGCTTAAATGTAATTATGCAAAGGATTTAGAAATTTAGATTCTTATGTTAGATTCTTATTTCATAGAATCATAGAATCCTAGAGTTGGAATAGACCACAGGGGCCATTGAGCCCAGCCCCCTGCCAGGCAGGAAACACCATCAGAGCACTCCTGACATATGGCTCCAAAGAAGGCGATCTTTCATAGCTGGTGAACCCAAGATCTCTGTTCAGATAAAAATAGAACCATTAGCCACCATCTGTTCTGGAGTGAATAGGGCAATAGGGCAAAAGGTGAAATGTTAGTTAAGGCGCCTTGTCTAGGGCAAAAGGTTATCTGGTAATTAAGGTGCCTTGTAGAGGTTAATGGTAAGGGGGCAAAGGTGATCGTTAATTAAGGTGCCTTGTAGAGGTTAATGGCTACTTGTTTGCCAATTATAAATAGAAGGAAATATAGCTCTTTGTCTCCCATAAAAGGTAATAGGAAATGGGAGTATCTTATATGATTGGTTCTAGCAATCAGCCAATAGGAAATTCAACCAGGCTGATTGGACAGAGGCAGCCAAAGGAGGAGCAAGGGGGCTGGGCTGAGGGAATATAAGTGCTGGCCATAATGGCAGGAGACCAGGCCAGAGCTTGGTAACCATATACCACTGTGCCTCTCATTTATTTGTCTGACAAATAAATTATTATTTTAATTTCTCTATTGCTGCGTTGAATATTTCATTCCAGCTAAGCGTTAACCACAAGCAGGGTGCTACATTTTATGGTGCCTGTGACTCGGATAAGTGGTCTGCTGGAACGCAGCCCCTTCGCCTTACTGGGCAGGGTACAAGAGAGAGGACCACTCACTGCTTACCCAGCGCGCACTGGAAAGTTTTTTTCCAGGGGAACGCAGAAGTCTCGTCTGTCTGATACCCTGCCCACCGACGGCGACGGACCGGGGGGAACCGGAGAAATGAACAGGCAACCAACTAAGGGTAAGTGCACTAAGGGGTTTTTGGCCCTCCAATTAATTGGGAGGAAGAGAAGTCTTGATCAAACTTCTGCGTCTCAGTAAAGGGGAACTGAGTACGCTAGGTGGTTGGGTACATCAGATGGTGATCTGGTGTAGGGAAAGGGAAAGGTTGGGAGGTAGAGTATGGTGAAGTATCCAGCGCATTGTATGTGTGAGAAAGTACAATTTGTAGCTGACCTGAGTGTGGAGTGGGTAGTACTTCGGTTCCCGGTAAGGCGACTTCACCCGGGCAAGGAATCTCACGAAGCGTGTGTGTGAGTGACTGAGTGGATACTTCACAGGGCCATACAATGGGAGTTGGGGGTTCAAAGGGGGAAAATACACCTCTTGAATGTATGTTAAATAATTTTAAGAAAGCCTTCTCAGGGGCATATGGAGTCAAAATGACGCCAGAGCGCTTGAGAACGTTATGTGAATTAGAGTGGCCGAAACAAAATACTGAATGGCCATCTCAGGGAACCTTTGATATAAATTTAGTAAGCAAACTTTGGTCTAATATCGCCAAAGAAACTGGAGGGTGCCCAGAACAATTTTCATATATAGATTCTTGGCTGAGCACATTAAATAAAAATCCTCCATGGATAAGGGAATGCAAAGTCAAACGATGCAAATTATTGGCTGTAAAAGCCGAAGCTAGGAAAGGAATATTGCCAAATAAACTCAAACCCATTTTTGAGGGACCAGAGGAAGAGGTGCTTCCACCTCCACCCTATGCTCCACATCGAAGGGAGCCTAATCCAAACACTCCACCAGTTGTAACCCCAAGGCAAGAAAGTGGAATGAATAATGGGGCTGGAGTCACAGAACTTGATTCCTTGATAGATTATGATAAATATCTTCAGGAGGCATTGGAGGCCTATAATAAAGCCCAAGCAGAAGTGGTTATTCCACCTGTGAGTCCCAGTAGAACTCCATCTACAGTCTCTTTTAGTGGAACAACTGATTGCCTACCCCAAACCCCTGTACATCCAAGTCCTAGAGAATTATTACAGAAGTTACAGGGAGACCTTAATCGGTCAGCAAGCAATACAGCCAGGCGTATAAGGCTGCTAAAAGAACGCCTTGGGACAGATACTATCCCCTATGATTTGAGGCCCCTAGAGCAAAGCGAAGAGAAAGATCACGTAGTAGCCCCTCTCAGAAGAGTATTTGATGCACTTGAGGAGCCTGTGCTGGTTAACGGGCAACTCGGACCACGGCCACCTCGAACTTCAACCCTCCAGTACATTCCATTCACAACTACGGATCTGATGAATTGGAAAACACACACCCCATCTTTTGCAGAAAAACCTCAGGCTATGATGGACTTGGTGACTTCAATAATAAATACTCATAGTCCTACTTGGACAGATTGCCGCCAGCTCCTGAATACTCTGTTCACCACTGAGGAAAGGAGAGACATAATTGAAAAGGCACAGATATATTTGCGTGAGCAGGCCAGAGTGGGAAATATTTTAAATGTTGACCGTCATCTCCGGGACAACTTTCCCTTGGAAGATCCTAATTGGGATCCAAACAATGCAATTCACCTGGCCAGGCTTACCACCTACCGCCAAACGCTTGTGCAAGGTATCCGCAGGGCATGCCAGAAGCCCACTAATATGTCTAAAGTCTCAGAAGTAGAACAGAAACCCAATGAGAGTCCAGGAGACTTTTTAGAGAGGCTGCAGGAAGCCTATCGTATATGGACTCCTTTTGACCCTGAAGCCCCTGAAAACAGCAGAATGATTACTGCTACTTTTGTGGCCCAGTGCGCTTCTGACATTCGTAAGAAAATTCAGAAATCAGAAGGATGGGAAGGGATGCTGATGAGCCAAATTATGGCCATTGCACGCCGAGTTTATCGGAATAGGGATGAGGCTGAGAAGCAAGAGAAGAAGAAGTGGCAGAAGGAAAAGATGGTGATGTTAGCCACAGCAGTGAAGCAAGACTACCGCCCCTTAAATGGAGGGAGAGGGCGGGGAAGGAATCCACCACTGGGAAGGAATCAATGTGCAAATTGCAAGAAGGAGGGTCATTGGAAGCGGGAGTGTCCTGAACCCCTGAGGTTGGAAGAAGTACGCCCAGGCCCAGGCCCAGGCCCAGGCTCCGGCCCAAGAAACCAGGGACGGGGACGGGGAATGATCCGAGATGGAAGATATCAGAGACCTGGACAAGGACGGAGTAGGGACAATTTCATTGGACTGGCAGAGGAGGATTTTACCCAAGACTAGGAACGACCGGACTCCATAAAGTTAGGCTTCCAGGAGCCCACGGTCACGATTCAATTAGGGAGCCATTTAATAGACTTTATGATTGATACTGGGGCTGAATACTCAGTACTCCCAGAACTATTGCAGAAAAAGGCATCCAAAAGTGTAGTCATTAAAAGTGCCACTGGTCAGTCAGCTAAGAGGTCTTTCCTCCAACCTTTGGAATGCCAGATTGGGGGACATCGTTTAACCCATCAGTTTTTGTATATACCTGAGTGTCCAATACCTCTCTTAGGTAGAGATATGCTGTCCAAATTGCAGGCCCAAATCACCTTCACTCCTCGAGGTCCAGAAATGAAACTGCCATCAAAGGCAGCAGGAATAATTTCCCTCTCAGTACCTAAGGAACAATCATGGCGCCTAATGTCAGCCCTGCAAGTCCAACCCACATTGGATACAGAGTTAAACAAGCTCCTCCGAACCCTACGGGTGCCACCAGGAGTATGGGCCGAAAATAGCCCACCAGGAATGGCTAAGAATATAGCTCCAATTGTAGTAACCTTAAAACCTATGGCTACCCCTGTATCTGTAAAGCAATATCCTTTACCCCGGCGAGCAGCAGAGGGCATCCAGAAACATTTGGACCGCCTATTAAAATATGGTCTGCTTAAGCCCTGCCAATCAGAATGGAACACACCCCTTTTGCCTGTTCGGAAACCTGGGACAGATGAATACAGGCCAGTACAGGACTTGAGGCTCGTAAACCAGGCTATCGAGACCTTGCACCCAAATGTACCAAACCCATATACCCTGCTGAGTTTGATCCCACCAGAAGCAACATTTTTTACTGTATTGGACTTGAAAGATGCATTCTTCTGTTGCCGGCTGGCACCACAGAGCCAACCTATATTTGCCTTCCAGTGGGAAGACCCTTTAACAGGAACAAAAGGCCAGCTAACCTGGACGAGATTGCCCCAGGGATTCAAAAATTCCCCAACTTTATTTGGCACTGCCTTGGCGAAGGATCTAACAAGTTACCCCTCAATACCTGGAGAAAAGGTGGTTCTGCAATATGTAGATGACCTTATATTAGCAGCAAAGGATTTTGATACTTGTAAAGAAGGGACAGAGGAACTGCTCCACTTGCTCTGGGAAGCTGGCTACCGAGTTTCCCAGAAAAAGGCACAGTTATGTTTAGAAAAGGTCAAATATTTGGGCTTTGACATCTCACACCAACAACGAGCATTGAGACCAGAGAGGAAAGAAGCTATTTGCCTTATCAAGGAACCTACCACAAGGAAACAACTCAGAGGATTCCTGGGAACAGCAGGGTTTTGTAGACTATGGATACCTGATTTCAGCAGTCTGGCCAAGCCCTTACATGAAAGCACTCGAGGTGCAGAAAAGGACCCATTCGTATGGGGACCTGAGCAGCAACAAGCCTTTTTAGTTATCAAACAACGACTTATGGAGGCCCCAGCCCTTGGACTGCCTAATTCGGAAAAACCCTTTCAGCTGTATGTACATGAACAGAATGGGATTGCAGCAGCAGTCCTGACCCAGAGATTAGGAAGTTGGAATCGTCCAGTAGCTTATTTGTCAAAACAATTGGACTCAGTAGCAAAAGGATGGCCTCCATGCCTAAGGGCAGTAGCGGCCACTGCAAGCCTTGTCAAAGAAGCTGATAAATTTACCTTCGGCCAGACGATGTATGTGAATGTACCTCATGCTGTTCTGACACTCATGGAATATAAGGGTAGTTATTGGCTAACGAACCCAAGGATGGCTAGATACCAAGGCCTATTGTGTGAAAATCCCAGGATTCATCTACGAGTAGTGAATATGCTCAATCCAGCAACTTTGCTGCCCCTACCAGAGGTAGATGATGAAGAATCACATGATTGTCTCCAAATAATGGATGAAGTTTATTCCAGTAGACCCGATCTGAAAGATGAACCATTGAAAAATCCAGATGTTGTATATTATACTGATGGTAGCAGTTACCTGCATGAAGGTGCCAGACGAGCAGGATATGCTGTGGTCACCAATGAGGAAGTTGTGGAAGCTGAAGCTTTGCCTGCTGGCACCTCAGCACAAAAAGCTGAACTTATAGGTTTAACTAGAGCTCTGCAATTGGCAGCCGGATGTAAGGCAAACATCTATACTGATTCTAAATATGCCTTCTTAACCCTGCATGCACATGGAGCTCTATGGAAAGAAAGAGGTCTAATAGGAGCCCACGGGAAGGCCTTGAAATATGGACCTGAAGTAGAAATCCTGTTGGAAGCAGTATGGGCTCCAGAACAGATTGCTGTAATGCACTGCAAAGGTCATGGACGAGGAAGGGATCCAATAACCAGAGGAAATCATGCTGCTGATAAAGCAGCCCGAGAGGCAGCCCAAAAGCCTGTGGGAGGATTTATAGCAGCCCTCATACCAGAGGTAGTTCCAGGAGAAGTTAAACCTCACTATACCCCAGAAGAGAGGAAGTGGGCTGAACAGGAAGGAGCGGTTGTGAAGGACGGTTGGATGATCCTGCCGGACAATAGGATTTATGTACCTCATCACCTAGCAGGCACAATTGTAAGAAATTATCATGAATCTACTCACCTTGGTGGTACTGCAACCAGAGAGAGTCTCAGTCGGAAGTTGTATATTATTAACCTATCACAATTAGCAACTTGCATTTCACAGAAATGTGTTCTTTGTGCTAAAAACAATCCCAGGCAGGGACCGGTACAACCTCCTGGAATCCAACATGTGGGATATGTCCCCATGGAAAGCCTAATTGTGGACTTCACAGAGCTGGTCCCTTCTAAGGGATTCAAGTATCTCCTTGTGTTTGTAGATACTCTTACCGGATGGGTTGAAGCTTTTCCCACCCGAACTGAAAAGGCACGAGAGGTAACTAAGAGACTCCTCACTGAATTGATCCCGAGGTTTGGATTACCTAGATGCATTGGAAGTGATAATGGGCCAGCGTTCATTGATCAAGTAGTACAAGAAGTATGTCGAGTCCTACAAGTGAAATGGAGACTGCATGCAGCATATAGGCCTCAGAGTTCAGGGAAAACTGAAAGAATGAATCGGACTCTGAAAACCCAATTGGCAAAATTAACCCAGGAAACGGGATTGGGATGGGTAGATGTGTTACCCATAACACTGTTTCGTGTTCGGTGTGCACCGACAAAAAGACTTAAGTTGTCACCTTTTGAGCTCCTGTATGGGAGGCCGCCCTCCTTTGTTCAGGATATTCTAGCTGACCTCAAACAAATAGGAGACTATGTGACACAGGGACAAGTGCAATCTCTCTCCCGTGTTTTTGTTTCTCTTAACAGGTGGGCCCTCGAGCGCACGCCGTGCAGCATTGCCGAGCCGATTCATCAGTTTCAGGCTGGCGATAGCGTATGGGTGAAAGAGTGGAAACGTGATCCACTTGCACCTAAGTGGCGTGGACCTTACACCGTCTTGCTCTCTACTCCAACAGCGGTGAAGGTAGCTGAGGTGACCCCCTGGATTCATCACTCCCGTTTGAAGAAGTCTGAAGGCAGTTGGACATGCAAAGGTGACCCCTCTAATCCTTTAAAACTGACTCTCTCCAAAAACCCCTGTATCTAGCCCTACGGGGAACGGGCTAGGTCACGGGCAACATTAGACGACCGGCCTGCTGCAGCCACAACCTGGAAGCTGGCTGACCTGCGCACGCCTGAAGCTTGAGGAGCGTCTAAACCAGCGATTGTGAACGGGAAGATTCTCTAATACAATTAATTGACTGCCCCCCCTTGTGGAACAATTATCAAGGATATTACTCATTGGGGATCCTTGGGATATATGTTTTGGTCTTGGTGGTTCCCCATTTCTGTCACTGGGGGAATTATATTGGGGCTAATATTTTTATGCTATCACAATAAGGTAATCTTTTGTGGAAGGAATGCATATACTACACATCAACATGATTTTATTATTAATCCTGATCCCTTGGGAAGGGGAAGGGTCCTTGAATCTGACCAAATTTGCTAAATATGGATTCCGCCATGACCACAATATGTGGGTAGGCTTAGCTGAGATGGTAGCCAATGTTACAAATAGGACCAATTGTCTTGTTTGCTCTCTTGGGCCAGATGATTCAGAGGGAGGTATGCCCTTATTACCGATACCATTAAATGCCATTGGTATGGTAAGCGAAATGCCACACCAAACAGAGGTACAGAATTTCCCCGGATGGAACTCAACTAAACCAATACGAGTTATACCTGTACAAGGGGAATTCTGTGTACATAAATCATCAGAGGCAGCTGATCCTACCATGGTAGGCTCTTCTCATTGTCACTATACTTGGGATTATATTAAGAATAGTCAAACCTGGGTAAACGGTACTACCTATCGAACTCGGAATACCTTGCCCTGTGCACCTCCTTTTATTGATGCATGGAAAGTGGTATGGAACATAACTGTGACAGAAAAAGGCAATCTAACATACTGCACTGTGAACTCTCTACCCCTTTTGATATTTCGCCTTCTGCACTCCACGTACCAAAAACCTCAGACCCGATGGTTGTGGTGGATATGTGGAGAATGGGCATACAAGCAACTCCCTTCCAAATGGAGTGGGACTTGTTTCCTGGGATGGGTATTACCACCAATGTGGATTATGCCCACTAATTCGGCCAAGCGTACACGAAGAAACGCTGATATTTCTCATATAGCAGGAGGAAGTACCCAAAGTTGGAGCGATACTGATGATTGGCCACCAGAGCGCATTATAGCCTATTATGATCCTGCCTCCTGGAATCCTGGTGAGCTCATACAAGGGGCACGGGATCCTATTTATAATCTAAACAGAATAATTCGATTGCAAGCAGTAGTGGAACTTGTAACCAATGCAACAGCCCAGAGTTTGAGACTTATTGCACAACAGCTGGATGAAAGTAGAGCCGCCATTTTGCAGCTGAAAATGGGAATGGATTATGTACTTGCCAGGCAGGGAGGCCTATGTGGAGTCTTGAACTTGACAGGGAATGCCTGTTGCTTTAACATTTCTGATAATGGTGAGGCAATCCGTGTGTTGGCCACAAAGATGGAGAGTATAGCACATGTCCCAGTACAAACATGGGAAGGATGGGATATGGGATGGCTCACCAACTGGTTACCTAATGTTGCGGGACTCAAAGGAATACTATTGTCTTGTTTGTTTTTCTTGACGGTAGTAATAATGGTTTTATGTATTGTGCCATGTATCATTTCATGTTTTAGAAGTACAATTAGCAAGATGATTTCGAATGAAACTCTACCTCATATCATGGCCCTATATAGAGCTTTACCTCAGGAATATGATGAAGGTCAAGCTATCAAGGACACTTGGGATGAAGGTCCTTGAGCTTGAAAGGGGGGAATGAGGCATCTGAGCCTGCATTATAATCAAGGCTTATATTTTGATCAGGTTCCTATAATTCTAAAAATGAGCTTAAATTCACAAATGTTTCATGCCAGGCAGGAACTAGGCTGGCTAAGATTTTGGCAGATGTTCATCCTCTTAGGCAGAGGGCCCCTTTGGTTTATTGGTTTATTGCGGTCATAAAAAGGCTGGGAAGCGAGGTCACTGACCTTACAAATAATCAAGTTGCAAAAACACAATGGTAAGCTGGTAAATAGTAAGAATATTGTGCCACAAATAGGACAAACGGCAAGAGCTAATGGAAACAGCAGCTGGCTAGGGAAAGGGGGGCTTCTCTCTGAAGAAAGTGTTTTTAAGTTTTTTCTTACTGTGAACATCTTTGCTTATAAAAAAACTATATATGTTATGTATTAAATATATTGGCTTAAATGTAATTATGCAAAGGATTTAGAAATTTAGATTCTTATGTTAGATTCTTATTTCATAGAATCATAGAATCCTAGAGTTGGAATAGACCACAGGGGCCATTGAGCCCAGCCCCCTGCCAGGCAGGAAACACCATCAGAGCACTCCTGACATATGGCTCCAAAGAAGGCGATCTTTCATAGCTGGTGAACCCAAGATCTCTGTTCAGATAAAAATAGAACCATTAGCCACCATCTGTTCTGGAGTGAATAGGGCAATAGGGCAAAAGGTGAAATGTTAGTTAAGGCGCCTTGTCTAGGGCAAAAGGTTATCTGGTAATTAAGGTGCCTTGTAGAGGTTAATGGTAAGGGGGCAAAGGTGATCGTTAATTAAGGTGCCTTGTAGAGGTTAATGGCTACTTGTTTGCCAGTTATAAATAGAAGGAAATATAGCTCTTTGTCTCCCATAAAAGGTAATAGGAAATGGGAGTATCTTATATGATTGGTTCTAGCAATCAGCCAATAGGAAATTCAACCAGGCTGATTGGACAGAGGCAGCCAAAGGAGGAGCAAGGGGGCTGGGCTGAGGGAATATAAGTGCTGGCCATAATGGCAGGAGACCAGGCCAGAGCTTGGTAACCATATACCACTGTGCCTCTCATTTATTTGTCTGACAAATAAATTATTATTTTAATTTCTCTATTGCTGCGTTGAATATTTCATTCCAGCTAAGCGTTAACCACAAGCAGGGTGCTACAGAAGCAGGAGGGTGGAATTTGTGTGTGAGGAAAATTAAATCACATCTGAATTTCCTTAGCCTGACAAATTACCTCTGTTACATCTTATGTCTCTGTTCAATTTAACAAATATTTGGGTGGTCCAGCATTATTTAACTATGATTAAGCCCACTTAAAGCAAAATTATCTCTCCCGCTGCATCCTCCTTCAAAGATGCTGTGAGGAAGTGCAACACTTTCCTGATTTCTTTCCTCATTTTCTCCCCATTTATGCCAAGCTTGATTGTAACCTTGACCAAATGAGCAAGTGAGAATCGTTTTAAAGAGATAAAAGTTTTTGATCTCAAAGGGCCAAAGGTTTCTATGAAGAAGATGCTGTCAGAATGTAATGTGGCAATGAAGAAATTCGAATCCACGATGCTAGAAATGTTTTCAGCCTTTTCCCCTTTTCTTTCTCTGAGGTGAGGTGTGTGTGGGGGGGTCAAATGCACATTGCTTTTCAGACATGGGAATGCAATAATTACTAATGAATGGAATGCTGTCAAGCCCCCCCCCCCATTCCTGTTCAAGTTGCAAGCCCACTGTCACATGACTAATTGAGTGCATCAGGACAACAGGGATAAAAGCTTTTCTGACCTGACCTTTTGGGTTTTTAGATTAGATACCAGTCAATTATCTCCGACTTTGTTAGTTTAGTGATCTAGTAATATATGAAGTAGGAGATTAGGAACCTTTCAACCGGAATTGTGATCCTGAGATAGGAGCTGAACTCAATTCTGGTGTGTTCATATAAGGGCCTCTTTGCAAGTTTCATTAGGCCATAGGATGATGCTTTAGACAATTGGCCCAGCTAGCTCAGTATTGTCAATACTGGCAGTGCCCCTCTAGTGGGCAGTATCCTGCTACCTTGTCCCATCTGTGGAATCTGTTCTAGGAGTTGTTCCAAACCCCTGGAGCAGATTTGGAGATGGTGTGGGTTACACATGAGTGGAAGGAAGTGAGCAAGGTCTGTTGTGCAAGTGTAAATACTTGCACTAATGGGACGTGTTAGCTGGATACTGCCCAATGATTTCATTTTTTATATGCATATTTTTTATTAAATTTTCTGTTTTGCAATTTAAAATATTCATTTAAATAATCTTAAAATATCAATGGCTTCCCTTCTTCTCTTTGCATGATTCATTTTGCATAACATAAATCCCTGCATATTTTATACAAACTAAACCATTCAGTATTCCATTATTACATCCATCAAAACTTATTTACACTGTTGAATTTATCTTAATGCTGCCAACGTTTTCAAATGTACACACTTCCCCCCATACATTCAATAAATGTTTTCCAATCTTCTTTAAATGTATGTTCTTATTGTTCTCTTATTCTATAAGTTAGGTCCGCAAACTGCATATTCCATCAGTTTAAGTTGCCATTCTTCTTTGGCTGGGACCGTGCTCATTTTCCATTTTTGGACTAACAAAACATGGGTCGCAGTAGTGGCATACTTAAATAACCTTTTTTGACACCTGGGAATTTCCATCTGAATTATCCCCAACAGAAAGGATTCTGGGTTTTTGGGGAAGTGCTTAAAAAAAAAATCAGTTCATTATAAATTATTTCCCAATACTCTTTTACCCTTTTAAAGCTCCACCATATATGAAAGAACATTTGTTCGTTCTTCTGCACCGATTATTTCAAACTGGAATCTCACGCAACCCTACACAGAGAAGCCAGTGATTGATCATGTGACCGTTTGTATGTGAAACATGTTTTCTACCAATGAACTCTGGAACAATCTGTTCAAACAAAGATTGATTGCTCCCACACTAATTTCATCTGTAAAGTTCACACTGCCACCATAGTGGGGAATAAACTATGAGTACCCATTTCTGCACTGTTCCCAGATAAAGAAGGAAAGTAATTTCCAACTGCATTGCAAAAGGGAGTTAGAAGCAATGGTTTTGGATCCTTTCTGCATCAAGCCTGGAAGGAGTTCCGTTAAGGGAACCTGAACCAGACATAAAAACATACACACTGCCTTGAATGGGGTATGACAAACAGAGGATAGGGAGCTAACAAGCAGCATATGGGACATGATGAAGAAAGGCTTGGCCAAGGTTGGGTAGGGTGGCACAGAACTATAAAAGAATGGGCATGGCATGGAAGGGGCAGTAAAGCCCAACCAGAACTCCTAGCAGATTCAGCAGAGAGACCAGGTGTCAGGATGCTGTCAGCAGCTCCCAGCTGGTTGCCCAGGAAAGTATAAAGAAAAGGAAAAGTTTCTTACCGTCCTTTTTAATTTCAGTCTTTACAGAGAGAGGCCATAGAAGCCAGCCTTTTGGATAATGGTGTTGTCCCGAGTGAATCTCCACGCCCCCTTCTCTCCCTCTTCCTCATTCGTCATCATCATCATCTCCTCTACAGGTGCTGCTCTGTCTTCGAGCTCTTTGCTTTCCTACTTTTAAGTCCTGCCAGGTTCAGGGAGATGGTGGGTCGGGGATGCTGTCTAATGACGTGTAAGCCAGGTGTTGCTCTGGCTCTCCCATTATTTCCCAACTTTTCCTCTCATCTGCCTCTGGGCTGTGACCTTCCTCAAGCCCCTGTTGTAAATCTAGACTGCCTTCCTCTTCCTCCTCCTTGGAAGGGTCAGGATGGGGAGACGGTCTCCAATGTTCCTCCTCTGCCCAGTCTCTGACAATTAGTTTTCTTTAACAGTGGAAGGAGGTTTTCAGATTATACACAGCTCTGTTTCAGGCTTTGATTATGAGAGCAAAAAATAAACATCCAATAGTCTAGATAGAAACAACTGGGTAGTCAGGCTGACGGTTACTTGGTTGCAGAAGTTTACTGGCCATTGCTGTTGGCATGGAGATAGTCTAGGTTGAATGCAAATATGCCATTCTGATGTCATGTGTGGTGTCACAAAGAGGATATGCTTGAAGTCTTGGTAAAGCCATAAACAGTTAACAGTCAGACTGCATCTCAGCTCTATCAAGATGGATCTCCATAACAGGTGATGAATAGTTTTATTTGGGGGATATATTAACTTTTACTATTGGGGGAAAGTTTTAGATTGGTTTGCCAGTTTGTAACCCATTATGTTGAGCCCAATAGATATACATTCACAACCCTTTACCCATCAAATAATCAACTTTATGTGTGACTTTGGGACTGATTCATATAACCACATTTCCTTTCTCAACTCTATAGCAGCTTTTTCTCTGTATTTGGAAAGATAACCAAGAAGGAGAAGATAAGGAACCAGGAATAAGATCTGGATGAGTATGGTGAAGATCTAAGCTTGACAAGTGAGGGGGCTAGGAAGATTGCTTTGTGGTCCAGCATAGGAATGATGGGTGCTTCATATTACGTATTGAATTCCTATTCCACAAAGAAGAAGCCTACTCTGGAATAACATCTAATACACAATTCTGCTCATATTATTATTATTATTATTATTATTAGTAGTAGTAGTAGTAGTATTATTATTATTAGTTTGTATGTGGGTGTACTGGTTTTCCAAATAAAAATTCATCTGAGGTAGCTTACATATTAAGAGTACATTAGCTTTAACTTCCAAAGAGCAATTTAATTTCCAAACTGTGTATGACAAAGTTAATAAATTCAGCAGTATAAGATCCTAAAGCCCCTCTTCCTGTTGTGGCTTAAACATATTCTGCAAGGCCTTCTAAAAACAAATAAACAGTAATGCAGGGGGTGAGCCTGTTGCCTGGGAGTAGTGGTAGAAGGTATCTGGAAAAAGTTACTAGAATCTATTGGGAGACTCCCCTTCTATGGATGGAAGACCTATTCAAATGAAGGACAGTATAAGGCCATATGATCCTGTTGAACAAGATGTAGTAAGTCACTACAGTCATACCTCATGTTGTGTCCGCTTCAGGTTACATCTTTTCAAGTTGCGTCCCACAGCAACCCGGTAGTACCAGAATGTTTACTTCTGGGTTTTGCCACTCGCGCATGGGTAGAAGCGCTAAATCATGCTTCACACATGCGCAGAAGTGCTAAATCGCACCGCACACATGCGCAGACACAGTGCTTCTGGATGTGAATGCTTCAAATTGCGGATGTGTCTCCGGGACGGATTACGTCCGCAACTCGAGGTTCCACTCTCTGTGTTTTCTGTGACAGTATTCTGTTTTCTTCTTTCACTTGCTATAGGAATAACTCCCCTCTTATCTCTTACCAGAGCCACAGATCTGTTTTTCCCACCTGTTGCTCTGGCTCTCCCATTATTTCCCAACTTCCCCCCTCATCTGCCTTTGTGTTGTGACTTCCTGCAAACCCCTGTTGTAAATCCATATTGTCCTCCTCTTCCTCCTCCCTGGAAGGCTCAGGATGAGGAGCTGGTCTCCACAATTCCTCCTCAGCCCAGTCCCTGACAGCAGAGTAGGCATAAAAGCCATAGATAGCCCACTGGCTCAGAGACATTATAGGACACTACAGTCTGATGCACCATGTGAGGAAAGCAGAAGGGGGCTAGGAAGAAGCATCCTCTCCACACTTCTGAGCATGTTTTTCCTTTCTTGGGAGTTTAGGGGAGTTGGAGCTGGATGCCAGCATCCCAAAATGGCTATTGTATGTATGCTGTATTATGTTCATGCTATTAAATAAGGAGCAATCTAAAGCAGGAGTGGGGTTACCCCTGCCCTCCAGATGTTGATGGAACCAATCCCCATCACCTCTGACCCTTGGACATGCTGCTTAAGAGTGATGGGAGTTGGAGTCAAGCAATATCCAGAAGGCCACATTTTAAACTCCCTGATCCAAAAAGCTCTGAAGCTTCTTGCCGTGATCAGCATGTACAAAAGCTGGGTAGGCCAGCTGTAAAATGAGAGCCAGTGTGGTGTAGTGGTTAAGAGCGGAGGACTCGTAATCTGGTGAACTGGGTTCGCTTCCCCGCTCCTCCACATGTAGCTGCTGGGTGACCTTAGGCTAGTCACACTTCTTTGAAATCTCTCAGCCTCACTCACCTCACAGAGTGTTTGTTGTGGGGGAGGAAGGGAAAGGAGAATGTTAGCCGCTTTGAGACTCCTTCGGGTAGTGATAAAGTGAGATATCAAATCCAAACTCTTCTTCTTCTTATCTGAATCCCCAGGAGTGTGGAATCAGTGAAAAATAGGCATTTCCCCATGGCCAATTGTGGGAGCCATTCTGAAAATTCCTGTTCAGCTCCTAGGATTGGTTGGCTGACCAAAAGTGCTATATTATGTGAGGCAGAGTTGCCAACTTGTGAGGGAAGTTGGTGGGAGGTTGGCGTCATGTCAGGGCATTGGGAGAAGCCAGGGGCAGAGTCAACAGGAGGAGGAGGAGAAAGAGCAGGCCAGGCCATTGAAACCCCAATGTGCTAGGATCTATGCTTGGCCTACTCCACCCCCTGATATTTTCATGCATTGGGGGGTTGGCCCCCTCCCAAAAATATTGGGGGAGGGAATGGCTTGGCCCTCAGGAGTTGGCACCTTGGGTGTGAGAGGCTTCCTTTAGGACAAAAACACTGCTGAGGAAGACAGATCTAAAAAGAAACCATCCAGAACCTCCCCAGTAGCTGTACAAGTACCCAAGGCGTACCTGTTGTCTTCACCCCACCCAAGACGGGAGAAATGGGCCCCTAGCCTACAAGCCGGAGAATAACTTTGTGAAGACTTCCAAAACATCTCTCACTATCTGTATCTCACAAGATAGGAGTAATTTGGCTCTACATATGCAGCCAAGTGAAGTGGTAAAGCCCAGACATAGTAGAATAGACTGTACTACTTTGGACTGTTGATGGTGTTTGGGGTGTGCCAATTATAATGCAATATATATCAGCTTTCTTTCCCTGGGTGTGATTAGGCAGCATAACAGATTAGGTTGCATGGTGCATTCCATAAAGGAAAGCCCACCATTTGAGTAATTCAGAAGCCTATTCCAGCCCTAATGACACCTTGACCACCGCACTTCATTTTCCAGCATGTCAAAAGCATAGAAGCATTGTTCATTGTCCTCTTGCAACAACACAGTCCTTGTTGAATTAATAACTGGCTGCCTACTCGTAATTCAGAGAATATTCTCCACGGCCTTGTTGAAAAAGATTCAAGTCAGAATGAGTCTATTCTTTTCTCTCACTGAGCCAAACTGACATCGGTCCTGGAGAGAAGGCGACAGAGGAAATAGGATATGAATCAGGGTGTGCCATCCATATCAGACTCGCATGCTGGTCGTGTAATAGATATTGATGGGCTCCCACTGTGGGGCAGTTTGCCACTCTTAGGGGCTCCACACTGTTGTATTTATGACACCTGCTGCCAAGAGAAAAAGAGATTCATATTTCAAAGCCTTTTTTTTAGAAGGTAAGATCCAGACAGTCTTGAAAAGTGAAGATAGACATAATATTAAATCGCAATGAGTTCTTCACCCCACAGTGCATGCCTAGCTGTGAAATTTCCATTGCAGGCCGACATACAAGCAAATAAAAATGCAAATATAATGACACAGTGATGGTATGGGGGCAAATCTTGTTTCAACTGAATGTGCCGTAGATAGAGCCTGGGGAGTATGAAGGATCATGTCAGCCTCTGGACAATCCACAGCCACTTCCTGTAGCCACTATTTAGAACTCAGCCCCGGAAAGGGAGATTTAGGTCTGAATTAAACACCAGAACTAGCTTCTTGGCTACTGTTCTCATGCTCACAGTGGCTATTTATCTACAAAGTTAAGCTTTTCATGATGCTCATTTTCAAAACAAACACCCAATATGATATGTGGGGTGGCTCAGTTTGGTAGAGCATGAGACTCTTAATCTCAGGGTTGTGGGTTTGAGACCCACACTGGGCAAAAGATTTTGCATTGCAGTAGGTTGGATGACCCTCATAGTCCTTTCCAACTCTACAACTCTGTGATTCTATGAAATGGAGTTGCTGGCCATAACCTGCCCCTACGTCCCTTGTCTATTTAATATGTGTAGCAATCCATCGGACAACACACATAACCTGCACAGTTATCTTTTGCCATTCAGTATATACATTACCCATTGTCCTTAAGTCTGGTTTGTCTCCTTCAAGTCCTGGAGTCCATATGATAATATTCTGTGGTCCCTACGAAGTGTAGTGAAGCAATATGGGAGAAACAGTCTACAGCTGTGTGCAAATGGCCTCTCAAAATCCTCCTTCCTATTTGCTGACAACAAACAAATCGGGGTGGGGCCTATTTCACCAACATATTCCAGGGCGAGGAGACATTTCTCAGAGGTGGGACTCAGTATCAGAAGTGGGAGTTGCACAGGAGCTGCTCCCCCTTCCAATTTCCACAGGCCCCTCATTTACCTTTCTCCACAACCTTCTTTTCTCTGACAATGTCCCTTGCATTAGATAGAGGATAGGGAAGGGCCCATGAGAGCGTCTGCAGCAGCTAGTGGACAGTCCTTTTAAGCTTCATAAGGGAGCTGTTTCCAGGGGAAGAACGGCAAGGGGAAAGAGACTTTATGCTGACCACCAGGCCATGGCCTTTTCTACCTGCCTTGCCCCACCCTCCAGACCTAGGAGTCCTAAGGGCCTTCAGAATAGAGTTGCTGCCATGGCCATTATTGTGTATGTGTCTTTTGATGAACTGAGGGGAAAACTATGAGTTATTAGGATGGGAAGAGTGTGTGTGTAAATTTCAACAGTGCATAGTTACATTGTTAACAGGAAGATCTACACTCATGGTTTATAATGTTAAGGAAGAGTTAAGGAATGGTTATCGTAATGTATTTGGACACATAACGTTTTGCTTGTAGCATTAATTAACAATGCATTGTTAAAGTGTGACACCAGAGGGTGCTACAGAGCAATGAGGAACCAGGCAATACGGAAACTGCTTTTTTACAGGACCTACAAACTAAGATCATGGCCATTTGTCCCATCACCTCCTGGCAAATAGAAGGGGAAGAAATGGAGGCAGTGAGAGCTTTCACTTTCTTGGGCTCCATGATCACTGCAGATGGTGACAGCAGTAACAAAATTAAAAGACCTCAGCTTCTTGGGAGAAAAGTGATGACAAACCTAGACAGCACCTTAAAAAGCAGAGACATCACCTTGCCAACAAAGGTTCGTATAGTTAAAGCTATGGTTTTCCCAGTAGTGATGTATGGAAGTGAGAGCTGGACCATAAAGAAGGCTGATCACCGAAGAATTGATGCTTTTGAATTATGGTGCTGGAGACATGGACTGCAAGAAGATCAAACCTATTCATTCTGAAGGAAATCAGCCCTGAATGTTCACTGGAAGGGCAGGTCCTGAAGCTTAGGCTCCAATACTTTGGCCACCTCATGAAAAGAGAAGACTCCCTGGAAAAGACCCTGATGTTGGGAAAGATTGAGGGCACAAGGAGAAGGGGACGACAGAGGATGAGATGGCTTGACAGTGTTCTCGAAGCTACCAACATGAGTTTGACCAAGCTGTGGGAGGCAGTGGAAGACAGGAGTGCTGGCGTGCTCTGGTCCATGGGGTCACGAGGAGTCGGACACGACTAAATGACTAAACGAAAACAACAACAACAGAAGAAACAGGTAAGGAACATTTTCATGTTACCAGTATGCCCTACGATGTTTTAGAATGATATATCTAATATTGTTCTAACAACGTTTAAAAAGTCAGTGTAGATCCAGCTAATGTTGCTAATATTGTTTTGTGGAGCTTGAAAGCTGTAATGCTTTGTGAATCTTATAATATGATGTTTGCTTGGGTTGTGCTGTTTAGCTTTTTTTTCTAGTTGCTTTGTTAATAGTCTTTTATAGAAGGTGGTTGTTTCGGTGGTGACTTGTAATTGTTTTACTGATGATTTGTTCATTATTCTACCCCATTTGTGTTGCATCTGTGATGTTCATTTATTGTTTGTAAGCCGCTTTGCTACGCTTGTGAGTGAAAAGCGGCATATAGAAATATTATGCATGAAAAACAAACAAACCACAAAACGAAACATTTACATTAACTGCTCCACCAAGCTTGTCCTCCTGTTCTGCCCTCTGCTGGCCTGTGACTCTCAGAACGCCGCCCAGAAGGGAATGTGGTGCTTCCCTTGAAAAATGTCCTTCACTCCTGCTCTTCATTTCGACTCACCTATTTATGAGTTACTGCTGTTACTCACATGCCTCGCAGACAATGTCAGAATAAGCCCTCTAGATACATTGCATGAAGCTATGTATCTCGCTTCTCTCCTCCCTCACCCGCCACTTCATTACAGGAATAAGGGATAAGTGATGCTGTTGGGAAGGCAGGATGCAGCGAAGGGGAGTCTTGCATCTCCCCCACTCCCAATGGGGACACTCCCCATAGGCTCCATGTTACATGTGTGTTCCAGGAGGGGGGATTGTTCTGAATGCACCGACAGATAGAAGCCTTCCCTCCCCAGGCACTGCTTTCCACATAAGGATCACCCCCATCCCTACAATTTGGAAATTGCAGCTGCATGCTATGTACATTCATAGCTCTGTAACCTGTAGCTACATGCTACACATGTCAGTGACATCACACATAGTTCGGCTAGGCACACTTTGTCACTTAACCTGTGCCCCATATGTGAATTCTACAATGGAGAAGAACAGCAGAAAAATTCAAGTTAATTTCAAAAAGTGGGTGTATACTTATGCAAAGCAAAACACTGTCACCCTTTTACTAAACAGCATTTCCCATACACAGTGGTAAGGTAAAGGTAAAGGTACCCCTGCCCGTATGGGCCAGTCGTGTCTGACTCTAGGGTTGTGCGCCCATCTCACTTAAGAGGCCGGGGGCCAGCGCTGTCCGGAGACACTTCTGGGTCACGTGGCCAGCGTGACGAAGCTGCTCTGGCGAGCCAGCACCAGCGCAGCACACGGAAACGCCGTTTACCTTCCCGCTATAAAGCGGTACCTATTTATCTACTTGCACTTAGGGGTGCTTTCGAACTGCTAGGTGGGCAGGAGCTGGGACCGAAAGACGGGAGCTCACCCCGCCGTGGGGATTCGAACCGCCGACCATAGTTTTACCCACAGCGCCACCCACGTCCCTCATATACAGTGGTACTTCGGGTTAAAAACTTAATTCGTTCCAGAGGTCCGTGCTTAACCTGAAACGGTTCTTAACCTGAAGCGTGCTTTTGTTAATGGGGCATTTGGTGCCACGGGCATGCAATTTCCATTCTTATCCTGGGGCAAAGTTCTTAACCGGGAGCAACCACTTCATGGTTAGCAGAATTTGTAACCCAAAGCATCTGTAACACGAGTTACCAATGTGTGTGTGTGTGTGTGTGTGTGTATTAGATGCTGTAATAAAAAATGCATGGCAGGTGACATCAATTAGCACTGTCCCCAGTGCATTTCCTGGTCCTTTGTCCAGGATATGCTTTTAATGCCTGAGAGACGTTGATCACCTGCTGAGGTTCCTGGATTCTCTGCTTGCTCTGTTTATTTCCCACATAGTTCAGTTAATTAATTTTATGACTCAATAACTGTTGCCCTTCAGATCTGGCCTCAGGACATGCTGCCAGTTCAGACTGGCTGCTGTTTTCTTACCTTGTTTTTTTCTTGCTGCTTTGACTTTGGATCGGAGACCGTGAAGAGGATTGCATCCTCTGCAGGCTATTTCATACAGTGAACACTGGCCATCAGGGAATGAAGGCCATCTCTGTACTATAACATTTAAAGTAGTATCATGCCACTTTAAACAGTCATGGCTTCCCAATAACTAATCCTGGGAATGGTAGCTTGTTAAGGGTGCCCAGAGTCAGGGCCGGCCCAAGGCATTTCAGCACCTGTGGCAAACCCCGCAAATGATGTCTCCCTTGCTACCAAGGAAGAAGGGGTGAGTGAGGATCTACACCAGGAACAAGGCAGGAAAGGATTAACATCAGGATTTTCTGCCCCTGGGGTCTTGCTGTCTGAGGCAGTAGTCTCACGTAACCTCATGGGTGAGCTGCCTGACCCTGCTCAGAGTTTTTCAGTGGCTCAGCACTACAATTCCCAGAGTGGTCAAACAGTCAATAAACCTTCCCCGGGACTTCTGAAACCGGCTGCTCTGAGAGTAAAACTTCATTTGATTGAAACTTGGTTTCGTGATTCATTTGATAATCACAATTATAGCAGATTGGACCTATAAACTGGCTAATGTTGAGTTTCAGAGATTTTGAGTTTCAGAGGTTTTGCTTCCTAATCTTTAGGAATAGCAAAGCAACACACACACTGTCGATGTGTTGGTTGGAGGAGAAAATTTATACATGATTTGCTTCCTTTGCACAGAAACAGAAACAAACTTTGGTTTGTTATGTACAAGAATGCCAAATCAGTGGCTCCCTTCTATGGAATGCTCTCCCCAGGGAGATTCTACAGGCACCTTCACTGAATACCTTTAGGCAAAAATGTTCCTCTTCAACCAGGGCTTTGACTGATTCACATGTTTATGCCCAGTGATATTTTTCTATATATATAAAAAATGTTTAGGGGTACTCTCATTTTGACTCAAGAAAATCACCATTTTATAGTTCAAATCAGGAAAAATAAATACAGTAAATGGACAAAGACTCACAAAATGTTTAGGGGTATGCGTACCCCTGCGTACCCCCAGAAAAAATCACTGTTTATACCCCTTTTAAATGTGTTTGTGGCATGGGGTGGGGGTTGTTGGTTTTTTCCTGGTTTTTATCATGTACTTTGTGTTTTTATATTGTATTTTTATGTTGTGAAACGCCCTGAGAGCTGTGGATGAAGGGTGGTATACAATTTTAATTAATCAATTAATTAGTTAATAATACCCCTCCCCAACTGAATTCCTCCTTTCACCACCTTAATTAATCAGAACTGGTGTCATTGCCAATACGGCCTCAATATACTTATTTTTAACAAGGAAAGGAAAAGAAGAACAGACAGAGACAGGAAGAATAATTGGTTAACATTCTCATATATATTTCAGAGGAGAATTCTAGATCTTCACTGGAAAGCTGCTTTACTTAGAAGCCTCTGACCTAGCTAGCATTCACAGATTTAATTACGTAAGGAGAAAAGCACTCATAAGAAATAAAAAATATACACTTCAGAGCAGGTTGAGCATTTTAATTCTAGGCTTGGCTTGGTACTCGTTCAAAGAATCATCGTGTATATTTAATGGGAGAGACCGATAATCCACGGAGGGCTTTTCCACAGCTGCTGGCAGATTGAGGAAAAGGAAGATTTGTTTGTTTTAAAAGTTTCTCTGTTGTCCCAGGACGGCAGTTCAGTGTTCACAATGTCTAAGATATGATGTCTAAGAAGTAGATACATTGGCAATTCTCCGGAGAACCTCTTTGTACATGCTCAGCAACTTTTTAAAGTGTTTGATTATTATTTTTTCATTAAAGCTGAACTAAGATCAGATGGAGATAGGAGATAAGATATAACTCAGTGGCATAGCAGAATTCAAGCCAGAGAGAGAATGAACTTTATCCCTTTTAGATGAAATGGCACACTCTTTAGAGAGAGAGAGACTGTTTAGCTAACAGCATTGAATTTACATGAATGAAACCTTTCAAGAGAGCACTTCTGAGCATACATTTGCCCCCATGATATCTATGAGTTTGCCTTGGGAAGGGCAATTCATTGATCTGAATATTAATTTATAAATCACTTAGCTCCTCTAAAGAGTTCAGGGATTACCTATATTTCACTGTGGATCAATAGCCATTAGAAATGTACCGGTAACTTCCTGCTCTAGATAGGGAGCCAATCAGAAATCTGGTAAGCAAGAAAGCTGTTAAAATTCTCCTCAGCACTTAGTGGCTGTAGCAGACAAGTGTCTTCAGAAGCAATTGAATGTCCATCAAAGCAAGTTACAACTCTACAAATCAAATTATTTGGGTTTTTTGCCATATTTTGCCTGCTGTTCAAATGGTCTCTAGAAGCAGCTAACAATAAATAAAAAACAATGCAGTAAAAATGCAAACCAAAGCCACATATTAAAAGGAAATGGAAGAAATGTCCTTCTTCAGTCATCCAAAATCTTCCTGAACCTGAGTGACCATTTGTGTATATAAAGGTATGTGTATGTATGTATGTATGTATGGTGCTGGAGGAGACTCTTGAGAGTCCCATGGACTGCAAGAAGATCAAACGTATCCATTCTTAAGGAAATCAGCCCTGAGTGCTCACTGGAAGGACAGATCGTGAAGCTGAGGCTCTAATACTTTGGCCACCTCATGAGAAGAGAAGACTCCATGGAAAAGACCCTGATGTTGGGAAAGATGGAGGGCACAAGAAGAAAGGGACGACAGAGGATGAGATGGTTGGACAGTGTTCTCAAAGCTACAAACATGAGTCTGACCAAACTGCGGGAGGCAGTGGAAGACAGGAGTGCCTGGTGTGCTCTGGTCCATGGGGTCACGAAGAGTCGGACACGACTGAATGACTAAACAACAAATGTATGTATTTATATAAAACACACACTAGGGCGTATTGCATCACACCAATTTTTTTATTGATAAGAAATACTTTGGAAAAAACAAAAAGAAACAACTCCTAGCTGTGCTTGATTTGTAATGCAGAACACAACTACTTTATGATATGATCATGGGACATCCACAAAGTATAAAATAATGCAGCTGCATGAATCATTCCCAAAATATAATTACAGTCGTACCTTGGTTGTTGAACAGAATCCATTCCGAAAGTCTGTTTGACTTCCAAAAACATTTGACAACCAAGGTGTGGCTTCCGATTGGCTGCAGGAGCTTCCTATACGCAATCGGAAACTGTGGAAGCTGTGTTGTCTGGTTTCCAAAAAACATTCACAAACCGGAACACTCACTTCTGGGTTTGCAGCGTTCAGGAGCCAAAACATTAGAGTCGCAAAGCGTTTAGGATCCAGGGTAAAACTGTATAAACAAGCCTCTTATACACCTACCTTAAGTATGTTTACAAACTCTATGAAAAGTGTGAGCTTGTTTTTGATGCATGAACTAGTTTATTTTAGATCTAATTTGAGTTAAACTATCATCTCCTCATCAACACAAAGAAGACTTTCTCTTTTCTGATCTTTTCTGAACCATTAGGTACTGCAGGCTATTGTTCAGGATCCCTTTTGCAAAAACAAAACCTGAAGGAATACAGTGTAACTCTTTATCTGTCAGTCACTGCAGTCTATTGCTTATTGATACTTTCTATCATCCTCTTTTTTATTTTTACCAATGAAAGACACAAATTGTCCAATGAAATATCAGTTTACACAATTAAACTTGGGCCAAAATAATAGAGACAGCAATACTAAGGCCATTTGGCCCCTAGTCAACCTCAGAGACCCTCTCAGGTCACATAGCAGAAATTCCTGATAGGCAGCCCCTCCACAAACTGGTTAGACAGGTATCTGCCAAGCAGACCTACCAAAAGGGTACCTTCTGTGGATGAATGGGGACAATGGATTCTGGAGTCAAGGTATTGTCAGGCATCTTGATTGACAGACTTGTGAAAATGTTGGAGAAACATGAACACTGAGCATGATCTGATTTACAGGTACAACCCATTTTGTGATGTATCTGTGGTATTTGTGGGGTGGGCTTTCTGTGATGGGGCGGTCACACCCTGAGGGCTTAAAAATTGTAACATGCTTTTGTTCTGGGCTCTTCCTCACCTCCTTACAAGGGGCGAGTTAGAGACTCTGTTGCAACTGTTCCAATAAAACTGTCTTACTTCCTCCTTCCTGGTTGTAGCCTCCATTTGTATTTCTGAACAAAAGTGGACCTCAAGGGATTCCAAATTGCTTGATGGGGAGTTGGGTTGTAAAAGTCAACCCAGTTTCCTTACAACCTTAGGAAAAAGGAGACACTTTTAGAAAGTAATCCTTTAAAGCCTACGCTCCATCATATAAGCAGGACCAATTATTCATAATTCACTTCTGACAGATGTTTATAGTTCCTTTCTACAAACCACTTAAGCAAGCCTGCTTTTGCCTAATTGGCTCAGGTGGTTTAACTGCAAGTAAGTGGCCTGTAGATTGCAGCCTTCATAACCTATTTTAGTACTTTCATAAAACCTCCCTTGGTAATCTCTTCCATTACCTGACTATTTTTATGGTTATTAAAGCCTTCCTGATATTCGATCTGCATTTTCCTCACTTCTTAATTAAAGACCATTGACTCCCCCACTCCCCTTCACTCTCTGTGGCCATAACTGGGAACTGTTCCCCATTGCCTCCAACAACATTTTACATAGTTGTAATGGTATCTCACTTTGAAGTTTAACCATTTCCTTACACAATATCCTGTTGATGCCCAAATCCTTTTTTAGTCTGTGAATCCTCTCTAGCATTACTGGGCACAAGGAACTGAAAATGCAGGTGCAATTTCACCACCTGAGGCCCAGCAACTGCCAAATTAAATGGCACAATTTCATTTGGTGAGGCAGATATGAGTCTCCCCCATTTCTTATTTGTACAACATCGTGTGATTGACTCAGAGGGATGGAAGAAATATTAGATCTCCTGAGTGTCTGGTCTTCTGATCACCTACAACTTAGGTGCTATTGGCAAGAAATTTGAAACTGGTCTAGCTTTGTTGATTCATGTCTACTTGACAAACTCCATGGTCTCCACACATTTCAGCAATCTAGTCAGTACTTTTAGACTGCAATCCTGTACACACTTACCTGGAAATAAGTCCCATTGAACTCAGTGGGACTTACTTCTGAGTTGACCTGTAATGTTACTGAATTTTGAAATGCTCAGGTGTAGACATGGTGGATAAATTCAATCCATTTACACTTCCCAAAGCTATGTAGATGCAGCCATCCTTCAAAATCTGCCATTCTCCCAATTTTGTGATGCAGTTCTCCAATTAAAGCAACAACAACAATCCAGAAATGAATATATTAGGCAGAAGTATGCATAAAAATAAATACAGCTGTGTAGTAACATAAAAGATGCATTATATGAAGTGAAATTGCTTGCAAAAATGTGCCACAGTATTTAAAATGCACACTAAAATGTTGACAAATTTTCACGAGACCTTTTTCGGAGGAAAAAGCCTAAAAATTGTGGGAATGTGTTGAGCTCAATTTAAGATTGGAAAAATGAGAAACCTAAATTGATTTGCCCATCCTTACTCAAGTGGAAAAGATGTTATCCAGCACAGGAATGACTATTTAGCAGTCTAGGAACCCTGCCTATCAGGATTCCTGAGTGCACAGGGTCTTCTCAGCATGACCAGTTGAAAGTCTTCAGAAGCCCCTCCAGACAATTATGCTCAACTTGAAAAATGCTTGAGAGGAGCCCATGTATCTGGGTACACTGGGGATGGGATTTGCATATCACTTTCCATGTCTGGGCAGATAAATGCTTGAATAAGGGTTTCAAAAATGGTCATAAAATAATGGCTTGTTTAAGGACATCTACTGAGTTTGTGACTATTACAACAAGGGATTATAAAATCATAGAACTGAAGTGTTAGAAGGAAGCACTCCCTGCAATGCAGGAATCTTTTTGCCCAAAGCTGGGCTCGAACCCACGGCCCCGAGATCAAGAGTCTCATGCTCTACTGACCTTCTTGGCTTAGAACTCATACAGCACAATCCTAACAATGGACTCAGCAGTCCTATCAAATCCCATGAGTCTTAACCTCAGGAAAATGAGTTTCAGATTGCAGCCTCCTACCCAACACCATTCTGCCATGAACCTGATTTCAGGCTGAGGTCCATTGTGATCACACCAACCAATATGTGAAGGGTCTAGCATGATGGGGAGAGCACTCTTGCAACAGTGATTCAGGCCACTGGATGAGCTTGCATCCTTCCAACCTTGCTTGTATACCCCAACAAGTGTTTGTATACCCCAATAAGCAATTGACCACCCCTAACCCTAAAATGCAATGACAACACCCTACGATAAAGGTACCACACAATCCAATTGTTGCGGGGTTTTGTCAAAACTAGTACTAATTTTCTTTCAGTATGAAAATGGACTCATGAAGTTTATTTGTTTCTCTGCATAATAGATGGACTGTTCGGTAATACTTAACAAAACTGAGGAGGGCTTTTTGTGCATAATAGCAGCATTATTCTTTTTGAAAGCTCAATAAATTTAGATTTCATTATATTGTGCACAATGAGATGCTATCAAATAAGATGTTGGTAGATACACACAGGGACACGGGCACACACACACACACACACACACACACAATTTTGTTATTATAGCCTGCTGGAAGTAAGGATGTATTTCATACAACTGGGTGTGTCGTGGCATGCTCACTCATCTATTTGATACAAGTGGTTATTATTTTTTCTAGACTGTTGAAACTCTCAAGAAGCAAATGAATGGGAAAGAATGGATACATTTTATAAAGATCTATACAGGTTTCCTCTATGGAGAATGACTAAGAATTCAAAGTTAAACAAGCAGGGAGAATTTGTGGCAAGAAAAGAAGAGAGAAATGAATAAAAGAACTTCTGTCAGCAAGCACAGTGTGAAAATAATGAAGGAAAAGGAAAGAGACACTAACAATAATATGTCCATTTTCTAAATTAATATAATCCCAAAAAAATCTGAAGCAACAATAATGTAGTTCCATTCCTCTTGTTACTCTGATATATATGAGATTAAAATGGGCCAAACTTATTATTAATGTTAAAAAAAAAAGTTTTTGGAGGCAAGATCTGTCTCTTTTTGTAAAAATCAGTTACTACAAAACCATGGAAAATGTGTCTGCCTTTATCCTTTTCTTTTTTTTAGCAATGTCTCTTCAATATCATGTGCAGCAGTTTACAAGGGCATGGCCTTGAAAGGGGACTGTTTACCACTTTGCAAGGTGAAGGTCTCAGAGCCACAGAATGTACCATTACTTCAGGGTTCATCTACTGGATCCCAGACACTCCAAGGACATTTGAGTCCCTTTCATCGTTGAACTTCTTGAGTTAACTTTGATTTAAACACATCCTGGCTGGCCACCAAGCTTTCTGCTCAGGTGATCTGTTAGGCAAACAAACTTCCTTCTTCCCGCAGTCCTGTAGCCACTCTCATCTCCCATGATGCTCCAATCTCTTTTTCACCCTTCTTTGAGACTGCTCACTACAAATTTATCATATCTCATCACAGCACCCCTTCTCTTCTCCTTGCTTTTGTTTGCTCTGTTTCTATCACAGTTAACAGTTACAGCAGACCCTCCAAGTGTCCCTGTTTTCCAAGGACACTCCCAGATTTACAGAAGCCATCCCGCTTTCTGATTTGATCCCTGAATGTCCTGCTTTCCCTTAGTACGTACGTCCCTATTTTCATTGGATAAGTGTTGGACGGTATGGAGCTATGCAATGCCCTAGCCAAGAAGATAAGTAAGTGTACAACTTGTAGAAGACATCTGAAGGCAGCTCTGTATAGGGAAATGTTTTTTGGGGGGGCGGGCTGAGTTTGATGTTTCACTATGTTTTTATATATGTTGGAAGCTTTCCAGAGTGGCTGGGGCAACCCAGCCAGATGGGTCGGGTATAAATAAAAAGATGATGATGATGGAATAGGATGTCCCTGTTTACTACAGAGATATGTTGGAGGATATGCTATAGCACTCTGTGCTAACGACTCCTTTCACTGTGATGCCCACTGCTTGGCTTTTGCACAACTGTGGTGCACCCCATGGCACCCCCCTTGCCTGTCAGCATGACACTCACATTCCAGTCCATCCATCTCTGTATCTGCATGCCACAAGTAAGTCACTACAGCCACTGGCAGTGTCCATCTCAGATAGCTCATCCTCAAAACGAATCAGTCCTAAGAACTCTGTATAACTGAAGGAGCGTCTCTACCACCATCTTTCAGCTCCAAGGACCTCCTGGCAATTCACTCACTGTGAGAAGTGAAGTTACAACAAACCAGGCAGAGGGCCTTCTCGGCAGTGGCATCCTCCCTGAGGAACGCCCTCCCATCAGATGTCAAGGAGATAAATAACCAAATAATTTTTAGAAGACATCTAAAGGCAGCCCTGTATAGGGAAGCTTTTGATGTTTGTTTTTTTATTATGCTTTTATATTTGTTGGAAGCATCCCAGAGTGGCCGGGGCAACCCAGTCAGGTGGGCAAGGTACAAATAATGTTTGTTACTGAGTTCGACAAGGGCAACAATGAAAACAACAACAACAACGATTGTAGCCTTATTGGAATTCACCGATTGGGTCAGCGTTGCTCCGGGACAGGAGGAAGGAAGTCAAACGACACCTGAGGTTGATTCAAAGAAAGAATTTATTCTGCTCTCCGGATAGCAGAAGGCACTTGCGTGATCAAGTCCACAGCAAGTCCAAAGAAATGACAGGTTTCATGCAGTTTATATATCCTCCAGGCACCCTCTCACTCCTCCCCTAGGAGCCCAACCACGTCGACGTACGTACACAGGTTGACATCACATATGTTCCTGCTCTGGTACTCTCAACCATAAAAGGATCTTCCTTCCTGTACTTCTGACCATAAAAGGATATTCCTGTTCCTATCTTGGAACAAGAGGTCACTACTTCCGAGAACATGCTCTGGCGTTAGTCCCAGACTTGGGTCTCTGTGTCATTTGTGGTCAGGACATAAGATATGTCTGTGTCTGTTCTACTGGTAAAGTCAAGGCCAGTCTTGCCGTCAAACTGATAAGGGAAAGAGCTGTGTTCTTGTTTTGCATTTGCTCAACGGCTAAAGTTTATGCATTTTAGCTAAGGAGACATGGGGATTTTGGTGCAATTTAAAAACTGCCTGCACAGTCAGTTTTGGGGTTTGGGAAACCCATTCCTTCATAATAATAATAATAATAATAATAATAATAATAATAATAATAGCTAAATTATTACCAGCTCTTGGCATGAAAGTCAGAATTTATTTCTATCCCTTGGAAGAGAAATTATAGGAATTTCATAGTACATTTTCCACTGAGCTATTACAACAAGCCTTCTCTCCCTCTTGCTTCCCCCATGCGCTGCTCTGAGTCGTTAATAGCTTTACTGCATCAAAGGGAGACACTAAAGGGTAGCAAAGGAGCAATCAGAGATCTTATTTTCTCCCGGGTGCCTGTAGTTGGCCTTGGTCTGAAATGAGGCATGATGTGCCAAACATGGCTCCTTAAAAATAATTAAAAGCAAGGATTTAATATTTTTTTTTAAAAAGGGACTGTTTCTCAGAAGTAAATGAAAGCAAACCAACATCAAGGAGCAGTGCTGAAATGAATCCCCTGCCACTCTAGGCATTTGCCTTTTGTCTTTTGCAGCTATTATGAGCATCTTCAGGAAGATAGCAAGAAGCAGGGGGAGGAGGGAAGAGTTCAAACATTTACCATAAGTCACTTGACAATTATAGGCCTCCAGGAGCTATAGGGAGCTATTGAAGCACTCTGCAGTCACAGCACAACTGGTTAGTGAGAGGAGAGTTTCCAGCTTACTGTGGCTTTGGAGTTTGAAGAAAAGCAGGTCAGGGCTTTACCTCCCTTACTCCATGCCGAGTTTGGATTGGCTCCGATGAAGCAAGACGTGCTGTGGGATGTCATATTAGCAGTGAATCCAAGCTCAGAAGCTGCACACCGGCCTAACCATCCTCAGCCCCTGTATTATTATTATTGTTGTTATTGTTATTATTATTATTATTATTCCTTTCCTTTAAAGTCTTCATTTTCAAATTTAGATTAACGAGCCTGGCTCTTTGCTTTGATTCACACAAAATGAATGCTATATGACAGGCATGTCTAACTCCCAAGGGACTGTGATCTACTCCCAAAGTTTTTTTGGGTGGGAGGAAGACCCAAAGTTGTTGAGCTTTTTCTGGGGCAGCTTCGCAAAGTTGTTGAGTTTTGTTTTGTTTTGGCGATAGATCAGGATCACGCGATCGACCAGGAACGACCAGAGACGCCCCGCGATCGACCGGTAGATAGTGATCGACATGCCTGCTATAGGAAGTCTAAAGATTTTTAATATATAGGGTGTTTTTTGTAGCCCTCATTTCTTAGGAATTAAGATTTCTAAGTCCATAGTCACAATGATTGTGAAGAGGAAATTCCACCTCTTGACTAAAACTCTTCCGAGACTTCCTGCTTCAGTCATAGTTCATTTGGGTTAGTATAAACTAGATTTTGCCAATCAAGTGCCCTCCGAAATGCTTTGGATTGACTTTGGATTGGCAGTGGACTTGATGAGTACCAACAAACTGAAGATTAGTTTCTTGGTGGGTGGTACCTTGACTGTATGGATGGGAGTTTGCCTGCTCTTGAGGGGGTTATACTCCGTATGAAGGAGCAGGTACTTAGCTTGGGGGTACTTCTGTATCCTTTGATGTTGCTTGAAGCTCAGGTGGCCTCAGCAGCCTTGAGTGCCTTCCATCAGCTTCAGCTGGACAGGGATAGTCTAACTACAGTGGTACCTTGGTTCTCAAATGCCTTGGTACTCAAACAACTTGGAACCCAAACATTGCAATCCCAGAAGTAAGTGTTCCAGTTTGCAAACTTTTGTTGGAAGCTGAACGTGCTCCGTTTTGAGTGTTATGCTTCTGATTTGAATGTTATGCTTCCAATTTGAGTGTTTTGAGTGCCACACTTCCATTTTTACTGTTACGCCGAGGTCTGTCTGTTTTTGCTATTTATTTTGCATTTTTCTTTTAGCGGCTCTTTGTGTGTGTGTGTGTGTGTGTGTGTGTGAGAGAGAGAGAGAGAGAGAGAGAGAGAGAGAGAGAGACTGTGTGGAACCCAGTTCATCTACTGATTGATTTGTTGCGTGACTGCAGTACATTGTCTATTGCTTTCATTTTATGGAGCAATGGTCTCATTAGATTGTAAAATTCATGTTAAATTGCTGTTTTAGGGGTTGTTTTTAAAAGTCTGGATCGGTTTCATCCATTCTGCATTACTTTCTATGGGAAAGCACGCCTTAGTTTTGGAACGCTTTGGTTTTGGAGCAGACTTCCGGAACGGATTAAGTTTGAGAACCAAGGTACCACTGTACTGTTATCTATGATCTGGTAGTCTCTGGGTTAGATTACTGCAACACATTATATGTAGGGCTGCCTCTGAAGAATGTTCGTTGTAGAATTTGGCAGCCAGGTTGCTCATCAGGACAAGACGGTTTGAGCATATTACACTGCACAGGTTGTCAATTAGTTTCCAGGCCCAATTCAAAGTGCTGGCTTTGACCTATAAAACCTTCAATGACTTAGGACAGCAACACCTCAAGGAGAGCCACTCCCCATGTAAGCCAACCTAGACCCTGCAATCATCATCTGAGGCCCTTCTTCAATTGCCCCCTCCACAAGTACTAGTCCAGAGAATGGCAACACGAGAACAAGCCTTTTGTTGAAGATTAAATGGCTAGACTGTTGTGAATCAGGAACTGATGGGCCCCAGCACTTATGCTGTATAGTAATCATAATAATATAAGGCAATATTTGCAGTCTCATCTCTTCTTGAAGAAATGCTTTCCTTTTCTTTTTTTTAACACAGCAAGTTGTATTGCATAACTGACCTGGATAAATGTGCATGATAGTGCTTTATGAGGGTGAAGAATGCATAATTTTTTTATTGCTTCCCCCACCCCCTTCCACCCCAGCGTTAACTGCAGTCTTATGCAGTACTCAGGCAGTGCTGAATTACCCTGAATTCTGATTAACAAAGAGGTCAACTTTCATTAGAAACTTCATAAAATCCAGTCCATTAAATTGTCCATTTTAGGCCTGTAATAATGGTTCACAGTTTTGATTATTTTAATTAGTGCACTTACTGCGTTGTGCAGACAAGTGCTTATATTATTTTAATTTTTTTAAAAAAAAATTCTATACATTTATTCGGAAACTAGGTTATATAGAGAAATGGTCTAAGAGAAAGTGGCTTGCCTTATTGTTAATCTATAAACCATCAATGCTGCTTTTCAAAGGTTTCTATAGAGATGGCTTTTGGTTTATTATTATTATTATTTTTAAAAAGTTAATTCCAACAAAAGTAGTTGAAAAACAATACTCAAATACCCAGCACTCTCCCTTTTCTTTCTGACATTGGTGTCATCTTCTGCAACAGCCTTTGATCACAGATATCCATTTTATCTTTCATTAAATCACAGTGGCAGAGGAGATGCTTACTGCTCAGTGATATCAACTATTCTTTGAAAGTTACAGATGGTCCTGCCCAGGAGAGAAATTGTTATTTTCTTAAAGGAATCAAAGGACATTTCCTGATTCCTACAAACTAATTGTTAAGGTCAGGTGCATTCTTGACACAGAGACCTTTGCAGCAAGTTTTACTCACATTTCAACGGTACACCATTCTATGCATTTCTGAAAGGTTAAATAAAAAGAAAATTAAACCTCAAAACAAACTGCTTTGCAAAAAAAGAAATAAAGAAAAAGATTTAGTTTTAATTATGATATGGCGGGGATTGAAAGGGATCCCTTAATCATTGTTGATATTCCAACATTACTCACACGGACATTCAATCTTTGTTTATATGAGTCAAAGAGCTGTGGGCTTAGATTCTATAAAGAGAAGAAACAAAGAGGGTGTGGCAGACAGAACTTTGGCTACCCAGAAGGAAAGAGCAGCACTTATCACATGGCTGTGATTCAAAGGAATGATGTCTCTGAAATTCAGAAATACCCCAGTTAGAATTGTACACTTTTGAACATGCCTGTATTCCCAACTGGGCACCTGTTCTCAAACACATCTTCTCCAACTCAGATTGTCATTCATGCCATAGAAGAATGCCTCTCACCCATCCAGCTTCCTCATCTACTTCTGCTGCTGAGAGGTAGACCTCTTGGTCTCTCCTTCATTTTCCTCCCAATGCTTATGACATTGATATGGTAGCACCTCAAATGTCAGGCACCCGAGGATACTTACATCCTTAGTATGGACATTACACCCTGTAAACTGCATGGCCCAGGGTTGCTGATGGACAGCTCAGTGTGGTGCTGGCAAGAGTGTGGTCCTGATAATGCCAAGGTTGCAGGTTTGATCCCTGTATGTTGCATGTTCCTGCAATGAAGAAATTGAACTAGATTATTCTCAAAGTCCCTTCCAACCTGACAATTCTATTATTCTATGTACTTAAAGTGACGTACTTTAAAGGCTAACCCTGTTCAGTCTGAGAGGCACAGAGACACATGGTCAATACTCAGGGACTACAGGCCAAAATTGTGAATTGTGGATGGGTCTTGGGAGCTACAAAAAAACTTTTTGGGGCTGGTTATGGCCCACTGGCTTTACAGTGTGGTTTTAAGGGTTACTGAGATAATGTATGTAAAGCACTTCAAAAACACGATATCATTGTGTTATTGGTTCACTCATTTGTGGTTTAGTTATGCTTTTAAAATTGAGCCCTTAAGAGAGAGAGAGAGAGAGAGAGAGAGAGAGAGAGAGAGAGAGAGAGTTGTGCCCTTCATGTAAACCATGGGTAGACAAACTAAGGGCCCCGGGGCCAGATCCAGCCCAATCGCCTTCTAAATCTGGCCCACGGACGGTCTGGGAATCAGCGTGTTTTTACATGAGTAGAATGTGTCCTTTTATTTAAAATGCATCTCTGGGTTATTTGTGGGGCATAGGAATTCATTCATTTCCCCCCCCAAAAAAAATATTCCGGGCCCCCACAAGGTCTGAGGGACAGTGGACCGCCCCCCTGCTGAAAAAGTTTGCTGACCCCTGGTGTAAATATTACCAGAGTCCAAATGCTGGAAGCTGATCAATACATTTGATGTAGTGCATTGCACTTTTTTATAATGGAAGTGTACACTCTCTGCCACATATACTGCTGCTGTTGCTTTAGTTGTTGCAGGGTAAGGAACACACACCTGTCTACCTGTTGTTTGTGGCAGTAACTACCTTACAGAAGATATCCAGCACATTCTCCCTTTTTACACTTTTGTTTCAGATTCACTGCATGTGCTAGGAATAACTACTCCCCTCCTGAATCAGTTGGTACCAAAACTAATGCTGCGCTGGGCAACTTTTAATTCATGTGCATTTTCTCACAGGATCACAAAAGGTCTTGGACCGAGGCCCCAGATTCTTGAGGAATCGAGAATTAAGGCAGGGTTAGTTCTGACAAAAGGGGTTAAGTGTGAGCAGGCTGACTGAAAATTATAAGCAAGTCCCCCATTACACTTTTCTAAAAAATAATGACCATTTCTGGCTTGAAAATGGCTGAAGCATTTTGCTATGGCCGACAAATCCCAAGAGAGCCCCGAGGCATTCATTATCTTTCTCAGATAGAGCTCTTTATACCATGGCTAGTTTTCGCCCTATCTACCAGCACTGCACTAAGAAACACGATATATCCCAAATGTAAATACAGTGTAAACAATTTGGTCGAGAGGATAACAGATGGGATGTGGAATTACAGCTCGTTGGAAGAATGGAACCCCCCTTCCCAGGCTCCCCCCTTTGAATTGTTGGTTCCTTGATTTAAGGCCTCATGGGCCCTACACAGCTCATTAAGATTTAACAATATAATACCATGATTACTCAAGTAGCCTAGTCAGGCATGGAGGCTGGATCTGCTGTTACAGCGGGAGCACATTGGTTTAGAACAACTGGCACAGCAGGATTACCAAGAGGAAAAACAAAACTGCAGAAACAGCCTCTGTTGCTACACAAGCTCTTTAAAGCGCTCTCACCCATTGATTCTTTCCCTCAGTTTTTTTTGTTTTTTTTTTAATGTGCATCCCCCTTTAAAGGGAAGAAATCTATCACTAAACACAGAATAATGATAACTGCTTACTCAGTCTCAGGGTGGATGGCTGTTGCATACCCTGAAAAATTTCTCGGGTGAAAATTGGGACGTCTTCGTCTTCTTCTTCTTCTTCTTCTTCTTCTATTATAATTATAATTATTATTATTATTATTATTATTATTATTATTATTATACTCCACCTATCTGACTGGGCAACCCAGCCACTCTGGGCAGCTTCCAACATATATAAAAACATAATAAAACATTAAATTTTTTTTAAAAACTTTCCTATACAGTGCTGCCTTTAGATGACTTCTAAAGGTTGTATGTTACTTATCTCCTCGGCTCAGGGGTGGCATAACTCTGTGCCCTCCAACATTTCTCTGATGAAAATATGGATGTCCTAAGTAAAAGTGGGACATTCAGAGAGCAAATCAGAAACTGGGGAATTACTCTGTAATTCTATGATTCTATGAACATGAGCATTAACACTCAAACACCTATCCCTTTTAGGGTTCCAGGGAAGCTCTAAGAAATAGCACCCGAGTCTAGCACAGAGGAATACATTTCTATATCTCTAGTTTCCATTGTCAGCCCAACTCTCACACACAACTCTCTCAATCCTTCTGGCTTATTGTTTTTCAGCTGGAAAAGGGCCACCCATTTGCCTCTATGACAACCAAACAACTTCTCTGGATATGCTAAATTGTGGTACTTAACTAGCCAGCTAAAACCTTTACCTTGACAAAGGAACTGGTACGGCAAGCTTCCTCTTACACATTATACCCTTACAGAAACAGGATCACAGGTTTGGATGGGACACAGGGTATCAGAATCCAGCTTATGGGCTTCTCATAGGCCTATGGTTGGCCAGTCTGTGAACAGGATGCTGGATTAGATAAACCTTTGATCAGATCCATTAGGGCTTTTCTTATGTTTTTGTCTTCTTAGTGTTTTGGACAAATAAAAATAGTTTTGGACAAATAAAAGCAACATTATAAGAGAGGTCCTCCACTGGCAAAATCACAAAGAAAATTCAAGAGGGGCTAAACATTGTTTGATAAGATGAGCAATATTTTTTTCACAGGGGTGACCATTAGTAACATCTTTAATGAAATTCAAGGATAAACACAGTTCAAGCTTTTGTATGTATGAATATAAAATTTAAAATTCAGCATCATAATGCACAGCTTTCAAATTGGCTCATTGTAAAAACAGAAGCTAGAGAGAAGAACAAACAAGCAGGTTCACCATGAACCTTGGTAGAACAGTAATGTTTAGAGCAAATCCAGGAGTAAACTAGGTCTCAGTAACAGGTGTGGGTGTACAGTATGTGCTAGGTAGCATCTGCACACTGCAAGAATCACAGAATTGTAGAGTTGGAAGGGACCACAAGAGTCATCTAGTCCAACCCCCTACAATGCAGGAATCTCAGCTAAAGCATCCATGATAGAAGGCCATCCAACCTCTTCTTAAAAACCTCCAAGGAAGCAGAGTCAACCACCTCTCATGGAAGAGAAATCACCTAACTCACGTAGGGTTGGAATGTAGGAGAAATTTGAAAAGGGGTTCCTAAACTGGAGGTATTCCTTCCAGAAACCCAAAAGGAAAGGATGCAAGCTCCAAGGGGGAAAAGATAGACCTTTATTGAAATGCAAATGTGCATAGGGACAGCCTCCAAAATGAGAAGGAGGCTGCAAAGAATCACATCCAAAGCAATGTTTTTTCATACACTTCCAGATTTCTATTTACCAATCAAAGGATCACTGCAAACTTAATAGATGCAAGCCAAAGTCATCATCCTGAATCAATCAAAATCATTTGGCTCTTCAGATCAGCCCACATCACATGATGTTATTTTTCTTTTTCTTTTTTATAAGATATTTATTAAGATTTTCAAGATATTACAAAATAAAAATAGAAAAAAGAAAAATACAAAATAAAAATAGTTAAAAACAACTCAATCTTTCCATTACTTATTTTTCATTAGCTTGTTTCCCGGACCTCCTCACGCCTCCCTTTTTTGTAATCCAGTTCAGTTTGTTGGTTCAGCAAATCCTTCCCCTCTTTGTTTATCCTAATCTTTAATCTTAAAATATTGTAACATTAAATTTTTACCTGTTAGTAATCCATTTTTCATATTCCCTTATAGTATTGCAGCTAAAAACCACTTAATTTCTATCCAACATCATTCTAACATTCATTAATTTTACAATATTTCTGTAAATAGTCTTTAAATTTATTCCAATCTTCTTCCACCGACTCTTCTCCCTGGTCCCGGATTCTGCCGGTCATTTCCGCCAGTTCCATATAGTCAGTCAACTTCATCTGCCATTCTTCCAGTGGGTAGATCTTGTGTCTTCCAATACTTTGCAATGAGTATTCTTGCTGCTGTTGTGGCATACATAAAAAAAGTTCTATCCTTCTTTAGCACCAATTGGCCGACTATGCCCAGGAGAAAGGCCTCTGGTTTCTTCAAGAAGGTATATTTAAATACTTTTTTCAATTCATTATAGATCATCTCCCAGAAAGCCTTAATCCTTGGGCACGTCCACCAAAGGTGAAAGAATGTACCTTCAGTTTCTTTACATTTCCAACATTTATTATCGGGCAAATGATAGATTTTTGCAAGCTTGACTGGGGTCATGTACCACCTGTATACCATTTTCATAATATTCTCTCTTAAGGCATTACATGCCGTAAACTTCATACCTGTGGTCCATAACTGTTCCCAGTCAGCCATCATTATATTATGTCCAACATCTTGTGCCCATTTAATCATAGCAGATTTCACCGTTTCATCCTGAGTATTCCATTTCAACAGCAAGTTATACATCTTTGACAAAATCTTAGTTTTGGGTTCTGTCAGGGAACTGACATCGGAGCTAGAGGCGGAGGGGAGGCTCTCAAATGATGCTGGAGAAGGGCCCAGCAGGGAGAGAGGCAGCTCAGCAGATGGGGAAGCAAATCAGCGCAACACCAGAGATAAAGGGGGGCAGATGGGGGAATCGGCGAGAGGGCTCCAGGACTCTTCACCGGACACCAGCAGGGAGAGCATTGGTCCTCCGCTACCCACGCCCTCCCTGCGCAGAAGGCTTCCGCGCAGGGTGAGTAGGAGGAGACTTGGCGTCAAACAACTTTTATGTTGGAAAAGGTTTAAGAAATGCCCACTGACGGATTCTGCTAGCGACTGAGGCAGCCACGAAGTGAAGGGCTGTCCAGACAGAAAGGTTTAAACAAGGCAACATAGCCAGGAGAGGCGGCAACTTACGCACGAGCAACCCATACTCATTATAGGTTCTAACAGTTCTGTTTCTAATTTTGATTTTTCCACCTGAAAGCCAATTTTCTTGTCCAAATTATATGCCTCCATTATCTGATAATAATGAAGCCAATCTCGCACTTTGTTTTTTAGTTTCTCAAAACTCTGCAATTTCAATCTATCTCCCCCTTGTTCCAAAATTTCCCAATATTTCGGCCATTTGGCCTCCATATTGAGCTGTTTCGGTGCTTTTGCTTCCATCGGTGACAGCCACCTTGGAGTTTTGTTTTCCAATAAATCCTTATATCTTATCCAGACATTAAACAATGCTTTCCTGACAATATGATTCTTAAATGCTTTATGTGCTTTGACCTTATCATACCACAAATATGCATGCCATCCAAATACATTATTAAAACCTTCTAAATCCAAAATGTCTGTGTTTTCAAGAAGCAGCCATTCTTTCAGCCAGCAAAAAGCTGCTGATTCATAATAAAGTTTAAGGTCTGGCAGGGCAAACCCACCTCTTTCCTTTGCATCCGTTAATATTTTAAATTTTATTCTAGGCTTCTTGCCCTGCCAGACAAATCTAGATATATCTCTCTGCCACTTCTTGAAGCAATCCATTTTGTCCACAATTTGCAATGTTTGAAACAAAAACAACATTCTAGGCAATACATTCATTTTTATCGCAGCAATACGGCCTAGCAATGAAAGCTTCAAATTTGACCAAATTTCTAAGTCTTTTTTCACTTCCGTCCAACATTTTTCATAATTGTCTTTGAATAAGTTCCCATTTTTAGCTGTCATATTAATCCCAAGGTATTTCACTTTCTTGACCACTGTTAAACCTGTCTCATTCTGAAACCTTTCTCTTTCAATTGCTGTTAAGTTTTTCTCTAAAACCTTTGTTTTTAACTTATTCAGTTTAAATCCTGCAACTTGACCAAATTCTTGAATCAGTTCCAAAACTCTTTTAGTACTAGATTCTGGCTCCTGTAATGTCAATACTAAATCGTCTGCAAAAGCTCTCAGTTTATACTGTCTAGCTCCGACTTGTATACCTTTAACCAACTGGTCCCTTCTAATCATGTTCAACAAAACCTCCAGTATATGATTATATTTTTCAGTGTCTGTCTTTGACTTTCTTTGACTAATTTTCCTATTCATTAAATGTCTCCCAATATCCCCTTTCATCTGTCTACAAAACAATTGAAGATTAATCACAATTGCCATGCCTAGCCGATTCTCTTTTTATGCATACAGTGGCCTCAATAGATTCTAACAGTTTATTCTTTTCAGTGTTCTAAAATGGATATTCACTGCATATAGGACCTAAAAGTAGCTAGTTATGTTCTGTGAAAAGGCACAGGCCTTTTCAATTTAACTAGGACATAGGCTGGAAATAAAATGGAATCATCAGAATTATGCAGTTTTACAAAATTATTATTTTCTCCAACAGAAGCATCTTACAAATCATTAACAGCTTTTGGATATAGTTAATGCAACAAATTGGTCCAAAACCATGCATTCTATTTAGACCCTCCTGTGCTATTTTTTTAGTTCTTCCAGGGCTCTTTAGCACCTTTACTTGGGAATGAAGGCCCACGGAACTCCAAGATGCTTATATCTGAATAGGCAGGCAAAGAAATGGACCGTGAAAGGGCAATTGGGTTGCATCAACTACCGCAGCTACAGCTCTGATCAAATGGGTTAATTAACCATGTTTGTAATCTGTCTAACATTACATTTTCATACATCACCTCCTAGCAAATAGAAGGGCAAGAAATGGAGACAGTGAGAGATTTTACTTTCTTGGGTTCCATGAACACTGCAGATGGTGACAGCAGTCACGAAATTAAAAGACCCCTGCTTCTTGGGAGTAAAGCAATGACAAACCTAGGCAGCATCTCAAAAAGCAGAGACATCACCTTGCCGACAAAGGTCCATATTGTTAAAGCTATGGTTTTCCCAGTAGTGATGTATGGAAGTGAGAGCTGGACCATAAAGAAGGCTGATCACTGAAGAATTGATGCTTTTGAATTATGGTGCTGGAGGAGACTCTTGAGAGTCCCATGGCTAAGGTTACCAGATGTCCCCGTTTCCCAGAGACAGTCCCTGGATTTACAGCTTTCTCAGCATTCACATGTACATAGCAAACAATAAGTGACCCCGGATTAATTGAAAAAATTATCTGGTAACCTTACCATGGACTGCAAGAAGATCAAACCTCTCCATTCTGAAGGAAATCAGCCCTGAGTGTTCACTGGAAGAACAGATCCTGAAGCTGAGGCTCCAATACTATGGCCACCTCATGAGAAGAGAAGACTCCCTGGAAAAGACCCTGATGTTGGGAAAGATTGAGGACACAAGGAGAAGGGGACGACAGAGGATGAGATGGTTGGACAGCGTTCTTGAAACTACCAACATGAGTTTCACCAAACTGTGGGAGGCAGTGGAAAACAGGAGTGCCTGGTGTGCTCTGGTCCATGGCGTCATGAAGAGTCGGACACAACTAAACAACAACAACATCCTTAGGCATACGTACAAAATCTCAGAATGTAACTGTGGCTTTAGCAAATAATATGGGAAATGAGATATTTACAACAAGAACCAATTAAGATAATGGATACCAAGCCCCTTTGTCATTTCTGATTTATTTTTTGCATTTTTATGTTTGTTGTTCCTGTTTGTGTTTATCTCTTGTGTAAATAATTTATTCTTTTATAAAACAAAAAGGAAATAGAATACTCATCAAAGGGAGATGGGTGGGAAACAGGAGGAATGGAATGTTTACATAGTACAGTGATTGGACTACAGCGTCCATCATACCACTAGCCATTTTGTCTGGGGCTGATAGAGTTGGAATCCAGTATCACCAAGAGGGCACCTGATTGGCTACTCCTGAAATGTCAATAAGCTACCAGATACAGCTGCACTCTGCTCAGGTAGGAGCTGAATTCTAGCAGGCTGCAGCCAGTCACATAAGAAAATTATATGTAAATGAATGAGTGACAAAACTGAAGCATATAATTATTGCATATTTCAGCTTCTACTTTAATCAGTCGCACCCTTGGATTGCAATGCAGGCACGGCGAGTCGAGGTGTGAGCTATAAAAATGTCGAGAATGGAAATAAGCCCCAGGAAAGTGACAGTTGCTAGTGCAAGTGAGGTATAGAAAATAATGAAAGGCATAGGCAAAAAGTTTCGATATTATCCTCCTTTTAAGACCATGATGCCTGAAAAATTGTGGTAATCTAAATTCAAATCTCTTGCAGCAGATTATTAAAGCTTTTTTTATTCTGATTGTTCACTGCATGATAAAAAGTCACCATTTAAATGTTTAATCCAATACTAGGTTTTTTCTTTTTACATGTCTAGAGCCACTGACCATTCACTCGATTTAGTCAAGAATTGCAATTAACAATAAATCTAGCAATTAATCGCAATTGACAATTCTTAATATTGTCAGCAATCTTGGTCTCACAACAGTGTATTAACATGTGCTTTTAAGGCAATAATCACGCTTCTGCTTCTACTGCCATGTATGAGATTTTGCAATTGACTCAGCTGTCCCCAAACACTTAATTAAAGTAACATTTCCTTTTAGCTCATTGTTGTAAGGTCTTACTTTCTCTCCCCGACACACACTTGTAGCTAAAATTCACTGTGTCTCTAAGGCAACCAGCGCTCATTTGATTCCCCTTGGTGACACAACCACATTCTCAACTAGACTTTTAACTGTAATCCCATACATATTGTTGCATGCCACGCCAATCTCTGAGCAGTGCAAGGTCCCAGGGGTTCCAGGTACATTCACCCAGCAGAGACTGTGGTGTCTATTGATATATGCTTTCTTTACACATATATACACCTTGAGCATTAGCATTAGTACTTCAGTAGGGTCTTCCTTCCTTCATTGATTCACCCCTGGATTCAAACAGACATCAGCCATGAATTTGCCTTTGCTGCCTGCAGTTTTCCCTTCATCTTCTGGCTCCCCTTGCTTCCCTAAACTCTGGTTTATGTTCTTCTCACTATCTCAAACCTAGAGGAGGAAGAGTCCCCATCCATTTGCCATCACACACAGAGTTCATTTGATCCTTTGGCTTTCCAAATGGCTCATCATCCCAGGCTATTTCTTGGACACAGGAAGCTTAGCATTCTTCAATTGGCTCTTCACATATGCTGATTCCAGGAGATTTAGAAGTGTGTAGTACACAGCCTAATACACATGGTCTGGCTTAACACACACTAGTCTCTCAACCCAGTTTTAACACTCCAAGCATTGCTTAAATTCTAACAGCTACTGGACCCAGGTGTCTAGCACCCTGGGACACGGGTGGCACTGTGGTCTAAACCACTGAGCCTCTTGGGCTTGCTGAGCAGAAGGTTGGCAATTTGAATCCCTGTGACTGGGCAAGCTCACGTTGCTCTGTCCCAGCTCTTGCCAACCTAGCAGTTCAAAAGCACGCCAGTGCAAGTAGATAAATAAGTACCACTGCGGCGGGAAGGTCAATGGTGTTTCTGTGCGCTCTGGCACTCATCATAGTCCTCCGTGCTCCAGAAAGGGTTTAGTCATGCTGGCCACATGATCCAGAAAGCTGTCTGTGGACAAACATCAGCTCCCTCGACGTGAAGAGAGATGAGTGCCGCACCCCATAGTCTCCTTTGACTGGATTTAACCGCCCAGGGTCCTTTACCTCCCCCCCTTTTGCCTAGCACCCACAAACTCATAACAATATATGCACTTACCTGAAGTAAGACCCATTGAATTCCATGATGTGTACTTCTGAGCAGGCACAAATATATTATTTGTAGAGCCTTATGTTATATAAATGTAACAGGATGTAATTTTAGAGAATTCTTGCCTCAGATATATTGAAATGTACATTTCATCTTTTAAATTCCCCATGTCCATCAGTATAGGTTTGAGTATCAGGTGGGGGGAAACTGTTGTTCACATTTCAAACAGGTAATTGTGTGGTATGTGGATATACTAAGTTTAATTCTGTACTCTTCTGATTTGGCATCCCAAGGGATCTCATGTTGTCCCCCATAGAATCATAGAATTGTTGAGTTGGAAGATACCCTGATAATCATGTCCATCCCCCTGCAATGCAGAGATTTGCAGCTGTCCCATACAGGGGTTGAACCTGCAACCTTGGTGTTATTAGCATCATGCTCTAACCAACCATGCTATTTGGGCTGCTGCTGTTTAACATCTACATGAAGCTGCTGAAGGGGCCATTCAGGAATTGGGAATGAAACGCTCGTTTTGCTGACGATTCGCAGTATACTGGGTGAGATTGCTGCTGCAAAAATTCTGAAAACCTTGAAGAGATGAGACAACAAGGAGTAAAGAATATAATCACATACTTGAAGTGTGTTGAATCCCTTTTGCAATAAATATCTAAGAGCAAGAAAAATATTCTCAGAATACATTTGCAACACTTTGAAATGCCAGTAATCTGGATTGTGGGTATATGGAGAATAGTGAATAATGATTGGTATTTCTTGCCTCTATAACTTTGTTCTATATTCTTCTCCATGTGGCCATTATTTAAGAATCTTTTGACACAAAATGGGAGATGTGTGAGGCTTTCTTTGGCACTGAGTCACATATATCTGGATGAGAAAGGACAAAACACGAGGCAAACACAGGGCAGCTCTTATAGTAGCATAACCTGCCACACACTCAATGCCTGAGCTAGTGGGGTGTCAGAGAGACCAGGGGTTCAAAGCTACACAAGTGTAATCTTCAGATTGTTATTCATGTATCTGAAAATAAAGGGCAGAATTCATACTTCAGCAACCCCTCTCACTTTCATTCGGCCCCTCCTGAATTCCACTCGAACAAGAAAAGCTTTTAAATTAATTCTAAAGGATTCTTATTAGTGTGTTGTTTGACCAGACTGAATGGGCACTTATGTGCATTTCCAGATACAGAAATCTTGGGGGGATTGATTGAATACTTGTACCATATACTTGTGTTGCATGGTTTTACCAGTGTTCAGAAGAATGCAACAGTAAAGCACCACATGGAAGTTATGATCAGGCACCTGAGCATGTAAAACAGGGATAGGGAACCTCAGTTCTCGGAGCCAAATGTGGCCCCCAAAGCTTCCATGTCTGGAAATTTGAACTCTTCCCCAAAATTCTTCTTCTTCTTCCTTGGCGATCACTCGTTGCCGAGTAAGATTGTCTTCCATAAACACAGTTTTAACAATGAGACCGTAAGTGACTGTGGAGGCTAGTTCTGGAACCACACGTCCTGTTGGCATCTGGGGGTCAATAGGCCAGCTGGCTCAGCCCCAGCTGGAGCGTCTCCCTCTCAGCCTTCTCGCTGTGGAGATTCATCGACCTCTGGCTCCGACGTAAATCAGTGACTCAATGAATGCGACTCTTATGAATGCAGAGTAAACTGTACAACAGAAGAGGCGTGAGGCTGTAGATACATACTAAAACTACGGATTTATTATACATAAATCAGGACAAAGAAACATGTCTCTCCTTGCCATCTTCTCGGAGAGAGAGTCTAAACAAAAGCAATACAGTGGAAGTTCTGCTCATGGGACCCAGCAGTCTGTGCTGGAATGTAAACAGACATGTGACATGTAACAGTCCCACACATCTGCAACAAAAGGTGGAATGGAATCTCAACATGTCCTTCCACAGTGAAGACATTGGTTTCCAAGCGGGAGTTGCTTACGGTGTGGATTTGCCAAGCATGCCTTCCTCTTAGAGCGTTTATCCCTTGCGTCCTGAGTTCAAGTGTCTTCCAAGCCCCTAACACCTTTGGTAAAGGCTGTTCTCCAATTACAGCACTCGCACGCCAGTGTTTCCCAGTTGTTGGTGTTTATACTACATTTTTTTTTAGATTTACCTTGAGACAGTCTTTAAACCTCTTTTGCTGACCACCAGCATTATGCTTTCCATTTTAAAGTTCGCAATAGAGTAGTTGCTTTGGAAGACGATAATCAGGCATCCACACAACATGACCAGCCCCAAAAAGTTGATGTTGAAGAATTAATGCTTCAACGCTGGTGATCTTTGCTTCTTCCAGTACACTGATATTAGTTCGCCTGTCTTCCCAAGTGATGTGTAAAACTTTTCAGAGATACAGTTGATGGAATCTTTTGAGGAGTTGGAGATGGCGTTTATAAGTGGTTCATGTTTCACAAGCAGACGGTAAAGTTGGTAGTACAGTAGCTTTGTAAACAAGCATCTTGGTTTTCTGCACTTCAATTGGGAGAAAGCCACACTCACAGAGCTCAGGCAATGCTGGATGTTGGCCCTTGTGGAAAGATAACTGCCTAGGTAGGAGAAGTGACCAACATTTTCCAACGTTACACCACTGAGCTGGATTTGTGGCACTGCAGAGGGGTTATTTTGTACTTGTTGGTGCAGCACTTTGGTTTTTTTGGATATTGAGTGACAGGCCAAGCTTTTTCTAAGCTTCTGCGAAGATTTTTAGGATGGTTTGGAGGTCATCGTCTGAGCGTGCACACACTACGTTGTCATCAGCATACTGAAGCTCTATGACGGAAGTTACAGTAACCTTACTCTTTGCTTTCAGCCTGCTCAGATTGAAGAGATTTCCATCTGTTCGATATATATGATTTCTATTCCGGTGGGGAGTTTCCCTTTGACAAAGTATAGGATCATGGCAATGAAAATAATGAATAATAATAATTTATAATTTAATAATTTATTATTTATACCCCACCCATCTGGTTGAGTTTCTCCAGCCACTCTGGGCGGCTCCCAATTGAGTGTCAAAAACAATACAGCATTAAATATTAAAAACTTCCCTAAACAGGGCTGCCTTTAGATGTTTTTTAAATAATAATAATTATAATAGAGTTGGGGCAATAACACAACCCTGTTTAACATCTGATCCCACTGTGAATGGTTCACCTTGAGAGCCATTGTTATCTGTGATTGTTGCTGTCGGAGGAGCCGAATGATGTTTACAAATTTAACTGGGCAGCCAATTTTCAGAAGACCACAGGGCATTACGATTTACAGTGTTGAAAGCCTTACTTCCCCCAACCACACTTCCTCTCCCCAGGTCACACTGGTCCTGGGGTTTTCCAGACTTCTACTTGTTCCCTATCTAGAAAGCACAGTTCCAAGCAGTTTTCCACCTGTCCTGTGCTTTCTAAGCACAGATCCAAGCAGTTTTCTCATTGTTCCACTGCTTTCCCCAGGAAAATCAATTGTTTAGTCCTGAATCAGAGCAAATCGCCTTTCCCAAGCTGATGTGCGATCTGAAATGCAGCTATCCTTCAAAATTCACACTTCTCTGTTTTTGTGGGCTTCAATTGTCCAGCCCCCCCCCCAATATGTGTATTTTAGGGGAAAGTGCAAATAATGCGCAAAATGCATTATATTAGGACAAATTGCTTGCAAAAAATGTGTATATTGGGCAAAAATGCATTATAAATCTTTGCATCAGAAAAAAATGTATGTAATTTTTTCTGTGGACCTCTTTTTTTAAAAAAATCTTCCAAAGTCATAGAATCATAGAATCATAGAATCATAGAGTTGGAAGAGACCACAAGGGCCATCGAGTCCAACCCCCTGCCAAGCAGGAAACACCATCAGAGCACTCCTGACATATGGTTGTCAAGCCAAAGTAATGCAGAAATGGGGCTTACTGAACACTGGAAAGATGAAAAACTAATAGAAATTGAAACTATGCATACCTAGTCCTAGACCTATGGTGCAGCTGCGGAAAGCACCCATACTAAAAAGTCAAACAATCACAGCTTGAAATGTTGCAAGATGGATAGTACGAAAAATCCCAGGCATTCTTAGCACAGACAGAGTCTCCAAAAGTAAAAGCTGTTCAACATGAACCACAGAGGTATCCCCAGGGTCCTGTTTTACATTTGAACTGCACCCGAGAACCAGCAGTGGTTTGTTTGAATTCTAATGTCTGGGAAATCTCACTTGAAGTTTGTACATTGTGTTAAGCTCTGAGATGTCCACATTTATCAGACTCAGTGAATGCACAGATTGTGGCTTTTTGCTACCTCTTCTCCATCCTAGTGTTAACCTTAATAAAAAGAAAGAAAGGGTAAAGGACCCCTGGACAGTAAAGTCCATTGAAAGGTGACTATGGGGTGCAGCACACATCTCACTTCAGGCCGGGGGAGCCGGCGTTTGTCCACAGACAGCTTTCCAGGTCATGTGGTCAGCATGACTAAACCGCTTCTGGCCCAACGGAACACCATGATGGAAACCAGAGCGCACAAAAATGCTGTTTACCTTCCCGTCGCAGTGGTCTCTATATATCTACTTGCACTGGTGTGCTTTCGAACTGCTAGGTTAGCAGAAGCTGGGACAGAGCCACAGGAGCTCACTCCGTCGTGCAGATTCAAACCACCGACCTTCCGATCAGCAAGCCTAAGTGGCCCAGTGGTTTAGACCACAGCGCCACCCGCGTCCAACCTTACACCATTGAAACTGGAGAACTTGGTATCCAGATATTATTGATATCATTTACAAATAAATTTTAGGCTCACACACTACCCCATCTCCCCTATGTTTTATGCCAATGGCCAACAGAGAAAGCCATTAACTCAAGTGTGGCTTGTCAGAGTGTGCAGACAATACATGGTAAGCCATTTGCTGTGGTTTCTTTAACACGGATGAATAGCTAAGTGGGAGAAGCTTCTGTACTAAGGATAGACAAATGAGTGGTTGGTATGCATCACTTTTGTACGTGTTCATTCATAACTTATTTTTTCCAAATAGCGACATGAATCAGTGATTATTATTATTATTATTATTATTATTATTATTATTTACTTGTTACATGTCAGGGAACTGCCATCGGAGCTAGAGGCGGAGAGAAGGCTCCAGAGGGATGCCGGAGAGGGTCCCAGTAGGGAGAGAGGCAGCCCATCTGCTGGGGAAGGAAATCAGCGTAACACCAGTAGAGAGGGGGGCAGATGGGGGAATCGGAGAGGAGGCTCCAAGACTCCTCGCCGGAGACCAGCGGAGAGGGTACGGGTACTCCGCTGCCCACACCCTCCCTGCGCAGAAGGCTTCCGCGCAGGGAGAGTAGGAGGAGACTTGGCGTCAAAGAACTTCTATACTGGAAGAAGTTCAAGAAACGCCCACTGACGGATTCTGCCAGCGACTGAGACAGCCACGAAGCTAGAGGCTGTCCCATCAGAAAGGGTTCAACCAGGTAACCTAGCCAGGAGTGGCAGCAACTTACGCACGAGCAACCCCTAAACCCATTACATTACACACCCATCTGACTGGGTTCCCCCAGCCACCTTAGGAGGCTTTCAACAGAATATAAAGGAACACAATGAAACATCAGACATTAAAATCTTCCTGATACAGAGCTACCTTCAGATGTCTATGGAAAATCATATAATTGTTCATCTCTTTTACATTTGATGGAAGTGTTTCACAGGGTGGGTTTCACTACTGAGAAGGCCCTATGCCTGGTTCACTGTAACTTCACTTATTGCAGTGGGTAACCTCCAGAATTTACATATAGTTGCAGCCAAGGCGGCTGCACACCCCCCCCCCTCAAAGTACACCAGTCTAGAACTGTATTTTGAGATATTGAGTTGCACCAATGGGAAATGTAAGGTTGTCATACGTGTGGGCAGAAATCGCTGAGATGTCCCCAGAAATCTGGAAAATCTTCGCCCTTTCCCCCCAAATAAACCTCAACAACTTTTGTGTCTGGACTCTCACTTTTTGCAGATAAAATCGCTCAGATTTGGGAAGAAGTAGACTCCACCGTGGGAGCAGGGCCGGGGCGGGAGAGTGCTAGAGTTTTGTCTAGTCGAGTGGGATCAATTCCAATCTGTTACCTCCGAGGATGTGGACAGGCTGCTTGGACGAGTGAAACCAACCACCTGTCTCCTTGCCCATCCTGGCTTATAAAAGCTTGCCCATCCTGGCTTATAAAAGCTAGCCGGGAAGGACTGGGCGATGGGCTTTGTGGGGTGGGAATGCTTCCCTCCATGAGGGAGCCTTCCCAGACCCGCTGAAAGAGGCGGTTATTAAACCGCTTCTTAAAAAACCATCTTTAGATGTGGCCACGATGGCCAACTATCGCCCAGTCTCAAATCTTCCATTCTTGGGCAAGGTGATTGAGCGAGCAGTTGCTGAACAACTCCAGGCATGCCTGGAAGAAGCGGACCATTTGGATCCCTTCCAGTCAGGATTCAGGCCTCATCATGGGACTGAAACTGCCTTGGTCTCACTGGTTGATGATCTCCGGCGGGCTAGGGACAAAGGTGAGAGCTGTTTCCTAGTTCTGCTGGATCTCTCAGCGGCGTTTGATACCATCAACCATAACATCCTTCTGGACCGTCTTGAGGGGCTGGGAGCTGGGGGCACTGTCATACAGTGGTTCCGCTCCTTCCTCCTGGGCCGTGTTCAGAAAGTGGGGGGGGGGGATGAGTGTTCAGACCCCTGGGCTCTCACTTGTGGGGTGCCTCAGGGTTCTGTCCTCTCCCCCAGGCTTTTCAACATTTACATGCAGCCGCTGGGAGAGATCATCAGGAGGTTTGGGCTGGGTGTTCATCAGTATGCGGATGATACTCAGCTCTACCTCTCTTTTAAATCAGAACCAGTGAAGGCAGTGAAGGTCCTGTGTGAGTGTCTGGAGGCGGTTGGAGGATGGATGGCGGCTAACAGATTGAGGTTGAATCCTGACAAGACAGAAGTACTGTTTTTGGGGGACAGGAGGCGGGCAGGTGTGGAGGATTCCCTGGTCCTGAATGGGGTAACTGTGCCCCTGAAGGACCGGGTGCGCAGCCTGGGAGTCATTTTGGACTCACAGCTGTCCATGGAGGCACAGGTCAAATCTGTGTCCAGGGCAGCTGTTTACCAGCTCCATCTGGTACATAGGCTGAGACTCTATCTGCCTGCGGACTGTCTCGCCAGAGTGGTGCATGCTCTGGTTATCTCCCGCTTGGACTACTGCAATGCACTCTACGTGGGCCTACCTTTGAAGGTGACTCGGAAACTACAACTAATCCAGAATGCGGCAGCTAGACTGGTGACTGGGGGCGGCCGCTGAGACCATATAACACCGGTCTTGAAAGACCTACATTGGCTCCCAGTACATTTCCAAGCACAATTCAAAGTGTTGGTGCTGACCTTTAAAGCCCTAAACGGCCTCGGTCCAGTATACCTGAAGGAGCGTCTCCACCCCCATCGTTCTGCCCGGACGCTGAGGTCCAGCGCCGAGGGCCTTCTGGCGGTTCCCTCATTGCGAGAAGCAAAGCTACAGGGAACCAGGCAGAGGGCCTTCTCGGTAGTGGCGCCCACCCTGTGGAACGCCTTTCCAGCAGATGTCAAAGCGATAAACAACTACCTGACATTCAGAAGACATCTTAAGGCAGCCCTGTTCAGGGAAGTTTTTAACGTGTGATATTTTACTGTATTTTTGGTTTCTATGGAAGCCGCCCAAAGTGGCTGGGGAGGCCCAGCCAGATGGGCGGGGTATAAATAACAAATTATTATTATTATTATTATTATTATTATTATTATTTCTGAAATATGATCCACTTTAAACTAGGAAGTTTGAATCACTTAATTGGCACTGGAATCTACAAAAATCCAATTCCTCAAGTGACCTGATTCTTTATAGCTTGAACCTGCACTGTTCAATGTAATGTGCATTAAGCAGCAATGTACAGGGTAGACTCATCTCAATCCAGTACTTTCCCACAGTTATTGAGGAAGTTCCCACATCTCTAAGGAAATCCAGTCCTCTTTAGGTGCTACCATAAGGTGACAGTAAGCATAGGAGAAGGCAGTGAAGATGAGGACCTTTTTGCTTGCTTCGATCATATAGAAGGCATCAGACTGAAGCAGGAATGCTTTTTGATCTTTCGAGGCTCCCAACACATTTTAGAACCTGGGTTATACACAGATGCAAGTGTGCTTATCTCTGACACACACACCCCTCACATGTCTTGTTGAGATTCGTCTGTTTTGAGAGAGACTGGAGTGCACCTCTGGGGGTAAAGTGACATTGCTGTATAAGCAGCCTCCAAGGGACCTTTTGAGGCGCAAGCCTGGGCAGTGTGTATGGAGGTCCTGAGCTGCCCAGATAACTGGACCCTCCTCTCTGTTTTGTTGGTGTCAAAAGGAAAGCAGAGCAACACATTTGAGACCAGCTTGGCTGCTGGAGTTGCTGGAAGGAGGTGTACAAGGTGCCATCCAACCATCTTACAGACACTACTCTGGATTTGTGTAGGGTTTCCTCCTTAGGCTTTTCTTCTCCCAAAGATAACTCAATTAAGTAATGATTGAAGTGGGCCTCCCAGTGACACCGATCAAAAATTCTGTTTTCCGATTCATATAACGTCTATTTCATGAAGTGCCTCTGATCATAAGCTAAGAGAAAAGATGGTTCCTTTTACTGTCTGCACTACTCCAACTTTACATGGTGTGTGTTTTTTTAATTATTCAAAATGCCCTCATCAATAATAAAGTGAAACTACAAGTTCTGCTGTACAACTGCACTGAAAACATTGAGGAAAACATGCAAAATTGATTCACCAACTATTGCAAGGAACTTACTCATGAATGCATTTGTCATCGTCCCCCTGCACTACCAAAGTGAGAAAGCAGGGAAGGATGCAATTCATTAACTTGCCTTGAAACAAACAAAAACATGAAAAAAATTCCACCCACAAACCCAGCAACATCTGCTAAAATCATGAACCTCCGATGGCTAAAAACCAGCAAGGGAGATAAAGAATGAGATACATGCTTCACTCTGGAGTGTTTCTTACAAATATGAGGTCCAATAAGCGATACACTTGCAGAAGGGAATATAGCTCAAAGCATTACCTTTTCCACATACGCTGAATTAGAGATTCATTTAGGTAAAATGTTATTGTGCAAGCTCAGACAACAAATGTGCTAAAACATAATTGGATGTTACTCTGTCTCCCTGCTTATCCAGGAGTTGCTGTTTCCTTCTCTCACCATAATTAATAAGTACACAAATGTAAGACACAAGGAGAAAAAACACACACCTGGGCATCAGTAGTCCTTTTTGCAAATATGTTTTTTTAAATAATGATAATAATAATAATAATGCCATAACTGAGATGGGTTTCTAAGAGAAGTCAACCAATTAGTGCCATGTATAAACAGATATATTAAACAGATGATTAGGCTTTCTAGCTATGCTAAATAATTAGAAGGACAGTTTTTGAACGTATATTAGAGAAACAAGCGTGTTGAACTGAACTGCATGCCAACTGGGGCAACTTACTGACATTGATTTCTTCTCTCCAATCTCATTTGATTCAGTTGTTGCAGATGGAGGGAGGTACACTTGGATGGCATGACGGAAAATTGGGGTCAGAACAGGGGTGTGTGTGGGTGTGGGTGTGGGTGTGTGTAGCTCCATGCATCTGTTATCAAGGAGAATGGAATTTTGGAGGAAAGGAGGGTGGAAGTCAACGTATGGAGAAAGGGGGTGCAGTTAAAATTATAAGAAGGAGAAAACTGTGGTGAAGAAGAGACCCACAAAGCTGGTGAAAGGTCAGAGAAAAAGCGAGTGAATGGATTTACATAGGTGGAAGCTGCGCTCTGACACTGGAAGCTGACAGATGGTCTAGGGCAGGGGTCAGCAAACTTTTTCAGCAGGGGACCATTCCACTGTCCTTCCGACCTTGGGGGGGACGGACTATATTTTGGAAAGGAGAAAAAAAAAAGAATTCCTATGCCCCACAAATAACCCAGAGATGCATTTTAAATAAAAGGACACATTCTACTCATGTAAAAACACTCTGATTCCTGGACCGTCTGCAGGCCGGATTTAGAAGATGATTGGGCCGGATCCGGCCCCGGGCCTCAGTTTCCCTACCCAGGGTCTAGGGCTCTCCAAATGTTGCTGGACTCCAATTCTTATCATCCCTGACCATCTGTCTCATACTTCCTGGGACCTCTGGGAGTTGGAGGGAAAGCTATAGATTTTCTATCCCTGGGTGAGAGACTGAGCAGGACTACAGCCCGTGATGTGAAAGACAGAATGGTTATGAGGAGCAGGAGAACACACAGTCTGCAATACAGATTATCATTGCAGGAGCACTACATTTTTACAGCATCTGGTTAAAACTGTAATTTAAGCAGCACTAGTTTATCATATGGTATAGGCATATAGGCTTACGAAATTCCTTGTATTTCAGGTGAGTCAGCTGAGTTGAACTTGACTCTTAAAATGAGAAATTGGGGGGCGGGTAGGGATCGGTTCGACGGTTTATAGAGAGGTACATGGAAATAAACACCAATGAGTCCAATGTGTCTTCTGTTCTATCCTAGAATAAAGCTTTAAGCATTTCACCTAACTTGTAGAAAGCATCCCTTATATTAAAAGTAAGCACCAACTACGTATATCCAATACTGGATCCCTGTTCAAATGATGCATAAAAATGGATTGCAGGGTTTAATTAGGACTGAGTGAGCCGTGTGTTATTTCTATTTATATTCAACAATGTCAGCTAGCCATGGGCCAGCTAGGTGGCTAAGCTTTGTCCATCCCTCACATTGCAAAAAGAACATGAACAATCCATAGCTCCATAAAAGAAAGAGCAGGAGACGAAAGGAAGATTTCTGACCTCTGGCAAGTGTCGTTATCCATTTATATTCCTCCCAAACACCATGCTGGAGTCAATGGAACTTTTCCTATGCTTTGTATTTCTTGCCCAGTTTTCTTAGACCCCCTTAATTCTCTCTTCACTGTGTTCTGGTGGCATTTGGTCCCCTGCTTGCTGAGCTTTAAAGCTTTCAAAATCAGGGCTTTGCTTTCAGCATTGGAAAAGATGGGAAAGGAGTCCAGAAGATTCACATGCTCTCCTCCATCCTGTGCAAAAATGTAACAGTGGAAACCATACCACATTGTTTTCATCCACAAAGGACTGAACAATGTCCTCTTAATTTTTAGTTACTAATATATCTTGTGACAGCAATGGCCAAAGTTATTTAACATTTTCAGGAAGGTTCTGAGTAGTGTTTCTCATTGTATAAACTTTCTCTTTTTGCCCCACTTGAGAAAGTGTTTACATGTTTATTTACATCTCTCTGAACTCATTTTATTTGCCCTCAGTGAAATCACTAAGTAGCCAAATCTGATTGGTTATGTAGCTTCGTGGCATCACCCTGTTAATGTAAGATAGATAGAGAGAGAAAGAGAGAGAGAGAGAGAGAGAGAGAGAGAGAGAGAGAGAGAGTGGTACCTCTGGTTATGAACTTATTTCATTCCAGAGGTCTGTTCTTAACCTGAGGTACCACTTTATCTAATGGGGTCTCCTGCTGCCACCACACTGCCAGTGCACAATTTCTGTTCTCATCCTATGGTAAAGTTCTTAACCCGAGGTACTACTTCTGGGTTAGCAGAGTCTGTAAGCCAAAGTGTTTGTAACCCAAGGTGTTTGTAACCCGAGGTACCACTGTATATATAAGCACATTCATTTGGAGTTCTGTTTAAAAGCTGGAAAAAATGCTCAACAAAAAATATCACAGCTTTAGGTTGGGATAAAGCAGTAAAAAGGGAAATACAGCTATTTCGAAAACCACTATTCAATTTATCAATTGAAGTTATCTTTTAATTATTTACATGCTAAGGAAATAAAAACTTCCCCCACATTTTCTTTATGGTGACATTAATATAACGGGGTGACAAAAGCAGGGTGCTTGGTTGGTGTCTAATTTTAAAATGAGAAGTCACCATACAATTAAGTACAAAAATCTGCATTGACTGACAACTGCTGGTGTGGTATCTTGACCAGATATGGAGACCAGGGTTAGAGTAAAAGCCCTATAACAGATATTACTTCTGCAGCTTTTCCAATCCGTATGTCTGCGCTGAATGTGGCAAAAAGTTCTGGAGCGTGAGGCTTATACAAAACACAGGATTTCTCCTCCATCTGTAAGGCATAATACGGAGCATTTCACCCTGTTAATGGTATAATCCCTATTTGACTGATTTAATTTTCATGATTAAATCGGAAAGAAGAAATAAAGAGTTTCCAGTAGGGGTGCCACTGGAAACAGTGTGGTGCCAACGTAGAGGCAGCTAGAGGAAGCAATGGCATGTAACAAGATCAAATTTGCACAAGGTGTTTGGGGGGAAAATTCTCTCCTCCCCTTAAAATTTGAATGGAAGTGCAATTTAACATGAGAATGGTCAGCTGTCTGTGAAAAATGCAAGGCTGGTCAATTTTTTTAAGGAGAAAAAGTGACAGAAGATAATTTTTGGTCCCGTATGGACTTTTTGCAAAGCATATAATACATTCCCGTATGTATTTTCCCACTAATAAATGTGTTTTCCTTGCACACCTCACCCTTTAGATGCATTTTTGTACATATTACTTGGCTCAGGAACTGCATTGCAAAATTCAGGGGGGAATGCAAATCTCAAAGGATGGCTGTGTTTGGGTCCTTATCTTGTTTTGAATAGTGACTTTTAATTTGAGCTGAATGTGAACTCCAACTTTAAATGTGAAGTTTCTCCTCCATCTTTAGTTGAAGGGATAGCCTTCTGAAAATGTATCAAATTTGATTAACAAAAAACTTCTTTGGTTTAATTTCTTGTCTTAAGGACTTCTATGCTATAAAATGCCAGGAAATTCCCTCTGTTAATGGTCACACCATTAACAGACCTGCCATTTAGGCAATACAGAAATGGTATGGTATCCTATGTCGTGGTTAGTTCAAGCTGAATGACTGTCAGAGACAGAGGAGTAAACCCAGATTCGTCTCAGTCATGGAACAGATGCATGGAGGCTCTGCAACTGTCATGCAACGACATGAAGCTGTCATGCAATGAAGCTGCAATTTCCTGTTAGTAGCAAACTTCTAAGAGGCTATGCGAGAAGAAGCATGCTCTTAGATGTTCTAGGGTAAAGCCATTTAGTGTTCCACAGTTCAAAAGTGCAGAAGTGAATTGTGCTTACAAGGCACTCCAGAACTAGTGCTGATGTTGGAATACTGGTGCTCATAGATCTCACCCTTGTTATCAGGCTGGCTACCATGCCAGTTGAAACACCAATACAGTCAACAAGAGGAGACCCACACAAAGTGCATGACAGGCTCCATAAAGAAGTGCTGCCATCGCCACTGCTGCCCAGGACTGACCTGCTGGGAGCCTGAAGGGCCCTGCCTTGCTGGGCAGAGAGGGCTCCGTTTTTGTTTTGTTTTTCTATAATGATTTTAGTTTCTATCTATCTCATTTTAAATTGTGACTGATATTAATGCTGTATTCTTGGTTTTAGATTTTTTGATTTATGTGGAAATTGTTTTCCATTTGGTTGGGTACTTTTTGATGTGTGGCGCTGTGGTCTAAACCACTGAGCCTAGGGCTTGCCGATCGGAAGGTCAGCGGTTCGAATCTCCACAACAGGGTGAGCTCCTGTTGCTCAGTCCCAGCTCCTGCCAACCTAGCAGCTCGAAAGCACATCAAAGTGAAAGTAGATAAATAGGTACCGCTCCGGTGGGAAGGTAAGCAGCGTTTCTGTGCGCTGCTCTGGTTTCGCCAGAAGCAGCTTAGTCATGCTGACCACATGACCCAGAAAAACTGTCTGTAGACAAACGCCAGCTCCCTCGGCAAGTAAAGTGAGATGAGCGCCGCAACCCCAGAGTCATTCGCGACTGGACTTAACTGTCATGGGTCCTTTACGTTTACCTTTTTATTTATTGTTTATGACTTTTGTTATGTTGGTAATTATGTAAATCTTGTCATGCTGTAAGCCACCTTGAGCATTGTTTTAACTATGGAAAGGCGGCATACATATAAAATCATTATAATGATGATGATTATGGCAATCTACCTCCCAGCATGAGGGATGGTTGCTGTGCCTGCGATGGATACAAAGAGAACTACTCTTCAGTTCTATGGATCTTAAAATATAAAAGGCAAATATGGAGTTTTTGTGGGGTCACAGAACATTAACTCTGTTCCCCATCAATTGCAGAACTTAAATGGATAGTTTTAATTACATCTAAAAAACATTTATAATCCTTAATTGAAATATGCTGCGTAAAATACATGCCTCAGAAAGTAGCCTGGAAGCCTTTTAGCAGATTTGATTTATTTTTACTTAAAGACTCACAGTTTTATCTCTGCATGAAGTGAAGGAATCCTTCTGTTAGAAAGGGGAACATAGCCTGCTTGAACCGTTCAATTCTACCCCAAATGCAGCAAAAATAGATCATTTGTGGCCACACAATGGGTGTCTGGTTTGTCAAACAGGAGTAAATACAAATGACAAATTGGTAGCTGTGCTCATAATAATTTTTTATTATTATTATTTTGAAGCATACATCTCATATCTGTCACTTTTAATATCCCTGTCAGTAATTATGAAAGCCCTCAAGGCTGTTTGTTCGACTTCACACGATTTGCTTTCAATAATAATAGCCTGCAGGGATATACATATATTGTTCTTGAAAGGTAATAATTAGTTTTGCATAGTCACATACCACATACCGTACAAGGGTGCCTCATTCATGAAAAAAAGATTTTTAAGAAATGAAAGTGGGAACCTAATGAATTCTTTTTTCCCCTTCTAATGTTGCTTTTGAAGAAAACATTTAGCTTGAGTGCAAATGCCTATTCAGAGCTTGAAAAAATGTTTAAAATGTCATTAATTTTTTATTGAACACTTCCTTATGCTTTAAATTACATCTGGCAAATCTATAATGCATTAGATGGAGAACATTTTATGCATGGCTACACAAGAGATGAAAGAATATTTGTTAGATGTAGGAGGTGGTACAGAGGTAGTCGTGGAGACCTATTTTTCTTCTTCATTTAAGCATTCACCCTGTGAAGGAACACAGAAAACTGCACCCACAACATACTCCTCAAAGTGGGAATTACAATATAATTCCCACTAGAAGAACCCAGATGTTTCAGCCATCTTTCTGAAATTCTCTTTGTAGCCTGAAAATCCATCAGTTGTTTATGCTAAGGAGGAACTTTTAAATTCATCTCAGGTTTCACTGTAGGTGACATTTGGTGGAACTTCAGTCTGCAAGTGTGTCCTCTGCATGGGACATTTTTTCCACTATTTGTGGAGACTCACCATCTAGTGCCAAAGAGCTTATTACTTCCACTTCACTTTTCCTCGGACATGGCACTAGAATGGCTGTAAAAACGAAATGGAAAGCTTCTGCTTTGAAGCAAACCAGAGTTCCTTGTTACGTCCAATCCTGGTTACTTTAACTTATGCCTAGTTCAAAAGTAGGAGCAAAAGTAATTGCCTTGTCATTTTTTACCTCTGGCCGTACCCTTCTCTGGCATGTGTCCATCAAACAGTTATCCATGAGGAAATGTAGACTTTGGATGGAAAAATATTTCCGCACCTGGTTTAAAATGCTCACAGTTCTCCTGAGCTTGGACATAACAAGAAACTTACTCCAACATTGCACCTCAGGAAACTTTCTATGGCGTTAGTGAGAGGCAGAGGAAGTGAATGTGGCTTTCTATAACAATCCAAGGTAGCATACTGTTGCTTCCTATTGGTTTTATGTACAAAGACTTTCCATGCCTTTATATTCTGATTTTCTCTGCCACCTACACAACTTTTCACCCAAGTGGCATAGAGCTGGAGAGATTGGAAAAGCTTCACCATCTCATCAGTTTGTAGCCACGAGCACAGGAGTAGGTACAGCATAAAAGCCGGCAACTTGAACCATCAGCCTATTATTTATTTAGAATCCCCATACCATAATAAACAGATTGGTGGATGAGGTGGAATGCTTTCTGGTTTCTTCTAAAGTCTAAGGTGCACAATTGAGACTTTAATACGTACTTGTTCCAATAATGCTTTCCCAGCTACTATATAAACCATTAAGCTTCATTACAATGTTAAGACAATTACGTTGTTTGGGTTTGCAATGAAGCTGGATAAAGTCCATGAAATGTACAGATGTAGGAGGCTGTGCCGTGTTGCTAACAACTTCGCAAACGAGGTGCACAGATGTCTTGTGCATCTTAAATTATGATTATTGGCCATTTTATTTTGCTATGCACTTCAGCGGGCAATCCGAAAAATGCGGTTAATTACTTTATGAGATTGTTACATACTTGAATCACAAGAGTAGAAAAATACTTCATTACAAAAAATAAAATAAAAGAACCAGCTATATCAAATAATATAATGTTCAATGCCACCACCACCCACTTCTTAACTAATTTGTATCATTATGATGAAACAAATATACTAAAACTCGGCTCTCTCTATAAAAACAAAACAAAACAAAAAGTGCAGCTGTATGAATTTCCTGAAAAAATAGAGCCAGGCAGAGCGTAAATTAGTGCCTTTACATTGACAGCTTGAGGTCTCTTCACACTTCATATCGTTAGTTATGTGCGTTTTAGAAAAAGGAGAGTGTAAATGGCAAGAAGGTCTTCAAAAACATATGGTGAGTAGCAAACCTGGGCTTTTTGCTGAATAACATATACAGATGACTATGTGAAGGAAATACAGGAGTTCGTGGGATCTTGTCAGTAGTGGCACCATTGAATGTGCTTCTGAAAATGACCACATATGATTATTTATCAGGAGCGCCATTGCTTCTAATTAGTTTAAGTTATAAGAAAGTAAGTACTACATGTATCATTAATGCATACTGGTTTTAATCGCTTCATTTTAACCTGATCAAGAGAAGGCATTTGAACCTTCGTTCAAATCCTTTCTACCATGAAACCTGAAGTCATACCTGAACTGGAAAACAAACTTAAAGATTAAGGCTCATTGGTATTTTCCCATAAAAATAGGTGCCGGAACTCACCATGAGCACCTCCCTTGTTCTCTCTTATGGTGACCACCTGAGAGGTGCCGGAACTGAGTTCTGGTGAGTTTGCGGTGAAGCTGTTGGAGATATGTGAACATTCCTTCTGATGCTCACAACCTCAAAGGGCTCCTCAAGCACTTACAAAGAGTGTGCAGTGCGGCATATTCTTCACACACACACATAACATATGCAAGGGGGAAAAGGGGAACGGTCCCACTCGTTCTGACCTATATGTCATTATGGTTTCTGCTCTCCCATCATACAACGAGCTGTTGGATGGATATTTGTGGTGGGGAGTCTGCTCTACTCAAGTAGGCTCTCTGTACAATCCTAGCTTAGAGAGCAATCCAAACCCACCATCTAATAGGATGGGTGAGCTAAGAGCCAGTGGATCATTAGCTGACATATTTAGCCTACAGCTAAGCCTAGAATCCAGTGCTTTTTTTATTAAAAAAAAATGTTTAGGGGTTCTCTCATCTTCCTACTCATTTTGAAATACTGCCCCTCAATGAGGCCAAACTTAGATTCACAAAATGTTTAGGGGTATGCATATCCTTGCATCCCCCCTCCCCCGGAAAAAAGCACTGCTAAAATCACGTTATCTGGAACAATAGCAAACTCTTGCCTTGTTTACTCCAACCTCCCCTTTGGTCCCTCTTCCTCTGCTCTTCTCACCTGCCAAAAATTTTAGAATTGTGTTCTGTAAAGTGCCATGCATACTGGGGACAGAAAATTCCTGTGAATACTCATGGGTGGGGTACAGGGTTTTTGTCCCACTTATGTATCTGACTCCTGAAGTGGCTGACGATGTTCACAAGTGTCTTTCCTTCCATTAGGTGAAACATGTTGTCTGTAAGCGGGACTCTGCAACCTTCCCAGAGTGCCCAGTTAAGGCCCTGAGGAAACATCATGAGATAACTTCTCCCATGGAGCTTTTTTTCAGATCTGGAGGCATAGCCTTACAGAGAGGCTGTGGCAGGATAATAATAATAAGAATAAGAATAAGAATAAGAATAAGAATAAGAATAAGAATAATTTATTCATACCCCGTCCATCTGTCTGGGTTTCCAAAGTCACTCTGGGTGGCTTCCTACAAAAATATATTAAAGCATCAGTCATTAAAAACTTCCCTAAACAGGGCTGCCTTCAAATGTCTCCTAAACATCAGATAGTTGTTTATTTCTTTGACATCTGATGGGAAGGCATTCCACAGGGTGGGCACCACTACCAAGAAGGCCCTCTGCCTGGTTCCCTGTAACTTCACTTCTCACAGTGAGGGAACCACCAGACGGCCCTTGGCACTGAACCTCAGTGTCTGGGTTGAACAATGGGGGTGGAGACGCTCCTTCAGGTATACTGGGCCAAGGCCATTTAGGCCCACAATTTGAATTATGCTCCAAAATGTATTGGCAGCCAATGTAGGTTTTTCAAGACCAGTGTTATGTGGTCTCGGCAGCCGCTCCCAGCCACCAGTCTAGCTGCCACATTATGCATTTGTTGTAGTCACCTTCAAAGGATAAATATTTACACACATAGGCGCCAACTCCTAGGGGTTGAGGTCCCTTTGCCCCCAACCCATAAAATATTTGAGGGGGCTGAGCTTCCGCAAAGTTGATGAGCATTTCCATTCAAATAGTATGTGTGTGCTGTGTCTTGTTGTTGATTATGTGGGCCCCCCAATATTTTATTCAAGTTGGCATCCCTTTTTACACAAAAAAAGCCTATACACCCTGCCCTTGCATGCTACCACCCTTGGTCACCTCACAATAAGGTAAGCTCGAAATACCATTTTGCCCAAATTCTCAGTGAGACAGAAAAATGGAAGCTTCTTCAACAGGGGGTGGGTGGGAAGAACTTTCACAAAACTGGAGGGCAGATTTTGGCATGGCAAAAATTATGTGTTCTTCATGACCATCTAATCAAAGGGATAATGTGGCCTGTTAGCTGAGCACAGATTAATGCAGTATTCAAATAGTGCCTTCTTCCTGTGCTTCTAGGGCACTATAGCTCTTAATGTATCTTCCTAAGAACATCTGCAGCTTGAAATCCCACAGTCTAGCCCATGTTTCTCTGAAACAGATATCAATTAGTGTTTCTACTTCTTCTGTTATGGGAATATTGAACTGCTGCTTTTCTCCACTTGTTTGAGCATCTGGGAAATCACCATGACAACCAGTGCATGCCAGGTGTCTGTTTAGAAAGCACTCCCTTCCTTCAGCCTTCCTCAGTAAAATTCATTACCTTAATTGCCAAGCTAATACTGAAGCAAAACGAGGCTGAGCATAAAGATTAAAAAGACATACTTCTTGATTAAAATCTTCATAACCCAAAATCTGTATAATCTGTAAACTACACCAAATATATAAATCAGCTTAAGCCTGGAAGATGCCCATTAATATGCACGAATATATATATTTTTTTAACACTCTCAAAATTACCACTCCTGTTAAATAAAGCGAAAACAGAAAATGAGGAATACTTCATTCTTTCAAAAAATGTTGAAACTACGACTTGAGGGTAGAATTAGATTTTTTATTTTTTTTTAAGGAAACAGTGTGCCAGAGCATTCAATATATAGATAACCCCAAGAGGCAGATAGATTCGCAGGAAAGTGTTGGAAGATTGTACAAGATCGGTATGAACGATGTGAAGAAATTGCTGCAGCATGGGCAAAAGGTCAAACTTGACCTCAGCCATTATAATTGTCTCCTCAGCCAAGTATTGCAAACTGCTGCTACAAAATAAAACAGCTAAGTGAAGTGAGAAGGCTTTGATTGTGACTTCAACAGCCGAGTGTTTATTACTAGACCCCCAAATGTCTGGGTTGATGGCCTCTTTGTTTCTGGGCCCATTTCAAAATGCTTCCATTGATCTTCAAATCCCTAGCATAACCACACGGAGGTGTACTTGCAGGAACACCCTTCCCCCGGCCATAGATTCTGCCATGATCGCATTAGGATTTTTCTGGGTGCTTCCACCATCATAAATGGGGTTGATGGTTGTAAGATCTAGTGAAACAATGGGGTACCTCTGTTCCATCAGGTTTCCTCACTGGTTGTGATTACCAGTGCTTGCAAAGTCTTTGCTCACATTATTTGGATTTCAAACTGCATAGATAAAGGAATATGGACCACCTGTTGGCATTGTGGTATCAGGTTAGTGACAAATAAGAATCCCTGTCAAAGTTTGGCAGTGGGGGTGGGGGAATAAAGATCCAGCCCATTAGACAGATCCAGCTCCCCGCCCCTTATATAATCTACTTTATATTTTGGAAAGAAGTTTTTCTGTCCATATGTATGCTTGGATGCCGCTCGATACATTGCCGCCAAACTTGGCACAAGGGTTTCTGAGGGGAGATTGGTACTCTTTGTTGACTTTTGGATGCCAGGATGTCAGGGGCTGGGCAAAGGAGGAGGAGTGGGGGAGACTGCCTCCCCATCCTGACCCTTCCAGGGAGGAAGAAGAGGAAGACAGTATAGATTTACAACAGCGGGTTGAGGGAGGTCACAGCTCAGAGGCAGATGATGGGGAAATCTGGGAAATCATGGGAGAGCCAGAGCAGCTGGCTGACATGTTGTCACTAGAAAGCATCCCAGACCCACCACCTCCCAGAACCTGGCAAGTCTTGAAAGTAGGAGAGCAAAGAGCTTGAAGACAGAGGGTACTTAATAGCATCCATAGAGGAGGTGATGAGGTTGATGAATGAGTAAGTGGGAGAGCCGGGTGATGGAGATTCACTCGGGTTAATGCCATTATCCAAGAGGCTTGGTTCTATAACATCTCTCTGTAAAGTCTGAAATAAAAAAGGACTGTATGAAACTTGTCCTTGTCTTTATACTTTCCTGGACAACTAGCTGGGAACCGGGGCAGCACCCTGACAGCAGGGAGCAGGGAGCAATAGCCATTCAAATTACATACCTTCCAACTTTTCTTGAGAAAGGAAATGTGGTCGTATGAATCCATCCCAAAGTCACACATGAAGTTGATTATTTGATGGGTACAGGGTTGTGAATGTATATCTACTGGCCTCAGTTTGATGGGTTACAAACTGGCAAACTAATCTAAAACTTTTCCCCAATAGTAAAAGTTAATATATTCCCCAAATAAAACTATTCACCACCTATTATGGAGATCCATCTTGACAGGGCTGAGATGCAGTCTGACTGTTAACTGCTTTTGGCTTTACCAAGACTTAAAGCATATCCTCTTTGTGACATCACACATGACATCAGAATGGCATATTTGCATTCAACCTAGACTATCTCCATGCCAACAGCAATGGCCAGTAACTTTTGATGGTCAGAAACCTTTCCTTGTCTTTATACTTTCCTGGACAACCAGCCAGGAGCCGCTGAATCAAGATGGCAGATTGAATATTAAAATGTGACTTTGGTGTGACTTCAACCACTTTGGGGCATAGGTCTAGCCATTTCTTGAGATGTTTTCTTTTTTTAAAAAAATGATATTTATTGAGAATTTTAAGATTACAAAGAAAAAAGAAGGGAAAAACGAGAGAAAAAGAAAAAGAAAGAAAAAAAGTAGATAAAAGTAACAATTAAACAATACAAATCAGTAAAAACCAAGGTCAAAAAGAAAAAACAAAGCACACAATACATCAAAAGCAAAAAGCAAAAATAGACAAAAAATTTAAAAACAGATCCAATATTCCCAGATCCTTAACTGTCATTACCTTATTTCATCGACCTCCTCACACCTCCCTTTTTTGTATTCTAGTTGTTAATTATCTCAGCAAATCCTTTCCATCTTTCACAATATTCTGTCATTAAATTACCATAATCTATTTTAACCTTATCTTACCGTAAAAAACCCTAAAACTTAAAACTTAAATCTTATTTATACCAAATTCTCTTAACCATAACATATTCTTACATAATTCTTTTTAACATTTCTGCTAAAGCCAAATAATTTCATTCCAACATTTTTCTAATACTCATTAATTTTACAATACTTTTCTAAATGAATTTTTAAAACTTTCTTCCAATCTTCATCCATCGTCTCTTCTTCCTGGTCTCGGGTTTTGTCAGTCCTTTCTATCCCATCCATCTAGTCCACCAACCTGGTGACCTTATGTCCGAGGCTCTTAAGTCTCTTCCATGTCCCTTCCGCAGGTCTTCTTCATATTTATACCTGTACTTTACTTTGTCTTCTGCTCCTTTCACTCGGGGGGACTCCAGCTTGACAATATTTTTGTCCCTTCTCGACAAGTCAGCCCCTTTTCCATAGTCAACACTGAAATCCATGTGGTATTTAAAGGCATGTTTCAAGGTCCCTCCAAAGTTAAAGGCCCCCACAACTCCGAGCTCCCCCCGGCCCAAAGCCAGACTTGGGTCAAAACATCCCTGCATAGGGGGGTCTATCCAGCCCCCCATCTCCAAGCCAAACTGGACTCCATCTCTCCAAATCTGACTTTTTCCAGGTTCGTTCGTCGAATCCAACAACTCATATTCCTGCTGGGCCACAGCTCCCTCCATCTCTGCCACCCGAGGTTCAGCAACAACCTCCTCCCTCATCTGATCTGTCAAAGCACATTCCTGGATTAATTCCTGAGTGGGTTCTATATAGGTACCCACTGCCTGTCCAAAATTTCCGATCGCAACAGTCATCAAATCCATCTTCTCATGTAACTCTTCCAATAAAGCACTTGTCTTGCAAAAAGCAAGCACCAGAGCCTCCGAGTACATTCTTGTTCAAGGTCGAAGTCTGGTCCCACGATCTTAATCTATTGCAGCTGCAAAGCTCCCCAGTTCGGTTTTAATAACAGTTTCACAAGCTCCCTCTAGGGGAAACAATTTCTATTTGTATCCATCTTTTTTTTTTTTTTTAAAGCAGATCTAGCAACAAGGTTTTCCTTTTTCAGATATTTTGTCAATATTTTGTTCCTTTTAAGTGCGAAGGGGAACAATGGAATCAATATGTTTCTCTTCTTTTAACTATCTGTCAAAAACGTTTGTCCATAGTCAATGAACTTCCCCAGAACGTCTGTCCTGACACCCCGCTCCCAGGTTCAAGACGGTGGAAAATTGCCTTTCTTTACTCTCTCTTCTGCAGGTTTAAACAGTCTAAAAAAGGTTCCCCCCTCTTCTCCTGCTTCCAAGGGGGGTTCAGTATTTTTAAATGTTGAGAATTTGATCCTTTACAGATGACTTTCTAAACTCTAGCTTGCCGTGTCTTTGCTTCAATCTATCTACAAAAGCGGAAGGCGGACTTCCTGTTTAGACCTTCCCACTTCAGTGCCAAATTAAAAAAAAAATTCTTAATCCAATTTTCCGTTCTACTCACGGGCAGTTGTTTAAAGTCCAATTGTCCACAGGAAAAAGTCAGCGCTCTCCGGCAACAGCAATGCGGCTTCACTCCGTGAAAGAAGCAGTCGATTCAAAGCACCGTGCCACTCACCCCACGTCGCTCCGGATCCCCGAAACTGGGTTTCCCCGCGAGTAGGGGGGGCGCAAAGGTGCCAGCCGAATCCCACGTCCACAGGCTTCTCCCGCCTGTGGTTTTTAATGGGTCTCCCCCTCGCCGTGGCGGTTCAGACCCTGTTTTCCACGGAGCGGATTCCTCCCGATCGGAGGAAATCCGCCATTGCCAGAGGCGCCAACCCGGAAGTCCCCATTTCTTGAGATGTTTTCACCAGAGCTGGAATGAGGGTTCCCAGAGTGGAGACGGTAGTCTTCACTGCTGTTTAGATGCCAGGTACCATTCTGAATCAAGATGGTGAAGCAAAACATAACTTTAGCATGACTTTTCCTGTTTATTCTCATAGGTTTGGCCTCCTCTGTTTATTCTCATAGGTTTGGCCTCCTCTGGAGATATTGCTGCTAAACTCAGCATGAGGGTTTCTTAGGCGGAGGCAGCAGTCTTTGTCAATGTTTGGATTCCAGGCATGTTTTGTGGACCAACACATGACTTTTTACATGACAGGTCCAAACACAGAAATTACACTTTCTATTAAAAAATCACATTTTTCAGTTTCTAACCCTGCTGGTGCTTTCTCAGTAGTGGTACACAGTTCTTTTTTTCTGGGGGTACGTGGGGTACACATACCCCTAAGCATTTTGTGAATCTAAGTTTGGCCTCATTGAGGAGCAGTATTTCAATATGAGTAGGAAAATGAGAGAACCCCTAAACATTTTTCTTAGAAGAAAAAGCACTGGTGGTACACCAGCTGTGGAAATGGACTGGCCAAGATTTTCCTCACCACATTTCTGCTGGCATCTAGGATGCATGTGGATATATATAGTTTTATTCAAAGTTTGCTTGCTTATTTGAGTTATTTATGGTCTGTACCCCATAGTCGCCTTTGACTGGACTTAACCGTCCAGGGGACCTTGACCTTGACCTTTTACGTTCTTCACTCAAGAGTCCCAGGGTGAGAAACAAAAACATTTTAATCACAAGTCAGAATGAAAATAAATAAATTCAGCTAATGCACTTAAGCTGGAGAAACGATGGCTTAGCAGTGCACCTCCCCTCACAATTCCGTGCAACAATGTTATGTCCAGAGCACAGTTAGGAAAAGAAAATGGGAGCTGGATCACTGAAAGAGGAGGTCTGATCCTGCTACCTGGAGCAGCAACAAAATAAAGTGTATATATATAAAAGATGGAAGAAGCTGCTACTGTGAAGGGTAGCACCAAAACACAATGGAGGTGAATTTTATCACACACACATACACAAATAAGAAAAATAAACCCCTGTTGGGGGAACAGGCATCAACCTTCCCACAGGTGAAAATTTATGTTCAACTGGCATAAAGTACACCAAATCCAAACACCATGCAGGAGCATCGCTACTGTCAGGTGAGCTGGCTCACATTTGGCAAAGAGAAGACAAGCTTCTTCTTTTTTTACACTACTTTGCTGGAGTAAGTTCTTGTGGGTGCCTGGTCATGTGGCTAAGCTGAATGAAGTTAGAATCCAACATAAGTGTAAACTGAGCTGCAATGAGGGATTTGTGCCGGCGTATGTCTACCTGATCCAAGTTTGAGGTCTGCCAGTTATTGATTTGATCGTTCCAGGATAATTTATAGTTTGGATTGTCCCCTAAGGTCACAGTCCTAGAGCTATTTATCTGGCAGAAAGTCCAATGGGACTTCATTTCTGTAAAGGTAAAGGTAGAGGGACCCCTGACTGTTAGGTCCAATCGCGGACAACTCTGGGGTTGTGGCGCTCATCTCGCTTTACTGGCCGAGGGAGCTGGCGTACAGCTTCCGGGTCATGTGGCCAGCATGACTAAGCCGTTTCTGGCAAACCAGAGCAGTGCACGGAAACGTCATTTACCTTCTTGCCGGAGCGGTACCTATTTATCTACTTGCACTTTGATGTGCTTTTGAACTGCTAGGTTGGCAGGAGCAGGGACCGAGCAACCGTTGCGGGGATTCGAACCACCAACCTTCTGATTGGCAAGCCCTAGGCTCTGTGGTTTAACCCACAGCACCACCTGCGTCACTAAGTGTGTTTCTGTTCGTGTGGCAATAACAGTAAAAGGCAGCGCAAACATCTCCGTGTAATAACTGGACAATTAACAATCTACTGAATAAGTTGCTGGTTCTCTCCTGGTTAAAATTAACTAACTTTTTGAAATGAACAAAGTGAGAGTCCAAAGTAGACCTCCTTCTCTATGGTGCTACAATGACGCCAACTTTAAACAGACTTCAGTTTAGCTAAATTGTTGTTAATCTAAAGTGTTTTCTTTTTCATCTGCACACAAAAAGCATCTGTGCATTTTGTTGCCGGGAGATTGTAATTGCAGAATATATGGTTTTATTTGGGATAGATGACACTCCCTCTTCCCTCTGCTAAGAACCACATTGTATTGAATATGCATAAATTTGAAAGCTGCTTCAGCATTTTCTGCTTTTTGATGTTTCAAGGCAAGATTTTCTTTTTGAGCACATTCCTAATCAGGAGAAAAAGAGACAAAGAACGAACTGCAAAAATTGGAGCCTTTTGTGAAAGATTTGAGCTGTTTAGATGCAAGATTTTGGAAGGTGCTTATCTCCTCTGGCAGAGTCCTCAGTACTTGAGATAGGCCTAGAAATAGCCTCCTATTCACAGCAGATGGTGGCGAGGCAAAGAGGGAAGGGTGCAATAATCTCATTTTCTGAATCTGTGGCCTTTCATATCTCAGGGAAGATTAAGTGATGTTGACCAGCCATACCCTGAATGGTTCTCCAGGAAATTCTCTAGATCAGTGAGGTGTAAGAATTGTGAAAGCAGAAGAATGGATAAAAATACACATTTAAAAATGGGATGAAATTAAGTTATATTCAGAGGGCCAGATTCAACTAAATACTTATACCAGCAGGAGCAAATGCAATGAGGTCTACTAGCACAAGTATGGCTTTCTTCCTTCTTCACCGCTAATGTGCCCCCCCAAATTGGCTCTGGGGCTGAGGAGAACCTGCACAGAACAGGGGGAGGAGAGATGAAATAGTTGTATCTGGCAAACAGAAATGTCTGTGTGGCAGGTCAGTTATAATAGCATAACATTGAATTCCACCCAGTACATATTTAATAATAATAAGGACTCACACTTTACATTGTGGGTGCTCTTTGCGGGAGCACGTGTGGTGCTACAGTTCCCAGGGAGCTTACTGGCAAACAGGGGCTGACTCACCTCTCAGTGGTAATTTTTGGAGGTTCACGCCCAGCCTCAGTAATCAAGTTTCATTGCTGGGAGGTGGGGCCAGACCCATTTATAAATAGGGGGTGGAGTCAACAATAGCCTGGCAGTCGGCGCTGGAGATTCATGCTCCCTACCCTCCCTTTGTTTAATGTTTACTTGTTTGCAGGTTAACTTTTTCTTCCTGCTTAGCGGGCGTTGCTACGGTCTTTGACTGGTTGCTGTTGAAGGACCAGGAAGAAATTTTCCTGCATTGGCAGGTTTTGTCTTCCCCATAGCAATTTGTCACAACTTTGGTGGTTATGGCCTTGGGTAGAATCCTTTAGTCTTTTCTTCCCTAAAATGGGTGTGTGTGAAGTGGTGACTAGCCCCCCTGCAGCAGCGATTCCAGGGTCCCCCCCTTAAAGGGGTTATATATATGGGTGTCACTGGCCATACACTGAAAGGTTGTCAGTGAACTACCCTGCGTGTGGGGATATGGGCTTGGCTGCCCGCTACACTTACGTCTCACAGAATTCTTTATCCTCTCCTCCCTACTGCAGCCCCATTGGTGAGAATTAGGCTCTACTTAGTTCCAAGTCAATGTGTTCTATCTATTATTGAAAAAAATATCTGAGGACTATGCCATAGCACCACCCTCAGCTCTAACTATAGTCAGATTACGAGCTAAATGGGAGATATGGCAGAGAGCCTGTTTGAAGCTTAACCTCATTTGGATCTGGGAGTTTCCCTGATCTTTGCATTGCTCCAGTGCACAGGAGCTCAGGCTGTATTCTGCAGTCTAATTCCTCAGAAAGTGCACGATTCCCTAGAAAAGCAGTATCTGTTGGCTTTTGTTAGAACTGTGATGACCTGTGTTGAAAACAAATATGACTCTTTTCTTTAATGGAGAGCCAGAAAATAACTCTTGGAAAATATGGAAGCTGTGTGTGTGTGTGTTGGTGATGATTCTCAAAGCAAGCTCTCACACACCTCCTAGCAAATTCCAAATCAAGCTGATGGGGCATACCTCCGGAGGTATGCTCCAATGACACCATATTTTGTTGTTGTTAAGTTCTCTAAACAGAAAGAAATTTAGGAAAAAAAATAATGGGGAAAAGAATGCTCAAGAGACAGAAACAGGCAAAGGCATTGTGGGAAAGAGAAGGCTGTTTATGAAACAAAAATTGAAAGTGTTGCAGGGTGAGACGAAAGATTGGCATTCAGCCTAAAATGCTGAAGGTTCTTAGTCTATAACTGAACTTCTAAAAACTAAGAAGGATTAATTCTATTAAATCTGTAAAAGCATTGCACATCCTTCCTTTCCCCAACAGTTCATGCTTGGTATCACCATCAAAGGGGTGAGACAAGAACATTCATTTTTCTGTAAAGTAATGGTACATGACCAATTTTAGATAATGGAAGTCCCTTGCTTTTATCTTAATCCTCAGTTATTGTTATGTCTCAAATGGGCACCATTTAATTCTGACATCCTGTTGAAGCTGATCTGGATCTTATCCTCTGGATATATGTAATTGCTGTGTGTGCTCAATTGAAAAGACTTTTAGCAAAGTGCTTTGTAGCGTATTGTCTCCCTCTAGAATAGCAAATGTCTGGTTGAACAAAACCCTTAGCACAGACCTAGGAATGACTAGGTTGATGCTGTTTTTCAGACTAGAGCTTTGTTTTCTTGTAAATTGCAAATGCCAGTCAGTTTCCAGCCAAGAAGTGACAAGAAAGTGTAGGGCATGCAAGTGTGAATCAGTGTTTTGTCCTAGATTTCTGTCATAATTGAATGTTTCTTGCCATTGGACAATGGGCCTCTGCTGCTAAACTATTTTTGTGAAAATTGATTGAAGTGAGGGGAAATATAGAAACTGCACTGAGGTATGCTAGAACTTTCTAGCTGCTATGTAGATGTGGTTATGTAACCAAAGGGCTTTCAAGCAGAGGTGTGCACCAACCACAAGATACAGAGTAGACCCTGACAAGCCTGCCTCAATCTGAGGTACCCCATAGGCCAAAAAAGTTGGAAACTAACCAACGAGTTTGCAGCTGTGTTCGATGAGTCGCTGGGATGCTACATGGGCCCACCGGTTGCGCTGAGTCTCAACCCGGCTGTTCATTTCCATGAAGGCTCCATGGGTACCATTTGCCCTGAAACCCAAGATCGATTCCAAGCCTCTTCCCTCTTTAGAAATGGAAGTTGCGTTTAAAAGTTATGCAATGGGACTTCCATGCTCATTCTACCATTCATAAATTGTGATTCACCTTGCCAGACTTGGATCACCAGCTTAATAATCAGGCTGATTTTGCTGCTTGAGAGAGAATTTAAAAAGTGAATGAATGAATGAATAGGGGAGAGGGTTGCCAGTACATGACTAGTAGGCTGCATTTGGCTTAGTTGATCTCTGGGAGCTCAGGGCTACCATAGCGAAATGGAAAAATGGGTATAAGGCAGCAGTGGGGAGCCTCCAGTCCATAGGTCTAAATTATGCCCATTCAGAGTCCTAATTAGGGATGTGGGTGGCACTGTGGGTTAAATCACAGAGCCTAGGACTTGCCGATCAGAAGGTTAGCAGTTTGAATCCCCGCGACGGGGTGAGCTCCTGTTGCTTGGTCCCTGCTCCTGCCCAAAAGCATGTCAAAGTGCAAGTAGATAAATAGGTACCACACCAGCGGTAAGGTAAAGAGCATTTCCGTGTGCTGCTCTGATTCACCAGAAGCGGCTTAGTCATGCTGGCCACATGACCCTGAAGCTGTACACTGGCTCCCTCGGCCAATATAGCAAGATGAGCGCCGCAACCCCAGAGTCGGTCATGGCTGGACCTAATGGTCAGGGGTCCCTTTACCTTTATTAGAGTCCTAATTTGGCCTGTCAGGATCTTTTACTCAAGCCACCCCAACTTGTTCCACTCATATATGATATCAGAGGTGGAATTGGTGAAGTTGCAACTGCAAATGAAGAACTGGGAACTTTAAAGTGCATTCCTGATTGTTCCTTGGCAAGCAGGACTTGTACTCGGTGCCTTTTAATTTGGCATAAAACAGAAGCTCTGCTGGGATTGGGTCCAATCAGGAGCATCCGATTGGACCTCGCAATTGGAGCAGATACCTATTGAAAGCCACACGGGTGGCGCTGTGGGTTAAACCACAGAGCCTAGGGCTTGCCGATCAGGTCAGCGGTTTGAATCCCCACGACAGGGTGAGCTCCCATTGCTCGGTCCCAGCTCCTGCCAACCTAGCAGGTCGAAAGCACGTCAAAGTGCAAGTAGATAAATAGGTACCACGCCAGCGGGAAGGTAAACGACCTTTCTGTGCACTGCTCTAGTTCACCAGAAGTGGCTTAGTCATGCTGGCCACATGACTCGGAAGCTGTACGCCGGCTCCCTTGACCAATAAAGCGAGATGAGCGCCGCAACCCCAGAGTCATCCGCGACTGGACCGAATGGTCAGGGGTCCCTTTACCTTTTCCTTTACCTATTGAAAGCAGGGTTTGAATATGCTGCCAATCAACTGTTTGGGTGGCTCCTGGAAAACCTCACTCCTCTACTAGCATGGTTTGATTTCAACCTGACCCACCTATGAAAATGGCTCACAGGTGGTGGAGGAGGGCGGGATCTGGCCTGCCAGATAGATCCAGTTCCCTACCCCTTGTATAAGAATACAAAAAGGAGCAAAGTCAATTAATGTATTGTGACCATGTTGCTGTAATACACCATATTAGCATACTTGCAGGCATTTGGGGATTTTGCTAAAAGGTCCCATCCATACCCCTCACACTACCAGAGGGCATTACTTTTAATGACATGAGTCGCAGGGGGCTGAAAACGGGTCTTGGCATGTAGATGATTTGTCTAGCACTATTCAGTTTTTAGCCTTAAATTAATGCACACTAGCTTGCTGATATAAGCAATATAGAAGTTTTTTTTCTCAAGGCAAAAGGAGATGAGCTTCATTATAAATCTCCAAAGCCATATGGAGTGACATCCTGTTGTACATGCTTTATGGAATTCTGCCAAGGCCCCATTCATTTCTTTAGCAGGCTTGTTAACTTTTAAGTTTAGAAATTACTCTGGTGATCAGATCCTTTGTCATGTCCTAATCCAAATAGGTTTCTTCCCCCCCCCCCCCCCAGTGGTACATCTAATGCGGACAAAGGCAGACTGTCAAAAACTCATCTCTTTCCTCTGGCTGTGCCTGAAGCTCAGTTTTATATAGAACTCCACAGGAGTCTTGAAAATATTATGGTCTCACCCCCTCCCTTTTATCCATTTTCTCTCCTTTTAAAGAACACATTGAGCACCCTTGTATTTTTCATCAAGAGCTGATCACTTCCATGTTAGAATTCTCTTCCATTCAGATTTTAAGTAGTATCATATTTTGCTCATTCAAGCATGTCTTTTTCCCAAGCATTTCAACGTAGGGATATGTGGGAATACCCCCTCCCTGAGATTTCACTAGTCATGGATAGTCTTTCCCCACAAAATGCCTTCCAATGATTACCCAGGAAGGAATTTCTCCCATCTCCCATTGCCACAAAAACAAACTCTTCAAATTTCTTTTCAAATTTTGCTTGAGGGAAGAAAAACAAACCCATGGAGATTTTCTCTGAGAGGACCAGAACAGGTTATGAACTCAGGGCTTATTCACACAGTGGGAAATAATGTTGTCCTGCTATATGTCAACTGGACCAGGTAGTCAATCAACAACTTAGATTCCCCCCCCCCCAATTCCAGAAAGCTCTTTAGTAATATTAAGTATTCCACACACACCCAGCAGCTCCTTTCTCTTTATATTCTGCTGATATGGTAACTCCAAGGGCATTATATCTTCCTTCCTATGGAAAATATAATCCATGACTGATAGGGTATGTATCAAGTATAAGATAGCCAAATTTGGAAGCATTACTGTAGTGTTTCTTGTAATAACTTTTATTTAACAAAACCTCTTTCATACCTCCCATCTATTTTGGAGGGCTTAAATCTTTTTTAAAATTTAAGACCACAAATATTTTTCACCTACTCAGTGATTAATGACTCAACTTTGGGGGCAATGCCTCACACATTTGGGGGTTCTTTATTACCATTATTATTATTATTATTATTATTATTTTATTAGGAACACATTTATTCAAAAGTTACACACCAGCTTTGTCCACTCTTTGAGGGAGGTCACAGCTCAGAGGCAGATGAAGGAGAAAGTTGGGAAATAATGGGAGAGGAGGAGGAGGAAGAGGAAGCACGAGGGGGGTGACAGCTGATGGATACAGTGTCTTTAGAAAACATTCCAGACCCTCCATCTCCCAGAAGCCAGCGAGCCTTGAAAGTAGAAGAGCAAAGAGCTCAAAGACAGAGGGCACCTATCAGCACGTGTAGAAGAGATGGATGAGGAAGTGGGAGAGACGGGGGGGGGGTGGAGATTCTATAGCCTCCCTCTGTAAATACTGAATAAAAAGCAGGTTGTAAGAAACATTTCCTTGTCTTTGTACATTCCTGGGGAACCAGCCGTGGGAGTCACTGGCAGCAGCCTGACAGGAGGATACCAGATTCCTGCCTCTGGATCTATATCTTTAAAAATGCAATGCACAGAACTGGATCTCCATACTCCATATGGTCTCATAATAGTGCTGAATTCAGTACTGGTCTAGGTAGGCCACTGAATGACTCAAAATTAACTCCTCATATCTTTAACAGTGCAATTCTAAATGTGTTTACTCTTAAGAATATACCAGTACAATGGTACCTCGGGTTAAGAACTTAATTCGTTCTGGAGGTTCATTCTTAACCTGAAACTGATCTTAACCTGAGGTACCACTTTAGCTAATGGGGCCTCCCACTGCTGCCACCACGCCGCCGCCACGCAATTTCTGTTCTCATCCTGAAGCAAAGTTCTTAACCCGAGGTACTATTTCTGGGTTAGCGGAGTCTGTAACCTGAAGCGTATGTAACTTGAAGCGCCTGTAACCTGAGGTACCATTGTAAAATAATTGGACTCACTTCCAAATAAGTTTGCAAAAGATTGCAGCTGTGGTAGCATTCTAGTCTAGGATTCCTTGGTCAGCATTTTGACCTTGCTTAGGCTAGAGCTACATATGTGGCAGAATGTGGGGGTAGATTCAGACATACCATTCATGAGCCCTCCCACCTCTCTCACACGCATACAAGCAGAAAATGTCACAATTCTACCAGAGAGAGAAAGCGAGAGGGAGATGCTCAACCCTAGACCCTATGCATTTGTATGCTGCACTATTTTTCTGTTTTTCAGGAATTTTAATACTGGGGAGAACAAGAAAAATGTGATCCCATGCTGGAACACTGAGAGAGTTCATCAATGTTATAATTTCAGTATTCCACCGTGCCATATAGCTTCATATGCATATCAGACCTTATTCTCATTGCCAAAATGTTCTTTTATAACTAACTCTTTCATAATGGTCTCCCAAAACATATCTTCGGGAATTTTAAACTGCAGCCCCCTGAAACACCACACTAGCATTACTAATGATATGAACTTATTAACCCATTGGGGGGGGACCCATGTGATGTCTTTAAAGTCACAGTTGTTTTAATTAGTGCAACAGCATGAAGCATGGCTTGCATCCAAATGGCCATATGGTGTAGCACTTTGGGAGTCTTCTTGTTTGCCCAGAGGGTGCAAATGTGTTTATTGAAATTCCAAAATGTATTTACCACTGAAGAAGAAAAATAATTGACAATGCAGCTTCCATATGTAAGCTAGGCAGCGGAAATTATTGATAACTTAGGAGTCTCATGGCACACACAGCGGTATGCATTTTGAGGACATGTTTGCCTCCATGAACATGTTCTGTCTACTTTCATGCCCTTATTTATCTGTTTAAAACATTTATATGACAGTTGTCTATGAAAAGCATTTAAAGTCGTCTACAAGAAAGGAGCGAATGTGACTAATACAGTGGTACCTCAGGTTAAGAACTTAATTCATTCTGGAGGTCTGTTCTTAACCTGAAACTGTTCTTAACCTGAGGTACCGCTTTAGCTAATGGGGCCTCCCTCTGCCAGCGCACAATTTCTGTTCTCATCCTGAAGCAAAGTTCTTAACCCGAGGTACTATTTCTGGGTTAGCGGAGCCTGTAACCTGAAGCATCTGTAACCCAAAGTACCACTGTAACAGTAAAAAGTAGCAGAATGAATAAGGATGTACCAAAAATGAACAACTCACCCCCCGCTCCACTCGTAGCTCCAGTATTTCATTTCCATCATGTTTAGAAGTGTGTTTATTCATTCAGGCTTTAGGAGAAATTGATACCGTATGCCAGATATGATATTCAGAATTAGTTGAGATGATTCTTGCTGCATAATCCGCTTTGTGGTGATTTGAATTTGCAGGGCATTTATTCTTATTTTATATAAGATTTTTATGTACTGTATGTTAGCAATGAGCAGATGAAGTGCAATCTACCACTGTGAGGCCTTTTTCCCACTTGCCACTAGAGATGGAGGGTCCCATTAAAATCCAGTCCATCCCAGTCCTCAGAGGGGACAAACTAGGACTGTGGATACATGACTTTTTGCTCTAGAAACAATGGAAACTGAATGCTTGTTTTGTGGTCCCCACACAATCTAGATCCACTGCATATTTTTTGCCACTGACAAGCTCTTCTTGAGAAACTGGGTTAATTCCAAAAATAAAAGCTCAGTGCTGTTTGATTCTGCATTACCCTGTAGTGTGTCCATTTGAAAACAGATAAAAACAGGTGTAGGCATTCCTAGATACAGGGAAGGGTGGATCCATTCCTGCCCAGTGGTGTTGTCTGCTTACAAAGATGTCTGAAAAGATGATATGAAGGCTCACAACATTAACCCCACCATGTGGGAATCCCTTGCAGCCGACCACAGTGTCTGGACACAATCAGGTCATGTGTGTACAACAGTGACCAGAGGCGGTCTGGTCTGCTGAGAGGAGCACAGAAAGAAGAAACATCATGGTATACCTGCATCAACACAACTGGAAGCCTTCATCTGCCCCAGCTGCAACAAAACATGTCTCTCCCATTTCAGTCTCTGCAACCACAGCAGACGCTGCAACTCTCCAATGATTCGACTTCATCCCCAAAGGCACACTCTTCCATTATCTTCCGAGACAGACGGATGCTAGCCAGACTGTAGTTTAGCAAGGATGCTGAGGATCTCGGTCCATCTGAACAGGCATCACGCTGCTGGGAGCTCTTTTCCAGAGCTGAAAGGCGGTATTGAAATACATTATGAATGAATCAGCTTAAGCAAAGTAGAATTGCAAGCATACCCTGAGACATAATTATTGCTCGTTTTGCCTCCTGTGCAAACAAAAGATAAGAAGCCAGCCTGGCCTTTGCCGCAGTTTACAGAATATGTGTGTTGGGTTGTGCTAATCTAGTAACTGTGAAAGCAGGTCGGAGCTGCAGTGCCGGAAATGGACGTTTGCTCAGCACTCTTGATTAATGAGTCAAGGAGTTGCAAGCAGGGACAGACAACTGGGAACAAGCATGGTCAGTAAATAGCCAAGGTATGGCCCAGCAGTCTCCTTATTGCATTTTTCAAGAAGTTACAGCCTAATTCCATGAGGCAAGTGTTTAGGAATAGGGCGAACATCCACTGTATCATTATAGCATCATAACCTGTGGCGTTATGCAGGCATTCAGATCCAAGATGCCGTGTCATTCATTGGGGACATTTTGCTGCTCCAAGCAGTTTTATAACACTATGCTACAAATACACTCCCTTCCAACATAGTGAGGAAGCATATGTGATTGCATATGGCTGCATCACTCAAAGGCTGTATCTCTCATATGATGAGGTGCGGCCACTAGGGGAAGCAAAATATCTTTGACTAGCTGGCCCTAGGATTTGAAGGTTAAGATGCTGATACTCATGATGTAGTACCTCTTTGTATTGTTTATTAGATGATGCCACCGGCACCACTAAAAAGAGTGCTATCCCCAAGTGGCCAGCCCTGTTGAACAGTTCTGGGGGTCAGTAAACTAAGGACATCCACGTTTGACAGAATCGCCATAGCAGTATCCCACAAAGGGACTGAGGATAAAATAGGGAGAGAGATGACTGACATAAGCAACATCCTGAATTTGTATCAGCTACGAAGGAGCTGAGGCAACAGTTTGATGTATGCTATTTTATTTACCGATCAGAAGGTCAGCGGTTTGAATCCCGACAGGGTGAGCTCCCGTTGCTCGGTCCCTGCTCCTGCCAACCTAGCAGTTAGAAAGCATGTCAAAGTGCAAGTAGATAAATAGGTACTGCTCTGGTGGGAAGGTAAACATCATTTCCATACACTGCTCTGGTTTGCCAGAAGCAGCTTAGTCATGCTGGCCACATGACCCAGAAGCTGTACGCCGGCTCCCTCAGCCAATAAAGCAAGATGAGCGCTGCAACCCCAGAGTCGGTCATGACTGGACCTAATGGTCAGGGGTCCCTTTACCTTTACTATTTTATTTGGATAAATGCATTAATGAATGCATTTTATCGAACTTTTATTGAAGTTCATAACAATACAACAAGATAATAACTACAAAAATTACAAACAGAACAACCAAAGGTAGGAGTCTTCTCCTAAAGGCCATTCTCAGCCCCTTCCACACACAAAAGGTAGTCCCTCCCAGCTCTCAACTGGAATCCTTTCTCCTCCCAGCCTCTCACCCTGGGATACTGACATGGGGTTTGGATCTGATTTATTTATCCTGGCTTGGCTTAACTTTACACCAGGTTCTTGTGTATAGGATTGTCCTTCCTATCTTGTTAAGTTCAAGCAGGCTTACTCGATCTTCTTTCTGAATTGCGGCAATAAAGGTTCTCCACTCATTTCAAGACTGAACAACTAAAAAGGTCTGCATTGCAGGCACGAAAAAGCACCCTTCCCACCTTCCTCTTTTGTTTCCTCTCTGTTTTATTTTTAAACTCGGGAGCAATTTATCTATAAAAATATTGAAATGCTTTCCATCTAAAATACATATTCATACTGCCAGAGTTTAATAAACTGCGACAGGCAGATTTTTATATTGCCATGAACAAAACAAGTGAATTTAATTAAAAATGAAGATGAAAGAGTGGGAATTGACATGAGCTTGTTTCATGCAGAGTGCCATAATAGATGCAAAAGCCACCAGAGATCAAGAAAGAGGAGGAAGGAGAGGAGTTTTGCTGGAGGGGATAGCTTTTTTTCCCTTCTTCCTAGAATTGTAGCAGGAGGGGGGATTAGGCCGGGACACGGGGGTATAGATAAACCAAGCATAAAATAGGGTTATTTCATTTTAAAGGAACACTGGCTATGACAATCTGGAGACACCACCTGATTCTCCTTGCACATTTTGTCTGATAAAAGAGATTGGCTTCCTAGTCTAGCGAGAGAGCAAGTAGGTGAATGCATCCGGCTCCATCTCCGGCAGTGAAGAAGGCAGCAAAGATCCAAGCATCTGGGTCTGCAATTTGGAGATGTGCCCTTGGCTGTCAGTAAGCATGCCATATGATCAAACACATCTGCACCTGTGCAAACTGGCAAACGTGAGCCAATTTTGCATCCCTCACTGAATAAAAACCTGAACCGTCTCATTTAGAGCAAAAATATGGAAGCCTTTTTTTCTCTCCCTCTTTGTCTTTTGATACATATTTTCAGCTAGCAGTTTTTACAACTTCAGAAATAGTTCATAAGAGCAACCTCAAATCCATGTGTGTTCACCTAAAAGAAAGTCCTGTTGTGCCCAACGGGGCTTACTCGCAGGTTAGCCAAAGGGTTTATGGCCCAGAAATTGTATTAGGATTTGTGAGACAGTTTTATGGCTAGAACTAAGCAGGTTGGTCCCTTTAAACTACCTAGGTGGGAGACTAGCTGCATTTAACTACATTGTTTAATTTTCTATAAACTGTTCTATATTTGGAAGTGTAGGTAATTCAGACTATGTAATCCTCTGCATGTTTACTAAGAACTCAGTCCCATTTTACTTAGTGAGGTTTGCTCCTAAATGTGCAGAGAGTTGCAGCTGGAGATATAGGAAGGCATTGATTTGCATTTTGACTTGTGTTTGTTGCATGCCAGTGTTGCCATTCTGCTGCAGTTCAGCTTCTGACAAAAACCATGTTAGCCCACCATGGTTGAATTTTATGTAACTAATTGCAGCATTAGTTATGTTATACACCATTCATTTTGGTGGGAAAAGTTTCCATGCATAGGAAACACAATGCAATGGAAAAGTCATAAATTACTTGTTTGTGGACTGAAAACAACAACCACAGTGAATATTGATCATATTCACTGGATTGGTTTCCATCCCAAAGGCTTAACTAAAACCGAATCTGTGTTCTAGGAGCACGCTTCCCCTGGATGCAATCTCACTTACACTCTTGGGTTTAAGAAAACAAGAAGGCTTATATTTATTATCGGAAATGCACGATGTTTGGAAAGATGCTTTGGTTTATCTGGCTATGGTAGAGATGCAATGAGCATCTTTTGCAATGATACTTTTGCATCTCAAGAGAAGAGAGATCCAAAATATGTCTGCACTCAAGAGGAAGACTTGGGGGAGGAAGGCCAGTAACCCTAAAAGTAGCAGCCTAACACTGAAAGATCAACACAGATCACATAGGCTGAGTTGCACCCTGACACTTCCAACATAGACATGGGTCAAGTAAGCAAACACCAGCAATTTCTGCTCCCCTTACCATTTCCTTCATAATTTCCCAACATTCCTAGTTGCAGTATAAGAATGCAGCCTTAAATACACGTATTAGGAGGTAGGTTCAATAGAACACAATATGCTCACTAAATATGCATAGGATTGAGTTGCAAATTTGTAAAAGTTATTTTTCATTTACTCGGCACACTGGTTGATGAATTGACCAGCAATGGTCAATAAGTAGTGCTTGCCAGAAATCATTGCACCCACCCTGGGTTTTCCAAGAATATTCTATGAAGTGTCGAGGAAGTGTTTGCCAGAACTGATATTTCTTTTATTTTCATCCCAATGGGAAAACAAATCACCCTACTCCTGTGAAGTAGCTAGCGCCTTCTAGGAACTGCTGGTAGACCACCGTGTCTCTACTATTTTTCAGAGAGCTGTGATAATATGAGATAAAATGATATTGTCTTCATTGCCAGAGCAATAACGGTAGGCAAACAGTTTGCTATTCTCTTTTTCATTTCTTACTGTTCTGCAGTTAAAGACCAGTACGTAGTGACAGTAACCCAAGGCGGAGTTAAGGGTCATTAACACGAGCAAATCAAAGGGATTACCATTATCACAGCAGCACATCAAGAAGATTATGACTGTTATAAACGGGAGCTCAGGGCTTGTTTTGTTTTAATACACAATTCTTAAAGAGACAGCCTTATCTGGAAGAGTCAGCTCACCCTCCTTGTCTCAACATTTTGAGTCCAATGAAATTGAAATGTTTGGTGTTACAACAGAAACAAAAACACAGTGGTTCTCGGAACACTGCCAGCTCCTTGATGTGACTCAGGGAATTTCATGTGCTTGCTTACATCCTAAGGGTATTGTGCGAACCACACACACTCTCAAAAAGGATTGAAGTGATTAAGGAGCTTTTTGGAATCCAAGCCTTATGCGACATAGAGAAATAGGACCTAAACCCTGCTGAGCTTGAACCCTAAGGCAAAATGCTTAATGAGCAACAAAAGGAGAGAATCATCCAGGCATTGCAGTTCTGTCTAGTTTGTAATGTGCTTATAACTTTCACACATTCTAGAATACAGAGACCTATGAATGGGCTGTGCGACACAACATTTCTGTATGGAAAGCTGTTTGCATGGACAGGCGGAGTCCCCCCAACCCCAGGCGACCCCCAAGCAGAATAATGACTCAAGACAACGTGTTGGCCACAACTTTATTAAGTTTCAGATGTAGGGAGACCTTGGCTCAGGCATTGGGCGTTTATTCTTCCCAGTCTCATGTACCAGGCTAGCCAACTGAGATGTTCTCAGGACTGATACACTCTTAGGGTTACATAAACCAGGCCTAGTATTTATGTCAGTGGTTTTGATTTGTTGGTGGCTTTTATATGTCAGTGGCCTTCTCATAATGCATGGATTCCTGCCAGAGAAAATAACTAATTAATATATGACAAGCAGCCACCATAGATAGCTCTGGGACTAGCAGAAATTCCATACAGCTGGTGTCATCAGAGGATCCCTGTGGAAGCTTATCGAGAAGTTCACAATTCCCACAAAGTCTGGGTGAAAGGATTCTCTTATGGAATACTAGGAGCGGGAATGAATTAACCACTTAAAGGGGCCACAAGATTTCTAAGTATTATGTGGATATGAGAGGTGCAATTTGTGGGCACCACAGTGGTCTTCTGTAATATGGCAATACAGCATGCTCTGTTCTCCCTGGGGTTCTTTTAGTTTCTCCCCAGCCATAGAGCTTCTTTTTGGAAGGTTTTCTTTTTTTAAGGAAGGGTATTTGTGCAAACCTTGGGATTCCTCCAAATCTGTTGGTTGGTGCTTATACACAAGGATAAGCACTTGAGTATGAATTCACTGTTAATATTCATTATACCAATGGAGCCCAGCAAAAAAATGTTGTGGTGTATTCCTGTTGTGTGTGTTTCTTGACCCTGTGGCTAGAGCAGGGGTAGTCAACCTTTTTAAACCTACCGCCCAATAGTGCATCTTTCTTGATGGTAAAATTTCCTTACCGCCCACCAGTGCTCGATAGAAGGAGGATTCAGCTTGTGCTGTAGAACCCCCTACCGCCCACCTAGAATGCTGAAATGACCACTAGTGGGCGGTAGGGACCAGGTTGACAACGCCTGGGCTAGAGGGTTGGAAAAATCGAAAGTCACAAGCTACTCTCTCAGCTTCAGCCCTACCCCTAACTGGCAGCTCTGACAAACAGGGTTCTTTCTGAATCAATCTGTGCCTGATTTGCAATATTAATTATGAACTACACTGCAAGGCTATCATAAGCCATCTTGCTGAGCCACGGCCCCTTCTATCCTGCTACAAAGGAATAGAGAACTGTATCTACTTGACAATTTGTATACGCAGAGCTAGTTTTTAAAGTTTTCACATTAAATAAGAACTGAGTTTAAAAGAGCTGAAACTCTTCTATTTGCTGCAGGCGTTCAGTTTTTGCAGAACGAGCTGGAGGTGGACTCAGTTTTGCCTAATGGCTTTGTTAAAAATCTTGGATTTATTCATTGAGTTCCCCCACCCCCACACACCTTTTTTCGTATTTCTACAAATATGAAAAAAAACCCAGCTGATATCCCACGCTTGTATGTAGGTTGGTAGTACATTAGGATCCACATTTCGAGAATGATATCTTTATTGGCATATGGACTAGGTTGCAGAATACACATATAAAAAATAATAATCAGAGAAATTGTTTGAGTAATTGTTTAGCAAATTTTGGTTATGAAAGAGCAGCATATGTATTCCAGGTGGATTGATCAGCAGCAATAAAGGTGCTATTGTCATACCACAATGGTTACAATAGTTCAAGGATGCTGGCAAGGATGGTAATGGAAAACAAAGAGCAGTGGAAGGGAAAGAACAAAATGATGTTTTTGTAGCTGTCATAATCCAGGGTAAACCATGTGGGTTTGTTTTTCTTTCTTACAATGATCATTTTATATAGCTGAGTGTTTTTAACTTAAGGTAGTTGCTCTATTTATTGTGGGAAAGGAAGGCAACATTGCTCCATCAATTGCTTCGCTCTCACTTTTGTCATAGAACTGCCTGCGTCTGAGTTGTATCATTTCAGACTGCAAGTGAGAACCATCACTGAATAGTCTTCATTCAAAAAGAAAAAAAGAAAGAAAAAACTCCACACAAGAAACCCCTAGATTTGGGGAAGAAAGGTTTTATCCTAGCATCTTCCTCAATATGCTTTGTTGTGGAGTGGGGGGGGGGGAGAACATTCAGTAATGGGAGCTTCCTCCCTACATTGCACGAATTGGTACAGCTGCCATCTCAGTGAAAACTAGGCCATGGTAGCCAACATGAAGCCCTGCATTTACTATCATCTCTGAGCATTGGCAATGCTGCTGTCAAGTGGATGCTGTACTACAGTGGTGTAGAACCAGGAGTGCTGATTTGTGCCCCAGGTTATAAGTTACCTGTGATGTAACATGATGTCATGATGTCACATTGCATTGGCAGCACAGCAGCTCTCCTGAGGCCTCGTGGGGTCTCAGAGGTCACATCCGACACTTTGCAAGACCTTGATGCAACTTCCGGTTTCTACTGGAAGTCATGTTCCGAGGTTTCACAGGGCCTCCGATGGTGTCTGGGAGGTTGTGTTGGGGTTCCGACATGACTTCCGGTAGAAACCAGAAGTTGCGTTGTAGCCAGCAGCCACACAAAAAATTGTGGGTGCCCTGGCACCCAGAGCCTCCCAGAGCTGGTGTCTGTGTAGAACCTCAGCCATAATGCAGTCCTCCAGGCCTGTATGACTCTTGAGATGTTTTCTATGCCACACACCTCTTCTAGTCCACACCCTACTTGAGCACTTGTGTCTAGCTTACTTGCCTGGATGAATGATTGAGTGACTTGTAGGTGCATAGAAAGCTCTTACTTTTGTGTGACTGGAATGTTACCTACTGTAGAAAAGTGAAAGTCACACCAGTTATCCCACCCACTTATATCTCTGGCCCCACCTGTTATGGGCATGTGGTCCCTGGAAGGTTCTGAATGAGGGAATGTGGTCCATAGGATGAAAGGGGTTCTGCAGTCTGGTTGTGGCATTCAGTTTAGGCTTCTGTACAGCAAGTCTACTTTACAGTACAAAAGACAGTGCTAATATTAATATCATTACAAACTGAACTGTTGAGAAATCCTTGTACTGAAATTTTACAATCAGTTTTTATAAAGGGGTTTCAAGCTTTCCTACTCTTGTTTGTTTGTTTGAGTTCCACATTTTTTCTTTTCTTTTGGCCACTGTGTTGCGCGTTGAGGTTCCCAGGACACCCCCCAAATAAAAACACAATTGACACTTAATTTTTGTTTAAGGTTTTTGGCATAATTTTGGCCACAACTTTATTCAAATTACAGCAATGTGAGTGGTTGCTTAGACATTGGTAGCACTAACTGACCCCGCACGGGGACAGCTCTGACATTCGCACCCCCCACGAAGTCAGCAAGGGTAAGTCACCTGGGGAGAGAGACGGGACTGGGAACCATGCCTCACCTCTCCCCAGAATGCTCCCAGGGGCTTGCGTGGCCCTAGCCCCTTGCCAGGGGGTTTCGGACAAAAGCATGGGGAGCCCCTGGGTTCCTTTAATGGAAAACCCTTGCAGCATCAGTATTTCGGAGGGGCAGGCACAGCCAAATCCATACCCCTCCACCAACCAATTCCCAGACCAATTCCTAACCGCAACCTTACAAGTTGTGACGATTTGCCACGCAGTAGGCAAAAACCAAATGGCACACACTAATCAGCCAAATGGACAAAATTCCTACCAGGCCCCTGCCCCAAAGCAGACGACCCCATGACAGGCATAGCAAGGTCAAGCAAACAGCCTAAAATTAGGAAATGGAGGGTGGGTGATCCGAAGCACGCAGCGAAAAGAGGAGGTTTGTCGCTGCGTCCATTGTATTTAACAAATAGGGCTGTCAATCAATAAATGGCAACATATAAATCTCCCCAGTAACAGCCCACCCCTGCTTAAAGATGGCCAAACTCTTTTGCCCAGCAACAGTGAGGTGTCTTGTCATCCCCAACCGCAACCCGTGCTCCCCATGAGGGAGAACACGCTTTCTGAAAATCACATCACATGTACTTAAATGCTCCATGATGGTGTTCCTCAATATCAGTGGAGGTGTTTAATTCGCCTTTTCCTCAATCTTCCAAAAGGTTTCTTTTTGAGAATTACTTTGAGATACACACACACACACACACACACACACACACAGAGCTTTGGGGAAAACAACAGACATGATGTCCTGGCATCAGGGGACATAAAAATAGAGCTAAGATATACTTCTGTAATCATTTAATGTGGCTCATAAGAAGGTGAAGCTCTCCTTATGTCTAACAGATATCAAAGTAAACTTGGATGGAGCACATTTTTCAGCAGTAGACAAATGAAAGATGTTTTCCAACAGAGATGAGCTCCATGTATCATTATGACTCACCAATTCTCTGGTTTCCTCAAAAGAATGGATAAGTGCAGAGACTTCTCAAAAGGCTCCCTTAGGAGGGCTTGTGAGCCTATGCTGTTTAAACAGTGTGCCACTGAAATATATACCTATTGGAAACAAAGCAATGCCCCTTTGTTCATTTACCTATTTCTCCATGGTCCCAAATGCATATACAATACGACAGGATACCAACCGCAGGTGTGCATTATGTAAAACAGAGTCAGGGACTATAGGAAGGGGAAATGTAATCGAAAGCAAATTGTAAATACAACATTCCAAGGACAAAAGGACTGCACAACCTGAGACAGAACACAATGCATTCTGCTAGCTGGAGATGGTGGTCCAACAGAGGCTCCATAAACTTACTAGATTTTGCTGCCCACCTAGAATGTGGGTTTGTTAAGCATTTGACAGGCCACAATAGATGGGTAGCATTGTAGCTAGGACTTTAGAGAGCCAGTGTGGTGTAGTGGTTAAGAGCAGTGGACTCGTAATCTGGTGAACCGGGTTCACTTCCCTTCTCCTCCACATGCAGCTGCTGGGTGACCTTGGGCTAGTCACACTTCTCTGAAGTCTCTCAGGCCCACTCACCTCACAGAGTGTTTGTTGTGGGGGAGGAAGGGAAAGGAGAATGTTAGCTGCTTTGAGACTCTTTCGGGTAGTGATAAAGCAGGATATCAAATCTAAACTCTTCTTCTTCTTCTTCTTCTTCTTCTTCTTCTTCTTCGGAGGGGTGCTGTTGGTAGGAAGTAGACTAAGTTAGGTGAACTGCCCCCATCCCAGTTTGTCATGTCCTCCACACAGTCACTATAGGCATGCATGAAATAGGAGGTGGTCTGATGTGGACAAAGCTCAGTTTGGTTGGAATATGGAGGCTGGGTGCAAAAATTGGAGAAAAGTGAGGCACTCCTGGGGAGGAGCTACCTAATAAAATGCAACTAGCTCTCACTCAGGATTGGCCCATTAGGACCTGTCTGTCATTGTCCACTCCTCCCCTGGGCAATATTTCTGAGTCTTCTTTTTTAGGTGAGCCCAGGGTGTGGCAAAGATTCCCTCCTTAAGTTTGGAGCGGCATTTTCCCATCATGTCTTACCTGTATTTCCTTTTCTGGACCATAATTTCACATGTTTTCTTCAAGGATCAAACCAGATTCCCTATCCATGGGCTTGAGACCTGCCAAATCAATGATATTAAAATGACTTCTGAAAGAGACACGGGATTAAGTCTTTGTTTTAATTACATAAGCAGTGGTTTTCATGATACGGAAGACACCCCCCCCCATTGTCATGTCCTCCCTGCAGACACTACAGGTGTGCATGAAGCAATGGAACAAGTGGTGGTCTGATATCAGGAGTCCCAGTCTCTGACTTGATAACACAGCAAGCATGGTTAATTAAAAAGGAAGATTTATTTCAAAAACAGAGTTATCCAGACGGCTCTAACATGCCGCTAGTCTCATCAACTGCTTCCTGCAAGACCAGAACTACGTCCTGCAAGACCAGAAGCAGCTGACCTTTTTCCTCTGATGTGTTTTGCCCTGCCTCCTATCCTGTAACCCTCCCATTCGCCAAGACCTGGGACTGAAAGGGGCAGCTCCCGCCTCTTCCTCATTCTCTGAGGGACTGTCTCTTCGCTCTTTCCCACCTGATGAACTGCTTCCTTCTCTATTCACCCTCATTCTCTTCTCAACTGGCATTCCAAAGGGAGGGGGAGTTGGCACTAAGCTATGCTCATCTTGCCTGGCAGTTAACCCTCTCTCTTCCTGGCTACTTCCTTCACTGGGAGCTGGTTGCAACCCTTCCCTGGGGGCTGGTTCATTCATAACATCTGATGTGGGCAAAGGTCCACTAGGTTGGAAACACCAAATCCCACATATAAATCTCCCATCCGTAGCTTCCTACAACATCTGCCTTTCCTGTGATCAATTTAAATTACTAATACAGATATCAAGGAGTGTAGAGAGCATGCAAGCTGCAATCTGCCAGAATTTTCAGCCAAGAGGGAAGGATGTAATGTACTGGCTATATCAGAGCTCTTTTGTCTTTCCACAATATTCCTCAGTTGCTTAGTATAAAGGAAGAATATCCAAAGGTGCTTGGGTAGAATTCGGTGCCTTTGTAAGGTTGTATGGAACCCCCTGAGAAATTTTGCTATCAAAACCCTTCTGGCTTCCCTCAGAATTCCTCAGGTGTTTCATGGGAGGAGGAACCCAGACACTCACTTTGAATTTAAATCTGGATGAAATTTCAGTGCTGACTTTAATGTTAATATTAACATTTAAAAACCCTTAGTGCAGGAATTAATTTGCAGATGTGTGTTTTTGCAGCACAGACTCTATCTGAGAGTATCTGGGGAATTTAAGAATGTAGTGTTTCTTAGCCTAATTCTGAATTTTTCAGGGGTACAAATCATATAATCTCCATACCTTTCCAAGCACAATTGGTTGGTGCTGACCTTTAAAGTCCTAAAGGGCTTCAGCCCTGTATACCTGAAGGAACATCTCTCCGCCCCCGCATCCCCATCGTTCAACCCCAGATACTGAGGTCCAGCTCCGAGGCCTTCTGGCAGTTCCCTCACTGTGAGAAGTGAAGCTACAGGGAACCAGGCAGAGGGGCTCCTCAGTAGTGGTGCCCACCCTGTGGAACACCCTCCTATCAGATGTCAATGAAATAAACAACTATCTGGTTTTAAAAGACATCTGAAGGCAACCCTGTATCGGGAAACTTTTAAGGTCTAATGTTTTACAATCTTTTATGTGCTGTAAGCTGCCCAGATGGGCAGGGTATAAATAAAGTTGTTGTTGTTGTTTAGATAATTGTCCATGTAGTGCTAACACCATGCTTTTTTTAGTTCTTTCTGAGCAACTATTCAGAGTCAACATTAGCATCTTACATTTGTCTTCCCCCTAACAATGCAAGTTATGAGAGTGCAACATTGTCTCAGGCAAGAGCTGCAACACAGTCTTATCCCATGTGCTCCAGGGCTTCTGATAGTGTCTTAATGGTGTGTACAGTGCAGCAGATCCTACAACCAGAGGATAAAAGGTAAAAAAAAAAGGTAAAGGACCCCTGGACAGTTAAGTCCAGTCAAAGACATCTATGGGGTTGCGGCACTCACCTCGCTTTCAGGCCGAGGGAGCTGGCATTTATCTACAGACAGCTTTCTGGGTCATGACTAAACCGCTTCTGGCGCAACAGAACACAGTCACAGAAACCAGAGTGCACGGAAATGCTGTTTACCTTCCTGCCACAACAGTACCTATTTATCTACTTGCACTGGTGTGCTTTTGAACTGCTAGGTTGGCAGAAGCTGGGACAGAAGAACGGGAGCTCACCTCCATCACAGGGATTCGAACCGCCAACCTTCTGATCAGCAAGCCCAAGAGGCTCAGTGGTTTAGACCACAGTGCCACCCGCATCGCTACCCAGAGGATAATGTAAATGGGGGCCCTCCAGGAAGTGAGTTCCATGATCTGTCAACAGCAAGACATAAAAACAAAGCCTCTTGAGAAGTCCTTGATAACCAGGAAGGTTCATGTGAGCAAAAACCTCTGAGATTATTAAGGTCTTTGTAAAGTAAGGAATAGAACATGGAGTTCATATATTTGTAAATGATCCTAAAGGTCAGCAATATAATTATACTTTTAGCAAGCAACAATTCTGTAAAGAGATCTCTGCCATATTTCCAATTTTTGAATTTCATTCCCGTAGACTCCTTGAGTAATTTCTCATATATCTTGAATTGGGTTCTACCTCTTATATATACCCATGACAAAGGGGACGATGACCCACTTTTTACTTTATTTGAACGAACTTATTCCTTGTTTCTGTTTTTGGGGAATCTAAAAGTTTACAGTTAACAAATAACTCCTTTATTTATATCAATGTCTCCAAACTGTCCAACATCCAAATATTATTATTATTATTATTGCTAACTGTAGATCATACTATGCCATTTCTCAAGAAATTATGTCCTCCTGTTGGGGGGCTTTTTGTTTTTAATCATCTACAGATAGATGAAATTAGTGTACTTAAAGCATAGCTCAATCATTGAACAATGGGGCAATTTTCTATTGTACAAGGACAGTCTTCAAAATAGAAGAGGGGAAGGAGAAAATGATACCTTCTTCAATGTGTCTTTAATAAGCGTGATTCATGGACACGAATGAAAATAAAGACAATGATGCAAGACTCTTGGGACACCGAAGCATGCTGTTGAGAGGCACAAAGAAATTCCACAGAACTGAAGCATCACGTCCCTGACTCTTTTTAGTAATATTACTGCTCTGAAATACATTGTTGTTCAAGATGAGCTGAAACCACTCATGATTTAACTTTGTCAACATTTTCAGTAGTGTCAAAAAAATGACTCCTCCTCAAATGATGGTTTGGAAATCCTTGTAAAACCATTCATTTATTTGTTTGCACTGCCTTCACTGCACTCAGCTCCATTAACACTATTGTGATCACCAATAGTCAGCATGGATTTCTGAAAAATAAGTCATGTCAGACTAACCTGATCTCATTTTTTGACAGAATTACAAGCCTGGTAGATGAAGGGAACGCAGTGGATGTAGCCTACCTTGATTTCAGCAAGGCATTTGACAAGGTGCCTCATGATATTCTTGTAAAGAAGCTGGTAAAATGCGGTCTTGACTATGCTACCACTCAGTGGATTTGTAACTGGCTGACTGACCGAACCCAAAGGGTGCTCATCAATGGTTCCTCTTCATCCTGGAGAAGAGTGACTAGTGGGGTGCCACAGGGTTCTGTCTTGGGCCCGGTCTTATTCAACATCTTTATCAACGACTTGGATGATGGACTCAAGGGCATCCTGATCAAATTTGCAGATGACACCAAACTGGGAGGGATGGCTAACACCCCAGAGGACAGGATCACACTTCAAAACGACCTTGACAGATTAGAGAACTGGGCCAAAACAAACAAGATGAATTTTAACAGGGAGAAATGTAAAGTATTGCACTTGGGCAAAAAAAATGAGAGGCACAAATACAAGATGGGTGACACCTGGCTTGAGAGCAGTACATGTGAAAAGGATCTAGGAGTCTTGGTTGACCACAAACTTGACATGAGCCAACAGTGTGACGCGGCAGCTAAAAAAGCCAATGCAATTCTGGGCTGCATCAATAGGAGTATAGCATCTAGATCAAGGGAAGTAATAGTGCCACTGTATTCTGCTCTGGTCAGACCTCACCTGGAGTCCTGTGTCCAGTTCTGGGCACCACAGTTCAAGAAGGACACTGACAAACTGGAACGTGTCCAGAGGAGGGCAACCAAAATGGTCAAAGGCCTGGAAACGATGCCTTATGAGGAACGGCTAAGGGAGCTGGGCATGTTTAGCCTGGAGAAGAGGAGGTTAAGGGGTGATATGATAGCCATGTTCAAATATATAAAAGGATGTCACATAGAGGAGGGAGAAAGGTTGTTTTCTGCTGCTCCAGAGAAGCGGACACGGAGCAATGGATCCAAACTACAAGAAAGAAGATTCCACCTAAACATTAGGAAGAACTTCCTGACAGTAAGAGCTGTTCGACAGTGGAATTTGCTGCCAAGGAGTGTGGTGGAGTCTCCTTCTTTGGAGGTCTTTAAGCAGAGGCTTGACAACCATATGTCAGGAGTGCTCTGATGGTGTTTCCTGCTTGGCAGGGGGTTGGACTCGATGGCCCTTGTGGTCTCTTCCAACTCTATGATTCTATGATTCTAACACAAATCTCATTCATTATTGGGACATTCTTGCATTTAAAGTATGATCTTGGGATGGCCAGATTGGCCTATGTGTCTTAATCCAGGAAAGAGAAAAGATCATCAGCAAGGGAAACAACAACAACAACAAATCATTTGTACCCTGCCCATCTGACTGGGTTGCTTCAGCCACTCTGGGCAGAAATGGTACAGAAACATCATTTATGGTATAAAAATAATAGTACAGAGCCATTGTGAATATTCACAAATGTGTTGTTTGTATGTTGTGGCTATGGCATTTGGATATCTGAGCCAATTACAAGTTCTAAGATACAATTCCAGCTCATCATGGTCTCGGCTGGGTGTTAGCCTTCCCCTCATTCACAGTGCTGTCTAATCTAGACCTGAGATTCTGCCAGAGGTGCATCCTGGATAGAAGAATCCATGGGTGATATTAGAAGGTTAGGGTTCATGAAAACTACATTTTCCACAATATCCTCCTGCTGAGAATGATGCAACATAATGATGCCTATCAGACAATACATCCAACAGTGCAAAATTAGAGTGGGTGAAGCCTTGTTAGAGATACCAAAAGTTCTACACTAGAGCAACCTTATCTAGTCTGTGAATTAGAGGGCAAGTCAGTTAGATTCAGGAATAAGCAACAGGATCCTAGCTGGCTGGCACAGAACTTTTCCTACCTGTGTGGACCAGCAGTTGGTATTCAGAGGCATTCTGCAAAACACAATGATCACGAGCCATATTACAATTGCAGGAATGATGACAGCCCATGCAGATTAACACTTCAGCAACCTGCTGAGAGGATCAGCATGTGAACTGGACCACAGTGATTTTGTCTCTTCATTTTCATATGGAGAGCAGTTTGCCTGCAATTGTCTAAAGATATGCCAGGAAAGCCTTTCAAAACCAGCAGTTGCTCCGACATAGCAACTTCAGCCATTTTCACATGGGATGATGAAAATGGCCCCCATCTAGAATACATGGTGACAAATCCCCCATATGAATACTTTAGCAGATAGCTGTGTGGAAAAACCCTGAACCAAATGACTATGCACATTTCAAGGGTGAAGAAGGAGTGTCTTCTTCTTTGGCGATCACTCATAGCCAAGTAAGATTACCTTCCATAAACATGGTTTTAACAATGAGTCCGTAAGTGACTGTGGAGGTGAATTCTGGATCCACACATCCTTCCACAGAGGGGACATTGGTTTCCTGATGTGAATTGATCACTGTGTGAATTTGCCAAGTGTGCCTTCCTCTTAGCACATTTCTCCCTTGCATCCTGAGTTCGAGTGTCTTCAAAGCCCATGACACCTTTGGTAAAGGCTGTTCTCCAGTTGGAGCACTCGCAGGCAAGTGTTTCCCAATTGTTTGTGTTTATACTACATTTTTTTATATTTGCCTTGAGAGAGTCTTTAAACCTCTTTTGTTGACTACCAGCATAGCACTTTCCATTTTTAAGTTTGAAATAGAGTAGTTGCTTTGGAAGATGATAATCGGGCATCTGCACAACATGACCAGTCCAACAAAGCTGATGTTGAAGAACACTGGTGATCTTTGCTTCTTCCAGTACAGCGGAGACACCGTTGATGGAATCTTTTTAGAAGTTGTAGATGACGTTTATAAGTTGTCCATGTTTCACAAGCACACAGTAAGGTTGGTAGTACAATAGCTTTGTAAACAAGCATCTTGGTTTCCCTGCGAATGTCCCAGTCCTCAAACACTCTACACCTCAATCGGTAGAAAGCCACACTCACAGAGCTAAGGTGATGCTGAATTTCAATGTCGGCCCTTGTGGAAAGATAACTGCCCAGGTAGGAGAAGTGATCAACATTTTCCAACATTACACCATTGAGTTGGATTTGTGGCACTGCAGAGGGGTTATTTTGTACTTGTTGGCGCAGCACCTTGGTTTTTTGGATGTTGAATGATGGGTCAAGCTTTTCATAAACTTCTGCAAAGATATTTAGGGTGGTTTGGAGGCCATCGTCTGAAAGTGCACACACTACGTTGTCATCAGCATACTGAAGCTCTATGACGGAAGTTACAGTAACCTTACTCTTTGCTTTCAGCCTGCTCAGATTAAAGAGCTTTCCATCTGTTTGATATATGATTTCTACTCTGGTGGGGAGTTTCCATTCGACAAAGTGTAGGATCATGGCAATGAAAATAATGAATAGAGTTGGGGCAATAACACAACCCTGTTTAACACCTGATCCCACTGTGAATGGTTCACTTTGAGAGCCATTGTTATCTGCAATTGTTGCTGTCATATTATCATGAAGGAATCAAATGATGTTCACAAATTTATCTGGGCAGCCAATTTTCAGAAGGATAGTCCACAGGGCATTACGATTTAAAGTGTCAAAATCCTTAGTCAGGTCAATAAACTGCATATACAGGGGTTGGTTTTTCTCTCTGCATCCAACAGTACAAAATTAAAGGGGTTGATTTCTTGTTAGAGATACCAAAAGTTCTACACTAGAGCAACCTTATCTAGTCTGTGAACTAGAGGGCAAGTCAGTTAGATGCAGGCATTTTGACTCTCCTCAGGAATAAGCAACAGGATACTGGCTGGCTGTCACACAACTCTTCCTACTTGTGTTGACCAGCAGTTGGTATTCAGAGGCATTCTGCAAAACACTATGATCATGAGCCATACAGTGGTACCTCCGGTTAAGTACTTAATTCGTTCCGGAGGTCTGTACTTTACCTGAAACTGTTCTTAACCTGAAGCACCATTTTAGCTAATAGGGCCTCTTGCTGCTGCTGCGCCGCCGGAGCACGATTTCTGTTCTCATCCTGAAGCAAAGTTCTTTACCCAAGGTACTATTTCTGGGTTAGCGGAGTCTGTAACCTGAAGCGTATATAACCCGAGGTACCACTGTATTCCAATTGCAGGAATGATGACAGCCCATGCAGATTAACACTTCATCAACCTGCTGAGAGGATCAGCATGTGAACTGGACCACAATGATTTTGTCTCTTCATTTTCAGGTGGGGAGAGCAGTTTACCTGAAATTGTTTAAAGATATTATGTCAGAGAAAGCCTTTCAAAACCAACAGTTGCTCTGACATAGCAACTGCAGCCATTTTCACATGGGGATCATGAAAATGGCTCCCGTCTAGAATAAATGGTGACAAATCCCCGATATGAATACTTTAGCACATAGCTGTGTGAACATACCCTGAACCAAATGACTATGTAAGGGTGAAGAAGGCATGTAGCTCCATGGTAGATCAATTGCTTTGTGTGCAGATTCTGTCCCTGGCATTTTCAGGTTGGGATGGAAGAAACCCATGTCTGAAATCCTGGAGAGTCATTTGTCAGTCAGTATAGAGTCGACTGCAGACCAATGGTCTGACATGGTATAAGTTCTTCATAGGTTCTTGTATTCAAACAAAACTGGACATAAAATATTGGCCCTTGTTAAAATGTTCCAGTCCTGCTTTCAGATATTTGGGTAAGTTTAATTTTAGAAGAAAATGTTTCTATAATTTTCTAAACAATTAAACTAAAATATTCTTGCTTCTCAGTTCACATTCTGCTTAATGTCCAAGCCTCTTGATCTAGATCAACCTTCCAAAACCTGGTGCTCTTGAGGGATACAACAATATCCAGCATACCTGTTCATTGGCCATGCTAGCTTGTGCTGATGGACACACTAGGACAAGATATCGGGAGGATATCAGATTTGGAAAGATTGATCTAGATTTATATAAATATATATATATATCTACCTTTACTTACCCCCAACCTAGAAAAAAAAAAGATTTTCTTTCCACCTTTTGAACAAAAATCACAGATCCTGATCCAGAAGAAAATGTCTGTCTGTCTGTCTGTCTAAATATAGATATAGTGGGACGGGGGACAATTTCAGTTCAGTTCCCATTTAAAAGTGATCTTACCTAACTTGCGCTTTACAAAGCAATATGCAAACTTCAACACAGATATCCTTCAAAATTCACACATCTCCAGATGTTGCAACGCAGTTCTCCAGTCATTTTGTGTACAAAAGTGCATATACTAGAGTAAAGTATGCATATATGCATATATTGGTGGGTGAAAAAAGCATATAAAATGCATTATATGAGGAAAGTTCTTTTGCAAAAAAAATTATTCAGAGAAATCCACACCAGATTTCTGATGAATTTTCATGAGGACTGAAATAAAGTATAATTACAAACCAATGTGGAACTGTGGAGAAATGAATTTAAGATTTTCTTAAAGATGAGAAACCAAAATTTGACATTAGCATCCCCATATATAGGTCTCTTAAAAGATGCCTTGACATAAGGGCTTTTAGGCTGGAAAATTGGGCAGAAGAAAAATAGAGAAGATATTGAATATATATATATATATATATATATATATATATATATATATATGCATGCAACTCCACATTTTAAGTGCACCAGAGTTTATTCACCTTAGGATAAGCTCACTAGCAGAAAATCTGAAAAGCCATTTGCTACTAAAAAAAAATCCCCCTCCCATCTGTTTATTTACTTTACATTTCAAATTAAGCAGAAAGCAAATTAATTTTTAATATGAAATTAATACAGAGTTTATAATAGGGCACTCCATCACTTTAAAATTATCAAAATGATTTCTTGTTACTATTGCACTCTTGAGAACTAGTGCATGTGGATCTTTTTTCCTCGTAAAAATTAAATTAAGAATGTGTAATGAGAATCAGACATCATAATTTGTGCAAAACCTAAAGCCAGCAGGGAAATACTGCCTCCTTAAATGTTGACTATTGTTTCATTATGGCCAAATGAACTGACAAGTTTTCAGCTACAAGTGACATGTTTTAAAGTAGTTAAATGTATTTCCTATTGTACTGTGCTTATGGCAGTGAAGTCCGACACAGCCACTGAGCATTTGTGGGGGAGGTTAAACCATGTGGGCTATTTATTGAGCACTCATCCTGGCAACATTGGAACAACCCTATGTTGCCCCATACTTTTCAGTGCATTTTCATGTCACTTTCCTTATCACAAAAAGTCCTATGAGGATAGGCTCCAAATTTTAATTGAACAACCAAGATTTGTTGGTCTGTGATTGAATCCTATCTGAAAATTGTGTCAGTGTGGAAGCATCCAAAGACGGCAGAATCAGTCACATCTGATGGCAAGGAACACAGTTGCCTTGCTGATGTGGGCCTGTTTCCAGCTGTTGCAAAGCCTGGCAAGGTTAGAAATGGACTCCAGTCCCTCAAGCTTTTAGGAGACAAGTAACATGGACATGCTTAGAAGCACAATAGGGCCGGTAAGCACTGAGCCATGGATGGTCCCCTGCAGCTTTGCTTTCTCTGGACATGTGTCTCTGTACACATCTGCAAACTAATTCTCCATGTTCAGGGGATACATCTTTCCAGAATAATAATGGATAACTGGGGGCGGGGGATTGTACTTCTCACTGTGACTCTGGCTCCATTCTACCCAATGAGAGGCTGCTGGCACAGAAAAGCTGGCTCAGAACCTAGCATGTTTGTCAACATACATGGAAGAACAACGTAACTTGGGTTGAAGAATGGGTAATGGAGTGTCTTCCTAAAGTACTCAGCTGTCAGAGACTGACTGGATGAGGAAGAGTTTTGGGAACCGCCCGCCCAAGAGCCCTCCAGGAAGGGCACAGAAGATGATGACTTAGATCCCGGATCCTCGTGGTGGGACACGGAAGAGCAGTCTGCAGAAGGGATGAGCTGGGAGGTTCTAGAAGCAGGGGGGTTGAGTGATCAAGGTGGGTCAGGAGATAAAGGGTCTTCCAAGACAGGCTTAGAGGCTGAGAGTCACAGTGTGAGAGCAGACTCAGACAGAGGTTGCCCTTGCTACCCAGCAGCAGGCCAGACACAGTCCTGCTGGCTCTCCCCCCACCCCTCTGACACCCCACTCGAGAGGAGTCCTGCACATTGCTGAGGTGATGCTCACCCCCTAGATGTAGCCTTTGTCTGCTTCGGAGGGATCCAGAGTGAGAGGCTAGAGGGGGAAGGGCAGAGCTAGTGGTCAGTTTCAACAATGTCTTAGCAGGATTAAGACAAACCAGAGGCCTCTGCTGTGTTGTTATTTTCTGTTAATAAAGCAAATGGCATTTTGTGCCTTCTGTGTGTGTGCCTGCCCTGTGGTTGACCTGGTTCGTTGACAGCTCCTTGACATCAGCCAAGCAACCGAGTCACTGACTGAGCCACTCGGTGGTCGGCCTGGGATAGAACTGTTTTCCAGACTATAGCTCTTCTTTTTTGTTATACAAGAGTATCAATGTACGCTCTACCGAGTTGTATGGAACAAAGTGAAAACAATGCTATCGGGGGAAACCTGATGCTAATGGAAGAGGGACAAATTGCTTCTCCTCCCAGACCTTGAGACTCAGTTTTAGAATTCTACTACTGTATGTATTATCCATGAATTTTGAGGGCATCTCAATTTGCTCTATTCATAGAGGTAAATGGCAGGTCTGTTTTCTCTCTTTCAAAATCAGATGAAAACCATCCCTGAGGCCTGTCCTTGTAATTTGAAGAATACAGATGGCAGCATCCATTTGAAAGTGTTCGTGCAAGCTGAGCATATTTATAATTTCCTCTATTATTTAAACATTTCGTTTGGATAATGTCTTAGCTAGTCTTACATCAGAGGCTTTAGATATCCATCATTCATTTTGACATGTTACCTGGTAGAAATAAAAGGGCAATGAAGCTAATTTAGCAACACTTAACTGATCTGGCTGTTCTAAAATCCCACAGATTGGAATGGTTTAAAATAATAATTTAGGGATCTGGTTTTACAGTGTGAGAGAAGAGACAGAAATTAGCATTCCTTATGACAATATAGCAGTGGTGGCGTGAACCTATGACATACGTGCCAGAGCCCTCTCTGTGGGTACATGCACCATCGCCCCAAGATGGAGCTGGCAGAAGGCGAGGGTGGCACATCAAGTCCTCAGCTCAACTTGGGCTCAACTTGGGCATCTGAGCAGCCTCCTTCGTCCTGCTGCTGCTGCGAGGTTGAGGCTTTACACACCCTCCAGCCAGGGCCAATGAGAGGCACCAGGCAGGACGTGTCATGCAGAAGCCAGCAGGGGAGGATGGCAATGCTGGCGAGCTTCAAGAAGCCACTTTGTTCCAGTGCTGGGTAGCCAGGCAGTGCCGCCTCTGCCCCGTCCTTGTCGCCCCTCACCCGGCACCGGGGCCCACCGGTCTCGCCACACCATGATCACCTCCCACTTGCTGGCATACTTCTTGTGGCTCAACCACAGCCAAGCACAGCAAGTGAATGGCACAGCTGGGGCCATGCCGGACACCCTGCATACGAGCCGGTCAGGGCTGGGCGAGGGAGCGGGGAAAACACTGTTGGAATTTATTTTCTGTAATAGCTGCATCTGCTGCAGAAACAAGTTTTTTATCCTAACAGAGAAGATGAGTATCTCATAGAGAAGACAAACCCAGTCTCGTGGTGGTGATGTCAAAACATATTAACTACACTTACCTTCATGAAGGCAAACAACAGTGCTGAGAATGGGTAATTGTTGGCAAAAAGATCTATATACATCTTTTCTTTCAATGCAAAAGCTTGCCTTGACTTCACACAAATTCCCCAGATACAATGCAATATGGTAACCAGGTACTTCTTTCTTAAGGGCTAAATAGGAGTCAGAGTAGTGACAGCTACTGCAGATTCTGCACCAATTCAGGTTAAATTGCCTTGTTGGCCCTTTGCAATAAATAAGTGGGTTTTGGGTTGCCGCTTGGGCACTCGGTCTCTGAAAGGTTCACCATCACTGCAATATAGCATTCAACAAAAGCCAGTGGAGTGCATTGCCAATCACCATCCAACCCCTTGAGACTATAAAGGCAGGTATGCAAAATGGTATGTCTAATCATCAACATTTGATTTCTGCAGGATATACCCCTCAAAGATTTCAGATGCTCCCCAGTCCCTGCCTAGGTGTGGGAATGTAGCAGATTGTGGGACCAACAGGGGTTGTACATTTTCAGCAAGTGAAGTGTTTTTTTGTTTTAATTAATTGAAAATAAAAATGGGAAAAGGCATCAGTTTGTCAGTTTCTACTTTTGGAACAGAGAAGACACCAAAGGATGCTACAGTATGGATGCATCTCCCCTCTAGATTTTTTAAAAATTTAAAAAACAGAATTCCATCAAATTTTAGCACAGTATACTAGAGGTGAAACCATAGCTGTCAAGCGTCCCTTATTCCAGCACCATGTCCCGCTGCTGTCCCTTATTGATGGATGTCCCTTAAATGATGTCCCTTAAATTTCAAAGGAAGCAGCTCCTCTCCCTCCCTCCCTGCCAGCCAGGGAGGAGGGAGGCTCCAACTGTGTTGCTTGGCTGTGTTGCTCACCCAATAAGAAGTCTAAGAACGACTGGGGAGTGGAGCTTGCATGCCTTGTGCTGATCAAATCAGCTGCGTTGCCTGGGGACTCGCCTTTGCTCAGCGCTTCCCAGCGGAGACGTGATGGTGGTTTTCCTTGAGGCTTTGTTTGGCTGCTGGCTGGGCTTTCTGCCTTTGGCTCAGAGGGGCTCAGAAGTGGAACATACCTGTGCTGAGTGCCTGCATCGGAATCGGATGGATACGTCATCGATGGCCCACTCACCCTTGCCGGCGAAAAGGTCTGTCTGGAGCGGGGGCACATGGTGGGGGAAAAGGAAAGGAGATCTTGGGGGGGGGAGCTTTTGAATTTGTTTTGGAGACTCCTTCGATTGACATGGGGGGAAAGAAAGGAGCTGGTTGGCTAAAATGGTGGGTGACTGGCGATCTCGTGGCGAGGGGGGGAAGCTGTGTGTGTGTGGCTAGTTAATGCAAGCTGAGGGGTTTTTTGAATGCTGGACGCCATTTTGTTGCATGTGCTGCTGCAAACTTTGCAGTGCAAAGCCAGGCTGGGGAGCAAGTTGAGGCGGCGTAGGCCTTGTGGTGCATGTGATTCAGATTCTATTCAGCTGAACCTCTGGTTACAAAGTTGGTTGGACAGTGTTCTCGAAGCTACCAGCATGAGTTTGACCAGACTGCAGGAGGACAGGAAGACTGGAGTGCCTGAAACAGGTGAGGCCACAGGTCCCTTATTTTGGCTGCTGATCCCTTATTTTCAAGGCTGCTGGTCCCTTATTTTCAAATCTGTAAGTTGACAGCTATGGGTGAAACAGATGCTATGAACCAAGTCACGCTGCTTTTCTCTTCTTTTGCTTGTAGCAACACGATATAGGCAATTCAAGAGTCTTACTTCCAGTTCCCCCAGATGTTTGCTTTGGTTCATAAACTCCAGTTTATACAGATTCCCCACTCCCACGGTACCCTGTAAACATAACCTTTATAAAGACCAAATGGGTACTAAATTGTAAGCACTGATTTCTTGTCAAAGGCTGAATTGATTTAAAGATACTTGTACCGGCTTATAAAGAATGGAATGATTGTGCCCTGGAACACTGAACTATTGATTATGATACTCTTTACTTACCTGTGGAGTCAGGCAGCAAGGCTGTGGCTCTTGCTGTGCGATCAAAGCAGCCATTTCCAGCCCATGCTAAATAGCCATATTCTCCTTTTTGATTTCAGTCCCTAATTGGTATCTTAATTATGTCTGAATGTATTGCAAGAAGCTGTCCCAGCAGCTCAATGGGTGGTTAGGGCAAGAGAATTTGAGAGCGGCAAAAAGAGTTTGTAAGAGGTTGCACTTTCCCAACGCTCAAATGTCAAAGCGTTTCTTGGTGCCACATGAAAGTGGCCCAGTGGAAATGGAGTGCTTTGATTTGTCATTGCGGACATTTAATTAGAAGTGCTGTAATCCAGATTGTGGATGAAGTTACTTAAGCATCGTTCCACAATAAATGGCACACCCCTTAAAGGGATGATTTAAGCTCTAGAGCAGGGGTCAGCAAACTTTTTTCAGCAGGGGACCAGTCCACTGTCCCTCAGATCTTGGGGGGGGGGACTATATTTTTTGGGGGGGGTGAACGAATTCCTATGCTCCACAAAAAACCCAGTGATGCATTTTAAATAAAAGGACACATTCTACTCATGTAAAAATATGCTGATTCCTTCCGCGGGCCGGATTTGGAAGGCGATTGGGCTGGATCCAGTCCCCGGACCTTAGTTTGCCTACCCCTGCTCTAGAGGTCACTTTCAGTTCACAACCTGAAAATAAATGGGTGAGCTTTGTGTGTAGTTAGGGCTTCTTTCCATATTCAGCTCTGTGTTTGGAATAGGAAATGCTCCTGGTATTGGCGAGTTCACTGTAGTGATAGCCATCTCTATGTATTTGTGCACCATGTTGAAGGGCCCTTAGTTTGTCAAGAACCGGACTCTAGGTGAGGGACCCAGCTTACGTATCTCTAAAGTGGATATACTAGCTTGAATGACATGCTTATGACTTCAACCAGTCAATTTTATTGCGTTCTTCCTCTTCCCACCATCCAAACCCACCATGGGCATCTCGTTTATTTGTGCTATGGGCTGCATTTAATAGACCTTAGTGCTTTTCAAGCTTATTACTGTTTATGATTTCTTGTCCTTTTATCTTTCAAAATGCCTCGCAGACTTGCTTATTTCTCTTCTCTCGCTTATTTCTCCCTCTGCACGTTCATTTCTGCCATCAAAAAACGCTGATGGTTGCATTTTCCTGATCCAGATATATGGCTGCACAGGAAACTTGCAGCTGTCGTGACAAAGTTCTGTGAAGCTTGCACTGGTATTGCTCCATTTATGACTCAAGGCATTGGAGCCTGTCTCAAAGGCAAACAGCCTGCTGCTGCAAAGTGGAATGGGCATCCCAGATCCTGACATTCTGATGCTACACTTTGTCGCTCAGAAGATGTGTTCATTATCAGCGTCAGACTTCCTGGGACTTTTCAAGCAAAGGATATTGCCACTATAGTGTTGTTGAGGAGCTCCTACTCATTTCAGTAGGACTTCAGCAGTAGAACTTTGAACTGGATTAGCAGTATTCATACACACACACACACACACATACACACACACACATAATTTCCAAAAAATCATATAACATACTTTCTTATCTTATACAATGTTTTGGATTTCCATCAACCACATCTGAAAGTTTTCAGTCTTTATCACTTAATCTACATTTCTTAATTTCTCGATTGCTTTTAATTGACCTTGACTAATAATTCTCTTCATAATCTTCTCTGCAATATTTTGCATAATCCTCCATACAAAACTTCTTGCAGTCCTACTAGCGTAATCTGTTGATTACAATTGCTTTTCAAACAGTTCAGATATTTACTCTAGTCCTCTGAGAATCTCTGGTCCTGCAGGTTTCAGATCCATCCTGTCATCTTATCTAATTCTGCATTAATTTCATCTGTCATTCTTCTTTCGTCGGTAGTTCTTCTTGTTTCCATTTCTGTGACAATAATATTCTTGCTGCCGTTGTTGCATATAAAAACAATTTACTGTCCTGTCTGTTAATATCCTTCCCTACAATGCCAAGTAAAAATGCTCCTGGTTTTTTTAATAAATGTATATCTCAACATTTTTTTTCATCTCATTATATATCATTTCCCAGAAGCTTTTCACTTTCTTACATTCCCACCACATGTAATAAAAAGATCCTTCTTTTTCTTTATGTTTCCAACATTTATTACTTTGGATTAGCAGTATTCAGACATTTGGCTGAATGTATAGGTAGAGAACTGTGTAGAATGTATGGGGTTGTACATGAAAGCCTCTCCTGACTTAAATATGCCAGACCCTGCATTCATTATGTGAGTCCCTTCTTCTAAGAGTTGTTCAAAGAAGGTCTTCACAGTTGCAGACCCTCCAAGTGTCCCTATTTTCCAGGGACAGTCCCAGATTTAAAGAAGCCATCTCAGTTTCTGATTTGATCCTGAAATGTTCCGCTTTTCCTTAGGACATCCCTATTTTCATCATAGAAATGTTTGAGGGTGTGGAGTTATCCAACCCCAGAGTCTTCTGAAGGCAACCCTGTACAGTGGTACCTCCGGTTACGAACTTAATTCGTTCCAGAGGTCAGTTCTTAACCTGGAACCGTTCTTAACCTGAGGAGTGCTTTCACTAATGGCGCCTTCCGCTGCCACTGGCGTGCGACTTCCGCTGACATCCTGGGCAAAGTTCGCAACCAGGAGACCTACTTCCGGGTTAGCAGAGCTCGTAACCTGAAACATTCGTAAGGAGGACAGTACGTAACACGAGGTTCCACTCGTTTTTGAATGTTTTTGAATGTTTATTATTTTATTATGTTTTTATTTATGTTGGAAGTCTCCCAGAATGGTTGAGGCAACCCAGTCAGATGGGTGGGATACAAATCAAATTATTATTATTATTATTATTATTATTATTATTATTATTTAATAGGACATCCCTATTTTCATCGGAGAAATGTTGAAGGGTAAGTAGTTGTAGCCCCTAGTCTATAAAATGCTCTTCCAAACAAGACCCACCAAGCACTGGCATTAGCATGTTCTCCCATGAAATAATGTGATTATCATACTTCGTGATGTGTTGCATGCTTTGAGTTGTTGGAGTACTGTTGTTTTATTGCGAAACTTCATGGCTGGTTTTTTTGATTGCTCATGTAAGTCACATAGAGACATTTTGTATTAAGTGATGAATTCATTGAAAACAACAGCACCAACAACCTCCCAATGGTGCCATCTCCTTCACCGGCACTGTCATTCTGAGTGCATGAATATCAGAAGTGGATGAGTGAGCAACACCTGTATGATGTGGGATCAGGGCCAGAGAATGTGTCCCAAGGGCACAGTTTGCACCTTCACTACATGCAGCAGAATGCCTTAATGGAGCTCTTCTGGAGAGATTTTGTTGAAGCGAAATATTTCCCCCCCCCCTCTCTCACCATTACAGCCTATCATAATGAAGATGTCCGTTACTACTGACTTAAGATATACAACTAATAGCAAAATAATGCAGTCCCAAAAAGCATGTGGTTGGCTGAAGTGATGTTAGTAAGATGGTCTAGGTAATTTTTAATACACAAAGGAAGTTAGATCACTCAAAAATAAAGGAATAGTTTAGGGCTGCAAGTTTTAATTGGTGAATGTATCCACTATAGTTGTAGGTGATTAATTGATCAAAAGCAATATTAATCAGTAGGCATTTTAATTAGTGGAGCTGAGAAACATGCCCAAACAAAATAACCTCAATGTAAGTGTATCATTTAAGAGACATTTATGTAGAAGCCATTGCATTTCTGGGATGTTTTCATTAGAACAACTGGAAAAAGGGGGGGGGGGGAATTATGCTGCTATGTTTGAAAAATAATTTTGTTATATTAATTACATTGTCTTTTCCTTTAGTATATTAAAGAGCTGGTACTTATCAAATGGATTTGCTTGGATTGTAAGACTGAAGCAGTGCCTGTGTTTTTTAAATAAATATCATGAATGGTGTCTGGCTGCTACAGATGCACTAGAAAGGTGAAATAATATGTAATTAATTCATCCATTCATTGGTTACATGGCAGATGATTAATCAACTAACAAATCTTTAATCAATGGACAACCCTGGTGTTATTATTATTATTATTTAATCCAGAAGTCACTCTTAATTAAGGAATTCGATCTGACAGGAAATTGTTTGGCAAATAAGTCACCTTGTTAGAATGAGAGAGGTGACCTTATTAAGGATGTTCATTTTTGAAAATTGGCCTCTTCTCCTGTGCCTTGAACAGCAACTTGAACTGTAGACATTAGAGGTGATAATACCTATCTCCATATCTTTAAAGCCTTCTTCTGCTGGTTTCAGCTGTTAAAGGCACAGGAGTAAGCAGGCCACACTGTTGTTTTCCTAATATGTTAGCAATTTGAGACCAGGTTAGCTTACACTGTCTTAGCAGTAGAAATGTCATCTGCTCAAAATTAATGCTAGGAACATCAAACTATTCAGAAATGAAACAGATAGCACTGGTGAGAGGAAGAAAGAAGGGGGCTTGGAAAAGAAGTACAGAATAGACGTGTATTATAAGAGCTGGCAGGAGTTCAGAGATCGGCAAGGAGACAGAGTTTAGGGGGGGTGAACAGAGAGGAAGAGGTTATAGCTAAATAGAAAGATATGAGAGTTGCAGAGCTAGAATGATGAAAGACTATAAAGATGCATGAGGTTATTCATTGCATTTTTGGCAGACAGGTAAATGTCACATACCTGGAGCAAGGTGACGAGTGGAACCTTCTTAAACATAATGTTGAAAATGTGGCCAGCCGGATGTTATAATAATGAAAAGGGGTCATCAAGATGAGAGTGGGTGTTTCATAAGGTCATGGGTGTCACAGACATCAAGTCCACTTGTCTGAAGAAGAGGACCTTAGATATGGAAACGAAGAGCCCATTTGCAAGGGCTGCAAAGACATCATCTCTTGAAATATTTTGGCATAATGTGAGTTTGGGCCACAATGAATTCTTATAGTACAGTGGATGCTCGGGTTGCAAACAGGATCCGTGCGGGAAGCTTGTCCGCAACCTGCACCACATCTGTGCATGCACGGGTCATGATTTGACGCTTCTGTGCATGCGCAAAGCATGATTTAGTGCTTCTGCGCATGTGCAAGCACCAAAACCCAAAAGTAACCCGTTCCGGTACTTCCGGGTTTGGCACGGTGCACAACCCGAAATCACGCAACCCGAAGCATCTGTAACCCGCGGTATGACTGTACATATAATCGTTGCTGTGGAAAAGCAAACTAGCATTCTGAATTTTAAGAAGAGGGTAATATTCATGGACACAGATATGGCCATGGGGTGTTTTTTCCTAGAAAAAAAAAGGTGTGAAACTCACCATGAAGTTATTGTAGTAAATGCCACACTTTTAACCAGAACTTTTCTTCTGGAACAAAAAAGAGCCGGCACTGCATACTCTTGAGTATCCCCAGACCCCCCCCCCCCGTGCCTAGGAAATATTAAAGGGATAAACAGGATATCTGCAGTTGCTTCCAGATGACATGTGTCTTGAGCATTCATCCTGATTTGCAGAAAGGCTGTAGGGTGGTAGATGACACCAGCTGTTTATAGCTCATTCGTCCTAATTTGTTTGTGAGGAGGCAAGACAAGATTGCATCAAGCAACTTCCAAGTGCACTTTTTTTGTCATTTTCCTTATTGCAAGAAATCTGAGGAGGAGTGAGTTTCTTCTGCAATAACACCATTTTAACTTCAATTGCATAACCTACATGTGCTGGTATGTGAGGGCACCTTACTCAAAAATAGTGGCAGCCTGTGAGCTCCCAAGGTTGCACTCTGCTGACCTCCTAATACTGCAGCATTTTCCAACGTTTATGTTCCTCCCTCAGATGTTAACTCTGATTATACTCGTCTCCAACTAGCTATGCTGTCTTTTCAAAACAAGCATGAGAAATGAGTGTGTGGGAGAAATTCACTCTCATGAAATCTACCCAGACACAATTTTGCACCAATATCCCAAAGAATCCAGGATATACGTGGAAGGTTATTCCTTCTGTTCTGTTGCTGCTGTATCCCTGTTTTTCCCCTAATGTGAAAGAAGGATAGAACAACATCAACAGAACAAAAGGAAAGAACTGCTGTCTGTTTTTGATATTTTGGGATACTGGCAGAAAATCCTTGCTGGGTAGATTTCATGAAATTGACATTACTTTTGTCCATTTTTACCTGATAAAGACATAAAACGAAAAAATAAAAAAGTCAACTGGGAAATGTGCAATCTCGAGGGAAGATGTGTGAGTATACTGCACAAACTAGTAACAAATATGCACTTATGAAGGGAGTGTGTGGAAAAATCTGAAGTCAATCCTGGAGTAAAAACTTATTTTTCTCTCTACATTCACCCACTGTGTGGAGGAGAATGTGTCTCTGCTTGCTCTGTCTTCCTCTGAAGGGGGCACTATGGTAACCGAGAAAAGTAGGTGTGTTACCTAGCAACATAAACCATTAGGCAACACAAAATGTGAGAAAGAGCAGCAGAGAACAAGTTGGCACAAAAGTGCATAGCAACCAAGTGGACTCTAAATCATGGTGCCAATAATCCATAACATGGAACAAAGGCTTGGATGCTTGCAGTGCTACAAGTTATACATGCAGAACAGAGGGGAAATTCAGACACTGGAACACAATTTTTGCCATGCTTTGTTACAGGTGATGACAAAACTTAAATGGATTTAGGGCTTTAAAATAGCTCAGTTCAAACATGGAAAATAAATACTCATTTTTAAAAAGTGCAAGTAGATAAATAGGTACTGCTCCGGCGGGAAGGGAAACGGCGTTTCTGTGTGCTGCTCTGGTTTGCCAGAAGCGGCTTCGTCATGCTGGCCACATGACCCAGAAGCTGTACGCCGGCTCCCTTGGCCAGTAAAGCGAGATGAGCGCCACAACCCCAGAGTCGTCCATGACTAGACCTAATGGTCAGGGGTCCCTTTACCTTTACATATATATATGTGTGTGTATATATATATATATATATATATATATATATATAGGATACTGTATTTAATTAAGTTTTAAAAATTATAATAACAACAACCATAAATGCACCACGGGTCAGAAACAACAATTCTCTAGCAACATCCTTAATTCCCACCCCCAGCCCCTAATTTTGCAAATATCTTTCCATGGTTACCAGTGAAAGTCCAGTGCAATTTTCTGCTGAAGGAACACTGATCTTGCTTCAGAATTTAGAGGGTAGGGAACTTGAGTGGACGACTGGGCTATGGGAACAGTATATGCACTTAACCAGTGGCAACATTAGGAAGCACAATCTATGGTAGAACTGGTGCTGAAGTGATTGTCCAGTGTGCAATTAGAGGTGGCAGTTCCTCAATAAAAACCTAAGGCATTTGAAGGGCAAGCACAAGGGTTCCAACTGAAGTATAAGTAGGTTCCCACAAGACAAGACACAGTGATAACAGTAAGAACCTTTAGTGAGCTAACAGAACTGGACAACAGGGACAAAGCAACTGTTTATACATGTCTCCCCTGCCATGAAGAGGTATAAAAATCTGAAATTAGCACTTTGAATTGAACCTGGAAACAGACTAGAAGGCATTGAAGATAGAGCAGCTCTAAATTTTGCAAACTATTTGACTTAGCAGTGGACGTATCACTCTACTTCTGGCCATTGATAATTTTGCATTCATCCCTAAATCCATCCTATCACATTTCTGCATTAGTGAGTGGAATGTGTAAGAAATAGAATAAAAATCAGCTTGACAATCTGCGTAATATGCATTTAAATATTTTTTATCACAAAGTACATATTTTTAAATATGTATTTCATCAATTATGTATTGCATCCCAATGCATGTGTTGGTTAATGTATTTTGTTTTATTCTAAACTGCGCATTTGTAAACTCATTTCCACATGCTTTTTGAGCTGAGAGCTATATCACGAAACTTGAAGTTGTGGAAAATCTGAAGGATGCTTCAGAGGAGAAGATGGTGAAATGCAAACAGGGGACACAAAAAGGGCTGAACTCCTCAATGCCTTCTTTGCCTCAGTCTTCTCCGATAAAGAAAACAATGCCCGACCTGAAGAATTTGGAGCAAATGATTCAGCAGAGGAAACACAGCCCAGAATAACTAAGGAGATAGTACAAGAATACTTGGCTAGTTTAGATGTATTCAAGTCTCCAGGGCCAGATGAACTGCATCCAAGAGTATTAAAAGAACTGGCAGATGTGATCTCAGAACCACTGGCAGTCATCTTTGAGAATTCCTGGAGAACAGGCGAAGTCCCGGCAGATTGGAGGAGGGCAAATGTTGTCCCTATTTTCAAAAAGGGGAAAAGAGAGGACCCAAATAATTACCGCCCAGTCAGTCTGACATCAATACCAGGGAAGATTCTGGAGCAGATCATTAAGCAAACAGTCTGTGAGCACCTAGAAAGGAATGCTGTGATCACCAATAGTCAGCATGGATTTCTGAAAAATAAGTCATGTCAGACTAACCTGATCTCGTTTTTTGACAGAATTACAAGCCTGGTAGATGAAGGGAACGCAGTGGATGTAGCCTACCTTGATTTCAGCAAGGCATGTGACAAGGTGCCCCATGATATTCTTGTAAAGAAGCTGGTAAAATGTGGTCTTGACTATGCTACCACTCAGTGGATTTGTAACTGGCCGACTGACCGAACCCAAAGGGTGCTCATCAATGGTTCCTCTTCATCCTGGAGAAGAGTGACGTGGGGTGCCACAGGGTTCTGTCTTGGGCCCGGTCTTATTCAACATCTTTATCAACGACTTGAATGATGGACTCAAGGGCATACTGATCAAATTTGCAGATGACACCAAATTGGGAGGGATGGCTAACACCCCAGAGGACAGGATCACACTTCAAAATGACCTTGGCGGATTAGAGAACTGGGCCGAAACAAACAAGATGAATTTTAACAGGGAGAAATGTAAAGTATTGCACTTGGGCAAAAAAAATGAGAGGCACAAATACAAGATGGGTGACACCTGGCTTGAGAGCAGTACATGTGAAAAGGATCTAGGAGTCTTGGTTGACCACAAACTTGACATGAGCCAACAATGTGACGCGGCAGCTAAAAAAGCCAATGCAATTCTGGGCTGCATCAATAGGAGTATAGCATCTAGATCAAGGGAAGTAATAGTGCCACTGTATTCTGCTCTGGTCAGACCTCACCTGGAGTACAGTGTCCAGTTCTGGGCACCACAGTTCAAGAAGGACACTGACAAACTGGAACGTGTCCAGAGGAGGGCAACCAAAATGGTCAAAGGCCTGGAAACGATGCCTTATGAGGAACGGCTAAGGGAGCTGGGCATGTTTAGCCTGAAGAAGAGGAGGTTAAGGGGTGATATGATAGCCATGTTCAAATATATAAAAGGATGTCACATAGAGGAGGGAGAAAGGTTGTTTTCTGCTGCTCCAGAGAAGCAGACACAGAGCAATGGATCCAAACTGCAAGAAAGAAGATTCCACCTAAACATTAGGAAGAACTTCCTGACAATAAGAGCTGTTCAACAGTGGAATTTGCTGCCAAGGAGTGTGGTGGAGTCTCCTTCTTTGGAGGTCTTTAAGCAGAGGCTTGACAACCATATGCCAGGAGTGCTCTGATGGTGTTTCCTGCTTGGCAGGGGGTTGGACTCGATGGCCCTTGTGGTCTCTTCCAACTCTATGATTCTACGATTCTATGATTCTATTCTATGATTCTTACATTCTTACCTGCACATTAATCTGGGAGAAGCAGATCAGGTCAGCACACTTTGGAATTCATCGAAATCTGATTCCTCAAATATCCTTAATTTGACTTGTAGCTATTTGGGAGTACTTCTGGTATAAAATAATGAACCTAGAGAGAAGCTGAGTTTACTTTTGGCTGTTGCTGCTGAGGTCCATGGCAAAACAACCTGCTGCTTCAGTGTGAAATTCCACAGCAAATAAGGCCCAGCAACATTTTTGGTAGATGAAAACAAGGCAACCAGCAAAGTCTAATTTTAGAGTAGAAATGAAAAACAAAATAAAAACCCACTGTCTAAATGTCTCTTCTTACTATTAAGAGGCAGGTAAGGAGTGACCTGAAATTTCTCAGTCTCCCCCACCTCCTCCAACTCCTCCTCCTCCTCCTCTTCTTCATCATCATCGGTCCAGTATACCTGAAGGAGCCTCTCCACCCCATCGTTCTGCCTGGACACTGAATTCCAGTGCCGAGGGCCTTCTAGCGGTTCCGTCACTGCGAGAAGCCAAGTTACAGGGAACCAGGCAGAGGGCCTTCTCAATAGTGGCACCCGCCCTATGGAACACCCTCCCACCAGATGTCAAAGAGAAGAACAACTACCAGACTTTTAGGCATGATGGAACTGCATCTGGAGGGTCAAAGGTTTGCAATTCATGCTGTAGGCCATTTTGGGATATTAAAATCATGGATGATAGTGCTTGTCACCTGGTAAGGGGGAACCAGAGCAGTTGACAGTGGGGCTAGGCCCTTCCTGGGTACTGAGGCCCCAACTGATATTATCCAGAAATGATGCTGAGTCATGCTTCTAAAATCCCAAATCACGATTGTTTTAAACATGTGAGTTATTTGTGATTACCCCTGCAGAAGGTTTTCCCCTGTGTTTAAAAGCAATCATTGCAGTTAAATAGTGAAACCTCCAGTGCAAAAGACAAAAATTATGGCACATTTCAAGAAGAAGAAGAAGAGGAGGAGGAGGAGGAGGAAGGAAATGATGACTTTTCTTTCCCTATAGCATTTCATGAAAACAAATGTGTTTATTTTTCCTATCTCAGAACCAATTTGCCATGGGAAGAAAAAAAATATCACAGTTACAGAGAGAATTGTTTCTTAGGGACACACAGTAGAGCATATAGGCATAACTTCTTATCCTCTTGGGGCACAAACTGTAAATTAGGTTTTAACAGGCCAAATGCAAGCAATATGCATTTACATAAAGCAAGCTTTAGAAATAAGGAGATTGGCTGCTTATGCACACCATGTTCAGCTAATATGCATTGTTTATAAAGAAAACATTAGTCTAGGGTGCCATGAGCTGTCCTTGAAAGTTTCGGGAATGGTACCAAATTAACATGGCAATTGATGAGGACCCATTCTAGCTAAAATGGAGGTCAAAACTGCACATGATGAGTGGTTCCACAAGTCTTCTTCCATACACTCTACCTATCTGTAAGCAGTGCCCAGGGCTCATCTTATGTCCAGAAAGACCTGGATCCTTTGTGTGGCATTATATGCCTTTTGGAATGTGCTCCCAATGAACTTCAGGCAGGCATTTTCGGTTTTGGCATTTAGGTCACCTGCCTACCAATACTTTCCTTGAGGGCTGATCCTGCTATGTTCGATTAATTAATGTGATCCCCTGAACTGAGACGTACATTTATTAATTTGTAAAAGCATTTGTGTCCGGCCGTCTTACAAAACATCAGGGCAGTTTTAAAAGCTTTAAAAGCAGCACAGAACAATCATTAACATGACTGGTTTTTCCAAAAAACGTTTTTAAACAACTGCATAGGCTTGTCAGAATGGAAAACAAGCCTTCAATAGGTGCCTTGAATTGAAAAGCAAAGATGCCTGCCAAATCTCTGCTGGAAGAGTACTCCACCGCATGAAACCAGCATAACTAAATGTCTGTCTTCTGGCTGAGACCAGTTTTTAAAAAATATATTTTTATTAAACAATTTCAGCATAACAAATTATCAGTTCAAATAATCAATTGCATTATTTTTTCCCTTCCCCCACATCCCTCCCTCTCCCCCCCCCCAGGACTTCCCTCAGCTCCCCTCTCTGATTTCTTTGCACATATTGTTCTCTGCGTGTTATAAAATTGTACCTACCCTTGCCTTATCTATCACGTGTTCAACTCATAAATTTGTGGATGTTTATTCAAAACCTGCCAAGGAGTCCAGATCATTTTGTTGTCTTTTTAGGTAATTTGTAAAAAGTTCCCATTCTTCCTTGAAGTCACAATTGTCCTTATCACGCAGTTTGTATGTCAATTTGGCCAATTCCGCATAGCTCATCAATTTTTCTTGCCACTGTTCTTTCGTTGGGATTTCCTCATTCTTCCAACCTTGTGCTAACAAGACTCTTGATGCTGTTGTAGCATACTTAAATAAGTTCTTTATTTTTCTTGGCAGGTCTTGTCCTACAGTCCCTAAAAAAAATGCTTCTGTTTTTTTTTGTTGTGTTTTTTTTACAAATGTCATTTTAAACATTTTTTTTTCAGTTCATTATATATCATTTCCCAATTTTTTTAAACTTCTCTACATTCCCACCACATATGATAAAAAGTACCTTCTTTTTCTTTACATTTCCAACATATATTTGACTCGGTTTTGTACATTTTTGCTATTTGTACTGGTGTGATATACCATCTGTACATTATTCTCCTATAGTTTTCTTTCAAAAGAGAACATTCTGTAAATTTCAGATCTACCTTTCACAATTTGTATATTATCAAATTGTATATTATGTCCTATATCTTGTGCCCATTTGATCATGACTGATTTGACCTCCTCGTCTTTTGTTTCCCATTCTAGCAGAATACTATATGCTTTCTTCAGCAGCTTCACTTCTTCTTCTATAACTTCCTTTTGAAATCTGGAAATTGTATAATTGAACCCTTTCTTATTATCTTCCTTATACATTTCATGTAGTTGTCTGTAATGTAACCAACTCTGAAAATGGTCTTTAATTTCCTCATAGTCTTTAAATTTCCATTTCCCTTCATGATCTCTCAGTAAATCTCTGTATGTAGGCCACTTCCCCTTTTTGCCAAGCGGTTTGAGTAACGAAGCTTCAATTGGTGATAACCACCAGGGTGTTTTTTTGTTCTATTAAATCTTTATACCTCTCCCACACCCTCATTAGTGATCTCCTATGGCTGAGACCAGTTAGTCCTCTGTAACATGGGAGACAATGAACAGCGCTGCTCCCAAGGATCTCAGAAACTGGGCTGGGATATAAGGGTTCACGCAGTCTTAAAGATATCGTGAACCCAAGTTATTCAGGACTTTGTATATCAACACAGAGCCTTGAATCTGGCCTGGTAGCATATGGGCAAGCCATGTAGATGCTTTAGCAAATGTGACAAATGTTGTAGGCCATCTATCCCCATCAACAGTCTTGTGTTGTTGATATGATGTTGTTCACTGCTATGATCCACCTCTTAGACCTTTTTTTGGCACATAAATACAGATATGCAAATGAATTATTTGCAATAGTTTTCAAATAATAAATAAAAGCTAAAATTGGAAGTGGGGGACCAGGAGATTTCTTCCATTTCTCTACTCAAAACTGCCCCACCCCAGCTGCTTTTTTTCCCAGTGGGGGGAAAAGTTAAAGGGTCCTTGGCACTTTCTCCGATGAATGGGAAATCAGCTAAGGGTGATTTTGAGTGAACAAACAGGAGAAAGTGAAAGAATCAAGCATGCACCCACTGTTTTTCTACTCCTGATATCAGTGCCCTGCTGATGAATTATATTATTATTATTATTATTATTATTATTAAATAATGATTCTGGCTGAATAAAAATTCTTGTTTCTCCGTGAGCTGCCATTTTAGATGCTGCTCATCCCTCGATCCTGCAAGTTGCTCTTTGAAGTCTTCCAAGTTCAGAAAGCAGTTTGGCAGGTAGGTACAAAAGCTTCTGGAAAGGGGAAAGGGGTCCCTAGTTCCCCCTACACCCCATCCCCCCCCAAAGAAATCACATTTGAACCCAAGAATTTAAAGACCCAGATGACTCACTAGTCAATCATTTAAGAGCTGGACCATAAAGAAGGCTGATCGCCGAAGAATTGATGCTTTTGAATTATGGTGCTGGAGGAGACTCTTGAGAGTCCCATGGACGGCAAGAAGATCAAACCTATCCATTCAGCCCTGAGTGCTCACTGGAAGGACAGATCCTGAAGCTGAGGCTCCAATACTTTGGCCACATCATGAGAAGAGAAGACTCCCTGGAAAAGACCCTGATGTTGGGAACGATGGAGGGCACAAGGAGAAGGGGACGAGATGGTTGGACAGTGCTCTCGAAGCTACCAGCATGAGTTTGACCAAACTGCAGGAGGCAGTGGAAGACAGGAGTGCCTGGCGTGCTCTGGTCCATGGGGTCACGAAGAGTCGGACACGACTAAACAACTAAAGAACAACAACATACCCTTTTAAAATGCGGCTCTTTTGGGTGGGGGGTATTAATGGGTTGTTGTTGTTTTTATTATATTTACTGTGGTTTTTATGTTGATATTTTCTGTGAACTGCCCTGAGACCTCCGGGTATATGGTGGTATATAAATTGAAGAAGAAGAAGAAGAAGAAGAAGAAGAAGAAGAAGAAGAAGAAGAAGAAGTCGTCATCTTCCCACTCTGTACTCTGTACTCAACAATCAACATCTACACTGTGTAGTCCAAGGTTCAAATCCCCATTCTGCCATGAAGTTCACTGGGTGACTTTGACCAAGCAATAATGAATCTTCCTTTACATTATATATTTACAAGGGAGTTATGACATAAGCTCCTGTGGACTGGAACCCACTTCATCAGATGTGTGCAGTGTTATCCTCAGTTAAAAGCTATGTCTGCCTGGTAATATAAAATAAAATGTAAGCAATAAAGTCAGAGGGTCAGTCTCTCAGTGAAACCCTGAGGTCTTTGGAGGAAGAAAAAATAAATATCCCAGAAATATGCTAACATGTTTCCACAGATACCCCACAGCTCCAGATATTGAACCACTATGTTTCTGAGCACTTTTCGTGGCCCTTATTCATGCTTCTCTGCCAGATTTTGACATATGATGAACATAACTTTCAAAATATGCTACCGGTCCACAAGATTAGATAGATCCTTACCACCCAAATGATAGGTTACATGGAAAACGTACTTCCTGAAATTTGGAAAACATTGTATTTGCCAAGATTTGGCTTCAGATTGTCTGTTGATTGACGAACAAATTGACACCATTAATGTCTATCATTCATTGATGGCTTTTTCTCTCCCCCCCAGCTGGATAATTGCATGTTTCGGTGAGTTCTACATAAAAGCTATAATTTTCTTTTGTTGGCTTATTATATGGGGGCTGCTGTTTTGTAGTGTGCATTGTGCAATTCTGCCCCACATATTCATGCAACACCTAATGGTATTATTTAGGAATAAAGGTAAAAAGACAAGCTGTAAGGCTAATGATAAGTTGGATAAATGCAATCAATCATGCACTCTCAGAGAACCTCTCAATAGTCTGCTCTGCATCTTTAGTCTTTTACATGCTGACATATAGCTAGGAGGAATGTATCCAGGGAGTAAAAATATGAAGCGCAAATTTCAGGAGAAGGGCCGCAGCCAAGAAGCAAATTTCAGATGTACAAAATTCCCACAAAATGGAATTTGCAGGAATCTGCAAGTCCATTGGAAAATATTGTGCTAAATTTCAGATAGGGTTGAAGCCAGCCACATTTAATCTATAATACTGCATACGAATGTTGTTTCTCCAGGTCTGTAGGGCTATTTGGCAATCATTGTAGCAATTCTAAGCAACATCAAAGCTGGAAGATGAGAAATTTGGAGGATTCTATCAACAGCAACAACACTGTCAATTGTGATACCAGCATCACACTGGTTTTTCTCCTCTGTGTCTCAAACAGTCATAGCATAATCCCCTCTAATGGAAGCCAGTAGCAAAATTCCTATTGAATTTGTAATTGTAAAGGCTTTCTGCAGTAAACCTGCACTTTGGTTCTTAACTGGACTGAGGAGTTGACATAACTGGTAGGTATGCTAGGTAATTATTATTTGTATTTAAACAATTCATATCCATTAGACTATAAAATCAGATTTCTATAAAAATGGCTGCTGAGATATATATATATATATATATATATATATATATATATATATAATGTATGCAATAGGTGGTAGAAATTCAACAGACATACAGTGGTACCTCGGGTTAAATACGCTTCAGGTTACAGACTCCGCTAACCCAGAAATAGTGCTTCAGGTTAAGAACTTTGCTTCAGGATGAGAACAGAAATCATGCCCCAGCAGCGCAGCGGCAGCAGGAGGCCCCATTAGCTAAAGTGGTGCTCCAGGTTAAGAACAGTTTCAGGTTAAGAACAGACCTCCAGAACGAATTAAGTACTTAACCCGAGGTACCACTGTAATCTTCTTTATCTTTCATTTCCCTGACCTTCACTTTATGCTATATGACATAAATACAAACAGTTCTACTCAGCCACAATTTTTTGCTGGTTGACCTTGTGCCAATGCCTATCTCTCAACCTAACCTACCTTACAGAGTTCTTAAAAAGATACAGTTGGAGACACCATCCTGAGCAACTTTGGGGAAAAAGTTGGAATGAACATGTAATTAATAATAATAATAATAATAATTTGTCCAGTGGCACCTTAGAGACCAACTAAGCTTGTTCTGGGTATAAGCTTTTGTGTGCATGCACAAAACAAATGTTAGTTGGTCTCTAAGGTGCCACTGGACAATTTTTATTTTTTTATTTTTACTGCATCAGACAAACACATCTACCTACCTGAATGTAATGGATTAATAATCGATGAATGTTCAAGGACACTAGATCAATTCATGTGCACCTGAAACAATGTGGTTGCCATCAAGAACATCATTGCATCCATGAGATTGGAACTACATTTTGTTGCAGAAGCAATTCAACCTGTCCCTCGGTGGGTTGCAGAATAAGTATCTGAACCGATCCCATAAGCACTGGTGGGATATGTATGGGATCGGTTACTCCCTGAATGCAAGGCACTGGTTTTATCTGTCTTTAGTTTTGGAAAAGACAAGACCATTGCAGTAAAAAACCACTGTGCATCACAGAATTTGGATGTACAGTCTATTCGATTATTTTATTTTTATTTAAGCATTTGTGCATCGTATTTATTTATTTGATCAATTTGCAAACCATCCTTCATAGATCTCAGGTTGGTTCACAGCACCCAATAACTTAACATTATCTGAGCAGTCAGCAAAATAATATACAAGCAAAACCAGTAAGCAAATAATTACAACGAAAGGTGAGGAAGTTGCAGTAGAAAATACAGTGGTACCTCGGGTTACATACGCTTCAGGTTACAGACTCCGCTAACCCAGAAATAGTGCTTCAGGTTAAGAACTTTGCTTCAGGATGAGAACAGAAATTGTGCTCCGGCGGCGCGGCAGCAGTAGGAGGCCCCATAGGCTAAAGTGGTGCTTCATGTTAAGAACAGTTTCACGTTAAGTACGGACCTCCAGAACGAATTAAGTACTTAACCTGAGGTACCACTGTAATATAAAATGACAAAAAAAGTTCTAAAGGCAGGGCTTTTTTCAGCTGGAACTTGCCGGAACTTAGTTTCAGAATCTCTTAGGTGGGCAGCATTGCCAATATAAGAGAACAAGGCGGGCATTCATGGTGATTTCCAGCACCTCTTTTTCTAGAAAAATAGCACTGACTAAATGGTGAATAAAAAATATTGAGGAGGGAAGCTTGGGTGCCCAAAGAACCATTATTAAGTGTCTGATTAGCCTTTCTGAAGAGGACATTCTGTAACTGGAGTGTGAACATTAAAAAGGCCCTCTCTCGAATAGGAATGGGGGGAGAAATCCATGTAAGTTTGCATGTAAAAGCAAACCTACCAACTTTTCACACTCTGGAACAATAGGAGGATTGAAACGCAGCCATCCTTCAAAATTCACGGCTCTGGATTTTGCAATGCAGCTCTTCTGCCAAGTAACACATGCCAAAAATACTTAAGCTGTGGAAAAGAACATGCAGAAATGCACTATCCTGAGAAAAGTGCTCTGCAAAAAAATATGTACCGAGGACAAAATTGCTGACAAAAATGTGTTTATTGGGATATATTTGCACTAAAATGCTGGTGAATTCTCACACCTTTTTTTATTAGAAAAAAATAGCACCACATCTCATTTGGTGGGGGTCTCTGAGGAGAAGCCACTAAAGATGTCCTCAGGGTTTTTGGTGGGTATATATAGAGGCCACACCTATATAGGATACACACACACACACACACACACACACACACACATTTCCGAGCACAATTCAAAGTGTTGGTGCTGACCTTTAAAGCTCTAAATGGCCTCAGCCCAGTATACCTGAAAGGGTATCTCCACTCCCATTGTTCTGCCCGGACACTGAGATCCAGCGCCAAGGGCCTTCTGAAGGTTCCCTCATTGCAAGAAGTGAAGCTACAGGGAACCAGACAGAGGGCCTTCTCGGTAGTGGTGCCCACCCTATGGAATTCCCTCCTATCAGATGTCAAGGTGATAAACAACTATCTGACTTTTAGAAGACATCTGAAGGCAGCCCTGTTCAGGGAAGTTTTTAATGTTTGATGTTTCACTGTGTCTTCAATATTCTGTTAGGAGCTACCCAGAGTGGCTGGGGAAACCCAGCCAGATGGGCATGGTATATTAAATTATATTATTATTATTATTATTATTATTATTATTATTATACCTTCCTTGCCATGGGATTGTGATCAATGAAGTTTTCCATGGGGGCAGGAGTGACTTTTTTAGATTTTGCATCATAGCTCATACTTTGCATTCATTAAGGTTCAATTTTCAATGATTAACATCTCAATTTAAAGGTTCTTGGCTAACAAGGCTTTCCTGGAAAAGACCTTTGCATTTGACCATCCTCCACAATCCCAAACCCTAGATGGACTCATGGTCTGTCTCAGTTTAAGGCAGTTTTGTGTGTTTTCTATCCAAACCTCCCATTTATTTATTAATTATTTTTTTAAAAGCATGCTTTTTCTTTGTGAGGTAGCGAAAACACTCACAGTGACTGAACAGCATTTAATTCTTTTTTTTAAAAAAGTGTCTGCTGGCACTTAATGCTGTTATATTTTCACACTCTTATCGCAAGCTGCTATGGCTTATGGAGACAATATTCACATCCCATGGGAGGCCATGCAAAATTCTACATGATATCTAAAGATTTCTTTAGAGTTGCTCATTTCTCTGCAGTAGTAAATTCACCAGCCAAGATATCCAACAGGAAAGAAGATGACATCAAGAGCAAAACAGCTCCGCGAGAGAATTTAATGTCACAATAATTACATGGTACATAGTGGAGGCCACACGACGATTAGGAATCCTAGCACAGCTAATTAAGCAAGTCAAAATTGCTGCTTAAAGTAGTTTAATGTGCAAGATCACATGGCTTCTGGATTGCTAAGTACCATGAGGAATGCCCACTTGCAACAGAATTGGAAAACAAAAAGTGATCTCAGGCACGGTATGCCATTGGGTGGCACATACAGAGCACCTCCTGACACATGCACATCAAAACCTCCCAGCTCTTTGACAACAGTGCTGCCAACATCTGACCTGTAATACCATTAGAAGCCGGTTTTCTGTGCTCTGACCCTGGAAAGGCTTTCTCCGAACTCGCTGCCATTTGGTAAAGAAGAAGCAGCAGCAAAACACTCCTTTAAAATCCCCTGCGCTGCTTCATTTGTTGTGTATAGGCTTCACACAATAAATATCACGAGGCCTGGGGGTAATGTTATTTGGAGACCAAAGAAAAAGAGCTGAATGAACAAATACAACAGGACAGCCCTACAGGTAGTAGCGGCTGACACACATATATTGGCTTGCATCAGAGGCTAAACCACCAGAAAGTTGTCTTGGAAGGATATAGCAACCTCTTGGCTTTAACAAAAGGGCTTCATATATTTGTTGTTCAATTCACCAATTGTTACTATTCTTTATTTACTGAACTTATACACTGTCTTTCTGCCAGGGCACCCAAGGCATTTTGGGTGGCTTACAGTAAGTACCACCCACTCTTCTGTTTTTGGATTATGTAGACCTGGAGCCCGAATTTCATGGCCCATTCTTAGAGAACCCAATATTGGGGGGGGGGGTACTGAATGTGGCCACAGTGGCATACTTGGGAACTACAAGACTCTGTGCAAGGCCAAGATTTGGTGCGCACAAATCCACCCACCATTGTACTGCCTTTGCAGTACATCTACTGCCACGGGGGGAGGAAGCCGATTTCCCGAAGCCTGACACTAAGACACCTAAGCAAGGACCCCAAGAAGCTGTGACTATACCAGGAGATGTCTACACAAGCACAAAAAACATCTCCTTTCATCCAAGCAACAGACATTATCATGGTTCAAGAATATGTTTCAGCTAGGCAAAAGCACTTGAAGAGCACTGGGGCAGGGCGAGTGAGGTGTGCAGCCTGAGAAGGGGGTGTTGCCAAATGAGAAATTTTGGGGGGAGGGGAGGAGAGATAAAGACACTTGGAGGGCTGAGCTTCTTTGATTATTATTTTTAAGGCAAGCCAACCTTCAACCCAAACCTGAAAATTTCTAAGAAATTCACACCCACAATGTTCCTCCACTCACAACAAATCCAGACAAATTTGTGCACAGCACTAGTTCTGCGTGAGATTATAGGAAGCCATTCGTCCATCTCACTTGGTATTGTCTACACAAAGTAACCTCGTTTTCCTGGGCTCTTAGGAAGGAAGTCCTTGCCCCACCCAACCTGGAGACGACAGGGATCAAACCTGGACCTTCTGCAGGCAGAGCAGGTGCTCTGTCACTGAGCTGCGGTCTTCTCCTTTTGCCATTCTCAGATTTCTGCTTCTTGATCTTTGTGTGATCAAACTGCTCGCACATTGGCAAAGCTAAGTAGGGTCTAGTATGGCTTTATATTGGAAGGGGAACTATATGCTGAGATTCCTGCATTGCAGGAGGTTGGATTAGATGACCCTTGGTGTCCCAACTCTACAATTCTATGACGCCAGGACACGTGCTGCCTTTCAGATCCTTGCTCTAATCATTTACTCCACTTCCTATTGACCCACTTCCTACAAACTCCATTCTGGGCTCATGCTTGCCAAGATTCCATGAATACTTTAAAAGTAAATAATGTGTGTGTGTGTGTGTGTGTGTGTGTGTGTGTATTAATGGGGCTTCATGTACCTTCTTTCATATATTGACTTGTGATGGGTGAAAATACATCCAGCAGAGGAGAGCTTTCTGTGTGTGCTTGCATTTGCGAATTCAGATGTGGCCTATAGGCATCTCTCTTCTCTAAATTAGCCGGTGCACTGTATGCCTGTTACTTTCAGGACTGCCAAAACACAGTAAGCCTTCCACCACCAGAAAACTCATTACACTGTATCAGAGAACAATGTAGTCATCCTCAAGCAAGGAGCATTACAATGAGAAGCAAAGAGCTGAAGAGGCAAAAGATAAACACAGAAAAGAAGAATGTAGCAATTTTAATTAACGGAACAGCATGGCTTAGACAACTTGGTAACGATGAGCGAATTAGACTGCTTTGCGCACACAAACACACACACACACACACACACACACACACGGGTTGGTTTAAAATCGAATGCAAAGACGATTTTTGAACCAAAGGGAGCCAAAGGCTGGGAATGAGTCTGAGCAAACTGTAGGAAAGGAAGACAGGGGACATTGACATAAAAATTGCAAGCACATTTTAGCCATTCCTGCTAATTATTGGAAAAGATTACAGCCACTGGGCTACATGAGGGAAGGAATCTGACATAATGTATCACTGTTTGACAGCACTGGCTTAATTGAAATACCCCACTCAGAAAGCCTATGTTTGCATTGGAACAGCTATGGGGAAATGAAGATCAGTAGGGAAAACACCCCATGCAACAGAAAATTGAATTGATTTTTTATTTTATTTTTTGCTTCAAAAGAGATTATGCTTAAATCTATTTAGATAAGTTTAGACATAAGGGAAAACACTCTTAAAGGGGTCTTAAAGTATGCCAGTGGTAAACTCAGGAGCACTTCTTTGGTTCTTCAGCTTTGTTGTTGTTGTTTAGTTGTTTAGTCATGCCTGACTCTTTGTGACCCCATGGACCAAAGCACGCCAGGCACTCCTGTCTTCCACTGCCTCCCACAGTTTGGTCAAACTCATGCTGGTAGCTTCGAGAACACTGTCCAACCATCTCGTCCTCTGTCGTCCCCTTCTTCTTGTGCCCTCCATCTTTCCCAACATCAAGGTCTTTTCCAGGGAGTCTTCTCTTCTCATGAGGTGGCCAAAGTATTGGAGCCTCAGCTTCAGGATCTGTCCTTCCAGTGAGCACTCAGGGCTGATTTTCTTCGGAATGGATAGGTTTGATCTTCTTGCAGTCCATGGGACTCTCAAGAGTCTCCTCCAGCACCATAATTCAAAAGCATCAATTCTTCGGCGATCAGCCTTCTTTATGGTCCAGCTTTCACTTCCATACATCACTACTGGGAAAACCATAGCTTTTACTATACAGACCTTTGTTGGCAAGGTGATGTCTCTACCTTTTAAGATGCTGTCTAGGTTTGTCATTGCTTTTCTCCCAAGAAGCAGGCGTCTTTTAATTCTGTGGCTGCTGTCACCATCCGCAGTGATCATGGAGCCCAAGAATGTAAAATCTCTCACTGCCTCCATTTCTTCCCCTTCTATTTGCCAGGAGGTGATGGGACCAGTGGCCATGATCTTCGTTTTTTTGATGTTCAGTTTCAGACCATATTTTGCACTCTCCTCTTTCACCCTCAATAAAATGTTATTTAATTCTTCCTCACTTTCTGCCATCAAGGTGGTGTCATCTGCATATCTGAGGTTGTTATTTCTTCCAGCAATCTTAATTCCGGCTAGGGATTCAAATTAATTTGCACAAATTTGTGTATTGGTGACACAGTTGTACACATGACTGCTTAAAAGCAAGCCTCATGTGTTCAATGGGACTGACTCTCAAGCCAGTGGGTACAGGCACGAAGCCTGAGAATGTCTACTGAGTCGGGGGAGAGTTTGGTAAAGTGGTCATTGATGCTAACCATGCAATTAGCATAACAGAGCTTGTTGTGATGAAAAACAGCCTCATGTTAAGTTATTTAAGTGATAAATAATAATTAATTTGCTTTTCTTATAGCAATTTGAGAATTTTGGTGGCAATAATGATGGCTAACCTGTTGTTCTTACAATAGTTTTAGAATCCTGGTAGTGGGGTGACAGGAGCCAGTAAAGTTACCAAACAGATTCTCTTTGCTTAGAATACTCTTTACAAACACCTTCGCTTTTACAGTCTTCTTCAGTAGACACTGGCTCAATATTGTGTTCAGCCTCTCCAGATCCAAGTCTTTTCCTTTCTTTTTCTTTGTCTACATAGTTTCTGTCTCTATGACAACCTATAGTTGTTGCCATCTCTTTGTACCTTTTTCTGCAGATTGTCTGATAGAAGACAAAACAGCTGCCCCATCAATTAGCTCCAGGAACGTTTGTTCATTGGCCTAATTGCATACAGAAGGGCCGTTTCTCAGTGGCAGAACACCTGATTTGGCAGGAATAAGGTCTAGGTTCAATCTCTGATCTCTCCAGGTAGGTCCAGGAGAGACCCCTGCTGAAAACCCTTAGAGCTGCTGCCAGCCATCACCTAATTTGGAGTAAGACAGCATCCCACACTTATGTGTTTAAATTGACAGTATTTTTATTTTTTTAAGTCACTCTTGGTTGGTAAATTTATAGCACATCAACAACACGCATAGCTTGAAGTAGCAATTTCTTGGACAAATGGAATCAATCGCCCCACTACCAAGAGCATACAAGGAGTACACAAGGTTTTGCTTCTGCCCCTCACTAAAAACCTCCCAAAATGAGGTGTCAGGCCATAATCAAAAGTGACTTCATGAAATGTGCTGGAGGTAGGGATGGAGGGGTAAGATTATTTTAGTTCGGCATTCTTTTATTATTTTTATTTTTTGGCATTTAGATACATACTCAGATAAAGTTGATCAAAAATACATGTTTAAATATGCATTTTATCTCAGTGGATACATTTTTTAAAAAACATTTCATCCTAAAACATACACTTATATGCGTTTTGATATTATTTTTGAAGCAGGAAAGGTATTATAAAATTTGGAGAAGTGTGAAGTGTGAAAAGTGTGATCACCTCTCCTACTGGGCCGACATCTTTCCACAAGGGCCGACATCAATGCCGAAATCCAGCATCGCCTGAGCTCTGCAAGTACAGCTTTCTCCCAGCTGAAGCGCAGAGTGTTTGAGGACCAGGACATTCACAGGGAAACCAAAATGCTTTTTACAAAGCTATTGTGCTGTCAACTTTACTGTACACTTTCTGCAGATTGGTGCTTGCTCCAAAAACACAGGTTTTCCTGGGGAAAGCACCAGGACAAAAACAAACAAACAAAAACTACCAGACTCTGAGCTTTAAAGTGTGGACCTGTGTCTGAAAAGTGCGGTCTGGATGAGCCCGTAACTCTATCTTGAGGGGAAATGTAGATGTTTCATTTGTGAGTGTTATGAAAAGATTTTGACTATGGGAACCATATTGCCTCTGGATATATATTTAACAATTTGCACTCTGATATTCCCTGATGTCTACAGGGTAGATGAAGATGGTACACTTTTGTGAGACAGTCCGTAAATACACAGGGAAAGGAAATCCTTTCTTCAAAGAAGATGCACTCTGAATTGGAATCACGTAGAAAGGATGGGTTGGGGAACAGAAGGCAGAGTGGCTCAGTTCACAGCAGATCTGAGAATACGTCAAAGCTCAAAGAGAATAGAATGAGTCCCTTGATTATTTCATATGGAGTCCTTGGGTATCAAAGGGAAGGCTCCTGCTTGCTCAACGGTGTGTATTCCATTCATTTAATGATAGGGGCATTTTCAATACAGAGGTCTCATATCTGACTGATGAAGGGGGAGCTCTATCACAAAATCTCTCTCTCTCTCTCTCTTTGTGTGTATGCAAGGGGAAGAAAACAATGTAATTTGAATATTGGCACAGTAATCCTAAAAATATGGGCACACTGAATGATAGATGGCAGCCTTTACATAATGACAGATTGCTTATTGGTACTAATACTAACCTAGCAGCTTTCTGTTTTAACTCCAGCTTACTGGAATTGACATTTCTTATTTTATGTAGGGAAATTATTTCCTCCCTCATCTCTGTAATGCCTCCAATCTTCCTGTTTATCTGTTCAGCCTAATAAGAACTGCCTTAGTGGAACAGGAGAACAATTCATGGATTGCTGATCGAGTCTAAAAGCTATTTCAGACATGCATGTTGTGCATCGCTTGAGTTTTTGACACTGTTATCCTGCAGTTTACAACTTCCAGCTAAGTGTGTGAATGGACTCCCATGGAAAAAAGGAGATGGATCCAGACTAAAACTATGCATCTGCACTATACATTGAAAGCAGTATAATGCTCATTGAAACACTAATGCTCTCCTTGGTTCCCCCTTCTAAAAACGGTCCATTTTAGAGCCAGTTACCTGTTGAATCTCTGGCCAGCCTCACTAAGATTCACTTTTACTGAGCTGCGTTTTCAAGCTATACCATCCACCGTCCTGGATGGACGATGCCATACAAAGGTACAGGGTACCATACAAAGACAGATTCTGTATATGTGGGCAACCACAGTTGGAAGACATATTGCACTATTTACTATTTTGCCCACTATACATTGGACCTAGGAGGCAATTTCTCACCTTACCATCCGTAGAGGAAAGATGTCTACCCCTGACATAGAAGGTCCTATGGCTTCTTAGCAATGTAAACACTTCAATGACTCACAAAGTCACCCTTTTTGCTGTGGTGGCCAAAAAGATCAGAAAGAAGACCCTGGACAATACAACAGTGAACTGTAAGGGAGACATAGAGATGTAAATAGAGACTGTTATTTGTGGTGTGGCACCCCTTTTGCTTGTATTTATTTTTTATTCAGATTTGTCACAGCCAATGGCTAGTACAATAAAGTTATTTGGATGTGCTTAGGGGGAAATCTGTGGTGCTGTGTAGGTGGAACACTATATGGCTGTAGTGTGGCACACTACAAGCAATCTGAGGCATATTTCATCTACGGATGCTTTCCGTATCCACCATCATCCCTTTCGTCCTCACTGTGATGAGCCGTTTTCCTGGTGTTTTGAAAGCAAGCTTAGAAGATTTCACTTTACATTCCCTCCCATATCGATCAATTTGTAAATTTATGAACAATTTCATGCTCCATTATTACAGAACCTTGGGTGGATTAGGAGCACTTTAAAGACCTTAAAAAACCCAAGATGGAATCGTGACAAATGCAACAGCTCATGACCAAAGAGCCTAGAAATGGGCAGGAGAATAATGGAGACCCGCTAGACAGTAGAGATTTAGCAGGGTTGGGGAGCACAGAGGGAGATTAGAAAAGCTTATTTTCAAGCATCCTCATTTCTGGAAAATATTATGTTAGAGCTCTTCTCTTAGTCTGACCCAGCTGTCAGAGAAGATGGGCTTCTGAATTAAAATATTTCTAAATACAAACAAGTATTGGGTGTATTGAGTAGCTTGGAAATGCTTGCTAATTTATTAATCCCCTCCTATTTTTCATAGTCCTCAAGCTTGCTGTTTTCCTATAAAAATACTGAAAATCCTCTCAAATCGTAAACTTGGTCTGTCACAACCACAGTCTCTATGTGAAATAATATACAAATGACTTGATGTTTCTTATTTTTAAAAAAAACACAGACACACACATAAAATGAATAAATTTTCCCCATATGTATTTTATCTGTCACTGCGAAATGAAGGAACCTGTTCCATATGCAAAGTCTAGGATGACAGGAATAACCAATCAGATTTAGACTGCACTTTTCCATTTCTCAACAATGGTCACAGTTAAGGCCTCAGTGAATAGCTTTGATTAATAACATTCTCTATATTGTATCATTTCCTGCACAGTACTTCATCAAAATGAATAACTTCAGAAGGCAGGTCAGAAAGAATTTCAGGTTTTGAAAGAGAGAGAGAGAGAGAGAGAGAGAGAGAGAGAGAGAGAGAGAGAAATCTATCACCAAAGATCAACTTTGATTTATTTTCTTAATGATAGTCATTCAACATGATGCTGACCAAGAGCTGGCAACTATGGACAAAACTAGCAGTCATGTGTCTTCAAAAGGTTAAAAGCAGCTGAGGAGATGCTATCCATTTTGGGGCTGCAGCAGGCGGCCCCTGCAACTATTTCTTGAAAATGTGTTCCTCCCCAAGCAAAAAGAAGATTTGATTGGGAACATGGCGGGTTCAAAGGGTGAAATGGCTCCTTCCTGCTACCCCAGTCCAGCTGCTGTTTGTTACAATTAAACAACCGCTCATTGTGTGGTCATCCTCACATTTAGTTTGGCCCTATAAATAAACCCTTAAAAACTGAAACTATACAGATATACAGATACTGCAAGGCAGGCCAGACACGATCTTGCAACACTTCCAGAAAGATTTAATGATTGCCTGTGATGAGTCTCAGAGGGAAGAGTGTCCCATCAGAGGTGGACTTAGATGTCAGGGACTGGTCAGAAGAGAAATGGTGGAGACCACCTCCCCATCCTGACTCTTCCAGGGAGAAGGAAGAGGAAGACAGTATAGATTTACAACAGAGGTTTGAGGGAGGTAGCAGATCAGAGGCAGATGAGGGGGAAAGTTGGGAAATCATGGGAGAGCATTCCAGACCCACCATCTCCCAGAACCCAGCAAGCCTTAAAAGTAGGAGAGCAAAGAGCTCGAAGACAGAGGGCATTTAGTGACACGCATAGAGGAAGTGATGAGGTTGACGAATGAGGAAGTGGGAGAGACAGGTGGTGGAGATTCACTCAGGACAATGCCATTATCCAAGAGGCTGAGTTCTATAGCTTCTCCCTGTAAAGTTTGAAATAAAAAAGGACTGTATGAAACTTTTCCTTGTCTTTATACTATTCTGGGGAACCAGCCAGGAGCCACTAACAGCACCCTGACAGCAGGGAGCAGAGAGCAATAGCCATTCAAATTACCTCCCTTCCAACCTTTCTTGAGAAAGGAAATGTGGTCGTATGACACATAAAGTTGATTATTTGATGGGTACGGAGTTTGCTAATGTATATCTATTGGTCTCAACTTGGTGGGTTACAAACTGGCAAACCAATCTAAAACTTTTTCCCAATACTAAAAGTTAATATATCCCCCAAATAAAACTATTCATCACCTATTATGAAGATCCATCTTGACAGGGCTGAGATGCAGTCTGACTGTTAACTGTTTCTGGCTTTACCAAGACTTAAAGCAGATCCTCTTTATGACATCGCACATGACATCAGAATGGCATGTTTGCATTCAACCTAGACTATCTCCATGCCAACAGCAATGGCCAGTAAACTTCTGCAACCAAGTAAGCATCAGCCTGACTACCTAGTTGTTTCTGTCTAGACGTTTATTTTTTGCTCTCATAATCAAAACCTGAAGAAGTGCTGTGTATAATCTGAAAACCTGCTTCCACTGTTAAAGAAAACTAATTGTCAGGGACTGGGCAGCCGGAAGCTGCTGACAGCATCCTGACATTAAGGGAGCGTGACCAGTTCACTCACATGGGGCATGGAGCCTCAGGGATGGTGCAGGAGATGCCACAACTATGATTTAAAATGGAGCAGAAGGTGTGTGGGGGGGGGGGAATTTTGGCGTCACACAGGGCACTGATGAAATTTGAGCCCCAAAGTCAGCCACTGGCTCCGTAACTGGCTCAATAACAGCCATGAAGAAAGAATCTCTGCATGCCCTTGTTTCAGGCATGGGTATAATAATCACATGGACTTCAGGTCTGATTCATACCATATAAATGGAAAGGTGCAGCTGCTTCTACAGTTTTCCCATTACAGGGTGAATCAGTGATGCGGTTATCCCACACCAGGGCGCCAACTACTAGGTGACTGCAGACCCTGAAAAATATATTTGATGGGGCAGAGTTACCCCCCACACCCCAGTAGATGAGCAGCTACTGCTGCCACTGCTGTGAGGTATTTCGGGGCTGCTGGTGCCAGCACAAGGCCTACTAGAATGTCAACGGTGCCACAAAGATTGGCAGGCTGCTGGCAGGCCTGCTAGGCTGCTGTCACCATCTGGAAGCCAGTGTGCTGGAGCTGTGCTTCTGGAAGTAGAAGAAGAGTTTGGATTTGATATCCCGCTTTATCACTACTCGAAGGAGTATTAAAGAGGCTAACATTCTCCTTTCCCTTCCTCTCCCACAACAAACACTCTGTGAGGTGAGTGGGGCTGAGAGACTTCAAAGAAGTGTGACTAGCCCAAGGTCACCCAGCAGCTGCATGTGGAGGAGCGGAGACGTGAATCCGGTTCACCAGATTACGAGTCTACCGCTCTTAACCACTTATACCACACTGGCTCTCCAGTCAGCGGCTTCTGGAAGTCTGGCCACAGTGGCTCACAGTGGTCATGCAAGCCAGGAATGCAGCGGCTCCTCCTCCTGCCATGGAGGGGAAGCAGCCCCTAGCCCATGGTGGTGGCAGGAGGAAGTAGAGGAGCTGCCAGCCATGGAAGCTGAATTACTGTTTGACACCTTTATGTCACACGCGACAGTGTCACATGCAGGCCTCGTGTCCGATGTCTGGGCTTTGGGTCCAACGTCCAAGCATGATGTTGTGATGTCACACACAACGTCAGACACCCCCCTCCCCATCTCTTTCTGGAGAGTCCTGGAGTTCCACCATGGATCAAACGAATGAACCAATCCTCAACTATCATAACAGAATACATGTACAGCAATATAACAAGCTCTAAACGTAGGAAGGGCCAATGTAATTTAGTCTTCTAGAGATTATTTTATTTAGGCCATATGGCATTATAAGCTGCTCAGAAATACATTAAAAAATAATAATGACAGAAGCTTAAAAATCTAATCTGATATATATCAGAAGTTCATTTCTTTCTAAGTTCTTATCTTTCTTGGAATAATGGCATTTCAGTGTTTGCACTTTTCTTTCAAGGTGCAAGTGCACAATATTTATTACTTATCAGATCCATAGTTTTAATGTAGGTGCAGCACAACTGGACAACAACAACAACAACAAAAACCAGTTGATAAATATTCAGATGCCTGCACAAAACGACTCAGTGCTACGGATGTCTTCCAAGTAAGCAGGTGTTCTGATAATCAGGTAACAAACAAACATAAACAAACACCTATTGGCACAAACAAAGCTCTTGCCAGCAATTTTAGTAAGGAAAACTAAATTGTCTTGGGCACAGAGACTGAAATATTCCATTTGAGACCCTAGAAGAGGCAGAGCATGGCATCTGTGTGTGAGAGCACACACAATGGGAGATGCACATAAGTGGCAGTTGCTGCAACTGCCATCCATTATTTTGCTTTAAGGCATGCCTTCATATCCATTATTTCACTCAATACACTTCATGGATAACAAAGCAAGCATCATGGAGGATAGGCCAAATGTCCAGAACGCAAGGCAGTCAATATTATATATATATATAGAGAGAGAGAGAGAGAGAGAGAGAGAGAGAGAGAGAGAGTGTTTTCTTATTCAGGTGCAAATGAGAAGGCTAGAATAAAACTCAACCTTATTTATAGCAGGGGTTATTAATGCCATATGACATATTTACAGTTGCCAGTAAATCTCATTTACATCACTTCAAAGCCTGGGCATCGCTGCAGCTTGGTTCCTTCAGTTGTCAGTTAATAGGAGTAGGAACACACAAGGCAAGGCAAGGAATCATAAACCAGCCCAAAGAGTAGGCTATTCGGATTACCTGGCTGGTGTAGCACATAAGAATCTGCCTTACCCGGAGCTAGACGGTTGGCCCATATTCCCTACAATGACCAGCCCCAGTTCTGCAGCGTTTCAGACAGGAGTCTTTCATAGATCTTACATGGAAATGCTGAGGATTGAAGCTGGGACCTTTTGCATGCAAAGCTTATGCCCTTGACTGGAGCATATTTGGCTCCCTCAGCGGAGCTCCAACTCCTGGCTTCTGCTTCCCAACCCAACATCCTATGCAGTGTGCTCCTGCAAACCTTCTCACATCACTGAGGTATAAGCAGAAACAGAAAATCTGGGGGGACTTGGAGGACCAAATCCAAGTTATACTTCTGTTGGAATTGTGATCAATTGGCCATCTAGTCCAACCCCTGGCAATGCAGGAATCTTTTGCCCAACATGGGGCTCAAACCAACAACCCTGAGATTAAGAGTCTCGTGCTTTACTGACTGAGCTATCCGGCACCATTTGCCAACTTGTGTTGGTCAGTTTCGCTTTAAATATAATGTGGCACATATTTTTGATGTCAGGCCATCAATCAATCAATAAGCTTTTTGTTTCGTTTTGGGGTTTTGCTGGATTTTGAGGGGGGAATCTTTGGATGAAACCTTTTAAGTTTTTAAGGATCAGGCCTTTCTCTCTCTCATATATATATATATATATATATATATATATATATATATTGTAAGTAACTCTGACAGTAACTCTGACATGCCTTTCAGAGGAAATGTTTGCTCATCGAAAGAGTAATTTTAAAACTGGTAGTGCATGAGACTGGATGCAGGCTCTGTTTCTATTTGTAGCTTCTTCATAAGAATAATTAGCATGAGAAAGGAAGAAGAACTGTACAGCTATCAAGCTGTTCCTCATAAATGTTTTCATTACTAGGAATAACAGTTCCCTTCTGAATAGGGGTCTTCAATGAGTCTTCATTTAAGCTGAATGCTGCAACTAAGAAAAAGTTTCATTTTCATACAAGAAGGCTGGATTGCAATTTAAACTCCTTCGATATTGATTATTATGTGTTATCAAGGCAGTTGTTCTTAAGAACAGACCAGTATTAAATCCTGCCCACTTGTTTCAATTGTCAGCACTCATATCATTACGCTTTAAATAATGGTTGCTATGCCTTCCTGTACTCCCCCACCCCCATCACTTGGAATGTGCTTATTCTGGATTTATCAGACCATTAAAATAGAAATACACAAACAGGTCCTGCAACGAAATGCTGCAGTATATTCCCAGGGTTGGGTGGGTATTTGCTGAACTTGTGGCTGAGAAGGCTTTTAAAAATAAAAATAAAAACCCAAATATTAGCATCATAGACAGAAGTTCTCCTCTAGCATGTGTTTTACACTTTCTCGATGGTGTGCACAATTTGTATAAACTTCTATCTTGCCATCTAATACTCACCTTTTCTCTAAACCAAGAAGTCCCAAAAGTTGCAACCATCATTCCTTATTGGGTAGTTGTTCCATTCGCTTGATCATCTTGGTTGCCCTTTTCTGAACCTTTTCCAACTCTACCCTCTCATGGCTGGCACAGCCTATGTGAGGGTGGAGAAGGAAAGCTCTGAACCTAACCCTCCACTGCCTTGAAGGATATCTTCAGGAGAAAAAAGGGCTACACAAATCCAGAGTGGAGTCCCTAAGACGGTTGGGTGCTGCCTTGTACTCCTCCTTCCAGCAACTTCTGATGTCAAACCTATTGCTCTGCTTTCCTTTGGACCACATCAGTGAGGCTGAGAGGGGTGTCTTATTGACTGGGCAGCCCAGGACCTCCATACACGCTGGCCACCCAGGCTTGTGGTCCAGGGAGATGATCATGTTGGTGATGCTAACGTAGCAGATTGACTTTGCCCTCAGAGGCGCACTCCATTCTCTCTCAAGACAGATGGATGCCGACAATGTGAGGGCAGTTGAAGTCACCTTTTTTTACAACATATCCTCTTTTGGATGTGTCTTTGATTTCATCCTTCATCTCAAGCACTCACTGAGCACTTTGATCAGGGGAACGATAACACATCCCCACTAATCAATTACTCTTCCGGCCCTGTATCACCACCCACAACAATTCTGTGGAGGAATCTGTCTCTTTGAGGATTTCTAGCTTGCTGCACTCAGTACCCACAAATTTCCCTCCAGTGCGTCCTTCCCTGCCCTTCCTATAAATTTTATAACTGAAGATAAACATGTCCCAATGGGTCTCTCGGTTCCACCAGGTTTTCGTTATCAATGCTATCCTCTAAGACCAAGCACTCCAGTTCACCAATTTGGCCCAGAGGTTTTTAGCATAGCATAAAAACACTTGTACAATTCTTTTTGGGAAATATAGGGACAGAACTACCCAAAGTGTATAGAAATTTATTCATGTATGCCACTACAGCAGAAAGAACTTTACTTGCCCAAAAAATAGAAAGAAGAAGAAGCCCCAGCGAAAGAAGAATGGATACCAAAACCTATGGAATATGCAGTAATGGTGAACCTTGCCAGAAAAATAAGAAATCAAGATAACAAACTTTTTATAAAAGAATGGAAATGGTTTATTGAATGTTTAAAAATAAATTGTAAACAGATAAGAACATTGGCAGGATTATTGTAATAACCTGCAGTTTTATAAGCGTATATATTTAAAGTTGATGAATAAATGAGCAAATCAAGTTAATTTGGATATGCAGGAAAATATTAAAAATAATTTTAAGGAACCGCAGAAAGAGGGGGAAGGAAGAAAAGTTTTGAAATGTTAAAATGATAATAGAATTATTGAATTGTATAAAATTGAAAATCATATTTTTAATATATAAAAAAATCACTTTTATACAATCTCTCTCCTCAAGCGTCTTTGACACTTGCCTTTTGGTCTGTATTGCTTGAGTCTCTCTAAATTGCTACCCAGTGCCCCGGCCTAGTTCTATGCCTCTCCCATTCAAATCTTTATCCCAGGGGGAGGAGATTCATTTTAAATTGGACTCTCCTCAGCTCATGTTGGCTTTCCTCCTGCTACAACCATGGTGTCCCAGGATACCTGTTGGTTAATTCCATGGAGGGTAAAGAATATGGTAGAACCTTCCTAGAGCATGTTCCCCTCATTATATTTCTGTAGCTACTGCTAAATGCTTGCGGGGGGAGGAGGAATTAGTATAACAAAGCAAGGCTTAATGACCAGGATCATTCTCTTGCATTACATTCTGCCACTTCAGAGGCCTAGCAAATGTAGAACGCATTTAAACACTCTTTATTTAGCATGCATTTTCTTCTTGTCAAATCAATACTTTAAAATAATAATAAAAAACCATCCTGTGTTACCTTTGTTAAGCACACTGGCTCTCCCAGGCCAAGTAAATCAGTGCCTAAGTCCTGAGGCCTTAACAGCTGGTGACACGCCAATCCAACGAAGTCTATCAACCATATATGGTATCTGTGCTTGGGATTGCAAAATGGGGGGGGGGGGTCAGGCACCTCCGATACGTGACCAGTGAGCAGCATTTGTCTGAGCAGCTCACTCCCAAGTTGTGCAGCAAAATAGGGCAAGAGGCAGAACTGGCTGGCACTGTCCTCTGTTGTTGGATTCCAACGCCTCTCAGTCCCAGCCAGCCAGGGGCGTACGAAGTGGGGGGAGGAAGGGGTGGTCCGCCCCGGGTGCCACTGAGGTATGTGTGACAAGATGGCCCCTGCCTTTCCCCCAGCAGTAGAGCAGCCGAGGGCACGCGCAGTCAGTATGGGTGCATCTTGCACGGTGTCCGTACGAGCCGCCGCTCTTGTGTGCTGTCCATACGAGCATCCGTACGGGCTGCCTCTTGCACAGCGACTGTACAGGCTGCCGCACTTGCACACTCCGTACGGGATGTCGCACATGCACACAGTCCTTACGGGATGTTACGTGTGCGCAGTCCATACGGACATCGCGTTTGCGCCACTGGGTGGTTCGCCCCACCCCAGGTGCCAGAGAGGGTTCCTCTGCCACTGCAGCCAGCATGTTGAATGGTCTGGGATGAGTGCTGGATGATCCGTAAAATTGCTGGATGATCCATAAAGGACACAGTTCAGCATCACTTTCACTGGGTGCAGTGTGCCAGCATCCCAATCAGCAGAGCATCATCTTAGCACAGCTCCTTCTCACAAAAGAAGCATCTTGGGGTTGTAGTTACACAAAGAAGGCAATAAACACTCATGGACGCAATAAGGATTCAGTCAAGAATAAGGTGCTTGCATAGTCAAAACAATTTCAGCTTTCTGCTGCTTCTTGAATCTTCTCTGTTTCTAGAATGAATGGCTCTTTCACACGCAGAGAGACTACAACAATGAGGAGAGTCAGGGTCAGAACTGAACAACATATGGAGGGCTTCAGGTTCCCCACTCAATATGTAGTTGTGTGTTTGTGTGTAGGAGAGAGAGGTCATGATGGTTTTAAGTGGAGATTTAATTCTGAAGTCCAAGTGAGCAGGGGAAAACCTTTGTCAGCCCCACCCATGACATTCATACACCATTAAGACAGCTTTCTAGAAATCACATTAACACGAGAGTTCTTGTCTGTAAATCATTGGCACAACATGCAGTCAGTTATGTAAATACAAACATGTAAATTGACACAACATGCAGTCAATTATTGGTTAACATTTGTAGCCCTGAAAGTGGAGACCTGCGGGACATTTTGCTGCTTTCTTCTCTGGTTACATCTTGCCAGCACTTTATATATATATATATATATATATACACACACACACACACACACACACACACATATATATATATATATATATACACACACACACACACACACACACACACATATATATATATATATACACAACATTCTTTTGAATTTAAACATTGCATTTCCTTACTTTTCATTTGTCCTATTTATACAAAACTTAGCTTAGTTATTTACGATATACTTACACTTTGTTTCAAGCCTACTCTTTATATTTTCACATTTTTGATCCACTTTCTCTCCAATCCCTCTTCTCACCTGACAACCCTCTTTCCCTTTCCCTTTTCTCTTCCCTGGGGTCTAATCCTAGATGTGTGTGAGTGAGCTGTGTTCCTCCAAGTGGTTTTTAGGACATCATCTCCGGATAAAGCAGCAAGATCATTTCCCATTTAGCTGATAACTTATTTACTATTTTGCATAAAGTTTACTATTTTGCATAAAAACCTTCTTCAGAAAAGTCCAAAGCATTGCTGTAGCCTCTGAACAACCCTGGGAAGTAGGCTAGATTGAAAGATAGCCACATGTCCAAAGCCAACCAAAAAAGCGTCCTAGTCAAAACGCAACACTTTCTCCATTTACCTGATTTGCATAGCATATGAATAAGGCATAAGATTTTGCGGTTTGGAACACATTTGTTGGAGGTATCAATTATTGCTATGCGTTCACTTGCAATAATTAGTTGGGTATACCTTGTAATTATCCCCTTTCACCAATTCGTCCTATGCTTGTTTGCGCCTCTTGAGTTAATTTGGTCAAGAAGGCAGCTATCAATCATCAAGCAAACAGAATGTTGCATCCCTCCACAATCATAGCTTGGTCAAATGCATCTCCATTATAGTTTCCTCCAGAGAAAACTTGTCAGTTTTCACTTTAATTCCAAGACTTTTATGAAAGATCACCTTAATTATAAGATTCTTGGCATAGCATTTATGTTGTCATTCAATATGACTGATGCATATTACCAAGATGTTGTCAATGCCAAAATATATTTTCAGAAGTATATTTAATTAACTGTTTACTTCTTAGACAACCAAAATATGAAATATGCCTACGAGTGAGGCATTTTGGATGTATATTTATCAGAAATAGATACCTATATATCTGTTTGAAGTGGATCATCAGTTCCATCATACTAATAGAACACTATTCACTCTGGAAAAAATACCACAAACTCACCCTCAATTGCAGCAAGTTTTTAATTTTCCTTTAACCATTTCACTTCTGTGACATTCTCAGGCACCATTCCTTAGCAATTGTCCCCTGCCAGACCTGGTTTCTTTTAAGTGGGGTGCAGGGAAATCTGTAATAGGTGCAAGGAAAAAGCAAGAGCGTATGTGGTCTTGAATTTCTCTGGTCTAGCTTTTCCATGCTAATAGGCTGGTCTCTAGCAGTTCCTTTCTTTTGCATAACCTCCAACCTCTCAGAAGGAGAAATCGGGACACCCATTGCGTGTTGAGTCACAGTAGCCCCCCAATAATTCACACTTCACACATCAATTTTTGTTTAAGGTTTTTGGCATAATTTTGGCCACAACTTTATTCAAATACAAAAATGTGAGTGGTTGCTTAGGCATTGGTTATGACTATCTGTCCTTGCCCTCAGGGACAGAGCTGGCCTTCCGGACACCAGCGGAAGCCAGCGTGGGAAACAAGTATTGGGTGAGAAATAAAGCTGGGCACCAGACCATTACTTCTCACCCTCATGTTCCTGTGGGGCTTGCACGGCCCAAGTCCGACTCCGGGGACAAGGACGAAAGAATGGCAAGCCCCTGGATTTCCTTTAACGGAATTCCCATTCGCATCATTTGGAGGGGTAGGCACTTACCCCTCCAAGCACCAATTTAACCAATGCCTAACCGCCAACCTTACAAGTTGTGACGATTTGCTACGCAGTAGGCAAAAACCAAATGGCACCAGCCAATCAGCCAGATGGCAAAATTCCTACCAGGCCCTCGCACCAAGGCGAACGACCCCATGACAGGCATAGCAAGGTCAAGCAATCCTTCAATACCCCCCTTAAACAAGGGAGGGAGGGCGGGTGATCCGATGCAAAACGGCCAAGAGGCCGTGCCAACGTCTGGCCCCTGTATATATAGACTCTGACCCCTCCTCCGAATTGGCAACAATCAAAACACCCCAGCAACCCAGTTTAACCATTTAAATGGTCGGGATTCAACTAAATTTGCCTAGTCACTGGAGGGTGGCCTGTTCCCAACCGCAACACGTGCTCTCTGCTAGGGAGAACACGCTTTGCGTGTTGAGTCACAGTAGCCCCCCAATAATTCACACTTCACACATCAATTTTTGTTTAAGGTTTTTGGCATAATTTTGGCCACAACTTTATTCAAATACAAAAATGTGAGTGGTTGCTTAGGCATTGGTTATGACTATCTGTCCTTGCCCTCAGGGACAGAGCTGGCCTTCCGGACACCAGCGGAAGCCAGCGTGGGAAACAAGTATTGGGTGAGAAATAAAGCTGGGCACCAGACCATTACTTCTCACCCTCATGTTCCTGTGGGGCTTGCACGGCCCAAGTCCGACTCCGGGGACAAGGACGAAAGAATGGCAAGCCCCTGGATTTCCTTTAACGGAATTCCCATTCGCATCATTTGGAGGGGTAGGCACTTACCCCTCCAAGCACCAATTTAACCAATGCCTAACCGCCATGGAGCCCTCAGCTCACCGCCAAACCACTCACAGCCCCAACCAAGACCTCAGCTTGGTCACCACCGCACCAATCCAAGCCTCATTCCCTGAAGCGGAAAGGTGCATGCCATCAGCTCGGAAAAAGGATGGCCTCTCAAAAAGAATCTCGGGGTGGGAAATTGCATCGCCACCCAGCTCCAAAACTTTTTTGACCACAGCAGAATTGATGCGTTTTCTGGCCCTTTCAGTGGCAGCCGGGCAACGACTGCCCTTCCAAACGCAGCGTTGCAAAAGCTTTGACCAAAAATTTTTCGCTGTCGGCACCATTGCACGCAGCGTCTCCAGGTCACCCAAAATTGCAGCACGTAGTGACAAACAGTCCATGGGCACCAGGTCGTTCTCACCAAGCTGCACCACAATAGCAGGTGGCGGCCCCTCCAAGAGCAACTGCCTCCGGATACTTGGCAGGAACTCCGACCAGCGCATCCCACGTCTGGACAGCCAAGACAAGCGAATATGTGGAGGAAAGCCGAAATCTGGACCCAATCCAGATTGCCGTGCTGCGACGCCAGCCCAATGGACGATACTGTGCCCCACAATCCAAACACGGGTCACCGCTAAACCTGATAAATAAGATAAAACAAGCAAAAATTGTAAGACACCAATAATGTTAACGAACATAATCTTTGAATGCATTCGATTTCAACGACCTGTATTTTATTTCCACTGCCTTATTAACATGCTTTCCGGCCTTCTTGGTGGTACGTTTGTCTAGGCATTGGTTCCCGACTAGCTGCACCTGACCTCAGCAGGGCAGCACTGACGACTGGGCCCCACCATATCGTCAGTACCAGCAAACATTGTGGGGGAGCAATGAATCCCAAGGCAATCGCATCCCGCCAGGTGTCGTTCCCCATAAAGATGCACCCCATCTGCCCTAAAGAGGGCAATAGCCTTGAAGAAAATTAGGAGGGTGCAATATTACAGAACCACCTAAAGCAAGGACCTATTTTATTTTATTTGTTATTTTATTTACTTTATTTATTTTATTCTATTATCCACCGCCTTATTAACATGCTTTCAGGCCTGCTCGGTGGTAGTTTGTCTAGGCATTGGTTCCCGACTAGCTGCACCTGACCTCAGCAGGGCAGCACTGACGACTGGGCCCCACCATATCGTCAGTTCCAGTAAACAGCATGGGGGAGCAATGAACCAGGATCAGACTCAAGCTCACCCCAAATGCTCCCAGGGACTCTTGCATGGCCTTACCCCTCAAAAGGGGTCGACAAAAGCATGGCGAATCCTTGGATTCCCTTAATGGAACATCTTTGCGCATTGGCGGGGACAGGTGCTCCAACCCCCCCTCCAGACCACCTTGAACCAATGCCTTAAATTATTTTGAGTCCAGGGAGAGCTGCCATCAACTCAATCCAAGCCCTCTTGCATGCAGGAATGCAAACTTATGCTGGAGGAAGACAGCAAACATTCTCGCCCAGCTGTACCACCACCATTGCGGGAGGACCTGCAGAGGTCACACTCAACCGCACCAAAGGAAGGATCTCCTCCCAAAGCATTCCCCATCTGGACATCCAGTATATGTTCACATGGGCAGGAAGACTGAGATGGCGCCCCAGTCCAAACTCGTCAACATGCTTGCCAGCCTAGTGTACAATGCTGTGGCTCAAATGTGCACAGCTGCTCCTATGAAAAAAGGAAATAACAGACAAGCATCAGCACAGACATCATTGTGACACTTCCTGATATAACCCTTGTCAGCGTCAGACTTCCAATGACCCGTATTCACAATCCTGTCTACTGACAGGCCCCCAGTGTGCAGCCTTTGCAGCAGCACCTAATCGTAAGGAATGAGGAGTGTACAGCGGTAAGCAAGCCGCAGGCTGTAATAACTGGTGCACGACGTAAGCACATTGATGCCGGGCTAACAGGAACCCATTTTCATGCACTGGAGCGGGCCAGCCCCCAGGGAATAAAAAGCCAAATATTCTGTTATCCATAACCGGGCAAGGGCCCTCCTCACCTGTGGCGGGAAGCCTGATTGTGGCACTCCTGCCCACTAAGTCTGTTTTAGAGTTACCAACTCTAATGACAAGCTCCAAAGGATAAGGAAAAGTCCTGAAGCAATAAGCCTCCAGACTTTCAGCCCCGTGCTGGCTCCAACAACCATTTCCCCAACCCTCAGTGCGAAAATGCAATGGACTCCTGAAAGGAGTCTCACCTTGATCTTTAACCCGCAGACAAGTTTTAACTTGTTGCAGATACTGTATAGGTAAAAATTGACCGACTTCCTGCCCACTGTCCTATGAGGTTGGAGCCTATTCCAACCTTCCAAGGCCCTGCGCACTGCAAACTTTATACAAGGGTCTCTGAAAAATAAAGCTTCAATGTAACAGACATTGCAGCGGACTGAATTCGGATAGTTATAACCGCATGCCCAATCTGCAGCAGGTGGACCAAATACTGCAGGATCTGCTCAGAGGATGGGGGCCAATTCTTCTGAATGGCCGAGAACTGCCAGCTTAAGGCTAAGAAATCCATCCAGGCCTTCCCATAAGAGGTAAAAGCAGAAGGGGAAATGGAAGCTGCCGCTCTCTGAAATTACTAATTGTTGTCAAAATGCCACAGGTCTGGAAAAGTCTGGCAATAGCTGAGTCTGGAGCCCAGGATCTGAAGCGCTTCATCTGAAAATCGAATAGTGTCAGCGTAATTTGGAGAGTAGAAAGCACAATATTAAACCTTAAGTGGCGCAGCTCGAAAGCATGAGCGGAGGGGCAGAGACTGTGCTACAGCATGAGGACTGTTTTGCCAAGACGCTCACCACTACCTGGTTATCAGACCAAAAGCAGATCCGATGGTCACTGAACTCCTCGGGCCACGTGAACTGCTACTACAATGGGGAAAACTCAAGAAAAGTTATGTCACATGATTGCCTCACCACACCAGGCTTGAGGCCATAGCTTTGCACACCAGCAGCCCTTGAAATAAAACCAAAGGGCAAAGATCCAGCAGCACCAGCATGAACCTGAAAATCCCTGAGCGGGTTCAAGGTATCCTGCCATGGCGAACTACTATTGCATACATTCAGGAATTGCTACCATCGCCTGATATCTGCCTTCACCACACTTGGTAGGCATACACAAAGGTAAGGGGACCTCTGTCAGCATCGCCCTTGAGCCAGTGCCACCAACTGGACTCATCCACTTCAGCCCCAACTGGGCTAGGCGAGCTGGGTAGCACTTCCAGAGACCACCTTCTGCACAGGAACAGGTCAAAGTGCTGTGGACTCACAGCTTAGAGTTGTGAGCACCGGATTCACTCCCACAAGAAGACAGTCGTCGCACAGCAGAGTACAGCACAGTCTAGCAGAGTATATAAACAACTCGGAGAGCAGCTCTGTAGAATATCTTCTTTATTCTATCTACAACTATACAAACTATATACAGAGCTTAATAGGTCTAAGTATAAATAAATGCTGCACTGCACTGAGTGTCTGCAGCTGCCCTTAGCAGCAACCTTATCTCTACACATGATCTCTAACACTCAGTCTCTCTCCCTCTCCGACACTGACTGACTGACTGACTTGGTGCTGGAGCAGAATAAGTAGAGACCAGAACACGCCTCCTCCTCTCTGGAGAATCAGCAGACTCCTCAGGAGATTCTTGGATATGGGAGGGGTGAAATCTAGGCAGCCTGGCCTAGTGGGAAGATTAGTTAAGTGACCCAGCAAGATCGGATCTGGTGAAGCATCACTTGCTACAGAGGAAGTATTACAAATTAACTTCCTTCAAGGCAGACAGCTTCTCCATAGCCAAGTGGTATGTTTTAGCAACGATATCCAACTGGATCCCTAAAAATGGGAATATGGGCAAAAGGTATTGAGCTATTGCTTGCCAGCTTCCAGCCCCCGCTTGGGCAGGGGGCATCTTGTGCTGCCATCATGATATGTAAATTTACAGGGCCGATGCTGGCCAGAACCCCTAAAGAAGTCCCAACCAAGCTGCCGCCAAGCCAGCTTCCTTTTCAGACACACACTCTGTGCAATGCAAAAAACACTCCGTGCAGTGCACACACTCTCCATGCAATGCAACTACACACTCCGTGCAATGCAAAAAAGCACGCTCTGTGCAATGCAACTACACACTCCGTGCAATGCACACACAAACCCTCCGTGCAATGCAACTACACACCCCGTGCAATGCAAAACACACTCCCTGCAATGCACACACCCTTCGTGCAATGCAACTACACTCCATGCAATGCAACTACACACTCCGTGCACTGCACACCCTCTGTTCAATGCAACTACATATTCCGTGCAATGCACACACACTCCGTGCAATGCAAAAACAAAACAAAACAACACACTCTGTGCAATACAACTACACCCTCCATGCAATGCAGCTACACACTCCCTGCAATGCACACACCCTTCATGCAATGCAACTACACTCCATGCAATGCAACTACACACTCCGTGCACTGCACACCCTCTGTTCAATGCGACAACAAACTCCGTGCAATGCAACTACACCCTCCGTGCAATGCACACACACCCTCCATGCAATGCACACACCCTCCGTGCAATGCAACTGCAAATCTCCTAGCAATGCAATGCAATTGCAGCCCGTGCAGCGCCGTGCTCTGCAACGCACGCAAAGGTGCTTTCTCCCAGTTGCATATTGCAAACATGGCGCCCGTTACATCCCTCGCAGTGAGGTAACCACCAAAAGGACTTAAGTGTCCAGGTAGAGCAATGGGGGAGCATGCAGCTGTCCCATACAGGGACCAATCCTGCAACCTAGGCATTACGGCACTATCCGCTGACCCAGTGAAACCAATGCTTCATGGACCACATGGGGACACTATTGAGGCCGGAAACGCTTCCAGGCCATCGAATTCTAGGGCAAAGCCCTAGGGTCACCTGCTAGGCCAGGCATAAATGTTTCCAGTGAAATAGCAGAGTTGAGGTAGCCCACAGCTTGTCCAGGTATCCCTGCTTGCCCTTTTAGAGGGAAGCACCCCTTCAAGAAACCCAAAGTTCTTTTATCACAAATGGGCCGAACTACCCAGCAACAGAATAGCCCAAAAGGAGCAGTTTGTTTTGTTATAACAATGGTTAAGAGGGGGATATGAACCCTGTCTCCCAGGTCCTAGTCCTACACTTTAGCCACTAAGCCACAATGGCTCATCTCTAAAATGGCAGTCGCCACTATCAGGGCAAAACAAACTTAAAGAAAATAAACTTGTTCAGAAACAGCATAGTTCAAGAGCATATACAGAGTGCTCATAGTCCTTGGAGGCACAGGGAGCCATAAAGCCAACCTTCGGGGATACTATAAACGAAAGTGATACCAGCTAAGCTGGGAACAGCCCTGACTAGCCCCACAATTTCAACAAGAGAAATGGGGGAAACCTTTTTGCGAAAGAAAGCCCCTAACGGGGGCTCTCTCCCTATTGGGAAAGGCAAGCCACAGATACAGGGAGAATCTTCCTACAGGGTAGGGTAAGGGGTGGGGTGGGAAATTGAACAGGAAAAGGGGGGAATTAAATTATTTAAGGGAGTAGAGAGGATTAAAAAGAAGGGGAAAATAAAGAAATAAAGAAATGTAACCAGACAATGAGAAGATTGTCCAAGTGCTCCATGTGATCCGATGCAAAACGGCCAAGAGGCCGTGCCAACGTCTGGCCCCTGTATATATAGACTCTGACCCCTCCTCCGAATTGGCAACAATCAAAACACCCCAGCAACCCAGTTTAACCATTTAAATGGTCGGGATTCAACTAAATTTGCCTAGTCACTGGAGGGTGGCCTGTTCCCAACCGCAACACGTGCTCTCTGCTAGGGAGAACACGCTTTCTGCACCATCCTACTGCCACACACCTCCCTCCCCCGCCCCCCTGCTCACTACCACAGTGTACTTCTGGATGCTCTGTTCTGTACTTCCGGAAGTGTGGCACAGGCGTTTGGAAATACAGTGGTACCTTGGGTTACATACGCTTCAGGTTACAGACTCCGCTAACCCAGAAATAGTACCTCGGGTTAAGAATTTTGCTTCAGGATGAGAACAGAAATTATGCTCCGGCGGCACGGCGGCAGCAGGAGGCCCCATTAGCTAAAGTGCTGCTTCAGGTTAAGAACGGACCTTTGGAATGAATTAAGTACTGAACCTGAGGTACCACTGTAATAGAGAAATGCATTAAATGTGTGGATGATGTATAACCTGTCCTTAAGCAAACCAGGATGAATGCTCATAGCTGCATTACCTCCCTGCAATAAAATCAAGAACAATCTAGCCTCCATGTAAGCTTTGTCCAAGCATGTCAGGGTGAATGCTCAATAAATAGGTCATCCAGAGGAGTCTTAAAATTTCACGTTGAACAAAGAGCAGTGATTCTGCATTTTATTTCATTTTAAAAAATCATTTAAATCTGTTTATTTTGAATTGGAAAAAATGCAACACAGAGAGAGATGGCATTAGGATTACATATATTCTGTATGCTTTGGGAGTGAGCAGAGTACCTAATCTCTTGCCTGTGCCTTTCATAATCAGGATGAACCATTACACTCTAGTTGCCACTGAACAGGTCCCTAGACAAATCCAATATAGTGCATTTGAGAGTATATTAGTGTGGAAAGAGGAGTTACCCACATCTCTTTCCTTTAAACTCTTCCCTAGGTGCTTTCCTTTAAACGCTTCTATAGATCAAATAATACCAGCTAGCTCACCCATAACATCAAAGAGGAGGCCAATTGTTAGGAAATGGAAGGTAATGGAAGCCCGCCCAGCAGTAGAAGTTCAATTACCTACAGTCTGTACTTTGATATAGCTCAGATCTGGATTGGGGAAAATTCCCTGCTTGTGTGCGTATGTCTGCAGATAATTTTGGAAGTTTAGAAGGTTATTGAATATGGGTCAGATCGGAAGACAGCTAGTTTTAGGGCAGCCAAGTATGATTCCCATCTCCCACTCACACAGTGGGAAGTCCACGAAACTTTCATCCATAGGCCCAAGCTACATGGTCTGTTGAGACATATGGTTCCTACTAAACTGCATCATCAGCGCATATAAGTGGGACCTGTGCATGATTTGAGTCTACCACTTATTAAAACATATACCAGGAAGGCCTGAAACCACTGCTTGGCAATATTCTTCTTTTTACTCCCTTCTCTGTCTAATCCTTCTCTTAGCATAATCTTTTAAACTTAAAACAGACTAATAAGTGAATTCTTTTGTTTTATATTCTCATTCTAATACGGCAACAATAACCATTTCCTCATGAGATTTGTGTTGTTACCGAGTGATCTGTTTGTGTCCTTTATTATTCAATTTGTCACATTCATATCCAAGATATCTGAAAGATTTTTTATGGAGAGCATAAAATGAACTTGTGAGTTTGTGGTTGCTATTACTTAGGAGAATACTCAACGGATTTCATAATACAGCCTAGAGGTTTGTTCAGCCACAATGGCAGGTGCTGTTTTATGAGTACTGTAAAAACTCATTGAGAGAGACCTAACAGGGGGGGAAAGAATGCTGTATTATTGAGCATAGGCAGAAGGCAGGTAAAATGTAAAACTGTGGGACTCACCATGCATTTATGGTGTTCCAAGCTAGGAATTGAGATACAAAATGACCTGATCATGACCTCCTTGACTTGAGTACAGGTCAGAACTCAGTTATCCCCTGATTGTCATATTTCCCAGTTCCTCAAGGCAATCTTTAAAAAATGTGTATTTTATGAGGAAAATGTGTGAAATACAACAGTGTTTGCCTGCAGCCTTCTATAATAGCATGGTTACAATGGTGGTTCTGTCATACATTTCATACCTCTGGCTAATGTGTGATTTTGTGTGTCTTCCTCAATATAAAATGCCTTTATTCATTTCCAAAAGAAGGCTTACACAACTAACCAAACTGATTTTAGTCCATCAACATAAGAAGAACCCTTTTTCAGAACCACCTCTGATACTTTCTTCAGATTCTTTATACAGTGGTACCTTGGGTTAAGAACTTAATTCGTTCTGGAGGTCCATTCTAAACCTGAAACTGTTCTTAACCTGAGGTATCAGTTTAGCTAATGGGGCCTCCCACTGCCGCCGTGCCGCCACTGCGCGATTTCCGTTCTCATCCTGAAACAAAGTTCTTAACCCAAAGTACTATTTCTGGGTTAGCGGAGTCTCTAACCTGAAGCATCTGTAACCTGAAGTGTCTGTAACCCAAGGTACCACTGTATTTTATTTATTTTTCACTTAAGAAACTACCCAGTCAGCAGACAAAATGTAAATTGTATGTGGCATCTTACAATTCTAAATAGTGTTCTATTTCTTATTAATAATCCTGCCCCCCCCTTTTCCATCAAGTTTCTCATTTTCACTTTCAAGTTTGCTTGATCAGTGTGTTGCACTAGAACCTTCTCCAAATTTAATTAACAAAAAACCTGTTTGGTTTAAGGTGTTGTTTCAAGGGTTTTCCATGTTCATCCTGGCACCAAAATTGCTGGAAAATTGCCACTCTTAAGAAGCACACCCTTAACAGATACATTATTTTGACAATATGGATATGATATGGTATCCTATGTCATGGTTAGTTCAGCCTTCACAACCACCTTGGGTGGCTGTCAGTGGGAGATGGGTGGACCTAAATCCCAGATTTGTCTCTTGACTGGAACAGACAGAGTTTCTGCAACAATCACGCAGCTGAAGCAACCATTCCATGTTACTTGTACCCAACTATCAACCAATTCCATTCACAAAGAATGTGTCATGAATGAGCCAGTTCCCAGGGAAGATTTGCAGCCAGCTCCCAGGGAAGGTTGACAGCAAACTGAAGAAAGCCGCCAGGAACAGAGAGGGTTAACTGCCATGCAGCATGAGCATCAGCTAGTGCCAACTCCTCCACCCCTTGGAATGCCGGCTGAAAAGTTTCTGCCCTGTTTTTGAGTTTCTTTGAAACCTAAACAGCTTATCTCATATTCCTTTGTAAGTTTTTCTTAAAACCCTTTTGTAAAGGCAATACTGAAGTTTTTACAACTGAGTCCTCAATTTCTTTTTACTACTGCTTGGTTCTCTTAAATAGGGCTATGTATAAAACTTGTCATTGAGGTATTCATACCTTTTTTTGTAAACTCAGGGAAGCGTTTCAGCTCTGCTCTTGAGTTTGTTTGATATCACTTAAAATCATTTAAGGTTTATAATTTCTTTATTTCCTTCTGAGGAAACTGATTAGTTCAGTGAAACGAGTTTTGTAGCCGGCATCTCGTTAAGTCTTTGTTTAATTCTAGGTTAATTTTTCCTTAAACTTTTTGATTTTTTGTTATTTAATTTAACTCTATAGTCGATTACTTCTCGTTTCAGGGATTTTCACGGCAATTCTTTTGTTTTGTGTAATTTCTTGGCTGAAAAGGGAATGGCATAGAGCCAGCCGGACCCCAGCCAATGCTCTCAGGATGTGCCAATTGGTGCAAACAGAGAAGGAAGCAGTTTCTCAGAATTGGAAAAGATTGGAGCTGAGCCAATCCCTCCTAAGAGTAGGCTAAGGGGAGGGCTGTTAGACTGGAAACAAAGCAAGAGGCACAAAGTGAGAAAGTTCAATATCTTCTGTAACCGGAAGAAGTCCTCAGAAGGGTCATCTTGATTGATGATGGTGGAGGCTGTGTTAAGCCGCCCGGAGCTATCTGTTTGTTTTGACAATAAACCATTCTTTTTAATTAACTACGCTCACTGTGTTATCAAGCCGGGGACTGGACTCCTGACAGAATGACATAGGTGCTGATCCAGTGCATCCCTGTGCTGCAGACAAAGCAATTTAAAGTATCTTTCCTTCTGGCCAATTAAGTGAGAGAATGAACAGGACTCAGGTAGTCATGACTGATTCCAGTACTCAGTATCCTTCAACGGTTGCCAGGACACCTAGTAGGGCCAGTTGGCTTCCACCTCTCCTCCACTAGGAGGAGGAGCAAGTGGCTGATTTGACGGAGTGCTCATTCTGAATATTCAACCATGCCCTGGAGAGACGCTACAGCGGGTGCTCTGAAGCAATGCAAGGCATTTAAAGTCGGGACCCACCAAAAAATACAGGATCCATTTTACAAAGACCCTCTCAGACCTGGAGCCTGACTTCCCTGCACTCCATGAATACATGCTCATACCATCCAACATTTCTGTGATGAAAACAGAGACATCCCATTCAATAATAATAATAATCAGGGCTTTTTTCAGCTAGAACACACCAGAACTCAGTTCCTGTACCTCTAAGGGCACCATTGCTATTATAAGAGAATAAGGGAGGTACTCACAGTGAGTTCCGGCATCTCTTTTTCAATAATAATAATAATAATAATAATAATTGTACTATTTATGCCCCACCCATCCGACTGGGTTGCCCCAGCCACTCTGGGAGGCTTCCAACATAATTAAAAACATAATAAAGCATTAAACATTCAATGACTTTCTTATACAGCCTTTAGATGGCTTGGAGGTCAGACAGCTCCATACCCTCCAACAATATGGGGACATCTTAAGTGGGACATTCTGGGATCAAATCAAAAACCAGGATGGCTTCTGTAAATCCAGGACTGTGTCTGGAAAATCGGGGCACTTGGAATATCTGCCTGCTTGGGTAGAGCTTGTGTGTGAATGGATGTCTGTGTCCAGGTGTTGGATCACACCACACATCCTGCGTGTAGTGGTGGTGTGTATCTGGGATTTTATCCATGCTTCTGTGAGAAATAGAGCAGGTACTTGCTGTGACAGAAAATGAGGAGACTCATGTAAACAGTGAGTAACCAAGGGAAAGCATCGGTTTAGAATGGGTAATAAGGCTCTCGGAACAAGTGTTTCTTATTCCACAGTATGAGAATGTTTGGGCCCCAAAGGCAGGAGCAACAACTCTCCTAAATGTAATTGAGTTTTTAAAGGTTTCCCTAAAGTTCAGTGTGGATTTAAGATGAAGAATTTCAAGCCCGCATGGCTATAAATAAAATATGTTCTTTAATGTTTGAAGCAAGCATATTTTTTCTTGTCAGCAAAAAAAAGAAAAGATCATCATTCAAAGAAAATGAAATATGACTGATAAGTTCAAACTAGTTTTCATCCAAGTTATGCTGTTTTATCATGTCAAAGCCATTATTATATTTCTGAGGCTTCTAGCTTTTATTTGAGGTTATCTAGCACAGATTAAGCTATTTCAATTAGATGCTCTGTTTTGGCATGAGTGTCGAAGCTTAAGTTTCCTTTCAATCATTGTAATTTCCCTGCTTTGCAATCCCAGGCATTATAGGAAAGAAATGTCATTTTTTTTAAAAAAAGACACACACATATAACAGTATAAAAACATTTGAAATGAAACAAACAAGGTCTAATTATTTTTTTAAAACAAAAAAACCTGTTTAGCACATTCCTATGAACAAAGAGTTTGCAAAATAACATATGGGCAATAATAGGTTGATCCAGGTAATCCCTTTAATGGGAATTTCAGTGTGATGGCATATTATTACAGTTACATATCTCCAGTGCTTTTTTTCTGGGGAGACACAGGGGGACGCATACCCCTAAACATTTTGTGAATCTAAGTTTGGCCTCATTGAGGGGCAGTATTTCAATATGAGTAGGAAAATGAAAGTACCCCTAATTTATTTATTTTTTTGGGGGGGGAAGGACTGCATATCTCAGCATATGAGAGCCCCTCTATGTGGGTCTTTTAATGTGCATTCAGGATAATTTGTGTTCTTTGCAGTACCAGGATGGTCATTTGTGCACCTTACATTCAGGATGATTTGTGCCCCCAAACTTTCTGGTTGCTTAGATGACATCTGTAGCAATCAGTGTGTGGTCCATAGCTTTTTTCTGCAGAAACCCATAGCTTTTTATTCCACAGATGTTCCGTGTGTGTGTGTGTGTGTGTGTGTGTGTGTGTGCATGCCTTGGCAACGTGCTGAATTTAATTCGCTTCTCTGGTTCTCTTCATTCATAAGCCTGTTCCATCCTGTTTCCACATCCTTCTGTATTTAAATATTGGACCCCATTAATTCATTAACAAAAGATTTTGTTGATCAACGTACTAATTGAATCGCTAAAGACTGCACTCTTGTAGACAGTTATCTTAGAGTATTCAACACTCATACAACACTCTTCACTTCTGAGAAGAATGCATAGGCTCACTTATGTGTTCTTTGTGGTCTCAACTTTCAGTGGTGCTCTGTATGATGGCAAAATTTGGCACACACATCCTTGCTCCATTCTAAATCATAAATGTGGCATCTCCTAGGGCACCCCCAAGGCTCTGTGCCCAGTGCGACCAAACCTGTCACATTCCCCTAAATCAGTGATAGCCAAACTTGGCCCTCCAGCTGTTTTGGAACTACAACTCCTATCATCCCTAGCTAACAGGACCAGTGTTCAGGGATGATGGGAATTGTAGTCCCATAACAGCTGGAGGGCCAAGTTTGGCCATCACTGCCCTAAATTCATCTCTTATAAGATTTTATTGTCATGACTACGTCAAAAATACACAATGTGCATTCTTTAGGTATGGAAGCAGCTTTTTCATGACCTGCAGATTCAGCAAACCTCTAATGTCAATAGATCAGTGCAACAGTGTTTGTTATATAAATGCCATACTTAAAGGGGGGGGGGAACCCTAACACAGCAGATAATGGCATGGATAACTTAGCTGCTGGAGAGGGTAACAAGCAAAATGAGACCTATGTGGAATAAAATTTGCATTCAAGCCAATGCTCGAAGTGCATAATCAAGTACTGTATGCAGCTAAATGACTCTGTTGTCTCGCAGTAATGAATATCTACATCCATCCTAAGAGTTAATGAGGAATAAATGACTTATTATCAATGAATGGCAGTTATCTAAATAGCTGTGCAACAAAAACAGAATATTAAAGTGTGGAGCTAAAATAGATCTTAAATGATAATGAACTTACTCAGATTATTAATTATTTTAAAAGCATCTAGCAAGGTTTACTGCTCTGGGATGAAGTCAGCACTCTGTTCGTTTGAGCACTCTTGCCCATTTGCAGGGTGAGTTAGCAAATAGCTTTATAAAAATTCATTCCACCAGTTCCTAAAGGAAGTGCTCTAACCTAACACAACATTAACACACAGCAATGGCCAAAATGTATTCAAGCCCCAAAGCTGTCTTCCAAGCAGCAAGAATGGCGAGCGCAGCCTTTGGGTTTCTTCTATTTTTAGGGGCAACGGATCAGTGAGAGAACACGTCTTTTACATGCAGAAGGTCCCCAGTTTCAGTCCTTGGCATCTCCAGTTTAAAAGATGTTGTATACCCAGGTAGAAAAGGCCTAGCCTGGGATCCTGGACTGCCACAGCCAGACAAGATACACAGTAACAAGCCAGGGGAAGCACAAAATATTTCACATATTGTATATGGAGATATGAATGGGCAGATTGGGAAAGTGGAATTCCACCTGTTGGCTCCACCCAGCCCACACATATTTTCATCCAAACCTGTGAAGAGAGCCTACATATGTAGAAAATCGCCTGTTGCTTTGGATAGATGTATTTAAGTTATTCTTTGTTTTTATGTTCACACTTGTAATCATAATCCCCACACAATAAGGGCAGCCATTTCAATTAATATATAAAATAAACAGCCATATATTAGCATCATTGTCAGGGACTGGCTTGATGAGGAAGAGTGTTGGGAGCTGCTCATCCAAGAGCCCCCCAGGGTGGACACAGAAGATGACGACGTAGATCCCAGCTAGTGGGGCTGGGAGACAGAATAGTAGTCTGGGGAAGGGAAGAGCTGGGAGGGGCTAAAAGCAGTGGGGTTTGGAGTTCAAGAGAAGGAGTCAGGTAAAGGAGGGCCTTCCAGGACAGGGTCAGAAACTGAGAGTCACAGCATGAGCGCAGAATCAGACAGAGAGGGGTCATAGGCTGTCTTTGCAACCCAGCAGCAGGCCAGTCCCGGTCTTGCTGGCTCTCCTCCCCCTCATGAGGAGAGTCCTGCATGTTGCTGAGCATTGGGCCAGACAGGCCCAGAGGAGATGCTCACCCCCTTGATTCAGTCTTCGTCTTCTTGGGAGGGATCCAGAGTGAGAGGCTGGAAGGGGAAGGGTTGGACTAGTGGTCAGTTTCAGCAACGTCTCAGCTGGATTGAGACAAACCAGAGGACTCTGCTGTGTTGTTATTTTCTGTTGTGTGTTCAGACCTTTAAACCTCCCCCTTAAATAAATTCAGACAACTCAAATTTTGGTTTGGTTTTTGGCAAAATTTAGGCCACAACTTTATTGATTGTGAGTGAGTGGTTGCATAGGCTCTGGTTCAACTAGCTCCCTGCACCGTTGCAGACAGCGCTGACCCAGGGTACCAGCATAGGTCAGCCTAGGGTGAACACCTGGATAAGCAGAAAGCCATGAACAGGCTATGTCCACCACCCAGATGTTCCCCTGAACTCAGGCATGGGCACAACCCCCTCTCAGGGGTTGACCAAACCATCGAGTCCCTGGATTCCTTTAACGGAATACCCTTCACATAGGGATGGTGAGGCCGTTCTCCCATCCCTATCACCTGAACCAGAGCCTATCCACAACCTTACAAGTTGTGACAATTTGCTACGCGGCAGGCGAAATCCAAATGGCACCAGCCAATTAGCCAAGTGGGGGAAATTCCTGCTGTGCCCCTGTCCCAACGACAGACAACACAAGACGGCATAGCAAGGTCAAGCTCACAAGCCCTAAAAGTAGGGAGAGGTGGATGGGTGTTCTGATGCACGCACCAAAAGAGGAAGCTCTGGGTCACGTGCATAGGTATATATAGGTCCCTTGATCCGTTTAGCCTGCGTCCCATTGCCTGATTCAAGCCTGCATCAAGGGACCTACCAATCGGGTGTTGTGGCTATCCAATCTTACCCACCCACAATACAGGGTGTCGGTTTTCCAGGTCTTACCGCAACACGTGCCCTCTTTAAGGGAGGACCTGATTTAATAAAAAGCTAATTGCATTCCATGCCTCCTGTACCTCCCTGCCTTGTGGTTGACCTGGGCTTGCTTAACAGCTCCTTGACAATTATATAGGCAAGGCAGGGAGGCCCATGGGGCTTTCATAATCTGATGGCATGTGATTTTACCAATTTCTTTAATTATATGTTCCCAGAATGTTGACATTTTGAGGCATGATCACCACGTATGGCCATAACTGCCCCTATCATTGCTGCCTTGCCAACATATTTTTTTTTTTGTGAATTTATGAAAGTTTAACTGGAGTAAGATACCATTTTTTGCATTATTTTTGACACTATCTCTTTAATACCAGGTGAGGCAGATGTCTATGGGGATTTCTCCCAAATCCTAATCCATTGCTCTTTTTCAATTTGAACAGAAAGTCATGGAAGCAGGGCAGAACTGACCTATGATGGAATGCCAACAAGACCTAAATGGGATGAACTTTGCTTTTCAGACCAGCTCAAATATTCAAAATGTGACACTGTTTTTTGCAGAAGACAGAGCCATGCTTAAAGCTGAAACACTACTATGTCTGGTTCACTTTTGAATTAAAAATACGTTTCTTGGTTTTCCTATAACGGAACAGGAGACTGTATTTTTTTATTCCTTAGAGAAATTGAGGGGGATGGGGAGAAAGAGATGGAGCAAAAATGTTGGACAGTTTTGTGAAGGAGAGAAATTTACAACAGGGCTTCTATTACTTTTTTTTGTGTGGCCTTTGAAGTACCACATCAAGCTGCAGTGCATATCTGAGTGCTATTGTGTGAATGTTTACTTTGGAAAAATACTGAATCCACTTTAATGTAGCTTGAGTCATATTTTCTGTTCTGTAAATGCTCTCTGCACTGATGTTCATTAGAATGAAAGGGTGCCTTATTGTGCTAGTTAGAGAAAATGTCCCGGTCAAAGCAATCTGCAAACACAGCAGCACTTTGACTCTAACCTGAAAGTAATTTTCAATGGATGCGTTGTAGTATCTCTCATAAAAATTGATTTAAGTGTAAAGGCATGCTTGCTTTTAGATCCCTTTAAGTGACTGCAGGAATATTCAGAGCTGGTATTATGTGTAAAATTGGCTGCAGCAGTGGTTCCCAAGCCTCCTATCTTAGAGGAACCCTGCCCACAAAGATTTGTGGCTGATGAACTCCTGCGCATTGCAAAAATGTTTTGGGGTATGCTCAGGGGCAAAGTCAGGTGTTGAAGTGAACCAAGTGGCAAGATCTGCAAATATGTTATTTTCATCCCATGAACAGCACCCTTCCACATTTTTTTGCAGTAGGAATATATTTGCTGGGGATGGAGGGGATTTCCAGGAAATGTATACAGTATGTCAGACATTGCCAAACTTGGCCCGCCAGATGTTTTGGGACTACAACTCCCATCATCCCTAGCTAACAGGACCAGTGGTCAGGGATGATGGGAACTGTAGTCCCAAAACATCTGGAGAGCCAAGTTTGGCCATGAGTGTGTCTTTCGGGTGAAGTCAAACGGTAGGAGAGTTACAGCACCTGCTGTAGCTGTAGAGACCAATATGCGAGAGACTTTTTTGTTATAGCTGGGGGAGATGAAAGCTTCCCGTTATGCTGGCGCAAGTGTACTATGCTGTTTCTTCTTTCTGTGCTTCTCCCAGTGGTCATCCCTCCTCTAGTCATAGCTGCAGATACACGACCTGATTGTCTCCAGATGCTGCAAGGAATTCCCACATGTTTATGTTGCCAGCCTTCATGTCATGTTTGCAGACATATTTGGAACACAGAGTTGGTTTGCCAAAAGGCCTAGTTCCTGAAGCCTGCTCCCTGTAGAGCAAATTCTTGGAGATCCTACCATTTTGCATTCTGTGGACACGACCAAGCCATCGATAACATCACTGAGACAGGGGTGTGAACATGCTGGGAATATGGGCTTGGGAGAGCGCATCTCGGTTTGAGACTCTGTCTTGCCTGGGAAGAGCAAAATATTCCTGATGAAGCACATGTGGAAGACATTAAAGCAGGGGTCAGCAAACTTTTTCAGCAGGGGGCTGGTCCACTGTCCTTCAGAGCTTGTGGGGGGGCCAGACTATATTTTGGGGAAAAATAATAATGAACGAATTCCTATGCCCCACAAATAACCCAGAGATGCATTTTAAATAAAAGGACGCATTCTACTCATGTAAAAACCATCTGTAGGCTGGACATAGAAGGCGATTGGGCCACATCCGGCCCCCGGGCCTTAGTTTGCCTACCCATGCATTAAAGCATCTTTCTTGGTAGGTATAAGTTGCCCACAAGTCACTACCAAAAAGCAGCTTGCTCAACATGCAAGCCTGGTAGATCTTTATTTTGGTATTGGTTGTTAGTATCACATTCTCTCATACCCCTTTGGAGAGGCAAGCCATTGTCATAGCTGCCTTTCCAATATGGTTGTTCAGCTCAGGGTCGATGGAGAGGTTGCTGAATGCGGTGGAGCCCAGGCAGACAAAATTGTCTACCACGTCAAGTGGAGTGCTGGCGATGTCCTGACCCAGGATGTTGGCCTTCGTCAGGCTGATGGGAAGGTCAAACTTCTGCATGCTTGGAAAAAATGGTGGATGAGTCTCTACAGAGCTTTGTCAAAGTGCACTGTCAAGGCTGCATCATCTGCAAACAACATCTCTTGCATAAGAACCCACCACACTTTTGTCTTGTCATGGAGACATGCCAGTTTGAACAGACCCCTATTTCTCTTTGATGCTTTCTTCAGTCACGCTGAAGGCATATGAGAGCAACAGGGAGAAGAATGTGCCAAAGAGAATTGGGGCAAGAACACAGCCCTGTCTATACATACATACATACATACATACATATTCAATTATGTTTCAGCATACAGCAACAGGGCTTAAAAAGTATTGTAATTCAGATTAGCACACCACAATGAGCAACTATTCTTTTTAAAGGTCTTTTAATGTTCATTAGCACACAACAATGAGCTTTTAATTTCACAACTGTTTTTAAAGCCAGGCATTTAAATGCATCTTTGCAAACTTCATGCCAGGAGTCTGATAATGTGCATTCTTAACATGTGCATGATGAAAAGAAGTACCTTATCTTGTCCAGCGTAACCTCTGGCATTTGAAAATAGAGCTGCTGCTGCTGCTGCTTCTTCTTCTTCTTCTTCTTCTTCTTCTTCTTCTTCTTCTTCTTCTTCTTCTTCGTCTGTGTGTTGTAGTAGTTAGGAGCGATAGACTCATAATCTGGTGAGCCGGGTTCGCGTCTCCGCTCCTCCACATGCAGCTGCTGGGTGACCTTGGGCTAGTCACACTTCTCTGAAGTCTCTCAGCCCCACTCACCTCACAGAGTGTTTGTTGTGGGGGAGGAAGGGAAAGGAGAATGTTAGCCGCTTTGAGACTCCTTCGGGTAGTGATAAAACTGGATATCAAATCCAAACTCTTCTTCTTCTTCTTCTTCTTCTTCTTCTTCTTCTTCTTCTTCTTCTATCACTTGTAGCCAAGTAAGATTGTCTTCCATGAACATGGTTTTAACAATGACTGTGGAGGCCAATTCTGGATCCACATGTCCTTCCACAGTGGGGACATAGGTTTCCGGGTGGGAGTTGATCATGTTGAGGGTTTGCCAAGCGTGCCTTCCTCTTAGCATATTTCTCCCTTTCATCCTGAGTTGAAGGATGGGTGGGTGGGTGGGATGGATAGTTGGTTGGGGATTAATTTTAGTATAATTGTTCTGTTCCTTTTTGTTGTTGTTGTTTTATTGGTTCTGTATAGTTTGTGTTTTGTTTTTAAGGGGCGGGATCAGGGCTGCCTGAGAGTGGCTCCCCAGCCAACACGATGGCTGGGACAAGTTCCACCAGGGGGGGGGGGAGCACTGGGACATCCGATCTCGCTGATCATGGGCAGGAGGCAGAGTTATGCTAAGACCAGACCATGTCATTACCGAGGAGGCAGGTTTAGTCGTTGTTTGAAGACTATCCCTGCCTCCGGGTCTGGCCTTGACCGGATGGATACTGGAATCAACAGGGGAAACCCACATGACCTGAAAGTGTTGCTGTGCAATGCCAGGTCAATGATGAATAAAACCACTGCCATCCACGACTTGATTGTGGATGGAGGATTTGACCTGGCATGTGTGACAGAGACCTGGTTGGAGGAAGCAGATGGGCCTGTCCTTGCCGCTGCTTGCCCACCAGGTTTCTCTTACGCACAGCAACCCAGGTCATGTGGGCGGGGAAGGGGGGTTGCAGTGATTTTTAGGAAGTCACTAGCTTGCACCGGGTGTCCTACTGGGAAGATCCAGTTCTCTGAGTGCATGTTCTGGAAGTTGGGCAATAGGGGCAGTACAGGATTCCTTTTGGTGTACCAACCTCCCCGCTGCACCAAGGATTCCCTGTCCGAGCTGCTTCAGGTCGTGGCGGATTTTCTCCTGGAGACACCTAGTTTGGTTGTCCTAGGGGATTTTAACATCCATGCCGACACGACCTTACAAGGGGCCGCTCGGGACTTCGTGGAAAGCATGGCCTCCATGGGGCTGTCCCTGAATAAGTTTGGCCCAACTCATAATCATGGACATGCCTTAGACCTGGTGTTCACCTCTAGTGACGTGGGTGATCTGACACTAAGTAAAAGTGAAACAAAAGAAGTGCCATGGTCAGATCACTTCCTGGTGCAACTGGACTTCTCCGCGACCCTTCCCCTCTGCAGGGAGGTGGGGCCAATTTGGATGGTCCGCCCCCGCCACTTAATGGATCCAAATGGTTTCCAGAGAGTGGTAGGGGATGCTTTAGCCCATGTTGATGGCCTTTCAGCTGATTCCCTGGTGGCCCGCTGGAATGCGGAGTTAACCAGGGCTATCGACTGTCTGGCTCCGAAACGCCCTCTCCAATTGCATGGAGCCCGGACAGCCCCGTGGTTTTCTTCGGAGGTGAGGGCGATGAAACAATCGCTGAGACGGCTAGAGCGTCGGTGGCAGAAAACTCACTCCGAATCTGACCGGACACAGGTTAGAGCTCAACGTCGAGCCTACCAAGTGGCGATAGCGACGGCGAAGAAGACTTTCTTCACTGCCTCTATTGCATCTGCAGAAAATAGTAGCAGGAGACTCTTTCAGGTGGTTCGCAATTTAATGGAACCACCTTTATCACCGGGGCCTTGTAAAGACCCCAAGATCTCCTGCAACGATTTTGCAAAGTTTTTTGCAGATAAAATCACTCATATTCGGAAGGAGCTAGACAGACACCACCGTGGGAGCAGGGCTGGGGCAGGAGAGTGCTAGAGCTCTGTCTAGTCAAGTTGCATGGAATCAATTTCAATCCGTTACCCCCGAGGATGTGGACAGGCTGCTTGGACGCGTGAAACCAACCACCTGTCTCTTTGATCCTTGCCCATCCTGGCTAATAAAAGCAAGCCGGGAAGGGCTGGGCGATGGGCTCTGCGGGGTGGTGAATGCTTCCCTCTGTGAGGGAACATTCCCAGATCCGCTGAAAGAGGCGGTCATTAAACCGCTTCTTAAAAAACCATCTTTAGACCCGGCCAGTATGGCCAACTATTGCCCAGTCTCAAATCTTCCATTCTTGGGCAAGGTGATTGAGCGCGTGGTTGCTGAACAACTCCAGGCACGCCTGGAGGATGCGGACCATTTGGATCCCTTCCAATCGGGATTCAGGCCTCACCATGGGACTGAAACTGCCTTGATCGCACTGGTTGATGATCTCCGGCGAGCTAGGGACAAAGGTGGGAGTTGTTTCCTGGTTCTGCTGGATCTCTCAGCGGCCTTTGATACAATCGACCATAACATCCTTCTGGACCGTCTAGAGGGGCTGGGAGCTGGGGGCACTGTTATACAGTGGTTTCGCTCCTTCCTCCTGGGCCGTGTTCAGAAAGTGGCGGTGGGGGATGAGTGTTCAGACCCCTGGGCCCTCACTTGTGGGGTGCCTCAGGGTTCCGTCCTCTCCCCCATGCTTTTTAACATATATATGAAGCCGCTGGGAGAGATCATCAGGGGATTTGGACTGGGTGTCCATCAATATGCAGATGATACCCAGCTCTACCTCTCTTTCAAATCAGAACCAGTGAAGGCGGTGAAGGTCCTGTGTGAGTGCCTGGAGGCGGTTGGAGGATGGATGGCGGCTAATGGATTGAAGTTGAATCCTGACAAGACAGAAGTATTGTTTTTGGGGGACAGGGGGCGGGCTGGTGTGGAGGACTCCCTGGTCCTGAATAGGGTAACTGTGCCCCTGAAGGACCAGGTGCGCAGCCTGGGAGTCATTTTGGACTCACACCTGTCCATGGAGGCGCAGGTCAATTCTGTATCCAGGGCAGCTGTCTACCAACTCCACCTGGTACGCAGGCTGAGACCCTACCTGCCTGCGGACTGTCTCGCCAGAGTGGTGCATGCTCTAGTTATCTCCCGCTTGGACTACTGCAATGCGCTCTACGTGGGGCTACCTTTGAAGGTGACTCGGAAACTACAACTAATCCAGAATGCGGCAGCTAGACTGGTGACTGGGGGCGGCCGCCGAGACCACATAACACCGGTCTTGAAAGACCTACATTGGCTCCCAGTACGTTTCCGAGCACAATTCAAAGTGCTGGTGTTGACCTTTAAAGCCCTAAACGGCCTTGGCCCAGTATACCTGAAGGAGCGTCTCCACCCCCATCGTTCTGCCCGGACGCTGAGGTCCAGCGCCGAGGGCCTTCTGGCGGTTCCCTCATTGCGAGAAGCAAAGCTACAGGGAACCAGGCAGAGGGCCTTCTCAGTAGTGGCGCCCACCCTGTGGAATGCCCTCCCATCAGATGTCAAAGCGATAAATAACTACCTGACATTTAGAAGACATCTTAAGGCAGCCCTGTTCAGGGAAGTTTTTAATCTGTGATATTTTACTGTATTTTTGGTTTCTATGGAAGCCGCCCAGAGTGGCTGGGGAAACCCAGTCAGATGGACGGGGTACAAATAATAAATTATTATTATTATTATATAGTTCAAGTGTCTTCAAATCCCATGACACCTTTGGTAAAGGCTATTCTCCAATTGGAGCGCTCGTAGGCCAGTGTTTCCCAGTTGTCGGTGTTTATACTACATTTTAAAAGATTTGCCTTGAGAGAGTCTTTAAACCTCTTTTGAAAATAGAGCAGGTTACCACCGGCAGTCAATGTAAACCAGTGTCCTTCAACCTTGGGTCCCCAGATGAGGTTAGAATACAATTCCCATCTTCCCTGACCATTGGCTAAACTGTCTGGGGATGCACCTCTGTGCAACTAACATTTTTTCTATGGCTTTACATTGCAATGAAGAAGAGATAGTGCTGGACCAGCAGTCTTTCAGAGAATCCAGTCCATCACTGCTATTGTTCTTCTCACTGAAAACCCCCAGAGTTGAATCTAATGACTCTAGATTGCCCACTAGAAGATGCCCAAGCTTGCAAAGTACCAGATTTATTTATCAGTGTAAGGAATACTTTAAAGAGGACAAGACTCTGCCATGAACAGGTTACAGTCCAAGAAAGTAATGTGCTGTTGTCTCACCAGGTTTAATTACATGGAACTTGGGAATTAGAAGGCTGAGCCAAAGGCTATAGGTACTGCACGCATTTTGATACTCGGCTGACGTCATTTTGCTCTCTTTTTTCAAGTCACAGGCTGTAATTGTTGCTTTGTTCAACGTGATGCAAAATTAATCAACGTATTTTATTCATGATTTATTGCAAGGGTTAGGGACAGCGGCTGGCTGGCTTCACCAAGGACATGGATCTCGAGACATGGCTATTACAGTGAATCAATTTAAGTTTCCTTTTAGTACCTGGCTGTCAGTTACTATCAATCAGCGAAGCCTTTTAAAAGCAAGGCCTGTTAAAGAATTCACATGCACCCTTTATTTTGTAACTCTTCCAAGGAACCATATGAGAAGTGTGAATGTGTTCAATGAACCACAAAATGTGGCATGAAGGAAGCCATGCTTTTTAACTGCAGGACTCTTCCCTGTTTATAATCATGGTGGTATTTTATACTGTCACTGTTCATACATAACACAGAATATATTTCAAGTGCACAGGCATAAAAAGGAGGAGCAGAGGGGCATATGCCTCAACTTTCGCATTCTGGTATATTCTTAAATCTTTTCAAAAGGAGCAAATCCTTATCGGTGGTCACTTCCTTAGTAACGGAATATGAATTAGTACATGTTGTTGTTGTTTTAAATCACCCAGTCATCTCACCTACTGTTGTGTAAAGAAGGCCTGAAAAACTAGTGACTCACCATGATGAGAATTACCCATCAGTTTTATCTTGGCCTACCCAGGACTTGATATAATTAGGATTATTTTGCTGTCTAGGAGTGGGGATGGAGAATTTTCAATATGCATTTCACTGGGAATCAACCTAATGTAACCTGCACTTTCTGAAACAATACATGCACTTTCTGAAACAAAACACAGCTGTTTTTCGAAATTCACACATGTCCAAATTTTGTCCAAATTTTGTGCCCCTGCCCCCCCCCCCAAAAAGCACAAAGGTTATTCTGGTCTCTGACATCTTATATGCAAGTTTCCAGGATCCACTATATTCCAGTGACCGCAATTTGCTTTAACTGTTTTTAAGACTGAATTTTTCATGGCACCCAGGGGTGGTGTGTCCCATTTCACATGAGGCAAAATGGGAACTGCCCATTTTGGTGAGATCTTATGTGACACCATTTTGACCAAGATAGGCATTGATACTGGTGCTACTTTTACTTCTGGTGGAGGCAACAGGGCAGGCATGATACCTGTGGGATCGCTGCCTTGGGGACTTTTGCCATCTGAAGCAGCCACCTCAGTCTGCCTAATGACTGAGCTGGCCCTGCTGGGACTTGCTGGTAAAAAGCAGGTGATAAATGTAGCATCATCATCATATTCTTCTTCATCAACAACAAAAATGGTAGTAGTAATTGAATACAAAATGTCATACAAAAATAAGTTATGTTAGGAAATTTGTATGCAAATGTATGTGTGTGTGTGTGAGAGAGAGAGAGAGAGAGAGAGAAAGAGAGAGAAATGTGTATTGCATTTAAGACTGGGAGAAAGAAAGAGAAGTCAAAGTTAATATATTTATTCATCCACACCTACAGATGGTGATGTGGATATCTTCTGACTATTGGGTTCAACCCTAGTTCACACACACAATCTAGTCAGAGGATTTAAATTCCATATGTTCTAGCTGCAATTGCCTTTACACATTCCATCTCATTATTTTACCTTTCCCTGTATAAAATTTTGAGCTATGGCATACCAAAGATGCCTTATCAAAATAAATTGATTGGAATTTTGCATAACAGAGTGGAAAGAAAAGAAGAAGTTACCTCTCAGCTGTCTCGGATTTTTGATTAAAAAGTTATCATAGAAGCTCTTCAATCCAGTGATGCTTGTCTGTATTGTCTGAGAAAGAGGAATAGGAAACGGTGTCAGATTAAAGATAAATAGTTCACATTTCATTTAGAGGGAGTGTTTTCCTCCCTCCTCTGTTGCAGCAGCCTCTGTACAGAGAACATCAAGCATTCAAGCTACCCTTTTCAAAGGATCTTTAAGTAGAAAACAACAATTTTCTTAAATCAATTAGTAGCTAACCAAAGCATAGCATTTAAAATAAATAGAATGCCATTATTCCAACATTGTACCTATTGTACAAATATTAAATTCCTTACAAATCAGCAGGATCTTTTTTCTGTTTCTATTTTGCAGCTCTATTCTTTGCTGGAAAATGGCTTACTAAGTTTAAGAGGTCTCCGTAGTATCTTGGGCTTGCTTTCTTTCTTTCTTTCCCAACTAGGCGTTAATTGTGAGGAAAAAGCCTGTGCCTTGGTCATTACTGCTTAAGGTATTACTAGGGATTTCAATGAAATTATAGAATGTTATCCCCCACCCACTGTGTATAATTTTAGGCATAAGGATAATAGGGTTGGCAGATCAGTAGCAATCAATATACACAAATAAAATTAGCTCCCCACCCCACCCTCACACACTGTTATATCCTCTATTAAACAGGAAATATGCTCACCTGGAGCAAAATATTACAGGAATAAAATGTGGAACACATGGGAATCATTGAATTCTGTATGTCCGGAGTAAAGAGAATATAGGATGCAAATAGCAATGCAAATAAGATTGTAATAATAATAATAATAATAATAATAATAATAATAATAATACCCCACCCATCTGGCTGGGTTTCCCCAGCCACTCTGGGTGGCTTCCAGCAGAATATTATACAGTGATTCATCAAATATTGAAAGCTTCCCCAAACAGGGCTGCCTTTAGATGTCTTCTAAAAGTCTGATAGTTGTTTATTTCTTTTACATCTGATGGGAGGGTGTTCCACAGGGCAGGCGCCACTACTGAGAAGGCCCTCTGCCTGGTTCCCTGTAACTTTGCTTCTCGCAGTGAGGGAACCACCAGAAGGCCCTCAGTGCTGGATCTCAGTGTCTGGGCAGAATGATGGGGGTGGAGACGCTCCTTCAGGTATACTGGGCCGAAGCTGTTTAGGGCTTTAAAGGTCAGCACCAACACTTTGAATTGTACCCAGAAACATACTGGGAGCCAATGTAGGTCTTTAAGGACCAGTGTAATATGGTCTCGGCGGCCACTCCCAGTCACCAGTCTTAGTTGTAGTTTCTGGGTCAACTTCAAAGGTAGTCCCATGTAGAGTGCATTGCAGTAGTCCAAGCAGGAGATAACCAGAGCATGCACCACTCTAGCGAGACAATCTGCAGGCAGGTAGGGTCTCAGCCTGCGTACCAGATGGAGCTGGTAGACAGCTCCCCTGGACACAGAATTGACTTGCACCACCATGGACAGCTGTTAATAGATTGTGGGGCATCCCAGGGACACTGGCGGAGGAAGAGGGGGGTGGGGGAAGCGCACCGCCCCCGGCGCCATGATCCCGGTGGGATGCCATCATAGCTGCCCCACCCATGCTGGGCACCATGCCTCCGCAGGCGGCGCACTACGCCCCCAGGACATGTGTCATGCCCCTGGGACATGACCAAGCCCCCAGGACACATGCCAGTGATGCCCCCACCTGCTCTCCACACACACACCCCGGTACCAGACTCTTTGCATGAAAAGCTTGTGCCACACCACTGAGCTCTGGCCCTTCCCCATGAAAGGCAATCTTCACTAAGAAAGGTAGGATTTTCAGGGGTGCCCAAACTTTTTCCAAAGAGGGCCAGATTTGATGAAGTGAGGGCCGATCGAGGTTTGGGATTTTTTTAGGATTGAAGTTGTTAGGATTTAAGTGAGCTTTTTTTTTTTTTACAATTATTTCACCCCAGAGTCACTGAGCTTTTCTTAGGATTTTACCCCAGGAGACATATACTGTCACGGGGGCCGAATTAGGCCCCCAAAATGGACTTTGGACATGCCTGGATATTTCAGAGAAGGTTGTCTGCTATTACTGATCTTCTTACTGAGCTATTCCTGATTTTCTGCAAGCCACCCTAGGGTGCATCAGAACACAAGTGGAAAAAAATATTGGACTGGACATTAGCAGTGGACTGGCTCCAATTAACCTTGCTTGTTTTCTTATAATAATAAAAAACAACAACGGGGGTCAAGTGGCACCCATGAGAGATGCATAAGTAAACAATATTTGTGGTCCCAGTGAAAATACATGTCAAAAGATAGCATACGGTATGGCCCTGTCAAATTGATAGCAGCTGTAACCAAAACAAAAATAAAAATAGAGAGAGAAGCAAAGAGAATGTCATCCTCTCCACAGACATTTAGCGTTGTCACCACCTCCAGCACTGATGAAATTTCCTTAAGCAATGTGACAGCTATTTCTCACTCCTTGCTACATGACATCTGCTCCTAAATTTTCAGAGCAATGCACAGGGATTAAGCTTTGCAACGCTTGTTAGAGTCAAAGCAACAAGGCTCCTGTACGCATGCGTGTGAGAGCATGCAAACATACCTGCACAGGCAATGCAGAACACTCTGGAAATCTTGGAAGTGACATGCAATGGCATGAAAATGTAAGAGGGCAACAACAGTGCTCCATTGCAATCTGGTAATAAAACAATAATCACCCCAAGAGTCCCCTTTTGTGTGAATTTTAAATATGCCAGTGAATTTGGCGAGAGTCCACCTCTACAAATACTAGTCATACTGATGGAGCACTTGTGCAAGGATGAAAGAAGAACATATTAACCTAGATTTTAATGTTAAATATGAATGTCACAACAAAAATTGTTGCTGGCTGCTTGTTTTGTTAGAGATGGGCAAAACTCGCTGGAAAGATGGGGATCTATTTCTCTATCTAAGCATTTACAGACACACACGGAGAGAGAATTTGTTATTTGAATGCCTGCTCTTATGTAGTCAAAGCAGCATGAACCATATATATGCAGGAGATATCAACAGGCTTAAGGTAGGTATCAAGGGGACATTTGATTCATTACTCATGTAAAGCCAAATCTATCAAATCAGCACTTTCGAAAACAGTATACAAACTATTCTTTGAAATTCGCACTTATCTGAATTTTGTGATGCAGTTTTCCAACCCAAGTTAATTTTAAAAGGCACATGGTAGGGGAAAGTGTACGTAAAAATGAAGGTATTGGTGAAAATCACATACCTTAGGGGAAACTGTGTAAAAATCTGTACAGCCAAAACAGCATATAAAATTAGGAGAATTTTTACACTAAAATGCCTACCGGTTTCATGAGGATTTATTTTTTTAATCTTAATTTGCTGCAAAATTTGGAGAACTGAATTTCCATCATCCATCAGTCCATCCATCAATTTATTTGTATGCTGCCTTTCTGTAGAAAACCATGATGAAGACGGCTTACAACATGAAATAAATTACATAATTAGAAAACATAATAAGCGTAGCCATAATCAATAAATAAAACATCAAAAAGCACACATACAAATTAAACAATTTCTACATATATCATAATAAGATCTAAAATAAAGATACAAAAATTGATAGCATTAACAGCAACAACCCCTCCCCCCAAAAACCCCCAAACCCTGCTAAATAACATCCCAGCCCAAGAATGGGTATAGTAGTGTCAGCTTTTGTAGCTGGAGTCAGTCAGGGCCCTGCCCTCTCAGGAAAAAGGCCTGCAAGGCTGGAAGCTGTTCTTCCAAGATGCAGATTTGTGGAGCACAAATGACAATAAATGCCTACAGTATGCTTGTAGCATTTACATAGCAGCTCCTGCTCCAACAATTCCGGTGACTATTTAGCACAGTGAATATGTTATTTGAGACAAAAACTCTCCCAAGATTTAATTGCTCAATACTGTATACTTTTCATTCCCTTTCTTGACATGAGTCTCTTTAACATAAGAAGCTGAGAGAATGAGAATTCATAGATCCATCCACTCCTAGCTTGAGGGAACCCAAGACTGGCAATGGTGTGTGTGTGTGTGTGTGTGTGTGTGTGTGTGTAAAAAGCAACAGTCTGTAATAACTCCAGGTTTGCATAATAATATATCTAACCAGGGCAAAGATGGTGAAATGGCTGCTGAGTAATACTGATGACTGTGACTTATATGGTGGTTCTCTATGTCCTGGCAGCTAGGAAGATTAGGAAGAAAGAACTGGATGGGCTAGCGGTCAATTGCAAAAGGTTTCTAACCTGCACATTTTATTTGAGAATTACTTTTTATTCTGTGTAATATGAAATTTTGGAGGATTTGACCATGGTTTTACCACATATGTTGTTGTTGTTGTTGTTGTTGTTGTTGTTGTTGTTGTTAGATTTTATAAACAAGAATAATGTTATACAAATAAGTATACCAAGTTTTCTCATACGTAGCAACTGCTGCTTTTTTTGTTTTTTCTTCCTTCTTTGGACGTTACCATGGCGTTTGGCTAATGCAATAAAATATTTTTAAAATCATTACATAATACAGTCAAACCTCGGTTTTCCAATATCTCAGCTGCTGAATGTTTTGGAACCTGAACACTGAAAACCCAGAAGTGAATGCTTCCGTTTTCTAACACGCCTCAGAAGTCGAACAGCTTCTGAGGCACGTTTCTCAATTTTCCCCATTGAACTTGCTGACAGCCCTCTGATCTTCGGTTTTTGAATGTTTCGGAAGTCAAATGGACTTCCAGAATGGATTACGTTCAAAAACCGAGGTTCCACTGTTTGAGATCAATGGTTACACTCACAAAGAGCCTCTTAAAGTAACTGTATACATACTGGGACCTTCTTGCACCCAAAAACATCCAAAACACCGTCAGAATGTACAGTAATAGTGCATTGGGAGAACAAAAGGACAGACACTACCCATTTCAGAGACAAGCTATGAAATGATGGTGACCAACACCTGAAGAGGGGAACAAATGAAAAGAGAAAAAAGAATGAGACCCTAGAGGAGGGCTGCATTTTAAATGGAAGCATTACAGACAAGGCCATCGCAAGAGCAAGCTGCTTCCTTCCAGGCAGTACTGAAGATGGCAGTCAATATGATCAGGATTCCAATTCAGAAATGTTCATCCAAAGTTGCAGCATAATTTCATCCATTTACATCAACCACAGAACTATTTTTTCAGTGATGGCAAACATGCTCCAGAATTGCTGGCTTAAATACAAGCCACATATGTCTGAAAGAACCTAAACACCAATAAGACTATCATCAAGCTAACTGAAGCCAGATGAAGCTATCTGAAAACTACACCCCAATATTTTTCCATCTTCCCCCAGAAGACCTAATGGCTGCTCAAATATGCTTTTAAAATGGTCACTTAGTTTCCTTTTAAAGAGAAAAGGACACATTGCATACAGCAGGCAAAAACTGCCTCGAGTAAGGAGACTTCAGGTAATTAAAAACAGAAAAAGCAACTTCAGAATCTCATTATAAAGGAACAAGAGTGTAATCTTTAGCGTGTAGTATCAGACTCCACTTTCTATGGAAGGACACTGCAAAGACTGACCCCCTCAGGTATAGACTTACACCTTGTTCCCTGATCTGGGTACAATCCTTCCATGTCCTTTCAGAGTTCAGTTTCTGTTCCACCCATGGCAACGGATGACACTCTTCTCCACTGCTGCATTTACAAGACATCAGCGTTGGAGAGAATCTGCCTTCCTCACAATAAAGCACAAGAGTTTAAAACTGAATATATAATACTGCTGTGCAGCTGATTGATAATCAGGGGGAATCAAGTGAATTAAACCCTTGCTCCAGCAAAATACACACAAAGATGAAATGCAAAACTATGTTTTACCAGCATATTCCATAATAGTGCATATATTGCAACATTCAACAGGACAAACATAGTGTTGAAAGGTCTAGAAGTACACAGGATGCAATGGATGAGTGACTGGAGTTATCAGTTTTCCATGAAAGCCACATAGTCAGTTAACCGAGCCAGCTGCTGTTCATTGGGAATTGGTGGGACTGAAGCAGGTTCTGATAATGGGTGAAATCTGTTGAATGAAGGCTCTTGGGGACCTGGCTTTTTAGGCATAACCATGCGAGTGGATGAATCCGCTTGCCATCCCTGATCAAGAACACCTTTCACTGCTTCTTCTATAGGAAGCCCAACAAAGGCTGCAAAGTCATCTGCACTTATTGAGGTATATGCTTGAGAGACCAGTCCAAATGCTCGCCGCCTAGTTGCATCTCTAAGTGCTTCCATGATTGGCTGAATAGATTCAGACCACTGATGTGCACCAATTGTTGTATAAATTCCAGGGAAATCTCTTTGCCAGATTCTCTGCCCCACTGACCAAATTGCACCAAGTTCAGGGTTTGCAGACTTAATTGCAGGAGGGATTCTTTTCCACAAATACCGTGCATTGTTCATGTCATTATGCAAAAGGTACAAAGCTAGGAGTTGCGCATAAACGGGTGGTGTTGCTATTCCTCCAGGGGCCTCCAGCTCCTGCGTCTCGCACTGCTCCAGCAGCTTCCGGTAGCCGAGGGCGCCGCTCGCCGCCGCCATCACCGCCACTGGCATCTTCGCGCCCGGCGCCAGCTCCAGCCCAGGCGGAGGGACGGGTCCTCCAAGGCGCGCAGGCCGGCGCTCTCGCCGCGCTCCCTCGGCTTCCAGAGGTTCCACTGTAATATAGAGCATTTGCTGAGGTGTGAACCGTGTGAACAGAGTGAACAGAGAACAAAGAGTGACAACAAGATATTGCACTCAAACCACACATCCACAAATGCATGCAGTTCTTTCACTTCCTAGTTTACACCCAAAGGAATCATTTTAAACTCTGGTATTATGAACCTGTCTAGGTTTGTCATTGCTTTTTTCCCAAGAAGCAGGCGTCTTTTAATTCCGTGGCTGCTGTCACCATCTGCAGTGATCATGGAGCCCAAGAAAGTAAAATCTCTCACTGCCTCCATTTCTTCCCCTTCTATTTGCCAGGAGGTGATGGGACCAGTGGCCATGATCTTTGTTTTTTTGATGTTGAGCTTCAGACCATATTTTGCGCTCTCCTCTTTCACCCTCAATAAAAGGTTCTTTAATTCCTTCTCACTTTCTGCCATCAAGGTTGTGTCATCTGCATATCTGAGGTTGTTGATATTTCTTCCGGCAACCTTAATTCCGGCTAGGGATTCATCCAGCCCAGCCTTTTGCATGATGAATTCTGCATATAAGTTAAATAAGCAGGGAGACAATATACAGCCTTGTCATACTCCTTTCCCAATTTTGAACCAATCAGTTGTTCCCTATCCAGTTCTAACTGTAGCTTCTTGTCCCATGTAGAGATTTCTCAGGAGACAGATGAGGTGATCAGGCACTCCCGTTTCTTTAAGAACTTGCCATAGTTTGCTGTGGTCGACAGAGGCAAAGGCTTTTGCATAGTCAATGAAGCAGAAGTAGATGTCTTTCTGGAACTCTCTAGCTTTCTCCATAATCCAACGCATGTTTGCAATTTGGTCTCTGGTTCCTCTGCCTGTTCTAAATCCAGCTTGCACTTCTGGGAGTTCTCGGTCCACATACTGCTTGAGCCTTCCTTGTAGAATTTTAAGCATAACCTTACTAGCGTGTGAAATGAGTGCAATTGTGCGGTAGTTGGAGCATTCTTTGGCACTGCCATTCTTTGGGATTGGGAACCTAGACAGCATCTTAAAAAGTAGAGACATCACCTTGCCAACAAAGGTCCGTATAGTAAAAGCTATGGTTTTCCAGTAGTGATGTATGGAAGTGAGAGCTGGACCATAAAGAAGGCTGATCGCCAAATAATTGATGCTTTTGAATTATGGTGCTGGAGGAGACTCTTGAGAGTCCCATGGACTACAAGAAGATCAAACCGATCCATTCTTAAGGAAATCAGCCCTGAGTGCTCACTGGAAGGACAGATCCTGAAGCTGAGGCTCCAATACTTTGGCCACTTCATGAGAAGAGAAGACTCCCTGGAAAAGACCCTGATGTTGGGCAAGATGGAAGGCACAAGGAGAAGGGGACGACAGAGGACGAGATGGTTGGATAGTGTTCTCGAAGCTACCAGCATGAGTTTGACCAAACTGCGGGAGGCAGTGGAAAACAGAAGTGCCTGGCGTGTTCTGGTCCATGGGGTCACGAAGAGTCGGACACGACTAAACGACTAAACAACAACAATTATGAACCTTGTGGAAGAAAACAAAAGTCTTTGTGAGGTCATTCCCACCCCCCTGTTAGGATTCTTGCTCCGTGTTTGCAGTCATGAGATTGTTGTCTATCACATGACGGTGTATGTTTTCATTCCACAACGTGGGAAGTGAAAGAGACAGTATGTTTTGGTATTACTGTGTTCCGTGAAGTGGGACTATTGTCCTTTGTTCTTTCTCTTTTTGCTGTCTGATGAGAAAGAGGAGGGTGCTAAAGCAGAATGCTCTGAGTGTATTATATGTAAATAAATGTAGATTAGCCAAAATGCTGTGCTACTGAGTTCTGTTATGCAAACTGCGGATCCCTAAGGGTGCTGATGCTTCTTGGTATCAGCTGCTGTGATGTTCGGGCTGAAGAAAGCTTTTGAAGCTCCCGAAAGATCGACCAGGAGGGAGAGAACATGCCAGTCGGGCACGTGTCTCTGCCAGGGTCCTACATGAGAGTAGGACGATCCTAACACCCCCAATTGATGCTTTTATCAATTAATATCAAATGACTTCCCACCACCATTTCCTGCCCTGAACTTCTATACAGTGGTACCTTGGTTTACAAACTTAATACATTCCGGAAGTCCATTCTTAAACCAAAGCGTGCTTTCCCATAGCAGTGGCGGACTCAAATTACAAAAGGAACACACTCAACAGGAAATGGAACATGTTCTGCTTCCAAGGCAATGTTCACAAACCAAAACACCTACTTCCGGGTTTGAAGCGTTCTTAATCCAAGTTGTTCATAAACTAAGCTCTTCTTAAACCAAGGTACCACTGTATTTTTTCTTGGTTTGGCAGTCATCCTGCAGGATCTGAACAACTGTGTTAATAGGAAAGGGGGCAAACGGTTAAAATAAATTTATTATGGTTTCGAAGGTTCAAGCTCCAGACCTGAAGTGAACTTCAGAGTTTCATATTAGGTTACACTTGAATTATTTGGCACTAGGTCATGTCTGTTCTGATGTAATTTGATCTGATCACAATACCACGCGTTAATCAGACTTTGGCATATTCATTTGCTAGCCTGATATATATGCTACAGTTTAGGGCTTGCATATTAGGAGAAAAGACATCAAAGAGACTTGGAAAGAACTTTGAGAAATATGAATACAGATAGGCAGGTCACTTCTAAAATATTTATCGGGTTATTTGCATCCTCTTTTTTTCTTGTTCTCTTTATTCTTCACATTATATTTCTGTATAGAGCCTTCAGCAGGAATCCCAAAACACAATAAGTTGTTGTCTATCACTTGTGTCAGTTTGAAAAATCAACAGATATAAAGTAGGGTCAGTGTGGAATATTCTTATTTTTTTTAGTTGAGAGAGAATGGAAATATTTTGTTTAAATAAGTACTGGCCTGGAATTTGTTTAGAATAGGCTTCTATTGCTCCGGAGTGCATTAGTACATTCTTGGAAGATGTCAAAAGAAATTTTATGCAGAATATATGAATATATACACACACACAGAGAGAGAGAGAGAGAGAGAGAGAGAGAGAGAGAGAATATTACTGAAAGATTTGGGACTTTGCTGAGATGAACAATACAGTTTCTTGAGAAACTGGAATGGTTGTCTAGCATGAGGATATCTGATATGAAATTCCAACTCTACAATTCTATGCTTCTATGACATGTGAACTCACTCATAACTATTGAAATAGACTTCTTGGGGATCCAACAAACTATGGATAGATACCCACAGTTGTAAAGGATTTCAGTCATTCATAGGGTGTAAGTTGGTGCCAATTTTGTACTGGCGACTGACAGAAAGGCCATTTTATAATTTGTTATATAAAACAAAACCACACACAACAGATAATGATGACATAATGGCATATACCTAAAAGGCCCCCCTCCAGCTGTATGGCATTATGAAATGACACGACTCTACATCTGGTTACCAGCACTGCCCTCCAATGCCACCCTGTGGGGCCCCAAAAGTGAAATGATTAGGAAGTGAAAGTGTGAGAATTGATGGAGATGGATGGGAATATGATGATGATGATGATGATGATGATGAGCAATGGGCCAGACCCAGAGGGGAAGTCCTCCCCCTCACCACAGTTTACAGCTGCTTGGGAGGAGTTGAGATTGAGAAGGCTAAAGAGGAAAGGATGGACCAGACACCAGTTCCATCAACATCTTCAACTAAGTGAGATGGTGTCAGGCTTCAGAGAATCCGACCCTCCTCCCTCATGGCTGGCAGCCAGAAATGGGAAAACAAGATGTTCTTACCATGATTCTTTATTCAATATTCACTGAGAGAGACGGATGGTGCTGCCTCTCAGATAATGGCGTTGCTACAAGTAAAGTCTCACCCTCCTATGTCTCCCCTATTCTGTGTCACCCTTGTGATGGCTAATCTGAATTTTTGCCTCTGATTTTTCTGTTCTGCTACCCTCAATGCTCACCTGGTCCTGGGAGAGGGGGTTCAGGAATGCTCTCCAAAGACACTGTCTGTCAGCTATCTCTCCCCTGGTGCGTCTTCTTCCCAGCTTCTCCCCTCTGCAGCCTCTGAACTATGACCTTCTGCAAACCACTGTTCTAAATCTATACTGTCCTCCTCTTCTCAGGAAGGTTCAGGAAGAGGGGTGGGGGTCCCCACCATTCCTCTTCAGTCTAGTCCCTGACAGACTGGGACAGAGGAACTCTGTCATGTTTTTACTTTTTTGCGGCAAAAGTTCTTTCCTGACCTGTGGGTGGCCTGCATTCCGCTGACAGCCCCTTGACATGTGCGGGCAGAATTGTGGAGTGCATGGATGCTGGAGAACTTACTGTGGCTGACACGCATCACCAGCATCCCCGTTAAAAATGGATCATTGCTGTGCTGAGACTGACACTGGGAGGAGAAGGCTGGGCGAAGTGACTGCGGTGGCTGCCATCCCGTTGTACTTCTGTCAGATGGCTCCATCCTCAAAAAGCTTTATTCTCCAGCTCTAGAGGCTGCAGACTTTGTTGTGCATAGGTACACAGACCACCTATGGGATTGCACATCAACCATGAAGAAGAGTGGTTTACATTTTACAGTGCATCTCTACCGTGTATTGTCTCTAGATCGGTGCCCTCCATCTTTGGATCCCCAGTTGTCATTGGACTACAACTCCCATAATCCCTGACCATTGGCTAACCTTGCTGGAGATGATGGTAGTTGTAGTTCACCTATATTTAAGGGCCCAAAGGTTGAAGAATACTGTCCTAGGTAATATGCTCCCTGCATTTTGTATTGTCTCAGTTCAGCGTGGCAAAAAAAAGAAAGTATCTACTGAATACATGTTGTAAACTTTGGGGAATTAAGGATCTGGATGGAAACTTTGAAATGACATTTGGTTAATCCCAGGAATTAGAGAGGCTTTCTTATAAAATTTAGTAACTCCAGCATTCACTTTTGACCTGAACTGCTGTCTGAATTCAGACAGATGAAAAAAGCAATAGCTGCCATGAGCATCAACTTATTATGATCACATTTTTTATGTCTTCCTATGCTGTGCCTTTGCAATGTCACATTGCAGCAACTGCACGGTAACAATTGTAAAATGAATATGTAAATATTCCAAATATGCTTTAAGCTTCACTCTGGCATGTTGATCCAACAGGAAGTTATTGCATGCTCTGAAAACCGAGCTTTAAGCTGCCTGAATTTACTAACATTAATCCAAACCATGGCAAATACAGCAGCTTGAAAGATTTTCAATTAAAAACCGTTCCGTCTGATATAAATTACTATTATTACATAGTGGAAAGAATGCTGGAAATACATGCTAGCTTCTTAGATGTGTGGCTGCCCTTATTTTCACCTCAACTGCCTAACAGTGATTTCAGAAAATTGCCTTTAGTTATTTAAAATGCTATCATGAGGTGGTTTAAGAAAAACAAGGAAGAGCTGAGTAAACGCATAATCTCTTAAATAAATAAATAAAAACCTTAACACTGTAGGTTACTAGATAATACCACTTGCAGTATCTGTAGTCTGGGTATGTATTATAGTTTTAAGAGTTGGGCAATCCTATATTCATTCTGTTTTATAAAAGTGTAGCAATAACCATTTAATAGAGAGCAAATTTAGAAATTCAAAGACTGTGGATTCTCCAGCTGTGGGGGCAGTATCCAATGAAGACTCTCAACAGTGCAAGGATTTCCACTTGCAAAACTGAATTTTGCAGGAAGGGAATCCAGAACAGAGTTTAGCGGCATGTGGGAGGAGATGAGAGGGAGGAGGAGTTCTTTTGCACAGCCCAAAGTCCCTGTGCTAGTGGAACGACTTCAATGGGTAGTGTAAAAAAAATAAAATGCATAATGTGTGTGGGGGGGTATTGGTTTGTTGTTTTTTAATTTGATTATATACTTTGTGGTTTTATATTTAGATTTTGTTCTGTACCCTGAGACCTCCAGGTATAGGGTGGTATATAAATTCAATGAATAATAATCATCATAATAATAATTTATGTTGCGAACCACTGTGAGATCAACAGATGGTGATGTATAATTTTAACAAATAAAAATAAACAAATTATATGAGGAAAGTTGCTTTGCAAAAAAAAACAAGTGCATATTAGGAGAAATTCACAATAAATGCTACTTAGGAGGAAAGCCTCTTAACACTACTGTCTTCTTGAGGTTATGGAAAAGAAATTTGATTCAGCAGCTTTCTCCTACCTGTACAACAGATTTAAAAAATAAAGTGGATTTTCATGATAACCTTCAAAAAAAGAAAGAAAGAATGCTGGTGTGGGGATGTGGAAAACTGAAATTGGGGGTGGGATGAGAAACTGAAACTGAAATGGTTAGATTCATCTGTCTCTTCTCACAAGAGATAAAATAATTAAAATGTTACAGGTAGGTAGCCGTGTTGGTCTGCCGTAGTCGAAACAAAAAAACAACAACAAAATTCCTTCCAGTAGCACCTTAGAGACCAACTAAGTTTGTTATTGGTATGAGTTTTCTGAAGAAGTGTGCATGAAAGCTCATGCCAGTAACAAACTTAGTTTGTCTGGCGCTGTGGGTTAAACCACAGAGCCTAGGACTTGCTGATCAGAAGGTCGGCGGTTCGAATCCCCGCCACAGGGTGAGCTCCCGTTGCTCGGTCCCAGCTCCTGCCCACCTAGCAGTTCGAAAGCACGTCAAAGTGCAAGTAGATAAATAGGTACGGCTCTGGCAGGAAGGTAAACAGCGTTTCCATGTGCTGTTCTGGTTCGCCAGAAGCGGCTTAGTCATGCTGGCCACATGACCCGGAAGCTGTCTGCGGAGAAATACTGGCTCCCTCGGCCTATAGAGCGAGATGAGCGCTGCAACCCCAGAGTCGGTCACGACTGGACCTAATGGTCTGGGGTCCCTTTACCTTAAGGTGCTACTGGAAGGAATTTTTTTTATATAATTAAAATGGTTTTTGCTTGGATGGATTTCCTTGTTTTGCTCCCCTGTTCCCTTCATTACTGTGACCAGCTCATTCCCCTGCCTTGGAGAGAGTGTACCAAGCCAAGTGTCTTTTTTGGCCCTTATATATCTTTCCACTTGGCCTTGAATGTTGCCAATAGTGAAGCTGGCATGGTGATGTACAGCCCGTGCCCCACAACCATGGAACCTTTGGGGCAGCGGCTGAAGTTTGGGACAAGACCCTGATTTACAGCTTCTATTTCCACATTTTTGTACCGAATGTTCACTACGTGGGGGCAGTTTGTCGCACATTTGTTTCTTTAGATCATTTGTGTCTCCCCCCACCTCCCAACTAGTAAAATTCCACATCGCCAATCATATATCTCAAAGGTAGGAAGCTAGATGGGAAAAGAGGAACAGGCCTTCTATTCCCTGTAACTGCCTGGCTCCATAACTGTGGATGCCAGGCAGAGAACAGAATAAAACCAAATCCCAACAATTGCAAGGGTTTTGTGGCAACAAGCTGCCCCTGAAAAAAAAAAAAAAAAGATTTTTGCTTCAAATTTTCAAGTCTCTTCTCACTGGCGGGGATGGATTTTTTCCCGACCAGTAAGTGGTCTAAGACCACATCTGCAAGACAACCTTGAGTTCCTCACTGTGATATAGATTTTGATTCTAGCAGTTTTCTGAGAACTAATGGCTTTCATTTTATAAAGGATGGCAGGATAAAATCTGATTATATGATGTATTTGATGGTAGTTGGAAGGGCTAAGATTAATACACACTCTTGGTATCTTTTTAAAAGTTAGATTGAATATAAGAAAGAGTAATGTGTAAGAACCTTTAACCACTGATGAATGATTTGGAAAAGATTTTTCCATTAATGTAAAAAATATACTTCTCTGCTTGATTTCCAGTAGATATTTTTCAGGACTTTTTTTGTTCTAATAAAAGACTCCAAATCAACCAGTCCCTCAAATTATTCATCTTTTTTATATAAAAAAGTTGAATATACAAGTTTGATTTGCATGTTCAAAGAAAAATTATAGAGAAGCTGGCTCTTCTCTCATTTCCCAGAGATGCTGGAGGCTAGACTGTGTCACAAAACAATATGCCTTAAATCTAAGAATTTGGGGATTTCATTCATTAAACTGGCCATTAGGGATATTTGATGTAATTTATTTTCTGTTCCTGTCTCTGGTGATAATATGATCCTTGCAGATGGCTAAACACCCTTGAATTAATTACAATATAAATTATCACATTAATAGAACCAGTATTTCTATTAGGGAGGAAAATGTGTAAATACAGTGTTATTTTTCCTCTTGCACAAGCCTTAATTTTTATCACTCTAAGTCACTCAGTGCTCTGAAATAATATATGCAGTTTGTTAGCAGCTTGGATCTGACCAAACACATCAAGGTGACAGACCTCCATTAGGCAAATATATGCAGTAAAGCCATTTATAATCCAGAAAAAAAGAGGATATACAAATTGCAGTATTAAAATCTACATTAATATTATTTACAATGCAGTGATTGTGTTACAGGAACATATTTCAACTGATGCTGAGCCTAATGACCCAATCTTTGTTGCTGCCTTGTTCAAAAGGAGTGAGCATCTGTTTCGGATAAAGTCATAATACTGAACCCACCATCCAAAGAGGGTTCCAGAGCCATTTAATTTTCTATGCACAACCCTAGTGTTTAGACAAGGTATAACCAAATGTGAGCATGAGGGTACTGAATAGAATAATGAGGTGGTGGGGGGAATCTGCATAAGAGTTATGCTATACCTAGAATATGACATAGATAAACAGCCTTGGCCCAGTATATCTGAAGGAGTGTCTCCGTCGTTCACCCCCAGGTTCTTCTGCGATTTCCTCACTGTGAGATGCGAAGTTACAGGGAACCAGGCAGAGGGCCTTCTCGGTAGTGGCACCTGCCCTGTGGAACGCCCTCCCATCAGATATCAAGGAAATAAACAACTATCTGACTTTTACAAGACATCTGAAGGCAACCCTGCTTAGGGAATTTTTTAATGTCTGGTGTTTTATTGTATTTTTATATTATGTTATTTTGTATTTGTATTGTTTTCTGTTTTATTGTATTTGTATTTTATTATTGTACTTTGTTGGAAGCTGCCCAGAGTGGCTGGGAAACCCAGCCAGATGGGTGGGGTATAAATATTATTATTATTATTATTATTATTATTATTATTATTAAGTATAATGTTTTAATTCACACAGAAATAAAAAAGTATATGTATTAATGATGGTTTTAAATGGAAAACGGATACATGTGTAATGCCAACCCTGGAGTTTTTCCACAAGAGTTTTTCTAAAGGACTCTGAGCTCCTTGCAGAGTTAGTGACTAACTAACTGTTGTTCTCTGGTAGCTAACATGTGAAGATTGTAAACCTGGGATCATGTTATGGGTAATGGGTTGCAATCTCAATTTTGAAAGGAGTTTCCTTTGAATCTTTGCCTCCCAAACCTCACTGGAGTGAAGATGCAAATGCAAACGGCAGCAGCAAGAGTTTTGATCGCAGCAAAATGGAAGAGTAATGAAATCCCCTCTATACAAGATTGGATCCAAAAGCTGACAGAATATGCCGAATTAGATGGTTTATCAGAAAAAAATTAAGAATAAATCAAAACAGGAATTTGTTTCTAAATGGGAGGTTTTCAAAGAATATCTGAAAAATAAATATAGTAGTTTAAATTCTGTTGCAGCATTCGAGGAACTTCAGTGATAGTTGCTAGGTAGATAGAAGAAATTAAATTTATTGAGAATAAGTTTAATTATGAAAAAAATGTTTATTGGCAATACGTAATATGAATTTGAAATATGGAATAGACGGGAAGTTGGGTCTTTAGTGTTAAGACCAATAGATGTTTTATTGTTTGCCAAGAAAATTATGTGTCTATGGTTATTTTTGTAATTTGTGTGTAATTTGGTATTTGTGTTTTTTTGTGTGTTTTTTCTTGTTGTATAAATAAATAAATAAATAAATAAAGAGAGACCAAAAAAAAGCAAATGGAGGCATCTCTCTGGATGTTACAGGAAGAACAATGCAAGTAAATGACTCTCCTGAAGGAAGAGCAAACAGCCTGGAGGCTGGAAAGCAGGCTAGAGAGAGAGACCTTTGCTTATAGGTCTGTTTAAATTATTTCATACTTTCTAAGGTGCACAAGACAGCACAAGACATTGTGTGGATATTTTTGATGTTTTAATTCTGTTTTGAAGAAAGGTCTGCTGGTAAAAGCTTTAATGGTAGTTCCATGGACCTGGACAATGTTTCATTTCCAAAGGAGTCAGTTCTTATGCTTCCAGTTGCTTCAAACTGCACGGTATTTAATATCTGCAACAATAGACACTCAATTAGAGGCCAGAACTTAAGATGATGTAATATAGATAGATAGATAGATAGATAGATAGATAGATAGATAGATGATAGATAGATAGATAGAATATAAGAAAAGTCCCGTTGACCAAAGGGCCGGCTAGTCCAGCATCTTGTTCCCACCAGATGCCTATTAGAAACCCACAAGCAGAACTTTTCTTCAGCAGGAGTGCACATCTTGGTACATTTCCCCAAATTCCAAATGTAAGGCAGCTCACCCTATTGTTAAACTCACACTGTTTGGAGAGGGGGGAGGAAATAAAAATATTGCCTGCATGTTAGTATTTGCCACCTCCAACTCCTCGAAAGATTCCATCAACGGTGTCTCTGAAAAAAATTACACATCACTTGGGAAGACAGGCAAACTAATGCCAGGGTACTGGAAGAAGCAAAGATCACCAGTGTTGAAGCAATGATTCTTCAACATCAACTTTGTTGGACTGGTCATGTTGTTTGGATGCCTGGTTATCGTCTTCCAAAGCAACTACTCTATTCCGAACTTAAAAATGGAAAGTGCAATGCTGGTGGTCAACAAAAGAGGTTTAAAGACTGTCTCAAGGCAAATCTAAAAAAATGTAGTATAAACACCAACAACTGGGAAACACTGGCCTGCGAGCGCTCCAGTTGGAGAACAGTCTTCACCAAAGGTGTCATGGGCTTTGAAGATGCTCAAACTCAGGACGAAAGGGGAAAACATGCTAAGAGGAAGGCACGCTTGGGAAACCTCACCGTGATAAACTCCCACCAGGAAACCTATGTCCCCACTGTGGAAGGATGTGTGGATTCAGAATTGGCCTCTGCAGTCACTTACGGACACACCACTAAGACCATATTCATGGAAGACAATCTTACTCAGCTACAAGTGATCACCAAAGAAGAATAATAAATAACTTTTTTCCTTATGCTTTTCTGTAACTCCAGAAGAGATTGAGAGGCGGTCATAGCAAGGTGTAGGGTATCTGTGGCCCTCCAAAGATTGCTTGTCTCCAACTCCCATCATTCCTGGCCATTGGTTGTGGTTGCTAGGGCTGATGGGAATTGGATTCAAACAACATATGGAGGGCCATAGTTTCCCCACTCCAGCTGTAGACTAAGAACCACTCAGTCATAGTTCATTTTTTAAGATAATAATCTCAACTTAATCTGAAAACAGGACTACAAAGAAGCTAGAAAAATAAAGATGCAAGCAAAGCAGAAGACTGAATCAAATTAGCACATTGCAAATAGACGCTTAGCAGCAAAACAACACGTCCCTAGAAATTGTGACACATCCATTTCTAAATCACTCTTAAATAAGGAAAACACTACCCACATGTCTCACCTGACTTCAGTTTGAGCAATGTAAATCCACCACAGACAAAATCGAACGAGTTACACCAATGCAAGTGAAGCCAATGTAAGTGAAGCTTTATATTTATAGATGTCAATTGCAAGATGTGCTCTGTCGCCATCCTATTGTTCTCAGAGTCTGGTATTGACTCCTTATATCCTGGCACAGATCCCATCTCCATTATGGCTTGCCTTGTTGAGACGAGCAAAAGTCTAGTATCTGGCATGAATTCAAACATCTCATTAGCTTTGATTAGTTGTATCCTGCTCCTAATAAAATCTATACTTTGCTATATGGCAATCACGGCATTTTATGAGATATGTTTCCTTCACAACCTGTTCCTATGCTGAAGTTCCTGTAAATGCTTAGTGTATGGGATCATGTTCTATCAGTAAAAAAAATAAAATGGTTTGCTGATCTATCAATACTACTTAGATTGTGTTTTCATCCCAGGCTGCATTGCTGGTCTGCGCCTTGTTGATGTAATAAATTTGCATTGACTTCTACAGCTCTACAGGAGTTCTGCAACAGAAGATATCTATTATGTTCCAGATTCCAACTGCAGCACATTAAAAGGGACTAATCCTCCATTTTATTCATTAATGATGTTTCCTTTTTTGTACCTCCAGATTTTAAAAATAAATACCTGCTAAAACAATCATACATTGATAATATGTTGTTAATACCAGGGTGTCATTATTTTTTGAGTAATGTTCCCACATCCCAAAATAAAGAAGGGAAATGACATTCTGGGCCTACTAGTAGGGGCAAGAGATGAAGTTTTAAGAAATTAGAACTTCATCATTGGCTGGGAAATTAGCCAACATAATACCAATTTTTAAAAAGAGATCATTGAGGGGTGAGATTTTGGAAATTTTGGGCCAGCTGGCTGAACTTCTGTCCTGGGAAAATAGGCGGAAAGTATTTAATTATGTGCTAACCACTCCCATACCCACTTGAGATAATAGACCTCTGCCAGAATTTATGCTAGACACTTAAGGGCTAAAGTGAGTTGGAGACTTTAGTATAAAGTTCTGAAAGGAGCTTGTGAATGTATATAAAGCCCTGCCAGAAACTGGATTAAATTAAGTGGCAACTCTGTACGTTTTGTTCTAACTAGCACACTTTCCCATAATATCCCTGAAAATTGCCTTGCTTCATGGTGCTAGCCTAAAATAGCCCCATTCATGGGCAAACTTTATGGAACAAAAAGCAAATTTCAAGGGGGTCAGGGACATTTCTCCTTGCTCCTTTGGCTGGTGACTGCCAGCAGCGCCGAGTATATTGGGTGGAAGGGGCCCCCTCAATAATTTGGGGCAAGGGGCTCAGCCCTCCCCCAATATTGAGGGGGCTGTCAGCCCCATCATTGGGTCCCATTCCCCCACCCCACCACCAGGCGAGTGCTCGGCAGTCGGGTGGGACCTGTGAGCATGAACTTCACCCTCCATGCACCACATCCCTCGTGCACCACAGCCTCTCTCTGCCCCTTGAATCAGGCTTGACCTGTGGACAGAGCTGCCATGGTTGGCAGCCTCTTTCTGCAGCAGAGGAGCTGCACATGGTGCAGGCCAGTTGAAGAGAGGGACAGCAGCTCTCTGCTGCCAGCTCTCCATTCTGAGGAAGTTCCCTTGGCAGTTCCTTCATATGCCGGAGCCAGGCTCCGATGGGAGCCTGTTGGTGAGGTCCCTGGTCACCCCCTCCAGAAAATGCACCCGGTAGATGGTGGGCTCAGTGAGTCTGGCTGAGTTGGAGGGGGGTGTCCTGCATGTGGCATCATGCACATGTGATGTGCCCCCCCCCCAATGTTAGGCGCAACTCGGCGCACCTGGTGGCTGCCATTTTGCTTTCCTCAGAATGTTCCAAACGATGCAATACCAAGACATAGCATCACTTTGAGGAGCATTCTGATGGAGGGGGATTGTGGCCCACACTGGTGACGCCCATTGAAAATTAGCTTCCTTTACTCCCCCTCCAATTCAGTCAAAAGTAGGAGAGGGGTTGAGAACTTTCTACTCATCTTTAGTGAGAATGTACTGTGTTGGACTATGGAGGACCCACAGTCCCATTCCATCTCACTTTGGAAGCTTCTCTGGCCCATAGCTGTCAACGTTTCCCTTTTTTAAAGGGAAATTCCCTTATTCTGAATAGGATTCCTCGCAAGGAAAGGGAAACATTGACAGCTATGCTCTGGCCGCCCCTCGTGTACCATTTTCTCTCTCTCCACCCCTGCCTTGCCATATCTCTGAAGATATGTTTCCATCCAAGATATTATGGTTCCCCTAAAACAATACCCAAATGACTTTTACAGCCTTTTAAATGTTTCTACATCAGTACGAGTAAAAAATACATCTCAGTTAATTCTCAGCCCCTTAAGGCTCCTGAAGCAAGATCAATGCAAAAAGCATAACGCTGCTAAGTAATGCAGATAATTGAATTATCTTTGACATACATATTGTGTGTCTTTAAAATTCACCCGTCTCGTCTTAGATTGGGCTTCATCATTATGCTTCACTCAAACATTACTTTGCCATCTCTTACATCATCACATGGGGGCAGGTATCTCCAAAGAGCTGCATCTCTCTTTATACATTAATAAAGGGTATATCTTACCCATTGTTACATGGATATCCCCAGTGAAATTCTTTGACAGGCAAAGTAAATGAAGAATAATAAAAGTTAAATTACTTATTTGTAATGCTAGCTAACTAATGCGTACAAAACCCACAAAGGGGGTGGGGGGAAATGTGCACTTTTTTCGGTCCCTCTTCCCCACCCATTGATTCATTATTTAAAGTGTCTATTTATTTAGCTGTGCCTGTTTGACTGCTTAACGTGTCACTGAAAAGGAGAAGAGTTTCTATGTATTGGATTCAGCAATGGGCCAAGGGCTATCCTTTGAAATATTCTGTTTTTTCCATGCCCATGAAACCACGAATATCTTAAAAACCATACCAATAGAAGTAGTAAAGGTTCGTATCTCCTGCAGGCAGCATTTAAAAGTGCAGGATGATACCCAAGCAGCTATTGCAGGGTTGTTCAAGAGAAATATGCAATAAAGAGATGAGAATACTGCATCCATGTCTTCTCCCCGCCTATAGGAATATAGGAGACTAAGTAAATGGTAAAGGACCCCTGGGCAGTTAAGTCCAGTCAAAGGTGATGATGGGGTGTGGTGCTCATCTCGCTTTCAGGCCAAGGGAACTGGTGTTTATCCACAACAGCTTTCTGGGTCATGTGGACAGCATGACTAAACTGCTACTGGAACACGGAGGACCATGATGGAAGTCACAGCACATGGAAACACCGTTTACCTTCCCACTGCAGTGGTACCTATTCATCTACTTGTGCTGGTGTGCTTTTGAACTACTAGGTTGGTAGAAGCTGGGACAGAGCAATGGGAGCTCACCCCATCACGTGGATTCGAACCACCAACCTTCTGATCAGCAAGCCCAAGAGGCTCAGTGGTTTAGACCACAGCGCCACCCGCTCCCTTATAGGAGACTACCTTATACTGAGTCAATCTATTGGTCCATCTTGCCCAGTAGTATCTGCACTGACTTGCAGAGGTTCTCCAGGTTTCAGACAGGGAAACTTGCACTGTCCTACCTGAAGACATTGAGGATGCACTTGGGACCTTCCGCATGCATGTGGACTGGGAGACAAATGATGGAGTCAGGGCTATTTTTCAGCTGGAACTTGCCAGAACTTAGTTCCAGCACCTCTCATGTGGGCACTGTTGCCCTTATAAGAGTACAAGGGTGGTGTTCATGATGAGTTCCAACACCTTTTTTTCTAGGGGGAAAAAAGGAGTACTGGGTGGAGATAAGATTAAGCCAATAAACTTTCATAACCTGCTCTACTCCTGTGGGTAATGTTGTCTATTCTGCTTGGCATTAAGATTATCATTTTTGTGGCTGTTGAGGGCAAGTTTCCACTGGAACATTTTAGCCAGGGACTTGTGCTACTGGACACTGCCTTCTGTGGTTGAAAATATGAACAAAAAGAACCTGACTTTTGATAAATCAAAGCATAGGTTTATTCAACCTTATACTCTGACAATGGCTGTTCAATAGATTGATATCTTTCCCAGTCCCATTATCTGATATCCTTTTGCATACCCTCCAACATTTCTCCAATAAAAATAGGGATGTCTTTTTTACTACTACTACAGTGGTACCTCGGGTTAAGTACTTAATTCATTCCAGAGGTCCGTTCTTAACCTGAAACTGTTCTTAACCTGAAGCACCGCTTTAGCTAATGGGGCCTCCCGCTGCCGCCGCACCACTGGAGCACGATTTCTGTTCTCATCCTGAAGCAAAGTTCTTAACCCGAGGTAATATTTCTGGGTTAGCGGAGTCTGTAACCTGAAGCATATGTAACCCGAGGTACCACTGTACTACTACTACTAATAATAATAATAATAAATACCCCACCATTCTGATTGGGTTGCCCCAGCCACTCTGGCTGGCTACACACACACACACACACACACACACACACACACACACACACATTAAACATAAAAACCTTCCCTATACAGGGCTGCCTTCAGATGTCTTCTAAAGGTTGTATAGTTCCATATATGATTGGCGGGGGGGGGGGAGGTCGCATAACTGCATACTCTCCAGCATTTCTCCAATGAAAATAGGAACATCCTAAGGAAAAGTGGAGCATTCCTGGATTAAATCATAAACCGAGACAGCTTCTTTAAATCCAGGACTGTTGCTGGAAAATATGGCCTCTTGGGGGGTTTGCTTTTGACAGAACATGCCTGGAACTGAACTTAAGACTTTCTATGTGTCTAGCATATGTTCCGTTATGAGCTATGCCCCCTCTTTCTGCCCAGGTTATAATAGGAGTAGAATTTAGGAGTAATGGTGTGAAAAACGGGTTTGTCACCGCTCTAGCAGTAGAGCCCTTGCAGATGGAGAGGGTGAGAGGTAAGGGGCAGGTAGCTGTAAAAACCATCCTACTGGAATAAATAGGGCACTGTGGTGCTTATCCTGTTTAGGAAAGGTTAAATCATCTCTTATAAATTCCTTTTCTCTGCCTGCTGTGGGGCAGTGACAGTTGATCAGTGCATCCCTTTTCACATTTCTCCAGGGGACTGCAATACTGGAGGCAGAAGAGTGGGCAAATTTAAGACACACAGTCTTCATTTGCGTTGTTCATGGAAACAGTAAGTAACACACTCTATGCCGTTTAGAACACATGCATCTCCCCAAATCTGTCCTTTATAAAATATCGACCCCATAATATCTGAATAACGCAATTAAGAAATGTTGCCTTCTTATCAGCATGGTTTCTCCTGTAGCTACTTAAAGCCATTAAAATTGATTAAGATTAAGAGATGGGGAGTGTGAGTTGTGTTACCTTTGGTACAAATAATTTAGTTCCTTAGATTTGATCAAATTAAATGGAGAATCAAGTTAAGCGCCAGTGGAGGAAATGAGCTGGAAGCTGCTGGCTTTGAAGTTTCTTTCCTCATTATTTGTTCCATTTGTTTAGAACAAGATGCTTCCTGACTTATTAACCTGATAGATTTACTTAAAGGGTAAAACTCAACTGACACTAAACAAGAACTAAGTCTTATCAACAAATGAGCATTGCCAGTTAGCTGTCTACATAATGTGCGGAGATTTCTGAGGACTTGGTGATATCTGGGGGTGAGGTAGGGGGGAAATGATCGCTCTGTTAGTCCTTGAAGCTATCATGAAAGAGCACCCCAAGTTCAACCCAAAACCTTTATGGATTCTGTTTCCCCTTTGCTCTGGAAATGGACCCCAAATCCCAAGAGCATATTATAATAGGACTGAAGGACTCTGAGATCCCTGCATAGTTATTTCAATTCTACATTTGCCATCTTATCCAGTACTTACCCTTATTCAGTATATACAGTACTAATAGCAAACTCTGGGGAGAGGGTGGCACTGTGGTCTAAACCACTGAGACTCTTGGGCTTGCTGATTGGGAGGTCGGCAGTTCAAATCCCTGTGATGGGGTGAGCTCCCGTTGCTCTGTCCCAGCTCCTGCCAACCTGGCAGTTCAAAAGCACACCAGTGCAAGTAGATAAATAAGTACCACTGTAGTGGGAAGGTAAATGGCGTTTCCATGCGCTCTGGTGTCCGCAGTGGTGTTCTGTTGCTCCAAAAGTGGTTTAGTCATGCTAAACGCAGCTCCTTCAGCTTGAAGCAAGGTGAGCACTGTAACCCCATAGTCGCCTTTGACTAGACGTAACCATCCAGGGGTCCTTTACCTTAAAAAAACCAACAATAATAGCAAACTCACTATTTGAGTGTGGATACTCTAGTCTATAAACAGCACCATTCACAGAGGAAGGATACATCAGCAGACTTGGGGGGATCCAAAGCTTTGCAGAAATACTTAAAAACAAAACAAAACCCAGAAGTGGGAATAAAACCCCTAAGAGGTGGAACATGGAACTGCACACTCTGGCCTGAGCATAGCTTGCTGACTGGCATTTGTGGGGAGGAGGTTGATGTCAAACCAGGGAGGGTCAGAGGAGGAATGGCATGGAGTTTCCTCGAATAGATTATGGCTGTCACTTGTGAATAGGAGCATTCCATGTACAACAATTTGCAGGCCACACTTGCATATTAGTATCCATATTTTTCTTATGCCTCTGTGGCATCAGCCTTACCCTATAATTAGGGCTGTCATGTGATTAAAGAGACCTTTGTTAATAAGTCATGTGGGTTTTAGTTGATTAATCAGTTAAATCTGCATTCCATGCCGACTCAACATGCTCAGTCCTCCTTGGCCAGTCCCCTACTTTTTAAGGGATTCTTGCTCTCTGGATTATCTGCCACAAGTCTTAAAAGGTCTTAGGTCAATTCCTCTCCCCCTTCCCCTCCCCAGTGTGGTGTAGTGGTTAAGAACGGTAGACTCGTAATCTGGTGAACTGGGTTCGATTCCCCGCTCCTCCACATGCAGCTGCTTGGTGACCTTGGGCTAGTCACGCTTCTTTGAAGTCTCTCAGCCCCACTCACCTCACAGAGTGTTTGTTGTGGGGGAGGAAGGGAAAGGAGAATGTTAGCCGCTTTGAGACTCCTTTGGGTAGTGATAACGCGGGATATCAAATCCAAACTCTTCTTCTTCTTCTCCCCCCAAAAAATCTTGACTGCATTAACCTTCTGGAGATCAATTTGTATCTCACTGGAGGTATTATCAATTAATAAGCTTCAAAAGTTTTTCCCAACCCAAGCCATGTTAATCGGTCTTGTTCTGCATAAGTAGTGCAGGAGTCAAACTTTTTATGGATGTGGGAAGCGGGAGATGGCGAGAGTGAGAGAATGTCACACAGAAAAGTCTTTTGTCAGCCAGGAAAAAGCTCCAAGCTCTTCTGTGAGCACAGATGTTCATTTGGGAGAGAGGGTTTTCTTCCTACTTTAATGATTCTAAAAATATTAGCCAATGATAAATTATTCACAAAGGATTATTATATACATGAGCAATCATTCATCATCAAGCCTGAATTTTTTTTTCATTGTCATCACTCAATTTGCATGAAATCCATCCAATGCTGTTTGCCTACATTAATATATAAGTCAGGTCATTATGTGCTTTTTTGGACAATGGGTGATAAAAGATACATTTCTCCCACACAAGAAGCAATTCTTTACCGAGAGAAAAATTACTACCCAAACCAAATACAGCCCTACTCATTATTTCTTCTTCCTCCTCTAAATAGTAACTTGGTCTGTCAGCATGGATGAAAGCTAAAGCCTGTGATTTTTCTAAAACATACTCTAATATGGCTGTTGATCACTGTGAGGGTGCTGATGGTCATCTCTGCAAAAAGCCAAAGGATATTTCCAGATCGCACCAGGGACCACATGATAGGCCATAATAAGAATCAGAATCAGAAGAAGAAGAAGAAGAAGAAGAAGAAGAAGAAGAAGAAGATACTGCTTAATGGAAAAAAAAATAGGCTTCTAAACAGTTTACAAGTAATCAAGATCGTGTTGGGGTGCTTGACATTGTGTGGTTCAGGGCAGTCTGTGCAGCAACTGCTTCTCAGACTTTGAATTTGTTTGGGATTTGAGCATCATATATCTAAATTCTGTCGACATGCAGAGGGCCGGGAGGCCAGCTGGCTAGCCCCATCTGAGCCATTCCCTTCCAGCCATCCTGCTGCGAAGACCATCGGCCTCTGCCCAATGTAAATCAGCGACCCGGGCTTCAAAGCCAGGGCACACTATCAGCAGAGCGAACTGCACCCACAGAATAGGCGTGAGGCTTGTGGAAGCATACCACAACTACAGATTTATTAATCATAAATCAGGACAAAGAAACATGTCGTCTCTCTCTTTCATCATCTAGAGAGAAAAGCAAAAGCAAAAGCTATACACAACGGAAGTTCCCAGCAAGCTGTGCTGGAATGTAAACAGACATGTGACATGCAACAGTTCCACACGTCTGCTCCTTAAGGTGGATTGGAAATCTCAATTGGGGCTTGTTGGTGCTGGTTTTGCTGGGGATGCCATTCCCTTCCTCCTCCCCCTGCTCCCACGACACAGATGTCCATCACTGGAGACCCATTTTCAAACCAAGTTGAACAATTATCCCTACTCAAAGGGGTGGTATGGTACATTTATGATACCCAATGGCCTGTCTGGGAGCAGTGGTGTATACTCTAATGAAATATCACAGTGCTGGTGCACCGTTAGCCAACTCAGTGCCCTCCTGACTGCAGTTCCCATAATCTGAGACCATTGGCCATGCTGCCTAGGTTGGATGAGAGTTGTAGCCCAACAGTGTGTCATTTACTCTGGATTTGTGTATACTGAAAATCAGTTAAAATGTCCAGGGAAACCTGGGTGTATGGCAGCCCATATCAGAAACAACTTCTTCATCTTTTGATATATTTTTTTTTTGGGGGGGGGGGGGTTTCAGCAATTTTCATGCCCAGATTTTCACTTTTTGAAATATGGCAACCCTATTGTAATTCCAAAAGCAGAAACATCTGGTGGGCCACAATACAATGAAAATGAATGTTTATAACACTGAGGATAGACAGCATAGCATATATTGGACGAGCCATTGATCTAATCCAGCAGGACTCTTCTTATGCTGGAGGATTGAATTTAGCTTGGTTGAGTTACACATTGTGCAGGCCTTTTTTGGAAAAGAAAAAAAAACTACACAGTATAGGTATTTTATCCCAATGAAGACACATGTCTTCTTTTCATACATTGGCCAGAAGCATGGAATGTGTACATGGTGCAAAAGCTGCTACAGAAACTGACATGTTTGCAGATCTTAGAAAGTTGAACAATTAAGCATATAAAGACGGGGTCCCAAACTAGCAACTCATACAACAAGGTAAAGGAGGAAATCTGATATATGAAACAAATCTGCATGGCTTTTCCACAAATTATGCAGCTGTAATATAAGTTTCTCAAAATAAACACACATGTTTCATCAAAGAGCAACCAACCCTAGCTCTCACACAGGTTATTTACCCGATGCATTTCCAAATATATGTTTGCTGCATTCACCCTTGATTTCTTTTAGGTTTGTGTTTTAATTTTTTTTTTTTTAACTGTATGCCCCAAACTATAATGAATGAAGAGACCCTAAGATACAGCGACCTATTATACTCTGAGCCTATCAAATTACTCATAGTTTCTTAGGATCTTTTTTTTCTAATGTTCAATTTATAATATTGTGTATTCTAGCTTCAATATTATTATAGCTTTCAGAGGTGTTCCTATATACCCTCAATGTTCTTTTGGTAAAAAGGAATGCCTAGCAAGACCTTTGTATAAGAAGAGCACAAAAACAATAACTAGAGAACAGAGTGAACAATTTATTTTCTAAGCATCTGGTAGAGAGAAGGCTTATCACTAATGCCTGTAGACAGATACAGATTTTCCTTCACTGTGCTTTTTTTATTGTAGTACCCAAATGTTGCAAACAGTATATTTATTTTGAGAGTGGAGGAAAGAATCTAATATATAACGGACTGATTTTGTTGTCAGATTTTGGCCATTAAGCATATTTATAGCTGCTTACAACTTCTTTGGGGAGCATACCACTGGTGGCATTCATTGCCTGCTAGTTGAGATGGTATTTTTTGAAGGGATAGGATGGCCTTAAGAGATTGTGGAGGATGATTTGTGTGTCAATTTCACTGAATCTACAATATCAAAGGTAAGGGGAAATAAATAAACAAGTTTTAAAAAGGACACCCATATATTTATAATAACAAAATGCATGTCTTAAATACACCTCTGTGAACACCACTGCTAGTTAGAGAACAGAAAGAAACAGTCACTCCATTAATAATTTGATTTTTTTTTTTAAAAATGTCTTTTTATTAAAGATTTTCTTGGGTTACAAAAGTATGTGCAATCTCTCTCTCTCTCTTTCCTTCTAGTAACATTTTTTTACAGATCAGTTTCATTTGTTGAGACACTGGGAAGAAAAGGGGGGAAAGAGGTGGAGGGGAAAAAGGTGAGTGGGGGTGGGTGGTGATGTTTCTATTTTCCTTAATATATGTGGGGTTTTGCATCAGCGTCGCTAGCGCAGGTTCCCTGCTATTCACTTGTGTTTCTTTGTTGGTGAGAGAGGCTGGGGTTGGCCTAGGGTGTGGTTGTTTGTTTATGATTGGCTGTGATGATCTTTGTTTTCATGTGTGAGTGGGGTGGGTGGGTGTTTTGGATCAGGTTAGCCATATTGATTTGTATGCTGTTGGTGGATTATTGTCATTGTCTTGTTGGGCTGTGTATGTGATAAAGGGAAGCCATACCGGGGTGAAGGTGTCTTCTTCTATTTGTCCCCGTGTCAGTTTCAGTTTATTGGTTAATTTTTCTAGTAAGGTTGTTTCCCATACTACTTGGTACCATTGGCCCATGCTTACTCCTGACAGGTCTCTCCAGTGTCTGGTTATGATGTTTCTGGCTGCTGAGAGTAGGTGGGGTATGAGTTCTTTGTGGTGTAAGTGGGCATTATTGTATTGGAAGATGTTTAATAGGGCCAATTCTGGGGTGATTTCTAATACTTACTTAGTTATTTTACTTATTTCTCATATGGCTGTTGTCCAGAATAGTTGGATTTTGGAGCACTCCCACCACATGTGGAGGTATGTGCCTGTGAAGGTGCACCCTCTCCAGCATTTTGGTGAGGTTCCTGGTTCTATTAGCGCTAGTTTTCTTGGTGTTAAGTACCACCTGTAGGTGAGTTTCAGAGTGAGTTATTTTCTTTTCATTGGTCATTCCATTAATAATTAGAAGTCTGTGAATACTGAGAATCATAGAATCATAGACATGTAGAGTTGGAAAGGACCCCAAGGGTCATCTAGTCCAACCCCCTGCAATGCAGAAATCTCAGCTAAAGCATTCATGACAGATGACCATCCAACCTCTGCTTAAAAACCTCCAAGGAAGGAGAGTCCACCGCCTCCTGAGGGAGACTGTCCCACGGTCAAACAGCTCTTACTGCCTGAAAGATTCTCCTGATGTTTAGTTGGGATCTCCTTTTTTGTAACTTGAAGCCATTGGTTCGAGTCCTACCCTCCAAAGGAGGAGAAAACAAGTTTGTTCCATCTTCCATTTGACCACCCTTGAGGTATTTGAAGATTGCTATCATATCTCCTCTCGTCTCCTCTTTTCCAGGCTGAACATACCCAGCTCCTTCAAGCGTTCCTCATAAGGTTTGGCTTCTTAATAGGGAATAATCACCAGCTGTGAAGTACAGCTTAGCTTGTTGGGGAAAGAAGACCCTTTTTAACAAAGCTTGAAAAATTAAACAAACTTAAACCTAAAAGTAGACACAAACTTTTCTGTGTTTATATCTAGGACCGAGCAGTTGTGGTCAGGTGGTGTTGCTTCCCTTACTTCACTTTGTTGCAATCACTGTGGCTTCCTGGGATGGGAAGAAGTTAGTGTCAGGCTTCAAGGAATCAGCTTCCTCTCCCATAAGAAGAGATCAAACAAAAGGAACATCTTACCAGTTAGATTCGTTAATAATCATAGTGAGAGAGAAAAGAACACATCTCCCTAGAAATGGTGGTGCTCCCAGTTAAGGCTCACTTCCCCCCTCCATCCCTGTTAATCTACGTCACTCCTATGTCTTGTAATCTGATCTTGTACCCTCTGCGCTTTCTGTTCTAACATTTTCTGAGCTCTCTGTGTCTTTGGGGAAAGGGGGTGAATGCTGTCCAGAGACTGTGAATCTCTCTCTTCTAATGTTCTCTCTCTTCTAGTGTTCCAAATCTATACTGTCCTCCTGCTCCTGGGAAGATTCAGGATCAGGAGAAGGGGGTGGCTCCCACCATTCTTTCTCAGTGCAGCCCTCCTCAGCACGCTCTCTGACAGTTAGGTACCAATGAGGTTGCTGTGGTGCCAATACACTACAGGAACACCAGACTAGCTCCACTGATGTATTTATACCTTACTGCATTCACCACTGCCTTCCCCTTCTGTTCTCCCTCTTGGTAAGCCACAGCAAAGGGGTGATGGGAAATCAGGTAAGTTCCACCACCTTATTCCACTGCCTGCTACTGGAATTGGGAGATGTCTCACCAAAACTCTTTCTCCCCCCCCCACCAAATTATCAGAAGTTCCACCTATATCTTCTCTTAGGTGAAGCTTGGATCCACCCTGAGAATTTATGCTAGTCCTATTGGAAGTCTTCTGCTTTGCTCAAAACCCCATAGATGCTTCAACCAAGGAGAAATGTCCAAATTTTCCATGAAATTTTTGCCAGAAGAGAAATTCAGGCACAATTTTAAATGCATCATAAAACAAGTGCTGAACTGGACATCAAAACACCATTTGCTGTTGTTTCTTGGTCATCTTTCTGTCATATATTAAACTCTGCAAAGTGCAATGTATTTGTGTGAATTGACCTATGCAGCTACCTATATATTCATCTGTTGAACCAAAGAAACATTCTGCAATGCCATGCAAAGACAACTGGATGGCTTTTGTGCCTAGATGCACACTTGAGCTATGCCATTCATCACCTGTACTAAATTATCTACTGTGGTATCTACAGGTGAGATTAAAAATGAATGAATGAATGGGAAAGTAGTAGACCTGGACCAAAATGATCCACCACATTAACTCAGTGTGATTCTGGGAGAAGTCCAAAGATCACTCCCATATAGGGCATTGACCAGGCCTGCTTGGCATTACTGACACACTGAAAGCTTTGAGACAGAAGCAAGGGCACATATGCAATGTGAGTTTGCTCATATTCAAGCAACTGCAGGTGGAAGCCTCCTGCAGTACTTCCCCAAGCAACATGATGAAAATTGGAGATTGAGAGGAGGCACACCATGCAAAAGGGCATTGCAACCCCACCTTGGTGTACCCATGTGTTCAGGCACACCATACCTGAACACACCTATTATGGGAACTGAAATGTCATGGTCTACAACCCATCCAACCCTTTGCTCAGTCTGTGTTTTTAATATTCTGTTGGGAGCCACCCAGAGTGGCTGGGTGACATATAAATAATAAAGTTGTTGTTGTTGTTGTTGTTGTTGTTGTTGTTGTTGTTATGTAGCTGCACGCTGCAAAGAAATATTAGTAGTGGATGGCAAGCTGTATTTAAAGAAGCTTGTTTGCCATTATTGGTTTTCTTATTTAAAACCCCCTGAAAAGTTTCCAGGAACCCTCAGGCTTCACTGGAGCACAGTTAAACCAAAACTAAATGATTGAACCTTCTCCAAATACTACTTTAAAAAAAAAAAAGTCCTAACAAGGCAGGCTCCTTCTTTTTTTATTTGTAATTATGTTAGTGACACCCAAAGAAGCTTGACTTCTGCCAGTTGTGAGCATGGATTGCTGATACGCAGCTTCAGGCCTTTGCTCAAATTGAGTCCCTGTGTTCTTCCTACGGAACAGATTCCAGCAGAAAACGGTGTGTATTCCAAGTTTCCTAGATATATTGGGATGGGCACTATTCTTTGGCCACAACTCTGCATAAGGAAGGAGGCTGCAATCTGCTTTCTCTCTCTCTCTCTTTCCAATCAGCTACAGCCACAGGGTCTTGGCAAAACTCCATTGTGGCCGAGAGTCAGAGTCAGCTGTAGCTTGGGTGCATCTGTCAGCCCTAACTGAAATCTTAACATTTTTTGCCACGGCGTACTGATTTGCTTCCAGCAGAAGCTATTAGTGAAGGTTCGTTCCAGTTGCTGTTAGTCATCGTTGCTAGCACTCTAATTGTTTGACTTTCAAATATCGGGGATAATGGCATTTTTAATGTGATGACTTTGGTTATTTTTACTCAACTTTTTTTGTGGGGGGGGTAATGATAAAGGGCTCTCCAATTTTCATGGAGCATATTAGTATTGAGGTGGCATGTATGGCATTTCTCTTGCTTGACGATAAACAAGAGGACGCAGGCTCTTCGATGTTTTTGATGCGATCCCACAAAGTAAAAATTGAAGAGGGGATAAAAGAAAGCCAGTGGCAGAGCTTTCGACACGAAGTAAACAAAATGTGAAGAAAGGCCAAGAGATTGGCTTTGAAAGTCTTTGAAGACAAGCATTATCATTGCTTCTAAAAGTCTACAGAAAGAGGCAGAGACTCACATAATTATGCATTTATAAAGATACTGGGTTAGACTAAGAAGTGCTGATAACCTTTTAAAATAATAAAACTGAGGGACTCTATAAAGGACGTGCAGATCATCTGATCTAGTCATCTGCTCCCAGAATCCTACATGCTGAAACAAATTTGTGTATGCAAGTGTATGTGTAAATGTAGGTGTGTTGTATCTGACAAAAGGGACAATCCTGTGGCAAGATAATGCAGGGCAGCCAGCATTAAGTCCCCAATCCTGGCTCCTCCAAAGATATGCTGACATAACTTGCTCATCCTAGCTCATCTGGGGCTCAGACAGCTAAGCTAAAGCTGGCTGAGCCAAGTCCAGTGTTAGTCTCAAAAATAGGTGTTCTGGAGATGAGACCAGAGACAAGGGGACTTTGGCCAGACCCGAAACCCCATTCACATCAATCATGTGAGCTGGAAACCTGGTATAAATTACTATTTTAAAGGCTTGTTTCCCCTCTGCCAGGCTTAGGCAGACAGCAGTCTCTCCACTGCTAAATGCAGTTTGGATCTGGTGTAACTTTACTCTTCTGTAAGTTATACCAGCTTGCTTTTCACGAGCTTTTTCTGCATAGGATTGCTTCCTAAGTCATCCTAAGAGTAGACCCATTCAAATCAATGGACTTAGGTGAGACAGTCTACTCTGGGTGTGACCTAGTTGGATACCACGCTTGATTGAAACAGGTATACTCAGATTACGGCTTAGTTGGATAAATCGCAACTTCATTTTTTTTAATAAAATAATATTTATTGCTTTTAAAAGTTACAAAAAAGTAGAAAAAAGAGAGAAAAAAACAAAAAACAAAAAAGAAAGAGAAAAACAATACAATATATAAACAATACAAACCCACCCTAAACCCATTGAACTAAACACATGAACAAAGCAAGACAAAAACAATTTAAAAACATCCCTCCTTTTCCATACTCTGTCCTTCATTCCCTTGTTTCCTCGACTTCCTCACACCTCCGCTTCTAGTACTTGTTTCAGCAAATCCTTTCCATCTTTCTCTATTTTCTGTCATATTATGAATAACATATTCTTTAACCTTATTTCCCATTAACGGTTGATTACTTATATACACCCAACTTCTTATAGCATTTCTGCTAAATCCATAAAATATCATTCCACCATTTTTCTGACAGTCATTACTTTAACAAAATTTCTAAATAAACACTTTAAATTTTCCATTAATCTTCCACTATCTCCTCTCCCTGGCTTCGGATTCTGCCAGTCCTTTCCGTCAGTTCCATATAATCCATCAACCTGGTGCCCTTATATCGGAGGCTCTTAAATCTCTTCCAAGTCCCTTCTGCAGGTCTTCTTCATATTCTTTGATGCTCAGGAGCAAATCTCGGGAAAACTCCAGCCTAGCAATACTTTTGTTCCTTCTGGACAGTTCAGCCAAATTTCCAAAGTTAAAAGTAAAGTCCATAGAGTGTTTCAGAACGTATTTCAGGATTCCTCCAATTCTAGTGACCCCCAAAACTTCAAGCTCCTCCAAGCCCAGGTCCATGTCCCAAAAGTCAGTCAACCCCTGGATAGAGGGTTCTTTCCAACTTTCCTTCTTCAATCCAAGCCGGGATCCTAGCCTCAAAATTTGACTTTTGCTAGATTCAGTCATGAAAGACCTCAATTTATAATCCTCAATCTGCTTCTGAGAAATTAAGGATCCCGCTTGTACTACTTTTGGTTTCACATCATCAGCTTTCTCCTTTTTCTCCACCATTTTCACATCATCAGCTTTCTCCTTTTCCTCCACCATTTGTCCAACCAAGATATGTTCCTGTACCAAATCCTGAGTTGTTTCTGTATTGACACTCACTTTTTGATTCAAATTAATCACGTTCTGTTCCAAGTTGTCAATTTTAGAGATCGTGTCATCTGTCTTTTTATGGAGCTGTTCCAGCGAGTAGTTTATCTTGTATAATACAGTCACAATGGCTTCTCCTATCAACATTTTGAGTGATCCAAGGTCAGACTCCAGTTTTCAGAATCTTATCTTGCAGCTGGAGCTCTCCCTGTTGCACTCCTGTAACAGTTTCACATGCTCCCTCTAGAGGGAAACAGTCTCCGTTTGTATCAATTCTTTCAAGCACGACTCAAGCAAGTAACAATAGTTTCAATTTCGGTTACTTTTTCCTCCATTTTTAAACGCAGAAGAGGACAATGGAAACAGTGCCTTTCTTATTTTAGCTAGCTGTCAAATCCGTTCTGTCAATAAACATTCCCCGAACGTCATCTGGCAGCCCTTTTCCAGGTTCAGAGCAGTGGCAATTTAATTTTGACTCTCTTCTGCAGGCGCACTAAATCCAAAACTTCCCCTCTCTTCTCCTGCTTCCAAGAGGGGTTATGTATTTTTGTCTGGTGGGAATTTAATCCTTTATCAAAAGCTTTCAAAGACTTTAGCTTGTAACGTCTTTGCTTCAATCTATTTACAAAACGGGAGGCGGACTTCCTGTTTACAGCCTTCCCGCTTCAGCGCCAGATTAAAGTGTTTCAAGATCCAATTCTCCGTTCTACTCACTGGTAGTCATTTAAAATCCAATTGTCCACAGGAAAAAGTCAGCGCTCTCTGGCAACAGCAATGCAGCTTCACTCCGTGAAAGAAGCGGTGGATTCAAAGCACCGCGCCGCTCACCCCACGTCACTCCGGATCCCCAAAACAGGGTTTCCCCATGAGTAGGGGAGGCGCAAAGGGTGCCAGCCGAATCCCAGGTTCACAGGCTTCTCCCGCCTGTGATTTCTATGGGTCTCCGCCTTCACCGTGGCGGTCAGACCCTGCTTTTCACGGAGCAAATTCCTCCCGATCGGAGGAATTCAGCCATTGCCGGAGGCGCCTCCCCGGAAATCTCGATAAATCGCAACTTCAGAATGGCATCACTAAAGTTATGTCACGCTTTTATGGCATATGATTGACCAAATCGTGGCAAATGGAGCAAAACTATGCAAACCGTAGCAGTCTTGCTTCTAAAGGTTCCCTACTATATTTTATCGCTTGCAACAAATGGTCTGCAAATCAATAAGATGGCTAGTAGAAGGGCAAAAACTTGCTTTTTCCAAGGAAATGGACATGGAGTCTTCACCTTCTGTCATGAAACTGCATTCCAAAATAAGAATGAGGGAGGGCAAAATAGCATTTTTTTATTTTTACATCTGGTTTGTGTATGTGTACACACACACACACACACACACACACACACTTTATTTATTTATTTATTTATTTATTTATTTATTTTAGATTCTCAGCAAGCAACAACACCATGAACTAATTAGCAAAAATAGCTATGAGTAAATAAGCAGCAAATATAAATAGCTCAAATCATACACCACCGTTATTTATGAAGCAAAGCTAGCTCAGGTTGCTAGATTGGTAACAGTTTCTTTCACAGTTTCTGTTGCTCTTCAGCAACAGTGGGAGAGCTAACTGAAGCACCATGAGGAACCATCTGCACTACTGCTTCTGCATGTTTTTAGAAATCTGGGCAGTAGGGCAACGCCCCACACAAGCGGCAGGCCTCCTGGCCCTGCTGTGCTTTTGATAACATTAGTACAACAGGGCCCTAACTTTAGAATTGGGTTTCTTAAAAAAATAAACAACAACCAATAATTCGTTATCATACTTGTGTGCCAAGGCTCTGTGCCCTGAAGCTCCCCACTGATTAATAAACACACGGACATGAATATTTAGGTTTATGGGATAAAGAAGGCCACAGCTTTATTGGTTACAACTGTAAGTGGTTTGGCTTAGGCACTGGGTGAAGCCAGGCTATATCTTGACTCCCTCCCTTCTGCAGGGAGTTCAACTAAAGGTAAAACACCAGTAGGGGGAGCCCTATGACTTACTTCGAATAGGGGCACCCTGAGGGGTTCCCATTGGGGTTGTGGCATGGCCATAGCCCACGTCCGGACAGGATCCACACACACACCAATCCCTTTAACAGGATATCATTAATGAGGAGGGGCAGGCGGGCACTACAACCTCCCCTCCCTTAAAAAAAAAAGGCTTTGTTGTTGTTTAGTCATTTAGTCGTGTCTGACTCTTCGTGACCCCATGGACCAGAGCACACCAGGCACTCCTGTCTTCCACTGCCTCCCGCAGTTTGGTCAAACTCATGTTAGTAGCTTCTAGAACACTCTCCAACCATCTCGTCCTCTGTCGTCCCCTTCTCCTTGTGCCCTCCATCTTTCCCAACATCAGGGTCTTTTCCAGGGAGTCTTCTCTTCTCATGAGGTGGCCAAAGTATTGGAGTCTCAGCTTCAGCATCTGTCCTTCCAGTGAGCACTCAGGGCTGATTTGCCTAACTGCCACTCGAGCCCAAACAGCTCTCCACCGATACCCTCACACCTACAACCAATTTCTGAGGCTCTCTGTAATGCCTTTCAGCCAGATATCATATCCAACATCGGAAAGGCGTACTCCATCATTACGGAACAATGCCTCCTGGTCGAATGTGATGGCAGGGTGACATATCACATGACCTTTCAAGTGTTGCACCTTCTGTGCAACTACGCAATTAGGTTGCTTTCTAGCTTTTTTGGTGGCAACTGGGTCAGGGCAGTCATGCCAGCAATTCCTATCCAATAGCTAGGATCAGATTAAGGTTAAATCCGGGTACAGGGCAGCAAGCTTATCAAAGTCCTCTTTAATGTTCCAGGTTAGGTCAGTGCCCTTCCTTAGAACCCAGTCATTTTTGCCCAGCTGAACGACCAACGTGTCAGGAGGGCCAGGCAACACAGCTCTGTCTGGAAAACAAATCATTTTACCGAAGCCCCATTCCACACTGAGATGGGTGGGTGTGCTCACACATCAAATGCAGTTATGAAACAGGGTATTATTAGACATTGAGATTGACATTATCAACATTACTGGCCCTCTTTTGCATCCAAGCATTCTCAAGCACTTGGCAAATGTGATTAAATACTGCTGTGTCCTTTATCTATCTATGCCCACTGGAGCATCACACCCAAAGGCACTGCTAATTCGCAATGATGCAGCTATACTTTGAGGAGTATGTATTGTGAAATTGGTGGCGGTGGGGAGACACCCATTGCTCGTTCTCTCTCTCTCTCTCTCTTGCCTAAGACGAGGGGGAAAAAGGAGAGACAAGCTAAACATTTCCCCTACTTACTAAGCAAGATATCACAGGACAATCTATTTCTGACAGCCTAATTCTATGCTCTAGTGTGCTAAAACTGCAGTCTATTAGGCTAATATCTCCTAGCTCTATAGCAGCAGCTGTCATCATTGGTTCGCCAGATCGTGTCCTCCTCCCAGAGAGCACGCGTTGCAGTGAGATCGTCAAGACTGACCTCACTGCTGTTGTGGGTGGGAGCAATTGGATAGCCACAACAACCCGATTGGTGGTCCCTCGGTGACTGGGGTAATTCTGGCCAATGGGATCGTTCCATGCATTAACCGAGGGACCTATATACCGCTGCACGTTGTGTTGAGCTTCCTCTTTTCGCCTCGTGCATCGGATCACCTGTCCACCCTCCTTATATTTACGGTTCATTATGACCTTGCTATGCCGTCATGGGTTGTCTGTTTTTGGGACAGGGGCCCGGTAGGAATTTTCCCATTTGGCTGATAGGCTGGTGCCACTTGGGTTTCGCCTGCCGCGTAGCAAATCATCACAACTTTGTAAGGTTTGGCTGTTAGGCATTGGTTCAAGGTGGAGGGGAGGGGAGGTTGTCACACCTGCCCCTCCAATGCACAAAAGGCTTTTCCATTAAAGGAATCCAGGGGCTCGCCTTGTTTTTGTCCGATCCCCTTCCAGGGGTTAGGGCCATGCCAGAGCCCCTGGGAGCATTTCCGGTGAGCTTGAGTCTGAACCTGGTCCAATGCTCTCCCAGGATGTTTTCCCTTACTGACGTCTGCTGGTGTCCAGTTGTCAATGTTGCCCTGCCAGAGGTGTAGGTGCAGCTAGTCGGGAACCAATGCCTAAGCAAACCACTCACAATCTGTAATCAATAAAGTTGTGGCCAAAATTATGCCAATAACCTTAAACTAAATTCTGTGTCAATTGTGTCTTTATTTATTGGGGGAGGTCTTGGGATCTTAACACGCAACACCCCTTGTATCAGGGCACATCCATGGAACAGAAACACTGGGATAAAGAGGAGGGAAAGCAGGGTATATTGGGGAAGAATTCCCTCCATTCCCCATGTCAATGTATGAGTGCCAATGCACATGGAAGTAAAATGGCACCATCCACACACAGGGATGAAAGAAGTAATTGTTTTTCATTCTGTCCTGTATTACTTGCATGCAGTGCTATTTTTCTAGAAAAAGACGTGTTGGAACTCGCCTCCCTTGTTCTCTTACAATGGCAATGGCACCCATCTGAGAGGTCCCAGAATGGAGAAAAACTTTCCCTGCCAAAACTTAACTAAGGAGAAAATCCCTGCCTCTGCCTATGTGTACAGTCATCTGATTATCTCATCCAGACATTATTGGAGTGCCACAGACTGAGCCAGGGGGATGAGGCTCCCACACCACTGAGGTAACGGAGGAGAAATGGAGGACCTTTGAGCTTCCAGATGTTGCTGAACACCATTCATTCATTAATTTATTTGTGTGCTGCTTTTGCACACAAAACCATGCCCAAAGTGATATACAACTAATAAACAGGGATACGTTTCAAGCAACACTACAATTCCATAATAGCACAGCAAAACAATAACATAATATCAGTTTCCTAATAGCACGGCAAAACAAAAAGCTATTTCAAAAATCCCATACTCTGAAAGATGCTGCCCTTGTGGCACAAAACAAGTCGAATCCAACACACACATTTTATTTTATTGCCCATTTAATGCAAAAATATGTGATAAGTATTTGGCCCCCTTAATGAAAGAGGGCATTTACCGCACTGACTCTTCCAGGGTGTCTTATTTGCTGAGCAATTGTAGTAATGAACTTGTGGAGAATGTAGCAAGATTTCTGAAATTATGTCACCATAGGTCCTAAGAACCATTTTTGTACCTCACGATGTCCATACAGTGTTTGGGTTTTTTTAAAAAAAAATATTTTTATTGATTTTTGACATACGAAATTAAAAAACGTACCCCACAAAATTATCACAAATATAATCGTATTAGACTTCCGTCAGCACCTCTGATAATCTTCCGTCTTACATCACTTCTTATGCATTTCCTAACTTAATACTGCCTTTATATCTCTTAACCTATTTTCTCTCCTTTTCCATTTTAACAATATTTCCATTAATACTCCTCACAGAACTTCTTGTAAACCTACAAACGTCATCTGGTCATCACAAATACTCTTCAAATAGTCTGTAAATTTACTCCTGTCTTCAGTAAACTTCTGGTCCCACCGGTTTTGGATCCTTCCTGTTAGTTTGTTGAGTTCTGTGTAGTCCATTAATTTCATCCTCCATTCTTCTATCGTTGGTAATTCTTCTTGCTTCCATTTTTGGGCCAATAGTATTCTTGCTGCTGTTACTGCATATTAAAAAAAAGCTTACTTTCCTTTCTATTTATATCATTTCCAACAATACCCAAGATAAATGCTTCTAGTTTCTTTACAAATGTATATTTTAACATTTTTTTCAACTCATTATATATCATCTCCCAGAAGCATTTCACCTTTTTGCATTCCCACCACATGTGATAAAAAGATCCTTCTTTTTCCTTACATTTCCAACATTTATTACTAACTTTATACATTTTTGCTAACTTAACCGGTGTAATATACCATCTGTACATCATTTTCATCACATTTTATTTTAATGCATTACATGCAGTGAATTTTAAACCTTCTTTCCATAATTTTACCCAGTCACTCAACTGTATATTATACCCAAAGTCTTTGGCCCCACGATGTCCATACAGTTTTATCCATAAGTATCTCCTACTACGTTTTGTTAACTGTGTTGTGTTCTGATCCATGTATACGATGCACATTTTCTATGCCAATAAAGGAGATAGATAGATTGATTGAACAAAAATCCAATAGCATACAAAAAAAAAAAAAACAACCCCACCCAGATTTTAATACTATAAATATAACAAGATTGCTGAAACAATGTGTAGCACCCAACAGCAAAAATAACTAGGGAGCTTCACAGTTTCACCTTAGTCCTAGAAATGCCCTCTGATTATGTTGCTCTCCTGCAACAGTTTCCTATAAGGCTTCCAAAGGCAAGGGATGGTGTAACAACATTTGCCACAGTGTCAAAAACTTTTAAGCTGCTGCTCAACCCAAGCAGAGGAACCCTTTTTCGAGCTTCTTCAGAAACCTGGCAACAGAAAATGGTACAAAACCCCAATGTCGCAATTCCCTATCAGAAATCAGAAGGAAAATGAAACGACTCTGAATAAATGAGATACAAGAGCAAACATGCAAATTACGATTTAAACTTTGTCATGTTAATCAAACAGGGCAGAAGCATATTATGCTGCTAGATGAAGTTGCAGACTTTCATTAGATAGCTTGATTTCCTTGAGATCTGGACAGATAAAATTGAAATAATGACAACCAATTGTTTTTCCTCCTTCTGAAACAGATCAAAGACAGCAGACCTGAAATTTATTGTACTTGGCACCTTCATAAAAATGCCGAATGCCTACGTGATTGAATCACTCTCTCGGTTCCATTAGTTTTGTATCTATTAAAATTAGCAATTCATATCCCCAGCCAAACAAAATATCTAGAAAACTAGACAGAAGGCTATAAACATGACACTTAGAAATTAACAGGAAGAATCTCTTAGAGAACAGTATCTGTGTTAATGTTATGTCAAGAAGTCCGCATCTGGGGCAAACTGAGAATTTTCCAATGGGCACCAAAGGGATTTTGGGAATGGCCCTTAAGTGGTGATTTCTATCTAGCACCAAACATCAATGTGCCATTGGGCTAGAGGGAATTGTGGCTTTCATACTGTTTCTGAGGATGGGGATGCAGCTGGGGTGTGGAACAAGCACATTACATTACATTATTATATATTAGTTCATTCTTTTAGCATGCCCTTCCTCCCTAAAAACACACACACAGTACATGAAATATTACACACACACACACACACTTAAAACACTACACACTGCACAATAAAACTTAAGACTCCAATAAGTCTATATTCCAAAAGCCCGACCAAATAAATAAGTTTTTAGTTTGTTCCTGAATGTTGTCTATGTGGGGGACAACTGAATTCCAACTGAGATGGAATTCCATAGATGGAGGATTGCCACACAGAAGACCCTGCCCCATGGGCCATGCCCATAGGTGGGGCTATGAGCAGGGCTTTCCCAATTGATCGTAAAGCTCAGGTCATCAAATGTTGAGGGAGATGCTCCTTTAAAGCTCAGGTCATCAAATGTTGAGGGAGATGCTCCTTTAAGTACTTGGGACCGAAACAATAAAGGACTTTGTACTCCAGTGCCAACACCTTGAATTCAGCTTACAGAAAGAGCAATTCTAAGAGTGTTGGCTGCCTGATGGAGAGGGGGAATGAAAATCAGAATGTAGTGAAATGAGAAAGACATGGCTGACTGGCTGGAACCCTGAACACTCTACTCCACACTAAAATATTTTATTGAATGTCCCCTTGTAACTCTCCTAATGGTTTCTGCATCACTGACAAGTTGGTGCCTCAAGAAATACAATAGTCTAGATTAAAAGTATCTCAGCTATCAAATTTAGGTAAACTGAACCTCCATGGTCAGAGAAAGGATACCACAGACTATCAAGTGTTGGAGACAAAAAACATAGGACAATCATCATTGTGCCCTGCTTGTGAGCTTCTAGGAACACTTGGCTAGCCGCTTTTAGAAATGATGATCATTAGATCCCTCTGTAATAACACATAGTCATCAATAGCTCATAGTAACCCAACTGCTAAAAGCATGTTCTCTGTCATGTATTAGGCAACATTTATACAACATGTGGCATTTATGTAGCCAAAATGAGACAACCCACATACAAGAGGCTTGGGGGAAGAAAACCCTAAGAAGGAAACTCGAGCACAGCCAAATGAGGACTGGGCAAGCTCACTGGTGACAGAATGATGACTTGACTCTTGGTGGTAGTGATGGGACAAATGGAAAATCAATGGGAAAAGGAAATGGAATGGAGTATACTGGGAAAGGACTGCAACAATGAATGGGTCCCACTTGCCCTCTTTTTAATCACAAAAGAGCAGGCAACTGTATGCATTATAAAGGTATTGCATTGTTCATGAAACTGAATTCAAAACTGAGTATATCCTAGTAATATTTGTCCCTAAAGTCTTTAATTATATGTTTAATTGCTTAAACTACTGTTAACCTTTCCTGAAGCAGGGAATTATGACTGTGAGATAAAATACGTCCATGCTAGTTATTTTTCTTCTTTGTCATGTCTTATTTAGGATTTATTTGTGGTGTGAGCATATAAATGGATCTGTTAACATGTTTTTAAAGTACCCATCTAATGTCTAAATGACAGAGATTCTTCCTTACTTCATTATCACTCTCAAAATTTACAGAGAACACCTCTTTCAGCACTTTTTTCCCCCTTCCTGAAAATGAACATCTATATTTTTTATATATATCGTCCCCATGGAGTACAAGGCTCCTGGTAGACTAGTGTTTGATTTCCAGTCCTTTTATCTCTGATTGTAGATACGATAATTCCAACCTTAGCCAAGTCTGATTTTAATTGAAACTTCATAAGAAATTGCATTTCCCTTTGATAGAAGATTTCAAAGTTGCCAAGCAAAGTTTTGGGGTATAATTGAAGGGTCATGAAAGGAGAGGGCCCTGAAGTGTTCCAGTGCTCCTGGCCATGATCATCAAAGGGTTTCTCTGTTACTGGCAGCCACAGAAAAGCTAGTTTGAAGTTCTATTAATATAGGAGTCCTACATCAGTCCAAATCAACAAATAAAACTGCCTTCTGTTGCCTTTCCATGGATTCAACCTGAGACCCATAGTAGCATGAGTCTTCTGTATGATCTTTGATCTACTGGCCAAGAAGACTGATTCTGTATAGGTGTCAGTAGCATATCCTCACCTCAGCATATCTGCTGCTTCCTATAAAAGCATCAGCAACCTAGACTTTCCTTATTTTATCCATATTTTCCACCATCATGAATGACCAGAACCACAACACCATAGAATGTGAAGTAGGACTTACAGAAGTGGTGAAGTGCCTGCTTTGATTTCTCCAGCAAGATAAAAGCTGAGGATAAAGGCTTCGTCTCAGAAGTTGAATGTTTCAGTTTTCAAACACCAAAAACCTGGAAATAACTGCTTCAGTTTTTGAATGTGCCTTGGAGGTCGAACAGGAAACATGACTTCCATTTTGAGTTTTCTATAAGCAATTGCTTCTGGAAGCAAATGCTTCAGTTTTCGAACGTTTTGGAAGTAGAATGGTCTTCCAGAACAGATTACATTAGAAAACCAAGTTACCGCTGTATAGTGTGTCCTTGTTTCTTAATTTGACCCTTTGACATGGTTTTGTATGTTTAGTGGTATTTTATGCATTGTGACTTGCCATTATTTTGGTTGATTATAGTTTAGTATTTCTTTATTGTAACTGATAACTGTAAACTGCTTAATTATTATTTGCTGATATTTAATTTTACTGTTTACAATTATATTCCAATGGATTACTGAATGTTTATTTGATATACTGTATTTTTTGCTCTATAAGACTCACTTTTTCCCTCCTAAAAAATAAGGGGGAATGTGTGCGTCTTATGGAGCAAATGCAGGCTGTGCAGCTATCACAGAAGCCAGAAGAGCAAGAGGGATTGCTGCTTTCACTGTGCAGTGATCCCTCTTGCTGTTCTGGCTTCTGAGATTCAGAATATTTTTTTTCTTGTTTTCCTTCTCCAAAAACTAGGTGCGTCTTGTGGTCTGGTGCGTCTTATAGAGCGAAAAATACGGTAACTTGTTTTGTTAAAACCGCTCACCTTTTGCAGTGGGTGGCATTGCGGCTGGGCGGCTGGACCCTCATGGTGATCCGGCTAGGGGGCGGGGGATTGATGCCCACCTCGTGCCAATTTCCCAGCCGTGTCACGCTCGCGCAGCCAATCAGTGCTAGCAAGGGGCATGACCACAGGTGTTTTAAACTGCGGCTTGGCTGGCGGGCTCCCTCTCTTGCCTCCTTGCAAAATCTACCGGTCGCTTCTCCTTTGAGACTTCGCTTCTTATTTTCTTCCAATCCAGTTCCAGGTTACTGTTGATCATTGCTGCACCCGCAAGATTCCCACCCCATTGCCTGGGATTATCGTTTATGTTAAAGTTATTGTGACTTTGGATGAGATTGTTATTACGTGTGTGATCTTTGTGTCTATTTTGTTGTTTCTTCAGCTTGTAAAGGCGGTATACAAATTAAAAGTGAAATGAACTGAAATGGGAATATGATATCAGTAAACACCAATCCCTTTAGTGAGATTGACTTCTAGCACCAGTTAGAAAATAGATAGATGATCTCTAGATAGCTAGATAGATATAGCAGACATGGTACATGAACCATAGCTCTAATAGGACATGAAGATCCAGAGACCCTTGATGACCTAGGTGCCCTATGATTTTAGGGAAATGTCTTAAGTTGGATGGTAGTTCTATCAATTCCAGTAAAGGCTATTTCGACTGACAGCATGGTCCAAAGTCTCAAAGCAGAGGGCTTTCCTCAAGCAGGAGCACAGCCCCATCCACAGTAGGCCACCTGCCTAATTTCTGGACCTGGAAATTGCCTACCAATATGACCTCTTGCCTTTGCAGGATCCACTTTAACCTTGTTGATCCTCACCCAGTCCACTCTTGCATCCATGCACTGACTCAGGACTGGCACGGCCAGAGAAATAGAAATATCTTATCAACTATTGCCAATGAAAAAAAGAACAGTAATTATATTTTAAAAGTCATAACTGGTATTTTCAAACACTGTGGAAAGAACAGTGTTAACCTATGAAGTCAGGCAGATAAATAATGCATATGTCTCAAATACTTATTTTCGTAGCAGGCAAAATATAATTAAAAGTTAATCATGTAGAAGAAATCTTTCCCTTCATATTTTTCAAAAAGTAATGTGGGGTTGTTGTTGGTTTTTTTGTCTTTGCAACACTTTCAGTCACCTTATTTACATTTACTGTATCACTTGCTAACAAGACAGCAGAATGAAGATTTCTGAGTTCTCCACCTACAATTAACATTTTACAACTTGAAGGACGAAGCAAAGGTGAGCAGCGGTAGCTGTTTCTTGAGGAAAGAGGAAAAAGCTAAATGGTATTCCTAAAATTCTTTCAGTTACTATGGGGCTTATTTTCTCTAAAGGGTCAGTCAATCTTACCATTTTATTTCTGTTACCAGTGCTGGAACATTAGATTATATATAACAGTGGTCAACAACATCCCTCTAAACATGTTGCTGAACTACAAATCCTGTCATCCTTGATAATTGACTATGTTGGTTGTGGATGATGGTAGCTGAAGGGCATCTGGGGGCTACCCTGATGTAAAGAATAAATTGAAGCATACTTGAGTGTGTGCAGAGCACATTTGTTTTCCAACTAAGGAGCTACATAGTTTACACACAGCCATAGGTGCCTACTGTAAGGGTCCGGGGTCCCTTGACCCCTTCAATAATTTTCTCCTTGATATTTCTCCCCATGTGCTTGCCTTCCCAGCTCCCTCTCTCCCTCAGTCTGCTGCCTTCCCCCAGCCAGGCACCACCCTCTGTTTCCATCTTGCCTCCAAGAGAAGCAAGGTGGCACAGCGGTTGCCACAATCAAGTGTGTGGCATGTGCATGTCTGTCCCCTGGCTGGCTGCCCATCCCTCCTTCCTCTGCTCACTCGCTTGCTCCCTCCATGCGGCTTGGCACAGAGCAGACCAACGCAGGCGGATGGGTGATCCAATGGAGGTGGCACCCTCTTATGGTGAGGACGGTGGCCTCCTTGGAGGCAAACCTCAAAACTACCATGGTGGCAGCCCAAGCACTGACGGGCGCACAGGGTCAGTGGGCTGGAGTGGGCTTAGGAGAGGTGGGCGTTCATCTTGAGGGAGGCAGCTGACCAAAATTCATTTATGAATTTATTCCCATAAAGTACCTTGAAGCAATGCCACAATAAAAACATCAGCCTATGTCAAAACATTTTCCAATCCAATACTAATACAGATACAGGCTGGGATCAAGATCTCCACTTAAAAGGCTTGTTGAAAAAGGAAGATCTTCATTAGGTACCAAAAAGACAAAAGAGAAGCCTGGTTTTTACCCGGAGGGCATTCAAAAGGGTAGGCACTGCATTACTAAAGGTCTGATTCCTACATTGTATCAATTGGAGCTATAGCAATTATGGGGGGGGGGGTAGAAATTCTCTTTTAAATTTAGTTAAAAGTTGGAAATTATCTCTGTGTAAAGCAAGCAGAACTGGCACCACCTCCATCCCTGCGACCTGAGGCAATTGCTTCAGCTTACCTAATGGAAGTGCCAGCCCTGGTTTCCCTCATACCAGTGCCACACCTCTGTTTGAGACCGGTGACATTGCTGCGAGAAGGAACCATACAAACAGCATGATCCAAAGCATCACTGCTTTCGTATGTCATTGCCTCACAGTAGAATTATTTTGGGGAGATTGTTGTCCGGCCAGCATGTTACCAAGGTAATGAATTTGTTGGGTCTAAACCTATTTGAATTATATATATATATATAGTCTGAATGCTGACCTTAATTGAAAACTATAGAAGGCATTTTATTGAAAACACGCTGCTGCTGCTGCTGCTGCTGCATCATCAGTAACTTTGTTCCATTGTGTGTATTTGTTGTGTTAAATAAAGTGGACTCCAGTCCATGGAAGCTTATGCCATAACAAGTGAGTGCCTTGAAGGCATTGCAATTCAATCTGGTGTTTTTGCTGCAGCAGATTAAACACAGCTACTCCTCCCCTGAGTTTTCAGGGATCTGATAGGGACACTAAGCTAAGGTTACCAGACATCCCCGTTTCCCGGGGTCAGTCCCCAGATTTACAAATCAGTCCCCTGACAAAATCCTGAAAAATCAACTGAAGTTGAAAATTGTCCCCGGACTCATGGAAAAAAAATCTGGTAACCTTACACTAAGCTGCACGATAACAGACCCCTGCCTGCAAAAGTCTATTGCCTGCCTGCAAAGAGCCCTCCACTCGATTGTGGACAAGTGCTATTCAGCCTTAGGTTTCCCAACATTCATGGACTACAGTTCCATCATCCCTAACTACTGGCTAAAATGGCTTGGGGGATGTAGTCCCAAACAACATCTAGGGACTCAAAGTTGAAGACCCAGCTACACCAGGGAGTTGCTATCATTAGGAGGCCTTGTACTTTTAATGGAAGTTCCGTAGAAGTGATTTACTAAGTCATCGGCTTTAAATAACAGATAATTGATTTCTTTGCTTAATGGTCCTCCAAGTCTGCTTAGTAAAGGAAGGCTTGTCTGCTAAATTACTCAACCTCTGCTCTGCTGAAAGAGCTATCTTGTTAGATTCATTGACATTAGATGTTACCATGCCTGGAAGTCCTGTATTCTACAGAGCAAAGATACTTTTAGCCCATCCATTTGTGGTGGTGGTTGCTGTTGTTGGTTTCTTCAGTAATTGATTGCATCTATATTATACAATGACAAATGCAACGCCTTGAACCAAAGTGCAGTGAATGCTGACAGGAGGCGAAAACCAAAAATCTAGACATTGCTGAATAATACTTTTTTTCCCTTCTGCCAGCTCCATTTATCATGCCAATGTTAAAGTTAAGGAATGGATTAAAGCATAACTTTAAAAGCAAAGACACACTACAGAGGGTATGACTGCTACAGCCTGGCCCAATCATTAATCAGACCCGGGACTGTATTTGCTTTGCAGTAACAGATTTGTCTCAGGAAGCAGAACTATCTAAGGCAATTCTTTCACATGACATATGAGAAGCAAATTCATTCCAGAGAGTCTCGTTTTCTAGGCCACTGTTGTGAGATTCCTCTCCAAATTGCAGATTTAATTCCCTTTGTGTTTCTTATTATCTTTGAGGAAGGCACAGAACGGGCAACTTTGTAATAAATGGAACTCATGACCCAGGTCAATTTATTTGCTGTCAAGCAAAGATGTCCGTTTTTAGGATAATCTTCTAGATTTTCAAAAAATGGAAAGCATTTTCTTTTAGCACTGAGCTATAAAACCAAGCATACCTCATTTTGTTGTGCTTTGTTTTATTGTGCTTCACATATATTGCTCCTTACAAGAATGTGGGTCCAGCTGCTTCCAGGGAAAGAAGTCCCCTGCTTTTGCAGCCCATCTACTAGCCATGGGAATGGACCTGGTTAGGGCTGGAGCAAGGTTTTAACCCTCCCATCCCTGCAGCCAGGGGGTGCTGGCTTAATAGACTACAGTATAGTGTAAACATAACTTTTATATGCACTGAAAAACAAACAAACAAAAATGTGTGACTTGCTTTATTGCAATGTTTGCTTTATTGTGGTGATCCGGAACTAAACACACAATATCTCTCCAATGTAGGTAAAAGGTAAAGGACCCCTGGACAGTTAAGCCCAGTCAAAGGTGACTATTGGGTTGCGCCGCTCATCTCGCTTTCAGGCTGAGGGAACTGGCGTTTGTCCACAGACAGCTTTCGGGGTCATGTGGCCAGCATGGCTAAACCACTTCTGATGCAACAGGACACAGTAATGGAAGCCAGAGCACACAGGAATGCCGTTTACCTTCCCGTCACAGTGGTACCTATTTATCTACTTGCACTGGTGTGCTTTCAAACTGCTAGATTGGCAGGAGCTGGGACAGAGCAAAGGGAGCTTACTCCGTCATGGGGATTTGAAACCGAACACACAATATCTCCAATGTACGCCTGTAGCAGATTCATTCCTGGCATTTCTCAAGAATTCTAAAAAAACTTCAAAAAAGTGCAGGTTTGAAAGGTTCAGGCCACCATCTCAATTCAAAATGGCATCCAATTTTATCCAAACATGGATGCTCCTTGATCTCAGGAACCATCACACATACAGGATGGGACTATCAGCTACCTGGGTTTGGGGTTCTGTTCAACCACCCCCCCTGCATTGCTCATCACAAAAGATCCCTTTGCCTCAGTTTAGAATCAGGCTGGCAATTCTGAGCATCCTCAAAGAATGGTTTATAAATGCATATATTGCAAAGCTCTAAATTGCCTTCCTTTCTGGGGCACAAACACATTACTACAATGCTGCTTGGGAACTGTAGTGGATTGGCAGAGGAAGACTGCACATTGCTTAACACAGTCTTCGCTTTTCATCCATTTACATCATGAGTGATGACACCTGAACCCAGGAGCTACCAGTGTATTATTATTATTATTATTATTATTATTATTATTATTATTAACCCATGGACTAGGTTGTGGTGTCCATTGCAGTTTCTCCAGTTTGCAAATGCGTCTATGGACTCAAAAAGGCTGAAGATCCCAAACATGGAAAACATGGAGAAAGTTGCAAGAATTCTGGTGGCGATGGTTGAAACATCAGCAAAAGCGCTGCCCCCATATGAACAAAGGTCACGAAGGTAGGGATTTTTAAAACAAACTAAAAAAATGAGGGAGCCAAAATGACTCACTTTTCTGCTCTTTCCACCAGCTGTACTGTTCTGGTTTACATGTATCCACACACTATGGTTTCTATGGCAACACCAACATCACTTTTTCCACTTTCAATTTGATTAGTTTGTTTTTTCAAGAGGCCAGTTGCTCCCCACCCCACACACTTGGACTCATGAGTTTCGTTAAAGGTCACATTTACATGATGTATGCCCCTCGGTTGTAAGTGACTTTTTTTGAACTTGGAAATTCTCAGGCCAGCTGATTGCTAGGGAGCCAAGGTATTGTTGTGTAAATTGCATTTTTATTTTGAGAAGTTCTAGCTGAAAGTTCAGCTATCAGCGACAGTTTCATCGGAAGTGAGGGGTTAAGATAATCAACTTCTAATCGTGCATTGACTCCAGCTGTTGGCATGAGCTCCTAGCCTGATTAATGTGTATCATACAGGTGCAATATTGGCACATACACCCATCATCATCTTGTTTCGCATTATGAACGTAGGAAAATTGTTGGGGCAAGGAAACTTTCTGCAGAATACATCCTGGTATTTCAACCAGGGGGAAATTACATTATGAGCCCATTATTTCCAGACTGATGGCATCACTTGCCATAATGCGTAGGCTTCAGAATTCATTTTTGGCTCTATGCTATGCCACTTCTGAGATCGCCATCTGTTGCTTGCCACTGTTCATTTAGTGGTGCTGGATAGCTAGTCTTCATTCCCAAGAGACTTAAAATGTCTCTCAGTGTACCATTCTACCAGAAAATGTTAGCAATTTTCAAGGACACACGGGGATCACTACCATTTGTATGCTTACAACGTCTAATATGTTCCTTGTCCTATGAGTCCTGCTTGCCCCAGAAGAATGCTTGAATGATACAGATAAATAGAAGCACTGGGGCTTTCTGGAGAACAGTGAGCCACATGGTGGGACAGGGACTTCTTTTTTGTGGCCCCACAGCTGTGGCATGCTCTCCCCAGGGAACTTGGCACCACTCCTTCCACATTAGCTTTTACATGCCAAGCCAAGACAGCCCTCTGGTTCCCCTTTTGTTTCTGCTCCTGTGATCATTACTGCTAATTAGTATTTATAGGAAGTGATGCTTAAAGAGTGGACAAATATTTATATAATGCATGTCCCCCCTCCCCATGTTTCAGTGGGTCTTGTCTGCCATCTTGGATACTTGGCATTGCACATTAAAAGAAAAGCCCAACAAAGTTAATTTAGTAAAAGTAAATATACAGCAATACACAATTCACTATGATTTCTGGTGCCTGATTGTTACATTTGCCTAAGTGACAATTCAGCCTACTCTCTCCATTAACTGAACTCTGCAAAACAATTGATGAAGCTTTGTGCAGGCAAAAGTTATAAACTGGATAAAAGTTCTCACCTTTAGAGAGTTACCCCTAAATTACTCCTTAAATGAAATTCCCCACAATGGGAGAATGGTACTACTGCTCATAAATGGAAGGAAATGCATAATATTTATTATTTTGACATGGTAGCAATGAATGAATTTAGGGCTTGCAATCATAATTCCTCCATTGAGGCTTCTGGTAGGGCTGCGGGAGTGTGATATTGCTTTGGTTTAAGCTCTCAAAGTTTGCAAGTTTGGCATCTTGCGCTGAAGACATATTGCTAGCAACAGGGATGCAGTTGACTTTACTTATCTCCCACCAAATGCTCGCTGTTCATATTTCAAAACCTCATTTCATTACTTTACTTTGGATTCCAGGAAATATATTCCTTCCAAGGCTTTGTCTAAATCCGTTTCATTCATGATCAAATTTATCAGCTGTTATCAAAGCCAGCATTTGGAATGCCCTTCAGCCACCTTGTATGCCAGTTCTCCTGGCCCATGCTGGCTCTCAAGTATCAGCTACATTTCCATGACTGGCGATAAACAATGAGAAGAATATATTTTGTATTCCCTTCTCCTTTGTTGCTACTTTACACACAAGGAGAGAGAGTAAGGGAAACCTGGGCTTCCTCACCTGCATATATGTTTCCAGCTGAATGGTAAAAACACACATTTCATCAAGCAGATATTGTATTTTGTTCAAATATGAAGAACACATATCCCTTTGAATGAGAAGCTGGACTCTAGGCGAATGAAATCCAAGGCACTCATGCTGTATTTCTCCTGGCTCTCTGGACCATCCTAAGCAGCTCTTCGCGTCTAATATTCTAACATCTGTGGAGTTAGAAGGTACCTAGTGAGGAGGGGAATGTTCTAAAAACATGATGGATCAAAATGTTTTCTTGACTGCTCTGGGGAAAGATTAGTCACCTCAGCTGGTGGTTCTGTTGAAGCTCTGGTCAAACTCTGGAGCAACCAGGGGAGTTGAGAGGTTCATTCCCAAGCAGTTCCTCCTACATGGAGGCAAACTGATTCATTGGTTTTGCAGAGATGGTGAAACAGCAGGGACAACAAATGCAGCGATGGCAGAGGAAAAATCAGACAAGTCGGGCAGAACACACGTCCATATTAGGGCCTATTTTATAGGGGAGATGGCTTCAAAGAAGTCATACTTTTCCGCTATTGTTGCACACCACCCAGAATTCTCCATCAGAGCTGTTCTGAACTGCTAATGATCTGCCACATCTTTGCATGGGGAATGAGTGCTCTGTAGCCTGCTGGGACTTTTGCTGGACACTGTGCAGCTAAAATCACTTGTATCAAGTAAAATGTGGACACCATGCTCACAGCAGATCCCAGTGAAGTGCCTTTGCTACCTGCTCGTCTTGCTGCAACAGATGCATTTCCATTTGTGCAACCCAAGGATGTGGGCAAGATCCTTAGAACCATGGGGCTGACCACTTACGCGATTGACCCTGCCCACCCTGAGTTATTAAAGCAGCTAGAGGATGTTGACGCACAGCGTAAATTAATAATGCAGAGTTTTTAATTGAATAAAAGCTTTACTGACTTAAAATAAACTTCTTCATAAACAACATGGTACCAAACAGTTTGACTGAGATAAATTATTGACTCTGTTCACAGCTGAGGCAGACAGACTCTGCTGAAATCCTACAGAGAACACAAAGTGAAACTGACTGCTAAGTCACACGTCAGAGTGACTCAACAGTTAGCAGTTAGGCCTGAATAACTTTAGTAGGCCCAAATGATTGTGCAGTCCCAGCACTTCTCAGCCTGCTTTGCTGCTTCTGCTCTCATGTGTCTTTGTCACATGACAGATGTTTACCTCAGTGTACTAGGAAAATGGTGATGCCCCTTCAGAGCAGGGTACAGCACCATTCAGGCTGAAGATGGCTGCTATAAAAACCTATTTTGATCATTGGACAACATGTAACCAGATTCATAAAGTCCACTCTGCTTGTTGTTAATTGCCCCACTGTGACCTTAGGGTGGAGGGCATTGCAACATTAATCCTGGGTTTACGTGGGTATGAGTGTATGGTAGCAACTAAGCTTGAAGGGTTCTCGGTTAAAACTTATTTAGACATTTCAATTTGGCTTCAAGTCTGGTTTGGGGTTTTGGTCACCCTGGTGGAAGGCTTATGCTTGGAACCAGACATGAGGAGAATGTTCCTGTTGGTTCAGCTGAACATCTCAGCAATATTCAGTGCCATTGTCTACAGTATCTTTCTGGGAAACATTATCCTTGAAAGCACTTTTTGTAGTGCTCTGATCATTATGGGACGACTGTTGCTAGAAGGTGACGATGGGGAATTCTATGGAAGGTGCGCAGGCCATTAATTCATTTCCAAATTCAATTCAAAGTGATGTTCAGCTCCTTTAAATTGAAAATAACTTGGGCTTAGGATAACTAATGGTCTTTCCCCCACACCAATGCCAGTCTGCCCACTCCTTAAATATACCTTGTATGAAAGGTGGCAGGACTCCTCTTCATGTTCCAAGGGTGCCCAAGGCACAACTAGCTGGAGCACTGGAACAACCTTTTGATGTGGGCAGATCTAAACTATGGCACTTCCTACCTCTGGAGGTCTGCTTGACTCCCTGTCTTTTTGCTTTCTGATGCCTAGCCAAAGATAAATTCTGGCAGGAATTGATTTGCCAGACTGATGTTCTTTAGCGGCTGAATTCCTTGCATTTCATGTACTGCATCTCTCTTTCTCAAAATAATATTTTTTCTTAGATCCTATCGTTTTAAAATTGTTGCAAGCTTCTGAGTGCTGCATGTACAGAGGAAGGGTAGGATGTCTAATAATAATAATAATGATGAAGATGATGATGATGATGTTTACCCAGGGCCAATGAGGAAGTACAAACAGCTTTAGGGGGAGGGTAAATAAAATAAAATAAAATATATTGTCTCCCTGCTTATTTAACTTATATGCAGAATTCATCATGCGAAAGGCTGGGCTGGATGAATCCCTAGCCAGAATTAAGATTGCCGGAAGAAATATCAACAACCGCAGATATGCAGATGACACAACCTTGATGGCAGAAAGTGAGGAGGAATTAAATAACCTTTTATTGAGGGTGAAAGAGGAGAGCGCAAAATATGGTCTGAAGCTCAACATCAAAAAAACAAAGATCATGGCCACTGGGCCCATCACCTCCTGGGAAATAGAAGGGGAAGAAATGGAGGCAGTGAGAGATTTTACTTTCTTGGGCTCCATGATCACTGCAGATGGTGACAGCAGCCACGAAATTAAAAGACGCCTGCTTCTTGGGAGAAAAGCAATGACAAACCTAGACAGCATCTTAAAAAGTAGAGACATCACCTTGCCAACAAAGGTCCGTATAGTAAAAGCTATGGTTTTCCCAGTAGTGATGTATGGAAGTGAAAGCTGTACCATAAAGAAGGCTAATCACCGAAGAATTGATGCTTTTGATATTGTGGTGCTGGAGGAGACTCTTGAGAGTCCCATGGACTACAAGAAGATCAAACGTATCCATTCTTAAGGAAATCAGCCCTGAGTGCTCACTGGAAGGACAGATCCTGAAGCTGAGGCTCCAATACTTTGGCCACCTCATGAGAAGAGAAGACTCTCTGGAAAAGACCCTGGTGTTGGGAAAGATTGAGGACACAAGGAGAAGGGGACGACAGATGACGAGATGATTGGATAGTGTTCTCGAAGCTACCAGCATGAGTTTGACCAAACTGCGGGAGGCAGTGGAAGACAGGAGTGCCTGGCGTGCTCTGGTCCATGGGGTCACGAAGAGTTGGACACGATTAAACGACTAAACAACAACAACAACAAATAAAATAGGTGTTGTCCTAAATAAAGAAGCCCTTAAGTGGGCAAAAAAGAGTGCCTCCTTGCTCAACTCCTTTGAGGAACAAGGCTCTATGTTGTGTGCCCATCATACAATTTTCCTGCTTGCATCCCATTGCCTTTTTTCTCTAGTCACTTGTATGGGTTAGGGAAAGAGAGTTGCCAATCAGTTCAACCTCAAGGGAGGGCACAGAACTGCAACCGTTAAAACGATATGCTAGGGAAAAGTGAGATCATTTTTGCATCAGGGAGCAAAACAGCTTGAGAGACTGCCCTAATTTTATGCTGCATGTTGTGTCTGCCACTCCCCAGAGTGCTTATCACCTGATGAAGTAGGCCATTGCCTATAATAGCTCAGATAACATATAAGGCAGTTTAGTCTCCAAGGTGTCACAGCACTTTTCCATGAAGGTGTCATATCCAGCCTGTAATGACATAAACACTGATTTTCAGGACAGATCGCTGGCTAATTGTTGAGATTCATTTGCACCAATCTGTTCCTCACATTCAGAGAGACTATAGCTGCTTGTTGCCTCATGATAACCTTATACAGTGGTACCTCGGGTTAAGTACTTAATTCGTTTCGGAGGTCCGTTCTTAACCTGAAACTGTTATTAACCTGAAGCACCACTTTAGCTAATGGGGCCTCTTGCTGCTGCCACACCGCCGGAGCATGATTTTTGTTCTCATCCTGAAGCAAACTTCTTAACCCGAGGTACTATTTCTGGGTTAGTGGAGTCTGTAACCTGAAGTGTATGTAACCTGAAACGTATGTAACCCGAGGTACCACTGTAATGTGTAAATGCTCAAAAATATTTTGCCAAGACCTACCACTTTCCTTCCATGAATATTAATGGCCACTATCATAAAAAGGTCATTTATTTCTATGGGCTATAATTCAGACCCTCAACTCTTATGGAGACTAAGTTGCATGTGTGCAACTTTTTAGCAACCACAGTTGTTTAAGGAAAGAAACCTGGGCACAGATTAGAAGGAAAGCAAAGTGAAGAGGATGCAGGACAGAGACTTCCAGAGCTGTCTTTGAATTGTTAATAATAATGATGGTGATAATAATAATTTATATAGCATCTGTCAGGGTGCTGTCAGTGGCTCCCAGCTGGTTGCACAGGAAAGTATAAAGAAAAGGAAAAGTTTCTTACAGTTCTTTTTTTCATTTCAAACTTTACAGAGAGAGGCTATAGAACCCAGCCTCTTGGATGGCGTTGTCCCGAGAATCTCCACTCCAACCCCCACCTCTCCCACTTCCTCATCTTCATCATCACCTACTCTACAGGTGGCACTAAGTCCCCTCTGCCCAGTCTCTGACAATTAGTTTTCTTTAAGAGTGGAAGCAGGTTTTCAGATTATACAAAGCTCTTCTTCAGGCTTTGATTATGAGAGCAAAAAATAAACATCCAGTAGTCTAGATAGAAACCACTGGGTAGTCAGGCTGATGGTTACTTGGTTGCAGAAGTTTACTGGCCATTGCTGTTGGCATGGAGATAGTCTAGGTTGAATGCAAATATGCCATTCTGATGTCATGTGTGATGTCACAAAGAGGCTGTGCTTTAAGTCTTGGTAAAGCCAAAAACAGTTAACAGTCAGACTGCATCTCAGCCCTGTCAAGATGGATCTCCATAACAGGTGATGAATAGTTTTATTTGGGGGATATATTAACTTTTACTATTGGGGGAAAGTTTTATATTAGTTTGCCAGTTTGTAACCCAGCAAGTTGAGGCCAATAGATATACATTCGCAACCCTGTACCCATCAAATAATCAACTTTATTGGTGACTTTGGGATGGATTCATACAACCACATTTCCTTTCTCAAGAAAGGTTGGAAGGTATGTAATTTGAATGGCTATTGCTCTCTGCTCACTGCTGTCAGGGTGCTGCCAGCAGATCCTGGCTGGTTGCCCAGAATAGTATAAAAACAAGGAAAAGTTTCATACAGTCCTTTTTTATTTCAAACTTTACAGAGAGAGGCTTTAGAACCCAGCCTCTTGGATAATGGTGTTGTCCTGAGTAAATCTCCACCGCCCATTTCCTCATTCACCAACCTCATCACCTCCTCTATGGATGCCACTAAGTGCCCTCTGTCTTAAGCTGTTTGCTCTCCTACTTTTAAGGCTTGCCAGATTCTGGGAGATGGTAGGTCTGGGATGCTTTCTAGTGACAAGATGTCAGCCAGGTGTTGCTCTGGCTCTCCCATGATTTCCCAGCTTTCCCCCTCATCTACCTCTGAGCTGCTACCTCCCTCAAACCCCTGTTGTAAATCTATACTATCTTCCTCTTCCTCCTCCCTGGAAGGGTCAGGATGGGGAGGCAGTCTCCACCACTTCTCCTTCTCTGCCCAGCCCTTGACATCACAACTATAGCATCATAGCTAAATAATAATTTATATAGCATATATAGCTCTCTTGAGTCACTCTTGTGGGGTTGAATGGCACATCGGAACACTGTGATGGAAGCCAGAGCACACCAAAATGCCGTTTACCTTCCCACCACAGTGATACCTATTTATCTACTCGCACTGGTGTGCTTTCAAACTGCTAGGTTTGCGGGAGCTGGGAGAGCAATGGGAGCTTACTCCGTCAGGGGATTCGAACCATGCCAACCTTCCGATCGGCAAGCCCAAGAGGCTCAGTGGTTTAGACCACAGCACCACCCGCATCCCTACTGTAGGTAATGCCAAGTGAAGAATGGACATTGTGAAGCATTGGGAGTTGTAGCTTAACAATACCTGGAGGGTGCTACGTTGACTACTGCTGAACTACTGGTATCAATGATAGACCATTTCATAATGATTGTATTAATGCAGTACACCTTTATAGAGTTATAATTCCATTTTTGTTCCAACACTCACTGGGGAAAATCTATTCACTTCTTTATTTAAATCTCAGATATTAGCCTCAATGTGTGTGTGTGTGTGTGTGTGTTCAGTACTAATATGAAATCTGCTTCCAGTGTTGACACAACTTTTTGTAAGACTAAACTTTTCCCATCATGCTTCTTTCTATCATTTCATCTTGCTGCTTGTTATACGGAAAACAAGACTGACAAGTGGTGTCTCATAAATCAGCCAACTTTGTGTACCTGTTCCCCATGCGCTCTGCACCACTGGCAGACAGCTCCAGTCCTACAGAAAATGCGAAATGATTTTGACTTATTTTCAGCTAGGAAAAGCACAGCTAATTTATACTGTGGTGACATGTGTTCCTGAGAAATTACACGACTGCATTCCAGTGGATAGACATAACTTGTCACTTCAGCTGCTGTGCAGACCTAAACTAGAGTGACACGCCAGCTTGACATAAATACTGTATTGTGTTTGACTGATGTGTACCTGTATATCCTTTGCTTAATGAAAAATGGCAAACAGCCACAGCGAAGGTTGTTTAGGGTTCAGTAAGTTTTTAGTAGGAGGGAATTAAAGGTGAGCGGCTTGAACTCTGCACTTAACTTTTGGAACAAGCCAACAGTAGCTATGCATCCAGTTCTATTATATGCTGTTATCCTTGACAAGCATGGCATTGAACCCAGGTTCTTTGGGATGAAACAGGTTTTGACTTTAGATTATGCAAGTGTCCCTCAAGGCTTTTCGCCAAACATTGAGTTCTGGGTAGAAATGTTGATGCTAACTTTCACAACATGGAGATTACAGTGTGAGTGGGCTTGCATGTTCCTATGACCCTTGTGAACGAAGCCGTCAGGAGTTTCATACTCCCAGCAGGGTCACCCAAGGCAGTAAGTTCAAAGGGGAGGAGCTAGACAAAGAATGATCCAAGAAGTCCTCAACGGCAGAACAGGCGGATGATAACAAGCAGTATGTTACAATGGCTGTTAAGGCAGATGAAGGCTGCAGCAGATCAGAATCTACTGGTCGTTGTGATACTCATGCCATCGGAATAGAGTTTTACTGCGAAAACTGTGCATTGGTCAGCGCGCACTGATCTACACACATAAAACAAATTCACGCACAGATGTCTTCCAAAAATCCATCCAAAACCCAAACCCCCAAAAGTCCCATGGTTATCGGCAAATGGTAAAGGGGGCAGGGCTGTGGAATCTGGAAGCCCCTAGTCATGAACCGGCACATGGGTGGTGGATACAGATTCAATCGCTCTGACTCAAGGAATGAGGCAGCTGAGAAGCTGTATCCATGACTGAGCAACCCTACTTAGGATCCAGTCTGCTCCCAAAAAGGGGGAGGGGCTAGAAAAGGCCCTAAACATAGTCTGCCTTCCTTTACAATCTTACTCAGCTACGAGTGACCGCCAGAGAAGAAGAGAAGATATTGGGGTAGGGAAGATTCTTTCAGTTCAAAGGCCACATTGCCTTCTGGACAACTTTCTCAGTGTCACATGACATGGGTGGGTGGGGACAGAGGCAAAACTGGGTGGAGCAATGCATGTGGATTTTATTTCCGTACTGTAGACAAGTCAGGGTGTCAGTGATCTGAGCCCTGGGATGTAGCCTTGGAAAATGCCCAACCATGGCAACCCCTGCCCCTAACTTAAATCCAATTGATTTCAATGGGTCTACTTTGGTTGGCACCCATCTGCCTCAGGAGACAATGAAGGAGTGCGTTTCTGGGGATGAAGTTAACTGTTGGGACTATTGGAAGGTTACAGCACCTCCCTTGCTACACTGGCTGCCCTGCTTACCTGTCTGTTTCCATGCACAGTGCAAAGTGCTGGTCTCATTAAGCAAAGGATATAATGTATAAATATACATATACATTTATACACTTACACATTAATGTATAAATATACATAGAATCCAGAATTAGGTCTGCTTAAGCAGCTGGCTATAGGGAACATACCACTTCCTTGCAAAATGCTTGTCATCACCGATAAAGCCCTACACAGCCCAGGTCCAAGTTATCTGAAAGATAATATCCCCTCATATGAAGCTGCCTGGGGTTTGAGATCTTCAGGGGAGGGCCTTACCTCAGACCTGCCACCCTCACGGGCATACATGGTGGGGACAGGACAGGCCTTCTTGGTGGTGGCTCCCAGACTTTGGAACTTCCTCCCCAGAAAAGCTGGACTGGCTCCTACCTTGCAGTCCTTTCACTGGCAGGTCACAATTTTCTTGTTCCAATAGGCTTTTGGGATTGACTACTTTCAATTAAAGGGATTGTGCTATGCTGTTTTTATTGTAATTATTGGTACATTCTAAATAGATTTTATATATGTATATAGTTTTAATTCCAGTGTGGTGTAGTGGTTAAGAGCGGTAGTCTCGTAATCTGGAGAACCGGGTTTGAGTCTCCGCTCCTCCACATGCAGCTGCTGGGTGACCTTGGGCCAGTCACACTTCTTTGAAGTCTCTCAGCCCCACTCACCTCACAGAGTGTTTGTTGTGGGGGAGGAAGGGAAAGGAGAATGTTAGCCGCTTTGAGACTCCTTAAAGGGAGTGAAAGGCGGGATATCAAATCCAAACTCCTCTTCTTCTTCTTCTTCTTCTTCTTCTTCTTCTTCTTCTTCTTCTCAATGCTGAATTGCATTTTAATGATTTATTTTTCTATGTTTTTAGCAGTTCTTGTTTTTATCTGTAAGCTGCCTTGCATCCCCTCTGCGGAAAAGGTGATGTGTATATATATATAATCATCATCATCATTACACCCCAGGTATCAAAACTTTGGGAAATGTTGGTATAGCTGCAGTTTTGATGACAGACAGCTGAAAAGTCAACGGTGGCTATTTAATATGTCTCAAGGAGAACTTTATAGCATGATAGCTGCCCGTTAACTGCTACACAATAAAATTTAATTGAACATTCACCAAAAGGTTAGGAAGTTAGTCAAACTGTAACTGCTGCAATTATCACCCCACCCTGTAGTCATGTACTGAAGGCAAAACAGTTTGTGTGCAAGATAAATAGAAGGAGCAATGGAAGTTTCTAGATGGCTTTCGGGATTTCTAATTCGCTGCTTAGGAAAATAGTTCAGTGTTTTCATTTGCAGGATTAAGGTTCCTCAGATTCAGTGCTTATGAATGAAGTTTTTTCAGTTGTATTTAATTAGCAGCAGTAATGCAGCTGTTGCATTAAGCTGAGGAGGGAACATTTAAAACTTGTTTTGTTTTAACACATAGATTATGGGGATTCAATGTAAGTAAATAGAGATACACAATGAAGCAAAAATATTGACTTTGATTATATGCTTACTGACTCTAGATACTTTATGGTGTTGGCATGGGATTTAGGGTTGCCAACTGACTGGATAAGAATAGATTCACCTAGTCTAATTTTCTCCCTTGCAACTCATCTGCAGAGAAAAGCAGATGAGCAAATAAGATGCATATTCACAGCATGGAGATAACTCACCATAACATATTTACAAAAACTGCTGCTAAAGCATAAGAACAGGCATTTTGGTAACAACCTATCCTCGTCGAAAAGATGATATGCATCAATAGAAGAGAGGACAAAAGAGGATATACATGTGGACAACATTTCCTATGCTAATTTTTATGTTTGCATATTACCCATGTGCCCTTTTAGTCTGCTGACCAGGTACTTCAAGGCTCCTGCTCTTTCTCCTGATGGTTATCTTTGGAACTGACAGCCCTTCAAATAAAGGATGGTCCTTTATAAAGTAGGGCAACTCTAGCAGAAATTCACAAGCAGGCCACCAAACCCTCTTGGGAGAATTAGATCTTCTGTGTTTCATGATTGATTTGAGATTATATTTGAAGAACATCTCAATATGTGTGTGTCATGACCCTCTAGATTAGACTCTTCTTCCTCAGGAGATGAAGTTAAAGATTCTGAGTGCAAGGGGGAATTGGCCTCAGGACCAGCCCCAGGTATACATATCCAATCAGAAGCATTTGCGCAAGAGGAGCCCAATGTGCCATTATATTTCTGGCCTGGGGATGTTGTGTGCCATTCTCCACTCAGAAGGCTTAAAGGTAAAGGTAAAGGTACCCCTGCCCGTACGGGCCAGTCGTGTCCGACTCTAGGGCTGCGTGCTCATCTCGCTCTAGAGGCCGTGAGCCGGTGCCATCCGAAGACACTTCCAGGTCACGTGGCCAGCGTGACGAAGCTGCAGCTGGCGAGCCAGCACCAGCGCAGCACACGGAAACGCCGTTTACCTTCCCGCTATAAAGCGGTCCCTATTTATCTACTTGCACTTAAGAGTGCTTTCGAACTGCTAGGTGGGCAGGAGCTGGGACCGAACGATGGGAGCTCACCCTGCCGCGGGGATTCGAACTGCCAACCATATGATCGGCAAGTCCTAGGCACTGAGGTTTTACCCACAGCGCCACCCGCGTCCCTTCTCAGAAGGCTTAGTGGAACCATAATCTCCTCTACTCTTCCTGAGTCATTCATTGCTAAAGCAAGCTGGGCCCATTTAACTGAAGAGGCTCCACTTACAAAAGGTAGAGTTAGCAACTGGAATAGAGTTACCTCTCCCTCTAAAGGCTCAGTTTGAGGATGACTACTGCTGAAACAACACCAGACCTTTGCGCTTGTGGAGGTGGCAGCCAAAACCCTGCAGGGAGCTGTCCAGGGTACTTCTGAAGCCTCAGCTCTGTACTTCTGAGGCCCTTTCTCAGAATGAGGGTTGGGGGGAAGAAGATAAAAAGGCAAAGTCTGCACTTAGTTATTTTCTTTATAGACAGGTATACAATTACCTCACAGATTAAGGGGTAGACAACAGTTGCTTAAGTCTAAATCTATAACTAATCAGCTTCTCTTTAACAATAGTTGCTATTAGAAACCAGCTTCTTAACTCTCTGCAATTCCTAAGCAATCAAGGTAAAGTGGGAGACAGTGAGGAAAAGTGAATGAACGTGGTTCATTGCTGTGCCCCTGCACAAAGAACAAAGTGTCTATGGTTTCATACAAGCAAACAGATAAAGCATGCCGTTGTTTATCTGGCAACTAATCAACAACTGGAGACCCTAGTGCCACTGCTCCATATCACCTCCTCTGAATACCCCTGCCATAAATAGTGGGTGGAGCTGTAGTCTAAACCACTGAGCCTCTTGGGCTTGCCAATCAGAAGGTTGGCGGTTTGAATCCGCACAATGGGGTGAGCTCCTGATTCAGTTCCTGCCTACCTAGCAGTTCGAAAGCATGCCCGTGCAAGTAAATAAATAGGTTGCAGGAAAGTAAACAGCATTTCCATGCACTCTGGTTTCCGTCACGGTGTTCCATTGACCCAGAAACGGTTTAGTCCTGCTGGCGACTTGACCCGGAAAGCTGTTTGTGGACAAACGACGGTTCCCTCCGACTGAAAACGAGATGAGCGCCAGAACCCCATAGTCGCCTTTGACTGGACTTTACCTTTACCTCTTTTTCTTTTTCTTCTTCTTTGCTTACCTTTGTCATAAAACTAGTCATTGACCATGAACTTTGTCCTTTTCCAGGTTCTCCTATGTAAGATAGTCTAGGGTGGGCAGGTCTGCAGTGATTGAAGGCATTCTGGAACATTCTGCAGGATCAACAAATGGCTCCATTGTTAACCCTAACATAAACTTGCACAGCAAGAAAGGGTGCAGGGATTTATGCAAGATTCAGTTCTGCTGCTCTGAACTTTATATAAACAAAGCTGTCTGATATAGTGCTCCTGTATGCCACCATCCTAGATCTGATGAGTCTTGATGAGAAAATGTAATACACATTACGTTCCCTGGAAAGTAATATAGGGAAAAGGAAATCAAGGTAAAGAAATAAACAAAAACTCCAAAGAGCTTTCAACAATGAAAGTAGCTTAATATAGTGGAACAGTGGATGGTCACATCTCCATTTTTATTTAGAGCAAACCTACATAAGTAGTGACCTAGCAAGCCACCCACGAGCAGACAACTCACCATGAGTGAGCGCAGGCATAAAAAGGCTTCTTTGTTATCTAGGTGGGGGTACAGGGCTGCAAGTCAATGCCTGCCTTAACCAAGGTTCTCACACAAATATGCAGGGGTGGCTAATCTTTTTTAAAACACACACACACAAAAACCTTTTTATCTATTTTATTCCCCACCAACTGTCAAAATATGTGGGATCTTGTTTGGCCAGAAAAACTTGTTCGGGGGTACATGGATCGTCTTGAGCCAGAGTTTAACCACCCCAATTTAGTATCTATTATTCTAAATATTACTAAAGCTGTGTATCAGGGACTGGACTGAGGAGGAATTGTGGGGACCGCCCCTCCTCTTCCTGCACCTTCCCGGAGAAGAGGAGGACAGTATAGATTCAGAACAGTGGTTTGCAGAAGGGCATAGTTCAGAGGCTGCAGAGGGGAGAAGCTGGAAAATATTGGAGCAAATACAGGAACAAGAATCACTAGAAGGGAGACAATTAACATACTCAGTGTCTCTTGAAAGCATTCCACCGCCGCCCCTTCAAGAACCAGCTGTGCCTTGAGAGTAGTAGAACAGAAAGCTCAGAGGCAGAAATCACAGATCAGCTGGCACAGGGGTGATGTAGAATAGGAGAAACTGAGGGGGTGGGACTTTACTTGGAACAATGCCATTATCCTTCATCTCCCTCTGTGTATAGTGAATAAACTAATTGGTAAGTACTCTTCTTGTTTATCTGCTTCTTGGCTGCCACTGTGCAAGGTATAGGATTCCCTGAAGCCTGACACTGTGGCCCTCTTAATGCAACAGCAGTTGGCTCACCTCTTTATTCTGCGCATAGGTTTACGCAGGTGTTGTGGTTAGGCATGCCACAGCATCAGAGTTCCTCCTCTTTGACTAATGTGCAGATTAGAATGTAGTCCTCCTTTGGGATTCTGACTCAATCAAATTCCACATTTGTGTTTCGAGGGGGTGGAATAAACAGGCAATAAACACAGTGGCTAGAAAGTGGGTGGGTGGTGTGACAGGTAGTGAAAATGGGACCACAAATTTCCTTGGAGGCACCCATCTTTTCCCCAAAACAATACCCCTAGGAGGGATAGGACAGCAACACATCTCTTCGCTCCCGGGGCATATTTTGTGACAAACTCTGTATCTATTCCAAGCAGTCATTAACTATCAAATAAAAAGCAGGCCTTGGGTATTGGATGACCTTGTAAACAGGTGTAATGGCTTTTGTTTGGGGTGCATACATTTAGAATTGCACATGGGTTTTTTTTAAAATGTACATGGGGTGGAACAGAATCACAATTGAACAGTTGCACAAGTGCTGTGATTCACCAGTCCTGGCCTTCCCTGTTTATAATAGCTCTCTGAAAATTGCTTCTACCTTATTGTTAACCTTGGCTTCTGGTGTGATAGGTCTCCATCAATAGTAATGGTCTTGCCTGAGCAGGTTTTCTGTTCCATCTTCTCCCATCTTGCTTCTATTGGGTCCTAATTGCTCCCTTCCCATTGTCTCAACTTCCTTAATACTTGGACTGGGCATTTGTGACACTGTCACAATCTGCAGGCACAGTAGCATTACTGAAAACTCAGAAGAGCAATACAGATAGTTGCGTGCGCAGCAAGAGGGATTTTGGACATGTATTTCCTGAGCAGCAGCCTCTCACATTGCACATCAAATCACTGTTGAAATGTGATTTTTAAAAAGCTGTTTGACATATGGCACAGGGGATCTGCTGTTCCAAGGTTTGGCATGCGGAAGCCTTCAAGCATGCCTCAAGTAGCTCTTGGGATTATGGCTTGTGTGTGCATTACAGCGCACATAGGGCTTTGGGTTGGGGTGTACAGCTGTTTCCATCATTGCATCTTTGTGCAGCACAGGGCAGCGGGGTGAGTGCTTGAATTCCTACCTGGCCTTATTACAAACACTAAGTCCTTGTCAGGCATAGATACATATACCAATCCTTCTCAACAGGTTTTTTTTTTTTTTTTTTTAAAGTACAGAGAAAACTAAGCTTTGCTTCTCTAATAGAGCAATGTGATGCTATCCCACATCAAAATGGATCCTTGTTTAATTGCATTAATGGGCTCCTAATCCGTGCTCTTTTCCTAGAAAAAGAGGTGTTGGAATTCACCATGAACACCTCCCTTGTTCTCTTAGAATGGCAATGACACCCACCTGAGAGGTACCATAACTGAGTTCCCCTGAGTTCCTGCTCCTAATCAGGATTTAGGAAGGAAATATTATGCCAAACTGAAGCAGCATCCACCTTTTAAAAGGAAAGAAAGAAATTTTATTTTTCAAAAGGCGTGCCATTCACAGTCCATGATTCACAACATTCAAAAGCTTTTAGGGTACTTACTTTTCTGCAGTGTTATTTCATAACCTAACATTCACATTGCAGGCTGCATGCACATTGCCTCTTTTCTAAAGTATGGTGCAAACGGCAACTTCTGTAGTCTCCGAATTGTTATGTTGGTCATTATTAAAACACTCATTCATGTAAGTCTTTCATGTGCACCCTAAAAGCATGGCTGCGTGCCATGGCCCATTCACATGTCTTGTTAAGACCTCAATGGAAATGCTTCATACAAATGGTGCAATACATATAGCCAATGTGACAACAGTGGGGCAGGGTTATTTTTGATTTACTGTTTTGGCAAACACATTTTAAGTACATGCGGTACCATTTCCCCTCATTTATCCTCTTCGGTCTTGTTTCTCCATGTTGTTGATTCCCCCCCCCCCCCCAGTCTATTTGCGGACTGCAAACTCCTTGGGGACAAGGACCTATCTATTTTTGTCTATGGAACCTTTTCCAGCAGAGGCATATCTGCTGATAGTTCTGTAATGATGATGGCGACAGTGCAATGAAATGTCAATTGGTGCTGTCTTTCTGTGAGATTTTACAAGAGAAACAACCAATTTCAAATCTAGACAGCATGAACGCTATGTCGTTTTAAATCTCAACACTTGCCCTAAGAAAACAGTCTCTGCATTTCAGCCAATCCCAGTCTTAATCAGAGTAGATGCATTTAGAAGCCCATCCACACGCCTGTTTGCCCTGCTGCTTTCCCCCAGGGAAACCTGCAGTTTAGCGCTGAATCGGAACAAATGACAATTGGGTTTTCCACAGATTGCTGTTTGTTCCAATTTTATGCTAATGAGCGGGTTTTCTGGGTGAAAGCAGCTGGGCAAAGGCAAGACCACGTGGACCCATGCGTAAAAAGCATGGGATGAGTAGAAAACCACTCAGATCTGTGCTGTGGGTGAGTCCTAATGAACCTAAATTACTCACACTCTGTGCTTTTTTCTGGGGGTAAGGAGGGGTACACATACCCCTAAACATTTTTTGAATCTAAGTTTGGCCTCATTGAGGGGCAGTATTTTAATACGAGTGGGAAAATGAGAGTACCCCTAAACATTATTTTTTTTTTTTGAAACAAAGCACTGCTCACACTCATTAACCTCTATGGGCCTACTCTGAGTAAGGCTAGCATTGGATACCACCCCTTAACTCAGAATCACAGAATCATAGACTTGTAGATTGGAAGGGACCATGAGGGTTAACTAGTCCAACTCCTTGCAATGCAGGAATATTTCACCCAACATGGGACTCAAACCCACAACCCTGAGATTCAGAGTCTCATGCTCTACCGACTGAGCTATCCCTCAGCTTCTCTTTTTAATGTAGGTACTGAAATGGAGGAAGTCACTAGTGTGGCCATTCCAAGGTTATACCGATAAATATCCACATGAACATGGACCCATGTCAAAACCATAAGGATACTCATCACTATGCCATCTTTGCTAGGAGAATCAGATTACAGGCTTCAGCATGAGCTGATGAGACAGCTTGCTTGTGAGCATAGCATCAGACAGTTAGCAGTTTCCTCCTCTTAGGGAAATTATTAAAATGGCCTGTCCTTATCGTCTGCTGTTGCCTGGAGTCAGGAAACAGGAGGGAGGCAAACTCTTCTCACTACAGTAAGGAACCTCAGCTGCGCAAGTTGCTGAAAACTCAATTAAGGATACATTTGTTGCCATCTTCTTTGGCAGTGGCTCAGAGAACCCTTCCCAGATTGGATTTATCTTTGTCTGCAGAGATTGCCTTTGATAGCTGGTATCACTCTCTTAACACTCGGCTCTCGGATTGACTCCTGCTTCAATGCTGAGAGTGGGGGAAATAACCCCTTCCCTGCGATCTGATTCAATCTTTGGAAATGGAGCCTCCTGCAATAATTTTGGGATGTGCCACCCATTGGGCAAAGTCAAATGGCCACATTCTCTCTTCCTGAAAAGTCTGAAAACATTTTGGTGGGATTTATTTGGAGGATGGAAATATTATGCTTTTTAAAATAGGGAGCTTTAAACTGGCCAACAGGCTGAACTGCATGGTTAGCTGCCACAAGTTAAGTTGTTGAGCATGCTGCTTTTGAAAGTTGCTGGTGGGGGAAGCAAAATGTAAGAACCTTCACAAATTGGTTTGCAATTTAAAATATGGAGAGGTTTCTTTTTCTGGCGTAGGAAGAAGGATGAAGTAATGATTACCCCCTCAATCCTATTCACAGAAGCATATTCCTGAGATCAAACCCTTCACAGTATTCCATCACCAGCAATGATTCCCCGGGTGGTTCACAAACAAGATAACCTTAAACATACAATACAGAATAATTAAAATCTACAATAAGCAATCACAAAGAGAGAGGGAGCTGGGAAATTTCCTTATAATAGAGAGAACATAAACAGTTGGCAGCTTTGATTAAAGCCACAATAAGGCACAATGAAATTAGCTTAAAATGCATTAAAATTGGTTTGGTTTTTTTAAAAGGTTTTTCACCTGGTGGCAAAAAGACCACAGAGAAGTGTGGCAAAGGTTTTCACCTTGGTAGCTACTAGCCTCACTTCATTTCTAATAGTTTTTAATTACACTTATACCTCTCTTCTAAAGACCTTGATGTGCCCCTCCCCCCATCCCCACCATGAATTTTGTACTCACCAACCTCATGGGATTAGTTTAGGCTGAGACTTAGGGACTTGCCTAATGTCACCCAGTGAGCTTTGTGGCTAAGTAGGGATTAGTGCTGTGGTCTAAACCACTGAGCCTCTTGGCCTTGCCAATCAGAAGGTCGGCGGTTCGAATCCCTGTGACAGGGTGAGCTCCCATTGCTCGGTCCCTGCTCCTGCCAACGTAGCACTTCAAAAGCATGCCAAAAAGTGCAAGTAGATAAATAGGTACCACTCCGTTGGGAAGGTAAACGGTGTTTCCGTGCGCTGCTCTTGTTTTGCCAGAAGCGGCTTAGTCATGCTGGCCACATGACCCAGAAAAACTGTCTGCGGACAAACTTCAGCTCCTTCAGCCAGTAAAGCAAGATTAGCACCGCAACCCCAGAGTTATTCGCCACTGGACTTAACTGTCAGGGGTCCTTTACCCCCCCCCCTTTTTAGGGATCTGAATGTGGGTCTCCCAAGTCCTAGCCCAGTGGTCTAGCCATTACACCACAACTTGGTGGTGGCACCCAGAGCAGGGCCTCCTCAGGATGACTTTAGGGCTTTGGCAGGTACATGCTGGAGGAGGCAGGTAACTACCAGGCCATTGAAGGTTCTCTAGGTTCGAAACACCACTTCAAACTGAGCCTGGAAATGGACTGGGTACCAACGCAGCCAGTAAAGTACTGATATAATATGATCAAAATGACAGTTCCAGTTCCAACGACAGTTTCTGAACCATTTTTAAAGACAACCTCAGGAATAATGGACTGAAATAGCATACTATCATCATTTGTATATGTTCCCCACTTTTCCATCCCCAAAGAAGTCCAAACCAGCTCAAAACTTCATACAAAAACAAGCAACTCTAGGAGGAAGAGCTTGAGCTCTGTTAGAGCAGATAGTTTGCCTGCAGTAGGTCCCTGGTTTAATCCATCTCCAGGAAGGGCTGAGGAAAGCATCCTTGACTGAAACTACTGGAGAGCCATTGCTAGCCAGGGTAAATGATACTAAGCTAGGTTGACCATTGGTGTAATTTGGTATAAGGCAGCTTCCCAGGTTCATTGTTATCAGTTGCCAACAAAAAAATATTAAAAATCTTGCATTATCTTGGCATGTTGTACACTTAAAGAAATCTATATGAAAATGATGTAGCAACCAGTGGTATTTGGCTCCTAGTAAGTTAGCAAAAATTGTAAGACAAGTACAAATACCTGCTGGAAATGTAAAAAAGAAGAAGAAGGTACCTTTTACCATATGTGGTGGCCGTGTAAGGTAATAAAAGCATTTTGGAAAATGATATATAATGAAATGAAAAAAATGTTTAAAATAACCTTTATTTTAAAACAAAACAAAACCCAGAAGCATTTTTATTAGGAATTGTAGGTACCAATATCCCAAAGGAGCAGAAAATACTTTTTATGTGTGGAACAGCAGCCGAGCAGATACTACTAGCCCAGAGATGGAAAGAAGATAAAGTCCCTACCAGAGAGGAATGGCAAACCAAACTGATGGGCTATACCAAAATGGCAAAACTGACTGGAAAGCTCAAGAACCAAGAAGACAAAAAACTTCAATAAAAAATGGGGGGAAATTATAATTTATTTAGGAGATCACTGTAAACAGATGAAAACATTAGCAGGATTGTAATAACACTTGTAATGTAGCAAATATAATGGACAATATGGAAAGATATAAAATATAGACTATGAAATAATATGCAGTTGAAAAGGTTGACAATAGGACCCATGGAGGGGAAGGTGGAAAGTCTGGAGATTCAGAAAAATCTCTAAATATGGATGTGTATTTTGTTTTGTCGTAATTCTACACTTGTAAAATCAAATAAAAATATTTTTTAAAATAAATAAATCTAGCATTAAAAATTGTTACAGTGAGCCTATAAATAAGTTATCAATTTAGTACGGTGGTACTTAATCTGTTCCGGAAGTCAGTTCTTAAGCCAAAGCATTCTTAAACCAAGGCATGCTTTCCCATAGCAGCAGGGGACTCAATTTACAAATGGAACACACTCAACCGGAAGCAGAACATTTTCTGCTTCCAAGTCAAAGTTCACAAACCAAAACACCTACTTCCGAGTTTGCAGTGTTCTTAATCCAAGTTGTTCATAAACTAAGCTGTTCTTAAACCAAGGTACCACTGTTCTTAAAAAAAAAAAAACCTATTCAGTTCATACAAGGGGATAATAAAATGCTACCCATATTTTAGCCAAAAATACACACACTGCACCTGTGTTCCAGTAACCATGCTGGTGTAATGTTGAAGAGGACAAATCTACCCAAGAGCTAGCAGAAACCAAGAGAAGAACTAGGTATTAATTGATACAATCCATTCATACAATGAATAGTAACTTGCCACAAGTTAATACAGAGGAAAAGAGGTAGGTGGGGAATCAGCCAACCTATTTGACTTTATAATCATAAAACTTTGTGGCCCAGCCTGCAGCATACTCACAAGATACTAGTAACATATTTCATCCAGGTTTTTTTTTTTGGGGGGGGGGGAATCCACCCTTAGACAGCTAGGAATCTACCCCTGAGAAATTCTCAAAAGCCCAGCTTGACAATTTGAGAGCTCTGTTCTAATAAGTGGTTCAAACTAATCTGTCTTCTGAATTATTTTCTTGCTGCTATCTCTTGCAATGGTTGGACAGCTGCCGATGTGCTATCATGCTGTGGAGAACATCATAGCACATTGGAATATGTTGTTTTTCTTCCAAGAAAATCCTTTAACTTCCTGCTGTGCATTACAATTTGCTGATGGTGTTTCGGCTAAAAGAGGCATTCTTGTACAGATGTGGGATGATAGGTGATTTAATACCTTTTTGGTCACCCTGCCCTCCAATGTTGCTGTCCTCAAGAAATATATTACCTACTGTTCAGAGTACGTGGAACTGGGAAGTGGAAACTTCCAGCTGCGAGGAAATGCTATTTCTGCAAGATTTCACTACCTGTCTTTCTCTCCATTAATCTAACACTAAATACTGAAAGATGTGGCCCTCCTTGGCCTTCGGTGAACAAACCGAATTGAATTACTTTACTTTTTCCCAGAAAAATAGACTTTGGACATTGCTTCTGAATATACAGGGAGTTGGAAGTGAGACATTTTTTCTTTTTCTTTTTTTTCAGAAGAAAGCTGTTGTGTTTGAAAAGAGACTGTGTCTTATCCAGCACAAGTTAATTACCTCTAAGTCCCATTCCAGCCAAATATTAAACTAGGCAACCATCACTGATTTCCTTGAGAGACACTTCTGGATAAGTATGAACATAAAATTCAGCCTTTTAGCTTGCTCTGATTCATGCTTATGTGGAAGTAAGTCTCACTAATTTTAATTTGAATTACTTACAAGGCTCCATTCACATTGCACTTTATTCAGTTTCCCCGATGATTCCTTAACAGTTAATTTCTGCATTATATTTGAGCTTTTCCACCATGTAAAAGCCACTTCCAGAAAACTAATGGAATATACCGTATTTTTCACTCCATAAGACACACTTTTTTCTTCCTAAAAAGTAAGGATAAATGTCTTTGCATCTTATGGAACAAATGGTGGTCCCTGGAGCCGAATTGCCCAGGGGCAAAAAGCAGATCATGCTTTTTTTTAAAAAAGGGGGGGAAGAGGGAAGTGGGTGTTGAAACAAAGCCGCTAATCAGCAAGTGATCGGGGAGGGAGATAAGGGACGCTAGCAATAAAGGAGGCTGCCTTGGGGGGGGGAGGTAAAGACAGCAAACTTGCAAGGAGAGGAGACAGGAACACTAAAGTAATGAGGAGAGAAATTAGAAGAAAAGGAGAAGCAAAAAACTGCTCCAGCTACGGAAAAGACACTAAGGCAAACAAGAGGGAAGGGAGTGTTGAAAGGAAGCAGCTGATTGGCAAGTGATCAGGGAGGGAGATAAAGGACGCTAGAGATAAGGGAGGCTGCCAGGGAGGGGAGAGGTAAAAGCACATGGATCCTCAGGATTTCTGCATTTGGATCACCCCAAATTGACCATCAGATCACATAGCATGTCCAGGGCTACAGCCAGCACACACACAAAAACATTCAATATTTCATGGAGCCGCAATGGCGCAAAAAACTGGTTGCGAAGCACGAATCCACATGGATTCTCAGGATTTTTACATTGGGATACCCCAAACTCACCGGCAATTCACAAATCTCTGCCCACAGCATGAACCACAAAAATCATACTTCTACTGTTTCATTCAGAATATTTTTTTCCTTTCTTTTCCTACAATAAAAACTAGATGCATCTTAAGGTAAGGTGCGTTTTACGCATTGAAAAATAGGGTACTTGACTCAAAAATGGTGCCAAACTATTGCAAATTCTCCCCTGAAAGTTTGGCGGTGGAAACGGAAGGCTTTGGATCATAGGCCGAGAAGTCAGCCCTTGACTACTTCACCTGCGGAAAAAGATTTTTCTGAAAAAATACCTAAGCCGCGCGGACACAATGTCATCAAAAATCAGCCGTTTTCCAATTTGCTCAAAAATGGTGCCAAACTGTTGCAAACTCTCCCTTGAAAGGTTTGGCGGTGGAAAGGGAAGGCTTTTGATCATAGGCCAAGAAATCAGCCACCGACTACTTCACCTGCGGAAAAAGATTTTTCTGAAAAAATACCTAAGCCGCGCGGTCACAATGTCATCAAAAATCGGACGTTTTCCACTTTGCTCAAAAATGGTGCCAAACTGTTGCAAACTCTCCCCTGAAAGGTTTGGCGGGGAATACGGAAGGCGTTTGATCATAGGCCAAGAAATCAACCCTCGACTACTTCACCTATAGAAAATGATTTTTCTGAAAAATCCCTAAGACGCGCGGTCACAATTTCATCAAAAATCGGCCGTTTTCCACTTTGCTCAAAAATGGTGCCAAACTGTTGCAAACTCTCCCCTGAAAGGTTTGGCAGTGGAAACGTAAGTCTTATGATCATAGGCCAAGAAATCAACCCTCGACTACTTCAACTGCTGAAAATGATTTTTCTGAAAAATCCCTAAGGCGCGCGGTCACTCTTTTATCAAAAATCGTCCGTTTTCCACTTTGCCCAAAAATGGTGCCAAACTGTTGCAAACTCTTCCCTGAAAGGTTTGGCAGTGAATACGGAAGGCTTTTGATTATAGGCCAAGAAATCAGCCCTCGACTACTTCACCTGCGGAAAATGATTTTTCTGAAAAATCCCTAAGGCGCGCGGTCACAATTTCATCAAAAATCGGCCGTTTTCCACTTTGCTCAAAAGTGGTGCCAAACTGTTGCAAACTCTCCCCTGAAAGGTTTGGCGGTGGAAACGGAAGTCTTTTGATCATAGGCCAAGTAATCAGCACTCGACTACTTCACCTGCGGAAAAAAAAAAATCTGAAAAAAACCCTAAGGCGCACGGTCACAATTTCATCAAAAATCGGCCGTTTTCCACTTTACTCAAAAATGGTGCCAAACTGTTGCAAACTCTTCCCTGAAAGGTTTGGCGGCAAATACGGAATGCTTTTGATTATAGGCCAAGAAATCAGCCCTCAACTACTTCACCTGCGGAAAAAGATTTTTCTGAAAAATCCCTAAGGCGCGCGGTCACAATTTCATCAAAAATCGGCCGTTTTCCACTTTGCTCAAAAATGGTGCCAAACTGTTGCAAACTCTCCCCTGAAAGGTTTGGCGGTGGAAACGGGAGGCTTTTGATCATAGGCCAAGAATTCAGGCCTCGACAACTTCACCTGCGGAAAAAGATTGTTCTGAAAAATGACTAAGCCACGTGGTCACAATTTCATCAAAAATCGGCCGTTTTCCACTTTGCTCAAAAATGGTGCCAAACTGTTGCAAACTCTCTCCTGAAAGGTTTGGCGGTGGAATACGGAAGGCATTTGATCATAGGCCAAGAAATCAGTCCTCGACTACTTCACCTGCGGAAAAAGATTTTTCTGAAAAATCCCTAAGGTGCGCGGTCACAATTTCATCAAAAATCGGCCGTTTTCCACTTTGCTCAAAAATGGTGCCAAACTGTTGCAAACTCTCCCCTGAAAGGTTTGGAGATGGAAACGGAACTCTTTTGATCATAGTCCAAGTAATCAGCCCTCGACTACTTCACCTGCGAAAAAAAGAATTCTGAAAAAATGCCTAAGGCGCGCGGTCACAATTTCATCAAAAATCGGCCGTTTTCCACTTTGCTCAAAAATGGTGCCAAACTGTTGCAAACTCTTCCCTGAAAGGTTTGGCGGGGAATACGGAAGGCTTTTGATCATAGGCCGAGAAATCAGCCCTCGACTACTTCACCTGTAGAAAAAGATTTTTTTGAAAAATCCCTAAGCCGCGCGGTCACAATTTCATAAAAAATCGGCCGTTTTCCACTTTGCTCAAAAATGGTGCCAAACTGTTGCAAACTCTCCCCTGAAAGGTTTGGCGGTGGAAACGGAAGTCTTTTGATCATAGGCCAAGAAATCAACCCTCGACTACTTCACCTGCGAAAAAATAAATTCTGAAAAAATTCCTAAGGCGCGTGGTCACAATGTCATCAAAAATCGGACGTTTTCCACTTTGCTCAAAAATGGTGCCAAACTGTTGCAAACTCTCCCCTGAAAGGTTTGGCGGGGAATACGGAAGGCGTTTGATCATAGGCCAAGAAATCAACCCTCGACTACTTCACCTATGGAAAATGATTTTTCTGAAAAATCCCTAAGACGCGCGGTCACTCTTTTATCAAAAATCGTCCGTTTTCCACTTTGCCCAAAAATGGTGCCAAACTGTTGCAAACTCTTCCCTGAAACGTTTGGCGGTGGAAACGGAAGTCTTTTGATCATAGGCCAAGTAATCAGCACTCGACTACTTCACCTGCGGAAAAAAAAAAATCTGAAAAAAACCCTAAGGCGCACGGTCACAATTTCATCAAAAATCGGCCGTTTTCCACTTTGCTCAAAAATGGTGCCAAACTGTTGCAAACTCTTCCCTGAAAGGTTTGGCGGCAAATACGGAATGCTTTTGATTATAGGCCAAGAAATCAGCCCTCAACTACTTCACCTGCGGAAAAAGATTTTTCTGAAAAATCCCTAAGGCGCGCGGTCACAATTTCATCAAAAATCGGCCGTTTTCCACTTTGCTCAAAAATGGTGCCAAACTGTTGCAAACTCTCCCCTGAAAGGTTTGGCGGTGGAAACGGGAGGCTTTTGATCATAGGCCAAGAATTCAGGCCTCGACAACTTCACCTGCGGAAAAAGATTGTTCTGAAAAATGACTAAGCCACGTGGTCACAATTTCATCAAAAATCGGCCGTTTTCCACTTTGCTCAAAAATGGTGCCAAACTGTTGCAAACTCTCTCCTGAAAGGTTTGGCGGTGGAATACGGAAGGCATTTGATCATAGGCCAAGAAATCAGTCCTCGACTACTTCACCTGCGGAAAAAGATTTTTCTGAAAAATCCGTAAGCCACGTGGTCACAATTTCATCAAAAATCGGCCGTTTTCCACTTTGCTCAAAAATGGTGCCAAACTGTTGCAAACTCTTCCCTGAAAGGTTTGGCGGTGAATACGGAAGGCTTTTGATCATAGGCCAAGAAATCAGCCCTCGACTACTTGACCTGCGGAAAAAGATTTTTCTGAAAAATCCCTAAGGTGCGCGGTCACAATTTCATCAAAAATCGGCCGTTTTCCACTTTGCTCAAAAGTGGTGCCAAACTGTTGCAAACTCTCCCCTGAAAGGTTCGGCGGTGGAAACGAAAGGCTTTTGATCAAAGGCCAGGAAATCAGCCCTCGACTACTTCACCTGCAAAAAAAAAATTCTGAAAAAATCCCTAAGGCGCGCGGTCACAATTTCATCAAAAATCGGCCATTTTCCACTTTGCTCAAAAATGGTGCCAAACTGTTGCAAACTCTCCCCTGAAAGGTTTGGCGGTGGAAACGGAAGTCTTTTGATCATAGGCCAAGAAATCAACCCTCGACTACTTCACCTGTGAAAAAAAAATTCTGAAAAAATCCCTAAGGCGCGCGGTCACAATTTCATCAAAAATCGTCCGTTTTCCACTTTACTCAAAAATGATGCCAAACTGTTGCAAACTCTTCCCTGAAAGGTTTGGAGGTGAATACGGAAGGCTTTTGATTATAGGCCAAAAAAATCAGCCCTCGACTACTTCACCTGCGGAAAAAGATTTTTCTGAAAAATCCCTAATGTGCGCGGTCACAATTTCATCAAAAATCGGTCGTTTTCCACTTTGCTCAAAAAAGGCGCCAAACTGTTGCAAACTCTTCCCTGAAAGGTTTGGCGGTGGAAACGGAACTCTTTTGATCATAGGCCACGTAATCAGCCCTCGACTACTTCACCTGGGAAAAAAAAAATTCTGAAAAAATCCCTAAGGCGTGCGGTCACAATTTCATCAAAAATCGGCCGTTTTCCACTTTGCTCAAAAATGGTGCCAAACTGTTGCAAACTCTCCCCTGAAAGGTTTGGCGGTGGAAACGGAAGTCTTTTCATAATAGGCGAAGAAATCAGCCCTAGACTACTTCACCTGTGAAAAAAAAAATTCTGAAAAAATCCCTAAGTCGCGCGGTCAAAATTTCATTAAAAATTGTCCGTTTGCCACTTTGCTCAAAAATGGTGCCAAACTGTTGCAAACTCTTCCATGAAAGGTTTGGCGGTGAATACGGAAGGCTTTTGATCATAGGCCAAGAAATCAGCCCTCGACTACTTGACCTGCGGAAAAAGATTTTTCTGAAAAATCCCTAAGGTGCGCGGTCACAATTTCATCAAAAATCGGCCGTTTTCCACTTTGCTCAAAAGTGGTGCCAAACTGTTGCAAACTCTCCCCTGAAAGGTTCGGCGGTGGAAACGAAAGGCTTTTGATCATAGGCCAGGAAATCAGCCCTCGACTACTTCACCTGCAAAAAAAAAATTCTGAAAAAATCCCTAAGGCGCGCGGTCACAATTTCATCAAAAATCGTCCGTTTTCCACTTTACTCAAAAATGATGCCAAACTGTTGCAAACTCTTCCCTGAAAGGTTTGGCGGTGAATACGGAAGGCTTTTGATTATAGGCCAAGAAATCAGCCCTCGACTTCTTCACCTGCGGAAAAAGATTTTTCTGAAAAAATCCCTAAGGCGCGCGGTCACAATTTCATCAAAAATCGGCCGTTTTCCACTTTGCTCAAAAATGGTGCCAAACTGTTGCAAACTCTCCCCTGAAAGGTTTGGCGGTGGAAACGGAAGTCTTTTCATAATAGGCGAAGAAATCAGCCCTAGACTACTTCACCTGTGAAAAAAAAAATTCTGAAAAAATCCCTAAGTCGCGCGGTCAAAATTTCATAAAAAATTGTCCGTTTGCCACTTTGCTCAAAAATGGTGCCAAACTGTTGCAAACTCTTCCATGAAAGGTTTGGCGGTGAATACGGAAGGCTTTTGATCATAGGCCAAGAAATCAGCCCTCGACTACTTGACCTGCGGAAAAAGATTTTTCTGAAAAATCCCTAAGGTGCGCGGTCACAATTTCATCAAAAATCGGCCGTTTTCCACTTTGCTCAAAAGTGGTGCCAAACTGTTGCAAACTCTCCCCTGAAAGGTTCGGCGGTGGAAACGAAAGGCTTTTGATCATAGGCCAGGAAATCAGCCCTCGACTACTTCACCTGCAAAAAAAAAATTCTGAAAAAATCCCTAAGGCGCGCGGTCACAATTTCATCAAAAATCGTCCGTTTTCCACTTTACTCAAAAATGATGCCAAACTGTTGCAAACTCTTCCCTGAAAGGTTTGGCGGTGAATACGGAAGGCTTTTGATTATAGGCCAAGAAATCAGCCCTCGACTTCTTCACCTGCGGAAAAAGATTTTTCTGAAAAAATCCCTAAGGCGCGCGGTCACAATTTCATCAAAAATCGGCCGTTTTCCACTTTGCTCAAAAATGGTGCCAAACTGTTGCAAACTCTCCCCTGAAAGGTTTGGCGGTGGAAACGGAAGTCTTTTCATAATAGGCGAAGAAATCAGCCCTCGACTACTTCAACTGCTGAAAATGATTTTTCTGAAAAATCCCTAAGGCGCGCGGTCACTCTTTTATCAAAAATCGGCCGTTTTCCACTTTGCCCAAAAATGGTGCCAAACTGTTGCAAACTCTTCCCTGAAAGGTTTGGCAGTGAATACGGAAGGCTTTTGATTATAGGCCAAGAAGTCAGCCCTCGACTACTTCACCTGCGGAAAATGATTTTTCTGAAAAATCCCTAAGGCGTGCGGTCACAATTTCATCAAAAATCGGCCGTTTTCCACTTTGCTCAAAAGTGGTGCCAAACTGTTGCAAACTCTCCCCTGAAAGGTTTGGCGGTGGAAACGGAAGTCTTTTGATCATAGGCCAAGTAATCAGCACTCGACTACTTCACCTGCGGAAAAAAAAAAATCTGAAAAAAACCCTAAGGCGCACGGTCACAATTTCATCAAAAATCGGCCGTTTTCCACTTTGCTCAAAAATGGTGCCAAACTGTTGCAAACTCTTCCCTGAAAGGTTTGGCGGCAAATACGGAATGCTTTTGATTATAGGCCAAGAAATCAGCCCTCAACTACTTCACCTGCGGAAAAAGATTTTTCTGAAAAATCCCTAAGGCGCGCGGTCACAATTTCACCAAAAATCGGCCGTTTTCCACTTTGCTCAAAAATGGTGCCAAACTGTTGCAAACTCTCCCCTGAAAGGTTTGGCGGTGGAAACGGGAGGCTTTTGATCATAGGCCAAGAATTCAGGCCTCGACAACTTCACCTGCGGAAAAAGATTGTTCTGAAAAATGACTAAGCCACGTGGTCACAATTTCATCAAAAATCGGCCGTTTTCCACTTTGCTCAAAAATGGTGCCAAACTGTTGCAAACTCTCTCCTGAAAGGTTTGGCGGTGGAATACGGAAGGCATTTGATCATAGGCCAAGAAATCAGTCCTCGACTACTTCACCTGCGGAAAAAGATTTTTCTGAAAAATCCGTAAGCCACGTGGTCACAATTTCATCAAAAATCGGCCGTTTTCCACTTTGCTCAAAAATGGTGCCAAACTGTTGCAAACTCTTCCCTGAAAGGTTTGGCGGTGAATACGGAAGGCTTTTGATCATAGGCCAAGAAATCAGCCCTCGACTACTTGACCTGCGGAAAAAGATTTTTCTGAAAAATCCCTAAGGTGCGCGGTCACAATTTCATCAAAAATCGGCCGTTTTCCACTTTGCTCAAAAGTGGTGCCAAACTGTTGCAAACTCTCCCCTGAAAGGTTCGGCGGTGGAAACGAAAGGCTTTTGATCAAAGGCCAGGAAATCAGCCCTCGACTACTTCACCTGCAAAAAAAAAATTCTGAAAAAATCCCTAAGGCGCGCGGTCACAATTTCATCAAAAATCGGCCATTTTCCACTTTGCTCAAAAATGGTGCCAAACTGTTGCAAACTCTCCCCTGAAAGGTTTGGCGGTGGAAACGGAAGTCTTTTGATCATAGGCCAAGAAATCAACCCTCGACTACTTCACCTGTGAAAAAAAAATTCTGAAAAAATCCCTAAGGCGCGCGGTCACAATTTCATCAAAAATCGTCCGTTTTCCACTTTACTCAAAAATGATGCCAAACTGTTGCAAACTCTTCCCTGAAAGGTTTGGAGGTGAATACGGAAGGCTTTTGATTATAGGCCAAAAAAATCAGCCCTCGACTACTTCACCTGCGGAAAAAGATTTTTCTGAAAAATCCCTAATGTGCGCGGTCACAATTTCATCAAAAATCGGTCGTTTTCCACTTTGCTCAAAAAAGGCGCCAAACTGTTGCAAACTCTTCCCTGAAAGGTTTGGCGGTGGAAACGGAACTCTTTTGATCATAGGCCACGTAATCAGCCCTCGACTACTTCACCTGGGAAAAAAAAAATTCTGAAAAAATCCCTAAGGCGTGCGGTCACAATTTCATCAAAAATCGGCCGTTTTCCACTTTGCTCAAAAATGGTGCCAAACTGTTGCAAACTCTCCCCTGAAAGGTTTGGCGGTGGAAACGGAAGTCTTTTCATAATAGGCGAAGAAATCAGCCCTAGACTACTTCACCTGTGAAAAAAAAAATTCTGAAAAAATCCCTAAGTCGCGCGGTCAAAATTTCATTAAAAATTGTCCGTTTGCCACTTTGCTCAAAAATGGTGCCAAACTGTTGCAAACTCTTCCATGAAAGGTTTGGCGGTGAATACGGAAGGCTTTTGATCATAGGCCAAGAAATCAGCCCTCGACTACTTGACCTGCGGAAAAAGATTTTTCTGAAAAATCCCTAAGGTGCGCGGTCACAATTTCATCAAAAATCGGCCGTTTTCCACTTTGCTCAAAAGTGGTGCCAAACTGTTGCAAACTCTCCCCTGAAAGGTTCGGCGGTGGAAACGAAAGGCTTTTGATCATAGGCCAGGAAATCAGCCCTCGACTACTTCACCTGCAAAAAAAAAATTCTGAAAAAATCCCTAAGGCGCGCGGTCACAATTTCATCAAAAATCGTCCGTTTTCCACTTTACTCAAAAATGATGCCAAACTGTTGCAAACTCTTCCCTGAAAGGTTTGGCGGTGAATACGGAAGGCTTTTGATTATAGGCCAAGAAATCAGCCCTCGACTTCTTCACCTGCGGAAAAAGATTTTTCTGAAAAAATCCCTAAGGCGCGCGGTCACAATTTCATCAAAAATCGGCCGTTTTCCACTTTGCTCAAAAATGGTGCCAAACTGTTGCAAACTCTCCCCTGAAAGGTTTGGCGGTGGAAACGGAAGTCTTTTCATAATAGGCGAAGAAATCAGCCCTAGACTACTTCACCTGTGAAAAAAAAAATTCTGAAAAAATCCCTAAGTCGCGCGGTCAAAATTTCATAAAAAATTGTCCGTTTGCCACTTTGCTCAAAAATGGTGCCAAACTGTTGCAAACTCTTCCATGAAAGGTTTGGCGGTGAATACGGAAGGCTTTTGATCATAGGCCAAGAAATCAGCCCTCGACTACTTGACCTGCGGAAAAAGATTTTTCTGAAAAATCCCTAAGGTGCGCGGTCACAATTTCATCAAAAATCGGCCGTTTTCCACTTTGCTCAAAAGTGGTGCCAAACTGTTGAAAACTCTCCCCTGAAAGGTTCGGCGGTGGAAACGAAAGGCTTTTGATCATAGGCCAGGAAATCAGCCCTCGACTACTTCACCTGCAAAAAAAAAATTCTGAAAAAATCCCTAAGGCGCGCGGTCACAATTTCATCAAAAATCGTCCGTTTTCCACTTTACTCAAAAATGATGCCAAACTGTTGCAAACTCTTCCCTGAAAGGTTTGGCGGTGAATACGGAAGGCTTTTGATTATAGGCCAAGAAATCAGCCCTCGACTTCTTCACCTGCGGAAAAAGATTTTTCTGAAAAAATCCCTAAGGCGCGCGGTCACAATTTCATCAAAAATCGGCCGTTTTCCACTTTGCTCAAAAATGGTGCCAAACTGTTGCAAACTCTCCCCTGAAAGGTTTGGCGGTGGAAACGGAAGTCTTTTCATAATAGGCGAAGAAATCAGCCCTCGACTACTTCAACTGCTGAAAATGATTTTTCTGAAAAATCCCTAAGGCGCGCGGTCACTCTTTTATCAAAAATCGGCCGTTTTCCACTTTGCCCAAAAATGGTGCCAAACTGTTGCAAACTCTTCCCTGAAAGGTTTGGCAGTGAATACGGAAGGCTTTTGATTATAGGCCAAGAAGTCAGCCCTCGACTACTTCACCTGCGGAAAATGATTTTTCTGAAAAATCCCTAAGGCGTGCGGTCACAATTTCATCAAAAATCGGCCGTTTTCCACTTTGCTCAAAAGTGGTGCCAAACTGTTGCAAACTCTCCCCTGAAAGGTTTGGCGGTGGAAACGGAAGTCTTTTGATCATAGGCCAAGTAATCAGCACTCGACTACTTCACCTGCGGAAAAAAAAAAATCTGAAAAAAACCCTAAGGCGCACGGTCACAATTTCATCAAAAATCGGCCGTTTTCCACTTTGCTCAAAAATGGTGCCAAACTGTTGCAAACTCTTCCCTGAAAGGTTTGGCGGCAAATACGGAATGCTTTTGATTATAGGCCAAGAAATCAGCCCTCAACTACTTCACCTGCGGAAAAAGATTTTTCTGAAAAATCCCTAAGGCGCGCGGTCACAATTTCACCAAAAATCGGCCGTTTTCCACTTTGCTCAAAAATGGTGCCAAACTGTTGCAAACTCTCCCCTGAAAGGTTTGGCGGTGGAAACGGGAGGCTTTTGATCATAGGCCAAGAATTCAGGCCTCGACAACTTCACCTGCGGAAAAAGATTGTTCTGAAAAATGACTAAGCCACGTGGTCACAATTTCATCAAAAATCGGCCGTTTTCCACTTTGCTCAAAAATGGTGCCAAACTGTTGCAAACTCTCTCCTGAAAGGTTTGGCGGTGGAATACGGAAGGCATTTGATCATAGGCCAAGAAATCAGTCCTCGACTACTTCACCTGCGGAAAAAGATTTTTCTGAAAAATCCGTAAGCCACGTGGTCACAATTTCATCAAAAATCGGCCGTTTTCCACTTTGCTCAAAAATGGTGCCAAACTGTTGCAAACTCTTCCCTGAAAGGTTTGGCGGTGAATACGGAAGGCTTTTGATCATAGGCCAAGAAATCAGCCCTCGACTACTTGACCTGCGGAAAAAGATTTTTCTGAAAAATCCCTAAGGTGCGCGGTCACAATTTCATCAAAAATCGGCCGTTTTCCACTTTGCTCAAAAGTGGTGCCAAACTGTTGCAAACTCTCCCCTGAAAGGTTCGGCGGTGGAAACGAAAGGCTTTTGATCAAAGGCCAGGAAATCAGCCCTCGACTACTTCACCTGCAAAAAAAAAATTCTGAAAAAATCCCTAAGGCGCGCGGTCACAATTTCATCAAAAATCGGCCATTTTCCACTTTGCTCAAAAATGGTGCCAAACTGTTGCAAACTCTCCCCTGAAAGGTTTGGCGGTGGAAACGGAAGTCTTTTGATCATAGGCCAAGAAATCAACCCTCGACTACTTCACCTGTGAAAAAAAAATTCTGAAAAAATCCCTAAGGCGCGCGGTCACAATTTCATCAAAAATCGTCCGTTTTCCACTTTACTCAAAAATGATGCCAAACTGTTGCAAACTCTTCCCTGAAAGGTTTGGAGGTGAATACGGAAGGCTTTTGATTATAGGCCAAAAAAATCAGCCCTCGACTACTTCACCTGCGGAAAAAGATTTTTCTGAAAAATCCCTAATGTGCGCGGTCACAATTTCATCAAAAATCGGTCGTTTTCCACTTTGCTCAAAAAAGGCGCCAAACTGTTGCAAACTCTTCCCTGAAAGGTTTGGCGGTGGAAACGGAACTCTTTTGATCATAGGCCACGTAATCAGCCCTCGACTACTTCACCTGGGAAAAAAAAAATTCTGAAAAAATCCCTAAGGCGTGCGGTCACAATTTCATCAAAAATCGGCCGTTTTCCACTTTGCTCAAAAATGGTGCCAAACTGTTGCAAACTCTCCCCTGAAAGGTTTGGCGGTGGAAACGGAAGTCTTTTCATAATAGGCGAAGAAATCAGCCCTAGACTACTTCACCTGTGAAAAAAAAAATTCTGAAAAAATCCCTAAGTCGCGCGGTCAAAATTTCATTAAAAATTGTCCGTTTGCCACTTTGCTCAAAAATGGTGCCAAACTGTTGCAAACTCTTCCATGAAAGGTTTGGCGGTGAATACGGAAGGCTTTTGATCATAGGCCAAGAAATCAGCCCTCGACTACTTGACCTGCGGAAAAAGATTTTTCTGAAAAATCCCTAAGGTGCGAGGTCACAATTTCATCAAAAATCGGCCGTTTTCCACTTTGCTCAAAAGTGGTGCCAAACTGTTGCAAACTCTCCCCTGAAAGGTTCGGCGGTGGAAACGAAAGGCTTTTGATCATAGGCCAGGAAATCAGCCCTCGACTACTTCACCTGCAAAAAAAAAATTCTGAAAAAATCCCTAAGGCGCGCGGTCACAATTTCATCAAAAATCGTCCGTTTTCCACTTTACTCAAAAATGATGCCAAACTGTTGCAAACTCTTCCCTGAAAGGTTTGGCGGTGAATACGGAAGGCTTTTGATTATAGGCCAAGAAATCAGCCCTCGACTACTTCACCTGCAGAAAAAGATTTTTCTGAAAAATCCCTAAGGCGCGCGGTCACAATTTCATCAAAAATCGGCCGTTTTCCACTTTGCTCAAAAATGGTGCCAAACTGTTGCAAACTCTCCCCTGAAAGGTTTGGCGGTGGAAACGGAAGTCTTTTGATGATAGGCCAAGAAATCAACCCTCGACTACTTCACCTGTGAAAAAAAAATTCTGAAAAAATCCCTAAGGCGCGCGGTCACAATTTCATCAAAAATCGTCCGTTTTCCACTTTACTCAAAAATGATGCCAAACTGTTGCAAACTCTTCCCTGAAAGGTTTGGCGGTGAATACGGAAGGCTTTTGATTATAGGCCAAGAAATCAGCCCTCGACTACTTCACCTGCGGAAAAAGATTTTTCTGAAAAATCCCTAAGGCGCGCGGTCACAATTTCATCAAAAATCGTCCGTTTTCCAATTTGCTCAAAAATGGTGCCAAACTGTTGCAAACTCTCCCCTGAAAGGTTTGGCGGTAGAAACGGAAGTCTTTTGATCATAGGCCAAGAAATCAACCCCCGACTACTTCACCTGTGAAAAAAAAAAATCTGAAAAAATTCCTAAGGCGCGTGGTCACAATTTCATCAAAAATCGGCCGTTTTCCACTTTGCTCAAAAATGGTGCCAAACTGTTGCAAACTCTTCCCTGAAAGGTTTGGCGGGGAATACGGAAGGCTTTTGATCATAGGCCGAGAAATCAGCCCTCGACTACTTCACCTGTAGAAAAAGATTTTTTTGAAAAATCCCTAAGCCGCGCGGTCACAATTTCATCAAAAATCGGCCGTTTTCCACTTTGCTCAAAAATGGTGCCAAACTGTTGCAAACTCTCCCCTGAAAGGTTTGGCGGTGGAAACGGGAGTCTTTTGATCATAGGCCAAGAAATCAACCCTCGACTACTTCACGTGTGAAAAAAAAAATTCTGAAAAAATCCCTAAGGTGCGCGGTCACAATTTCATCAAAAATCGGCCGTTTTCCACTTTGCTCAAAAATGGTGCCAAACTGTTGCAAACTCTTCCCTGAAAGGTTTGGCGGGGAATACGGAAGGCTTTTGATCATAGGCCGAGAAATCAGCCCTCGACTACTTCACCTGTAGAAAAAGATTTTTTTGAAAAATCCCTAAGCCGCGCGGTCACAATTTCATAAAAAATCGGCCGTTTTCCACTTTGCTCAAAAATGGTGCCAAACTGTTGCAAACTCTCCCCTGAAAGGTTTGGCGGTGGAAACGGGAGTCTTTTGATCATAGGCCAAGAAATCAACCCTCGACTACTTCACGTGTGAAAAAAAAAATTCTGAAAAAATCCCTAAGGTGCGCGGTCACAATTTCATCAAAAATCGGCCGTTTTCCAATTTGCTCAAAAATGGTGCCAAACTGTTGCAAACTCTCCCCTGAAAGGTTTGTCGGTGGAAACGGAAGTCTTTGGATCATAGGCCAAGAAATCAACCCTCGACTACTTCACCTGTGAAAAAAAGAATTCTGAAAAAATTCCCAAGGCGCGTGGTCACAATTTCATCAAAAATCGGCCGTTTTCCACTTTGCTCAAAAATGGTGCCAAACTGTTGCAAACTCTTCCCTGAAAGGTTTGGCGGCAAATACGGAATGCTTTTGCTCATAGGCCAAGAAATCAGCCCTCGACTACTTGACCTGCGGAAAAAGATTTTTCTGAAAAATCCCTAAGGTGCGCGGTCACAATTTCATCAAATTCAGCCGTTTTCCACTTTGCTCAAAAGTGGTGCCAAACTGTTGCAAACTCTCCCCTGAAAGGTTCGGCGGTGGAAACGAAAGGCTTTTGATCATAGGCCAGGAAATCAGCCCTCGACTACTTCACCTGCAAAAAAAAAATTCTGAAAAAATCCCTAAGGTGCGTGTTAATGGTTTCAGAACTCACAGAGTTAAAGAGTTCTTGTGACGTCTCTTTCCTGAGGCGTGGTTAGAAACACTTAAGGGAGGGGTTTGACTCCGTGTGTTTCAGTCTGACTCTCGGACGCCATGCGAAAGGGAGAATGTGTCAGTTCTCGCCAGGTCTGAATTTATGGTGTTATTCTTCATGATTAAACGCAAGAGTAGATAAGGACTGCCTTGTGTCTGCTCTTATTTATTCCACACGTGCTGCACTTTGCTTCTCACCGCTGTGTTTCGCTCTGCTACCGGCAAGAGAAAGAGGCCTGAGGAGGACTTTTGCAGGAGGCACGGATAGCTTGCAGAGTTTCGCAACGGAAGTGTGCCAGGCTCCATGTTCAGTCTCTGTGTACACTCTTGTCCGGTGTAATCCGAAGAGGTTATGGGTGCTCGCCAAAGCTTTGAAGCATTGCAGGAACGTCCCACGTGTGTGGGAAGCCAGCAGGAAAGTTGCTGGGCCAGCTGGAGCTCTGGAGCTGTGTCTTTGAAGCTGGAAGGAGCTCGCTGGGAGGAGAAGCCGATCTGCCGGAGGCCGGAGGAAGCTACTGCCGAGTCGTGAGTAAGCTCAGCCCCCGGGGAGGAGGAGATGGCTCAGTCCCAGGAACACGGCTTTGAGCTTAAGCTGCCGTGTGCGAAACTAACTCTTAACTCGTGGTTAGAGTGGAGTTATTTAGCAGAGTTGTCCCTAGTTGGAGCCAAGCTCTGGGAAACAGTCACGCCGATGTCTACGTCAGCTGGGGCTGGTGCAAGCCAACGTGAAGCTGAGGAGCGTGTGCTTACTTTTTTGGCTGAGAACGTCAGTGCTGATTTGAGGCCTATAGTTCTGGATGCAAGGAAGCCTGAGGTCGCTTGGGTAGCTCTCCAGGAAGCGTGTGAAGCTGGGGGCAGAGGCAAGGGCCGGGAGATGGCTGCATCAGGTCAGGAAGAAAGGCAAGAAAGCACGGAAAGCCGGTGCACAGCTGGGAAAGGCTGTGGGACCCCTGAGGGGGGCGAAGGGACTATTGCCACTGCTGCTGCTGCTGCTGGTTTAGCAGAGTCTAAAAGCTGCGTGGGTGATGCAACATGTCTGCGTGAGGAGCTTGGAGAGAGGCAAGCTGCTGGGGGCCCTTTACCCATCACTGGGGGTGCAGGAAAGCGTCCTGGGAGCCCTGGGAGCAGTGGGGGGGCGGTGAGCAGTAAAAGCTCAGGAAAGCCTCTTTTTCCAAAGGCTGCCAAGAGTTGTTTGCGTCGTGAGTCGAAGCCTGGGAAACAGGACAGTGCTGAAAGCTTCAAGGCCAGCCATCTGCTGCAGAGGGAGATACGTGCTGCAGAGCTGTCTGGGAACTCTGAGATAAGTCCAGTCTTCAGAGGAACGCAGGAAGTTGTGGTTACGGAAGCTGCCAAGGACAGGTGCAGCCAGACGTTTGTTGGCATGGCAACGCTACAGAGCAATGCCAGCAGGGACACAACTGTGAAGTGGGTGTTGGACTCAGGAGCGAGTCATCACCTGATAACGCCATCTGCTGGGGAGCTGCGGAATTGCAGGGCTGTTTTGGCTGGAATGACTTTTACATTAGCTGACGGGACAAAACGAAATGTATCTAAAGTTGCACATGTATATGTTTCTGTTTTGCAGGCGGAGCTGGAGTGCTTCATTGTACCAGGGATGAAGTGTTGCCTGTTATCGATTTCTGCTCTGGCGAAGCAGGGATACAAAATTTGTTTTGAAAATAATACCTGTTCCATTTTCAGAGGGGGGAGGCAACTTGTCAACGTGGAGAGCAAGGACAATCTCTTTGTTCTGGAAACACCTCTGGAGGGTGGTGGGAATGCAGGGAAAGCACAGGCGCAGTGTGCTAGTGTTCCCAGCCATGATTCATGTGTACATGTATGGCACAAGAGAATGTCTCATGCTTGTCTGGAGGATGTTAAGAGGTTGCCAGGCTGCACCAAAGGATGTAAAATCACGCCATGTGAGGGATCCCTAGTGTGCAGGGCATGCAGCAAGGTTCAAAGGTACAGGTTTCCCGGGGTAAAGAGGGTAACCACAAAACCTTTTGAGTTGATTCACACAGACCTTACAGGACCAATGAAGTGTGAGAGTCTGGGTGGGGCCAGATTTCTGCTATTGATAGCGGATGATTTTACTCAGAATTTATGGTCTTTTTCTCTCAGGTCGCAGAGAGAGGCGGCGCAACTCATCCAGGATTGGGTTGCGGAGGTAGAACTAAGGTTTTCCACCAAGGTGCAAGAGTTCAGGAGCGACCGTGGGTCACAGTTCACTGGGTCTGCTCTGAAGGAGTTCTTCAAGGAAAAGGGAATTCGTCACCAGGTGACGGGTGCAAAGTCTCCTCAAGAGAGAGGCGTGGCAGAGCGCAGGAGTGAAGCACTGGCTGAAGTTGTCAGGGTTTTACTGTGTGACTCTGGGCTGCCTCAGAGCTTTTGGAGTGAGGCTGGGAAGTTTGCCAGCTTTGTCTTTAACAGGTCCTACAATCACGATGTAGGTGACACACCGTATTTTCTGTTGCACAAGAGGAAGCCACAGGTGCATTTCTTCCGTTCGTTTGGTTCCAAGGCTTCAGTGCCAATACCAACAGCGCAACGGAAGGAGGGTGGTCCTAGGTACCAGGACATGATCTTCTGTGGGTATGATCCTGCAACAAATGGGTGGAAGTTTGCATACCCAGAGGGTGATCAGACCACGCTGCTGGTCAGCAAGCATGCTGAGTTCTTTGAGCAGGATGGTTGGTCACAGCCTAGGTATGGTCCTGATATTCTCTCAGAATGCTTGTCCGATTCTGAGGGGGAGGAAAGGGAGGAAGGAGAGGCAGAGGCGGAGCCTGTTGCTGAAGACCAGGTTGCCGATGATGGTCAAGCACAGGGGTGGGTTTCTCCACAGGTTAAGAGGGAACCCAAGAGTGAGCCTTCATCTCCTGTTAGCCAAGTGCAGGAAGCCCGAAGACGCAGCAAGTCAGAGGGGGAGTCTTCTGAGCTTGCTGGAGACACACTTGCTGACCCCAGTGGGTCAGGAGGAGCATCCGAGGTTGTGCTCCGGCGGTCAACTCGGACCACAAAGGGGATTCCACCGGAGAGGTTTCAGGTCACCAGTGCGTGGGTTGGTTTCGCACAGTGTGATTCTGGGAGTGTGGAAGGGATTCAACAATTGCCTGGGATAGATGCCAGTGGGAGGCAAAAGGCAATGGGAGGTGAGTTGAACTCAAAGAGGTCTGTAAATAGGGGTTCACAGTTTCCCTCAGGATTCGTGACGAGAGGGGGTGTTAATGGTTTCAGAACTCACAGAGTTAAAGAGTTCTGGTGACGTCTCTTTCCTGAGGCGTGGTTAGAAACACTTAAGGGAGGGGTTTGACTCCGTGTGTTTCAGTCTGACTCTCGGACGCCATGCGAAAGGGAGAATGTGTCAGTTCTCGCCAGGTCTGAATTTATGGTGTTATTCTTCATGATTAAACGCAAGAGTAGATAAGGACTGCCTTGTGTCTGCTCTTATTTATTCCACACGTGCTGCACTTTGCTTCTCACCGCTGTGTTTCGCTCTGCTACCGGCAAGAGAAAGAGGCCTGAGGAGGACTTTTGCAGGAGGCACGGATAGCTTGCAGAGTTTCGCAACGGAAGTGTGCCAGGCTCCATGTTCAGTCTCTGTGTACACTCTTGTCCGGTGTAATCCGAAGAGGTTATGGGTGCTCGCCAAAGCTTTGAAGCATTGCAGGAACGTCCCACGTGTGTGGGAAGCCAGCAGGAAAGTTGCTGGGCCAGCTGGAGCTCTGGAGCTGTGTCTTTGAAGCTGGAAGGAGCTCGCTGGGAGGAGAAGCCGATCTGCCGGAGGCCGGAGGAAGCTACTGCCGAGTCGTGAGTAAGCTCAGCCCCCGGGGAGGAGGAGATGGCTCAGTCCCAGGAACACGGCTTTGAGCTTAAGCTGCCGTGTGCGAAACTAACTCTTAACTCGTGGTTAGAGTGGAGTTATTTAGCAGAGTTGTCCCTAGTTGGAGCCAAGCTCTGGGAAACAGTCACGCCGATGTCTACGTCAGCTGGGGCTGGTGCAAGCCAACGTGAAGCTGAGGAGCGTGTGCTTACTTTTTTGGCTGAGAACGTCAGTGCTGATTTGAGGCCTATAGTTCTGGATGCAAGGAAGCCTGAGGTCGCTTGGGTAGCTCTCCAGGAAGCGTGTGAAGCTGGGGGCAGAGGCAAGGGCCGGGAGATGGCTGCATCAGGTCAGGAAGAAAGGCAAGAAAGCACGGAAAGCCGGTGCACAGCTGGGAAAGGCTGTGGGACCCCTGAGGGGGGCGAAGGGACTATTGCCACTGCTGCTGCTGCTGCTGGTTTAGCAGAGTCTAAAAGCTGCGTGGGTGATGCAACATGTCTGCGTGAGGAGCTTGGAGAGAGGCAAGCTGCTGGGGGCCCTTTACCCATCACTGGGGGTGCAGGAAAGCGTCCTGGGAGCCCTGGGAGCAGTGGGGGGGCGGTGAGCAGTAAAAGCTCAGGAAAGCCTCTTTTTCCAAAGGCTGCCAAGAGTTGTTTGCGTCGTGAGTCGAAGCCTGGGAAACAGGACAGTGCTGAAAGCTTCAAGGCCAGCCATCTGCTGCAGAGGGAGATACGTGCTGCAGAGCTGTCTGGGAACTCTGAGATAAGTCCAGTCTTCAGAGGAACGCAGGAAGTTGTGGTTACGGAAGCTGCCAAGGACAGGTGCAGCCAGACGTTTGTTGGCATGGCAACGCTACAGAGCAATGCCAGCAGGGACACAACTGTGAAGTGGGTGTTGGACTCAGGAGCGAGTCATCACCTGATAACGCCATCTGCTGGGGAGCTGCGGAATTGCAGGGCTGTTTTGGCTGGAATGACTTTTACATTAGCTGACGGGACAAAACGAAATGTATCTAAAGTTGCACATGTATATGTTTCTGTTTTGCAGGCGGAGCTGGAGTGCTTCATTGTACCAGGGATGAAGTGTTGCCTGTTATCGATTTCTGCTCTGGCGAAGCAGGGATACAAAATTTGTTTTGAAAATAATACCTGTTCCATTTTCAGAGGGGGGAGGCAACTTGTCAACGTGGAGAGCAAGGACAATCTCTTTGTTCTGGAAACACCTCTGGAGGGTGGTGGGAATGCAGGGAAAGCACAGGCGCAGTGTGCTAGTGTTCCCAGCCATGATTCATGTGTACATGTATGGCACAAGAGAATGTCTCATGCTTGTCTGGAGGATGTTAAGAGGTTGCCAGGCTGCACCAAAGGATGTAAAATCACGCCATGTGAGGGATCCCTAGTGTGCAGGGCATGCAGCAAGGTTCAAAGGTACAGGTTTCCCGGGGTAAAGAGGGTAACCACAAAACCTTTTGAGTTGATTCACACAGACCTTACAGGACCAATGAAGTGTGAGAGTCTGGGTGGGGCCAGATTTCTGCTATTGATAGCGGATGATTTTACTCAGAATTTATGGTCTTTTTCTCTCAGGTCGCAGAGAGAGGCGGCGCAACTCATCCAGGATTGGGTTGCGGAGGTAGAACTAAGGTTTTCCACCAAGGTGCAAGAGTTCAGGAGCGACCGTGGGTCACAGTTCACTGGGTCTGCTCTGAAGGAGTTCTTCAAGGAAAAGGGAATTCGTCACCAGGTGACGGGTGCAAAGTCTCCTCAAGAGAGAGGCGTGGCAGAGCGCAGGAGTGAAGCACTGGCTGAAGTTGTCAGGGTTTTACTGTGTGACTCTGGGCTGCCTCAGAGCTTTTGGAGTGAGGCTGGGAAGTTTGCCAGCTTTGTCTTTAACAGGTCCTACAATCACGATGTAGGTGACACACCGTATTTTCTGTTGCACAAGAGGAAGCCACAGGTGCATTTCTTCCGTTCGTTTGGTTCCAAGGCTTCAGTGCCAATACCAACAGCGCAACGGAAGGAGGGTGGTCCTAGGTACCAGGACATGATCTTCTGTGGGTATGATCCTGCAACAAATGGGTGGAAGTTTGCATACCCAGAGGGTGATCAGACCACGCTGCTGGTCAGCAAGCATGCTGAGTTCTTTGAGCAGGATGGTTGGTCACAGCCTAGGTATGGTCCTGATATTCTCTCAGAATGCTTGTCCGATTCTGAGGGGGAGGAAAGGGAGGAAGGAGAGGCAGAGGCGGAGCCTGTTGCTGAAGACCAGGTTGCCGATGATGGTCAAGCACAGGGGTGGGTTTCTCCACAGGTTAAGAGGGAACCCAAGAGTGAGCCTTCATCTCCTGTTAGCCAAGTGCAGGAAGCCCGAAGACGCAGCAAGTCAGAGGGGGAGTCTTCTGAGCTTGCTGGAGACACACTTGCTGACCCCAGTGGGTCAGGAGGAGCATCCGAGGTTGTGCTCCGGCGGTCAACTCGGACCACAAAGGGGATTCCACCGGAGAGGTTTCAGGTCACCAGTGCGTGGGTTGGTTTCGCACAGTGTGATTCTGGGAGTGTGGAAGGGATTCAACAATTGCCTGGGATAGATGCCAGTGGGAGGCAAAAGGCAATGGGAGGTGAGTTGAACTCAAAGAGGTCTGTAAATAGGGGTTCACAGTTTCCCTCAGGATTCGTGACGAGAGGGGGTGTTAATGGTTTCAGAACTCACAGAGTTAAAGAGTTCTGGTGACGTCTCTTTCCTGAGGCGTGGTTAGAAACACTTAAGGGAGGGGTTTGACTCCGTGTGTTTCAGTCTGACTCTCGGACGCCATGCGAAAGGGAGAATGTGTCAGTTCTCGCCAGGTCTGAATTTATGGTGTTATTCTTCATGATTAAACGCAAGAGTAGATAAGGACTGCCTTGTGTCTGCTCTGATTTATTCCACACGTGCTGCACTTTGCTTCTCACCGCTGTGTTTCGCTCTGCTACCGGCAAGAGAAAGAGGCCTGAGGAGGACTTTTGCAGGAGGCACGGATAGCTTGCAGAGTTTCGCAACGGAAGTGTGCCAGGCTCCATGTTCAGTCTCTGTGTACACTCTTGTCCAGTGTAATCCAAAGAGTGCGCGGTCACAATTTCATCAAAAATCGGCCGTTTTCCACTTTGCTCAAAAATGGTGCCAAACTGTTGCAAACTCTCCCCTGAAAGGTTTGGCGGTGGAAACGGAAGTCTTTTGATCATAGGCCAAGAAATCAACCCTCGACTACTTCACCTGTGAAAAAAAAATTCTGAAAAAATCCCTAAGGCGCGCGGTCACAATTTCATCAAAAACCGGCCGTTTTCCACTTTACTCAAAAATGATGGCAAACTGTTGCAAACTCTTCCCTGAAAGGTTTGGCGGTGAATACGGAACTCTTTTGATCATAGGCCAAGTAATCAGCCCTCGACTACTTCACCTGGGAAAAAAAAAATTCTGAAAAAATCCCTAAGGCGTGCGGTCACAATTTCATCAAAAATCGGCCGTTTTCCACTTTGCTCAAAAATGGTGCCAAACTGTTGCAAACTCTCCCCTGAAAGGTTTGGCGGTGGAAACGGAAGTCTTTTCATAATAGGCAAAGAAATCAGCCCTAGACTACTTCACCTGTGAAAAAAAAAATTCTGAAAAAATCCCTAAGTCGCGCGGTCACAATTTCATAAAAAATTGTCCGTTTTCCACTTTGCTCAAAAATGGTGCCAAACTGTTGCAAACTCTTCCATGAAAGGTTTGGCGGTGAATACGGAAGGCTTTTGATCATAGGCCAAGAAATCAGCCCTCGACTACTTCACCTGCGGAAAAAGATTTTTCTGAAAAATCCCTAAGGTGCGCGGTCACAATTTCATCAAAAATCGGCCGTTTTCCACTTTGCTCAAAAGTGGTGCCAAACTGTTGCAAACTCTCCTCTGAAAGGTTCGGCGGTGGAAACGAAAGGCTTTTGATCATAGTCCAGGAAATCAGCCCTCGACTACTTCACCTGCAAAAAAAAAATTCTGAAAAAATCCCTAAGGCGCGCGGTCACAATTTCATCAAAAATCGTCCGTTTTCCACTTTACTCAAAAATGATGCCAAACTGTTGCAAACTCTTCCCTGAAAGGTTTGGCGGTGAATACGGAAGGCTTTTGATTATAGGCCAAGAAATCAGCCCTCGACTTCTTCACCTGCGGAAAAAGATTTTTCTGAAAAAATCCCTAAGGCGCGCGGTCACAATTTCATCAAAAATCGGCCGTTTTCCACTTTGCTCAAAAATGGTGCCAAACTGTTGCAAACTCTCCCCTGAAAGGTTTGGCGGTGGAAACGGAAGTCTTTTGATCATAGGCCAAGAAATCAACCCTCGACTACTTCACCTGTGAAAAAAAAAATTCTGAAAAAATCCCTAAGGCGCGCGGTCACAATTTCATCAAAAATCGTCCGTTTTCCACTTTACTCAAAAATGATGCCAAACTGTTGCAAACTCTTCCCTGAAAGGTTTGGCGGTGAATACGGAAGGCTTTTGATTATAGGCCAAGAAATCAGCCCTCGACTACTTCACCTGCAGAAAAAGATTTTTTTGAAAAATCCCTAAGGCGCGCGGTCACAATTTCATCAAAAATCGGCCGTTTTCCACTTTGCTCAAAAATGGTGCCAAACTGTTGCAAACTCTCCCCTGAAAGGTTTGGCGGTGGAAACGGAAGTCTTTTGATCATAGGCCAAGAAATCAACCCTCGGCTACTTCACCTGCAAAAAAAAAATTATGAAAAAATCCCTAAGGCGCGCGGTCACAATTTAATCAAAAATCGTCCGTTTTCCACTTTACTCAAAAATGATGCCAAACTGTTGCAAACTCTTCCCTGAAAGGTTTGGCGGTGAATACGGAAGGCTTTTGATTATAGGCCAAGAAATCAGCCCTCGACTACTTCACCTGCGGAAAAAGATTTTTCTGAAAAATCCCTAAGGCGCGCGGTCACAATTTCATCAAAAATCGTCCGTTTTCCACTTTACTCAAAAATGATGCCAAACTGTTGCAAACTCTTCCCTGAAAGGTTTGGCGGTGAATACGGAAGGCTTTTGATTATAGGCCAAGAAATCAGCCCTCGACTACTTCACCTGCGGAAAAAGATTTTTCTGAAAAATCCCTAAGGCGCGCGGTCACAATTTCATCAAAAATCGGCCGTTTTCCACTTTGCTCAGAAATGGTGCCAAACTGTTGCAAACTCTCCCCTGAAAGGTTTGGCGGTGGAAACGGAAGTCTTTGGATCATAGGCCAAGAAATCAACCCTCGACTACTTCACCTGTGAAAAAAAGAATTCTGAAAAAATTCCTAAGGCGCGTGGTCACAATTTCATCAAAAATCGGCCGTTTTCCACTTTGCTCAAAAATGGTGCCAAACTGTTGCAAACTCTTCCCTGAAAGGTTTGGCGGCAAATACGGAAGGCTTTTGCTCATAGGCCAAGAAATCAGCCCTCGACTACTTGACCTGCAGAAAAAGATTTTTCTGAAAAATCCCTAAGTTGCGCGGTCACAATTTCATCAAAAATCGGCCGTTTTCCACTTTGCTCAAAAGTGGTGCCAAACTGTTGCAAACTCTCCCCTGAAAGGTTCGGCGGTGGAAACGAAAGGCTTTTGATTATAGGCCAGGAAATCAGCCCTCGACTACTTCACCTGCAAAAAAAAAATTCTGAAAAAATCCCTAAGGTGCGCGGTCACAATTTCATCAAAAATCGGCCGTTTTCCACTTTGCTCAAAAATGGTGCCAAACTGTTTCAAACTCTCCCCTGAAAGGTTTGGCGGTGGAAACAGAAGTCTTTTGATCAGAGGCCAAGAAATCAACCCTCGACTACTTCACCTGTGAAAAAAAAAAATCTGAAAAAATCCCTAAGGCGCGCGGTCACAATTTCATCAAAAATCGTCCGTTTTCCACTTTACTCAAAAATGATGCCAAACTGTTGCAAACTCTTCCCTGAAAGGTTTGGCGGTGAATACGGAAGGCTTTTGATTATAGGCCAAGAAATCAGCCCTCGACTACTTCACCTGCAGAAAAAGATTTTTTTGAAAAATCCCTAAGGCGCGCGGTCACAATTTCATCAAAAATCGGCCGTTTTCCACTTTGCTCAAAAATGGTGCCAAACTGTTGCAAACTCTCCCCTGAAAGGTTTGGCGGTGGAAACGGAAGTCTTTTGATCATAGGCCAAGAAATCAACCCTCGGCTACTTCACCTGCAAAAAAAAAATTCTGAAAAAATCCCTAAGGCGCGCGGTCACAATTTAATCAAAAATCGTCCGTTTTCCACTTTACTCAAAAATGATGCCAAACTGTTGCAAACTCTTCCCTGAAAGGTTTGGCGGTGAATACGGAAGGCTTTTGATTATAGGCCAAGAAATCAGCCCTCGACTACTTCACCTGCGGAAAAAGATTTTTCTGAAAAATCCCTAAGGCGCGCGGTCACAATTTCATCAAAAATCGTCCGTTTTCCACTTTACTCAAAAATGATGCCAAACTGTTGCAAACTCTTCCCTGAAAGGTTTGGCGGTGAATACGGAAGGCTTTTGATTATAGGCCAAGAAATCAGCCCTCAACTACTTCACCTGCGGAAAAAGATTTTTCTGAAAAATCCCTAAGGCGCGCGGTCACAATTTCATCAAAAATCGGCCGTTTTCCACTTTGCTCAAAAATGGTGCCAAACTGTTGCAAACTCTCCCCTGAAAGGTTTGGCGGTGGAAACGGAAGTCTTTTGATCATAGGCCAAGAAATCAACCCTCGGCTACTTCACCTGCAAAAAAAAAATTCTGAAAAAATCCCTAAGGCGCGCGGTCACAATTTAATCAAAAATCGTCCGTTTTCCACTTTACTCAAAAATGATCCCAAACTGTTGCAAACTCTTCCCTGAAAGGTTTGGCGGTGAATATGGAAGGCTTTTGATTATAGGCCAAGAAATCAGCCCTCGACTACTTCACCTGCGGAAAAAGATTTTTCTGCAAAATCCCTAAGGCGCGCGGTCACAATTTCATCAAAAATCGTCCGTTTTCCACTTTACTCAAAAATGATGCCAAACTGTTGCAAACTCTTCCCTGAAAGGTTTGGCGGTGAATACGGAAGGCTTTTGATTATAGGCCAAGAAATCAGCCCTCGACTACTTCACCTGCGGAAAAAGATTTTTCTGAAAAATCCCTAAGGCGCGCGGTCACAATTTCATCAAAAATCGGCCGTTTTCCACTTTGCTCAAAAATGGTGCCAAACTGTTGCAAACTCTCCCCTGAAAGGTTTGGCGGTGGAAACGGAAGTCTTTGGATCATAGGCCAAGAAATCAACCCTCGACTACTTCACCTGTGAAAAAAAGAATTCTGAAAAAAATCCTAAGGCGCGTGGTCACAATTTCATCAAAAATCGGCCGTTTTCCACTTTGCTCAAAAATGGTGCCAAACTGTTGCAAACTCTTCCCTGAAAGGTTTGGCGGCAAATACGGAAGGCTTTTGCTCATAGGCCAAGAAATCAGCCCTCGACTACTTGACCTGCAGAAAAAGATTTTTCTGAAAAATCCCTAAGTTGCGCGGTCACAATTTCATCAAAAATCGGCCGTTTTCCACTTTGCTCAAAAGTGGTGCCAAACTGTTGCAAACTCTCCCCTGAAAGGTTCGGCGGTGGAAACGAAAGGCTTTTGATTATAGGCCAGGAAATCAGCCCTCGACTACTTCACCTGCAAAAAAAAAATTCTGAAAAAATCCCTAAGGTGCGCGGTCACAATTTCATCAAAAATCGGCCGTTTTCCACTTTGCTCAAAAATGGTGCCAAACTGTTTCAAACTCTCCCCTGAAAGGTTTGGCGGTGGAAACAGAAGTCTTTTGATCAGAGGCCAAGAAATCAACCCTCGACTACTTCACCTGTGAAAAAAAAAAATCTGAAAAAATCCCTAAGGCGCGCGGTCACAATTTCATCAAAAATCGTCCGTTTTCCACTTTACTCAAAAATGATGCCAAACTGTTGCAAACTCTTCCCTGAAAGGTTTGGCGGTGAATACGGAATGCTTTTGATCATAGGCCAAGAAATCTGCCCTCGACTACTTCACCTGCAGAAACAGATTTTTCTGAAAAATCCCTAAGGCGCGCGGTCACAATTTCATCAAAAATCGGCCGTTTTCCACTTTGCTCAAAAATGGTGCCAAACTGTTGCAAACTCTCCCCTGAAAGGTTTGGCGGTGGAAACGGAAGTCTTTTGATCATAGGCCAAGAAATCAACCCTCGACTACTTCACCTGTGAAAAAAAAAATTCTGAAAAAATCCCTAAGGCGCGCGGTCACAATTTCATCAAAAATCGGCCGTTTTCCACTTTACTCAAAAATGATGCCAAACTGTTGCAAACTCTTCCCTGAAAGGTTTGGCGGTGAATACGGAAGGCTTTTGATTATAGGCCAAGAAATCAGCCCTCGACTACTTCACCTGCAGAAATAGATTTTTCTGAAAAATCCCTAAGGCGCGCGGTCACAATTTCATCAAAAAGCGGCCGTTTTCCACTTTGCTCAAAAATGGTGCCAAACTGTTGCAAACTCTCCCCTGAAAGGTTTGGCGGTGGAAACGGAAGTCTTTTGATCATAGGCCAAGTAATCAACCCTCGACTACTTCACCTGCAAAAAAAAAATTCTGAAAAAATCCCTAAGGCGCGCGGTCACAATTTCATCAAAAATCGTCCGTTTTCCACTTCAATCAAAAATGATGCCAAACTGTTGCAAACTTTCCCCTGAAAGGTTTGGCGGTGGAAATGGAAGTCTTTTGATCATAGGCCAAGAAATCAGCCCTCGACTACTTCACCTGCGGAAAAAGATTTTTCTGAAAAATCCCTAAGGTGCGCGGTCACCATTTAATCAAAAATCAGCCGTTTTCCACTTTGCTCAAAAATGGTGCCAAACTGTTGCAAACTTTTCACTGAAAGGTTTGGCGGGGAATACGGAAGGATTTTGATCATAGGCCGAGAAATCAGCCCTCGACTACTTCACCTGTAGAAAAAGATTTTTTTGAGAAATCCCTTATCCGTGCGGTCACAATTTCATAAAAAATCGGCCGTTTTCCACTTTGCTCAAAAATGGTGTCAAACTGTTGCAAACTCTCCCCTGAAAGTTTTAGCAGTGGAAACGGGAGGCTTTTGATCATAGGCCAAGAATTCAGCCCTCGACTACTTCACCTGCGGAAAAAGATTGTTCTGAAAAATCCCTAAGGCGCGCGGTCACAATTTCATCAAAAATCGGCCGTTTTCCACTTTGCTTAAAAATGGTGCCAAACTGTTGCAAACTCTTCCCTGAAAGGTTTGGCGGGGAATACGGAAGGCTTTTGATCATAGGCCGAGAAATCAGCCCTCGACTACTTCACCTGTAGAAAAAGGTTTTTTTGAGAAATCCCTTATCCGCGCGGTCACAATTTCATAAAAAATCGGCCGTTTTCCACTTTGCTCAAAAATGGTGCCAAACTGTTGCAAACTCTCCCCTGAAAGTTTTGGCAGTGGAAACGGGAGGCTTTTGATCATAGGCCAAGAATTCAGCCCTCGACTACTTCACCTGCGGAAAAAGATTGTTCTGAAAAATCCCTAAGCCACGTGGTCACAATTTCATCAAAAATCGGCCGTTTTCCACTTTGCTCAAAAAAGGCGCCAAACTGTTGCAAACTCTTCCCTGAAAGGTTTGGCGGTGAATACGGAAGGCTTTTGATTATAGGCCAAGAAATCAGGCCTCGACTACTTCACGTGTAGAAAAGGATTTTTTTGAAAAATCCCTAAGCCGCGCGGTCACAATTTCATCAAAAATCGGCCGTTTTCCACTTTGCTCAAAAATGGTGCCAAACTGTTGCAAACTCTCCCCTGAAAGGTTTGGTGGTGGAAACGGAAGTCTTTTGATCATAGGCCAAGAAATCAACCCTCGACTACTTCACCTGCAAAAAAAAAATTCTGAAAAAATCCCTAAGGCGCGCGGTCACAATTTCATCAAAAATCGTCCGTTTTCCACTTCACTCAAAAATGATGCCAAACTGTTGCAAACTTTCCCCTGAAAGGTTTGGCGGTGGAAATGGAAGTCTTTTGATAATAGGCCAAGAAATCAGCCCTCGACTACTTCACCTGCGGAAAAAGATTTTTCTGAAAAATCCCTAAGGCGCGCGGTCACAATTTCATCAAAAATCGTCCGTTTTCCAATTTGCTCAAAAATGGTGCCAAACTGTTGCAAACTCTCCCCTGAAAGATTTTGCGGTGGAAACGGAAGTCTTTTGATCATAGGCCAAGAAATCAACCCTCGACTACTTCACCTATGAAAAAAAGAATTCTGAAAAAATTCCTAAGGCGCGTGGTCACAATTTCATCAAAAATCGTCCGTTTTCCACTTTGCTCAAAAATGGTGCCAAACTGTTGCAAACTCTTCCCTGAAAGGTTTGGCGGCAAATACGGAAGGCTTTTGATCATAGGCCAAGAAATCAGCCCTCGACTACTTCACCTGCGGAAAAAGATTTTTCTGAAAAATCTCTAAGGTGCGCGGTCACCATTTAATCAAAAATCAGCCGTTTTCCACTTTGCTCAAAAATGGTGCCAAACTGTTGCAAACTTTTCACTGAAAGGTTTGGCGGGGAATACGGAAGGCTCTTGATCATAGGCCGAGAAATCAGCCCTCGACTACTTCACCTGTAGAAAAAGATTTTTTTGAGAAATCCCTTATCCGTGCGGTCACAATTTCATAAAAAATCGGCCGTTTTCCACTTTGCTCAAAAATGGTGTCAAACTGTTGCAAACTCTCCCCTGAAAGTTTTAGCAGTAGAAACGGGAGGCTTTTGATCATAGGCCAAGAATTCAGCCCTCGACTACTTCACCTGCGGAAAAAGATTGTTCTGAAAAATCCCTGAGGCGCGCGGTCACAATTTCATCAAAAATCGGCCGTTTTCCACTTTGCTCAAAAATGGTGCCAAACTGTTGCGAACTCTTCCCTGAAAGGTTTGGCGGGGAATACGGAAGGCTTTTGATCATAGGGCAAGAAATAAGCCCTTGACTACTTCACCTATAGAAAAAGAATTTTTTGAAAAATCCCTAAGCCGCACGGTCACACTTTCATCAAAAATCAGCCATTTTCCACTTTGCTCAAAAGTGGTGCCAAACTGTTGCAAACTCTCCCCTGAAAGGTTTGGCGGTGGAAACGGAAGGCTTTTGATCATAGGCCAAGAAATCAGCCCTCGACTACTTCACCTGCGGAAAAAGATTTTTCTGAAAAATCCCCAAGGTACGCGGTCACAATTTCATCAAAAATCGGCCGTTTTCCACTTTGCTCAAAAATGGTGCCAAACTGTGGCAAACTTTCCCCTGAAAGGTTTGGCGGTGGAAACGGAAGTCTTTTGATCATCGGCGAAGAAATCAGCCCTCGACTATTTCACCTGCGGAAAAAAAAATTCTGAAAAAATCCCTAAGCCGCGCGGTCATAATTTCATCAAAAATCGTGCATTTTACACTTTGCTCAAATATGGTGCCAAACTGTTGCAAATTCTACCCTGAAAGGTTTGGCGGTGAATACGGAAGGCTTTTGATTATAGGCCAAGAAGTAGCCCTCGACTACTTCACCTGCGGAAAAAGATTTTTCTGAAAAATCCCTAAGGCGCGCGGTCACACTTTCATAAAAATTCGGCCATTTTCCACTTTGCTCTAAAGTGGTGCTAAACTGTTGCAAACTCTCCCCTGAAAGGTTTGGCGGTGGAAACGGAAGGCTTTTGATCATAGGCCAGGAAATCAGCCCTCGACTTCTTCACCTGCGGAAAAAAATATCTGAAAAAATCCCTTAGGCTCGTGGTCACAATTTCATTAAAAATCGTCCATTTTCCACTTTGCTCAAAAATGGTGCCAAACTGTTGCAAACTCTCCCCTGAAAGGTTTGGCAGTGGAAACGGAAGGCTATTGATTATAGGCCAAGAAATCAGCCCTCGACTACTTCACCTGCGGAAAATGATTTTTCTGAAAAATCCCTAAGGCGCGCGGTCACAATTTCATCAAAAATCGGCCGTTTTCCACTTTGCTCAAAAATGGTGCCAAACTGTTGCAAACTCTTCCCTGAAAGGTTTGGCGGGGAATACGGAAGGCTTTTGATCATAGGCCAAGAAATCATCCCACGACTACTTCACGTGTAGAAAAGGATTTTTTTGAAAAATCCCTAAGCCGCGTGGTCATAATTTAATAAAAAATCGGCCGTTTTACACTTTGCTCAAAAATGGTGCCAAACTGTTGCAAACTCTCCCTTGAAAGGTTTGGCAGTGGAAACGGAAGTCTTTTGATCATAGGCCAAGAAATAAACCCTCGACTACTTCACCTGTGGAAAAATGATTTTTCTGTAAAATCCCTAAGGTGCACGGTCACAATTTCATCAAAAACCGGCCGTTTTCCACTTTGCTCAAAAAAGGCGCCAAACTGTTGCAAACTCTTCCCTGAAAGGTTTGGCGGGGAATACGGAAGGCTTTTGATCATAGGCCGAGAAATCAGCCCTCGACTACTTCACCTGTAGAAAAAGGTTTTTTTGAGAAATCCCTTATCCGCGCGGTCACAATTTCATAAAAAATCGGCCGTTTTCCACTTTGCTCAAAAATGGTGCCAAACTGTTGCAAACTCTCCCCTGAAAGTTTTGGCAGTGGAAACGGGAGGCTTTTGATCATAGGCCAAGAATTCAGCCCTCGACTACTTCACCTGCGGAAAAAGATTGTTCTGAAAAATCCCTAAGCCACGTGGTCACAATTTCATCAAAAATCGGCCGTTTTCCACTTTGCTCAAAAAAGGCGCCAAACTGTTGCAAACTCTTCCCTGAAAGGTTTGGCGGTGAATACGGAAGGCTTTTGATTATAGGCCAAGAAATCAGGCCTCGACTACTTCACGTGTAGAAAAGGATTTTTTTGAAAAATCCCTAAGCCGCGCGGTCACAATTTCATCAAAAATCGGCCGTTTTCCACTTTGCTCAAAAATGGTGCCAAACTGTTGCGAACTCTTCCCTGAAAGGTTTGGCGGGGAATACGGAAGGCTTTTGATCATAGGGCAAGAAATAAGCCCTTGACTACTTCACCTATAGAAAAAGAATTTTTTGAAAAATCCCTAAGCCGCACGGTCACACTTTCATCAAAAATCAGCCATTTTCCACTTTGCTCAAAAATGGTGCCAAACTGTTGCGAACTCTTCCCTGAAAGGTTTGGCGGGGAATACGGAAGGCTTTTGATCATAGGGCAAGAAATAAGCCCTTGACTACTTCACCTATAGAAAAAGAATTTTTTGAAAAATCCCTTATCCGCGCGGTCACAATTTCATCAAAAATCGGCCGTTTTCCACTTTGCTCAAAAATGGTGCCAAACTGTTGCGAACTCTTCCCTGAAAGGTTTGGCGGGGAATACGGAAGGCTTTTGATCATAGGGCAAGAAATAAGCCCTTGACTACTTCAGCTGCGGAAAAAGATTTTTCTGACAAATCCCTAAGCCACGCGGTCACAATTTCATCAAAAATCGGCCGTTTTCCACCTTGCTCAAAAATGGTGCCAAACTGTGGCAAACTTTCCCCTGAAAGGTTTGGCGGTGGAAACGGAAGTCTTTTGATCATCGGCGAAGAAATCAGCCCTCGACTATTTCACCTGCGGAAAAAAAAATTCTGAAAAAATCCCTAAGCCGCGCGGTCATAATTTCATCAAAAATCGTGCATTTTACACTTTGCTCAAATATGGTGCCAAACTGTTGCAAATTCTACCCTGAAAGGTTTGGCGGTGAATACGGAAGGCTTTTGATTATAGGCCAAGAAGTAGCCCTCGACTACTTCACCTGCGGAAAAAGATTTTTCTGAGAAATCCCTAAGGCGCGCGGTCACACTTTCATAAAAATTCGGCCATTTTCCACTTTGCTCTAAAGTGGTGCTAAACTGTTGCAAACTCTCCCCTGAAAGGTTTGGCGGTGGAAACGGAAGGCTTTTGATCATAGGCCAGGAAATCAGCCCTCGACTACTTCACCTGCGGAAAAAAATATCTGAAAAAATCCCTTAGGCTCGTGGTCACAATTTCATTAAAAATCGTGCGTTTTCCACTTTGCTCAAAAATGGTGCCAAACTGTTGCAAACTCTCCCCTGAAAGGTTTGGCAGTGGAAACGGAAGGCTATTGATTATAGGCCAAGAAATCAGCCCTCGACTACTTCACCTGCGGAAAATGATTTTTCTGAAAAATCCCTAAGGCGCGCGGTCACAATTTCATCAAAAATCGGCCGTTTTCCACTTTGCTCAAAAATGGTGCCAAACTGTTGCAAACTCTTCCCTGAAAGGTTTGGCGGGGAATACGGAAGGCTTTTGATCATAGGCCAAGAAATCAGCTCTCGACTACTTCACGTGTAGAAAAAGATTTTTTTGAAAAATCCCTAAGCCGCGCGGTCATAATTTAATAAAAAATCGGCCGTTTTACACTTTGCTCAAAAATGGTGCCAAACTGTTGCAAACTATCCCCTGAATGGTTTGGCAGTGGAAACGGAAGTCTTTTGATCATAGGCCAAGAAATAAACCCTCGACTACTTCACCTGTGGAAAAATGATTTTTCTGTAAAATCCCTAAGGCGCGCGGTCACACTTTCATTAGAAATCGTCCATTTTCCACTTTGCTCAAAAATGGTGCCAAACTGTTGCAAACTCCCCCCTGAAAGGTTTGGCAGTGGAAAAGGATGGCTATTGATTATAGGCCAAGAAATCAGCCCTCGAATACTTCACCTGCGGAAAATGATTTTTCTAAAAAATCCGTAAGGCGCGCGGTCACACTTTCATCAAAAATCGTCCGTTCTCCACTTTGCTCAAAAGTGGTGCCAAACTGTTGCAAACTCTCCCCTGAAAGGTTTGGCGGTGGAAACGGAAGTCTTTTGATCATAGGCCAAGTATTCAGTCCTCGATTACTTCACCTGCGGACAAAAAAATCTGAAAAAATTCCTAAGCCGCGCGGTCACAATTTCATCAAAAATCGGCCGTTTTCCACTTTGCTCAAAAATGGTGCAAACTGTTGCAAACTCTTCCCTGAAAGGTTTGGCGGGGAATACGGAAGGCTTTTTATCATAGGCCAAGAAATCAGCCCTCGACTACTTCACTTGTAGAAAAAGATTTTTTTGAAATATCCCTAAGCCGCGCGGTCACAATTTCATCAAAAATCGGCCGTTTTCCACTTTGCTCAAAAATGGTGCCAAACTGTTGCAAACTCTCCCCTGAAAGGTTTGGCGGTGGAAACGGAAGTCTTTTGATCATAGGTCAAAAAATAAACCCTCGACTACTTCACCTGCGGAAAATGGTTTTTCTGAAAAATCCCTAAGGCGCGCGGTCACACTTTCATCAAAATTCGGCCATTTTCCACTTTGCTCTAAAGTGGTGCCAAACTGTTGCAAACTCTCCCCTGAAAGGTTTGGCGGTGGAAACGGAAGGCTTTTGATCATAGGCCAAGAAATCAGCCCTCGACTACTTCACCTGCGGAAAAAAAATTCTGAAAAAATCCCTTAGGCGCGCGGTCACAATTTCATTGAAAATCGTCCGTTTTCCACTTTGCTCAAAAATGGTGCCAAACTGTTGCAAACTCTCCCCTGAAAGGTTTGTCGGTCGAAACGGAAGTCTTTTGATCATAGGTCAAAAAATAAACCCTCGACTACTTCACCTGCGGAAAATGATTTTTCTGAAAAATCCCTAAGGCGCGCGGTCACACTTTCATCAAATTCGGCCGTTTTTCACTTTGCTCAAAAATGCTGCCAAACTGTTGCAAACTCTTCCCTGAACGGTTTGGCGGGGAATACGGAAGGCTTTTGATCATAGGCCAAGAAATCAGCCCTCGACTACTTCACGTGGAGAAAAAGATTTTTTTGAAAAATCCCTAAGGCGTGCGGTCACAATTTCATTAAAAATCGTCCATTTTCCACTTTGCTCAAAAATGATGCCAAACTGTTGCAAACTCTCCCCTGAACGGTTTGGCAGTGAAAACGGAAGGTTATTGATTATAGGCCAAGAAATCAGCCCTCGACTATTTCACCTGCGGGAAATGATTTTTCTGAAAAATCCCTAAGGCGCGGTCACAATTTCATCAAAAATCGTCCGTTTTCCACTTTGCTCAAAAGTGGTGCCAAACAGTTGCAAACTCTCCCCTGAAAGGTTTGGCGGTGGAAACGGAAGTCTTTTGATCACAGGCCAAGTAATCAGCCCTCGACTACTTCACCTGCGGAAAAAAAAATCTGAAAACATCCCTAAGGCGCGCGGTCACAATTTCATCAAAAATCGGCCGTTTTCCACTTTGCTCAAACATGGTGCAAACTGTTGCAAACTCTTCCCTGAAACGTTTGGCGGGGAATACGGAATGCTTTTGATCATAGGCCAAGAAATCAGCCCTCGACTACTTCACTTGTAGAAAAAGATTTTTTTGAAATATCCCTAAGCCGCGCGGTCACAATTTCATAAAAAATCGGCCTTTTTCCACTTTGCTCAAAAATGGTGCCAAACTGTTGCAAACTCTCCCCTGAAAGGTTTGGCGGTGGAAACAGAAGTCTTTTGATCATAGGTCAAAAAATAAACCCTCGACTACTTCACCTGCGGAAAATGATTTTTCTGAAAAATCCCTAAGGCGCACGGTCACACTTTCATCAAAATTCGGCCATTTTCCACTTTGCTCTAAAGTGGTACCAAACTGTTGCAAACTCTCCCCTGAAAGGTTTGGCGGTGGAAACGGAAGGCTTTTGATCATAGGCCAAGAAATCAGCCCTCGACTACTTCACCTGCGGAAAAAAAATTCTGAAAAAATCCCTTAGGCGCGCGGTCACAATTTCATTAAAAATCGTCCGTTTTCCACTTTGCTCAAAAATGGTGCCAAACTGTTGCAAACTCTCCCCTGAAAGGTTTTTCAGTGGAAACGGAAGTCTTTTGATCATAGGCAAAGAAATAAACCCTCGACTACTTCACCTGCGGAAAATGATTTTTCTGAAAAATCCCTAAGGCTCGCGGTCACACTTTCATCAAAAATCGGCCATTTTCCACTTTGCTCAAAAGTGGTGCCAAACTGTTGCAAAGTCTCCCCTGAAAGGTTTGGCGGTGGAAACGGAAGGCTTTTGATCATAGCCCAAGAAATCAGCCCTCGACTACTTCACCTGCGGAAAAAGATTTTTCTGAAAAATCACTAAGGCGCGCGGTCACACTTTCATCAAAAATCGTCCGTTTTCCACTTTGCTCAAAAATGGTGCCAAACTGTTGCAAACTCTTCCTTGAAAGGTTTGGCGGTGAATACGGAAGGCTTTTGATCATAGGCCAAGAAATCAGCCCTCGAGTACTTCACCTGCGGAAAGAGATTTTTCTGAAAAATCCCTAAGGCGTGCGGTCACAATTTCACCAAAAATCGGCCGTTTTCCACTTTGCTCAAAAGCGGTGCCGAACTGTTGCAAACTCTTCCCTGAAAGGTTTGGCGGTGGAAACGGAAGGCTTTTGATCATAGGCCAGGAAATCAGCCCTCGACTACTTCACCTGCGGAAAAAAAAATCTGAAAAAATCCCTAAGGCGCGTGGTCACACTTTCATCAAAAATCGGCCGTTCTCCACTTTACTCAAAAGTGGTGCCAAACTGTTGCAAACTCCCTCCTGAAAGGTTTGGCGGGGAATACGGAAGGCTTTTTATCATAGACCAAGAAATCAGCCCTCGACTACTTCACCTGCGAAAAAAAAAAAATCTGAAAAAATCCCTAAGGCGCGTGGTCACAATTTCATCAAAAATCGGCCGTTTTCCACTTTGCTCAAAAATGGTGCCAAACTGTTGCAAACTCTCCCCTGAAAGGTTTGTGGATGGAAAAGGAAGTATTTTGATCATAGGCCAAGAAATAAACCCTCGACTACTTCACCTGCGGAAAATGATTTTTCTGAAAAATCACTAAGGCGCGGGGTCACACTTTCATCAAAAATCGGCCGTTTTCCACTTTGCTCAAAAATGGTGCCAAACTGTTGCAAACTCGTCCGTGAAAAGTTTAGCGGTGAATACGGAAGGCTTTTGATCATAGGCCAAGAAATCAGCCCTCGACTACTTCACCTGTGGAAAAAGATTTTTCTGAAAAATCCCTAAGGCGCGTGGTCACAATTTCATCAAATTCGGCCGTTTTCCACTTTGCTCAAAAGTGGTGCCAAACTGTTGCAAACATTTCCCTGAAAGGTTTGGCGGTGAATACGGAAGTCTTTTGATCATAGGCCAAGAAATCAGCCCTCGACTACTTCACCTGCGGAAAATGATTTTTCTGAAAAATCCCTAAGGCACGCGGTCACAATTTCATCAAAAATCGGCCGTTTTCCACTTTGCTCAAAAGTGGTGCCAAACTGTTGCAAACTCTCCCCTGAAAGGTTTGGCAGTGGAAACGGAAGGCTTTTGATTATAGGCCAAGAAATCAGCCCTCGACTACTTCTCCTGCGAAATTTTTTTTTTTAAAAAAGTCCCTTAGGCGCGCGGTCACAATTTCATCATAAAAAGTCCGTTTTCCAATTTGTTAAAAAACGGTGCCAAACTGTTGCAAACTCTTCCATGAAAGGTTTGGCGTGGAATATGGAAGGCGTTTGATCATAGGCCAAGAAATAAACCCTCGACTACTTCACCTGCGGAAAAAGATGTTTCTGAAAAATCCCTAAGGCACGCGGTCACAATTTCATCAAAAATCTGCCGTTTTGCCACTTTGCTCAAAAATGGTGCCAAACTGTTGTAAACTCTCCCCTGAAAGGCTTGGCGGTGGAAACGGAAGTCTTTTGATCATAGGCGAAGAAATCAGCCCTCGACTACTTCACCTGCGTAAATATATTTTTCTGAAAAATCCCTAAGGCGCGCGGTAAAAATTTCATAAAAAATCAGCCGTTTTCCACTTTGCTCAAAAATGGTGCCAAACTGTTGCAAACTCTTCCCTGAAAGGTTTGGTGAGGAATACGGAAGGCTTTTGATCATAGGCCAAGAAATCAGCCCTCGACTACTTCACCTGTGGAAAAAGATTTTTCTGAAAAATCCCTAAGGCACGCGGTCAGAATTTCATCAAAAATCGGCCATTTTGCCACTTTGCTCAAAAATGGTGCCAAACTGTTACAAACTCTCCCCTGAAAGGCTTGGCGGTGGAAACGGAAGTCTTTTGATCATAGGCCAAGAAATCAGCCCTCGACTACTTCACTTGTAGAAAAAGATTTTTTTGAAAAATCCCTAAGCCGCGCGGTCACAATTTCATAAAAAATTGGTCGTTTTACACTTTGCTCAAAAATGGTGCAAAACTGTTGCAAACTCTTCCCTGAAAGGTTTGGCGGCGAATACGGAAGGCTTTTGATCACAGGCCAAGAAATCAGCCCTCGACTACTTTACCTGCAGAAAAAGATTTTTCTGAAAAATCCCTAAGCCGCGCTGTCACAATTTCATCAAAAATCGGCCGTTTTCCACTTTGCTCAAAAATGGTGCCAAACTGTTGCAAACTCTCCCTTGAAAGGTTTGGCGGTGGAAAGGGAATGCTTTTGATCATAGGCCAGGAAATCAGCCCTCGACTACTTCACCTGCGAAAAAAAAATTCTGAAAAAATCCCTAAGCCTCGCTTTCACAATTTCATCAAAAATCGACCGTTTTCCACTTTGCTCAAAAATGGTGCCAAACTGTTGCAAACTCTTCCCTGAAAGGTTTGGCGGGGAATACGGAAGGCTTTGGATCATAGGCCAAGAAATCAGCCCTCAACTACTTCATCTGTAGAAAAAGATTTTTTTGAAAAATCCCTAAGCCGCGTAGTCACAATTTCATAAAAAATTGGCCGTTTTCCACTTTGCTCAAAAATGGTGCCAAACTGTTGCAATCTCTCCCCTGAAAGGTTTGGCGGTGGAAACGGAAGTCTTTTGATCATAGGCCAAGAAATAATCCCTCGACTACTTCACCTGCGGAAAATGATTTTTCTGAAAAATCCCTAAGGCGCGCGGTCACACTTTCATCAAAAATCGGCCATTTTCCACTTTGCTCAAAAGTGGTGCCAAACTGTTGCAAACTCTCCCCTGAAAGGTTTGGCGGTGGAAACGGAAGGCTTTTGATCATAGGCCAGGAAATCAGCCCTCCACTACTTCACCTGCGGAAAAAGATTTTTCTGAAAAATCACTAAGGCGCGCGGTCACACTTTCATCAAAAATCGTCTGTTTTCCACTTTGCTCAAAAATGGTGCCAAACTGTTGCAAACTTTTCCCTGAAAGGTTTGGCAGTTAATACGGAAGGCTTTTCATCATAGGCCAAGAAATCAGCCCTCGACTACTTCACCTGCGAAAAAAAAAGTTCTGAAAAAATCCCTAAGGCGCGCGGTCACAATTTCATTAAAAATCGTCCGTTTTCCACTTTGCTCAAAAGTGGTGCCAAACTGTTGCAAACTCTCCCCTGAAAGGTTTGGCGGAGGAAATGGAAGGCTTTTGATCATAGGCCAAGAAATCAGCCCTCGACTACTTCACCTGCGAAAAAAAAAGTTCTGAAAAAATCCCTAAGGCGCGCGGTCACAATTTCATCAAAAATCGGCCATTTTCCACTTTGCTCAAAAATGGTGCCAAACTGTTGCAAACTCTCCCCTGAAAGGTTTGGCAGTGGAAACGGAAGGCTTTTGATTATAGGCCAAGAAATCAGCCCTCGACTACTTCTCCTGCGAAATTTTTTTTTTAAAAAAATCCCTTAGGCGCGCGGTCACAATTTCATCATAAAATGTCCGTTTTCCAATTTGTTAAAAAATGGTGCCAAACTGTTGCAAACTCTTCCATGAAAGGTTTGGCGGTGGAAACGGAAGGCTTTTGATCATAGGCCAGGAAATCAGCCCTCCACTACTTCACCTGCGGAAAAAGTTTTTTCTGAAAAATCCCTAAGGCACGCGGTCACAATTTCAGCAAAAATCTGCCTTTTTGCCACTTTGCTCAAAAATGGTGCCAAACTGTTGCAAACTCTCCCCTGAAAGGCTTGGCGGTGGAAACGGAAGTCTTTTGATCATAGGCCAAGAAATCAGCCCTCGACTACTTCACCTGCGGAAAAAGTTTTTTCTGAAAAATCCCTAAGGCGCGCGGTCACAATTTCATTAAAAATCGTCCGTTTTCCACTTTGCTCAAAAATGGTGCCAAACTGTTGCAAACTCTCCCCTGAAAGGTTTGGCGGTGGAAACGGAAGTCTTTTGATCATAGGCAAAGAAATAAACCCTCGACTACTTCACCTGCGGAAAATGATTTTTCTGAAAAATCCCTAAGGCTCGCGGTCACACTTTCATCAAAAATCGGCCATTTTCCACTTTGCTCAAAAGTGGTGCCAAACTGTTGCAAAGTCTCCCCTGAAAGGTTTGGCGGTGGAAACGGAAGGCTTTTGATCATAGGCAAAGAAATAAACCCTCGACTACTTCACCTGCGGAAAAAGATTTTTCTGAAAAATCACTAAGGCGCGCGGTCACACTTTCATCAAAAATCGGCCGTTTTCCACTTTGCTCAAAAGCGGTGCCGAACTGTTGCAAACTCTTCCCTGAAAGGTTTGGCGGTGGAAACGGAAGGCTTTTGATCATAGGCCAGGAAATCAGCCCTCGACTACTTCACCTGCGGAAAAAAAAATCTGAAAAAATCCCTAAGGCGCGTGGTCACACTTTCATCAAAAATCGGCCGTTCTCCACTTTACTCAAAAGTGGTGCCAAACTGTTGCAAACTCTCTCCTGAAAGGTTTGGCGGGGAATACGGAAGGCTTTTTATCATAGGCCAAGAAATCAGCCCTCGACTACTTCACCTGCGGAAAAAAAAAAATCTGAAAAAATCCCTAAGGCGCGTGGTCACAATTTCATCAAAAATCGTCCGTTTTCCACTTTGCTCAAAAATGGTGCCAAACTGTTGCAAACTCTCCCCTGAAAGGTTTGTGGATGGAAAAGGAAGTATTTTGATCATAGGCCAAGAAATAAACCCTCGACTACTTCACCTGCGGAAAATGATTTTTCTGAAAAATCACTAAGGCGTGGGGTCACACTTTCATCAAAAATCGGGCGTTTTCCACTTTGCTCAAAAATGGTGCCAAACTGTTGCAAACTCGTCCGTGAAAAGTTTAGCGGTGAATACGGAAGGCTTTTGATCATAGGCCAAGAAATCAGCCCTCGACTACTTCACCTGTGGAAAAAGATTTTTCTGAAAAATCCCTAAGGCGCGTGGTCACAATTTCAGCAAATTCGGCCGTTTTCCACTTTGCTCAAAAGTGGTGCCAAACTGTTGCAAACTCTTCCCTGAAAGGTTTGGCGGTGAATACGGAAGTCTTTTGATCATAGGCCAAGAAATCAGCCCTCGACTACTTCACCTGCGGAAACAGATTTTTCTGAAAAATCCCTAAGGCACGCGGTCACAATTTCATCAAAAATCGGCCGTTTTCCTCTTTGCTCAAAAGTGGTGCCAAACTGTTGCAAACTCTCCCCTGAAAGGTTTGGAGGTGGAAATGGAAGGCTTTTGATCATAGGCCAAGAAATCAGCCCTCGACTAATTCTCCTGCGAAAAAAAAATTCTGAAAAAATCCCTTAGGCGCGTGGTCACAATTTCATTAAAAATCGTCCATTTTCCACTTTGCTCAAAAATGGTGCCAAACTGTTGCAAACTCTCCCCTGAAAGGTTTGCCAGTGGAAACGGAAGGCTTTTGATTATAGGCCAAGAAATCAGCCCTCGACTACTTCTCCTGCGAAATTTTTTTTTAAAAAAAATCCCTTAGGCGCGCGGTCACAATTTCATCATAAAACGTCCGTTTTCCAATTTGTTAAAAAATGGTTCCAAACTGTTGCAAACTCTTCCATGAAAGGTTTGGCGTGGAATATGGAAGGCGTTTGATCATAGGCCAACAAATCAGCCCTCGACTACTTCACCTGCGGAAAAAGATTTTTCTGAAAAATCCCTAAGGCACGCGGTCACAATTTCAGCAAAAATCTGCCGTTTTGCCACTTTGCTCAAAAATGGTGCCAAACTGTTGCAAACTCTCCCCTGAAAGGCTTGGCGGTGGAAACGGAAGTCTTTTGCTCATAGGCCAAGAAATCAGCCCTCGACTACTTCACCTGCGGAAAAAGTTTTTTCTGAAAAATCCCTAAGGCGCGCGGTCACAATTTCATCAAAAATCGGCCGTTTTCCACTTTGCTCAAAAATGGTGCCAAACTGTTGCAAACTCTTCCTGAAAGGTTTGGTGAGGAATACGGAAGGCTTTTGATCATAGGCCAAGAAATCAGCCCTCGACTACTTCACCTGTGGAAAAAGATTTTTCTGAAAAATCCCTAAGGCACGCGGTCAGAATTTCATCAAAAATCGGCCATTTTGCCACTTTGCTCAAAAAATGGTGCCAAACTGTTACAAACTCTCCCCTGAAAGGCTTGGTGGTGGAAACGGAAGTCTTTTGATCATAGGCCAAGAAATCAGCCCTCGACTACTTCACCTGTAGAAAAAGATTTTTTGAAAAATCCCTAAGCCGCGCGGTCACAATTTCATAAAAAATCGGCCGTTTTACACTTTGCTCAAAAATGGTGCAAAACTGTTGCAAACTCTTCCCTGAAAGGTTTGGCGGTGAATACGGAAGGCTTTTGATCAAAGGCCAAGAAATCAGCCCTCGACTACTTTACCTGCAGAAAAAGATTTTTCTGAAAAATCCCTAAGCCGCGCTGTCACAATTTCATCAAAAATCGGCCGTTTTCCACTTTGCTCAAAAATGGTGCCAAACTGTTGCAAACTCTCCCTTGAAAGGTTTGGCGGTGGAAAGGGAAGGCTTTTGATCATAGGCCAAGAAATCAGCCCTCGACTACTTCACCTGCGAAAAAAAAATTCTGAAAAAATCCCTAAGCAGCGCTTTCACAATTTCATCAAAAATCGGCCGTTTTCCACTTTGCTCAAAAATGGTGCCAAACTGTTGCAAACTCTTCCATGAAAGGTTTGGCATGGAATATGGAAGGCGTTTGATCATAGGCCAACAAATCAGCCCTCGACTACTTCACCTGCGGAAAAAGATGTTTCTGAAAAATCCCTAAGGCACGCGGTCACAATTTCATCAAAAATCTGCCGTTTTGCCACTTTGCTCAAAAATGGTGCCAAACTGTTGCAAACTCTTCCCTGAAAGGTTTGGCGGGGAATACGGAAGGCTTTTGATCACAGGCCAAGAAATCAGCCCTCGACTACTTCACGTGGAGAAAAAGATTTTTTTGAAAAATCCCTAAGGCGTGCGGTCCCAATTTCATAAAAAATCGGCCTTTTTCCACTTTGCTCAAAAATGGTGCCAAACTGTTGCAAACTCTCCCCTGAAAGGTTTGGCGGTGGAAACAGAAGTCTTTTGATCATAGGTCAAAAAATAAACCCTCGACTACTTCACCTGCGGAAAATGATTTTTCTGAAAAATCCCTAAGGCGCGCGGTCACACTTTCATCAAAATTCGGCCATTTTCCACTTTGCTCTAAAGTGGTACCAAACTGTTGCAAACTCTCCCCTGAAAGGTTTGGCGGTGGAAACGGAAGGCTTTTGATCATAGGCCAAGAATTCAGCCCTCGACTACTTCACCTGCGGAAAAAAAATTCTGAAAAAATCCCTTAGGCGCGCGGTTACAATTTCATTAAAAATCGTCCGTTTTCCACTTTGCTCAAAAATGGTGCCAAACTGTTGCAAACTCTCCCCTGAAAGGTTTGGCGGTGGAAACGGAAGTCTTTTGATCATAGGCAAAGAAATAAACCCTCGACTACTTCACCTGCGGAAAATGATTTTTCTGAAAAATCCCTAAGGCTCGCTGTCACACTTTCATCAAAAATCGTCCGTTTTCCACTTTGCTCAAAAGTGGTGCCAAACTGTTGCAAACTCTTCCTTGAAAGGTTTGGCGGTGAATACGGAAGGCTTTTGATCATAGGCCAAGAAATCAGCCCTCGAGTACTTCACCTGCGGAAAGAGATTTTTCTGAAAAATCCCTAAGGCGTGCGGTCACAATTTCATCAAAAATCGGCCGTTTTCCACTTTGCTCAAAAGCGGTGCCGAACTGTTGCAAACTCTTCCCTGAAAGGTTTGGCGGTGGAAACGGAAGGCTTTTGATCATAGGCCAGGAAATCAGCCCTCGACTACTTCACCTGCGGAAAAAAAAATCTGAAAAAATCCCTAAGGCGCGTGGTCACACTTTCATCAAAAATCGGCCGTTCTCCACTTTACTCAAAAGTGGTGCCAAACTGTTGCAAACTCTCTCCTGAAAGGTTTGGCGGGGAATACGGAAGGCTTTTTATCATAGGCCAAGAAATCAGCCCTCGACTACTTCACCTGCGGAAAAAAAAAAATCTGAAAAAATCCCTAAGGCGCGTGGTCACAATTTCATCAAAAATCGGCCGTTTTCCACTTTGCTCAAAAATGGTGCCAAACTGTTGCAAACTCTCCCCTGAAAGGTTTGTGGATGGAAAAGGAAGTATTTTGATCATAGGCCAAGAAATAAACCCTCGACTACTTCACCTGCGGAAAATGATTTTTCTGAAAAATCACTAAGGCGCGGGGTCACACTTTCATCAAAAATCGGCCGTTTTCCACTTTGCTCAAAAATGGTGCCAAACTGTTGCAAACTCGTCCGTGAAAAGTTTAGCGGTGAATACGGAAGGCTTTTGATCATAGGCCAAGAAATCAGCCCTCGACTACTTCACCTGTGGAAAAATATTTTTCTGAAAAATCCCTAAGGCACGCGGTCACAATTTCATCAAAAATCGGCCGTTTTCCACTTTGCTCAAAAGTGGTGCCAAACTGTTGCAAACTCTCCCCTGAAAGGTTTGGCGGTGGAAATGGAAGGCTTTTGATCATAGGCCAAGAAATCAGCTCTCGACTACTTCTCCTGCGAAAAAAAAATTCTGAAAAAATCCCTTAGGCGCGTGGTCACAATTTCATTAAAAATCGTCCATTTTCCACTTTGCTCAAAAATGGTGCCAAACTGTTGCAAACTCTCCCCTGAAAGGTTTGGCAGTGGAAACGGAAGGCTTTTGATTATAGGCCAAGAAATCAGCCCTCGACTACTTCTCCTGCGAAATTTTTTAAAAAAAAAAATCCCTTAGGCGCGCGGTCACAATTTCATCATAAAACGTCCGTTTTCCAATTTGTTAAAAAATGGTGCCAAACTGTTGCAAACTCTTCCATGAAAGGTTTGGCGTGGAATATGGAAGGCGTTTGATCATAGGCCAACAAATCAGCCCTCGACTACTTCACCTGCGGAAAAAGATTTTTCTGAAAAATCCCTAAGGCACGCGGTCACAATTTCAGCAAAAATCTGCCGTTTTGCCACTTTGCTCAAAAATGGTGCCAAACTGTTGCAAACTCTCCCCTGAAAGGCTTGGCGGTGTAAACGGAAGTCTTTTGCTCATAGGCCAAGAAATCAGCCCTCGACTACTTCACCTGCGGAAAAAGTTTTTTCTGAAAAATCCCTAAGGCGCGCGGTCACAATTTCATCAAAAATCGGCCGTTTTCCACTTTGCTCAAAAATGGTGCCAAACTGTTGCAAACTCTTCCCTGAAAGGTTTGGTGAGGAATACGGAAGGCTTTTGATCATAGGCCAAGAAATCAGCCCTCGACTACTTCACCTGTGGAAAAAGATTTTTCTGAAAAATCCCTAAGGCACGCGGTCAGAATTTCATCAAAAATCGGCCATTTTGCCACTTTGCTCAAAAATGGTGCCAAACTGTTACAAACTCTCCCCTGAAAGGCTTGGTGGTGGAAACGGAAGTCTTTTGATCATAGGCCAAGAAATCAGCCCTCGACTACTTCACCTGTAGAAAAAGATTTTTTTGAAAAATCCCTAAGCCGCGCGGTCACAATTTCATAAAAAATCGGCCGTTTTACACTTTGCTCAAAAATGGTGCAAAACTGTTGCAAACTCTTCCCTGAAAGGTTTGGCGGTGAATACGGAAGGCTTTTGATCACAGGCCAAGAAATCAGCCCTCGACTACTTTACCTGCAGAAAAAGATTTTTCTGAAAAATCCCTAAGCCGCGCTGTCACAATTTCATCAAAAATCGGCCGTTTTCCACTTTGCTCAAAAATGGTGCCAAACTGTTGCAAACTCTCTCCTGAAAGGTTTGGCGGTGAATACGGAAGTCTTTTGATCATAGGCCAAGAAATCAGCCCTCGACTACTTCACCTGCGGAAAATGATTTTTCTGAAAAATCCCTAAGGCACGCGGTCACAATTTCATCAAAAATCGGCCGTTTTCCTCTTTGCTCAAAAGTGGTGCCAAACTGTTGCAAACTCTCTCCTGAAAGGTTTGGCGGGGAATACGGAAGGCTTTTTATCATAGACCAAGAAATCAGCCCTCGACTACTTCACCTGCGGGAAAAAAAAAATCTGAAAAAATCCCTAAGGCGCGTGGTCACAATTTCATCAAAAATCGGCCGTTTTCCACTTTGCTCAAAAATGGTGCCAAACTGTTGCAAACTCTCCCCTGAAAGGTTTGTGGATGGAAAAGGAAGTATTTTGAGCATAGGCCAAGAAATAAACCCTCGACTACTTCACCTGCGGAAAATGATTTTTCTGAAAAATCACTAAGGCGTGGGGTCACACTTTCATCAAAAATCGGGCGTTTTCCACTTTGCTCAAAAATGGTGCCAAACTGTTGCAAACTCGTCCGTGAAAAGTTTAGCGGTGAATACGGAAGGCTTTTGATCATAGGCCAAGAAATCAGCCCTCGACTACTTCACCTGTGGAAAAAGATTTTTCTGAAAAATCCCTAAGGCGCGTGGTCACAATTTCAGCAAATTCGGCCGTTTTCCACTTTGCTCAAAAGTGGTGCCAAACTGTTGCAAACTCTTCCCTGAAAGGTTTGGCGGTGAATACGGAAGTCTTTTGATCATAGGCCAAGAAATCAGCCCTCGACTACTTCACCTGCGGAAACAGATTTTTCTGAAAAATCCCTAAGGCACGCGGTCACAATTTCATCAAAAATCGGCCGTTTTCCTCTTTGCTCAAAAGTGGTGCCAAACTGTTGCAAACTCTCCCCTGAAAGGTTTGGAGGTGGAAATGGAAGGCTTTTGATCATAGGCCAAGAAATCAGCCCTCGACTACTTCTCCTGCGAAAAAAAAATTCTGAAAAAATCCCTTAGGCGCGTGGTCACAATTTCATTAAAAATCGTCCATTTTCCACTTTGCTCAAAAATGGTGCCAAACTGTTGCAAACTCTCCCCTGAAAGGTTTGCCAGTGGAAACGGAAGGCTTTTGATTATAGGCCAAGAAATCAGCCCTCGACTACATCTCCTGCGAAATTTTTTTTAAAAAAAAATCCCTTAGGCGCGCGGTCACAATTTCATCATAAAACGTCCGTTTTCCAATTTGTTAAAAAATGGTTCCAAACTGTTGCAAACTCTTCCATGAAAGGTTTGGCGTGGAATATGGAAGGCGTTTGATCATAGGCCAACAAATCAGCCCTCGACTACTTCACCTGCGGAAAAAGATTTTTCTGAAAAATCCCTAAGGCACGCGGTCACAATTTCAGCAAAAATCTGCCGTTTTGCCACTTTGCTCAAAAATGGTGCCAAACTGTTGCAAACTCTCCCCTGAAAGGCTTGGCGGTGGAAACGGAAGTCTTTTGCTCATAGGCCAAGAAATCAGCCCTCGACTACTTCACCTGCGGAAAAAGTTTTTTCTGAAAAATCCCTAAGGCGCGCGGTCACAATTTCATTAAAAATCGGCCGTTTTCCACTTTGCTCAAAAATGGTGCCAAACTGTTGCAAACTCTTCCCTGAAAGGTTTGGTGAGGAATACGGAAGGCTTTTGATCATAGGCCAAGAAATCAGCCCTCGACTACTTCACCTGTGGAAAAAGATTTTTCTGAAAAATCCCTAAGGCACGCGGTCAGAATTTCATCAAAAATCGGTCATTTTGCCACTTTGCTCAAAAATGGTGCCAAACTGTTACAAACTCTCCCCTGAAAGGCTTGGTGGTGGAAACGGAAGTCTTTTGATCATAGGCCAAGAAATCAGCCCTCGACTACTTCACCTGTAGAAAAAGATTTTTTTGAAAAATCCCTAAGCCGCGCGGTCACAATTTCATAAAAAATCGGCCGTTTTACACTTTGCTCAAAAATGGTGCAAAACTGTTGCAAACTCTTCCCTGAAAGGTTTGGCGGTGAATACGGAAGGCTTTTGATCAAAGGCCAAGAAATCAGCCCTCGACTACTTTACCTGCAGAAAAAGATTTTTCTGAAAAATCCCTAAGCCGCGCTGTCACAATTTCATCAAAAATCGGCCGTTTTCCACTTTGCTCAAAAATGGTGCCAAACTGTTGCAAACTCTCCCTTGAAAGGTTTGGCGGTGGAAAGGGAAGGCTTTTGATCATAGGCCAGGAAATCAGCCCTCGACTACTTCACCTGCGAAAAAAAAATTCTGAAAAAATCCCTAAGCAGCGCTTTCACAATTTCATCAAAAATCGGCCGTTTTCCACTTTGCTCAAAAATGGTGCCAAACTGTTGCAAACTCTTCCATGAAAGGTTTGGCATGGAATATGGAAGGCGTTTGATCATAGGCCAACAAATCAGCCCTCGACTACTTCACCTGCGGAAAAAGATGTTTCTGAAAAATCCCTAAGGCAGGCGGTCACAATTTCATCAAAAATCTGCCGTTTTGCCACTTTGCTCAAAAATGGTGCCAAACTGTTGCAAACTCTTCCCTGAAAGGTTTGGCGGGGAATACGGAAGGCTTTTGATCACAGGCCAAGAAATCAGCCCTCGACTACTTCACGTGGAGAAAAAGATTTTTTTGAAAAATCCCTAAGGCGTGCGGTCCCAATTTCATAAAAAATCGGCCTTTTTCCACTTTGCTCAAAAATGGTGCCAAACTGTTGCAAACTCTCCCCTGAAAGGTTTGGCGGTGGAAACAGAAGTCTTTTGATCATAGGTCAAAAAATAAACCCTCGACTACTTCACCTGCGGAAAATGATTTTTCTGAAAAATCCCTAAGGCGCGCGGTCACACTTTCATCAAAATTCGGCCATTTTCCACTTTGCTCTAAAGTGGTACCAAACTGTTGCAAACTCTCCCCTGAAAGGTTTTTCAGTGGAAACGGAAGTCTTTTGATCATAGGCAAAGAAATAAACCCTCGACTACTTCACCTGCGGAAAAAAAATTCTGAAAAAATCCCTTAGGCGCGCGGTTACAATTTCATTAAAAATCGTCCGTTTTCCACTTTGCTCAAAAATGGTGCCAAACTGTTGCAAACTCTCCCCTGAAAGGTTTGGCGGTGGAAACGGAAGTCTTTTGATCATAGGCAAAGAAATAAACCCTCGACTACTTCACCTGCGGAAAATGATTTTTCTGAAAAATCCCTAAGGCTCGCTGTCACACTTTCATCAAAAATCGTCCGTTTTCCACTTTGCTCAAAAGTGGTGCCAAACTGTTGCAAACTCTTCCTTGAAAGGTTTGGCGGTGAATACGGAAGGCTTTTGATCATAGGCCAAGAAATCAGCCCTCGAGTACTTCACCTGCGGAAAGAGATTTTTCTGAAAAATCCCTAAGGCGTGCGGTCACAATTTCATCAAAAATCGGCCGTTTTCCACTTTGCTCAAAAGCGGTGCCGAACTGTTGCAAACTCTTCCCTGAAAGGTTTGGCGGTGGAAACGGAAGGCTTTTGATCATAGGCCAGGAAATCAGCCCTCGACTACTTCACCTGCGGAAAAAAAAATCTGAAAAAATCCCTAAGGCGCGTGGTCACACTTTCATCAAAAATCGGCCGTTCTCCACTTTACTCAAAAGTGGTGCCAAACTGTTGCAAACTCTCTCCTGAAAGGTTTGGCGGGGAATACGGAAGGCTTTTTATCATAGGCCAAGAAATCAGCCCTCGACTACTTCACCTGCGGAAAAAAAAAATCTGAAAAAATCCCTAAGGCGCGTGGTCACAATTTCATCAAAAATCGGCCGTTTTCCACTTTGCTCAAAAATGGTGCCAAACTGTTGCAAACTCTCCCCTGAAAGGTTTGTGGATGGAAAAGGAAGTATTTTGATCATAGGCCAAGAAATAAACCCTCGACTACTTCACCTGCGGAAAATGATTTTTCTGAAAAATCACTAAGGCGCGGGGTCACACTTTCATCAAAAATCGGCCGTTTTCCACTTTGCTCAAAAATGGTGCCAAACTGTTGCAAACTCGTCCGTGAAAAGTTTAGCGGTGAATACGGAAGGCTTTTGATCATAGGCCAAGAAATCAGCCCTCGACTACTTCACCTGTGGAAAAAGATTTTTCTGAAAAATCCCTAAGGCACGCGGTCACAATTTCATCAAAAATCGGCCGTTTTCCACTTTGCTCAAAAGTGGTGCCAAACTGTTGCAAACTCTCCCCTGAAAGGTTTGGCGGTGGAAATGGAAGGCTTTTGATCATAGGCCAAGAAATCAGCTCTCGACTACTTCACCTGCGAAAAAAAAATTCTGAAAAAATCCCTTAGGCGCGTGGTCACAATTTCATTAAAAATCGTCCATTTTCCACTTTGCTCAAAAATGGTGCCAAACTGTTGCAAACTCTCCCCTGAAAGGTTTGGCAGTGGAAACGGAAGGCTTTTGATTATAGGCCAAGAAATCAGCCCTCGACTACTTCTCCTGCGAAATTTTTTTAAAAAAAAAATCCCTTAGGCGCGCGGTCACAATTTCATCATAAAACGTCCGATTTCCAATTTGTTAAAAAATGGTGCCAAACTGTTGCAAACTCTTCCATGAAAGGTTTGGCGTGGAATATGGAAGGCTTTTGATCATAGGCCAAGAAATCAGCCCTCGACTACTTCACCTGCGGAAAAAGTTTTTTCTGAAAAATCCCTAAGGCGCGCGGTCACAATTTCATCAAAAATCGGCCGTTTTCCACTTTGCTCAAAAATGGTGCCAAACTGTTGCAAACTCTTCCCTGAAAGGTTTGGTGAGGAATACGGAAGGCTTTTGATCATAGGCCAAGAAATCAGCCCTCGACTACTTCACCTGTGGAAAAAGATTTTTCTGAAAAATCCCTAAGGCACGCGGTCAGAATTTCATCAAAAATCGGCCATTTTGCCACTTTGCTCAAAAATGGTGCCAAACTGTTACAAACTCTCCCCTGATAGGCTTGGTGGTGGAAACGGAAGTCTTTTGATCATAGGCCAAGAAATCAGCCCTCGACTACTTCACCTGTAGAAAAAGATTTTTTTGAAAAATCCCTAAACCGCGCGGTCACAATTTCATAAAAAATCGGCCGTTTTACACTTTGCTCAAAAATGGTGCAAAACTGTTGCAAACTCTTCCCTGAAAGGTTTGGCGGTGAATACGGAAGGCTTTTGATCACAGGCCAAGAAATCAGCCCTCAACTACTTTACCTGCAGAAAAAGATTTTTCTGAAAAATCCCTAAGCCGCGCTTTCACAATTTCATCAAAAATTGGCCGTTTTCCACTTTGCTCAAAAATGGTGCCAAACTGTTACAAACTTTTCCCTGAAAGCTTCGGCAGTTAATACGGAAGGCTTTTCATCATAGGCCAAGAAATCAGCCCTCGACTACTTCACCTGCGAAAAAAAAAGTTCTTAAAAAATCCCTAAGGCGCGCGGTCACATTTTCATTAAAAGTCGTCCGTTTTCCACTTTCCTCAAAAGTGGTGCCAAACTGTTGCAAACTCTCCCCTGAAAGGTTTGGCGGTGGAAATGGAAGGCTTTTGATCATAGGCCAAGAAATCAGCCCTCGACTACTTCACCTGCGAAAAAAAAAGTTCTGAAAAAATCCCTAAGGCGCGCGGTCACAATTTCATAAAAAATCGGCCGTTTTCCACTTTGCTCAAAAATGGTGCCAAACTGTTGCAAACTCTCCCCTGAAAGGTTTGGCAGTGGAAACGGAAGGCTTTTGATTATAGGCCAAGAAATCAGCCCACGACTACTTCTCCTGCGAAAATTTTTTTTAAAAAAAATCCCTTAGGCGCGCGGTCACAATTTCATCATAAAACGTCCGTTTTCCAATTTGTTAAAAAATGGTGCCAAACTGTTGCAAACTCTTCAATGAAAGGTTTGGCGTGGAATATGGAAGGCGTTTGATCATAGGCCAACAAATCAGCCCTAGACTACTTCACCTGCGGAAAAAGATGTTTCTGAAAAATCCCTAAGGCACGCGCTCACAATTTCATCAAAAATCTGCCGTTTTGCCACTTTGCTCAAAAATGGTGCCAAACTGTTGCAAACTCTCCCCTGAAAGGCTTGGCGGTGGAAACGGAAGTCTTTTGATCATAGGCGAAGAAATCAGCCCTCGACTACTTCACCTGCCTAAATATATTTTTCTGAAAAATCCCTAAGGCGCGCGGTCACACTTTCATCAAAAATCGGCCGTTTTCCACTTTCCTCAAAAATGGTGCCAAACTGTTGCAAACTCTTCCCTGAAAGGTTTGGTGAGGAATACGGAAGGCTTTTGATCATAGGCCAAGAAATCAGCCCTCGACTACTTCACCTGTGGAAAAAGATTTTTCTGAAAAATCCCTAAGGCACGCGGTCAGAATTTCATCCAAAATCGGCCATTTTGCAAATTGAACTTTGTTACCAATCTAGAGGTTGAAGGAGAATGTATTCAGAAACCAGAAGAAATTAGAAAGTGTTTCCAGAGATACTTTAAAAAATTGTTCACCCAAGGACCCCAAGTGGAGATGGAGATAAATAAATTTTTAAAAAGTCATGGCCTGCAAAAACTTACACAAGATAAACAAACAGCCCTGAATTATAAAATATCACAACAGGAAATTGAAAGTGCCATTCAGAACATGCAGTTGGGCAAATCCCCAGGCCCAGATGGACTTACCTCCAAATATTATAAGACATTGAAGGAATATTTGGTTCAACCATTAATGGAGGTATGTAACCAAATTATGGAAGGGAAGGGGGCACCAGAATCGTGGAAAGAGGCATTCATCACCTTGATACCAAAATTGGAATCTGAAAAGACTCAACTTAAGAATTATCGTCCCATCTCACTCCTAAACGTGGATTACAAAATTTTTGCTGATATTTTGGCAAATAGACTGAAAAAAGTTTTAAAAGAAGTAATTCATAAAGACCAAGCAGGCTTTCTCCCTGGCAGGCATTTGTCTGATAACACCAGGAATATTGTTGATGTTTTGGAGTTACTGCAGACAAATTTGAATACGAAAGCAGCTTTGATTTTTATAGATGCGGAGAAGGCCTTTGATAATATATCTTGGAAGTTTATGAAGAAAAATTTGGAAGGGATGGGAGTGGGAAGGGCGTTCCAAAATGGTATTGAAGCAATCTATTCAGAGCAAAAAGCTAAATTGATAGTAAATAATGTGGTGACAGAGGAGTTTAAAATTGAAAAAGGAACACGACAGGGGTGCCCCTTATCACCCTTGTTATTTATCTCTGTCCTGGAGGTGCTGCTTAACTTGATCAGGAAGGATCAGCAGGTGGAAGGAATACAGGTCGGAGGAAAACAATATAAACTGAAGGCTTTTGCAGACGATTTGGTTTTGACATTACAGGAGCCAGAATCTAGCACAAAAAGAGCTTTAGAACTAATTTCTGAGTTTGGTCGGGTGGCGGGATTTAGGTTAAACAAACAAAAAACTAAGGTCTTGGTAAAAAATTTGACACCTTCAGAAATAGATGGGTTTCAAAAGGAAACAGAATTAAATGTGGTTAAAAAAGTGAAATACCTGGGGGTTAACTTGACCGGGAAAAATTTGAACCTATTTAAAGACAATTATGTAAAATGTTGGACCGAAATCAAAAAGGACCTAGAAATTTGGTCAAGATTGAAACTTTCCTTGTTAGGAAGAATTGCTGCCGTTAAGATGAATGTATTGCCAAGAATGCTGTTTCTGTTTCAGGCCCTGCAGATCGTGGACAGAGTGGAGTGTTTTGGAAAGTGGCAGAGGGACATTATGAAGTTTGTCTGGCAGGGCAAAAAGCCCAGAATAAAATTTAAAATATTAACAGATGCAAAGGAAAGAGGGGGATTTGCCCTGCCGGACTTAAGGTTGTATTATGAAGCTGCATCCTTCTGCTGGATGAAAGATTGGTTTTTGCTAGAAAACACTGATGTCCTAGATCTGGAAGGGTTTAACAATGCTTTTGGATGGCATGCATATCTGTGGTACGACAAGGTGAAGTCTCACAAGATGTTTAAAAACCATATTGTCAGAAAATCTTTGTTCATTGTCTGGACTAAATACAAGGACTTAATGGAAAATAAAACTCCGAGGTGGTTATCACCGATGGAGGCTAAGGCCACAAAAATACTTAATATGGGGGGTGGATGGGCAAAATATTGTGAAATAATAGAAAGAGAAGGTGACACTTGGAGGTTGCAGAGTTTTGAAAAATTGAAAGGAAAGGTGCGAGACTGGTTGCATTATGCCCAAATTTTAGAGATATTTAAAAAAGACAAAAAAATCGGCTTCCAGGTGGAAAAATCAGAATTAGAGTTGGAATTACTTGAACCTAAGACGAAAGTGCTCTCAAGAATGTATAACTTGTTGCTTAAATGGAATACTCAAGATGAGATGGTTAAATCAGCCATGATTAAATGGGCACAAGACATTGGATACAACATTATGTTTGAAGACTGGGAAAGGTTATGGACCACCGGTATGAAATTTACGGCATGTAGTGCCTTAAAAGAAAACATTATGAAAATGATATATAGGTGGTACATGACCCCAGTCAAACTCGCAAAGATATACCATTTGTCAGACAATAAATGTTGGAAATGTAAAGAGGCTGAAGGAACATTCTTTCACCTCTGGTGGACATGTCCGAGAGTGAAGGCCTTTTGGGAAATGATTTATAACGAGTTGAAAAAGGTATTTAGGTATACCTTTAATAAGAAACCAGAAGCCTTCCTCCTGGGCATTGTGGGCCAGAGAGTGTTAAAGAAAGATAGAACTTTCTTTTTATATGCAACTACAGCAGCAAGAATCCTTATAGCTAAATATTGGAAGGCACAGGAGCTACCCACACTGGAAGAGTGGCACACGCAACTGATGGACTACATGGAATTAGCCGAAATGACGGGCAGAATCCGAGACCTGGGAGAAGAGGCAGTAGAAGAAGACTGGAAAAAATTTAAGGACTATCTACAAAAACATTATAAGCTATATGAAAGTTGAGAATTTGCTAAGTTTTGAGGAAAACACGCTTCAGTATTGAGAATTGAAAATGATTGAAATTAAGTCATAACGGTGAAAAGTTTTAATTTAGAATATATAAACAGATGAAAGTACAAAAACATACGAAACAAGGTATTAATTTGCTGTATAATATTCTTTTATTGTAAAGAATGCAGGGATGGAAGATTTGGGGAAGTCCAGTTGAATATGAAAAAAGATGTGGAAAAGTGAATTTTCTTTTTTTCTAAATTTTTCTTTTTCTGTAAAACTGCTTTTGTTGTGTAAATTGATGATGGATTTTGACTCTGGAAAATAAGCAATAAAAAATATTATTAAAAAAAAAAACAAAATCGGCCATTTTGCCACTTTGCTCAAAAATGGTGCCAAACTGTTACAAACTCTCCCCTGAAAGGCTTGGCGGTGGAAACGGAAGTCTTTTGATCATAGGCCAAGAAATCAGCCCTCGACTACTTCACCTGCGGAAAAAGTTTTTTCTGAAAAATCCCTAAGCCGCGCGGTCACAATTTCATCAAAAATCGGCAGTTTTCCACTTTGCTCAAAAATGGTGCCAAACTGTTGCAAACTCTCTCCTGAAAGGTTTGGTGGTGGAATACAGAAGGCGTTTGATCATAAGCCAAGAAATCAGTCCTCGACTACTTCACCTGCGGAAAAGATTTTTCTGAAAAATCCCTTAGGTGCACGGTCACAATTGCATCAAAAATCGGCCGTTTTCCACTTTGCTGAAAAAAGGAGCCAAACTGTTCCAAACTCTCCCTTGAAATGTTTGGCGGTGGAAACGGAAGTCTTTTGATCATAGGCCAAGAAATAAACCCTTGACGACTTCACCTGCGGAAAATGATTTTTCCGAAAAATCACTAATGCGCGCGGTCACACTTTCATCAAAAATCGTCCGTTTTCCACTATGCTCAAAAATGGTGCCAAACTGTTGCAAACTCTTCCCTGAAAGGTTTGGCGGGGAATAATGAAGGCTTTTGATCATAGGCCAAGAAATCAGCCCTCGACTACTTCACCTGTAGAAAAAGATTTTTTTGAAAAATCCCTAAGCTGCGCGGTCACAATTTCATCAAAAATGAGCCGTTTTCCACTTTGCTCAAAAATGGTGCCAAACTGTTGCAAACTCTCCCCTGAAAGGTTTGGCGATGGAAACGGAAGTCATTTGATCATAGGCCAAGAAATAAACCCTCGACTACTTCACCTGCAGAAACAGATTTTTATGAAAAATCCCTAAGCCGCGCTGTCACAATTTCATCAAAAATCGGCCGTTTTCCACTTTGCTCAAAAATGGTGCCAAACTGTTGCAAACTCTTCCTTGAAAGGTTTGGCGGGGAATACGGAAGGCTTTTTATCATAGGCCAAGAAATCAGCCCCCGACTACTTCACCTGCAGAAAAAGATTTTTCTGAAAAATCCCTAAGCCGCGCTGTCACAATTTCATCAAAAATCGGCCGTTTTACACTTTGCTCAAAAATGGTGCCAAACTGTTGCAAACTCTCCCCTGAAAGGTTTGGCAGTGGAAACGGAAGGCTTTTGATTATAGGCCAAGAAATCAGCCCTCGACTACTTCTCCTGCGAAAATTTTTTTTAAAAAAAATCCCTTAGGCGCGCGGTCACAATTTCATCATAAAACGTCCGTTTTCCAATTTGTTAAAAAATGGTGCCAAACTGTTGCAAACTCTTCCATGAAAGGTTTGGCGTGGAATATGGAAGGCGTTTGATCATAGGCCAACAAATCAGCCCTAGACTACTTCACCTGCGGAAAAAGATGTTTCTGAAAAATCCCTAAGGCACGCGGTCACAATTTCATCAAAAATCTGCCGTTTTGCCACTTTGCTCAAAAATGGTGCCAAACTGTTGCAAACTCTCCCCTGAAAGGCTTGGCGGTGGAAACGGAAGTCTTTTGATCATAGGCGAAGAAATCAGCCCTCGACTACTTCACCTGCGTAAATATATTTTTCTGAAAAATCCCTAAGGAGCGCGGTCACAATTTCATCAAAAATCGGCCGTTTTCCACTTTGCTCAAAAATGGTGCCAAACTGTTGCAAACTCTCCCCTGAAAGGTTTGGCGATGGAAACGGAAGTCATTTGATCATAGGCCAAGAAATAAACCCTCGACTACTTCACCTGCAGAAACAGATTTTTATGAAAAATCCCTAAGCCGCGCTTTCACAATTTCATCAAAAATCGGCCGTTTTCCACTTTGCTCAAAAATGGTGCCAAACTGTTGCAAACTCTTCCCTGAAAGGTTTGGCGGGGAATACGGAAGGCTTTTTATCATAGGCCAAGAAATCAGCCCCCGACTACTTCACCTGCAGAAAAAGATTTTTCTGAAAAATCCCTAAGCCGCGCTGTCACAATTTCATCAAAAATCGGCCGTTTTACACTTTGCTCAAAAATGGTGCCAAACTGTTGCAAACTCTCCCCTGAAAGGTTTGGCAGTGGAAACGGAAGGCTTTTGATTATAGGCCAAGAAATCAGCCCTCGACTACTTCTCCTGCGAAAATTTTTTTTAAAAAAAATCCCTTAGGCGCGCGGTCACAATTTCATCATAAAACGTCCGTTTTCCAATTTGTTAAAAAATGGTGCCAAACTGTTGCAAACTCTTCCATGAAAGGTTTGGCGTGGAATATGGAAGGCGTTTGATCATAGGCCAACAAATCAGCCCTAGACTACTTCACCTGCGGAAAAAGATGTTTCTGAAAAATCCCTAAGGCACGCGGTCACAATTTCATCAAAAATCTGCCGTTTTGCCACTTTGCTCAAAAATGGTGCCAAACTGTTGCAAACTCTCCCCTGAAAGGCTTGGCGGTGGAAACGGAAGTCTTTTGATCATAGGCGAAGAAATCAGCCCTCGACTACTTCACCTGCGTAAATATATTTTTCTGAAAAATCCCTAAGGAGCGCGGTCACAATTTCATCAAAAATCGGCCGTTTTCCACTTTGCTCAAAAATGGTGCCAAACTGTTGCAAACTCTTCCCTGAAAGGTTTGGTGAGGAATACGGAAGGCTTTTGATCATAGGCCAAGAAATCAGCCCTCGACTACTTCACCTGTGGAAAAAGATTTTTCTGAAAAATCCCTAAGGCACGCGGTCAGAATTTCATCAAAAATCGGCCATTTTGCCACTTTGCTCAAAAATGGTGCCAAACTGTTACAAACTCTCCCCTGAAAGGCTTGGCGGTGGAAACGGAAGTCTTTTGATCATAGGCCAAGAAATCAGCCCTCGACTACTTCACCTGTAGAAAAAGATTTTTTTGAAAAATCCCTAAGCCGCGCGGTCACAATTTCATAAAAAATCGGCCGTTTTACACTTTGCTCAAAAATGGTGCAAAACTGTTGCAAACTCTTCCCTGAAAGGTTTGGCGGTGAATACGGAAGGCTTTTGATCACAGGCCAAGAAATCAGCCCTCGACTACTTTACCTGCAGAAAAAGATTTTTCTGAAAAATCCCTAAGCCGCGCTGTCACAATTTCATCAAAAATCGGCCGTTTTCCACTTTGCTCAAAAATGGTGCCAAACTGTTGCAAACTCTCCCTTGAAAGGTTTGGCGGTGGAAAGGGAAGGCTTTTGATCATAGGCCAGGAAATCAGCCCTCGACTACTTCACCTGCGAAAAAAAAATTCTGAAAAAATCCCTAAGCCGCGCTTTCACAATTTCATCAAAAATCGGCCGTTTTCCACTTTGCTCAAAAATGGTGCCAAACTGTTGCAAACTCTCCCCTGAAAGGTTTGCCAGTGGAAACGGAAGGTTTTTGATTATAGGCCAAGAAATCAGCCCTCGACTACTTCTCCTGCGAAATTTTTTTTAAAAAAAATCCCTTAGGCGCGCGGTCACAATTTCATCATAAAACGTCCGTTTTCCAATTTCTTAAAAAATGGTGCCAAACTGTTGCAAACTCTTCCATGAAAGGTTTGGCGTGGAATATGGAAGGCGTTTGATCATAGGCCAACAAATCAGCCCTCGACTACTTCACCTGCGGAAAAAGATTTTTCTGAAAAATCCCTAAGGCACGCGGTCACAATTTCATCAAAAATCTGCCGTTTTGCCACTTTGCTCAAAAATGGTGCCAAACTGTTGCAAACTCTCCCCTGAAAGGCTTGGCGGTGGAAACGGAAGTCTTTTGATCATAGGCCAAGAAATCAGCCCTCGACTACTTCACCTGCGGAAAAAGTTTTTTCTGAAAAATCCCTAAGCCGCGCGGTCACAATTTCATCAAAAATCGGCAGATTTCCACTTTGCTCAAAAATGGTGCCAAACTGTTGCAAACTCTCTCCTGAAAGGTTTGGCGGTGGAATACAGAAGGCGTTTGATCATAAGCCAAGAAATCAGTCCTCGACTACTTCACCTGCGGAAAAGATTTTTCTGAAAAATCCCTTAGGTGCACGGTCACAATTGCATCAAAAATCGGCCGTTTTCCACTTTGCTCAAAAAGGAGCCAAACTGTTCCAAACTCTCCCTTGAAATGTTTGGCGGTGGAAACAGAAGTCTTTTGATCATAGGCCAAGAAATAAACCCTTGACGACTTCACCTGCGGAAAATGATTTTTCCGAAAAATCACTAATGCGCGCGGTCACACTTTCATCAAAAATCGTCCGTTTTCCACTATGCTCAAAAATGGTGCCAAACTGTTGCAAACTCTTCCCTGAAAGGTTTGGCGGGGAATAATGAAGGCTTTTGATCATAGGCCAAGAAATCAGCCCTCGACTACTTCACCTGTAGAAAAAGATTTTTTTGAAAAATCCCTAAGCCGCGCGGTCACAATTTCATCAAAAATGAGCCGTTTTCACTTTGCTCAAAAATCGTGCCAAACTGTTGCAAACTCTCCCCTGAAAGGTTTGGCGATGGAAACGGAAGTCATTTGATCATAGGCCAAGAAATAAACCCTCGACTACTTCACCTGCAGAAACAGATTTTTATGAAAAATCCCTAAGCCGCGCTGTCACAATTTCATCAAAAATCGGCCGTTTTCCACTTTGCTCAAAAATGGTGCCAAACTGTTGCAAACTCTTCCCTGAAAGGTTTGGCGGGGAATACGGAAGGCTTTTTATCATAGGCCAAGAAATCAGCCCCCGACTACTTCACCTGCAGAAAAAGATTTTTATGAAAAATCCCTAAGCCGCGCTGTCACAATTTCATCAAAAATCGGCCGTTTTCCACTTTGCTCAAAAAAGGAGCCAAACTGTTCCAAACTCTCCCTTGAAATGTTTGGCGGTGGAAACAGAAGTCTTTTGATCATAGGCCAAGAAATAAACCCTTGACGACTTCACCTGCGGAAAATGATTTTTCCGAAAAATCACTAATGCGCGCGGTCACACTTTCATCAAAAATCGTCCGTTTTCCACTATGCTCAAAAATGGTGCCAAACTGTTGCAAACTCTTCCCTGAAAGGTTTGGCGGGGAATAATGAAGGCTTTTGATCATAGGCCAAGAAATCAGCCCTCGACTACTTCACCTGTAGAAAAAGATTTTTTTGAAAAATCCCTAAGCCGCGCGGTCACAATTTCATCAAAAATGAGCCGTTTTCACTTTGCTCAAAAATCGTGCCAAACTGTTGCAAACTCTCCCCTGAAAGGTTTGGCGATGGAAACGGAAGTCATTTGATCATAGGCCAAGAAATAAACCCTCGACTACTTCACCTGCAGAAACAGATTTTTATGAAAAATCCCTAAGCCGCGCTGTCACAATTTCATCAAAAATCGGCCGTTTTCCACTTTGCTCAAAAATGGTGCCAAACTGTTGCAAACTCTTCCCTGAAAGGTTTGGCGGGGAATACGGAAGGCTTTTTATCATAGGCCAAGAAATCAGCCCCCGACTACTTCACCTGCAGAAAAAGATTTTTATGAAAAATCCCTAAGCCGCGCTGTCACAATTTCATCAAAAATCGGCCGTTTTCCACTTTGCTCAAAAATGGTGCCAAACTGTTGCAAACTCTCCCTTGAAAGGTTTGGCGGTGGAAAGGGAAGGCTTTTTATCATAGGCCAGGAAATCAGCCCTCAACTACTTCACCTGCGAAAAAAAAATTCTGAAAAAATCCCTAAGCCACGCTGTCACAATTTCATCAAAAATCGGCCCTTTTCCACTATGCTCAATAATGGTGACAAACTGTTGCAAACTCTTCCCTGAAAGGTTTGGCGGGCAATACTGAAGGCTTTTGATCATAGGCCAAGAAATCAGACTTCGACTACTTCACCTGTAGAAAAAGATTTTTTTGAAAAATCCCTAAGCCGCGCGGTCAAAATTTCATAAAAAATCGGCCGTTTTCCACTTTGCTCAAAAATGGTGCCAAACTGTTGCAAACTCTTCCCTGAAAGGTTTGGCGGTGAATACGGAAGGCTTTTGATCATAGGCCAAGAAATCAGCCCTCGACTACTTCACCTTCGGAAAAAAAATTCTGAAAAAAATCCCTTAGGCGCGCGTTGACAATTTCATTAAAAATCGTCCGTTTTCCACTTTGCTCAAAAATGGTGCCAAACTGTTGCAAACTCTTCCCTGAAAGGTTTGGCAGTGGAAACGGAAGGCTTTTGATTATAGGCCAAGAAATCAGCCCTTGACTACTTCACCTGAGGAAAAAGTTTTTTCTGAAAAATCCCTAAGCCGCGAGGTCACAATTTCATCAAAAATCGGCAGTTTTCCACTTTGCTCAAAAATGGTGCCAAACTGTTGCAAACTCTCTCCTGAAAGGTTTGGCAGTGGAAACGGAAGGCTTTTGATTATAGGCCAAGAAATCAGCCCTTGACTACTTCACCTGAGGAAAAAGTTTTTTCTGAAAAATCCCTAAGCCGCGAGGTCACAATTTCATCAAAAATCGGCAGTTTTCCACTTTGCTCAAAAATGGTGCCAAACTGTTGCAAACTCTCTCCTGAAAGGTTTGGCGGTGGAATACGGAAGGCATTTGATCATAAGCCAAGAAATCAGTCCTCGACTACTTCACCTGCGGAAAAGATTTTTCTGAAAAATCCCAAAGGTGCGCGGTCACAATTGCATCAAAAATCGGCCGTTTTCCACTTTGCTCAAAAAAGGCGCCAAACTGTTGCAAACTCTCCCTTGAAATGTTTGGTGGTGGAAACGGAAGTCTTTTGATCATAGGCCAAGAAATAAACCCTTGACTACTTCACCTGCGGAAAATGATTTTTCTGAAAAATCACTAAGGCGCGCGTTCACACTTTCGTCGAAAATCGTCCGTTTTCCACTTTGCTCAAAAATGGTGCCAAACTGTTGCAAACTCTTCCCTGAAAGGTTTGGCGGGGAATACGGAAGGCTTTTTATCATAGGCCAAGAAATCAGCCCTCGACTACTTCACCTGCAGAAAAAGATTTTTATGAAAAATCCCTAAGCCGCGCTGTCACAATTTCATCAAAAATCGGCCGTTTTCCACTTTGCTCAAAAATGGTGCCAAACTATTGCAAACTCTCCCTTGAAAGGTTTGGCGGTGGAAAGGGAAGGCTTTTGATCATAGGCCAGGAAATCAGCCCTCGACTACTTCACCTGCGAAAAAAAAATTCTTAAAAAATCCCTAAGCCGCGCTGTCACAATTTCATCAAAAATCGGCCGTTTTCCACTTTGCTCAAAAATGGTGCCAAACTGTTGGAAACTCTCCCCTGAAAGGTTTGGCGGGGAATACTGAAGGCTTTTGATCATAGGCCAAGCAATAAACCCTCGACTACTTCACCTGCGGAAAAAGATTTTTTTGAAAAATCCCCAAGGCGCGCGGTCACACTTTAATCAAAAATCGGCCGTTTTCCACTTTGCTCAAAAATGGTGCCAAACTGTTGCAATCTCTCCCCTGAAAGGTTTGGCGGTGGAAACGGAAGTCATTTGATCATAGGCCAAGAAATAAACCCTCGACTACTTCACCTGCGGAAAATGATTTTTCTGAAAAATCCCTAAGGCGCGCGGTCACACTTTCATCAAAAATCGGATATTTTCCACTTTGCTCAAAAGTGGTGCCAAACTGTTGCAAACTCTCCCCTGAAAGGTTTGGCGGTGGAAACGGATTGCTTTTGATCATAGGCCAAGAAATCAGCCCTCGACTACTTCACCTGCGGAGAAAGATTTTTCTGAAAAATCACTAAGGTGACAATTTCATCAAAAATCGGCCGTTTTCCACTTTGCTCAAAAATGGTGCCAAACTGTTGCAAACTCTTCCCTGAAAGGTTTGGCTGTGAATACGGAAGGCTTTTGATCATAGGCCAAGAAATCAGCCCTCGACTACTTCACCTGCGGAAAATGATTTTTCTGAAAAATCCCTAAGGCGCGCGGTCACAATTTCATCAAAAATCGGCCGTTTTCCACTTTGCTCCAAAATGGTGCCAAACTGTTGCAAATTCTTCCCTGAAAGGTTTGGCGGGCAATACGGAAGGCTTTTTATCATAGGCCAAGTAATCAGCCCTCGACTACTTCACCTGTAGACAAAGATTTTTTTAAAAAACCCCTAATCCGCGCGGTCACAATTTCATGAAAAATCGCCCGTTTTCCACGTTGCTAAAAAATGGTGCCAATCTGTTGCAAACTCTTCCCTGAAAGGTTTGGCGGTGAATACGGAAGGCTTTTGATCATAGGCCAATAAATCAGCCCTCGACTACTTCACCTGCGGAAAATGATTTTTCTGAAAAATCCCTAAGGCGCGCGGTCACAATTTCATCAAAAATCGGCCGTTTTCCACTTTGCTCCAAAATGGTGCCAAACTGTTGCAAACTCTCCCTTGAAATGTTTGGCGGGGAATACGGAAGGCTTTTGATCATAGGCCAAGAAATCAGCCCTCAACTACTTCACCTGTAGAAAAAGATTTTTTTGAAAAATTCCTAAGCCGCGCGGTCACAATTTCATCAAAAATCGGCCGTTTTCCACTTTGCTGAAAAGTGGTGCCAAACTGTTGCAAACTCTCTCCTGAATGGTTTGGCGTTGGAAACGGAAGTCTTTTGATTATATGCCAGGAAATCAGCCGTCGACTACTTCACCTGCGAAAAAAAAATTCTGAAAAAATCCCTAAGGCGCGTGGTCACAATTTCATCAAAAATCGGCCGTTTTCCACTTTGGTCAAAAGTGGTGCCAAACTGTTGCAAACTCTCCCCTGAAAGGTTTGGCGGTGGAAACGGAAGGCTTTTGATTATAGGCCAAGAAATCAGCCCTCGACTACTTCTCCTGCGAAAAAAAATTCTGAAAAAATCCCTTAGGCGCGCGGTCACAATTTCATCATAAATTGTCCGTTTTCCACTTTGTTCAAAAAGGGTGCCAAACTGTTGCAAACTCTTCCATAAAAGGTTTGGCGTGGAATATGGAAGGCGTTTGATCATAGGCCAACAAATCAGCCCTCGACTACTTCACCTGCGAAAAATGATTTTTTTGAAAAATCCCTAAGGCGCGCACTCACACTTTCATCAAAAATCATCCGTTTTCCACTTTGCTCAAAAACGGTGCAACACTGTTGCAAACTCTCCCCTGAAAGGTTTGGCGGTGGAAACGGAAGTCTTTTGATCATAGGCCAAGTAATCAGCCCTCGACTACTTCACCTGCTGGAAAAAAAAATCTGAAAAAATCCCTAAGGCGCACGGTCACAATTTCATCAAAAATCGGCCGTTTTCCACTTTGCTCAAAAAAGGCGCCAACTGTTGCAAACTCTCCCTTAAAAGTTTTGGCGGTGGAAACGCAAGTCTTTTGATCATAGGCCAAAAAATAAACCCTTCACTACTTCACCTGCGGAAAATGATTTTTCTGAAAAATCACTAAGGTGCGCGGTCACACTTTCATCAAAAATTGTCCGTTTTCCACTTTGCTCAAAAATGGTGCCAAACTGTTGCAAACTCTTCCCTGAATTGTTTGGCGGTGAATACGGAAGGCTTTTGATTATAGGCCAAGAAATCAGCCCTCGACTACTTCACCTGCAGAAAAAGATTTTTCTGAAAAATCCCTAAGGCGCGCGGTCACACTTTCATCAAAAATCGGCCGTTTTCCACTTTGCTCCAAAATGGCAACAAACTGTTGCAAACCCTCCCCTGAAAGGTTTGGCGGTGGAAACGGAAGTCTTTTGATCATAGGCCAAGTAATCAGCCCTCGACTACTTCACCTGCTGAAAAAAAAAATCTGAAAAAATCCCTAAGGCGCACGGTCACAATTTCATCAAAAATCGGCCGTTTTCCACTTTGCTCCAAAATGGCAACAAACTGTTGCAAACCCTCCCCTGAAAGGTTTGGCAGTGGAAACGGAAGTCTTTTGATCATAGGTCAAGAAATAAACCCTCGACTACTTCACCTGCGGAAAACGATTTTTCTGAAAAATCCCTCAGACGCACGGTCACACTTTCGTGAAAAATCGGCCATTTTACACTTTGCTCTAAAGTGCTGCCAAACTGTTGCAAACTCTCCCCTGAAAGGTTTGGCGGTGGAAACGGAAGGCTTTTGATCATAGGAAAAGAAATCAGCCCTCGACTACTTCACCTTCGGAAAAAAAATTCTGAAAAAATCCCTTAGGCGCGCGGTCACAATTTCATTAAAAATCGTCCGTTTTCCACTTTGCTCAAAAATGGTGCCAAACTGTTGCAAACTCTCCACTGAAAGGTTTGGTGGTTAATACGGAAGGCTTTTGATCATAGGCCAAGAAATCAGCCCTCGACTACTTCACCTGTTAAAAAAAAAAATTCTGAAAAAATCCCTAAGGCGCGCGATCACAATTTCATCAAAAATCGGCCGTTTTCCACTTTGCTCAAAAGTGGTGCCAAACTGTTGCAAACTCTCCCCTGAAAGGTTTGGCGGTGGAAACGGAATTATTTTGATCATAAGCCAGGAAATCAGCCCTCGACTACTTCTACTGCGAAAAACAAAAAATCTGAAAAAATCCCTTAGGCGCGCGGTCACAATTTCATTAAAAATCGTCCATTTTCCACTTTGCTCAAAAATGGTGCCAAACTGTTGCAAACTCTCCCCTGAAAGGTTTGGCAGTGGAAACGGAAGGCTTTTGATGATAGGCCAAGAAATCAGCCCTCGACTACTGCTCCTGCGAAGAAAAAATTCTGCAAAAATCCCTTAGGCGCGCGGTCACAATTTCATCATAAATCGTCCATTTTCCACTTTGTTCAAAAATGGTGCCAAACTGTTGCAAACTCTTCCATGAAAGGTTTGGCGTGGAATATGGAAGGCGTTTGATCATAGGCCAACAAATCTGAACTCGACTACTTCACCTGCGGAAAAAGATTTTTCTGAAAAATCCCTAAGCCGCGCTGTCACAATTTCAACAAAAATCGACCGTTTTCCACTTTGCTCAAAAATGGTGCCAAACTGTTGCAAACTCTCCCTTGAAAGGTTTGTCGGTGGAAACGGAAGGCTTTTGATCATAGGCCAAGAAATCAGCCCTAGACTACTTCATGTGCGGAAAAAGATTTTTCTGAAAAATCACTAAGGTGCGCGGTCACACTTTCATCAAAAATCGTCCGTTTTTCACTTTGCTCAAAAAGGGTGCCAAACTTTTGCAAACTCTCCCCTGAAAGGTTTGGCGGTTAATACGGAAGGCTTTTGATCATAGGCCAAGAAATCAGCCCTCGACTACTTCACCTCTGAAAAAAAAATTCTGAAAAAATCCCTAAGGCGCGCGGTCACAATTTCATAAAAGATCGGCCGTTTTCCACTTTGCTCAAAAGTGGTGACAAACTGTTGCAAACTCTCCCCTGAAAGGTTTGGCGGTGCAAACGGAAGTCTTTTGATCATAAGCCAGGAAATCAGCCCTCGACTACTTCTCCTGCGAAAAAAAAAATCTGAAAAAATCCCTTAGGCGCGCGGTCACAATTTCATAAAAAATCGTCCATTTTCCACTTTGCTCAAAAAAGGTGCCAAACTGTTGCAAACTCTCCCCTGAAAGGTTTGGCAGTGGAAACGGAAGGCTTTTGATTATAGGCCAAGAAATCAGCCCTCGACTACTTCTCCTGCGAAGAAAAAATTCTGAAAAAATCCCTTAGGCGCGCGGTCACAATTTCATCATAAATCGTCCGTTTTCCACTTTGTTCAAAAATGGTGCCAAACTGTTGCAAACTCTTCCATGAAAGGTTTGGGGTGGAATATGGAAGGCGTTTGATCATAGGCCAAAAAATCTGGCCTCGACTACTTCACCTGCGGAAAAAGATTTTTCTGAAAAATCCCTAAGTCGCGCGGTCACAATTTCATCAAAAATCAGCCGTTTTCCACTTTGCTCAAAAATGGTGCCAAACTGTTGCAAACTCTCCCCTGAAAGGTTTGGCGGTGGAAAGGGAAGGCTTTTGATCATACGCCAAGAAACCAACCCTCGACTACTTCACCTGTGGAAAATCATTTTTCTGAAAAATCCCTAAGGCGCGCGGTCACAATTTCATCAAAAATCGTCCGTTTTCCACTTTGCTCAAAAATGATGCCAAACTGTTGCAAACTCTCCCCTGAAAGGTTTGGCGGTGGAAACGGAAGTCTTTTGATCATAGGCCAAGAAATCAGCCCTCGACTACTTCACCTGCGGAAAACGATTTTTCTGAAAAATCCCTAAGGCGCGCGGTCACTATTTCATCCTAAATCAGCCGTTTTCCACTTTGCTCAAAAATGGTGCCAAACTGTTGAAAACTCTTCCCTGAAAGGTTTGGCGGTGGAAACGGAACTCTTTTGATCACAGGCGAAGAAATCAGCCCTCGACTATTTCACCAGCTGGAAAAAAAATTGTGGAAAAATCCCAAAGGCGCGCGGTCACAATTTCATGAAAAATCAGCCGTTTTCCACTTTACTCAAAAATGGTGCAAAACTGTTGCAAACTCTTCCCTGAAAGGTTTGGCTGGGAATACGGAAGGCTTTGGATCATAGGCCAAGAAATCAGCCTTCGACTACTTCACCTGTAGAAAAAGATTTTTTTGAAAAATCCCTAAGCCGCGCGGTCACAATTTCATAAAAAATCGGCCATTTTCCACTTTGCTCAAAAATGGTGCCAAACTGTTGCAAACTCTCCCCTGAAAGGTTTGGCGGTGGAAACGGAGGTCTTTTTATCATAGGCCAAGAAATAATCCCTCGACAACTTCACCTGCGGAAAATGATTTTTCTGAAAAATCCCTAAGGCGCGCGGTCACAATTTCATCAAAAATCAGCCATTTTCCACTTTGCTCAAAAGTGGTGCCAAACTGTTGCAAACTCTCCCCTGAAAGGTTTGGCGGTGGAAACGGAAGGCTTTTGATCATAGGCCAAGAAAACAGCCCTCGACTACTTCACCTGCGGAAAAAGATTTTTCTGAAAAATCACTAAGGCGCGCGGTCACACCTTCATCAAAAATCGGCCGTTTTCCACTTTGCTCAAAAGTGGTGCTAAACTGTTGCAAAGTCTCCCCTGAAAGGTTTGGCGGTGGAAACGGAAGGCTTTTGATCATAGGCCAGGAAATCAGCCCTCGACTACTTATCCTGCGGAAAAAAAATTATGAGAAAATCCCTTAGGCGCGCGGTCACAATTTCATTAAAAATCGTCCGTTTTCCACTTTGCTCAAAAATGGTGCCAAACTGTTGCAAACAATCCACTGAAAGGTTTGGCGGTTAATACGGAAGGCTTTTGATCATAGGCCAAGAAATCCGCCCTCGACTACTTCTCCTGCGAAAAAAAAAATTCTGAAAAAGTCCCTAAGGCGCGCAGTCACAATTTCATCAAAAATCGGCCGTTTTCCACTTTGCTCAAAAGTGGTGCCAATCTGTTGCAAACTCTCCCCTGAAAGGTTTGGCGGTGGAAACGGAAGTCTTTTGATCATAAGCCAGGAAATCAGCCCTCGACTACTTCTCCTGCGAAAAAAAAAATCTGAAAAAATCCCTTAGGCGCGCGGTCACAATTTCATTAAAAATCGTCCATTTTCCACTTTGCTCAAAAATGGTGCCAAACTGTTGCAAACTCTCCCCTGAAAGGTTTGGCAGTGGAAACGGAAGGCTTTTGATTATAGGCCAAGAAATCAGCCCTCGACTACTTCTCCTGCGAAGAAAAAATTCTGAAAAAATCCCTGACGCGCGCGGTCACAATTTCATCATAAATCGTCCGTTTTCCACTTTGTTCAAAAATGGTGCCAAACAGTTGCAAACTCTTCCATGAAAGGATTGGCGTGGAATATGGAAGGCGTTTGATCATAGGCTAACAAATCTGAACTCGACTACTTTACCTGCGGAAAAATATTTGTCTGAAAAATCCCTAAGCCGCGCTGTCACAATTTCAACAAAAATCGACCGTTTTCCACTTTGCTCAAAAATGGTGCCAAACTGTTGCAAACTCTCCCTTGAAAGGTTTGGCGGTGGAAACGGAAGGCTTTTGATCATAGGCCAAGAAATCAGCCCTCGACTACTTCATGTGCGGAAAAAGATTTTTCAGAAAAATCACTAAGGCGCGCGGTCACACTTTCATCAAAAATTGTCCGTTTTCCACTTTGCTCAAAAAGGGTGCCAAACTTTTGCAAACTCTCCCCTGAAAGGTTTGGCGGTTAATACGGAAGGCTTTTGATCATAGGCCAAAAAATCAGCCCTCGACTACTTCACCTGCGAAAAACAAAAAATCTGAAAAAATCCCTTAGGCGCGCGGTCACAATTTCATTAAAAATCGTCCATTTTCCACTTTGCTCAAAAATGGTGCCAAACTGCTGCAAACTCTCCCCTGAAAGGTTTGGCAGTGGAAACGGAAGGCTTTTGATGATAGGCCAAGAAATCAGCCCTCGACTACTGCTCCTGCGAAGAAAAAATTCTGCAAAAATCCCTTAGGCGCGCGGTCACAATTTCATCATAAATCGTCCGTTTTCCACTTTGCTCAAAAATGGTGCCAAACTGTTGCAAACTCTTCCATGAAAGGTTTGGCGTGGAATATGGAAGGCGTTTGATCATAGGCCAACAAATCTGAACTCGACTACTTCACCTGCGGAAAAAGATTTTTCTGAAAAATCCCTAAGCCGCGCTGTCACAATTTCAACAAAAATCGACCGTTTTCCACTTTGCTCAAAAATGGTGCCAAACTGTTGCAAACTCTCCCTTGAAAGGTTTGGGGGTGGAAACGGAAGGCTTTTGATCATAGGCCAAGAAATCAGCCCTCGACTACTTCATGTGCGGAAAAAGATTTTTCTGAAAAATCACTAAGGCGCGCGGTCACAATTTCATCAAAAATCGGCCGTTTTCCACTTTGCTCAAAAATGGTGCCAAACTATTGCAAACTCTCCCCTGAAAGGTTTGGCGGTGGAAAGGGAATGCTTTTGATCATACGCCAAGAAACCAACCCTCGACTACTTCACCTGTGGAAAATCATTTTTCTGAAAAATCCCTAAGGCGCGCGGTCACAATTTCATCAAAAATCGGCCGTTTTCCACGTTGCTCAAAAGTGGTGCCAAACTGTTGCAAACTCTCCCCTGAAAGGTTTGGCGGTGGAAACGGAAGGCTTTTGATCATAGGCCAGGAAATCAGCCCTCGACTACTTATCCTGCGGAAAAAAAATTCTGAAAAAATCCCTTAGGCCCGCGGTCACAATTTCATGGAAAATCAGTCGTTTTCCACTTTGTTCAAAAATGGTGCCAAACTGTTGTAAACTCTTCCAAGAAAGGTTTGGCGGTGGAATATGGAAGGCGTTTGATCATAGGCCAAGAAATCAGCCCTCGACTACTTCACCTCCGGAAAAAGATTTTTCTGAAAAATCCCTAAGGCGCGCGATCACAGTTTCATCAAAAATCGACCGTTTTCCACTTTGCTCAAAAATGGGGCCAAACTGTTGCAAACTCTGCCCTGAAAGGTTTGGCGGTTTAAAGGGAAGGCTTTTGATCATAGGCCAAGAAACCAACCCTCGACTACTTCACCTGTGGAAAATGATTTTTCTGAAAAATCCCTAACGCGCGCGGTCACAATTTCATCAAAAATCGTCCGTTTTCCACTTTGCTCAAAAATGGGGCCAAACTGTTGCAAACTCTCCCCTGAAAAGTTTGGCGGTGGAAACGGAAGTCTTTTGATCATAGGCCAAGAAATCAGCCCTCGACTACTTCACCTGCCGAAAACGATTTTTCTGAAAAATCCCTAAGGCGCGCGGTCACAATTTCATCCTAAATCGTCCGTTTTCCACTTTGCTCAAAAATGGTGCCAAACTGTTGCAAACTCTTCCCTGAAAGGTTTGGCGGTGGAAACAGAACTCTTTTGATCACAGGCGAAGAAATCAGCCCTCGACTACTTCAGCTGTGGAAAAAGATTTTTTTGAAAAATCCCTAAGGCACGCGGTGAGAATTTCATCAAAAATCGGCCGTTTTCCACTTTGCTCAAAAATGGTGCCAAACTGTTGCAAACTCTTCCCTGAAAGGTTTGGCGGGAAATACAGAAGGCTTTTGATCATAGGCCAAGAAATCAGCCCTCGACTGCTTCACCTGCGGATAAAAAATTCTGAAAAAATCCCTTAGGCGCGCGGTCACAATTTCATTAAATATCGTCCGTTTTACACTTTGCTCAAAAGTGGTGCCAAACTGTTGCAAACTCTCCCCTGAAATGCTTGGCATTGGAAACGGAAGTCTTTTGATCATAGGCCAAGAAATCAGCCCTCGACTACTTCACCTGCGGAAAAATATTTTTCTGAAAAGTCCCTAAGGCGCGCGGTCACACTTTCATCAAAAATCGGCCGTTTTCCACTTTGCTCAAAAGTGGTGCCAAACTGTTGCAAACTCTCCCCTGAAAGGTTTGGCAGTGGAAATGGAAGTCTTTTGATCATAGGCCAAGAAATCAGCCCTCGACTACTTCACCTGCGAAAAATGATTTTTTTGAAAAATCCCTAAGGCGCGCAGTCACACGTTCATCAAAAATCGTCCGTTTTCCACTTTGCTCAAAAATGGTGCCAAACTGTTGCAAACTCTTCCCTGAAAGGTTTGGCGGTGGAAACGGATTGCTTTTGATCATAGGCCAAGAAATCAGCCCTCGACTACTTCACCTGCAGAAAAAGATTTTTCTGAAAAATGCTTTAGGCGCGCGGTCACAATTTCATCAAAAATCGGCCGTTTTCCACTTTGCTCAAAAGTGGTGCCAAACTGTTGAAAACTCTCTCCTGAAAGGTTTGGCGGTGGAAACGAAAGGCTTTTGATCATAGGCCAGGAAATCAGCTCTCGACTACTTCTCCTGCGGAAAAAAAATTCTGAAAAAATCCCTAAGGCGCGCGGTCACAATTTCATCAAAAATCGGCCGTTTTCCACTTGGCTCAAAAATGGTGCCAAACTGTTGCAAACTCTTCCCTGAATGGTTTGGCCGGGAATACAGAAGGCTTTTTATCATAGGCCAAGAAATTAGCCCTCGACTACTTCACCTGTAGAAAAAGATTTTTTTGAAAAATCCCTAAGCCGCGCGGTCACAATTTCATAAATATCGGCCGTTTTCCACTTTGCTCAAAAATGGTGCCAAACTGTTGCAAACTCTCCCCTGAAAGGTTTGGCGGTGGAAACGGAAGGCTTTTGATCATTGGCCAAGAAATCAGCCCTCGACTACTTCACCTGCGGAAAAAAATTCAGAAAAAATCCCTTAGGCGCGCGATCACAATTTTATTAAAAATCGTCCGTTTTACACTTTGCTCAAACATGGTGCCAAACTGTTGCAAACTCTCCCCTGAAAGGTTTGGCATTGGAAACGGACGGCTTTTGATTATAGGCCAAGAAATCAGCCCTCGACTACTTCACCTGCGGAAAAAGATTTTTCTGAAAAATCCCTAAGCCGCGCGGTCACAATTTCATAAAAAATCGGCCGTTTTCCACTTTGCTCCAAAATGGTGCCAAACTGTTGCAAACTCTCCCCTGAAAGGTTTGGTGGTGGAATACGGAAGGCGTTTGATCATAGGCCAAGAAATCAGTCCTCAACTACTTCACCTGCGGAAAAGATTTTTCTGAAAATTCCCTAAGGTGCGCGGTCACAATTTCATCAAAAATCGGCTGTTTTCCACATTGCTCAAAAATGGTGCCATACTGTTGCAAACTCTCCCTTGAAAGGTTTGGCAGTGGAAAGGGAAGGCTTTTGATCATAGGCCAAGAAATGAGCCCTCGACTACTTCACCTGTGAGAAAAAAAAGTCTGAAAAAATCCCTAAGGCGCACGGTCACAATTTCATCAAAAATCGTCCGTTTTCCACTTTGCTCAAAAATGGTGCCAAACTGTTGCAAACTCATCCCTGAAAGGTTTAGTGAGGAATACGGAAGGCTTTTGATCATAGGCCAAGAAATCAGCCCTCGACTACTTCACCTGTGGAAAAAGATTTTTCTGAAAAATCCCTAAGGCACGCGGTCACAATTTCATCAAAAATCGGCCATTTTGCCACTTTGCTCTAAAATGGTGCCAAACTGTTGCAAACTCTCCCCTGAAAGGTTTGGCGGTGGAAAAGGAAGTCTTTTGATCATAGGCCAAGAAATCAGCCCTTGACTACTTCACCTGCGGAAAAATATTTTTCTGAAAAGTCCCTAAGGTGCGCGGTCACACTTTCATCAAAAATCGGCCGTTTTCCACTTTGCTCGAAAATGGTGCCAAACTGTTGCAAACTCTTCCCTGAAAGGTTTGGCGGTGGAAACGGAAGTCTTTTGATCATAGGCCAAGAAATAAACCCTCGACTACTTCACCTGCGGAAAATGATTTTTCTGAAAAATCCGTTAGGAGCGCGGTCACAATTTCATAAAAAATCGGCCATTTTCCACTTTGCTCTAAAATGGTGCCAAACTGTTGCAAACTCTCCCCTGAAAGGTTTCGCGGTGGAAACGGGAGGCTTTTGATCATAGGCCAAGAATTCAGCACTCGACTACTTCACCTGCGGAAAAAGATTTTTCTGAAAAATCCCTAAGCCACGTGGTCACAATTTCATCAAAAATCTTCCGTTTTCCACTTTGCTCAAAAATGGTGCCAAACTGTTGCAAACTCTCCCCTGAAAGGTTTGACAGTGGAAAAGGAAGGCTTTTGATTATAGGCCAAGAAATCAGCCCTCGACTACTTCACCTGCGTAAAAATATTTTTCTGAAAAATCCCTAAGGTGCGCGGTCACAATTTCATCAAAAATCGACCGTTTTGCACTTTGTTGAAAAATGGTGCCAAACTGTTGCAAACTCTTCCATGAAAGGTTTGGCGTGGAATATGGAAGGCGTTTGATCATAGGCCAACAAATCTGCCCTCGACTACTTCACCTGCGGAAAAATATTTTTCTGAAAAATCCCTAAGGCGCGCGGTCACAATTTCATCAAAAATCGACCGTTTTGCACTTTGCTCAAAAATGGTGCCAAACTGTTGCAAACTCTCCCCTGAAAGGTTTGGCGGTGGAAAGGGAAGGCATTTGATCATAGGCCAAGAAACCAACCCTCGACTACTTCACCTGTGGAAAATGATTTTTCTGAAAAATCCCTAAGGCGCGCGGTCACAATTTCATCAAAAATCGTCCGTTTTCCACTTTGCTCAAAAATGGTGCCAAACTGTTGCAAACTCTCCCCTGAAAGGATTGGCGGTGGAAACGGAAGTCTTTTGATCATAGGCCAAGAAATCAACCCTCGACTACTTCACCTGCGGAACACGATTTTTCTGAAAAATTCCTAAGGCGCGCGGTCACAATTTCATCCTAAATCAGCCGTTTTCCACATTGCTCAAAAATGGTGCCAAACTGTTGCAAACTCTTCCCTGAAAGGTTTGGCGCTGGAAACGGAACTCTTTTGATCACAGGCGAAGAAATCAGCCCTCGACTATTTCAACAGCGGGGAAAAAAATTCTGGAAAAATCCCTAAGGCGCGCGGTCACAATTTCATGAAAAATCAGCCGTTTTCCACTTTGCTCAAAAATGGTGCCAAACTGTTGCAAACTCTCCCCTGAAAGGTTTGGCGGTGGAAACGGAACTCTTTTTATCATAGGCCAAGAAGTAATCCCTCGACAACTTCACCTGCGGAAAATGATTTTTCTGAAAAATCCCTAAGGCGCGCTGTCACACTTTCATCAAAAATCGGCCATTTTCCACTTTGCTCCAAAGTGGTGCCAAACTGTTGCAAACTCTCCCCTGAAAGGTTTGACAGTGGAAAAGGAAGGCTTTTTATCATAGGCCAAGAAATAATCCCTCGACAACTTCACCTGCGGAAAATGATTTTTCTGAAAAATCCCTAAGGCGCGCGGTCATAATTTCATCAAAAATTGACCGTTTTCCACTTTGCTCAAAAATGGTGCCAAACTGGTGCAAACTCTCTCCTGAAAGGTTTGGCGGTGGAATACGGAAGGCGTTTGATCATAAGCCAAGAAATCAGTCCTCGACTACTTCACCTGCGGAAAAGATTTTTCTGAAAAATCCCTAAGGTGCGCGGTCACAATTTCATAAAAAATCGGCCGTTTTCCACTTTGCTCAAAAAAGGCGCCAAACTGTTGCAAACTCTTTCGTGAAACGTTTGGCGGTGGAAACGGAAGTCTTTTGATCATAGGCCAAAAAATAAACCCTCGACAACTTCACCTGCGGAAAATGATTTTTCTGAAAAATCCCTAAGGTGCGCGGTCACAATTTCATAAAAAATCGGCCGTTTTCCACTTTGCTCAAAAAGGGTGCCAAACTGTTGCAAACTCTTCCCTGAAAGGTTTGGCGGTTAACACGGAAGGCTTTTGATCATAGGCCAAGAAATCAGCCCTCGACTACTTCACCTGCGAAAAAAAAAATTCTGAAAAAATCCCTAAGGCGCGCGGTCACAATTTCATCAAAAATCGGCCTTTTTCCACTTTGGTCAAAAGTGGTGCCAAACTGTTGCAAACTCTCCCCTGAAAGGTTTGGCGGTGGAAACGGAAGGCTTTTGATTATAGGCCAAGAAATCAGCCCTCGACTACTTCTCCTGCGAAAAAAAAATTCTGAAAAAATCCCTTAGGCGCGCGGTCACAATTTCATCATAAATTGTCCGTTTTCCACTTTGTTCAAAAAGGGTGCCAAACTGTTGCAAACTCTTCCATAAAAGGTTTGGCGTGGAATATGGAAGGCGTTTGATCATAGGCCAACAAATCAGCCCTCGACTACTTCACCTGCGAAAAATGATTTTTTTGAAAAATCCCTAAGGCGCGCACTCACACTTTCATCAAAAATCGTCCGTTTTCCACTTTGCTCAAAAACGGTGCCAAACTGTTGCAAACTCTTCCCTGAAAGGTTTGGCGGTGGAAACGGAACTCTTTTGATCAAAGCCGAAGAAATCAGCCCTCGACTATTTCACCAGCGGGGAAAAAAATTCTGGAAAAATCCCTAAGGCGCGCGGTCACAATTTCATGAAAAATCAGCCGTTTTCCACTTTGCTCAAAAATGGTGCCAAACTGTTGAATACTCTTCCCTGAAAGGTTTGGTGGGGAATACGGAAGGCTTTTGATCATAGGCCAGGAAATCAGCCCTCGACTACTTCACCTGTGGAAAAAGATTTTTTTGAAAAATTCCTAAGGCACGCGGTCACAATTTCATAAAAATTCGGCCGTTTTCCACTTTGCACAAAAAGGGTGCCAAACTGTTGCAAACTCTTCCCTGAAAGGTTTGGCAGTTAATACGGAAGGCTTTTGATCATAGGCCAAGAAATCAGCCCTCGACTACTTCACCTGCGAAAAAAAAAATTCTGAAAAAATCCCTAAGGCGCGCGGTCACAATTTCATCAAAAATCGGCCTTTTTCCACTTTGCTCAAAAGTGGTGCCAAACTGTTGCAAACTCTCCCCTGAAAGGTTTGGCGGTGGAAACGGAAGGCTTTTGATTATAGGCCAAGAAATCAGCCCTCGACTACTTCTCCTGCGAAAAAAAAATTCTGAAAAAATCCCTTAGGCGCGCAGTCACAATTTCATCATAAATTGTCCATTTTCCACTTTGTTCAAAAAGGGTGCCAAACTGTTGCAAACTCTTCCATAAAAGGTTTGGCGTGGAATATGGAAGGCGTTTGATCATAGGCCAACAAATCAGCCCTCGACTACTTCACCTGCGAAAAATGATTTTTTTGAAAAATCCCTAAGGCGCGCACTCACACTTTCATCAAAAATCGTCCGTTTTCCACTTTGCTCAAAAAAGGCGCCAACTGTTGCAAACTCTCCCTTAAAAGTTTTGGCGGTGGAAACGCAAGTCTTTTGATCATAGGCCAAAAAATAAACCCTTCACTACTTCACCTGCGGAAAATGATTTTTCTGAAAAATCACTAAGGTGCGCGGTCACACTTTCATCAAAAATTGTCCGTTTTCCACTTTGCTCAAAAATGGTGCCAAACTGTTGCAAACTCTTCCCTGAATTGTTTGGCGGTGAATACGGAAGGCTTTTGATTATAGGCCAAGAAATCAGCCCTCGACTACTTCACCTGCAGAAAAAGATTTTTCTGAGAAATCCCTAAGGCGCGCGGTCACACTTTCATCAAAAATCGGCCGTTTTCCACTTTGCTCCAAAATGGCAACAAACTGTTGCAAACTCTCCCCTGAAAGGTTTGGCGGTGGAAACGGAAGTCTTTTGATCATAGGCCAAGTAATCAGCCCTCGACTACTTCACCTGCTGAAAAAAAAAATCTGAAAAAATCCCTAAGGCGCACGGTCACAATTTCATCAAAAATCGGCCGTTTTCCACTTTGCTCAAAAATGGTGCCAAACTGTTGCAAATTCTTCCCTGAAAGGTTTGGCGGGGAATACGGAAGGCTTTTTATCATAGGCCAAGAAATCAGCCCTCGACTACTTCACCCGTAGACAAAGATTTTTTTGAAAAACCCGTAAGCCGCGCGGTCACAATTTCATAAAAAATCGGCCGTTTTCCACTTTGCTCAAAAATGGTGCCAAACTGTTGCAAACTCTCCCCTGAAAGGTTTGGCAGTGGAAACGGAAGTCTTTTGATCATAGGTCAAGAAATAAACCCTCGACTACTTCACCTGCAGAAAACGATTTTTCTGAAAAATCCCTCAGACGCGCGGTCACACTTTCATGAAAAATCGGCCATTTTACACTTTGCTCTAAAGTGCTGCCAAACTGTTGCAAACTCTTCCCTGAAAGGTTTGGCGGTGGAAACGGAAGGCTTTTGATCATAGGAAAAGAAATCAGCCCTCGACTACTTCACCTACGGAAAAAAAATTCTGAAAAAATCCCTTAGGCGCGCGGTCACAATTTCATTAAAAATCGTCCGTTTTCCACTTTGCTCAAAAATGGTGCCAAACTGTTGCAAACTCTCCACTGAAAGGTTTGGTGGTTAATACGGAAGGCTTTTGATCATAGGCCAAGAAATCAGCCCTCGACTACTGCTCGTGCGAGAAAAAATTCTGCAAAAATCCCTTAGGCGCGCGGTCACAATTTCATCATAAATCGTCCGTTTTCCACTTTGTTCAAAAATGGTGCCAAACTGTTGCAAACTCTTCCATGAAAGGTTTGGCGTGGAATATGGAAGGCGTTTGATCATAGGCCAACAAATCTGAACTCGACTACTTCACCTGCGGAAAAAGATTTTTCTGAAAAATCCCTAAGCCGCGCTGTCACAATTTCAACAAAAATCGACCGTTTTCCACTTTGCTCAAAAATGGTGCCAAACTGTTGCAAACTCTCCCTTGAAAGGTTTGGCGGTGGAAACGGAAGGCTTTTGATCATAGGCCAAGAAATCAGCCCTCGACTACTTCATGTGCGGAAAAAGATTTTTCTAAAAAATCACTAAGGCGCGCTGTCACACTTTCATCAAAAATCGTGCGTTTTCCACTTTGCTTAAAAAGGGTGCCAAACTTTTGCAAACTCTCCCCTGAAAGGTTTGGCGGTTAATACGGAAGGCTTTTGATCATAGGCCAAGAAATCAGCCTTCGACTACTTCACCTGTGAAAAAAAAATTCTGAAAAAATCCCTTAGGCGCGCGGTCACAATTTCATTAAAAATCGTCCATTTTCGACTTTGCTCAAAAAAGGTGCCAAACTGTTGCAAACTCTCCCCTGAAAGGTTTGGCAGTGGAAACGGAAGGCTTTTGATTATAGGCCAAGAAATCAGCCCTCTACTTCTTCTCCTGCGAAGAAAAAATTCTGAAAAAATCCCTTAGGCGCGCGGTCACAATTTCATCATAAATCGTCCGTTTTCCACTTTGTTCAAAAATGGTGCCAAACTGTTGCAAACTCTTCCATGAAAGGTTTGGGGTGGAATATGGAAGGCGTTTGATCATAGGCCAAAAAATCTGCCCTCGACTACTTCACCTGCGGAAAAAGATTTTTCTGAAAAAACCCTAAGGCGCGCGGTCACAATTTCATCAAAAATCGGCCGTTTTCCACTTTGCTCAAAAATGGTGCCAAACTGTTGCAAACTCTCCCCTGAAAGGTTTGGCGGTGGAAACGGAAGTCTTTTGATCATAGGCCAAGAAATCAGTCCTCGACTACTTCACCTGCGGAAAACGATTTTTCTGAAAAATCCCTAAGGCGCGCGGTCACAATTTCATCCTAAATCAGCCGTTTTCCACTTTGCTCAAAAATGGTGCCACACTGTTGAAAACTCTTCCCTGAAAGGTTTGGCGGTGGAAACGGAACTCTTTTGATCACAGGCGAAGAAATCAGCCCTCGACTATTTCACCAGCTGGAAAAAAAATTCTGGAAAAATCCCAAAGGCGCGCGGTCAGAATTTCATGAAAAATCAGCCGTTTTCCACTTTGCTCAAAAATGGTGGAAAACTGTTGCAAACTCTTCCCTGAAAGGTTTGGCTGGGAATACGGAAGGCTTTGGATCATAGGCCAAGAAATCAGCCTTCGACTACTTCACCTGTAGAAAAAGATTTTTTTGAAAAATCCCTAAGCCGTGCGGTCACAATTTCATAAAAAATCGGCCGTTTTCCACTTTGCTCCAAAATGGTGCCAAACTGTTGCAAACTCTCCCCTGAAAGGTTTGGCGGTGGAAACGGAACTCTTTTGATCACAGGCGAAGAAATCAGCCCTCGACTATTTCACCAGCTGGAAAAAGAATTCTGGAAAAATCCCAAAGGCGCGCGGTCAGAATTTCATGAAAAATCAGCCGTTTTCCACTTTGCTCAAAAATGGTGCCAAACTGTTGCAAACTCTTCCCTGAAAGGTTTGGCGGTTTAAACGGAAGGCTTTTGATCATAGGCCAAGAAATCAGCCCTCGACTACTTCACCTGCGAAAAAAAAAATTCTGAAATAATCCCTAAGGCGCGCGGTCACAATTTCATCAAAAATCGGCCGTTTTCCACTTTGCTCAAAAGTGGTGCCAAACTGTTGCAAACTCTCCCCTGAAAGGTTTGGCGGTGAATACGGAAGGCTTTTGATCATAGGCCAAGAAATCAGCCCTCGACTACTTCACCTGCGAAAAATGATTTTTTTGAAAAATCCCTAAGGCGCGCGGTCACACTTTCATTAAAAAATCGGCCGTTTTCCACTTTGCTCAAAAGTGGTGCCAAACTGTTGCAAACTCTACCCTGAAAGGTTTGGCGGTGGAAACGGAAGGCTTTTGATCATAGGCCAGAAAATCAGCCCTCGACTACTTATCCTGCGGAAAAAAAATTCTGAAAAAATCCCTTAGGCGCGCGGTCACAATTTCATTAAAAATCGTCCGTTTTCCACTTTGCTCAAAAATGATGCCAAACTGTTGCAAACTCTCCCCTGAAAGGTATGGCGGTGGAAACGGAAGTCTTTTGATCATAGGCCAAGAAATCAGCCCTCGACTACCTCACCTGCGGAAAACGCTTTTTCTGAAAAATCCCTAAGGCGCGCGGTCACAATTTCATCCTAAATCAGCCGTTTTCCACTTTGCTCAAAAATGGTGCCAAACTGTTGCAAACTCTTCCCTGAAAGGTTTGGCGGTGGAAATGGAACTCTTTTGATCACAGGAGAAGAAATCAGCCCTCGACTATTTCACCAGCTGGAAAAAAAATTCTGGAAAAATCCCAAAGGCGCGCGGTCACAATTTCATGAAAAATCAGCCGTTTTCCAATTTGGTCAAAAATGGTGCAAAACTGTTGCAAACTCTTCCCTGAAAGGTTTGGCGGGGAATACAGAAGGCTTTGGATCATAGGCCAAGAAATCAGCCTTCGACTACTTCACCTGTAGAAAAAGATTTTTTTGAAAAATCCCAAAGCCGCGCGGTCACAATTTCATAAAAAATCGGCCATTTTCCACTTTGCTCAAAAATGGTGCCAAACTGTTGCAAACTCTCCCTTGAAAGGTTTGGCGGTGGAAACGGAAGGCTTTTGATCATAGGCCAAGAAATCAGCCTTCGACTACTTCACCTGTAGAAAAAGATTTTTTTGAAAAATCCCAAAGCCGCGCGGTCACAATTTCATAAAAAATCGGCCGTTTTCCACTTTGCTCAAAAGTGGTGCCAAACTGTTGCAAACTCTCCCCTGAAAGGTTTGGCGGTGCAAACGGAAGACTTTTGATCATAAGCCAGGAAATCAGCCCTCGACTACTTCTCCTGCGAAAAAAAAAATCTGAAAAAATCCCTTAGGCGCGGGGTCACAATTTCATTAAAAATCGTCCATTTTCCACTTTGCTCAAAAAAGGTGCCAAACTGTTGCAAACTCTCCCCTGAAAGGTTTGGCAGTGGAAACGGAAGGCTTTTGATTATAGGCCAAGAAATCAGCCCTCGACTACTTCTCCTGCGAAGAAAAAATTCTGAAAAAATCCCTTAGGCGCGCGGTCACAATTTCATCATAAATCGTCCGTTTTCCACTTTGTTCAAAAATGGTGCCAAACTGTTGCAAACTCTTCCATGAAAGGTTTGGGGTGGAATATGGAAGGCGTTTGATCATAGGCCAAAAAATCTGCACTCGACTACTTCACCTGCGGAAAAAGATTTTTCTGAAAAATCCCTAAGGCGCGCGGTCACAATTTCATCAAAAATCGGCCGTTTTCCACTTTGCTCAAAAATGGTGCCAAACTGTTGCAAACTCTCCCCTGAAAGGTTTGGCGGTGGAACGGGAAGGCTTTTGATCATACGCCAAGAAACCAACCCTCGACTACTTCACCTGTGGAAAATCATTTTTCTGAAAAATCCCTAAGGCGCGCGGTCACAATTTCATCAAAAATCGTCCGTTTTCCACTTTGCTCAAAAATGATGCCAAACTGTTGCAAACTCTCCCCTGAAAGGTTTGGCGGTGGAAACGGAAGTCTTTTGATCATAGGCCAAGAAATCAGCCCTCGACTACTTCACCTGCGGAAAACGATTTTTCTGAAAAATCCCTAAGGCGCGCGGTCACAATTTCATCCTAAATCAGCCGTTTTCCACTTTGCTCAAAAATGGTGCCAAACTGTTGAAAACTCTTCCCTGAAAGGTTTGGCGGTGGAAACGGAACTCTTTTGATCACAGGCGAAGAAATCAGCCCTCGACTATTTCACCAGCTGGAAAAAAAATTGTGGAAAAATCCCAAAGGCGCGCGGTCAGAATTTCATGAAAAATCAGCCGTTTTCCACTTTACTCAAAAATGGTGCAAAACTGTTGCAAACTCTTCCCTGAAAGGTTTGGCTGGGAATACGGAAGGCTTTGGATCATAGGCCAAGAAATCAGCCTTCGACTACTTCACCTGTAGAAAAAGATTTTTTTGAAAAATCCCAAAGCCGCGCGGTCACAATTTCATAAAAAATCGGCCATTTTCCACTTTGCTCAAAAATGGTGCCAAACTGTTGCAAACTCTCCCTTGAAAGGTTTGGCGGTGGAAACGGAAGGCTTTTGATCATAGGCCAAGAAATCAGCCCTCGACTACTTCATGTGCGGAAAAAGATTTTTCTGAAAAATCACTAAGGCGCGCGGTCACACTTTCATCAAAAATCGTCCGTTTTCCACTTTGCTCAAAAAGGGTGCCAAACTTTTGCAAACTCTCCCCTGAAAGGTTTGGCGGTTAATACGGAAGGCTTTTGATCATAGGCCAAGAAATCAGCCCTCGACTACTTCACCTGTGAAAAAAAAATTCTGAAAAAATCCCTAAGGCGCGCGGTCACAATTTCATCAAAGATCAGCCGTTTTCCACTTTGCTCAAAAGTGGTGCCAAACTGTTGCAAACTCTCCCCTGAAAGGTTTGGCGGTGGAAACGGAAGTCTTTTGATCATAAGCCAGGAAATCAGCCCTCGACTACTTCTCCTGCGAAAAAAAAAATCTGAAAAAATCCCTTAGGCGCGGGGTCACAATTTCATTAAAAATCGTCCATTTTCCACTTTGCTCAAAAAAGGTGCCAAACTGTTGCAAACTCTCCCCTGAAAGGTTTGGCAGTGGAAACGGAAGGCTTTTGATTATAGGCCAAGAAATCAGCCCTCGACTACTTCTCCTGCGAAGAAAAAATTCTGAAAAAATCCCTTAGGCGCGCGGTCACAATTTCATCATAAATCGTCCGTTTTCCACTTTGTTCAAAAATGGTGCCAAACTGTTGCAAACTCTTCCATGAAAGGTTTGGGGTGGAATATGGAAGGCGTTTGATCATAGGCCAAAAAATCTGCACTCGACTACTTCACCCGCGGAAAAAGATTTTTCTGAAAAATCCCTAAGGCGCGCGGTCACAATTTCATCAAAAATCGGCCGTTTTCCACTTTGCTCAAAAATGGTGCCAAACTGTTGCAAACTCTCCCCTGAAAGGTTTGGCGGTGGAAAGGGAAGGCTTTTGATCATACGCCAAGAAACCAACCCTCGACTACTTCACCTGTGGAAAATCATTTTTCTGAAAAATCCCTAAGGCGCGCGGTCACAATTTCATCAAAAATCGTCCGTTTTCCACTTTGCTCAAAAATGGTGCCAAACTGTTGAAAACTCTTCCCTGAAAGGTTTGGCGGTGGAAACGGAACTCTTTTGATCACAGGCGAAGAAATCAGCCCTCGACTATTTCACCAGCTGGAAAAAAAATTGTGGAAAAATCCCAAAGGCGCGCGGTCAGAATTTCATGAAAAATCAGCCGTTTTCCACTTTGCTCAAAAATGGTGCAAAACTGTTGCAAACTCTTCCCTGAAAGGTTTGGCTGGGAATACGGAAGGCTTTGGATCATAGGCCAAGAAATCAGCCTTCGACTACTTCACCTGTAGAAAAAGATTTTTTTGAAAAATCCCAAAGCCGCGCGGTCACAATTTCATAAAAAATCGGCCATTTTCCACTTTGCTCAAAAATGGTGCCAAACTATTGCAAACTCTCCCTTGAAAGGTTTGGCGGTGGAAACGGAAGGCTTTTGATCATAGGCCAAGAAATCAGCCCTCGACTACTTCATGTGCGGAAAAAGATTTTTCTGAAAAATCACTAAGGCGCGCGGTCACACTTTCATCAAAAATCGTCCGTTTTCCACTTTGCTCAAAAAGGGTGCCAAACTTTTGCAAACTCTCCCCTGAAAGGTTTGGCGGTTAATACGGAAGGCTTTTGATCATAGGCCAAGAAATCAGCCCTCGACTACTTCACCTGTGAAAAAAAAATTCTGAAAAAATCCCCAAGGCGCGCGGTCACAATTTCATCAAAGATCGGCCGTTTTCCACTTTGCTCAAAAGTGGTGCCAAACTGTTGCAAACTCTCCCCTGAAAGGTTTGGCGGTGCAAACGGAAGTCTTTTGATCATAAGCCAGGAAATCAGCCCTCGACTACTTCTCCTGCGAAAAAAAAAATCTGAAAAAATCCCTTAGGCGCGCGGTCACAATTTCATTAAAAATCGTCCATTTTCCACTTTGCTCAAAAAAGGTGCCAAACTGTTGCAAACTCTTCCATGAAAGGTTTGGGGTGGAATATGGAAGGCGTTTGATCATTGGCCAAAAAATCTGCCCTCGACTACTTCACCTGCGGAAAATCATTTTTCTGAAAAATCCCTAAGGCGCGCGGTCACAATTTCATCAAAAATGGTCCGTTTTCCACTTTGCTCAAAAATGATGCCAAACTGTTGCAAACTCTCCCCTGAAAGGTTTGGCGGTGGAAACGGAAGTCTTTTGATCATAGGCCAAGAAATCAGCCCTCGACTACTTCACTTGCGGAAAACGATTTTTCTGAAAAATCCCTAAGGCGCGCGGTCACAATTTCATCCTAAATCAGCCGTTTTCCACTTTGCTCAAAAATGGTGCCAAACTGTTGCAAACTCTTCCCTGAAAGGTTTGGCGGTGGAAATGGAACTCTTTTGATCACAGGCGAAGAAATCAGCCCTCGACTATTTCACCAGCTGGAAAAAAAATTCTGGAAAAATCCCAAAGGCGCGCGGTCACAATTTCATGAAAAATCAGCCGTTTTCCACTTTGCTCAAAAATGGTGCAAAACTGTTGCAAACTCTTCCCTGAAAGGTTTGGCGGGGAATACGGAAGGCTTTGGATCATAGGCCAAGAAATCAGTCTTCGACTACTTCACCTGTAGAAAAAGACTTTTTTGAAAAATCCCTAAGCCGCGTGGTCACAATTTCATAAAAAATCGGACGTTTTCCACTTTGCTCAAAAATGGTGCCAAACTGTTGCAAACTCTCCCCTGAAAGGTTTGGCGGTGGAAACGGAGGTCTTTTTATCATAGGCCAAGAAATAATCCCTCGACAACTTCACCTGCGGAAAATGATTTTTCTGAAAAATCCCTAAGGCGCGCGGTCACACTTTCATCAAAAATCGGCCATTTTCCACTTTGCTCAAAAGTGGTGCCAAACTGTTGCAAACTCTCCCCTGAAAGGTTTGGCGGTGGAAACGGAAGGCTTTTGATCATAGGCCAAGAAAACAGCCCTCGACTACTTCACCTGCGGAAAAAGATTTCTCTGAAAAATCACTAAGGCGCGCGGTCACACTTTCATCAAAAATCGTCCGTTTTCCACTTTGCTCAAAAATGGTGGCAAACTGTTGAAAACTCTTCCCTGAAAGGTTTGGCGGTTAATACGGAAGGTTTTTGATCATAGGCCAAGAAATCAGCCCTCGACTACTTCACCTGCGAAAAAAAAAATTCTGAAAAAATCCCTAAGGCGCGCGGTCACAATTTCATCAAAAATCGGCCGTTTTCCACTTTGCTCAAAAGTGGTGCCAAACTGCTGCAAACTCTCCCCTGAAAGGTTTGGCAGTGAATACGGAAGGCTTTTGATCATAGGCCAAGAAATCAGCCCTCGACTACTTCACCTGCGAAAAATGATTTTTTTGAAAAATCCCTAAGGCGCGCGGTCACACTTTCATCAAAAATCGGCCGTTTTCCACTTTGCTCAAAAGTGGTGCCAAACTGTTGCAAACTCTCCCCTGAAAGGTTTGGCGGTGGAAACGGAAGGCTTTTGATCATAGGCCAGGAAATCAGCCCTCGACTACTTATCCTGCGGAAAAAAAATTCTGAAAAACTCTCTTAGGCCCGCGGTCACAATTTCATGGAAAATCAGACGTTTTCCACTTTGTTCAAAAATGGTACCAAACTGTTGCAAACTCTTCCAAGAAAGGTTTGGCGGTGGAATATGGAAGGCGTTTGATCATAGGCCAAGAAATCAGCCCTCGACTACTTCACCTCCGGAAAAAGATTTTTCTGAAAAATCCCTAAGGCGCGCGATCACAGTTTCATCAAAAATCGACCGTTTTCCACTTTGCTCAAAAATGGTGCCAAACTGTTGCAAACTCTTCCCTGAAAGGTTTGGCGGGAAATACAGAAGGCTTTTGATCATAGGCCAAGAAATCAGCCCTCGACTGCTTCACCTGCGGATAAAAAATTCTGAAAAAATCCCTTAGGCGCGCGGTCACAATTTCATTAAATATCGTCCGTTTTACACTTTGCTCAAAAGTGGTGCCAAACTGTTGCAAACTCTCCCCTGAAATGCTTGGCGTTGGAAACGGAAGTCTTTTGATCATAGGCCAAGAAATCAGCCCTCGACTACTTCACCTGCGGAAAAATATTTTTCTGAAAAGTCCCTAAGGCGCGCGGTCACAATTTCCTCAAAAATCGGCCGTTTTCCACTTTGCTCAAAAGTGGTGCCAAACTCTTGCAAACTCTCCCCTGAAAGGTTTGGCGGTGGAAACCGATTGCTTTTGATCATAGGCCAAGAAATCAGCCCTCGACTACTTCACCTGCAGAAAAAGATTTTTCTGAAAAATCACTAAGGCGCGCGGTCACACTTTCATCAAAAATCGGCCGTTTTCCACTTTGCTCAAAAATGGTGCCAAACTGTTGGAAACTCTTCCCTTGAAAGTCTTGGCAGTGGAAATGGAAGTCTTTTGATCATAGGCCAAGAAATCAGCCCTCGACTACTTCACCTGCGAAAAATGATTTTTTTGAAAAATCCCAAAGGCGCGCAGTCACACGTTCATCAAAAATCGTCCGTTTTCCACTTTGCTCAAAAATGGTGCCAAACTGTTGCAAACTCTTCCCTGAAAGGTTTGGCGGTGGAAACGGATTGCTTTTGATCATAGGCCAAGAAATCAGCCCTCGACTACTTCACCTGCAGAAAAAGATTGTTCTGAAAAATCCTTAAGGCGCGCGGTCACAATTTCATCAAAAATCGGCCGTTTTCCACTTTGCTCAAAAGTGGTGCCAAACTGTTGGAAACTCTCCCCTGAAAGGCTTGGCAGTGGAAACCGATTGCTTTTGATCATAGGCCAAGAAATCAGCCCTCGACTACTTCACCTGCAGAAAAAGATTTTTCTGAAAAATCACTAAGGCGCGCGGTCACACTTTCATCAAAAATCGGCAGTTTTCCACTTTGCTCAAAAATGGTGCCAAACTGTTGGAAACTCTCCCCTGAAAGGCTTGGCAGTGGAAATGGAAGTCTTTTGATCATAGGCCAAGAAATCAGCCCTCGGCTACTTCACCTGCGAAAAATGATTTTTTTGAAAAATCCCTAAGGCGCGCAGTCACACGTTCATCAAAAATCGTCCGTTTTCCACTTTGCTCAAAAATGGTGCCAAACTGTTGCAAACTCTTCCCTGAAAGGTTTGGCGGTGGAAACGAAAGGCTTTTGATCATAGGCCAGGAAATCAGCTCTCGACTACTTCTCCTGCGGAAAAAAAATTCTGAAAAAATCCCTAAGGCGCGCGGTCACAATTTCATCAAAAATCGGCCGTTTTCCACTTTGCTCAAAAATGGTGCCAAACTGTTGCAAACTCTTCCCTGAATGGTTTGGCCGGGAATACAGAAGGCCTTTTATCATAGGCCAAGAAATCAGCCCTCGACTGCTTCACCCGTAGAAAAAGATTTTTTTGAAAAATCCCTAAGCCGCGCGGTCACAATTTCATAAATATCGGCCGTTTTCCACTTTGCTCAAAAATGTTGCCAAACTGTTGCAAACTCTCCCCTGAAAGGTTTGGCGGTGGAAACGGAAGGCTTTTGATCATAGGCCAAGAAATCAGCCCTCGACTACTTCACCTGCGGAAAAAAATTCGGAAAAAATCCCTTAGGCGCGCGATCACAATTTTATTAAAAATCGTCCGTTTTACACTTTGCTCAAAAATGGTGCCAAACTGTTGCAAACTCTCCCCTGAAAGGTTTGGCATTGGAGACGGACGGCTTTTGATTATAGGCCAAGAAATCAGCCCTCGACTACTTCACCTGCGGAACAAGATTTTTCTGAAAAATCCCTAAGCCGCGCGGTCACAATTTCATCAAAAATCGGCCGTTTTCCACTTTGCTCAAAAATGGTGCCAAACTGTTGCAAACACTCCCCTGAAAGGTTTGGTGGTGGAATACGGAAGGCGTTTGATCATAGGCCAAGAAATCAGTCCTCAACTACTTCACCTGCGGAAAAGATTTTTCTGAAAATTCCCTAAGGTGCGCGGTCACAATTTCATCAAAAATCGGCTGTTTTCCACATTGCTCAAAAATGGTGCCATACTGTTGCAAACTCTCCCTTGAAAGGTTTGGCAGTGGAAAGGGAAGGCTTTTGATCATAGGCCAAGAAATCAGCCCTCGACTACTTCACCTGTGAGAAAAAAAATTCTGAAAAAATCCCTAAGGCGCACGGTCACAATTTCATCAAAAATCGTCCGTTTTCCACTTTGCTCAAAAATGGTGCCAAACTGTTGCAAACTCATCCCTGAAAGGTTTAGTGAGGAATACGGAAGGCTTTTGATCATAGGCCAAGAAATCAGCCCTCGACTACTTCACCTGTGGAAAAAGATTTTTCTGAAAAATCCCTAAGGCACGCGGTCACAATTTCATCAAAAATCGGCCATTTTGCCACTTTGCTCTAAAATGGTGCCAAACTGTTGCAAACTCTTCCCTGAAAGGTTTGGCGTGGAATATGGAAGGCGTTTGATCATAGGCCAACAAATCTGCCCTCGACTACTTCACCTGCGGAAAAAGATTTTTCTGAAAAATCCCTAAGCCACGTGGTCACAATTTCATCAAAAATCTTCCGTTTTCCACTTTGCTCAAAAATGGTGCCAAACTGTTGCAAACTCTCCCCTGAAAGGTTTGACAGTGGAAAAGGAAGGCTTTTGATTATAGGCCAAGAAATCAGCCCTCAACTACTAAACCTGCGGAAAAAGTTTTTTTCTGAAAAATCCCTAAGCCGCGCGGTCACAATTTCATCAAAAATCGGCCGTTTTCCTCTTTGCTCAAAAGTGGTGCCAAACTGTTGCAAACTCTCCCCTGAAAGGTTTGGCGGTGGAATCGGAAGTCTTTTGATCATAAGCCAGGAATTTAGCCCTCGACTACTTCTCCTGCGAAAAAAAAAATTCTGAAAAAATCCCTTAGAACCGCGGTCACAATTTCATTAAAAATCGTCCATTTTCCACTTTGCTCAAAAAAGGTGCCAAACTGTTGCAAACTCTCCCCTGAAAGGTTTGGCAGTGGAAACGGAAGGCTTTTGATTATAGGCCAAGAAATCAGCCCTCGACTACTTCTCCTGCGAAAAAAAAATTCTGAAAAAATCCCTTAGGCGCGCGGTCACAATTTCATCATAAATCGTCCGTTTTCCACTTTGTTCAAAAATGGTGCCAAACTGTTGCAAACTCTTCCATGAAAGGTTTGGCGTGGAATATGGAAGGCGTTTGATCATAGGCCAACAAATCTGCCCTCGACTACTTCACCTGCGGAAAAATATTTTTCTGAAAAATCCCTAAGGCGCGCGGTCACAATTTCATCAAAAATCGATCGTTTTGCACTTTTCTCAAAAATGGTGCCAAACCGTTGCAAACTCTCTCCTGAAAGGTTTGGCGGTGGAAAGGGAAGGCTTTTGATTCTAGGCCAAGAAACCAACCCTCGACTACTTCACCTGTGGAAAATGATTTTTCTGAAAAATCCCTAAGGCGCGCGGTCACAATTTCATCAAAAATCGTCCGTTTTCAACTTTGCTCAAAAATGCTGCCAAACTGTTGCAAACTCTCCCCTGAAAGGTTTGGCGGTGGAAACGGAAGTCTTTTGATCATAGGCCAAGAAATCAACCCTCGACTACTTCACCTGCGGAACACGATTTTTCTGAAAAATCCCTAAGGCGCGCGGTCACAATTTCATCCTAAATCAGCCGTTTTCCACATTGCTCAAAAATGGTGCCAAAGTGTTGCAAACTCTTCCCTGAAAGGTTTGGCGCTGGAAACGGAACTCTTTTGATCACAGGCGAAGAAATCAGCCCTCGACTATTTCAACAGCGGGGAAAAAAATTCTGGAAAAATCCCTAAGGCGCGCGGTCACAATTTCATGAAAAATCAGAAGTTTTCCACTTTGCTCAAAAATGGTGCCAAACTGTTGCAAACTCTCCCCTGAAAGGTTTGGCGGTGGAAACGGAAGTCTTTTTATCATAGGCCAAGAAATAATCCCTCGACAACTTCACCTGCGGAAAATGATTTTTCTGAAAAATCCCTAAGGCGCGCGGTCACACTTTCATCAAAAATCGGCCATTTTCCACTTTGCTCAAAAGTGGTGCCAAACTGTTGCAAACTCTCCCCTGAAAGGTTTGACAGTGGAAAAGGAAGGCTTTTTATCATAGGCCAACAAATCTGCCCTCGACTACTTCACCTGCGGAAAAATATTTTTCTGAAAAATCCCTAAGGCGCGCGGTCACAATTTCATCAAAAATTGACCGTTTTCCACTTTGCTCAAAAATGGTGCCAAACTGGTGCAAACTCTCTCCTGAAAGGTTTGGCGGTGGAATACGGAAGGCGTTTGATCATAAGCCAAGAAATCAGTCCTCGACTACTTCACCTGCGGAAAAGATTTTTCTGAAAAATCCCTAAGGTGCGCGGTCACAATTTCATAAAAAATCGGCCGTTTTCCACTTTGCTCAAAAAAGGCGCCAAACTGTTGCAAACTCTTTCGTGAAACGTTTGGCGGTGGAAACGGAAGTCTTTTGATCATAGGCCAAAAAATAAACCCTCGACAACTTCACCTGCGGAAAATGATTTTTCTGAAAAATCCCTAAGGTGCGCGGGCACAATTTCATAAAAAATCAGCCATTTTCCACTTTGCTCAAAAATGGTGCCAAACTGTTGCAAACTCTTCCCTGAAAGGTTTGGCGGTGGAAACGGAAGTCTTTTTATCATAGGCAAAGAAATAATCCCTCGACAACTTCACCTGCGGAAAATGATTTTTCTGAAAAATCCCTAAGGCGCGTGGTCACACTTTCATCAAAAATCGTCCGTTTTCCACTTTGCTCAAAAAGGGTGCCAAACTGTTGCAAACTCTTCCCTGAAAGGTTTGGCGGTTAATACGGAAGGCTTTTGATCATAGGCCAAGAAATCAGCCCTCGACTACTTCACCTGCGAAAAAAAAAAAAATTCTGAAAAAATCCCTAAGGCGCGCGGTCACAATTTCATCAAAAATCGTCCATTTTCCACTTTGCTCAAAAATGGTGCCAAACTGTTGCAAACTCTCCCCTGAAAGGTTTGGCAGTGGAAACGGAAGGCTTTTGATTATAGGCCAAGAAATCAGCCCTCGACTACTTCTCCTGCGAAAAAAAAATTCTGAAAAAATCCCTTAGGAGCGCCGTCACAATTTCATGGAAAATCAGTCGTTTTCCACTTTTTTCAAAAATGGTGCCAAACTGTTGCAAACTCTTCCATGAAAGGTTTGGCGTGGAATATGGAAGGCGTTTGATCATAGGCCAACAAATCAGCCCTCGACTACTTCACCTGCCGAAAAAGATTTTTCTGAAAAATTCCTAAGGCGCGCGGTCACAATTTCATCAAAAATCGACCGTTTTCCACTTTGCTCAAAAATGGTGCCAAACTGTTGCAAACTCTCCTCCTGAAAGGTTTGGTGGTGGAAAGGGAAGGTTTTTGATCATAGGCCAAGAAACCAACCCTCGACTACTTCACCTGTGGAAAATGATTTTTCTGAAAAATCCCTAAGCCGCGCGGTCACAATTTCATCAAAAATTGTCCGTTTTCCACTTTGCTCAAAAATGGTGCCAAACTGTTGCAAACTCTCCCCTGAAAGGTTTGGCGGTGGAAACGGAACTCTTTTGATCACAGGCGAAGAAATCAGCCCTCGACTATTTCACCAGCGGGAAAAAAAATTCTGGAAAAATCCCTTAGGCGCGCGGTAACAATTTCATTAAAAATCGTCCGTTTTCCACTTTGCTCAAAAATGGTGCCAAACAGTTGCAAACTCTTAACTGAAAGGTTTGGTGGGGAATACGGAAGGCTTTTGATCTTAGGCCAGGAAATCAGCCCTCGACTACTTCACCTGTGGAAAAAGTTTTTTTTGAAAAATCCCTAAGGCACACTGTCACAATTTCATCAAAAATCGGCCGTTTTGCCACTTTGCTCAAAAATGGTGCCAAACTGTTGCAAACTCTCCCCTGAAAGGTTTGGCGGTGGAAACGGAACTCTTTTGATCACAGGCGAAGAAATCAGCCCTCGACTATTTCACCAGCGGGAAAAAAAATTCTGGAAAAATCCCTTAGGCGCGCGGTAACAATTTCATTAAAAATCGTCCGTTTTCCACTTTGCTCAAAAATGGTGCCAAACAGTTGCAAACTCTTAACTGAAAGGTTTGGTGGGGAATACGGAAGGCTTTTGATCTTAGGCCAGGAAATCAGCCCTCGACTACTTCACCTGTGGAAAAAGTTTTTTTTGAAAAATCCCTAAGGCACACTGTCACAATTTCATCAAAAATCGGCCGTTTTGCCACTTTGCTCAAAAATGGTGCCAAACTGTTGCAAACTCTCCCCTGAAAGGTTTGGCGGTGGAAAGGGAAGGCTTTTGATCATAGGCCAAGAAACCAACCCTCGACTACTTCACCTGTGGAAAATGATTTTTCTGAAAAATCCCTAAGGCGCGCGGTCACAATTTCATCAAAAATCGGCAGTTTTCCACTTTGCTCAAAAGTGGTGCCAAATTGATGCAAACTCTCCCCTGAAAGGTTTGGCGGTGGAAACGGAAGGCTTTTGATCATAGGCCAGGAAATCAGCCCTCGACTACTTCTCCTGCGAAAAAAAAATTCTGAAAAAATCCCTTAGGCGCGTGGTCACAATTTCATTTAAAATCGTCCATTTTCCACTTTGCTCAAAAATGGTGCCAAACTGTTGCAAACTCTTCCCTGAAAGGTTTGGCAGTGGAAACGGAAGGCTTTTGATTATAGGCCAAGAAATCAGCCCTCGACTACTTCTCCTGCGAAAAAAAATTTCTGAAAAAATCCTTTAGGCGCGCGGTCACAATTTCATGGAAAATCAGTCGTTTTCCACTTTGTTCAAAAATGGTGCCAAACTGTTGCAAACTCTTCCCTGAAAGGTTTGGCGGTTAATACGGAAGGCTTTTGATCATAGGCCAAGAAATCAGCCCTCAACTACTTCACCTGCGAAAAAAAAATTCTGAAAAAATCCCTTAGGCGCGCGGTCACAATTTCATCAAAAATCGTCCATTTTCCACTTTGCTCAAAAATGGTGCCAAACTGTTGCAAACTCTCCCCTGAAAGGTTTGGCGGTGGAAACGGAAGTCTTTTGATCATAAGCCAGGAATTTAGCCCTCGACATCTTCTCTTGCGAAAAAAAAATTCTGAAAAAATCCCTTAGGCGCGCGGTCACAATTTCATTAAAAATCGTCCATTTTCCACTTTGCTCAAAAATGGTGCCAAACTGTTGCAAACTCCCCCTGAAAGGTTTGGCAGTGGAAACGGAAGGCTTTTGATTATAGGCCAAGAAATCAGCCCTCGACTACTGCTCCTGCGAAAAAAAAATTCTGAAAAAATCCCTTAGGCGCGCGGTCACAATTTCATCATAAATCGTCCGTTATCCACTTTCTTCAAAAATGGTGCCAAACTGTTGCAAACTCTTCCATGAAAGGTTTGGAGTGGAATATGGAAGGCGTTTCATCATAGGCCAACAAATCTGCCCTCGACTACTTCACCTGCAGAAAAAGATTTTTCTGAAAAATCCCTAAGGCGCGCGGTCACAATTTCATCCAAACTCGTCCGTTTTCCACTTTGCTCAAAAATGGTGCCAAACTGTTGCAAACTCTCCCCTGAAAGGTTTGGCGGTGGAAACGGAAGTCTTTTGATCATTCGCCAAGAAATCAGCCCTCGACTACTTCACCTGCGGAAAACGATTTTTCTGAAAAATCCCTAAGGCGCGCGGTCACAATTTCATCCTAAATCAGCCGTTTTCCACATTGCTCAAAAATGGTGCCAAACTGTTGCAAACTCTTCCCTGAAAGGTTTGGCGCTGGAAACGGAACTCTTTTGATCACAGGCGAAGAAATCAGCCCTCGACTATTTCAACAGCGGGGAAAAAAATTCTGGAAAAATCCCTAAGGCGCGCGGTCACAATTTCATGAAAAATCAGCCGTTTTCCACTTTGCTCAAAAATGGTGAAAAACTGTTGCAAACTCTTCCCTGAAAGGTTTGGCGGGGAATACGGAAGGCTTTGGATCATAGGCCAAGAAAACAGCCTTCGACTACTTCACCTGTAGAAATTTTTTTTTTTGAAAAATCCCTAAGCCGAGCGGTCACAATTTCATAAAAAATCAGCCGTTTTCCACTTTCCTCAAAAATGATGCCAAACTGTTGCAAACTCTCCCCTGAAAGGTTTGGCGGTGGAAACGGAAGTCTTTTTATCATAGGCCAAGAAATAATCCCTCGAAAACTGCACCTGCGGAAAATGATTTTTCTGAAAAATCCGTAAGGAGCGCGGTCACACTTTCATCAAAAATCGGCGATTTTCCACTTTGCTCAAAAATGGTGCTAAACTGTTACAAACTCTCCCCTGAAAGGTTAGGCGATGGATACGGAACTCTTTTGATTATAGGCCAATTAATCAGCCCAAGATTTTTCTGAAAAATCCCTAAGCCACGTGCTCACAATTTCATCAAAAATCTTCCGTTTTCCACTTTGCTCAAAAATGGTGCCAAACTGTTGCAAACTCTCCCCTGAAAGGTTTGACAGTGGAAAAGGAAGGCTTTTGATTATAGGCCAAGAAATCAGCCCTCAACTACTTAACCTGCGGAAAAAGTTTTTTTCTGAAAAATCCCTAAGCCGCGCGGTCACAATTTCATCAAAAATCGGCCGTTTTCCTCTTTGCTCAAAAGTGGTGCCAAACTGTTGCAAACTCTCCCCTGAAAGGTTTGGCGGTGGAAACGGAAGTCTTTTGATCATAAGCCAGGAATTTAGCCCTCGACTACTTCTCCTGCGAAAAAAAAAATTCTCCAAAAATCCCTTAGGCGCGCGGTCACAATTTCATTAAAAATCGTCCATTTTCCACTTTGCTCAAAAATGGTGCCAAACTGTTGCAAACTCTCCCTTGAAAGTTTTGGCAGTGGAAACGGAAGGCTTTTGATTATAGGCCAAGAAATCAGCCCTCGACTACTTCTCCTGCGAAAAAAAAATTCTGAAAAAATCCCTTAGGCGCGCGGTCACAATTTCATCATAAATCGTCCGTTTTCCACTTTGTTCAAAAATGGTGCCAAACTGTTGCAAACTCTTCCATGAAAGGTTTGGCGTGGAATATGGAAGGCGTTTGATCATAGGCCAACAAATCTGCCCTCGACTACTTCACCTGCGGAAAAATATTTTTCTGAAAAATCCCTAAGGCGCGCGGTCACAATTTCATCAAAAATCGACCGTTTTGCACTTTGCTCAAAAATGGTGCCAAACTGTTGCAAACTCTCCCCAGAAAGGTTTGGCGTTGGAAAGGGAAGGCTTTTGATCATAGGCCAAGAAACCAACCCTCGACTACTTCACCTGTGGAAAATGATTTTTCTGAAAAATCCCTAAGGCGCGCGGTCACAATTTCATCAAAAATCGTCCATTTTCCACTTTGCTCAAAAATGGTGCCAAACTGTAGCAAACTCTCCCCTGAAAGGTTTGGCGGTGGAAACGGAAGTGTTTTGATCATAGGCCAAGAAATCAACCCTCGACTACTTCACCTGCGGAAAACGATTTTTCTGAAAAATCCCTAAGGCGCGCGGTCAAAATTTCATCCTAAATCAGCCGTTTTCCACATTGCTCAAAAATGGTGCCAAACTGTTGCAAACTCTTCCCTGAAAGGTTTGGCGCTGGAAACGGAACTCTTTTGATCACAGGCGAAGAAATCAGCCCTCGACTACTTCAACAGCGGGGAAAAAAATTATGGAAAAATCCCTAAGGCGCGCGGTCACAATTTCATGAAAAATCAGCCGTTTTCCACTTTGCTCAAAAATGGTGCCAAACTGTTGCAAACTCTCCCCTGAAAGGTTTGGCGGTGGAAACGGAAGTCTTTTTATCATAGGCCAAGAAATAATCCCTCGACAACTTCACCTGCGGAAAATGATTTTTCTGAAAAATCCCTAAGGCGCGCGGTCACAATTTCATAAAAAATCGGCCGTTTTCCACTTTGCTCAAAAAAGGCGCCAAACTGTTGCAAACTCTTTCGTGAAACGTTTGGCGGTGGAAACGGAAGTCTTTTGATCATAGGCCAAAAAATAAACCCTCGACAACTTCACCTGCGGAAAATGATTTTTCTGAAAAATCCCTAAGGTGCGCGGTCACAATTTCATAAAAAATCAGCCGTTTTCCACTTTGCTCAAAAATGGTGCCAAACTGTTGCAAACTCTCCCCTGAAAGGTTTGGCGGTGGAAACGGAAGGCTTTTGATCATAGGCCAAGAAATCAGCCCTCGACTACTTCACCTGCGAAAAAAAAAATTCTGAAAAAATCCCTAAGGTGCGCGGTCACAATTTCATCAAAAATCGTCCATTTTCCACTTGGCTCAAAAATGGTGCCAAACTGTTGCAAACTCTCCCCTGAAAGGTTTGGCAGTGGAAACGGAAGGCTTTTGATTATAGGCCAAGAAATCAGCCCTCGACTACTTCTCCTGCGAAAAAAAAATTCTGAAAAAATCCCTAAGGTGCGCGGTCACAATTTCATCATAAATCGTCCGTTTTCCACTTTGTTCAAAAATGGTGCCAAACTGTTGCAAACTCTTCCATGAAAGGTTTGGGGTGGAATATGGAAGGCGTTTGATCATAGGCCAACAAATCAGCCCTCAACTACTTCACCTGCGGAAAAAGTTTTTTCTGAAAAATCCCTAAGCCGCGCGGTCACAATTTCATCAAAAATCGGCAGTTTTCCACTTTGCTCAAAAATGGTGCCAAACTGTTGCAAACTCTCTCCTGAAAGGTTTGGCGGTGGAATACGGAAGGCGTTTGATCATAAGCCAAGAAATCAGTCCTCGACTACTTCACCTGCGGAAAAGATTTTTCTGAAAAATCCCTAAGGTGCGCGGTCACAATTTCATCAAAAATCGTCCGTTTTCCACTTTGCTCAAAAGTGGTGCCAAACTGTTGCAAACTCTCCCCTGAAAGGTTTGGCGGTGGAAACGGAAGTCTTTTGATCATAGGCCAAGAAATCAGCCCTCGACTACTTCATCTGCGGAAAACGATTTTTCTGAAAAATCCCTAAGGCGTGCGGTCACAATTTCATCCTAAATCAGCCGTTTTCCACATTGCTCAAAAATGGTGCCAAACTGTTGCAAACTCTTCCCTTAAAGGTTTGGCGCTGGAAACGGAACTCTTTTGATCACAGGCGAAGAAATCAGCCCTCGACTATTTCAACAGCGGGGAGAAAAATTCTGGAAAAATCCCTAAGGCGCGCGGTCACAATTTCATGAAAAATCAGCCGTTTTCCACTTTGATCAAAAATGGTGCCAAACTGTTGCAAACTCTTCCCTGAAAGGTTTGGCGGGGAATACGGAAGGCTTTGGATCATAGGCCAAGAAATCAGCCTTCGACTACTTCACCTGTAGAAATTTTTTTTTTTGAAAAATCCCTAAGCCGAGCGGTCACAATTTCATAAAAAATCAGCCGTTTTCCGCTTTGCTCAAAAATGGTGCCAAACTGTTGCAAACTCTCCCCTGAAAGGTTTGGCGGTGGAAACGGAAGTCTTTTTATCATAGGCCAAGAAATAATCCCTCGACAACTTCACCTGCGGAAAATGATTTTTCTGAAAAATCCCTAAGGATCGCGGTCACACTTTCATCAAAAATCGGCCATTCTCCACTTTGCTCAAACGTGGTGCCAAACTGTTGCAAACTCTCCCCTGAAAGGTTTGGCGGTGGAAACGCAAGGCTTTTGATCATAGGCCAAGAAATCAGCCCTCGACTACTTCACCTGCGGAAAAAGATTTTTCTGAAAAATCACTAAGGCACGCGGTCACAATTTCATCAAAAATCGGCAGTTTTCCACTTTGCTAATAAGTGGTGCCAAACTGTTGCAAACTCTCCCCTGAAAGGTTTGGCGGTGGAAACGGAAGGCTTTTGATCATAGGCCAGGAAATCAGCCCTCGACTACTTCACCTGTGGAAAAAAATTTCTGAAAAAATCCCTTAGGCGCGCGGACACAATTTCATGGAAAATCAGTCGTTTTCCACTTTTTTCAAAAATGGTGCCAAACTGTTGCAAACTCTTCCATGAAAGGTTTGGCGTGGAATATGGAAGGCGTTTGATCATAGGCCAACAAATCAGCCCTCGACTACTTCACCTGCGGAAAAAATTTTTTCTGAAAAATCCCTAAGGCGCGCGGTCACAACTTCATTAAAAATCGTCCGTTTTCCACTTTGCTCAAAAATGGTGCCAAACTGTTGCAAACTCTTAACTGAAAGGTTTGGTGGGGAATACGGAAGGCTTTTGATCATAGGCCAGGAAATCAGCCCTCGACTACTTCACCTGTGGAAAAAGATTTTTTTGAAAAATCCCTAAGGCACGCTGTCACAATTTCATCAAAAATCGGCCGTTTTGCCACTTTGCTCAAAAATGGTGCCAAACTGTTGCAAACTCTCCCCTGAAAGGTTTGGCGGTGGAAAGGGAAGGCTTTTGATCATAGGCCAAGAAACCAACCCTCGACTACTTCACCTGTGGAAAATGATTTTTCTGAAAAATCCCTAAGGCGCGCGGTCACAATTTCATCAAAAATCGGCAGTTTTCCATTTTGCTCAAAAGTGGTGCCAAACTGATGCAAACTCTCCCCTGAAAGGTTTGGCGGTGGAAACGGAAGGCTTTTGATCATAGGCCAGGAAATCAGCCCTCGACTACTTCTCCTGCGAAAAAAAAATTCTGAAAAAATCCCTTAGGCGCGTGGTCACAATTTCATTTAAAATCGTCCATTTTCCACTTTGCTCAAAAATGGTGCCAAACTGTTGCAAACTCTTCCCTGAAAGGTTTGGCAGTGGAAACAGAAGGCTTTTGATTATAGGCCAAGAAATCAGCCCTCGACTACTTCTCCTGCGAAAAAAAATTTCTGAAAAAATCCCTTAGGCGCGCGGACACAATTTCATGGAAAATCAGTCGTTTTCCACTTTGTTCAAAAATGGTGCCAAACTGTTGCAAACTCTTCCCTGAAAGGTTTGGCAGTTAATACGGAAGGCTTTTGATCATAGGCCAAGAAATCAGCCATCGACTACTTCACCTGCCGAAAAAAAAAATCTGAAAAAATCCCTAAGGCGCGCAGTCACAATTTCATCAAAAATCGGCCGTTTTCCACTTTGCTCAAAAGTGGTACCAAACTGTTGCAAACTCTCCCCTGAAAGCTTTGGCGGTGGAATCGGAAGTCTTTTGATCATAAGCCAGGAAATCAGCCCTCGACATCTTCTCTTGCGAAAAAAAAATTCTGAAAAAATCCCTTAGGCGCGCGGTCACAATTTCATTAAAAATCGTCCATTTTCCACTTTGCTCAAAAATGGTGCCAAACTGTTGCAAACTCTCCCCTGAAAGGTTTGGCAGTGGAAACGGAAGGCTTTTGATTATAGGCCAAGAAATCAGCCCTCGACTACTTCTCCTGCGAATAAAAAATTCTGAAAAAATCCCTTAGGCGCGCGGTCACAATTTCATCATAAATCGTCCGTTATCCACTTTCTTCAAAAATGGTGCCAAACTGTTGCAAACTCTTCCATGAAAGGTTTGGAGTGGAATATGAAAGGCGTTTCATCATAGGCCAACAAATCTGCCCTCGACTACTTCACCTGCAGAAAAAGATTTTTCTGAAAAATCCCTAAGGCGCGCGGTCACAATTTCATCCAAACTCGTCCGTTTTCCACTTTGCTCAAAAATGGTGCCAAACTGTTGCAAACTCTCCCCTGAAAGGTTTGGCGGTGGAAACGGAAGTCTTTTGATCATTCGCCAAGAAATCAGCCCTCGACTACTTCACCTGCGGAAAACGATTTTTCTGAAAAATCCCTAAGGCGCGCGGTCACAATTTCATCCTAAATCAGCCGTTTTCCACATTGCTCAAAAATGGTGCCAAACTGTTGCAAACTCTTCCCTGAAAGGTTTGGCGCTGGAAACGGAACTCTTTTGATCACAGGCGAAGAAATCAGCCCTCGACTATTTCAACAGCGGGGAAAAAAATTCTGGAAAAATCCCTAAGGCGCGCGGTCACAATTTCATGAAAAATCAGCCGTTTTCCACTTTGCTCAAAAATGGTGCCAAACTGTTGCAAACTCTTCCCTGAAAGGTTTGGCGGGGAATACAGAAGGCTTTGGATCATAGGCCAAGAAATCAGCCTTCGACTACTACACCTGTAGAAAAAATTTCTTTTGAAAAATCCCTAAGCCGCGCGGTCACAATTTCATAAAAAATCAGCCGTTTTCCACTTTGCTCAAAAATGGTGCCAAACTGTTGCAAACTCTCCCCTGAAAGGTTTGGCGGTGGAAACGGAAGTCTTTTTATCATAGGCCAAGAAATAATCCCTTGACAACTTCACCTGCGGAAAATGATTTTTCTGAAAAATCCCTAAGGCGCGCGGTCACACTTTCATCAAAAATCGGCCATTTTCCACTTTGCTCAAAAGTGGTGCCAAACTGTTGCAAACTCTCCCCTGAAAGGTTTGGCGGTGGAAACGCAAGGCTTTTGATCATAGGCCAAGAAATCAGCCCTCGACTTCTTCACCTGCGGAATAAGATTTTTCTGAAAAATCACTAAGGCGCGCGGTCACAATTTCATCAAAAATCGGCAGTTTTCCACTTTGCTCAAAAGTGGTGCAAAACTGTTGCAAACTCTCCCCTGAAAGGTTTGGCGGTGGAAACGGAAGGCTTTTGATCATAGGCCAGGAAATCAGCCCTCGACTACTTCTCCTGCGAAAAAAAAATTCTGAAAAAATCCCTTAGGCGCGTGGTCACAATTTCTTTAAAAATCGTCCATTTTCCACTTTGCTCAAAAATGGTGCCAAACTGTTGCAAACTCTCTCCTGAAAGGTTTGGCGGTGGAAACGGAAGGCTTTTGATTATAGGCCAAGAAATCAGCCCTCGACTACTTCTCCTGCGAAAAAAAATTTCTGAAAAAATCCCTTAATCGCGCGGTCACAATTTCATGGAAAATCAGTCGTTTTCCACTTTGTTCAAAAATGGTGCCAAACTGTTGCAAACTCTTCCCTGAAAGGTTTGGCGGTTAATACGGAAGGCTTTTGTTCATAGGCCAAGAAATCAGCCCTCCACTACTTCACCTGCGGAAAAAAAAATTCTGAAAAAATCCCTAAGGCGCGCGGTCACAATTTCATCAAAAATCGGCCGTTTTCCACTTTGCTCAAAAGTGGTGCCAAACTGTTGCAAACTCTCCCCTGAAAGATTTGGCAGTGGAAACGGAAGGCTTTTGATTATAGGCCAAGAAATCAGCCCTCGAATACTTCTCCTGCGAAAAAAAAATTCTGAAAAAATCCCTAAGGCGCGCGGTCACAATTTCATCAAAAATCGGCCGTTTTCCACTTTGCTCAAAAGTGGTGCCAAACTGTTGCAAACTCTCCCCTGAAAGATTTGGCAGTGGAAATGGAAGTCTTTTGATTATAGGCCAAGTAATCAGCCCTCGACTACTTCTTCTGCGGAAAAAAAAAAAATCTGAAAAAATCCCTAAGGCGCGCGGTCACAATTACATCAAAAATCCTCCGTTTTCCACTTTGCTCAAAAATGGTGCCAAACTGTTGCAAACTCTTCCCTGAAAGGTTTGGCGGGGAATACAGAAGGCTTTGGATCATAGGCCAAGAAATCAGCCTTCGACTACTACACCTGTAGAAAAAATTTCTTTTGAAAAATCCCTAAGCCGCGCGGTCACAATTTCATAAAAAATCAGCCGTTTTCCACTTTGCTCAAAAATGGTGCCAAACTGTTGCAAACTCTCCCCTGAAAGGTTTGGCGGTGGAAACGGAAGTCTTTTTATCATAGGCCAAGAAATAATCCCTTGACAACTTCACCTGCGGAAAATGATTTTTCTGAAAAATCCCTAAGGCGCGCGGTCACACTTTCATCAAAAATCGGCCATTTTCCACTTTGCTCAAAAGTGGTGCCAAACTGTTGCAAACTCTCCCCTGAAAGGTTTGGCGGTGGAAACGCAAGGCTTTTGATCATAGGCCAAGAAATCAGCCCTCGACTTCTTCACCTGCGGAATAAGATTTTTCTGAAAAATCACTAAGGCGCGCGGTCACAATTTCATCAAAAATCGGCAGTTTTCCACTTTGCTCAAAAGTGGTGCAAAACTGTTGCAAACTCTCCCCTGAAAGGTTTGGCGGTGGAAACGGAAGGCTTTTGATCATAGGCCAGGAAATCAGCCCTCGACTACTTCTCCTGCGAAAAAAAAATTCTGAAAAAATCCCTTAGGCGCGTGGTCACAATTTCTTTAAAAATCGTCCATTTTCCACTTTGCTCAAAAATGGTGCCAAACTGTTGCAAACTCTCTCCTGAAAGGTTTGGCGGTGGAAACGGAAGGCTTTTGATTATAGGCCAAGAAATCAGCCCTCGACTACTTCTCCTGCGAAAAAAAATTTCTGAAAAAATCCCTTAATCGCGCGGTCACAATTTCATGGAAAATCAGTCGTTTTCCACTTTGTTCAAAAATGGTGCCAAACTGTTGCAAACTCTTCCCTGAAAGGTTTGGCGGTTAATACGGAAGGCTTTTGTTCATAGGCCAAGAAATCAGCCCTCCACTACTTCACCTGCGGAAAAAAAAATTCTGAAAAAATCCCTAAGGCGCGCGGTCACAATTTCATCAAAAATCGGCCGTTTTCCACTTTGCTCAAAAGTGGTGCCAAACTGTTGCAAACTCTCCCCTGAAAGATTTGGCAGTGGAAACGGAAGGCTTTTGATTATAGGCCAAGAAATCAGCCCTCGAATACTTCTCCTGCGAAAAAAAAATTCTGAAAAAATCCCTAAGGCGCGCGGTCACAATTTCATCAAAAATCGGCCGTTTTCCACTTTGCTCAAAAGTGGTGCCAAACTGTTGCAAACTCTCCCCTGAAAGATTTGGCAGTGGAAATGGAAGTCTTTTGATTATAGGCCAAGTAATCAGCCCTCGACTACTTCTTCTGCGGAAAAAAAAAAAATCTGAAAAAATCCCTAAGGCGCGCGGTCACAATTACATCAAAAATCCTCCGTTTTCCACTTTGCTCAAAAATGGTGCCAAACTGTTGCAAACTCTTCCCTGAAAGGTTTGGCGGTGGAAACGGAAGGCTTTTGATCATAGGCCAGGAAATCAGCCCTCGACTACTTCACCTGCGAAAAAAAAATTCTGAAAAAATCCCTTAGGCGCGCGGTCACAATTTCATTAAAAATCGTCGGTTTTCCACTTTGCTCAAAAATCGTGCCAAACTGTTGGAAACTCTCCCCTGAAAGGCTTGGCAGTGGAAACGGAAGTCTTTTGATCATAGGCCAAGAAATCAGCCCTCGACTACTTCACATGCGAAAAATGATTTTTTTGAAAAATCCCTAAGGCGCGCAGTCACACTTTCATCAAAAATCGGCCATTTTCCACTTTGCTCAAAAATGGTGCCAAACTGTTGCAAACTCTTCCCTGAAAGCTTTGGCGGGGAATACGGAAGGCTTTTTATGATAGGCCAAGAAATAAACCCTCGACTACTTCACCTGTAGAAAAAGATTTTATTTGAAAAATCCCTAAGCCGCGCGGTCACAATTTCATGAAAAATCGGCCGTTTTCCACGTTGCTCAAAAATGGTGCCAAACTGTTGCAAACTCTCCCCTGAAAGGTTTGGGTGTGGAAACGGAAGTCTTTTGATCATAGGCCAAGAAATAAACCCTCGACTACTTCACCTGCGGAAAATGATTTTTCTGAAAAATCCCTAAGGCGCGCGGTCACACTTTCATCAAAAATCGGCCGTTTTCCACTTTGCTCAAAAATGGTGCCAAACTGTTGCAAAATCTTCCCTGAAAGGTTTGGCGGTGAATACGGAAGGCTTTTGATCATAGGCCAAGAAATCAGCCCTCGACTACTTCACCTGCGGAAAAAGATTTTTCTGAAAAATCCTTAAGGCGCGCGGTCACAATTTCATCAAAAATCGGCCGTTTTCCACTTTGCTCAAAAGTGGTGCCAAACTGTTGCAAACTATCCCCTGAAAGGTTTGGCATTGGAAACGGAAGGCTTTTGATCATACGCCAAGAAATCAGCCCTCGACTACTTCCCCTGCGGAAAAAAAAAATCTGAAAAAATCCCTAAGGCGCGCGGTCACAATTTCATCAAAAATCGGCCGTTTTCCACTTTGGTCAAAAATGGTGCCAAACTGTTGCAAACTCTTCCCTGAAAGGTTTGGCGGGGAATACGGAAGGCTTTTTATCATAGGCCAAGAAATGAGCCCTCGACTACTTCACCTGTAGAAAAAGATTTTATTTGAAAAATCCCTAAGCCGCGCGGTCACAATTTCATGAAAAATTGTCCGTTTTCCACGTTGCTCAAAATTGGTGCCAAACTGTTGCAAACTCTCCCCTGAAAGGTTTGGGGGTGGAAACGGAAGTCTTTTGATCATAGGCCGAGAAAAAAACCCTCGACTACTTCACCTGCGGAAAATGATTTTTCTGAAAAATCCCTAAGGCGCGCGTTCACACTTTCATCAAAAATCGGCCATTTTCCACTTTGCTCTAAAGAGGTTCCAAACTGTTGCAAACTCTCTCCTTAAAGTTTTGGCGGTGGAATGCGGAAGGCGTTTGATCATAAGGCAAGAAATCAGTCCTCGACTACTTCACCTGCGGAAAAGATTTTTCTGAAAAATCCCTAAGGTGCGCGGTCACAATTTCATCAAAAATCGGCCGTTTTCCACTTTGCTCAAAAAAGGCGCCAAACTGTTGCAAACTCTCCCTTGAAAGGTTTGGCGGTGGAAACGGAAGTCTTTCGATCATAGGCCAAAAAATAAACCCTTGACTACTTCACCTGCGGAATATGATTTTTCTGAAAAATTACTAAGGCGCGCGGTCACACTTTCATCAAAAATCGTCCGTTTTCCACTTTGCTCAAAAATGGTGCCAAACTGTTGCAAACTCTTCCCTGAAAGGTTTGGCGGTGAATACGGAAGGTGTTTGATTATAGGCCAAGAAATCAGCCCTCGACTACTTCACCTGCAGAAAAAGATTTTTCTGAAAGATCCCTAAGCCGCGCTGTCACAATTTCATCAAAAATCGACCGTTTTCCGCTTTGCTCAAAAATGGTGCCAAACTGTTACAAACTCTCCCCTGAAAGCTTTGGCGGTGGAAACGGAAGGCTTTTGATCATAGGCCAGGAAATCAGCCCTCGACTACTTCACCTGCAGAAAAAGATTTTTCTGAAAAATCCCTAAGCCACGCGGTCACAATTTCATCAAAAATCGGCAGTTTTCCACTTTGCTCAAAAATGGTGCCAAACTGTTGCAAACTCTCTCCTGAAAGGTTTGGCGGTGGAATACGGAAGGCGTTTGATCATAGGCCAAGAAATCAGTCCTCGACTACTTCACCTGCAGAAAAAGATTTTTCTGAAAAATCCCTAAGGCCCACGGTCACAATTTCATCAAAAATCGTCCGTTTTCCACTTTGCTCAAAAGTGGTGCCAAACTGTTGCAAACTCTCCCCTGAAAGGTTTGGCGGTGGAAACGGGAGGCTTTTGATCATAGGCCAAGAAATAAACCCTCGACTACTTCACCTGCGGAAAATGATTTTTCTGAAAAATCCGTAAGGAGCGCGGTCACAATTTCATCAAAAATCGGCAGTTTTCCACTTTGCTGAAAAATGGTGCCAAACTGTTGCAAACTCTCTCCTGAAAGGTTTGGCGGTGGAATACGGAAGGCGTTTGATCATAGGCCAAGAAATCAGTCCTCGACTACTTCACCTGCGGAAAAAGATTTTTCTGAAAAATCCCTAAGGCCCACGGTCACAATTTCATCAAAAATCGTCCGTTTTCCACTTTGCTCAAAAGTGGTGCCAAACTGTTGCAAACTCTCCCCTGAAAGGTTTGGCGGTGGAAACGGTAGGCTTTTGATCATAGGCCAAGAAATAAACCCTCGACTACTTCACCTGCGGAAAATGATTTTTCTGAAAAATCCCTAAGCAGCGCAGTCACAATTTCATCAAAAATCGGCAGTTTTCCACTTTGCTCAAAAATGGTGCCAAACTGTTGCAAACTCTCTCCTGAAAGGTTTGGCGGTGGAATACGGAAGGCGTTTGATCATAGGCCAAGAAATCAGTCCTCGACTACTTCACCTGCGGAAAAGATTTTTCTGAAAATTCCCTAAGGTGCGCGGTCACAATTTCATCAAAAATCGGCCGTTTTCCACTTTGCTCAAAAATGGTGCCAAATTGTTGCAAACTCTCCCTTGAAAGGTTTGGCGGTGGAAAGGGAAGGCTTTTGATCATAGGCCAAGAAATCAGCCCTCGACTACTTCACCTGCGGAAAAAAATTCTGAAAAAATTCCTTAGGCGCGCGGTCACAATTTTATTAAAAATCGTCCGTTTTACACTTTGGTCTCAAATGGTGCTAAACTGTTGCAAACTCTCCCCTGAAAGGTTTGGCATTGGAAACGGAAGGCTTTTGATTATAGGCCAAGAAATCAGCCCTCGACTACTTCACCTGCGGAAAATGATTTTTCTGAAAAATCCCTAAGCAGCGCAGTCACAATTTCATCAAAAATCGGCCGTTTTCCACTTTGCTCAAAAATGGTGCCAAACTGTTGCAAACTCTCTCCTGAAAGGTTTGGCGGTGGAATACGGAAGGCGTTTGATCATAGGCCAAGAAATCAGTCCTCGACTACTTCACCTGCGGAAAAGATTTTTCTGAAAATTCCCTAAGGTGCGCGGTCACAATTTCATCAAAAATCGGCCGTTTTCCACTTTGCTCAAAAATGGTGCCAAATTGTTGCAAACTCTCCCTTGAAAGGTTTGGCGGTGGAAAGGGAAGGCTTTTGATCATAGGCCAAGAAATCAGCCCTCGACTACTTCACCTGTGAGAAAAAAAATTCTGAAAAAATCCCTAAGGCGCACGGTCACAATTTCATCAAAAATCAGCCATTTTGCCACTTTGCTCAAAAATGGTGCCAAACTGTTGCAAACTCTCCCCTGAAAGGCTTGGTGGTGGAAACCGAAGTCTTTTGATCATAGGCCAAGAAATCAGCCCTCGACTACTTCACCTGCGGAAAAATATTTTTCTGAAAAGTCCCTAAGGCGCGCGGTCACAATTTCATCAAAAATCGGCCGTTTTCCACTTTGCTCAAAAATGGTGCTAAACTGTTGCAAACTCTTCCCTGAAAGGTTTGGCGGTGGAAACGGAAGTCTTTTCATCATAGGCCAAGAAATAAACCTTTGACTACTTCACCTGCGGAAAATGATTTATCTGAAAAATCACTAAGGCGCGCGGTCACACTTTCATCAAAAATCGTCCGTTTTCCACTTTGCTCGAAAATGGTGCCAAACTGTTGCAAACTCTCCCCTGAAAGGCTTGGCGGTGGAAACGAAAGGCTTTTTTTTTTTTTATAGATATTTATTAGGGTTTAAGTTACAAATAGATATAATAAACAATAAAACATATGTCCTAACATAATTTCACATCTTCTTTGGACTCCCTCACATCTCCCGCTCCCACTTTCATCGTTATAAATTTTTACCAGCAATTTATCATCTTGTTTGCATTCTTATGTCCCATCTATTTATTTATAGTCTAGTAATTCTCGAAATAGTTTATATTTTCTCAATCTCACTTATCATCCTGAATCATCTATTTTAGTGGTGCTCAATTATTTATGATCTAGCATCCTGCTTAACATTCAATCAAATTACAATATTTTTGTAGATAAATCTTGAATTTCTTCCAATCCTCCTCCATCCTCTCCTCTCCCAGGTCGCGGATTCTGCCGGTCATCTCCGCCAATTCCATATAGTCTATCAGTTGCATCTGCCATTCTTCCAGTGTGGGTAGATCTTGAGTTTTCCAATGCTTCGCAAGAAGTATCCTTCCTGCTGTTGTTGCGTACATAAAGAGTGTCCGGTAATTCTTTGCCACCCCTTGGCCGACAATACCCAAAAGAAAGGCCTCTGGTTTCTTTGTGAAGGTATACTTAAATACCTTTTTCAGTTCATTATAGATCATTTCCCAGAACGCCTTCACTTTAGGGCAGGTACACCAGAGGTGGAAGAATGTTCCTTCACTCTCTTTACATTTCCAGCACTTATTATCAGACAGGTGGTATATTTTTGCAAGTTTGACTGGGGTCATATACCATCTATATATCATTTTCATTACATTTTCTTTCAAAGCATTGCATGCAGTAAAGTTCATCAAAAATCGGCCTTTTTCCACTTTGATCAAAAATCTTGCCAAACTGTTGCAAACTCTCTCCTGAAAGGTTTGGCGGTGGAATACGGAAGGCTTTTGATCATAGGCCAAGAAATCAGTCCTCGACTACTTCACCTGCGGAAAAAGATTTTTCTAAAAAATCCCTAAGGTGCGCGGTCACAATTTCATCAAAAATCGGCCGTTTTCCACTTTGCTCAAAAATGGTGCCAAACTGTTGCAAACTCTTCCCTGAAAGGTTTGGCGGGGAATACGGAAGGCTTTGGATCATAGGCCAATAAATCAGCCCTCGACTACTTCCGCTTTGGAAAAATATTTTTTTGAAAAATCTCTAAGCCGCGCGGTCACAATTTCATACAAAATCGGCCGTTTTCCACTTTGCTCAAAAATGGTGCCAAACTGTTGCAAACTCTTCCCTGAAAGGTTTGGCGGTGGAAACGGAAGTCTTTTGATCATAGGCCAAGAAATAAACCCTTGACTATTTCACCTGCGGAAAATGATTTTTCTGAAAAATCCCAAAGGCGCGCGGTCACAATTTCATCAGAAATCGGCCGTTTTCCACATTGCTCAAAAATGGTGCCAAACTGTTGCAAACTCTCCCCTGAAAGGTTTGGCGGTGGAAACGGAAGTCTTTTGATCATAGGCCAAGTAATCAGCCCTCGACTACTTCACCTGCGGAAAAAAAAAATCTGAAAAAATCCCTAAGACGCACGGTCACAATTTCATCAAAAATCAGCCGTTTTCCACTTTGCGCAAAAATGGTGCCAAACTGTTGCAAACTCTTCCCTGAAAGGTTTGGCGGGGAATACGGAAGGGTTTTGATCATAGGCCAAGAAATCAGCCCTCGACTACTTCACCTATAGAAAATGATTTTTCTGAAAAATCCCTAAGGCGCACGGTCACACTTTCATCAAAAATCGGACATTTTCCACTTTGCTCTAAAGTGGTGCCAAACTGTTGCAAACTCTTCCCTGAAAAGATTGGCGGGGAATACGGAAGGCTTTTGATCATGGGCCAAGAAATCAGCCCTCGACTACTTCACCTGCGGAAAAAGATTTTTCTAAAAAATCCCTAAGGCGCGCGGTCAAAATTTCATCAAAAATCGGCCGTTTTCCACTTTGCTCAAAAATGGTGCTAAACTGTTGCAAACTCTCCCCTGAAAGGTTTGGCAATGGATACGGAACTCTTTTGATTATAGGCCAAGTAATCAGCCGAAGATTTTTTTGAAAAATCCCTAAGGCGTGCGGTCACAATTTCATCAAAAATCGGCCGTTTTCCACTTTGCTCAAAAATGGTGCCAAACTGTTGCAAACTCTCCCATGAAAGATTTGCCGGTGGAAACGGGAGGCTTTTGATAATAGGCCAAAAGTTCAGCACTCGACTACTGCACCTGCGGGAAATGATTTTTCTGAGAAATCCCTAAGGCGCGCGGTCACAATTTCATCAAAAATCGGCCGTTTTCCACTTTGCTCAAAAGTGGTGCCAATCTGTTGCAAACTCTCCCCTGAAAAGTTTGGCGGTGGAATCGGAAGTCTTTTGATCATAGGCCAAGTAATCAGCCCTCGACTACTTCACCTGCGGAAAAAAAAAATCTGAAAAAATCCCTAAGGCGCACGGTCACAAATTCGTCAAAAATCAACCGTTTTCCACTTTGCGCAAAAATGGTGCCAAACTGTTGCAAACTCTTCCCTGAAAGGTTTGGCGGGGAAAACGGAAGTCTTTTGATTATAGGCCAAGAAATCAGCCCTCGACTACTTCACCTGCGAAAAATGTTTTTTTTGAAAAATCCCTAAGGCGCGCGGTCACACTTTCATAAAAAATCGGCCGTTTTCCACTTTGCTCAAAAGTGGTGCCAAACTGTTGCAAACTCTCCCCTGAAAGGTTTGGCGGTGGAAAAGGAAATCTTTTGATCATAGGCCAAGTAATCAGCCCTCGACTACTTCACCTGCGGAAAAAAAAAATCTGAAAAAATCCCCAAGGCGCGCTGTCACAATTTCATCAAATATCGGACGTTTTCCACTTTGCTCAAAAGTGGTGCCAAACTGTTGCAAACTCTCCCCTGAAAGGTTTGGCGTTGGAAACCGAAGTCTTTTGATCCTAGGCCAGGAAATCAGCCCTCGACTACTTCACCTGCGAAAAAAAATTCTGAAAAAATCTCTAAGGCGCACGGTCACAATTTCATTAAAAATCAGCCGTTTTCCACTTTGGTCAAAAAAGGCGCCAAACTGTTGCAAACTATCCCTTGAAAGGTTTGGCGGTGGAAACGGAAGTCTTTTGATCATAGGCCAAGAAATAAACCCTTTACTACTTCACCTGCGGAAAAGGATTTTTCTGAAAAATCCCTAAAGCGCACGGTCACACTTTCATCAAAAATTGGCAGTTTTCCACTTTCCTCAAAAGTGGTGCCAAACTGTTGCAAACTCTCCCCTGAAAGGTTTGGCAGTGGAAACGGGAGGCTTTTGATCATAAGCCAAGAATTCAGCACTCGACTACTTCACCTGCGGAAAAAGATTTTTCTGAAAAATCCCTAAGGTGCGCGGTCACAATTTGATCAAAAATCGGCCGTTTTCCACTTTGCTGAAAAATGGTACCAAACTGTTGCAAACTTTCCCCTGAAAGGTTTGGCGGTGGAAACGGAACTCTTTTGATCATAGGCGAAGAAATCAGCCCTCGACTATTTCACCAGCGGAAAAAAAAATTCTGAAAAAATCCCTAAGCCGCGCGGTCACAATTTCATCAAAAATCGGCCGTTTTCCACTTTGTTCAAAAATTGTGCCAAAGTGTTGCAAACTCTCCCCTGAAAGGTTTGGCGGTGGAAACGGAAGTCTTTTGACCATAGGACAATTAATCAACCCTCGACTACTTCACCTGCGGAAAATGATTTTTCTGAAAAAACCCTGAGGCGCGCGGTCACAATTTCATAAAAAATTTTCCGTTTTCCACTTTGCTCAAAAATGGTGCCAAACTGTTGCAAACTCTCCCCTGAAAGGTTTGGCGGTGAATACGGAAGGCTTTTGATCATAGGCCAAGAAATCAGCCCTTGACTACTTCACCTGCGAAAAAAAATTGAGAAAAAATCTCTAAGGCACGCGGTCACAATTTCATTAAAAATCAGCCGTTTTCCACTTTGCTCAAAAAAGGCGCCAAACTGTTGCAAACTATCCCTTGAAAGGTTTGGCGGTGGAAACGGAAGTCTTTTGATCATATTCCAAGAAATGAACCCTTTACTACTTCACCTGCGGAAAAGGATTTTTCTGAAAAATCCCTAAGGCGCGCGGTCACACTTTCATCAAACATCGGCCGTTTTCCACTTTGCTCAAAAATGGTGCCAAACTGTTGCAAACTCTTCCCTGAAAGCTTTGGCGGGGAATACGGAAGGCTTTTTATGATAGGCCAAGAAATAAACCCTCGACTACTTCACCTGTAGAAAAAGATTTTATTTGAAAAATCCCTAAGCCGCGCGGTCACAATTTCATGAAAAATCGGCCGTTTTCCACGTTGCTCAAAAATGGTGCCAAACTGTTGCAAACTCTTCCCTGAAAGCTTTGGCGGGGAATACGGAAGGCTTTTTATGATAGGCCAAGAAATAAACCCTTTACTACTTCACCTGCGGAAAATGATTTTTCTGAAAAATCCCTAAGGCGCGCGGTCACACTTTCATCAAAAATCGGCCGTTTTCCACTTTGCTCAAAAATGGTGCCAAACTGTTGCAAAATCTTCCCTGAAAGGTTTGGCGGTGAATACGGAAGGCTTTTGATCATAGGCCAAGAAATCAGCCCTCGACTACTTCACCTGCGGAAAAAGATTTTTCTGAAAAATCCTTAAGGCGCGCGGTCACAATTTCATCAAAAATCGGCCGTTTTCCACTTTGCTCAAAAGTGGTGCCAAACTGTTGCAAACTATCCCCTGAAAGGTTTGGCATTGGAAACGGAAGGCTTTTGATCATACGCCAAGAAATCAGCCCTCGACTACTTCCCCTGCGGAAAAAAAAAAATCTGAAAAAATCCCTAAGGCGCGCGGTCACAATTTCATCAAAAATCGGCCGTTTTCCACTTTGGTCAAAAATGGTGCCAAACTGTTGCAAACTCTTCCCTGAAAGGTTTGGCGGGGAATACGGAAGGCTTTTTATCATAGGCCAAGAAATGAGCCCTCGACTACTTCACCTGTAGAAAAAGATTTTATTTGAAAAATCCCTAAGCCGCGCGGTCACAATTTCATGAAAAATTGTCCGTTTTCCACGTTGCTCAAAATTGGTGCCAAACTGTTGCAAACTCTCCCCTGAAAGGTTTGGGGGTGGAAACGGAAGTCTTTTGATCATAGGCCGAGAAAAAAACCCTCGACTACTTCACCTGCGGAAAATGATTTTTCTGAAAAATCCCTAAGGCGCGCGTTCACACTTTCATCAAAAATCGGCCATTTTCCACTTTGCTCTAAAGAGGTTCCAAACTGTTGCAAACTCTCTCCTTAAAGTTTTGGCGGTGGAATGCGGAAGGCGTTTGATCATAAGGCAAGAAATCAGTCCTCGACTACTTCACCTGCGGAAAAGATTTTTCTGAAAAATCCCTAAGGTGCGCGGTCACAATTTCATCAAAAATCGGCCGTTTTCCACTTTGCTCAAAAAAGGCGCCAAACTGTTGCAAACTCTCCCTTGAAAGGTTTGGCGGTGGAAACGGAAGTCTTTCGATCATAGGCCAAAAAATAAACCCTTGACTACTTCACCTGCGGAATATGATTTTTCTGAAAAATTACTAAGGCGCGCGGTCACACTTTCATCAAAAATCGTCCGTTTTCCACTTTGCTCAAAAATGGTGCCAAACTGTTGCAAACTCTTCCCTGAAAGGTTTGGCGGTGAATACGGAAGGTGTTTGATTATAGGCCAAGAAATCAGCCCTCGACTACTTCACCTGCAGAAAAAGATTTTTCTGAAAGATCCCTAAGCCGCGCTGTCACAATTTCATCAAAAATCGACCGTTTTCCACTTTGCTCAAAAATGGTGCCAAACTGTTACAAACTCTCCCCTGAAAGCTTTGGCGGTGGAAACGGAAGGCTTTTGATCATAGGCCAGGAAATCAGCCCTCGACTACTTCACCTGCAGAAAAAGATTTTTCTGAAAAATCCCTAAGCCACGCGGTCACAATTTCATCAAAAATCGGCAGTTTTCCACTTTGCTCAAAAATGGTGCCAAACTGTTGCAAACTCTCTCCTGAAAGGTTTGGCGGTGGAATACGGAAGGCGTTTGATCATAGGCCAAGAAATCAGTCCTCGACTACTTCACCTGCAGAAAAAGATTTTTCTGAAAAATCCCTAAGGCCCACGGTCACAATTTCATCAAAAATCGTCCGTTTTCCACTTTGCTCAAAAATGGTGCCAAATTGTTGCAAACTCTCCCTTGAAAGGTTTGGCGGTGGAAAGGGAAGGCTTTTGATCATAGGCCAAGAAATCAGCCCTCGACTACTTCACCTGCGGAAAAAAATTCTGAAAAAATTCCTTAGGCGCGCGGTCACAATTTTATTAAAAATCGTCCGTTTTACACTTTGGTCTCAAATGGTGCCAAACTGTTGCAAACTCTCCCCTGAAAGGTTTGGCATTGGAAACGGAAGGCTTTTGATTATAGGCCAAGAAATCAGCCCTCGACTACTTCACCTGCGGAAAATGATTTTTCTGAAAAATCCCTAAGCAGCGCAGTCACAATTTCATCAAAAATCGGCCGTTTTCCACTTTGCTCAAAAATGGTGCCAAACTGTTGCAAACTCTCTCCTGAAAGGTTTGGCGGTGGAATACGGAAGGCGTTTGATCATAGGCCAAGAAATCGGCCCTGGGAAAGAAATTTTTTGTGTTTTATTAAGGGTATTGATGTGGAGCGTAGAAATTTTAAATTCGAATAATGGTTTAAACAAATTAAGTTTTTATTCAGAACTGAGAGCTTGTGGAGCCAACAATATGAAAAAGGAATATGGTAGGGGTGGGGGAAGGGGGGAGTCCCAGAAAGTGGTTTTATGAAAATAAGGCTATGAACGTATTTTAATTATTGCTTTCTGTATTTTCTTTTTTTTGAAAATCTTAATAAATATTATTTAAAAAAAAAAAAAAAAAAAAAAAAAGATCATAGGCCAAGAAATCAGTCCTCGACTACTTCACCTGCGGAAAAGATTTTTCTGAAAATTCCCTAAGGTGCGCGGTCACAATTTCATCAAAAATCGGCCGTTTTCCACTTTGCTCAAAAATGGTGCCAAATTGTTGCAAACTCTCCCTTGAAAGGTTTGGCGGTGGAAAGGGAAGGCTTTTGATCATAGGCCAAGAAATCAGCCCTCGACTACTTCACCTGTGAGAAAAAAAATTCTGAAAAAATCCCTAAGGCGCACGGTCACAATTTCATCAAAAATCAGCCATTTTGCCACTTTGCTCAAAAATGGTGCCAAACTGTTGCAAACTCTCCCCTGAAAGGCTTGGTGGTGGAAACCGAAGTCTTTTGATCATAGGCCAAGAAATCAGCCCTCGACTACTTCACCTGCGGAAAAATATTTTTCTGAAAAGTCCCTAAGGCGCGCGGTCACAATTTCATCAAAAATCGGCCGTTTTCCACTTTGCTCAAAAATGGTGCTAAACTGTCGCAAACTCTTCCCTGAAAGGTTTGGCGGTGGAAACGGAAGTCTTTTCATCATAGGCCAAGAAATAAACCTTTGACTACTTCACCTGCGGAAAATGATTTATCTGAAAAATCACTAAGGCGCGCGGTCACACTTTCATCAAAAATCGTCCGTTTTCCACTTTGCTCGAAAATGGTGCCAAACTGTTGCAAACTCTCCCCTGAAAGGCTTGGCGGTGGAAACGAAAGGCTTTTTTTTTTTTTTATAGATATTTATTAGGGTTTAAGTTACAAATAGATATAATAAACAATAAAACATATGTCCTAACATAATTTCACATCTTCTTTGGACTCCCTCACATCTCCCGCTCCCACTTTCATCGTTATAAATTTTTACCAGCAATTTATCATCTTGTTTGCATTCTTATGTCCCATCTATTTATTTATAGTCTAGTAATTCTCGAAATAGTTTATATTTTCTCAATCTCACTTATCATCCTGAATCATCTATTTTAGTGGTGCTCAATTATTTATGATCTAGCATCCTGCTTAACATTCAATCAAATTACAATATTTTTGTAGATAAATCTTGAATTTCTTCCAATCCTCCTCCATCCTCTCCTCTCCCAGGTCGCGGATTCTGCCGGTCATCTCCGCCAATTCCATATAGTCTATCAGTTGCATCTGCCATTCTTCCAGTGTGGGTAGATCTTGAGTTTTCCAATGCTTCGCAAGAAGTATCCTTCCTGCTGTTGTTGCGTACATAAAGAGTGTCCGGTAATTCTTTGCCACCCCTTGGCCGACAATACCCAAAAGAAAGGCCTCTGGTTTCTTTGTGAAGGTATACTTAAATACCTTTTTCAGTTCATTATAGATCATTTCCCAGAACGCCTTCACTTTAGGGCAGGTACACCAGAGGTGGAAGAATGTTCCTTCACTCTCTTTACATTTCCAGCACTTATTATCAGACAGGTGGTATATTTTTGCAAGTTTGACTGGGGTCATATACCATCTATATATCATTTTCATTACATTTTCTTTCAAAGCATTGCATGCAGTAAAGTTCATCAAAAATCGGCCTTTTTCCACTTTGATCAAAAATCTTGCCAAACTGTTGCAAACTCTCTCCTGAAAGGTTTGGCGGTGGAATACGGAAGGCTTTTGATCATAGGCCAAGAAATCAGTCCTCGACTACTTCACCTGCGGAAAAAGATTTTTCTAAAAAATCCCTAAGGTGCGCGGTCACAATTTCATCAAAAATCGGCCGTTTTCCACTTTGCTCAAAAATGGTGCCAAACTGTTGCAAACTCTTCCCTGAAAGGTTTGGCGGGGAATACGGAAGGCTTTGGATCATAGGCCAATAAATCAGCCCTCGACTACTTCCGCTTTGGAAAAATATTTTTTTGAAAAATCTCTAAGCCGCGCGGTCACAATTTCATACAAAATCGGCCGTTTTCCACTTTGCTCAAAAATGGTGCCAAACTGTTGCAAACTCTTCCCTGAAAGGTTTGGCGGTGGAAACGGAAGTCTTTTGATCATAGGCCAAGAAATAAACCCTTGACTATTTCACCTGCGGAAAATGATTTTTCTGAAAAATCCCAAAGGCGCGCGGTCACAATTTCATCAGAAATCGGCCGTTTTCCACATTGCTCAAAAATGGTGCCAAACTGTTGCAAACTCTCCCCTGAAAGGTTTGGCGGTGGAAACGGAAGTCTTTTGATCATAGGCCAAGTAATCAGCCCTCGACTACTTCACCTGCGGAAAAAAAAAATCTGAAAAAATCCCTAAGACGCACGGTCACAATTTCATCAAAAATCAGCCGTTTTCCACTTTGCGCAAAAATGGTGCCAAACTGTTGCAAACTCTTCCCTGAAAGGTTTGGCGGGGAATACGGAAGGGTTTTGATCATAGGCCAAGAAATCAGCCCTCGACTACTTCACCTATAGAAAATGATTTTTCTGAAAAATCCCTAAGGCGCACGGTCACACTTTCATCAAAAATCGGACATTTTCCACTTTGCTCTAAAGTGGTGCCAAACTGTTGCAAACTCTTCCCTGAAAGGATTGGCGGGGAATACGGAAGGCTTTTGATCATGGGCCAAGAAATCAGCCCTCGACTACTTCACCTGCGGAAAAAGATTTTTCTAAAAAATCCCTAAGGCGCGCGGTCAAAATTTCATCAAAAATCGGCCGTTTTCCACTTTGCTCAAAAATGGTGCTAAACTGTTGCAAACTCTCCCCTGAAAGGTTTGGCAATGGATACGGAACTCTTTTGATTATAGGCCAAGTAATCAGCCGAAGATTTTTTTGAAAAATCCCTAAGGCGTGCGGTCACAATTTCATCAAAAATCGGCCGTTTTCCACTTTGCTCAAAAATGGTGCCAAACTGTTGCAAACTCTCCCATGAAAGATTTGCCGGTGGAAACGGGAGGCTTTTGATAATAGGCCAAAAGTTCAGCACTCGACTACTGCACCTGCGGGAAATGATTTTTCTGAGAAATCCCTAAGGCGCGCGGTCACAATTTCATCAAAAATCGGCCGTTTTCCACTTTGCTCAAAAGTGGTGCCAATCTGTTGCAAACTCTCCCCTGAAAAGTTTGGCGGTGGAATCGGAAGTCTTTTGATCATAGGCCAAGTAATCAGCCCTCGACTACTTCACCTGCGGAAAAAAAAAATCTGAAAAAATCCCTAAGGCGCACGGTCACAAATTCGTCAAAAATCAACCGTTTTCCACTTTGCGCAAAAATGGTGCCAAACTGTTGCAAACTCTTCCCTGAAAGGTTTGGCGGGGAAAACGGAAGTCTTTTGATTATAGGCCAAGAAATCAGCCCTCGACTACTTCACCTGCGAAAAATGTTTTTTTTGAAAAATTCCTAAGGCGCGCGGTCACACTTTCATAAAAAATCGGCCGTTTTCCACTTTGCTCAAAAGTGGTGCCAAACTGTTGCAAACTCTCCCCTGAAAGGTTTGGCGGTGGAAAAGGAAATCTTTTGATCATAGGCCAAGTAATCAGCCCTCGACTACTTCACCTGCGGAAAAAAAAAAATCTGAAAAAATCCCCAAGGCGCGCTGTCACAATTTCATCAAATATCGGACGTTTTCCACTTTGCTCAAAAGTGGTGCCAAACTGTTGCAAACTCTCCCCTGAAAGGTTTGGCGTTGGAAACCGAAGTCTTTTGATCCTAGGCCAGGAAATCAGCCCTCGACTACTTCACCTGCGAAAAAAAATTCTGAAAAAATCTCTAAGGCGCACGGTCACAATTTCATTAAAAATCAGCCGTTTTCCACTTTGGTCAAAAAAGGCGCCAAACTGTTGCAAACTATCCCTTGAAAGGTTTGGCGGTGGAAACGGAAGTCTTTTGATCATAGGCCAAGAAATAAACCCTTTACTACTTCACCTGCGGAAAAGGATTTTTCTGAAAAATCCCTAAGGCGCACGGTCACACTTTCATCAAAAATTGGCAGTTTTCCACTTTCCTCAAAAGTGGTGCCAAACTGTTGCAAACTCTCCCCTGAAAGGTTTGGCAGTGGAAACGGGAGGCTTTTGATCATAAGCCAAGAATTCAGCACTCGACTACTTCACCTGCGGAAAAAGATTTTTCTGAAAAATCCCTAAGGTGCGCGGTCACAATTTCATCAAAAATCGGCCGTTTTCCACTTTGCTCAAAAATGGTACCAAACTGTTGCAAACTTTCCCCTGAAAGGTTTGGCGGTGGAAACGGAACTCTTTTGATCATAGGCGAAGAAATCAGCCCTCGACTATTTCACCAGCGGAAAAAAAAATTCTGAAAAAATCCCTAAGCCGCGCGGTCACAATTTCATCAAAAATCGGCCGTTTTCCACTTTGTTCAAAAATTGTGCCAAAGTGTTGCAAACTCTCCCCTGAAAGGTTTGGCGGTGGAAACGGAAGTCTTTTGACCATAGGACAATTAATCAACCCTCGACTACTTCACCTGCGGAAAATGATTTTTCTGAAAAAACCCTGAGGCGCGCGGTCACAATTTCATAAAAAATTTTCCGTTTTCCACTTTGCTCAAAAATGGTGCCAAACTGTTGCAAACTCTCCCCTGAAAGGTTTGGCGGTGAATACGGAAGGCTTTTGATCATAGGCCAAGAAATCAGCCCTCGACTACTTCACCTGCGGAAAAAAAATTGAGAAAAAATCTCTAAGGCACGCGGTCACAATTTCATTAAAAATCAGCCGTTTTCCACTTTGCTCAAAAAAGGCGCCAAACTGTTGCAAACTATCCCTTGAAAGGTTTGGCCGTGGAAACGGAAGTCTTTTGATCATATTCCAAGAAATGAACCCTTTACTACTTCACCTGCGGAAAAGGATTTTTCTGAAAAATCCCTAAGGCGCGCGGTCACACTTTCATCAAACATCGGCCGTTTTCCACTTTGCTCAAAAGTGGTGCCAAACTGTTGCAAACTCTCCCCTGAAAGGTTTGGCGTTAGAAACGGAAGTCTTTTGATCATAGGCCAGGAAATCAGCGCTCGACTACTTCACCTGCGAAAAAAAAATTCTGAAAAAATCCCTAAGGCGCGCGGTCACAATTTCAGCAAAAATCGGCCATTTTCCACTATGTTCAAAAGTGGTGCCAAACTGTTGCAAACTCTCCCGTGAAAGGTTTGGCGTTGGAAACGGAAGTCTTTTGATCATAGGCCAGGAAATCAGCCCTCGACTACTTCACCTGCGAAAAAAAAATTCTGAAAAAATCCCTAAGGCGTGCGGTCACAATTTCATTAAAAATCAGCCCTTTTCCACTTTGCTCAAAAAAGGCGCCAAACTGTTGCGAACTATCCCTTGAAAAGTTTGGCGGTGGAAATGGAAGTCTTTTGATCATAGGCCAAGAAATAAACCCTTTACTACTTCACCTGCGGAAAATGATTTTTCTGAAAAATCCCTAAGGCGCGCGGTCACATATTCATCAAAAATCGTCCGTTTCCCACTTTGCTCAAAAATGGTGCCAAACTGTTGCAAACTCTTCCCTGAAAAGTTTGGCGGTGAATACGGAAGGCTTTTGATCATAGGCCAGGAAATCAGCCCTCGACTACTTCACCTGCGAAAAAAAAATTCTGAAAAAATCCCTTAGGCGCGCGGTCACAATTTCATTAAAAATCGTCGGTTTTCCACTTTGCTCAAAAATCGTGCCAAACTGTTGGAAACTCTCCCCTGAAAGGCTTGGCAGTGGAAACGGAAGTCTTTTGATCATAGGCCAGGAAATCAGCCCTCGACTACTTCACCTGCGAAAAATGGTTTTTTTGAAAAATCCCTAAGGCGCGCGGTCACACTTTCATCAAAAATCGTCCGTTTTCCACTTTGCTCAAAAGTGGGGCCAAACTGTTGCAAAGTCTACCTTGAAAGGTTTGGCGGTGGAAACGGAAGTCTTTTGATCATAGGCCAAGTAATCAGCCCTCGACTACTTCACCTGCGGGAAAAAAAAATCTGAAAAAATCCCTAAGGCGCGCGGTCACAATTTCATTAAAAATCGGCCGTTTTCCACTTTGCTCAAAAATGGTACCAAACTGTTGCAAACTCTCCCCTGAAAGCTTTCGCGGTGGAAACGGAAGTCATTTGATCATAGGCCAAGAAATAAACCCTCGACTACTTCACCTGCGGAAAATGATTTTTCTGAAAAATCCCTAAGGCGTGCGGTCACAATTTCATCAAAAATCGGCCGTTTTCCACTTTGCTCAAAAGCGGTGCCGAACTGCTGCAAACTCTTCCCTGAAAGGTTTGGCGGTGGAAACGGAAGGCTTTTGATCATAGGCCAGGAAATCAGCCCTCGACTACTTCACCTGCGAAAAAAAATTCTGAAATAATCCCTGAGGCGCGCGGTCACAATTTCATTAAAAATCGTCCTTTTTCCACTTTGCTCAAAAATGGTGCCAAACTGTTGCAAACTCTTCCCTGAAAGGTTTGGCGGTGAACACAGAAGGCTTTTGATTATAGGTCAAGAAATCAGCCCTCGACTACTTCACCTGCGAAAAATGGTTTTTTTGAAAAATCCCTAAGGCGCACGGTCACACTTTCATCAAAAATCGTCCGTTTTCCACTTTGCTCAAAAGTGGTGCCAAACTGTTGCAAACTCTCCCCTGAAAGGTTTGGCGTTGGAAACGGAAGTCTTTTGATCCTAGGCCAGGAAATCAGCCCTCGACTACTTCACCTGCGAAAAAAAATTCTGAAAAAATCTCTAAGGCGCGCGGTCACAATTTCATTAAAAATCAGCCGTTTTCCACTTTGGTCAAAAAAGGCGCCAAACTGTTGCAAACTATCCCTTGAAAGGTTTGGCGGTGGAAACGGAAGTCTTTTGATCATAGGCCAAGAAATAAACCCTTTACTACTTCACCTGCGGAAAAGGATTTTTCTGAAAAATCCCTAAGGCGCACGGTCACACTTTCATCAAAAATTGGCAGTTTTCCACTTTCCTCAAAAGTGGTGCCAAACTGTTGCAAGCTCTCCCCTGAAAGGTTTGGCAGTGGAAACGGGAGGCTTTTGATCATAAGCCAAGAATTCAGCACTCGACTACTTCACCTGCGGAAAAAGATTTTTCTGAAAAATCCCTAAGGTGCGCGGTCACAATTTCATCAAAAATCGGCCGTTTTCCACTTTGCTCAAAAATGGTACCAAACTGTTGCAAACTTTCCCCTGAAAGGTTTGGCGGTGGAAACGGAACTCTTTTGATCATAGGCCAAGTAATCAGCCCTCGACTACTTCACCTGCGGCAAAAAAAAATCTGAAAAAATCCCTAAGGCGCGCGGTCACAATTTCATTAAAAATCGGCCGTTTTCCACTTTGCTCAAAAATGGTGCCAAACTGTTGCAAACTCTCCCCTGAAAGCTTTCGCGGTGGAAACGGAAGTTATTTGATCATAGGCCAAGAAATAAACCCTCGACTACTTCACCTGCGGAAAATGATTTTTCTGAAAAATCCCTAAGGCGTGCGGTCACACTTTCATCAAAAATCGGCCATTTTCCACTTTGCTCAAAAATGGTGCTAAACTGTTGCAAACTCTCCCCTGAAAGGTTTGGCGATGGATACGGAACTCTTTTGATTACAGGCCAAGTAATCAGCCCAAGATTTTTTTGAAAAATCCCTAAGCCGCGCGGTCACAATTTCATAAAAAATCGGCCGTTTTCCACTTTGCTCAAGAATGGTGCCAAACTGTTGCAAACTCTCCCATGAAAGGTTTGGCGGTGGAAACGGGAGGCTTTTGATCATAGGCCAAGTAATCAGCCCTCCACTACTTCACCTGCGGAAAATGATTTTTCTGAAAAATCCCAAAGGCGCGCAGTCACAATTTCATCAGAAATCGGCCGTTTTCCACTTTGCTCAAAAGTGGTGCCAAACTGTTGCAAACTCTCCCCTGTAAGGTTTGGCGGTGGAAACGGAAGTCTTTTGATCATAGGCCAAGTAATCAGCCCTCGACTACTTCACCTGCGGAAAAAAAAAATCTGAAAAAATCCCTAAGACGCACGGTCACAATTTCATCAAAAATCAGCCGTTTTCCACTTTGCGCAAAAATGGTGCCAAACTGTTGCAAACTCTTCCCTGAAAGGTTTGGCGGGGAAAACGGAAGTCTTTTGATTATAGGCCAAGAAATCAGCCCTCGACTACTTCACCTGCGAAAAATGTTTTTTTTGAAAAATCCCTAAGGCGCGCGGTCACACTTTCATCAAAAATCGTCCGTTTTCCACTTTGCTCAAAAGTGGTGCCAAACTGTTGCAAACTCTCCCCTGAAAGGTTTGGCGTTGGAAACGGAAGTCTTTTGATCCTAGGCCAGGAAATCAGCCCTCGACTACTTCACCTGCGAAAAAAAATTCTGAAAAAATCTCTAAGGCGCGCGGTCACAATTTCATTAAAAATCAGCCGTTTTCCACTTTGGTCAAAAAAGGCGCCAAACTGTTGCAAACTATCCCTTGAAAGGTTTGGCGGTGGAAACGGAAGGCTTTTGATCATAGGCCAAGAAATAAACCCTTTACTACTTCACCTGCGGAAAAGGATTTTTCTGAAAAATCCCTAAGGCGCACGGTCACACTTTCATCAAAAATTGGCAGTTTTCCACTTTCCTCAAAAGTGGTGCCAAACTGTTGCAAGCTCTCCCCTGAAAGGTTTGGCAGTGGAAACGGGAGGCTTTTGATCATAAGCCAAGAATTCAGCACTCGACTACTTCACCTGCGGAAAAAGATTTTTCTGAAAAATCCCTAAGGTGCGCGGTCACAATTTCATCAAAAATCGGCCGTTTTCCACTTTGCTCAAAAATGGTACCAAACTGTTGCAAACTTTCCCCTGAAAGGTTTGGCGGTGGAAACGGAACTCTTTTGATCATAGGCGAAGAAATCAGCCCTCGACTATTTCACCAGCGGAAAAAAAAATTCTGAAAAAATCCCTAAGCCGCGCGGTCACAATTTCATCAAAAATCGGCCGTTTTCCACTTTGTTCAAAAATTGTGCCAAAGTGTTGCAAACTCTCCCCTGAAAGGTTTGGCGGTGGAAACGGAAGTCTTTTGACCATAGGACAATTAATCAACCCTCAACTACTTCACCTGCGGAAAATGATTTTTCTGAAAAATCCCTAAGGCGCGCGGTCACAATTTCATAAAAAAAATTCCGTTTTCCACTTTGCTCAAAAATGGTGCCAAACTGTTGCAAACTCTCCCCTGAAAGGTTTGGCGGTGAATACGGAAGGCTTTTGATCATAGGCCAAGAAATCAGCCCTCGACTACTTCACCTGCGAAAAATGATTTTTTTGTAAAATCCCTAAGGTGCGCCCTAAGGTCACACTTTCATCAAAAATCGGCCGTTTTCCACTTTGCTCAAAAGTGGTGCCAAACTGTTGCAAACTCTCCCCTGAAAGGTTTGGCGGTGGAAACGGAAGTCTTTTGATCCTAGGCCGGGAAATCAGCCCTCGACTACTTCACCTGCGGAAAAAAAATTGAGAAAAAATCTCAAAGGCGTGCGGTCACAATTTCATTAAAAATCGGCCGTTTTCCACTTTGCTCAAAAAAGGCGCCAAACTGTTGCAAACTATCCCTTGAAAGGTTTGGCGGTGGAAACGGAAGTCTTTTGATCATAGGCCAAGAAATAAACCTTTTACTACTTCACCTGCGGAAAAGGATTTTTCTGAAAAATCCCTAAGGCGCGCGGTCACACTTTCATCAAAAATCGGCCGTTTTCCACTTTGCTCAAAAGTGGTGCCAAACTGTTGCAAACTCTCCCCTGAAAGGTTTGGCGTCAGAAACGGAAGTCTTTTGATCATAGGCCAGGAAATCAGCGCTCGACTACTTCACCTGCGAAAAAAAAATTCTGAAAAAATCCCTAAGGCGCGCGGTCAAAATTTCAGCAAAAATCGGCCATTTTCCACTATGTTCAAAAGTGGTGCCAAACTGTTGCAAACGCTCCCGTGAAAGGTTTGGCGTTGGAAACGGAAGTCTTTTGATCATAGGCCAGGAAATCAGCCCTCGACTACTTCACCTGCGAAAAAAAAATTCTTAAAAAAATCCCTAAGGCGCGCGGTCACAATTTCATTAAAAATCAGCCCTTTTCCACTTTGCTCAAAAAAGGCGCCAAACTGTTGCGAAGTATCCCTTGAAAAGTTTGGCGGTGGAAATGGAAGTCTTTTGATCATAGGCCAAGAAATAAACCCTTTACTACTTCACCTGCGGAAAATGATTTTTCTGAAAAATCCCTAAGGCGCGCGGTCACAAATTCATCAAAAATCGTCCGTTTCCCACTTTGCTCAAAAATGGTGCCAAACTGTTGCAAACTCTTCCCTGAAAAGTTTGGCAGTGATTACGGAAGACTTTTGATCATAGGCCAAGAAATCAGCCCTCGACTACTTCACCTGCGGAAAAAGATTTTTCTGAAAAATCCCTAAGGCGCGCGGTCACAATTTCATCAAAAATCGGCCGTTTTCCACTTTGCTCAAAAGCGGTGCCGAACTGCTGCAAACTCTTCCCTGAAAGGTTTGGCGGTGGAAACGGAAGGCTTTTGATCATAGGCCAGGAAATCAGCCCTCGACTACTTCACCTGCGAAAAAAAATTCTGAAATAATCCCTTAGGCGTGCGGTCACAATTTCATTAAAAATCGTCCTTTTTCCACTTTGCTCAAAAATGGTGCCAAACTGTTGCAAACTCTTCCCTGAAAGGTTTGGCGGTGAACACAGAAGGCTTTTGATTATAGGTCAAGAAATCAGTCCTCGACTACTTCACCTGCGAAAAATGTTTTTTTTGAAAAATCCCTAAGGCGCACGGTCACACTTTCATCAAAAATCGTCCGTTTACCACTTTGCTCAAAAGTGGTGCCAAACTGTTGCAAAGTCTCCCCTGAAAGGTTTGGCGGTGGAAACGGAACTCTTTTGATCATAGGCTAAGTAATCAGCCCTCGACTACTTCACCTGCGGCAAAAAAAAATCTGAAAAAATCCCTAAGGCGCGCGGTCACAATTTCATTAAAAATCGGCCGTTTTCCACTTTGCTCAAAAATGGTACCAAACTGTTGCAAACTCTCCCCTGAAAGCTTTCGCGGTGGAAACGGAAGTCATTTGATCATAGGCCAAGAAATAAACCCTCGACTACTTCACCTGCGGAAAATGATTTTTCTGAAAAATCCCTAAGGCGTGCGGTCACACTTTCATCAAAAATCGGCCATTTTCCACTTTGCTCAAAAATGGTGCTAAACTGTTGCAAACTCTCCCCTGAAAGGTTTGGCGATGGATACGGAACTCTTTTGATTACAGGCCAAGTAATCAGCCCAAGATTTTTTTGAAAAATCCCTAAGCCGCGCGGTCACAATTTCATAAAAAATGGCCGTTTTCCACTTTGCTCAAAAATGGTGCCAAACTGTTGCAAACTCTCCCCTGAAAGGTTTGGCGGTCGAAACGGGAGGCTTTTGATCATAGGCCAAGTAATCAGCCCTCCACTACTTCACCTGCGGAAAAAAAAAATCTGAAAAAATCCCTAAGACGCACGGTCACAATTTCATCAAAAATCAGCCGTTTTCCACTTTGCGCAAAAATGGTGCCAAACTGTTTCAAACTCTTCCCTGAAAGGTTTGGCGGGGAAAACGGAAGTCTTTTGATTATAGGCCAAGAAATCAGCCCTCGACTACTTCACCTGCGAAAAATGTTTTTTTTGAAAAATCCCTAAGGCGCGCGGTCACACTTTCATCAAAAATCGTCCGTTTTCCACTTTGCTCAAAAGTGGTGCCAAACTGTTGCAAACTCTCCCCTGAAAGGTTTGGCGGTGGAAAAGGAAATCTTTTGATCATAGGCCAAGTAATCAGCCCTCGACTACTTCACCTGCGGAAAAAAAAAATCTGAAAAAATCCCCAAGGCGCGCTGTCACAATTTCATCAAATATCGGACGTTTTCCACTTTGCTCAAAAGTGGTGCCAAACTGTTGCAAACTCTCCCCTGAAAGGTTTGGCGTTGGAAACGGAAGTCTTTTGATCCTAGGCCAGGAAATCAGCCCTCGACTACTTCACCTGCGAAAAAAAATTCTGAAAAAATCTCTAAGGGGCGCGGTCACAATTTCATTAAAAATCAGCCGTTTTCCACTTTGGTCAAAAAAGGCGCCAAACTGTTGCAAACTATCCCTTGAAAGGTTTGGCGGTGGAAACGGAAGTCTTTTGATCATAGGCCAAGAAATAAACCCTTTACTACTTCACCTGCGGAAAAGGATTTTTCTGAAAAATCCCTAAGGCGCACGGTCACACTTTCATCAAAAATTGGCAGTTTTCCACTTTCCTCAAAAGTGGTGCCAAACTGTTGCAAGCTCTCCCCTGAAAGGTTTGGCAGTGGAAACGGGAGGCTTTTGATCATAAGCCAAGAATTCAGCACTCGACTACTTCACCTGCGGAAAAAGATTTTTCTGAAAAATCCCTAAGGTGCACGGTCACAATTTCATCAAAAATCGGCCGTTTTCCACTTTGCTCAAAAATGGTACCAAACTGTTGCAAACTTTCCCCTGAAAGGTTTGGCGGTGGAAACGGAACTCTTTTGATCATAGGCGAAGAAATCAGCCCTCGACTATTTCACCAGCGGAAAAAAAAATTCTGAAAAAATCCCTAAGCCGCGCGGTCACAATTTCATAAAAAATCGGCCGTTTTCCACTTTGTTCAAAAATTGTGCCAAAGTGTTGCAAACTCTCCCCTGAAAGGTTTGGCGGTGGAAACGGAAGTCTTTTGACCATAGGACAATTAATCAACCCTCAACTACTTCACCTGCGGAAAATGATTTTTCTGAAAAAACCCTGAGGCGCGCGGTCACAATTTCATAAAAAAAATTCCGTTTTCCACTTTGCTCAAAAATGGTGCCAAACTGTTGCAAACTCTCCCCTGAAAGGTTTGGCGGTGAATACGGAAGGCTTTTGATCATAGGCCAAGAAATCAGCCCTCGACTACTTCACCTGCGAAAAATGATTTTTTTGAAAAATCCCTAAGGTGCGCCCTAAGGTCACACTTTCATCAAAAATCGGCCGTTTTCCACTTTGCTCAAAAGTGGTGCCAAACTGTTGCAAACTCTCCCCTGAAAGGTTTGGCGGTGGAAACGGAAGTCTTTTGATCCTAGGCCGGGAAATCAGCCCTCGACTACTTCACCTGCGGAAAAAAAATTGAGAAAAAATCTCAAAGGCGTGCGGTCACAATTTCATTAAAAATCGGCCGTTTTCCACTTTGCTCAAAAAAGGCGCCAAACTGTTGCAAACTATCCCTTGAAAGGTTTGGCGGTGGAAACGGAAGTCTTTTGATCATAGGCCAAGAAATAAACCTTTTACTACTTCACCTGCGGAAAAGGATTTTTCTGAAAAATCCCTAAGGCGCGCGGTCACACTTTCATCAAAAATCGGCCGTTTTCCACTTTGCTCAAAAGTGGTGCCAAACTGTTGCAAACTCTCCCCTGAAAGGTTTGGCGTCAGAAACGGAAGTCTTTTGATCATAGGCCAGGAAATCAGCGCTCGACTACTTCACCTGCGAAAAAAAAATTCTGAAAAAATCCCTAAGGCGCGCGGTCAAAATTTCAGCAAAAATCGGCCATTTTCCACTATGTTCAAAAGTGGTGCCAAACTGTTGCAAACGCTCCCGTGAAAGGTTTGGCGTTGGAAACGGAAGTCTTTTGATCATAGGCCAGGAAATCAGCCCTCGACTACTTCACCTGCGAAAAAAAAATTCTGAAAAAATCCCTAAGGCGCGCGGTCACAATTTCATTAAAAATCAGCCCTTTTCCGCTTTGCTCAAAAAAGGCGCCAAACTGTTGCGAAGTATCCCTTGAAAAGTTTGGCGGTGGAAATGGAAGTCTTTTGATCATAGGCCAAGAAATAAACCCTTTACTACTTCACCTGCGGAAAATGATTTTTCTGAAAAATCCCTAAGGCGCGCGGTCACAAATTCATCAAAAATCGTCCGTTTCCCACTTTGCTCAAAAATGGTGCCAAACTGTTGCAAACTCTTCCCTGAAAAGTTTGGCAGTGATTACGGAAGACTTTTGATCATAGGCCAGGAAATCAGCCCTCGACTACTTATCCTGCGGAAAAAAAATTCTGAAAAACTCTCTTAGGCCCGCGGTCACAATTTCATGGAAAATCAGTCGTTTTCCACTTTGTTCAAAAATGGTGCCAAACTGTTGCAAACTCTTCCAAGAAAGGTTTGGCGGTGGAATATGGAAGGCGTTTGATCATAGGCCAGGAAATCAGCCCTCGACTACTTCACCTGCGAAAAAAAATTCTGAAAAAATCCCTTAGGCGCGCGGTCACAATTTCATTAAAAATCGTCCATTTTCCACTTTGCTCAAAAATGGTGCCAAACTGTTGCAAACTCTTCCCTGAAAGGTTTGGCGATGGATACGGAACTCTTTTGATTACAGGCCAAGTAATCAGCCCAAGATTTTTTTGAAAAATCCCTAAGCCGCGCGGTCACAATTTCATCAAAAATCGGCCGTTTTCCACTTTGCTCAAAAATGGTGTCAAACTGCTGCAAACTCTCCCCTGAAAGGTTTGGCAGTGAATACGGAAGGCTTTTGATCATAGGCCAAGAAATCAGCCCTCGACTACTTCACCTGCGAAAAATGATTTTTTTGAAAAATCCCTAAGGCGCGCGGTCACACTTTCATCAAAAATCGGCCGTTTTCCACTTTGCTCAAAAGTGGTGCCAAACTGTTGCAAACTCTCCCCTGAAAGGTTTGGCGGTGGAAACGGAAGGCTTTTGATCATAGGCCAGGAAATCAGCCCTCGACTACTTATCCTGCGGAAAAAAAATTCTGAAAAACTCTCTTAGGCCCGCGGTCACAATTTCATGGAAAATCAGTCGTTTTCCACTTTGTTCAAAAATGGTGCCAAACTGTTGCAAACTCTTCCAAGAAAGGTTTGGCGGTGGAATATGGAAGGCGTTTGATCATAGGCCAAGAAATCAGCCCTCGACTACTTCACCTCCGGAAAAAGATTTTTCTGAAAAATCCCTAAGGCGCGCGATCACAATTTCATCAAAAATCGGCCGTTTTCCACTTTGCTCAAAAGCGGTGCCGAACTGCTGCAAACTCTTCCCTGAAAGGTTTGGCGGTGGAAACGGAAGGCTTTTGATCATAGGCCAGGAAATCAGCCCTCGACTACTTCACCTCCGGAAAAAGATTTTTCTGAAAAATCCCTTAGGCGCGCGGTCACAATTTCATTAAAAATCGTCCATTTTCCACTTTGCTCAAAAATGGTGCCAAACTGTTGCAAACTCTTCCCTGAAAGGTTTGGCGATGGATACGGAACTCTTTTGATTACAGGCCAAGTAATCAGCCCAAGATTTTTTTGAAAAATCCCTAAGCCGCGCGGTCACAATTTCATAAAAAATCGGCCGTTTTCCACTTTGCTCAAAAATGGTGCCAAACTGTTGCAAACTCTCCCCTGAAAGGTTTGGCGGTGGAAACGGGAGGCTTTTGATCATAGGCCAAGTAATCAGCCCTCCACTACTTCACCTGCGGAAAATGATTTTTCTGAAAAATCCCAAAGGCGCGCGGTCACAATTTCATCAGAAATCGGCCGTTTTCCACTTTGCGCAAAAATGGTGCCAAACTGTTGCAAACTCTTCCCTGAAAGGTTTGGCGGGGAAAACGGAAGTCTTTTGATTATAGGCCAAGAAATCAGCCCTCGACTACTTCACCTGCGAAAAATGTTTTTTTTGAAAAATCCCCAAGGCGCGCTGTCACAATTTCATCAAATATCGGACGTTTTCCACTTTGCTCAAAAGTGATGCCAAACTGTTGCAAACCCTCCCCTGAAAGGTTTGGCGTTGGAAACGGAAGTCTTTTGATCCTAGGCCAGGAAATCAGCCCTCGACTACTTCACCTGCGAAAAAAAAATTCTGAAAAAATCTCTAAGGCGCGCGGTCACAATTTCATTAAAAATCAGCCGTTTTCCACTTTGGTCAAAAAAGGCGCCAAACTGTTGCAAACTATCCCTTGAAAGGTTTGGCGGTGGAAACGGAAGTCTTTTGATCATAGGCCAAGAAATAAACCCTTTACTACTTCACCTGCGGAAAAGGATTTTTCTGAAAAATCCCTAAGGCGCATGGTCACACTTTCATCAAAAATTGGCAGTTTTCCACTTTCCTCAAAAGTGGTTCCAAACTGTTGCAAACTCTCCCCTGAAAGGTTTGGCAGTGGAAACGGGAGGCTTTTGATCATAAGCCAAGAATTCAGCCCTCGACTACTTCACCTGCGGAAAAAGATTTTTCTGAAAAATCCCTAAGGTGCGCGGTCACAATTTCATCAAAAATCGGCCGTTTTCCACTTTGCTCAAAAATGGTACCAAACTGTTGCAAACTTTCCCCTGAAAGGTTTGGCGGTGGAAACGGAACTCTTTTGATCATAGGCGAAGAAATCAGCCCTCGACTATTTCACAAGCGGAAAAAAAAATTCTGAAAAAATCCCTAAGCCGCGCGGTCACAATTTCATCAAAAATCGGCCGTTTTCCACTTTGTTCAAAAATTGTGCCAAAGTGTTGCAAACTCTCCCCTGAAAGGTTTGGCGGTGGAAACGGAACTCTTTTGACCATAGGACAATTAATCAACCCTCAACTACTTCACCTGCGGAAAATGATTTTTCTGAAAAAACCCTGAGGCGCGCGGTCACAATTTCATAAAAAAATTTCCGTTTTCCACTTTGCTCAAAAATGGTGCCAAACTGTTGCAAACTCTCCCCTGAAAGGTTTGGCGGTGAATACGGAAGGCTTTTGATCATAGGCCAAGAAATCAGCCCTCGACTACTTCACCTGCGAAAAATGATTTTTTTGAAAAATCCCTAAGGTCACACTTTCATCAAAAATCGGCCGTTTTCCACTTTGCTCAAAAGTGGTGCCAAACTGTTGCAAACTCTCCCCTGAAAGGTTTGGCGGTGGAAACGGAAGTCTTTTGATCCTAGGCCGGGAAATCAGCCCTCGACTACTTCACCTGCGAAAAAAAAAATGAGAAAAAATCTCTAAGGCGCGCGGTCACAATTTCATTAAAAATCAGCCGTTTTCCACTTTGCTCAAAAAAGGCGCCAAACTGTTGCAAACTATCCCTTGAAAGGTTTGGCGGTGGAAACGGAAGTCTTTTGATCATAGGCCTAGAAATAAACCCTTTACTACTTCACCTGCGGAAAAGGATTTTTCTGAAAAATCCCTAAGGCGCGCGGTCACACTTTCATCAAAAATCGGCCGTTTTCCACTTTGCTCAAAAGTGGTGCCAAACTGTTGCAAACTCTCCCCTGAAAGGTTTGGCGTCAGAAACGGAAGTCTTTTGATCATAGGCCAGGAAATCAGCGCTCGACTACTTCACCTGCGAAAAAAAAATTCTGAAAAAATCCCTAAGGCGCGCGGTCACAATTTCAGCAAAAATCGGCCATTTTCCACTATGTTCAAAAGTGGTGCCAAACTGTTGCAAACGCTCCCGTGAAAGGTTTGGCGTTGGAAACGGAAGTCTTTTGATCCTAGGCCAGGAAATCAGCCCTCGACTACTTCACCTGCGAAAAAAAAATTCTGAAAAAATCTCTAAGGCGCGCGGTCACAATTTCATTAAAAATCAGCCGTTTTCCACTTTGGTCAAAAAAGGCGCCAAACTGTTGCAAACTATCCCTTGAAAGGTTTGGCGGTGGAAACGGAAGTCTTTTGATCATAGGCCAAGAAATAAACCCTTTACTACTTCACCTGCGGAAAAGGATTTTTCTGAAAAATCCCTAAGGCGCATGGTCACACTTTCATCAAAAATTGGCAGTTTTCCACTTTCCTCAAAAGTGGTTCCAAACTGTTGCAAACTCTCCCCTGAAAGGTTTGGCAGTGGAAACGGGAGGCTTTTGATCATAAGCCAAGAATTCAGCACTCGACTACTTCACCTGCGGAAAAAGATTTTTCTGAAAAATCCCTAAGGTGCGCGGTCACAATTTCATCAAAAATCGGCCGTTTTCCACTTTCCTCAAAAATGGTACCAAACTGTTGCAAACTTTCCCCTGAAAGGTTTGGCGGTGGAAACGGAACTCTTTTGATCATAGGCGAAGAAATCAGCCCTCGACAATTTCACAAGCGGAAAAAAAAATTCTGAAAAAATCCCTAAGCCGCGCGGTCACAATTTCATCAAAAATCGGCCGTTTTCCACTTTGTTCAAAAATTGTGCCAAAGTGTTGCAAACTCTCCCCTGAAAGGTTTGGCGGTGGAAACGGAACTCTTTTGACCATAGGACAATTAATCAACCCTCAACTACTTCACCTGCGGAAAATGATTTTTCTGAAAAAACCCTGAGGCGCGCGGTCACAATTTCATAAAAAAATTTCCGTTTTCCACTTTGCTCAAAAATGGTGCCAAACTGTTGCAAACTCTCCCCTGAAAGGTTTGGCGGTGAATACGGAAGGCTTTTGATCATAGGCCAAGAAATCAGCCCTCGACTACTTCACCTGCGAAAAATGATTTTTTTGAAAAATCCCTAAGGTCACACTTTCATCAAAAATCGGCCGTTTTCCACTTTGCTCAAAAGTGGTGCCAAACTGTTGCAAACTCTCCCCTGAAAGGTTTGGCGGTGGAAACGGAAGTCTTTTGATCCTAGGCCGGGAAATCAGCCCTCGACTACTTCACCTGTGAAAAAAAAAATGAGAAAAAATCTCTAAGGCGCGCGGTCACAATTTCATTAAAAATCAGCCGTTTTCCACTTTGCTCAAAAAAGGCGCCAAACTGTTGCAAACTATCCCTTGAAAGGTTTGGCGGTGGAAACGGAAGTCTTTTGATCATAGGCCTAGAAATAAACCCTTTACTACTTCACCTGCGGAAAAGGATTTTTCTGAAAAATCCCTAAGGTGCGCGGTCACACTTTCATCAAAAATCGGCCGTTTTCCACTTTGCTCAAAAGTGGTGCCAAACTGTTGCAAACTCTCCCCTGAAAGGTTTGGCGTCAGAAACGGAAGTCTTTTGATCATAGGCCAGGAAATCAGCGCTCGACTACTTCACCTGCGAAAAAAAAATTCTGAAAAAATCCCTAAGGCGCGCGGTCACAATTTCAGCAAAAATCGGCCATTTTCCGCTTTGCTCAAAAATGGTGCCAAACTGTTGCAAACCCTTCCCTGAAAGGTTTGGCGGTGAATACGGAAAGCTTTTGATCATAGGCCAAGAAATCAGCCCTCGACTACTTCACCTGCGGAAAATGATTTTTCTGAAAAATCCCTAAGGCGCGCGGTCACAATTTCATGAGAAATCGGCCGTTTTCCACTTTGCTCAAAAGTGGTGCCAAACTGTTGCAAACTCTTCCCTGAAAGGTTTGGCGGTGGAAACGGAAGGCTTTTGATCATATGCCAGGAAATCAGCCCTCGACTACTTCACCTGCGAAAAAAAAATTCTGAAAAAATTCCTTAGGCGCGCGGTGACAATTTCATTAAAAATTGTCCATGTTCCACTTTGCTCAAAAATTGTGCCAAACTGTTGCAAACTCTCCCCTGAAAGGTTTGGCGGTGGAAACGGAAGTCTTTTTATCATAGGCCAAGAAATCAGCCCTCGACTACTTCACCTGCGGAAAAAGATTTTTCTGAAAAATCACTAAGGCGCGCGGTCACACTTTCATCAAAAATCGGCCGTTTTCCGCTTTGCTCAAAAATGGTGCCAAACTGTTGCAAACCCTTCCCTGAAAGGTTTGGCGGTGAATACGGAAGGCTTTTGATCATAGTTCAAGAAATCAGCCCTCGACTACTTCACCTGCGGAAAATGATTTTTCTGAAAAATCCCTAAGGTGCGCTGTCACAATTTCATTAAAAATCGTCCATTTTCCACTTTGCTCAAAAGTGGTGCCAAACTGTTGCAAACTCTACCCTGAAAGGTATGGCGGTGGAAACGGGTTGCTTTTGATCATAGGCCAAGAAATCAGCCCTCGACTACTTCACCTGCGGAAAAAGATTTTTTTGAAAAATCCCTAAGCCGCGCGGTCACAATTTCACAAAAAATCGGCCGTTTTCCACTTTGCTCAAAAATGGTGCCAAACTGTTGCAAACTCTCCCCTGAAAGGTTTGGCAGTGGAAACGGAAGACTTTTGATTATAGGCCAAGAAATCAGCCCTCGACTACTTCACCTGCGGAAAAAGTTTTTTCTGAAAAATCCCTAAGCCGCGCGGTCACAATTTCATCAAAAATCGACAGTTTTCCACTTTGCTCCAAAATGGTGCCAAACTGTTGCAAACTCTCTCCTGAAAGGTTTGGCGGTGGAATACGGAAGGCGTTTGATCATAAGCCAAGAAATCAGTCCTCGACTACTTCACCTGCGGAAAAGACTTTTCTGAAATATCCCTAAGGTGCGCGGTCACAATTTTATCAAATATCGGCCGTTTTCCACTTTGCTCAAAAAAGGCGCCAAACTGTTGCAAACTCTCCCTTGAAAGGTTTCGCGATGGAAACGGAAGTCTTTTGATCATAGGCCAAGAAATAAACCCTCGACTACTTCACCTGCGGAAAATGATTGTTCTGAAAAATCCCTAAGGCGCGCCGTCACACTTTCCTCAAAAATCGGCCATTTTCCACTTTGCTCAAAAGTGGCGCCAAACTGTTGCAAACTCTCCCCTGAAAGGTTTGGCGGTGGAAACGGATTGCTTTTGATCATAGGCCAAGAAATCAGCCCTCGACTACTTCACCTGCGGAAAAAGATTTTTCTGAAAAATCCCTAAGGTGCGCGGTCACACTTTCATCAAAAATCGTCCGTTTTCCACTTTGCTCAAAAATGGTGCCAAACTGTTGCAAACTCTTCCCTGAAAGGTTTAACGGTGAATACGGAAGGCTTTTGATCATAGGCCAAGAAATCAGCCCTCGACTACTTCACCTGCGCAAAAAGATTTTTCTGAAAAATCCCTAAGGCGCACGGTCACAATTTCATCAGAAATCGGCCATTTTCCACTTTGCTCAAAAGTGGTGCCAAACTGTTGCAAACTCTCCAACTGAAAGGTTTGGCGGTTTAAACGGGTTGCTTTTGATCATAGGCCAAGAAATCAGCCCTCGACTACTTCACCTGCGAAAAAAAAATTCTGAAAAAATCCCTTAGGCGCGCGGACACAATTTCATTAAAAATCGTCCATTTTCCACTTTGCTCAAAAATGGTGCCAAACGGTTGCAAACTCTTCCCTGAAAGGTTTGGCGGGGAATACGGAAGGCTTTTGATCATAGGCCAAGAAATCAGCCCTCGAGTACTTCACCTGTAGAAAAAGATTTTTTTGAAAAATCCCTAAACCGCGCGGTCACAATTTCATCAAAAATCGGCCGTTTTACACTTTGCTCAAAAATGGTGCAAAACTGTTGCAAATGCTCCCCAGAAAGGTTTGCGGATGGAAAAGGAAGTATTTTGAACATAGGCCAAGAAATAAACCTTCGACTACTTCACCTGCGTAAAATGATTTTTCTGAAAAATCCCTAAGGCGCGCGGTCACACTTTCATTAAAAATCGTCCGTTTTCCACTTTGCTCCCAAATGGTGTCAAACTGTTGCAAACTCTCCCCTGAAAGGTTTGGCAGTGGAAACGGAATGCTTTTGATTATAGGCCAAGAAATCAGCCCTCGACTACTTCACCTGCGGAAAAAGTTTTTTCTGAAAAATCCCTAAGCCGCGCGGTCTTAATTTCATCAAAAATCGGCAGTTTTCCACTTTGCTCAAAAATAGTGCCAAACTGTTGCAAACTCTCTCCTGAAAGGTTTGGCGGTGGAATACGGAAGGTGTTTGATCATAAGCCAAGAAATCAGTCCTCGACTACTTCACCTGCGGAAAAGATTTTTCTGAAAAATCCCTAAGGTGCGCGGTCACAATTTTATCAAAAATCGGCCGTTTTCCACTTTGCTCAAAAAAGGCGCCAAACTGTTGCAAACTCTCCCTTGAAAGGTTTCGCGGTTGAAACGGAAGTCTTTTGATCATAGGCCAAGAAATAAACCCTCGACTACTTTACCTGCGTAAAATGATTGTTCTGAAAAATTCCTAAGGCGCGCGGTCACACTTTCATCAAAAATCGGCCATTTTCCACTTTGCTCAAAAGTGGCGCCAAACTGTTGCAAACTCTCCCCTGAAAGGTTTGGCGGTGGAAACGGATTGCTTTTGATCATAGGCCAAGAAATCAGCCCTCGACTACTTCACCTGCGGAAAAAGATTTTTCTGAAAAATCCCTAAGGTGCGCGGTCACACTTTCATCAAAAATCGTCCGTTTTCCACTTTGCTCAAAAATGGTGCCAAACTGTTGCAAACTCTTCCCTGAAAAGTTTGGCGGTGAATACGGAAGGCTTTTGATCATAGGCCAAGAAATCAGCCCTCGACTACTTCACCTGCGGAAAAAGATTTTTCTGAAAAATCCCTAAGGCGCGCGGTCACACTTTCATCAAAAATCGTCCGTTTTCCACTTTGCTCAAAAGTGGTGCCAAACTGTTGCAAAGTCTCCCCTGAAAGGTTTGGCGGTGGAAACGGAAGTCTTTTGAGCATAGGCCAAGTAATCAGCCCTCGACTACTTCACCTGCGGGAAAAAAAAATCTGAAAAAATCCCTAAGGCGCGCGGTCACAATTTCATTAAAAATCGGCCATTTTCCACTTTGCTCAAAAATGGTACCAAACTGTTGCAAACTCTGCCCTGAAAGCTTTCGCGGTGGAAACGGAAATCATTTGATCATAGGCCAAGAAATAAACCCTCGACTACTTCACCTGCGGAAAATGATTTTTCTGAAAAATCCCTAAGGCGTGCAGTCACAATTTCATCAAAAATCGGACGTTTTCCACTTTGCTCAAAAGCGGTGCCGAACTGCTGCAAACTCTTCCCTGAAAGGTTTGGCGGTGGAAACGGAAGGCTTTTGTTCATAGGCCAGGAAATCAGCCCTCGACTACTTCACCTGCGAAAAAAAAATTCTGAAAAAATCCCTTAGGCGCGCCGTCACAATTTCATTAAAAATCGTCCGTTTTCCACTTTGCTCAAAAATGGTGCCAAACTGTTGCAAACTCTCCCCTGAAAGGTTTGGCAATTGAAACGGAAGGCTTTTGATTATAGGCCAGGAAATCAGCCCTCGACTACTTCACCTGCGGAAAATGATTTTTCTGAAAAATCCCTAAGGCGCGCGGTCACACTTTCATCAAAAAGCGTCCGTTTTCCACTTTGCTCAAAAATGGTTCCAAACTGTTTCAAACTCTTCCCTGAAAAGTTTGGCGGTGAATACAGAAGCCTTTTGATCATAGGCCAAGAAATCAGCCCTCGACTACTTCACCTGCGGAAAAAGATTTTTCGGAAAAATACCTAAGGCGCGCGGTCACAATTTCATCAAAAATCGACCGTTTTCCGCTTTGCTCAAAAATGGTGCCAAACTGTTGCAAACCCTTCCCTGAAAGGTTTGGCGGTGAATACGGAAGGCTTTTGATAATAGGCCAAGAAATCAGCCCTCGACTACTTCACCTGCGAAATAAAAATTCTGAAAAAATCCCTTAGGCGTGCGGTCACAATTTCATTAAAAATCGTCCATGTTCCACTTTTCTCAAAAATTGTGCCAAACTGTTGCAAACTATTCCCTGAAAGGTTTGGCGGGGAATACGGAAGGCTTTTGATCATAGGCCAAGAAATCAGCCCTCGACTACTTCACCTGTAGTAAAAGATTTTTTTGAAAAATCCCTAAGCCGCGCGGTCACAATTTTATCAAAAATCGGCCGTTTTACACTTTGCTCAAAAATGGTGCCAAACTGTTGCAAACTCTCCCCTGAAAGGCTTGGCGGTGGAAACGAAAGGCTTTTTTTTTTTTATAGATATTTATTAGGGTTTAAGTTACAAATAGATATAATAAACAATAAAACATATGTCCTAACATAATTTCACATCTTCTTTGGACTCCCTCACATCTCCCGCTCCCACTTTCATCGTTATAAATTTTTACCAGCAATTTATCATCTTATGTCCCATCTATTTATTTATAGTCTAGTAATTCTCGAAATAGTTTATATTTTCTCAATCTCACTTATCATCCTGAATCATCTATTTTAGTGGTGCTCAATTATTTATGATCTAGCATCCTGCTTAACATTCAATCAAATTACAATATTTTTGTAGATAAATCTTGAATTTCTTCCAATCCTCCTCCATCCTCTCCTCTCCCAGGTCGCGGATTCTGCCGGTCATCTCCGCCAATTCCATATAGTCTATCAGTTGCATCTGCCATTCTTCCAGTGTGGGTAGATCTTGAGTTTTCCAATGCTTCGCAAGAAGTATCCTTCCTGCTGTTGTTGCGTACATAAAGAGTGTCCGGTAATTCTTTGCCACCCCTTGGCCGACAATACCCAAAAGAAAGGCCTCTGGTTTCTTTGTGAAGGTATACTTAAATACCTTTTTCAGTTCATTATAGATCATTTCCCAGAACGCCTTCACTTTAGGGCAGGTACACCAGAGGTGGAAGAATGTTCCTTCACTCTCTTTACATTTCCAGCACTTATTATCAGACAGGTGGTATATTTTTGCAAGTTTGACTGGGGTCATATACCATCTATATATCATTTTCATTACATTTTCTTTCAAAGCATTGCATGCAGTAAAGTTCATCAAAAATCGGCCTTTTTCCACTTTGATCAAAAATCTTGCCAAACTGTTGCAAACTCTCTCCTGAAAGGTTTGGCGGTGGAATACGGAAGGCTTTTGATCATAGGCCAAGAAATCAGTCCTCGACTACTTCAGGTGCGGAAAAAGATTTTTCTAAAAAATCCCTAAGGTGCGCAGTCACAATTTCATCAAAAATCGGCCGTTTTCCACTTTGCTCAAAAATGGTGCCAAACTGTTGCAAACTCTTCCCTGAAAGGTTTGGCGGGGAATACGGAAGGCTTTGGATCATAAGCCAATAAATCAGCCCTCGACTACTTCCGCTTTGGAAAAATATTTTTTTGAAAAATCTCTAAGCCGCGCGGTCACAATTTCATACAAAATCGGCCGTTTTCCACTTTGCTCAAAAATGGTGCCAAACTGTTGCAAACTCTTCCCTGAAAGGTTTGGCGGTGGAAACGGAAGTCTTTTGATCATAGGCCAAGAAATAAACCCTTGACTATTTCACCTGCGGAAAATGATTTTTCTGAAAAATCCCAAAGGCGCGCGGTCACAATTTCATCAGAAATCGGCCGTTTTCCACATTGCTCAAAAATGGTGCCAAACTGTTGCAAACTCTCCCCTGAAAGGTTTGGCGGTGGAAACGGAAGTCTTTTGATCATAGGCCAAGTAATGAGCCCTCGACTACTTCACCTGCGGAAAAAAAAAATCTGAAAAAATCCCTAAGACGCACGGTCACAATTTCATCAAAAATCAGCCGTTTTCCACTTTGCGCAAAAATGGTGCCAAACTGTTGCAAACTCTTCCCTGAAAGGTTTGGCGGGGAATACGGAAGGGTTTTGATCATAGGCCAAGAAATCAGCCCTCGACTACTTCACCTATAGAAAATGATTTTTCTGAAAAATCCCTAAGGCGCACGGTCACACTTTCATCAAAAATCGGACATTTTCCACTTTGCTCTAAAGTGGTGCCAAACTGTTGCAAACTCTTCCCTGAAAGGATTGGCGGGGAATACGGAAGGCTTTTGATCATGGGCCAAGAAATCAGCCCTCGACTACTTCACCTGCGGAAAAAGATTTTTCTAAAAAATCCCTAAGGCGCGCGGTCAAAATTTCATCAAAAATCGGCCGTTTTCCACTTTGCTCAAAAATGGTGCTAAACTGTTGCAAACTCTCCCCTGAAAGGTTTGGCAATGGATACGGAACTCTTTTGATTATAGGCCAAGTAATCAGCCCAAGATTTTTTTGAAAAATCCCTAAGGCGTGCGGTCACAATTTCATCAAAAATCGGCCGTTTTCCACTTTGCTCAAAAATGGTGCCAAACTGTTGCAAACTCTCCCATGAAAGATTTGCCGGTGAAAACGGGAGGCTTTTGATAATAGGCCAAAAGTTCAGCACTCGACTACTGCACCTGCGGGAAATGATTTTTCTGAGAAATCCCTAAGGCGCGCGGTCACAATTTCATCAAAAATCGGCCGTTTTCCACTTTGCTCAAAAGTGGTGCCAATCTGTTGCAAACTCTCCCCTGAAAAGTTTGGCGGTGGAATCGAAAGTCTTTTGATCATAGGCCAAGTAATCAGCCCTCGACTACTTCACCTGCGGAAAAAAAAAATCTGAAAAAATCCCTAAGGCGCACGGTCACAAATTCGTCAAAAATCAACCGTTTTCCACTTTGCGCAAAAATGGTGCCAAACTGTTGCAAACTCTTCCCTGAAAGGTTTGGCGGGGAAAACGGAAGTCTTTTGATTATAGGCCAAGAAATCAGCCCTCGACTACTTCACCTGCGAAAAATGTTTTTTTTGAAAAATCCCTAAGGCGCGCGGTCACACTTTCATAAAAAATCGGCCGTTTTCCACTTTGCTCAAAAGTGGTGCCAAACTGTTGCAAACTCTCCCCTGAAAGGTTTGGCGGTGGAAAAGGAAATCTTTTGATCATAGGCCAAGTAATCAGCCCTCGACTACTTCACCTGCGGAAAAAAAAAATCTGAAAAAATCCCAAAGGCGCGCTGTCACAATTTCATCAAATATCGGACGTTTTCCACTTTGCTCAAAAGTGGTGCCAAACTGTTGCAAACTCTCCCCTGAAAGGTTTGGCGTTGGAAACGGAAGTCTTTTGATCCTAGGCCAGGAAATCAGCCCTCGACTACTTCACCTGCGAAAAAAAATTCTGAAAAAATCTCTAAGGCGCGCGGTCACAATTTCATTAAAAATCAGCCGTTTTCCACTTTGGTCAAAAAAGGCGCCAAACTGTTGCAAACTATCCCTTGAAAGGTTTGGCGGTGGAAACGGAAGTCTTTTGATCATAGGCCAAGAAATAAACCCTTTACTACTTCACCTGCGGAAAAGGATTTTTCTGAAAAATCCCTAAGGCGCACGGTCACACTTTCATCAAAAATTGGCAGTTTTCCACTTTCCTCAAAAGTGGTGCCAAACTGTTGCAAACTCTCCCCTGAAAGGTTTGGCAGTGGAAACGGGAGGCTTTTGATCATAAGCCAAGAATTCAGCACTCGACTACTTCACCTGCGGAAAATGATTTTTCTGAAAAATCCCTAAGGCGTGCGGTCACACTTTCATCAAAAATCGGCCATTTTCCACTTTGCTCAAAAATGGTGCTAAACTGTTGCAAACTCTCCCCTGAAAGGTTTGGCGATGGATACGGAACTCTTTTGATTACAGGCCAAGTAATCAGCCCAAGATTTTTTTGAAAAATCCCTAAGCCGCGCGGTCACAATTTCATAAAAAATCGGCCGTTTTCCACTTTGCTCAAAAATGGTGCCAAACTGTTGCAAACTCTCCCCTGAAAGGTTTGGCGGTGGAAACGGGAGGCTTTTGATCATAGGCCAAGTAATCAGCCCTCCACTACTTCACCTGCGGAAAATGATTTTTCTGAAAAATCCCAAAGGCGCGCGGTCACAATTTCATCAGAAATCGGCCGTTTTCCACTTTGCTCAAAAGTGGTGCCAAACTGTTGCAAACTCTCCCCTGTAAGGTTTGGCGGTGGAAACGGAAGTCTTTTGATCATAGGCCAAGTAATCAGCCCTCGACTACTTCACCTGCGGAAAAAAAAAATCTGAAAAAATCCCTAAGACGCACGGTCACAATTTCATCAAAAATCAGCCGTTTTCCACTTTGCGCAAAAATGGTGCCAAACTGTTGCAAACTCTTCCCTGAAAGGTTTGGCGGGGAAAACGGAAGTCTTTTGATTATAGGCCAAGAAATCAGCCCTCGACTACTTCACCTGCGAAAAATGTTTTTTTTGAAAAATCCCTAAGGCGCGCGGTCACACTTTCATCAAAAATCGTCCGTTTTCCACTTTGCTCAAAAGTGGTGCCAAACTGTTGCAAACTCTCCCGTGAAAGGTTTGGCGGTGGAAAAGGAAATCTTTTGATCATAGGCCAAGTAATCAGCCCTCGACTACTTCACCTGCGGAAAAAAAAAATCTGAAAAAATCCCCAAGGCGCGCTGTCACAATTTCATCAAATATCGGACGTTTTCCACTTTGCTCAAAAGTGGTGCCAAACTGTTGCAAACTCTCCCCTGAAAGGTTTGGCGTTGGAAACGGAAGTCTTTTGATCCTAGGCCAGGAAATCAGCCCTCGACTACTTCACCTGCGAAAAAAAATTCTGAAAAAATCTCTAAGGCGCGCGGTCACAATTTCATTAAAAATCAGCCGTTTTCCACTTTGGTCAAAAAAGGCGCCAAACTGTTGCAAACTATCCCTTGAAAGGTTTGGCGGTGGAAACGGAAGTCTTTTGATCATAGGCCAAGAAATAAACCCTTTACTACTTCACCTGCGGAAAAGGATTTTTCTGAAAAATCCCTAAGGCGCACGGTCACACTTTCATCAAAAATTGGCAGTTTTCCACTTTCCTCAAAAGTGGTGCCAAACTGTTGCAAACTCTCCCCTGAAAGGTTTGGCAGTGGAAACGGGAGGCTTTTGATCATAAGCCAAGAATTCAGCACTCGACTACTTCACCTGCGGAAAAAGATTTTTCTGAAAAATCCCTAAGGTGCGCGGTCACAATTTCATCAAAAATCGGCCGTTTTCCACTTTGCTCAAAAATGGTACCAAACTGTTGCAAACTTTCCCCTGAAAGGTTTGGCGGTGGAAACGGAACTCTTTTGATCATAGGCGAAGAAATCAGCCCTCGACTATTTCACCAGCGGAAAAAAAAATTCTGAAAAAATCCCTAAGCCGCGCGGTCACAATTTCATCAAAAATGGGCCGTTTTCCACTTTGTTCAAAAATTGTGCCAAAGTGTTGCAAACTCTCCCCTGAAAGGTTTGGCGGTGGAAACGGAAGTCTTTTGACCATAGGACAATTAATCAACCCTCAACTACTTCACCTGCGGAAAATGATTTTTCTGAAAAAACCCTGAGGCGCGCGGTCACAATTTCATAAAAAAAATTCCGTTTTCCACTTTGCTCAAAAATGGTGCCAAACTGTTGCAAACTCTCCCCTGAAAGGTTTGGCGGTGAATACGGAAGGCTTTTGATCATAGGCCAAGAAATCAGCCCTCGACTACTTCACCTGCGAAAAATGATTTTTTTGAAAAATCCCTAAGGTGCGCCCTAAGGTCACACTTTCATCAAAAATCGGCCGTTTTCCACTTTGCTCAAAAGTGGTGCCAAACTGTTGCAAACTCTCCCCTGAAAGGTTTGGCGGTGGAAACGGAAGTCTTTTGATCCTAGGCCGGGAAATCAGCCCTCGACTACTTCACCTGCGGAAAAAAAATTGAGAAAAAATCTCAAAGGCGTGCGGTCACAATTTCATTAAAAATCAGCCGTTTTCCACTTTGCTCAAAAAAGGCGCCAAACTGTTGCAAACTATCCCTTGAAAGGTTTGGCGGTGGAAACGGAAGTCTTTTGATCATAGGCCAAGAAATAAACCTTTTACTACTTCACCTGCGGAAAAGGATTTTTCTGAAAAATCCCTAAGGCGCGCGGTCACACTTTCATCAAAAATCGGCCGTTTTCCACTTTGCTCAAAAGTGGTGCCAAACTGTTGCAAACTCTCCCCTGAAAGGTTTGGCGTCAGAAACGGAAGTCTTTTGATCATAGGCCAGGAAATCAGCGCTCGACTACTTCACCTGCGAAAAAAAAATTCTGAAAAAATCCCTAAGGCGCGCGGTCAAAATTTCAGCAAAAATCGGCCATTTTCCACTATGTTCAAAAGTGGTGCCAAACTGTTGCAAACGCTCCCGTGAAAGGTTTGGCGTTGGAAACGGAAGTCTTTTGATCATAGGCCAGGAAATCAGCCCTCGACTACTTCACTTGCGAAAAAAAAATTCTGAAAAAATCCCTAAGGCGCGCGGTCACAATTTCATTAAAAATCAGCCCTTTTCCGCTTTGCTCAAAAAAGGCGCCAAACTGTTGCGAAGTATCCCTTGAAAAGTTTGGCGGTGGAAATGGAAGTCTTTTGATCATAGGCCAAGAAATAAACCCTTTACTACTTCACCTGCGGAAAATGATTTTTCTGAAAAATCCCTAAGGCGCGCGGTCACAAATTCATCAAAAATCTTCCGTTTCCCACTTTGCTCAAAAATGGTGCCAAACTGTTGCAAACTCTTCCCTGAAAAGTTTGGCAGTGATTACGGAAGACTTTTGATCATAGGCCAAGAAATCAGCCCTCGACTACTTCACCTGCGGAAAAAGATTTTTCTGAAAAATCCCTAAGGCGCGCGGTCACAATTTCATAAAAAATCGGCCGTTTTCCACTTTGCTCAAAAGCGTTGCCGAACTGCTGCAAACTCTTCCCTGAAAGGTTTGGCGGTGGAAACGGAAGGCTTTTGATCATAGGCCAGGAAATCAGCCCTCGACTACTTCACCTGCGAAAAAAAATTCTGAAAAAATCCCTTAGGCGCGCGGTCACAATTTCATTAAAAATCGTCCATTTTCCACTTTGCTCAAAAATGGTGCCAAACTGTTGCAAACTCTTCCCTGAAAGGTTTGGCGGTGAACACAGAAGGCTTTTGATTATAGGTCAAGAAATCAGCCCTCGACTACTTCACCTGCGAAAAATGGTTTTTTTGAAAAATCCCTAAGGCGCACGGTCACACTTTCATCAAAAATCGTCCGTTTTCCACTTTGCTCAAAAGTGGGGCCAAACTGTTGCAAAGTCTCCCCTGAAAGGTTTGGCGGTGGAAACGGAAGTCTTTTGATCATAGGCCAAGTAATCAGCCCTCGACTACTTCACCTGCGGGAAAAAAAAATCTGAAAAAATCCCTAAGGCGCGCGGTCACAATTTCATTAAAAATCGGCCGTTTTCCACTTTGCTCAAAAATGGTACCAAACTGTTGCAAACTCTCCCCTGAAAGCTTTCGCGGTGGAAACGGAAGTCATTTGATCATAGGCCAAGAAATAAACCCTCGACTACTTCACCTGCCGAAAATGATTTTTCTGAAAAATCCATAAGGCGTGCGGTCACACTTTCATCAAAAATCGGCCATTTTCCACTTTGCTCAAAAATGGTGCTAAACTGTTGCAAACTCTCCCCTGAAAGGTTTGGCGATGGATACGGAACTCTTTTGATTACAGGCCAAGTAATCAGCCCAAGATTTTTTTGAAAAATCCCTAAGGCGGGCGGTCACACTTTCATAAAAAATCGGCCGTTTTCCACTTTGCTCAAAAGTGGTGCCAAACTGTTGCAAACTCTCCCCTGAAAGGTTTGGCGGTGGAAAAGGAAATCTTTTGATCATAGGCCAAGTAATCAGCCCTCGACTACTTCACCTGCGGAAAAAAAAAAATCTGAAAAAATCCCCAAGGCGCGCTGTCACAATTTCATCAAATATCGGACGTTTTCCACTTTGATCAAAAGTGATGCCAAACTGTTGCAAACTCTCCCCTGAAAGGTTTGGCGTTGGAAACGGAAGTCTTTTGATCCTAGGCCAGGAAATCAGCCCTCGACTACTTCACCTGCGAAAAAAAAATTCTGAAAAAATCTCTAAGGCGCGCGGTCACAATTTCATTAAAAATCAGCCGTTTTCCACTTTGGTCAAAAAAGGCGCCAAACTGTTGCAAACTATCCATTGAAAGGTTTGGCGGTGGAAACGGAAGTCTTTTGATCATAGGCCAAGAAATAAACCCTTTACTACTTCACCTGCGGAAAAGGATTTTTCTGAAAAATCCCTAAGGCGCATGGTCACACTTTCATCAAAAATTGGCAGTTTTCCACTTTCCTCAAAAGTGGTTCCAAACTGTTGCAAACTCTCCCCTGAAAGGTTTGGCAGTGGAAACGGGAGGCTTTTGATCATAAGCCAAGAATTCAGCACTCGACTACTTCACCTGCGGAAAAAGATTTTTCTGAAAAATCCCTAAGGTGCGCGGTCACAATTTCATCAAAAATCGGCCGTTTTCCACTTTGCTCAAAAATGGTACCAAACTGTTGCAAACTTTCCCCTGAAAGGTTTGGCGGTGGAAACGGAACTCTTTTGATCATAGGCGAAGAAATCAGCCCTCGACTATTTCACAAGCGGAAAAAAAAATTCTGAAAAAATTCCTAAGCCGCGCGGTCACAATTTCATCAAAAATCGGCCGTTTTCCACTTTGTTCAAAAATTGTGCCAAAGTGTTGCAAACTCTCCCCAGAAAGGTTTGGCGGTGGAAACGGAACTCTTTTGACCATAGGACAATTAATCAACCCTCAACTACTTCACCTGCGGAAAATGATTTTTCTGAAAAAACCCTGAGGCGCGCGGTCACAATTTCATAAAAAAATTTCCGTTTTCCACTTTGCTCAAAAATGGTGCCAAACTGTGGCAAACTCTCCCTGAAAGGTTTGGCGGTGAATACGGAAGGCTTTTGATCATAGGCCAAGAAATCAGCCCTCGACTACTTCACCTGCGAAAAATGATTTTTTTGAAAAATCCCTAAGGTCACACTTTCATCAAAAATCGGCCGTTTTCCACTTTGCTCAAAAGTGGTGCCAAACTGTTGCAAACTCTCCCCTGAAAGGTTTGGCGGTGGAAACGGAAGTCTTTTGATCCTAGGCCGGGAAATCAGCCCTCGACTACTTCACCTGCGAAAAAAAAATGAGAAAAAATCTCTAAGGCGCGCGGTCACAATTTCATTAAAAATCAGCCGTTTTCCACTTTGCTCAAAAAAGGCGCCAAACTGTTGCAAACTATCCCTTGAAAGGTTTGGCGGTGGAAACGGAAGTCTTTTGATCATAGGCCTAGAAATAAACCCTTTACTACTTCACCTGCGGAAAAGGATTTTTCTGAAAAATCCCTAAGGCGCGCGGTCACACTTTCATCAAAAATCGGCCGTTTTCCACTTTGCTCAAAAGTGGTGCCAAACTGTTGCAAACTCTCCCCTGAAAGGTTTGGCGTCAGAAACGGAAGTCTTTTGATCATAGGCCAGGAAATCAGCGCTCGACTACTTCACCTGCGAAAAAAAAATTCTGAAAAAATCCCTAAGGCGCGCGGTCACAATTTCAGCAAAAATCGGCCATTTTCCACTATGTTCAAAAGTGGTGCCAAACTGTTGCAAACGCTCCCGTGAAAGGTTTGGCGTTGGAAACGGAAGTCTTTTGATCATAGGCCAGGAAATCAGCCCTCGACTACTTCACCTGCGAAAAAAAAATTCTGAAAAAATCCCTAAGGCGCGCGGTCACAATTTCATTAAAAATCAGCCCTTTTCCACTTTGCTCAAAAAAGGCGCCAAACTGTTGCGAAGTATCCCTTGAAAAGTTTGGCGGTGGAAATGGAAGTCTTTTGATCATAGGCCAAGAAATAAACCCTTTACTACTTCACCTGCGGAAAATGATTTTTCTGAAAAATCCCTAAGGCGCGCGGTCACAAATTCATCAAAAATCGTCCGTTTCCCACTTTGCTCAAAAATGGTGCCAAACTGTTGCAAACTCTTCCCTGAAAAGTTTGGCAGTGAATACGGAAGGCTTTTGATCATAGGCCAGGAAATCAGCCCTCGACTACTTCACCTGCGAAAAAAAATTCTGAAAAAATCCCTTAGGCGCGCGGTCACAATTTCATTAAAAATCGTCCATTTTCCACTTTGCTCAAAAATGGTGCCAAACTGTTGCAAACTCTTCCCTGAAAGGTTTGGCGGTGAACACAGAAGGCTTTTGATTATAGGTCAAGAAATCAGCCCTCGACTACTTCACCTGCGAAAAATGGTTTTTTTGAAAAATCCCTAAGGTGCGCGGTCACACTTTCATCAAAAATCGTCCGTTTTCCACTTTGCTCAAAAGTGGTGCCAAACTGTTGTAAAGTCTCCCCTGAAAGGTTTGGCGGTGGAAACGGAAGTCTTTTGATCATAGGCCAAGTAATCAGCCCTCGACTACTTCACCTGCGGCAAAAAAAAATCTGAAAAAATCCCTAAGGCGCGCGGTCACAATTTCATTAAAAATCGGCCGTTTTCCACTTTGCTCAAAAATGGTACCAAACTGTTGCAAACTCTCCCGTGAAAGCTTTCGCGGTGGAAACGGAAGTCATTTGATCATAGGCCAAGAAATAAACCCTCGACTACTTCACCTGCGGAAAATGATTTTTCTGAAAAATCCCTAAGGCGTGCGGTCACACTTTCATCAAAAATCGGCCATTTTCCACTTTGCTCAAAAATGGTGCTAAACTGTTGTAAACTCTCCCCTGAAAGGTTTGGCGATGGATACGGAACTCTTTTGATTACAGGCCAAGTAATCAGCCCAAGATTTTTTTGAAAAATCCCTAAGCCGCGCGGTCACAATTTCATAAAAAATCGGCCGTTTTCCACTTTGCTCAAAAATGGTGCCAAACTGTTGCAAACTCTCCCCTGAAAGGTTTGGCGGTGGAAACGGGAGGCTTTTGATCATAGGCCAAGTAATCAGCCCTCCACTACTTCACCTGCGGAAAATGATTGTTCTGAAAAATCCCAAAGGCGCGCGGTCACAATTTCATCAGAAATCGGCCGTTTTCCACTTTGCTCAAAAGTGGTGCCAAACTGTTGCAAACTCTCCCCTGTAAGGTTTGGCGGTGGAAACGGAAGTCTTTTGATCATAGGCCAAGTAATCAGCCCTCGACTACTTCACCTGCGGGAAAAAAAAATCTGAAAAAATCCCTAAGACGCACGGTCACAATTTCATCAAAAATCAACCGTTTTCCACTTTGCGCAAAAATGGTGCCAAACTGTTGCAAACTCTTCCCTGAAAGGTTTGGCGGGGAAAACGGAAGTCTTTTGATTATAGGCCAAGAAATCAGCCCTCGACTACTTCACCTGCGGAAAAAGATTTTTCTGAAAAATCCCTAAGGTGCGCGGTCACAATTTCATCAAAAATCGGCCGTTTTCCACTTTTCTCAAAAGCGGTGCCGAACTGCTGCAAACTCTTCCCTGAAAGGTTTGGCGGTGGAAACGGAAGGCTTTTGATCATAGGCCAGGAAATCAGCCCTCGACTACTTCACCTGCGAAAAAAAAATTCTGAAAAAATCCCTTAGGCGCGCCGTCACAATTTCATTAAAAATCGTCCATTTTCCACTTTGCTCAAAAATGGTGCCAAACTGTTGCAAACTCTCCCCTGAAAGGTTTGGCAGTGGAAACGGAAGGCTTTTGATTATAGGCCAAGAAATCAGCCCTCGACTACTTCACCTGCGGAAAATGATTTTTCTGAAAAATCCCTAAGGCGCGCGGTCACAATTTCATCAAAAATCGGCCGTTTTCCACTTTGCTCAAAAATGGTGCCAAACTGTTGCAAACTCTTCCCTGAAAGGTTTGGTGGGGAATACGGAAGGCTTTTGATCATAGGCCAAGAAATCAGCTCTCGACTACTTCACGTGTAGAAAAAGATTTTTTTGAAAAATCACTAAGCCGCGTCGTAACAATTTCATCAAAAATCGGCCGTTTTCCACTTTGCTCAAAAGCGGTGCCGAACTGCTGCAAACTCTTCCCTGAAAGGTTTGGCGGTGGAAACAGAAGGCTTTTGATCATAGGCCAGGAAATCAGCCCTCGACTACTTCACCTGCGAAAAAAAAATTCTGAAAAAATCCCTTAGGCGCGCGGTCACAATTTCATCAAAAATCGGCCGTTTTACACTTTGCTCAAAAGTGGTGCAAAACTGTTGCAAACTCTGCCCTGAAAAGTTTGGCGGTGGAAACGGAAGTCTTGTGATCATAGGCCAAGAAATAAACCCTCGAATACTTCACCTGCGGAAAATGATTTTTCTGAAAAATCCCTAAGGCGCGCAGTCACACTTTCACAAAAATCGTCCGTTTTCCACTTTGCTCAAAAGTGGCGCCAAAATGTTGCAAACTCTTCCCTGAAAGGTTTGATGGTGAATACGGAAGGCTTTTGATTATAGTCCAAAAAATCAGCCCTCGACTACTTCTCCTGCGGAAAAAGATTTTTCTGAAAAATCACTAAGGCGCGCGGTCACACTTTCATCAAAAATCGGCCGTTTTCCACTTTGCTCAAAAATGGTGCCAAACTGTTGCAAACTCTCCCCTGAAGGGTTTGGCAGTGGAAATGGAAGGCTTTTGATTATAGGCCAGGAAATCAGCCCTCGACTACTTCACCTGCGGAAAAAGTTTTTTCTGAAAAATCCCTAAGGCACGCGGTCACACTTTCATCAAAAATCGTCCGTTTTCCACTTTGCTCAAAAATGGTGCCAAACTGTTGCAATCTCTCTCCTGAAAGGTTTGGCGGTGGAAACGGAAGTATTTTGATCATAGGCCAAGAAATAAACCCTCGACTACTTCACCTGCGGAAAAAGATTTTTTTGAAAAATCCCTAAGGCACGCAGTCACACTTTCATCAAAAATCGGCCGTTTTCCACTTTGCTCAAAAGTGGTGCCAAACTGTTGCAAACTCTCCCCTGAAAGGTTTGGGGGGGGAATATGGAAGGTTTTTTATCATAGGTCAAGAAATCAGCCCTCAACTACTTCACCTGTAGAAAAAGATTTTTTTGAAAAATGCCTAAGGCGCGCGGTCACAATTTCATTAAAAATCGTCCGTTTTCCACTTTGCTCAAAAATGGTGCCAAACTGTTGCAAACTCTCCCCTGAAACGTTTGGCAGTGGAAACGGAAGGCTTTTGATTATAGGCCAAGAAATCAGCCCTCGACTACTTCACCTGCGGAAAAAGTTTTTTCTGAAAAATCCATAAGCCGCGCGGTCACAATTCCATCAAAAATCGGCCGTGTTCCACTTTACTCAAAAAAGGCGCCAAACTGTTGCAAACTCTCCCCTGAAAGGTTTGGCGGTGGAAACGGAAGTCTTTTTATCATAGGCCAAGAAATCAGCCCTCGACTACTTCACCTGCGGAAAAAGATTTTTCTGAAAAATCACTAAGGCGCGCGGTCACACTTTCATCAAAAATCGGCCGTTTTCCGCTTTGCTCAAAAATGGTGCCAAACTGTTGCAAACCCTTCCCTGAAAGGTTTGGCGGTGAATACGGAAAGCTTTTGATCATAGGCCAAGAAATCAGCCCTCGACTACTTCACCTGCGGAAAATGATTTTTCTGAAAAATCCCTAAGGCGCGCGGTCACAATTTCATGAGAAATCGGCCGTTTTCCACTTTGCTCAAAAGTGGTGCCAAACTGTTGCAAACTCTTCCCTGAAAGGTTTGGCGGTGGAAACGGAAGGCTTTTGATCATATGCCAGGAAATCAGCCCTCGACTACTTCACCTGCGAAAAAAAAATTCTGAAAAAATTCCTTAGGCGCGCGGTGACAATTTCATTAAAAATTGTCCATGTTCCACTTTGCTCAAAAATTGTGCCAAACTGTTGCAAACTCTCCCCTGAAATGTTTGGCGGTGGAAACGGAAGTCTTTTTATCATAGGCCAAGAAATCAGTCCTCGACTACTTCACCTGCGGAAAAGACTTTTCTGAAATATCCCTAAGGTGCGCGGTCACAATTTTATCAAAAATCGGCCGTTTTCCACTTTGCTCAAAAAAGGCGCCAAACTGTTGCAAACACTCCCTTGAAAGGTTTCGCGATGGAAACGGAAGTCTTTTGATCATAGGCCAAGAAATAAACCCTCGACTACTTCACCTGCGGAAAATGATTGTTCTGAAAAATCCCTTAGGCGCGCGGTCACAATTTCATTAAAAATCGTCCATTTTCCACTTTGCTCAAAAATGGTGCCAAACGGTTGCAAACTCTTCCCTGAAAGGTTTGGCGGGGAATACGGAAGGCTTTTGATCATAGGCCAAGAAATCAGCCCTCGAGTACTTCACCTGTAGAAAAAGATTTTTTTGAAAAATCCCTAAACCGCGCGGTCACAATTTCATCAAAAATCGGCCGATTTACACTTTGCTCAAAAATGGTGCAAAACTGTTGCAAATGCTCCCCAGAAAGGTTTGCGGATGGAAAAGGAAGTATTTTGAACATAGGCCAAGAAATAAACCTTCGACTACTTCACCTGCGTAAAATGATTTTTCTGAAAAATCCCTAAGGCGCGCGGTCACACTTTCATTAAAAATCGTCTGTTTTCCACTTTGCTCCCAAATGGTGTCAAACTGTTGCAAACTCTCCCCTGAAAGGTTTGGCAGTGGAAACGGAATGCTTTTGATTATAGGCCAAGAAATCAGCCCTCGACTACTTCACCTGCGGAAAAAGTTTTTTCTGAAAAATCCCTAAGCCGCGCGGTCACAATTTCATCAAAAATCGGCAGTTTTCCACTTTGCTCAAAAATAGTGCCAAACTGTTGCAAACTCTCTCCTGAAAGGTTTGGCGGTGGAATACGGAAGGCGTTTGATCATAAGCCAAGAAATCAGTCCTCGACTACTTCACCTGCGGAAAAGATTTTTCTGAAAAATCCCTAAGGTGCGCGGTCACAATTTTATCAAAAATCGGCCGTTTTCCACTTTGCTCAAAAAAGGCGCCAAACTGTTGCAAACATTCCCTTGAAAGGTTTCGCGGTTGAAACGGAAGTCTTTTGATCATAGGCCAAGAAATAAACCCTCGACTACTTTACCTGCGTAAAATGATTGTTCTGAAAAATTCCTAAGGCGCGCGGTCACACTTTCATCAAAAATCGGCCATTTTCCACTTTGCTCAAAAGTGGCGCCAAACTGTTGCAAACTCTCCCCTGAAAGGTTTGGCGGTGGAAACGGATTGCTTTTGATCATAGGCCAAGAAATCAGCCCTCGACTACTTCACCTGCGGAAAAAGATTTTTCTGAAAAATCCCTAAGGTGCGCGGTCACACTTTCATCAAAAATCGTCCGTTTTCCACTTTGCTCAAAAATGGTGCCAAACTGTTGCAAACTCTTCCCTGAAAAGTTTGGCGGTGAATACGGAAGGCTTTTGATCATAGGCCAAGAAATCAGCCCTCGACTACTTCACCTGCGGAAAAAGATTTTTCTGAAAAATCCCTAAGCCGCGCGGTCACAATTTCATCAAAAATCGACAGTTTTCCACTTTGCTCCAAAATGGTGCCAAACTGTTGCAAACTCTCTCCTGAAAGGTTTGGCGGTGGAATACGGAAGGCGTTTGATCATAAGCCAAGAAATCAGTCCTCGACTACTTCACCTGCGGAAAAGACTTTTCTGAAATATCCCTAAGGTGCGCGGTCACAATTTTATCAAAAATCGGCCGTTTTCCACTTTGCTCAAAAAAGGCGCCAAACTGTTGCAAACACTCCCTTGAAAGGTTTCGCGATGGAAACGGAAGTCTTTTGATCATAGGCCAAGAAATAAACCCTCGACTACTTCACCTGCGGAAAATGATTGTTCTGAAAAATCCCTAAGGCGCGCCGTCACACTTTCCTCAAAAATCGGCCATTTTCCACTTTGCTCAAAAGTGGCGCCAAACTGTTGCAAACTCTCCCCTGAAAGGTTTGGCGGTGGAAACGGATTGCTTTTGATCATAGGCCAAGAAATCAGCCCTCGATTACTTCACCTGCGGAAAAAGATTTTTCTGAAAAATCCCTAAGGTGCGCGGTCACACTTTCATCAAAAATCGTCCGTTTTCCACTTTGCTCAAAAATGGTGCCAAACTGTTGCAAACTCTTCCCTGAAAGGTTTAACGGTGAATACGGAAGGCTTTTGATCATAGGCCAAGAAATCAGCCCTCGACTACTTCACCTGCGCAAAAAGATTTTTCTGAAAAATCCCTAAGGCGCACGGTCACAATTTCATCAGAAATCGGCCATTTTCCACTTTGCTCAAAAGTGGTGCCAAACTGTTGCAAACTCTCCCCTGAAAGGTTTGGCGGTTTAAACGGGTTGCTTTTGATCATAGGCCAAGAAATCAGCCCTCGACTACTTCACCTGCGAAAAAAAAATTCTGAAAAAATCCCTTAGGCGCGCGGTCACAATTTCATTAAAAATCGTCCATTTTCCACTTTGCTCAAAAATGGTGCCAAACGGTTGCAAACTCTTCCCTGAAAGGTTTGGCGGGGAATACGGAAGGCTTTTGATCATAGGCCAAGAAATCAGCCCTCGAGTACTTCACCTGTAGAAAAAGATTTTTTTGAAAAATCCCTAAACCGCGCGGTCACAATTTCATCAAAAATCGGCCGATTTACACTTTGCTCAAAAATGGTGCAAAACTGTTGCAAATGCTCCCCAGAAAGGTTTGCGGATGGAAAAGGAAGTATTTTGAACATAGGCCAAGAAATAAACCTTCGACTACTTCACCTGCGTAAAATGATTTTTCTGAAAAATCCCTAAGGCGCGCGGTCACACTTTCATTAAAAATCGTCTGTTTTCCACTTTGCTCCCAAATGGTGTCAAACTGTTGCAAACTCTCCCCTGAAAGGTTTGGCAGTGGAAACGGAATGCTTTTGATTATAGGCCAAGAAATCAGCCCTCGACTACTTCACCTGCGGAAAAAGTTTTTTCTGAAAAATCCCTAAGCCGCGCGGTCACAATTTCATCAAAAATCGGCAGTTTTCCACTTTGCTCAAAAATAGTGCCAAACTGTTGCAAACTCTCTCCTGAAAGGTTTGGCGGTGGAATACGGAAGGCGTTTGATCATAAGCCAAGAAATCAGTCCTCGACTACTTCACCTGCGGAAAAGATTTTTCTGAAAAATCCCTAAGGTGCGCGGTCACAATTTTATCAAAAATCGGCCGTTTTCCACTTTGCTCAAAAAAGGCGCCAAACTGTTGCAAACATTCCCTTGAAAGGTTTCGCGGTTGAAACGGAAGTCTTTTGATCATAGGCCAAGAAATAAACCCTCGACTACTTTACCTGCGTAAAATGATTGTTCTGAAAAATTCCTAAGGCGCGCGGTCACACTTTCATCAAAAATCGGCCATTTTCCACTTTGCTCAAAAGTGGCGCCAAACTGTTGCAAACTCTCCCCTGAAAGGTTTGGCGGTGGAAACGGATTGCTTTTGATCATAGGCCAAGAAATCAGCCCTCGACTACTTCACCTGCGGAAAAAGATTTTTCTGAAAAATCCCTAAGGTGCGCGGTCACACTTTCATCAAAAATCGTCCGTTTTCCACTTTGCTCAAAAATGGTGCCAAACTGTTGCAAACTCTTCCCTGAAAAGTTTGGCGGTGAATACGGAAGGCTTTTGATCATAGGCCAAGAAATCAGCCCTCGACTACTTCACCTGCGGAAAAAGATTTTTCTGAAAAATCCCTAAGGCGCGCGGTCACACTTTCATCAAAAATCGTCCGTTTTCCACTTTGCTCAAAAGTGGTGCCAAACTGTTGCAAAGTCTCCCCTGAAAGGTTTGGCGGTGGAAACGGAAGTCTTTTGAGCATAGGCCAAGTAATCAGCCCTCGACTACTTCACCTGCGGGAAAAAAAAATCTGAAAAAATCCCTAAGGCGCGCGGTCACAATTTCATTAAAAATCGGCCGTTTTCCACTTTGCTCAAAAATGGTACCAAACTGTTGCAAACTCTGCCCTGAAAGCTTTCGCGGTGGAAACGGAAATCATTTGATCATAGGCCAAGAAATAAACCCTCGACTACTTCACCTGCGGAAAATGATTTTTCTGAAAAATCCCTAAGGCGTGCAGTCACAATTTCATCAAAAATCGGACGTTTTCCACTTTGCTCAAAAGCGGTGCCGAACTGCTGCAAACTCTTCCCTGAAAGGTTTGGCGGTGGAAACGGAAGGCTTTTGATCATAGGCCAGGAAATCAGCCCTCGACTACTTCACCTGCGAAAAAAAAATTCTGAAAAAATCCCTTAGGCGCCCCGTCACAATTTCATTAAAAATCGTCCGTTTTCCACTTTGCTCAAAAATGGTGCCAAACTGTTGCAAACTCTCCCCTGAAAGGTTTGGCAATTGAAACGGAAGGCTTTTGATTATAGGCCAGGAAATCAGCCCTCGACTACTTTACCTGCGGAAAATGATTTTTCTGAAAAATCCCTAAGGCGCGCGGTCACACTTTCATCAAAAAGCGTCCGTTTTCCACTTTGCTCAAAAATGGTTCCAAACTGTTTCAAACTCTTCCCTGAAAAGTTTGGCGGTGAATACAGAAGCCTTTTGATCATAGGCCAAGAAATCAGCCCTCGACTACTTCACATGCGGAAAAAGATTTTTCGGAAAAATCCCTAAGGCGCGCGGTCACAATTTCATCAAAAATCGACCGTTTTCCGCTTTGCTCAAAAATGGTGCCAAACTGTTGCAAACCCTTCCCTGAAAGGTTTGGCGGTGAATACGTAAGGCTTTTGATAATAGGCCAAGAAATCAGCCCTCGACTACTTCACCTGCGAAATAAAAATTCTGAAAAAATCCCTTAGGCGTGCGGTCACAATTTCATTAAAAATCGTCCATGTTCCACTTTGCTCAAAAATTGTGCCAAACTGTTGCAAACTATTCCGTGAAAGGTTTGGCGGGGAATACGGAAGGCTTTTGATCATAGGCCAAGAAATCAGCCCTCGACTACTTCACCTGTAGTAAAAGATTTTTTTGAAAAATCCCTAAGCCGCGCGGTCACAATTTTATCAAAAATCGGCCGTTTTACACTTTGCTCAAAAATGGTGCCAAACTGTTGCAAACTCTCCCCTGAAAGGTTTGCGGGTGGAAAAGGAAGTATTTTGAACATAGGCCAAGAAATAAACCCTCGACTACTTCACCTGCGGAAAATGATTTTTCTGAAAAATCCCTAAGGCGCGCGGTCACACTTTCATCAAAAATCTGCCCTTTTCCCACTTTGCTCTAAAGTGGTGCCAAACTGTTGCAAACTCTACCCTGAAAGGTTTGGCGTTGGAAACGGAAGTCTTTTGATCATAGGCAAAGAAATCAGCCCTCGACTAATTCACCTACGGAAAAAAAATTCTGAAAAAATCCCTTAGGCGCGCGGTCACAATTTCATTAAAAATCGTCCGTTTTCCACTTTGCTCAAAAATGGTTCCAAACTGTTGCAAACTCTCCCCTGAAAGGTTTGGCAGTGGAAACGGAAGACTTTTGATTATAGGCCAAGAAATCAGCCCTCGACTACTTCACCTGCGGAAAAAGTTTTTTCTGAAAAATCCCTAAGCCGCGCAGTCACAATTTCATCAAAAATCGACAGTTTTCCACTTTGCTCCAAAATGGTGCCAAACTGTTGCAAACTCTCTCCTGAAAGGTTTGGCGGTGGAATACGGAAGGTGTTTCATCATAAGCCAAGAAATCAGTCCTCGACTACTTCACCTGCGGAAAAGACTTTTCTGAAATATCCCTAAGGTGCGCGGTCACAATTTTATCAAAAATCGGCCGTTTTCCACTTTGCTCAAAAAAGGCGCCAAACTGTTGCAAACTCTCCCTTGAAAAGTTTCGCGATGGAAACGGAAGTCTTTTGATCATAGGCCAAGAAATAAACCCTCGACTACTTCACCTGCGGAAAATGATTGTTCTGAAAAATCCCTAAGGCGCGCCGTCACACTTTCCTCAAAAATCGGCCATTTTCCACTTTGCTCAAAAGTGGCGCCAAACTGTTGCAAACTCTCCCCTGAAAGGTTTGGCGGTGGAAACGGATTGCTTTTGATCATAGGCCAAGAAATCAGCCCTCGACTACTTCACCTGCGGAAAAAGATTTTTCTGAAAAATCCCTAAGGTGCGCGGTCACACTTTCATCAAAAATCGTCCGTTTTCCACTTTGCTCAAAAATGGTGCCAAACTGTTGCAAACTCTTCCCTGAAAGGTTTAACGGTGAATACGGAAGGCTTTTGATCATAGGCCAAGAAATCAGCCCTCGACTACTTCACCTGCGCAAAAAGATTTTTCTGAAAAATCCCTAAGGCGCACGGTCACAATTTCATCAGAAATCGGCCGTTTTCCACTTTGCTCAAAAGTGGTGCCAAACTGTTGCAAACTCTCCCCTGAAAGGTTTGGCGGTTTAAACGGGTTGCTTTTGATCATAGGCCAAGAAATCAGCCCTCGACTACTTCACCTGCGAAAAAAAAATTCTGAAAAAATCCCTTAGGCGCGCGGTCACAATTTCATTAAAAATCGTCCATTTTCCACTTTGCTCAAAAATGGTGCCAAACGGTTGCAAACTCTTCCCTGAAAGGTTTGGCGGGGAATACGGAAGGCTTTTGATCATAGGCCAAGAAATCAGCCCTCGACTACTTCACCTGTGGAAAATGATTTTTCTGAAAAATCACTAAGGAGCGCGGTCACAATTTCATAAAAAATCGGCCGTTTTCCACTTTGCTCAAAAATGGTGACAAACTGTTGCAAACTCTCCCCTGAAAGGTTTGGCGGTGGAAAAGGAAGTCTTTTGATCATAGGCCAAGAAATAAACCCTCGACTACTTCACCTGCAGAAAATGATTTTTCTGAAAAATCACTAAGGCGCGCGGTCACACTTTCATCAAAAATCGGTTGTTTTCCACTTTGCTCAAAAATGGTGCCAAATTGTTGCAAACTCTTCCCTGAAAGGTTTGGCGGTGGAAACTGAAGTCTTTTGATCATAGGCCAAGAAATAAACCCTCGACTACTTCACCTGCGGAAAATGATTTTACTGAAATATCATTAAGGCGCGCGGTCACACTTTCATCAAAAATCGGCCATCTTCCACTTTGCTCAAAAATAGTGCCAAATTGTTGCAAACTGTCCCCTGAAAGGTTTGGCAGTGGAAACGGAAGTCTTTTGATCATAGGCCAAGAAATGAGCCCGCGACTACTTCACCTGCGAAAAATGATTTTTCTGAAAAATCACTAAGGCGCGCGGTCACAATTTCATCAAAAATCAGCCGTTTTCCACTTTGCCCAAAAGTGGTGCCAAACTGTTGCAAACTCTCCCCTGAAATGCTTGGCGGTGGAAACGGAAGTCTTTTGATCATAGGCCAAGAAATCAGCCCTCGACTACTTCACCTGTGAAAAAAAAAATTCTGAAAAAATCCCTAAGCCGCGATGTCACAATTTCATCAAAAATCGGCCGTTTTCCACTTTGCTCAAAAAAGGCGCCAAACTGTTGCAAACTCTCCCTTGAAAGGTTTCGCGGTTGAAACGGAAGTCTTTTGATCATAGGCCAAGAAATAAACCCTCGACTACTTTACCTGCGTAAAATGATTGTTCTGAAAAATTCCTAAGGCGCGCGGTCACACTTTCATCAAAAATCGGCCATTTTCCACTTTGCTCAAAAGTGGCGCCAAACTGTTGCAAACTCTCCCCTGAAAGGTTTGGCGGTGGAAACGGATTGCTTTTGATCATAGGCCAAGAAATCAGCCCTCGACTACTTCACCTGCGGAAAAAGATTTTTCTGAAAAATCCCTAAGGTGCGCGGTCACACTTTCATCAAAAATCTGCCCTTTTCCCACTTTGCTCTAAAGTGGTGCCAAACTGTTGCAAACTCTACCCTGAAAGGTTTGGCGGTGGAAACGGAAGTCTTTTGATCATAGGCAAAGAAATCAGCCCTCGACTAATTCACCTACGGAAAAAAAATTCTGAAAAAATCCCTTAGGCGCGCGGTCACAATTTCATTAAAAATCGTCCGTTTTCCACTTTGCTCAAAAATGGTTCCAAACTGTTGCAAACTCTCCCCTGAAAGGTTTGGCAGTGGAAACGGAAGACTTTTGATTATAGGCCAAGAAATCAGCCCTCGACTACTTCACCTGCGGAAAAAGATTTTTCTGAAAAATCCCTAAGGTGCGCGGTCACACTTTCATCAAAAATCGTCCGTTTTCCACTTTGCTCAAAAATGGTGCCAAACTGTTGCAAACTCTTCCCTGAAAAGTTTGGCGGTGAATACGGAAGGCTTTTGATCATAGGCCAAGAAATCAGCCCTCGACTACTTCACCTGCGGAAAAAGATTTTTCTGAAAAATCCCTAAGGCGCGCGGTCACACTTTCATCAAAAATCGTCCGTTTTCCACTTTGCTCAAAAGTGGTGCCAAACTGTTGCAAAGTCTCCCCTGAAAGGTTTGGCGGTGGAAACGGAAGTCTTTTGAGCATAGGCCAAGTAATCAGCCCTCGACTACTTCACCTGCGGGGAAAAAAAATCTGAAAAAATCCCTAAGGCGCGCGGTCACAATTTCATTAAAAATCGGCCGTTTTCCACTTTGCTCAAAAATGGTACCAAACTGTTGCAAACTCTGCCCTGAAAGCTTTCGCGGTGGAAACGGAAATCATTTGATCATAGGCCAAGAAATAAACCCTCGACTACTTCACCTGCGGAAAATGATTTTTCTGAAAAATCCCTAAGGCGTGCAGTCACAATTTCATCAAAAATCGGACGTTTTCCACTTTGCTCAAAAGCGGTGCCGAACTGCTGCAAACTCTTCCCTGAAAGGTTTGGCGGTGGAAACGGAAGGCTTTTGATCATAGGCCAGGAAATCAGCCCTCGACTACTTCACCTGCGAAAAAAAAAATTCTGAAAAAATCCCTTAGGCGCCCCGTCACAATTTCATTAAAAATCGTCCGTTTTCCACTTTGCTCAAAAATGGTGCCAAACTGTTGCAAACTCTCCCCTGAAAGGTTTGGCAATTGAAACGGAAGGCTTTTGATTATAGGCCAGGAAATCAGCCCTCGACTACTTTACCTGTGGAAAATGATTTTTCTGAAAAATCCCTAAGGCGCGCGGTCACACTTTCATCAAAAAGCGTCCGTTTTCCACTTTGCTCAAAAATGGTTCCAAACTGTTTCAAACTCTTCCCTGAAAAGTTTGGCGGTGAATACAGAAGCCTTTTGATCATAGGCCAAGAAATCAGCCCTCGACTACTTCACATGCGGAAAAAGATTTTTCGGAAAAATCCCTAAGGCGCGCGGTCACAATTTCATCAAAAATCGACCGTTTTCCGCTTTGCTCAAAAATGGTGCCAAACTGTTGCAAACCCTTCCCTGAAAGGTTTGGCGGTGAATACGTAAGGCTTTTGATAATAGGCCAAGAAATCAGCCCTCGACTACTTCACCTGCGAAATAAAAATTCTGAAAAAATCCCTTAGGCGTGCGGTCACAATTTCATTAAAAATCGTCCATGTTCCACTTTGCTCAAAAATTGTGCCAAACTGTTGCAAACTATTCCGTGAAAGGTTTGGCGGGGAATACGGAAGGCTTTTGATCATAGGCCAAGAAATCAGCCCTCGACTACTTCACCTGTAGTAAAAGATTTTTTTGAAAAATCCCTAAGCCGCGCGGTCACAATTTTATCAAAAATCGGCCGTTTTACACTTTGCTCAAAAATGGTGCCAAACTGTTGCAAACTCTCCCCTGAAAGGTTTGCGGGTGGAAAAGGAAGTATTTTGAACATAGGCCAAGAAATAAACCCTCGACTACTTCACCTGCGGAAAATGATTTTTCTGAAAAATCCCTAAGGCGCGCGGTCACACTTTCATCAAAAATCTGCCCTTTTCCCACTTTGCTCTAAAGTGGTGCCAAACTGTTGCAAACTCTACCCTGAAAGGTTTGGCGGTGGAAACGGAAGTCTTTTGATCATAGGCAAAGAAATCAGCCCTCGACTAATTCACCTACGGAAAAAAAATTCTGAAAAAATCCCTTAGGCGCGCGGTCACAATTTCATTAAAAATCGTCCGTTTTCCACTTTGCTCAAAAATGGTTCCAAACTGTTGCAAACTCTCCCCTGAAAGGTTTGGCAGTGGAAACGGAAGACTTTTGATTATAGGCCAAGAAATCAGCCCTCGACTACTTCACCTGCGGAAAAAGTTTTTTCTGAAAAATCCCTAAGCCGCGCAGTCACAATTTCATCAAAAATCGACAGTTTTCCACTTTGCTCCAAAATGGTGCCAAACTGTTGCAAACTCTCTCCTGAAAGGTTTGGCGGTGGAATACGGAAGGCGTTTCATCATAAGCCAAGAAATCAGTCCTCGACTACTTCACCTGCGGAAAAGACTTTTCTGAAATATCCCTAAGGTGCGCGGTCACAATTTTATCAAAAATCGGCCGTTTTCCACTTTGCTCAAAAAAGGCGCCAAACTGTTGCAAACTCTCCCTTGAAAAGTTTCGCGATGGAAACGGAAGTCTTTTGATCATAGGCCAAGAAATAAACCCTCGACTACTTCACCTGCGGAAAATGATTGTTCTGAAAAATCCCTAAGGCGCGCCGTCACACTTTCCTCAAAAATCGGCCATTTTCCACTTTGCTCAAAAGTGGCGCCAAACTGTTGCAAACTCTCCCCTGAAAGGTTTGGCGGTGGAAACGGATTGCTTTTGATCATAGGCCAAGAAATCAGCCCTCGACTACTTCACCTGCGGAAAAAGATTTTTCTGAAAAATCCCTAAGGTGCGCGGTCACACTTTCATCAAAAATCGTCCGTTTTCCACTTTGCTCAAAAATGGTGCCAAACTGTTGCAAACTCTTCCCTGAAAGGTTTAACGGTGAATACGGAAGGCTTTTGATCATAGGCCAAGAAATCAGCCCTCGACTACTTCACCTGCGCAAAAAGATTTTTCTGAAAAATCCCTAAGGCGCACGGTCACAATTTCATCAGAAATCGGCCGTTTTCCACTTTGCTCAAAAGTGGTGCCAAACTGTTGCAAACTCTCCCCTGAAAGGTTTGGCGGTGGAAACGGATTGCTTTTGATCATAGGCCAAGAAATCAGCCCTCGACTACTTCACCTGCGGAAAAAGATTTTTCTGAAAAATCCCTAAGGTGCGCGGTCACACTTTCATCAAAAATCGTCCGTTTTCCACTTTGCTCAAAAATGGTGCCAAACTGTTGCAAACTCTTCCCTGAAAGGTTTAACGGTGAATACGGAAGGCTTTTGATCATAGGCCAAGAAATCAGCCCTCGACTACTTCACCTGCGCAAAAAGATTTTTCTGAAAAATCCCTAAGGCGCACGGTCACAATTTTATCAAAAATCGGCCGTTTTACACTTTGCTCAAAAATGGTGCCAAACTGTTGCAAACTCTCCCCTGAAAGGTTTGCGGGTGGAAAAGGAAGTATTTTGAACATAGGCCAAGAAATAAACCCTCGACTACTTCACCTGCGGAAAATGATTTTTCTGAAAAATCCCTAAGGCGCGCGGTCACACTTTCATCAAAAATCTGCCCTTTTCCCACTTTGCTCTAAAGTGGTGCCAAACTGTTGCAAACTCTACCCTGAAAGGTTTGGCGGTGGAAACGGAAGTCTTTTGATCATAGGCAAAGAAATCAGCCCTCGACTAATTCACCTACGGAAAAAAAATTCTGAAAAAATCCCTTAGGCGCGCGGTCACAATTTCATTAAAAATCGTCCGTTTTCCACTTTGCTCAAAAATGGTTCCAAACTGTTGCAAACTCTCCCCTGAAAGGTTTGGCAGTGGAAACGGAAGACTTTTGATTATAGGCCAAGAAATCAGCCCTCGACTACTTCACCTGCGGAAAAAGTTTTTTCTGAAAAATCCCTAAGCCGCGCAGTCACAATTTCATCAAAAATCGACAGTTTTCCACTTTGCTCCAAAATGGTGCCAAACTGTTGCAAACTCTCTCCTGAAAGGTTTGGCGGTGGAATACGGAAGGCGTTTCATCATAAGCCAAGAAATCAGTCCTCGACTACTTCACCTGCGGAAAAGACTTTTCTGAAATATCCCTAAGGTGCGCGGTCACAATTTTATCAAAAATCGGCCGTTTTCCACTTTGCTCAAAAAAGGCGCCAAACTGTTGCAAACTCTCCCTTGAAAAGTTTCGCGATGGAAACGGAAGTCTTTTGATCATAGGCCAAGAAATAAACCCTCGACTACTTCACCTGCGGAAAATGATTGTTCTGAAAAATCCCTAAGGCGCGCCGTCACACTTTCCTCAAAAATCGGCCATTTTCCACTTTGCTCAAAAGTGGCGCCAAACTGTTGCAAACTCTCCCCTGAAAGGTTTGGCGGTGGAAACGGATTGCTTTTGATCATAGGCCAAGAAATCAGCCCTCGACTACTTCACCTGCGGAAAAAGATTTTTCTGAAAAATCCCTAAGGTGCGCGGTCACACTTTCATCAAAAATCGTCCGTTTTCCACTTTGCTCAAAAATGGTGCCAAACTGTTGCAAACTCTTCCCTGAAAGGTTTAACGGTGAATACCGAAGGCTTTTGATCATAGGCCAAGAAATCAGCCCTCGACTACTTCACCTGCGCAAAAAGATTTTTCTGAAAAATCCCTAAGGCGCACGGTCACAATTTCATCAGAAATCGGCCGTTTTCCACTTTGCTCAAAAGTGGTGCCAAACTGTTGCAAACTCTCCCCTGAAAGGTTTGGCGGTTTAAACGGGTTGCTTTTGATCATAGGCCAAGAAATCAGCCCTCGACTACTTCACCTGCGAAAAAAAAATTCTGAAAAAATCCCTTAGGCGCGCGGTCACAATTTCATTAAAAATCGTCCATTTTCCACTTTGCTCAAAAATGGTGCCAAACGGTTGCAAACTCTTCCCTGAAAGGTTTGGCGGGGAATACGGAAGGCTTTTGATCATAGGCCAAGAAATCAGCCCTCGACTACTTCACCTGTGGAAAATGATTTTTCTGAAAAATCACTAAGGAGCGCGGTCACAATTTCATAAAAAATCGGCCGTTTTCCACTTTGCTCAAAAATGGTGACAAACTGTTGCAAACTCTCCCCTGAAAGGTTTGGCGGTGGAAAAGGAAGTCTTTTGATCATAGGCCAAGAAATAAACCCTCGACTACTTCACCTGCAGAAAATGATTTTTCTGAAAAATCACTAAGGCGCGCGGTCACACTTTCATCAAAAATCGGTTGTTTTCCACTTTGCTCAAAAATGGTGCCAAATTGTTGCAAACTCTTCCCTGAAAGGTTTGGCGGTGGAAACTGAAGTCTTTTGATCATAGGCCAAGAAATAAACCCTCGACTACTTCACCTGCGGAAAATGATTTTACTGAAATATCATTAAGGCGCGCGGTCACACTTTCATCAAAAATCGGCCATTTTCCACTTTGCTCAAAAATAGTGCCAAATTGTTGCAAACTGTCCCCTGAAAGGTTTGGCAGTGGAAACGGAAGTCTTTTGATCATAGGCCAAGAAATGAGCCCGCGACTACTTCACCTGCGAAAAATGATTTTTCTGAAAAATCACTAAGGCACGCGGTCACAATTTCATCAAAAATCAGCCGTTTTCCACTTTGCCCAAAAGTGGTGCCAAACTGTTGCAAACTCTCCCCTGAAATGCTTGGCGGTGGAAACGGAAGTCTTTTGATCATAGGCCAAGAAATCAGCCCTCGACTACTTCACCTGTGAAAAAAAAAATTCTGAAAAAATCCCTAAGCCGCGATGTCACAATTTCATCAAAAATCGGCCGTTTTCCACTTTGCTCAAAAAAGGCGTCAAACTGTTGCAAACTCTCCCTTGAAAGGTTTCGCGGTTGAAACGGAAGTCTTTTGATCATAGGCCAAGAAATAAACCCTCGACTACTTTACCTGCGTAAAATGATTGTTCTGAAAAATTCCTAAGGCGCGCGGTCACACTTTCATCAAAAATCGGCCATTTTCCACTTTGCTCAAAAGTGGCGCCAAACTGTTGCAAACTCTCCCCTGAAAGGTTTGGCGGTGGAAACGGATTGCTTTTGATCATAGGCCAAGAAATCAGCCCTCGACTACTTCACCTGCGGAAAAAGATTTTTCTGAAAAATCCCTAAGGTGCGCGGTCACACTTTCATCAAAAATCTGCCCTTTTCCCACTTTGCTCTAAAGTGGTGCCAAACTGTTGCAAACTCTACCCTGAAAGGTTTGGCGGTGGAAACGGAAGTCTTTTGATCATAGGCAAAGAAATCAGCCCTCGACTAATTCACCTACGGAAAAAAAATTCTGAAAAAATCCCTTAGGCGCGCGGTCACAATTTCATTAAAAATCGTCCGTTTTCCACTTTGCTCAAAAATGGTTCCAAACTGTTGCAAACTCTCCCCTGAAAGGTTTGGCAGTGGAAACGGAAGACTTTTGATTATAGGCCAAGAAATCAGCCCTCGACTACTTCACCTGCGGAAAAAGTTTTTTCTGAAAAATCCCTAAGCCGCGCGGTCACAATTTCATCAAAAATCGACAGTTTTCCACTTTGCTCCAAAATGGTGCCAAACTGTTGCAAACTCTCTCCTGAAAGGTTTGGCGGTGGAATACGGAAGGCGTTTGATCATAAGCCAAGAAATCAGTCCTAGACTACTTCACCTGCGGAAAAGACTTTTCTGAAATATCCCTAAGGTGCGCGGTCACAATTTTATCAAAAATCGGCCGTTTTCCACTTTGCTCAAAAAAGGCGCCAAACTGTTGCAAACTCTCCCTTGAAAGGTTTCGCGGTTGAAACGGAAGTCTTTTGATCATAGGCCAAGAAATAAACCCTCGACTACTTTACCTGCGTAAAATGATTGTTCTGAAAAATTCCTAAGGCGCGCGGTCACACTTTCATCAAAAATCGGCCATTTTCCACTTTGCTCAAAAGTGGCGCCAAACTGTTGCAAACTCTCCCCTGAAAGGTTTGGCGGTGGAAACGGATTGCTTTTGATCATAGGCCAAGAAATCAGCCCTCGACTACTTCACCTGCGGAAAAAGATTTTTCTGAAAAATCCCTAAGGTGCGCGGTCACACTTTCATCAAAAATCGTCCGTTTTCCACTTTGCTCAAAAATGGTGCCAAACTGTTGCAAACTCTTCCCTGAAAGGTTTAACGGTGAATACGGAAGGCTTTTGATCATAGGCCAAGAAATCAGCCCTCGACTACTTCACCTGCGCAAAAAGATTTTTCTGAAAAATCCCTAAGGCGCACGGTCACAATTTCATCAGAAATCGGCCGTTTTCCACTTTGCTCAAAAGTGGTGCCAAACTGTTGCAAACTCTCCCCTGAAAGGTTTGGCGGTTTAAACGGGTTGCTTTTGATCATAGGCCAAGAAATCAGCCCTCGACTACTTCACCTGCGAAAAAAAAATTCTGAAAAAATCCCTTAGGCGCGCGGTCACAATTTCATTAAAAATCGTCCATTTTCCACTTTGCTCAAAAATGGTGCCAAACGGTTGCAAACTCTTCCCTGAAAGGTTTGGCGGGGAATACGGAAGGCTTTTGATCATAGGCCAAGAAATCAGCCCTCGAGTACTTCACCTGTAGAAAAAGATTTTTTTGAAAAATCCCTTAGGCGCGCGGTCACACTTTCATTAAAAATCGTCCGTTTTCCACTTTGCTCCCAAATGGTGTCAAACTGTTGCAAACTCTCCCCTGAAAGGTTTGGCAGTGGAAACCGAATGCTTTTGATTATAGGCCAAGAAATCAGCCCTCGACTACTTCACCTGCGGAAAAAGTTTTTTCTGAAAAATCCCTAAACCGCGCGGTCACAATTTCATCAAAAATCGGCAGTTTTCCACTTTGCTCAAAAATAGTGCCAATCTGTTGCAAACTCTCTCCTGAAAGGTTTGGCGGTGGAATACGGAAGGCGTTTGATCATAAGCCAAGAAATCAGTCCTCGACTACTTCACCTGCGGAAAAGATTTTTCTGAAAAATCACTAAGGTGCGCGGTCACAATTTTATCAAAAATCGGCCGTTTTCCACTTTGCTCAAAAAAGGCGCCAAACTGTTGCAAACTCTCCCTTGAAAGGTTTCGCGGTTGAAACGGAAGTCTTTTGATCATAGGCCAAGAAATAAACCCTCGACTACTTTACCTGCGTAAAATGATTGTTCTGAAAAATTCCTAAGGCGCGCGGTCACACTTTCATCAAAAATCGGCCATTTTCCACTTTGCTCAAAAGTGGCGCCAAACTGTTGCAAACTCTCCCCTGAAAGGTTTGGCGGTGGAAACGGATTGCTTTTGATCATAGGCCAAGAAATCAGCCCTCGACTACTTCACCTGCGGAAAAAGATTTTTCTGAAAAATCCCTAAGGTGCGCGGTCACACTTTCATCAAAAATCGTCCGTTTTCCACTTTGCTCAAAAATGGTGCCAAACTGTTGCAAACTCTTCCCTGAAAAGTTTGGCGGTGAATACGGAAGGCTTTTGATCATAGGCCAAGAAATCAGCCCTCGACTACTTCACCTGCGGAAAAAGATTTTTCTGAAAAATCCCTAAGGCGCGCGGTCACACTTTCATCAAAAATCGTCCGTTTTCCACTTTGCTCAAAAGTGGTGCCAAACTGTTGCAAAGTCTCCCCTGAAAGGTTTGGCGGTGGAAACGGAAGTCTTTTGAGCATAGGCCAAGTAATCAGCCCTCGACTACTTCACCTGCGGGAAAAAAAAATCTGAAAAAATCCCTAAGGCGCGCGGTCACAATTTCATTAAAAATCGGCCGTTTTCCACTTTGCTCAAAAATGGTACCAAACTGTTGCAAACTCTGCCCTGAAAGCTTTCGCAGTGGAAACGGAAATCATTTGATCATAGGCCAAGAAATAAACCCTCGACTACTTCACCTGCGGAAAATGATTTTTCTGAAAAATCCCTAAGGCGTGCAGTCACAATTTCATCAAAAATCGGACGTTTTCCACTTTGCTCAAAAGCGGTGCCGAACTGCTGCAAACTCTTCCCTGAAAGGTTTGGCGGTGGAAACGGAAGGCTTTTGATTATAGGCCAGGAAATCAGCCCTCGACTACTTCACCTGCGAAAAAAAAATTCTGAAAAAATCCCTTAGGCGCGCCGTCACAATTTCATTAAAAATCGTCCGTTTTCCACTTTGCTCAAAAATGGTGCCAAACTGTTGCAAACTCTCCCCTGAAAGGTTTGGCAATTGAAACGGAAGGCTTTTGATTATAGGCCAGGAAATCAGCCCTCGACTACTTCACCTGCGGAAAATGATTTTTCTGAAAAATCCCTAAGGCGCGCGGTCACACTTTCATCAAAAAGCGTCCGTTTTCCACTTTGCTCAAAAATGGTTCCAAACTGTTTCAAACTCTTCCCTGAAAAGTTTGGCGGTGAATACAGAAGCCTTTTGATCATAGGCCAAGAAATCAGCCCTCGACTACTTCACCCGCGGAAAAAGATTTTTCGGAAAAATCCCTAAGGCGCGCGGTCACAATTTCATCAAAAATCGACCGTTTTCCGCTTTGCTCAAAAATGGTGCCAAACTGTTGCAAACCCTTCCCTGAAAGGTTTGGCGGTGAATACGGAAGGCTTTTGATAATAGGCCAAGAAATCAGCCCTCGACTACTTCACCTGCGAAATAAAAATTCTGAAAAAATCCCTTAGGCGTGCGGTCACAATTTCATTAAAAATCGTCCATGTTCCACTTTGCTCAAAAATTGTGCCAAACTGTTGCAAACTATTCCCTGAAAGGTTTGGCGGGGAATATGGAAGGCTTTTGATCATAGGCCAAGAAATCAGCCCTCGACTACTTCACCTCCGGAAAAAGATTTTTCTGAAAAATCCCTAAGGTGCGCGGTCACACTTTCATCAAAAATCGTCCGTTTTCCACTTTGCTCAAAAATGGTGCCAAACTGTTGCAAACTCTTCCCTGAAAAGTTTGGCGGTGAATACGGAAGGCTTTTGATCATAGGCCAAGAAATAAACCCTCGACTACTTCACCTGCGGAAAAAGATTTTTCTGAAAAATCCCTAAGGTGCGCGGTCACACTTTCATCAAAAATCGTCCGTTTTCCACTTTGCTCAAAAGTGGTGCCAAACTGTTGCAAAGTCTCCCCTGAAAGGTTTGGCGGTGGAAACGGAAGTCTTTTGAGCATAGGCCAAGTAATCAGCCCTCGACTACTTCACCTGCGGGGGAAAAAAATCTGAAAAAATCCCTAAGGCGCGCGGTCACAATTTCATTAAAAATCGGCCGTTTTCCACTTTGCTCAAAAATGGTACCAAACTGTTGCAAACTCTGCCCTGAAAGCTTTCGCGGTGGAAACGGAAATCATTTGATCATAGGCCAAGAAATAAACCCTCGACTACTTCACCTGCGGAAAATGATTTTTCTGAAAAATCCCTAAGGCGTGCAGTCACAATTTCATGAAAAAATCGGACGTTTTCCACTTTGCTCAAAAGCGGTGCCGAACTGCTGCAAACTCTTCCCTGAAAGGTTTGGCGGTGGAAACGGAAGGCTTTTGATCATAGGCCAGGAAATCAGCCCTCGACTACTTCACCTGCGGAAAATGATTTTTCTGAAAAATCCCTAAGGCGCGCGGTCACAATTTCATCAAAAATCGGCCGTTTTCCAATTTGCTCAAAAATGGTGCCAAACTGTTGCAAACTCTCCCCTGAAAGGTTTGGCGGTGGAAACGGAAGTCTTGTGATCATAGGCCAAGAAATAAACCCTCGAATACTTCACCTGCGGAAAATGATTTTTCTGAAAAATCCCTAAGGCGCGCAATCACACTTTCACAAAAATCGTCCGTTTTCCACTTTGCTCAAAAGTGGCGCCAAACTGTTGCAAACTCTTCCCTGAAAGGTTTGGCGGTGAATATGGAAGGCTTTTGATTATAGGCCAAGAAATCAGCCCTCGACTACTTCACCTGCGGAAAAATCCCTAAGGCGCACGGTCACACTTTCATCAAAAATCGGCCGTTTTCCACTTTGCTCAAAAGTGGTGCCAAACTGTTGCAAACTCTCTCCTGAAAGGTTTGGGGGGGAATTCGGAAGGCTTTTTATCATAGGCCAAGAAATCAGCCCTCGACTACTTCACCTGCGGAAAAAGATTTTTCTGAAAAATCCCTAAGGCGCGCGGTCACAATTTCATCAAAAATCGGCCGTTTATCACTTTGCTCAAAAGTGGTGCCAAACTGTTGCAAACTCTCCCCTGAAAGGTTTGGCGTTGGAAACGGAAGTCTTTTGATCATAGGCCAGGAAATCAGCCCTCGACTACTTCACCTGCGAAAAAAAAATTCTGAAAAAATCCCTAAGGCGCGCGGTCAGAATTTCATTAAAAATCGGCCGTTTTCCACTATGCTCAAAAATGGTACCAAACTGTTGCAAACTCTCCCCTGAAAGCTTTCGCGGTGGAAACGGAAGTCATTTGATCATAGGCCAAGAAATAAACCCTCGACTACTTCACCTGCGGAAAATCATTTTTCTGAAAAATCCCTAAGGCGCGCGGTCACAATTTCATCAAAAATCGTCCGTTTTCCACTTTGCTCAAAAATGATGCCAAACTGTTGCAAACTCTCCCCTGAAAGGTTTGGCGGTGGAAACGGAAGTCTTTTGATCATAGGCCAAGAAATCAGCCCTCGACTACTTCACCTGCGGAAAACGATTTTTCTGAAAAATCCCTAAGGCGCGCGGTCACAATTTCATCCTAAATCAGCCGTTTTCCACTTTGCTCAAAAATGGTGCCAAACTGTTGCAAACTCTTCCCTGAAAGGTTTGGCGGTGGAAATGGAACTCTTTTGATCACAGGCGAAGAAATCAGCCCTCGACTATTTCACCAGCTGGAAAAAAAATTCTGGAAAAATCCCAAAGGCGCGCGGTCACAATTTCATCAAAAATCAGCCGTTTTCCACTTTGCTCAAAAATGGTGCAAAACTGTTGCAAACTCTTCCCTGAAAGGTTTGGCGGGGAATACGGAAGGCTTTGGATCATAGGCCAAGAAATCAGCCTTCGACTACTTCACCTGTAGAAAAAGACTTTTTTGAAAAATCCCTAAGCCGCGCGGTCACACTTTCATCAAAAATCGGCCGTTTTCCACTTTGCTCAAAAGTGGTGCCAAACTGTTGCAAACTCTCTCCTGAAAGGTTTGGGGGGGAATTCGGAAGGCTTTTTATCATAGGCCAAGAAATCAGCCCTCGACTACTTCACCTGCGGAAAAAGATTTTTCTGAAAAATCCCTAAGGCGCGCGGTCACAATTTCATCAAAAATCGGCCGTTTATCACTTTGCTCAAAAGTGGTGCCAAACTGTTGCAAACTCTCCCCTGAAAGGTTTGGCGTTGGAAACGGAAGTCTTTTGATCATAGGCCAGGAAATCAGCCCTCGACTACTTCACCTGCGAAAAAAAAATTCTGAAAAAATCCCTAAGGCGCGCGGTCAGAATTTCATTAAAAATCGGCCGTTTTCCACTATGCTCAAAAATGGTACCAAACTGTTGCAAACTCTCCCCTGAAAGCTTTCGCGGTGGAAACGGAAGTCATTTGATCATAGGCCAAGAAATAAACCCTCGACTACTTCACCTGCGGAAAATCATTTTTCTGAAAAATCCCTAAGGCGCGCGGTCACAATTTCATCAAAAATCGTCCGTTTTCCACTTTGCTCAAAAATGATGCCAAACTGTTGCAAACTCTCCCCTGAAAGGTTTGGCGGTGGAAACGGAAGTCTTTTGATCATAGGCCAAGAAATCAGCCCTCGACTACTTCACCTGCGGAAAACGATTTTTCTGAAAAATCCCTAAGGCGCGCGGTCACAATTTCATCCTAAATCAGCCGTTTTCCACTTTGCTCAAAAATGGTGCCAAACTGTTGCAAACTCTTCCCTGAAAGGTTTGGCGGTGGAAATGGAACTCTTTTGATCACAGGCGAAGAAATCAGCCCTCGACTATTTCACCAGCTGGAAAAAAAATTCTGGAAAAATCCCAAAGGCGCGCGGTCACAATTTCATCAAAAATCAGCCGTTTTCCACTTTGCTCAAAAATGGTGCAAAACTGTTGCAAACTCTTCCCTGAAAGGTTTGGCGGGGAATACGGAAGGCTTTGGATCATAGGCCAAGAAATCAGCCTTCGACTACTTCACCTGTAGAAAAAGACTTTTTTGAAAAATCCCTAAGCCGCGCGGTCACAATTTCATAAAAAATCGGACGTTTTCCACTTTGCTCAAAAATGGTGCCAAACTGTTGCAAACTCTCACCTGAAAGGTTTGGCGGTGGAAACGGAGGTCTTTTTATCATAGGCCAAGAAATAATCCCTCGACAACTTCACCTGCGGAAAATGATTTTTCTGAAAAATCCCTAAGGCGCGCGGTCACACTTTCATCAAAAATCGGCCATTTTCCACTTTGCTCAAAAGTGGTGCCAAACTGTTGCAAACTGTCCCCTGAAAGGTTTGGCGGTGGAAACGGAAGGCTTTTGATCATAGGCCAAGAAAACAGCCCTCGACTACTTCACCTGCGGAAAAAGATTTCTCTGAAAAATCACTAAGGCGCGCGGTCACACTTTCATCAAAAATCGTCCGTTTTCCACTTTGCTCAAAAATGGTGCCAAACTGTTGAAAACTCTTCCCTGAAAGGTTTGGCGGTTATACGGAAGGCTTTTGATTATAGGCCAAGAAATCAGCCCTCGACTACTTCACCTGCGGAAAAATCCCTAAGGCGCACGGTCACACTTTCATCAAAAATCGGCCGTTTTCCACTTTGCTCAAAAGTGGTGCCAAACTGTTGCAAACTCTCTCCTGAAAGGTTTGGGGGGGAATTCGGAAGGCTTTTTATCATAGGCCAAGAAATCAGCCCTCGACTACTTCACCTGCGGAAAAAGATTTTTCTGAAAAATCCCTAAGGCGCGCGGTCACAATTTCATCAAAAATCGGCCGTTTATCACTTTGCTCAAAAGTGGTGCCAAACTGTTGCAAACTCTCCCCTGAAAGGTTTGGCGTTGGAAACGGAAGTCTTTTGATCATAGGCCAGGAAATCAGCCCTCGACTACTTCACCTGCGAAAAAAAAATTCTGAAAAAATCCCTAAGGCGCGCGGTCAGAATTTCATTAAAAATCGGCCGTTTTCCACTATGCTCAAAAATGGTACCAAACTGTTGCAAACTCTCCCCTGAAAGCTTTCGCGGTGGAAACGGATGTCATTTGATCATAGGCCAAGAAATAAACCCTCGACTACTTCACCTGCGGAAAATCATTTTTCTGAAAAATCCCTAAGGCGCGCGGTCAGAATTTCATCAAAAATCGTCCGTTTTCCACTTTGCTCAAAAATGATGCCAAACTGTTGCAAACTCTCCCCTGAAAGGTTTGGCGGTGGAAACGGAAGTCTTTTGATCATAGGCCAAGAAATCAGCCCTCGACTACTTCACCTGCGGAAAACGATTTTTCTGAAAAATCCCTAAGGCGCGCGGTCACAATTTCATCCTAAATCAGCCGTTTTCCACTTTGCTCAAAAATGGTGCCAAACTGTTGCAAACTCTTCCCTGAAAGGTTTGGCGGTGGAAATGGAACTCTTTTGATCACAGGCGAAGAAATCAGCCCTCGACTATTTCACCAGCTGGAAAAAAAATTCTGGAAAAATCCCAAAGCCGCGCGGTCACAATTTCATCAAAAATCAGCCGTTTTCCACTTTGCTCAAAAATGGTGCAAAACTGTTGCAAACTCTTCCCTGAAAGGTTTGGCGGGGAATACGGAAGGCTTTGGATCATAGGCCAAGAAATAATCCCTCGACAACTTCACCTGCGGAAAATGATTTTTCTGAAAAATCCCTAAGGCGCGCGGTCACACTTTCATCAAAAATCGGCCATTTTCCACTTTGCTCAAAAGTGGTGCCAAACTGTTGCAAACTGTCCCCTGAAAGGTTTGGCGGTGGAAACGGAAGGCTTTTGATCATAGGCCAAGAAAACAGCCCTCGACTACTTCACCTGCGGAAAAAGATTTCTCTGAAAAATCACTAAGGCGCGCGGTCACACTTTCATCAAAAATCGTCCGTTTTCCACTTTGCTCAAAAATGGTGCCAAACTGTTGAAAACTCTTCCCTGAAAGGTTTGGCGGTTAATACGGAAGGCTTTTGATTATAGGCCAAGAAATCAGCCCTCGACTACTTCACCTGCGGAAAAATCCCTAAGGCGCACGGTCACACTTTCATCAAAAATCGGCCGTTTTCCACTTTGCTCAAAAGTGGTGCCAAACTGTTGCAAACTCTCTCCTGAAAGGTTTGGAGGGGAATTCGGAAGGCTTTTTATCATAGGCCAAGAAATCAGCCCTCGACTACTTCACCTGCGGAAAAAGATTTTTCTGAAAAATCCCTAAGGCGCGCGGTCACAATTTCATCAAAAATCGGCCGTTTATCACTTTGCTCAAAAGTGGTGCCAAACTGTTGCAAACTCTCCCCTGAAAGGTTTGGCGTTGGAAACGGAAGTCTTTTGATCATAGGCCAGGAAATCAGCCCTCGACTACTTCACCTGCGGAAAACGTTTTTTTTTTAAAAATCCCGAAGGCGCGCGGTCACAATTTCATCCTAAATCAGCCGTTTTCCACTTTGCTCAAAAATGGTGCCAAACTGTTGCAAACTCTTCCCTGAAAGGTTTGGCGGTGGAAATGGAACTCTTTTGATCACAGGCGAAGAAATCAGCCCTCGACTATTTCACCAGCTGGAAAAAAAATTCTGGAAAAATCCCAAAGCCGCGCGGTCACAATTTCATCAAAAATCAGCCGTTTTCCACTTTGCTCAAAAATGGTGCAAAACTGTTGCAAACTCTTCCCTGAAAGGTTTGGCGGGGAATACGGAAGGCTTTGGATCATAGGCCAAGAAATCAGCCTTTGACTACTTCACCTGTAGAAAAAGACTTTTTTGAAAAATCCCTAAGCCGCGCGGTCACAATTTCATAAAAAATCGGACGTTTTCCACTTTGCTCAAAAATGGTGCCAAACTGTTGCAAACTCTCCCCTGAAAGGTTTGGCGGTGGAAACGGAGGTCTTTTTATCATAGGCCAAGAAATAATCCCTCGACAACTTCACCTGCGGAAAATGATTTTTCTGAAAAATCCCTAAGGCGCGCGGTCACACTTTCATCAAAAATCGGCCATTTTCCACTTTGCTCAAAAATGGTGCCAAACTGTTGCAAACTGTCCCCTGAAAGGTTTGGCGGTGGAAACGGAAGGCTTTTGATCATAGGCCAAGAAAACAGCCCTCGACTACTTCACCTGAGGAAAAAGATTTCTCTGAAAAATCACTAAGGCGCGCGGTCACACTTTCATCAAAAATCGTCCGTTTTCCACTTTGCTCAAAAATGGTGCCAAACTGTTGAAAACTCTTCCCTGAAAGGTTTGGCGGTTAATACGGAAGGCTTTTGATCATAGGCCAAGAAATCAGCCCTCGACTACTTCACCTGCGAAAAAAAAAATTCTGAAAAAATCCCTAAGGCGCGCGGTCACAATTTCATCAAAAATCGGCCGTTTTCCACTTTGCTCAAAAGTGGTGCCAAACTGTTGCAAACTCTCCCCTGAAAGGTTTGGCAGTGAATACGGAAGGCTTTTGATCATAGGCCAAGAAATCAGCCCTCGACTACTTCACCTGCGAAAAATGATTTTTTTGAAAAATCCCTAAGGCGCGCGGTCACACTTTCATCAAAAATCGGCCGTTTTCCACTTTGCTCAAAAGTGGTGCCAAACTGTTGCAAACTCTCCCCTGAAAGGTTTGGCGGTGGAAACGGAAGGCTTTTGATCATAGGCCAGGAAATCAGCCCTCGACTACTTATCCTGCGGAAAAAAAATTCTGAAAAACTCTCTTAGGCCCGCGGTCACAATTTCATGGAAAATCAGTCGTTTTCCACTTTGTTCAAAAATGGTGCCAAACTGTTGCAAACTCTTCCAAGAAAGGTTTGGCGGTGGAATATGGAAGGCGTTTGATCATAGGCCAAGAAATCAGCCCTCGACTACTTCACCTCCGGAAAAAGATTTTTCTGAAAAATCCCTAAGGCGCGCGATCACAGTTTCATCAAAAATCGACCGTTTTCCACTTTGCTCAAAAATGGTGCCAAACTGTTGCAAACTCTGCCCTGAAAGGTTTGGCGGTGTAAAGGGAAGGCTTTTGATCATAGGCCAAGAAACCAACCCTCGACTACTTCACCTGTGGAAAATGATTTTTCTGAAAAATCCCTAAGTCACAATTTCATCAAAAATCGTCCGTTTTCCACTTTGCTCAAAAATGGGGCCAAACTGTTGCAAACTCTCCCCTGAAAAGTTTGGCGGTTAATACGGAAGTCTTTTGATCATAGGCCAAGAAATCAGCCCTCGACTACTTCACCTGAGGAAAACGATTTTTCTGAAAAATCACTAAGACGCGCCGTCACAATTTCATCCTAAATCGACCGTTTTCCACTTTGCTCAAAAATGGTGCCAAACTGTTGCAAACTCTTCCCTGAAAGGTTTGGCGGTGGAAACGGAACTCTTTTGATCACAGGCGAAGAAATGAGCCCTCGACTATTTCATCAGCGGGAAAAAAAATTCTGGAAAAATCCCTACGGCGCGCGGTCACAATTTCATCAAAAATCGGCCGTTTTCCACTTTGCTCAAAAATGGTGCCAAACTGTTGCAAACTCTTCCCTGAATGGTTTGGCCGGGAATACAGAAGGCCTTTTATCATAGGCCAAGAAATCAGCCCTCGACTACTTCACCCGTAGAAAAAGATTTTTTTGAAAAATCCCTAAGCCGCGCGGTCACAATTTCATAAATATCGGCCGTTTTCCACTTTGCTCAAAAATGTTGCCAAACTGTTGCAAACTCTCCCCTGAAAGGTTTGGCGGTGGAAACGGAAGGCTTTTGATCATAGGCCAAGAAATCAGCCCTCGAATACTTCACCTGCGGAAAAAAATTCGGAAAAAATCCCTTAGGCGCGCGATCACAATTTTATTAAAAATCGTCCGTTTTACACTTTGCTCAAAAATGGTGCCAAACTGTTGCAAACTCTCCCCTGAAAGGTTTGGCATTGGAGACGGACGGCTTTTCATTATAGGCCAAGAAATCAGCCCTCGACTACTTCCCCTGCGGAACAAGATTTTTCTGAAAAATCCCTAAGCCGCGCGGTCACAATTTCATCAAAAATCGGCCGTTTTCCACTTTGCTCAAAAATGGTGCCAAACTGTTGCAAACTCTCCCCTGAAAGGTTTGGTGGTGGAATACGGAAGGCGTTTGATTATAGGCCAAGAAATCAGTCCTCAACTACTTCACCTGCGGAAAAGATTTTTCTGAAAATTCCCTAAGGTGCGCGGTCACAATTTCATCGAAAATCGGCTGTTTTCCACATTGCTCAAAAATGGTGCCATACTGTTGCAAACTCTCCCTTGAAAGGTTTGGCAGTGGAAAGGGAAGGCTTTTGATCATAGGCCAAGAAATCAGCCCTCGACTACTTCACCTGTGAGAAAAAAAATTCTGAAAAAATCCCTAAGGCGCACGGTCACAATTTCATCAAAAATCGTCCGTTTTCCACTTTGCTCAAAAATGGTGCCAAACTGTTGCAAACTCATCCCTGAAAGGTTTAGTGAGGAATACGGAAGGCTTTTGATCATAGGCCAAGAAATCAGCCCTCGACTACTTCACCTGTGGAAAAAGATTTTTCTGAAAAATCCCTAAGGCACGCGGTCACAATTTCATCAAAAATCGGCCATTTTGCCACTTTGCTCTAAAATGGTGCCAAACTGTTGCAAACTCTCCCCTGAAAGGTTTGGCGGTGGAAAAGGAAGTCTTTTGATCATAGGCCAAGAAATCAGCCCTCGACTACTTCACCTGCGGAAAAATATTTTTCTGAAAAGTCCCTAAGGTGCGCGGTCACACTTTCATCAAAAATCGGCCGTTTTCCACTTTGCTCGAAAATGGTGCCAAACTGTTGCAAACTCTTCCCTGAAAGGTTTGGCGGTGGAAACGGAAGTCTTTTGATCATAGGCCAAGAAATAAACCCTCGACTACTTCACCTGCGGAAAAATATTTTTCTGAAAAGTCCCTAAGGTGCGCGGTCACACTTTCATCAAAAATCGGCCATTTTCCACTTTGCTCAAAAATGGTGCTAAACTGTTACAAACTCTCCCCTGAAAGGTTAGGCGATGGATACGGAACTCTTTTGATTATAGGGCAATTAATCAGCCCAAGATTTTTTTGAAAAATCCCTAAGCCGCGCGGTCACAATTTCATAAAAAATCGGCCATTTTCCACTTTGCTCAAAAATGGTGCCAAACTGTTGCAAACTCTCCCCTGAAAGGTTTCGCGGTGGAAACGGGAGGCTTTTGATCATAGGCCAAGAATTCAGCACTCGACTACTTCACCTGCGGAAAAAGATTTTTCTGAAAAATCCCTAAGCCACGTGGTCACAATTTCATCAAAAATCTTCCGTTTTCCACTTTGCTCAAAAATGGTGCCAAACTGTTGCAAACTCTCCCCTGAAAGGTTTGACAGTGGAAAAGGAAGGCTTTTGATTATAGGCCAAGAAATCAGCCCTCAACTACTAAACCTGCGGAAAAAGTTTTTTTCTGAAAAATCCCTAAGCCGCGCGGTCACAATTTCATCAAAAATCGGCCGTTTTCCTCTTTGCTCAAAAGTGTTGCCAAACTGTTGCAAAGTCTCCCCTGAAAGGTTTGGCGGTGGAATCGGAAGTCTTTTGATCATAAGCCAGGAATTTAGCCCTCGACTACTTCTCCTGCGAAAAAAAAAATTCTGAAAAAATCCCTTAGAACCGCGGTCACAATTTCATTAAAAATCGTCCATTTTCCACTTTGCTCAAAAATGGTGCCAAACTGTTGCAAACTCTCCCCTGAAAGGTTTGGCAGTGGAAACGGAAGGCTTTTGATTATAGGCCAAGAAATCAGCCCTCGACTACTTCTCCTGCGAAAAAAAAATTCTGAAAAAATCCCTTAGGCGCGCGGTCACAATTTCATCATAAATCGTCCGTTTTCCACTTTGTTCAAAAATGGTGCCAAACTGTTGCAAACTCTTCCATGAAAGGTTTGGCGTGGAATATGGAAGGCGTTTGATCATAGGCCAACAAATCTGCCCTCGACTACTTCACCTGCGGAAAAATATTTTTCTGAAAAATCCCTAAGGCGCGCGGTCACAATTTCATCAAAAATCGACCGTTTTGCACTTTGCTCAAAAATGGTGCCAAACCGTTGCAAACTCTCTCCTGAAAGGTTTGGCGGTGGAAAGGGAAGGCTTTTGATCATAGGCCAAGAAACCAACCCTCGACTACTTCACCTGTGGAAAATGATTTTTCTGAAAAATCCCTAAGGCGCGCGGTCACAATTTCATCAAAAATCGTCCGTTTTCAACTTTGCTCAAAAATGGTGCCAAACTGTTGCAAACTCTCCCCTGAAACGTTTGGCGGTGGAAACGGAAGTCTTTTGATCATAGGCCAAGAAATCAACCCTCGATTACTTCACCTGCGGAACACGATTTTTCTGAAAAATCCCTAAGTCGCGCGGTCACAATTTCATCCTAAATCAGCCGTTTTCCACATTGCTCAAAAATGGTGCCAAACTGTTGCAAACTCTTCCCTGAAAGGTTTGGCGCTGGAAACGGAACTCTTTTGATCACAGGCGAAGAAATCAGCCCTCGACTATTTCAACAGCGGGGAAAAAAATTCTGGAAAAATCCCTAAGGCGCGCGGTCACAATTTCATGAAAAATCAGAAGTTTTCCACTTTGCTCAAAAATGGTGCCAAACTGTTGCAAACTCTCCCCTGAAAGGTTTGGCGGTGGAAACGGAAGTCTTTTTATCATAGGCCAAGAAATAATCCCTCGACAACTTCACCTGCGGAAAATGATTTTTCTGAAAAATCCCTAAGGCGCGCGGTCACACTTTCATCAAAAATCGGCCATTTTCCACTTTGCTCAAAATTGGTGCCAAACTGTTGCAAACTCTCCCCTGAAAGGTTTGACAGTGGAAAAGGAAGGCTTTTTATCATAGGCCAAGAAATAATCCCTCGACAACTTCACCTGCGGAAAATGATTTTTCTGAAAAATCCCTCAGGCGCGCGGTCACAATTTCATCAAAAATTGACCGTTTTCCACTTTGCTCAAAAATGGTGCCAAACTGGTGCAAACTCTCTCCTGAAAGGTTTGGCGGTGGAATACGGAAGGCGTTTGATCATAAGCCAAGAAATCAGTCCTCGACTACTTCACCTGCGGAAAAGATTTTTCTGAAAAATCCCTAAGGTGCGTGGTCACAATTTCATAAAAAATCGGCCGTTTTCCACTTTGCTCAAAAAAGGCGCCAAACTGTTGCAAACTCTTTCGTGAAACGTTTGGCGGTGGAAACGGAAGTCTTTTGATCATAGCCCAAAACATAAACCCTCGACAACTTCACCTGCGGAAAATGATTTTTCTGAAAAATCCCTAAGGTGCGCTGGCACAATTTCATAAAAAATCAGCCGTTTTCCACTTTGCTCAAAAATGGTGCCAAACTGTTGCAAACTCTTCCCTGAAAGGTTTGGTGGTGGAAACGGAAGTCTTTTTATCATAGGCCAAGAAATAATCCCTCGACAACTTCACCTGCGGAAAATGATTTTTCTGAAAAATCCCTAAGGCGCGTGGTCACACTTTCATCAAAAATCGTCCGTTTTCCACTTTGCTCAAAAAGGGTGCCAAACTGTTGCAAACTCTTCCCTGAAAGGTTTGGCGGTTAATACGGAAGGCTTTTGATCATAGGCCAAGAAATCAGCCCTCGACTACTTCACCTGCGAAAAAAAAAATTCTGAAAAAATCCCTAAGGCGCGCGGTCACAATTTCATCAAAAATCGTCCATTTTCCACTTTGCTCAAAAATGGTGCCAAACTGTTGCAAACTCTCCCCTGAAAGGTTTGGCAGTGGAAACGGAAGGCTTTTGATTATAGGCCAAGAAATCAGCCCTCGACTACTTCTCCTGAGAAAAAAAAATTCTGAAAAAATCCCTTAGGAGCGCCGTCACAATTTTATGGAAAATCAGTCGTTTTCCACTTTTTTCAAAAATGGTGCCAAACTGTTGCAAACTGTTCCATGAAAGGTTTGGCGTGGAATATGGAAGGCGTTTGATCATAGGCCAACAAATCAGCCCTCGACTACTTCACCTGCGGAAAAATTTTTTTCTGAAAAATCCCTAAGGCGCGCGGTCACAACTTCATTAAAAATCGTCCGTTTTCCACTTTGCTCAAAAATGGTGCCAAACTGTTGCAAACTCTTAACTGAAAGGTTTGGTGGGGAATACGGAAGGCTTTTGATCATAGGCCAGGAAATCAGCCCTCGACTACTTCACCTGTGGAAAAAGATTTTTTTGAAAAATCCCTAAGGCACGCTGTCACAATTTCATCAAAAATCGGCCGTTTTCCACTTTGCTCAAAAGTGGTGCCAAACTGTTGCAAACTCTCCCCTGAAAGGTTTGGCGGTGGAATCGGAAGTCTTTTGATCATAAGCCAGGAAATCAGCCCTCGACATCTTCTCCTGCGAAAAAAAAATTCTGAAAAAATCCCTAGGGCGCGCGGTCACAATTTCATCATAAATCGTCCGTTATTCACTTTCTTCAAAAATGGTGCCAAACTGTTGCAAACTCTTCCATGAAAGGTTTGGAGTGGAATATGGAAGGCGTTTCATCATAGGCCAACAAATCTGCCCTCGACTACTTCACCTGCAGAAAAAGATTTTTCTGAAAAATCCCTAAGGCGCGCGGTCACAATTTCATCAAACATCGACCGTTTTCCACTTTGCTCAAAAATGGTGCCAAACTGTTGCAAACTCTCCCCTGAAAGGTTTGGCGGTGGAAAGGGAAGGCTTTTGATCATAGGCCAAGAAACCAACCCTCGACTACTTCACCTGTGGAAAATGATTTTTCTGAAAAATCCCTAAGGCGCGCGGTCACAATTTCATCCAAACTCGTCCGTTTTCCACTTTGCTCAAAAATGGTGCCAAACTGTTGCAAACTCTCCCCTGAAAGGTTTGGCGGTGGCAACGGAAGTCTTTTGATCATTCGCCAAGAAATCAGCCCTCGACTACTTCACCTGCCGAAAAAGATTTTTCTGAAAAATCCCTAAGGCGCGCGGTCACAATTTCATCAAAAATCGACCGTTTTCCACTTTGCTCAAAAATGGTGCCAAACTGTTGCAAACTCTCCCCTGAAAGGTTTGGTGGTGGAAAGGGAAGGTTTTTGATCATAGGCCAAGAAACCAACCCTCGACTACTTCACCTGTGGAAAATGATTTTTCTGAAAAATCCCTAAGGCGCGCTGTCAGGGGTTCAGGAGCAGAGGCAAGGGCAAGGGAGGAAACAGAGAGCGAGGGGGAGGAGGCAGAAGAAAAGATGAGTGATGACGACGACCCGAGATCTCCGAGTCTTTCCAGTGAATCAGAAGATTCACAGAAAGGAGCACCAGTGGCCAGGGCAAGGGGGGAGCCTAGGGGGACACCCCAGGAAGATAGAGCCAGAGGGGACTCAGAGGGGAGCAGTTGGAAATCGGGACCAGCGTCACCGCCAGAGAGCAGGGAAGAGGAAGGGCGCCAGGGATCAAGCGCTGGCAGCTCACAACAGGGGGGAGGGCACGAGTCAGGAGTGGCCACACCTCCATCGGGGAGCGAAGAAACGGTCAGACGGAAGGTGGAAGGTTGGGCGCGCGCGCCAAGTTCAAATGCACAGGAAGGTGGCGCAGTAGGCAGCCCGGAAAGGGAGCCAGGTCCTAAAGCCCGCCGAAAGGAGGGAGAAGAGTCAGGGGGGTCAGCGTCAGCGTCAGAGGAATCCCGGAAGGAAGAGACCCCGGGGGGCAGAGGGACCCAGAGAAGAACAGTCAGGCGGAAAAGGTGGAGCAAGGCTAGGATATTAAGTTGGTGTACAAGGGGCGGAGACTCAGATGGAGCTTCGCCGATCTAACCATTAGACGTAGGGTTGCACGCAGCAGCTTGAGAATGGAAACTGTAACTCAATAAAGACTTTTATTTAATGATCGCTGGCTAGCGTGATCCTCTGTGAGCTAGGATCTGGAAGCAACTCTGACACGCGCGATCACAATTTCATCAAAAATCGTCCGTTTTCCACTTTGCTCAAAAATGGTGCCAAACTGTTGCAAACTCTCCCCTGAAAGGTTTGGCGGTGGAAACGGAACTCTTTTGATCACAGGCGAAGAAATCAGCCCTCGACTATTTCACCAGCGGGAAAAAAAATTCTGGAAAAATCCCTTAGGCGCGCGGTAACAATTTCATTAAAAATCGTCCGTTTTCCACTTTGCTCAAAAATGGTGCCAAACAGTTGCAAACTCTTAACTGAAAGGTTTGGTGGGGAATACGGAAGGCTTTTGATCATAGGCCAGGAAATCAGCCCTCGACTACTTCACCTGTGGAAAAAGTTTTTTTTGAAAAATCCCTAAGGCACACTGTCACAATTTCATCAAAAATCGGCCGTTTTCCCACTTTGCTCAAAAATGGTGCCAAACTGTTGCAAACTCTCCCCTGAAAGGTTTGGCGGTGGAAAGGGAAGGCTTTTGATCATAGGCCAAGAAACCAACCCTCGACTACTTCACCTGTGGAAAATGATTTTTCTGAAAAATCCCTAAGGCGCGCGGTCACAATTTCATCAAAAATCGGCAGTTTTCCACTTTGCTCAAAAGTGGTGCGAAACTGATGCAAACTCTCCCCTGAAAGGTTTGGCGGTGGAAACGGAAGGCTTTTGATCATAGGCCAGGAAATCAGCCCTCGACTACTTCTCCTGCGAAAAAAAAATTCTGAAAAAATCCCTTAGGCGCGTGGTCACAATTTCATTTAAAATCGTCCATTTTCCACTTGGCTCAAAAATGGTGCCAAACTGTTGCAAACTCTCCCCTGAAAGGTTTGGCGGTGGAAAGGGAAGGCTTTTGATCATAGGCCAAGAAACCAACCCTCGACTACTTCACCTGTGGAAAATGATTTTTCTGAAAAATCCCTAAGGCGCGCGGTCACAATTTCATCAAAAATCGGCAGTTTTCCACTTTGCTCAAAAGTGGTGCCAAACTGATGCAAACTCTCCCCTGAAAGGTTTGGCGGTGGAAACGGAAGGCTTTTGATCATAGGCCAGGAAATCAGCCCTCGACTACTTCTCCTGCGAAAAAAAAATTCTGAAAAAATCCCTTAGGCGCGTGGTCACAATTTCATTTAAAATCGTCCATTTTCCACTTGGCTCAAAAATGGTGCCAAACTGTTGCAAACTCTCCCCTGAAAGGTTTGGCAGTGGAAACGGAAGGCTTTTGATTATAGGCCAAGAAATCAGCCCTCGACTACTTCTCCTGCGAAAAAAAAATTCTGAAAAAATCCCTAAGGTGCGCGGTCACAATTTCATCAAATATCGGCAGTTTTCCACATTGCTCAAAAATGGTGCCAAACTGTTGCAAACTCTTCCCTGAAAGGTTTGGCGCTGGAAACGGAACTCTTTTGATCACAGGCGAAGAAATCAGCCCTCGACTATTTCAACAGCGGGGAAAAAAATTCTGGAAAAATCCCTAAGGCGCGCGGTCACAATTTCATGAAAAATCAGCCGTTTTCCACTTTGCTCAAAAATGGTGCCAAACTGTTGCAAACTCTTCCCTGAAAGGTTTGGCGGGGAATACGGAAGGCTTTGGATCATAGGCCAAGAAATCAGCCTTCGACTACTACACCTATAGAAAAAATTTCTTTTGAAAAATCCCTAAGCCGCGCGGTCACAATTTCATAAAAAATCAGCCGTTTTCCACTTTGCTCAAAAATGGTGCCAAACTGTTGCAAACTCTCCCCTGAAAGGTTTGGGTGTGGAAACGGAAGTCTTTTTATCATAGGCCAAGAAATAATCCCTCGAAAACTGCACCTGCGGAAAATGATTTTTCTGAAAAATCCGTAAGGAGCGCGGTCAAACTTTCATCAAAAATCGGCCATTTTCCACTTTGCTCAAAAATGGTGCCAAACTGTTGCAAACTCTCCCCTGAAAGGTTTGGCGGTGGAAACGGAAGTCTTTTTATCATAGGCCAAGAAATAATCCCTCAACTACTTCACCTGCGGAAAAAGATTTTTCTGAAAAATCCCTAAGGCGCGCGGTCACAATTTCATCAAAAATTGACCGTTTTCCACTTTGCTCAAAAATGCTGCCAAACTGGTGCAAACTCTCTCCTGAAAGGTTGGCGGTGGAAACGGAAGTCTTTTTATCATAGGCCAAGAAATAATCCCTCGACAACTTCACCTGCGGAAAATGATTTTTCTGAAAAATCCCTAAGGCGCGCGGTCACAATTTCATCAAAAATTGACCGTTTTCCACTTTGCTCAAAAATGGTGCCAAACTGGTGCAAACTCTCTCCTGAAAGGTTTGGCGGTGGAATACGGAAGGCGTTTGATCATAAGCCAAGAAATCAGTCCTCGACTACTTCACCTGCGGAAAAGATTTTTCTGAAAAATCCCTAAGGTGCGCGGTCACAATTTCATAAAAAATCGGCCGTTTTCCACTTTGTTCAAAAAAGGCGCCAAACTGTTGCAAACTCTTTCGTGAAACGTTTGGCGGTGGAAACGGAAGTCTTTTGATCATAGGCCAAAAAATAAACCCTCGACAACTTCACCTGCGGAAAATGATTTTTCTGAAAAATCCCTAAGGTGCGCGGTCACAATTTCATAAAAAATCAGCCGTTTTCCACTTTGCTCAAAAATGGTGCCAAACTGTTGCAAACTCTCCCCTGAAAGGTTTGGCGGTGGAAACGGAAGGCTTTTGATCATAGGCCAAGAAATCAGCCCTCGACTACTTCACCTGCGAAAAAAAAAATTCTGAAAAAATCCCTAAGGAGCGCGGTCAAACTTTCATCAAAAATCGGCCATTTTCCACTTTGCTCAAAAATGGTGCCAAACTGTTGCAAACTCTCCCCTGAAAGGTTTGGCGGTGGAAACGGAAGTCTTTTTATCATAGGCCAAGAAATAATCCCTCAACTACTTCACCTGCGGAAAAAGATTTTTCTGAAAAATCCCTAAGGCGCGCGGTCACAATTTCATCAAAAATTGACCGTTTTCCACTTTGCTCAAAAATGGTGCCAAACTGGTGCAAACTCTCTCCTGAAAGGTTGGCGGTGGAAACGGAAGTCTTTTTATCATAGGCCAAGAAATAATCCCTCGACAACTTCACCTGCGGAAAATGATTTTTCTGAAAAATCCCTAAGGCGCGCGGTCACAATTTCATCAAAAATTGACCGTTTTCCACTTTGCTCAAAAATGGTGCCAAACTGGTGCAAACTCTCTCCTGAAAGGTTTGGCGGTGGAATACGGAAGGCGTTTGATCATAAGCCAAGAAATCAGTCCTCGACTACTTCACCTGCGGAAAAGATTTTTCTGAAAAATCCCTAAGGTGCGCGGTCACAATTTCATAAAAAATCGGCCGTTTTCCACTTTGTTCAAAAAAGGCGCCAAACTGTTGCAAACTCTTTCGTGAAACGTTTGGCGGTGGAAACGGAAGTCTTTTGATCATAGGCCAAAAAATAAACCCTCGACAACTTCACCTGCGGAAAATGATTTTTCTGAAAAATCCCTAAGGTGCGCGGTCACAATTTCATAAAAAATCAGCCGTTTTCCACTTTGCTCAAAAATGGTGCCAAACTGTTGCAAACTCTCCCCTGAAAGGTTTGGCGGTGGAAACGGAAGGCTTTTGATCATAGGCCAAGAAATCAGCCCTCGACTACTTCTCCTGCGAAAAAAAAATTCTGAAAAAATCCCTAAGGTGCGCGGTCACAATTTCATCATAAATCGTCCGTTTTCCACTTTGTTCAAAAATGGTGCCAAACTGTTGCAAACTCTTCCATGAAAGGTTTGGGGTGGAATATGGAAGGCGTTTGATCATAGGCCAACAAATCAGCCCTCAACTACTTCACCTGCGGAAAAAGTTTTTTCTAAAAAATCCCTAAGCCGCGCGGTCACAATTTCATCAAAAATCGGCAGTTTTCCACTTTGCTCAAAAATGGTGCCAAACTGTTGCAAACTCTCTCCTGAAAGGTTTGGCGGTGGAATACGGAAGGCGTTTGATCATAAGCCAAGAAATCAGTCCTCGACTACTTCACCTGCGGAAAAGATTTTTCTGAAAAATCCCTAAGGTGCGCGGTCACAATTTCATCAAAAATCGTCCGTTTTCCACTTTGCTCAAAAGTGGTGCCAAACTGTTGCAAACTCTCCCCTGAAAGGTTTGGCGGTGGAAACGGAAGTCTTTTGATCATAGGCCAAGAAATCAGCCCTCGACTACTTCATCTGCGGAAAACGATTTTTCTGAAAAATCCCTAAGGCGTGCGGTCACAATTTCATCCTAAATCAGCCGTTTTCCACATTGCTCAAAAATGGTGCCAAACTGTTGCAAACTCTTCCCTGAAAGGTTTGGTGCTGGAAACGGAACTCTTTTGATCACAGGCGAAGAAATCAGCCCTCGACTATTTCAACAGCGGGGAGAAAAATTCTGGAAAAATCCCTAAGGCGCGCGGTCACAATTTCATGAAAAATCAGCCGTTTTCCACTTTGCTCAAAAATGGTGCCAAACTGTTGCAAACTCTTCCCTGAAAGGTTTGGCGGGGAATACGGAAGGCTTTGGATCATAGGCCAAGAAATCAGCCTTCGACTACTTCACCTGTAGAAATTTTTTTTTTTGAAAAATCCCTAAGCCGAGCGGTCACAATTTCATAAAAAATCAGCCGTTTTCCGCTTTGCTCAAAAATGGTGCCAAACTGTTGCAAACTCTCCCCTGAAAGGTTTGGCGGTGGAAACGGAAGTCTTTTTATCATAGGCCAAGAAATAATCCCTCGACAACTTCACCTGCGGAACATGATTTTTCTGAAAAATCCCTAAGGATCGCGGTCACACTTTCATCAAAAATCGGCCATTTTCCACTTTGCTCAAATGTGGTGCCAAACTGTTGCAAACTCTCCCCTGAAAGGTTTGGCGGTGGAAACGCAAGGCTTTTGATCATAGGCCAAGAAATCAGCCCTCGACTACTTCACCTGCGGAAAAAGATTTTTCTGAAAAATCACTAAGGCACGCGGTCACAATTTCATCAAAAATCGGCAGTTTTCCACTTTGCTCAAAAGTGGTGCCAAACTGTTGCAAATTCTCCCCTGAAAGGTTTGGCGGTGGAAACGGAAGGCTTTTGATCATAGGCCAGGAAATCAGCCCTCAACTACTTCTCCTGCGAAAAAAAAATTCTGATAAAATCCCTTAGGCGCGCGGTCACAATTTCATTAAAAATCGTCCATTTTCCACTTTGCTCAAAAATGGTGCCAAACTGTTGCAAACTCTCCCCTGAAAGGTTTGGCAGTGGAAACGGAAGGCTTTTGATTATAGGCCAAGAAATCAGCCCTCGACTACTTCTCCTGCAAAAAAAAAATTCTGAAAAAATCCCTTAGGAGCGCCGTCACAATTTCATGGAAAATCAGTCGTTTTCCACTTTTTTCAAAAATGGTGCCAAACTGTTGCAAACTCTTCCATGAAAGGTTTGGCGTGGAATATGGAAGGCGTTTGATCATAGGCCAACAAATCAGCCCTCGACTACTTCACCTGCGGAAAAATTTTTTTCTGAAAAATCCCTAAGGCGCGCGGTCACAACTTCATTAAAAATCGTCCGTTTTCCACTTTGCTCAAAAATGGTGCCAAACTGTTGCAAACTCTTAACTGAAAGGTTTGGTGGGGAATACGGAAGGCTTTTGATCATAGGCCAGGAAATCAGCCCTCGACTACTTCACCTGTGGAAAAAGATTTTTTTGAAAAATCCCTAAGGCACGCTGTCACAATTTCATCAAAAATCGGCCGTTTTGCCACTTTGCTCAAAAGTGGTGCCAAACTGATGCAAACTCTCCCCTGAAAGGTTTGGCGGTGGAAACGGAAGGCTTTTGATCATAGGCCAGGAAATCAGCCCTCGACTACTTCTCCTGCGAAAAAAAAATTCTGAAAAAATCCCTTAGGCGCGTGGTCACAATTTCATTTAACATCGTCCATTTTCCACTTTGCTCAAAAATGGTGCCAAACTGTTGCAAACTCTTCCCTGAAAGGTTTGGCAGTGGAAACGGAAGGCTTTTGATTATAGGCCAAGAAATCAGCCCTCGACTACTTCTCCTGCGAAAAAAAATTTCTGAAAAAATCCCTTAGGCGCGCGGACACAATTTCATGGAAAATCAGTCGTTTTCCACTTTGTTCAAAAATGGTGCCAAACTGTTGCAAACTCTTCCCTGAAAGGTTTGGCGGTTAATACGGAAGGCTTTTGATCATAGGCCAAGAAATCAGCCATCGACTACTTCACCTGCCGAAAAAAAAATTCTGAAAAAATCCCTAAGGCGCGCGGTCACAATTTCATCAAAAATCGGCCGTTTTCCACTTTGCTCAAAAGTGGTACCAAACTGTTGCAAACTCTCCCCTGAAAGCTTTGGCGGTGGAATCGGAAGTCTTTTGATCATAAGCCAGGAAATCAGCCCTCGACATCTTCTCCTGCGAAAAAAAAATTCTCAAAAAATCCCTTAGGCGAGCGGTCACAATTTCATTAAAAATCGTCCATTTTCCACTTTGCTCAAAAATGGTGCCAAACTGTTGCAAACTCTCCCCTGAAAGGTTTGGCAGTGGAAACGGAAGGCTTTTGATTATAGGCCAAGAAATCAGCCCTCGACTACTTCTCCTGCGAATAAAAAATTCTGAAAAAATCCCTTAGGCGCGCGGTCACAATTTCATCATAAATCGTCCGTTATCCACTTTCTTCAAAAGTGGTGCCAAACTGTTGCAAACTCTCCCCTGAAAGGTTTGGCGGTGGAAACGCAAGGCTTTTGATCATAGGCCAAGAAATCAGCCCTCGACTTCTTCATCTGCGGAATAAGATTTTTCTGAAAAATCACTAAGGCGCGCGGTCACAATTTCATCAAAAATCGGCAGTTTTCCACTTTGCTCAAAAGTGGTGCCAAACTGTTGCAAACTCTCCCCTGAAAGGTTTGGCGGTCGAAACGGAAGGCTTTGATCATAGGCCAGGAAATCAGCCCTCGACTACTTCTCCTGTGAAAAAAAAATTCTGAAAAAATCCCTTAGGAGCGCCGTCACAATTTCATGGAAAATCAGTCGTTTTCCACTTTTTTCAAAAATGGTGCCAAACTGTTGCAAACTCTTCCATGAAAGGTTTGGCGTGGAATATGGAAGGCGTTTGATCATAGGCCAACAAATCAGCCCTCGACTACTTCACCTGCGGAAAAAATTTTTTCTGAAAAATCCCTAAGGCGCGCGGTCACAACTTCATTAAAAATCGTCCGTTTTCCACTTTGCTCAAAAATGGTGCCAAACTGTTGCAAACTCTTAACTGAAAGGTTTGGTGGGGAATACGGAAGGCTTTTGATCATAGGCCAGGAAATCAGCCCTCGACTACTTCACCTGTGGAAAAAGATTTTTTTGAAAAATCCCTAAGGCACGCTGTCACACTTTCATCAAAAATCGGCCGTTTTGCCACTTTGCTCAAAAATGGTGCCAAACTGTTGCAAACTCTCCCCTGAAAGGTTTGGCGGTGGAAAGGGAAGGCTTTTGATCATAGGCCAAGAAACCAACCCTCGACTACTTCACCTGTGCAAAATGATTTTTCTGAAAAATCCCTAAGGCGCGCGGTCAAAATTTCATCAAAAATCGGCAGTTTTCCACTTTGCTCAAAAGTGGTGCCAAACTGATGCAAATTCTCCCCTGAAAGGTTTGGCGGTGGAAACGGAAGGCTTTTGATCATAGGCCAGGAAATCAGCCCTCGACTACTTCTCCTGCGAAAAAAAAATTCTGAAAAAATCCCTTAGGCGCGTGGTCACAATTTCATTTAAAATCGTCCATTTTCCACTTTGCTCAAAAATGGTGCCAAACTGTTGCAAACTCTTCCCTGAAAGGTTTGGCAGTGGAAACGGAAGGCTTTTGATTATAGTCCAAGAAATCAGCCCTCGACTACTTCTCCTGCGAAAAAAAATTTCTGAAAAAATCCCTTAGGCGCGCGGACACAATTTCATGGAAAATCAGTCGTTTTCCACTTTGTTCAAAAATGGTGCAAAACTGTTGCAAACTCTTCCCTGAAAGGTTTGGCGGTTAATACGGAAGGCTTTTGATCATAGGCCAAGAAATCAGCCATCGACTACTTCACCTGCCGAAAAAAAAATTCTGAAAAAATCCCTAAGGCGCGCGGTCACAATTTCATCAAAAATCGGCTGTTTTCCACTTTGCTCAAAAGTGGTACCAAACTGTTGCAAACTCTCCCCTGAAAGCTTTGGCGGTGGAATCGGAAGTCTTTTGATCATAAGCCAGGAAATCAGCCCTCGACATCTTCTCCTGCGAAAAAAAAATTCTGAAAAAATCCCTTAGGCGAGCCGTCACAATTTCATTAAAAATCGTCCATTTTCCACTTTGCTCAAAAATGGTGCCAAACTGTTGCAAACTCTCCCCTGAAAGGTTTGGCAGTGGAAACGGAAGGCTTTTGATTATAGGCCAAGAAATCAGCCCTCGACTACTTCTCCTGCGAAAAAAAAATTCTGAAAAAATCCCTTAGGCGCGCGGTCACAATTTCATCATAAATCGTCCGTTATCCACTTTCTTCAAAAGTGGTGCCAAACTGTTGCAAACTCTCCCCTGAAAGGTTTGGCGGTGGAAACGCAAGGCTTTTGATCATAGGCCAAGAAATCAGCCCTCGACTTCTTCACCTGCGGAATAAGATTTTTCTGAAAAATCACTAAGGCGCGCGGTCACAATTTCATCAAAAATCGGCAGTTTTCCACTTTGCTCAAAAGTGGTGCCAAACTGTTGCAAACTCTCCCCTGAAAGGTTTGGCGGTGGAAACGGAAGTCTTTGATCATAGGCCAGGAAATCAGCCCTCGACTACTTCTCCTGTGAAAAAAAAATTCTGAAAAAATCCCTTAGGCGCGTGGTCACAATTTCATTAAAAATCGTCCATTTTCCACTTTGCTCAAAAATGGTGCCAAATTGTTGCAAACTCTCCCCTGAAAGGTTTGGCGGTGGAAACGGAAGGCTTTTGATCATAGGCCAAGAAATCAGCCCTCGACTACTTCACCTGCGGAAAAAGATTTTTCTGAAAAATCACTAAGGCGCGCGGTCACAATTTCATCAAAAATCGGCAGTTTTCCACTTTGCTCAAAAGTGGTGCAAAACTGTTGCAAACTCTCCCCTGAAAGGTTTGGCGGTGGAAACGGAAGGCTTTTGATCATAGGCCAGGAAATCAGCCCTCGACTACTTCTCCTGCGAAAAAAAATTTCTGAAAAAATCCCTTAATCGCGCGGTCACAATTTCATGGAAAATCAGTCGTTTTCCACTTTGTTCAAAAATGGTGCCAAACTGTTGCAAACTCTTCCCTGAAAGGTTTGGCGGTTAATACGGAAGGCTTTTGATCATAGGCCAAGAAATCAGCCCTCCACTACTTCACCTGCGGAAAAAAAAATTCTGAAAAAATCCCTAAGGCGCGCGGTCACAATTTCATCAAAAATCGGCTGTTTTCCAATTTGCTCAAAAGAGGTGCCAAACTGTTGCAAACTCTCCCCTGAAAGATTTGGCAGTGGAAACGGAAGGCTTTTGATTATAGGCCAAGAAATCAGCCCTCGACTACTTCTCCTGCGAAAAAAAAATTCTGAAAAAATCCCTTAGGCGCGCGGTCACAATTTCATCATAAATCGTCCGTTATCCACTTTCTTCAAAAATGGTGCCAAACTGTTGCAAACTCTTCCATGAAAGGTTTGGGGTGGAATATGGAAGGCGTTTGATCATAGGCCAACAAATCTGCCCTCGACTACTTCACCAGCGGAAAACATTTTTCTGAAAAATCCCTAAGGCGCGCGGTCACAATTTCATCAAAAATCGACCGTTTTCCACTTTGCTCAAAAATGGTGCCAAACTGTTGCAAACTCTCCCCTGAAAGGTTTGGCGGTGGAAAGGGAAGGCTTTTGATCATAGGCCAAGAAACCAACCCTCGACTACTTCACCTGTGGAAAATGATTTTTCTGAAAAATCCCTAAGGCGCGCGGTCACAATTTCATCAAAAATCGTCCGTTTTCCACTTTGCTCAAAAATGGTGCCAAACTGCTGCAAACTCTTTACTCAAAGGTTTGGCGGTGGAAACGGAAGTCTTTTGATCTTAGGCGAATAAATCAGCCCTCGACTATTTCACCAGCTGAAAAAAAAATTCTGAAAAAATAACTAAGCCGCGCGGTCACAATTTCATGAAAAATCGTCCGTTTTACACTTTGCTCAAAAATGGTGCCAAACTGTTGCAAACTCTTCTCTGAAAGGCTTGGCGGTGGAAACGGAAGTCTTTTGATCATAAGCCAAGAAATCAGCCCTCGACTACTTCAATCTGCGGAAAAATATTTTTCTGAAATGTCCCTAAGGCGCGCGGTCACAATTTCATCAAAAATCGGCCGTTTTCCACTTTGCTCAAAAGTGGTGCCAAACTGTTGCAAACTCTTCCCTGAAAGGTTTGGCGGTGAATACGGAAGGCTTTTGATTATAGGCCAAGAAATCAGCCCTCGACTACTTCACCTGCGGAAAAAGATTTTTCTGAAAAATCCCTAAGGCGCGCGGTCACACTTTCATCAAAAATCGGCCATTTTCCACTTTGCTCAAAAATGGTGCCAAACTGTTGCAAACTCTCCCCTGAAAGGTTTGGCGGTGGAAATGGAAGCCTTTTGATCATAGGCCAAGTAATCAGCCCTCGACTACTTCTTCTGCGGGAAAAAAAAAAATCTGAAAAAATCCCTAAGGCGCGCGGTCACAATTACATCAAAAATCCTCCGTTTTCCACTTTGCTCAAAAATGGTGCCAAACTGTTGCAAACTCTTCCCTGAAAGGTTTGGCGGTGGAAACGGAAGGCTTTTGATCATAGGCCAGGAAATCAGCCCTCGACTACTTCACCTGCGAAAAAAAAATTCTGAAAAAATCCCTTAGGCGCGCGGTCACAATTTCATTAAAAATCGTCGGTTTTCCAATTTGCTCAAAAATCGTGCCAAACTGTTGGAAACTCTCCCCTGAAAGGCTTGGCAGTGGAAACGGAAGTCTTTTGATCATAGGCCAAGAAATCAGCCCTCGACTACTTCACATGCGAAAAATGATTTTTTTGAAAAATCCCTAAGGCGCGCAGTCACACTTTCATCAAAAATCGGCCATTTTCCACGTTGATCAAAAGTGGTGCCAAACTGTTGCAAACTGTTCCCTGAAAGGTTTGGCGGTGAATACGGAAGGCTTTTGATTATAGGCCAAGTAATCAGCCCTCGACTACTTCTTCTGCGGGAAAAAAAAAATCTGAAAAAATCCCTAAGGCGCGCGGTCACAATAACATCAAAAATCGGCCGTTTTCCACTTTGCTCAAAAATGGTGCTAAACTGTTGCAAACTCTTCCCTGAAAGCTTTGGCGGGGAATACGGAAGGCTTTTTATGATAGGCCAAGAAATCAGCCCTCGACTACTTCACCTGTAGAAAAAGATTTTATTTGAAAAATGCCTAAGCCGCGCGGTCACAATTTCATGAAAAATCGGCCGTTTTCCACGTTGCTCAAAAATGGTGCCAAACTGTTGCAAACTCTCCCCTGAAAGGTTTGGGTGTGGAAACGGAAGTCTTTTGATCATAGGCCAAGAAATAAACCCTCGACTACTTCACCTGCGGAAAATGATTTTTCTGAAAAATCCCTAAGGCGCGCGGTCACACTTTCATCAAAAATCGGCCGTTTTCCACTTTGCTCTAAAGTGGTGCCAAACTGTTGCAAACTCTTCCCTGAAAGGTTTGGCGGTGAATACGGAAGGTGTTTGATTATAGGCCAAGACATCAGCCCTCGACTACTTCACCTGCGGAAAAAGATTTTTCTGAAAAATCCTTAAGGCGCGCGGTCACAATTTCATCAAAAATCGGCCGTTTTCCACTTTGCTCAAAAGTGGTGCCAAACTGTTGCAAACTATCCCCTGAAAGGTTTGGCATTGGAAACGGAAGGCTTTTGATCATACGCCAAGAAATCAGCCCTCGACTACTTCCCCTGCGGAAAAAAAAAAAAAATCTGAAAAAATCCCTAAGGCGCGCGGTCACAATTTCATGAAAAATTGTCCGTTTTCCACGTTGCTCAAAATTGGTGCCAAACTGTTGCAAACTCTCCCCTGAAAGGTTTGGGGGTGGAAACGGAAGTCTTTTGATCATAGGCCGAGAAAAAAACCTCGACTACTTCACCTGCGGAAAATGATTTTTCTGAAAAATCCCTAAGGCGCGCGTTCACACTTTCATCAAAAATCGGCCATTTTCCACATTGCTCTAAAGAGGTGCCAAACTGTTGCAAACTCACTCCTGAAAGTTTTGGCGGTGGAATGCGGAAGGCGTTTGATCATAAGGCAAGAAATCAGTCCTCGACTACTTCACCTGCGGAAAAGATTTTTCTGAAAAATCACTAAGGTGCGCGGTCACAATTTCATCAAAAATCGGCCGTTTTCCACTTTGCTCAAAAAAGGCGCCAAACTGTTGCAAACTCTCCCTTGAAAGGTTTGGCGGTGGAAACGGAAGTCTTTCGATCATAGGCCAAAAAATAAACCCTTGACTACTTCACCTGCGGAAAATGATTTTTCTGAAAAATTACTAAGGCGCGCGGTCACACTTTCATCAAAAATCGTCCGTTTTCCACTTTGCTCAAAAATGGTGCCAAACTGTTGCAAACTCTTCCCTGAAAGGTTTGGCGGTGAATACGGAAGGTGTTTGATTATAGGCCAAGAAATCAGCCCTCGACTACTTCACCTGCAGAAAAAGATTTTTCTGAAAGATCCCTAAGCCGCGCTGTCACAATTTCATCAAAAATCGACCGTTTTCCACTTTGCTCAAAAATGGTGCCAAACTGTTACAAACTCTCCCCTGAAAGCTTTGGCGGTGGAAACGGAAGGCTTTTGATCATAGGCCAGGAAATCAGCCCTCGACTACTTCACCTGCAGAAAAAGATTTTTCTGAAAAATCCCTAAGGCCCACGGTCACAATTTCATCAAAAATCGTCCGTTTTCCACTTTGCTCAAAAATGGTGCCAAACTGTAGCAAACTCTCCCCTGAAAGGTTTGGCGGTGGAAACGGAAGTCTTTTGATCATAGGCCAAGTAATCAGCCCTCGACTACTTCACCTGCGGAAAAAGATTTTTCTGAAAAATCCTTAAGGCGCGCGGTCACAATTTCATCAAAAATCGGCCGTTTTCCACTTTGCTCAAAAGTGGTGCCAAACTGTTGCAAACTCTCTCCTGAAAGGTTTGGCGGTGGAATACGGAAGGCGTTTGATCATAGGCCAAGAAATCAGTCCTCGACTACTTCACCTGCGGAAAAAGATTTTTCTGAAAAATCCCTAAGGCCCACGGTCACAATTTCATCAAAAATCGTCCGTTTTCCACTTTGCTCAAAAATGGTGCCAAACTGTAGCAAACTCTCCCCTGAAAGGTTTGGCGGTGGAAACGGAAGTCTTTTGATCATAGGCCAAGTAATCAGCCCTCGACTACTTCACCTGCGGAAAAAGATTTTTCTGAAAAATCCTTAAGGCGCGCGGTCACAATTTCATCAAAAATCGGCCGTTTTCCACTTTGCTCAAAAGTGGTGCCAAACTGTTGCAAACTCTCCCCTGAAATGTTTGGCGGTGGAAACGAAAAGCTTTTGATCATAGGCCAGGAAATCAGCCGTCGACTACTTCTCCTGCGGGAAAAAAATTCTGAAAAAATTCCTAAGGCGCGCGGTCACAATTTCATCAAAAATCGGCCGTTCTCCACTTTGCTCAAAAATGTTGCCAAACTGTTGCAAACTCTTCCCTGAAAGGTTTGGGCGGGAATACGGAAGGCTTTTTATCATAGGCCAAGAAATCAGCCCTCGACTACTTAACCTGTAGAAAAAGATTTTTTTGAAAAATCCCTAAGCCGCGCGGTCACAATTTCATAAATATCGGCCGTTTTCCACTTTGCTCAAAAATGGTGCCAAACTGTTGCAAACTCTCCCCTGAAAGGTTTGGCGGTGGAAACGGAAGGCTTTTGATCATAGGCCAAGAAATCAGCCCTCGACTACTTCACCTGCGGAAAAAAATTCTGAAAAAATTCCTTAGGCGCACGGTCACAATTTCATCAAAAATCAGCCATTTTGCCACTTTGCTCAAAAATGGTGCCAAACTGTTGCAAACTCTCCCCTGAAAGGCTTGGTGGTGGAAACCGAAGTCTTTTGATCATAGGCCAAGAAATCAGCCCTCGACTACTTCACCTGCGGAAAAATATTTTTCTGAAAAGTCCCTAAGGCGCGCGGTCACAATTTCATCAAAAATCGGCCGTTTTCCACTTTGCTCAAAAATGGTGCTAAACTGTTGCAAACTCTTCCCTGAAAGGTTTGGCGGTGTAAACGGAAGTCTTTTCATCATAGGCCAAGAAATAAACCTTTGACTACTTCACCTGCGGAAAATGATTTATCTGAAAAATCACTAAGGCGCGCGGTCACACTTTCATCAAAAATCGTCCGTTTTCCACTTTGCTCGAAAATGGTGCCAAACTGTTGCAAACTCTCCCCTGAAAGGCTTGGCGGTGGAAACGAAAGGCTTTTTTTTTTTTATAGATATTTATTAGGGTTTAAGTTACAAATAGATATAATAAACAATAAAACATATGTCCTAATATAATTTCACATCTTCTTTGGACTCCCTCACATCTCCCGCTCCCACTTTCATCGTTATAAATTTTTACCAGCAATTTATCATCTTGTTTGCATTCTTATGTCCCATCTATTTATTTATAGTCTAGTAATTCTCGAAAAAGTTTATATTTTCTCAATCTCACTTATCATCCTGAATCATCTATTTTAGTGGTGCTCAATTATTTATGATCTAGCATCCTGCTTAACATTCAATCAAATTACAATATTTTTGTAGATAAATCTTGAATTTCTTCCAATCCTCCTCCATCCTCTCCTCTCCCAGGTCGCGGATTCTGCCGGTCATCTCCGCCAATTCCATATAGTCTATCAGTTGCATCTGCCATTCTTCCAGTGTGGGTAGATCTTGAGTTTTCCAATGCTTCGCAAGAAGTATCCTTCCTGCTGTTGTTGCGTACATAAAGAGTGTCCGGTAATTCTTTGCCACCCCTTGGCCGACAATACCCAAAAGAAAGGCCTCTGGTTTCTTTGTGAAGGTATACTTAAATACCTTTTTCAGTTCATTATAGATCATTTCCCAGAACGCCTTCACTTTAGGGCAGGTACACCAGAGGTGGAAGAATGTTCCTTCACTCTCTTTACATTTCCAGCACTTATTATCAGACAGGTGGTATATTTTTGCAAGTTTGACTGGGGTCATATACCATCTATATATCATTTTCATTACATTTTCTTTCAAAGCATTGCATGCAGTAAAGTTCATCAAAAATCGGCCTTTTTCCACTTTGATCAAAAATCTTGCCAAACTGTTGCAAACTCTCTCCTGAAAGGTTTGGCGGTGGAATACGGAAGGCTTTTGATCATAGGCCAAGAAATCAGTCCTCGACTACTTCAGGTGCGGAAAAAGATTTTTCTAAAAAATCCCTAAGGTGCGTGGTCACAATTTCATCAAAAATCGGCCGTTTTCCACTTTGCTCAAAAATGGTGCCAAACTGTTGCAAACTCTTCCCTGAAAGGTTTGGCGGGGAATACGGAAGGCTTTGGATCATAGGCCAATAAATCAGCCCTCGACTACTTCCGCTTTGGAAAAATATTTTTTTGAAAAATCTCTAAGCCGCGCGGTCACAATTTCATACAAAATCGGCCGTTTTCCACTTTGCTCAAAAATGGTGCCAAACTGTTGCAAACTCTTCCCTGAAAGGTTTGGCGGTGGAAACGGAAGTCTTTTGATCATAGGCCAAGAAATAAACCCTTGACTATTTCACCTGCGGAAAATGATTTTTCTGAAAAATCCCAAAGGCGCGCGGTCACAATTTCATCAGAAATCGGCCGTTTTCCACATTGCTCAAAAATGGTGCCAAACTGTTGCAAACTCTCCCCTGAAAGGTTTGGCGGTGGAAATGGAAGTCTTTTGATCATAGGCCAAGTAATCAGCCCTCGACTACTTCACCTGCGGAAAAAAAAAATCTGAAAAAATCCCGAAGACGCACGGTCACAATTTCATCAAAAATCAGCCGTTTTCCACTTTGCGCAAAAATGGTGCCAAACTGTTGCAAACTCTTCCCTGAAAGGTTTGGCGGGGAATACGGAAGGGTTTTGATCATAGGCCAAGAAATCAGCCCTCGACTACTTCACCTATAGAAAATGATTTTTCTGAAAAATCCCTAAGGCGCACGGTCACACTTTCATCAAAAATCGGACATTTTCCACTTTGCTCTAAAGTGGTGCCAAACTGTTGCAAACTCTTCCCTGAAAGGATTGGCGGGGAATACGGAAGGCTTTTGATCATGGGCCAAGAAATCAGCCCTCGACTACTTCACCTGCGGAAAAAAAAAATCTGAAAAAATCCCTAAGGCGCACGGTCACAAATTCGTCAAAAATCAACCGTTTTCCACTTTGCGCAAAAATGGTGCCAAACTGTTGCAAACTCTTCCCTGAAAGGTTTGGCGGGGAAAACGGAAGTCTTTTGATTATAGGCCAAGAAATCAGCCCTCGACTACTTCACCTGCGAAAAATGTTTTTTTTGGAAAATCCCTAAGGCGCGCGGTCACACTTTCATAAAAAATCGGCCGTTTTCCACTTTGCTCAAAAGTGGTGCCAAACTGTTGCAAACTCTCCCCTGAAAGGTTTGGCGGTGGAAAAGGAAATCTTTTGATCATAGGCCAAGTAATCAGCCCTCGACTACTTCACCTGCGGAAAAAAAAAATCTGAAAAAATCCCCAAGGCGCGCTGTCACAATTTCATCAAATATCGGACGTTTTCCACTTTGCTCAAAAGTGGTGCCAAACTGTTGCAAACTCTCCCCTGAAAGGTTTGGCGGTGGAAACGGAAGTCTTTTGATCCTAGGCCAGGAAATCAGCCCTCGACTACTTCACCTGCGAAAAAAAATTCTGAAAAAATCTGTAAGGCGCGCGGTCACAATTTCATTAATAATCAGCCGTTTTCCACTTTGGTCAAAAAAGGCGCCAAACTCTTGCAAACTATCCCTTGAAAGGTTTGGCGGTGGAAATGGAAGTCTTTTGATCATAGGCCAAGAAATAAACCCTTTACTACTTCACCTGCGGAAAAGGATTTTTCTGAAAAATCCCTAAGGCGCACGGTCACACTTTCATCAAAAATCGGCAGTTTTCCACTTTCCTCAAAAGTGGTGCCAAACTGTTGCAAACTCTCCCCTGAAAGGTTTGGCAGTGGAAACGGGAGTCTTTTGATCATAAGCCAAGAATTCAGCACTCGACTACTTCACCTGCGGAAAAAGATTTTTCTGAAAAATCCCTAAGGTGCGCGGTCACAATTTCATCAAAAATCGGCCGTTTTCCACTTTGCTCAAAAATGGTACCAAACTGTTGCAAACTTTCCCCTGAAAGGTTTGGCGGTGGAAACGGAACTCTTTTGATCATAGGCGAAGAAATCAGCCCTCGACTATTTCACCAGCAGAAAAAAAAATTCTGAAAAAATCCCTAAGCCGCGCGGTCACAATTTCATCAAAAATCGGCCGTTTTCCACTTTGTTCAAAAATTGTGCCAAAGTGTTGCAAACTCTCCCCTGAAAGGTTTGGCGGTGGAAACGGAAGTCTTTTGACCATAGGACAATTAATCAACCCTCGACTACTTCACCTGCGGAAAATGATTTTTCTGAAAAAACCCTGAGGCGCGCGGTCACAATTTCATAAAAATTTTCCCGTTTTCCACTTTGCTCAAAAATGGTGCCAAACTGTTGCAAACTCTCCCCTGAAAGGTTTGGCGGTGAATACGGAAGGCTTTTGATCATAGGCCAAGAAATCAGCCCTCGACTACTTCACCTGCGAAAAAAAAATTGAGAAAAAATCTCTAAGGCACGCGGTCACAATTTCATTAAAAATCAGCCGTTTTCCACTTTGCTCAAAAAAGGCGCCAAACTGTTGCAAACTATCCCTTGAAAGATTTGGCGGTGGAAACGGAAGTCTTTTGATCATATTCCAAGAAATGAACCCTTTACTACTTCACCTGCGGAAAAGGATTTTTCTGAAAAATCCCTAAGGCGCGCGGTCACACTTTCATCAAACATCGGCCGTTTTCCACTTTGCTCAAAAGTGGTGCCAAACTGTGGCAAACTCTCCCCTGAAAGGTTTGGCGTTAGAAACGGAAGTCTTTTGATCATAGGCCAGGAAATCAGCGCTCGACTACTTCACCTGCGAAAAAAAAATTCTGAAAAAATCCCTAAGGCGCGCGGTCACAATTTCAGCAAAAATCGGCCATTTTCCACTATGTTCAAAAGTGGTGCCAAACTGTTGCAAACTCTCCCGTGAAAGGTTTGGCGTTGGAAACGGAAGTCTTTTGATCATAGGCCAGGAAATCAGCCCTCGACTACTTCACCTGCGAAAAAAAAATTCTGAAAAAATCCCTAAGGCGCGCGGACACAATTTCATTAAAAATCAGCCCTTTTCCACTTTGCTCAAAAAAGGCGCCAAACTGTTGCGAACTATCCCTTGAAAAGTTTGGCGGTGGAAATGGAAGTCTTTTGATCATAGGCCAAGAAATAAACCCTTTACTACTTCACCTGCGGAAAATGATTTTTCTGAAAAATCCCTAAGGCGCGCGGTCACATATTCATCAAAAATCGTCCGTTTCCCACTTTGCTCAAAAATGGTGCCAAACTGTTGCAAACTCTTCCCTGAAAAGTTTGGCGGTGAATACGGAAGGCTTTTGATCATAGGCCAGGAAATCAGCCCTCGACTACTTCACCTGCGAAAAAAAAATTCTGAAAAAATCCCTTAGGCGCGCGGTCAAAATTTCATTAAAAATCGTCGGTTTTCCACTTTGCTCAAAAATCGTGCCAAACTGTTGGAAACTCTCCCCTGAAAGGCTTGGCAGTGGAAACGGAAGTCTTTTGATCATAGGCCAGGAAATCAGCCCTCGACTACTTCACCTGCGAAAAAAAAATTCTGAAAAAATCCCTAAGGCACGCGGTCACAATTTCATTAAAAATCGTCCGTTTTCCACTTTACTCAAAAATGGTGCCAAACTGTTGCAAACTCTTCCCTGAAAGGTTTGGCGGTGAACACAGAAGGCTTTTGATTATAGGTCAAGAAATCAGCCCTCGACTACTTCACCTGCGAAAAATGGTTTTTTTGAAAAATCCCTAAGGCGCGCGGTCACACTTTCATCAAAAATCGTCCGTTTTCCACTTTGCTCAAAAGTGGGGCCAAACTGTTGCAAAGTCTACCTTGAAAGGTTTGGCGGTGGAAACGGAAGTCTTTTGATCATAGGCCAAGTAATCAGCCCTCGACTACTTCACCTGCGGGAAAAAAAAATCTGAAAAAATCCCTAAGGCGCGCGGTCACAATTTCATTAAAAATCGGCCGTTTTCCACTTTGCTCAAAAATGGTACCAAACTGTTGCAAACTCTCCCCTGAAAGCTTTCGCGGTGGAAACGGAAGTCATTTATCATAGGCCAAGAAATAAACCCTCGACTACTTCACCTGCGGAAAATGATTTTTCTGAAAAATCCCTAAGGCGTGCGGTCACAATTTCATCAAAAATCGGCCGTTTTCCACTTTGCTCAAAAGCGGTGCCGAACTGCTGCAAACTCTTCCCTGAAAGGTTTGGCGGTGGAAACGGAAGGCTTTTGATCATAGGCCAGGAAATCAGCCCTCGACTACTTCACCTGCGAAAAAAAATTCCGAAATAATCCCTAAGCCGCGCGGTCACAATTTCATTAAAAATCGTCCATTTTCCACTTTGCTCAAAAATGGTGCCAAACTGTTGCAAACTCTTCCCTGAAAGGTTTGGCGGTGAACACAGAAGGCTTTTGATTATAGGTCAAGAAATCAGCCCTCGACTACTTAACCTGCGAAAAATGGTTTTTTTGAAAAATCCCTAAGGCGCGCGGTCACACTTTCATCAAAAATCGTCCGTTTTCCACTTTGCTCAAAAGTGGTGCCAAACTGTTGCAAAGTCTCCCCTGAAAGGTTTGGCGGTGGAAACGGAAGTCTTTTGATCATAGGCCAAGTAATCAGCCCTCGACTACTTCACCTGCGGCAAAAAAAAATCTGAAAAAATCCCTAAGGCGCGCGGTCACAATTTCATTAAAAATCGGCCGTTTTCCACTTTGCTCAAAAATGGTACCAAACTGTTGCAAACTCTCCCCTGAAAGCTTTCGCGGTGGAAACGGAAGTCATTTGATCATAGGCCAAGAAATAAACCCTCGACTACTTCACCTGCGGAAAACGATTTTTCTGAAAAATCCCTAAGGCGTGCTGTCACACTTTCATCAAAAATCGGCCATTTTCCACTTTACTCAAAAATGGTGCTAAACTGTTGCAAACTCCCCCCTGAAAGGTTTGGCGATGGATACGGAACTCTTTTGATTACAGGCCAAGTAATCAGCCCAAGATTTTTTTGAAAAATCCCTAAGCCGCGCGGTCACAATTTCATAAAAAATCGGCCGTTTTCCACTTTGCTCAAAAATGGTGCCAAACTGTTGCAAACTCTCCCCTGAAAGGTTTGGCGGTGGAAAAGGGAGGCTTTTGATCATAGGCCAAGTAATCAGCCCTCCACTACTTCACCTGCGGAAAATGATTTTTCTGAAAAATCCCAAAGGCGCGCGGTCACAATTTCATCAGAAATCGGCCGTTTTCCACTTTGCTCAAAAGTGGTGCCAAACTGTTGCAAACTCTCCCCTGTAAGGTTTGGCGGTGGAAACGGAAGTCTTTTGATCATAGGCCAAGTAATCAGCCCTCGACTACTTCACCTGCGGAAAAAAAAAATCTGAAAAAATCCCTAAGACGCACGGTCACAATTTCATCAAAAATCAGCCGTTTTCCACTTTGCGCAAAAATGGTGCCAAACTGTTGCAAACTCTTCCCTGAAAGGTTTGGCGGGGAAAACGGAAGTCTTTTGATTATAGGCCAAGAAATCAGCCCTCGACTACTTCACCTGCGAAAAATGTTTTTTTTGAAAAATCCCTAAGGCGCGCGGTCACACTTTCATCAAAAATCGTCCGTTTTCCACTTTGCTCAAAAGTGGTGCCAAACTGTTGCAAACTCTCCCCTGAAAGGTTTGGCGGTGGAAAAGGAAATCTTTTGATCATAGGCCAAGTAATCAGCCCTCGACTACTTCACCTGCGGAAAAAAAAAATCTGAAAAAATCCCTAAGGCGCGCTGTCACAATTTCATCAAATATCGGACGTTTTCCACTTTGCTCAAAAGTGGTGCCAAACTGTTGCAAACTCTCCCCTGAGAGGTTTGGCGGTGGAAACGGAAGTCTTTTGATCCTAGGCCGGGAAATCAGCCCTCGACTACTTCACCTGCGGAAAAAAAATTGAGAAAAAATCTCAAAGGCGTGCGGTCACAATTTCATTAAAAATCAGCCGTTTCGCACTTTGCTCAAAAATGGTGCCAAACTGTTGCAAACTCTTCCCTGAAAAGTTTGGCAGTGAATACGGAAGGCTTTTGATCATAGGCCAGGAAATCAGCCCTCGACTACTTCACCTGCGAAAAAAAATTCTGAAAAAATCCCTTAGGCGCGCGGTCACAATTTCATTAAAAATCGTCCATTTTCCACTTTGCTCAAAAATGGTGCCAAACTGTTGCAAACTCTTCCCTGAAAGGTTTGGCGGTGAACACAGAAGGCTTTTGATTATAGGTCAAGAAATCAGCCCTCGACTACTTCACCTGCGAAAAATGGTTTTTTTGAAAAATCCCTAAGGCGCGCGGTCACACTTTCATCAAAAATCGTCCGTTTTCCACTTTGCTCAAAAGTGGTGCCAAACTGTTGCAAAGTCTCCCCTGAAAGGTTTGGCGGTGGAAACGGAAGTCTTTTGATCATAGGCCAAGTAATCAGCCCTCGACTACTTCTCCTGCGAAAAAAAAAATCTGAAAAAATCCCTAAGGCGCGCTGTCACAATTTCATCAAATATCGGACGTTTTCCACTTTGCTCAAAAGTGGTGCCAAACTGTTGCAAACTCTCCCCTGAGAGGTTTGGCGGTGGAAACGGAAGTCTTTTGATCCTAGGCCGGGAAATCAGCCCTCGACTACTTCACCTGCGGAAAAAAAATTGAGAAAAAATCTCAAAGGCGTGCGGTCACAATTTCATTAAAAATCAGCCGTTTCCCACTTTGCTCAAAAATGGTGCCAAACTGTTGCAAACTCTTCCCTGAAAAGTTTGGCAGTGAATACGGAAGGCTTTTGATCATAGGCCAGGAAATCAGCCCTCGACTACTTCACCTGCGGCAAAAAAAAATCTGAAAAAATCCCTAAGGCGCGCGGTCACAATTTCATAAAAAATCGGCCGTTTTCCACTTTGCTCAAAAATGGTGCCAAACTGTTGCAAACTCTCCCCTGAAAGGTTTGGCGGTGGAAACGGGAGGCTTTTGATCATAGGCCAAGTAATCAGCCCTCCACTACTTCACCTGCGGAAAATGATTTTTCTGAAAAATCCCAAAGGCGCGCGGTCACAATTTCATCAGAAATCGGCCGTTTTCCACTTTGCTCAAAAGTGGTGCCAAACTGTTGCAAACTCTCCCCTGTAAGGTTTGGCGGTGGAAACGGAAGTCTTTTGATCATAGGCCAAGTAATCAGCCCTCGACTACTTCACCTGCGGAAAAAAAAAATCTGAAAAAATCCCTAAGACGCACGGTCACAATTTCATCAAAAATCAGCCGTTTTCCACTTTGCGCAAAAATGGTGCCAAACTGTTGCAAACTCTTCCCTGAAAGGTTTGGCGGGGAAAACGGAAGTCTTTTGATTATAGGCCAAGAAATCAGCCCTCGACTACTTCACCTGCGAAAAATGTTTTTTTTGAAAAATCCCTAAGGCGGGCGGTCACACTTTCATCAAAAATCGGCCGTTTTCCACTTTGCTCAAAAGTGGTGCCAAACTGTTGCAAACTCTCCCCTGAAAGGTTTGGCGGTGGAAAAGGAAATCTTTTGATCATAGGCCAAGTAATCAGCCCTCGACTACTTCACCTGCGAAAAAAAAATTCTGAAAAAATCTCTAAGGCGCGCGGTCACAATTTCATTAAAAATCAGCCGTTTTCCACTTTGGTCAAAAAAGGCGCCAAACTGTTGCAAACTATCCCTTGAAAGGTTTGGCGGTGGAAACGGAAGTCTTTTGATCATAGGCCAAGAAATAAACCCTTTACTACTTCACCTGCGGAAAAGGATTTTTCTGAAAAATCCCTAAGGCGCACGGTCACACTTTCATCAAAAATTGGCAGTTTTCCACTTTCCTCAAAAGTGGTGCCAAACTGTTGCAAACTCTCCCCTGAAAGGTTTGGCAGTGGAAACGGGAGGCTTTTGATCATAAGCCAAGAATTCAGCACTCGACTACTTCACCTGCGGAAAAAGATTTTTCTGAAAAATCCCTAAGGTGCGCGGTCACAATTTCATCAAAAATCGGCCGTTTTCCACTTTTCTCAAAAGCGGTGCCGAACTGCTGCAAACTCTTCCCTGAAAGGTTTGGCGGTGGAAACGGAAGGCTTTTGATCATAGGCCGGGAAATCAGCCCTCGACTACTTCACCTGCGGAAAAAGATTTTTCTGAAAAAATCCCTAAGGCGCGCGGTCACAATTTCATTAAAAATCGTCCGTTTTCCACTTTACTCAAAAATGGTGCCAAACTGTTGCAAACTCTTCCCTGAAAGGTTTGGCGGTGAACACAGAAGGCTTTTGATTATAGGTCAAGAAATCAGCCCTCGACTACTTCACCTGCGAAAAATGGTTTTTTTGAAAAATCTCTAAGGCGCGCGGTCACACTTTCATCAAAAATCGTCCGTTTTCCACTTTGCTCAAAAGTGGGGCCAAACTGTTGCAAAGTCTCCCCTGAAAGGTTTGGCGGTGGAAACGGAAGTCTTTTGATCATAGGCCAAGTAATCAGCCCTCGACTACTTCACCTGCGGGAAAAAAAAATCTGAAAAAATCCCTAAGGCGCGCGGTCACAATTTCATTAAAAATCGGCCGTTTTCCACTTTGCTCAAAAATGGTACCAAACTGTTGCAAACTCTCCCCTGAAAGCTTTCGCGGTGGAAACGGAAGTCATTTGATCATAGGCCAAGAAATAAACCCTCGACTACTTCACCTGCGGAAAATGATTTTTCTGAAAAATCCCTAAGGCGTGCGGTCACAATTTCATCAAAAATCGGCCGTTTTCCACTTTTCTCAAAAGCGGTGCCGAACTGCTGCAAACTCTTCCCTGAAAGGTTTGGCGGTGGAAACGGAAGGCTTTTGATCATAGGCCAGGAAATCAGCCCTCGACTACTTCACCTGCGAAAAAAAAATTCTGAAAAAATCCCTTAGGCGCGCCGTCACAATTTCATTAAAAATCGTCCATTTTCCACTTTGCTCAAAAATGGTGCCAAACTGTTGCAAACTCTCCCCTGAAAGGTTTGGCAGTGGAAACGGAAGGCTTTTGATTATAGGCCAAGAAATCAGCCCTCGACTACTTCACCTGCGGAAAAAGATTTTTCTGAAAAATCCCTAAGGTGCGCGGTCACAATTTCATCAAAAATCGGCCGTTTTCCACTTTGCTCAAAAATGGTACCAAACTGTTGCAAACTCTCCCCTGAAAGGTTTGGCGGTGAATACGGAAGGCTTTTGATCATAGGCCAAGAAATCAGCCCTCGACTACTTCACCTGCGAAAAATGTTTTTTTTTGAAAAATCCCTAAGGTGCGCCCTAAGGTCACACTTTCATCAAAAATCGGCCGTTTTCCACTTTGCTCAAAAGTGGTGCCAAACTGTTGCAAACTCTCCCCTGAAAGGTTTGGCGGTGGAAACGGAAGTCTTTTGATCCTAGGCCGGGAAATCAGCCCTCGACTACTTCACCTGCGGAAAAAAAAATGAGAAAAAATCTCTAAGGCGCGCGGTCACTTTTCATTAAAAATCAGCCGTTTTCCACTTTGCTCAAAAAAGGCGCCAAACTGTTGCAAACTATCCCTTGAAAGGTTTGGCGGTGGAAACGGAAGTCTTTTGATCATAGGCCAAGAAATAAACCCTTTACTACTTCACCTGCGGAAAAGGATTTTTCTGAAAAATCCCTAAGGCGCGCGGTCACACTTTCATCAAAAATCGGCCGTTTTCCACTTTGCTCAAAAGTGGTGCCAAACTGTTGCAAACTCTCCCCTGAAAGGTTTGGCGTCAGAAACGGAAGTCTTTTGATCATAGGCCAGGAAATCAGCGCTCGACTACTTCACCTGCGAAAAAAAAATTCTGAAAAAATGTCTAAGGCGCGCGGTCACAATTTCAGCAAAAATCGGCCATTTTCCACTATGTTCAAAAGTGGTGCCAAACTGTTGCAAACGCTCCCGTGAAAGGTTTGGCGTTGGAAACGGAAGTCTTTTGATCATAGGCCAGGAAATCAGCCCTCGACTACTTCACCTGCGAAAAAAAAATTCTGAAAAAATCCCTAAGGCGCGCGGTCACAATTTCAATAAAAATCAGCCCTTTTCCACTTTGCTCAAAAAAGGCGCCAAACTGTTGCGAAGTATCCCTTGAAAAGTTTGGCGGTGGAAATGGAAGTCTTTTGATCATAGGCCAAGAAATAAACCCTTTACTACTTCACCTGCGGAAAATGATTTTTCTGAAAAATCCCTAAGGCGCGCGGTCACAAATTCATCAAAAATTGTCCGTTTCCCACTTTGCTCAAAAATGGTGCCAAACTGTTGCAAACTCTTCCCTGAAAGGTTTGGTGGGTAATACGGAAGGCTTTTGATCATAGGCCAAGAAATCAGCTCTCGACTACTTCACGTGTAGAAAAAGATTTTTTTGAAAAATCACTAAGCCGCGTCGTAACAATTTCATAAAAAATCGGCCGTTTTACACTTGCTCAAAAATGGTGCAAAACTGTTGCAAACTCTGCCCTCAAAGGTTTGGCGGTGGAAACGGAAGTCTTGTGATCATAGGCCAAGAAATAAACCCTCGAATACTTCACCTGCGGAAAATGATTTTTCTGAAATATCCCTAAGGCGCGCAATCACACTTTCACAAAAATCGTCCGTTTTCCACTTTGCTCAAAAGTGGCGCCAAACTGTTGCAAACTCTTCCCTGAAAGGTTTGATGGTGAATATGGAAGGCTTTTGATTATAGGCCAAGAAATCAGCCCTCGACTACTTCACCTGCGGAAAAATATTTTTCTGAAAAATCCCTAAGGCGCGGTCACACTTTCATCAAAAATCGGCCGTTTTCCACTTTGCTCAAAAGTGGTGCCAAACTGTTGCAAACTCTCTCCTGAAAGGTTTGGGGGGGAATTCGGAAGGCTTTTTATCATAGGCCAAGAAATCTGCCCTCGACTACTTCACCTGTAGAAAAAGATTTTTCTGAAAAATCCCTAAGGCGCGCGGTCACAATTTCATCTAAAATCGGCCGTTTATCACTTTGCTCAAAAGTGGTGCCAAACTGTTGCAAACTCTCCCCTGAAAGGTTTGGCGTTGGAAACGGAAGTCTTTTGATCATAGGCCAGGAAATCAGCCCTCAACTACTTCACCTGCGAAAAAAAAATTCTGAAAAAATCCCTAAGGCGCGCGGTCACAATTTCATTAAAAATCGTCCGTTTTCCACTTTACTCAAAAATGGTGCCAAACTGTTGCAAACTCTTCCCTGAAAGGTTTGGCGGTGAACACAGAAGGCTTTTGATTATAGGTCAAGAAATCAGCCCTCGACCACTTCACCTGCGAAAAATGGTTTTTTTGAAAAATCCCTAAGGCGTGCGGTCACACTTTCATCAAAAATCGTCCGTTTTCCACTTTGCTCAAAAGTGGGGCCAAACTGTTGCAAAGTCTCCCCTGAAAGGTTTGGCGGTGGAAACGGAAGTCTTTTGATCATAGGCCAAGTAATCAGCCCTCGACTACTTCACCTGCGGGGAAAAAAAATCTGAAAAAATCCCTAAGGCGCGCGGTCAGAATTTCATTAAAAATCGGCCGTTTTCCACTATGCTCAAAAATGGTGCCAAACTGTTGCAAACTGTTCCCTGAAAGGTTTGGCGGTGAATACGGAAGGCTTTTGATCATAGGCCAAGAAATCAGCCCTCGACTACTTCCCTGCGGAAAAAGATTTTTCTGAAAAATCCCTAAGGCGTGCGGTCACAATTTCATCAAAAATCGGCCGTTTTCCACTTTGCTCAAAAGCGGTGCCGAACTGCTGCAAACTCTTCCCTGAAAGGTTTGGCGGTGGAAACGGAAGGCTTTTGATCATAGGCCAGGAAATCAGCCCTCGACTACTTCACCTGCGAAAAAAAAATTCTGAAAAAATCCCTTAGGCGCGCGGTCACAATTTCATCAAAAATCGGCCGTTTTACACTTTGCTCAAAAGTGGTGCAAAACTGTTGCAAACTCTGCCCTGAAAGGTTTGGCGGTGGAAACGGAAGTCTTGTGATCATAGGCCAAGAAATAAACCCTCGAATACTTCACCTACGGAAAATGATTTTTCTGAAAAATCCCTAAGGCGCGCAGTCACACTTTCACAAAAATCGTCCGTTTTCCACTTTGCTCAAAAGTGGCGCCAAAATGTTGCAAACTCTTCCCTGAAAGGTTTGATGGTGAATACGGAAGGCTTTTGATTATAGGCCAAGAAATCAGCCCTCGACTACTTCACCTGCGGAAAAAGATTTTTCTGAAAAATCCCTAAGGCGCGCGGTCACACTTTCATCAAAAATCGGCCGTTTTCCACTTTGCTCAAAAGTGGTGCCAAACTGTTGCAAACTCTCTCCTGAAAGGTTTGGGGGGGAATACGGAAGGCTTTTTATCATAGGCCAAGAAATCAGCCCTCGACTACTTCACCTGTAGAAAAAGATTTTTTTGAAAAATGCTTAAGCCGCGCGGTCACAATTTCATCAAAAATCGGCCGTTTTCCACCTTGCTCAAAAATGGTGCCAAACTGTTGCAAACTCTCCCCTGAAACGTTTCGCGCTGGAAACGGAAGTCTTTTGATCATAGGCCAAGAAATAAACCCTCGACTACTTCAACTGCGGAAAAAAAATTCTGAAAAAATCCCTTAGGCGCGCGGTCACAATTTCATTAAAAATCGTCCGTTTTCCACTTTGCTCAAAAATGGTGCCAAACTGTTGCAAACTCTCCCCTGAAGGGTTTGGCAGTGGAAATGGAAGGCTTTTGATTATAGGCCAGGAAATCAGCCCTCGACTACTTCACCTGCGGAAAAAGTTTTTTCTGAAAAATCCCTAAGGCACGCGGTCACACTTTCATCAAAAATCGTCCGTTTTCCACTTTGCTCAAAAATGGTGCCAAACTGTTGCAATCTCTCTCCTGAAAGGTTTGGCGGTGGAAACGGAAGTCTTTTGATCATAGGCCAAGAAATAAACCCTCGACTACTTCACCTGCGGAAAAAGATTTTTTTGAAAAATCCCTAAGGCACGCAGTCACACTTTCATCAAAAATCGGCCGTTTTCCACTTTGCTCAAAAGTGGTGCCAAACTGTTGCAAACTCTCCCCTGAAAGGTTTGGGGGGGGAATATGGAAGGTTTTTTATCATAGGCCAAGAAATCAGCCCTCAACTACTTCACCTGTAGAAAAAGATTTTTTTGAAAAATGCCTAAGCCGCGCGGTCACAATTTCATTAAAAATCGTCCGTTTTCCACTTTGCTCAAAAATGGTGCCAAACTGTTGGAAACTCTCCCCTGAAATGTTTGGCAGTGGAAACGGAAGGCTTTTGATTATAGGCCAAGAAATCAGCCCTCGACTACTTCACCTGCGAAAAAAAAATTCTGAAAAAATCCCTTAGGCGCGCGGTCACAATTTCATCAAAAATCGGCCGTTTTACACTTTGCTCAAAAGTGGTGCAAAACTGTTGCAAACTCTGCCCTGAAAGGTTTGGCGGTGGAAACGGAAGTCTTGTGATCATAGGCCAAGAAATAAACCCTCGAATACTTCACCTACGGAAAATGATTTTTCTGAAAAATCCCTAAGGCGCGCAGTCACACTTTCACAAAAATCGTCCGTTTTCCACTTTGCTCAAAAGTGGCGCCAAAATGTTGCAAACTCTTCCCTGAAAGGTTTGATGGTGAATACGGAAGGCTTTTGATTATAGGCCAAGAAATCAGCCCTCGACTACTTCACCTGCGGAAAAAGATTTTTCTGAAAAATCCCTAAGGCGCGCGGTCACACTTTCATCAAAAATCGGCCGTTTTCCACTTTGCTCAAAAGTGGTGCCAAACTGTTGCAAACTCTCTCCTGAAAGGTTTGGGGGGGAATACGGAAGGCTTTTTATCATAGGCCAAGAAATCAGCCCTCGACTACTTCACCTGTAGAAAAAGATTTTTTTGAAAAATGCTTAAGCCGCGCGGTCACAATTTCATCAAAAATCGGCCGTTTTCCACCTTGCTCAAAAATGGTGCCAAACTGTTGCAAACTCTCCCCTGAAACGTTTCGCGCTGGAAACGGAAGTCTTTTGATCATAGGCCAAGAAATAAACCCTCGACTACTTCAACTGCGGAAAAAAAATTCTGAAAAAATCCCTTAGGCGCGCGGTCACAATTTCATTAAAAATCGTCCGTTTTCCACTTTGCTCAAAAATGGTGCCAAACTGTTGCAAACTCTCCCCTGAAGGGTTTGGCAGTGGAAATGGAAGGCTTTTGATTATAGGCCAGGAAATCAGCCCTCGACTACTTCACCTGCGGAAAAAGTTTTTTCTGAAAAATCCCTAAGGCACGCGGTCACACTTTCATCAAAAATCGTCCGTTTTCCACTTTGCTCAAAAATGGTGCCAAACTGTTGCAATCTCTCTCCTGAAAGGTTTGGCGGTGGAAACGGAAGTCTTTTGATCATAGGCCAAGAAATAAACCCTCGACTACTTCACCTGCGGAAAAAGATTTTTTTGAAAAATCCCTAAGGCACGCAGTCACACTTTCATCAAAAATCGGCCGTTTTCCACTTTGCTCAAAAGTGGTGCCAAACTGTTGCAAACTCTCCCCTGAAAGGTTTGGGGGGGGAATATGGAAGGTTTTTTATCATAGGCCAAGAAATCAGCCCTCAACTACTTCACCTGTAGAAAAAGATTTTTTTGAAAAATGCCTAAGCCGCGCGGTCACAATTTCATTAAAAATCGTCCGTTTTCCACTTTGCTCAAAAATGGTGCCAAACTGTTGGAAACTCTCCCCTGAAATGTTTGGCAGTGGAAACGGAAGGCTTTTGATTATAGGCCAAGAAATCAGCCCTCGACTACTTCACCTGCGGAAAAAGTTTTTTCTGAAAAATCCATAAGCCGCGCGGTCACAATTTCATCAAAAATCGTCCGTTTTCCACTTTGCTCAAAAGTGGTGCCAAACTGTAGCAAACTCTCCCCTGAAAGGTTTGGCGGTTTAAACGGGTTGCTTTTGATCATAGGCCAAGAAATCAGCCCTCGACTACTTCACCTGCGAAAAATGATTTTTTTAAAAAATCCCTAAGGCGCGCAGTCACACTTTCATCAAAAATCGTCCGTTTTCCACTTTGCTCAAAAATGGTGCCAAACTGTTGCAAACTCTTCCCTGAAAGGTTTGGCGGGGAATACGGAAGGCTTTTGATCATAGGCCAAGAAATCAGCCCTCGACTACTTCACCTGCGAAAAAAAAATTCTGAAAAAATTCCTTAGGCGCGCGGTGACAATTTCATTAAAAATTGTCCATGTTCCACTTTGCTCAAAAATTGTGCCAAACTGTTGCAAACTCTCCCCTGAAAGGTTTGGCGGTGAACACAGAAGGCTTTTGATTATAGGTCAAGAAATCAGCCCTCGACTACTTCACCTGCGAAAAATGGTTTTTTTGAAAAATCCCTAAGGCGCGCGGTCACACTTTCATCAAAAATCGTCCGTTTTCCACTTTGCTCAAAAGTGGTGCCAAACTGTTGCAAAGTCTCCCCTGAAAGGTTTGGCGGTGGAAACGGAAGTCTTTTGATCATAGGCCAAGTAATCAGCCCTCGACTACTTCACCTGCGGCAGAAAAAAATCTGAAAAAATCCCTAAGGCGCGCGGTCACAATTTCATAAAAAATCGGCCGTTTTCCACTTTGCTCAAAAATGGTGCCAAACTGTTGCAAACTCTCCCCTGAAAGGTTTGGCGGTGGAAACGGGAGGCTTTTGATCATAGGCCAAGTAATCAGCCCTCCACTACTTCACCTGCGGAAAATGATTTTTCTGAAAAATCCCAAAGGCGCGCGGTCACAATTTCATCAGAAATCGGCCGTTTTCCACTTTGCTCAAAAGTGGTGCCAAACTGTTGCAAACTCTCCCCTGTAAGGTTTGGCGGTGGAAACGGAAGTCTTTTTATCATAGGCCAAGAAATCAGCCCTCGACTACTTCACCTGCGGAAAAAGATTTTTCTGAAAAATCACTAAGGCGCGCGGTCACACTTTCATCAAAAATCGGCCGTTTTCCGCTTTGCTCAAAAATGGTGCCAAACTGTTGCAAACCCTTCCCTGAAAGGTTTGGCGGTGAATACGGAAGGCTTTTGATCATAGTTCAAGAAATCAGCCCTCGACTACTTCACCTGCGGAAAATGATTTTTCTGAAAAATCCCTAAGTCGCGCGGTCACAATTTCATGAGAAATCGGCCGTTTTCCACTTTGCTCAAAAGTGGTGCCAAACTGTTGCAAACTCTTCCCTGAAAGGTTTGGCGGTGGAAACGGAAGGCTTTTGATCATATGCCAGGAAATCAGCCCTCGACTACTTCACCTGCGAAAAAAAATTCTGAAAAAATTCCTTAGGCGCGCGGTGACAATTTCATTAAAAATCGTCCATTTTCCACTTTGCTCAAAAGTGGTGCCAAACTGTTGCAAACTCTACCCTGAAAGGTATGGCGGTGGAAGCGGATTGCTTTTGATCATAGCCCAAGAAATCAGCCCTCGACTACTTCACCTGCGGAAAAAGATTTTTTTGAAAAATCCCTAAGCCGCGCGGTCACAATTTCACAAAAAATCGGCCGTTTTCCACTTTGCTCAAAAATGGTGCCAAACTGTTGCAAACTCTCCCCTGAAAGGTTTGGCAGTGGAAACGGAAGACTTTTGATTATAGGCCAAGAAATCAGCCCTCGACTACTTCACCTGCGGAAAAAGTTTTTTCTGAAAAATCCCTAAGCCGCGCGGTCACAATTTCATCAAAAATCGACAGTTTTCCACTTTGCTCCAAAATGGTGCCAAACTGTTGCAAACTCTCTCCTGAAAGGTTTGGCGGTGGAATACGGAAGGCGTTTGATCAAAAGCCAAGAAATCAGTCCTCGACTACTTCACCTGCGGAAAAGACTTTTCTGAAATATCCCTAAGGTGCGCGGTCACAATTTTATCAAAAATCGGCCGTTTTCCACTTTGCTCAAAAAAGGCGCCAAACTGTTGCAAACTCTCCCTTGAAAGGTTTCGCGATGGAAACGGAAGTCTTTTGATCATAGGCCAAGAAATAAACCCTCGACTACTTCACCTGCGGAAAATGATTGTTCTGAAAAATCCCTAAGGCGCGCCGTCACACTTTCCTCAAAAATCGGCCATTTTCCACTTTGCTCAAAAGTGGCGCCAAACTGTTGCAAACTCTCCCCTGAAAGGTTTGGCGGTGGAAACGGATTGCTTTTGATCATAGGCCAAGAAATCAGCCCTCGACTACTTCACCTGCGGAAAAAGATTTTTCTGAAAAATCCCTAAGGTGCGCGGTCACACTTTCATCAAAAATCGTCCGTTTTCCACTTTGCTCAAAAATGGTGCCAAACTGTTGCAAACTCTTCCCTGAAAGGTTTAACGGTGAATACGGAAGGCTTTTGATCATAGGCCAAGAAATCAGCCCTCGACTACTTCACCTGCGCAAAAAGATTTTTCTGAAAAATCCCTAAGGCGCACGGTCACAATTTCATCAGAAATCGGCCATTTTCCACTTTGCTCAAAAGTGGTGCCAAACTGTTGCAAACTCTCCCCTGAAAGGTTTGGCGGTTTAAACGGGTTGCTTTTGATTATAGGCCAAGAAATCAGCCCTCGACTACTTCACCTGCGAAAAAAAAATTCTGAAAAAATCCCTTAGGCGCGCGGTCACAATTTCATTAAAAATCGTCCATTTTCCACTTTGCTCAAAAATGGTGCCAAACGGTTGCAAACTCTTCCCTGAAAAGTTTGGCGGGGAATTCGGAAGGCTTTTGATCATAGGCCAAGAAATCAGCCCTCGAGTACTTCACCTGTAGAAAAAGATTTTTTTGAAAAATCCCTAAACCGCGCGGTCACAATTTCATCAAAAATCGGCCGTTTTACACTTTGCTCAAAAATGGTGCAAAACTGTTGCAAATGCTCCCCTGAAAGGTTTGCGGATGGAAAAGGAAGTATTTTGAACATAGGCCAAGAAATAAACCTTCGACTACTTCACCTGCGTAAAATGATTTTTCTGAAAAATCCCTAAGGCGCGCGGTCACACTTTCATTAAAAATCGTCCGTTTTCCACTTTGCTCCCAAATGGTGTCAAACTGTTGCAAACTCTCCCCTGAAAGGTTTGGCAGTGGAAACCGAATGCTTTTGATTATAGGCCAAGAAATCAGCCCTCGACTACTTCACCTGCGGAAAAAGTTTTTTCTGAAAAATCCCTAAGGCGCGCGGTCACAATTTCATCAAAAATCGGCAGTTTTCCACTTTGCTCAAAAATAGTGCCAAACTGTTGCAAACTCTCTCCTGAAAGGTTTGGCGGTGGAATACGGAAGGCGTTTGATCATAAGCCAAGAAATCAGTCCTCGACTACTTCACCTGCGGAAAAGATTTTTCTGAAAAATCCCTAAGGTGCGCGGTCACAATTTTATCAAAAATCGGCCGTTTTCCACTTTGCTCAAAAAAGGCGCCAAACTGTTGCAAACTCTCCCTTGAAAGGTTTCGCGGTTGAAACGGAAGTCTTTTGATCATAGGCCAAGAAATAAACCCTCGACTACTTTACCTGCGTAAAATGATTGTTCTGAAAAATTCCTAAGGCGAGCGGTCACACTTTCATCAAAAATCGGCCATTTTCCACTTTGCTCAAAAGTGGCGCCAAGCTGTTGCAAACTCTCCCCTGAAAGGTTTGGCGGTGGAAACGGATTGCTTTTGATCATAGGCCAAGAAATCAGCCCTCGACTACTTCACCTGCGGAAAAAGATTTTTCTGAAAAATCCCTAAGGTGCGCGGTCACACTTTCATCAAAAATCGTCCGTTTTCCACTTTGCTCAAAAATGGTGCCAAACTGTTGCAAACTCTTCCCTGAAAAGTTTGGCGGTGAATACGGAAGGCTTTTGATCATAGGCCAAGAAATCAGCCCTCGACTACTTCACCTGCGGAAAAAGATTTTTCGAAAAATCCCTAAGGCGCGCGGTCACACTTTCATCAAAAATCGTCCGTTTTCCACTTTGCTCAAAAGTGGTGCCAAACTGTTGCAAATTCTCCCCTGAAAGGTTTGGCGGTGGAAACGGAAGTCTTTTGAGCATAGGCCAAGTAATCAGCCCTCGACTACTTCACCTGCGGGAAAAAAAAATCTGAAAAAATCCCTAAGGCGCGCGGTCACAATTTCATTAAAAATCGGCCGTTTTCCACTTTGCTCAAAAATGGTACCAAACTGTTGCAAACTCTGCCCTGAAAGCTTTCGCGGTGGAAACGGAAATCATTTGATCATAGTCCAAGAAATAAACCCTCGACTACTTCACCTGCGAAATAAAAATTCTGAAAAAATCCCTTAGGCGTGCGGTCACAATTTCATTAAAAATCGTCCGTTTTCCACTTTGCTCAAAAATTGTGCCAAACTGTTGCAAACTATTCCCTGAAAGGTTTGGCGGGGAATACGGAAGGCTTTTGATCATAGGCCAAGAAATCAGCCCTCGACTACTTCACCTGTAGAAAAAGATTTTTTTGAAAAATCCCTAAGCCGCGCGGTCACAATTTTATCAAAAATCGGCCGTTTTACACTTTGCTCAAAAATGGTGCCAAACTGTTGCAAACTCTCCCCTGAAAGGTTTGCGGATGGAAAAGGAAGTATTTTGAACATAGGCCAAGAAATAAACCCTCGACTACTTCACCTGCGGAAAATGATTTTTCTGAAAAATCCCTAAGGCGCGCGGTCACACTTTCATCAAAAATCTGCCCTTTTCCCACTTTGCTCTAAAGTGGTGCCAAACTGTTGCAACCTGTCCCCTGAAAGGTTTGGCGGTGGAAACGGAAGTCTTTTGATCATAGGCAAAGAAATCAGCCCTCGACTAATTCACCTACGGAAAAAAAATTCTGAAAAAATCCCTTAGGCGCGCGGTCACAATTTCATTAAAAATCGTCCGTTTTCCACTTTGCTCAAAAATGGTTCCAAACTGTTGCAAACTCTCCCCTGAAAGGTTTGGCAGTGGAAACGGAAGACTTTTGATTATAGGCCAAGAAATCAGCCCTCGACTACTTCACCTGCGGAAAAAGTTTTTTCTGAAAAATCCCTAAGCCGCGCGGTCACAATTTCATCAAAAATCGACAGTTTTCCACTTTGCTCCAAAATGGTGCCAAACTGTTGCAAACTCTCTCCTGAAAGGTTTGGCGGTGGAATACGGATTGCTTTTGATCATAGGCCAAGAAATCAGCCCTCGACTACTTCACCTGCGGAAAAAGATTTTTCTGAAAAATCCGTAAGGCGCACGGTCACAATTTCATCAGAAATCGGCCGTTTTCCACTTTGCTCAAAAGTGGTGCCAAACTGTTGCAAACTCTCCCCTGAAAGGTTTGGCGGTTTAAACGGGTTGCTTTTGATCATAGGCCAAGAAATCAGCCCTCGACTACTTCACCTGCGGAAAAAAAATTCTGAAAAAATCCCTTAGGCGCGCGGTCACAATTTCATTAAAAATCGGCCGTTTTCCACTATGCTCAAAAATGGTGCCAAACTGTTGCAAACTCTTCCCAGAAAGGTTTAACGGTGAATACGGAAGGCTTTTGATCATAGGCCAAGAAATCAGACCTCGACTACTTCACCTGCGCAAAAAGATTTTTCTGAAAAATCCCTAAGGCGCACGGTCACAATTTCATCAGAAATCGGCCGTTTTCCACTTTGCTCAAAAGTGGTGCCAAACTGTTGCAAACTCTCCCCTGAAAGGTTTGGCGGTTTAAACGGGTTGCTTTTGATCATAGGCCAAGAAATCAGCCCTCGAGTACTTCACCTGTAGAAAAAGATTTTTTTGAAAAATCCCTAAACCGCGCGGTCACAATTTCATCAAAAATCGGCCGTTTTACACTTTGCTCAAAAATGGTGCAAAACTGTTGCAAACGCTCCCCTGAAAGGTTTGCGGATGGAAAAGGAAGTATTTTGAACATAGGCCAAGAAATAAACCTTCGACTACTTCACCTGCGTAAAATGATTTTTCTGAAAAATCCCTAAGGCGCGCGGTCACACTTTCATTAAAAATCGTCCGTTTTCCACTTTGCTCCCAAATGGTGTCAAACTGTTGCAAACTCTCCCCTGAAAGGTTTGGCAGTGGAAACGGAATGCTTTTGATTATAGGCCAAGAAATCAGCCCTCGACTACTTCACCTGCGGAAAAAGTTTTTTCTGAAAAATCCCTAAGGCGCGCGGTCACAATTTCATCAAAAATCGGCAGTTTTCCACTTTGCTCAAAAATAGTGCCAAACTGTTGCAAACTCTCTCCTGAAAGGTTTGGCGGTGGAATACGGAAGGCGTTTGATCATAAGCCAAGAAATCAGTCCTCGACTACTTCACCTGCGGAAAAGATTTTTCTGAAAAATCCCTAAGGTGCGCGGTCACAATTTTATCAAAAATCGGCCGTTTTCCACTTTGCTCAAAAAAGGCGCCAAACTGTTGCAAACTCTCCCCTGAAAGGTTTGGCAGTGGAAACGGAAGACTTTTGATTATAGGCCAAGAAATCAGCCCTCGACTACTTCACCTGCGGAAAAAGTTTTTTCTGAAAAATCCCTAAGCCGCGCGGTCACAATTTCATCAAAAATCGACAGTTTTCCACTTTGCTCCAAAATGGTGCCAAACTGTTGCAAACTCTCTCCTGAAAGGTTTGGCGGTGGAATACGGAAGGCGTTTGATCATAAGCCAAGAAATCAGTCCTCGACTACTTCACCTGCGGAAAAGACTTTTCTGAAATATCCCTAAGGTGCGCGGTCACAATTTTATCAAAAATCGGCCGTTTTCCACTTTGCTCAAAAAAGGCGCCAAACTGTTGCAAACTCTCCCTTGAAAGGTTTCGCGATGGAAACGGAAGTCTTTTGATCATAGGCCAAGAAATAAACCCTCGACTACTTCACCTGCGGAAAATGATTGTTCTGAAAAATCCCTAAGGCGCGCTGTCACACTTTCCTCAAAAATCGGCCATTTTCCACTTTGCTCAAAAGTGGCGCCAAACTGTTGCAAACTCTCCCCTGAAAGGTTTGGCGGTGGAAACGGATTGCTTTTGATCATAGGCCAAGAAATCAGCCCTCGACTACTTCACCTGCGGAAAAAGATTTTTCTGAAAAATCCCTAAGGCGCACGGTCACAATTTCATCAGAAATCGGCCGTTTTCCACTTTGCTCAAAAGTGGTGCCAAACTGTTGCAAACTCTCCCCTGAAAGGTTTGGCGGTTTAAACGGGTTGCTTTTGATCATAGGCCAAGAAATCAGCCCTCGACTACTTCACCTGCGGAAAAAAAATTCTGAAAAAATCCCTTAGGCGCGCGGTCACAATTTCATTAAAAATCGGCCGTTTTCCACTATGCTCAAAAATGGTGCCAAACTGTTGCAAACTCTTCCCAGAAAGGTTTAACGGTGAATACGGAAGGCTTTTGATCATAGGCCAAGAAATCAGACCTCGACTACTTCACCTGCGCAAAAAGATTTTTCTGATAAATCCCTAAGGCGCACGGTCACAATTTCATCAGAAATCGGCCGTTTTCCACTTTGCTCAAAAGTGGTGCCAAACTGTTGCAAACTCTCCCCTGAAAGGTTTGGCGGTTTAAACGGGTTGCTTTTGATCATAGGCCAAGAAATCAGCCCTCGAGTACTTCACCTGTAGAAAAAGATTTTTTTGAAAAATCCCTAAACCGCGCGGTCACAATTTCATCAAAAATCGGCCGTTTTACACTTTGCTCAAAAATGGTGCAAAACTGTTGCAAACGCTCCCCTGAAAGGTTTGCGGATGGAAAAGGAAGTATTTTGAACATAGGCCAAGAAATAAACCTTCGACTACTTCACCTGCGTAAAATGATTTTTCTGAAAAATCCCTAAGGCGCGCGGTCACACTTTCATTAAAAATCGTCCGTTTTCCACTTTGCTCCCAAATGGTGTCAAACTGTTGCAAACTCTCCCCTGAAAGGTTTGGCAGTGGAAACGGAATGCTTTTGATTATAGGCCAAGAAATCAGCCCTCGACTACTTCACCTGCGGAAAAAGTTTTTTCTGAAAAATCCCTAAGGCGCGCGGTCACAATTTCATCAAAAATCGGCAGTTTTCCACTTTGCTCAAAAATAGTGCCAAACTGTTGCAAACTCTCTCCTGAAAGGTTTGGCGGTGGAATACGGAAGGCGTTTGATCATAAGCCAAGAAATCAGTCCTCGACTACTTCACCTGCGGAAAAGATTTTTCTGAAAAATCCCTAAGGTGCGCGGTCACAATTTTATCAAAAATCGGCCGTTTTCCACTTTGCTCAAAAAAGGCGCCAAACTGTTGCAAACTCTCCCTTGAAAGGTTTCGCGGTTGAAACGGAAGTCTTTTGATCATAGGCAAAGAAATAAACCCTCGACTACTTTACCTGCGTAAAATGATTGTTCTGAAAAATTCCTAAGGCGCGCGGTCACACTTTCATCAAAAATCGGCCATTTTCCACTTTGCTCAAAAGTGGCGCCAAACTGTTGCAAAATCTCCCCTGAAAGGTTTGGCGGTGGAAACGGATTGCTTTTGATCATAGGCCAAGAAATCAGCCCTCGACTACTTCACCTGCGGAAAAAGATTTTTCTGAAAAATCCCTAAGGTGGGCGGTCACACTTTCATCAAAAATCGTCCGTTTTCCACTTTGCTCAAAAGTGGTGCCAAACTGTTGCAAACTCTCCCCTGAAAGGTTTGGCGGTGGAAACGGAAGGCTTTTGATCATAGGCCAGGAAATCAGCCCTCCACTACTTCACCTGCGGAAAACGATTTTTCTGAAAAATCCCTAAGGCGCGCGGTCACACTTTCATCAAAAATCGTCCGTTTTCCACTTTGCTCAAAAGTGGTGCCAAACTGTTGCAAACTCTCCCCTGAAAGGTTTGGCGGTGGACACGGAAGGCTTTTGATCATAGGCCAAGAAATCAGCCCTCGACCACTTCACCTGCAGAAAACGATTTTTCTGAAAAATCCCTAAGGCGCGCGGTCACAATTTCATCAAAAATCGGCCGTTTTCCACTTTGCTCAAAAATGGTGCCAAACTGTTGCAAACTCTTCCCAGAAAGATTTAACGGTGAATACGGAAGGCTTTTGATCATAGGCCAAGAAATCAGCCCTCGACTACTTCACCTGCGCAAAAAGATTTTTCTGAAAAATCCCTAAGGCGCACGGTCACAATTTCATCAGAAATCGGCCGTTTTCCACTTTGCTCAAAAGTGGTGCCAAACTGTTGCAAACTCTCCCCTGAAAGGTTTGGCGGTTTAAACGGGTTGCTTTTGATCATAGGCCAAGAAATCAGCCCTCGACTACTTCACCTGCGGAAAAAAAATTCTGAAAAAATCCCTTAGGCGCGCGGTCACAATTTCATTAAAAATCGGCCGTTTTCCACTATGCTCAAAAATGGTGCCAAACTGTTGCAAACTCTTCCCAGAAAGGTTTAACGGTGAATACGGAAGGCTTTTGATCATAGGCCAAGAAATCAGACCTCGACTACTTCACCTGCGCAAAAAGATTTTTCTGAAAAATCCCTAAGGCGCACGGTCACAATTTCATCAGAAATCGGCCGTTTTCCACTTTGCTCAAAAGTGGTGCCAAACTGTTGCAAACTCTCCCCTGAAAGGTTTGGCGGTTTAAACGGGTTGCTTTTGATCATAGGCCAAGAAATCAGCCCTCGAGTACTTCACCTGTAGAAAAAGATTTTTTTGAAAAATCCCTAAACCGCGCGGTCACAATTTCATCAAAAATCGGCCGTTTTACACTTTGCTCAAAAATGGTGCAAAACTGTTGCAAACGCTCCCCTGAAAGGTTTGCGGATGGAAAAGGAAGTATTTTGAACATAGGCCAAGAAATAAACCTTCGACTACTTCACCTGCGTAAAATGATTTTTCTGAAAAATCCCTAAGGCGCGCGGTCACACTTTCATTAAAAATCGTCCGTTTTCCACTTTGCTCCCAAATGGTGTCAAACTGTTGCAAACTCTCCCCTGAAAGGTTTGGCAGTGGAAACGGAATGCTTTTGATTATAGGCCAAGAAATCAGCCCTCGACTACTTCACCTGCGGAAAAAGTTTTTTCTGAAAAATCCCTAAGGCGCGCGGTCACAATTTCATCAAAAATCGGCAGTTTTCCACTTTGCTCAAAAATAGTGCCAAACTGTTGCAAACTCTCTCCTGAAAGGTTTGGCGGTGGAATACGGAAGGCGTTTGATCATAAGCCAAGAAATCAGTCCTCGACTACTTCACCTGCGGAAAAGATTTTTCTGAAAAATCCCTAAGGTGCGCGGTCACAATTTTATCAAAAATCGGCCGTTTTCCACTTTGCTCAAAAAAGGCGCCAAACTGTTGCAAACTCTCCCCTGAAAGGTTTGGCAGTGGAAACGGAAGACTTTTGATTATAGGCCAAGAAATCAGCCCTCGACTACTTCACCTGCGGAAAAAGTTTTTTCTGAAAAATCCCTAAGCCGCGCGGTCACAATTTCATCAAAAATCGACAGTTTTCCACTTTGCTCCAAAATGGTGCCAAACTGTTGCAAACTCTCTCCTGAAAGGTTTGGCGGTGGAATACGGAAGGCGTTTGATCATAAGCCAAGAAATCAGTCCTCGACTACTTCACCTGCGGAAAAGACTTTTCTGAAATATCCCTAAGGTGCGCGGTCACAATTTTATCAAAAATCGGCCGTTTTCCACTTTGCTCAAAAAAGGCGCCAAACTGTTGCAAACTCTCCCTTGAAAGGTTTCGCGATGGAAACGGAAGTCTTTTGATCATAGGCCAAGAAATAAACCCTCGACTACTTCACCTGCGGAAAATGATTGTTCTGAAAAATCCCTAAGGCGCGCTGTCACACTTTCCTCAAAAATCGGCCATTTTCCACTTTGCTCAAAAGTGGCGCCAAACTGTTGCAAACTCTCCCCTGAAAGGTTTGGCGGTGGAAACGGATTGCTTTTGATCATAGGCCAAGAAATCAGCCCTCGACTACTTCACCTGCGGAAAAAGATTTTTCTGAAAAATCCCTAAGGCGCACGGTCACAATTTCATCAGAAATCGGCCGTTTTCCACTTTGCTCAAAAGTGGTGCCAAACTGTTGCAAACTCTCCCCTGAAAGGTTTGGCGGTTTAAACGGGTTGCTTTTGATCATAGGCCAAGAAATCAGCCCTCGACTACTTCACCTGCGGAAAAAAAATTCTGAAAAAATCCCTTAGGCGCGCGGTCACAATTTCATTAAAAATCGGCCGTTTTCCACTATGCTCAAAAATGGTGCCAAACTGTTGCAAACTCTTCCCAGAAAGGTTTAACGGTGAATACGGAAGGCTTTTGATCATAGGCCAAGAAATCAGACCTCGACTACTTCACCTGCGCAAAAAGATTTTTCTGATAAATCCCTAAGGCGCACGGTCACAATTTCATCAGAAATCGGCCGTTTTCCACTTTGCTCAAAAGTGGTGCCAAACTGTTGCAAACTCTCCCCTGAAAGGTTTGGCGGTTTAAACGGGTTGCTTTTGATCATAGGCCAAGAAATCAGCCCTCGAGTACTTCACCTGTAGAAAAAGATTTTTTTGAAAAATCCCTAAACCGCGCGGTCACAATTTCATCAAAAATCGGCCGTTTTACACTTTGCTCAAAAATGGTGCAAAACTGTTGCAAACGCTCCCCTGAAAGGTTTGCGGATGGAAAAGGAAGTATTTTGAACATAGGCCAAGAAATAAACCTTCGACTACTTCACCTGCGTAAAATGATTTTTCTGAAAAATCCCTAAGGCGCGCGGTCACACTTTCATTAAAAATCGTCCGTTTTCCACTTTGCTCCCAAATGGTGTCAAACTGTTGCAAACTCTCCCCTGAAAGGTTTGGCAGTGGAAACGGAATGCTTTTGATTATAGGCCAAGAAATCAGCCCTCGACTACTTCACCTGCGGAAAAAGTTTTTTCTGAAAAATCCCTAAGGCGCGCGGTCACAATTTCATCAAAAATCGGCAGTTTTCCACTTTGCTCAAAAATAGTGCCAAACTGTTGCAAACTCTCTCCTGAAAGGTTTGGCGGTGGAATACGGAAGGCGTTTGATCATAAGCCAAGAAATCAGTCCTCGACTACTTCACCTGCGGAAAAGATTTTTCTGAAAAATCCCTAAGGTGCGCGGTCACAATTTTATCAAAAATCGGCCGTTTTCCACTTTGCTCAAAAAAGGCGCCAAACTGTTGCAAACTCTCCCTTGAAAGGTTTCGCGGTTGAAACGGAAGTCTTTTGATCATAGGCAAAGAAATAAACCCTCGACTACTTTACCTGCGTAAAATGATTGTTCTGAAAAATTCCTAAGGCGCGCGGTCACACTTTCATCAAAAATCGGCCATTTTCCACTTTGCTCAAAAGTGGCGCCAAACTGTTGCAAAATCTCCCCTGAAAGGTTTGGCGGTGGAAACGGATTGCTTTTGATCATAGGCCAAGAAATCAGCCCTCGACTACTTCACCTGCGGAAAAAGATTTTTCTGAAAAATCCCTAAGGTGGGCGGTCACACTTTCATCAAAAATCGTCCGTTTTCCACTTTGCTCAAAAGTGGTGCCAAACTGTTGCAAACTCTCCCCTGAAAGGTTTGGCGGTGGAAACGGAAGGCTTTTGATCATAGGCCAGGAAATCAGCCCTCCACTACTTCACCTGCGGAAAACGATTTTTCTGAAAAATCCCTAAGGCGCGCGGTCACACTTTCATCAAAAATCGTCCGTTTTCCACTTTGCTCAAAAGTGGTGCCAAACTGTTGCAAACTCTCCCCTGAAAGGTTTGGCGGTGGACACGGAAGGCTTTTGATCATAGGCCAAGAAATCAGCCCTCGACCACTTCACCTGCAGAAAACGATTTTTCTGAAAAATCCCTAAGGCGCGCGGTCACAATTTCATCAAAAATCGGCCGTTTTCCACTTTGCTCAAAAATGGTGCCAAACTGTTGCAAACTCTTCCCAGAAAGATTTAACGGTGAATACGGAAGGCTTTTGATCATAGGCCAAGAAATCAGCCCTCGACTACTTCACCTGCGCAAAAAGATTTTTCTGAAAAATCCCTAAGGCGCACGGTCACAATTTCATCAGAAATCGGCCGTTTTCCACTTTGCTCAAAAGTGGTGCCAAACTGTTGCAAACTCTCCCCTGAAAGGTTTGGCGGTTTAAACGGGTTGCTTTTGATCATAGGCCAAGAAATCAGCCCTCGAGTACTTCACCTGTAGAAAAAGATTTTTTTGAAAAATCCCTAAACCGCGCGGTCACAATTTCATCAAAAATCGGCCGTTTTACACTTTGCTCAAAAATGGTGCAAAACTGTTGCAAACGCTCCCCTGAAAGGTTTGCGGATGGAAAAGGAAGTATTTTGAACATAGGCCAAGAAATAAACCTTCGACTACTTCACCTGCGTAAAATGATTTTTCTGAAAAATCCCTAAGGCGCGCGGTCACACTTTCATTAAAAATCGTCCGTTTTCCACTTTGCTCCCAAATGGTGTCAAACTGTTGCAAACTCTCCCCTGAAAGGTTTGGCAGTGGAAACGGAATGCTTTTGATTATAGGCCAAGAAATCAGCCCTCGACTACTTCACCTGCGGAAAAAGTTTTTTCTGAAAAATCCCTAAGGCGCGCGGTCACAATTTCATCAAAAATCGGCAGTTTTCCACTTTGCTCAAAAATAGTGCCAAACTGTTGCAAACTCTCTCCTGAAAGGTTTGGCGGTGGAATACGGAAGGCGTTTGATCATAAGCCAAGAAATCAGTCCTCGACTACTTCACCTGCGGAAAAGATTTTTCTGAAAAATCCCTAAGGTGCGCGGTCACAATTTTATCAAAAATCGGCCGTTTTCCACTTTGCTCAAAAAAGGCGCCAAACTGTTGCAAACTCTCCCTTGAAAGGTTTCGCGGTTGAAACGGAAGTCTTTTGATCATAGGCCAAGAAATAAACCCTCGACTACTTTACCTGCGTAAAATGATTGTTCTGAAAAATTCCTAAGGCGCGCGGTCACACTTTCATAAAAAATCGGCCATTTTCCACTTTGCTCAAAAGTGGCGCCAAACTGTTGCAAAATCTCCCCTGAAAGGTTTGGCGGTGGAAACGGATTGCTTTTGATCATAGGCCAAGAAATCAGCCCTCGACTACTTCACCTGCGGAAAAAGATTTTTCTGAAAAATCCCTAAGGTGCGCGGTCACACTTTCATCAAAAATCGTCCGTTTTCCACTTTGCTCAAAAGTGGTGCCAAACTGTTGCAAACTCTCCCCTGAAAGGTTTGGCGGTGGAAACGGAAGGCTTTTGATCATAGGCCAGGAAATCAGCCCTCCACTACTTCTCCTGCGAAAAAAAAATTCTGAAAAAATCCCTTAGGCGCGTGGTCACAATTTCATTTAAAATCGTCCATTTTCCACTTTGCTCAAAAATAGTGCCAAACTGTTGCAAACTCTCTCCTGAAAGGTTTGGCGGTGGAATACGGAAGGCGTTTGATCATAAGCCAAGAAATCAGTCCTCGACTACTTCACCTGCGGAAAAGATTTTTCTGAAAAATCCCTAAGGTGCGCGGTCACAATTTTATCAAAAATCGGCCGTTTTCCACTTTGCTCAAAAAAGGCGCCAAACTGTTGCAAACTCTCCCTTGAAAGGTTTCGCGGTTGAAACGGAAGTCTTTTGATCATAGGCCAAGAAATAAACCCTCGACTACTTTACCTGCGTAAAATGATTGTTCTGAAAAATTCCTAAGGCGCGCGGTCACACTTTCATCAAAAATCGGCCATTTTCCACTTTGCTCAAAAGTGGCGCCAAACTGTTGCAAAATCTCCCCTGAAAGGTTTGGCGGTGGAAACGGATTGCTTTTGATCATAGGCCAAGAAATCAGCCCTCGACTACTTCACCTGCGGAAAAAGATTTTTCTGAAAAATCCCTAAGGTGCGCGGTCACACTTTCATCAAAAATCGTCCGTTTTCCACTTTGCTCAAAAGTGGTGCCAAACTGTTGCAAACTCTCCCCTGAAAGGTTTGGCGGTGGAAACGGAAGGCTTTTGATCATAGGCCAGGAAATCAGCCCTCCACTACTTCACCTGCGGAAAAAGATTTTTCTGAAAAATCCCTAAGGCGCGCGGTCACACTTTCATCAAAAATCTTCCGTTTTCCACTTTGCTCAAAAGTGGTGCCAAGCTGTTGCAAACTCTCCCCTGAAAGGTTTGGCGGTGGACACGGAAGGCTTTTGATCATAGGCCAAGAAATCAGCCCTCGACCACTTCACCTGCAGAAAACGATTTTTCTGAAAAATCCCTAAGGCGCGCGGTCACTATTTCATCAAAAATCGGCCGTTTTCCACTTTGCTCAAAAATGGTGCCAAACTGTTGCAAACTCTCCCCTGAAAGGTTTGGCGGTGGTAACGGAAATCTTTTGATCATAGGCCAAGAAATCAACCCTCGACTACTTCACCTGCAGAAAATGATTTTTCTGAAAAATCACTAAGGCGCGCGGTCACACTTTCATCAAAAATCGTCCGTTTTCCACTTTGCTCAAAAATGGTGCCAAACTGTTGCAAACTCTCCCCTGAAAGTTTTGGCGGTGGAAACGGAAGTCTTTTGATCATAGGTGAAGAAATCAGCCCTAGACTACTTCACCTGTGAAAAAAAAAATTCTGAAAAAAACCCTTAGCCGCGCGGACACAATTTCATCAAAAATCGGCCGTTTTCCACTTTGCTCAAAAATGGTGCTAAACGGTTGCAAACTCTCCCCTGAAAGGTTTGGCGGTGGAAACGGAAGTCTTTTGATCATAGGCCAAGAAATCAACCCTTGACTACTTCACCTGTGGAAAATGATTTTTCTGAAAAATCACTAAGGCGCGCGGTCACAATTTCATCAAAAATCAGCCGTTTTCCACTTTGCTCAAAAATGGTGCCAAACTGTTGCAAACTCTCCCCTGAAAGGTTTGGCGGTGGAAACGGAAGTCTTTTGATCATGTGCCAAGAAATCAGCCCTCGACTACTTCACCTGTGAAAAAAAAAAATTATGAAAAAATCCCTAAGCCGTGCGGTCACAATTTCATCAAAAATCGGCTGTTTTCCACTTTGTTCAAAAATGGTGCCAAACTGTTGCAAACTCTCCCCTGAAAGGTTTGGCAGTGGAAACGGAAGTCTTTTGACCATAGGACAATTAATCAACCCTCGACTACTTCACCTGTGGAAAATGATTTTTCTGAAAAATCACTAAGGAGCGCGGTCACAATTTCATAAAAAATCGGCCGTTTTCCACTTTGCTCAAAAATGGTGACAAACTGTTGCAAACTCTCCCCTGAAAGGTTTGGCGGTGGAAAAGGAAGTCTTTTGATCATAGGCCAAGAAATAAACCCTCGACTACTTCACCTGCAGAAAATGATTTTTCTGAAAAATCACTAAGGCGCGCGGTCACACTTTCATCAAAAATCGGTTGTTTTCCACTTTGCTCAAAAATGGTGCCAAATTGTTGCAAACTCTTCCCTGAAAGGTTTGGCGGTGGAAACTGAAGTCTTTTGATCATAGGCCAAGAAATAAACCCTCGACTACTTCACCTGCGGAAAATGATTTTACTGAAATATCATTAAGGCGCGCGGTCACACTTTCATCAAAAATCGGCCATTTTCCACTTTGCTCAAAAATAGTGCCAAATTGTTGCAAACTGTCCCCTGAAAGGCTTCGCAGTGGAAACGGAAGTCTTTTGATCATAGGCCAAGAAATGAGCCCGCGACTACTTCACCTGCGAAAAATTATTTTTCTGAAAAATCACTAAGGCGCGCGGTCACAATTTCATCAAAAATCAGCCGTTTTCCACTTTTCCCAAAAGTGGTGCCAAACTGTTGCAAACTCTCCCCTGAAATGCTTGGCGGTGGAAACGGAAGTCTTTTGATCATAGGCCAAGAAATCAGCCCTCGACTACTTCACCTGAGGAAAAATATTTTTCTGAAAAATCCCTAAGGCGCGCGGTCACAATTTCATCAAAAATCGGCCGTTTCCCACTTTGCTCAAAAATGGTGCCAAACTGTTGCAAACTCTCCCCTGAAAGGTTTGGCGGTGGAAACGGAAGAATTTTGATAATAGGCGAAGAAATCAGCCCTAGACTACTTCACCTGTGAAAAAAAAAATTCTGAAAAAATCCCTAAGCCGCGATGTCACAATTTCATAAAAAATCGGCCGTTTTCCACTTTGTTCAAAAATGGTGCCAAACTGTTGCAAACTCTCCCCTGAAAGGTTTGGCAGTCGAAACGGAAGTCTTTTGACCATAGGACAATTAATCAACCCTCGACTACTTCACCTGCGGAAAATGATTTTTCTGAAAAACCACTAAGGAGCGCGGTCACAATTTCATCAAAAATTGTCCGTTTTCCACTTTGCTCAAAAATGGTGCCAAACTGTTGCAAACTCTCCCCTGAAAGGTTTGGCAGTGGAAACGGAAGTCTTTTGAACATAGGACAATTAATCAACCCTCGACTACTTCACCTGCGGAAAATGATTTTTCTGAAAAATCACTAAGGCGCGCGGTCACACTTTCATCAAAAATCGTCCGTTTTCCAATTTGCTCAAAAATGGTGCCAAAATGTTGCAAACTCTCCCCTGAAGGGTTTGGCGGTTAATACGGAAGGCTTTTGATCATAGGCCAAGAAATCAGCCCTCGACTACTTCACCTGCGAAAAAAAAATTCTGAAAAAATCCCTAAGGCGCGCGGTCACAATTTCATCATAAATCGTCCGTTTTCCACTTTGTTCAAAAATGGTGCCAAACTGTTGCAAACTCTTCCATGAAAGGTTTGGCGTGGAATATGGAAGGAGTTTGATCATAGGCCAACAAATCTGCCCTCGACTACTTCACCTGTGGAAAAAGATTTTTCTGAAAAATCCCTAAGGCGCGCGGTCACACTTTCATCCTAAATCAGCCGTTTTTCACTTTGCTCAAAAATGGTGCCAAACTGTTGCAAACTCTTCCCTGAAAGGTTTGGCGGTGGAAACGGAACTCTTTTTATCACAGGCGAAGAAATCAGCCCTCGACTATTTCACCAGCGGGGAAAAAAAATCTGAAAAAATCCCTAAGGCGCGCGGTCACGATTTCATGAAAAATCAGCCGTTTTCCACTTTGTTCAAAAATGGTGCCAAACTGTTGCAAACTCTCCGCTGACAGGTTTGGCGGTGGAAACGGAAGTCTTTTTATCATAGGCCAAGAAATAATCCCTCGACAACTTCACCTGCAGAAAATGATTTTTCTGAAAAATCCCTAAGGCGCGCAGTGACAGTTTCATAAAAAATCGGCCATTTTCCACTTTGCTCAAAAGTGGTGCCAAACTGTTGCAAACTCTCCCCTGAAAGGTTTGGCGGTGGAAACGGAAGGCTTTTGATCATAGGCCAAGAAATCAGCCCTCGACTACTTCACCTGCGGAAAAAGATTTTTCTGAAAAATCATTAAGGCGCGCGGTCACAGTTTCATCAAAAATCGTCCGTTTTCCACTTTGCTCAAAAATGGTGCCAAACTGTTGCAAACTCTTCCCTGAAAGGTTTGGCGGTTAATACGGAAGGCTTTTGATCATAGGCCAAGAAATCAGCCCTCGACTACTTCACCTGTGGAAAATGATTTTTCTGAAAAATCGCTAAGGAGCGCGGTCACAATTTCATAAAAAATCGGCCGTTTTCCACTTTGCTCAAAAATGGTGACAAACTGTTGCAAACTCTCCCCTGAAAGGTTTGGCGGTGGAAAAGGAAGTCTTTTGATCATAGGCCAAGAAATAAACCCTCGACTACTTCACCTGCAGAAAATGATTTTTCTGAAAAATCACTAAGGCGCGCGGTCACACTTTCATCAAAAATCGGTTGTTTTCCACTTTGCTCAAAAATGGTGCCAAATTGTTGCAAACTCTTCCCTGAAAGGTTTGGCGGTGGAAACTGAAGTCTTTTGATCATAGGCCAAGAAATAAACCCTCGACTACTTCACCTGCGGAAAATGATTTTACTGAAATATCATTAAGGCGCGCGGTCACACTTTCATCAAAAATCGGCCATTTTCCACTTTGCTCAAAAATAGTGCCAAATTGTTGCAAACTGTCCCCTGAAAGGTTTGGCAGTGGAAACGGAAGTCTTTTGATCATAGGCCAAGAAATGAGCCCGCGACTACTTCACCTGCGAAAAATGATTTTTCTGAAAAATCACTAAGGCGCGCGGTCACAATTTCATCAAAAATCAGCCGTTTTCCACTTTGCCCAAAAGTGGTGCCAAACTGTTGCAAACTCTCCCCTGAAATGCTTGGCGGTGGAAACGGAAGTCTTTTGATCATAGGCCAAGAAATCAGCCCTCGACTACTTCACCTGTGAAAAAAAAAATTCTGAAAAAATCCCTAAGCCGCGATGTCACAATTTCATCAAAAATCGGCCGTTTTCCACTTTGTTCAAAAATGGTGCCAAACTGTTGCAAACTCTCCCCTGAAAGGTTTGGCAGTGGAAACGGAAGTCTTTTGACCATAGGACAATTAATCAACCCTCGACTACTTCACCTGCGGAAAATGATTTTTCTGAAAAACCACTAAGGAGCGCGGTCACAATTTCATCAAAAATTGTCCGTTTTCCACTTTGCTCAAAAATGGTGCCAAACTGTTGCAAACTCTCCCCTGAAAGGTTTGGTGGGGATACGGAAGGCTTTTGATCATAGGCCAAGAAATCAGCCCTCGACTACTTCACCTGCGGAAAAATATTTTTCTGAAAAATCCCTAAGGCGCGCGGTCACAATTTCATCAAAAATCGGACGTTTTCCACTTTGCTCAAAAATGGTGATAAACTGTTGCAAACTCTCCCCTGAAAGGTTTGGCGGTGGAAACAGAGGTCTTTTGATAATAGGCGAAGAAATCAGCCCTAGACTACTTCACCTGTGGAAAAAAAAATTCTGAAAAAATCCCTAAGCCGCGCGGTCACAATTTCATCAAAAATCGGCCGTTTTCCACTTTGCTCAAAAATGGTGCCAAACGGTTGCAAACTCTCCCCTGAAATGCTTGGCGGTGGAAACGGAAGTCTTTTGACCATAGGCCAAGAAATCAGCCCTCAACTACTTCACCTGCGAAAAACGATTTTTCTGAAAAATCCCTAAGGCTCTCCGTAACAATTTCATCAAAAATCGGCCGTTTTCCACTTTGCTCAAAAATGGTGCCAAACTGTTGCAAACTCTCCCCTGAAAGGTTTGGCGGTGGAAACGGAAGTCTTTTCATCATAGGCCAAGAAATCAACCCTTGACTACTTCACCTGTGGAAAATGATTTTTCTGAAAAATCACTAAGGCGCGAGGTCACAATTTCATCAAAAATCGGCCGTTTTCCACTTTGCTCAAAAATGGTGCCAAACTGTTGTAAACTCTCCCCTGAAAGGTTTGGCGGTGGAAACGGAAGTCTTTTGATCATGTGCCAAGAAATCAGCCCTCGACTACTTCACCTGTGAAAAAAAAAAATTCTGAAAAAATCCCTAAGCTACGCGGTCACAATTTCATCAAAAATCGGCCGTTTTCCACTTTGCTCAAAAATGGTGCCAAACTGTTGCAAACTCACCCCTGAAAGGTTTGGCAGTGGAAACGGAAGTCTTTTGACCATAGGACAATTAATCAACCCTCGACTACTTCACCTGCGGAAAATGATTTTACTGAAATATCATTAAGGCGCGCGGTCACACTTTCATCAAAAATCGGCCATTTTCCACTTTGCTCAAAAATAGTGCCAAATTGTTGCAAACTGTCCCCTGAAAGGTTTGGCAGTGGAAACGGAAGTCTTTTGATCATAGGCCAAGAAATGAGCCCGCGACTACTTCACCTGCGAAAAATGATTTTTCTGAAAAATCACTAAGGCGCGCGGTCACAATTTCATCAAAAATCAGCCGTTTTCCACTTTGCCCAAAAGTGGTGCCAAACTGTTGCAAACTCTCCCCTGAAATGCTTGGCGGTGGAAACGGAAGTCTTTTGATCATAGGCCAAGAAATCAGCCCTCGACTACTTCACCTGTGAAAAAAAAAATTCTGAAAAAATCCCTAAGCCGCGATGTCACAATTTCATCAAAAATCGGCCGTTTTCCACTTTGTTCAAAAATGGTGCCAAACTGTTGCAAACTCTCCCCTGAAAGGTTTGGCAGTGGAAACGGAAGTCTTTTGACCATAGGACAATTAATCAACCCTCGACTACTTCACCTGCGGAAAATGATTTTTCTGAAAAACCACTAAGGAGCGCGGTCACAATTTCATCAAAAATTGTCCGTTTTCCACTTTGCTCAAAAATGGTGCCAAACTGTTGCAAACTCTCCCCTGAAAGGTTTGGTGGGGATACGGAAGGCTTTTGATCATAGGCCAAGAAATCAGCCCTCGACTACTTCACCTGCGGAAAAATATTTTTCTGAAAAATCCCTAAGGCGCGCGGTCACAATTTCATCAAAAATCGGACGTTTTCCACTTTGCTCAAAAATGGTGATAAACTGTTGCAAACTCTCCCCTGAAAGGTTTGGCGGTGGAAACAGAGGTCTTTTGATAATAGGCGAAGAAATCAGCCCTAGACTACTTCACCTGTGGAAAAAAAAATTCTGAAAAAATCCCTAAGCCGCGCGGTCACAATTTCATCAAAAATCGGCCGTTTTCCACTTTGCTCAAAAATGGTGCCAAACGGTTGCAAACTCTCCCCTGAAATGCTTGGCGGTGGAAACGGAAGTCTTTTGACCATAGGCCAAGAAATCAGCCCTCAACTACTTCACCTGCGAAAAACGATTTTTCTGAAAAATCCCTAAGGCTCTCCGTAACAATTTCATCAAAAATCGGCCGTTTTCCACTTTGCTCAAAAATGGTGCCAAACTGTTGCAAACTCTCCCCTGAAAGGTTTGGCGGTGGAAACGGAAGTCTTTTCATCATAGGCCAAGAAATCAACCCTTGACTACTTCACCTGTGGAAAATGATTTTTCTGAAAAATCACTAAGGCGCGAGGTCACAATTTCATCAAAAATCGGCCGTTTTCCACTTTGCTCAAAAATGGTGCCAAACTGTTGTAAACTCTCCCCTGAAAGGTTTGGCGGTGGAAACGGAAGTCTTTTGATCATGTGCCAAGAAATCAGCCCTCGACTACTTCACCTGTGAAAAAAAAAAATTCTGAAAAAATCCCTAAGCTACGCGGTCACAATTTCATCAAAAATCGGCCGTTTTCCACTTTGCTCAAAAATGGTGCCAAACTGTTGCAAACTCACCCCTGAAAGGTTTGGCAGTGGAAACGGAAGTCTTTTGACCATAGGACAATTAATCAACCCTCGACTACTTCACCTGTGGAAAATGATTTTTCTGAAAAATCACTAAGGAGCGCGGTCACAATTTCATCAAAAATCGGCCGTTTTCCACTTTGCTCAAAAATGGTGACAAACTGTTGCAAACTCTCCCCTGAAAGGTTTGGTAGTGGAAACGGAAGTCTTTTGACCATAGGACAATGAATCAACCCTCGACTACTTCACCTGCGAAAAATGATTTTTCTGAAAAATCACTAAGGCGCGCGGTCACAATTTCATCAAAAATCGGCCGTTTTCCACTTTGCCCAAAAGTGGTGCCTAACTGTTGCAAACTCTCCCCTGAAAGGTTTGGCGGTGGAAACGGAAGTCTTTTGATCATTGGCCAAGTAATCATCGCTCGACTACTTCACCTGCGGAAAAAAAAAATCTGAAAAAATCCCTAAGGCGCACGGTCACAATTTCATCAAAAATCGGCCGTTTTCCACTTTGCTCAAAAATGGTGCCAAACTGTTGCAAACTCTCCCCTGAAAGGTTTGGCGGTGGAAACGGAAGTCTTTTGATCATAGGCCAAGAAATCAGCCCTCAACTACTTCACCTGCGAAAAACGATTTTTCTGAAAAATCCCTAAGGCTCGCGGTCGCAATTTCATCAAAAATCGGCCGTTTTCCACTTTGCTCAAAAATGGTGCCAAACTGTTGCAAACTCTCCCCTGAAAGGTTTGGCGGTGGAAACGGAAGTCTTTTGATCATAGGCCAAGAAATCAACCCTTGACTACTTCACCTGTGGAAAATGATTTTTCTGAAAAATCACTAAGGCGCGCGGTCACAATTTCATCAAAAATCAGCCGTTTTCCACTTTGCTCAAAAATGGTGCCAAACTGTTGCAAACTCTCCCCTGAAAGGTTTGGCGGTGGAAACGGAAGTCTTTTGATCATGTGCCAAGAAATCAGCCCTCGACTACTTCACCTGTGAAAAAAAAAATTATGAAAAAATCCCTAAGCCGTGCGGTCACAATTTCATCAAAAATCGGCTGTTTTCCACTTTGTTCAAAAATGGTGCCAAACTGTTGCAAACTCTCCCCTGAAAAGTTTGGCAGTGGAAACGGAAGTCTTTTGACCATAGGACAATTAATCAACCCTCGACTACTTCACCTGTGGAAAATGATTTTTCTGAAAAATCACTAAGGAGCGCGGTCACAATTTCATAAAAAATCGGCCGTTTTCCACTTTGCTCAAAAATGGTGACAAACTGTTGCAAACTCTCCCCTGAAAGGTTTGGCGGTGGAAAAGGAAGTCTTTTGATCATAGGCCAAGAAATAAACCCTCGACTACTTCACCTGCAGAAAATGATTTTTCTGAAAAATCACTAAGGCGCGCGGTCACACTTTCATCAAAAATCGGTTGTTTTCCACTTTGCTTAAAAATGGTGCCAAATTGTTGCAAACTCTTCCCTGAAAGGTTTGGCGGTGGAAACTGAAGTCTTTTGATCATAGGCCAAGAAATAAACCCTCGACTACTTCACCTGCGGAAAATGATTTTTCTGAAATATCATTAAGGCGCGCGGTCACACTTTCATCAAAAATCGGCCATTTTCCACTTTGCTCAAAAATAGTGCCAAATTGTTGCAAACTGTCCCCTGAAAGGTTTGGCAGTGGAAACGGAAGTCTTTTGATCATAGGCCAAGAAATCAGCCAGCGACTACTTCACCTGCGAAAAATGATTTTTCTGAAAAATCACTAAGGCGCGCGGTCACAATTTCATCAAAAATCGGCCGTTTTCCACTTTGCCCAAAAGTGGTGCCAAACTGTTGCAAACTCTCCCCTGAAATGCTTGGCGGTGGAAACGGAAGTCTTTTGATCATAGGCCAAGAAATCAGCCCTCGACTACTTCACCTGAGGAAAAATATTTTTCTGAAAAATCCCTAAGGCGCGCGGTCACAATTTCATCAAAAATCGGCCGTTTCCCACTTTGCTCAAAAATGGTGCCAAACTGTTGCAAACTCTCCCCTGAAAGGTTTGGCGGTGGAAACGGAAGAATTTTGATAATAGGCGAAGAAATCAGCCCTAGACTACTTCACCTGTGAAATAAAAAATTCTGAAAAAATCCCTAAGCCGCGATGTCACAATTTCATCAAAAATCGGCCGTTTTCCACTTTGTTCAAAAATGGTGCCAAACTGTTGCAAACTCTCCCATGAAAGGTTTGGTAGTGGAAACGGAAGTCTTTTGACCATAGGACAATTAATCAACCCTCGACTACTTCACCTGCGGAAAATGATTTTTCTGAAAAACCACTAAGGAGCGCGGTCACAATTTCATCAAAAATTGTCCGTTTTCCACTTTGCTCAAAAATGGTGCCAAACTGTTGCAAACTCTCCCCTGAAAGGTTTGGCAGTGGAAACGGAAGTCTTTTGACCATAGGACAATTAATCAACCCTCGACTACTTCACCTGCGGAAAATGATTTTTCTGAAAAATCACTAAGGCGCGCGGTCACACTTTCATCAAAAATCGTCCGTTTTCCAATTTGCTCAAAAATGGTGCCAAAATGTTGCAAACTCTCCCCTGAAGGGTTTGGCGGAGGACACGGAAGTCTTTTGATCATAGGCCAAGTAATCAGCGCTCGACTACTTCACCTGCGGAAAAAAAAAATCTGAAAAAATCCCTAAGGCGCACGGTCACAATTTCATAAAAAATCGGCCGTATTCCACTTTGCTCAAAAATGGTGCCAAACTGTTGCAAACTCTCCCCTGAAAGGTTTGGCGGTGGAAACGGAAGTCTTTTGACCATAGGACAATTAATCAACCCTCGACTACTTCACCTGCGGAAAATGATTTTTCTGAAAAATCACTAAGGCGCGCGGTCACAATTTCATCAAAAATCGTCCGTTTGGGACTTTGCTCACAAAAGGTGCCAAACTGTTGCAAACTCTTCCCTGAAAGGTTTGGTGGGGATACGGAAGGCTTTTGATCATAGGCCAAGAAATCAGCCCTCGACTACTTCATCTGTGGAAAAAGATTTTTTTGAAAAATCCCTAAGGGACGCGGTCACAATTTCATAAAAAATCGGCCGTTTTCCACTTTGCTCAAAAATGGTGCCAAACTGTTGCAAACTCTCCCCTGAAATGCTTGGCGGTGGAAACGGAAGTCTTTTGATCATAGGCCAAGAAATCAGCCCTCGACTACTTCACCTGCGGAAAAATATTTTTCTGAAAAATCCCTAAGGCGCGCGGTCACAATTTCATCAAAAATCGGACGTTTTCCACTTTGCTCAAAAATGGTGCCAAACGGTTGCAAACTCTCCCCTGAAATGCTTGGCGGTGGAAACGGAAGTCTTTTGACCATAGGCCAAGAAATCAGCCCTCAACTACTTCACCTGCGAAAAACGATTTTTCTGAAAAATCCCTAAGGCTCTCCGTAACAATTTCATCAAAAATCGGCCGTTTTCCACTTTGCTCAAAAATTGTGCCAAACTGTTGCAAACTCTCCCCTGAAAGGTTTGGCGGTGGAAACGGAAGTCTTTTGATCATAGGCCAAGAAATCAACCCTTGACTACTTCACCTGTGGAAAATGATTTTTCTGAAAAATCACTAAGGCGCGAGGTCACAATTTCATCAAAAATCGGCCGTTTTCCACTTTGCTCAAAAATGGTGCCAAACTGTTGTAAACTCTCCCCTGAAAGGTTTGGCGGTGGAAACGGAAGTCTTTTGATCATGTGCCAAGAAATCAGCCCTCGACTACTTCACCTGTGAAAAAAAAAAATTCTGAAAAAATCCCTAAGCCACGCGGTCACAATTTCATCCAAAATCGGCCGTTTTCCACTTTGCTCAAAAATGGTGCCAAACTGTTGCAAACTCACCCCTGAAAGGTTTGGCAATGGAAACGGAAGTCTTTTGATCATAGGCCAAGAAATCAGCCCTCGACTACTTCACCTGCGAAAAATGATTTTTCTGAAAATTCACTAAGGCGCGCGGTCACAATTTCATCAAAAATCGGCCGTTTTCCACTTTGCCCAAAAGTGGTGCCTAACTGTTGCAAACTCTCCCCTGAAAGGTTTGGCGGTGGAAACGGAAGTCTTTTGATCATTGGCCAAGTAATCAGCGCTCGACTACTTCACCTGCGGAAAAAAAAAATCTGAAAAAATCCCTAAGGCGCACGGTCACAATTTCATCAAAAATCGGCCGTTTTCCACTTTGCTCAAAAATGTTGCCAAACTGTTGCAAACTCTCCCCTGAAAGGTTGGGCGGTGGAAACGGAAGTCTTTTGATCATAGGCCAAGAAATCAGCCCTCAACTACTTCACCTGCGAAAAACGATTTTTCTGAAAAATCCCTAAGGCTCGCGGTCGCAATTTCATCAAAAATCGGCCGTTTTCCACTTTGCTCAAAAATGGTGCCAAACTGTTGCAAACTCTCCCCTTAAAGGTTTGGCGGTGGAAACGGAAGTCTTTTCATCATAGGCCAAGAAATCAACCCTTGACTACTTCACCTGTGGAAAATGATTTTTCTGAAAAATCACTAAGGCGCGCGGTCACAATTTCATCAAAAATCAGCCGTTTTCCACTTTGCTCAAAAATGGTGCCAAACTGTTGCAAACTCTCCCCTGAAAGGTTTGGCGGTGGAAACGGAAGTCTTTTGATCATGTGCCAAGAAATCAGCCCTCGACTACTTCACCTGTGAAAAAAAAAAATTCTGAAAAAATCCCTAAGCCAAGCGGTCACAATTTCATCAAAAATCGGCCGTTTTCCACTTTGTTCAAAAATGGTGCCAAACTGTTGCAAACTCTCCCCTGAAAGGTTTGGTAGTGGAAACGGAAGTCTTTTGACCATAGGACAATTAATCAACCCTCGACTACTTCACCCGCGGAAAATGATTTTTCTGAAAAACCACTAAGGAGCGCGGTCACAATTTCATCAAAAATTGTCCCTTTTCCACTTTGCTCAAAAATGGTGCCAAACTGTTGCAAACTCTTCCCTGAAAGGTTTGGCGGTGGAAACGGAAGTCTTTTGATCATAGGCCAAGAAATCAGCCCTAGACTACTTCACCTGAGGAAAAATATTTTTCTGAAAAATCACTAAGCCGCGATGTCACAATTTCATCAAAAATCGGCCGTTTTCCACTTTGTTCAAAAATGGTGCCAAACTGTTGCAAACTCTCCCCTGAAAGGTTTGGCAGTGGAAACGGAAGTCTTTTGACCATAGGACAATTAATCAACCCTCGACTACTTCACCTGCGGAAAATGATTTTTCTGAAAAATCACTAAGGAGCGCGGTCAAAATTTCATCAAAAATTGTCCGTTTTCCACTTTGCTCAAAAATGGTGCCAAAATGTTGCAAACTCTTCCCTGAAAGGTTTGGCGGTGGAAACGGAAGTCTTTTGATCATAGGCCAAGAAATCAACCCTCGACTACTTCACCTGCAGAAAATGATTTTTCTGAAAAATCACTAAGGCGCGCGGTCACACTTTCATCAAAAATCGTCCGTTTTCCAATTTGCTCAAAAATGGTGCCAAATTGTTGCAAACTCTCCCCTGAAATGCTTGGCGGTGGAAACGGAAGTCTTTTGATCATAGGCCAAGAAATCAGCGCTCGACTACTTCACCTGAGGAAAAATATTTTTCTGAAAAATCCCTAAGGCGCGCGGTCACAATTTCATCAAAAATCGGCCGTTTCCCACTTTGCTCAAAAATGGTGCCAAACGGTTGCAAACTCTCCCCTGAAAGGTTTGGCGGTGGAAACGGAAGTCTTTTGATAATAGGCGAAGAAATCAGCCCTAGACTACTTCACCTGTGGAAAAAAAAATTCTGAAAAAATCCCTAAGCCGCGATGTCACAATTTCATCAAAAATCGGCCGTTTTCCACTTTGTTCAAAAATGGTGCCAAACTGTTGCAAACTCTCCCCTGAAAGGTTTGGCAGTGGAAACGGAAGTCTTTTGACCATAGGACAATTAATCAACCCTCGACTACTTCAGCTGCGGAAAATGATTTTTCTGAAAAATCCCTAAGGCTCTCGGTCACAATTTCATCAAAAATCAGCCGTTTTCCACTATGCTCAAAAATGGTGCCAAACTGTTGCAAACTCTCCCCTGAAAGATTTGGCGGTGGAAACGGAAGTCTTTTGATCATGTGCCAAGAAATCAGCCCTCGACTACTTCACCTGTGAAAAAAAAAAATTCTGAAAAAATCCCTAAGGCGCGCGGTCACAATTTCATCAAAAATCGGCCGTTTTCCACTTTGCTCAAAAATGGTGCCAAACTGTTGCAAACTCACCCCTGAAAGGTTTGGCAATGGAAATGGAAGTCTTTTGACCATAGGACAATTAATCAACACTCGACTACTTCACCTGTGGAAAAATATTTTTCTGAAAAATCACTAAGGAGCGCGGTCACAATTTCATCAAAAATTGTCCCTTTTCCACTTTGCTCAAAAATGGTGCCAAACTGTTGCAAACTCTTCCCTGAAAGGTTTGGCGGTGGAAACGGAAGTCTTTTGATCATAGGCCAAGAAATCAACCCTTGACTACTTCACCTGTGGAAAATGATTTTTCTGAAAAATCACTAAGGCGCGCGGTCACAATTTCATCAAAAATCAGCCGTTTTCCACTTTGCTCAAAAATGGTGCCAAACTGTTGCAAACTCTCCCCTGAAAGGTTTGGCGGTGGAAACGGAAGTCTTTTGATCATGTGCCAAGAAATCAGCCCTCGACTACTTCACCTGTGAAAAAAAAAATTCTGAAAAAATCCCTAAGCCGCGCGGTCACAATTTCATCAAAAATCGGCCGTTTTCCACTTTGTTCAAAAATGGTGCCAAACTGTTGCAAACTCTCCCCTGAAAGGTTTGGCAGTGGAAACGGAAGTCTTTTGACCATAGGACAATTAATCAACCCTCGACTACTTCACCTGCGGAAAATGATTTTTCTGAAAAATCACTAAGGCGCGCGGTCACACTTTCATCAAAAATCGTCCGTTTTCCAATTTGCTCAAAAATGGTGCCAAACTGTTGCAAACTCTCCCCTGAAAGGTTTGGCGGTGGACACGGAAGGCTTTTGATCATAGGCCAAGAAATCAGCCCTCAACTACTTCACCTGTGGAAAATGATTTTTCTGAAAAATCACTAAGGCGCGCGGTCACAATTTCATCAAAAATCAGCCGTTTTCCACTTTGCTCAAAAATGGTGCCAAACTGTTGCAAACTCTCCCCTGAAAGGTTTGGCGGTGGAAACGGAAGTCTTTTGATCATGTGCCAAGAAATAAACCCTCGACTACTTCACCTGCGGAAAATGATTTTTCTGAAATATCATTATGGCGCACGGTCACACTTTCATCAAAAATCGGCCATTTTCCACTTTGCTCAAAAATAGTGCCAAATTGTTGCAAACTCTCCCCTGAAAGGTTTGGCAGTGGAAACGGAAGTCTTTTGATCATAGGCCAAGAAATCAGCCCTCGACTACGTCACCTGCGAAAAATGATTTTTCTGAAAAATCACTAAGGCGCGCGGTCACAATTTCATCATAAATCGGCCGTTTTCCACTTTGCCCAAAAGTGGTGCCAAATTGTTGCAAACTCTCCCCTGAAATGCTTGGCGGTGGAAACGGAAGTCTTTTGATCATAGGCCAAGAAATCAACCCTTGACTACTTCACCTGCGGAAAATGATTTTTCTGAAAAATCACTAAGGCGCGCGGTCACAATTTCATCAAAAATCAGCCGTTTTCCACTTTGCTCAAAAATGGTGCCAAACTGTTGCAAACTCTCCCCTGAAAGGTTTGGCGGTGGAAACGGAAGTCTTTTGACCATAGGACAATTAATCAACCCTCGACTACTTCACCTGCGGAAAATGATTTTTCTGAAAAATCACTAAGGAGCGCGGTCAAAATTTCATCAAAAATTGTCCGTTTTCCACTTTGCTCAAAAATGGTGCCAAAATGTTGCAAACTCTTCCCTGAAAGGTTTGGCGGTGGAAACGGAAGTCTTTTGATCATAGGCCAAGAAATCAACCCTCGACTACTTCACCTGCAGAAAATGATTTTTCTGAAAAATCACTAAGGCGCGCGGTCACACTTTCATCAAAAATCGTCCGTTTTCCAATTTGCTCAACAATGGTGCCAAATTGTTGCAAACTCTCCCCTGAAATGCTTGGCGGTGGAAACGGAAGTCTTTTGATCATAGGCCAAGAAATCAGCGCTCGACTACTTCACCTGAGGAAAAATATTTTTCTGAAAAATCCCTAAGGCGCGCGGTCACAATTTCATAAAAAATCGGCCGTTTCCCACTTTGCTCAAAAATGGTGCCAAACGGTTGCAAACTCTCCCCTGAAAGGTTTGGCGGTGGAAACGGAAGTCTTTTGATAATAGGCGAAGAAATCAACCCTTGACTACTTCACCTGTGGAAAATGATTTTTCTGAAAAATCACTAAGGCGCGCGGTCACAATTTCATCAAAAATCAGCCGTTTTCCACTTTGCTCAAAAATGGTGCCAAACTGTTGCAAACTCTCCCCTGAAAGGTTTGGCGGTGGAAACGGAAGTCTTTTGATCATGTGCCAAGAAATCAGCCCTCGACTACTTCACCTGTGAAAAAAAAAATTCTGAAAAAATCCCTAAGCCGCGCGGTCACAATTTCATCAAAAATCGGCCGTTTTCCACTTTGTTCAAAAATGGTGCCAAACTGTTGCAAACTCTCCCCTGAAAGGTTTGGCAGTGGAAACGGAAGTCTTTTGACCATAGGACAATTAATCAACCCTCGACTACTTCACCTGCGGAAAATGATTTTTCTGAAAAATCACTAAGGCGCGCGGTCACACTTTCATCAAAAATCGTCCGTTTTCCAATTTGCTCAAAAATGGTGCCAAACTGTTGCAAACTCTCCCCTGAAAGGTTTGGCGGTGGACACGGAAGGCTTTTGATCATAGGCCAAGAAATCAGCCCTCAACTACTTCACCTGTGGAAAATGATTTTTCTGAAAAATCACTAAGGCGCGCGGTCACAATTTCATCAAAAATCAGCCGTTTTCCACTTTGCTCAAAAATGGTGCCAAACTGTTGCAAACTCTCCCCTGAAAGGTTTGGCGGTGGAAACGGAAGTCTTTTGATCATGTGCCAAGAAATCAGCCCTCGACTACTTCACCTGTGAAAAAAAAAAATTCTGAAAAAATCCCTAAGCCGCGCGGTCACAATTTCATCAAAAATCGGCCGTTTTCCACTTTGTTCAAAAATGGTGCCAAACTGTTGCAAACTCTCCCCTGAAAGGTTTGGCAGTGGAAACAGAAGTCTTTTGACCATAGGACAATTAATCAACCCTCGACTACTTCACCTGCGGAAAATGATTTTTCTGAAAAATCCCTAAGGCGCGCGGTCACACTTTCATCAAAAATCGGCCGTTTTCCACTTTGTTCAAAAATGGTGCCAAACTGTTGCAAACTCTCCCCTGAAAGGTTTGGCGGTGGAAACGGAAGTCTTTTGATCATAGGCCAAGAAATCAACCCTTGACTACTTCACCTGTGGAAAATGATTTTTCTGAAAAATCCCTAAGGCGCGCGGTCACAATTTCATCAAAAATCGGCCGTTTCCCACTTTGCTCAAAAATGGTGCCAAACGGTTGCAAACTCTCCCCTGAAAGGTTTGGCGGTGGAAACGGAAGTCTTTTGATAATAGGCGAAGAAATCAGCCCTAGACTACTTCACCTGTGAAAAAAAAAATTCTGAAAAAATCCCTAAGCCGCGATGTCACAATTTCATCAAAAATCGGCCGTTTTCCACTTTGTTCAAAAATGGTGCCAAACTGTTGCAAACTCTCCCCTGAAAGGTTTGGCAGTGGAAACGGAAGTCTTTTGACCATAGGACAATTAATCAACCCTCGACTACTTCACCTGCGGAAAATGATTTTTCTGAAAAATCCCTAAGGCGCGCGGTCACAATTTCATCAAAAATCGGCCGTTTCCCACTTTGCTCAAAAATGGTGCCAAACGGTTGCAAACTCTCCCCTGAAAGGTTTGGCGGTGGAAACGGAAGTCTTTTGATCATGTGCCAAGAAATCAGCCCTCGACTACTTCACCTGTGAAAAAAAAAAATTCTGAAAAAATCCCTAAGCCGCGCGGTCACAATTTCATCAAAAATCGGCCGTTTTCCACTTTGTTCAAAAATGGTGCCAAACTGTTGCAAACTCTCCCCTGAAAGGTTTGGCAGTGGAAACGGAAGTCTTTTGACCATAGGACAATTAATCAACCCTCGACTACTTCACCTGCGGAAAATGATTTTTCTGAAAAATCACTAAGGCGCGCGGTCACACTTTCATCAAAAATCGTCCGTTTTCCAATTTGCTCAAAAATGGTGCCAAACTGTTGCAAACTCTCCCCTGAAAGGTTTGGCGGTGGACACGGAAGGCTTTTGATCATAGGCCAAGAAATCAGCCCTCAACTACTTCACCTGCGAAAACCGATTTTTCTGAAAAATCCCTAAGGCGCGCGGTCACAATTTCATCAAAAATCGGCCGTTTTCCATGTTGCTCAAAAATGGTGCCAAACTGTTGCAAACTCTCCCCTGAAAGGTTTGGCGGTGGAAACGGAAGTCTTTTGATCATAGGCCAAGAAATCAACCCTTGACTACTTCACCTGTGGAAAATGATTTTTCTGAAAAATCACTAAGGCGCGCGGTCACAATTTCATCAAAAATCAGCCGTTTTCCACTTTGCTCAAAAATGGTGCCAAACTGTTGCAAACTCTCCCCTGAAAGGTTTGGCGGTGGAAACGGAAGTCTTTTGATCATGTGCCAAGAAATCAGCCCTCGACTACTTCACCTGTGAAAAAAAAAAATTCTGAAAAAATCCCTAAGCCGCGCGGTCACAATTTCATCAAAAATCGGCCGTTTTCCACTTTGTTCAAAAACGGTGCCAAATTGTTGCAAACTCTCCCCTGAAAGGTTTGGCAGTGGAAACGGAAGTCTTTTGACCATAGGACAATTAATCAACCCTCGACTACTTCACCTGCGGAAAATGATTTTTCTGAAAAATCCCTAAGGCGCGCGGTCACACTTTCATCAAAAATCGGCCGTTTTCCACTTTGTTCAAAAATGGTGCCAAACTGTTGCAAACTCTCCCCTGAAAGGTTTGGCGGTGGAAATGGAAGTCTTTTGATCATAGGCCAAGAAATCAACCCTTGACTACTTCACCTGTGGAAAATGATTTTTCTGAAAAATCACTAAGGCGCGCGGTCACAATTTCATCAAAAATCGGCCGTTTCCCACTTTGCTCAAAAATGGTGCCAAACGGTTGCAAACTCTCCCCTGAAAGGTTTGGCGGTGGAAACGGAAGTCTTTTGATAATAGGCGAAGAAATCAGCCCTAGACTACTTCACCTGTGAAAAAAAAAATTCTCAAAAAATCCCTAAGCCGCGATGTCACAATTTCATCAAAAATCGGCCGTTTTCCACTTTGTTCAAAAATGGTGCCAAACTGTTGCAAACTCTCCCCTGAAAGGTTTGGCAGTGGAAACGGAAGTCTTTTGACCATAGGACAATTAATCAACCCTCGACTACTTCACCTGCGGAAAATGATTTTTCTGAAAAATCCCTAAGGCGCGCGGTCACAATTTCATCAAAAATCGGCCGTTTTCCATGTTGCTCAAAAATGGTGCCAAACTGTTGCAAACTCTCCCCTGAAAGGTTTGGCGGTGGAAACGGAAGTCTTTTGATCATGTGCCAAGAAATCAGCCCTCGACTACTTCACCTGTGAAAAAAAAAAATTCTGAAAAAATCCCTAAGGCGCACGGTCACAATTTCATCAAAAATCGGCCGTTTTCCACTTTGCTCAAAAATGGTGCCAAACTGTTGCAAACTCTCCCCTGAAAGGTTTGGCGGTGGACACGGAAGGCTTTTGATCATAGGCCAAGAAATCAGCCCTCAACTACTTCACCTGCGAAAACCGATTTTTCTGAAAAATCCCTAAGGCGCGCGGTCACAATTTCATCAAAAATCGGCCGTTTTCCATGTTGCTCAAAAATGGTGCCAAACTGTTGCAAACTCTCCCCTGAAAGGTTTGGCGGTGGAAACGGAAGTCTTTTGATCATAGGCCAAGAAATCAACCCTTGACTACTTCACCTGCGGAAAATGATTTTTCTGAAAAATCACTAAGGCGCGCGGTCACAATTTCATCAAAAATCAGCCGTTTTCCACTTTGCTCAAAAATGGTGCCAAACTGTTGCAAACTCTCCCCTGAAAGGTTTGGCGGTGGACACGGAAGGCTTTTGATCATAGGCCAAGAAATCAGCCCTCAACTACTTCACCTGCGAAAACCGATTTTTCTGAAAAATCCCTAAGGCGCGCGGTCACAATTTCATCAAAAATCGGCCGTTTTCCATGTTGCTCAAAAATGGTGCCAAACTGTTGCAAACTCTCCCCTGAAAGGTTTGGCGGTGGAAACGGAAGTCTTTTGATCATGTGCCAAGAAATCAGCCCTCGACTACTTCACCTGTGAAAAAAAAAAATTCTGAAAAAATCCCTAAGCCGCGCGGTCACAATTTCATCAAAAATCGGCCGTTTTCCACTTTGTTCAAAAATGGTGCCAAACTGTTGCAAACTCTCCCCTGAAAGGTTTGGCAGTGGAAACGGAAGTCTTTTGACCATAGGACAATTAATCAACCCTCGACTACTTCACCTGCGGAAAATGATTTTTCTGAAAAATCACTAAGGAGTGCGGTCACAATTTCATCAAAAATCGGCCGTTTTCCACTTTGTTCAAAAATGGTGCCAAACTGTTGCAAACTCTCCCCTGAAAGGTTTGGCGGTGGAAACGGAAGTCTTTTGATCATAGTCCAAGAAATCAACCCTTGACTACTTCACCTGTGGAAAATGATTTTTCTGAAAAATCACTAAGGCGCGCGGTCACAATTTCATCAAAAATCAGCCGTTTTCCACTTTGCTCAAAAATGGTGCCAAACTGTTGCAAACTCTCCCCTGAAAGGTTTGGCGGTGGAAACGGAAGTCTTTTGATCATGTGCCAAGAAATCAGCCCTCGACTACTTCACCTGTCAAAAAAAAAAATTCTGAAAAAATTCCTAAGCCGCGCGGTCACAATTTCATCAAAAATCGGCCGTTTTCCACTTTGTTCAAAAATGGTGCCAAACTGTTGCAAACTCTCCCCTGAAAGGTTTGGCAGTGGAAACGGAAGTCTTTTGACCATAGGACAATTAATCAACCCTCGACTACTTCAGCTGCGGAAAATGATTTTTCTGAAAAATCACTAAGGAGCGCGGTCACAATTTCATCAAAAATTGTCCGTTTTCCACTTTGCTCAAAAATGGTGCCAAAATGTTGCAAACTCTTCCCTGAAAAGTTTGGCGGTGGAAACGGAAGTCTTTTGATCATAGGCCAAGAAATCAACCCTCGACTACTTCACCTGCAGAAAATGATTTTTCTGAAAAATCACTAAGGCGCGCGGTCACACTTTCATCAAAAATCGTCCGTTTTCCAATTTGCTCAAAAATGGTGCTAAATTGTTGCAAACTCTCCCCTGAAATGCTTGGCGGTGGAAACGGAAGTCTTTTGATCATAGGCCAAGAAATCAGCGCTCGACTACTTCACCTGAGGAAAAATATTTTTCTGAAAAATCCCTAAGGCGCGCGGTCACAATTTCATCAAAAATCGGCCGTTTCCCACTTTGCTCAAAAATGGTGCCAAACGTTGGAAACTCTCCCCTGAAAGGTTTGGCGGTGGAAACGGAAGTCTTTTGATAATAGGCGAAGAAATCAGCCCTAGACTACTTCACCTGTGAAAAAAAAAATTCTGAAAAAATCCCTAAGCCGCGATGTCACAATTTCATCAAAAATCGGCCGTTTTCCACTTTGTTCAAAAATGGTGCCAAACTGTTGCAAACTCTCCCCTGAAAGGTTTGGCAGTGGAAACGGAAGTCTTTTGACCATAGGACAATTAATCAACCCTCGACTACTTCAACTGCGGAAAATGATTTTTCTGAAAAATCACTAAGGAGCGCGGTCACAATTTCATCAAAAATTGTCCCTTTTCCACTTTGCTCAAAAATGGTGCCAAACTGTTGCAAACTCTTCCCTGAAAGGTTTGGCGGTGGAAACGGAAGTCTTTTGATCATAGGCCAAGAAATCAACCCTTGACTACTTCACCTGTGGAAAATGATTTTTTCTGAAAAATCACTAAGGCGCGCGGTCACAATTTCATCAAAAATCAGCCGTTTTCCACTTTGCTCAAAAATAGTGCCAAACTGTTGCAAACTCTCCCCTGAAAGGTTTGGCAGTGGAAACGGAAGTCTTTTGACCATAGGACAATTAATCAACCCTCGACTACTTCACCTGCGGAAAATGATTTTTCTGAAAAATCACTAAGGAGTGCGGTCACAATTTCATCAAAAATCGGCCGTTTTCCACTTTGTTCAAAAATGGTGCCAAACTGTTGCAAACTCTCCCCTGAAAGGTTTGGCGGTGGAAACGGAAGTCTTTTGATCATAGTCCAAGAAATCAACCCTCGACTACTTCACCTGCGGAAAATGATTTATCTGAAAAATCCCTAAGGCGCGCGGTCACAATTTCATCAAAAATCGGCCGTTTTCCATGTTGCTCAAAAATGGTGCCAAACTGTTGCAAACTCTCCCCTGAAAGGTTTGGCGGTGGAAACGGAAGTCTTTTGATCATAGGCCAAGAAATCAACCCTTGACTACTTCACCTGTGGAAAATGATTTTTCTGAAAAATCACTAAGGCGGGCGGTCACAATTTCATCAAAAATCAGCCGTTTTCCACTTTGCTCAAAAATGGTGCCAAACTGTTGCAAACTCTCCCCTGAAAGGTTTGGCGGTGGAAACGGAAGTCTTTTGATCATGTGCCAAGAAATCAGCCCTCGACTACTTCACCTGTGAAAAAAAAAAATTCTGAAAAAATCCCTAAGCCGCGCGGTCACAATTTCATCAAAAATCGGCCGTTTTCCACTTTGTTCAAAAATGGTGCCAAACTGTTGCAAACTCTCCCCTGAAAGGTTTGGCAGTGGAAACGGAAGTCTTTTGACCATAGGACAATTAATCAACCCTCGACTACTTCACCTGCGGAAAATGATTTTTCTGAAAAATCACTAAGGAGTGCGTTCACAATTTCATCAAAAATCGGCCGTTTTCCACTTTGTTCAAAAATGGTGCCAAACTGTTGCAAACTCTCCCCTGAAAGGTTTGGCGGTGGAAACGGAAGTCTTTTGATCATAGGCCAAGAAATCAACCCTTGACTACTTCACCTGTGGAAAATGATTTTTCTGAAAAATCCCTAAGGCGCGCGGTCACAATTTCATCAAAAATCAGCCGTTTTCCACTTTGCTCAAAAATGGTGCCAAACTGTTGCAAACTCTCCCCTGAAAGGTTTGGCGGTGGAAACGGAAGTCTTTTGATCATGTGCCAAGAAATCAGCCCTCGACTACTTCACCTGTGAAAAAAAAAAATTCTGAAAAAATCCCTAAGCCGCGCGGTCACAATTTCATCAAAAATCGGCCGTTTTCCACTTTGTTCAAAAATGGTGCCAAACTGTTGCAAACTCTCCCCTGAAAGGTTTGGCAGTGGAAACGGAAGTCTTTTGACCATAGGACAATTAATCAACCCTCGACTACTTCACCTGCGGAAAATGATTTTTCTGAAAAATCACTAAGGCGCGCGGTCACACTTTCATCAAAAATCGTCCGTTTTCCAATTTGCTCAAAAATGGTGCCAAACTGTTGCAAACTCTCCCCTGAAAGGTTTGGCGGTGGACACGGAAGGTTTTTGATCATAGGCCAAGAAATCAGCCCTCAACTACTTCACCTGCGAAAACCGATTTTTCTGAAAAATCCCTAAGGCGCGCGGTCACAATTTCATCAAAAATCGGCCGTTTTCCATGTTGCTCAAAAATGGTGCCAAACTGTTGCAAACTCTCCCCTGAAAGGTTTGGCGGTGGAAACGGAAGTCTTTTGATCATAGGCCAAGAAATCAACCCTTGACTACTTCACCTGTGGAAAATGATTTTTCTGAAAAATCACTAAGGCGCGCGGTCACAATTTCATCAAAAATCAGCCGTTTTCCACTTTGCTCAAAAATGGTGCCAAACTGTTGCAAACTCTCCCCTGAAAGGTTTGGCGGTGGAAACGGAAGTCTTTTGATCATGTGCCAAGAAATCAGCCCTCGACTACTTCACCTGTGAAAAAAAAAATTCTGAAAAAATCCGTAAGCCGCGCGGTCACAATTTCATCAAAAATCGGCCGTTTTCCACTTTGTTCAAAAATGGTGCCAAACTGTTGCAAACTCTCCCCTGAAAGGTTTGGCAGTGGAAACGGAAGTCTTTTGACCATAGGACAATTAATCAACCCTCGACTACTTCACCTGCGGAAAATGATTTTTCTGAAAAATCACTAAGGAGTGCGGTCACAATTTCATCAAAAATCGGCCGTTTTCCACTTTGTTCAAAAATCGTGCCAAACTGTTGCAAACTCTCCCCTGAAAGGTTTGGCGGTGGAAACGGAAGTCTTTTGATCATAGTCCAAGAAATCAGCCCTCGACTACTTCACCTGTCAAAAAAAAAAATTCTGAAAAAATCCCTAAGCCGCGCGGTCACAATTTCATCAAAAATCGGCCGTTTTCCACTTTGTTCAAAAATGGTGCCAAACTGTTGCAAACTCTCCCCTGAAAGGTTTGGCAGTGGAAACGGAAGTCTTTTGACCATAGGACAATTAATCAACCCTCGACTACTTCACCTGCGGAAAATGATTTTTCTGAAAAATCACTAAGGAGGAAAAATCACAATTTCATCAAAAATTGTCCGTTTTCCACTTTGCTCAAAAATGGTGCCAAACTTTTGCAAACTCTCCCCTGAAAGGGTTCGCGGTGGAAACGGAAAACTTTGGATCATAGGCCAAGAAATCAGCCCTCGACTACTTCACCTGCGAAAAATGATTTTTCTGAAAAATCCCTAAGGCGCGTGCTCACAATTTCATCAAAAATCGGCCGTTTTCCCACTTTGCCCAAAAGTGGTGCCAAACTGTTGCAAACTCTCCCCTGAATGGTTTGGCGGTGGAAACGGAAGTCTTTTGATCATAGGCCAAGAAATCAACCCTCGACTACTTCACCTGTGAAAAAAAAAATTCTGAAAAAATCCCTAAGGCGCGCGGTCACAATTTCATCAAAAATCGTCTGTTTGGGACTTTGCTCACAAAAGGTGCCAAACTGTTGCAAACTCTTCCCTGAAAGGTTTGGTGGGGAATACGGAAGGCTTTTGATCATAGGCCAAGAAATCAGCCCTCGACTACTTCATCTGTGGAAAAGATTTTTTTGAAAAATCACTAAGGCGCGCGGTCACAATTTCATCAAAAATCGGCCGTTTTCCACTTTGCTCAAAAATGGTGCCAAACTGTTGCAAACTCTCCCCTGAAAGGTTTGGCGGTGGAAACGGAAGTCTTTTGATAATAGGCGAAGAAATCAGCCCTAGACTACTTCACCTGTGAAAAAAAAATTCTGAAAAAATCCCTAAGCCGCGCGGTCACAATTTCATCAAAAATCGGCCATTTTCCACTTTGCTCAAAAATGGTGCCAAACGGTTGCAAACTCTCCCCTGAAAAGTTTGGTGGTGGAAACGGAATTCTTTTGATCATAGGCCAAGAAATCAGCCCTCAACTACTTCACCTGCGAAAAACGATTTTTCTGAAAAATCCCTAAGGCTCGCGGTCACAATTTCATCAAAAATCGGCAGTTTTCCACTTTGCTCAAAAATGGTGCCAAACTGTTACAAACTCGCCCCTGAAAGGTTTGGCGGTGGAAACGGAAGTCTTTTGATCATAGGACAATTAATCAACCCTCGACTACTTCACCTGCGGAAAATGATTTTTCTGAAAAATCACTAAGGCGCGCGGTCACACTTTCATCAAAAATCGTCCGTTTTCCAATTTGCTCAGAAATGGTGCCAAACTGTTGCAAACTCTCCCCTGAAAGGTTTGGCGGTGGACACGGAAGGCTTTTGATCATAGGCCAAGAAATCAGCCCTCAACTACTTCACCTGCGAAAAACGATTTTTCTGAAAAATCCCTAAGGCTCGCGGTCACAATTTCATCAAAAATCGGCCGTTTTCCACTTTGCTCAAAAATGGTGCCAAACTGTTACAAACTCGCCCCTGAAAGGTTTGGCGGTGGAAACGGAAGTCTTTTGACTATAGGACAGTTAATCAAACCTCGACTACTTCACCTGCGGAAAATGATTTTTCTGAAAAATCACTAAGGAGCGCAGTCACAATTTCATCAAAAAATCAGCCGTTTTCCACTTTGCTCAAAAATGGTGCCAAACTGTTGCAAACTCTCCCCTGAAAGGTTTGGCGGTGGAAACGGAAGTCTTTTGATCATAGGCCAAGAAATAAACCCTCGACTACTTCACCTGCGGAAAATGATTTTTCTAAAATATCACTAAGGCGCGCGGTCACAATTTCATAAAAAATCGGCCGTTTTCCACTTTGCTCAAAGATAGTGCCAAATTGTTTCAAACTCTCCCCTGAAAGGTTTGGCAGTGGAAACGGAAGTCTTTTGATCATAGGCCAAGAAATCAGCCCTCGACTACTTCACCTGCGAAAAATGATTTTTCTGAAAAATCACTAAGGCGCGTGCTCACAATTTCATCAAAAATCGGCCGTTTTCCACTTTGCCCAAAAGTGGTGCCAAACTGTTGCAAACTCTCCCCTGAATGGTTTGGCGGTGGAAACGGAAGTCTTTTGATCATAGGCCAAGTAATCAGCGCTCGACTACTTCACCTGCGGAAAAAAAAATTCTGAAAAAATCCCTAAGGCGCACGGTCACAATTTCATCAAAAATCAGCCATTTTACACTTTGCTCAAAAATGGTGCCAAACTGTTGCAAACTCTCCCCTGAAAGGTTTGGCGGTGGAAACGGAAGTCTTTTGATCATAGGCCAAGAAATCAACCCTCGACTACTTCACCTGTGAAAAAAAAAATTCTGAAAAAATCCCTAAGGCGCGCGGTCACAATTTCATCAAAAATCGTCCGTTTGGGACTTTGCTCACAAAAGGTGCCAAACTGTTGCAAACTCTTCCCTGAAAGGTTTGGTGGGGAATACGGAAGGCTTTTGATCATAGGCCAAGAAATCAGCCCTCGACTACTTCATCTGTGGAAAAAGATTTTTTTGAAAAATCACTAAGGCGCGCGGTCACAATTTCATCAAAAATCGTCCGTTTTCCAATTTGCTCAGAAATGGTGCCAAACTGTTGCAAACTCTCCCCTGAAAGGTTTGGCGGTGGACACGGAAGGCTTTTGATCATAGGCCAAGAAATCAGCCCTCAACTACTTCACCTGCGAAAAACGATTTTTCTGAAAAAATCCCTAAGCCGCGCGGTCACAATTTCATCAAAAATCGGCCGTTTTCCACTTTGTTCAAAAATGGTGCCAAACTGTTGCAAACTCTCCCCTGAAAGGTTTGGCAGTGGAAACGGAAGTCTTTTGATCATAGGCCAAGAAATCAACCCTTGACTACTTCACCTGTGGAAAATGATTTTTCTGAAAAATCACTAAGGCGCGCGGTCACAATTTCATCAAAAATCAGCCGTTTTCCACTTTGCTCAAAAATGGTGCCAAACTGTTGCAAACTCTCCCCTGAAAGGTTTGGCGGTGGAAACGGAAATCTTTTGATAATAGGCGAAGAAATCAGCCCTAGACTACTTCACCTGTGAAAAAAAAATTCTGAAAAAATCCCTAAGCCGCGCGGTCACAATTTCATCAAAAATCGGCCGTTTTCCACTTTGCTCAAAAATGGTGCCAAACGGTTGCAAACTCTCCCCTGAAAAGTTTGGTGGTGGAAACGGAATTCTTTTGATCATAGGCCAAGAAATCAGCCCTCAACTACTTCACCTGCGAAAAACGATTTTTCTGAAAAATCCCTAAGGCTCGCGGTCACAATTTCATCAAAAATCGGCAGTTTTCCACTTTGCTCAAAAATGGTGCCAAACTGTTACAAACTCGCCCCTGAAAGGTTTGGCGGTGGAAACGGAAGTCTTTTGACTATAGGACAATTAATCAAACCTCGACTACTTCACCTGCGGAAAATGATTTTTCTGAAAAATCACTAAGGAGCGCAGTCACAATTTCATCAAAAATCAGCCGTTTTCCACTTTGCTCAAAAATGGTGCCAAACTGTTGCAAACTCTCCCCTGAAAGGTTTGGCGGTGGAAACGGAAGTCTTTTGATCATAGGCCAAGAAATCAACCCTGGACTACTTCACCTGCAGAAAATGATTTTTCTGAAAAATCACTAAGGCGCGCGGTCACACTTTCATCAAAAATCGTCCGTTTTCCACTTTGCTCAAAAATGGTGCCAAACTGTTGCAAACTCTTCCCTGAAAGGTTTGGCGGTGGAAACTGAAGTCTTTTGATCATAGGACAATTAATCAACCCTCGACTACTTCACCTGCGGAAAATGATTTTTCTGAAAAATCACTAAGGCGCGCGGTCACACTTTCATCAAAAATCGTCCGTTTTCCAATTTGCTCAGAAATGGTGCCAAACTGTTGCAAACTCTCCCCTGAAAGGTTTGGCGGTGGACACGGAAGGCTTTTGATCATAGGCCAAGAAATCAGCCCTCAACTACTTCACCTGCGAAAAACGATTTTTCTGAAAAATCCCTAAGGCTCGCGGTCACAATTTCATCAAAAATCGGCCGTTTTCCACTTTGCTCAAAAATGGTGCCAAACTGTTACAAACTCGCCCCTGAAAGGTTTGGCGGTGGAAACGGAAGTCTTTTGACTATAGGACAATTAATCAAACCTCGACTACTTCACCTGCGGAAAATGATTTTTCTGAAAAATCACTAAGGAGCGCAGTCACAATTTCATCAAAAATCAGCCGTTTTCCACTTTGCTCAAAAATGGTGCCAAACTGTTGCAAACTCTCCCCTGAAAGGTTTGGCGGTGGAAACGGAAGTCTTTTGATCATAGGCCAAGAAATCAGCCCTCGACTACTTCACCTGCGAAAAATGATTTTTCTGAAAAATCACTAAGGCGCGTGCTCACAATTTCATCAAAAATCGGCCGTTTTCCACTTTGCCCAAAAGTGGTGCCAAACTGTTGCAAACTCTCCCCTGAATGGTTTGGCGGTGGAAACGGAAGTCTTTTGATCATAGGCCAAGTAATCAGCGCTCGACTACTTCACCTGCGGAAAAAAAAATTCTGAAAAAATCCCTAAGGCGCACGGTAACAATTTCATCAAAGATCAGCCATTTTACACTTTGCTCAAAAATGGTGCCAAACTGTTGTAAACTCTCCCCTGAAAGGTTTGGCGGTGGAAACGGAAGTCTTTTGATCATAGGCCAAGAAATCAACCCTCGACTACTTCACCTGTGAAAAAAAAAATTCTGAAAAAATCCCTAAGGCGCGCGGTCACAATTTCATCAAAAATCGTCCGTTTGGGACTTTGCTCACAAAAGGTGCCAAACTGTTGCAAACTCTTCCCTGAAAGGTTTGGTGGGGAATACGGAAGGCTTTTGATCATAGGCCAAGAAATCAGCCCTCGACTACTTCATCTGTGGAAAAAGATTTTTTTGAAAAATCACTAAGGCGCGCGGTCACAATTTCATCAAAAATCGTCCGTTTTCCAATTTGCTCAGAAATGGTGCCAAACTGTTGCAAACTCTCCCCTGAAAGGTTTGGCGGTGGACACGGAAGGCTTTTGATCATAGGCCAAGAAATCAGCCCTCAACTACTTCACCTCCGAAAAACGATTTTTCTGAAAAATCCCTAAGGCTCGCGGTCACAATTTCATCAAAAATCGGCCGTTTTCCACTTTGCTCAAAAATGGTGCCAAACTGTTACAAACTCTCCCCTGAAAGGTTTGGCGGTGGAAACGGAAGTCCTTTGACCATAGGACAATTAATCAAACCTCGACTACTTCACCTGCGGAAAAGGATTTTTCTGAAAAATCACAAAGGAGCGCGGTCACAATTTCATCAAAAATCAGCCGTTTTCCACTTTGCTCAAAAATGGTGCCAACCTGTTGCAAACTCTCCCCTGAAAGGTTTGGCGGTGGAAACGGAAGTCTTTTGATCATAGGCCAAGAAATCAGCCCTCGACTACTTCACCTGTGAAAAAAAAAAATTCTGAAAAAATCCCTAAGCCGCGCGGTCACAATTTCATCAAAAATCGGCCGTTTTCCACTTTGTTCAAAAATGGTGCCAAACTGTTGCAAACTCTCCCCTGAAAGGTTTGGCGGTGGAAACGGAAGTCTTTTCATCATAGGCCAAGAAATCAACCCTCGACTACTTCACCTGCAGAAAATGATTTTTCTGAAAAATCACTAAGGCGCGCGGTCACACTTTCATCAAAAATCGTCCGTTATCCACTTTGCTCAAAAATGGTGCCAAACTGTTGCAAACTCTTCCCTGAAAGGTTTGGCGGTGGAAACTGAAGTCTTTTGATCATAGGCCAAGAAATAAACCCTCGACTACTTCACCTGCGGAAAAATATTTTTCTGAAAAATCCCTAAGGCGCGCGGTCACAATTTCATCAAAAATCTGCCGTTTCCCACTTTGCTCAAAAATGGTGCTAAACTGTTGCAAACTCTCCCCTGAAAGGTTTGGCGGTGGAAACGGAAGTCTTTTGATAATAGGCGAAGAAATCAGCCCTAGACTACTTCACCTGTGAAAAAAAAAATTCTGAAAAAATCCCTAATCCGCGCGGTCACAATTTCATCAAAAATCGGCCGTTTTCCACTTTGCTCAAAAATGGTGCCAAACGGTTGCAAATTCTCCCCTGAAAAGTTTGGCGGTAGAAACGGAAGTCTTTTGACCATAGGACAATTAATCAACCCTCGACTACTTCACCTGCGGAAAATGATTTTTGTGAAAAATCACTAAGGCGCGCGGTTACACTTTCATCAAAAATCGTCCGTTTTCCAATTTGCTCAAAAATGGTGCCAAACTGTTGCAAACTCTCCCCTGAAAGGTTTGGCGGTGGACACGGAAGGCTTTTGATCATAGGCCAAGAAATCAGCCCTCAACTACTTCACCTGCGAAAAACGATTTTTCTGAAAAATCCCTAAGGCTCGCGGTCACAATTTCATCAAAAATCGGCCGTTTTCCACTTTGCTCAAAAATGGTGCCAAACTGTTACAAACTCTCCCCTGAAAGGTTTGGCGGTGGAAACGGAAGTCTTTTGACCATAGGACAATTAATCAAACCTCGACTACTTCACCTGCGGAAAAGTATTTTTCTGAAAAATCACAAAGGAGCGCGGTCACAATTTCATCAAAAATCAGCCGTTTTCCACTTTGCTCAAAAATGGTGCCAACCTGTTGCAAACTCTCCCCTGAAAGGTTTGGCGGTGGAAACGGAAGTCTTTTGATCATAGGCCAAGAAATCAGCCCTCGACTACTTCACCTGTGAAAAAAAAAAATTCTGAAAAAATCCCTAAGCCGCGCGGTCACAATTTCATCAAAAATCGGCCGTTTTCCACTTTGTTCAAAAATGGTGCCAAACTGTTGCAAACTCTCCCCTGAAAGGTTTGGCGGTGGAAACGGAAGTCTTTTCATCATAGGCCAAGAAATCAACCCTCGACTACTTCACCTGCAGAAAATTATTTTTCTGAAAAATCACTAAGGCGCGCGGTCACACTTTCATCAAAAATCGTCCGTTATCCACTTTGCTCAAAAATGGTGCCAAACTGTTGCAAACTCTTCCCTGAAAGGTTTGGCGGTGGAAACTGAAGTCTTTTGATCAAAGGCCAAGAAATAAACCCTCGACTACTTCACCTGCGGAAAAATATTTTTCTGAAAAATCCCTAAGGCGCGCGGTCACAATTTCATCAAAAATCTGCCGTTTCCCACTTTGCTCAAAAATGGTGCTAAACTGTTGCAAATTCTCCCCTGAAAGGTTTGGCGGTGGAAACGGAAGTCTTTTGATAATAGGCGAAGAAATCAGCCCTAGACTACTTCACCTGTGAAAAAAAAAATTCTGAAAAAATCCCTAAGCCGCGCGATCACAATTTCATCAAAAATCGGCCGTTTTCCACTTTGCTCAAAAATGGTGCCAAACGGTTGCAAATTCTCCCCTGAAAAGTTTGGCGGTAGAAACAGAAGTCTTTTGACCATAGGACAATTAATCAACCCTCGACTACTTCACCTGCGGAAAATGATTTTTGTGAAAAATCACTAAGGCGCGCGGTTACACTTTCATCAAAAATCGTCCGTTTTCCAATTTGCTCAAAAATGGTGCCAAACTGTTGCAAACTCTCCCCTGAAAGGTTTGGCGGTGGACACGGAAGGCTTTTGATCATAGGCCAAGAAATCAGCCCTCAACTACTTCACCTGCGAAAAACGATTTTTCTGAAAAATCCCTAAGGCGCGCGGTCACAATTTCATCAAAAATCGGCCGTTTTCCACTTTGCTCAAAAATGGTGCCAAACTGTTGCAAACTCTCCCCTGAAAGGTTTGGCGGTGGAAACGGAAGTCTTTTGATCATAGGCCAAGAAATCAACCCTTGACTACTTCACCTGTGGAAAATGATTTTTCTGAAAAATCACTAAGGCGCGCGGTCACAATTTCATCAAAAATCAGCCGTTTTCCACTTTGCTGAAAAATGGTGCCAAACTGTTGCAAACTCTCCCCTGAAAGGTTTGGCGGTGGAAACGGAAGTCTTTTGATCATGTGCCAAGAAATCAGCCCTCGACTACTTCACCTGTCAAAAAAAAAAATTCTGAAAAAATCCCTAAGCCGCGCGGTCACAATTTCATCAAAAATCAGCCGTTTTCCACTTTGCTCAAAAATGGTGCCAAACTGTTGCAAACTCTCCCCTGAAAGGTTTGGCAGTGGAAACGGAAGTCTTTTGACCATAGGACAATTAATCAACCCTCGACTATTTCACCTGCGGAAAATGATTTTTCTGAAAAATCACTAAGGAGGAAAAATCACAATTTCATCAAAAATTGTCCGTTTTCAACTTTGCTCAAAAATGGTGCCAAACTGTTGCAAACTCTCCCCTGAAAGATTTGGCAGTGGAAACGGAAGTCTTTAGACCATAAGACAATCAACCCTCGACTACTTCACCTGCGGAAAATGATTTTTCTGAAAAATCACAAAGGAGCGCGGTCACAATTTCATCAAAAATCAGCCGTTTTCCACTTTGCTCAAAAATGGTGCCAACCTGTTGCAAACTCTCCCCTGAAAGGTTTGGCGGTGGAAACGGAAGTCTTTTGATCATAGGCCAAGAAATCAGCCCTCGACTACTTCACCTGTGAAAAAAAAAAATTCTGAAAAAATCCCTAAGCCGCGCGGTCACAATTTCATCAAAAATCGGCCGTTTTCCACTTTGTTCAAAAATGGTGCCAAACTGTTGCAAACTCTCCCCTGAAAGGTTTGGCGGTGGAAACGGAAGTCTTTTCATCATAGGCCAAGAAATCAACCCTCGACTACTTCACCTGCAGAAAATGATTTTTCTGAAAAATCACTAAGGCGCGCGGTCACACTTTCATCAAAAATCGTCCGTTATCCACTTTGCTCAAAAATGGTGCCAAACTGTTGCAAACTCTTCCCTGAAAGGTTTGGCGGTGGAAACTGAAGTCTTTTGATCAAAGGCCAAGAAATAAACCCTCGACTACTTCACCTGCGGAAAAATATTTTTCTGAAAAATCCCTAAGGCGCGCGGTCACAATTTCATCAAAAATCTGCCGTTTCCCACTTTGCTCAAAAATGGTGCTAAACTGTTGCAAATTCTCCCCTGAAAGGTTTGGCGGTGGAAACGGAAGTCTTTTGATAATAGGCGAAGAAATCAGCCCTAGACTACTTCACCTGTGAAAAAAAAAATTCTGAAAAAATCCCTAAGCCGCGCGGTCACAATTTCATCAAAAATCGGCCGTTTTCCACTTTGCTCAAAAATGGTGCCAAACGGTTGCAAATTCTCCCCTGAAAAGTTTGGCGGTAGAAACAGAAGTCTTTTGACCATAGGACAATTAATCAACCCTCGACTACTTCACCTGCGGAAAATGATTTTTGTGAAAAATCACTAAGGCGCGCGGTTACACTTTCATCAAAAATCATCCGTTTTCCAATTTGCTCAAAAATGGTGCCAAACTGTTGCAAACTCTCCCCTGAAAGGTTTGGCGGTGGACACGGAAGGCTTTTGATCATAGGCCAAGAAATCAGCCCTCAACTACTTCACCTGCGAAAAACGATTTTTCTGAAAAATCCCTAAGGCGCGCGGTCACAATTTCATCAAAAATCGGCCGTTTTCCACTTTGCTCAAAAATGGTGCCAAACTGTTGCAAACTCTCCCCTGAAAGGTTTGGCGGTGGAAACGGAAGTCTTTTGATCATAGGCCAAGAAATCAACCCTTGACTACTTCACCTGTGGAAAATGATTTTTCTGAAAAATCACTAAGGCGCGCGGTCACAATTTCATCAAAAATCAGCCGTTTTCCACTTTGCTCAAAAATGGTGCCAAACTGTTGCAAACTCTCCCCTGAAAGGTTTGGCGGTGGAAACGGAAGTCTTTTGATCATGTGCCAAGAAATCAGCCCTCGACTACTTCACCTGTCAAAAAAAAAAAATTCTGAAAAAATCCCTAAGCCGCGCGGTCACAATTTCATCAAAAATCAGCCGTTTTCCACTTTGCTCAAAAATGGTGCCAAACTGTTGCAAACTCTCCCCTGAAAGGTTTGGCAGTGGAAACGGAAGTCTTTTGACCATAGGACAATTAATCAACCCTCGACTACTTCACCTGCGGAAAATGATTTTTCTGAAAAATCACTAAGGAGGAAAAATCACAATTTCATCAAAAATTGTCCGTTTTCAACTTTGCTCAAAAATGGTGCCAAACTGTTGCAAACTCTCCCCTGAAAGATTTGGCAGTGGAAACGGAAGTCTTTAGACCATAAGACAATCAACCCTCGACTACTTCACCTGCGGAAAATGATTTTTCTGAAAAATCACTAAGGAGCGCGGTCACAATTTCATCAAAAATCGGCCGTTTTCCACTTTGCTCAAAAATGGTGCCAAACTGTTGCAAACTCTCCCCTGAAAGGTTTGGCGGTGGAAACGGAAGTCTTTTGAACATAGGCCAAGAAATCAACCCTCGACTACTTCACCTGCAGAAAATGATTTTTCTGAAAAATCACTAAGGCGCGCGGTCACACTTTCATCAAAAATCGTCCGTTTTCCACTTTGCTCAAAAATGGTGCCAAACTCTTGCAAACTCTTCCCTGAAAGGTTTGGCGGTGGAAACTGAAGTCTTTTGATCATAGGCCAAGAAATAAACCCTCGACTACTTCACCTGCGGAGAAAGATTTTTCTGAAAAATCCCTAAGGCGCGCGGTCACAATTTCATCCAAAATCGGCCGTTTTCTACTTTGCTCAAAACTGGTGCCAAACTGTTTCAAAATCTCCGCTGAAAGGTTTGGCGGTGGAAATGGAATGCTTTGGATCATAGGCCAAGAAATCAGCCGTCGACTACTTCACCTGCGGAAAAAGATTTTTCTGAAAAATCCCTAAGCCGCGCGGTCACAATTTCATCAAAAATCGGCCGTTTTCCACTTTGTTCAAAAATGGTGCCAAATTGTTGCAACCTCTCCCCTGAAAGTTTGGCGGTGGAAACAGAAGGCTTTGGATCATAGCCCAAGAAATCAGCCCTCCACTACTTCACCTGCGAATAAAAAAAATTCTGAAAAAATCCCTAAGGCGCGCGGTCACAATTTCATCAAAAATCGGCCGTTTTCCACTTTGCTCAAAAATCGTGCCAAACTGTTGCAAACTCTCCCCTGAAAGGGTTGGCGTTGGAAACGGAAAACTTTGGATCATGTGCCAAGAAATCAGCCCTCGACTACTTCACCTGAGGAAAAAGATTTTTGTGAAAAATCCCTAAGGCGCCAGGTCAAAATTTCATGCAAAATCGGCCGTTTTCCACTTTGCTCAAAAATGGTGCCAAACTGTTGCAAACTCTCCCCTGAAAGGGATGGCGGTGGAAACGGAAGGCTTTGGATCATAGGCCAAGAAATCAGACCTCGACTACTTCACCTGCGGAAAAAGATTTTTCTGAAAAATCCCTAAGCCGCGCTGTCACAATTTCATCCAAAATCGGCCGTTTTCCACTTTGCTCAAAAATGGTGCCAAACTGTTGCAAACTCTCCCCTGAAAGGGTTGGCGGTGGAAACGGAAAACTTTTGATCATAGGAAAGAAATCAGCCCCCGACTACTTCACCTGCGGAAAAAGATTTTTCTGAAAATTCCCTAAGCCGCGCAGTCACAATTTGATCAAAAATCGAACGTTTTCCACTTTGCTCAAAAATGGTGCCAAACTGTTGCAAACTCTCCCCTGAAAGGTTTGGTGGTGGAAACGGAAGGCTTTTGATCATAGGCCACGAAATCAGCTCTCCACTACTTCACCTGCGGAGAAAGATTTTTCTGAAAAATCCCTAAGCCGCGCGGTCACAATTTCATCCAAAATCGGCCGTTTTCCACTTTGCTCAAAACTGGTGCCAAACTGTTGCAAACTCTCCCCTGAAAGGGTTGGCGGTCGAAACGGAAAATTTTTGATCATAGGCCAAGAAATCAGACCTCGACAACTTCACCTGCGGAGAAAGATTTTTCTGAAAAATCCGTAAGGCGCGCGGTCACAATTTCATAAAAAATCGGCCGTTTTCCACTTTTCTCAAAAATGGTGCCAAACAGTTGCAAACTCTCCCCTGAAAGGTTTGGCGGTGGAAACGGAAGGCTTTTGATCATAGGCCAAGAAATCAGCCCTCAACAACTTCACCTGCGGAGAAAAATTTTTCTGAAAAATCCCTAAGGCGCGCGGTCACAATTTCATAAAAAATCGGCCGTTTTCCACTTTGCTCAAAAATGGTGCCAAAGTGTTGCAACCTCTCCCCTGAAAGGTTTAGCGGTGGAAACGGAACGCTTTTGATCATAGGCGAAGAAATCAGCCCTCGACAACTTCACCTGCCGAGAAAGATTTTTCTGAAAAATCCGTAAGGCGCGTAGTCACAATTTCATCAAAAATCGGCTGTTTTCTACTTTGCTCAAAAATGGTGCCAAACTGTGGAAAAATCTCCCCTGAAAGGTTTGGCGGTGGAAACGGAAAACTTTGGATCATAGGCCAAGAAATCAGCCCTCGACTACTTTAGCTGCGGAAAAAAGATTTTTCTGAAAAATCCCTAAGCCGCGCCGTCACAATTTCATCCAAAATCGGCCGTTTTCCACTTTGTTCAAAAATGATGCCAAACTGTTGCAACCTCTCCCCTGAAAGGGTTGGCGGTGGAAACGGAAAACTTTCGATCATAGGCCAAGAAATCAGCCCTCGACTACTTTAGCTGCGGAAAAAAGATTTTTCTGAAAAATCCCTAAGCCGCGCCGTCACAATTTCATCCAAAATCGGCCGTTTTCTACTTTGCTCAAAAATGGTGCGAAACTGTTGCAAAATCTCCCCTGAAAGGTTTGGAGGTGGAAATGGAAGGCTTTTGATCATAGGCCAAGAAATCAGCCGTCGACTACTTCACCTGCAGAAAAAGATTTTTCTGAAAAATCCCTAAGCCGCGCGGTCAGAATTTCATCCAAAATCGGCCGTTTTCCTCTTTGCTCAAAAATGGTGCCAAACTGTTGCAAACTCTCCCCTGAAAGGGTTGGCGGTGGAAACGGAAAACTTTTGATCATAGGCCAAGAAATCAGCCATCGACTACTTCACCTGCGGAAAAAGATTTTTCTGAAAAATCCCTAAGCCGCGCTGTCACAATTTCATCAAAAATCGGCCGTTTTCCACTTTGCTCAAAAATGGTGCCAAACTGTTGCAAACTCTCCCCTGAAAGGGTTGGCGGTGGAAACGAAAAACTTTTGATCATAGGAAAGAAATCAGCCCTCGACTACTTCAGCTGCGGAAAAAGATTTTTCTGAAAAATCCCTAAGCCGCGCGGTCACAATTTGATCAAAAATCGAACGTTTTCCACTTTGTTCAAAAATGGTGCCAAACTGTTGCAAACTCTTCCCTGAAAGGTTCGGCGGTGGAAACGGAAGGCTTTTGATCATAGGCCAAGAAATCAGCCCTCGACAACTTCACCTGCCGAGAAAGATTTTTCTGAAAAATCAGTAAGGCGCGCGGTCACAATTTCATCCAAAATCGGCCCTTTTCTACTTTGCTCAAAAATGGTGCCAAACTGTTGAAAATCTCCCCTGAAAGGTTTGGCGGTGCAAATGGAAGGCTTTTGATCATAGGCCAAGAAATCAGCCGTCGACTACTTCACCTGCGGAAAAAGATTTTTCTGAAAAATCCCTAAGCCGCGCGGTCACAATTTGATCAAAAATCGAACGTTTTCCACTTTGTTCAAAAATGGTGCCAAACTGTTGCAAACTCTTCCCTGAAAGGTTCGGCGGTGGAAACGGAAGGCTTTTGATCATAGGCCAAGAAATCAGCCCTCCACTGCTTCACCTGCGGAAAAAGATTTTTCTGAAAATTCCCGAAGCCGCGCAGTCACAATTTGATCAAAAATCGAACGTTTTCCACTTTGCTCAAAAATGGTGCCAAACTGTTGCAAACTCTCCCCTGAAAGGTTTGGTGGTGGAAACGGAAGGCTTTTCATCATAGGCCACGAAATCAGCTCTCCACTACTTCACCTGCGGAGAAAGATTTTTCTGAAAAATCCCTAAGCCGCGCGGTCACAATTTCATCCAAAATCGGCCGTTTTCCACTTTGCTCAAAACTGGTGCCAAACTGTTGCAAACTCTCCCCTGAAAGGGTTGGCGGTCGAAACGGAAAATTTTTGATCATAGGCCAAGAAATCAGACCTCGACAACTTCACCTGCGGAGAAAGATTTTTCTGAAAAATCCGAAAGGCGCGCGGTCACAATTTCATAAAAAATCGGCCGTTTTCCACTTTGCTCAAAAATGGTGCCAAACAGTTGCAAACTCTCCCCTGAAAGGTTTGGCGGTGGAAACGGAAGGCTTTTGATCATAGGCCAAGAAATCACCCCTCAACAACTTCACCTGCGGAGAAAAATTTTTCTGAAAAATCCCTAAGGCGCGCGGTCACAATTTCATAAAAAATCGGCCGTTTTCCACTTTGCTCAAAAATGGTGCCAAACTGTTGCAACCTCTCCCCTGAAAGGTTTAGCGGTGGAAACGGAACGCTTTTGATCATAGGCGAAGAAATCAGCCCTCGAATACTGTACCTGCGGAAAAAGATTTTTCTGAAAAATCCCTAAGCCGCGCGGTCACAATTTCATCCAAAATCGGCCGTTTTCCACTTTGTTCAAAAATGGTGCCAAACTGTTGCAACCTCTCCCCTGAAAGGGTTGGCGGTGGAAACGGAAAACTTTCGATCATAGGTCAAGAAATCAGCCCTCGACTACTTTAGCTGCGGAAAAAAGATTTTTCTGAAAAATCCCTAAGCCGCGCCGTCACAATTTCATCCAAAATCGGCCGTTTTCTACTTTGCTCAAAAATGGTGCCAAACAGTTGCAAACTCTCCCCTGAAAGGGTTGGCGGTGGAAACGGAAGGCTTTTGATCATAGGCCAAGAAATCAGCCCTCAACAACTTCACCTGCGGAGAAAAATTTTTCTGAAAAATCCCTAAGGCGCGCGGTCACAATTTCATAAAAAATCGGCTGTTTTCCACTTTGCTCAAAAATGGTGCCAAACTGTGGAAAAATCTCCCCTGAAAGGTTTGGCGGTGGAAACGGAAAACTTTGGATCATAGGTCAAGAAATCAGCCCTCTAATACTTTACCAGCGGAAAAAGATTTTTCTGAAAAATCCCTAAGCCGCGCGGTCACAATTTCATCCAAAATCGGCCGTTTTCCACTTTGTTCAAAAATGGTGCCAAACTCTTGCAACCTCTCCCCTGAAAGGGTTGGCGGTGGAAACGGAAAATTTTCGATCATAGGCCAAGAAATCAGCCCTCGACTACTTTAGCTGCGGAAAAAAGATTTTTCTGAAAAATCCCTAAGCCGCGCCGTCACAATTTCAAAAAAAATCGGCCGTTTTCCACTTTGTTCAAAAATGGTGCCAAACTGTTGCAACCTCTCCCCTGAAAGTTTGGCAGTGGAAACGGAGGCTTTGGATCATAGGCCAAGAAATCAGCCCTCCACTACTTCACCTGCGAATAAAAAAAATTCTGAAAAAATCCCTAAGGCGCGTGGTCACAATTTCATCAAAAATCAGCAGTGTTCCACTTTGCTCAAAAATGGTGCCAAACTGTTGCAAACTCTCTCCTGAAAGGTTTGGCGGTGGAAACGGAAGGCTTTTGATCATAGGTCAAGAAATCAGCCCTCGACAACTTCACCTGCAGAGAAAGATTTTTCTGAAAAATCCCTAAGGCGCGCGGTCACAATTTCATCCAAAATCGGCCATTTTCTACTTTGCTCAAAAATGGTGCCAAACTGTTGCAAAATCTCCCCTGAATGGTTTGGAGGTGGAAATGGAAGGCTTTTGATCATAGACCAAGAAATCAGCCGGCGACTACTTCACCTGCGGAAAAAGATTTTTCTGAAAAATCCCTAAGCCGCGCGGTCACAATTTCATCCAAATCGGCCGTTTTCCACTTTGCTCAAAAATGGTGCCAAACTGTTGCAACCTCTCCCCTGAAGGTTTGGCGGTGGAAACGGAAGGCTTCGGATCATAGGCCAAGAAATCAGCCCTCCACTACTTCACCTGCGAATAAAAAAAATTCTGAAAAAAATCCCTAAGGCGCGTGGTCACAATTTCATCAAAACCGGCCGTTTTCCACTTTGCTCAAAATGGTGCCAAACTGTTGCAAACTCTACCCTGAAAGGGTTGGCGGTGGAAACGGAAGGCTTTTGATCATAGGCCAAGAAATCAGCCGTCGACAACTTCACCTGCGGAGACAGATTTTTATGAAAAATCCCTAAGGTGCGCGGTCACAATTTCATCAAAAATCGTCCGTTTTCCACTTTGCTCAAAAATGGTGCCAAACTGTTGCAAACTCTCCCCTGAAAGGTTTGGCGGTGGAAACGGAACGCTTTTGATAATAGGCCAAGTAATCAGCCCTTGACAACTTCACCTGCGGAGAAGATTTTTATGTAAAATACGTAAGGCGCGCGGTCACAATTTCATCCAAAATCGGCCGTTTTCTACTTTGCTCAAAATGTTGCCAAACTGTTGAAAAATCTCTCCTGAAAGGTGTGGCGGTGGAAACGGAAAACTTTGGATCAAGGGCAAGAGATCAGCCCTCGACTACTTTACCTGCGGAAAAAGATTTTTCTGAAAAATCCCTAAGCCGCGCGGTCACAATTTCATCAAAAATCGGCCGTTTTCCACTTTCCTCAAAAATGGTGCCAAACTGTTGCAAACTCTCCCCTGAAAGGTTTGGCGGTGGAAACGGAAGGCTTTGGATCATAGGCCAAGAAATCAGCCCTTTACTACTTCACCTGCGGAAAAAGATTTTTCTGAAAATTCCCTAAGCCGCGGGGTCAGAATTTGATCAAAAATCAGCGTTTTTCCACTTTGCTCAAAAATGGTGCCAAACTGTTGCAAACTCTCCCCTGAAAGGGTTGGCGGTGGAAACGGAAGGATTTTGATCATAGGCCAAGAAATCTGCCCTCGACTACTTCACCTGCGGAGAAAGATTTTTTTTGAAAAATCCCTAAGCCGCGCGGTCACAATTTCATAAAAAATCGCCCGTTTTCCACTTTGCTCAAAAAATGGTGCCAAACTATTGCAAACTCTCCCTTGAAAGGGTTTGCGGCGGAAACGGAAAACTTTGGATCATAGGCCAAGAAATCAGCCCTCGACTACTTTACCTGCGGAAAACGTTATTTCTGAAAAATCCCTAAGCCGCGCGGTCACAATTTCATCCAAAATCGGCCGTTTTCCACTTTGTTCAAAAATGGTGCCAAACTGTTGCAACCTCTCCCCTGAAAGGTTTGGCGGTGGAAACGGAAGTCTTTTGACCATAGGACAATTAATCAACCCTCGACTACTTCACCTGCGGAAATAGATTTTTCTGAAAAATGCCTAAGGCGCGCGGTCACAATTTCATCAAAAATCTTCTGTTTTCCACTTTGCTCAAAAATTGAGACAAACTGTTGCAAACTCTCCCCTGCACGGTTTGACGGTGGAAACGGAAGGCTTTTGATCATAGGCCAGGAAATCTGCCCTCGACTACTTCACCTGCGGAAAAAAAATTCTGAAAAATCCCTAAGCCACGCGGTCACAATTTCATCAAATATCGTCCTTTTTCCACTTTGCTCAAAAATGGTGCCAAACTGTTGCAAACTCTCCCTGAAAAGTTTGGCGGTGGAAACGGAAGGCTTTTGATCATAGGCCAAGAAATCAGCCCTCGACTACTTCACCTGAGGAAAAAGATTTTTGTGAAAAATCCCTAAGGCGACAGGTCAAAAATTTCATCAAAAATCGGCCGTTTTCCACTTTGCTCAAAAATGGTGCCAAACTGTTGCAACCTCTCCCCTGAAAGGTTTGGCGGTGGAATACGGAAGACGTTTGATCATAGGCCAAGAAATCAGTCCTCGACTACTTCACCTGCAGAAAAAGTTTTTTCTGAAAAATCCCTAAGGTGCGCGGTCACAATTTCATCCAAAATCGGCCGTTTTCTACTTTGCTTAAAAATGGTGCCAAACTGTTTCAAAATCTTTTTTTTTTAATCATATTTATTAAAATTTCCAATAATAACAGAATAAAGAATATAGAAAAGATAAAGAAAAAGAAAAGAAAGAAAAGAGACCAATTTTAAACCCTTATGTTCATAACCTTCTTTCTGGGACTCCCTCCTTCCCCTCCCGACTGTATTCCCCTTTCCCTACGTTGGTTCCACAAGTTCTCATTCCCAATTTAACCTAATATGTTATGCCTAATAGCCAATTTAAATTACAATCTTAACATCACTCCTCACCTTTAACAAAATAAAACAAAGATTTTTTTCCCCAAAATCTACCCCGTTTCCTTCCACGAATTCCCCCTTTTCTTTTTTTTTTCCAAAACTTGTTAAATCAAAATACCAAAGTTATATATAAAGAAAAAAAAAAAAAATTTAAAAGATAGAAAATAGAAGAAGATTCCAAAAGTTGATTACATAGCCTTTGGATTCTAGAATTCCCCCTCCCTTCCCCGGTTTAGATTCCCTATGTCCATCAGTCTGTATGTTGTCGGCCTGGAGGTCTCAAGTCCACAGCCAAACTTTCTCAATTCATCTTGCCGGTTTTCTTTAAATTTACTTATTTTGATAATATTTAATTTCAAAAGTCCAGTCTAATCGAGGCCTTTAATTTCCCTTGATCATTGTTACTCCTCCCATTGTTCTTGCCGTGGCGTAGTTGGTCCTTTACTCTTTTGTTTCTTACTTTCTCAGGTTTCTGTCTTGTTCAGCTGCAAAACCATTCTTATTCTGAAATCTAGTATCTCTACAGAGGTTTGTTATTCAGGAGCTTACTTAAATAGAAAGATTCTATTGTGTTGTCACCTCTGTAGACAAAACAAATATTTCAGTTTTGCTACTTTCCCAGGAGCTAAGACCAGTAATACACATCCCAGAGTAGTTTTCCATATACGCCGCTTGTAATGTCCCAAAGCCCCTCTAGAGGGATTACAATAACTTTGTGTCCTCTCATCCAAAAGTCAAATTGTTGTTTCTTTTTCCATCCGACATTTTGTATCCATATTTATATCCAATTGTATCAAAATCAACCAGCAAAATACTTGTAGCAAAGTCCTCTTTATATTCTCAAGATTTGACAGCTACTTTGACAGCTGTCAAACTCTCCATCTCTCTCCGCCAGGTTCTCTGAATCGCCCCGGTTCCCGGGGGGGGGGTTGCCTTTTCCCTCTCACCCTCGACTCTCCTCCAGCACAATTCTTGTGATGATTCCATCGTGGAATTTGGTATTTTTAGTCAGCAATAAACTTCAGAATTGATCTTGGTTTCTCAGTCCTTGTTTTAGCATGTTTACAATCAGGGAGGGGACTGACTTCCTTTTTAGATCCCCCCCGCTCGTGCCGAATCCGAAAAAAAAAATTCCTTTTTTTCCCCCTCCTTTTGTACCCGGTTACCCAATTACTCACGGGTTTTTGTTAAATGTCCGAATTTCAAATGGAAGAAGCCAGCGCTCTCCGACGAATGGCATGCGGCTGCACTCGGCAGGGGAAGCGATAGACTCAAAGTACCACGCCACTCCCAGGCACCCGATCCGTAGCCTTTAAAAAGGCTCCTTCACGAGTCGGGAGGGCGCTGACGGTACCAGCCGAGTCCCCATGTCCACGGGCCCCGTGCCCGTGGTTTTTAAGGGTCCCCGCGTCGCCGGCGCGGTAGGACCCAGCCCCTGCCGAGCCGGCTCCCTCCGGAGCTCGGAGGGAGTCCGCCATTCGGCGATGGCGCCAACCCGGAAGTCCCAAACTGTTTCAAAATCTCCCCTGAAAGGTTTGGCGGTGGAAATGGAAGGCTTTTGATCATAGGCCAAGAAATCAGCCCTCCACTACTTCACCTGCGGAAAAAGATTTTTCTGAAAAATCCCTAAGCCGCGCTGTCACAATTTCATCAAAAATCGGCCGTTTTCCACTTTGCTCAAAAATGGTGCCAAACTGTTGCAAACTCTCCCCTGAAAGGGTTGGCGGTGGAAACGAAAAACTTTTGATCATAGGAAAGAAATCAGCCCTCGACTACTTCAGCTGCGGAAAAAGATTTTTCTGAAAAATCCCTAAGCCGCGCGGTCACAATTTGATCAAAAATCGAACGTTTTCCACTTTGTTCAAAAATGGTGCCAAACTGTTGCAAACTCTTCCCTGAAAGGTTCGGCGGTGGAAACGGAAGGCTTTTGATCATAGGCCAAGAAATCAGCCCTCCACTGCTTCACCTGCGGAAAAAGATTTTTCTGAAAATTCCCGAAGCCGCGCAGTCACAATTTGATCAAAAATCGAACGTTTTCCACTTTGCTCAAAAATGGTGCCAAACTGTTGCAAACTCTCCCTGAAAGGTTTGGTGGTGGAAACGGAAGGCTTTTCATCATAGGCCACGAAATCAGCTCTCCACTACTTCACCTGCGGAGAAAGATTTTTCTGAAAAATCCCTAAGCCGCGCGGTCACAATTTCATCCAAAATCGGCCGTTTTCCACTTTGCTCAAAACTGGTGCCAAACTGTTGCAAACTCTCCCCTGAAAGGGTTGGCGGTCGAAACGGAAAATTTTTGATCATAGGCCAAGAAATCAGACCTCGACAACTTCACCTGCGGAGAAAGATTTTTCTGAAAAATCCGAAAGGCGCGCGGTCACAATTTCATAAAAAATCGGCCGTTTTCCACTTAGCTCAAAAATGGTGCCAAACAGTTGCAAACTCTCCCCTGAAAGGTTTGGCGGTGGAAACGGAAGGCTTTTGATCATAGGCCAAGAAATCACCCCTCAACAACTTCACCTGCGGAGAAAAATTTTTCTGAAAAATCCCTAAGGCGCGCGGTCACAATTTCATAAAAAATCGGCCGTTTTCCACTTTGCTCAAAAATGGTGCCAAACTGTTGCAACCTCTCCCCTGAAAGGTTTAGCGGTGGAAACGGAACGCTTTTGATCATAGGCGAAGAAATCAGCCCTCGAATACTGTACCTGCGGAAAAAGATTTTTCTGAAAAATCCCTAAGCCGCGCGGTCACAATTTCATCCAAAATCGGCCGTTTTCCACTTTGTTCAAAAATGGTGCCAAACTGTTGCAACCTCTCCCCTGAAAGGGTTGGCGGTGGAAACGGAAAACTTTCGATCATAGGTCAAGAAATCAGCCCTCGACTACTTTAGCTGCGGAAAAAAGATTTTTCTGAAAAATCCCTAAGCCGCGCCGTCACAATTTCATCCAAAATCGGCCGTTTTCTACTTTGCTCAAAAATGGTGCCAAACAGTTGCAAACTCTCCCCTGAAAGGGTTGGCGGTGGAAACGGAAGGCTTTTGATCATAGGCCAAGAAATCAGCCCTCAACAACTTCACCTGCGGAGAAAAATTTTTCTGAAAAATCCCTAAGGCGCGCGGTCACAATTTCATAAAAAATCGGCTGTTTTCCACTTTGCTCAAAAATGGTGCCAAACTGTGGAAAAATCTCCCCTGAAAGGTTTGGCGGTGGAAACGGAAAACTTTGGATCATAGGTCAAGAAATCAGCCCTCTAATACTTTACCAGCGGAAAAAGATTTTTCTGAAAAATCCCTAAGCCGCGCGGTCACAATTTCATCCAAAATCGGCCGTTTTCCACTTTGTTCAAAAATGGTGCCAAACTCTTGCAACCTCTCCCCTGAAAGGGTTGGCGGTGGAAACGGAAAATTTTCGATCATAGGCCAAGAAATCAGCCCTCGACTACTTTAGCTGCGGAAAAAAGATTTTTCTGAAAAATCCCTAAGCCGCGCCGTCACAATTTCAAAAAAAATCGGCCGTTTTCCACTTTGTTCAAAAATGGTGCCAAACTGTTGCAACCTCTCCCCTGAAAGTTTGGCAGTGGAAACGGAAGGCTTTGGATCATAGGCCAAGAAATCAGCCCTCCACTACTTCACCTGCGAATAAAAAAAATTCTGAAAAAATCCCTAAGGCGCGTGGTCACAATTTCATCAAAAATCAGCAGTGTTCCACTTTGCTCAAAAATGGTGCCAAACTGTTGCAAACTCTCTCCTGAAAGGTTTGGCGGTGGAAACGGAAGGCTTTTGATCATAGGTCAAGAAATCAGCCCTCGACAACTTCACCTGCAGAGAAAGATTTTTCTGAAAAATCCCTAAGGCGCGCGGTCACAATTTCATCCAAAATCGGCCATTTTCTACTTTGCTCAAAAATGGTGCCAAACTGTTGCAAAATCTCCCCTGAATGGTTTGGAGGTGGAAATGGAAGGCTTTTGATCATAGACCAAGAAATCAGCCGGCGACTACTTCACCTGCGGAAAAAGATTTTTCTGAAAAATCCCTAAGCCGCGCGGTCACAATTTCATCCAAAATCGGCCGTTTTCCACTTTGCTCAAAAATGGTGCCAAACTGTTGCAACCTCTCCCCTGAAAGGTTTGGCGGTGGAAACGGAAGGCTTCGGATCATAGGCCAAGAAATCAGCCCTCCACTACTTCACCTGCGAATAAAAAAAATTCTGAAAAAATCCCTAAGGCGCGTGGTCACAATTTCATCAAAAACCGGCCGTTTTCCACTTTGCTCAAAAATGGTGCCAAACTGTTGCAAACTCTACCCTGAAAGGGTTGGCGGTGGAAACGGAAGGCTTTTGATCATAGGCCAAGAAATCAGCCGTTGACAACTTCACCTGCGGAGACAGATTTTTATGAAAAATCCCTAAGGTGCGCGGTCACAATTTCATCAAAAATCGTCCGTTTTCCACTTTGCTCAAAAATGGTGCCAAACTGTTGCAAACTCTCCCCTGAAAGGTTTGGCGGTGGAAACGGAACGCTTTTGATAATAGGCCAAGTAATCAGCCCTTGACAACTTCACCTGCGGAGAAAGATTTTTATGTAAAATACGTAAGGCGCGCGGTCACAATTTCATCCAAAATCGGCCGTTTTCTACTTTGCTCAAAAATGTTGCCAAACTGTTGAAAAATCTCTCCTGAAAGGTGTGGCGGTGGAAACGGAAAACTTTGGATCAAGGGCAAGAGATCAGCCCTCGACTACTTTACCTGCGGAAAAAGATTTTTCTGAAAAATCCCTAAGCCGCGCGGTCACAATTTCATCAAAAATCGGCCGTTTTCCACTTTCCTCAAAAATGGTGCCAAACTGTTGCAAACTCTCCCCTGAAAGGTTTGGCGGTGGAAACGGAAGGCTTTGGATCATAGGCCAAGAAATCAGCCCTTTACTACTTCACCTGCGGAAAAAGATTTTTCTGAAAATTCCCTAAGCCGCGGGGTCAGAATTTGATCAAAAATCAGCGTTTTCCACTTTGCTCAAAAATGGTGCCAAACTGTTGCAAACTCTCCCCTGAAAGGGTTGGCGGTGGAAACGGAAGGATTTTGATCATAGGCCAAGAAATCTGCCCTCGACTACTTCACCTGCGGAGAAAGATTTTTTTTGAAAAATCCCTAAGCCGCGCGGTCACAATTTCATAAAAAATCGCCCGTTTTCCACTTTGCTCAAAAATGGTGCCAAACTATTGCAAACTCTCCCTTGAAAGGGTTGGCGGCGGAAACGGAAAACTTTGGATCATAGGCCAAGAAATCAGCCCTCGACTACTTTACCTGCGGAAAACGTTATTTCTGAAAAATCCCTAAGCCGCGCGGTCACAATTTCATCCAAAATCGGCCGTTTTCCACTTTGTTCAAAAATGGTGCCAAACTGTTGCAACCTCTCCCCTGAAAGGTTTGGCGGTGGAAACGGAAGTCTTTTGACCATAGGACAATTAATCAACCCTCGACTACTTCACCTGCGGAAATAGATTTTTCTGAAAAATGCCTAAGGCGCGCGGTCACAATTTCATCAAAAATCTTCTGTTTTCCACTTTGCTCAAAAATTGAGACAAACTGTTGCAAACTCTCCCCTGCACGGTTTGACGGTGGAAACGGAAGGCTTTTGATCATAGGCCAGGAAATCTGCCCTCGACTACTTCACCTGCGGAAAAAAAATTCTGAAAAATCCCTAAGCCACGCGGTCACAATTTCATCAAATATCGTCCTTTTTCCACTTTGCTCAAAAATGGTGCCAAACTGTTGCAAACTCTCCCCTGAAAAGTTTGGCGGTGGAAACGGAAGGCTTTTGATCATAGGCCAAGAAATCAGCCCTCGACTACTTCACCTGAGGAAAAAGATTTTTGTGAAAAATCCCTAAGGCGACAGGTCAAAATTTCATCAAAAATCGGCCGTTTTCCACTTTGCTCAAAAATGGTGCCAAACTGTTGCAACCTCTCCCCTGAAAGGTTTGGCGGTGGAATACGGAAGACGTTTGATCATAGGCCAAGAAATCAGTCCTCGACTACTTCACCTGCAGAAAAAGTTTTTTCTGAAAAATCCCTAAGGTGCGCGGTCACAATTTCATCCAAAATCGGCCGTTTTCTACTTTGCTTAAAAATGGTGCCAAACTGTTTCAAAATCTTTTTTTTTTAATCATATTTATTAAAATTTCCAATAATAACAGAATAAAGAATATAGAAAAGATAAAGAAAAAGAAAAGAAAGAAAAGAGACCAATTTTAAACCCTTATGTTCATAACCTTCTTTCTGGGACTCCCTCCTTCCCCTCCCGACTGTATTCCCCTTTCCCTACGTTGGTTCCACAAGTTCTCATTCCCAATTTAACCTAATATGTTATGCCTAATAGCCAATTTAAATTACAATCTTAACATCACTCCTCACCTTTAACAAAATAAAACAAAGATTTTTTTCCCCAAAATCTACCCCGTTTCCTTCCACGAATTCCCCCTTTTCTTTTTTTTTTCCAAAACTTGTTAAATCAAAATACCAAAGTTATATATAAAGAAAAAAAAAAAAATTTAAAAGATAGAAAATAGAAGAAGATTCCAAAAGTTGATTACATAGCCTTTGGATTCTAGAATTCCCCCTCCCTTCCCCGGTTTAGATTCCCTATGTCCATCAGTCTGTATGTTGTCGGCCTGGAGGTCTCAAGTCCACAGCCAAACTTTCTCAATTCATCTTGCCGGTTTTCTTTAAATTTACTTATTTTGATAATATTTAATTTCAAAAGTCCAGTCTAATCGAGGCCTTTAATTTCCCTTGATCATTGTTACTCCTCCCATTGTTCTTGCCGTGGCGTAGTTGGTCCTTTACTCTTTTGTTTCTTACTTTCTCAGGTTTCTGTCTTGTTCAGCTGCAAAACCATTCTTATTCTGAAATCTAGTATCTCTACAGAGGTTTGTTATTCAGGAGCTTACTTAAATAGAAAGATTCTATTGTGTTGTCACCTCTGTAGACAAAACAAATATTTCAGTTTTGCTACTTTCCCAGGAGCTAAGACCAGTAATACACATCCCAGAGTAGTTTTCCATATACGCCGCTTGTAATGTCCCAAAGCCCCTCTAGAGGGATTACAATAACTTTGTGTCCTCTCATCCAAAAGTCAAATTGTTGTTTCTTTTTCCATCCGACATTTTGTATCCATATTTATATCCAATTGTATCAAAATCAACCAGCAAAATACTTGTAGCAAAGTCCTCTTTATATTCTCAAGATTTGACAGCTACTTTGACAGCTGTCAAACTCTCCATCTCTCTCCGCCAGGTTCTCTGAATCGCCCCGGTTCCCGGGGGGGGGGTTGCCTTTTCCCTCTCACCCTCGACTCTCCTCCAGCACAATTCTTGTGATGATTCCATCGTGGAATTTGGTATTTTTAGTCAGCAATAAACTTCAGAATTGATCTTGGTTTCTCAGTCCTTGTTTTAGCATGTTTACAATCAGGGAGGGGACTGACTTCCTTTTTAGATCCCCCCCGCTCGTGCCGAATCCGAAAAAAAAAATTCCTTTTTTTTCCCCTCCTTTTGTACCCGGTTACCCAATTACTCACGGGTTTTTGTTAAATGTCCGAATTTCAAATGGAAGAAGCCAGCGCTCTCCGACGAATGGCATGCGGCTGCACTCGGCAGGGGAAGCGATAGACTCAAAGTACCACGCCACTCCCAGGCACCCGATCCGTAGCCTTTAAAAAGGCTCCTTCACGAGTCGGGAGGGCGCTGACGGTACCAGCCGAGTCCCCATGTCCACGGGCCCCGTGCCCGTGGTTTTTAAGGGTCCCCGCGTCGCCGGCGCGGTAGGACCCAGCCCCTGCCGAGCCGGCTCCCTCCGGAGCTCGGAGGGAGTCCGCCATTCGGCGATGGCGCCAACCCGGAAGTCCCAAACTGTTTCAAAATCTCCCCTGAAAGGTTTGGCGGTGGAAATGGAAGGCTTTTGATCATAGGCCAAGAAATCAGCCCTCCACTACTTCACCTGCGGAAAAAGATTTTTCTGAAAAATCCCTAAGCCGCGCTGTCACAATTTCATCAAAAATCGGCCGTTTTCCACTTTGCTCAAAAATGGTGCCAAACTGTTGCAAACTCTCCCCTGAAAGGGTTGGCGGTGGAAACGAAAAACTTTTGATCATAGGAAAGAAATCAGCCCTCGACTACTTCAGCTGCGGAAAAAGATTTTTCTGAAAAATCCCTAAGCCGCGCGGTCACAATTTGATCAAAAATCGAACGTTTTCCACTTTGTTCAAAAATGGTGCCAAACTGTTGCAAACTCTTCCCTGAAAGGTTCGGCGGTGGAAACGGAAGGCTTTTGATCATAGGCCAAGAAATCAGCCCTCGACAACTTCACCTGCCGAGAAAGATTTTTCTGAAAAATCAGTAAGGCGCGCGGTCACAATTTCATCCAAAATCGGCCCTTTTCTACTTTGCTCAAAAATGGTGCCAAACTGTTGAAAATCTCCCCTGAAAGGTTTGGCGGTGCAAATGGAAGGCTTTTGATCATAGGCCAAGAAATCAGCCGTCGACTACTTCACCTGCGGAAAAAGATTTTTCTGAAAAATCCCTAAGCCGCGCGGTCACAATTTGATCAAAAATCGAACGTTTTCCACTTTGTTCAAAAATGGTGCCAAACTGTTGCAAACTCTTCCCTGAAAGGTTCGGCGGTGGAAACGGAAGGCTTTTGATCATAGGCCAAGAAATCAGCCCTCCACTGCTTCACCTGCGGAAAAAGATTTTTCTGAAAATTCCCGAAGCCGCGCAGTCACAATTTGATCAAAAATCGAACGTTTTCCACTTTGCTCAAAAATGGTGCCAAACTGTTGCAAACTCTCCCCTGAAAGGTTTGGTGGTGGAAACGGAAGGCTTTTCATCATAGGCCACGAAATCAGCTCTCCACTACTTCACCTGCGGAGAAAGATTTTTCTGAAAAATCCCTAAGCCGCGCGGTCACAATTTCATCCAAAATCGGCCGTTTTCCACTTTGCTCAAAACTGGTGCCAAACTGTTGCAAACTCTCCCCTGAAAGGGTTGGCGGTCGAAACGGAAAATTTTTGATCATAGGCCAAGAAATCAGACCTCGACAACTTCACCTGCGGAGAAAGATTTTTCTGAAAAATCCGAAAGGCGCGCGGTCACAATTTCATAAAAAATCGGCCGTTTTCCACTTAGCTCAAAAATGGTGCCAAACAGTTGCAAACTCTCCCCTGAAAGGTTTGGCGGTGGAAACGGAAGGCTTTTGATCATAGGCCAAGAAATCACCCCTCAACAACTTCACCTGCGGAGAAAAATTTTTCTGAAAAATCCCTAAGGCGCGCGGTCACAATTTCATAAAAAATCGGCCGTTTTCCACTTTGCTCAAAAATGGTGCCAAACTGTTGCAACCTCTCCCCTGAAAGGTTTAGCGGTGGAAACGGAACGCTTTTGATCATAGGCGAAGAAATCAGCCCTCGAATACTGTACCTGCGGAAAAAGATTTTTCTGAAAAATCCCTAAGCCGCGCGGTCACAATTTCATCCAAAATCGGCCGTTTTCCACTTTGTTCAAAAATGGTGCCAAACTGTTGCAACCTCTCCCCTGAAAGGGTTGGCGGTGGAAACGGAAAACTTTCGATCATAGGTCAAGAAATCAGCCCTCGACTACTTTAGCTGCGGAAAAAAGATTTTTCTGAAAAATCCCTAAGCCGCGCCGTCACAATTTCATCCAAAATCGGCCGTTTTCTACTTTGCTCAAAAATGGTGCCAAACAGTTGCAAACTCTCCCCTGAAAGGGTTGGCGGTGGAAACGGAAGGCTTTTGATCATAGGCCAAGAAATCAGCCCTCAACAACTTCACCTGCGGAGAAAAATTTTTCTGAAAAATCCCTAAGGCGCGCGGTCACAATTTCATAAAAAATCGGCTGTTTTCCACTTTGCTCAAAAATGGTGCCAAACTGTGGAAAAATCTCCCCTGAAAGGTTTGGCGGTGGAAACGGAAAACTTTGGATCATAGGTCAAGAAATCAGCCCTCTAATACTTTACCAGCGGAAAAAGATTTTTCTGAAAAATCCCTAAGCCGCGCGGTCACAATTTCATCCAAAATCGGCCGTTTTCCACTTTGTTCAAAAATGGTGCCAAACTCTTGCAACCTCTCCCCTGAAAGGGTTGGCGGTGGAAACGGAAAATTTTCGATCATAGGCCAAGAAATCAGCCCTCGACTACTTTAGCTGCGGAAAAAAGATTTTTCTGAAAAATCCCTAAGCCGCGCCGTCACAATTTCAAAAAAAATCGGCCGTTTTCCACTTTGTTCAAAAATGGTGCCAAACTGTTGCAACCTCTCCCCTGAAAGTTTGGCAGTGGAAACGGAAGGCTTTGGATCATAGGCCAAGAAATCAGCCCTCCACTACTTCACCTGCGAATAAAAAAAATTCTGAAAAAATCCCTAAGGCGCGTGGTCACAATTTCATCAAAAATCAGCAGTGTTCCACTTTGCTCAAAAATGGTGCCAAACTGTTGCAAACTCTCTCCTGAAAGGTTTGGCGGTGGAAACGGAAGGCTTTTGATCATAGGTCAAGAAATCAGCCCTCGACAACTTCACCTGCAGAGAAAGATTTTTCTGAAAAATCCCTAAGGCGCGCGGTCACAATTTCATCCAAAATCGGCCATTTTCTACTTTGCTCAAAAATGGTGCCAAACTGTTGCAAAATCTCCCCTGAATGGTTTGGAGGTGGAAATGGAAGGCTTTTGATCATAGACCAAGAAATCAGCCGGCGACTACTTCACCTGCGGAAAAAGATTTTTCTGAAAAATCCCTAAGCCGCGCGGTCACAATTTCATCCAAAATCGGCCGTTTTCCACTTTGCTCAAAAATGGTGCCAAACTGTTGCAACCTCTCCCCTGAAAGGTTTGGCGGTGGAAACGGAAGGCTTCGGATCATAGGCCAAGAAATCAGCCCTCCACTACTTCACCTGCGAATAAAAAAAATTCTGAAAAAATCCCTAAGGCGCGTGGTCACAATTTCATCAAAAACCGGCCGTTTTCCACTTTGCTCAAAAATGGTGCCAAACTGTTGCAAACTCTACCCTGAAAGGGTTGGCGGTGGAAACGGAAGGCTTTTGATCATAGGCCAAGAAATCAGCCGTCGACAACTTCACCTGCGGAGACAGATTTTTATGAAAAATCCCTAAGGTGCGCGGTCACAATTTCATCAAAAATCGTCCGTTTTCCACTTTGCTCAAAAATGGTGCCAAACTGTTGCAAACTCTCCCCTGAAAGGTTTGGCGGTGGAAACGGAACGCTTTTGATAATAGGCCAAGTAATCAGCCCTTGACAACTTCACCTGCGGAGAAAGATTTTTATGTAAAATACGTAAGGCGCGCGGTCACAATTTCATCCAAAATCGGCCGTTTTCTACTTTGCTCAAAAATGTTGCCAAACTGTTGAAAAATCTCTCCTGAAAGGTGTGGCGGTGGAAACGGAAAACTTTGGATCAAGGGCAAGAGATCAGCCCTCGACTACTTTACCTGCGGAAAAAGATTTTTCTGAAAAATCCCTAAGCCGCGCGGTCACAATTTCATCAAAAATCGGCCGTTTTCCACTTTCCTCAAAAATGGTGCCAAACTGTTGCAAACTCTCCCCTGAAAGGTTTGGCGGTGGAAACGGAAGGCTTTGGATCATAGGCCAAGAAATCAGCCCTTTACTACTTCACCTGCGGAAAAAGATTTTTCTGAAAATTCCCTAAGCCGCGGGGTCAGAATTTGATCAAAAATCAGCGTTTTCCACTTTGCTCAAAAATGGTGCCAAACTGTTGCAAACTCTCCCCTGAAAGGGTTGGCGGTGGAAACGGAAGGATTTTGATCATAGGCCAAGAAATCTGCCCTCGACTACTTCACCTGCGGAGAAAGATTTTTTTTGAAAAATCCCTAAGCCGCGCGGTCACAATTTCATAAAAAATCGCCCGTTTTCCACTTTGCTCAAAAATGGTGCCAAACTATTGCAAACTCTCCCTTGAAAGGGTTGGCGGCGGAAACGGAAAACTTTGGATCATAGGCCAAGAAATCAGCCCTCGACTACTTTACCTGCGGAAAACGTTATTTCTGAAAAATCCCTAAGCCGCGCGGTCACAATTTCATCCAAAATCGGCCGTTTTCCACTTTGTTCAAAAATGGTGCCAAACTGTTGCAACCTCTCCCCTGAAAGGTTTGGCGGTGGAAACGGAAGTCTTTTGACCATAGGACAATTAATCAACCCTCGACTACTTCACCTGCGGAAATAGATTTTTCTGAAAAATGCCTAAGGCGCGCGGTCACAATTTCATCAAAAATCTTCTGTTTTCCACTTTGCTCAAAAATTGAGACAAACTGTTGCAAACTCTCCCCTGCACGGTTTGACGGTGGAAACGGAAGGCTTTTGATCATAGGCCAGGAAATCTGCCCTCGACTACTTCACCTGCGGAAAAAAAATTCTGAAAAATCCCTAAGCCACGCGGTCACAATTTCATCAAATATCGTCCTTTTTCCACTTTGCTCAAAAATGGTGCCAAACTGTTGCAAACTCTCCCCTGAAAAGTTTGGCGGTGGAAACGGAAGGCTTTTGATCATAGGCCAAGAAATCAGCCCTCGACTACTTCACCTGAGGAAAAAGATTTTTGTGAAAAATCCCTAAGGCGACAGGTCAAAATTTCATCAAAAATCGGCCGTTTTCCACTTTGCTCAAAAATGGTGCCAAACTGTTGCAACCTCTCCCCTGAAAGGTTTGGCGGTGGAATACGGAAGACGTTTGATCATAGGCCAAGAAATCAGTCCTCGACTACTTCACCTGCAGAAAAAGTTTTTTCTGAAAAATCCCTAAGGTGCGCGGTCACAATTTCATCCAAAATCGGCCGTTTTCTACTTTGCTTAAAAATGGTGCCAAACTGTTTCAAAATCTTTTTTTTTTAATCATATTTATTAAAATTTCCAATAATAACAGAATAAAGAATATAGAAAAGATAAAGAAAAAGAAAAGAAAGAAAAGAGACCAATTTTAAACCCTTATGTTCATAACCTTCTTTCTGGGACTCCCTCCTTCCCCTCCCGACTGTATTCCCCTTTCCCTACGTTGGTTCCACAAGTTCTCATTCCCAATTTAACCTAATATGTTATGCCTAATAGCCAATTTAAATTACAATCTTAACATCACTCCTCACCTTTAACAAAATAAAACAAAGATTTTTTTCCCCAAAATCTACCCCGTTTCCTTCCACGAATTCCCCCTTTTCTTTTTTTTTTCCAAAACTTGTTAAATCAAAATACCAAAGTTATATATAAAGAAAAAAAAAAAAAATTTAAAAGATAGAAAATAGAAGAAGATTCCAAAAGTTGATTACATAGCCTTTGGATTCTAGAATTCCCCCTCCCTTCCCCGGTTTAGATTCCCTATGTCCATCAGTCTGTATGTTGTCGGCCTGGAGGTCTCAAGTCCACAGCCAAACTTTCTCAATTCATCTTGCCGGTTTTCTTTAAATTTACTTATTTTGATAATATTTAATTTCAAAAGTCCAGTCTAATCGAGGCCTTTAATTTCCCTTGATCATTGTTACTCCTCCCATTGTTCTTGCCGTGGCGTAGTTGGTCCTTTACTCTTTTGTTTCTTACTTTCTCAGGTTTCTGTCTTGTTCAGCTGCAAAACCATTCTTATTCTGAAATCTAGTATCTCTACAGAGGTTTGTTATTCAGGAGCTTACTTAAATAGAAAGATTCTATTGTGTTGTCACCTCTGTAGACAAAACAAATATTTCAGTTTTGCTACTTTCCCAGGAGCTAAGACCAGTAATACACATCCCAGAGTAGTTTTCCATATACGCCGCTTGTAATGTCCCAAAGCCCCTCTAGAGGGATTACAATAACTTTGTGTCCTCTCATCCAAAAGTCAAATTGTTGTTTCTTTTTCCATCCGACATTTTGTATCCATATTTATATCCAATTGTATCAAAATCAACCAGCAAAATACTTGTAGCAAAGTCCTCTTTATATTCTCAAGATTTGACAGCTACTTTGACAGCTGTCAAACTCTCCATCTCTCTCCGCCAGGTTCTCTGAATCGCCCCGGTTCCCGGGGGGGGGGTTGCCTTTTCCCTCTCACCCTCGACTCTCCTCCAGCACAATTCTTGTGATGATTCCATCGTGGAATTTGGTATTTTTAGTCAGCAATAAACTTCAGAATTGATCTTGGTTTCTCAGTCCTTGTTTTAGCATGTTTACAATCAGGGAGGGGACTGACTTCCTTTTTAGATCCCCCCCGCTCGTGCCGAATCCGAAAAAAAAAATTCCTTTTTTTTCCCCTCCTTTTGTACCCGGTTACCCAATTACTCACGGGTTTTTGTTAAATGTCCGAATTTCAAATGGAAGAAGCCAGCGCTCTCCGACGAATGGCATGCGGCTGCACTTGGCAGGGGAAGCGATAGACTCAAAGTACCACGCCACTCCCAGGCACCCGATCCGTAGCCTTTAAAAAGGCTCCTTCACGAGTCGGGAGGGCGCTGACGGTACCAGCCGAGTCCCCATGTCCACGGGCCCCGTGCCCGTGGTTTTTAAGGGTCCCCGCGTCGCCGGCGCGGTAGGACCCAGCCCCTGCCGAGCCGGCTCCCTCCGGAGCTCGGAGGGAGTCCGCCATTCGGCGATGGCGCCAACCCGGAAGTCCCAAACTGTTTCAAAATCTCCCCTGAAAGGTTTGGCGGTGGAAATGGAAGGCTTTTGATCATAGGCCAAGAAATCAGCCCTCCACTACTTCACCTGCGGAAAAAGATTTTTCTAAAAAATCCCTAAGGCGCGCGGTCACGATTTCATCCAAAATCGGCCGTTTTCTACTTTGCTCAAAAATGGTGCCAAACTGTTGCAAACTGTCCCCTGAAAGGGTTGGCGGTGGAAACGGAAAACTTTGGATCATAGGCCAAGAAATCAGCCCTCGACTACTTTACCTGCGGAAAAAGATTTTTCTGAAAAATCCCTAAGCCGCGCGGTCACAATTTCATCCAAAATCGGCCGTTTTCCACTTTGTTCAAAAATGGTGCCAAACTGTTGCAACCTCTACCCTGAAAGGTTTGGCGATGGAAACGGAAGGCTTTGGATCATAGGCCAAGAAATCAGCCCTCGACAACTTCACCTGCTGAGAAAGATTTTAGGAAAAATCCCAAGGCGCGCGGTCACAATTTCATCCAAAATCGGCCGTTTTATACTTTGCTCAAAAATGGTGCCAAACTGTTGCAAAATCTCCCCTGAAAGGTTTGGCGGTGTAAATGGAAGGCTTTTGATCATAGGCCAAGAAATCAGCCCTCGACTACTTCACCTGCGGATAAAGATTTTTCTGAAAAATTCCTAAGCCGCGCGGTCACAATTTCATCAAAAATCGGCCGTTTTCCACCTTGCTCTAAAATGGTGCCAAACTGTTGCAATCTCTCCCCTGAAAGGTTTGGCGGTGGAAACGGAAGGCTTTGGATCACAGGCCAAGAAATCAGCTCTCGACTACTTCACCTGTGGAGAATGATTTTTCTGAAAAATCCCTAAGGCGCGCGGTCACAATTTCATCCAAAATTGGCCGTTTTCTACTTTGCTCAAAAATGGTGCCAAACTGTTGCAACCTCTACCCTGAAAGGTTTGGCGGTGGAAACGGAAAACTTTGGATGATAGGCCAAGAAATCAGCCCTCGACTACTTTACCTGCGGAAAAAGATTTTTCTGAAAAATCCCTAAGCCGCGCTGTCACAATTTCATCCAAAATCGGCCGTTTTCCACTTTGTTCAAAAATGGTGCCAAACTGTTGCAACCTCTACCCTGAAAGGTTTGGCGGTGGAAACGGAAGGCTTTGGATCATAGGCCAAGAAATCAGCCCTCGACAACTTCACCTGCTGAGAAAGATTTTAGGAAAAATCCCAAGGCGCGCGGTCACAATTTCATCCAAAATCGGCCGTTTTATACTTTGCTCAAAAATGGTGCCAAACTGTTGCAAAATCTCCCCTGAAAGGTTTGGCGGTGTAAATGGAAGGCTTTTGATCATAGGCCAAGAAATCAGCCCTCGACTACTTCACCTGCGGATAAAGATTTTTCTGAAAAATTCCTAAGCCGCGCGGTCACAATTTCATCAAAAATCGGCCGTTTTCCACCTTGCTCTAAAATGGTGCCAAACTGTTGCAATCTCTCCCCTGAAAGGTTTGGCGGTGGAAACGGAAGGCTTTGGATCACAGGCCAAGAAATCAGCTCTCGACTACTTCACCTGTGGAGAATGATTTTTCTGAAAAATCCCTAAGGCACGCGGTCACAATTTCATCCAAAATTGGCCGTTTTCTACTTTGCTCAAAAATGGTGCCAAACTGTTGCAACCTCTACCCTGAAAGGTTTGGCGGTGGAAACGGAAAACTTTGGATGATAGGCCAAGAAATAAGCCCTCGACTACTTTACCTGCGGAAAAAGATTTTTCTGAAAAATCCCTAAGCTGCGCTGTCACAATTTCATCAAAAATCGGCCGTTTTCCACTTTGTTCAAAAATGGTGCCAAACTGTTGCAACCTCTCCCCTGAAGGGTTTGGCGGTGGAAACGGAAAACTTTCGATCATAGGCCAAGAAATCAGCCCTCGACTACTTTAGCTGCGGAAAAAAGATTTTTCTGAAAAATCCCTAAGCCGCGCCGTCACAATTTCATCCAAAATCGGCCGTTTTCTACTTTGCTCAAAAATGGTGCGAAGCTGTTGCAAAATCTCCCCTGAAAGGTTTGGAGGTGGAAATGGAAGGCTTTTGATCATAGGCCAAGAAATCAGCCGTCGACTACTTCACCTGCAGAAAAAGATTTTTCTGAAAAATCCCTAAGCCGCGCGGTCACAATTTCATCAAAAATCGGCCGTTTTCCACCTTGCTCTAAAATGGTGCCAAACTGTTGCAAACTCTCCCCTGAAAGGTTTGGCGGTGGAAACGGAGGTCTTTTGATAATAGGCGAAGAAATCAGCCCTAGACTACTTCACTTGTGGAAAAAAAAATTCTGAAAAAATCCCTAAGCCGCGCGGTCACAATTTCATCAAAAATCGGCCGTTTTCCACTTTGCTCAAAAATGGTGCCAAACGGTTGCAAACTCTCCGCTGAAATGCTTGGCGGTGGAAACGGAAGTCTTTTGACCATAGGCCAAGAAATCAGCCCTCAACTACTTCACCTGCGAAAAACGATTTTTCTGAAAAATCCCTAAGGCTCTCCGTAACAATTTCATCAAAAATCGGCCGTTTTCCACTTTGCTCAAAAATGGTGCCAAACTGTTGCAAACTCTCCCCTGAAAGGTTTGGCGGTGGAAACGGAAGTCTTTTCATCATAGGCCAAGAAATCAACCCTTGACTACTTCACCTGTGGAAAATGATTTTTCTGAAAAATCACTAAGGCGTGAGGTCACAATTTCATCAAAAATCGGCCGTTTTCCACTTTGCTCAAAAATGGTGCCAAACTGTTGTAAACTCTCCCCTGAAAGGTTTGGCGGTGGAAACGGAAGTCTTTTGATCATGTGCCAAGAAATCAGCCCTCGACTACTTCACCTGTGAAAAAAAAAAATTCTGAAAAAATCCCTAAGCCACGCGGTCACAATTTCATCAAAAATCGGCCGTTTTCCACTTTGCTCAAAAATGGTGCCAAACTGTTGCAAACTCACCCCTGAAAGGTTTGGCAGTGGAAACGGAAGTCTTTTGACCATAGGACAATTAATCAACCCTCGACTACTTCACCTGTGGAAAATGATTTTTCTGAAAAATCACTAAGGAGCGCGGTCACAATTTCATCAAAAATCGGCCGTTTTCCACTTTGCTCAAAAATGGTGACAAACTGTTGCAAACTCTCCCCTGAAAGGTTTGGTAGTGGAAACGGAAGTCTTTTGACCATAGGACAATGAATCAACCCTCGACTACTTCACCTGCGAAAAATGATTTTTCTGAAAAATCACTAAGGCGCGCGGTCACAATTTCATCAAAAATCGGCCGTTTTCCACTTTGCCCAAAAGTGGTGCCTAACTGTTGCAAACTCTCCCCTGAAAGGTTTGGCGGTGGAAACGGAAGTCTTTTGATCATTGGCCAAGTAATCAGCGCTCGACTACTTCACCTGCGGAAAAAAAAAATCTGAAAAAATCCCTAAGGCGCACGGTCACAATTTCATCAAAAATCGGCCGTTTTCCACTTTGCTCAAAAATGGTGCCAAACTGTTGCAAACTCTCCCCTGAAAGGTTTGGCGGTGGAAACGGAAGTCTTTTGATCATAGGCCAAGAAATCAGCCCTCAACTACTTCACCTGCGAAAAACGATTTTTCTGAAAAATCCCTAAGGCTCGCGGTCGCAATTTCATCAAAAATCGGCCGTTTTCCACTTTGCTCAAAAATGGTGCCAAACTGTTGCAAACTCTCCCCTGAAAGGTTTGGCGGTGGAAACGGAAGTCTTTTGATCATAGGCCAAGAAATCAACCCTTGACTACTTCACCTGTGGAAAATGATTTTTCTGAAAAATCACTAAGGCGCGCGGTCACAATTTCATCAAAAATCAGCCGTTTTCCACTTTGCTCAAAAATGGTGCCAAACTGTTGCAAACTCTCCCCTGAAAGGTTTGGCGGTGGAAACGGAAGTCTTTTGATCATGTGCCAAGAAATCAGCCCTCGACTACTTCACCTGTGAAAAAAAAAATTATGAAAAAATCCCTAAGCCGTGCGGTCACAATTTCATCAAAAATCGGCTGTTTTCCACTTTGTTCAAAAATGGTGCCAAACTGTTGCAAACTCTCCCCTGAAAAGTTTGGCAGTGGAAACGGAAGTCTTTTGACCATAGGACAATTAATCAACCCTCGACTACTTCACCTGTGGAAAATGATTTTTCTGAAAAATCACTAAGGAGCGCGGTCACAATTTCATAAAAAATCGGCCGTTTTCCACTTTGCTCAAAAATGGTGACAAACTGTTGCAAACTCTCCCCTGAAAGGTTTGGCGGTGGAAAAGGAAGTCTTTTGATCATAGGCCAAGAAATAAACCCTCGACTACTTCACCTGCAGAAAATGATTTTTCTGAAAAATCACTAAGGCGCGCGGTCACACTTTCATCAAAAATCGGTTGTTTTCCACTTTGCTCAAAAATGGTGCCAAATTGTTGCAAACTCTTCCCTGAAAGGTTTGGCGGTGGAAACTGAAGTCTTTTGATCATAGGCCAAGAAATAAACCCTCGACTACTTCACCTGCGGAAAATGATTTTTCTGAAATATCATTAAGGCGCGCGGTCACACTTTCATCAAAAATCGGCCATTTTCCACTTTGCTCAAAAATAGTGCCAAATTGTTGCAAACTGTCCCCTGAAAGGTTTGGCAGTGGAAACGGAAGTCTTTTGATCATAGGCCAAGAAATCAGCCCGCGACTACTTCACCTGCGAAAAATGATTTTTCTGAAAAATCACTAAGGCGCGCGGTCACAATTTCATCAAAAATCGGCCGTTTTCCACTTTGCCCAAAAGTGGTGCCAAACTGTTGCAAACTCTCCCCTGAAATGCTTGGCGGTGGAAACGGAAGTCTTTTGATCATAGGCCAAGAAATCAGCCCTCGACTACTTCACCTGAGGAAAAATATTTTTCTGAAAAATCCCTAAGGCGCGCGGTCACAATTTCATCAAAAATCGGCCGTTTCCCACTTTGCTCAAAAATGGTGCCAAACTGTTGCAAACTCTCCCCTGAAAGGTTTGGCGGTGGAAACGGAAGAATTTTGATAATAGGCGAAGAAATCAGCCCTAGACTACTTCACCTGTGAAATAAAAAATTCTGAAAAGATCCCAAAGCCGCGATGTCACAATTTCATCAAAAATCGGCCGTTTTCCACTTTGTTCAAAAATGGTGCCAAACTGTTGCAAACTCTCCCATGAAAGGTTTGGTAGTGGAAACGGAAGTCTTTTGACCATAGGACAATTAATCAACCCTCGACTACTTCACCTGCGGAAAATGATTTTTCTGAAAAACCACTAAGGAGCGCGGTCACAATTTCATCAAAAATTGTCCGTTTTCCACTTTGCTCAAAAATGGTGCCAAACTGTTGCAAACTCTCCCCTGAAAGGTTTGGCAGTGGAAACGGAAGTCTTTTGACCATAGGACAATTAATCAACCCTCGACTACTTCACCTGCGGAAAATGATTTTTCTGAAAAATCACTAAGGCGCGCGGTCACACTTTCATCAAAAATCGTCCGTTTTCCAATTTGCTCAAAAATGGTGCCAAAATGTTGCAAACTCTCCCCTGAAGGGTTTGGCGGTGGACACGGAAGTCTTTTGATCATAGGCCAAGTAATCAGCGCTCGACTACTTCACCTGCGGAAAAAAAAAATCTGAAAAAATCCCTAAGGCGCACGGTCACAATTTCATAAAAAATCGGCCGTATTCCACTTTGCTCAAAAATGGTGCCAAACTGTTGCAAACTCTCCCCTGAAAGGTTTGGCGGTGGAAACGGAAGTCTTTTGACCATAGGACAATTAATCAACCCTCGACTACTTCACCTGCGGAAAATGATTTTTCTGAAAAATCACTAAGGCGCGCGGTCACAATTTCATCAAAAATCGTCCGTTTGGGACTTTGCTCACAAAAGGTGCCAAACTGTTGCAAACTCTTCCCTGAAAGGTTTGGTGGGGATACGGAAGGCTTTTGATCATAGGCCAAGAAATCAGCCCTCGACTACTTCATCTGTGGAAAAAGATTTTTTTGAAAAATCCCTAAGGGACGCGGTCACAATTTCATAAAAAATCGGCCGTTTTCCACTTTGCTCAAAAATGGTGCCAAACTGTTGCAAACTCTCCCCTGAAATGCTTGGCGGTGGAAACGGAAGTCTTTTGATCATAGGCCAAGAAATCAGCCCTCGACTACTTCACCTGCGGAAAAATATTTTTCTGAAAAATCCCTAAGGCGCGCGGTCACAATTTCATCAAAAATCGGACGTTTTCCACTTTGCTCAAAAATGGTGCCAAACGGTTGCAAACTCTCCCCTGAAATGCTTGGCGGTGGAAACGGAAGTCTTTTGACCATAGGCCAAGAAATCAGCCCTCAACTACTTCACCTGCGAAAAACGATTTTTCTGAAAAATCCCTAAGGCTCTCCGTAACAATTTCATCAAAAATCGGCCGTTTTCCACTTTGCTCAAAAATTGTGCCAAACTGTTGCAAACTCTCCCCTGAAAGGTTTGGCGGTGGAAACGGAAGTCTTTTGATCATAGGCCAAGAAATCAACCCTTGACTACTTCACCTGTGGAAAATGATTTTTCTGAAAAATCACTAAGGCGCGAGGTCACAATTTCATCAAAAATCGGCCGTTTTCCACTTTGCTCAAAAATGGTGCCAAACTGTTGTAAACTCTCCCCTGAAGGGTTTGGCGGTGGACACGGAAGTCTTTTGATCATAGGCCAAGTAATCAGCGCTCGACTACTTCACCTGCGGAAAAAAAAAATCTGAAAAAATCCCTAAGGCGCACGGTCACAATTTCATAAAAAATCGGCCGTATTCCACTTTGCTCAAAAATGGTGCCAAACTGTTGCAAACTCTCCCCTGAAAGGTTTGGCGGTGGAAACGGAAGACTTTTGACCATAGGACAATTAATCAACCCTCGACTACTTCACCTGCGGAAAATGATTTTTCTGAAAAATCACTAAGGCGCGCGGTCACAATTTCATCAAAAATCGTCCGTTTGGGACTTTGCTCACAAAAGGTGCCAAACTGTTGCAAACTCTTCCCTGAAAGGTTTGGTGGGGATACGGAAGGCTTTTGATCATAGGCCAAGAAATCAGCCCTCGACTACTTCATCTGTGGAAAAAGATTTTTTTGAAAAATCCCTAAGGGACGCGGTCACAATTTCATAAAAAATCGGCCGTTTTCCACTTTGCTCAAAAATGGTGCCAAACTGTTGCAAACTCTCCCCTGAAATGCTTGGCGGTGGAAACGGAAGTCTTTTGATCATAGGCCAAGAAATCAGCCCTCGACTACTTCACCTGCGGAAAAATATTTTTCTGAAAAATCCCTAAGGCGCGCGGTCACAATTTCATCAAAAATCGGACGTTTTCCACTTTGCTCAAAAATGGTGCCAAACGGTTGCAAACTCTCCCCTGAAATGCTTGGCGGTGGAAACGGAAGTCTTTTGACCATAGGCCAAGAAATCAGCCCTCAACTACTTCACCTGCGAAAAACGATTTTTCTGAAAAATCCCTAAGGCTCTCCGTAACAATTTCATCAAAAATCGGCCGTTTTCCACTTTGCTCAAAAATTGTGCCAAACTGTTGCAAACTCTCCCCTGAAAGGTTTGGCGGTGGAAACGGAAGTCTTTTGATCATAGGCCAAGAAATCAACCCTTGACTACTTCACCTGTGGAAAATGATTTTTCTGAAAAATCACTAAGGCGCGAGGTCACAATTTCATCAAAAATCGGCCGTTTTCCACTTTGCTCAAAAATGGTGCCAAACTGTTGTAAACTCTCCCCTGAAAGGTTTGGCGGTGGAAACGGAAGTCTTTTGATCATGTGCCAAGAAATCAGCCCTCGACTACTTCACCTGTGAAAAAAAAAAATTCTGAAAAAATCCCTAAGCCACGCGGTCACAATTTCATCCAAAATCGGCCGTTTTCCACTTTGCTCAAAAATGGTGCCAAACTGTTGCAAACTCACCCCTGAAAGGTTTGGCAATGGAAACGGAAGTCTTTTGATCATAGGCCAAGAAATCAGCCCTCGACTACTTCACCTGCGAAAAATGATTTTTCTGAAAATTCACTAAGGCGCGCGGTCACAATTTCATCAAAAATCGGCCGTTTTCCACTTTGCCCAAAAGTGGTGCCTAACTGTTGCAAACTCTCCCCTGAAAGGTTTGGCGGTGGAAACGGAAGTCTTTTGATCATTGGCCAAGTAATCAGCGCTCGACTACTTCACCTGCGGAAAAAAAAAATCTGAAAAAATCCCTAAGGCGCACGGTCACAATTTCATCAAAAATCGGCCGTTTTCCACTTTGCTCAAAAATGGTGCCAAACTGTTGCAAACTCTCCCCTGAAAGGTTTGGCGGTGGAAACGGAAGTCTTTTGATCATAGGCCAAGAAATCAACCCTTGACTACTTCACCTGTGGAAAATGATTTTTCTGAAAAATCACTAAGGCGCGCGGTCACAATTTCATCAAAAATCAGCCGTTTTCCACTTTGCTCAAAAATGGTGCCAAACTGTTGCAAACTCTCCCCTGAAAGGTTTGGCGGTGGAAACGGAAGTCTTTTGATCATGTGCCAAGAAATCAGCCCTCGACTACTTCACCTGTGAAAAAAAAAAATTCTGAAAAAATCCCTAAGCCACGCGGTCACAATTTCATCAAAAATCGGCCGTTTTCCACTTTGTTCAAAAATGGTGCCAAACTGTTGCAAACTCTCCCCTGAAAGGTTTGGTAGTGGAAACGGAAGTCTTTTGACCATAGGACAATTAATCAACCCTCGACTACTTCACCCGCGGAAAATGATTTTTCTGAAAAACCACTAAGGAGCGCGGTCACAATTTCATCAAAAATTGTCCGTTTTCCACTTTGCTCAAAAATGGTGCCAAACTGTTGCAAACTCTCCCCTGAAAGGTTTGGCAGTGGAAACGGAAGTCTTTTGACCATAGGACAATTAATCAACCCTCGACTACTTCACCTGCGGAAAATGATTTTTCTGAAAAATCACTAAGGCGCGCGGTCACACTTTCATCAAAAATCGTCCGTTTTCCAATTTGCTCAAAAATGGTGCCAAACTGTTGCAAACTCTCCCCTGAAAGGTTTGGCAGTGGAAACGGAAGTCTTTTGACCATAGGACAATTAATCAACCCTCGACTACTTCACCTGCGGAAAATGATTTTTCTGAAAAATCACTAAGGCGCGCGGTCACAATTTCATCAAAAATCGTCCGTTTGGGACTTTGCTCACAAAAGGTGCCAAACTGTTGCAAACTCTTCCCTGAAAGGTTTGGTGGGGATACGGAAGGCTTTTGATCATAGGCCAAGAAATCAGCCCTCGACTACTTCATCTGTGGAAAAAGATTTTTTTGAAAAATCCCTAAGGGACGCGGTCACAATTTCATAAAAAATCGGCCGTTTTCCACTTTGGTCAAAAATGGTGCCAAACTGTTGCAAACTCTCCCCTGAAATGCTTGGCGGTGGAAACGGAAGTCTTTTGATCATAGGCCAAGAAATCAGCCCTCGACTACTTCACCTGCGGAAAAAAAAAAATTCTGAAAAAATCCCTAAGGCGCGCGGTCACAATTTCATCAAAAATCGGACGTTTTCCACTTTGCTCAAAAATGGTGCTAAACTGTTGCAAACTCTCCCCTGAAAGGTTTGGCGGTGGAAACGGAGGTCTTTTGATAATAGGCGAAGAAATCAGCCCTAGACTACTTCACCTGTGAAAAAAAAAATTCTGAAAAAATCCCTAAGCCGCGCGGTCACAATTTCATCAAAAATCGGCCGTTTTCCACTTTGCTCAAAAATGGTGCCAAACGGTTGCAAACTCTCCCCTGAAATGCTTGGCGGTGGAAACGGAAGTCTTTTGACCATAGGCCAAGAAATCAGCCCTCAACTACTTCACCTGCGAAAAACGATTTTTCTGAAAAATCCCTAAGGCTCGCGGTCGCAATTTCATCAAAAATCGGCCGTTTTCCACTTTGCTCAAAAATGGTGCCAAACTGTTGCAAACTCTCCCCTGAAAGGTTTGGCGGTGGAAACGGAAGTCTTTTGATCATAGGCCAAGAAATCAACCCTTGACTACTTCACCTGTGGAAAATGATTTTTCTGAAAAATCACTAAGGCGCGCGGTCACAATTTCATCAAAAATCAGCCGTTTTCCACTTTGCTCAAAAATGGTGCCAAACTGTTGCAAACTCTCCCCTGAAAGGTTTGGCGGTGGAAACGGAAGTCTTTTGATCATGTGCCAAGAAATCAGCCCTCGACTACTTCACCTGTGAAAAAAAAAAATTCTGAAAAAATCCCTAAGCCACGCGGTCACAATTTCATCAAAAATAGGCCGTTTTCCACTTTGTTCAAAAATGGTGCCAAACTGTTGCAAACTCTCCCCTGAAAGGTTTGGTAGTGGAAACGGAAGTCTTTTGACCATAGGACAATTAATCAACCCTCGACTACTTCACCCGCGGAAAATGATTTTTCTGAAAAACCACTAAGGAGCGCGGTCACAATTTCATCAAAAATTGTCCGTTTTCCACTTTGCTCAAAAATGGTGCCAAACTGTTGCAAACTCTCCCCTGAAAGGTTTGGCAGTGGAAACGGAAGTCTTTTGACCATAGGACAATTAATCAACCCTCGACTACTTCACCTGCGGAAAATGATTTTTCTGAAAAATCACTAAGGCGCGCGGTCACACTTTCATCAAAAATCGTCCGTTTTCCAATTTGCTCAAAAATGGTGCCAAAATGTTGCAAACTCTCCCCTGAAGGGTTTGGCGGTGTACACGGAAGTCTTTTGATCATAGGCCAAGTAATCAGCGCTCGACTACTTCACCTGCGGAAAAAAAAAATCTGAAAAAATCCCTAAGGCGCACGGTCACAATTTCATAAAAAATCGGCCGTATTCCACTTTGCTCAAAAATGGTGCCAAACTGTTGCAAACTCTCCCCTGAAAGGTTTGGCGGTGGAAACGGAAGTCTTTTGACCATAGGACAATTAATCAACCCTCGACTACTTCACCTGCGGAAAATGATTTTTCTGAAAAATCACTAAGGCGCGCGGTCACAATTTCATCAAAAATCGTCCGTTTGGGACTTTGCTCACAAAAGGTGCCAAACTGTTGCAAACTCTTCCCTGAAAGGTTTGGTGGGGATACGGAAGGCTTTTGATCATAGGCCAAGAAATCAGCCCTCGACTACTTCATCTGTGGAAAAAGATTTTTTTGAAAAATCCCTAAGGGACGCGGTCACAATTTCATAAAAAATCGGCCGTTTTCCACTTTGGTCAAAAATGGTGCCAAACTGTTGCAAACTCTCCCCTGAAATGCTTGGCGGTGGAAACGGAAGTCTTTTGATCATAGGCCAAGAAATCAGCCCTCGACTACTTCACCTGCGGAAAAAAAAAAATTCTGAAAAAATCCCTAAGGCGCGCGGTCACAATTTCATCAAAAATCGGACGTTTTCCACTTTGCTCAAAAATGGTGCTAAACTGTTGCAAACTCTCCCCTGAAAGGTTTGGCGGTGGAAACGGAGGTCTTTTGATAATAGGCGAAGAAATCAGCCGTAGACTACTTCACCTGTGAAAAAAAAAATTCTGAAAAAATCCCTAAGCCGCGCGGTCACAATTTCATCAAAAATCGGCCGTTTTCCACTTTGCTCAAAAATGGTGCCAAACGGTTGCAAACTCTCCCCTGAAATGCTTGGCGGTGGAAACGGAAGTCTTTTGACCATAGGCCAAGAAATCAGCCCTCAACTACTTCACCTGCGAAAAACGATTTTTCTGAAAAATCCCTAAGGCTCTCCGTAACAATTTCATCAAAAATCGGCCGTTTTCCACTTTGCTCAAAAATTGTGCCAAACTGTTGCAAACTCTCCCCTGAAAGGTTTGGCGGTGGAAACGGATGTCTTTTGATCATAGGCCAAGAAATCAACCCTTGACTACTTCACCTGTGGAAAATGATTTTTCTGAAAAATCACTAAGGCGCGAGGTCACAATTTCATCAAAAATCGGCCGTTTTCCACTTTGCTCAAAAATGGTGCCAAACTGTTGTAAACTCTCCCCTGAAAGGTTTGGCAGTGGAAACGGAAGTCTTTTGATCATGTGCCAAGAAAACAGCCCTCGACTACTTCACCTGTGAAAAAAAAAAATTCTGAAAAAATCCCTAAGCCACGCGGTCACAATTTCATCAAAAATCGGCCGTTTTCCACTTTGCTCAAAAATGGTGCCAAACTGTTGCAAACTCACCCCTGAAAGGTTTGGCAATGGAAATGGAAGTCTTTTGACCATAGGACAATTAATCAACCCTCGACTACTTCACCTGTGGAAAATGATTTTTCTGAAAAATCACTAAGGAGCGCGGTCACAATTTCATCAAAAATCGGCCGTTTTCCACTTTGCTCAAAAATGGTGACAAACTGTTGCAAACTCTCCCCTGAAAGGTTTGGCAGTGGAAACGGAAGTCTTTTGATCATAGGCCAAGAAATCAGCCCTCGACTACTTCACCTGCGAAAAATGATTTTTCTGAAAATTCACTAAGGCGCGCGGTCACAATTTCATCAAAAATCGGCCGTTTTCCACTTTGCTCAAAAATGGTGCTAAACGGTTGCAAACTCTCCCCTGAAAAGTTTGGCGGTGGAAACGGAAGTCTTTTGACCATAGGACAATGAATCAACCCTCGACTACTTCACCTGCGAAAAATGATTTTTCTGAAAAATCACTAAGGCGCGCGGTCACAATTTCATCAAAAATCGGCCGTTTTCCACTTTGCCCAAAAGTGGTGCCTAACTCTTGCAAACTCTCCCCTGAAAGGTTTGGCGGTGGAAACGGAAGTCTTTTGATCATTGGCCAAGTAATCAGCGCTCGACGACTTCACCTGCGGGAAAAAAAAAATCTGAAAAAATCCCTAAGGCGCACGGTCACAATTTCATCAAAAATCGGCCGTTTTCCACTTTGCTCAAAAATGGTGCCAAACTGTTGCAAACTCTCCCCTGAAAGGTTTGGCGGTGGAAACGGAAGTCTTTTGATCATAGGCCAAGAAATCAGCCCTCAAGTACTTCACCTGCGAAAAACGATTTTTCTGAAAAATCCCTAAGGCTCGCGGTCGCAATTTCATCAAAAATCAGCCGTTTTCCACTTTGCTCAAAAATGGTGCCAAACTGTTGCAAACTCTCCCCTGAAAGGTTTGGCGGTGGAAACGGAAGTCTTTTGATCATAGGCCAAGAAATCAACCCTTGACTACTTCACCTGTGGAAAATGATTTTTCTGAAAAATCACTAAGGCGCGCGGTCACAATTTCATCAAAAATCAGCCGTTTTCCACTTTGCTCAAAAATGGTGCCAAACTGTTGCAAACTCTCCCCTGAAAGGTTTGGCGGTGGAAACGGAAGTCTTTTGATCATGTGCCAAGAAATCAGCCCTCGACTACTTCACCTGTGAAAAAAAAAAATTCTGAAAAAATCCCTAAGTCACGCGGTCACAATTTCATCAAAAATCGGCCGTTTTCCACTTTGCTCAAAAATGGTGCCAAACTGTTGCAAACTCACCCCTGAAAGGTTTGGCAATGGAAATGGAAGTCTTTTGACCATAGGACAATTAATCAACCCTCGACTACTTCACCTGTGGAAAATGATTTTTCTGAAAAATCACTAAGGAGCGCGGTCACAATTTCATCAAAAATCGGCCGTTTTCCACTTTGCTCAAAAATGGTGCTAAACGGTTGCAAACTCTCCCCTGAAAAGTTTGGCGGTGGAAACGGAAGTCTTTTGACCATAGGACAATGAATCAACCCTCGACTACTTCACCTGCGAAAAATGATTTTTCTGAAAAATCACTAAGGCGCGCGGTCACAATTTCATCAAAAATCGGCCGTTTTCCACTTTGCCCAAAAGTGGTGCCTAACCCTTGCAAACTCTCCCCTGAAAGGTTTGGCGGTGGAAACGGAAGTCTTTTGATCATTGGCCAAGTAATCAGCGCTCGACGACTTCACCTGCGGGAAAAAAAAATCTGAAAAAATCCCTAAGGCGCACGGTCACAATTTCATCAAAAATCGGCCGTTTTCCACTTTGCTCAAAAATGGTGCCAAACTGTTGCAAACTCTCCCCTGAAAGGTTTGGCGGTGGAAACGGAAGTCTTTTGATCATAGGCCAAGAAATCAGCCCTCAAGTACTTCACCTGCGAAAAACGATTTTTCTGAAAAATCCCTAAGGCTCGCGGTCGCAATTTCATCAAAAATCAGCCGTTTTCCACTTTGCTCAAAAATGGTGCCAAACTGTTGCAAACTCTCCCCTGAAAGGTTTGGCGGTGGAAACGGAAGTCTTTTGATCATAGGCCAAGAAATCAACCCTTGATTACTTCACCTGTGGAAAATGATTTTTCTGAAAAATCACTAAGGCGCGCGGTCACAATTTCATCAAAAATCAGCCGTTTTCCACTTTGCTCAAAAATGGTGCCAAACTGTTGCAAACTCTCCCCTGAAAGGTTTGGCGGTGGAAACGGAAGTCTTTTGATCATGTGCCAAGAAATCAGCCCTCGACTACTTCACCTGTGAAAAAAAAAAATTCTGAAAAAATCCCTAAGTCACGCGGTCACAATTTCATCAAAAATCGGCCGTTTTCCACTTTGCTCAAAAATGGTGCCAAACTGTTGCAAACTCACCCCTGAAAGGTTTGGCAATGGAAATGGAAGTCTTTTGACCATAGGACAATTAATCAACCCTCGACTACTTCACCTGTGGAAAATGATTTTTCTGAAAAATCACTAAGGAGCGCGGTCACAATTTCATCAAAAATCGGCCGTTTTCCACTTTGCTCAAAAATGGTGCTAAACGGTTGCAAACTCTCCCCTGAAAAGTTTGGCGGTGGAAACGGAAGTCTTTTGACCATAGGACAATGAATCAACCCTCGACTACTTCACCTGCGAAAAATGATTTTTCTGAAAAATCACTAAGGCGCGCGGTCACAATTTCATCAAAAATCGGCCGTTTTCCACTTTGCCCAAAAGTGGTGCCTAACTCTTGCAAACTCTCCCCTGAAAGGTTTGGCGGTGGAAACGGAAGTCTTTTGATCATTGGCCAAGTAATCAGCGCTCGACGACTTCACCTGCGGGAAAAAAAAATCTGAAAAAATCCCTAAGGCTCGCGGTCGCAATTTCATCAAAAATCAGCCGTTTTCCACTTTGCTCAAAAATGGTGCCAAACTGTTGCAAACTCTCCCCTGAAAGGTTTGGCGGTGGAAACGGAAGTCTTTTGATCATAGGCCAAGAAATCAACCCTTGACTACTTCACCTGTGGAAAATGATTTTTCTGAAAAATCACTAAGGCGCGCGGTCACAATTTCATCAAAAATCAGCCGTTTTCCACTTTGCTCAAAAATGGTGCCAAACTGTTGCAAACTCTCCCCTGAAAGGTTTGGCGGTGGAAACGGAAGTCTTTTGATCATGTGCCAAGAAATCAGCCCTCGACTACTTCACCTGTGAAAAAAAAAAATTCTGAAAAAATCCCTAAGTCACGCGGTCACAATTTCATCAAAAATCGGCCGTTTTCCACTTTGCTCAAAAATGGTGCCAAACTGTTGCAAACTCACCCCTGAAAGGTTTTGGCAATGGAAATGGAAGTCTTTTGACCATAGGACAATTAATCAACCCTCGACTACTTCACCTGTGGAAAATGATTTTTCTGAAAAATCACTAAGGAGCGCGGTCACAATTTCATCAAAAATCGGCCGTTTTCCACTTTGCTCAAAAATGGTGCTAAACGGTTGCAAACTCTCCCCTGAAAAGTTTGGCGGTGGAAACGGAAGTCTTTTGACCATAGGACAATGAATCAACCCTCGACTACTTCACCTGCGAAAAATGATTTTTCTGAAAAATCACTAAGGCGCGCGGTCACAATTTCATCAAAAATCGGCCGTTTTCCACTTTGCCCAAAAGTGGTGCCTAACCCTTGCAAACTCTCCCCTGAAAGGTTTGGCGGTGGAAACGGAAGTCTTTTGATCATTGGCCAAGTAATCAGCGCTCGACGACTTCACCTGCGGGAAAAAAAAATCTGAAAAAATCCCTAAGGCGCACGGTCACAATTTCATCAAAAATCGGCCGTTTTCCACTTTGCTCAAAAATGGTGCCAAACTGTTGCAAACTCTCCCCTGAAAGGTTTGGCGGTGGAAACGGAAGTCTTTTGATCATAGGCCAAGAAATCAGCCCTCAAGTACTTCACCTGCGAAAAACGATTTTTCTGAAAAATCCCTAAGGCTCGCGGTCGCAATTTCATCAAAAATCAGCCGTTTTCCACTTTGCTCAAAAATGGTGCCAAACTGTTGCAAACTCTCCCCTGAAAGGTTTGGCGGTGGAAACGGAAGTCTTTTGATCATAGGCCAAGAAATCAACCCTTGATTACTTCACCTGTGGAAAATGATTTTTCTGAAAAATCACTAAGGCGCGCGGTCACAATTTCATCAAAAATCAGCCGTTTTCCACTTTGCTCAAAAATGGTGCCAAACTGTTGCAAACTCTCCCCTGAAAGGTTTGGCGGTGGAAACGGAAGTCTTTTGATCATGTGCCAAGAAATCAGCCCTCGACTACTTCACCTGTGAAAAAAAAAAATTCTGAAAAAATCCCTAAGTCACGCGGTCACAATTTCATCAAAAATCGGCCGTTTTCCACTTTGCTCAAAAATGGTGCCAAACTGTTGCAAACTCACCCCTGAAAGGTTTGGCAATGGAAATGGAAGTCTTTTGACCATAGGACAATTAATCAACCCTCGACTACTTCACCTGTGGAAAATGATTTTTCTGAAAAATCACTAAGGAGCGCGGTCACAATTTCATCAAAAATCGGCCGTTTTCCACTTTGCTCAAAAATGGTGCTAAACGGTTGCAAACTCTCCCCTGAAAAGTTTGGCGGTGGAAACGGAAGTCTTTTGACCATAGGACAATGAATCAACCCTCGACTACTTCACCTGCGAAAAATGATTTTTCTGAAAAATCACTAAGGCGCGCGGTCACAATTTCATCAAAAATCGGCCGTTTTCCACTTTGCCCAAAAGTGGTGCCTAACTCTTGCAAACTCTCCCCTGAAAGGTTTGGCGGTGGAAACGGAAGTCTTTTGATCATTGGCCAAGTAATCAGCGCTCGACGACTTCACCTGCGGGAAAAAAAAATCTGAAAAAATCCCTAAGGCGCACGGTCACAATTTCATCAAAAATCGGCCGTTTTCCACTTTGCTCAAAAATGGTGCCAAACTGTTGCAAACTCTCCCCTGAAAGGTTTGGCGGTGGAAACGGAAGTCTTTTGATCATAGGCCAAGAAATCAACCCTTGACTACTTCACCTGTGGAAAATGATTTTTCTGAAAAATCACTAAGGCGCGCGGTCACAATTTCATCAAAAATCAGCCGTTTTCCACTTTGCTCAAAAATGGTGCCAAACTGTTGCAAACTCTCCCCTGAAAGGTTTGGCGGTGGAAACGGAAGTCTTTTGATCATGTGCCAAGAAATCAGCCCTCGACTACTTCACCTGTGAAAAAAAAAAAATTCTGAAAAAATCCCTAAGTCACGCGGTCACAATTTCATCAAAAATCGGCCGTTTTCCACTTTGCTCAAAAATGGTGCCAAACTGTTGCAAACTCACCCCTGAAAGGTTTGGCAATGGAAATGGAAGTCTTTTGACCATAGGACAATTAATCAACCCTCGACTACTTCACCTGTGGAAAATGATTTTTCTGAAAAATCACTAAGGAGCGCGGTCACAATTTCATCAAAAATCGGCCGTTTTCCACTTTGCTCAAAAATGGTGACAAACTGTTGCAAACTCTCCCCTGAAAGGTTTGGCAGTGGAAACGGAAGTCTTTTGATCATAGGCCAAGAAATCAGCCCTCGACTACTTCACCTGCGAAAAATGATTTTTCTGAAAATTCACTAAGGCGCGCGGTCACAATTTCATCAAAAATCGGCCGTTGTCCACTTTGCCCAAAAGTGGTGCCAAACTGTTGCAAACTCTCCCCTGAAATGCTTGGCGGTGGAAACGGAAGTCTTTTGATCATAGGCCAAGAAATCAGACCTCGACTACTTCACCTGAGGAAAAATATTTTTCTGAAAAATCCCTAAGGCGCGCGGTCACAATTTCATCAAAAATCGGCCGTTTCCCACTTTGCTCAAAAATGGTGCCAAACTGTTGCAAACTCTCCCCTGAAAGGTTTGGCGGTGGAAACGGAAGTCTTTTGATAATAGGCGAAGAAATCAGCCCTAGACTACTTCACCTGTGAAAAAAAAATTCTGAAAAAATCCCTAAGCCGCGATGTCACAATTTCATCAAAAATCGGCCGTTTTCCACTTTATTCAAAAATGGTGCCAAACTGTTGCAAACTCTCCCCTGAAAGGTTTGGCAGTGGAAACGGAAGTCTTTTGACCATAGGACAATTAATCAACCCTCGACTACTTCACCTGCGGAAAATGATTTTTCTGAAAAACCACTAAGGAGCGCGGTCACAATTTCATCAAAAATTGTCCGTTTTCCACTTTGCTCAAAAATGGTGCCAAACGGTTGCAAACTCTCCCCTTAAAGGTTTGGCGGTGGAAACGGAAGTCTTTTGACCATAGGACAATTAATCAACCCTCGACTTCTTCACCTGCGGAAAATGATTTTTCTGAAAAATCACTAAGGCGCGCGGTCACACTTTCATCAAAAATCGTCCGTTTTCCAATTTGCTCAAAAATGGTGCCAAAATGTTGCAAACTCTCCCCTGAAGGGTTTGGCGGTGGACACGGAAGTCTTTTGATCATAGGCCAAGTAATCAGCGCTCGACTACTTCACCTGCGGAAAAAAAAATTCTGAAAAAATCCCTAAGGCGCGCGGTCACAATTTCATCAAAAATCGTCCGTTTGGGACTTTGCTCACAAAAGGTGCCAAACTGTTGCAAACTCTTCCCTGAAAGGTTTGGTGGGGATACGGAAAGCTTTTGATCATAGGCCAAGAAATCAGCCCTCGACTACTTCATCTGTGGAAAAAGATTTTTTTGAAAAATCCCTAAGGCACGCGGTCACAATTTCATAAAAAATCGGCCGTTTTCCACTTTGCTCAAAAATGGTGCCAAACTGTTGCAAACTCTCCCCTGAAATGCTAGGCGGTGGAAACAGAAGTCTTTTGATCATAGGCCAAGAAATCAGCCCTCGACTACTTCACCTGCAGAAAAATATTTTTCTGAAAAATCCCTAAGGCGCGCGGTCACAATTTCATCAAAAATCGGACGTTTTCCACTTTGCTCAAAAATGGTGCTAAACTGTTGCAAACTCTCCCCTGAAAGGTTTGGCGGTGGAAACGGAGGTCTTTTGATAATAGGCGAAGAAATCAGCCCTAGACTACTTCACCTGTGGAAAAAAAAATTCTGAAAAAATCCCTAAGCCGCGCGGTCACAATTTCATCAAAAATTGGCCGTTTTCCACTTTGCTCAAAAATGGTGCCAAACTGTTGCAAACTCTCCCCTGAAAAGTTTGGCGGTGGAAACGGAAGTCTTTTGACCATAGGACAATTAATCAACCCTCGACTACTTCACCTGCGGAAAATGATTTTTCTGAAAAATCCCTAAGGCTCTCGGTCACAATTTCATCAAAAATCAGCCGTTTTCCACTATGCTCAAAAATGGTGCCAAACTGTTGCAAACTCTCCCCTGAAAGATTTGGCGGTGGAAACGGAAGTCTTTTGATCATGTGCCAAGAAATCAGCCCTCGACTACTTCACCTGTGAAAAAAAAAAATTCTGAAAAAATCCCTAAGCCGCGCGGTCACAATTTCATCAAAAATCGCCCGTTTTCCACTTTGCTCAAAAATGGTGCCAAACTGTTGCAAACTCACCCCTGAAAGGTTTGGCAATGGAAATGGAAGTCTTTTGACCATAGGACAATTAATCAACACTCGACTACTTCACCTGTGGAAAATGATTTTTCTGAAAAACCACTAAGGAGCGCGGTCACAATTTCATCAAAAATCGGCCATTTTCCACTTTGCTCAAAAATGGTGACAAACTGTTGCAAACTCTCCCCTGAAAGGTTTGGCGGTGGAAACGGAAGTCTTTTGATCATAGGCCAAGAAATCAACCCTCGACTACTTCACTTGCAGAAAATGATTTTTCTGAAAAATGACTAAGGCGCGCGGTCACACTTTCATCAAAAATCGGTTGTTTTCCACTTTGCTCAAAAATGGTGCCAAATTGTTGCAAACTCTTCCCTGAAAGGTTTGGCGGTGGAAACTGAAGTCTTTTGATCATAGGCCAAGAAATAAACCCTCGACTACTTCACCTGCGGAAAATGATTTTTCTGAAATATCATTATGGCGCACGGTCACAATTTCATCAAAAATTGTCCGTTTTCCACTTTGCTCAAAAATGGTGCCAAAATGTTGCAAACTCTTCCCTGAAAGGTTTGGCGGTGGAAACGGAAGTCTTTTGATCATAGGCCAAGAAATCAACCCTCGACTACTTCACCTGCAGAAAATGATTTTTCTGAAAAATCACTAAGGCGCGCGGTCACACTTTCATCAAAAATCGTCCGTTTTCCAATTTGCTCAAAAATGGTGCTAAATTGTTGCAAACTCTCCCCTGAAATGCTTGGCGGTGGAAACGGAAGTCTTTTGATCATAGGCCAAGAAATCAGCGCTCGACTACTTCACCTGAGGAAAAATATTTTTCTGAAAAATCCCTAAGGCGCGCGGTCACAATTTCATCAAAAATCGGCCGTTTCCCACTTTGCTCAAAAATGGTGCCAAACGGTTGCAAACTCTCCCCTGAAAGGTTTGGCGGTGGAAACGGAAGTCTTTTGATAATAGGCGAAGAAATCAGCCCTAGACTACTTCACCTGTGAAAAAAAAAATTTTGAAAAAATCCCTAAGCCGCGATGTCACAATTTCATCAAAAATCGGCCGTTTTCCACTTTGTTCAAAAATGGTGCCAAACTGTTGCAAACTCTCCCCTGAAAGGTTTGGCAGTGGAAACGGAAGTCTTTTGACCATAGGACAATTAATCAACCCTCGACTACTTCAGCTGCGGAAAATGATTTTTCTGAAAAATCACTAAGGAGCGCGGTCACAATTTCATCAAAAATTGTCCCTTTTCCACTTTGCTCAAAAATGGTGCCAAACTGTTGCAAACTCTTCCCTGAAAGGTTTGGCGGTGGAAACGGAAGTCTTTTGATCATAGGCCAAGAAATCAACCCTTGACTACTTCACCTGTGGAAAATGATTTTTCTGAAAAATCACTAAGGCGCGCGGTCACAATTTCATCAAAAATCAGCCGTTTTCCACTTTGCTCAAAAATAGTGCCAAACTGTTGCAAACTCTCCCCTGAAAGGTTTGGCGGTGGAAACGGAAGTCTTTTGATCATGTGCCAAGAAATCAGCCCTCAACTGCTTCACCTGTGAAAAAAAAAAATTCTGAAAAAATCCCTAAGCCGCGCGGTCACAATTTCATCAAAAATCGGCCGTTTTCCACTTTGTTCAAAAATGGTGCCAAACTGTTGCAAACTCTCCCCTGAAAGGTTTGGCAGTGGAAACGGAAGTCTTTTGACCATAGGACAATTAATCAACCCTCGACTACTTCACCTGCGGAAAATGATTTTTCTGAAAAATCCCTAAGGCGCGCGGTCACAATTTCATCAAAAATCGGCCGTTTTCCATGTTGCTCAAAAATGGTGCCAAACTGTTGCAAACTCTCCCCTGAAAGGTTTGGCGGTGGAAACGGAAGTCTTTTGATCATAGGCCAAGAAATCAACCCTTGACTCCTTCACCTGTGGAAAATGATTTTTCTGAAAAATCACTAAGGCGCGCGGTCACAATTTCATCAAAAATCAGCCGTTTTCCACTTTGCTCAAAAATGGTGCCAAACTGTTGCAAACTCTCCCCTGAAAGGTTTGGCGGTGGAAACGGAAGTCTTTTGATCATGTGCCAAGAAATCAGCCCTCGACTACTTCACCTGTGAAAAAAAAAAATTCTGAAAAAATCCCTAAGCCGCGCGGTCACAATTTCATCAAAAATCGGCCGTTTTCCACTTTGTTCAAAAATGGTGCCAAACTGTTGCAAACTCTCCCCTGAAAGGTTTGGCAGTGGAAACGGAAGTCTTTTGACCATAGGACAATTAATCAACCCTCGACTACTTCACCTGCGGAAAATGATTTTTCTGAAAAATCACTAAGGAGTGCGGTCACAATTTTCATCAAAAATCGGCCGTTTTCCACTTTGTTCAAAAAATGGTGCCAAACTGTTGCAAACTCTCCCCTGAAAGGTTTGGCGGTGGAAAACGGAAGTCTTTTGATCATAGGCCAAGAAATCAACCCTTGACTACTTCACCTGTGGAAAATGATTTTTCTGAAAAATCCCTAAGGCGCGCGGTCACAATTTCATCAAAAATCAGCCGTTTTCCACTTTGCTCAAAAATGGTGCCAAACTGTTGCAAACTCTCCCCTGAAAGGTTTGGCGGTGGAAACGGAAGTCTTTTGATCATGTGCCAAGAAATCAGCCCTCGACTACTTCACCTGTGAAAAAAAAAAAATTCTGAAAAAATCCCTAAGCCGCGCGGTCACAATTTCATCAAAAATCGGCCGTTTTCCACTTTGTTCAAAAATGGTGCCAAACTGTTGCAAACTCTCCCCTGAAAGGTTTGGCAGTGGAAACGGAAGTCTTTTGACCATAGGACAATTAATCAACCCTCGACTACTTCACCTGCGGAAAATGATTTTTCTGAAAAATCACTAAGGAGGAAAAATCACAATTTCATCAAAAATTGTCCGTTTTCCACTTTGCTCAAAAATGGTGCCAAACTTTTGCAAACTCTCCCCTGAAAGGGTTCGCGGTGGAAACGGAAAACTTTGGATCATAGGCCAAGAAATCAGCCCTCGACTACTTCACCTGCGAAAAATGATTTTTCTGAAAAAATCCCTAAGGCGCGTGCTCACAATTTCATCAAAAATCGGCCGTTTTCCACTTTGCCCAAAAGTGGTGCCAAACTGTTGCAAACTCTCCCCTGAATGGTTTGGCGGTGGAAACGGAAGTCTTTTGATCATAGGCCAAGAAATCAACCCTCGACTACTTCACCTGTGAAAAAAAAAATTCTGAAAAAATCCCTAAGGCGCGCGGTCACAATTTCATCAAAAATCGTCCGTTTGGGACTTTGCTCACAAAAGGTGCCAAACTGTTGCAAACTCTTCCCTGAAAGGTTTGGTGGGGAATACGGAAGGCTTTTGATCATAGGCCAAGAAATCAGCCCTCGACTACTTCATCTGTGGAAAAAGATTTTTTTTGAAAAATCACTAAGGCGCGCGGTCACAATTTCATCAAAAATCGGCCGTTTTCCACTTTGCTCAAAAATGGTGCCAAACTGTTGCAAACTCTCCCCTGAAAGGTTTGGCGGTGGAAACGGAAGTCTTTTGATAATAGGCGAAGAAATCAGCCCTAGACTACTTCACCTGTGAAAAAAAAATTCTGAAAAAATCCCTAAGCCGCGCGGTCACAATTTCATCAAAAATCGGCCGTTTTCCACTTTGCTCAAAAATGGTGCCAAACGGTTGCAAACTCTCCCCTGAAAAGTTTGGTGGTGGAAACGGAATTCTTTTGATCATAGGCCAAGAAATCAGCCCTCAACTACTTCACCTGCGAAAAACGATTTTTCTGAAAAATCCCTAAGGCTCGCGGTCACAATTTCATCAAAAATCGGCAGTTTTCCACTTTGCTCAAAAATGGTGCCAAACTGTTACAAACTCGCCCCTGAAAGGTTTGGCGGTGGAAACGGAAGTCTTTTGACTATAGGACAATTAATCAAACCTCGACTACTTCACCTGCGGAAAATGATTTTTCTGAAAAATCACTAAGGAGCGCAGTCACAATTTCATCAAAAATCAGCCGTTTTCCACTTTGCTCAAAAATGGTGCCAAACTGTTGCAAACTCTCCCCTGAAAGGTTTGGCGGTGGAAACGGAAGTCTTTTGATCATAGGCCAAGAAATCAACCCTGGACTACTTCACCTGCAGAAAATGATTTTTCTGAAAAATCACTAAGGCTCGCGGTCACACTTTCATCAAAAATCGTCCGTTTTCCACTTTGCTCAAAAATGGTGCCAAACTGTTGCAAACTCTTCCCTGAAAGGTTTGGCGGTGGAAACGGAAGTCTTTTGATCATAGGACAATTAATCAACCCTCGACTACTTCACCTGCGGAAAATGATTTTTCTGAAAATCACTAAGGCGCGCGGTCACACTTTCATCAAAAATCGTCCGTTTTCCAATTTGCTCAGAAATGGTGCCAAACTGTTGCAAACTCTCCCCTGAAAGGTTTGGCGGTGGACACGGAAGGCTTTTGATCATAGGCCAAGAAATCAGCCCTCAACTACTTCACCTGCGAAAAACGATTTTTCTGAAAAATCCCTAAGGCTCGCGGTCACAATTTCATCAAAAATCGGCCGTTTTCCACTTTGCTCAAAAATGGTGCCAAACTGTTACAAACTCGCCCCTGAAAGGTTTGGCGGTGGAAACGGAAGTCTTTTGACTATAGGACAGTTAATCAAACCTCGACTACTTCACCTGCGGAAAATGATTTTTCTGAAAAATCACTAAGGAGCGCAGTCACAATTTCATCAAAAATCAGCCGTTTTCCACTTTGCTCAAAAATGGTGCCAAACTGTTGCAAACTCTCCCCTGAAAGGTTTGGCGGTGGAAACGGAAGTCTTTTGATCATAGGCCAAGAAATAAACCCTCGACTACTTCACCTGCGGAAAATGATTTTTCTAAAATATCACTAAGGCGCGCGGTCACAATTTCATAAAAAATCGGCCGTTTTCCACTTTGCTCAAAGATAGTGCCAAATTGTTTCAAACACTCCCCTGAAAGGTTTGGCAGTGGAAACGGAAGTCTTTTGATCATAGGCCAAGAAATCAGCCCTCGACTACTTCACCTGCGAAAAATGATTTTTCTGAAAAATCACTAAGGCGCGTGCTCACAATTTCATCAAAAATCGGCCGTTTTCCACTTTGCCCAAAAGTGGTGCCAAACTGTTGCAAACTCTCCCCTGAATGGTTTGGCGGTGGAAACGGAAGTCTTTTGATCATAGGCCAAGTAATCAGCGCTCGACTACTTCACCTGCGGAAAAAAAAATTCTGAAAAAATCCCTAAGGCGCACGGTCACAATTTCATCAAAAATCAGCCATTTTACACTTTGCTCAAAAATGGTGCCAAACTGTTGCAAACTCTCCCCTGAAAGGTTTGGCGGTGGAAACGGAAGTCTTTTGATCATAGGCCAAGAAATCAACCCTCGACTACTTCACCTGTGAAAAAAAAAATTCTGAAAAAATCCCTAAGGCGCGCGGTCACAATTTCATCAAAAATCGTCCGTTTGGGACTTTGCTCACAAAAGGTGCCAAACTGTTGCAAACTCTTCCCTGAGGTTTGGTGGGGAATACGGAAGGCTTTTGATGATAGGCCAAGAAATCAGCCCTCGACTACTTCATCTGTGGAAAAAGATTTTTTTGAAAAATCACTAAGGCGCGCGGTCACAATTTCATCAAAAATCGTCCGTTTTCCAATTTGCTCAGAAATGGTGCCAAACTGTTGCAAACTCTCCCCTGAAAGGTTTGGCGGTGGACACGGAAGGCTTTTGATCATAGGCCAAGAAATCAGCCCTCAACTACTTCACCTGCGAAAAACGATTTTTCTGAAAAAATCCCTAAGCCGCGTGGTCACAATTTCATCAAAAATCGGCCGTTTTCCACTTTGTTCAAAAAATGGTGCCAAACTGTTGCAAACTCTCCCCTGAAAGGTTTGGCAGTGGAAACGGAAGTCTTTTGATCATAGGCCAAGAAATCAACCCTTGACTACTTCACCTGTGGAAAATGATTTTTCTGAAAAATCACTAAGGCGCGCGGTCACAATTTCATCAAAAATCAGCCGTTTTCCACTTTGCTCAAAAATGGTGCCAAACTGTTGCAAACTCTCCCCTGAAAGGTTTGGCGGTGGAAACGGAAGTCTTTTGATAATAGGCGAAGAAATCAGCCCTAGACTACTTCACCTGTGAAAAAAAAAATTCTGAAAAAATCCCTAAGCCGCGCGGTCACAATTTCATCAAAAATCGGCCGTTTTCCACTTTGCTCAAAAATGGTGCCAAACGGTTGCAAACTCTCCCCTGAAAAGTTTGGTGGTGGAAACGGAATTCTTTTGATCATAGGCCAAGAAATCAGCCCTCAACTACTTCACCTGCGAAAAACGATTTTTCTGAAAAATCCCTAAGGCTCGCGGTCACAATTTCATCAAAAATCGGCAGTTTTCCACTTTGCTCAAAAATGGTGCCAAACTGTTACAAACTCGCCCCTGAAAGGTTTGGCGGTGGAAACGGAAGTCTTTTGACTATAGGACAATTAATCAAACCTCGACTACTTCACCTGTGGAAAATGATTTTTCTGAAAAATCACTAAGGAGCGCAGTCACAATTTCATCAAAAATCAGCCGTTTTCCACTTTGCTCAAAAATGGTGCCAAACTGTTGCAAACTCTCCCCTGAAAGGTTTGGCGGTGGAAACGGAAGTCTTTTGATCATAGGCCAAGAAATCAACCCTGGACTACTTCACCTGCAGAAAATGATTTTTCTGAAAAATCACTAAGGCGCGCGGTCACACTTTCATCAAAAATCGTCCGTTTTCCACTTTGCTCAAAAATGGTGCCAAACTGTTGCAAACTCTTCCCTGAAAGGTTTGGCGGTGGAAACTGAAGTCTTTTGATCATAGGCCAAGAAATAAACCCTCGACTGCTTCACCTGCGGAAAATGATTTTTCTAAAATATCACTAAGGCGCGCGGTCACAATTTCATAAAAAATCGGCCGTTTTCCACTTTGCTCAAAGATAGTGCCAAATTGTTTCAAACACTCCCCTGAAAGGTTTGGCAGTGGAAACGGAAGTCTTTTGATCATAGGCCAAGAAATCAGCCCTCGACTACTTCACCTGCGAAAAATGATTTTTCTGAAAAATCACTAAGGCGCGTGCTCACAATTTCATCAAAAATCGGCCGTTTTCCACTTTGCCCAAAAGTGGTGCCAAACTGTTGCAAACTCTCCCCTGAATGGTTTGGCGGTGGAAACGGAAGTCTTTTGATCATAGGCCAAGTAATCAGCGCTCGACTACTTCACCTGCGGAAAAAAAAATTCTGAAAAAATCCCTAAGGCGCACGGTCACAATTTCATCAAAAATCAGCCATTTTACACTTTGCTCAAAAATGGTGCCAAACTGTTGCAAACTCTCCCCTGAAAGGTTTGGCGGTGGAAACGGAAGTCTTTTGATCATAGGCCAAGAAATCAACCCTCGACTACTTCACCTGTGAAAAAAAAAATTCTGAAAAAATCCCTAAGGCGCGCGGTCACAATTTCATCAAAAATCGTCCGTTTGGGACTTTGCTCACAAAAGGTGCCAAACTGTTGCAAACTCTTCCCTGAAAGGTTTGGTGGGGAATACGGAAGGCTTTTGATGATAGGCCAAGAAATCAGCCCTCGACTACTTCATCTGTGGAAAAAGATTTTTTTGAAAAATCACTAAGGCGCGCGGTCACAATTTCATCAAAAATCGTCCGTTTTCCAATTTGCTCAGAAATGGTGCCAAACTGTTGCAAACTCTCCCCTGAAAGGTTTGGCGGTGGACACGGAAGGCTTTTGATCATAGGCCAAGAAATCAGCCCTCAACTACTTCACCTGCGAAAAACGATTTTTCTGAAAAAATCCCTAAGCCGCGTGGTCACAATTTCATCAAAAATCGGCCGTTTTCCACTTTGTTCAAAAATGGTGCCAAACTGTTGCAAACTCTCCCCTGAAAGGTTTGGCAGTGGAAACGGAAGTCTTTTGATCATAGGCCAAGAAATCAACCCTTGACTACTTCACCTGTGGAAAATGATTTTTCTGAAAAATCACTAAGGCGCGCGGTCACAATTTCATCAAAAATCAGCCGTTTTCCACTTTGCTCAAAAATGGTGCCAAACTGTTGCAAACTCTCCCCTGAAAGGTTTGGCGGTGGAAACGGAAGTCTTTTGATAATAGGCGAAGAAATCAGCCCTAGACTACTTCACCTGTGAAAAAAAAATTCTGAAAAAATCCCTAAGCCGCGCGGTCACAATTTCATCAAAAATCGGCCGTTTTCCACTTTGCTCAAAAATGGTGCCAAACGGTTGCAAACTCTCCCCTGAAAAGTTTGGTGGTGGAAACGGAATTCTTTTGATCATAGGCCAAGAAATCAGCCCTCAACTACTTCACCTGCGAAAAACGATTTTTCTGAAAAATCCCTAAGGCTCGCGGTCACAATTTCATCAAAAATCGGCAGTTTTCCACTTTGCTCAAAAATGGTGCCAAACTGTTACAAACTCGCCCCTGAAAGGTTTGGCGGTGGAAACGGAAGTCTTTTGACTATAGGACAATTAATCAAACCTCGACTACTTCACCTGTGGAAAATGATTTTTCTGAAAAATCACTAAGGAGCGCAGTCACAATTTCATCAAAAATCAGCCGTTTTCCACTTTGCTCAAAAATGGTGCCAAACTGTTGCAAACTCTCCCCTGAAAGGTTTGGCGGTGGAAACGGAAGTCTTTTGATCATAGGCCAAGAAATCAACCCTGGACTACTTCACCTGCAGAAAATGATTTTTCTGAAAAATCACTAAGGCGCGCGGTCACACTTTCATCAAAAATCGTCCGTTTTCCACTTTGCTCAAAAATGGTGCCAAACTGTTGCAAACTCTTCCCTGAAAGGTTTGGCGGTGGAAACTGAAGTCTTTTGATCATAGGCCAAGAAATAAACCCTCGACTGCTTCACCTGCGGAAAATGATTTTTCTAAAATATCACTAAGGCGCGCGGTCACAATTTCATAAAAAATCGGCCGTTTTCCACTTTGCTCAAAGATAGTGCCAAATTGTTGCAAACTCTCCCCTGAAAGGTTTGGCAGTGGAAACGGAAGTCTTTTGATCATAGGCCAAGAAATCAGCCCTCGACTACTTCACCTGCGAAAAATGATTTTTCTGAAAAATCACTAAGGCGCGTGCTCACAATTTCATCAAAAATCGGCCGTTTTCCACTTTGCCCAAAAGTGGTGCCAAACTGTTGCAAACTCTCCCCTGAATGGTTTGGCGGTGGAAACGGAAGTCTTTTGATCATAGGCCAAGTAATCAGCGCTCGACTACTTCACCTGCGGAAAAAAAAATTCTGAAAAAATCCCTAAGGCGCACGGTAACAATTTCATCAAAAATCAGCCATTTTACACTTTGCTCAAAAATGGTGCCAAACTGTTGCAAACTCTCCCCTGAAAGGTTTGGCGGTGGAAACGGAAGTCTTTTGATCATAGGCCAAGAAATCAACCCTCGACTACTTCACCTGTGAAAAAAAAAATTCTGAAAAAATCCCTAAGGCGCGCGGTCACAATTTCATCAAAAATCGTCCGTTTGGGACTTTGCTCACAAAAGGTGCCAAACTGTTGCAAACTCTTCCCTGAAAGGTTTGGTGGGGAATACGGAAGGCTTTTGATCATAGGCCAAGAAATCAGCCCTCGACTACTTCATCTGTGGAAAAAGATTTTTTTGAAAAATCACTAAGGCGCGCGGTCACAATTTCATCAAAAATCGTCCGTTTTCCAATTTGCTCAGAAATGGTGCCAAACTGTTGCAAACTCTCCCCTGAAAGGTTTGGCGGTGGACACGGAAGGCTTTTGATCATAGGCCAAGAAATCAGCCCTCAACTACTTCACCTGCGAAAAACGATTTTTCTGAAAAATCCCTAAGGCTCGCGGTCACAATTTCATCAAAAATCGGCCGTTTTCCACTTTGCTCAAAAATGGTGCCAAACTGTTACAAACTCTCCCCTGAAAGGTTTGGCGGTGGAAACGGAAGTCTTTTGACCATAGGACAATTAATCAAACCTCGACTACTTCACCTGCGGAAAAGGATTTTTCTGAAAAATCACAAAGGAGCGCGGTCACAATTTCATCAAAAATCAGCCGTTTTCCACTTTGCTCAAAAATGGTGCCAACCTGTTGCAAACTCTCCCCTGAAAGGTTTGGCGGTGGAAACGGAAGTCTTTTGATCATAGGCCAAGAAATCAGCCCTCGACTACTTCACCTGTGAAAAAAAAAATTCTGAAAAAATCCCTAAGCCGCGCGGTCACAATTTCATCAAAAATCGGCCGTTTTCCACTTTGTTCAAAAATGGTTCCAAACTGTTGCAAACTCTCCCCTGAAAGGTTTGGCGGTGGAAACGGAAGTCTTTTCATCATAGGCCAAGAAATCAACCCTCGACTACTTCACCTGCAGAAAATGATTTTTCTGAAAAATCACTAAGGCGCGCGGTCACACTTTCATCAAAAATCGTCCGTTATCCACTTTGCTCAAAAATGGTGCCAAACTGTTGCAAACTCTTCCCTGAAAGGTTTGGCGGTGGAAACTGAAGTCTTTTGATCAAAGGCCAAGAAATAAACCCTCGACTACTTCACCTGCGGAAAAATATTTTTCTGAAAAATCCCTAAGGCGCGCGGTCACAATTTCATCAAAAATCTGCCGTTTCCCACTTTGCTCAAAAATGGTGCTAAACTGTTGCAAACTCTCCCCTGAAAGGTTTGGCGGTGGAAACGGAAGTCTTTTGATAATAGGCAAAGAAATCAGCCCTAGACTACTTCACCTGTGAAAAAAAAAATTCTGAAAAAATCCCTAATCCGCGCGGTCACAATTTCATCAAAAATCGGCCGTTTTCCACTTTGCTCAAAAATGGTGCCAAACGGTTGCAAATTCTCCCCTGAAAAGTTTGGCGGTAGAAACGGAAGTCTTTTGACCATAGGACAATTAATCAACCCTCGACTACTTCACCTGCGGAAAATGATTTTTGTGAAAAATCACTAAGGCGCGCGGTTACACTTTCATCAAAAATCGTCCGTTTTCCAATTTGCTCAAAAATGGTGCCAAACTGTTGCAAACTCTCCCCTGAAAGGTTTGGCGGTGGACACGGAAGGCTTTTGATCATAGGCCAAGAAATCAGCCCTCAACTACTTCACCTGCGAAAAACGATTTTTCTGAAAAATCCCTAAGGCTCGCGGTCACAATTTCATCAAAAATCGGCCGTTTTCCACTTTGCTCAAAAATGGTGCCAAACTGTTACAAACTCTCCCCTGAAAGGTTTGGCGGTGGAAACGGAAGTCTTTTGACCATAGGACAATTAATCAAACCTCGACTACTTCACCTGCGGAAAAGTATTTTTCTGAAAAATCACAAAGGAGCGCGGTCACAATTTCATCAAAAATCAGCCGTTTTCCACTTTGCTCAAAAATGGTGCCAACCTGTTGCAAACTCTCCCCTGAAAGGTTTGGCGGTGGAAACGGAAGTCTTTTGATCATAGGCCAAGAAATCAGCCCTCGACTACTTCACCTGTGAAAAAAAAAAATTCTGAAAAAATCCCTAAGCCGCGCGGTCACAATTTCATCAAAAATCGGCCGTTTTCCACTTTGTTCAAAAATGGTGCCAAACTGTTGCAAACTCTCCCCTGAAAGGTTTGGCGGTGGAAACGGAAGTCTTTTCATCATAGGCCAAGAAATCAACCCTCGACTACTTCACCTGCAGAAAATTATTTTTCTGAAAAATCACTAAGGCGCGCGGTCACACTTTCATCAAAAATCGTCCGTTATCCACTTTGCTCAAAAATGGTGCCAAACTGTTGCAAACTCTTCCCTGAAAGGTTTGGCGGTGGAAACTGAAGTCTTTTGATCAAAGGCCAAGAAATAAACCCTCGACTACTTCACCTGCGGAAAAATATTTTTCTGAAAAATCCCTAAGGCGCGCGGTCACAATTTCATCAAAAATCTGCCGTTTCCCACTTTGTTCAAAAATGGTGCTAAACTGTTGCAAATTCTCCCCTGAAAGGTTTGGCGGTGGAAACGGAAGTCTTTTGATAATAGGCGAAGAAATCAGCCCTAGACTACTTCACCTGTGAAAAAAAAAATTCTGAAAAAATCCCTAAGCCGCGCGGTCACAATTTCATCAAAAATCGGCCGTTTTCCACTTTGCTCAAAAATGGTGCCAAACTGTTGCAAACTCTCCCCTGAAAAGTTTGGCGGTAGAAACAGAAGTCTTTTGACCATAGGACAATTAATCAACCCTCGACTACTTCACCTGCGGAAAATGATTTTTGTGAAAAATCACTAAGGCGCGCGGTTACACTTTCATCAAAAATCGTCCGTTTTCCAATTTGCTCAAAAATGGTGCCAAACTGTTGCAAACTCTCCCCTGAAAGGTTTGGCGGTGGACACGGAAGGCTTTTGATCATAGGCCAAGAAATCAGCCCTCAACTACTTCACCTGCGAAAAACGATTTTTCTGAAAAATCCCTAAGGCGCGCGGTCACAATTTCATCAAAAATCGGCCGTTTTCCACTTTGCTCAAAAATGGTGCCAAACTGTTGCAAACTCTCCCCTGAAAGGTTTGGCGGTGGAAACGGAAGTCTTTTGATCATAGGCCAAGAAATCAACCCTTGACTACTTCACCTGTGGAAAATGATTTTTCTGAAAAATCACTAAGGCGCGCGGTCACAATTTCATCAAAAATCAGCCGTTTTCCACTTTGCTCAAAAATGGTGCCAAACTGTTGCAAACTCTCCCCTGAAAGGTTTGGCGGTGGAAACGGAAGTCTTTTGATCATGTGCCAAGAAATCAGCCCTCGACTACTTCACCTGTCAAAAAAAAAAATTCTGAAAAAATCCCTAAGCCGCGCGGTCACAATTTCATCAAAAATCAGCCGTTTTCCACTTTGCTCAAAAATGGTGCCAAACTGTTGCAAACTCTCCCCTGAAAGGTTTGGCAGTGGAAACGGAAGTCTTTTGACCATAGGACAATTAATCAACCCTCGACTACTTCACCTGCGGAAAATGATTTTTCTGAAAAATCACTAAGGAGGAAAAATCACAATTTCATCAAAAATTGTCCGTTTTCAACTTTGCTCAAAAATGGTGCCAAACTGTTGCAAACTCTCCCCTGAAAGATTTGGCAGTGGAAACGGAAGTCTTTAGACCATAAGACAATCAACCCTCGACTACTTCACCTGCGGAAAATGATTTTTCTGAAAAATCACTAAGGAGCGCGGTCACAATTTCATCAAAAATCGGCCGTTTTCCACTTTGCTCAAAAATGGTGCCAAACTGTTGCAAACTCTCCCCTGAAAGGTTTGGCGGTGGAAACGGAAGTCTTTTGAACATAGGCCAAGAAATCAACCCTCGACTACTTCACCTGCAGAAAATGATTTTTCTGAAAAATCACTAAGGCGCGCGGTCACACTTTCATCAAAAATCGTCCGTTTTCCACTTTGCTCAAAAATGGTGCCAAACTCTTGCAAACTCTTCCCTGAAAGGTTTGGCGGTGGAAACGGAAGTCTTTTGATCATAGGCCAAGAAATAAACCCTCGACTACTTCACCTGCGGAGAAAGATTTTTCTGAAAAATCCCTAAGGCGCGCGGTCACAATTTCATCCAAAATCGGCCGTTTTCTACTTTGCTCAAAACTGGTGCCAAACTGTTTCAAAATCTCCGCTGAAAGGTTTGGCGGTGGAAATGGAATGCTTTGGATCATAGGCCAAGAAATCAGCCGTCGACTACTTCACCTGCGGAAAAAGATTTTTCTGAAAAATCCCTAAGCCGCGCGGTCACAATTTCATCAAAAATCGGCCGTTTTCCACTTTGTTCAAAAATGGTGCCAAATTGTTGCAACCTCTCCCCTGAAAGTTTGGCGGTGGAAACAGAAGGCTTTGGATCATAGCCCAAGAAATCAGCCCTCCACTACTTCACCTGCGAATAAAAAAAATTCTGAAAAAATCCCTAAGGCGCGCGGTCACAATTTCATCAAAAATCGGCCGTTTTCCACTTTGCTCAAAAATCGTGCCAAACTGTTGCAAACTCTCCCCTGAAAGGGTTGGCGTTGGAAACGGAAAACTTTGGATCATGTGCCAAGAAATCAGCCCTCGACTACTTCACCGGAGGAAAAAGATTTTTGTGAAAAATCCCTAAGGCGCCAGGTCAAAATTTCATCCAAAATCGGCCGTTTTCCACTTTGCTCAAAAATGGTGCCAAACTGTTGCAAACTCTCCCCTGAAAGGGATGGCGGTGGAAACGGAAGGCTTTGGATCATAGGCCAAGAAATCAGACCTCGACTACTTCACCTGCGGAAAAAGATTTTTCTGAAAAATCCCTAAGCCGCGCTGTCACAATTTCATCCAAAATCGGCCGTTTTCCAGTTTGCTCAAAAATGGTGCCAAACTGTTGCAAACTCTCCCCTAAAAGGGTTGGCGGTGGAAACGGAAAACTTTTGATCATAGGAAAGAAATCAGCCCCCGACTACTTCACCTGCGGAAAAAGATTTTTCTGAAAATTCCCTAAGCCGCGCAGTCACAATTTGATCAAAAATCGAACGTTTTCCACTTTGCTCAAAAATGGTGCCAAACTGTTGCAAACTCTCCCCTGAAAGGTTTGGTGGTGGAAACGGAAGGCTTTTGATCATAGGCCACGAAATCAGCTCTCCACTACTTCACCTGCGGAGAAAGATTTTTCTGAAAAATCCCTAAGCCGCGCGGTCACAATTTCATCCAAAATCGGCCGTTTTCCACTTTGCTCAAAACTGGTGCCAAACTGTTGCAAACTCTCCCCTGAAAGGGTTGGCGGTCGAAACGGAAAATTTTTGATCATAGGCCAAGAAATCAGACCTCGACAACTTCACCTGCGGAGAAAGATTTTTCTGAAAAATCCGTAAGGCGCGCGGTCACAATTTCATAAAAAATCGGCCGTTTTCCACTTTTCTCAAAAATGGTGCCAAACAGTTGCAAACTCTCCCCTGAAAGGTTTGGCGGTGGAAACGGAAGGCTTTTGATCATAGGCCAAGAAATCAGCCCTCAACAACTTCACCTGCGGAGAAAAATTTTTCTGAAAAATCCCTAAGGCGCGCGGTCACAATTTCATAAAAAAACGGCCGTTTTCCACTTTGCTCAAAAATGGTGCCAAAGTGTTGCAACCTCTCCCCTGAAAGGTTTAGCGGTGGAAACGGAACGCTTTTGATCATAGGCGAAGAAATCAGCCCTCGACAACTTCACCTGCCGAGAAAGATTTTTCTGAAAAATCCGTAAGGCGCGTAGTCACAATTTCATCAAAAATCGGCTGTTTTCTACTTTGCTCAAAAATGGTGCCAAACTGTGGAAAAATCTCCCCTGAAAGGTTTGGCGGTGGAAACGGAAAACTTTGGATCATAGGCCAAGAAATCAGCCCTCGAATACTGTACCTGCGGAAAAAGATTTTTCGGAAAAATCCCTAAGCCGCGCGGTCACAATTTCATCCAAAATCGGCCGTTTTCCACTTTGTTCAAAAATGATGCCAAACTGTTGCAACCTCTCCCCTGAAAGGGTTGGCGGTGGAAACGGAAAACTTTCGATCATAGGCCAAGAAATCAGCCCTCGACTACTTTAGCTGCGGAAAAAAGATTTTTCTGAAAAATCCCTAAGCCGCGCCGTCACAATTTCATCCAAAATCGGCCGTTTTCTACTTTGCTCAAAAATGGTGCGAAACTGTTGCAAAATCTCCCCTGAAAGGTTTGGAGGTGGAAATGGAAGGCTTTTGATCATAGGCCAAGAAATCAGCCGTCGACTACTTCACCTGCGGAAAAAGATTTTTCTGAAAAATCCCTAAGCCGCGCGGTCAGAATTTCATCCAAAATCGGCCGTTTTCCTCTTTGCTCAAAAATGGTGCCAAACTGTTGCAAACTCTCCCCTGAAAGGGTTGGCGGTGGAAACGGAAAACTTTTGATCATAGGCCAAGAAATCAGCCATCGACTACTTCACCTGCGGAAAAAGATTTTTCTGAAAAATCCCTAAGCCGCGCTGTCACAATTTCATCAAAAATCGGCCGTTTTCCACTTTGCTCAAAAATGGTGCCAAACTGTTGCAAACTCTCCCCTGAAAGGGTTGGCGGTGGAAACGAAAAACTTTTGATCATAGGAAAGAAATCAGCCCTCGACTACTTCAGCTGCGGAAAAAGATTTTTCTGAAAAATCCCTAAGCCGCGCGGTCACAATTTGATCAAAAATCGAACGTTTTCCACTTTGTTCAAAAATGGTGCCAAACTGTTGCAAACTCTTCCCTGAAAGGTTCGGCGGTGGAAACGGAAGGCTTTTGATCATAGGCCAAGAAATCAGCCCTCCACTACTTCACCTGCGGAGAAAGATTTTTCTGAAAAATCCCTAAGCCGCGCGGTCACAATTTCATCCAAAATCGGCCGTTTTCCACTTTGCTCAAAAATGGTGCCAAACTGTTGCAAACTCTCCCCTGAAAGGGTTGGCGGTGGAAACGGAACGCTTTTGATCATAGGTCAAGAAATCAGCACTCGACAACTTCACCTGCCGAGAAAGATTTTTCTGAAAAATCAGTAAGGCGCGCGGTCACAATTTCATCCAAAATCGGCCCTTTTCTACTTTGCTCAAAAATGGTGCCAAACTGTTGAAAATCTCCCCTGAAAGGTTTGGCGGAGCAAATGGAAGGCTTTTGATCATAGGCCAAGAAATCAGCCGTCGACTACTTCACCTGCGGAAAAAGATTTTTCTGAAAAATCCCTAAGCCGCGCGGTCACAATTTGATCAAAAATCGAACGTTTTCCACTTTGTTCAAAAATGGTGCCAAACTGTTGCAAACTCTTCCCTGAAAGGTTCGGCGGTGGAAACGGAAGGCTTTTGATCATAGGCCAAGAAATCAGCCCTCCACTGCTTCACCTGCGGAAAAAGATTTTTCTGAAAATTCCCGAAGCCGCGCAGTCACAATTTGATCAAAAATCGAACGTTTTCCACTTTGCTCAAAAATGGTGCCAAACTGTTGCAAACTCTCCCCTGAAAGGTTTGGTGGTGGAAACGGAAGGCTTTTCATCATAGGCCACGAAATCAGCTCTCCACTACTTCACCTGCGGAGAAAGATTTTTCTGAAAAATCCCTAAGCCGCGCGGTCACAATTTCATCCAAAATCGGCCGTTTTCCACTTTGCTCAAAACTGGTGCCAAACTGTTGCAAACTCTCCCCTGAAAGGGTTGGCGGTCGAAACGGAAAATTTTTGATCATAGGCCAAGAAATCAGACCTCGACAACTTCACCTGCGGAGAAAGATTTTTCTGAAAAATCCGAAAGGCGCGCGGTCACAATTTCATAAAAAATCGGCCGTTTTCCACTTTGCTCAAAAATGGTGCCAAACAGTTGCAAACTCTCCCCTGAAAGGTTTGGCGGTGGAAACGGAAGGCTTTTGATCATAGGCCAAGAAATCACCCCTCAACAACTTCACCTGCGGAGAAAAATTTTTCTGAAAAATCCCTAAGGCGCGCGGTCACAATTTCATAAAAAATCGGCCGTTTTCAACTTTGATCAAAAATGGTGCCAAACTGTTGCAACCTCTCCCCTGAAAGGTTTAGCGGTGGAAACGGAACGCTTTTGATCATAGGCGAAGAAATCAGCCCTCGAATACTGTACCTGCGGAAAAAGATTTTTCTGAAAAATCCCTAAGCCGCGCGGTCACAATTTCATCCAAAATCGGCCGTTTTCCACTTTGTTCAAAAATGGTGCCAAACTGTTGCAACCTCTCCCCTGAAAGGGTTGGCGGTGGAAACGGAAAACTTTCGATCATAGGTCAAGAAATCAGCCCTCGACTACTTTAGCTGCGGAAAAAAGATTTTTCTGAAAAATCCCTAAGCCGCGCCGTCACAATTTCATCCAAAATCGGCCGTTTTCTACTTTGCTCAAAAATGGTGCCAAACAGTTGCAAACTCTCCCCTGAAAGGGTTGGCGGTGGAAACGGAAGGCTTTTGATCATAGGCCAAGAAATCAGCCCTCAACAACTTCACCTGCGGAGAAAAATTTTTCTGAAAAATCCCTAAGGCGCGCGGTCACAATTTCATAAAAAATCGGCTGTTTTCCACTTTGCTCAAAAATGGTGCCAAACTGTGGAAAAATCTCCCCTGAAAGGTTTGGCGGTGGAAACGGAAAACTTTGGATCATAGGTCAAGAAATCAGCCCTCTAATACTTTACCAGCGGAAAAAGATTTTTCTGAAAAATCCCTAAGCCGCGCGGTCACAATTTCATCCAAAATCGGCCGTTTTCCACTTTGTTCAAAAATGGTGCCAAACTCTTGCAACCTCTCCCCTGAAAGGGTTGGCGGTGGAAACGGAAAATTTTCGATCATAGGCCAAGAAATCAGCCCTCGACTACTTTAGCTGCGGAAAAAAGATTTTTCTGAAAAATCCCTAAGCCGCGCCGTCACAATTTCAAAAAAAATCGGCCGTTTTCCACTTTGTTCAAAAATGGTGCCAAACTGTTGCAACCTCTCCCCTGAAAGGTTTGGCGGTGGAAACGGAAGGCTTCGGATCATAGGCCAAGAAATCAGCCCTCCACTACTTCACCTGCGAATAAAAAAAATTCTGAAAAAATCCCTAAGGCGCGTGGTCACAATTTCATCAAAAACCGGCCGTTTTCCACTTTGCTCAAAAATGGTGCCAAACTGTTGCAAACTCTACCCTGAAAGGGTTGGCGGTGGAAACGGAAGGCTTTTGATCATAGGCCAAGAAATCAGCCGTCGACAACTTCACCTGCGGAGACAGATTTTTATGAAAAATCCCTAAGGTGCGCGGTCACAATTTCATCAAAAATCGTCCGTTTTCCACTTTGCTCAAAAATGGTGCCAAACTGTTGCAAACTCTCCCCTGAAAGGTTTGGCGGTGGAAACGGAACGCTTTTGATAATAGGCCAAGTAATCAGCCCTTGACAACTTCACCTGCGGAGAAAGATTTTTATGTAAAATACGTAAGGCGCGCGGTCACAATTTCATCCAAAATCGGCCGTTTTCTACTTTGCTCAAAAATGTTGCCAAACTGTTGAAAAATCTCTCCTGAAAGGTGTGGCGGTGGAAACGGAAAACTTTGGATCAAGGGCAAGAGATCAGCCCTCGACTACTTTACCTGCGGAAAAAGATTTTTCTGAAAAATCCCTAAGCCGCGCGGTCACAATTTCATCAAAAATCGGCCGTTTTCCACTTTCCTCAAAAATGGTGCCAAACTGTTGCAAACTCTCCCCTGAAAGGTTTGGCGGTGGAAACGGAAGGCTTTGGATCATAGGCCAAGAAATCAGCCCTTTACTACTTCACCTGCGGAAAAAGATTTTTCTGAAAATTCCCTAAGCCGCGGGGTCAGAATTTGATCAAAAATCAGCGTTTTCCACTTTGCTCAAAAATGGTGCCAAACTGTTGCAAACTCTCCCCTGAAAGGGTTGGCGGTGGAAACGGAAGGATTTTGATCATAGGCCAAGAAATCTGCCCTCGACTACTTCACCTGCGGAGAAAGATTTTTTTTGAAAAATCCCTAAGCCGCGCGGTCACAATTTCATAAAAAATCGCCCGTTTTCCACTTTGCTCAAAAATGGTGCCAAACTATTGCAAACTCTCCCTTGAAAGGGTTGGCGGCGGAAACGGAAAACTTTGGATCATAGGCCAAGAAATCAGCCCTCGACTACTTTACCTGCGGAAAACGTTATTTCTGAAAAATCCCTAAGCCGCGCGGTCACAATTTCATCCAAAATCGGCCGTTTTCCACTTTGTTCAAAAATGGTGCCAAACTGTTGCAACCTCTCCCCTGAAAGGTTTGGCGGTGGAAACGGAAGTCTTTTGACCATAGGACAATTAATCAACCCTCGACTACTTCACCTGCGGAAATAGATTTTTCTGAAAAATGCCTAAGGCGCGCGGTCACAATTTCATCAAAAATCTTCTGTTTTCCACTTTGCTCAAAAATTGAGACAAACTGTTGCAAACTCTCCCTGCACGGTTTGACGGTGGAAACGGAAGGCTTTTGATCATAGGCCAGGAAATCTGCCCTCGACTACTTCACCTGCGGAAAAAAAAATTCTGAAAAATCCCTAAGCCACGCGGTCACAATTTCATCAAATATCGTCCTTTTTCCACTTTGCTCAAAAATGGTGCCAAACTGTTGCAAACTCTCCCCTGAAAAGTTTGGCGGTGGAAACGGAAGGCTTTTGATCATAGGCCAAGAAATCAGCCCTCGACTACTTCACCTGAGGAAAAAGATTTTTGTGAAAAATCCCTAAGGCGACAGGTCAAAATTTCATCAAAAATCGGCCGTTTTCCACTTTGCTCAAAAATGGTGCCAAACTGTTGCAACCTCTCCCCTGAAAGGTTTGGCGGTGGAATACGGAAGACGTTTGATCATAGGCCAAGAAATCAGTCCTCGACTACTTCACCTGCAGAAAAAGTTTTTTCTGAAAAATCCCTAAGGTGCGCGGTCACAATTTCATCCAAAATCGGCCGTTTTCTACTTTGCTTAAAAATGGTGCCAAACTGTTTCAAAATCTTTTTTTTTTAATCATATTTATTAAAATTTCCAATAATAACAGAATAAAGAATATAGAAAAGATAAAGAAAAGAAAAGAAAGAAAAGAGACCAATTTTAAACCCTTATGTTCATAACCTTCTTTCTGGGACTCCCTCCTTCCCCTCCCGACTGTATTCCCCTTTCCCTACGTTGGTTCCACAAGTTCTCATTCCCAATTTAACCTAATATGTTATGCCTAATAGCCAATTTAAATTACAATCTTAACATCACTCCTCACCTTTAACAAAATAAAACAAAGATTTTTTTCCCCAAAATCTACCCCGTTTCCTTCCACGAATTCCCCCTTTTCTTTTTTTTTTCCAAAACTTGTTAAATCAAAATACCAAAGTTATATATAAAGAAAAAAAAAAAATTTAAAAGATAGAAAATAGAAGAAGATTCCAAAAGTTGATTACATAGCCTTTGGATTCTAGAATTCCCCCTCCCTTCCCCGGTTTAGATTCCCTATGTCCATCAGTCTGTATGTTGTCGGCCTGGAGGTCTCAAGTCCACAGCCAAACTTTCTCAATTCATCTTGCCGGTTTTCTTTAAATTTACTTATTTTGATAATATTTAATTTCAAAAGTCCAGTCTAATCGAGGCCTTTAATTTCCCTTGATCATTGTTACTCCTCCCATTGTTCTTGCCGTGGCGTAGTTGGTCCTTTACTCTTTTGTTTCTTACTTTCTCAGGTTTCTGTCTTGTTCAGCTGCAAAACCATTCTTATTCTGAAATCTAGTATCTCTACAGAGGTTTGTTATTCAGGAGCTTACTTAAATAGAAAGATTCTATTGTGTTGTCACCTCTGTAGACAAAACAAATATTTCAGTTTTGCTACTTTCCCAGGAGCTAAGACCAGTAATACACATCCCAGAGTAGTTTTCCATATACGCCGCTTGTAATGTCCCAAAGCCCCTCTAGAGGGATTACAATAACTTTGTGTCCTCTCATCCAAAAGTCAAATTGTTGTTTCTTTTTCCATCCGACATTTTGTATCCATATTTATATCCAATTGTATCAAAATCAACCAGCAAAATACTTGTAGCAAAGTCCTCTTTATATTCTCAAGATTTGACAGCTACTTTGACAGCTGTCAAACTCTCCATCTCTCTCCGCCAGGTTCTCTGAATCGCCCCGGTTCCCGGGGGGGGGGGTTGCCTTTTCCCTCTCACCCTCGACTCTCCTCCAGCACAATTCTTGTGATGATTCCATCGTGGAATTTGGTATTTTTAGTCAGCAATAAACTTCAGAATTGATCTTGGTTTCTCAGTCCTTGTTTTAGCATGTTTACAATCAGGGAGGGGACTGACTTCCTTTTTAGATCCCCCCCGCTCGTGCCGAATCCGAAAAAAAAAATTCCTTTTTTTTCCCCTCCTTTTGTACCCGGTTACCCAATTACTCACGGGTTTTTGTTAAATGTCCGAATTTCAAATGGAAGAAGCCAGCGCTCTCCGACGAATGGCATGCGGCTGCACTCGGCAGGGGAAGCGATAGACTCAAAGTACCACGCCACTCCCAGGCACCCGATCCGTAGCCTTTAAAAAGGCTCCTTCACGAGTCGGGAGGGCGCTGACGGTACCAGCCGAGTCCCCATGTCCACGGGCCCCGTGCCCGTGGTTTTTAAGGGTCCCCGCGTCGCCGGCGCGGTAGGACCCAGCCCCTGCCGAGCCGGCTCCCTCCGGAGCTCGGAGGGAGTCCGCCATTCGGCGATGGCGCCAACCCGGAAGTCCCAAACTGTTTCAAAATCTCCCCTGAAAGGTTTGGCGGTGGAAATGGAAGGCTTTTGATCATAGGCCAAGAAATCAGCCCTCCACTACTTCACCTGCGGAAAAAGATTTTTCTAAAAAATCCCTAAGGCGCGCGGTCACGATTTCATCCAAAATCGGCCGTTTTCTACTTTGCTCAAAAATGGTGCCAAACTGTTGCAAACTGTCCCCTGAAAGGGTTGGCGGTGGAAACGGAAAACTTTGGATCATAGGCCAAGAAATCAGCCCTCGACTACTTTACCTGCGGAAAAAGATTTTTCTGAAAAATCCCTAAGCCGCGCGGTCACAATTTCATCCAAAATCGGCCGTTTTCCACTTTGTTCAAAAATGGTGCCAAACTGTTGCAACCTCTACCCTGAAAGGTTTGGCGATGGAAACGGAAAGCTTTGGATCATAGGCCAAGAAATCAGCCCTCGACAACTTCACCTGCTGAGAAAGATTTTAGGAAAAATCCCAAGGCGCGCGGTCACAATTTCATCCAAAATCGGCCGTTTTATACTTTGCTCAAAAATGGTGCCAAACTGTTGCAAAATCTCCCCTGAAAGGTTTGGCGGTGTAAATGGAAGGCTTTTGATCATAGGCCAAGAAATCAGCCCTCGACTACTTCACCTGCGGATAAAGATTTTTCTGAAAAATTCCTAAGCCGCGCGGTCACAATTTCATCAAAAATCGGCCGTTTTCCACCTTGCTCTAAAATGGTGCCAAACTGTTGCAATCTCTCCCCTGAAAGGTTTGGCGGTGGAAACGGAAGGCTTTGGATCACAGGCCAAGAAATCAGCTCTCGACTACTTCACCTGTGGAGAATGATTTTTCTGAAAAATCCCTAAGGCGCGCGGTCACAATTTCATCCAAAATTGGCCGTTTTCTACTTTGCTCAAAAATGGTGCCAAACTGTTGCAACCTCTACCCTGAAAGGTTTGGCGGTGGAAACGGAAAACTTTGGATGATAGGCCAAGAAATCAGCCCTCGACTACTTTACCTGCGGAAAAAGATTTTTCTGAAAAATCCCTAAGCTGCGCTGTCACAATTTCATCAAAAATCGGCCGTTTTCCACTTTGTTCAAAAATGGTGCCAAACTGTTGCAACCTCTCCCCTGAAGGGTTTTGCGGTGAAAACGGAAGGCTTTGGATCATAGGCCAAAAAATCAGCCCTCGACAACTTCACCTGCGGAGAAAAATTTTCTGAAAAATCCCAAGGCGCGCGGTCACAATTTCATCCAAAATTGGCCGTTTTCTACTTTGCTCAAAAATGGTGCCAAACTGTTGCAAAATCTCCCCTGAAAGGTTTGGCAGTGGAAATGGAAGGCTTTTGATCATAGGCCAAGAAATCAGCCCTCGACTACTTCACCTGCGGATAAAGATTTTTCTGAAAAATTCCTAAGCCGCGCGGTCACAATTTCATCAAAAATCGGCCGTTTTCCACCTTGCTCTAAAATGGTGCCAAACTGTTGCAACCTCTCCCCTGAAAGGTTTGGCGGTGGAAACGGAAGGCTTTGGATCACAGGCCAAGAAATCAGCTCTCGACTACTTCACCTGTGGAGAATGATTTTTCTGAAAAATCCGTAAGGCGCGCGGTCACAATTTCATCCAAAATCGACCGTTTTCTACTTTGCTCAAAAATGGTGCCAAACTGTTGCAACCTCTACCCTGAAAGGTTTGGCGGTGGAAACGGAAAACTTTGGATCATAGGCTAAGAAATCAGCCCTCGACTACTTTACCTGCGGAAAAAGATTTTTCTGAAAAATCCCTAAGCTGCGCTGTCACAATTTCATCAAAAATCGGCCGTTTTCCACTTTGTTCAAAAATGGTGCCAAACTGTTGCAACCTCTCCCCTGAAGGGTTTGGCGGTGAAAACGGAAGGCTTTGGATCATAGGCCAAAAAATCAGCCCTCGACAACTTCACCTGCGGAGAAAAATTTTCTGAAAAATCCCAAGGCGCGCGGTTACAATTTCATCCAAAATCGGCCGTTTTCTACTTTGCTCAAAAATGGTGCCAAACTGTTGCAAAATCTCCCCTGAAAGGTTTGGCAGTGGAAATGGAAGGCTTTTGATCATAGGCCAAGAAATCAGCCCTCGACTACTTCACCTGCGGAAAAAGATTTTTCTGAAAAATCCCTAAGCCGCGCGGTCACAATTTCATCCAAAATCGGCCGTTTTCCACTTTGTTCAAAAATGGTGCCAAACTGCTGCAACCTCTCCCCTGAAAGGTTTGGCGGTGGAAACGGAAGGCTTTGGATCATAGGCCAAGAAATCAGCCCTCCACTACTTCACCTGAGAATAAAAAAAATTCTGAAAAAATCCCTAAGGCGCGCGTTCACAATTTCATAAAAAATCGGCCGTTTTCCACTTTGCTCAAAATGGTTGCAAACTGTTGCCAACTCTCCCCTGAAAGGGTTGGCGGTGGAAACGGAAAACTTTGGACCATAGGCCAAGAAATCAGCCCTCGACTACTTCACCTGCGTAAAAAGATTTTTCTGAAAAATCCCTAAGCCACGCGGTTACAATGTCATCAAAAATCGGCCGTTTTCCACTTTGCTCAAAAATGGTGCCAAACTGTTGCAAACTCTCCCCTGAAAGGTTTGGTGGTGGAAAGGGAAGGCTTTGGATCATAGGCCAAGAAATCAGCCCTCGACTACTTCACCTGCAGAAAAAGGATTTTTCTGAAAAATTCCTAAGCCGCGCGGTCACAATTTCATCAAAAATCGGCCGTTTTTCCACCTTGCTCTAAAATGGTGCCAAACTGTTGCAACCTCTCCCCTGAAAGGTTTGGCGGTGGAAACGGAAGGCTTTTGATCCTAGGCCAAGAAATCAGCTCTCAACTACTTTACCTGCGGAAAATGATTTTCTGAAAAATCCCGAAGCCGCGCGGTCACAATTTCATCAAAAATCGGCCGTTTTCCACTTTGTTCAAAAATGGTGCCAAACTGTTGCAACCTCTCCCCTGAAAGGTTTGGTGGTGGAAACGGAAGGCTTTGGATCATAGGCCAAGAAATCAGCCCTCCACTACTTCACCTGTGGAGAATGATTTTTCTGAAAAATCCCTAAGGAGGGCGGTCACAATTTCATCCAAAATCGGCCGTTTTCTACTTTGCTCAAAAATGGTGCCAAACTGTTGCAACCTGTCCCCTGAAAGGTTTGGCTGTGGAAACGGAAGGCTTTGGATCATAGGCCAAGAAATCAGCCCTCCACTACTTCACCTGCGAATTAAAAAAATTCTGAAAAAATCCCTAAGGAGCGCGGTCAAAAATTCATCAAAAATCGGCCGTTTTCTACCTTGTTAAAAAATGGAGCCAAACTGTTGCAAACTATCCCCTGAAAGGTTTGGCGGTGGAAATGGAAGGCTTTTGATCATAGGCCAAGAAATCAGCCCTCGACTACTTCACCTGCGGAAAAAGATTTTTCTGAAAAATCCCTAAGCCGCGCGGTCAAAATTTCATCCAAAATCGGCCGTTTTCCACTTTGTTCAAAAATGGTGCCAAACTGTTGCAACCTCTCCCCTGAAAGGTTGGGCGGTGGAAAGGGAAGGCTTTGGATCATAGGACAAGAAATCAGCCTTCGACAACTTCACCTGCGGAGAAAGATTTTCTGAAAAATCCCAAGGCGCGCGGTCACACTTTCATCCAAAATCGGCCGTTTTCTACTTTGCTCAAAAATGGTGCCAAACTGTTGCAAAATCTCCCCTGAAAGGTTTGGCGGTGGAAATGGAAGGCTTTTGATCATAGGCCAAGAAATCAGCCCTCGACTACTTCACCTGCGGAAAAAGATTTTTCTGAAAAATCCCTAAGCCGCGCGGTCAAAATTTCATCCAAAATCGGCCGTTTTCCACTTTGTTCAAAAATGGTGCCAAACTGTTGCAACCTCTACCCTGAAAGGTTTGGCGGTGGAAACGGAAGGCTTTGGATCATAGGCCAAGAAATCAGCCCTCGACAACTTCACCTGCTGAGAAAGATTTTAGGAAAAATCCCAAGGCGCGCGGTCACAATTTCATCCAAAATCGGCCGTTTTATACTTTGCTCAAAAATGGTGCCAAACTGTTGCAACCTCTACCCTGAAAGGTTTGGCGGTGGAAACGGAAAACTTTGGATGATAGGCCAAGAAATCAGCCCTCGACTACTTTACCTGCGGAAAAAGATTTTTCTGAAAAATCCCTAAGCTGCGCTGTCACAATTTCATCAAAAATCGGCCGTTTTCCACTTTGTTCAAAAATGGTGCCAAACTGTTGCAACCTCTCCCCTGAAGGGTTTGGCGGTGAAAACGGAAGGCTTTGGATCATAGGCCAAAAAATCAGCCCTCGACAACTTCACCTGCGGAGAAAAATTTTCTGAAAAATCCCAAGGCGCGCGGTCACAATTTCATCCAAAATCGGCCGTTTTCTACTTTGCTCAAAAATGGTGCCAAACTGTTGCAAAATCTCCCCTGAAAGGTTTGGCAGTGGAAATGGAAGGCTTTTGATCATAGGCCAAGAAATCAGCCCTCGACTACTTTACCTGCGGAAAAAGATTTTTCTGAAAAATCCCTAAGCTGCGCTGTCACAATTTCATCAAAAATCGGCCGTTTTCCACTTTGTTCAAAAATGGTGCCAACTGTTGCAAACTCTCCCCTGAAAGGTTTGGTGGTGGAAACGGGAAGGCTTTGGATCATAGGCCAAGAAATCAGCCCTCGACTACTTCACCTGCGGAAAAAGATTTTTTTGAAAAATTCCTAAGCCGCGCGGTGACAATTTCATCAAAAATCGGCCGTTTTCCACCTTGCTCTAAAATGGTGCCAAACTGTTGCAACCTCTCCCCTGAAAGGTTTGGTGGTGGAAACGGAAGGCTTTGGATCATAGGCCAAGAAATCAGCCCTCCACTACTTTCACCTGTGGAGAATGATTTTTCTGAAAAAATCCCTAAGGAGCGCGGTCAAAAATTCATCAAAAATCGGCCGTTTTCTACCTTGTTAAAAAATGGAGCCAAACTGTTGCAAACTATCCCCTGAAAGGTTTGGCGGTGGAAATGGAAGGCTTTTGATCATAGGCCAAGAAATCAGCCCTCGACTACTTCACCTGCGGCGAAAACGGAAAACTTTGGATCATAGGCCAAGAAATCAGCCCTCGACTACTTTACCTGCGGAAAAAGATTTTTCTGAAAAATCCCTAAGCTGCGCTGTCACAATTTCATCAAAAATCGGCCGTTTTCCACTTTGTTCAAAAATGGTGCCAAACTGTTGCAACCTCTCCCCTGAAGGGTTTGGCGGTGAAAACGGAAGGCTTTGGATCATAGGCCAAAAAATCAGCCCTCGACAACTTCACCTGCGGAGAAAAATTTTCTGAAAAATCCCAAGGCGCGCGGTCACAATTTCATCCAAAATCGGCCGTTTTCTACTTTGCTCAAAAATGGTGCCAAACTGTTGCAAAATCTCCCCTGAAAGGTTTGGCAGTGGAAATGGAAGGCTTTTGATCATAGGCCAAGAAATCAGCCCTCGACTACTTTACCTGCGGAAAAAGATTTTTCTGAAAAATCCCTAAGCTGCGCTGTCACAATTTCATCAAAAATCGGCCGTTTTCCACTTTGTTCAAAAATGGTGCCAAACTGCTGCAACCTCTCCCCTGAAAGGTTTGGCGGTGGAAACGGAAGGCTTTGGATCATAGGCCAAGAAATCAGCCCTCCACTACTTCACCTGCGAATAAAAAAAATTCTGAAAAAATCCCTAAGGCGCGCGTTCACAATTTCATAAAAAATCGGCCGTTTTCCACTTTGCTCAAAAATGGTTGCAAACTGTTGCCAACTCTCCCCTGAAAGGGTTGGCGGTGGAAACGGAAAACTTTGGACCATAGGCCAAGAAATCAGCCCTCGACTACTTCACCTGCGTAAAAAGATTTTTCTGAAAAATCCCTAAGCCACGCGGTTACAATGTCATCAAAAATCGGCCGTTTTCCACTTTGCTCAAAAATGGTGCCAAACTGTTGCAAACTCTCCCCTGAAAGGTTTGGTGGTGGAAACGGAAGGCTTTGGATCATAGGCCAAGAAATCAGCCCTCGACTACTTCACCTGCGGAAAAAGATTTTTCTGAAAAATTCCTAAGCCGCGCGGTGACAATTTCATCAAAAATCGGCCGTTTTCCACCTTGCTCTAAAATGGTGCCAAACTGTTGCAACCTCTCCCCTGAAAGGTTTGGTGGTGGAAACGGAAGGCTTTGGATCATAGGCCAAGAAATCAGCCCTCCACTACTTCACCTGTGGAGAATGATTTTTCTGAAAAAATCCCTAAGGAGCGCGGTCAAAAATTCATCAAAAATCGGCCGTTTTCTACCTTGTTAAAAAATGGAGCCAAACTGTTGCAAACTATCCCCTGAAAGGTTTGGCGGTGGAAATGGAAGGCTTTTGATCATAGGCCAAGAAATCAGCCCTCGACTACTTCACCTGCGGCGAAAACGGAAAACTTTGGATCATAGGCCAAGAAATCAGCCCTCAACTACTTTACCTGCGGAAAAAGATTTTTCTGAAAAATCCCTAAGCCGCGCGGTCACAATTGCATCAAAAATCGGCCGTTTTCCACTTTGTTCAAAAATGGTGCCAAACTGTTGCAACCTCTCCCCTGAAAGGTTGGGCGGTGGAAAGGGAAGGCTTTGGATCATAGGACAAGAAATCAGCCTTCGACAACTTCACCTGCGGAGAAAGATTTTCTGAAAAATCCCAAGGCGCGCGGTCACACTTTCATCCAAAATCGGCCGTTTTCTACTTTGCTCAAAAATGGTGCCAAACTGTTGCAAAATCTCCCCTGAAAGGTTTGGCGGTGGAAATGGAAGGCTTTTGATCATAGGCCAAGAAATCAGCCCTCGACTACTTCACCTGCGGAAAAAGATTTTTCTGAAAAATTCCTAAGCCGCGCGGTCACAATTTCATCAAAAATCGGCCGTGTTCCACCTTGCTCTAAAATGGTGCCAAACTGTTGCAACCTCTCCCCTGAAAGGTTTGGCGGTGGAAACGGAAGGCTTTTGATCATAGGCCAAGCAATCAGCCCTCGACTACTTCACCTGCGGAAAAAGATTTTTCTGAAAAATCCCTAAGCTGCGCGGTCACAATTTCATCAAAAATCGGCCGTTTTCCACTTTGTTCAAAAATGGTGCCAAACTGTTGCAACCTCTCCCCTGAAAGGTTTGGCGGTGGAAACGGAAGGCTTTGGATCATAGGCCAAGAAATCAGCCCTCGACAACTTCACCTGCGGAGAAAGATTTTCTGAAAAATCCCAAGGCGCGCGGTCACAATATCATCCAAAATCGGCCGTCTTCTACTTTGCTCAAAAGTGGTGCCAAACTGTTGCAAACTCTCCCCTGAAAGGGTTCGCGGTGGAAACGGAAAACTTTGGATCATAGGCCAAGAAATCAGCCCTCGACTACTTTACCTGTGGAAAAAGATTTTTCTGAAAAATCCCTAAGCTGCGTGGTCACAATTTCATCAAAAATCGGCCGTTTTCCACTTTGTTCAAAAATGGTGCCAAACTGTTGCAACCTCTCCCCTGAAAGGTTTGGCGGTGGAAACGGAAGGCTTTGGATCATAGGCCAAGAAATCAGCCCTCGACAACTTCACCTGCGGAGAAAGATTTTCTGAAAAATCCCAAGGCGCGCGGTCACAATTTCATCAAAAATCGGCCGTTTTCTACTTTCCTCAAAAATGGTGCCAATCTGTTGCAAAATCTCCCCTGAAAGGTTTGGCGGTGGAAATGGAAGGCTTTTGATCATAGGCCAAGAAATCAGCCCTCGACTACTTCACCTGCGGAAAAAGATTTTTCTGAAAAATTCCTAAGCCGCGCCGTCACAATTTCATCAAAAATTGGCCGTTTTCCACCTTGCTCTAAAATGGTGCCAAACTGTTGCAACCTCTCCCCTGAAAGGTTTGGCGGTGGAAACGGAAGGCTTTTGATCATAGGCCAAGAAATCAGCCCTCGACTACTTGACCTGCGGAAAAAGATTTTTCTGAAAAATCCCTAAGCTGCGCGGTCACAATTACATCAAAAATCGGCCGTTTTCCACTTTGTTCAAAAATGGTGCCAAACTGTTGCAACCTCTCCCCTGAAAGGTTTGGCGGTGGAAACGGAAGGCTTTGGATCATAGGCCAAGAAATCAGCCCTCGACAACTTCACCTGCGGAGAAAGATTTTCTGAAAAATCCCAAGGCGCGCGGTCACAATTTCATCCAAAATCGGCCGTTTTGAACTTTGCTCAAAAATGGTGCCAAACTGTTGCAAAATCTCCCCTGAAAGGTTTGGCGGTGGAAACGGAAGGCTTTGGATCATAGGCCAAGGAATCAGCCCTCGACTACTTCACCTGCGGAAAAAGATTTTTCTGAAAAATTCCTAAGCCGCGCGGTGACAATTTCATCAAAAATCGGCCGTTTTCCACCTTGCTCTAAAATGGTGCCAAACTGTTGCAACCACTCCCCTGAAAGGTTTGGCGGTGGAAACGGAAGGCTTTTGATCATAGGCCAAGAAATCAGCTCTCAACTACTTTACCTGCGGAAAAAGATTTTTCTGAAAAATCCCGAAGCCGCGCGGTCACAATTTCATCAAAAATCGGCCGTTTTCCACTTTGTTCAAAAATGGTGCCAAACTGTTGCAACCTCTCCCCTGAAAGGTTTGGTGGTGGAAACGGAAGGCTTTGGATCATAGGCCAAGAAATCAGCCCTCCACTACTTCACCTGTGGAGAATGATTTTTCTGAAAAAATCCCAAAGGAGCGCGGTCAAAAATTCATCAAAAATCGGCCGTTTTCTACCTTGTTAAAAAATGGAGCCAAACTGTTGCAAACTATCCCCTGAAAGGTTTGGCGGTGGAAATGGAAGGCTTTTGATCATAGGCCAAGAAATCAGCCCTCGACTACTTCACCTGCGGCGAAAACGGAAAACTTTGGATCATAGGCCAAGAAATCAGCCCTCAACTACTTTACCTGCGGAAAAAGATTTTTCTGAAAAATCCCTAAGCCGCGCGGTCACAATTGCATCAAAAATCGGCCGTTTTCCACTTTGTTCAAAAATGGTGCCAAACTGTTGCAACCTCTCCCCTGAAAGGTTGGGCGGTGGAAAGGGAAGGCTTTGGATCATAGGACAAGAAATCAGCCTTCGACAACTTCACCTGCGGAGAAAGATTTTCTGAAAAATCCAAAGGCGCGCGGTCACACTTTCATCCAAAATCGGCCGTTTTCTACTTTGCTCAAAAATGGTGCCAAACTGTTGCAAAATCTCCCCTGAAAGGTTTGGCGGTGGAAATGGAAGGCTTTTGATCATAGGCCAAGAAATCAGCCCTCGACTACTTCACCTGCGGAAAAAGATTTTTCTGAAAAATTCCTAAGCCGCGCGGTCACAATTTCATCAAAAATCGGCTCTGTTCCACCTTGCTCTAAAATGGTGCCAAACTGTTGCAACCTCTCCCCTGAAAGGTTTGGCGGTGGAAACGGAAGGCTTTTGATCATAGGCCAAGCAATCAGCCCTCGACTACTTCACCTGCGGAAAAAGATTTTTCTGAAAAATCCCTAAGCTGCGCGGTCACAATTTCATCAAAAATCGGCCGTTTTCCACTTTGTTCAAAAATGGTGCCAAACTGTTGCAACCTCTCCCCTGAAAGGTTTGGCGGTGGAAACGGAAGGCTTTGGATCATAGGCCAAGAAATCAGCCCTCGACAACTTCACCTGCGGAGAAAGATTTTCTGAAAAATCCCAAGGCGCGCGGTCACAATATCATCCAAAATCGGCCGTCTTCTACTTTGCTCAAAAGTGGTGCCAAACTGTTGCAAACTCTCCCCTGAAAGGGTTCGCGGTGGAAACGGAAAACTTTGGATCATAGGCCAAGAAATCAGCCCTCGACTACTTTACCTGTGGAAAAAGATTTTTCTGAAAAATCCCTAAGCTGCGTGGTCACAACGTGGTTCACAATTTCATCAAAAATCGGCCGTTTTCCACTTTGTTCAAAATGGTGCCAAACTGTTGCAACCTCTCCCCTGAAAGGTTTGGCGTTGGAAACGGAAGGCTTTGGATCATAGGCCAAGAAATCAGCCCTCGACAACTTCACCTGCAGAGAAAGATTTTCTGAAAAATCCCAAGGCGCGCGGTCACAATTTCATCAAAAATCGGCCGTTTTCTACTTTCCTCAAAAATGGTGCCAATCTGTTGCAAAATCTCCCTGAAAGGTTTGGCGGTGGAAATGGAAGGCTTTTGATCATAGGCCAAGAAATCAGCCCTCGACTACTTCACCTGCGGAAAAAGATTTTTCTGAAAAATTCCTAAGCCGCGCCGTCACAATTTCATCAAAAATCGGCCGTTTTCCACCTTGTTAAAAAATCTGTTGCAACCTCTCCCCTGAAAGGTTTGGCAGTGGAAACGGAAGGCTTTTGATCATAGGCCAAGCAATCAGCCCTCGACTACTTCACCTGCGGAAAAAGATTTTTCTAAAAAATCCCTAAGCTGCGCGGTCACAATTTCATCAAAAATCGGCCGTTTTCCACTTTGTTCAAAAATGGTGCCAAACTGTTGCAACCTCTCCCCTGAAAGGTTTGGCGGTGGAAACGGAAGGCTTTGGATCATAGGCCAAGAAATCAGCCCTCGACAACTTCACCTGCGGAGAAAGATTTTCTGAAAAATCCCAAGGCGCGCGGTCACAATATCATCCAAAATCGGCCGTTTTCTACTTTGCTCAAAAATGGTGCCAAACTGTTGCAACCTCTCCCCTGAAAGGTTTGGCGGTGGAAACGGAAAACTTTGGATCATAGGCCAAGCAATCAGCCCTCGACTACTTTACCTGCGGAAAAAGATTTTTCTGAAAAATCCCTAAGCCGCGCGGTCACAATTTCATCAAAAATCGTCCGTTTTCCACCTTGCTCTAAAATGGTGCCAAACTGTTGCAACCTCTCCCCTGAAAGGTTTGGCGGTGGAAACGGAAGGCTTTGGATCATAGGCCAAGAAATCAGCCCTCGACAACTTCACCTGCGGAGAAAGATTTTCTGAAAAATCCCAAGGCGCGCGGTCACAATTTCATCCAAAATCGGCCGTTTTCTACTTTGCTCAAAAATGGTGCCAAACTGTTGCAAAATCTCCCCTGAATGGTTTGGCGGTGGAAATGGAAGGCTTTTTGATCATAGGCCAAGAAATCAGCCCTCGACTACTTTACCTGCGGAAAAAGATTTTTCTGAAAAATCCCTAAGCTGCGCGGTCACAATTTCACCAAAAATCAGCCGTTTTCCACTTTGCTCAAAAATGGTGCCAAACTGTTGCAACCTCTCCCCTGAAAGGTTTGGGTGTGGAAACGGAAGGTTTTGGATCATAGGCCAAGAAATCAGACCTCCACTACTTCACCTGCGAATTAAAAAAATTCTGAAAAAATCCCTAAGGCGCGCGGTCACAATATCATCCAAAATCGGCCGTCTTCTACTTTGCTCAAAAATGGTGCCAAACTGTTGCAAACTCTCCCCTGAAAGGGTTCGCTGTGGAAACGGAAAACTTTGGATCATAGGCCAAGAAATCAGCCCTCGACTACTTTACCTGTGGAAAAAGATTTTTCTGAAAAATCCCTAAGCTGCGTGGTCACAATTTCATCAAAAATCGGCCGTTTTCCACTTTGTTCAAAAATGGTGCCAAACTGTTGCAACCTCTCCCCTGAAAGGTTTGGCGGTGGAAACGGAAGGCTTTGGATCATAGGCCAAGAAATCAGCCCTCGACAACTTCACCTGCGGAGAAAGATTTTCTGAAAAATCCCAAGGCGCGCGGTCACAATTTCATCAAAAATCGGCCGTTTTCTACTTTCCTCAAAAATGGTGCCAATCTGTTGCAAAATCTCCCTGAAAGGTTTGGTGGTGGAAATGGAAGGCTTTTGATCATAGGCCAAGAAATCAGCCCTCGACTACTTCACCTGCGGAAAAAGATTTTCTGAAAAATTCCTAAGCCGCGCCGTCACAATTTCATCAAAAATCGGCCGTTTTCCACCTTGCTCTAAAATGGTGCCAAACTGTTGCAACCTCTCCCCTGAAAGGTTTGGCGGTGGAAACGGAAGGCTTTTGATCATAGGCCAAGAAATCAGCCCTCGACTACTTCACCTGCGGAAAAAGATTTTTCTGAAAAATCCCTAAGCTGCACGGTCACAATTACATCAAAAATCGGCCGTTTTCCACTTTGTTCAAAAATGGTGCCAAACTATTGCAACCTCTCCCCTGAAAGGTTTGGCGGTGGAAACGGAAGGCTTTGGATCATAGGCCAAGAAATCAGCCCTCGACAACTTCACCTGCGGAGAAAGATTTTCTGAAAAATCCCAAGGCGCGCGGTCACAATTTCATCCAAAATCGGCCGTTTTCTACTTTGCTCAAAAATGGTGCCAAACTGTTGCAAAATCTCCCCTGAATGGTTTGGCGGTGGAAATGGAAGGCTTTTGATCATAGGCCAAGAAATCAGCCCTCGACTACTTTACCTGCGGAAAAAGATTTTTCTGAAAAATCCCTAAGCTGCGCGGTCACAATTTCACCAAAAATCAGCCGTTTTCCACTTTGCTCAAAAATGGTGCCAAACTGTTGCAACCTCTCCCCTGAAAGGTTTGGGTGTGGAAACGGAAGGTTTTGGATCATAGGCCAAGAAATCAGCCCTCCACTACTTCACCTGCGAATTAAAAAAATTCTGAAAAAATCCCTAAGGCGCGCGGTCACAATATCATCCAAAATCGGCCGTCTTCTACTTTGCTCAAAAATGGTGCCAAACTGTTGCAAACTCTCCCCTGAAAGGGTTCGCGGTGGAAACGGAAAACTTTGGATCATAGGCCAAGAAATCAGCCCTCGACTACTTTACCTGTGGAAAAAGATTTTTCTGAAAAATCCCTAAGCTGCGTGGTCACAATTTCATCAAAAATCGGCCGTTTTCCACTTTGTTCAAAAATGGTGCCAAACTGTTGCAACCCCTCCCCTGAAAGGTTTGGCGGTGGAAACGGAAGGCTTTGGATCATAGGCCAAGAAATCAGCCCTCGACAACTTCACCTGCGGAGAAAGATTTTCTGAAAAATCCCAAGGCGCGCGGTCACAATTTCATCAAAAATCGGCCGTTTTCTACTTTCCTCAAAAATGGTGCCAATCTGTTGCAAAATCTCCCCTGAAAGGTTTGGTGGTGGAAATGGAAGGCTTTTGATCATAGGCCAAGAAATCAGCCCTCGACTACTTCACCTGCGGAAAAAGATTTTTCTGAAAAATTCCTAAGCCGCGCCGTCACAATTTCATCAAAAATCGGCCGTTTTCCACCTTGCTCTAAAATGGTGCCAAACTGTTGCAACCTCTCCCCTGAAAGGTTTGGCGGTGGAAACGGAAGGCTTTTGATCATAGGCCAAGAAATCAGCCCTCGACTACTTCACCTGCGGAAAAAGATTTTTCTGAAAAATCCCTAAGCTGCACGGTCACAATTACATCAAAAATCGGCCGTTTTCCACTTTGTTCAAAAATGGTGCCAAACTATTGCAACCTCTCCCCTGAAAGGTTTGGCGGTGGAAACGGAAGGCTTTGGATCATAGGCCAAGAAATCAGCCCTCGACAACTTCACCTGCGGAGAAAGATTTTCTGAAAAATCCCAAGGCGCGCGGTCACAATTTCATCCAAAATCGGCCGTTTTCTACTTTGCTCAAAAATGGTGCCAAACTGTTGCAAAATCTCCCCTGAAAGGTTTGGCGGTGGAAACGGAAGGCTTTGGATCATAGGCTAAGAAATCAGCCCTCGACAACTTCACCTGCGGAGAAAGATTTTCTGAAAAATCCCAAGGCGCGCGGTCACAATTTCATCAAAAATCGGCCGTTTTCTACTTTGCTCAAAAATGGTGCCAAACTGTTGCAACCTGTCCCCTGAAAGTTTGGCGGTGGAAACGGAAGGCTTTGGATCATAGGCCAAGAAATCAGCCCTCGACTACTTTACCTGCGGAAAAAGATTTTTCTGAAAAATCCCTAAGCCGCGTGATCACAATTTCATCCAAAATCGGCCGTTTTCCACTTTGTTCAAAAATGGTGCCAAACTGTTGCAACCTCTCCCCTGAAAGGTTTGGCGGTGGAAACGGAAGGCTTTGGATCATAGGCCAAGAAATCAGCCCTCGACAACTTCACCTGCGGAGAAAGATTTTCTGAAAAATCCCAAGGCGCGCGGTCACAATTTCATCCAAAATTGGCCGTTTTCTACTTTGCTCAAAAATGGTGCCAAACTGTTGCAAAATCTCCCCTGAAAGGTTTGGCGGTGGAAATGGAAGGCTTTTGATCATAGGCCAAGAAATCAGCCCTCGACTACTTCACCTGCGGAGAAAACGGAAAACTTTGGATCATAGGCCAAGAAATCAGCCCTCAACTACTTTACCTGCGGAAAAAGATTTTTCTGAAAAATCCCAAAGCCGCGCGGTCACAATTTCATCAAAAATCGGCCGTTTTCCACTTTGTTCAAAAATGGTGCCAAACTGTTGCAACCTCTCTCCTGAAAGGTTTGGCGGTGGAAACGGAAGGCTTTGGATCATAGGCCAAGAAATCAGCCCTCAACAACTTCACCTGCGGAGAAAGATTTTCTGAAAAATCCCAAGGCGCGAGGTCACAATTTCATCCAAAATCGGCCGTTTTCTACTTTGCTCAAAAATGGTGCCAAACTGTTGCAAAATCTCCCCTGAAAGGTTTGGCGGTGGAAATGGAAGGCTTTTGATCATAGGCCAAGAAATCAGCCCTCGACTACTTCACCTGCGGAAAAAGATTTTTCTGAAAAATTCCTAAGCCGCGCGGTCACAATTTCATCAAAAATCGGCCGTTTTCCACCTTGCTCTAAAATGGTGTCAAACTGTTGCAACCTCTCCCCTGAAAGGTTTGGCGGTGGAAACGGAAGGCTTTTGATCATAGGCCAAGCAATCAGCCCTCGACTACTTCACCTGCGGAAAAAGATTTTTCTGAAAAATCCCTAAGCTGCGCGATCAGAATTTCATCAAAAAATGGGCCGTTTTCCACTTTGTTCAAAAATGGTGCCAAACTGTTGCAACCTCTCCCCTGAAAGGTTTGGCGGTGGAAACGGAAGGCTTTGGATCATAGGCCAAGAAATCAGCCCTCGACAACTTCACCTGCGGAGAAAGATTTTCTGAAAAATCCCTAAGCCGCGCGGTCACAATTTCATCAAAAATCAGCCGTTTTCCACTTTGCTCAAAAATGGTGCCAAACTGTTGCAACCTCTCCCCTGAAAGGTTTGGCTGTGGAAACGGAAGGTTTTGGATCATAGGCCAAGAAATCAGCCCTCCACTACTTCACCTGCGAATTAAAAAAATTCTGAAAACATCCCTAAGGCGCGCGGTCACAATTTCATCAAAAATCGGCCGTTTTCCACTTTGTTCAAAAATGGTGCCAAACTGTTGCAACCTCTCCCCTGAAAGGTTTGGCGGTGGAAACGGAAGGCTTTGGATCATAGGCCAAGAAATCAGCCCTCAACAACTTCACCTGCGGAGAAAGATTTTCTGAAAAATCCCAAGGCGCGCGGTCACAATATCATCCAAAATCGGCCGTCTTCTACTTTGCTCAAAAATGGTGCCAAACTGTTGCAAACTCTCCCCTGAAAGGGTTCGCGGTGGAAACGGAAAACTTTGGATCATAGGCCAAGAAATCAGCCCTCGACTACTTTACCTGTGGAAAAAGATTTTTCTGAAAAATCCCTAAGCTGCGTGGTCACAATTTCATCAAAAATCGGCCGTTTTCCACTTTGTTCAAAAATGGTGCCAAACTGTTGCAACCTCTCCCCTGAAAGGTTTGGCGGTGGAAACGGAAGGCTTTGGATCATAGGCCAAGAAATCAGCCCTCGACAACTTCACCTGCGGAGAAAGATTTTCTGAAAAATCCCAAGGCGCGCGGTCACAATTTCATCCAAAATCGGCCGTTTTCTACTTTCCTCAAAAATGGTGCCAATCTGTTGCAAAATCTACCGTGAAAGGTTTGGCGGTGGAAATGGAAGGCTTTTGATCATAGGCCAAGAAATCAGCCCTCGACTACTTCACCTGCGGAAAAAGATTTTTCTGAAAAATTCCTAAGCCGCGCCGTCACAATTTCATCAAAAATCGGCCGTTTTCCACCTTGCTCTAAAATGGTGCCAAACTGTTGCAACCTCTCCCCTGAAAGGTTTGGCGGTGGAAACGGAAGGCTTTTAATCATAGGCCAAGAAATCAGCCCTCGACTACTTGACCTGCGGAAAAAGATTTTTCTGAAAAATCCCTAAGCAGCGCGGTCACAATTACATCAAAAATCGGCCGTTTTCCACTTTGTTCAAAAATGGTGCCAAACTGTTGCAAACTCTCCTCTGAAAGGTTTGGCGGTGGAAACGGAAGGCTTTGGATCATAGGCCAAGAAATCAGCCCTCGACAACTTCACATGCGGAGAAAGATTTTCTGAAAAATCCCAAGGCGCGCGGTCACAATTTCATCAAAAATCGGCCGTTTTCTACTTTGCTCAAAAATGGTGCCAAACTGTTGCAAACTCTCCCCTGAAAGGGTTGGCGGTGGAAACGGAAAACTTTGGATCATAGGCCAAGAAATCAGCCCTCGACTACTTTACCTGCGGAAAAAGATTTTTCTGAAAAATCCCTAAGCTGCGCGGTTACAATTTCATCAAAAATCGGCCGTTTTCCACTTTGTTCAAAAATGGTGCCAAACTGTTGCAACCTGTCCCCTGAAAGTTTGGCGGTGGAAACGGAAGGCTTTGGATCATAGGCCAAGAAATCAGCCCTCGACTACTTTACCTGCGGAAAAAGATTTTTCTGAAAAATCCCTAAGCCGCGCGATCACAATTTCATCCAAAATCGGCCGTTTTCCACTTTGTTCAAAAATGGTGCCAAACTGTTGCAACCTCTCCCCTGAAAGGTTTGGCGGTGGAAACGGAAGGCTTTGGATCATAGGCCAAGAAATCAGCCCTCGACAACTTCACCTGCGGAGAAAGATTTTCTGAAAAATCCCAAGGCGCGCGGTCACAATTTCATCCAAAATTGGCCGTTTTCTACTTTGCTCAAAAATGGTGCCAAACTGTTGCAAAATCTCCCCTGAAAGGTTTGGCGGTGGAAATGGAAGGCTTTTGATCATAGGCCAAGAAATCAGCCCTCGACTACTTCACCTGCGAAGAAAACGGAAAACTTTGGATCATAGGCCAAGAAATCAGCCCTCAACTACTTTACCTGCGGAAAAAGATTTTTCTGAAAAATCCCAAAGCCGCGCGGTCACAATTTCATCAAAAATCGGCCGTTTTCCACTTTGTTCAAAAATGGTGCCAAACTGTTGCAACCTCTCTCCTGAAAGGTTTGGCGGTGGAAACGGAAGGCTTTGGATCATAGGCCAAGAAATCAGCCCTCGACAACTTCACCTGCGGAGAAAGATTTTCTGAAAAATCCCAAGGCGCGCGGTCACAATTTCATCCAAAATCGGCCGTTTTCTACTTTGCTCAAAAATGGTGCCAAACTGTTGCAAAATCTCCCCTGAAAGGTTTGGTGGTGGAAATGGAAGGCTTTTGATCATAGGCCAAGAAATCAGCCCTCGACTACTTCACCTGCGGAAAAAGATTTTTCTGAAAAATTCCTAAGCCGCGCGGTCACAATTTCATCAAAAATCGGCCGTTTTCCACCTTGCTCTAAAATGGTGTCAAACTGTTGCAACCTCTCCCCTGAAAGGTTTGGCGGTGGAAACGGAAGGCTTTTGATCATAGGCCAAGCAATCAGCCCTCGACTACTTCAACTGCGGAAAAAGATTTTTCTGAAAAATCCCTAAGCTGCGCGGTCACAATTTCATCAAAAATCGGCCGTTTTCCACTTTGTTCAAAAATGGTGCCAAACTGTTGCAACCTCTCCCCTGAAAGGTTTGGCGGTGGAAATGGAAGGCTTTGGATCATAGGCCAAGAAATCAGCCCTCGACAACTTCACCTGCGGAGAAAGATTTTCTGAAAAATCCCAAGGCGCGCGGTCACAATATCATCCAAAATCGGCCGTTTTCTACTTTGCTCAAAAATGGTGCCAAACTGTTGTAAACTCTCCCCTGAAAGGTTTGGCGGTGGAAACGGAAGGCTTTGGATCATAGGCCAAGAAATCAGCCCTCGACTACTTTACCTGCGGAAAAAGATTTTTCTGAAAAATCCCTAAGCCGCGCGGTCACAATTTCATCAAAAATCGTCCGTTTTCCAACTTGCTCTAAAATGGTGCCAAACTGTTGCAACCTCTCCCCTGAAAGGTTTGGCGGTGGAAACGGAAGGCTTTGGATCATAGGCCAAGAAATCAGCCCTCGACAACTTCACCTGCGGAGAAAGATTTTCTGAAAAATCCCAAGGCGCGCGGTCACAATTTCATCCAAAATCGGCCGTTTTCTACTTTGCTCAAAAATGGTGCCAAACTGTTGCAAAATCTCCCCTGAATGGTTTGGCGGTGGAAATGGAAGGCTTTTGATCTTAGGCCAAGAAATCAGCCCTCCACTACTTCACCTGCGGAAAAAGATTTTTCTGAAAAATTCCTAAGTCGCGCGGTCACAATTTCATCAAAAATCGTCCGTTTTCCACCTTGCTCTAAAATGGTGCCAAACTGTTGCAACCTCTCCCCTGAAAGGTTTGGCGGTGGAAACGGAAGGCTTTTGATCACAGGCCAAGAAATCAGCTCTCAACTTCTTCACCTGCGGAGAAAGATTTTTCTGAAAAATCCCTAAGGCGCGCGGTCACAATTTCATCCAAAATCGGCCGTTTTCTACTTTGCTCAAAAATGGTGCCAAACTGTTGCAAACTCTCCCCAAAAAGGGTTGGCGGTGGAAACGGAAGGCTTTGGATCATAGGACAAGAAATCAGCCCTCGACTACTTCACCTGCGGAAAAAGATTTATCTGAAACATCCCTAAGCCGCGCGGTCACAATTTCATCAAAAATCAGCCGTTTTCCACTTTGCTCAAAAATGGTGCCAAACTGTTGCAACCTCTCCCCTGAAAGGTTTGGCTGTGGAAACGGAAGGTTTTGGATCATAGGCCAAGAAATCAGCCCTCCACTACTTCACCTGCGAATTAAAAAAATTCTGAAAAAATCCCTAAGGCGCGCGGTCACAATTTCATCAAAAATCGGCCGTTTTCCACTTTGTTCAAAAATGGTGCCAAACTGTTGCAAACTCTCCCCTGAAAGGTTTGGCGGTGGAAACGGAAAACTTTGGATCATAGGCCAAGAAATCAGCCCTCGACTACTTTACCTGCGGAAAAAGGTTTTCTGAAAAATCCCAAGGCGCGCGGTCACAATTTCATCCAAAATCGGCCGTTTTCCACTTTGCTCAAAAATGGTGCCAAACTGTTGCAACCTCTCCCCTGAAAGGTTTGGCGGTGGAAACGGAAGGCTTTTGATCATAGGCCAAGAAATCAGCCCTCGACTACTTCACCTGTGGAGAAAGATTTTCTGAAAAATCCCACGGCGCGCGGTCACAATTTCATCCAAAATCGGCCCTTTTCTACTTTGCTCAAAAATGGTGCCAAACTGTTGAAAATCTCCCCTGAAAGGTTTGGCGGTGGAAATGGAAGGCTTTTGATCATAGGCCAAGAAATCAGCCGTCGACTACTTCACCTGCGGAAAAAGATTTTTCTGAAAAATGCCTAAGCCGCGCGATCACAATTTCATCCAAAATCGGCCGTTTTCCACTTTGTTCAAAAATGGTGCCAAACTGTTGCAACCTCTCCCCTGAAAGGTTTGGCGGTGGAAACGGAAGGCTTTGGATCATAGGCCAAGAAATCAGCCCTCGACAACTTCACCTGCGGAGAAAGATTTTCTGAAAAATCCCAAGGCGCGCGGTCACAATTTCATCCAAAATTGGCCGTTTTCTACTTTGCTCAAAAATGGTGCCAAACTGTTGCAAAATCTCCCCTGAAAGGTTTGGCGGTGGAAATGGAAGGCTTTTGATCATAGGCCAAGAAATCAGCCCTCGACTACTTCACCTGCGGAGAAAACGGAAAACTTTGGATCATAGGCCAAGAAATCAGCCCTCAACTACTTTACCTGCGGAAAAAGATTTTTCTGAAAAATCCCAAAGCCGCGCGGTCACAATTTCATCAAAAATCGGCCGTTTTCCACTTTGTTCAAAAATGGTGCCAAACTGTTGCAACCTCTCTCCTGAAAGGTTTGGCGGTGGAAACGGAAGGCTTTGGATCATAGGCCAAGAAATCAGCCCTCGACAACTTCACCTGCGGAGAAAGATTTTCTGAAAAATCCCAAGGCGCGCGGTCACAATTTCATCCAAAATCGGCCGTTTTCTACTTTGCTCAAAAATGGTGCCAAACTGTTGCAAAATCTCCCCTGAAAGGTTTGGTGGTGGAAATGGAAGGCTTTTGATCATAGGCCAAGAAATCAGCCCTCGACTACTTCACCTGCGGAAAAAGATTTTTCTGAAAAATTCCTAAGCCGCGCGGTCACAATTTCATCAAAAATCGGCCGTTTTCCACCTTGCTCTAAAATGGTGTCAAACTGTTGCAACCTCTCCCCTGAAAGGTTTGGCGGTGGAAACGGAAGGCTTTTGATCATAGGCCAAGCAATCAGCCCTCGACTACTTCACCTGCGGAAAAAGATTTTTCTGAAAAATCCCTAAGCTGCGCGGTCACAATTTCATCAAAAATCGGCCGTTTTCCACTTTGTTCAAAAATGGTGCCAAACTGTTGCAACCTCTCCCCTGAAAGGTTTGGCGGTGGAAACGGAAGGCTTTGGATCATAGGCCAAGAAATCAGCCCTCGACAACTTCACCTGCGGAGAAAGATTTTCTGAAAAATCCCAAGGCGCGCGGTCACAATATCATCCAAAATCGGCCGTTTTCTACTTTGCTCAAAAATGGTGCCAAACTGTTGTAAACTCTCCCCTGAAAGGTTTGGAGGTGGAAACGGAAGGCTTTGGATCATAGGCCAAGAAATCAGCCCTCGACTACTTTACCTGCGGAAAAAGATTTTTCTGAAAAATCCCTAAGCCGCGCGGTCACAATTTCATCAAAAATCGTCCGTTTTCCACCTTGCTCTAAAATGGTGCCAAACTGTTGCAACCTCTCCCCTGAAAGGTTTGGCGGTGGAAACGGAAGGCTTTGGATCATAGGCCAAGAAATCAGCCCTCGACAACTTCACCTGCGGAGAAAGATTTTCTGAAAAATCCCAAGGCGCGCGGTCACAATTTCATCCAAAATCGGCCGTTTTCTACTTTGCTCAAAAATGGTGCCAAACTGTTGCAAAATCTCCCCTGAATGGTTTGGCGGTGGAAATGGAAGGCTTTTGATCTTAGGCCAAGAAATCAGCCCTCCACTACTTCACCTGCGGAAAAAGATTTTTCTGAAAAATTCCTAAGTCGCGCGGTCACAATTTCATCAAAAATCGTCCGTTTTCCACCTTGCTCTAAAATGGTGCCAAACTGTTGCAACCTCTCCCCTGAAAGGTTTGGCGGTGGAAACGGAAGGCTTTGGATCACAGGCCAAGAAATCAGCTCTCAACTTCTTCACCTGCGGAGAAAGATTTTTCTGAAAAATCCCTAAGGCGCGCGGTCACAATTTCATCCAAAATCCGCCGTTTTCTACTTTGCTCAAAAATGGTGCCAAACTGTTGCAAACTCTCCCCAGAAAGGGTTGGCGGTGGAAACGGAAGGCTTTGGATCATAGGACAAGAAATCAGCCCTCGACTACTTCACCTGCGGAAAAAGATTTATCTGAAACATCCCTAAGCCGCGCGGTCACAATTTCATCAAAAATCAGCCGTTTTCCACTTTGCTCAAAAATGGTGCCAAACTGTTGCAACCTCTCCCCTGAAAGGTTTGGCTGTGGAAACGGAAGGTTTTGGATCATAGGCCAAGAAATCAGCCCTCCACTACTTCACCTGCGAATTAAAAAAATTCTGAAAAAATCCCTAAGGCGCGCGGTCACAATTTCATCAAAAATCGGCCGTTTTCCACTTTGTTCAAAAATGGTGCCAAACTGTTGCAAACTCTCCCCTGAAAGGTTTGGCGGTGGAAACGGAAAACTTTGGATCATAGGCCAAGAAATCAGCCCTCGACTACTTTACCTGCGGAAAAAGGTTTTCTGAAAAATCCCAAGGCGCGCGGTCACAATTTCATCCAAAATCGGCCGTTTTCCACTTTGCTCAAAAATGGTGCCAAACTGTTGCAACCTCTCCCCTGAAAGGTTTGGCGGTGGAAACGGAAGGCTTTTGATCATAGGCCAAGAAATCAGCCCTCGACTACTTCACCTGTGGAGAAAGATTTTCTGAAAAATCCCACGGCGCGCGGTCACAATTTCATCCAAAATCGGCCCTTTTCTACTTTGCTCAAAAATGGTGCCAAACTGTTGAAAATCTCCCCTGAAAGGTTTGGCGGTGGAAATGGAAGGCTTTTGATCATAGGCCTAGAAATCAGCCGTCGACTACTTCACCTGCGGAAAAAGATTTTTCTGAAAAATCCCTAAGCCGCGCGGTCACAATTTCATCAAAAATCGGCCGTTTTCCACTTTGCTCAAAAATGGTGTCAAACTGTTGCAAACTCTCCCCTGAAAGGTTTGTCGGTGGAAACGGAAGGCTTTGGATCATAGGCCAAGAAATCAGCCCTCGACAACTTCACCTGCGGAGAAAGATTTTCTGAAAAATCCCAAGGCGCGCGGTCACAATTTCATCCAAAATCGGCTGTTTTCCACTTTGTTCAAAAATGGTGCCAAACTGTTGCAACCTCTCCCCTGAAAAGTTTGGCGGTGGAAACGGAAGGCTTTGGATCATAGGCCAAGAAATCAGCCCTCAACTACTTCACCTGCGGAAGAAGATTTTTCTGAAAAATCCCTAAGCCGCGCGGTCACAATTTCAAAAAAAATCGGCCGTTTTCCACTTTGCTCAAAAATGGTGCCAAACTATTGCAAACTCTCCCCTGAAAGACTTGGCGGTGGAAACGGAAAACTTTGGATCATAGGCCTAGAAATCAGCCCTCGACTACTTTACCTGCGGAAAAAGATTTTTTTGAAAAACCCCTAAGCCGCGCGGTCACAATTTCATCAAAAATCGGTCGTTTTCCACTTTGTTCAAAAATGGTGCCAAACTGTTGCAACCTGTCCCCTGAAAGGTTTGGCGGTGGAAACGGAAGGCTTTGGATCATAGGCCAAGAAATCAGCCCTCGACTACTTCACCTGCGAATAAAAAAAATTCTGAAAAATCCGTAAGCCGCGCGGTCACATTTTGATCAAAAATCGGCCGTTTTCCACTTTGTTCAAAAATGGTGCCAAACTGTTGCAACCTCTCCCCTGAAAGGTTTGGCGGTGGAAACGGAAGGCTTTGGATCATAGTCCAAGAAATCAGCCCTCGACTACTTCACCTGCGGAAAAAGATTTTTCTGAAATATCCCTAAGCCGCGCGGTCACAATTTCATCCAAAATCGGCCGTTTTCCACTTTGCTCAAAAACGGTGCCAAACTGTTGTAAACTCTCCCCTGGAAGGTTTGGCCGTGGAAACGGAAGGCTTTTGATCATAGGCCAAGAAATCAGCCCTCGACTACTTCACCTGCAGAATTATTATTTTTTGAAAAAATCCCTAAGCCGCGCGGTCACATTTTCATCAAAAATCATCCCATTCCCACTTTGCTCAAAAATGGTGCCAAACTGTTGCAGATTCTCCACTGAAATGTTTGGCGGTGGAAATGGAAGGCTTTTGATCATAGGCTAAGAAATCAGCCCTCGACTACTTCACCTGCAGAAAAAGATTTTTCTGAAAAATCCCTAAGGCGCGCGGTCACAATTTCATCAAAAATCGGCCATTTTCCACTTCACTCAAAAATTGTTCCAAACTGTGGCATATTACGTTATCTACCAGTAACTTAGTATTTCATTTATGTAATACAATTTATATACTGCTTGAGTTTAAAAAGAAGAAGAAGCCCTGAAAGCTGTTTACAAAAATAATAAAATAATTATAAGATGATCAACAAAACAGATAAAAACACGTCTGAGTACCGAAGAAGCCTTCTGTTGCCTTATTTGTCCATGCTAACAGAACATCCAGATGACCTCATCTCAGCTGTCCTGTTTAATCTATATTTGCATCATATTTTATGCATGTTAAAAAGTGTAATACAGTACAATCCTCTTTTCTAGTCTCTTATTGGAAGCTGAAAATATCAGATAAAATTTTATTGTTTATTAGACCAATCCCTGTTAAGACCATTCATGAAACATACTGCGTTACAAAAAAAAAATCCTCATCAGGGAACTGAAAAGATCATATTGTAGTTGTGAAATAAAGTTGGTTATTTTAAGAGCATTTTTTCCAAGGTATCTCTTTACAGGGCTTCCTTTAGAATTGCTTATTCCATTTGATTCTTAAGGTGTTGCAAACCTGTAGGTCTCCTGATGTTGTGGAACTACAACTCACATCATCCATGACCATGCTTTATGGGATGGATGGGAGTTGGAGTTGAGCAACCCCTGGAGGGCCACAGGTCTCCTATCAATGGTCTCCATGTTTATGGTCTATATGCTGTTCATCCTATTGTCATCTTCTGGTAGGTAGTGCCCATCAATTTGCACAGCAGATGTGGACGACTTATGCCTTACCCACTGTATCTCTTGTTGTCAGGCTTTAGGGAATTTTATCTCGCCCCCTTCCCCCTCGTGCCAGGCTGCCAGTAATAGACAGACAAGAAGCTCTTATTGATGGCTTTTATGCAATATTCACAGAGAGAGGTTTAGAAATTCTGTCTCTTGGGGTAATGGCGTTGCTTCGAGTAATCTCCTCCCCACCTTCCCTTCTCAGTTGTCACTCCCCTTACTTTGGCTGCTTATGGCCAATTTCCTCTTAGCTCTCTGCTCTCCTACTTTCACTGCTCTCCGGGTTCCAGGAGGAAGGCGGTCTGGAATGTTTTCACATTTGTGAAAAAACCTGAAGCTTTCTTGTCAGGGATTATGGGGAAAGACCTGCCAAAGAAACTTAAAAACATTTTAATGTATGCGACAATGGCAGCAAGAGTCTTAATAGCACAAGGACGGAAGAATGAAGAAACCCCAACGAAAGAACTGTGGCAAGAAAAATTGATGGATTATGCGGAATTGGCAAAACTGACACACAAATTACGTGACAAAAACAACTGTGATTTTAAAGATGAATGGGAACCTTTTACGAAATATCTGAAAAAACAACAATACGAATTGGACTCCTTGGCAGGTTTTGAATAAACATTTACAAAATATTTATGGGTAATATACAGATAGATAAATTGAGGATATTACAATTTCATAACATGCAGATAAAAACATGCAGAGATAGGAGCTGAGGGAAGTCGCAGGGAGGGATTTGGAGGGTGGGCATATGTTCAGGGGGGAGGGGTGGGGAAAAACGGGGGGACAATGTGGATGATGTATTTTTGTTAAAATTATTGTGTTGAAATTCTTAATAATTTTTTTTTTTTTTTTAAAAAAGGAATGCTCTCTAGTGATAAGGCATTAGCCAGCTGTTCTGGCTCTGCTCCTCCCCCCTTTCCCATTCTCCCATTGTTTCCCAGCTTTGCCCCTCTTCTATCTCTGAGCCGCGACCTTCCGCAAACCACTGCTGGAAATCTATACTGACTTCCTCCTTTCTGGAAGGTTCAGGAGAAGGAGGAGGTGGTCTCCACCCTTCCTCCTCAGTCCAGTCCCTGACACTTGTTGATTTTCAGTAGACCAGCAAAGATTTCTGGCTCCCAGTTGTTCTAAAAATATCAACACCTAAATGACACACACTCCCCACTTAGAGTGCTGAAATGAAGAAAAGTGTAGGCAACCAGAAACTGAAAGATTATTAACTCAGCTTGTTTCTGCTACTGAAAATAAAACCCTGTGCTCAGCAGTTGCACCATGTTCTTTAAGTCTAAGTGGATGCCTTTTTCACCTGACTCTACAGGGTGGATCTCAGGCTTGTGGTTTAGGGTTTGCCAGTGAAATGCCTCTCCTCTCCCCCTGATGTTATGGACTCATATTAATCATTGATTATGCTGGCTGGGGCCTGTAGGAGTTGGACTCCAAAACATCTGCAGGGCACTACCTTGGCTATTCCTGTTCTAGTAGAACACAGAGTAGATCCTGTGAGTCCCTCATCTATGGTGTCACATAATTACCATTCCTAAAATTGGTCTGGAAATGGAAGGGATAACATTCTTATGCAGAGCTGCGCATTGCCAGTCTCACTCAGACATACCCACCTGTGCACTGGAGCGCTGCTAAACTTTCTCCGTTCAGCTTTGTATAATGCATTGAGCAGCAGGGAAATTAACAAAGCCCAGTGCCATTTTGCAGGAAGAATTCATTTCTCTCTGTAGGAAAATCAGGGGAAACACCAGATTTGCATTTCTTAGTCTTGACTTCCCCTCATCTGTTCTCTGCAAAAAGCTCCTTTAGGGCAACTCTGATGAATTATTTTTCCCATCTATCCTGACCCTGAAACCTCCACACTATTAGGTATCTCTAACTAGTATTCCTGGGGATGGCAGGGGAGGCAAAATGAACTAGGTCAGAAGCTCAGGGAAGCACTTAAATATAGACATAGGACTGAACCAAGCTGAGGTATACATTCATGTGTGTGTGTGTGTGTGTGTGTGTGTGTGTGTGTGTTTAACTGTGCATGATTTTTATGTCATTTGCAGCATGAGGCATAAATACAAACAGGCTTGTTCAGATCCCTTTATATAGCATCTACATTTCACAAAAGATTGGAGTGGCTGGCACTATCCTCAATTTGGTAAGTTTAATGCTGAAGTGAGTAATTGTAAGTCTTGGAGTACATTTGGTTGTCTTGCTAAATTTGACTCCTGACTTGGTGTAGCCTACGTTTCCAAGCACAATTCAAAGTGTTGGTGCTGACCTTTAAAGCCGTAAACGGCCTCGGTCCAGTATACCTGAAGGAGCGTCTCCACCCCCATCATTCTGCCCGGACACTGAAGTCCAGCACTGAGGGCCTTCTGGCGGTTCCCTGACTGCGAGAAGTGAGGTTACAGGGAAGCAGGCAGAGGGCCTTCTCAGTAGTGGCGCCTGCCCTGTGGAACACCCTCCCACCAGTTGTCAAAGAGAAAAAACAACTGCCAGACTTTTAGAAGACATCTGAAGGCAGCCCTGTTTAGGGAAGCTTTTAATATCTGAAGGACTATTGCATTTTCATACTTGATTGGGAGCTGCCCAGGATGGCTGGGGAAACCCAGCCAGATGGGCGGGGTATAAATAAGTTTTATTATTAGTAGTAGTAGTAGTAGCAGCAGCAAATATAGGATTCATCTTGTCTTGCCAACAAATTGCCTTTTCCTTCACATGAGTACATTAGTAGGAAGGGTCAGAGTAGAGCTCATCTGAGAGAGTCTGCATACCCTCGCAGCTCCATCCCTGCTCCTTGGCAGCCCTGTTCTCAGCCTGGAACAATGCAGAGGCAGCTTCTACACATTCAGAAATGGGCTAGAGGAAAACTTTAAGACTCCATGGGATGGTTGACTGATGGTTTTAACAGGCGGTTTTAACTGTTTGTGGGGCAGATGAATTTCCCCTCCCCTGACATATTTTTATTTTTTAAAATACCAGTTGTACCACTGTAGAAAAATTGTGGCAACAATCCTGCTCCCAAATTTAGGGCCATGCCTATTTCAACGATTGGCCCAGTTTGGGCATAAGAGGAAAGAGAGTGAGTGTAATGACCAGCTGGAATATTTGCAGAGAAGGGCAATCAAGATGATCAAGGGTCTGGAAAGCAAGCCTTATGAGGAATGGTTGAGGGAGTTGGGTATGTTTAGCCTGGATAAGAGGAGACTGGAAGGAGATATGATACCTCTTTTTGAATACTGAAAGGGCTGTCACGTGGAAGAGGGAGCAAACTTGTTTTCTCCCGCTCCCGAGGGTAAGACATGAATCAATGGCTTCAAGTTACAGGAAAGGAGATTCCGACTACATATCAGGAAGAACTTTCTGATGGTACGAGCTGTTCGACTCCCTCAGAAGGTGAAGGACTCTTGGCTTGGATACAGCCACTGCCCCTATACGCAAACAAGTGCTGTTTCATACAAATGGAACATTGTTGGACCTTCTCCCAGTCGTCGGTTAACTGGTGGACGCCTTCAAACGAAAAACCAGTTCTGAGAAGACACTATAAAGGACAACCACAGCTGTAAACATGATGGATTCCACTTGTACTAATAATATTGCACTCAGCTCTAATTCTAATTGCTTTATGAATTGACTAACACCTCTAAAGAATGACTCGTCGGTGAGAACATGAATAGTGCAACCCACAAAATATCTGATTAACACTCCTGGTGGCCGAGTGCATGCGTAGGTGTGCTAAGCTGCTAGAAAGAGAGAACATAGCCAAGACAGCACATGGCGGCCGAGAGCTTTCAAACCCTTGATTTGGATTTCACATACAGAAGACAAGAGTAACAGGTCTCAGCTGACATTCTCAGTTGCTTGTAGCAGAACAGGTAAAAATTGTTACCAGCTGTCTTGTCTGAAATTGACTGTCCTTGATGCTCTGCCCTGGTGGACTGCCATCACCAAAGCAGCCGGCAATATGCTGTTTCTGGCAGAGGCAGCACAGTGTCTTTTTTTATATTGCATGATTTCCCCATTGAGGTGTTCAACTCTGAGAAGCTTTGCACTTCCAAATTGCTAAAGCAGTGAAAGGGGAGCTATTATCAATCAGCCTTGCATTTTAAGAGACACATGGAGGAATCATGTGTTGGGTCCCAGCAAATATTTCAAGATAAACCAGTGAATGGACATAGCATATGAACTTAGAATATATGGTGATTGGGTGTGTGTGTCCTTTCCCCCCTCTTTCAATCATTCATTATAAGCATCAGTGACTGATTTTATTATTTTCTGCTGCTATTGGATTTTTAAAGGCTCCTGTTTCCATGATTGTTGTAAATTGCAGCATTTTTCCAATGCTGGAAAAAGTTTGGAGGGTCCTGCAAGAGTGTAACATCTATGGAATTTCAATCAAGCAAAGGAAAGGGGTGGGGAAGACATAAGTCTAGCAATGTTTCTCAGGGATGATCACATAGGTTTCCTCCAAAGGTTGCGTAAAACATTTTTCCCCCTCTGCAGAAGGGGGGGGACCTATTACGATGATCCACCTTCAGAGGCTGATGGATCCAATGGGTTTCCAAATGGCTCTGGGGAATTTTCTGGGTGATATGACTTTCATCCTGTCAAAGCCCAGGCTGACCTCTGGAACAATTTCCAGACAGGCAAAAGCACTCAACGAGGATACAATGTGGGACTGGTGAGAGATGTGCCTTAGAATGAGATTAGAATATGTTAGATTAGACCAAATAAAATAAGATCACACCACATCGGGATTAGATCTGATCAGATTAGATTGTATTGGAATAGATTAGATCATTTTGGTTATTTCCAATAAGGAATGGTAAGAAGGCTGAACAGAGCCAATGGAATGAATGTCAAAATATATGGCTAGCTAGTTACCCACTGACAAAATGTCATCTATATACCATCCATAAACATTTTATATATGTTTCTAAGACTCTTTTTACAAGATTTTATTTAGCCTCTAAACCGTGGGATTTTGCCATAACTTATTTATCCCTTTCAAAACTCTGTGACCTAATCACAAAAGACCACAATAGTTCAATAAACTGGAAGGAAGCAGAGTACTTCCTTGAATTCAGTAAGTTACTTAGCCAGCAGTAAACTTGAACATGCCTTGGAGCATCATCTTAATGAAATACGGTGACAGTTTAACGTCAAAATAAAAGTTCTGTTACATGTATATCCTTTATTGCTTGCTTTCTGCTGTGAAAGGAAATGCTCTTTCCATATATAAAGTGAGCTGTATCAGTCTGTTAAAGAATTACAGTCCTGGCTTTTTTGCAAACTGGGATTTGATCCCCAAGAACCGATCAAGTATTATGAGCAAAAATCTTGGAATTATCTGATCAGATTTCTTTTTAAAAACAAATAAATCACTGAATAATAGGATGGCCATCCTACAAATCTAGAAATATAATAGCAAGTATTGGGTGCATCCAGAAATTTCCTTTCTCCAAAGTAAGGTGTCTTTCTCCAGCAGAAGATGGATGCAACCAACAATATTATTAATTATATCCTGACCTTCAATAAAGTGTATTTTATTATTTTTATCCAGTTCTTCCTCCAATGAGCTCAGAGCCACCAACATAGTTCTTACTTCCTATATTTTATCATCACACCAACTGGTGAGATAGGCTAGGTGGATCAATGTAATGTTGCTGCCCCAAGGCCACCTAGTGAGCAGATCAGTGACTTCCATCTGGAAGTCTCTAGCTCCACTCCATTACTCTCTAAGTGTCACCCCACCATGGCTCTCAGTTCTAGATGGCTTTCGTAATAATTTATGCAGGTGCAAGTGGGGGGGGGGGTTGGTAGTAAGGAACTTGCTGGGATGGAGGAACAGGACAATCTCAGGATGTGTCAGAGACCACATGTGGCTGCTGGCCTGCAGGTTGCTCACCTGTCATTTGGGACTTTATTATACCACCTTCTAGAATCATGCCCAGAAAAGAACTGGATCCCAATGGAAAGTGAGCAAAATTGGACTTTTATGCTCTATCTGTTGCCTGGGAAGGAGTTCTTGTCCCAAGCTGGAATCTCCAATTCCCCAATGTTTGTTTAAGGCCAGGTCAGCAGGGCATTAAGAACATAAATCCAATGTGTTCCCATTAGCCTTCAATTATTATTATTATTATTATTATTATTATTATTATTTTAAGTGAAATGTTTTGAAATGTTTTCAAGGTTATTGTTCTTTCCAATAAAGAAAACTATTTTTTTTCTGCTGCAAATACTTTCCAACTTTTCCATCATAAACGTGCCAGAACCCCTTCACAGATAAAAGCAAACAAAGTTATGAACCGATCATATAACTTGCGTTACAACTGACATCTGTTGTGTAAGGCCACCCATCCAGCTCTTTGTTACCCTTTATTCTGGTTTTTCTGTTTTCCTCTTAAAAGCAAAGTTAATCATTTGGACAGAGGGACCGTCAGCTTTTGCAGTTCTAGGGAAGCATCTGGTGGGGACATAAGTGAATAATGGAAAAATGAGCCCCAGTGGACTTTTTGATTATTACTGTTAAGTGAAAGTCATAGAAAAGTCACCACCACATGGAACAGATGATGGCAGTGCACTTTCAAGGCAGGAAACGGCATGCTGGTACCGCAACGAAGAGTAAATCAGAGACACATAGAGTTGGCCAAGGTGTAAAAATACATACAGATAGATATTATATATAAACACTACTGTAGTATTTACCAACTCATATGGTGTGTTCATTATTCTCAATATTCTAGTAATATTTCCAGGCCTTCGTAGTCTAAGAAATTGTGATAGCCTAACCAATGCTATTGATTGATTGATTGATTGATTGATTGATTGATTGCTCTAGAGCTCATGTGTTTTGATTAGAAATGAGCAGGGACTTCCTAAGTGCAGGATTTCTTTGGCAGGAGAGCTTTGGGAATCACAACTAGATTAGAAGTTATCCATCTGCCCTCCTCATGGGTTTATGTGCAATAGTTCCACCCCCTCCATCATTGTCTTGCATAGGGTGGAATGGGATCTTCCAAAGTGAGGGACCTCCTGGTTTTCTAGGGTTCTAAAATTATCAGGGAGCCTCCGTCACTATATGAACCTGTCTGCTTCAGAATAGTGTTCTTCCAGCTGTGGGAACATCTAGACAGCCCACTCTTACGTGATTACTTAACACTAACCTAGAAAGCATGAAGCGAGTTTGGGTTGTTCACAGAATAAAAACTGGAACAAATTTGCTATGTTTCCTTTAAAATTCCCTAGATGTTTAGCTAAGAAGAAATCCCAAATTTAGGTTGAACTTTGCCAGTAACTCTTAACAGAAATTATTGGGGACCCTATAAATCTCAGCAGGGAGTCAAGATCCCTAGCACCATCATTTACATGTAGATATGCTTGATGAAGGAATAATCAGAGGATATAATCAGAGATAGTCCTTGGAGGGATTTTCTTAACTTTAAAATTTGTTCTTATATTGGAGGCCTAAGTGATCCTCGTGAGTAAATGCAAAGCAAAACAAAACAGGACAATAACTGAAGTGTTATGAAAGTTTGTGAAAACTGGAGCCTCTGTCACTTATCTGATTGTGAGTTCAGAGTTTGTCAGCTTCCAAAAACAATGAAACGAAGCAAACCCCAAAGTAACAGGGAGAAAATAGAAGGAGAGCAGAACACTCTTTTGTCTGTCATAGCTTTTCAGTATAGAACAAAGTATAATCACAGAGTGTGTGGCACACACAGGACTCCGTGATCATTGTGCCAAACAGAACACACCACGGGATCTCTTAGCCCTCACAGCCGCAACACATAAGAGCCCATTCTCAATGTGTTTGATTCACTGTTGAGGGGAAAAAAAAGATGCAATGGATGTAAATGAAGGCATAAAAACACATTTGGGGGTGGGTAGTGGGTGGGAAATCAGTATCGTTCAAATTAACCGAAGCACAGAAATGGACAGCAAATCTGCAGTGCTTTTGAGCTTGACTACGGTGGTAATTCATTGTGTTTATGAAGTACAGTGCCAAAGCAAAAGAGATTTAGCATGCATCTCTCCAGCTGCATTGGTACTGAAAGCATCTCAGAAGTGGTATCAGATTGAGCCTGTACCACTTGGAAAAGAAGCAAAAATACTAGTTCTGTGATGAAAATGTATACCGCTTCCCCCCTGATGATTCTCTATCACTTTGTGAGAGTGGCATTCTGTTTGGGATATTCTGTTCCAAATTAAAAGGGAAAACAATAGGCTGCTGAGGGCCTCTTTGGTGCTGTTTGCTGTAGCTGCAAATCTCTCTCTCTCTCTCTCTCTCTCTCTGTGCGAGCGTGCATGTGCGAGCATGCATGTGTCTGTGTATGCAAGAGGAGAAACATTTTGCTAACCCATTTTTAATGGTAAGCTACGTTCCCTATTCCCTCAAAAATCATCACATTCCTGACTCATTTCTTACCTCTCACCCACTTCCCAAAATCAATTGAAATGTCAAGGCTAAGTACTTTGGCCCAGCACCACATTATCCTGATGCCCACAAGTGCTCCTGTAAATTAGTAAAACACCACAGAAACATATTATTGATATAGTGGGGTAAGTTTGATTTTTGGGGTGCACATGCGTAATTATGGGGGAGGAGATGAATGAACCAAAGATACAGAAAGCTAAGACAAACTGCACCTGCACCACCCTCTGTGAAAAAGAAAAAAGGAAAAGAAAGAAAGAAAAGAAACCAAGAAATGATTCGGGAAAAGCCAGTTGGTTGAAATTGGAGCTGATAGTTCAGAACACGAAGACCATGTAGAAATCAGGGGATAGACTCCACCTACCTCCACTGAAAATCTTGCCCAAATTTTATGAGAAGGATCTCAATTATAAAAATGAGTGTGTTCCCCAAATTATTATTTCTATTCCAATCAATTCCAATACTGGGTGGATGGGCCGCCTCAAAAAGAGGCAGCGGCGTATTTCGAAATTTATCAGGCGGGGGAAAGACCTTGAATTAAACACCAAATCTTAATTGATATTAAGGACAGAGGAGGCTTTCCCCTGCCAGATCTAAGACTGTATTAGGAGGTGGCATGTCTCATATGGCTAAAGGAGTGGTGCACACTCAAAAATTCAGAACTGCTGGACTTGGAGGGGTACAACAACAGGTTTGGCTGGCATGCATACCTGGGCTACAGAAAGGTCAGAGTTCATAAGAACTTTTTGAACCACATCAACAGAAAATCCCTTTACACTGTTTGGGAAAAGTATAAAGCCCTTCTAGAACCAAAGGTGCCATGGTGGATCTCGCCAACTGAAGCACTTGCAGTTAAAAGGAAGAACACAAACGGAAATTGGCCTGTCTATAAATCATTATTAATAGCAGAAGAGAACCAGTTAAAATTAAAAAATAATAATCAAAGAAATAAGAGATCAAGTCTCAGATTGGTTTCAATATCATCAATTATTTGAAACCTTTAAGGGTGGTAAAAAGAAAGGATTCTCAACGGAGATTTCCAAATTTGAATTAGATCTAGTAAACTCTAAATCTAAAACCCTTTCTAAAACATATTGACTCCTCCTTGACTGGGAAGTCAAGGAGGAGATGGTCAAATCAGCAATGATTACATGAGCCGAAGACTTCGGTCACAATATAGAGATGAGCCAATGGGAACACCTATGGAAAGTAAATTGGAAGTTTAAGGCATGCTATACGTTAAGGGAGAACTTTCAAAAGATGTTATACTGTTGGTATTTAACCCCTAGTAAACTCTCCAACATGTATGAAAGCGTCCCTAATACATGCTGGAGGTGTGGAGAACCAGGTGGAACCATACTCCATATGTGGTGGGTCTGCAAAAAGATCAAAACTTTTTGGAATTTTATATATATATATATATATATATATATATATATATATATATATATATTCAGCTCCAAACAATGTTAAATGTCTCTTTTCTAAAAACACATACCCCAGAATCATTTTTATTGGGTGTTACAGGACCAGCTATAGCCAGGAAGATAAGAAAAGTCTTTCTGTATGCCACCACTGCCGCAAGAGTACTCAATAGCAAAACACTGGAAGAGCAACAAAATCCCCACCAGATCAGAATGGTTATTAAATCTGGTAGAATATGCTGAATTAGATAGTCTCTCGGAAAAGATCAAAGACAAGCCAAAACAGGAGTTCATTGATAACTGGGAACCTCTGAGTTATTTAAAGAATACGTGTTGCAATCTAAATTTGGTTGCAGCTTTTGAGTAAACCCTGTAAATAATTAAGGTTAAAAGGGTAATACACATACACACACACACACACACACACACACACACACGTACATTATTATTTTTTATTAATACATTGATAAGTTTAGGCAATAGGTTTACTAGAGTGAAAAGATGCTGAAAAGTCAAATTTATGTACTAAATTTATACTAGGAAAACTTATATTCTTTTGTTGGAATTTTTGTTCTGATAAGTTTGATTAACAGATAGTAATATGTCTTTGATGTATGGATGCAATTATGGATAATAAAGCATAATAATAATAAAAAAAGAAATCAGGGGATACACTCCACCGACCTCCATGGAAAATCTTGCCCAAATTGGGGTGGGCGCGTCCCTTAACAAAAGCATATTTCAGAATTTTTTACTTTTTTAATGTAGTATATGTAATGTGCTGTCAGATCAGCTTTCCCCAATGTTTTAGACTGCAACTTCCATAATTCTATGGAAAATAGCTGGAGATGGTGGGAGGTGCAGTCCAAAAAAATCTGAAGAGCACCACGCTGGGGAAGGCTGTGTTAGACCATAAGAAGCACTCGTATGTGGCTGAATCATGCCCAATGTTTTTGTGGAGATTCATATTGCCTTTAATGGACCATGAAAAGGACTGCAACCCATCTTTACACTGTAATCACTTCTGAAAGGGGAGATTATTTTGACGCCTATCATGCAAAACCAGGAATTTTAAATTTTAAATTTCTAGCATTTTGTGCTCCCATCCAAATGTAAACATCTCTATGGGAAATTAATATGTTTGGGTTTCTTTTTATTTGTATTGTTTGCTTTCAAACACTGCATGGTGATCTCCACCAAGAAAACCTTGCTTATTTGAATAATGAAAACACAAATATTCTATCCTAGCTCACTGCAGTTTAAGACACAATACTATCAATCATTTCAGCGGATCAGAATCTCCCAATGAATAATACAATTGTTTCTGCTGACTGGGTAGCTAGCTCCCCCCCCCCCCCAATGTGTAATGAAAGTAAAACAATGACATTTTTATTTTATTTTATTATTTTTGGGTATATTATACACAATGTACAAGAGATCGGAAAACGATTTTACAGCCCATTCTCTTCTCACTGCAAACAGCAGATATGAGAGGTTGTGCTTCAGATCAGAATGACCGTGGTAAAGGGTTAAGAAAGGTATCACATCAAAGCTGGGGGGAAATATGGGAGAAACACACTTTGAAAATGTTGTTTAAAAGGATACAGGTGAAACTCGGAAAATTAGAATATCGTGGAAAAGTTCATTTATTTCAGTAATTGAACTTAAAAGGTGAAATTAATATATGAGATAGACTCATGACATACAAAGCGAAATATGTCAAGCCTTTATTTGTTAGTGTGATGATCATGGCGTACAGCTGATGAAAACCCCAAATTAACAGTCTCAAAAAATTAGAATATTAAATGAAATCAGCAAAACAAGGACTGCAAATAGAGCAATATTGGACCTCTGAGAAGTCGAAGCATGCATATGTACTCAGTACTTGGTTTTGGCCCCTTTTGCATCATTTACTGCCTTAATGTGGCGTGGCATGGATGTTATCAGCCTGTGGCACTGCTGAGGTGTTATGGAAGACCAGGATGCTTCAATAGCAGCCTTTAGCTCTTCTGCATTGCTCGGTCTCATGTCTTTCATCTGTCTCTTGGCAATGCCCCATAGCTTCTCTATGGGGTTCAGGTCAGGCGAGATTGCTGGCCAATCAAGCACATTAATCCCATGGGCATTGAATCAGGTTTTGGTACTTTTGGTACTTTTGGCAGTGTGGGCAGGTGCCAAAGTCCTGCTGGAAAATGAAGTTAGCATCCCCATAAAGCTCGTCTGCGGAAGGAAGCATGAAGTGCTCCAAAATCTCCTGGTAGATGGCTGCGTTGACCCTGGACTTAATGAAGCACAGTGGACCAACACCAGTTGATGACATGGCTCCTCAAATCTCTTTTCTGAGGAGAGCAGCTTTTGCATCTCATTTGGAAACCAAGGAACCAGAGTCTGGAGGAACAATGCCAGATGCTTGAAGTCCAGTGTGAAGTTTCCACAGTCTGTGTTGATCTGGGGAGCCATGTCATCAGCTGGTGTTGGTCCACTGTGCTTCATTAAGTACAGGTGCAAGGGCTCATTTTTGTGGCCTACCTGGAAATGCGCCGTTTGCACCGACAAACTTTACAGTGCACAACTTGCAGGTGTTTGGTGCCATTTTCGAGAGAATCAGACAATGTCAGAATTTTGGTGAAAATTGTAACCCGCGTGTAAGGGCACCGCGGGCTCGTTTTTTGGTCTACATAGAAACATAGCATATGCAGTGCAAAATGTTGCGGTTTTGGAATGAATCGGACGATGCCAGAATTTTGGCAAAAACTGTGACCACTGTGACCTGCGAGTAAGGGCACAAGGGTTCATTTTTTGGTCTATATACAAACATGGCATTTTCTGTACATCCCCTCTGGAGGGGGCTATTCCGTACAGGACTTCTACCACACACATCCAGTGGAACCTGTGTGCACGTGTTAGCAAAGTTGAGCAGGAAGTCAGACTGTGTAGGAATGTGGCCTCATGAAAATATTTATTATTTACAGCAAATTAAAACAAAATAACGTGGCTAGTGTGAACAGCATCTCTCTCTCACACACACATCTCCTCTGTCAGAGAGCAGAGAACAAAGAACATAAGTTTAAAAGCCTTACTTCTGTTCCCACAGATACAATGGTAAGGAATGTAAACAGGGGATCACCTGATCCAGCAATGAGAGAATGCAATACTGACAGGCATATGTGGTGCAAAACATTGGAGGGGGCAATTTGCAAATGTTTGGCACTGTTTTTGAGAGAATTGGGCGATACTGGAATTTTGGCGGAAACCATGGCAGATTGAGAAGAGGATTGCAAGAAAAACACTGGGGGCTAATTTGAATAGTAGAGCGCTTGGTAGTAGAGTGATTAGTAGAGTAATAGTAGAGAGATTGGTGGGCAATCTCATCCTTTATTTCCACATTGTGGCTCCAGACCAAATAATCTGTCAGCAGCCTATGAACTATGGCCTGGCCAAATGCAAGGTGAAGGCCCCCTGCAATGTTTGGTGTTGAAAACTCCACGTTTCACAGCCCCCCCCCAAATGAGCCCTCAATGCCCTAACCCGCGAGGTCAAAATTTCGCCGAAAATCCATCGTCGTCAGATTCACTCCAAAGCAGCATGAAATTTCGGGATAAGACCCCTGCAATGTTTGGTGGTTGAAACCCGATGTTTCAAGGCACCCCACAACATGGCCCCTTAGTGCCCTAATCCACGGTCAAGATTTCACAGAAAATCCTATGTCGTTCAATTCACTCCAAAGCAATGCCAATCACCGGGATAAGGCTCTCTTCAATGTCAAAACTCCTCATTTCACAGGCAAGCAATCAGAGCTTGTGTTTTGTTTTATATAATAGCAGCACAAAGAAAACAATGCGTGTACAGGCATAAGTATAGTAGTGGAGCTGAAGAATGCTAAATGACCTATTAGATCAATCAGTCCAATCCTCCTGCCAGCATGAGCTCATTCTTTGCTGAACATCTTCAAAACACATCGTGGAGCAAATTACTTGACTGATGGGAACTTCATCATTGCCGGTGCAAATCTGTCCCATAAAATAATTGACTCTATAATTTAAAAGTATTCTATTTCTTTGTGTAGAAAATTGCCATTGTTTGCTCTCCTCTTTTCTAATAGTTGCATTTGTGGTCCCCGTAAAGCTAGCTTTATCCAACTTTTATTTTGGGAAACATTATGGAAGGAAGACTTAAAATTTACAGCGTGTTGTTCATTGAAGGAAAACTATATGAAAATGATGCATAGATGGTGTTTAACACCAGTAAAAATTAGCAAAAATGTATAGAAGTGCTTCTAATGTATGTTGGAAATGTAAAAAAGAAAGAAAGCACATTCTATCATATGTGGTAGATGTGCAAGATAACTAAAGCGTTCTGGGAAATGATATATAATGAATTAAAGAAAATGTTTAAAATAACATCTGTGAAAGAAACAGAGGCATTTTTGTTAGGCATTTTAGGTACAGAGATTCAGAAAGAGCAGAAATTTATGGATGCGATGACAGCAGCAAGAATATTACTGGCCCAGAGATAGAAAGAAGATAAAGTTCCAACCAGAGAAGAATAGCTAAGAAAGATGATGGACTATGCCAAAATGGCAAAACTGACCGGAAGAATCAGAGACCAGGATGAGAAGAAGTTTAAGAAAGAATGGGGGAAAATATATAATTTATTGAAGAGAACACTGTAAATTAAAAACTTTGGCAGGATTAGACTAATACTTGTAATGTACAAAATACAATGGAAAAAGGTAATAATATTGCTAACAAATTAGATAAAAAACAGATAAGCGAAAAGAAAAAGGGATTGACATTGAAAATCAAAGAAGGGCAATGGGAAGTCTAGGGATTCTGAGAATCCCAAATGTGAAGGTGAATGATATGTTTAAATTGAAATATGTTATGTAAAACTTGCATGGACTGACATCGGATGATTTGGAAACACAACCAAATATACTCATGTATAAAATTACACGCACATGTGATTTGAAATATGGTGGAGCAACCCTGCTGAGTTTTAAGCCAGTAATAATAATAATAATTTATTATTTATACCCTGCCCATCTGGCTGGGTTTCCCCAGCCACTCTGGGTGGCTCCCAACAGAATATTAAAAACACGATAAAAAAAATCAAACATAAAAAATTTCCCTAAACAGGGATGCCTTCAGATGTCTTCTAAAAGTCGGATAGATCTTTATTTCCTTGACATCTGATAGGAGGGCATTTCACAGGGCAGGCGCCACTACAGAGAAGGCCCTCTGCCTGGTTCCCTGTAACCTCACTTCTTGCAGTCAGGGAACCGCCAGAAGGCCCTCAGAGCTGAACCTCAGTGTCCGGGCTGAACAATGGGGGTGGAGATGCTCCTTCAGGTATACTGGGCTGAGGCCATTTAGGGTTTTAAAGGTCAGCACCAACACTTTGAATTGTGCTCGGAAATGTATTGGGAGACGTGCTGTAGTGTGCACACAACCATAGTTTCAGTCATTTGATCTTCATGTGGGTTATAACTTGAAAAGAAAGGGTCATGAAATTCTGCATTTTACCTTTAGATAACATAACTAACTAATAATTTCCCCCTACCTTAACTGTTTAGATAACAATTAGATAACATAACTAACTAGTAATTATCCCCTACCTTAACTGTAACTTAAAACAATAGCCTCTAAATCTTTTTTACAACCCACCCCCCAAAGAAAACACCAAGTAACACTATGGGTTCATCTATCCCAATTAATTCCCATACTGTGTGCTGATGTACATATGTGTGCCACAAGAAATAAATAAATTACAGTTTCAAGCAAACCCAAGCCACACTTTCAACAGAAGCAGCATGCTATTACATCTTCTCCTTTAATATTTGAAAAATTCACTGCTTTAAATATTTAGAAAAAGTGGTTTGGATCCTCAGAAAAGTTTATTGATCGAAGACATTTCTATCCCATTAAATTCTTTGCATTTCTAAGCAGTGTACATAAAACAATCCACAAATCGTAAAACCAAACACTTTCTTAAAACACCTGCTGAAAGAATAAAGGCTTCGCTATGCACCTTCAACAACTGTCTAGTTTCAACTAAGGTGGAATCTACACACTTATAATAACCGTTCTGAAAATGCTTTTTAAAAAAAGTTTTTTTTAAAAATACATTGAATTTTCCACAAGGCTCACCACTGCCGTCTAGTGTCACATTGTATACTGCACTTAAAACCCACTTAAAAGGTAAAGGTAAAGGGACCCCTGACCATTAGGTCCAGTCGTGGCCGACTCTGGGGTTGCGGCGCTCATCTCGCTTTATTGGCCAAGGGAGCCGGCGTACAGCTTCCGGGTCATGTGGCCAGCAGGACTTAAGCCACTTCTGGCGAACCAGAGCAGCGCACGGAAACGCTGTTTACCTTCCCACCGGAGCAGTGCATATTTATCTACTTGCACTTTGACGTGCTTTTGAACTGCTAGGTTGGCAGGAGCAGGGACAGAGCAATGGGAGCTCACCCTGTCGCGAGGATTCGAACTGCCGACCTTCTGATCGGCAAGCCCTAGGCTCTGTAGTTTAACCCACAGTGCTACCCGCGTCCCTAAAACACACTTAAAACGTTCTATTTGCAGCTGTAGAACTGAGTCCCAGGAATGCATGGCTTCTAGAATGTCAGGGAACTGCCATCGGAGCCAGGGGGAGAGGGAGGGCTCCAGAGGGATTCCGGAGAGCGTCCCGGGAGGGAGAGAGGCAGCACATCTTCTGGGGAAGGAAATCAGCATAGCACCAGTGGAGAAGGGGGGCAGATGGGGGAATCGGCGAGGTGGCTCCATGACTCCTCGCCGGGGACCAGCGGGGAGAGCACGGGTCCTCCGCTGCCCACACTCTCCCTGCGCAGAAGGCTTCCACGCAGGGAGAGTAGGCGGAGACTAGGTGTCAAAGAACTTCTTTGCTGGAAGAAGTTCAAGAAACGCCCACTGATGGATTCTGCCAGCGATTGAGACAGCCACGGGCGAGTGGCTGTCCGGACCGAAAGGGTTCACTCAGGCAACCCAGCCAGGTGTGGCGCCGATTTACGCACGAGCAACCCCTAGAACCATTACATAGAAGTTACAAGCCATGCATCTGAGCCACAGAGGAACCACCAACAAAGCCTTTCCCATAGATTTCAGTGATTGGACTAGGATTGGTAATCTAAGGACTTGACTATTACAATGCATTATTTGTGGGGCTACCTTTGGGCCTGGTCCAGAGGTTCCAGCTGATGCAAAATGCTGTGTCTAGCCTTTGGTGGGGACAGACCATTGTCAGCACATAACTTCAGTTCTCAACAGCTTCTACTGCCTCCCCATATGCTACTGGGCCATATTCAAGGTTCTTGAGTAATTTGCAAGGCCCTTGACAACTTGGATCTAGACTACCTCATATGTCTTATATCCTTGCTTGATCACTGAGGTCTTCAGCTTGGCCCCGCAACTATGAATGCCTGGGGCTGTGGGTGCCTTGAAGCATGCATGGCCCTGGCATCAAACTTTGTGGGTGCCCGGCCCCTTCATGGGGAATTTGAGATCCCAGGGCCCCAGGGAGTTGGCACCTATGGAAGTCCCCCATGATTTGGATGCACTAGGAGCTGTGTGTTCAATATTGTGGCTCTATTTTATGGGGTTTCCTTCCAGCTGAGGAGAGACAGGTTGAACTTCCTACTGGTTGAACTTCCAGCACCTACAGAAGACATTTATTTCAGGAAGTTTCTAATTGAATTCTGATTTTATAGTTTTAACTCATTTACATTGTATTGAGTCTCCTCAACAGAGATTACTTAGAGATTATTGTAATCAATTTGTATATAAATTGTTGAACTGAAACATTGTCCTATGCATCTGGAATGGAAGGGAGTTCCATAAATGGGGTGCCATTATTGAGAAAGCCCTAGTTAATGTTATTGCACAACATGCCAAACGACTGGTAGAACAAGAGGGGCCTATCCACCCAATCTTACATCCTTTGATTGATGTCCCAGATTGATATAGGGAGAAGTGCTCCTTGTAGAATTTGGGTCCCAGGCCATTTAGAGCTATATAAATTAACACCAACACCTTGACTTGGGCCCAGTAGCATGTTGGCAACCGGTGTTGCTCTCATGAAATTGATAAGTCATGGATGCAGTTGAATCTACCACTTAGCATTTTAGCGGCTGCATTCAGCACTGTAGCTTCCAGACTATTTTCAGGGGAAGCCAACTGGGAAGTTATCAAGGTATGGGTTACTGTGACTAAAGTATCCTGGACCAGGAATAGTTATGGATGATAATAGGCATTCCTAGTCACTGAAGCTGCCTGGGTCTTAAAACGATAGTGATGGCTTGAGAAGTACCTACTCCTTCAGTGGAGTGGAACACCATGAAGAACAGATCATACATCGAGTTTCCACATCAAAGGATTACCTGCCCCAGTACGTTCATCTTGTCACGATTCACTCTCATTTCATTGACCCTCATGCAGCCCATTCCAACCTCTGGACACTGGTCCAACACTTGTGTGGCTTCACCTGATTCACATGTTATTAAAAGATGGAGATCACAAGGGGGAAGATGATTAGTCTCCTAGTCTCAGCCCTTCATAGCCCCAACCTCATTTGCATTTCTAAAAACATTTAAGCAACTCATAGAGACACATTTAGCTTCAGATGCAGACAAAACAACACAGACTCTTGAGAAGCAGCCTTAGGCAACTGTACCCTGAAATAAACCCTACCTTACACAAAACAATGTTGTGCTTTATTTTATTTTCTAAGAACTTGTCACATATCAGAAAGAAACCTATCTCATGATGCAACAATGGGGGTAACCACCACAGAAATAGATTAGAAATTGCCCTATGTGCCCCAGTGAATTTCTGTTATTATGGGCACGCATGCCATTGATGTTATATTTAACAGCATTTTTGCACTTTTTTCATCTCTCCCCCCTCACATAAAGCACACCAATGCACACATCTGTGTATAGACACATTAGATCATTATTGGTAATGCTGTCAATGGCATATACAATAGGATACTTAGCCATATATATATATATATATATATATATATATATATATATATGAATCCCAGTGGTGCAGTGGTGAGGCCCAGGAATACAGAAATGGTAATACCTGAGAAATAAGATACGTTCAAGGAAGATTTTATTATGCGAATGCACAGGAGGGCAAAATTAATGTTCCTCAATCAACCTTCATTTACATTTCTTAACTTTAAATTCACAAACTTAATATTCATGTAAATTTTAATTAGTTTTCAAGTCAGATAAAAGTGAGAAAGACAATCCCTGCACACTTCTAATGAACCAGCATGTTGTTCAAACAACTCAGCAAGATTAGCTAACTCTGCCAGAATTTAGAATAATTCATGCATTGCTGGTAGACTTTCCAGAATGTTCAGACTATTTCCACAAATACTAGTGCCCTAATTATCTAATTAAATAGGATAGGCACTCCAATTATAAATCTTACATTCGCCCTAGGAGCACAATTTCTTTTTTCTTTTTTTAGAAGAAACTTTAGCCCGGTTTTATACCTTTGACTTTTCCATTGGAGGGTCCCAAAACGATTAGCTTTACTTGGTAATTAAGCCTTACAGGGTGATTTTGGCCTTCATTAAGGGCTTTAACTCTGATATTTAGTGCAGGCATGGGCTGGCAGAGAGGCGAAATAAGTCTGTGCATAGGTTCAGCAAAGCACATACCATTCTATAACTGTTCTCTCCTGTGTAAATCAATGCAGCAACAGTATCTCTACATGAATACCAATTCAAGTCTTCCTGTGATTAGGACCGACCCTACCATGGGGCAGAGTGAAGCAGAAGGGGGAAAGTACTAGGGATGTGAGTCCCAGAAATAGCCCCCTAGTAATTTAAAGGCATGGACTGTTGGATGGGGTGGGGGGGGAGGGAAAACACCTGGGTAGGAGGAAGCATAGAATGGCTGGAAAAGGAGGACAGCCAGCCAGAGACAGACAGACAGACAGACAGACAGACACACACACAGTTGTCTGAATGGGCCACTTCCTGGTTCATGTTGAGAAGCTGTTTTGAAATGTCCTCATGTACGGAACTAAGAGCTGCTCTTAGAAATCAATGGAGAAATCCAATATTTTAATATTGCTGGAATTGGGCCCCACATCTAATTCCACCCATCTCCTTTTAAAAAAACTCTAAAATGTGGAAGAAAAAATGAAAAAGTCTCTGCCCTTTCCAACTCAGCTCTGGCATCAAATTTTCTTAACAAAAACTGGCCAATGCAAATTCTAAAGCAAATGCGGTTCATTACCCCCAGATTCCATTGGAAGTAGCTGTTTCTGTAAAAGAAAGGCATACGGTGGTTCTGTGGTTTATTCCACACTAAATACTGCTAGTGAGGCTTTGAGTGGTTTGAAATTACTTCACAGTGATGTCCAGAGGTATGAGACCCCTTGTTGCAGGTTGGGCTGAATACAGGAAGGTACACGAAGCTGCAGTGTTATCTGCAGGTGGGACTAAAAGAATCAGGCAGGTTTGGATTCCAGTAAAAAATCTCCAGACCTCTCAGGTTGGAACAAAGGCCACAATCTATTTACACTTCCCGCATACCTCCTCCCTGGACAAATCAATTGTATTCAGAAGCCTTGTGCAGATTCACTGTATTTTTTAAATGTTCAAAAATGAGATGAGGGCTGAGATAGAAATGAAAGAAAAACAGCTTTCACATGTAAGTAAGGCCTAAGATAGAACAGGGCAACCTGTCTTCAGTGGTAACTTCTGTTTTTTTCCTCACCACCCGAAACTACAGACCCACTTTGTTTCAGATTCCCACTTGCCTGTGTTAGCTCCTACTGTATATGTGGAATTGCCCATTACATGGTGGGGAAATTGTCCATTTCACAATGTGAGGCCACTTAGTGTAATGAAACACTTTTCTTTCATAACTGGATGGAATTTCAGTCCATTTCATGAAAAGGAGACCATGTTTCTCTCCATAATGCAACTCTTTCGGTCATAACTCTATTGATGTCGCCAAAGGCAACTTTGAGAAACTGCAGAAAATGGATGGAGGTCATCTCTTCAGGAGCCATAATAATAATAATAATAATAATAATAATAATAATAATAATTTATTATTTGTACCCCGCCCATCCGGCTGGGTTTCCCCAGCCACTCTGGGTGGCTTCCACAGAGACCAAAAATACACTAAAATATCACACATTAAAAATTTCCCTGAACAGGGCTGCCTTAAGGTGTCTTCTGAATGTCAGGTAGTTGTTTATCGCTTTGACATCTGATGGGAGGGCATTCCATAGGGCGGGTGCCACTACCGAGAAGGCCCTCTGCTTGGTTCACTGTAGCTTTGCTTCTCGCAATGAGGGAACCGCCAGAAGGCCCCTGGCGCTGGACCTCAGCATCCGGGCAGAATGATGGGGGTGGAGACGCTCCTTCAGGAACTCTCAGGAAACTGGAAGTCTGGAACCAGAGCCAATCAGAGACAAATTTCAGAGTTTCTCAGGCCTTCTACATGTTACTGCTAACCGAATACAAAAAATAAAATAAAAAATAGATCAGTAAACACTCCCCCAGCTGTTCTGGAAATACTTCAGACGAACTAGACTATCTACCTAGAGGTTTGACCTTAGTTGGTACACTGGATGTCTAAAACGCCATACCTGTTGTTCAAAAACCTCTTGTAGCAAGGCATGAGGATGCTCACCCTGCTAACTGAATCTTCCCTATATTCACCAAGTTCCACTTCATTTTTCATAAGTCTCAGTCCAGATCCATCTTTACCAAACATGATTCTTGGGGATATGAAGTCTGTTTGGAGCTGGTCATCCTGCCGAATGCCTATCTAGTGTATACTGAACCATGGTGGCAGTTCTGTAAATAAGTGCTCTACAAAATATGGCAGGGCAGTTTCTCATAGGGTTTACAATCCACATCAGCCTTCCTTGGCTGCCCTCCAAATGCTTTGGACTGTAACTCCCATCAGTCCCAGCCAGCATGGCCAGTTGTCAGGAATGATGGGACTTATAGTCCGAAACAACTGGAGGGCATCAGCAGGGCCAAATTAAGACATTTAGGGGTCCTAAGCACTGAAATGATTATGCCCCCCGGATTCCGTCAACATTTTTCTGATAAAAATAGGGGTGGCTTTTTCCATTACAGTGGTACGACAAAGAGAAATGAGGCCGGGGAGAGGCTGGCACTGCAGCATAAAGGCTGCTGGACACGCCCCCCCATGGCACCTGGTTGGGCGGCCACCGGGGGGGGCGTGAGTGCCAGCCAGGTGAGCTGGAGGCAGGGGGCAATGCCCCCTGCTAGGAGCGGTGTTCGGGCTCCCGCCCACAACCACTCCCCTCTCTTTCAGGGAGGAGAGTCTTTGTCAAACAGCTTGGCTCCTGAACAAATTGGCCCCCTTAATGCCGCAAACTCGGAAGTGAGTGTTCCAGTTTGCAAATGTCTTTTGGAAGCCAAACGTCTGACACAGCTTCCACGGCTTCCGATTGAGCGCAGGAAGCTCCTGCAGCCAATTGGAAGTCACACCTTGGTTTTAGAACCGTTCCGGGAGTCTGTTTTACATAGCTGTCAACCTTCCCTTTTTTTGTGTGAGAAATTCCCTTATTCCAGCACCATTTCCCGCTGCTTCCCCCTGCTATCCCGGATTGTTAGATATCCCGTAGACTGTCCCTGGGACAGGAGAGGCTGATGATCCCTTATTTTCAAATCTGAAAGTTGACAGCTATGCTGTTTGACAACCAAGGTACTACTGTATTATTATTATTATTATTATTATTATTATTATTATTATTAGGGACATTCTACCATACCCTCCAACATTTCTCCGATGAAAATAGGGACATCCAAAGGAAAGTGGCACATTCCAGCATCAAATCAGAGACCAGGACAGCTTCTATAAATCCAGGACTGTCTCTGGAAAATAGGGGCACTTGGAGTGACTGTCCCTGTATGTGATTCAAAGTAACAACAATACTAAACTGTAAATTTAAAAGTAGTTGTTCGCAATAACACAAAGCGTTCATTTCTGCTGAAATTAAAATAGCTTCTTTCTGGATTTTCTGATTGCAAAATTCTGGATAAATCCATCTAAGCTGACTCAACAAAGCATGTCTATTTCTGCACACAGCAGGGAAAGTAAATCGAGTCTGTCTTGATACATTGTTGTTCTCTGAAGGTTTTTTAAAAATATTCTTTTCTGTTGAGAAAATGAGTATTCTATGGAGCAGGTAGTAATCCTCAGTGTTAGAAAAACGATGATCACTTTGATGCTCTTTTTGAAATATCAAATGTCAAATTCTTTTTTTAAAAAAGTAAATCTCTTTGTATGTGTGTTCTTCTGCTTTGCTGGTGCCTTAAGTATGTGTTTGGTCTGCATGTTGGGTGACCAGTCTGTGAAGAGATGATCTGTAGCATATGGACCAATAGTTCTTTGTTCTGATCCATGATGGTTGACTCTGGGTAGAGATAAGGCTGCAACTTAACAATACAAAACTTCAGTTCTAGAATACCTGTAGGCGTCATAGCAAACAATGATTGCTAACAGTAGTGTAATATATTTTCTTGAGTTTTACATAACCATTTGTTACACAAATGCACCCAGAGCAACAAGTGTTAGTGATTAGCCTGGTCAAAATGCTACAATATTAGCAAAATATGAACTTTGGTTCATCGGTTGTTTTTTGCTTTATATATTATAATATCTTCAAGCAACGCAGTGAAAGCAAACATTTTTATATAAGAAGATGTGACCACAAAGGTCTGATTATTTCTCTTCTAGCAATTATGGTTTAGAAAACCACAGTAAATTGAAATATATTTGCTTTGCTCTATCTGCAGCAGATAGACTTTTTGAAAACATATTGCAGGGGGGGAATGATTTTCTTTACCTTATTTTATACACTTTAATTCCCAGTGGCATTAACACTCTCATTTATATTTATAATGTTACAAAATGTACCATCTGTCATGCTAGCTGTGGGAGGCCAGATTATAGTACAGAATAATATGATTCATTTTTAATAGAAATCACTACTGGTTAATTATAATGCGAAGTGTCTCTTGGAAATGGAGCAATTATTTCACTGGTATTTTTGAGGCTGGCAAGTCAGACGGACCCATACTTCCCTTTGTCATCTTCAGTTTTGCTGAAAATGGTACAATATGATTCAAAATTAGCTTTCACCTGCTCTTTGCAAACACATTTTTCGATTTCTAGAAGTGAGTGATAATTTCTATGTAAAACATTCACAGTTGGGTGACTTCATTGGCTGTTGTTGTATCTGGTACTCTTGCCATGCAGATGAATCTCAACTCTAGCACTATTCAGCTATGACCTGTTCCTTTTCAACCAGTCTGCATTTATTTCTTCATTGTTTTCCTGATCTCTTTCATAGGTGAATGGCTGACTTTCTTCTGGTAAAATGTTACAAGAGATCAATTCTCCCCTTGCATCTTTGCTCAGTTCCCCTTCCTACTCACTTTCACATTGCTGCCACTGCAAACACTGAAGAATGATCACTCCAGCAGGGGCATAGGAAGAAATATTGCAAACTAGGGGTGAGGAGCAAAAAAAGAAAAAGAAAAAGAAAGCATGCTCCCTTCCGGCAGATGGCTCATTATGAAACCTGAAACCTGTTTTGTTAGGTCTCCTTTCTGCATGGAACCCTCACAGCGAAATGCCCTGTTAAGTAGGGAGCAAAAAGCTTATGGGGAGTCATTCAGTTTCTTTTGATGATCACAGAAAAAAAAGAGAGAGGGAGGGGTTGATGTGGGGGGAAATGGATAATTATATTTTGTTTGTATATTTACGAGAAACTAACATAATTTTCTTTCGAAATTTGCACATCTTCAAATTCTAATACACCATAAAATAACTTAAAAATGAATCAATCAATGTATTTATTATGGTCAACGGCCATTATTCAGAAAGAAACTTTGTACAAATATATAAATTAATTCAAAACAAAACAAAGAAAATGAATTATATTAGGGGAAATTGCTTGCAAGAACTTGTTTATTAGTCAAAATTGTGCACAAAAATGTGTAGGGGAAATTCACACAGAAATGCTGATGGATGAGTTTGTTTGTTTGTTTGTTTGTTTTAAAAAAAGCTCTGGAAAAAATGGAAACTGAGGGAAACCAAAATTGACTGACTTGTCAGGCCCTAATGTCTTATTATTTTCCCACATCAAAAACTAATGGCAAACTTCTTTAGACCATTGATAAACACTGCTTATGTCCATGGAATATTCTGATCTTACTTTTTTTTATATTGTTCTGTTTTCCCCATTTTCATTAAAATTATTTACAGTGACTACATTTGGGCAAGAAGGAGCCTAGTCTCCTGCTGGGCTCAAATGCTCCTCTCCATCCTTGACTTCTTGTGTAGCTACAAAGAGATTGGAATATTCTATTCTAGATTAACCACAGTTTAGTGTGTCATGCTTCTACTAACCATAGTCCAGAAGATTAACCACAGCTTGTCTGGGTTTGGATGCTGCAGCAAGCTGCAGTTAATCATGAACAGAAGCAATCATGAACAGGGACTAATTCTTGTAACTGTAAATTATGGGTTAGCAGTATCTCTGAAGAAGTACGGCATGTGTCTTATCTCTCTTTGAGCTCCCTTGACGAATCTGGGGGCACCACACAAGATTATTTATGGATCTATGAATAATTTCTGCTCCCCTCACTTTCTTATCTTTTTAGTTTACAACCATTCATTTTCATGGCCTGTTTGGCACATGGCTAATCCAGAAGATAAACTTGAAATCCCTGCCATCGTTCATGGGAAAACAAGCAACAGTGATATTTTCCCCTGCCTAGAAGAACAGCTGATCACTTCAGACAAACACCAAATAAAGCTCTCACCAGCAGATGGGGCTTCAGGAATAACTGGGTCCCTTTCATTACCTGCCACTCATCTGTCACATATCATTTCAAGATTTCCCCATCTGACAAATGGGGGAAAAACTTTCATATTGCTATATATAATTCAGGGATTGATGTGAGCATCAATAATAGTTCCTGCAACATGTCCAGGGTGACCAACATTCCAAAATCCTCATGTGGTCACATGGTACATCTATTGCTGTTGTTGAATTGGTTCTTATTAGGGGCTCTCTTCAAAATCTGACACGATGACTGCTTCTGTAAAACAATGGGGTGTTGGAGGAGGAGCTGGATCTCCTGTTGCCATTGGTGGATTGGGGAACGACATGGGTATGAACTCATGGCAACAGGAGCATCCCTCTTGACACTGGTCCAACAGTGGAGATAGGGCAGGAAGCAGTAGGATGGATGGCTTGCCTATAGGCATTAAAGGCAGGCAATTCTAGACAGAGAATGACTGAATTGTGACTCTCGGTGCACTCTAGAGCAGTGTTCTTCAACCTCTGGTCACCATATGTTGTTGGTCTATGAGTCTGATCATCTAAGTCACCTATGTCAAAGGTTAGGGATGATGGGAATTGTAGCTGACCACTTGGGGACACAAGGCTGAAGAACACTGCTCCAATGTGTTTATTTGCCTTCTTAAATTTCTATCTGACCACTCTTCCTATCATGGAACCCAAGATGGTGTACAGTGGTTCCCAAGCAGTAACCCATCCAGGCACTAACCAGACCAAGACCTGCTTAGCTTCAGCAAGGGAGTGGCCTCATGTGCACCCAGACCATCTTCTGGAAGAATAGCACAATTCAATCCCTGCCTTCTAAGAGCTGAGGCCTGTACTTGTAGGCTACAACAGTATTTCATGCCTATTGTGTGCTAGCAACTGTACAAAGTATTAATGCTACAACTGTACACACACTCACCTATGAATAAAGTCCATTGAGTTAGGTGGGACTTACTTCTGAGTAAATGCCTCCTTCTCCTTTATTTTCTGGCATGAGGTAGGGTGTGTGATGTCATGACACCTTAAAATTCCACATCCTAACCGGAAGCAGCCAATGAAACGGAACAGGCATGGGAAAGTGTGCAGCATGGTAATATTATTTTACACTTTATACATTACTAAATATTAGTAGAAGAAAAAGGAAGAGGTGGAGATAAGGAGGAAAAAATGAGGCTTCTGTTTGCTACAGCAGCCACCCATCTCCCAGAATGTCTAGTGTAGTGAAAGAGCACCAATTCAATTTTGTTCACGTTTAAAGTAGAACTTTTCTAATTGCACTTTCTGAAACACAGTCATTCCATGCGATTCACATGTCTCTGAATTTTTGCAATGGAGTTCTCCACCGAGCAATGTGTACAAAATACGCAAATTACACATATTAGTGAGAAGAAGGTACAAAAATGTGTTATATTAGGGAAAATTGCCTACAAACGTTTGTGTATTGGGAGAAGTACGTTGTTGACTTTGCATGGGAACTTCACAAATTCACAAACTGATGCAAAATTGTGGAGAACTGAACTTAAGATTGGAACAATGAGTTACTGAGAGAAATTGAAATGGACTGATTCATTCATCCTTCAACTAGTGCCAGTTTGAGTTTATTCAAGATAAGAAAGCTACCTATGTAGAGAGAATCTCATTTGTTGTTCTTCATTTTGCTGTTGTTGTTTTTAAAAATATTTCAAATAACATATGACAACACAAAACTCATAGTGCATTCACTCTGTGATCTACAATCAAAGGTCAAATGTTAAATAACACTGAACCTCCGTATTTGTGAAGCAGAGGCAGATGATTCTGAAACTTGAGAGTATATTGGGGGGGGGGTGTTCTGACTTGAAACACTTTTTGTGGTTTTGAAAAGCTGGACCCATGATCTAAAAGCTCATTTAGAACTGGCATTACCATTTCCTTCCTTCTCACACGTCAATAATTTTCTTGGCATAACTCCTTCTGTAATGCTGGTACCCAAGCCATTTCATTTATAAGTGAAACTAGGCTTTTGCTATATGTAATACAATTAACAGGAAAGCTTTGTGAGGACGTGCCAATATATTCTCCTCCTTTCCAATCTTTCCCCCAATTCCTACCCTTAAGCACATTTTCACCGTTCCAAAAGAACTCATTTTCTCTCTCTCTTTTTTTACATAAACATTAGGAAGACTAGCCTGATTGTCTGATTTAGTAACAAATGACATCTGGACATTTAGCTCATCTATCACCCAAAGAAATAAAAATATCATCCTTATATGAGTATACCGCTCATTATGGTAAATACCAGTCTCAATGATATTTACACTGATTTTGTGCTCTTATATAATATGATCTCTTAAGGCTGAATTCAAAGTCTACTATTTTCCCAACTGCACTCCCCCTTTTAAAAAAGAAATAAGGGCAACTGTTTATCACAGGGATGCCATGTGTCTTTTTTTTCCAGGACACATCCTCTTTCTTCAGGGGGAAAATGTGAGACAAATCACATTTATTTGCTTTGAATGGCCGTCATTGCGTCCTCTTTTTTGTTCTTCAAACTATGGCAACCCTAGTTTACTGTGGTCTTACAAAAATATTTCCTTATCTCTTAACCACTGAAAAACATTTAATTCTGTGTTAGCTTATGGAGTCAATCATTTTAAAATACAATTGCTATGCAGCGGATTCCTCTGAAGCTGCCTTTTGGGGACTTCAGTTGAGAGCACCATTATGTGTTGATCAGGAGGGGGGGAAAGTACAAAGAAACTGGGGCATGGGAATAGTTTCTTGAATCCACCAGCTGCTTATACATCATGCCAAGCATTATATATACTTGCAGGTGGATATAATCCCCTTTATTAATCCCTTTAAACTTGTAAAGCAGCATCAAAGGCAAAGGCTGATGTAAAAGTGTTGTAAATATGTTTCTACCTATGACTCCACATAAAACTGTTTTAAATGACTCCTTTATGCAGGCATTGATTTTCAGGTGACTGACAAATGACATCATTCTTTGTTGTTAGTAGAGAGCAAAATGAAAGCCTGCCTGACTGCTGGCACCCTTAGTATGGAACAAGGTGAGAGGTAGTGGAAGTGGAATAACCTTGTATGCCACTCAGTTCTCATTGTTATTTAGCTATTAAGGCATGGGTAGGCAAACCAAGGCCCAGGGGCCGGATCCGGCCCAATTGCCTTCTAAATCCGGCCCGCGGAAAGTCTGTGAATCAACATGTTTTTACATGAGTAGAATGTGTCCTTTTATTTAAAATGCATCTCTGGGTTATTTGTGGGGCATAGTAATTCGTTCATTTTTAATTTTTTTTTCAAAATATAGTCTGGCCCCCCACAAGGTCTGAGGGACAGTGGACCAGCCCCCTGCTAAAAAAGTTTGCTGACCCCTGTATTATGGTCATGAAGGGAAGGACTTATCTCCTGCAAGCACCATTATATTGCCTTAGCACAGTGATGGCCAAACTTGGTCCTCCAGCTGTTTTGGGACTATAACTCCCATCATCCCTAGCTAGCAGGACCAGTAGTCAGGGATGATGGGAATTGTAGTCCCAAAAACAGCTGGAGGACCAAGTTTGGCCATCACTGCACTGCCTTAGCCCGCCATACTGAAAGACAGATTTTTATTTTTATTTTTGTGCTAAAACAGTTGGAAGCCCTTCTATTTACCCAAATAATTTTCCTATATAAGGCAACCTGGTGGGTGACTCCCATTACTGGATCCATTATGATTCTCCTGGCAGTTCGTCCTGATGCCACTTACTGGGAGAGAGGCCAGTGTAAGTCTCCCAAAAGGGGCATTTCAGGAGTCGGACCAGAAGACTTAGGCTGGATTCTGAGCCTTTTCAACTTGGTCATGTGACTTGTCAATTGTAAAGGCTTGTTTTCCCTCTGCCAGTCTTATGCCAAATAGCTGCAGGCACCCCATTGCTGAACGGGGATAGGATCCACAGTAACTTGACACAACTTTGACTTACACCAGCTTGCTTTATGCTAGAATGCTCCCTAGGTGTGCTTCCACTCTGTGCTGGAATGTATTCCCTCAAAGTTTTATGCTGATGTAAGCCTGCTGGATTAATTTTACTTTCTGCAGAATACATTGCTATATTGCATGGGTAGGCAAACTTAGGCCCAGGGGCCGGATCTGGCCCAATCGCCTTCTAAATCTGGCTTGTGGATGGTCCGGGAATCAGTGTGTTTTTACATGAGTAGAATGTGTCCTTTTATTTAAAATGCATCTCAGAGTTATTTGTGGGACCTGCCTGGTGTTTTTACACGAGTAGAATGTGTGCTTTTATTTAAAATGCATCTCTGGGTTATTTGTGGGGCATAGGAATTCGTTCATTTCCCCCCCAAAAATATAGTCCGGCCCCTCACAAGGTCTGAGCGACAGTGGAGTGGCCCCCTGCTGAAAATGTTTGCTGACCCCTGCTATATTGCCTGACACCGATCTTTTAGCTACCGTGAAACCAAAATTTGCAATGCTTTAGAAAGGAAGAAAGCACAGTAGTTCTGCAACCTTATTTAGCCATGTTTTCTCTTACTAAGTGGAGAGGCATTGATTACTTTTGAGCATTTATCCAAGAAGACAAAGGGACCAAATTGCTTCAAAAGATGCTGTAAAGACAGCAAGAATAATTAATAAAACCAATGGAAAGACCTTAATCTGCATGTGTTTGTTCCCCGATATATTTAGAAGGGTATGTGCACCACAAAGCCGTCAGCCCGCCATTTATCTTCTGACTAGCTCAAATGAATACTTTTTAAAAGGAGGCAAACCCATTTGTCAGCCAAATAAGAACCTTAGTTAGATCATCAATACAAGGCACATAACCTCAAACTACAAGATGTGAAGTTGCGTGGAAACCAATTTGATATTCCTTGCATTCATAGCCTTTAAATGATTGTTGCAATTTGAGGACACTCATTTGACTTCTTGCTCCCATTTAAAATGTATTAGATCCAATTGTGATGACTAAAGGTAAAAGTCATTAACTTTAAGTGGAAGACCAGACCCTATAATCAGGAGGTTAATTGTGTTGGTTTTATTTGTCCTCCATCCTTCAAATATTCTCTGGTACTGACATTTTTCAAATTTAAGTTAAAAGTTTTTTGGAACCTCAAATTAATTTATCGTGAAACCCGTCCATGCCCACTAGTTCAAGCTTTCCAAACTAGCCATTACCTAGTAACCCTGAACTCTTAGCAAGTATTTTGAAGAGCAAAGGTTATTAAAAGTGTAGTGAGTATTTTAAAACTCCTCAGAGCAAAAAGCATGTGAATATATTATAAAAGCCACATGTTAGATATCTCCACAACTATCCCAAAAGACAGGGACACAGGTGGTGCTATGGGTTAAACCACAGAGCCTAGGACTTGCCGATCAGAAGGTCGGCGGTTTGAATCCCATGACGGGGTGAGCTCCTGTTGTTCGGTCCCTGCTCCTGCCAACCTAGCAGTTCGAAAGCACGTCAAAGTGCAAGTAGATAAATAGGTACTGCTCCAGCAGGAAGGTAAATGGTGTTTCCGTGTACTGCTCTGGTTCGCCAGAAGCGGCTTAGCCATGCTGGCCACATGACCCGGAAGCTGTCTGCGGACAAACGCCAGCTCCCTCGGCCAATAAAGCGAGATGAGCGCCGCAACCCCAGAGTCGGTCACGACTGAATCTAATGATCAGGGGTCTCTTTACCTTTACCTTTATCCCAAAAGACTAGAGGCCTGCTTATATAGAAGGCATTGAATTTCTATACCACTTATTCAGTTGGAGATGCAGGTTATGTTCAAGAGCCCCACTACATCTCTCTCTCTCTCTCTCTCTCTCTCTCTCTCTCTCTCTCTCTCACACACACACACACACACAGAGTGCAATCCTATGCATGCCTATTCAAAAGTAATTCCCAGTTATTTCAATGGGACATTTTGCCAGATAAATGTGGGCAGGATTGCAAGCTAAAAATAGTACCACCTATACATTTATGAAAAAAAAATGTAAAAAATGTAAAGGACCCCTGGATGGTCAAGTCCAGTCAAAGACGACTATGGAGTTGCAGTGCTCATCTCTGCTTTCAGGCCAAGGGAGCTGACGTTTGTCCACAGACAGCTTTCCAGGTCATGTGGCCAGCAGGACTAAACCACTTCTGGCACAAAGGAAAACCGTGACAGAAGCCAGAGCACACGGAAATGCCATTTACCTTCCCGCCACAGAAGTATCTATTTATCTACTTGCGCTGGTATGCTTTTGAAGTGCTAGGCTGGCAGGAGCTGGGGCAGAGCGACAGGAGCTCACCCTGTTGGGGGATTCGAACCGCTGACCGATCAGCAAGCCCAAGAGGCTCAGTGATTTAGACCACAGCGCTACCCATGTTCCTTTAGATGTATTCATAGTAATTATTACAGAATACAGTGGTACCTTGGTTTAAGAACAGCTTAGTTTATGAACAACTTGGATTAAGAATGCTGCAAACCCGGAAGTAGGTGCTTTGGTTTGTGAACTTTGCCTTGCAAGCACAACATGTTCCGCTTCCAGTTTAGTGTGTTCCATTTGTAAATTGAGTCCTCCGCTGCTATGGGAAAGCACACCTTGGTTTAAGAACACTTTGGTTTAAGAACGGACTTCCGGAACGGATTAAGTTCATAAACCAAGGTACCACAGGATAGGAATACTTTTAAAACACTGTTCTCCATCCCATCCAGGGATCTAATGTCAGCTATTTTGCACACTCTGAAGAGCAGAGTTCTAAGTCATTATGTTCTGGGGCATCTCATCAACAGCACTGCTTTCCGTTGACTCTGGGATCTCATATCCTTTGATTATTATGGTCCCATCTTCCTGCTGTCAGTCCACTGTCAGACCCTATTGGCTCCTCCTTCATATGTATACCAAATGCCTTTCAGAACTAAGAAATTGATGGGCCTTGTACCATAGAATGGCAAAATTCACTCCCTCTCAGTCCCAGATCTTAGGATTTCCTATCTACCCTTATCAATGACCATTTCTGCCTTAGTTGGGCTTCCCTTTCCTTTGCAGACCCTCCAAGCGTCCCTGTTTTCCAGGGACATCCCTGATTTCCAGGGACGTCCCTGATTTAGAGAAGCCAGCCCAGTTTCTGATTTGAGCCCAAAATGTCCCACTTTTTCTTAGAATGACCCTATTCTCATTGGAAAAGGGTTGGAAGGTATGGAGTTATCCAATCCCTAAGCCATCTGATGGCAATCCTGCATAGGGAAGTTTTTATGTTTAATGTTTTGTTATGTTTTTATATATGTTGGAAGCTGCCCAGAGTGGCTGTGGCAACCCAGTAAGATGTGTGGGGTATGAATAGTAAAATTATCATTATGGAATAGGACGTCCCTATTTTCATCAGAGAAATGTTGGAGGGTATGAGAGAGATAGAGAGATGGTTTCACATCACTCTACATGCAAACTGAGTCTGACAATCTCCATTCTGCTTCATAACAGAATGTGATACTCAGTTGGAACAGTATCTCTCCCATAGAAAATAAAATAAAATAAAGCTCTTAGAAATCCATTGTGCACACACTGGGCACACATGCACTTTCCCATTGGTTTTGTATATGAGACAGAAGCACAGCCTAGTTTTAACAGCAACAGTAGTGCTGTTGCAGACTAATAATTTTCCAACTGTACCTGATCATCACTCTTCCAAAATGAAATGAACACGCTCACCACAAAACACCATGCTAGTGCATTTCATTAGCTGTAATCAACTTGTCTTGCCTTTGCTGATTTATTGTGCCTTTTGCTCCTTTCTCTGAAAATGCTACGCGTAGGTTTGCTGCCAGGGACAGTTTTACAGATTTCAGTAGAGGAGGCAATGCGTCTTCTCTTTCTTTCTGTAGAAGTAACATTCAGATGGGGAAGGGAGATTACATGGCTGACTCTTGGATTGGAAGAATCCTCCAGGAATCAGGGCTTTGGAACTTGGTAGAAGAGGGTAGAAGTAGAATTTGGTAGAAGAGAGCATCTTAAAAAGCAGAGACATCACCTTGCCAACAAAGGTCCGTATAGTTAAAGCTATGGTTTTCCCAGTAGTGATGTATGGAAGTGAGAGCTGGACCATAAAGAAGGCTGATCGTCGAAGAATTGATGCTTTCGAATTATGGTGCTGGAGGAGACTCTTGAGAGTCCCATGGACTGCAAGAAGATCAAACCTATCCATTCTGAAGGAAATCAGCCCTGAGTGCTCACATTGCTCTGTCCCAGCTTCTGCCAACCTAGAAGTTTGAAAGCATGCCAGTGCAAGTAGACAAATAGGCATCATTGTGGCAGGAAGGTAAATGGTGTTTCTTTGTGCTCAAACCAAAAACTCAGACCACACCTCAGGGCAAGTGGGTGGGTGGGGAAGGACAGTTCCCTTGCATTGCCAATGGCTCTCAATGGCCCTTTATTGTTTCTTAATGGCCCTGGACCATAAAGAAGGCTGATCGCCAAAGAATGCTTTTGAATTATGGTGCTGGAGGAGACTCTTGAGAGTCCCATGGACTGCAGGAAGATCAAACCTATCCATTCTTAAGGAAATCAGCCCTGAGTGCTCACTGGAAGGACAGATCCTGAAGCTGAGGCTCCAATACTTTGGCCACCTCATGAGAAGAGAAGACTCCCTGGAAAAGACCCTGATGTTGGGAAAGATGGAGGGCATAAGGAGAAGGGGACGACAGAGGACGAGATGGTTGGATAGTGTTCTCGAAGCTACCCATATGAGTTTGACCAAACTGCAGGAGGCAGTGGAAGACAGAAGTGCCTGTCGTGCTCTGGTCCATGGGGTCACAAAGAGTCGGACATGACTAAACGACTAAACAACAACAACAGGGTTGTTGAGTCCTTTATTCTTTTCACGCAATGTTCAGGACTCTCACTCAGCTCAACTCTGTACATGCACCTTAAAGAAATCACCATGCAGACCTCTATGTCAGCTTTTGAAGTCCCCCTCCTTTTAAAACCCCACATCCTATATTCCTTTTCTGGTCACACTCTTAAACTACTTTGGGAATTGCAGCTCTGTGAGGGTATTGGGGACTCCTAACAACTCTCAACTGTTATGCGGCCTAGGACCCACGTATCTATGGGACCGCCTCTCCTGGTATGCCCCGCGGAGGACCTTAAGGTCCACAAATGACAACATTTTGGAGGTCCCAAGTCGCAAAGTGGTTAGATTGGTCTCAACTTTGGCCAGTGCCTTTTCAGTGCTGGCCCCGCCTTGGTGGAACACTGTGACCAGGGCCCTGCAGGACTTGACATCTTTCCACAGGGCCTGCAGACAGAGCTGTTCGCCTGGCCTTTGGTTTGGACTCAGTCTGACCCTTATGTTTCCCTCCGCTTATGGTTTTGATTTATGGGCTACTTTTAAAATGAGGCTGCATTTTAAATTGCATTTTAACCTGTATTTTAAATTGGTCCCCCCCCCCCCTTATGTTTTTACTGTAATTTTACTGGTCTTAGCTGCCCTGAGCCCAGCTCTAGCCGGGGAGGGCAGGGTATAAATAAAATTTATTATTATTATTATTATTATTATTATTATTATTATTATTATTATATTGTTATTGTTGTCATTTATGGAGACTACAGTTTCCATAAATATTTAGAGGGAGCCATGACTGTTTAACGTGGTATGGCATTGCTTTAAACATATAGTGATGATAGGGCCTTAGGTAGCAAGCGATAAGTCGATTCCATACAACTACTTTGAGGAACACATTGTTACTGATAAAAACAACAACTAATTCCTCATTATTATTATTTTTCATTTTCTCAAGGTTACAAAGAATGGGAATTTACAAAGGTTGAGGGAGCTGGGTATGTTTAGCCTGGAAAAGAGGAGACCGAGAGAAGATATGGATTTTTTTTAAGGAGAGGTTGGACGGCCATGGATGCTTTAGTTGAGATTCCTACATTGCAGGGGGTTGGACTAGATGACCGTGAACGTCCCTTCCAACTCTGCAATTCTGTGATTCTATGAAAACCTCAAATGTTTGCACCTTCCTGTGCAAGGAAAGTTGTTCTGACCCCTTGATCGTGTTAACTGGCATTTTCCGTACGTTTTCCAGCCCAGTGGCCTGATCCAGCCGGACATTTCTTAGGCTACAGTGCCTCAACATTAGTAAACAAATGTGAGTGTTTTGATTTCATTCACATTTCTATGATTATTGCACACAGGCCCAAAGTAAATACCCCCCCACCTCTATCTTATCTGCTTGGCCATAAGTATATGCTGCCAGCTTTCGTTAAAACTTAATCTCTTCACTTTTGTATGTCTTATTACACATAGTTAAGCCCGTATTTTAAAAAGACGGGGGGTAAATAACCACACATACTTTAAAATGAAGATATCACGAAATGTTGTGTGACATTTCACGTTGTACTCTGTCAGGGCCCTTCCTTCCTGTAATCATTATTGTCTCTAACCTTTGCTCAGTTCCATTCTGTTTGGGAGCAGTCAAAACCTTATCAATTTGCCATCATTTCCTTCCAACTAATATATTTGCGAGAATCTAAAGGGCAGGGACCCTTTCCAAAGAAACTCATGTGCTTGGAATCACAATGCCTGCTTACCATCCTGGCATAGAGGAGAAAAGTGTAGTTGCCTCGAGTCTGTTTACAACACAGGTCACACCCCCACTGTACATTGAAAGCACATTTGAAGTGCATGGCTTCCCGCAAAGAATCCTAAGAACTGTAGTTTACCCCTTACGGAGCTACAATAACCAGCACGCTCAACAAACTGCAGTTCCCAATATTCTTCGGGGAAGCCATGCAACTTAAAGTTATGGTGTGGATCAGCCTACAGTATAGAATCCACCAAGGCAAGTGCAGCCCACAAACCACAATTTGTGGCCTTCCACATGCTCAAACCACCCCACTCTCCTTATAAGGGTGGGCAGCAACAAACAAACAAACCACAATACCCCTCACCCTCCAAAAAGGACAGGGGTAGAGCTGTCCTGCATGACTGGTGGGATGTGTTTGGCTCAGCGGGTCTCGATCCATAGGAATTTCTCAAGTGATTGCTACGTCGGTAGCCGCAGGCAAATGCTACCAATATTGTATTTTCAGCAACTTGCTCTTTAAATACAACATGATAGATAGAGAGCAATGACTTTCATTTGGCTGAAGCAATCTTGAAACCAAATAGCTCCCAGGCTGCTGATTATGTGCCCTGGCCCTGAGTGTCTCTGAACTCAATTGATGACATGGGAGCTTTTTATTTCTCCCGCCAAATGTTAGAGATTAATTAAGCTGATATATGTTATGAAAGTTGTAACATTCTACCCATACTATACAACACCACAAAAATATGAACTAATGCACTGAGCTTATAAGTAGAGTATAATGTTACAGACGTGCTTCTAATGGTACTACAACAATTGCTTATATGTATCTTTTTGGAAAACGAAGAAACAAAATCCTCAATGGTTCTTTAAACCATCTATTCACCAATTAACAAATGGTTAAACAATCACAATATTTTGCAGAGAAAACCATGTAGGGTGAGAGAAGATCCATCCAGCTGTTTTCACCTGTCCATGTATATACTGGAGGATTACCTCCTCATCAAATGCACTTTAACCAAGTATTTCTGTATGCAAGTCCAGGATTATTTCTCATGCTACACTCTTAATAGATATAGGTCTAGTTCTGATACTCATTTGACCATGTGGATAAGAGCCTTCCAGCCATCTGGAATTCAAAAGTCTCTGATTCATCAGCATCTAAACAGTTAGCAGCTCAGGAGTGTGACTTATCTGATTATCTAATTACTTGCCTTGCAATCTCTCAGGTCTAGGGGCCGGCCCACCCACGAGGCAAGGTGAGGTGACTGCCTCAGGTGGCAGATCCACAGTGGTGGCAGATTTGTCCTCCAAAGAAAGCATCTCCCACTGTTGCTTCCATGGTAGCAGCAGTGGCTGCAGCACCCATTAGATCTGGTGTCTCCTTGGCAGACCCCCACCCAATGCCACCACTCCAGTGGCCTCTCAGCAAATAGGAGGCACTGCTAGTCCTCCCACCCCTTGGGAGGAAATGGGGGGCTGCCCTCTGGGGTCTCCTGGGGTCTGCACCAACCCTTACTTCTATTATGGTCTTTGATATAACCAGATAAACAATCAAGTAAGGTTGTTTTGATTCCCACCCACCCCCTGTTCCTGATGTAGATTTTCACTTACCCCCTGGGTGCCAGATTTGGGGAGGTGCAGGCAGTTCCCCTGCACAGAGCATCCAGCCAAGGGGGCACAAAATTGAGAAGATCCATAATTGAGATCTATTTGGGGGGCACCAAATTTTGGGCTTCCACAGGACACCATATTATGAAAGATTACCAAAGTTTGCCCCTGACACCCTTGTTCCTGATGCACATCTTTATTCCCCGCTTGTATTCCTCATGTAGATCTTTAATGGGGGAACCAGCATTTTGTGTTTCACCTCAGGTGCCCAAATGTCCTGGGCTGGCCCCTCTCAGACCTAATCTGGAGGCATGCACATATATACACAACAGGAAAATTCAAAAAGAGCAAAATGCCCAATCTCAAGGTGAGCTCCAATTTTCAGGGAGCAGCTGTCGTCTATATTTCTCAGACTGCCCCCTGACATCCTCATTCAAGGGTACTGTGAGAAATTTAAATGATGACTGCCTGACTGCAAAAAACAAACAAAAAAACAAAGAGAGGTCCAGGACACACATTTGTCCAGGCATCTAGTAGCTGCATTTAGGGTGTAAAGGGAAAGAAGAGCTTTTAGGAAACCTAGAATTGCAATGGTTAGTGGTGAACCAGGTGGGAAAAGGTGACTATCAATGATGCACTGCTATCAGGGGCTATTTTTCCACTTTTGGAGGCATTATGCTTCTGAAGACCATGGGCTGGACATCATAGGAGGGAAGAGTGCTGCTGCTCCTAGGACTTGCTTGGAGGCTTCCCATAGGACTAGGTGGCCTGACCCAGAAGGCTTAGGTTCTTTTGTTATTATGAATGTCTAAACCTGGCCTTAGAACACTGGGAGCACCAAGGTTTCCTAGGTATAAAAGGTAAAGGATCCCTGGACGGTTAAGTCCAGTCAAAGGCAACTATGGGGTTGTGGCGCTCATCTCACTTTCAGGCTGAGTTTGTCCACAGACAGCTTTCCAGGTCATGTGGCCAGCAGGACTAAGCTGTTTCTGGCACAACAGAACACTGTGACAGAAACCAGACTGCATGGAAATGCCGTTTACCTCCCTGCCACAGCAGTACCTATTTATCTGCTTGCACTGGTGTGCTTTCGAACTGCTACATTGGCAGAAGCTGGGAAAGAGCAATGGGAGCTCACTCCGTCACAGGGATTTGAACCGCCAACCTTCTGACTGGCAAGCCCAAGAAGCTCAGTGGTTTAGACCACAGTGCCACCCGCGTCCTAGGTATAGTCCTCATCCAAAACCCATCATTATTTGGTCATAGTCTTTCCACATTAGGTAAAATTAAAATCCTCCCTCAACTCCCTAAAAATCCCAACAAATAAGTTTGATATTATCCAACTGGATATTATTGAATTAATTAAAAAAGTACCCTGATTATTCCATTAGGGCCCTTTGGGGATCCAAGGTCATATTTCGCTAAACCATTTCCAGTGTCATCTCCCAACCTTATTAGAATATCTGAGCTTATGTTGCTGAGGAGGATTCCCCTCTACTGCCATGGTGCCAGTGCTACCACTTTATGTGGCACTGAACTCCATGCTCCTGTTCTCATATTAACGCTGCTTATTATTTATACTAAAAGGTTTACCCTTGCCGAGAATCAGAATTATGTGGCTTGTTGCATTACTGGAAACATTCCAGTAGGAGTGGATCGGGGAGCGAGGGTTGTTTACTCATAAAACAAACACGGGCATTTGGGCATTATTTTTTATTATTATTCATCTGCTTCAATTCTCTGAGAAAGTGTGTGGCTGTCCATATCCTATATTCTTTATTCTTTTTTCCTCAAGGTTTTATATCCACTAATTTGTTTCTTTTACGACAGCTGAAATTGAGAATGAGGAGGAAATTCTTTCTCCATCTCACTGCAATATAGCTGGCAGTTATGTAATGTACTTACTGGATATGCATAACTTTCAAGTCACACTTCTGGGGATGTTGACAGTAACCATTTTCTTCCCATGTGACAGGATACATCAATAGGCAAATATGACCTTTCACAGTCTGTTAAAAATGTGATGAAAGCAAAATATTCGGGTTACAAACCTCCATACAATGTCCTATGAACCACAGGATGCGTTGCTGTAATGTATATTTTGTTACCCAAATTTATTTGTTAGGACTTATTTATGTGCAAACGGGAAAATTGTGTTTCAGTGCCCCTCTCCTCCGCACCCCCCAACATACGCCTTTGAATCATTTTGAACAGATAAAACCACCTTTCCGAGGAAATTGGGCAGACAACAGATTTCATGGGTTTGCCAGGGTAAAATGGCAAGCTTAAAAGTTTGTTGACGATTAACTGCAAAAAGATACAGTGGTACCTCGGGTTAAGAACGTAATTCATTCTGAAGGTCCGTTCTTAACCTGAAACTGTTCTTAACCTGAGGTACCACTTTAGCTAATGGGGCCTCCCGCTGCCACTGCACCACCGCTGCACGATTTCTGTTCTCATCCTGAAGCAAAGTTCTTAACCTGAGGTACTATTTCTGGGTTAGCAGAGTCTGTAACCTGAACTGTCTGTAACCTGAAGCGTCTATAACCCGAGGTACCACTGTATGTGGCAGTAATCCAGAAGTAACTGCCTCAATATGCTAATGATACTTGCTGTCTGCTTGAAGGGTTGTTGCAAAGGGGGGGGGGGAGAGAAAATGAGACTGAGCTTAAGCACAAGAATGGACATTTCCACCTTGAAGTTAAAGATCTCCTCTGCACTGGGTTTTCGACACAATACATTTAAAGCACTCTTATACCACCTTAACAGGATTATCCCAAAGAATGCTGAGAGTTGTTAGGAAATCCTTCACAGAGCTATAATTCCCAGCCCCCTTGAAAAAAATTCACAGGGCAAAAAAACAGGACCTCCATACTTGGCTTTCATACATCAGGTATAGCATTTGAACATCGAAACCAGAAAGCAGATATCTAGGCAGAAGATGTTTGTCCAGTGGGGTGTGGCAACAGTGCATGGAATCACTGCTTTTTACCAGGAGAGAGGGAAGAAGGGAAGATCGATGCTTAGGAGGCACATAGCAGGAGCCCCGTGTTGCTAGCATTGCAACTCTGCCCCACCGGTTGAGTCACTTCAGCATCAAGATGAATAAGATGTGCCACATACATCCTACAGGATAAAATTCATCACCAAGCCCCAGTTCTTATGGAAGAAATATTGGTACCCCCCATGCCTTGCTGTAATTACTAGTAACCATCAACTCTTTTCATGCGCGCTTGCTATGCTAAAATTAGTAGGGCATTCTGTGATGGACCCATAGAGAACTGGAAACCACATTACACCTATGACAGAATAGCTAGACCCAAATCTTAATTGAGCGGGAACTTCATAATGGGCTGTCATTATGTAGATACATATCTCTATAATTAGATGGTACAAAGGACAGACCTTTTGAGATACTGGAAAGAGGAGGCATTGCTTGAAATCTAATGTCACATTAATGTGCTTTTCTCTTCAGCATGATCATTTAAGTACAATGTTTCCATAGTCACATCTCCTAGTTTTCCCCTCAACTCCCTTTCTTTTTCACATCACTCCCACACGAGGCAACAATTGTGCTTAAGGGCCAAAATGTGTTTTTCCAAAAAAAAATACTGATCAAAAATCTGCAGTGAAAATCCACACAGTCATCATTAACTTCACTTCCCAATACGGGTGTCCTCCAAACCTAAGAGCTGGGAGAACCTCCTGTTTCTATATTAGCTGGTGACTCCACTCTGGCTCCCAATATTGTGCCATGTGATAACTTGACCAGTTACTTTCTTCAACTTTCTTTCTTCAACTTCTTTCTTCAGCTGCCTGCTCCATCACAGCCTAACTCGACAGCCTTAGATAGGACATATCTATCATGGCCTAAGGGTAGCTCCATTCCCACAACCCCTTGAGCTGGCTGGCAATGAAAAGTAGCTGGTATGAGTTGCCCTGTATAGGTCTGAGGAGAAGACAATGGGACTCTGTGAGAGATCCCATCACAGTGAGAGATTTTGAAGAGGCTGATGTGATACCCAGTTTCAAAGACATCTTCCCAACCATCTCTGAAGGGGTTGTGGTGGACTTGTTGGGAAATCCAGAGCCAACAGGGGAGCACACTTCTAGTTGATTGGACACCTCCACATTAGTTGCTTACTGAAGATGAGGGAGAAGCCAGAATGGGGCTAGGTATACCTTGTAACCCAGCTAATGACTATGAAGAGAAGGAGTTGGCTATAGAAGTATAAATCTCTCAGTCTCTCCTGGACCTATGCTGGGATAGCAGCCTTCGGATTTAGTGTGTCTCCATCATCAGGGCAACCAAGCTGCAGGCCACATCTGGGCCAGCTTCAGTTTAACTTGCCCCAATGTCTGGAAGGGCAACAAATGTAATGATGGGATTCTGGATGCTAAATGATGGTGCAAATCAGTGCAGACAATACTGAGGCAGAAGGCATGATTTTGGTATAAGGCAGCTACTTAACTATGGCATGAAGGTGTGAGATGCATGAATTCAGTTTGAATACTTGAAAGTCTGGGGTAATCACAGTTTCAGTGATAGAAGATAAAACTCCCTTATGTAGTATGAGAGAGGCGGAATTGCCAATTAATGATGCTTCTTTCTATATGGAACTTAGAATAAAGAAAAAGTTTTTGTTGCCTTTGCCATTAATCTCACTTAATTTTGCATCTCCCATTGCATTTTTTAGGGGATGGGTTTTTCTTTCCTCCTACCTCCATCTTTGTTGATTAACTGACTGTATTAAGTTGCCAGAGAAAAATAAGATAGATTTAGCTGGCTCATAAGAGGGAATAATTCACAACCAATTGAGCCAATGGAGTTCCAGACTTAATGTTGGTACATAATTCTCAGCAGAGGGATAAAGATGATCTGTTATGTTGCCAAGAGCTGTTAATCAACTTGTTTATGGTAACTTCTGCAACATAAAATAGAAGGCTGTCAACAAGTTAAAATATTTTAAAATGACCCTTTGACAAGCAGATTGTAGTAACCCAGTGTGATTATCATTCTCTTACATTTCCAGTATTTCAAGCAAAAAGAATAATTCAAAATAGCAGTAAATCTACAGGTTATGCTCCCAGCTGCATACAATTCACAGTTATGGCTATGCCTCTTACATTTTCCCCTTAAAAAGTATATAATTTATTGCTGATACGGCTGAAGATATAAAACTGCTAATAAGTTTCAATATACAACTCTAAGAACACTAAGAGGAACAACAAAAATTGATGAATTTCCACTGATGTGAGTTTTAAAGTGGAAGCCAACTAAAAACACACACATGTGTGTCTTATGTTTGATATGTAGCCATCATGCAGTCTGTCAGGTACAATATCAGGACTGGTGGTCTGGAGGCAAGCAGGTACTGACCAAACAGAAAGTTGAGCTGGGAGCCCGTAAATGAAGACCAGTCAGTCTTATACCACAGTCCTATTGAAAGTGACGGGACTTAATTTGACTAAAGTTTGCTGGATTGTTGGCATTGTGATCTCTTATAACTATTGTTAACTGATACAGCACACCTCTTGTATCATATCTACTCAAAGGAACAGGAAAAGACACATCACTATATCTGTTACATTTAATATCTACCTTGCTTTAGGGCAGAAGTAGCCAATATGATAAGGGACGCGGGTGGCACTGTGATCTATACCACAGAGCCTAGGTGTGATGGGATGATGAGCTGCTTGTGCGTAAAATCGTATCCCCTCAGAGTTTGTTCAAGTCCACAAACCTCTGTCTGTGACGGAGCCCCTCAGACATGGCTCCTCTAGTCACTAGCAGATTCCGACAGTGGTTGCTTTCGGAATCGCTTCCAACATAAAAGCTCCTTAACGGAAACACGTCTTCTGGACTCTCTGCGTGACAGTTTCCGGCGAGGAGTGGGTGTCCCTACAGGAGGTCCTGAAACCTCCCCACTGTTTTCGCTGGAAGTGTCTCTGAGCCATCCCTCCAGCTCACTTTCCCTCAGCTCAGCTCCTCTCCCCCTACTGGTTCCCTCTTCAGCTGCTGAGTCTCTCTCAACCTGTGTGAGCCCTTTCACCTCCCTTCCTTCCGATGGCAGTTCCCTGACATCCACCTCCCCTCCAGGGCCCCCTTCACCCCCTCTCGCCCCCTCCTCTACGGGCGGTGAGGAGGCAAAACCCCGGAATGAACTTCCTTCATCTTCCGATGTCTCGAACACTTCTCTCCACCTGTTGCGGTTCCTGGTCTCGAAGTACTCCTCCTCCTCAGAGTCCATCTCCCCTTCCCCTTCCGAGTCCGGGAATCCTTCCAACTCCTCCTCCTCATCGGTGGTCCCAAAGTATTCCCTCCGGAACCTCTCCACAGGCTGAGGTTTCCTTGGGAACCTTTGATGGAACGTTTCTATCAATACCTCGTCATTGATATCTTCTGCCATTACCCAAGTGTTTTCTGACTCCGGTTCTCCTTCCCACGCTACCAAATACTCCACCTGATCCCCCTTCCACCTGGCGTCGAGGATTTCTGCCACATGGCTGCTGCATTCTCTTTCTTCTATGACCGGTCCCCGAGTGGCCATCCCTTCTCGTCCCCCCTCATACGGTGACAGTAACGACCTGTGAAATACTGGGTGCAGTTTCATGTGGTTGGGTAACCGGAGCCTGAAAGCCACTGGGTTGACCTGTTGAATGACCTCAAAGGGACCCAATCTCCTGGGTCTTAATTTCTTACAACCTCCTTTGAACGGCAACCCTTGGGTTGACAGCCACACCCTATCTCCCACCCTTATGGTTTCACCTTCCCTTCGGTTCTTGTCTGCCTGCCTCTTGTATTCTTCCTTCGCCCTTTCTAAGTTGAGTTGGAGCTGACGATGGATTGCTTCCATTTCTTCTACAAAATGCTCGGCTGCCGGGACGCTCCATCTCTCCCCTTCTCCCCCTGGGAAAGCCCTGGGATGACACCCATAATTAGCCAAGAAGGGGCTCATCCCTGTGGACACATTCTCGGCATTGTTGTAGGCAAATTCCGCCAGCGCCAACTTTTCTACCCAGTCATTCTCTCTGTCATTGACATAACACCTCAGGTATTGCTGGAGGACCCCGTTTGCTCTTTCCGCCTGCCCGTTGGTTTCAGGGTGCCGGGCAGTCGAAAAGTTGACCTCCACCTGCAGTAAGCTCATGAGCTTCCTCCAGAACCTGGAAGTAAATTGTTTTCCTCGGTCTGAGACCACCCTCAATGGCACTCCGTGCAACCTAAAAATGTGTTCTACAAATAACTTCGCTGTCTCTTCCGCCGTGACTGCATGCGAGCAGGCTACAAAGTGGCACATCTTTGTTAGTAGGTCTACCACCACCATGATGGCTGTTTTCCCCTTGGACTTCGGCAGATCAGTCATAAAATCTATCGACACTGCCTCCCAAGGTCGTTCTGGGGTTGGTAAGGGTTCTAATAGCCCCGCCGGCGCCCGCCTCTCCCCTTTGGCTCGCTGGCATTGCTCGCACCCTCTTACATACTCCCGTACATCTTCCCTCACCTTAGGCCACCAAAATTCCCTGGTGACCAACCACATGGTTTTGTGTTGTCCAAAATGCCCCGCCGTGGGGCTGTCGTGCAACTGCTTGAGTACTCTCCCCCTTAAGTCTCCTTCAGGGATATACAGTGCCCCTTTGTAATACAAAGCTCCATTTCTTTCCTCGAAACCCCCTGGTTCCTCTCCCTCACCCCTAAGACCTCTGAGTTTATTCTGGGCGTATTCATCATTCTCTGTTTCCTCTACCAGTTCTCTTTGTCCCACCAATGCCGCCCCACACACCCAGCGGTCCTCTGGAATGACATGTCTCTCTTCGGGTGCTCCCTCCCCCTCCAAATATTCAGGTTTGCGTGAGAGAGCGTCCGCCCTAATGTTCTCTGGGCCTGGCACGTAACAAATCTCAAAGTTAAATTTGGAGAACTCCTGGGCCCATCTCACTTGCCGTTGGTTGAGCACTCGTGCCGTCCTCCAATACTCTAGGTTCTTGTGGTCAGTGCACACTTGCACCTTATGTTGTGCGCCAATTAGCAGGTGCCTCCATCTCCGGAACGCCTCATGAATGGCTAGTAGTTCTCGGTCATACACCGTGTAGTTCCTCTCGGATTTGTTCAGCTTTCGCGAAAAAAAGGCACACGGTCTCCACTCTGACTCCTCCTTCCCTGGCTGCAGAAGCACCGCCCCAATCGCTCTGTCTGATGCGTCAGTTTCCACTCTCATCGGTTTTTGTAAATCCACATGCAGGAGTTGTTGTTCCGAGGCGAAGGCCCTTTTTAGTTCCTCAAATGCTCGCTCCGCCTCCTCAGTCCAAACGAACTTCTTCTTACTGCTGAGACAGTCCGTAATGGGCGCCGTCAGGTGGGCAAAGTTTCGGATGAACTTACGATAGAAGTTCCCAAATCCTAGGAACCTCTGCACATCCTTCCTTGTTTTGGGTGTTTTCCATTCCAGCACCGCCTGGACCTTGCCGGGATCCATGGCCAATCCCTTGTCTGACAGGCGATACCCCAGGAATTCCACCTCCTTGGTATGAAACTGACACTTCTCCAGTTTCACCCACAGCTGGTTGGCTTGCAGCCTGCTCAACACTTCTCTGACGTCTCTCACATGCTGCTCCTCATCCTCAGAATACACCAACACGTCGTCTAAGAAGGCCACACAATTCTTGTAAAGCAAAGGCCCCAGGACGTGGTTCATAAACGATTGAAAGCACGCGGAGCCTGCTTGTAGGCCGAAGGGCATAACTAAATATTCAAATGCCCCCAAAGGGGTGAACATGGTGGTTTTCCATTCATCCCCCTTCCTTATTCGTATCAGGTTGTAAGCCCCCCTTAGGTCCAGTTTAGTAAAAATCTTTCCCTTCCTGACCCTTGTCAAAATGTCGTCAATCCTGGGCATAGGGAAGGCCACTGGTTCTGACACTGCGTTTAAGGACCTGAAGTCACACACCAGCCTCGGCTTGTCCGTGTTTTTTTTATCCACAAAAAACACTGGGCTGCCCCCCACCGCCCTGGACTCTCTGATGAACCCTCTCTTCAGGTTCTTGTCAATGAATTCCCTTAGCTCCTGCATCTCTCTGTCTGACATGGCGTACAGCTTGCCTACAGGGAGCTGTGCCCCAGGGAGTAAATTGATTTGACAGTCAAAGGGTCTATGCGGGGGTAGTTGGTCAGCTTCCCTTTCGCTGAAGACGTCGCGGAGATCTGCGTATTGTCGTGGTACCTTCACGTTCTCCGTTACTTCAGTCCCTGCTAGGGTGGCTTGGGCCCCTGCCAAACCCTTTCCCTCTTTGCAGTGTTCTAAGCAATGTGCTGAACCAAAAGAAACCACTCTCTGATGCCAGCCCACCAGCGGATCATGTAACGCTAGCCAGCTCACCCCCAATATAATGGGAGCTCCTCCCAAGGTGGCCACATTAAACGCTATCAGTTCGGTGTGCCTTGCCACCTTCATTATCATTGGGACGGTCTGCAAGCTGACTTCTCCTCCCAACAGCTCCCTCCCATCGATCGTGGTCACCTGCAGGGGGTTGCTTAAAGGGATCGTCTGTATCTGGTGTTCAGCTGCAAACTCTTTGCTCATGAAATTGCAGGAGCTGCCTGAGTCCAACAGCGCCTTTATCTTTAGAGGGTGTCCGTTTGGCAGCTCTAGCGCCACTTCTATCACTAGGGCGGGTTTAGGAGGTTCTGGCGTGGGCACTTTCACTGCTCTTTGGCCTGGCTGCTGTGCCCCGACGGTGGCAGCCAGGCGTTGGCTTTTACTTGCTCCGGTATTTCTTCCTCTTTTCCCTCCACAGCTCCTACCATCCCTTGCCATTCCTTCCTCTGGGGGCAGACTCTGGCAAAGTGACCTGGCTGTTGGCAGAGATAGCATTTCCGGGTGCCTTTTCCCTCCTTCTTTCCCCCCTCACTGGGCTTTGAAACTGCGCGCGCGCGCGCTGTTCCGATTTCCATCGGCTCTGCCGGCGGGAAAGTTGGCTCTGGAATGTCTGGAATGCGGAACTCCTTCCAACGTTCCCCCTTTCCTTCCCGCCTCTCCAATGCTCTCGCCTCCTGGCGCGCTCCTATGGTCAGCGCTGATTTGTCAGCTGGTCCATAGACTCCGCCCTGGGCGCCCGGGAAAGTTCGTCTTTCACAGCCGAAGAAAGCCCTTCTTCAAAGAGCATTTGAATGGGTTCCGCCGATAGATCCCACCCCAATTTATGGATCAACATGGTGAACTCAGTCCAGTACTCACGGACAGATCGGCTCCCCTGTTTGCAAGCCATTAACTGTCTGCGCACCACTCCCTGTTCAATATCGCTGGAAAACATCAGATCCATGGCGCGAAAGAACTTCATCGTGTCCTTTAGGACGTCACTATTCGCTGCCATCAGGGGTCTAACCCAGTCTCTCGCCCCCTTTTCAAGATGCCCAATCACGAAAGCCACTCGTGATTCCTCGTCAGGGAATTCATCAAACTGCAGATTGAGGGCATATTGCATCTCTGTCCGAAAGCCATGATAGTCTTTGGGCTCCCCCCCAAACTTCTGCACCAATCCTGGTACCTTTCTGGCGAGCTGGGTGGCTTTCCCCTTTTTGTCTGCATCCTGAGCCCTCCTCTCCTCAAGCCTCGCCGTCTGCAGCGCTAGCTGGACCTCCAACACCCGGTACCTTTCTTCCAGGCTTGGACCCGCTCCAGCTCCTGCTTCTCCGGTTCCGGCTGGGTTGCTCATGATGCCTTCTCCTGCACAAGCTGCTTTCAAAGACTGTCGGAATGCTGTGATGGGATGATGAGCTGCTTGTGCGTAAAATCGTATCCCCTCAGAGTTTGTTCAAGTCCACAAACCTCTGTCTGTGACGGAGCCCCTCAGACATGGCTCCTCTAGTCACTAGCAGATTCCGACAGTGGTTGCTTTCAGAATCGCTTCCAACATAAAAGCTCCTTAACGGAAACACGTCTTCTGGACTCTCTGCGTGACAGTTTCCGGCGAGGAGTGGGTGTCCCTACAGGAGGTCCTGAAACCTCCCCACTGTTTTCGCTGGAAGTGTCTCTGAGCCATCCCTCCAGCTCACTTTCCCTCAGCTCAGCTCCTCTCCCCCTACTGGTTCCCTCTTCAGCTGCTGAGTCTCTCTCAACCTGTGTGAGCCCTTTCACCTCCCTTCCTTCCGATGGCAGTTCCCTGACACTAGGGCTTGCTGATCAGAAGGTTGGTGGTTCAAATCCCCGCGACAGGGTGAGCTCCCATTGCTCGGTCCCTGCTCCTGCCAACCTAGCAGTTCAAAAGCACGTCAAAGTGCAAGTAGATAAATAGGTACCGTTCTAGTGGGAAGGTAAACGGCATTTCCGTGCGCAGCTCTGGTTTGCCAGAAGCGACTTAGTCATGCTGGCCACATGACCCAGAAGCTGTCTGCGGACAAACGTCGGCTCCCTTGGCCACTAAAGTGAAATGTGCGCTGCAGCCCCAGAGTCGTCCACGACCGGATTTAAGGGTCAGGGGTCCCTTTACCTTTACCTTTACCTTTGGCCAATATGTCAAACAGTCAGTCAGTCAAGTTTATTGCTTATAGCTAAAGGCTGCTGCAATGTATACAATGTCATTCAATAAAATATATACTAGTTTGATACAAAAACTTAAAACATTTGTAGTGTCAAAACATGACCTAATCTGCACAAAGCTAAAGAAACTCCTTAATATACAAGTTGAAACATTAGACAATAAAATTTATAAGCTAAAATCACCATGGGGCCACTAATATATTAAAAGTAATGTTAAATAATGCAATAGACAATTATATACAAGGTTTAGTGATAAAGATGCAGCTTGGTGCAGATGGGGTCAAATAAATTCATCTCCTTTACAGTTGATAGCTATCTCGGCTATATAATTTCTTCTAATTTTCCTGGCGGCAGTTGCAAAAAGTGCTACACGCCAGGTCACATACTTACCTATGTCTGCGAGGAGATAAAAATCATGTCAGAAGGATTCTGGCCAGGGTACCTTGTCATTATAGGTGTCAAAAACCATTCTCTTGCTTCATTATATAAGGGGCAGCGTAAGGTATAATGCGTAAGGTCCTCTAATTCAGGGCACCCCCTAATACAAACAGTTTAGCCAATATGATGCTTTCTTGATGTTTGTCCTGCAGGATGGGGCTGGTATGAGTTGGACTCCAAAGACAACTTGAAGGTGCTGCATTGACTACCTGTAGGATATAAATAAATAGCATTTTGATGATAGCCATTTCTCAACTATGAATGAACTGTATTCCCATACATTATCAAAATCACTTCTGAAAACGCTCTTGTTCCTTTTTAGGAGTGGATCTAAGTGGATCCTCAAAGGAACTAACTCTTTCCAGAAAATTTGCTCTGGTGGCACACCCTGACTGGAATTCATTCCTCGATTGCATGAGTAGAATCCTCAATTTGTGCTTAGTGTGTTGACTCAGCAAGGCCAACAGAAGAGAAAGCAGATGTCTCTGCATATCCATAGAGAACAATCTGCTGAGAAACAAGATGTCAGTTTGGGTAAGAACAAAGCTTGACATTCAAGGCATACTAAGAGTCATGTTGTGAAAGACCTTAGGATGTATGTATGTCTAGGGGGGTGGAATACAGCAGAGTCCACATCATCCCGAGCAAGTCATAAAGCAGATGATGTTGCCAGTGTTTCATCTGATAATGTGAACCAACAGCAAAATATCTTTGGGACTGGCACATGGCAGGGTGGCCTATAGCCATCACCAGCAGCCATATGTTTTGAGAGAATCTTAATTTCTGTCAGATCACGTTGCATGATATGAATGGTTATAAAATAATAATAGAGTGTATGCTAGTGCTGTAGCTTATGTGGAAAAACTCTTGATAACTCTTGATGAGCACTAATTAGATTGGATCCAGGCACAATAGCTAGCTGGTCTCTGATTTGAATGGTGAATGATGAGGAACTAATTAGACCAGATGGATGCACAATGAGAGAGAACTGCAAAACCTACCCAGAAAACTCTGAGAAGGCTTCAAGGGTTGTCTAATGCAAATTCCATTGTGATCACAGGATATGCTATGTATCATCCCAAACAGATGCTCATTCGACATTATATAGTTGCTAGCTGGTTCCCTAAAGCTGCTCCCAGCCAAATATAATGCATGGATCTGGTCTAGGCTAGTGTCCATCAATTCCTCATTTAAACAACAGGGCTTTTTTCTTTTCCTCTGGGCTCTTGCTCCTTGAGTACCTCTATTTTTCAAGAGGATCTGAGAAACCATAGAAAACCTATGTTAGTTTAGGAGCAGAGGAGACTGGTCCATAGGTAAATAGGGGCATTGCTCCAACAACATCAGTCTGCCCTAAGCCAGCCCTAACCAAAGTGGGTGGTGCTGGTGCTGGTCATCACCTTCCTCTTCCTTAGATCTCAGTGTTGACTTTGTAGACCTCAACAGGGAGGAGAAGGAGGGCAAAGCCAGAATTAGTTGGCTCTGTGTCTCATTGGCTCTGGCTTCACCTACTGTTGACCTTCTTGCCTTTCAGCCCACCAGTCCCAATGGATCCCTGCCCCCATTATTTAGGACAATATTCTGCAGCTTCGAACATTTAAATAATAATGCACAACAGCAACCACATATTGGATTATTTCATTTCTGGAATTTTAAAAACAAAGTTTCATATTGAATTTTGTAATATTTTGCGGGTACATTAAAACTATCAGTTCAGAGATCTGTAATGATGACCTGGTTCAGAGAGAGATTTCCCACCATTTTTTCTCCCTTTGAAGCATACTGGCAATTACAGTCATAGCCTGAAAAAGGTACATAGCCTGAAAAAATTACAGTACATAACCTGAAAAAAGGGGTGTATTTGATGTTAGGGGAGAGGGTAGTATCTCTGGTGTGGATCATTCCATGCTCCTTCTAGGGTAATTTGTCTGCCTTTTCCCTCCATCCAGTACTCTGCTCTTATCTGTGGCTTCAAGAACTGTCAGCATGTGACAGTGCCACACTCTGGGAACAGCTTTGACTGGTTGGCTAAACCAGGTGTGGGTAGCTGATGGGTCTTAAATCCTTGGTCAGTTTGGGATTTGTCTATCTCCTGCATACAAAGACAGGTTCCAGTGGACTGACCAATGGTGGCTCCAACAGTCAAGGAGGCGGTCTCTGCACATGCTGTAGAGGGAAGTGAGGGGCAGATGGGGCTTGTTGACCTGGGAAGGTAGCCCATCTAGGAAAAGGAAAACTCTGATCCTAAATCTCTACTGCCTTGTGGGATATCTTCAGGAGAAGAAAGGGTTCAGGAGTTAACCCTACACAAATCCAGAGTGGAGTCTGTAAGATGGTTGGCTGGTACCACATCCACCTCCTTCCAGCAACTCCTGCAGCCCAGCTCATGCCAAAAATATTGCTTTCCTTTGGACCACATCTGTGAGGCCAAGACAGCAGGCGGTCTTGTTTTCTGGGCAGCCCAGGACCTCCATACACACTGCCCAGGCTTGCAACTCGAGGAGGGCAAGTGAATACTGCTAACACAGCAGTTTGACTTCACCCCGGAGGCACACTCCATTGTCTCTTGAGACAGACAGATGCCAACAACAACAACAAGAGCCTGAAGAACTCAATCTGAAATACCTCTGGTTCATACATCTTTTTCTCCCTGCAATCCTAGCCCATGGAGCAATGCCTTGATAAATCAGACCTACTTTTGTGACTTCTGAACTCAGCACCAGTAGTTAGCATTAGAATGCTTCTCATATGCTTCTCATATATTTTGTACCCAAACTAATACGTGTAAACCCACAAGTGTTCCTGTAATTTTAACAAATGTTTATGCATTTATACCACAAAATTCCTATACACTGTCACATTATATATTCCAGGGAGTTACTTTTTAATAAAATGTCTGTCTTCATTAAAAGTGCATTAAAATGAATGAGGGTAAAAATGATGTTCAGTGAGCAATTAGGCTGATTTAAGTGTACTTGACAAGAGTCTGTGAAAAAATAATAATGAAGTAGCAAGTCAGTGTGCTCTTGCATAGACATATCAAAACAGATTTGAATAGACACTAAAGCACAGGCACACACACAAAATACACATAGTTAAAGGAACAGCTCCATATTACTAATTGTGTTGTGTACTGCTAATATATTTTCATGATAATAGCACTCACACCAAGTGTGTGTTGAAGGGGGGAAAGCAAGTTGTTTAAAGTGGCAGCTTTACATTAATATTTTTGAGACGTGGCTTTATTACATATCCACGCACGGTACCCGATTTTTAATGAACTGATTAAGTACGTAAAGGCAATTATTATGCTGCATAATGAAACAATATGCACTTGTAAAATGTTATTACCAGAAAATAGTTATAAATGGAGCTTCTGTTACCATCGCGCTGTTAATTATGAGGAAGCATTACTGCTTATTTTGCTCACATAAACCAGGAGCACCTCGCAAATGCTGATCAGTTACACTATTAATTATGTGAATCAAGATGTATTATAATACGCGGCAAAATTCTGTTACACTCAGGAGAGATTCAGAATTGCTTCGGTGACAGAATTCTCTCCACCGCCATTCCAAGCCATGTATGTTTATCAAAGTGTGTTATTTTATTAGTAGTATTAATTGAATTTATTAGATGCTTTTTCTTGCTGCACGCAACTCAAAGCATCCTTAAAAAACAAACAATAACCCCACACATTCATTAAAACCAAGGGGGGCATTAAACACACACACACACACACACACACACACACACAGCTTTAAAAGACCACAGGTTAGCTGTAAGGCTACACTTTGGGCTGAATATCCCAAGGTAGTCTCTCTCTTCTTACTCTAGAGTTTCTCCTGCCTCAAATTCTTGCTGAGATGTTCATACACTCATTCTTCTCCTTCAGCATAAGGTAAGTTCAGCTAGGGTTGCCTTATTTGAAAAAAGTATAATTCCTGACACCCGCAAAATTGTTGAGTCTTTTTTTTAAGGAAACAACCAAAATTGAGATTTTTTGGGGGAACAAACCCAAACTGTTGAGCTTCCCCAAAAAACCTTCCTCCAAAATAGTAATTTTAAGCTTTTTGGAGCTGTTTCCAGTGTGTTTTCCATCATGATGCCATACATCCACATTTTCCCTGACTTTGCCGATTCGTCAAAATTCCCCCGACGCCATTTTTACAACTCAAACCAGGACATGTCACAAATTTTTCTGATGTAGGACAAGCCTAGTTCAACCACCAGGAGTGAAAGAGCTAGCACAAACATCCCAGTGATAGTGTTGATTAATTTGGTGACAAAACTGTGACACTTACGATTTACCATGATGTTCACCATCTGGCTCTAGGGAGAGTTGGCTCAGTTTCTGCTCAGGCCTGCCGGCAAACCCCACAGTGTGGTTGGTGAACCTGACCTGTACTAAGATGCTTACAGAGGCATTTGGGGAGACATTCTTGGCTTCTCTGGAGTTCCTCAGAGACTCTTCCATGCTGGAAGTAATTTTAACCCCATCCTTATAGAAATGGAACCTTTGCTCTGTGTGGCTCTCAATGCCAGGAATCCATCTTTGTTTGCCACTCCAGAAAGAAGATCCACTGTCAGCACCAGGGAGAAGGATGTGGAATGTATGTAGAGTACTCTTGGGGCCAGTTCAGCAAATTCTGCTCATGCTGAAATGTGGGAGCAAATTTGGTGTTGTGTGATCCAACAGCTATACCCGTAAATCTAGGTTTGAAGGCACTTTGCCAACATATTTCATCTATCACAAACAAGGGATGATGGCAAATATGCACATTTGAATGGGATCACTTGATATGTTATAAATACCACACAGAAAAGTGGCAAAATTGGGAACAGGACCAATTTTAAAACCACTCTAAGAATTGTAGCTCTGTGGAGAGAATAGGGGACTCTCCACATCCTGAACAAACCACAGTTTCCATGATTCCTTGGGGGATGCCATGTGTGTTAAATTGGTATAATTGATATGCTTTGCATGTATAGTGCGGATGTGAACAGAGTGCTTTTCAAACCCCTCAACAGCCGGTTTTCTGCTGTAAATATACAAAAAGGTTTGGGGTATAGCTCTGTTTGGGGGGGAAAAGTCAAATAAAATAAAATTTCCTGGGGGGATTAAAAAGAGGGAGAGTTTTGGATTGGAATAGTTTGCTTTTGTAACGCATGTGTATAAGAAAATGAAAGATGCAATGCTGTTATCTCAGTATGCTACTTTGTGGAACTCACGGTAGTTTGTTTAACAATAAGTATGTTATCCAAAAATAACTAAAATGCAAAGAGGGGAACATAATCAAGGAACAGTAGTGTTTATTCCTTAAAAACAACATGATAATATATTTTTATGCATAAATAAATGCAAAATGCACTTAGGAAAGAATTACGATAAATATTGGTTCACAAGGCCAATGCTAGCTGACCAACAGCATGGAAATGATGTACCAGAGGTCTATAGAAGTTCAATACGTAACTTTGGGAGAACAAAGAGGTTGATGGATTGGGATAATCAGTCACTTAACATACTTCAAAATATTTTCATTATGAGCTGATTTCCAGACAAAAGATCAGCAATCCATGGGAGGGCTTTACCCTGAAAGTCACTCTAGAAATATTTAATAATAAAGCACTTAATCATTACACTTCATTTGAGGACATATATTTTGAAAAGTGTAATAACTATACTGTAACTTCCCAGTCCTGGCAATGTGGTCACACACACTGTGCAAGTGTTGTCAGCATGTTGTGGTGCGTGTGCACTCCTGGATGTCGTATGTGCATGCTGTGGGCTGTGTATGCACAGTGTGGTGACATTGCGCAGCCCTGGCTTCATAAATTGTGAGGACAAGGTGGCACACATGCGTAGGATAGTTCCGAGGGGATCACATTGATGTGGTGAGAAAGTCAGTCTGCCTTCACTGTACATAAAATGTCACATGTGATGTGTGCTTTCATCCCTATGGGCATTTGCTCAGTTAGTGTAATCTTTCCCTTCTTTTTTGGGGTGGAAAGATTGTCGAAGTCAGTTGTGTATGCATATGTGCACTTGGCTAGACAAGCTATCCACCCAAAATTCCACATGATTGTTTGTTGAGAGAGACCTGCTTTCTCCGCAAAAGCCCATAAGGCTTCCCTGGTGAGTGAGATAGCTCTATGATTGTCATTGTGGTGGACCAGAAAGACAGTAAATTCCTGAGCTACGCAATAACTTATCATTTAAAAGTCCTTCAGAGAAAAAGTAGCTCTATTTCCTTGTGCTTTGCATAAACAAGTATAACCATGCACATTTCCCCCCTGAACTCGGCAGAGGAACGAAATGAGTTGAGCATTCATATTATTCTTCAAAGACAGTTCTCAGCAAAGTCCCATTATTCTTCGGATATGCAGAACCCCCCCTCCCCCCTCCCAAGCAGATAAACAACACCCGGATGAATGCTTATTTTGGTATTTCTATTATGATTTATAAATTCCCCCATTCTCTCTCAACCCTGCACATATTTATTCAATTTGGGAAATGATCCCGAGTCTGTAATTGCCAGAGCTAGAAATCCTTCATGGGTCAAAGGACATTTACAACCAATATGCTGAATTTGGGAAACAGATAATACACCTGTGATGAGGTTTATTCCAATATTGTGCCGGGTAAAGTGAACAGTGTGCTAAAGCCTTTGTGATAAACAGAAGACATTTCAAGTATTTCTTGGAGGAAATAAATATATTTTAACTCTGAGGGGCAAAGAGGCCATAGAGTTTGACACCAAGATACCTGAGACTGGGTAAAGGAAAACTGATTATTCTCATAATAGAAACATTTGAATGCTATTTCTGAGAAGTCACCATTCAAGAATTAAATTTTAAAATATCATTGCCAAAAGGTAGATCAACTTGTCCTTTCAAAAAGCCCACATACTTTGTCTTACACTGCTTGCTGCCTCTTACTCCAGTTCATTCCAAATTGAGGTCTTCTGAGCAGCAATTTCATTTGCAGCTTCTTCAAATAGCCCAGAATGATCAACTTGCGTACTGAAAGCTAAGACTAGTAGGATGGTCTATATTGTGATCAGGCAGCTGGTGGGCAAGAGGCTAAATGAAGCCTCCATGGATTTCCATTGTGGCACCCAATATAGCTGTCAAGGACTCTCACACCTTTATTTGTCACCTCCAGTATTTTATTTTATTTTTTTCTGTGCAGGGCAAGAGGCACAGGCAAATCACTGTTTAACAAACACACACCAGCTGCTCACAAGTGGTTCACATGCAAAATTAGAAGAGTGCTCAGTTAAAACATCTGTTCACACCAGGGAGGGTAGGTTAAGGGATTTATATTATATTATATTTTTTTGCCCACATTTAAGCTTATGCATGTTTAAAAGAAGCCTGCTTCTTGGGGGAAAAGCAATGACAAACCTAGACAGCATCTTAAAAAGCAGAGACATCACCTTGCCAACAAAGGTCCGTATAGTTAAAGCTATGGTTTTCCCAGTAGTGATGTATGGAAGTGAGAGCTGGACCATAAAGAAGGCTGACTGCCAAAGAATTGATGCTTTTGAATTATGGTGCTGGAGGAGACTCTTGAGAGTCCCATGGACTGCAAGAAGATCAAACCTATCCATTCTGAAGGAAATCAGCCCTGAGTACTCACATTGCTCTGTCCCAGCTTCTGCCAACCTAGAAGTTTGAAAGTATACCAGTGCAAGTAGACAAATAGGTACCATTGTGGCAGGAAGGTAAATGGTGTTTCTTTGCGCTCAAACCAAATACTCAGACCACACCCTTGGAACCACTCACATGCAAACATCACTAGCTTGCGAGAGTGTACTGGTGTACTGAGTGGGCCTTGTTTACCCCCCCCCCCGTGCCCTGCAAGCAAGTCAGAGAGCATAAAAAAACTATTTTTGCTCAGGGTCTGCAAACCCTCCTGCTGAAATCCCTAGCTGCTGTCTAGTGTAATAGGTTCTCAGTCAATCAGTGCTTCCTTATATTCTTCCTGCAGTTTCATTATCAGTTAGTTTTATTATCTCCAGCTCTTCCAATACCTTCCCAATCAATTTGACTTCAGTCAATTTTCTGTTGTCTATCTCACCTTTAGCATATAATATCCACACTATTGTGAGTAGACATAATACCTGCATTTGGGGTTCGTTTTTCATACTATATTCAATAAATAATAATAATAATAATAATAATAATAATAATAATACTATACTATACTATACTATACTATGCTACACATATTTTTAAATATAAAAAATATGCTCATGGATTCATTGAAAACCCTCATTTATCACTTTAGTCACCATTTCTCCAGATCTCTGGGAGATCACTTCGTTTTCTCTCAGTTTCTTATTTATCCAATCTAAAGGAGCAATTGTACAGCAAGATTTGTTGGAATAAATAGAATAGGATCCAGCTGAGCCAGGAGTTTCCCAATGCAGTCAGGCTATGCTGACTTAACTCCCTTATTTTCTCAGCCAGAGATAAACCAGCATAACTCCCCTATGCCAGCTCAGCCAGGACCTAGGTGGCTGAACCAGTCCTTGTGGATTTTAAGATGGCATAAGCCCTGAAAAAGGTCTGTTCTGTAAGTCAGGTGGGACCAGAGAAGATGAACTGAGGCTGGATCCTAAACCAGTTCACCGCGGTCATGTAAGGCTAGCAACCCAGCTTAAGTTAAGCTGAAAAAAGGGTGGTGTAACTCCAGCACTAGTTTAAAAACCGGGTTTCTCTCTGCCAACATTAGGCCAGCTCAGCCAGGAGTAGCTCTGCTGCTGAACAGAGTTTGGATCTGCAGTAACTTTTCACGGGCTTAATTTACACCAGCTTGATTTTCAACAGGTTCTTGTGTATAGGATTGCTCCCTCAAATTCCCTAAACTCAGCTCCCCAAATCTCTACATACTTTTGTGATTTATTTATATCTAAATAAACTAGTCCTTGTGAAACTTTGTCAGGATTTTAGTGCCAATTTCTCCTGATATACATTTTTTTTTGTATGCAACTTTTGCCTAACATATACATTTTCCCTAATGTGATGCATCTGCGTATGTTATTTTCATAAATATATGCATCTTAAGCAAACCTCATGCAGATTCTGTACAATATACTTTTGGACAGATTTCTTGGCTAGAGAACTGCATTACAAAATATGGAGAAGTGAATTTTAAAGGATAGTTGAAGTTTGGTTCACATGTGTTTTTGAAAGTGTGAAATAGTTAGGTTTCCCTTTAAATGCAAACTCAGCCGAATTTCTCTCCCATCTGCACCAAAGCCGTTTATTATGAAATAGACCTCCACTTTGTGACAATTTCTAGAATCATAAAAGTTTACTACAACCTCTATGGCTTCAATCAGATATATTAACTCCCTGATGTATAATTTGTAATGAAGACTTGTGGATAACTAAAGGATATGCCACACGTTGGCCAGAGAAACTCAAATAACAAATAAGGCACTCAAGAGGAATAATGCTGAAGAGTGCTCAAAACATGTCGATTTTTATCAACCACCAAAAGATCCAAACAAGTCAATAGAACTCATAGCTGGAGTTTTCATTTTGAAAGATTGAAATGAGATATACTGTGTATATAAAATCACCATGGCAAGAAATCTACAATCACTTTTCAACCAGAAAAACCCCAACCGTTGATTAACTTTTGATATAAAGGAGATTTGCTAACAATTAACACTGAATACAGTTGAGTTTTCAAGCAGTGGTTTTTAGACTGTATTCCAGGGAATCCAGAGGTTCCATAGAAAATTAGCAAGAGTATCAAACTCAGGTAAATATCAACCCTTTTCGGGTATTATTATCTGAAGACAGTAAACACGTGAAAGGGAGCTGCAGGGATGAATATGCCAGCTCCCCCACTGTTACCATTTCTACTCCCTTCCAATTCATGGAAGATGACAGTCTGAATGGGGAACATTTTGCATCCCCCTGCATCCTGGAACCAAAGATGGGATTCAATGGTCAAATATAGGAGACATGTAAACAGTTCACTCTTTTCCATGAAGCTTTATTTTCCTGTGACATTCTTTATGGTACAATATATATGTGTGTGTGTGTGTGTGTGTGTGTGTGTGTGTGTGTGTTTGTTGGTACTGTTTTCTGCAACTGGAAAAGAAGGGGTGCCAGAGGATGCAGAGTTCCTGCAGCATGAAAATCAGATCACAAAAGTGTCAGGTAGCGTGGTCAGTCAGAGAAATTCAGTCCAAAGGTTTTTCAGTTCAATAAGTTCTGGGAAGTCGAAATGCAGAAAGGCAGGCAGACATGTTGAGCATGCTGCCAAACTTTTATGAGCATAGAGTTGGCACCATAGGTGCTGACTCCTAGGGTCTGTGGCAGTTCCCCCACCCCCCAAAAAAGATTTTTTTGAAGGCGGTAGGCCCCTCCAATATTCAAAGGATGTCACACAACATAACGTGATATCACATCGGGCCCCCTAATCCTCTCAAGAAGCTGGCACCTCTGGTTGGCACTCCTGCAAAGATTTGCCCCCTTTCATGACGAACAGTGGGATTCTCATGCACTGTCAGCCTTAAATATGGCATTTCAGGTTGTAAGAGATTTAGAAGGAATATTGGCGAGCTATGGAGTGAAGTCATTACCATAGCTTTTTTTAAGGCAATGGGTTGATGTTCACACAGAACATAAAAGACAAAAGCTGTCTATAAAACCTCAGGAACACATTGTGATTAAAGAGGTTTTAGTTTAGGGACAGTCCCTTTTAGGTAAAGAAGACTTCAGAAATATTGGTGCTTAAAAAGAAAAGAAAAGTGGCCAGTACTTGAAATAATAACTAGAAAGCTTAAAAAAAGCTGTTGAGGAAATAAATATGTTATCGTGGGTGTCAGTTGCCTTAAAGTGTGAGGATTTCATCAAATTAAAGCCACTTGCAGAATGTTACGAAATGTGATATAGGTAGCATGGAAAGCGAGGTGAAACTCTTGCCAAAAGCAATTAAAAACTATGTAACAATAAAGAACAGAAGTCCAAGATTGAGAGCTTGCCTCCGTTACATTAAAAACAACGCCACAAATTAATACACACATGCCTGCATGTGTTATATAAGTTATTTATTTAGAATGCTTATAGCTTGCTTTTCAGCAGTGCTCTTAAACTTTTGAGAAGTCACAATTTTCAAAAAAACCCCAAAGAATCACCATCCTAATGATCACAACAAAACATCACACAGCAAAACAATGAAATGAGAGATAGATATAAACCCAGACACTCAAAGGGGGCACGCACATGCCTGCGTGTATGCGCGCGCGCGCGCGCACACACACACACACACACACACACAGAGTATTTTCACTTGGAATGGAAAAGAAACCAACGAAGTTGCTTGATGCACCTCATGATGGAAGGAATTCTAGATATTGGCTGCCACAACAGAAAAAGCCATGGCTGTCATTCAACCAAACAGTTTTGCTAGCTCTGCAGCATCCCTGTCTACTCCCTCTCCTGTCTTTGCACCCCTCTCATGTGCTCAGTACATATTTTATGGGGTTTCCAGAGAAGATTTAGAGACCATACATTGGGCATGCAAGGAGAGAGAGGAGAAGTTCTATTGCACAGAAATGCTTTCGATAGCGGAACTGCCCCCTCTTTTTGACATCATCTAGGTCTTAGCACACCCAGTTTTAAAAGTGAGTAAATTGATATTATTTAATTCCACTCTACAATGCATGCCTTTAATGTGCACAGCCAGAGGAATTGTCGCTTTCATAATGGTCACCACAGACCACCCTTCGCCTCTTCATTTTCCTATAGTTATTCACAATGCTTGGTCTGTGCTCTAATTCCTCTTGAAAACTAGCTAGATATTTCCCAAAGTGAAAAGTTTGCAGAGCAGCATTACTCTTGAAAGGGTCTATGTATCAATGGGCATAAAAGATACTGAACAATATAAGCACCAGAATGAAAGGATCAGTAGTGCGGCACAAATTTTCTCACTGTATCCAGCACAATAGCTTAACTTTGTATTATGGCATGATATAGCCATAGGCTATTAGTTGAATTCCTCATTTATAGTTTAATTTCACTGTATGTGGTTGAAAAATATGTGGATACATTCAGAAGTCATTCACTGCAATATTTTGGCATTTCTCCTTTGCCATGCCAAGGACATGGCATATATCCAAATTGAGTGCATCTGAGTTAATTTTGTCTCCCCTGATTCTTACAACTGCAGACAGATATCCTTTCTAAATAACTTTAATATGTGACTGTGTGCTACAAACAAATACCAAAGTTCTATTCCACACCATTTTCTAGTTTCATTAGAAACTTATGACTTTTGTAGCACGAGCTTTACTTTAAAGAAATGATTAACCAAATTGTACAGGAAGGTGTCAAAATATACCTAAATGCATCACTGCTAGGAACTGGTCCTGGGTGGATTATAGATAATAGATAATAGCTGTCATATGACTAGTTGATATATGTTAGGCAATAACTGGGTGGTGTGTGTCAAATATATAGTTGTAAGCTAGACATGCAATTGATTTGATTTGTGATTGCAACAGTGTTTTCTTTGAAATTAATAGCAATTACCAGCAGGAGAAATTTCCTCGCTCAATTGCCTGATTTTAGGTGCTACTTGAACATTTCCCCTTTGGTCCTTTCCAGAGTAGAATATTGCCAACTACAGAATCTGAAGTCTGTCATTTCCACAGATATTTCCATCTTACTGTGACACTGCATGTTCAATTACAGATATGCTGTTTTCACCACAGAGTTCTGGATCTGCACCTCACAGCTCAGGTTATTACCTGCAATAGACTCAGCTGTGCATTGTGCGCCCCACTGAGAATGCAGGCATCCTTGTTAACAGTATAATGCCGATCTGGTTAACTGTTGCACATCACATGCTTAACTGTGAAACATCAAGTACACCCACTGCTGCTTGATTTCTCTCCCACCCACCAGTTTGCAAAAAAACCATCCAGAATAATTTTTTGAAATCTGCTGCCCATTTAACATTCCTATCTGCGACGGCAAATGCAGTTTTCACATCAGGAACAGAAAGTCATGGATATTCACTGCATTCCCCTAACCACAGCTAATCTCTGCTTGACATCTACAGTTTTTTTGCAAGTGAAGTTAATATCACCTCGATAACATCCACATAATACCATCCTAACACTTGGACATGAAGCAGAGACATCAGGGCTTCTTTATTGGGGGCAGAAGCAGGTGTCCAAATGGCATTCTGCCTTGAGCTTGTGATTATTTTCCAGACAAATTACATTCAAGTATTAGACGAGCTCATAGCTCTGTCTATCACAGAGGCAGGATGAGATTAGGAGAGAAGTGTCTCAGGAGCGGCATGCACGCCTGTATTTTGATTGAAGGAGTGTGTGCGCGCAGGGTGGGGAGAAAATGAAGCAATAATAATCCTTCTGGTCCTCTCTCTTTCTGCAAGATGTTTTGGAAGAGCAAAACCCCCATGCTCTAATGAAATTTTATTTATCAGATTCCACCCTTCCTCCAAGGAATCTGAAGCAGCAAGGTCAGCCCTGCTTTAGACTAACAGTCGGCGGGAGTGCATCCCGTTTTGCTGTTTGAGGTATACAGGAAATGCACTCTGCCCTGCTGCTGCCACCACTATGTGCCCTGTTGCAGCTGCCCCCGGTCAAGAAGCAGAACCACCATCAGTATCGAGGTTGCGTCAATTTGGGCCAAACCCTTGCCAGGGGCAGAGCAAGGTGAGTGCGGTGGGGGTGGGACGCCCCGGGTGCCATCCCAGAGGTGATGGGGTTGACAAAATCCTGTCTGGCATGATTGCAGCTGCACTGGATCACACCCCCTGGCTGGGCCACTGCACCAGATCACACCCCCTGGCCTCGCCGCAGTGGCGGATCACACCCCTCGGGCTAGCCACCACAGCGGAATGCACCCTACGCCGGGCTGCTAGGCCAGAGTGCACCCCCTGGCTGGGCTGCCAGGCCCGATCATGCCCCCTTGCTGGGTGAGATCGCCCTGTCCCCCTGGGTCAGGAGTCGTGGGGGGCAGCGCACCATTACCCCTGCTCCAGGCTGGCAGGCAGGAGAAAGGACAGGAAGGAGGAAGGTGAGCAAAAACGGAGGCGGGCAGGAATGGGTGCTGCGCGCCCCCTCCCGTACCTCCCTATGGGCAGTTTGCCCTGCCCCAGGTGCCAGAGAGGCTTCCTCTGCCACTGATCCTTGCCTGCTGTGACTCATTCCCCACCACCACTGGTAACCTGAGTTGTTCGTGATGGTGCCTGAGTATTGATACCATACGAAGGAGTTACACAGGGGAGTCAGAGCATTTGGAGCTTGAGCATCTTGCCTTCATCACAAGGTCTGGCATGCCAACTCTAGGGGGGGTGAGGTTTGTTTGACCCCCTCAATATTCGTTGGAAGGGGTCCCGGTGTGTGTTGCACATGAGTGACATCACAGGCATTGCACATCACAGCTTCAGCGGCCAGCTCTTCCAGAGCACCCGGCCTCCTCCAGACAACATGAATTGTGTGTGACATCACATGTGTCAATCTTGGGAGCAACCTGGTGCCTCGCCACAAGATTGTGTGTATGTGAAAGGGTGGCTCCTCCTTGAATCTGGCACTGCATACCCTAAGCCCTGATGGCGTGTGTGTGTGTGTGGACCCTGCAAGCTTTAATCATTTGTGTTAAGATCTGTAGCTTTGAACATAGCGCTGCATTCTTGGAAAAGAATCTGCCCAAGTTGCACTGGTCACCGCATGACAATTAGTGTTTACTCTCCGATACAAGGGTATCACTTTGGACACCAGGTTATTAAGGGCCACAGCAAGTGCAATGACCTCAAATTGTGCTCTGCAGATATCCCCCCCCCCCTTTTGCTGGTGGCATAAATAAAGCAAACTTTGGCAATCAACTGGATAGAATCCTGAGGGGAGGGGGGACTGACTGTGCACTGTTTTCATAGTTATCACCTGAGCAATTTCAATAACATTAAAAAATCAAATTACTGAAAGTGTCTAGATAGCCCCAAGAGAACAAATCAGCTTCCTAATGGTTCTCATGGCAAAGGTGATTTGCATATCCACAGCTAATCAGAAAGTGGTTATAACGCGTATAGACAAGAACAGGATTGGCTAGCTGTTCAGCAGCAATAGATAATATTAAAAACTCTCTCTCTCTCTCTCTCTCTCTCTCTCTCTCTCTCTCTCTCTCAAAAAAAAAAAGAGGAAAAAAAAGACTGAATGCACACAAGAGCACAGCGTTTTACATATTGCAAAAACTGCTGAAGCCAGAGTAGTTGACTCATTGTCACAGGAGGTGTCAACCTTGGAAATGATGAATACAATGCCGTGTAATGTAACTTGTAGCTGCAGCATGTATAACTGTCACTGTATGAGGTGCCAACCCATACAATTTATAGAAAGAAAGCTGTGCAGAAAATTCTTAGGCATGCATAGCAATATGAACAGGGTGAGGACGGTGATGTGTTTTGGGCTGATATGTTTCTGATAGAGCCGCCTTCCTTAATGGATTAATTTACATATCTTTTTCCCCCCAAGTATCCATGGACACCAAGAAGGGACTGGATAGAATTATCCTCACCATGTGAGGGTATATTAGACTACACGATCCCCCCCCCCCCCCAGGAACACCTGTATCTCTGGACTTTTTAATGGTTCTACACTCTGGGTGAGTAGGGGTTATCAAAATGGTTAGTTTCTCATTTTTTCCCAAAATCAAATTCAGTTTTCCACATTTCTGCAGAAGTTTTCAATAAACAAAACCAGTCCTCACCAAAATTTATCAGCATTTTACTGTACTTCTTCAAATACACACTTTTTTTTTTGCAAAACCCCCATATATAACGGATTTGTCTATTTTTTTTTACTAACATTTTTATGTACACATGCATATTTGTATACATTATTTCCAGAGCTGCATCACAAAATTTGAACAAGTGTCATAAGTAGCCCTCTATACAATGCATTAGGTTAATCAAACATAATATGCTTCCCAATTTATGCACTACTAATACAAGCAGTATACATTATCATTAATGTATATGACACTTACATGCCAAAATAGCTTCTGAGTGGTTAGTAAGGAGTGATCTTACATACCACACAGCTGTTCCGTTTTAAGTGGGACTTCCTGGATTTACAGAAGTCACCCCAGCTTCTGATCCCAACCCCACATAGAACCGAAAGACACATGTTTTATGTTCCCATACTGTGGCACAAGTCCATTGGCTCACTCCAAAAGACATGCCAACGTACCTTGCCCCGGCATGTCTCCCACTCTACTTCCTCCTTCTGCCATGGCTTTCCAGCTGGCCTACATTCTCAGATAGCTCAGGCAGTAAAGCATGAGGCTTTTAATCTCAAGAGTTTTGGGTTTGCCTCATGTTTAGCCAGTGGCGTACCGTAGGTTGGCAGCACCCGGGCAAAAGTTTCCTGCATTGCAGGTGGTTGGGTTAGATGACTCTCAGGGTCCCTTCCAACTCTACAATTCCATAATACTTCCAGAAGCCCGCACCACACTTCTGGAAATGGCACCAGCTTTTGGAAATGGGGCACCAGCTTCTAGAAGTATAGCTTCACCGGCAGCAGGTAAAAGTACGAGAAAGGGAGGAAGCCAAGAAGGGGCAGGGGCAGAGTGAAAGGGGGCACGGCCTCTGTTGAGGTGTCAAAGGGTCCAGGTTATCCCTGTTCTGCCCAGACACTGAGGTCCAGCTCCGAGGGCCTTCTGGCGGTTCCCTCACTGTGAGAAGCTAAGCTACAGGGAACCAGGCAGAGGGCCTTCTTGGTAGTGGCACCTGCCCTGTGGGAACGCCCTCCCATCAGATGTCAAAGAGACAAACAACTACCTGACATTTAGAAGACATATGAAGGCAGCCCTGTTCAGGGAAGTTTTTAATGTGTGACATTTTAATGTATTTTTAATCTTTGTTGGAAGCTGCCCAGAGAGGCTGGGGAAATCCAGCCAGATGGGCAGGGTACAAATAATAAATTACTATTCCTATTTCTATAACTGTTCTGGAAAAGGGTGCAGTTGACACACCACCCGAAGCTAATGATTAAGCTGTCTTTATCACAGAGACCTCCCAGTTCTCTACGGCCAAAGATGATTCCAAGAGCACCTCAAACTGCATACCTGTTCTTTCAGAGAACAGGCAGGCTCCCCAGTTATTAAACCTGGGGACAGTGTCTCTTTCTTAGCAGGATTTAGCTTCAGTCTATGGACACAATCCTCTCCACCACTGCATCCAAACATGAGTTTGCTTCAGTTTCTTAAAATTATTGCCCTTGGCTTTTAGAGTTACCCTTTGCTTGTTTTAACAGTAACATTTCTGAAATGGATTTCTCCTCCCTGCCCCAATTAGATAGCCATTTTTTAAAGAACAAAACAAAACAACCAAACCATTTAAAGATTTCTCAGTGGCGGCAGCTGGCCATTCTTTAGATGGATCTGTAGGGTAAGCCTGTAAAGGCTTCTGCCACATTTGAGTCGTGAGGGAGAGAAACCAGATGTTTATTTTTAATGCACTTTTAAATATTATGTTCCATCTTAATCTATGCTATTACCAGTTCTTCCCAGGACCAGTAAAGAATGCTTGGAAATAGCTTGACATTTATGCATTTCCCTTTTGACATTATCAGGGTTAATTAAGTGATAACCTCCCCAGCAGTGGAAATTGTATGAGGCAATAATGTCACCTAGGATCGTAAGAGTGGAGGCTGTATGGGCGAGTGCTTACTGCGGTGTGAAATATGCTGGGCACCTATTATGGAGCAATTTTTGAAAGAGTAAAAGGAAAACAGAAAGCTGTTGTTTTGAATAACTTTAGGATGGTGAACTGCCAAGTGAGAGAGTCAAGCAATATAGTGGTATTGGATTTCCCCCCACAAAGAACTGTGTAAATACTGAGAAGTCTCTCTTAGCAGCCTGGTCTAAGCTGTGATTCTATAGTTCAGGCCCTTACTTTCCTTGAATAAAGAAGATGTACCATGAGAAAGAAAGCTTGAAAATGCATAGAATCATAGAATTGTAGAGTTGGAAGGGACTCTGAGGGTCATCTAGAACCACCATCTGCAATGCAGGAATCAACTAAGGAATCCATGGCAGATGGTGTCAAAGGGCTGTCAGGAATGCAGGTACATCCGCAGGTCAGGAAGAGGACTCGAGACACGATATTCAATCAGATTTTATTCACAAAAGTGAAGTCCAGCCCCCTGCAATGCAGAAATATTTTTGTCCAATGTGGGGCTGAAATCCATAACCCTGAGATTAAAAGTCTGTTGAGCTATCCCTGCTAAATATGGACTCCTCACATGGGGATATAATAACTTTTAAAAGATATTTAAAAATATATGTTGCACCCGCTCCAATTTCTCTGCATTTATACTGCACTGCCATCTCTGCTCACATTGCCTCCCAACCCCAACTAATACCCCCTAATGCCTTGCCAACCTTGCCAATCCCAACCCTTCCCTTTATACCTCACCCAAACTCCCAAATCCCTCACAAGCATTTCCAAGCTATTTCAATGCTAAGGAATTTCTCCCAAACATTACAGTGAATAATTTTGGTCTAGTGATAGATTAGAGCTCAGTGGCAAAGAACATACTTTGCACTCAAAAGATAGTTGGCATAATGTTCTGTTGTGGTATCTGTGTAAGAAAGAGAAGATACACACTCGGGATTGCTGAGTAACAAAGAGCTACAGTGGTACCTCAGGTTAAGAACTTAATTCGTTCTGGAGGTCCATTCTTAACCTGAAACTGTTCTTAACCTGAGGTACCACTTTAACTAATGGGGCCTCCCACTGCCGCTGCGCCGCCGGAGCACGATTTCTGTTCTCAACCTGAAGCAAAGTTCTTAACCTGAGGTACTATTTCTGGGTTAGCGGAGTCTGTAACCTGAAGCATCTGTAACCTGAAGTGTCTGTAACCCGAAATACCACTGTACGTCATGTGGTATATCTTATACAGTTATCACTACCGTCAACTAGTGACAAACTTAGGGTTGCCATACGTCCGGAAATTCCCAGACATATCCTGCATACTGCAGTCGGAAGCAATGAGCACTTTACATTGTGGGTGGCCTTTGCGGGATCGCGCACAGTGCTACAGTTCCCAGGGAACATACTGGCAAACAGGGGCTGGCCTGCCTCTCAGTGTTAATTTTGGAGGTTTTGGAGGTTCAGTAGTCAAGTTTCATTGCTGGGAGGTGGGGCCAGTCCCATATATATAAGAGGGTAGAGCCAACAATATCCAGGAAGTCAGCTTAGGAGATTCACCCTCCCTCCCCTGCCTTAGTTTAATGTTTTCTTGTTTGCAGGTTAATCTTTTCTTTCTGTTTAGCGGGCGCTGCTGTGGTCTTTGACTGGTTGCTGTTGAAGGACCGGGATGAAATTTTCCTGCATTGGCAGGTTTTGTCTTCCCCGTAGCAATTCGTCACAACTTTGGCGGTTATGGCCTTGGGTGGAATCCTTTAGTCTTTTCTTCCCGATAATGGGGGCGGGGCGTGAAGTGGTGACTAACCCCCCTGTGGTGGTGATTCCAGGGTCCCCTCATAAAGGGGTTATATATAATGGGTGTCACTGGCCATACACCGAAAGGTTGTATATGTGCTGGTATGCTACCCTATGTGCAGGGATATGTGCTGGGCTGCCTGCTCCACTTATGTCTCACAAAGCACCCCCATATCCCATTTACCCTGATGTGCCCCTGTTCCCCTGGCTGGGGGGCTGGGAGGGATACACGCCCAAGGCCCTTGCCAAGGTCCTTCTACATTCGGAAATTTAATAAAGTTGTGGCCTAATTTTAATTCCACATAATATTGTCAGAGTCTTTATTCCTTCCTTATGATCCCTGGGGGTTGGGGCTGTTGCTGCCTGGTCACAAATTGTCAGGTGGAAATCGAAAAAAAAGGTCTGTGAAAATCCAGACCTATGGCAGTATTTTTCCTTAAAAACAGCTAAAAAACTCTTTTTTTTTTTTCAAATTTTCCAGAAAAGCTCAACAACTTTTCCGTTCAAAGTTACACTGTTTGAAATATGGCAATCCTAGGCAAACTGTAACTGTACCTACTTTACAACTATCAGATCACATATATAGGCAACTCTCAACTTACGCTGGGGTTACGTTCTGCCTATAAAGCCTAAAGCCAAAATTGGCATATAGCTGAAAAAAATTGGGTTCAATGGGAAGTGAAAATGCCAAAAAGTTTTTTGTTTCCTCCCTGGATGCCAGTCCCCCACCCCTTTTACTTATTTATCTGTTTTGCCAAGCACATAAACCTGAAAACACACAAGTTAAATATATTCATTCCAGTAGCACCTTAGAGACCAACTAAGTTAGTTATTGGTATGAGCTTTCGTGTACATGCACACTTCTTCAGATACCAAACTTAAAACCATGCAGAGACCTGGTCTGAATAGAGACATTGGATACTTAGCTCATTATACATGATAAAGCTATTTTTAGCCATCTCACCCCTTGCTTTTTCCTGTAAGACCATTGCAGTTGTTAATATTCATCAACAGGTTTACCACACCTATCAGCCAATCACCCTTTCCCACTACCCTTCTGAGTAATACCCCTACCCACCCTCTCACTATATATAAGGGTCTGGTGACTTCTGTATCTGAAGAAGTGTGTAAGGTATCTGAAGAAGTGTGAATGCACATGAAAGCTCATACCAATAACTAACTTAGTTGGCCTCTAAGGTGCTACTGGAAGGGATTTTTTTATTTTGTTTCGACTACAGCAGACTAACACGGCTACCTACCTGTAACAAGTTAAATGGGCATAAGTTGTGAGTTGCCTATACTGTATTAAACTGAGCACCCCCAGGTCCTACTAAGAGTTACCTCTTAGGAGAAATAGCTCTGGTGGAGATCACAGAGCACTGCCACTGGAATAAATAGTCAATATAAGACTAGGTAGAGCAGTGGTCTCTCCAGTTTAAGGCATGCCATGTTCAGAAACTCTCAAATAAAACAGCAAATTGGATACTGCAGAGGCCTACTTTTCTGTTTAGAACTGATTGTGTTCTGGCAGGTGACACAATAATGAATTGAAATGATTCTTGGCTGGTTCTCTAAATCATTGTTTTCCAGGGATACAATGAAGAGACTTAGCCATGAAACCTTTAGTTGTGACATGAAAAAGACAGGTAACTATTATTGTGAAACTGTACAAAACTCTGAATGGTATCACTTCGCTTTGAATAAAACAAGCCATATTGTGCTGCCTTATACATTGAATCAAAGGGAAATGTAGGTGCTTGAATCTGGTTATAGAAATGTCTCCTGAATACACACATCTTATTGGCCCACTTGATACTGCCAAAAACAACAATTTGCGACCGTTCTTCAACACTGAATTGAATGAGAGTCTCTATCTCTGTATAATGCATACCCTATCCCGGGTTTCTAGTACCTTTGCACACAATGTGCTTTATAGATGCAGCCTTCAGCTTCACATATAAGAGATTTGCCATTCCACAATTGTGTTTATCTTTAAATGGGTTACCTTGATTTTTAATATGTGTCCTACTGTTGGGATACTGCCAGGGAGACAAAGTCCATCATGACTCCACGTCACCTCCAGTCGTCCGTCGATCTCCCGTAGACATGCAGTATCAACAATTAGCGACACGAGCTCCAGAAATAGCTTGCCACATTCCACAGCTGATGCACGCTCTATCAGCAGATAATGCACAGCGAAAGATGCACTCAGGAGAGCATTATTTACAAGTTTATTCAGCGTTGGTCAGAACGAAGAAAACATGACTGCCTGCTTCGGTGTCTCAGGCACAGAGAGAGAAACAAAAGCATAAACACAATAGAAACATCTTGTGAACAGGAAATACGCAGACTCTGTGACTCACAAAGCCTGCTCCCTTTTAAGGTGGAACGGAAATATCCTAACACCTACTTCCTGTTTTCTAGTTTTGTGTGTGAATATTGAATAGGCATATGAGTTGAATGGCTGAATTGGCTCCTGCCCCATCACAGCCCACCCCAATGCACAAAGCAAGGCTAGCTTTCCTGCAACAAGACATTCCCCTCTCTTCTTCATTAATGTTTAAGTAGTTACCACACTATGGCTACTGGATTGTAGTGCTAGAGGGAAGCCTCTGCAATTGGGTGGGTGGGGGTATCCTTTTCCACCCTCTAAAAACAACGAATGAAAAACAAAACCTAGAAAGAATCTTCTTAAAATATTTTGCCTTCCTCTGACATTCCTGCAGCACTTACTTCTCAGTGCAATATCAAAATTCAACATGAATTTCACTGTAGGGTGACATTTGGTGCCAATTCTATTTCTTTCCCATTTGAAATAATGGACACCTTTTAAAGCCATAAAATGCAGGTATGAATCTTCCAAACTAATGATTTGAAACAGACTGGTTTTTATTTGCCTTATATATGAAAAGTGAGCCTCCCCCCCCACCCGTACTGTTGGATTTTCTGAAAAATGTCTCAGCAGAGGCAGTCTTAGGGCAGTACAGCCTGTTCCTTGCGCAGAGCACTGAGCTGAGGAGGGCACCTTCCTGCCTCCTTTCCAAAGCTTAGCAAGTGCTTGCTTGGGGAGGGAGGTGTGAGGGCTGTGACAGGGTCCTAGAGTCCTTCCTCCTCCTTTCCAAATGCCTAGTTAGCGCTTCATCTTAAAAAGCAGAGACATCACCTTGCCGACAAAGGTCCGTATAGTTAAAGCTATAGTTTTCCCAGTAGTGATGTATGGAAGTGAGAGCTGGATCATAAAGAAGGCTGATCGCCGAAGAGTTGATGCTTTTGAATTATGGTGCTGCAGGAGACTCTTGAGAGTCCCATGGACTGCAAGAAGATCAAACCTATCCATCCTTAAGGAAATCAGCCCTGAGTGCTCACTGGAAGGACAGATCCTGAAGCTGAGGCTCCAATACTTTGGCCACATCATGAGAAGAGAAGACTCCCTGGAAAAGACCCTGATGTTGGGAAAGATTGAGGGCACAAGGAGAAGGGGATGATGGAGGATGAGATGGTTGGACATTGTTCTCGAAGCTACCAGCATGAGTTTGACCAAACTGCGGGAAGCAGTGGAAGACAGGAGTGCCTGGCATGCTCTGGTCCATGGGGTCACGAAGAGTTGGACACGACTAAACGACAACATTAGCGCTTGCCCAACTTTGGGAAGGAGACAGGAGGGCTCTAAGACCCTGCCAGAGCCCTTCCACATCCCTCCCAAAGACTGACACACATCACTTACCCAGTTTTGGGAAGGTGGCAGAAGAGCTGGGGAGGGACATCAAATGGAATGTGTGCAGAGAAGTGTGACCAAGAAGATAAAGGGCCTGGAAACCAAGGCTTATGAGGAACATTTGTGGGAATTGGGTAGGTTCAGCCTGGTAAAGAGGAGACTGAGAGGAGATGATAATAATATAATAATTTATTATTTATACCCCGCCCATCTGGCTGGGTTTCCCTAGTCACTCTGGGTGGCTTCCAACCGAATATTCAAAACAATACAGTGCTAGGCATTAAAAACTTCCCTAAACAGGGCCGCCTTCAGTTGTCTTTTAAAAGTAAAATAGTTGTTTATTCCCTTGACATCTGCTGGGAGGGCATTCCACAGGGCAGGCACCACGACCTAGAAGGCCCTCTGCCTGGTTCCTGTAACCTCACTTCTCACAGCGAGGGAACCACCAGAAGGCCCTTGGCACTGGACCTCAATGTCCGGGCTGGATGTTGGGGGTGGAGACGCTCCTTCAGGTATACAGGACCAAGGCCATTTAGGGCTTTAAAGGTCAGCACCAACACTTTGAATTGTGCTCAGAAATGTACTGGGAGCCAATGATGATCTTTCAGTACCATCTTCAAATATGGTAGCCATCTTCAAATATCTCAAGGGCTGCCAAATGGAGGATGGAGCAAGCTTGTTTTCTCCAGCTCTGGAGGGTAGGACCTAACCCAAAAGCTTCAAGTTACAGGAAAGGAGATTCCAGCAAAACATCAGGAATACTTTGCTGATGGTAAGAGCTGTTTGACAGTGGAACAGACTCCCTCTCCTTCATTAGAGGCTTTTCAGCAGACGTTGTATGGCCAACTGCCATGGATGCTTTAGTTGAGATTCCTGCATTACAGGTAGTTTGAGCAGATGACCCGCGGGGTCCCTTCCAACTTTACAATTCTATGATTCTATGAAATACAGAAATAAAGTGGAAAAAGGAACACAGAAATGACTCAGGTTTCTACTTTCCTCCAAGGCTGTTTCAATACTCGTCTTAATTGCACTTCTGGAGTCTCAATCCATTTGCAGCTTATCATATCATTGTCTAGCAATCCCTATTTTAATAGAATCAGGATTTGGGAAACACATGCTAAAAATCACTAGAGATGACATTGAAATTTGCATTCTTTGTTTCAGAATATAAACCACAGTGACTTATAGGAACCTAAGAATAACCCTGGTGGTTCAAACCAAAGACCCATTCTGTTCAGCATCCTGATCTCAGTGGCCAGCCAGATGCCTGTAAGATGCCTGCAACTATCCCCCCAAAGTCATTTTTTTATTGTAAGTTCACAATATAGACAAAATAGCAAGTTGACTTAGTCATTCACATCCAATAGCAGGTTTTCAGTTGTTCAGGACCACAGGCTATAATTCTACCGGCAGTTTTGGTTCCCACTGACCCTTTGATCACTGATCCTGATTATTATTATGGTACTTGGTCCCTTCCGCCAGCTAACCCTCCCTCCGGTTCATGCACAATCAATTCTGGGACTCATGGGGCTTGAGAGAGCATTTCACATGGAGACGAGCATATCTCTCTGGCTATAAAACTACAAGTTCCACTTAAAGTGCAAATGAATATTTTCTCTGGCCTAGTCTCCCTGTTCAGAATGTTTCTTGATCTACTTGAACACTAGTTCTGACCGGCTCCAGCAAATCTCACAAAGTCTGAACAATAGTTACACAGGTACAGGGGAAGTTTCAATTTAGCCTCAATTCCACCCTCATTCTAATGCAATTGCAACCTGAGACATGTTTGCACCCTGTTGACCCAAGATTCTATTGTTACTACTATGGCATCATCAGGGAGTGATGGAGGAGCTCTCCCCTCCCTCTCCCTCCCTCTCCCTCCCTCTCCCTCCCTCTCCCTCTTCCCATCTGCCCCCATCTCCCTCCCACTGTCCCCATTACAGCGACAAGGAAAGAGAGCAGTCAGAACATATATTCATGGGTGGGTGAAGGGTGGTGGTTAAACAATGTCTCCCAATGATGTCTCCCAATGAGGATGTGAAAGAGTCAAGTTTGGCTCATTGGATTTGGAATAAACCAATATATTTCCAGGGACGCAAGTGATGCTGTGGGTTAAACCACAGAGCCTAGGACTTGCTGATCAGAAGGTTGGCGGTTCGAATCCCTGCGATGGGGCGAGCTCCCATTGCTCGGTCCCAGCTCCTGCCAACCTAGCAGTTCGAAAGCATGTCAAAGTGCAAGTAGATAAATAGGTACCGCTCTGGCAGGAAGGTAAATGGCATTTCTGTGCACTGCTCTGGTTCGCCAGAAGCGGCTTAGTCATGCTGGCCACATGACCCGGAAGCTGTATGCCGGCTCCCTCGGCCAATAAAGTGAGATGAGTGCTGCAACCCCAGAGTCGGCCACGACTGGACCTAATGGTCAGGGGTACCTTTACCTTTACCTTTACCTAATCTATTTTCACTGGAGGGGAAATAGTTGGGTTATTCCAAACATGAATCAAACCTGGGGTAGGAGTTATCATTTGCTTATGCATATTGTGTACTAATTTAGGCTGGAAACAGTGGCCCATTCCAGAGAGCTGAAGGGGGTTTCAAAGAGGTAAAGATGGTTGTGGTATTTATATTCATCTCACTTTGGCTATTGCCCGAAATGGTTTTCAGGACATGTGCATCATTTTGAAAACCTTGAGCAGAGGAGAAATGGAACAAAAGAAAAAAAAATGTTTGTGGGGCCACAGGATACAAAGCATCTCTCGTGCCAGTTTCAACTCTCTGAAAGAAGTATTGTCTGTATCCATCTTAAAACACACAGAGATACAAATAACAGTAGGGAGAATGGAAATAGTTACAGCTTTCTTATTAAGTCATGTTGCAGAAACCTTATTCAGTCAGTACAGATCAATGTTGACAATTCCTTAATGATTGGAGGCTTCAAGGCATTAGAAAACTGAGCTGACTGTCTTTTCCAGCTAATTTCATCTGAGTATGATTCCCTCATCCCCACCCTTCAGTACAGGCCCTGCACAAGGTGGCAGTGGAAACAACTGATTAAGGCCACACAAAAAGAATCCACACTCTTAAACCAGAACATAATTGCAAGAGAACGAGCACAGGGGGTTATAGAGGATGCCTTGGAGGGTGTGTGTTTTAAAACAAACAAACAAACAAACAAACAAACAAACAAACAAACAAACAAACACAAGCTTTTATATGCCATGTTCTGTCATTTTCCTTCTGCCTTGTCTCAAACTGCACCAAGGGAGGCCAGATGAACATAAGAAAATCCAGCTCTGCTGGATTAGGTCAATGGATTATCTAGTCCAGTATTCTGTTCTCACATTGGCCAATACAATGCCTATGGAAAGCCTGCAAGCAAGTCTTGAGTGCAACAGCATTCTCCCCTCCTGCCATTTTCAGGAACTGGTATTGAGAAGCTCTTCTTTTCTTCTTTGGCGATCACTTGTAGCCAAGTAAGATTGTCTTCCATAAACACAATTTTAAAAGTGAGTCTGTAAGTGACTGTGGAGGCCAATTCTGGATCCACAAGTCCTTCCACAGTGTGGACATAGGATTCCAGGCAGGAGTTGATCATGGTGAGGGTTTGCCAAGTGTGCCTTCCTCTTATTGCATTTCCCCCTCTCGTCCTGAGTTTGAGCATCTTCAAACCCCCTGACACCTTTGGCAAAGGCTGTTTTACAGTTGGAGCACTTGCAGGCCAGTGTTTCCCAGTTGTCAGTGTTTAAACTACTTTTTTAAGATTTGTCTTGAGAGAGTTTTTGAACCTCTTTTGTTGACCATCAGCATACTGCCTCTGACAGCAGAGGTGCAACGTACCTATCATGGTTCCATAAATTTGTCTAATCCTTCTTTAAAGCCATCCAAGTTGGTGGTCATCACTGCCTGCCATGGAAGTGAATTTCATAGTTTAACTATGCACTCTGAGAATTTCTTTGTTTAGTCTGTTCTGAATCCTCCAACATTCAACTTCACTAACTCACTCTGAGTTCTCATGCTAATGCCGTGTCTAATTTTATATGCTTCTATCGTGTTGCCTTTTCCCTCGATAAAAAAGCCCCAAATGCTGTGGGAAAGAAGATGAATTACTCATCCTTGAGGAAGCCCACCCGAATAAATAATAATAACAACAATATATTTGCATCCTGCTCTTCTAATAAGAGCAGCAAGACTGGCTTACAAGATAACCATAAAGCCATATAATAGAATCCATAAAAATGCCACTATACCAAACAATTTCTAAAATCTATGACAAAATATAACCTACTGTTAAAACAAAGTAAAACACAAACCTGGAAGCAGAAAGAGGAAAATACATTATCGACAACAGAGCCAAATGTTACAAATGGAAAACCCACTGAAATAAAATATTTACACTTTTGTGTGAAATTCACCCAAAGCAGCAACCTGATAACCTTCACTTGGGAGGAGAGCCCCAAGTCACAGATAGCGTCGTCAGCTTGCCTCCGCAACAGAGGGTGCCTGGGGCTGTGTGATGTCACCACACCATGTGGGCTCGAAGTCACCCTGCAGCAAGCTGGCCGCCACACTTTGGGGTGGGGGGCAGCCCTTTCACTGAATTTTTTGTGGGGCCTGGGCACCCACAGCCCCACATAGATGGCATGTATGGTCACAGGATAACTACTGAGAATGACCAATGGTGATGGAAAGAAGATAAAGTCCCGACCAGAAACGAATGGCTGATGAAGGTGATGGACTACGCCGAAATGGCAAAAATGACCGGGAAAATCAGAAACCAGGAAGAGAGAAACTTTAATAAAGAATGGGGGGAAATTACAATTTACCTAAGGGAACACGGTAAACAACTAAAAACATTGGCAGGATTTGACTAATGCTTGTAATGTACTAAAACTAAGGTAAAAATGGATTATTTTAAGAGAACTAGCGAAAATATATGATGCAGTTGAAAAAGATTGAAAATGGAAACCATGGAAGGGTGGAGGGAAGTCTAAGGATTCAGGGAATCCTAAACATTGATGATGATGTCTAATGTTTGAATTTAAATGTGTAATGTAAATCTGAATAAAAAAGATTATAAAAAAGAGAATGACCAATGGTCAGTGATGGTGGTATTTGTTGCTTAGTAGGTTAGTCACTCTTGCTTTGGACGTCTGCTTCTGGAAAGCTCACATGCATGACAGGAGCAGCTTAGCAAAACAAAATATCATATCTCCTAAAGTTCTCTGAAAGCATAAAGAAATCAAGAGGAGACTGAGAGGAGATATGATAGCCATCTCAAAATATCTAAAGGGCTGTCCCACGGGACATAGAGCAAGCTTGTTTTCTCCTACTCCAGAGGTCAGGACCTGAACCAATAGCTTCTAGTTTCAAGGAAGGAGATTACAACAAAACACCAGGAAGAACTTTCTGACAGTAAGAGCTATTTGACAGCGGAACAAACTCATCTGGGAGGTGGTGAACTCTTCTTCCTTGGAGGTTTTTCAGCAGAAGTTGGATATCTTGACTATCATGGATGCTTTAGTTGAGATTCCTGCATTGCAGGGGGTTGGACTAGCTGACCCTTCAACTCTGCCACTCTGTGATTCTATAGACCCAGGCCATAGATTTTATTGATTTATTGATTTATTATTTTTAATGACAATATGGTATTTTATTTCCAGTCTCCTTAATTTGGCCTTTTCACTCCTGTAGCACATGGAGCTCACATTTCCCCCCTTTACCTTAATGAAGATTCTTACATCATGTCTATAATCAAACTATTTCTGCTGGAAAATTTGGAAAGAGCCACAGGGCCTCTAATATTCTGCTGTGGTACTCAAAAGCATGGTTTGGTATTGACTGTGGTAAAATTATTGCTTAAGCAACCTAATTATTATCCACCTTTTACAACTTTGAATCAATATATTGAATTCTTATCATAGCATGGTGCCCAGTTTGTAAATTTCTAAATGTATCCATTTTTAAAAAGCATCAGATGCCTATAGATAAAATCAGCTATATATTTTAATCCACTAGGCAAATTATGTCAATAAAACTGAGCAGCTATGGTTGATACAGCAGTTCTACCATGACATACCCAACTAATTATTACCACTTTCAAACTACCTGAGGTTTTCACTGAATATACCTACTCAATGTCCCAAAGCAGGACTGATTTACACTTATTTATTAATATTTTCAACCTCTTCGCTAAGGTTGCAAACCTTTGCCCACTTACCTTACCATAAGATCCCAATGGGGCTTTCTTCTGAGACACATGTGGAATTGTATTGTATTCCCCAAGAATTCAGACAAGCAAAAGAAGTACAAATAAAATACATAATACATAAGAGAACCAGGAAACGTTTCTGACCAAACCAATCAGGCAAAAGATTTGCACATCTTTAATGCAATACTGCAACCTGTCATCACTAGAAAATGGAGATGAAACACTGAGAAATGATTGACTGCAGTTCTCAATGTTTATGATTCTTTGTTTGTCTGCAATTAGTTCATAATTCATTGGTTTGGAATATCAATCTCATCAACACCTAACTCAATTTCTTGGTCTTCCAGGGTTCCAAACACATGGAGAGCCTATATGATGATATCAGGCTCCCACTGTAAAACAACTAAATTTAAGACGGGGGGGGGGGGGCGGGGAATAAGAAGCACTAAAATTGTAAGATTTGTCTATCCCTATTGGTGAAATGAGGGACGCGGGTGGCGCTGTCGGTTAAACCACAGAGCCTAGGACTTGCCGATCAGAAGGTCGGCGGTTCGAATCCCCGCGACGGGGTGAGCTCCTGTTGCTCGGTCCCTGCTCCTGCCAACCTAGCAGTTCGAAAGCACGTCAAAGTGCAAGTAGATAAATAGGTACCGCTCCGGCGGGAAGGTAAACGGCGTTTCCGTGCGCTGCTCTGGTTCGCCAGAAGCGGCTTAGTCATGCTGGCCACATGACCCGGAAGCTGTACGCCGGCTCCCTCGGCCAATAAAGCAAGATGAGCACCACAACCCCAGAATCGGCCACGACTGGACCTAATGGTCAGGGGTACCTTTACCTTTACCTATTAGTGAAATGCAGAGGACATGGCCCCTGAACATGGTGGGGTATGTGGCCTGAATATATAGGCGGTCATATGAATCCCTCTGATGTTTCTTTTATCACATTGCTGAGATGGGAAATCTCAGGTAAGAGTTAAATAACTCAAGCCAAGGATTATTTTTGGAACATCCTTTCCTTTTTGAGTCATCAACATAATAACACCCTGTTCTTTATAAATACTACTGGTCGGAATGATGAACATTTAGTAGATCTGCCCTTTTTTCGGGGTCTTCTCGCGATTCCTTTTACCACTTCAATTCTTTAGCTAAGTGGAAGAATCTGCTTATGCATTTGTATTCTGCCCAGATCTACAATTTTTGTAAAGGCCAGCTTTCCCATAAAAAAGGGATTATAAATAGTGCAGAAAAATGATGATCCAAGCTGGGCACTTAAAAAACACAACAAAAGCATAAAAGTAAAGGTCATTTTCACAGTTTTTATCTTGAAGGACTACCCAAAGATTATAGTGAGGATTCAAGTCAATTCCATTTATTATGATACGTTTTGCTAGGCTTGTGGGGCCCCCTCCCCATTTCTTACAGTCAAAGAAGTTGTGTTCATCAGAAAACATGATCTTTGAGTCTGCTAAATGAAAGCAGTTATTCATTTAGTTCTGACTGGGCCTATGCAAGGCAAGAGAGTGTTGAGGGGACAAAATTGGCTTTCGTTTCTGCAGATGAGGGATTATCTTTATGCATATGTATATAACCTACAGGGATATTCCCTGCAGATTGAAAGATAGCAAATAAGGGACTAAGCTTCTAGTTCTATTAGTCTGCAATTTGGAAAGTTTCTTACTCTTTCAGGTCTAAATATTTGTGAACAATAGCCTTTAAATGCCATCCAATTGTGAGTCCAGGCGATAAACCCTGTCCGTGGAGCCTACCCCCCAGAAATGAGACATGGCAACAATGTATGGGTTTAAATTAGGCCACAACTTTACTGAATTTCAGGTGTAAGAAACCCTGGCTTAGGCCTTGGAAGGTATTCATCTCAACCCAACAGGGACTGAGGATGTGCAGGGCAATCAGGAGCAGTGGGAGGGGACAGTTAAGCACGAACTTACACAGCATGCCCTCCCACTTCACCAAGCCAGGAGTTTGACCTATATGCCACCGCTCTAGGGCCAGTGACTCCCACAATCAACCCTTTAATGGGCCCTGCAAACACTGCTGCATGGGGGTGCCTGAAGATGTTACCCCCCATCTTGAAGATAGACTATAGGATACCGAACAAGGCCCAAAACCGCCAAAGTTGTGATGAATGTTCAGTTAAATCATGGGTAGGCAAACTAACGCCCCGGGGCCAGATCCGGCCCAATCACCTTCTAAATCTGGCCCGCAGACAGTCCGGGAATCAGCATGTTTTTACATGAGTAGAATGTGTCCTTTTATTTGAATTGCATCTCTGGGTTATTTGTGGGGCCTGCCAGGTGTTTTTACATGAGAAGAATATGTGCTTTTATTTAAAATGAATCTCTGGATTATTTGTGGGGCATAGGAATTTGTTCATTTGTTTCCCCCAAAATATAGCCCGGCCCCCCACAAGGTCTGAGGGACAGTGGACCGGCCCCCTGCTGAAAAAGTTTGCTGACCCCAGAGGATACCGGCCAAGGTCTAAAACCGCCAAAGTCGTGGCGAATTGCTACGGGGAAGGCAAAACCTGACAATGCAGGGAAATTCCTTCCTGGATCTGAATATAGCAACCATCTTATGACCGTAGCAGCGCCCACTGACTTAGGAAGCAAGAGGTTAGCCTGCAAAAGAAGACCGTGTTATATTTTAGGGAGGGTTGGGTGGGTGCATCTGGAAGCAAAACAAAGTGAGTCTGGGCCAAAGAGCATTGGCCCTTTTCTCGGCTCTCACTCCACCCCCAGCCGGCAGCCCACTGTCCTACCAAGATGGGGGTAGGGAGACAGCCACCCTACAGCACTGTGGGTGGCACCTGGACAGGTAAGCCTGTGCAGTGTTGCAAACCCCGCCCACCTCTTGGAGGGGGTGAGTGCAAATTATTTCTATAAATAATAATAAAACCTCTTACTTCCAAGGACTGTATAATCCAATATAGAGGATGGGGTAGTAACAATACTGGACAATAATACTGATTAGTTTTAATATTGTTACTGTTTTTCATTATTATTATTTTTGTTTGTTGTTGTTATTTAAATATATGGTACAGGAAGCAGCAGGATTGGCAGATGACACACGAAGACAATAAGAGTCATGTAAAAAAGGCAAAGGACCCCTGACAGTTAAGTCCAGTCACGAACGACTCTGGGGTTGTGACACTCATCTCGCTTTACTGGCTGAGGAAGCTGAAGTTTGTCCGCAGACAGTTTTTCCGGGTCATGTGGCCAGCATGACGAAGCTGCTTCTGGCAAAACCAGAGCAGCGCACAGAAATGCCATTTACCTTCCTGCCGGAGCAGTACTTATTCATCTTCTTGCACTTTTGACATGCTTTCGAACTGCTAGGTTGGCAGGAGCTGGGACCGAGCAACGGGAGCTCACCCTGTCGCAGGGATTCGAACCGCCAACCTTCCGATCAGCAAGCCCTAGGCTCAGTGGTTTAGACCACAGTGCCACCTACGTACCACGAATCATGTAGGGGAACACAAAAAACCCTAAATATTGTGAAGGATGACCGAATCTATATTTTAATTCAGCATCATGGCTTGCATCTGTTATATATGTATATTCATACACACATACCATTTTGCTCCTGGATGTAATTTGATCTTTAGCTAGCAAATTAAACAGTTCCAGCTTAAGCTTTCAATTTAAATCTTAAAAGTCTGGGACAGGATCCAAATCCATGATATGCACATCTGTGTGTGTGTCTGTCGAGGAGGAATAGAAAAAGGCATGCTTAGCCTGAGATTCATCTATTTCCCCCCTGTATAGCATTTCCCTCTGCTGAAGAGATAGGCATTTTCGTATTTTTAAACAGCACTGGGAATTGCTGCAGGGACAACAAGTAGTAAAGCCCAGCTGTACCTTTCCTGAGCACACATATCACTTCTCTGGATCCCACCCAGCAATAGAGGGAACAGTAATTGCCAATATCTAGGAAGAATATGACGAGAGACACCGAGGGCAGCTTGCCATGCTGTGTGCGCTGTGCTCAGGTACAGCTTCTTAAGAACAAAGCACAACTTTTACAAAGTGAACATGGACATGCAGAGAAAGGAAAATGCTAATCCCAAGCCTTTCTTCCCTCTGAGTTATTTTCTCCAATCAATATGAGATTTTAAAATTTATTTTTATTTATTTATTTTGAGGTTGGAGGAGGGCAAGAATTCAGTATGCAATCCTCCACTTACAGTCCTTTGAAGGGCTTCACCATGTCGTTTGGTTCAAATCATAGCTCAGTTTTCTGAGTGCTCCATTTCTAAAAACGTTGAGGTCTGAATATTTTATATGTGAGGGAGTTGGTTTGTGTGGTGAGGAAAACCTGCAAGCGTGTAAACGTGTAAAGCTACTCTCTTCTTTAGCATGGCCTCAAAAGGCAGGGTTTTTGGTTTAACTCATGTTCTGGCTCAAATTAAAGGCCTGATACTATCCCATGGCTCCATGACCATGTCCAAATAGCAGAAGAGCTGGAAAGAACAAAACAACTTTTTTGGATTCCTGGGCTTCATTCCTAGCATATCTAGACTAAAAAGTCATATTCAGGTGGTTACTCTGCTCCCAGGTTGGGGCTAGTTTACAAGGAGAGACCCCCTTGATTAGACGCTGGCTGGCGAAGGGACTGAGCGTTGCCAAGTCCATCAGGGGAGCACAACATTTACTGGCAACCCATGCTACACCCCTGGCTCCAGGTAGGACTCAGAGAAAATTCTGACTGAAGCCCTGGGGAGATGCTGCCAGTTAGCATAGGCAGGTAAAAGGTAAAGGTAAAGGACCCCTGGGTTGTCCAGTCAAAGGCTACTATGGGGTTGCGGCACTCATCTCACTTTCAGGCCAAGGCAGCCAGTGTTTGTCCTCAGACAACTGTCCAGGTCATGTGGCCAGCATGGCTAAACTGCTTCTGGTGCAACAGGACACCGTGACGGAAACCATAGTGCATGCAAACACTGTTTACCTTCCCACTGCAATGGTACCAATTTATCTACTTGCACTGGTGTGCTTTCAAACTGCTAGGTTGGCATGAGCTGGGACATAGCAGCAGGAGCTCACCCCATCATGGGGATTCGAACCGCCAACCTTCTGATCAGCAAGCCCAAGAGGCTCAGTGGTTTAGACCACAGTGCCACCTGCGTCCCATGTAGCATAGACAACACTGAGCTTGATGGACCAATGGTCTGACTCAGTATATGGCAGCTTCCTATTTTCCTAAGGCCTGGAGTGGGAAAAGTCAAGTCTGAGAGGTTCCAATTATTTATAAAGGGAAGGTTTCATATTAAGTCCTAAAACAAAATATGGTCATTTTAGAAAAAGAAAAGAAAAATATAATGGCAAGATATCTGTAGCCAAAATGAAAGAATGTGGCTCCTATCTAGTTTCAGCTTCAGAGAAGAACTACAGGTTCTGTGTGAGGAATATAAATCCCCAGCCACAGCAAAAGTTACTGTGACTTCAATGGGGTGCAATTGGATGGAGATATGAATTTAGATCCACATTCTACTGGGAATAAACAGAGAAGTTTGCTTTTTCACTGATGACTCAATCAATGCAAACATGTTTATTTAATAGAATGTTTGTAATATATTTTTTAAATAAAAAATGAAGTTTAATAAAAGAACACAAAGAAATGCGGAAAAGGTGGCATGTAACAGAAAAGTCTGACAATATTTCAGTTTTAAACTTTATGTAGTTTCATGTCTGCCCTACTATTAGGTAGAATGAGGTGGCTACTTCAGGAGACAGATGCTGGGAGGTGGGATGGGGGACCAGCTACAAGGTGATGGAGATAAGAGATGTGGAGCTACGTTACCTGACCTGGGCTCTTTAAATTACCCTACTGTCAATGATGCATTTGATGGTGCTGTCCCATAACCAAAGCTGAAATATATGAAACTGCCATTCTGATTGATTTTATACATGGAAGGGGTGGGCACCAACCAGTTTTTTGCCTCAGGCAGAAAAATGCCTTTGGCTAGCCCTGCAAAGTTTAATTATGGAAGCACAAAGCAGGCTGGTCACAAACTAATAGAGCTAAGTTTGTTGAAGTGGGTCATTTCCTTCCTTCCCAACATCTCCCATGGGCTAGCACTGATTGGCAGGAAGGACCACCCACCTGTCAATCACGTAGCATCATTACAGTCTCAGGGGACAACTTCAAAACCTGCCGGCACAAATCAGCTGATCGGCACTGTTGTGGAACTTTGCCACTTAGACATTCGTTCTCTAGCAGAAATCAATAACTAGGCAACAAGGAGCAAAGCAAGAGGATTTTATTCATGTCCAAGAATGGTGTTTCATCCACTTCATGGTGCAGACTAGAGACCCTGCTAACAGATTACACATATGCTTTTATAATTTCACATAAGCAACCTCCTGACGCCCCCATTCCTTCCTAGCTTGTCCCACTTTTATGCAGTACATATAACCCAATCATAACCTTTGAAAGGCACCTTAACTATGCATTTTGGGGGAATTTCCACTGCCCTTCTCTGTCCCCACTAAGCCGTTTCCAATTTCCTGCGTTCTTCTACTTGCAGTGAGCATGACCTAATGTTTCTGCAGATACTTGCCTTTCAAGCTTTTGACATCCAGCTTAACCTAAGGCTTTGTCTGTTACTCTGTAGTTAAAAGAGTTTCCTGTTGTCTGGAACTCCAGTTTCAGAGATGCAACTGTTAACAGTATACTGAACAAGTGTTATTACACTTTCCAGAAACATGTTCAAGATTACCCCAGGGCACTTAGCCCTTAAAGGTAAAGGGACCCCTGACTATTAGGTCCAGTTGCGGACGACTCTGGGGTTGTGGCGCTCATCTTGCTTTATTGGCTGAGGGAGCTGGAGTACAGCTTCCGGGTCATGTGGCCAGCATGACTAAGGCACTTCTGGTGAAAACAGAGCAGCACACAGAAATGCCGTTTACCTTCCCACCGGAGCGGTACCTATTTATCTACTTGCACTTTGACGTGCTTTTGAACTGCTAGGTTGGCAGGAGCAGGGACTGAGCAACGGGAGCTCACCCTGTCATGGGGATTCAAACTTCTGACCTTCTGATCGACAAGCCCTAGGATCTGTGGTTTAACCCATAGCACCACCCACACTTAGCCTTTAGACTTACCGTATTTTTCGCCCTATAGGACGCACCGGCCCATAGGACGTACCTAGTTTTGGAGGGGGGAAATAAAGAAAAAAAAATTTTATTTCCCCCTCAGGCACGGGGCTGGAGCAAGGGAAGCCTGAGCTTCCCCCGACCCCAGCCCACAGAACAGGCAGCTCTCCGCAAGCCTTGGGATATCGTCGCGACTTCCTGCCGGGCTCCCACTGTTTGCGGGTATCTGCCTGAAGCCCAAACCAGGTCTGGGAACAGCGGGATGGCGGCGCTGCGCCTCCCCGCTGTCCCCCGAGCTTGCGGGGATTGTGGCGGGGAGAAGCGCGTGTCCTATAGGGCGAAAAATACGGTAGCTAATTTTTGTTTTTTGTTTTTTACTCCTTGGCTTCTTACTTAGCCAGAATGACTCAATTTTCTAATGCAACATTGAGCATTCTCTTTCAAAGTGAACGGCTCTTTCCCCACCAATCAGATAGATTTCACCAATCAGGGAATTCAGAGTCATCCCCTCTGAACTCCATTTGTAAGTAATTTGAATAGAAACTGGATGCAATGCAAGTTTATTGGTTGACTCTCCATGGCAACCAACTCATCAACAAGGAGAGCCATCCCCACTGAAGTCTAAGCAGTCTGAATACAAACTACAGTGGTACCTCGGGTTACATACGCTTCAGGTTACATACGCTTCAGGTTACAGACTCCGCTAACCCAGAAATAGTACCTTGGGTCAAGAACTTTGCTTCAGGATGAGAACAGAAATCGTGCAGCGGTGGTGCGGCAGCAGTGGGAGGCCCCATTAGCTAAAGTGGTGCTTCAGGTTAAGAACAGTTTCAGGTTAAGAATGGACCTTCCGGAACGAATTAAGTACGTAACCAGAGGTACCACTGTACCTGCAATTGAAGTTCAGCTTATGAGAGCGGAAAGCCAGCCCCTTGAACTTCATTTGCAGGCAGCTGTATTCAAACCAGCTACAAACAGCCCCATTGGCTGCACTAGGAAGTTCCTGATTGGGAAAATCCCTATTGCAGTTGATCCCAGAGGGACCCCCAGTCAGTGCTGATCATTGCATTGAGGCAGTCCTGCTTGCAAAGGAATGACTGGGTGTTCACTTTAAGCTCACAGTTGTTCTTTTGCAGCCATGTCTTTATCTGCCCCACATATGATGCCATATGATGGCATCAAGTATGATGCCAGGTTTGAGAAAGCTGGGTGTGCTTTTTTGGGGGGGGGGAGCATTACCAGCTGAACTGGAACTACAGCCAAGCCTAATGAAGCTTTAGAGATTCCCTATCACTGATTAAAAAGCTTTCTTTATAAGGCTTCTTTCTTCTTCACAATGCAGTCCCATCCAAAGAATCGCATTGTGAATGTGATGACATCATGGCACTATGGAACCAACTCAGGCTTGGATACATGATGGTTTCTACTTTGCTACTCTGTGTTACAGCAATTTCAGTGCAGCAAAAGAGGTAGTGTCAAATGGGTTGCTTCAGCAACAGAGACATTCCCTGTAAGCCATTTTACAACTTCTCTAGACACTCCCTGCAAAATCGCTGCACACATAAAAATGTTTACATTTCTCTGTTTCAGCTCAGTTTTGCATTCATTTCAACAGGACTTCTAACACTGGATTTTGGCCCATGGGTAAGGTAAGATCCAATCACACTTACATCCACTGAGTTCAATGGGATTATTAAGTGTTTGCTTGACTTTCTTTCCCGCTGAAATTGACAAGATTTAGTGATGCTGCAGCAGCTAGACTGGTGACTGGGAGTAGCCAACAAGACCATGTAATACTGGTCCTGAAAGACGAACATTGGCTCCCAGTATGTTTTCGAGAACAAGTTAAAGTGTTAGTGCTGACCTTTAAAGCCCTAAACAGCCTCAGTCCAGTATACCTGAAGGAGTGTCTCCACCCCCATTGTTTAGCCTGGACACTGAGGTCCAGCTCTGAGGGCCTTCTTAGAGGTTCGTTCACTGTGAAAAGTGAGGTGACAGGGTACTAGACGGAGGGCCTTCTTGGTAGTGGCACCTGCCCTGTGGAACACCCTCCCACCAGATGTCAAGGAAATAAACAACTATCTGACTTTTAGAAGACATCTGAAGGTAGCCCTGTTTAGGGAAGTTTTTAATGTTTTATGTTTTATAATGTTTTACATATCCTGTTGGAAGCCGCCCAGAGTGGCTAGGGAAACCCAGCCAGATGGGCAAGATATAAATAGTATTATTATTATTATTATTATTATTATTATTATTATTATTATTTGGCTGGGTTTTGCCAACTCATCGTAATCATTTATTTATTATGAGCATCAGAGCAAACATAAGACCAGGAATAAAACCATACAATGTAACATAATCATAAGTTTAAAGCAAACCACAAAGCAAGATATAATATAAATGCTACTGGCTTAAGTATGCATGTATACAATATAAAAAATGGCCTAGGCAGCGTCTAAAAATAATCCTTCCAGCTTCAGATATTTAATTGCCTCACTGCCACTGTTAAATTTTTGGCCTCTACTAATGACACCCATGGGATTTTATCTCCCGGCAAATATTCCACATAAAACTGAGCTGAACTCCCTGGTAGTTTGGCCAATAAAGAGGCAATCATTTGCTGAAGAACTGCAGCACTTAGAAGAAGAAAAAAGACAAAACAAACAAACCAGTTTCACACATTTGACCTCCCAGTTATTACAAGGACAAAACCTCAAGGAGAAAGGGACATCGACATATCTACCCCAAATCAATTGAGAAGACAACACATTAAATCTGGCCAGATGGAAGTCACGTGATGTTTAACTACAAGCAAGCTCCAAAACTAAGCAGCTAATTGAAATGGATCATCATAGGAAATGCACGAGGAATAAGGTGGACAGGTATGTTCATGCATGAGTGCACCAAAACATCCTGGGGGGAGGGGGACGGACCGCTTAGTCTTTGCTTTGCCATAGCTAATACAGAGTCAAATCCCAAGTGTAGAAGGAAGGAGAGGGACCACCTGATGCAACAAACTTTTGGGAGCAACAAGCTGTGCCCAAGCACTGCAAAATTGTGTCCACCACCAGTAAGTTATCACACATGTTCACTTGTTCTAGGTTCACATGCAATTTGTCCCAAATCAGCTTTCTGAAAGAGTAGCTACAGATTTATTTGTGGGGCAGGTACATCAGGCTGTCCCAGAGATGAGGGTTGGGCAACAAAATGATCAGAAACACATGTGCAGGTTAAAGCAGGCCACAACTGATTACAGCAAAACAAGTGGGGTTGGCATGGCATTGTGGCAAGGATCTGTTACAATTTTGAACTTCAGGTGTTTAGTTCAGAAATCACCCATGCCAGTATAGGTAAAGGGTAAAGGGACCCCTGACCATTAGGTCCAGTCCAGTCGTGGCCGACTCTGGGGTTGCGGTGCTCATCTCGCTTTATTGGCCGTACAGCTTCCGGGTCATGTGGCCAGCATGACTAAGCTGCTTCTGGCGAACCAGAGCAGTGTACGGAAATGCCGTTTACCTTCCCGCCGGAGCGGTACCTATTTATCTATTTGCACTTTGACGTGCTTTCAAACTGCTAGGTTGGCAGGAGCTGGGACCAAGCAACGGGAGCTCACCCCATCGCGGGGATTCGAACCACCGACCTTCTGATCAGCAAGCCCTAGGCTCTGTGGTTTAACCCATAGCACCACCCATGTCCCTTTGAACTTCAGGTGTTTAGTTCAGAAATGCCAGTATACCTGCAGACAAATCGGGAATCCCACTGGCAACCTGAGGAGTGTGACATCAGGCCTAGTACCCACCCATGCTGAGGACTAGAGCTGATACATCACCAACTTATGGTCCCCTTTTATGTCTGAGATCCTGCCCAATTCCATTACCAACCAAACTGTAGCAAGGGAAAAAACAACAACTAACGTCTAACAAATCAAAGAAACAAAGACAAAACCTCACAGCCAAGAGCCAATTGTGATTGAGAGTAAAATTCAGTCTGCTTCTAAAATCCAGCGAGCATATAAGCCTCATCTTGTGCAATGTTGTGATGCCACTGCAGCAAAGCCAGGAACAATGTTTACTTGCTGTGAGCCAATTTCAGCGGTGGTGATGTTATCACAATGCACAACACATTTCATTTCCAGACAAAGGTTGATTGTCTCTCCTTTTAGTTTTAAAAATCCATATTTGAAGTTACAATTCTATGGTTTGTTACCCTTGAAATCCCAAGAGGAGAGCTGTTTTAAAGATATTAATAGTGTCCAAGATCTACCACTTTTATGGTAAACTGTGGGGCTATGCTAGAGGATCAATGTGGTAAATCTCATGGATCCATTCTCAGTTTGGGATGAAGTTCATCTGACATGGGACCAAGATTAGATTTACCGAACATATCTCCACGGTAGCTCCATTCTTACTAGGAAAACGGCAGACATGCCTTGGATCTCTGACTCTTTCAAAAACTGAGCTGGAAATTACCCTGTTTTCAGTATCCTTTGTTGTTGCTTAGTCGTTTAGTCGTGTCCGACTCTTCGTGACCCCATGGACCAGATCACGCCAAGCACTCCTGTCTTCCACTGCCTCCCGCAGTTTGGTCAAACTCATGCTGGTAGTTTCGAGAACACTGTCCAACCATCTCGTCCTCTGTCATCACCTTCTCCTTGTGCCCTCCATCTTTCCCAACATCAGGGTCTTTTCCAGGGAGTCTTCTCTTCTCATGAGGTGGCCAAAGTACTGGAGCCTCAGCTTCACGATCTGTCCAGTGAGCATTCAGGGCTGATTTCCTTCAGAATGGATAGGTTTGATCTTCTTGCAGTCCATGGGACTCTCAAGAGTCTCCTCCAGCACCATAATTCAAAAGCATCAATTCTTTGGCCATCAGCCTTCTTTATGGTCCAGCTCTCACTTCCATACATCACTACTGGGAAAACCATGGCTTTAACTATACGAACCTTGGTTGGCAAGGTGATGTTTCTGCTTTTTAAGATGCTGTCTAGGTTTGTCATCACTTTTCTCCCAAGAAGCGGGTGTCTTTTAATTTTGTGACTGCTGTCACCATCTGCAGTGATCATGGAGCCCAAGAAAGTAAAATCTCTCACTGCCTCCATTTCTTCCCCTTCTATTTGCCAGGAGGTGATGGGCCCAATGGTCATGATCTTCGTTTTTTTTGATGTTGAGCTTCAGACCATATTTTGCGCTCTCCTCTTTCACCCTCATTAAAAGGTTCTTTAATCCCACCTCACTTTCTGCCATCAAGGTTGTGTCATCTGCATATCTGAGGTTGTTAATATTTCTTCCGGCAATCTTAATTCCGGCTAGGGCTTCATCCAGCCCAGCCTTTCGCATGATGAATTCTGCATATAAGTTAAATAAGCAGGGAGACAATATACAGCCTTGTCGTACTCCTTTCTCAATTTTGAGCCAATCAGTTGTTCCATATCCAGTTCTAACTGTAGCTTCTTGTCCCACATAGAGATTTCTCAGGAGACAGATGAGGTGATCAGGCACTCCCATTTTATGAATGGCTAATTAAATGATCTATGGCATTTTAAACTGTGGGGCAGGGGGTATTGGCTTGTTTGTTACTATGAAATGTATTTTTTGTATTTTTATATTGCAAACTGCCCTGACATCCTTGGGTGAAGGGCAGATAGATTTTAATAAAATGAATGAATGAATGAGTGCTCAGGCACTGGTGCCTAGTTATTCATCAAGGTGCCATCATGCTTAGGTATGGAAATACTACAGCAATATTGTCAATATTGGAGTTGTGTCCTGCAACTTAAGTTATCTAGCAGGAAAAGCAAATCAACAACATTATTCCCAACTAAATGCGCAGCCTAAGTTGATGAAACATGTGGCACTTAACATTTAGAGATAATTCTACATTTCAGTGTGGGAAAATGTGTAACCCGCAGCCAACTTTTAGCATATATTTCCCCATATGGTACATAGGTTCATAATTCCATAGCTGTCAACGTTTCCCTTTTTAAAAGGGAAATTCCCTTATTCCGAATAGGATTCCTCTCAAGAAAAGGGAAAAGTTGACAGCTATGTAATTCTGAATTAAGGAATATTAGTTTTTGGTTTTTCAAGTTATCCCAAAAGCAGAGGTATCCTCCGGTTAACATTTCCTTCTAACTTTTGGAACAGCAAATTGAATCTTGATGAACCATCTGGTATAGTATTGTATCTAAGGATCAATATTGATAACAGCTCACATTTGCAATTTACTAGGTGATGGAATAGCCAAGTAAGGTCCAACCAATATTTGAGTGAGAGATGATCATCCAAAAGTGTGAAATCTCATCCATATAAGTCCAGATGAAACCAACACATTCTGAAGGATAATGGTTATTTTCCCATTCGATTCTAGCTTAGTTGCTTCCTCCTTTGCTCAGTGTCCTTGAAGCAAAGGTAATTGGTTTTTTCCTCTACTGTGAGCATAATGTGGGATGTGACTGCTCTCACCCCACATGGGATTCACAATGCATCACGCATTAATTGTATTGGCAAATCAGGATCAAAATGTGTTAAGATGTGCAAGGGTAACAGCCAGTCTTTAGTTTCCGAAAAAGCTTTGTCATATTCATCCATCCAAGTCTTTCATCCTTTCTTCTAAAAGGAAATCCATACAATAACTTTTACTAGTGTGCTAAGGGATGAAATTAATAACCTTGAAGAAAACAAAACACTATGATCACAATCCAATGCAGTTAAGTACAGTTATAATAAAAGCCAGAGTGTCTTCAAATTATGTGTAAAGGGCAATGGTCTCCCCTCTGAAAATCATTAACATATACATGCATAGCGGAAATGGCTTTGATGTGAGAGGCAATGAGCACAACTTCCAGACAAAACCAAGATCTAGCACCATTTATTTAGAACTTAAGGCCTTCCACATAGCATCAGTTCTTGAATCTATGCATTGTTAGAAGGATACATTGCCTAAAACCAAAACAACAAAAACACATCAAAGATGTCAAAACATTGTGGGGCATTTTCCTGGTTTTGTGCAGCAGCACCCCATGTAGTCCCCCCAAAATTATTCAACTTCACAAAAATCAAACCACGTTTTAAAAAAAACAAATAACTAGATAAAACTCTATATATGAATATACCCCACCCCACCCCACAAACATGGAAATATTGAACTTGAGCCATTGCTTCCCAATGCCCATTTTCACAATTATGGCTGAATCCTTGAAATGTGAATTTAGATTTTCTTGCCATTGAAAAATATTTCTCTCCACTCCCAGCCAGCTTTGATATGGCTAGGATCCTCATAATCAACAATATCATCAAATTTATATACCACTTACATGCCAAGATATCCTCTAAGTGGCTTCTAAGTATAAAATCAATCATAAAATGTCTGCACATAATTAAGATGCACAATCAAAAATACGTCAAAACATCACCTGTAATTAAAACACACAACAAAACAAAAGCATGATAATTAAAAATGCTAAAGGAACATGTAAAGCAACTAGGTCAGAAAGTTCAAGTTCAAGAAAATGCTTGCCTTGAAGACCCAGCAGAATGCCAGCCCATATTTCAGCAGGGAGAAAAGGGGCTGAATCCCACTAAATCTCTCTCCTCCCCCTGTATGCTCCATGCACCAACCCCAAATCTGACCTGATGGTTCAGCATGGGATGTCGGATGTGTGTAGTTCAGTGTAGGTGTGTGGGGGGGGGGGACTCTGAATGTTGGAAGGTTTTCAGTTTGAGGTGGGATATATGGAGGCAATTTTTGTGTGACATGAGGGATAGGTTTCAAGCTCAGGGATCTGCAAGTAGCTTGGGGAACAGAAAGTTAGTGTGGGGCTGGTTATTTGTGTATGATTCAATAGGAACAAGGATTTGCAACCACCTGGTGGACTTGTGAAAGGGTAAAAGAATATTGGGGAAACAATATATAATGAATTGGAAAAAAAATGTTTTAAAGTACCTTTCTAAAAAACCAGAGTCCTTTTTGTTAGGGATAATTTAGAGGGAAATTCCCAGGTGTCAAAAAAGACTATTTATGTATGTTACTACTGTGGCTCGTGTTTTGTTAGCCCCAAAATGGAAAACGAGCGAGGTTCCAACCAAAGAACAATGGCAGCTTAAACTGATGGAATACACACAGCTTGCAGATTTAACATATAGAATAAGAGAACAAGAATAATGTACGTTTAAAGAAGACTGGAAAATGTTTACTGAAGATATGGGTAAAATTGTGTTTCTTTAAAAACGCTGGTAGCAGTAAGATAAATTCAACAGTGTAAATAAGTTTCAATGGATGTAACCATTGATTACTGAATGGTTTAGTTCATGTAAAATATGCAGGGGTGTATGGTATGCAAAATGAACCATGCAAAGAGAAAAAGGGAAGGGAAGTCATTGATTTAAGGTTGTTTAAATGAATATTTTGAAATGTAAATTAGAAGATTTGATAAAAATTTATATAGAGTGCATTTTTCTGGTGGGACGCATACCCCTAAACATTTTGTGAATCTAAGTTTGGCCTCATTGAGGGGCAGTATTTCAATACTAGTAGGAAAATGAGAGTACCCCTAAACATTTTTTTTTTAAAAAAAGCACTGTATATATGTGTGTGTGTGTGTGTGTGTGTGTAGATTTGAAACACCAACTATCAGCTGATTAGATCATCATTGGTGCCTGCAGAGCCCAACTGCATACTGCTCAACCATCCCAATTTAAGCGATACATCCTGGAATTACAGAAACCATTCCTGGCTTCTGATTGGACCCTGGAATAATGTCTCCATTTTTGGTATGGTGCTTTGGCATGAGAAGCTGGATCACAGCAGTGTGTTGGACCCCAAGGTGCTCTTTTTTTGAATCAGCTGTGTCATGCCAGAGCAATGGACCAAAATATGTTTGGTTTTGGTCTCATGCTCTGGTGTGGGTCAGCTGGCTCCCGTGAGAGCTCAGGATAATAACAGTAATAAATGAGTGTTCCGATTTGGATCAACCTGATGTTGGAGGGTATGCAACTGACTGTTGCCACTTGCAAAGTGTTGTCTCTTTGCCCATATGCTTTGATCGTAAACCACACAGGCAAAGGAAAATGGATCACCTGAGGGCAGGTGGCTGACCCCACGGGGCATGTGGGGCTGAAGGATCTTTCCCACTTAGGAGTTCCTGTCCCCACATCCAAGCTGCTTAAAATACACATTTTAATGCATTTTGGGTTTGGTTTTGGTTTTTTTGAGCTGATAAGTACATCACAAGATCAGAGAAGTGTGAAATCTGAATGCTAATTATGTTCTGCTTTTGTATTAGTTGGTGTGGTGCAAATTAGGCTGGTTCACTTAAAAATGTGGATGGAACTTATTCTGTTCCACATCTAGTTTCTGGGGAACAACCGTGGCTGTCAGCAAATGTCCTCATGTGCTGCTTATGAGTGTCTTTGATATTTGATCTTTTATCTTTTATCATGTTTTTAATATCCTGTTGGAAGCCACCCAGAGTGGCTGGGGAGGCCTGGCCAGATGGGTGGCGTATAAGTTATAAATTATTATTATTATTATTATTATTATTATTATTATCATCATCATCATCATCATCACCACCACCACCACCACCATCATCTGCTTAGCCAATGTGGGAAACCATGTGAAGAACAATTCTTTCTAATGCTGCATTTTTGGATGAAAGAAACAACAGATACATTCATAATGGCTTGCTTGTGTTTACAGACTGGTGCACAAAGACTCTGATAAGTTGCCCAACTTTTTCTTTTTTCTTTTATTCAGCCCCGCTGAAATAAAAAAAATTAAAGGGAATAATTTATGCAAGGAGAGTGAAAACACTGATAATGGATAATGTGCAATGTGGTTTTTCCTCAAACCATTTATTTGTGGCTTGCCATTTACTTCTGAGGTGACACAGGTGGTGCTGTGGGTTAAACCACAGAGCCTAGGACTTGCCGATCAGAAGGTCGGCGGTTCGAATCCCCATGACAGGGTGAGCTCCCGTTGCTCGGTCCCTGCTCCTGCCAACCTAGCAGTTCGAAAGCACGTCAAAGTGCAAGTAGATAAATAGGTACTGCTCCGGCGGGAAGGTAAACAGCGTTTCCATGTGCTGCTCTGGTTCACCAGAAGTGGCTTAGTCATGCTGGCCACATGACCCAGAAGCTGTATGCCGGCTCCCTCGGCCAATAAAGCGAGATGAGCACTGCAACCCCAGAGTCAGTCACGACTGGACCTAATGGTCAGGGGTCCCTTTACCTTATTTACATCTAAAAGTAAGTCAGGGACAGCAATGAAATGTTCTCCAGATGTTGCTGGACTCCAGCAGCCCCAGCACATGTCACCAACAGAAAGGGATGATGGGAGTTCTCATCTAAACATTTAGAGGCTGTCACATTAGCTGTTCCCGAAGTAAGTGAGAAACTGCCAAAATAAATCTGAAAAATAAAACCACAATATTGTGCTAGATTTATCTTCTAGCACATCCCCGCACCAGCACACATACATATCTTTCTTAGTATACAGGATAAAAAAGAAGTAAGTTTGTGGGTGGGTTTTTTTAAATGTAAATGCTGACTGGTAGATTTTTCTGAAATAACTATCAGTGGTGTAATACACACTCCAGTGAAGTGAGAGCGTTCAGATATATTGACAGAAGAGTGATTCTCTGTAATGTTAGATAAGAAATCTGCCATGATCTGCATACAGTGACAAAAATTACTGCTGTCTGACCTCATTGTAGGGAAATATCCAGAAAGCAGAAGCCAATAGCAACTTTTTTACAACAAGAGGACTGCTGGCTGACCACACGCAAAAGTTCTGATCTCTTTCATCTAGTCCATGAATCTTAAAGGTTTGTAAAAGTAAAAAGCAGGCAGAGAGAAAGAGCTGCCAGAGGGGGCTTAGCACTCTACACAGAGACAAGAACATATAAAAGAAAAACAAATCGCTTTGCATTTCAGTCATGATCAATGGACGGTAAGAATATGGCCGCAAGGTTAACTTCTCTTTGCTCAGAGCATAATCACTGCTACCCAGAGGTGTCCAAACAATGAATTTTTTCCCATTCACCCCACCCCAGTACAACGCAGCCCTGTAATGCATTAAGGCACTCAGACAAAATTAATCTACATTTCTTCACTAAGCCATGGGCAGGGGAAGTGATTTTTGTGTGGACTACTGGCATTTGAAAGTGGGCACTCGCAAAGCTTTCAGAATCTCCATTTTCTCTGGTCATTGTTCTTACACTTTACTGTTTTTGCCCAAGGCGTGATCATTAGATAAAACACACTGAGAGCAAAAGAGGAAAAACAACAGAGTTGCAACTGTAAAGCAGAGCGGCTGGAGTTGTTGAAAGAGTCATAAGGCATGCACTTGACAGCAGGAATTGCAATTAATGGGGTGAGACTCATCTGCCCTTAGTGGGCTTATAAATCCTTGTAGGAGAGAGTGGGGGTGTGGAGAGAAGAAACGGGAAAATAGCGATGCTCACATTTCTGTTGGTTGCAACAACGGTAGCAGTAACATCAGATTTAAGGACAAGGTCATTGTTCAACTAGGCCAGATCATTGGTACATAAGATGAGCCCTGTTGAATCAGGCCAAATGACCACCTACACAGATATTGTGCTTCTTACAGATCTGAGCAACCCTCAAACAGCCCAAAAAGTCAATAGCCCTCTCCAATCATTATTCCTCAGCAGCTGGCATTAACTGGTGTACTTTCTTCAAATCTAGAGGCTATGTATAGCTATTATGACTGGTAGCCCTCCATATACACCTGAGATAGAGATCATAACCAGACCTTGTGGCAACAAGTCCATACATTAGTGATGTACTGCACTTCCTTTTGTCCATGTAGCTTTGCCTTGAAAGTTCCAGATGGTATAGTCTACCAGCCATAGGATACCTCAAGGAGAGCCTTCTCTCATATGGCAGGAGCGTGTTGTGAGTGGAGGCCAGCTGAGATAGTGGAAGCTCAAAGAGGGAGCTGGAGTCTTGCTAGACTAGAGCAAATCCTGACGCCTCGGGCCTTCCAGTCATAATTGCATCCCAGCTTTGTAAAGTTAAGGACAGGAAGCCATGAGGTGTAATGGATACAACTGAAGACAGCTATGAACAATTCTAAAAAGAATTTCATCTGTGAAGTGAAGTCTAATTACATTTTATTTTTTAAAACAAAACATTCAGCAGCCCAGATGCCCAAAGCATGCTGCTTTCTAGGTACATGCACAAAAGTTCTTCAATGTTAAACCCCTTAATTTCGGTATAGTGCCCACTGATGGCTGCAAAACTACATGCATTTCAAAGCCAATTGCTTTGTAGAATTACAGAGTTAATTCATATTTACCCTAGTTCTCAAAGAAGCTCTCACTGATTGCCAAGAACCTTTTATGTTTGATGGGTACTTGATTGCTTCTTGCAATTTTTTTGTGTGTGATTGGTGTCCCCCGTGCACATGTAAAACTCTCTCTGATTCTTGGGTGAGTTTGATTTTTAGAGGAGGAGCTGAATATATCAGCCATGGCTGGTTCTGAGAACACGGTTGTGCGTGGTTCCCAGATGACAATGTAAATACAATGTGTATATACACAACACAGACAAAACACATCACCAGGATGATGAACCAGAAGAAAACTCTCAGAAAAGATAGGCCTTTTTTCTGTTCTTTTAAAAGAAATTTCTGAAAAAGCTCAGAGATTCCAAATCAATCCCTATTCAAGCTGATGGGATTTTGCCGACAATTCTTTGTGCCTAGCACGGAAGCAACTTGGGGGCTTTAGATTTTGAAGCTTTTTCCTGGATCCAGAATGAAGGAGAAAAGGGGGCAAGGCGAGTGAAGCTTGGCTTAAAGGAAATAGTGGAGCCTTCCCATTCTGCTTACAGATGCTGATCAGAGTTGCAATTGGATATGAAGAAGAAGAAGAAGAGTTTGGACTTGATATCCCACCTTTCACTCCCCTTAAGGAGTCTCAAAGCGGTTAACAATCTCCTTTCCCTTCCTCCCCCACAACAAACACTCTGTGAGGTGAGTGAGGCTGAGAGACTTCAGAGAAGTGTGACTATCCCAAGGTCACCCAGCAGCTGCAAGTGGAGGAGCGGGGAAGCGAACCCGGTTCACCAGATTATGAGTCCACCACTCTTAACCACTACACCACGCTGGCTCTCCAGCGGTGATGGAATAGCATCTTGCATTGCACCCGAGAGCAGCAGGCTAGCTTACAGAGCACAGTGCAAGTCTCATGGCACAGCAGACAATTCTGTCCTCCAAAATCTTACAGCTCCTTCCCTATCAAATCCAAACTCCTCTTCTTCTTCTTCTTCTTCTTCTTCTTCTTCTTCTTCTTCTTCTTCCCTTCCCACATTCTTCACTGTGGCTAATGGTAAGGAAGACCCCCATCTCAGAGCCTCAACATTCTGAAATTCCATTCAGAACTATTGTTTTGGGGAAAGGGACCCTGACCTTTAGATCCTCCAATTCATCCTTGTCACTAGCCCAATCCTCACACCTACTCTGGTTTAAAGGACTGCAGGGTTCTCCCCTCCCCCCGAGGTGGTGTCATCAGATGGAAATAGCCCACAATCCCATTGCCTCTCATCGCTCTCCCAATGCTAGAACGTTAAGGAATGACTTAATTCTTCACAAACTGGTAAAAAAGCAGAAACTATTTTCTAGTTTTGATTTACAGGCAATATTTTCTTATTCAGATTGACCGACTCGTATTTAAAGTTATTTTCAGGTCACCTTTTACAAGTTAAAAATCTCGTCAATGCAGTTTATGAAAGAAAAATATAAACACACACACACACACACACACACACACACACACACACACACCAGCATTAAAGGAGCTTTCCAAATTCAAAAGAAATATGTCAGTAAATTTCAAAGCTATAACTTTAAAGTACAGAACGTATCACTGAGCAAATGAAACATCCAGATTTGTAAGGCTTGCTTCCCACCCTTTTAACACTTTTTTTTTAATTTAAAGAGTGTATATTTATTAGTCTGCATGTGATTTATCTACAATGGGTGGAGAACATTTTTATTTTGGTGGGACACAATCACTTGATTCTCAGGATAATCTGTCAGGGTCAGGTGAGTCAATATTAGGTGTTCTTGTTCGTTCTTTCTCTCTCTCTCTCTCTCTCTCTCTCTCTCTCTCTCTGTGTGTGTGTGTGTGTGTGTGTGTGTAACCTATTCCCAGTTTTTGCTTCTTTGCTACAGTTTATCCATTCAGCTAATAAATTTGCATGAAGGAAGCAGTCCTTAGGTGGCAAAAACACATGCTTCCTATAAAAAGCCTGGACTAGCAGAAGGAAAACCAATACAGCTACACATTACAGCAAGGCCCCTTGAATAAGTCACTCTGCTACCACTTCAAAAGAGAAAAGAAGCCCGGATTTGAAACTGGCAGAATAATGCCAGATAATAGCAAGGTTTTTTGGTTGTTGTTGTCTGTTTGTTTTGCTACTAACATTAATTTGGCAGTTTTTAATAGGACGGGAAAATGCAGTTTTATGGTTGAATTAGTTTTTCTTCGGTTGAATGAGTTTTCATTAGAGCTGGCCTTTAGGAATTTGGAAGATGGGCAAATACTTAGGAAAATTAAATTAGCGGTTGCCCACTACACTTTGCTTTGACAGGGAATGATAGTGGATTATTATGGAAAGCTGGGTGTGCCTAATTCTGCAGGGAAGGTGAAAAGGAGCCTACATTTTCCCAAGCAAAAAGAGAATAAGTAGTGGCAAAAATCTGCCTTTCCCTGCCCTTTAAATTTACTCCCCCCCCCCATATAGGAGGGAAGGCATAACTGTGTCTTTCAGGCACTCCAGATGTACCTCATGGGCAATTTGGGATAACTGATGAATGAATGAGTGGCAGCTTGTTACCACCAGCATAATAATTCAGGATATAATTTGGGATTCCTGTAGGTGTTGCAGGGTAGTATGGAAATGCTGAAATGCTACTATAATGTGCATCACTCTAAACCTGTGGTACTTTGCTAGAGGTAGATAAAACTGCTCTCAGTTTCCCATTTCCCCCACATTTACGTTCACAACTCCACATTTCCACACCAGATTGCATTTTTTTTAAAAAAAGGCCAATTGAATTTCATCAGCATTTCATTGCAATTTTCTCCTAATAAACACATTTTTATGACATTTTTTCTAATGTAGGGTTTGGTGTTTATTATTATTATTATTATTATTATTATTATTGGAAAGCTATTTCCCTTACTATAATGCATTTTTGACATCTTATTTTCACACAAATATGCATTTTAAACACACTTTACCTCAGTATATGCTTTTAAAAAATATTGTCTGGAGAAAGGCATTGCAAAATTTGAAGAAGTGTAAATTTAAAAGGATGGCTGTGTTCCAGTTAGTGTATTGTTTTGGAAAATATGAAGCTAGGTTCATCCTTAAATGCGAGCTGTGCTGAATTTCTCCCCCATCCTTACATTTTGCACATCATAGCCTTGTGGCTCAGGCAGTAGAGCCTGAGACTCTTAATATTAGGATCATGGGTTCAAGCCCCATGTTGGGCAAAATATTTCTGTATTGCAGGGGGTCTAGAGGAGCATCAACCACCTCCCCTTTCTCCTTTATGGGTATGACAGCAAAGATGGAGATATTATGAGGAGGGGGAATATAAGTACACTAGGGTGCAGGTTGTCCATATAATCCCAGCTGCTGCCTGAAATCTAGAGTAGATATTAGTACAGCCATCAAAATGATGAGAAGTTAGAATTGCACCAGTGAGAAGTTAGAATTTCGTGCTGACAGAAGCTTTTTTCACAACTGCAGCTATGAGACCTCATATATGTTCATCATGGTCTCAACAGTGAAACTCTAGTTCAGGAAGAATAGTTTGAAATCTGGCTCTCCGACAGTAAATGTCCAAATGACTCAGAAGTCTAATTTTATGCCTTTGGTTTATAGGGGTTTTAAATGCTGCTAAATGTCCACACTCTAATAAAAGAGATTAAGGGGCCACCTCTAAGCTCATTTGAGTACTCCTTAACCTTATTCTTGTCTCTGCTTCACCTTTTTCTTCCACTTCTGAGCTATCTGAGGATTTACTCCAACTATATATCTAAAGCTCATTTGCAGAGATCTTTTCCCTCAGCAAATTAATGGACAATGGTAGCGAGAAAATAAATTTTCATCTCACAAAAAGAGATTTGAGAGGGTAAAACTAAAAGTTTGGCATATTTAATTTGCCAGGATAACTTTGAGATATGTTTACTAGTCACACACACAGAGAGAGACACTGCATATTGTTTGACTTCCAATCCTGCTTCCTTGCATTTAACTTAAGTCAAAGTGAATTATAAAACCAAAACTCAATGCTGAATGTGTGGGTTGAGTCAATCCTGATTTATCTGTTCCTGCTTACTGTGAAGTGGACGACTGGCAGACAAATGTGTGAAATGAATGAATCATGATTGAGGTGATATGAAGTTCTTTTTGTGCTAGTAGTATATCTGTGCCGGCCTGTTAACATGTACTTTCAGTCACTAAGTGTGAACCCTATATTTGTGAACCAGTCCATGTTGAAGCAGCCATGTGGCTGCTTTGGCACATCTCTAACTTACCAGTGAGCACATATTCTTCAAATTGTCATGAATGGATGGTTCACATATGCATGTCATCAACCATTTGATAACGCAAAATTTGCTGACCTTCCGATGAAATGTGTCAACTGATACAATGTGAAAAGATATCACGATTCCATTGCATTCACCCATGCAAGTCAGTTAATGCTGTGGACTGAGAGTATTTTTTTAAAAAATGTACATAATGATCAAGTTTTAAATTTAAACATTTTGTTTCCCCTAAAATCCATATTTTTTAAAGTATTCATTTCCCCCTTAAAATATGCATTTGTTTTTGGAACTGAAAATGTATGACAAAAGTCAGTGAACTGTGCAATTGACTGTGAGCTATATTCTCATCTGTGTGGAAGTCCAGAAACTTGTGAAATAGGCAGATTCACTTTTAAGATACAGACCCCAAATGAAATGCTCCTCTGTCACTAATATTTATTATTTATCTAGCCATTGCTGCAGAGATCTCAAAACTCTTGGAGATGCTGAAATGGCAAGGAATACCATTGAAACCAAGTGCCACATCATGAACTGCTTTCTGGTATACCCCCAACTCTCGGGGTGACTTTCAGGGTTTAGTTAAAGGGATGGCAATAAGATTGACTTATATCTGAAGGAGCATCTCCAGCCCCATCACTCAGCCCGGACACAGAGGTCCACCTCTGAGGGCCTTCTTCTGGTTCCTTCACTGTGAGAAGCAAAGTTACAGGGAACCAGGCAGAGGGCCTTCTTGGTAGTGGCGCCCTCCCTGTGGAACGCTCTCCCACCAGATGTCAAGGAGATAAAGAACTACACAACTTTTAGAAGACCTCTGAAGGCAGCCCTGTATAGGGAAGTTTTTAATGTTTGGCATTTTACTATGTTTTTATTTGTGCTGTAAGCTGTCCAGAGTAGCTGGGGAAACCCAGCCAGATGGGTAGGGTATTAGTATTAGTATTACAGTGGTACCTCGGGTTACATACACTTCAGGTTACATACGCTTCAGGTTACAGACTCTGCTAACCCAGAAATAGTGCTTCAGGTTAAGAACTTTGCTTCAGGATGTGAACAGAAATTGTGCTCCGGCGGTGCAGCGGCAGCAGGAGGCCCCATTTGCTAAAGTGGTGCTTCAGGTTAAGAACAGTTTCAGGTTAAGAACGGACCTCCAGAACGAATTAAGTACTTAACCAGAGGTACCACTGTAGTATTATTCTTAAGAGTGAGAGAGAGAGCAGAGATTGCTTCTTCCCCATCTTCCCTGTCTTCTTCTCAGATGTTGAGCAGCCTAAGAAGGAAACCTGATACATAATGTGCAATCAACAATATCAAAAATATGCAAATTATCTTTTGTAGCTGCATATGCTGCCATTTTGGCACACCTAATTTTTAAGAGAGGTTTCCCACCCACCATCTCTAGGCAGTGCCATTTAACTCTCAGGCTGCTCCCTCACCCTACATTAATAAACTAATCTACAAGGAGTACCCTGCAGCATCATTTGCATCTCTCTCCCTCTCTCTTTGTCAGATCATATAAACAAATAACGCAGGTGGTAAGTGTCTCCTGTTTACACAGAGTGGGGTTTTTGTGTGTGTGTTTTTTAAGCAACAGCTTCATTTGCAATTCAAACAGCCAAAGCCACAGGAGAGGCTTTCCGCATTCATTAGGGGACTTGCTTACCTAGCAAGGAGATTTCAGCAACCAGCAGTCACTCTGTCTAAATCCAGAGGAAGTCCTCAGAGACACACAGCTCAGCTAATAAGCTGCACTGGGACACTGGACACTTCCTGCTATCTGAGCTACTTTGCCTTCTCTCTCTCAAGTATAGTTAAGTTCTTTGGCCTGCAAATGAGCAGCTACCAGATGATGTTTGTGTACTTGCCAGAGGGGAGAAAGGGTGTTTTCACCAGGTATTGCAATGTCTTCCATCTCAGTAAAAGTACCATGGTCTCACAAGATTTCTGTTGTCTGCCACTCCCTGTTAAGATCATCAAGTAAAACGTTTCTCTCTTACCTATATGGAGGGGAAAGCTGTATAAAGTGCTCTGAAGTTTGGGCTATAGAGAGTGGCAAAAAATGAATGCATGCAGGTAAACTCTTATCAGGTAGGATCAAGTATATGACTCATTAAGATTAGACTTCTGCTGCTAAAGGTAAAGGTAAAGGGACCCCTGACCATTAGGTCCAGTCATGGCCAACTCTGGGTTTGCGGCGCTCATCTCGCTTTATTGGCTGAGGGAGCCGGCGTACAGCTTCCAGGTCATGTGGCCAGCATGACTATGCCACTTCTGGTGAACCAGAGTAGCACATGGAAACGCTGTTTACCTTCCCGCTGGAGCAGTACCTATTTATCTACTTGCACTTTGACGTGCTTTCGAACTGCTAGGTTGGCAGGAGCTGGGACCGAGCAACGGGAGCTCACCCCGTCGTGGGGATTCGAACCGCCGACCTTCTGATTGGCAAGTCCTAGGCTCTGTGGTTTAACCCACAGTGCCACCCGCTAAAGGTGGCTAATAGATCAGATGAAGACTATAAAAGATGGATTAATTGTGGTGTGGTGTTGCCAATGCTTAAAGACCTTTTAAGAAAGATACAATGAGGGAAAGTTCACCGGGTCAGGTTTTGTTTCAGTGTGATGACCCACAAGTTCCCTTGGTGCAGAGATTATCAGTCGATCTGCAAAAATATACCTATTGCTTCTCAGCAGGGATTTTAGAGGTTGGGGGGGGGATTTGTAAGCCACTGCATTCAAGAGCAACAGGCAAGAGAAGTGGTGGACCAGTTCATGTAAGCATAAAAAAAATGGGCCATGTAAAAAACTAACTGTAAAAAACCTTAGGGGGGAAAAAGTAAAATATTCAGATCAGGACGTAGCACCATGAGGCTTTTCTGAACAAAACCAAAATTAGGCAGGTATATTTATTCATAAAAGTGGAACTAATCAACAGGATGAATACACACAAAAAGTGAAACTATACTTGGATCAACTCATGGTTGGGGTTTAAAATAATAAAAACAGACAAAGTTTTCCATTAGCTCTTCTTCAAGCAGAAATAATCAGATCAAAAATGAACATCAAAATTGTTAGATAGTCTAAGGTTACCTAGTTTTAAGGTTTGTTGGCTACTGCTGTTGGCATGGACACAAAGTAGCTTGGGAAACACAATATTCTGATGTCATGTGTGATGTCACAAACAGGAAAGGTCCCAAGTCCATACAGAGTTTGTTGAGACAGTTAACAGTCAAGACTGTGCCTGACTTTTGCTTAGATGGATCTTTATGGCAGGTAATGAAAATGCTTCTCTTGGGCTATTTTAACTTTAACCATAGGGGAAATGTACATTGAATGTACATTGAGTTTCCAACACCCCCCCCCCCCAAATGAGGACAATCAGTTCCCATTCTGGACACCTTGATCATTTTATATAATAATAGGAAATCCTGTTGGGTGTAGTGAAGGGTTAACCTTCTATGCCTCGAGCCTGAGAGGAGGCGCTTACAAGGGAAGTAAGCCAGGACGTGACGAAAGGAGCTTGGAATGCTGTGTACTGAGTGGAAATCAAAAGCAGTCTGTTGCGACGCTGAAAGCAGAGAGAGAAGAGGCAGCTTAACTCAGATCGAAGTTGGAGTTTGTAAATACGCTTTTTTTTTATAAGATATTTATTAGGATTTTCAGAATATTACAAAATAGAAAAAGAAAAAAGAAAAATACAAAATAAAAATAGTTAAAAACAATTCAGTCTTTCAATCACTTATCTTTCATTTGCTTGTTTCCCAGACCTCCTCACGCCTCCCTTTTCTGTATTCCACTTCAATTGTTAGTTTAGCAAATCCCTCCCCTCTTTGTTTATCCTAGTCTTCGATCTTAAAGTATTGTAACGTTAAATTTTTACCTATTAATAGTACATTTTTTCATATTCCATTATAACATTACAGCTAAAAGCCACTTAGTTTCTATCCAACATCATTCTAACATTCATCAATTTTACAATATTTCTGTAAATAGTCTTTGAACTTTTTCCAATCTTCTTCCACCAACTCTTCTCCCTGGTCTCGGATTCTGCCAGTCATTTCCGCCAATTCCATATAGTCCATCACCTTCATCTGCCATTCTTCCAGAGTGGGTAGGTCTTGTGTCTTCCAATACTTTGCAATAAGTATTCTTGCTGCTGTTGTGGCATGCATAAAGAAAGTTCTATCCTTCTTTGGCACCAATTGGCCGACTATGCCCAACAGGAAGGCCTCCGGTTTCTTTAGAGTAAATACGCTTTTTGTTCCAATAAAGGGATATTAGGACAGAAGAAACGTTTGGGACTCATTTACTGCTCTTTCGACACACGACCGCTGTGCAACTTTGCTAATTGCTAATTGCTTTACGACCTGCAGAGGCTCGCAGGGGGAAGTGTGGCTGGGCGCCGAACAATAAAGCAATAAAACCATTGAACAGGTTATGGGCGGTCAACGCGAAGTGTGTGAGAATGGGCTTTGAAGCTTAATTTGCTGAACGTCAGTTTGATCGACTGCCAAGACTTCAAAGGGCAGATCGGAGGAAGCTGACGGAGAGGGAGCTGAAAGCCACGTCGTCCGGAATGCCCGGTTTGGCTGCAGAGTATTATCGGCTGCTCTTGCAAAAGGCCAACAGAAGGGAAGGGAGGCATGGCACTGCCCCAGGGACATGGCTTTGAGTTTAAACTGCCATGTCAGAAACTGAATAGCCAAAATTGGCTGCAGTGGAGCTTTCAAGTGGAACTCTTGCTGGTGCGGGAGCAGCTCTGGGACGTAGTCCAGCCCCCACAGCATGCAGCTGGGAAAGCAGAGGCTAAAAAGGCTGCAGAGCAAAGTGAAGTGGAAAAGCATGTGCTTGCTTTTTTGGCAGAAAATGTGGATGCTCATCTAGTGCCAGTTGTCCTGGGTGCAAAAAGGCCAGAGGCCGCTTGGCTAGCACTCCGAGAAGCTTCTGGAGCTGGGGTGGGAAGAAAGGGCCGAGATGTGGCTGCATCCGAAGGGGAGAGGCAAGATGGCGCCGGCCACATTCTTGAGAGCCAATACACAGCTGGGAGGAGCTGTGAGCCCCCACAGGGGGGTGAAGGGACTGTTGCGGTTGCTGTTGCTGGCAATGCTGCTAGTACTTTTGCTTCTCCTGGGAGCTGTTTGGATGCTGCAATGTGTCTGTGTGAGGAGCCAGGAGAGAGGCCAAGAGTTGGGAGCCCCTTACCCACCAGAGGGGGTGCAGGAAAACATTCTGGAGGCCCCGTGAGTAGTGGGGGGGGGGCAGTGAGCAGTGAAAGCTCAGAGACGCCTCTTTCTCCAAAAGCTGCCAAGAGTTGTTTACGTCGTGAATCGGAGCCTGGGAAGCTGAAAAGAGCTACAGGCTCCAAGGCCGGCCACCTGCAGCAAAGACAGATAAGAGCTTCGGATTTGTGTGGGAACACTGAGACAAGTCCAGTTTCCAAGGCAACTGAGAGAGTTGCATCTACGGAAGCTGTGAAGGTCGTGGGCAAGTCTCCCTGCCGGGGGGAGTCTGTTGCCTTGACAACCAGTGAGGACATCTGCAGAGGCCCCAAGGAGGGGGGTACCGAGGAGATTGTTGCCATGGCGACCCAGGAATGTCAACAACAAGACTTTCTTACTGTCATCATAGACTCAGGAGCGACAAATACGCTAGTGCCATCTAGTGGTCTTTTAAGAAATTGCAGGACAGTAAAAACTGATAGATTTGTGACGGTCACAGATGGAAGTAGAAGACGGCTAACAGAGACAGGCTTTTTCTTCTGTCCCTTTCTTAAGCATGAAGTCAAAGCTTATGCAGTGCCCGGTTTAACTAACTGTTTGTTAAGTGTACATGATTTACTCGCTGATGGTTATCATGTGTCTTTTGCAGGTACCAAATGTGAATTTTCCAAGGATGGGAAACACGTGTACACAGTGCAGTCTAAAGGCAATTTGTTTGTTGTAAATGTGCCTTTGTCTACAGGAGAGGATGACACCGAAGATGCGAAGGGGCAATGTGTGAATGTAGCGCCCCACCATGGTTGTTCGCATATTTGGCACAGACGCTTCGCCCATCTGAATTGGGGGTATCTTAAGAAAGCACCAGAACTGACACAAGGGTGCAAATTTAATACTTGTGACAAATTTCTAGATTGGAATGCATGTAAACAGGCGAAAATTGTGACATGCTCCTATCCAAAGTCAGAGAGACAGACCACACAACCCTTTGAATTAATTCATGCAGATTTGTGTGGCCCCATGTCAGTTCAGTCACTGGGGGGATCAAAGTATTCTCTGCTTCTGGTTGATGAATTCTCGACGTCTGTTTAGACCTTTTCTCTGAAAACGAAAGGGAGGCGGCTAAAATGATCAGGGATTGGATCACCGTAGTTGAGGTAACCTTTTCCAGCAAAGTGTGTGGCTTTCAAAGTGACAGAGGTTCTGAATTCACTGGTTCTGCTTTACAGGATTTCTTCAGGAAGAAGGGGATTAGCCACAGATTGACCGCTCCTTACTCTCCGCAACAGAATGGGGTCGCAGAGAGAAAGAACAGGACGGTGGAGGAAGCTGTGTCTGTGTGACGCAGGGCTACCCCAGAAATATTGGTCTGAGGCCTGGAGATTTGTGGTTCATACGCAGAATAGAGTGTACAACTCTAGTGTAGGAAATACACCTTATTTCTTGCTGCATGGAAAGAAGCCTAAGGTACACTACCTTCGTGTGTTTGGTTGTGAGGCCTGGGTGCTTATTCCAAAGGCTCTACGCAAGAAAGGTGAGCCAAGATCTAAAAGAATGATCTTTGTAGGGTATGAGCCTGGCTCAAAGGCCTGGCGGTTTGCGTACCCAAGTGGAAACCAGTCAAGGTTGGTTATCAGCAATAGCGCTGAGTTCTGTGAGCAAGCCGGGTGGAAACGTCTGCACGCTAATCCAGACGTGATTCCACAGCCGTTCTATGACTCAGACGTTGAGGAGGAAGAGGAACTTGTTGCTGGGGACAACGGTTCAGAGCAACAGGGTCCACCACAAGGACAGAGTCCAAGGCAGGGACAGCTCAGGATCCCTCAGAGGGGGGAACCTAGAACACCTCCTCAGGCAAGTGTCCAGTCTGAGCCAAAAAGTGAGCCTTCCTCACCTGCTGGACCAGCAGTAAGGCCCAAGAGGCGCAGCAGGTCAGAGGGGGAAGACACTGAAGTTGAGGATGATTTAGCTGGACCCAGTGAAGCAGCAGGGTCACCAGGATTCACACTGAGGAGATCAGCGAAGACAAGGAGGCCTCCTGATCGATATGAAGCTTCAGGCGTTTGGGTAGGTTCAGCCAGATGTGAACCTGAATCCTTCGAGGATATTCAGAGTTTACCTGAAGAAGAAGCAAGTAAGTGGCACAGGGCAATGGACAAAGAGATAAAGTCCATGAAAGATCTAGGTGTGTTCTCAACTCACAGAATTGTCACCAGGCAAGTAGGCTGTGAGCTGCAGGTGGGTTTACCGCTTGAAGCCCACTGACACTGGAGAGCCACAGTATAAAGCCAGATTAGTTGCTTGAGGATTCACTCAGAGAAAGGGAATACACTTCATGGAGGTGTATTCGCCAACGTCACGAGCGGAGACTTTGAGAACGCTTTTAGCTTGTGCAGCACAGAGAGGCTGGAAGGTAAACCACTTTGATGTGGATGTTGCCTACCTAAACTCAGATCTCCAGGAGGAGCTGTACATGATTCCTCCTCCGGGGTTTAAGAACTTGAGGCAGGATGTTGTGTGGAGATTGCACAAATCCATCTATGGATTACGTCAATCTGCTCAGCAGGGAAGCTTCAAACCCTAGTGTGCAAGCCTGGAATGGCATCAAGAGAGTTCTGAGGATTTGCAGGAAACCAAAGACTTTTGTCTTAGGTTGCCAGCACAAGGAGAAGTCAAACTGACTTGCTTTGTGGACTCGGATTGGGCTAATCTTGAGGATCACAAGTCTGAGTCTGGCCTAGTGGTGAAGTTTGGGAACTCAGTAGTTGGATGGAGGTCCAAGAAGCAAAGTCTTATAGCGCTCTCATCCACTGAGGCTGAGTTCAGTGCTCTTTCAGAGGTGTGCAGAGAAGTAGAGTTCTATGCTTGCTTAGTGCAGGAACTCTGCGAAGTGGATTGTCAACCGATACGTGTTTTCGAGGACAATCAACCATGCCTGCGTTTGGCAGAGTCAGGTCAGTTCAAGGCTAGAACTAAACACCTAGACATTCGCTTTCAGAATGTGTGCCAGAGTGTTCAGGAGGGACTAGTTGCGTTGAAGTATTGTCCCTCTGCCAAGAACCTAGCTGATGGGTTCACGAAGCCACTCTCCTTCCAAAGACATGGAGAGTTTTGCGAAGGTCTGGGTTTGGGACGACCAAGGGTCGATTCTCCCCTCAGGCGCGAGACAAGAGGGGGTGTTGGGTGTAGTGAAGGGTTAACCTTCTATGACTCGAGCCTGAGAGGAGGCGCTTACAAGGGAAGTAAGCCAGGACGTGACGAAAGCAGCTTGGAATTCTGTGTACTGAGTGGAAATCGAAAGCAGTCTGTTGCGACACTGCAAGCAGAGAGAGAAGATGCAGCTTAACTCAGATGGAAGTTGGAGTTTGTAAATACGCTTTTTGTTCCAATAAGGACAGAAGGGGGAAGTGTGGCTGGGCGCCAAACAATAAAGCAATAAAACCATTGAATAAATCCATCTAAGAGTTATTAAAGAACTCAAATGTGAAAATGCTGATCTTCTAATCTAATCCGGTTAGCTTAACATTTGTTCCAGGAAAACTGGTGGTAAGCATTGTTAAAGATTTAATTACAAAGCAAATAGTAAGCCTTGATGAAGTATAGCATGGTTTCTGCAATTGCAAGTTCTATCTCACTAAACGTTTAAAGTTCTTTGAGTGTGTCAGCAGGCAATAGATAGCAATGATCCAACAGACCCTTGGTAAACTTCGCAGCAGTGCTTTTTTCTGGGAGGGACGCTGGGGTACGCATATCCCTAAACATTTTGTGAATCTAATGGGAGAAGAAACTAAAACTACTTTTCTGAGTGCTGTCAGGGAGAAGCAAACGGGAGAAGATTTAAGAACAGAAACCAGCACTTATAGAGAGCCTAAAGAGATCATTAGCAGCCTGTCGTCTGACAGCGAGTCAGAGGCAGGGAGGGAGGAGGATGAGCCTGGAACAAGTCATTCTGTACACAGAGGAAGTCGGGGCGGGGTTTCTGCAGACTTGCATGCTGGGTAAAAAAAAGGAAAAAGAGATCAGACGCAGCAACTGTGCCCAAAGGATCGGACGTTGATTGAAACACTGGAGATGTACTTTTGAACTTTGTCAATAAATCAAATAGATGGGAACTGGCCATGAGCCCAGAGTTTTATCTATGCCGGCTTGACAGCATAAAGCCTCTGACAAGTACCTTTCAAAAAGAATATTCCATCAAGAACATCCCAATTTCAACAAGTGAGTGTGGATGTAGCTTCTCTCAGATGAATTTAATACTGATTGCAACAAGAGCATTTAAACATTGTAGCCAACGTAATGCTTATAAAATTGGTAGGCTTGCCTTTGAGTTTGTTTAAGCCTTCAGTGTATATAAATTCATGGTTTTTGAAAGGACAATATCTGGCAACTGACGCCAACAGCAAGCAGAGGAATTGGGAAGATGTTAGTGCACACAACCTCATGCCAATGTGGAAGTTACTGTGAGCTGTCGGCTGTTTAATATGAGGTAATGCATGTTCTTTGTACTTTTGCCCATTTACTATATGTATTTTCCCCGATTTGAACTATAAAATGGTGATTTTCTTGAGTCAAAATGAGAGTACCCCTAAACATTTTTATTATTATTATAGGGGGGAAAGCACTGCTTAGCAGTAAGTTAGCAATAATTGAATAGAAGGGGAGGGATCCTCTTGTAGATCAGTAAGTGTTTAAGGAACTGGGAGCAAAGAATAAAAACAAATGGACTTTCAGGGTCTCTTCCACCTCTACAATTCTATGATTCTCACAATGGAAGGAAGTAAAAAGTGGAATCCCCAGTTATCAATTTGGGGCCATGTTGGCTTTGTATTAGAAGTCGTACACCTCTGAAACACCAGTTGCTGGGAAGCATAAATTGGAAAAGTGAAGTTGTGCTTAAGTCCTGCTTATGAGCTTCTCGTGGGCATCTATCCAGTAGATTCACTTTTATCAACAGGATACTGGGCCTTTGTATCTGATCCAGCAGTAGTCTTCCTGCTTTCTTAAAAATTCAAGAATTCCAAAAGGAAACCAAAAACTGCTATGAAAAACCTTAATAATTAAGAAAGGTACTTGCTTTTGTAATGTTTGGTTTTGAATGGATCTTTGCGTAGCCTATACAAAATGGCAACCATGTTTTTTAATCTATTAATGAGCAAAGGATAACCAGATAAAACAAAGAGCCCAGTGAAGAAAAATAATCACTGAGGGGCCTATGAGGACTGTAGTGCATTTTGTTTGCTTTTACCTTCAAAGGTCATTACTGAACCAGTTTGAGGTACAATCTTTATGCTTATCAAAGAATACAAAGTATTAATGGCGCAACCTCCCCTCCCGAAAAAATGCCGCAATCTTGTAAATAAGAAATGATGTAGGTGAATGACTTGCTGATGATGATTAATGACCCACTCAATCTTTATATATGTGAGAAGCAGGAAAGAGTCACGACTGTTGACAAAATGCATTACTGGGTCTTGAGCTACATTCTGCATCATGAGAAATGAAGCCATCTAACTTAGGCCAAATGTCACAAGTGTACGTGTTATTCATTCATTCATTCATTCATTGAATGAATGAATGATGACGAGTTGCTGGTGCTGCCCAGGAATCCAAAGAAACAAAAACAAACAAACAAAAAAGAAAGAAAGAAAAGTAATTTTTATATAATATAGATAGTTTAATTTGTGAGTTTCTGGACTGTTCCCACACACAACACATGCACACACACTCAGGACTTTGACCTGACCCAGGAAACACGTGATCAGGACAAATTATTTCTTTTTTAGTGTTGGGGGGTGGATGCTAGAGCTTAATTATGGTATATTTGGTCTGCCATCTTAACTGAACATAGAACCTCAAATCCAAACATAGATGAAGATTGTTGCTTCCCCCTCGGGAACCCAATGCAGAGTTGGGTGACAATATCTTCAGAGGCATCCCAAGTGGCACTTGTTGGAATTGTCACACCAAATTGGGTGACGATATCTTTAGATATCTTCACTTGCAGTGAATGTAACATCATTGGATGACTTACATGAATGCATGATCCATCTCAGATATCACACGAGAGAGAGTCTTTCATCACCTCATATGCAATGCATTGCAGTCTACACATTCAGCTGCTTGTTACCAAGAAGATATGGGATAAATAATATTATGAGTGAGGTCCACATTATTAATTAGTGTCTCCCTAGCATGCACTGGGATGCAGGTGGCACTGTGGTCTAAACCACTGAGCCTAGGGCTTGCCGATCGGAATGTCCCCTGGCTGGTTGAGCTCCCGTTTCTCTGTCCCAGCTCTTGCCAACCTAGCAGTTTGAAAGCACGTCAAAGTGCAAGTAGATAAATAGGTACTGCCCCGGGGGGAAGGTAAAAGGCGTTTCCTTGCACTGCTCTGGTTTCGCCAGAACCGGCTTAGTCATGCTGGCCACATCACGCAGAAGCTGTCTTGGCCAGTAAAGCGAGATGAGTGCTGCAACCCCAGAGTCGTCCATGACTGGGCTTAACAGTCAGGGGTCCCTTTACTGTTACCTTTACAATACATGTTCAGTTCCCATGCTTTGGTATTGGTTTGCCTCCAATCTGCTAAACAGGTAGCGATGGAAAAGAAAGCAGGCATACAATTCAGAATCTATGATATAGCATGTTCCAGAAGCCCTCCATGGCATTGAGAGTGCCATGTACAATGACCCATATTCCGTTCAACTAGTTTCCCACCTTACTTTCATCCAAACCCACTTGAATGTAAGTTAGAGTTGCCATATTTCAAAAAGTGAAAATCCAGAAAGAAAAGTTGTTGAGCTTTTAAAGGAAATTCACCAAATTCTACAATTCCTACATGGGCTGCCAAACACCCGGATTTTCCTAGATATTAAGCAATTTTCCGCCCACACGTTGTTTGTGAGGGCAGAATCCTGGCTATGTCCTTGACATTCCATTATTAGGTCAAATATCTAAATTGTGAAATTTGGATAAACTCAATGTGCTTTCTGCATTAGAAAGCATTTGAAACTATATGTTTAAAGTTCCTCTCCCTTACACACTAACAGCACCTTCTAATGCAAGTTTATTTAGAAGTAAGTGCATTTAATGGAACAGTGGTGAACCTTGGGATCTCAAATATGCCCTGAGCATCACCAAAATTTGTGTCCCCCCCCCTTCGCCTCTTGTACTCCAGTCTAAATAATAATTGTGGTGTTCCCTGCAGCGCCCCTGAGTGCAGTATGACTGAATCAGTCATGCTCCCCTAAATCCAGCTCCTAGGGAAATGCACAAAAGCTTGCAGCTTTTTCCTTACTTCTGAAGAAAGAGAGAGCTAAGATATTCAGTGTTATGTTCACTCCTACATAATTGCAGGGTTACCCTTTGTGATAACAAGCATGCATTAGCCAGCTTGGAAACACTGTCAGTCGCAAAACTGTCTCCTTGATAAATGAACAGCCAAGTGCTATTTATTGTGTACAGCTGCACAGGCCTGACAAAGAAAAGCCTGATGTCAGTGCTCCTGCCAACTCCAGAGATTCCCCCTTTCAAAGTTGCTGTGCGCAAGCGGAGCCAGTAATCCAGGAAGCAACAACGGTCCCTAAGTGCCAATCATGCAAACCTCTGCAGCTTCTCCCACTCTTATGGGCAAATCAGGATTCAGACTGTTCAGTTTGACCCATAATGACCAGTGAGACAGAAGAAGAAGAGTAGGGACTTGATATCCCACCTTTCACTCCCCTTAAGGAGTCTCAAAGCGGCCAACAATCTCCGTTCCCTTTCTCTCCCTCAACAAACACTCTGTGAGGTGAGTGAGGCTGAGAGACTTCAGAGAAGTGTGACTAGCCCAAGGTCACCCAGCAGCTGCATGTGGAAGAGCGGGGAAGCGAACCCGGTTCACCAGATTATCCCTGCAATTCTAGGGATGGGTGGGGTGTTTTATCACTGAGGGCTTATCTACACTTATCTTTCCTCTACTCTTTCCAGGCACAGTCCGTCCTTTAAACCTCCTTGTCCGAGCGCTCCCCCCTTTTGCTCCAGATCTTTCACTGTGAAAACCCACTCTTTAAAGCTCAATCAAAGGAAACAGCAACCCATGGGAAACTGGAATTGATGTTTGCTCTGATTGAGTGCTAAAGGGAGGATTTTTGTGGGGAAAACTCTGGGGTAAGGGGAAAATAATGCTTGGACACAGTGGCATACTGTTGGTTTCCTGAACCCAGGACGGGCACACAGGTGTACGCCTGGCTGGGAGCATGCATGTGCAGGACAGGGAGGCGCCAGCTTTGCTCTCACAGCTGATGCCACTGGAGCAAACTCACTGGAGCGAAGTGGGGCTGTGCTGAGCCACCTGCCCACCCATGCAGAGGGGAGCTTGGCCAGCTGGCATGGACCTTGGTGGGCAGCGAGGAGCACTGAGCTGGGCCAGGCTCACTGGGGTTGTTTGCAGGGGGGCACCTGGTCTGTGCCCACTCGAAAATTGTGGGCCTGGGGCCACAGGCCCCCCCCCAACACTTTCCCCGCTATGCCCTTGCTCAGAAATGGCGCTTTTAAGTGTGGACTGGAAAATGTGGAACAAAAGGTAAGTCTGGATAAACCCTGAGTTCTAATACTATAATTTTTTCAGTTCTGAACTGTCTGAAATTGTTATGATAACCTGTCCATGGTTCATGCAATGAAGGATGGACTCAAAATATAGGGTTGCATCCAATGCTGTCTGTGAATGGAACAGATTTCTACTCGTGTTACAGGACTCTAGCTTTCTCTCCTCCCCCCTCTAAAACTCTGGAAAATTGGAGGGAGGTGAGGTCCACTGCAGTGGTGGAATAAACAGGCCAAAGCAGAAGGAGGTGAAAAGGCAACTTTCTGAGATACGGAGAGCGGGGAGAGGTACAGAGTTTAGTATCAGACACTCTACCTCCTTGCATAAGAAGAAATACTATAGGATGCAATGTTGGAGAACGTCACACAATCTGGGTTCCCATCTGCATTAGAAGTCCTTAAATTTGTGTAGTTACATGCATGTGAAGGTCACTTTCATGAGTTCAATTGAGCTACCGCGTAGCATAATCAGAGGAGTGTGCCACTGATAAGGTTGGCCAAATACCGTATTTTTCGCTCTATAAGATGCACCAGACCACAAGACGCACCTAGTTTTTGGAGGAGGAAAACAAGAAAAAAACCATTCTGAATCTCAGAAGCCAGAACAGCAAGAGGGATCGCTGCGCAGTGAAAGCAGCAATCCCCCTTGCTGTTCTGGCTTCTGGGATAGCTGCGCAGCCTGCATTCGCTCTATAAGACGCACACACATTTTCCCTTACTTTTTAGGAGGGAAAAAGTGAGTTTTATAGAGCACAAAATACAGTACATCCCCACCCACTCCCAACTCAGTTATTTACAGAATGCATAAGCCCTTGCAGTCACTTCCCTTTCTTCCTGGAAAAACCTCACATTGAGTCTCATTTCTCCTGCCATGTGCTAATATATGAGAAAAATAGTGTGCTGTTATGCAACCAGGTTTCACAGCAGTGTGTTCAAGAATAGAAATCTTAATGCAGTGTTGAACTTCTGAGGTGCAGTGATGTAACATACCAGGGCTGTAGCTTCTCATATTTAATATTCATGACGTGGAGGCAGAAAGAGTCCCACGATTTTTGAAAATCATTTGAGTGTGCGAGCTGGAGTAATTAATCTTCCTTGCCTGATTGCATTTTTCTTTCCACACCTTCCATTTTTAGTCCTCACACAGCACAGTACAGAAACTCTACTTACACTCCTAAGTACAATCAAAACACAGCAGAATGAAACAAAGATATAGACTCACAGCTCACAGATAATATTGTGCAATTTTCCCCTCCCCTGTCCCTACTGCCCAAATTATTCAGGAAGCATCTTACTTTATTAATCAGCTGCCAGCCTAGAAATATGGTTGTTTATTGTTTGGTTTGCTGCGACAACTGAAAAGCACAGAATGGCTGTCTGAGAAACAAACTAAAATCAGTTGTGGAAATTCCTGGGGAAACTGGTTATGGTGTAGGCATTCAGGCAGTGAAAGAGACTCTACCCCAGACTCCAAAGAGTTTGTTCATTTGCTTGTCAGTGGCTGCTCCCAGACTGCAACTCCCTCCCTGGAGAAGCTAGACAGTCTCCTTTCTTGTTGTCCCTCTACCCACAGATGAGTGCCTTCTTGTTCAAGCAGGCTTTCAGGAATTTCAGTCTCTGTGAATGCATTCCCCAAGAAGATCACATGCACACCATGCTTTTTTTATATTTTGTTGAAAAATACCAGATATGGTAAAATAAAAGAATTCCCTGGATGCCTAGATCCAGGTTGGGGAAAGCACAGAGGTTTGAAATCACAAAACACACACCAAAGTAAAGCATGGAAATATAGACTGTTAAACATGTCAGGTTGCATTTCTTAATACGGAAAGTATTGCTCTGGTGTGTAGATCTTTCCTATTCTACTTAATTCAAGAGGTTTCTGGAAGCTTCTCTGTGTGAAAGAAACAAGCAGAAGGTTCATGATGTTTGGGTTATTCCTTCAAAGAAGCTGAGTAGAGCTGGCTTAAACTGGTTCTGTTATCTTTTCTGTCAAGGTCATGCTGACTATAAAAGTAGGGTCAGAAGGAGACTGGGTTTCTCTTTCTGTCTCTCTTCCTTCTGGTGTGGTGTTCTGTACATAGTATGCTATACAGTGGTACCTCTAGTTACAAACTTAATTAGGTCCGGAGGTCCGTTCTTAACCTGAAACCGTTCTTAACTAGAGGTGTGCTTTCGCTAATGGGGCCTCTTGCTGCTGCTGCACCGCTGGTACATGATTTCCATTCTCATCCTGGGACAAAGTTCTCAACTCGAGGTAACATTTCCAGGTTAGCGGAGTTTTTAACCTGAAGCGTTTGTAACCTGAGGTGGTTGTAAGTAGAGGTTCTACTGTAGCGTTAAGGTTTAGATTTATTATAAGTTATTGTAAGTTTAAGTTAAGTCTGCTGCAACTGTATTTCTTATGGACAGTGCCAATCCTCAATGTATTGGATTTGTGACCATTATGCTCATTTGCCTTCAGTAGCAGTAAAACTCTGCTGAATGAAATATTGTCTCTGGTCTAATTTTGGGAATCCTACAACCTGTTTAAGTTGTTACTCTGCTAACCATACATTGGAATCTACTCTGGATCAATATTGAGTAGAATTCCATGACAAAACATTTAAAATAGCCCCTTCTAAGTTGCTTCTAAAGCTCCCCACACATTTGGTAAGTTAAAATTGGTTTCCTTACAAACTCTTCAAAGGTCAGATTCATGTGCTTTTCAATACAGCAGCAAGAAAAGGAAGACTGCAAAATTTAGGCAAGTTTCCGAAAGGTGTTTCTAAATTATTTGTACTGAAAGACAAAGATAGCTTGCTTAGGCCTTATAGTCTAAGCTTGGAGTGTCCAGCTTAGACCTCTTTACTGGAAGGATTCACTTGGTAGAAAAATGGTGGAAAGTGGGAAAACAAAGAGTTTGGTAGCCGTCCATCCCAAGGTGAGGAGGTGTGACCTATCTAAGTCTGGCAGGACAGCTTGCTCTCTGGTCTTAACCCCTTCTTGCTGAATATTGAGGCTGAATATTAAACACACAGGCAATAAGACTCAAAAACAGCTTTCCACTGAAACCAATAGATGCCTCTGTTCAAGCCTAATTGTTGGGGAAGAAGGGAGTATGAATATGTGTGTGTGTGCATGTGTACTACTGATTTTTATTTTTATCCCCCCCCCCCACTGACCACTGTTGAACATTAATTGACTAGTTAGTGGATAGTTGTTAATATGCAGTATTTTATCTTCCCAGCTGAACAGATAACTCACTTGGAAATGAGGGTATGATGAAACTGTGCAAAGAATACAAAATGTCCTTCTGTTTGTATCGCTATTGTTAATGTTTGTGGATCTGCATGTTTTCTTTCCACTAGATGTTAATACAACACAAAGCCTCTGTTCTTAAAAAAAGGAGCACAGAATTCATGCTACTTTGAAAGCATATGGAGAAACTCTATTCAAATGGAACTTTGTTACCTAAAATGGTGCACCCTACATATTTCTCTGACACTCTTGAATAGCCTATCAAGCATTAATTTGTGCATACTTTAACTTTATTCTTCCATCCTTCAGAAGGATTTGAAACTACTAAACCAACCTCATGCTATCCAGAAGCCTGTGCTATTTAGGCCATATGTTACAGTGGTACCTCGGGTTACAGACGATTCAGGTTACAGACTCCGCTAACCCAGAAATAGTACCTCAGGTTAAGAACTTTGCTTCAGGATGAGAACAGAAATTTTGCAGCGGTAGTGGGAGGCCCCATTAGCTAAAGCGGTACCTCAGGATAAGAACAGTTTCAGGTTAAGAACGGACCTCCAGAATGAATTAAGTTCTTAAGCTGAGGTACCACTGTACTTGTCTTTCAATTTTGCATAGATTCCTCATTGACCTCAGAATTCACCGTCAAAGGTTTTCCCATCACAGCCAAGACATTTGCTGTGTGACCAAATGCTTACAAGATCATTTGTGACATCATAATCACTTTCAGCAGCAACCAAGCTCATTGTGAGATAGGAATAATTCAGTCAGAAGTTTCAAAGAGAGGTGGAGCTAGGGAGAAAAGAGAAATGAGCAAAAAGCAAGATTAGATTGAGAAAAGCTCAAATGTTACAAAGACTGCACAACAGCACTCCTTGCTCCTCAGATTAAATGGCAGCCCTGGGAATCTTCTCTCCCACAGTAGTGTTTATTTCAACTTACTTCTTTTCCAGATATCATGCTGACATTTGTCTCCACCCCCCACCGTCATTGGGAGGGCAGAGAAATGCATGTTATAATGGTGTCAGGTTGTGGGGTAGGTTGAACTAGATATTATGGAAAGGGGCCATTTTGTATAGCAACTCTGCATATTTTGTACAAAGTAAACCTATCCTGAGAGGAGAAGCAGTGTATGTGGGATGATAAAGAGATGGATTTCAATACATTCACAAGCCATCCTAGAGAGCTAGCATATTTATAATCACCTTCACAGAAGCCATATATAAGGGAGGATTTTCCTCAAAAATAACAGTAAAACAATCAGATTATATGGGAAAAGTCCATTAAATGATGAAATAAACACTCTTTTTTAAAAACCTTCCATGATTTTATGTGTCAAACTGTTTTCACAAAATGATTTGCCTGCATCTGAAACACACAAACCTACATATCAATTATATCTGAACTTTAGAAGTATCACAAGAGACTGGAACTGAGCATACTTACCACAGCAGAGGAAATTATAACAGATCGTGTCATTTATAACCTTGTGTTAATGCCGTTTTTGTAATATTCGAAGTGCAGTTCCCCCTCCCCTTTTTATGCCCTACCATATCTAAATTACTTTTGTTTCTAGGTGTTTGTCTATGCATCAGATAGTTTTACAACACTTTAAAAAATGTAGAGTAAAGGCAACTATAGGGTTTCATTGTATCACTTCAAATAAGAAGTGTATGGAACATGTACCATTTGAAATCACCAGCACAGAAGAAAACACATTTCTATTAAAATGAACCTTTACCGCCTTTTTGATGTGAAAGTTGTACATTATTTTAGGTCATTTCTTTACTAATACAGATCTCCAACAACCAGTACTATTCTTCTAGAAAAAGAGGTGTCGGAACTCACCATGAACACCTCCCTTGTTCTCTTATAAAGGCAATGGCGCCCACCTGAGAGGTGTCAGAACTGAGTTCCAGTGAGCTGCAGCTGGGGAAAAAAAGCTCTCCCAATAACTCTTTCTCCTCACATGTAATCGCTGAAGATATTGTTGTGCCTGGCAGAAAATCCAAAGGGCCCTCACATGTCTTCATTTGAGCAAGGGTGCTGTGCAAATAGGTACAGTCCTCCAGCCCAAGATAAACCTATCTAAGTTCCATTGATTTCCATGGACAAGACACAAATATATGCCTAAACATTCCATGGAAGTAAATGGGATTTAAACCTGAATGGACTTGGACTGGATTTTGCACATAATGAGTAAAGTACACTTTTGCAAACCTGTGTTTAACCTTCACCAGAGGCAAAATCCATGGTTGTCGCCTCCCCAAAAATCAGGCAAGTTAGTCTAGGTATAGAATATTATTTCTATATAGCTTTGCAACAGTGTGTGCTGAGGCTGAATGTAATGTATTGCAGATTAATTTAGTAATATAGAATCTCTGCATTAGAAACAATGGAAGTGAATAAACAGTGGCATTCCAGTAAAGTGATTTACGACAGGGAAATTGACTATATCGTGGTATAATCCCTAGTGCAGGCATAGGCAAACTCGGCCCTCCAGATATTTTGGGACTACAGTACAACTCCCATGATCCCTAGCTAACAGGACCAGTGGTCAGGGATGATGGGAATTATAGTCCCAAAATATCTGGAGGGCCGAGTTTGCTTATGCCTGCCCTAGTGGGATTATATAGTGTGTTAGAAGAGGGTAGTACCTCTGATGGGGGACATATTGTGCTCCTTTTGCAGTAGTTTGTCCAAATTTAGTCCCCACACCACACTCAGCTCACACCTGTGGTTCCTAAAAGCTGTCAGAGTGTGACAGTGACCACACCCTGGAAATGGTTTCAACGGGCCAACTACACCAGGTGAAGGTAGCCAATGGGTCTCAAACCCTCAATGAGTTAGGGACTTGCATGTGAAGACAGGCTCGTGCGGATTGAACAGACAAGGCCAATAGTGGGTCCAACGGTCAAGAAGGCAGTTTTCGTATGTACTGTAGAGGGAAGGGAGGGGCAGATGGGGTTCATCAACCTGGGAAGGTAGCCCATCCAGGAGAAGGAAAACCACTGCTGTCTTGTGAAGTATCTTTGGGAGAAGGAAAGGCTAAGGCAGGCATAGGCAAACTCGGCCCTCCAGATGTTTTGAGACTACAATTCCCACCATCCCTGACCACTGGTTAGCTAGGGATCATGGGAGTTGTAATCCAAAAACATGTGGAGGGCCGAGTTTGCCTATGCCAGGGCTAAGGAGTAAACCCTACCCAAATCTGGCATGGAGCCCCTAAGACAGTTGGATGAGGCCTTGTTCATCTCCTTTGAGCAACTCCTGTAGCCAAGTTGTTGCCAGACATATTGTTTTGCCTTCCGTATTGTCATCTGAGCAGCCCAGAGCCTCCAAACACATTGCCCAGGCTTGTACCCGGGGAGGTCACTTTGGTGCTGTGCACATAGTGGTTTGATTTCACCACCAGAGGCATACTCCATTGCCTCTTGAGGCAGATGGACGGCAACAACCAGAACCCTGGGCCCATTTCTTCATAGGTAGATCCTATTTCCTAAAGTAAAGGTAAAGGTACCCCTGACCATTACGTCCAGTTGCGGATGACTCTGGGGTTGCGTGCTCATCTCACTCTATAGGCCGAGGGAGATGGTGTTTGTCCGTAGACAGCTTCTGGGTCATGTGGCCAGCATGACTAAGCCACTTCTTGCAGGGACAGAAGCCAGAGCACACAAAAATGCCATTTACCTTCCTGCTGGAGTGGTACCTATTTATCTACTTGCACTTGATGTGCTTTCGAACTGCTAGGTGGGCAGGAGCTGGGACCGAACAACGGGAGCTCACCCCATCGTGGGGATTCGAACCGCCAACCTTCTGATTGGCAAGCCCTAGGCTGTGTGGTTTAGACCACAGCACCACCTGCGCTACTCCTAGTTAAATCTCCTAGTCCATTCACCACAGGCCCGGCAGTGATCTGGTGAATGGCAGGGGTTGGCCGGCCTTCCTGCTGGTGATTAGACAGAGCCAGCAGGTCAGTTGTGGGGCAGTGAGAAATGTCCCAATTTTTATGTGAGGAATGTTGGAGGGGTATGTTATTTTAGCAGTCAAGTACTTTTTGTTTGTTACATGCTTGTATAAATGTTGTCTTTCCTCAGCAATAAGAAGATGGTTTGATTAAAAAAAACACCACAGAATAAAATAAGTAGACTCTTTAGTGTCAAACAGGTAACTCTAGCACATTATGTTATGCACCATGTCCTAAGAAAGAAGCTGAGAGCTTTAATGCATTTTCTCTAAATTGTTTTGCACAGACTGTTCTACATGTACAGGCATATGGCTCCTGTGTTTAATTATCCTTTTGTTTGTACGTTTGCTGCATAACGGACATATTTATATTACATTGTGTGCTGTCATCTCTCTGCGTACTTTCAAACATTTATTTTAATGAAGTACTTGTAACCCTGAATTTGTCTAGCTGCTGATAAGTGTTTATGACTGTGTTTTAAAAAATGCTCCCCCCCTCTTTCACAGCCAATGGTAATGAAGCTGTTTGTATTTGATTCTTTTCAACGTTCCAGTTTGATGGGGGAAAGAGGGCTTTACATTCACAGTCTGACAAGATTGTGAATGGGATAGCAGTTTTTTTATTGTATTGATTGGTTGCTTGTTTCCTAGGGAGGTCTCCAAGTGACTTATGTTTAGAAACATAAACATAGATTCATCCTACCTTAAAAGAAAATAATACAAAGCATTAACATTGTTATAATTTGAAACAACCTCATTGAAATGTGACAGAAAGCCTTGGCAGCACACAAACAACAAAACACAATCAACTCAGTCCCTCAAAGGCGTGGGGAAAGGGGTGAATTTTAGGTAAAGGTAAAGGGAACCCTGACTGTTAGATCCAGTCACGGACAATTCTGGGGTTGCAGCGCTCATCTCGCTTTACTGGCCAAGGGAGCCAGCATACAGCTTCCGGGTCATGTGGCCAGCATGACTAAGCTGCTTCTGGAGAACCAGAGCAGTGCATGGAAATGCCGTTTACCTCCCCACCGGAGCGGTACCTACTTATCTACTTGCACTGCGTGCTTTCAAACTGCTAGGTTGGCAGGAGCTGTGACCGAGCAATGGGAGCTTACCCCATTGAAGGTATTCGAACCGCTGACCTTCTGATCGACAGTACCAAAAAAGGTGTCAGTGAAGGTGTTAGGTGGACCTCACTGGGGAGAGTGTTGCACAGGTCTGTTGGGATGCATCCAAGGAAACGGGGGCAATTGGCAGACCCCCCCAGCTGGCTCCAGCCCATCGGCCAGCAGCCAGGTGAACTCCGGTCCTTGGATCAGCATGTATCTGCAACCCAAGCTTCAGAAGCTGCCAGAAGCTGGGCACGCAAGCCAGCAGAGATAAGAACTCTTCGCAACGGAAGGACAGAGAGAGGCTGTGTAAAGCGTATTTACAAGCATTTTGTTCAGCATCAGGGCAAAGGAAAAAAATGTCTGCTCCCCTTCGTGTCCAAGCAAAGAGCATAAGCAAATGCTATACACAACAGAAGTTCCCAGCAGGCTGTGCTGGAAGTAAACAGACATGTGTCATACAATAATCCACACGTCTGTTCATCTTAAGGTGGAACGGAACATTAATATCCTAACAAGGTCGGGAGCAACAACTGAAAAGGGCCTTTTCCTTGTCACCCTCCAAGCCTCACACAGAGGACAGACCTAGAGAAGGGCCTCAGATATCCATCTTCTGCTTCAGTTCTTCCCAGAACTGAAGCCTGGGGTGCGCTGAGCTCAGCTTGCCCCAGGCTTCGGGATGCAGAGGAAGACCCTTCTGCTCCTCCTCCGGCTTCGCAGGACAGGCGCCTCGCTGGGAAGCTGGAGGAGGAATAGAAGGAGCACCTTCTGTTCCTCCTCCAGCTTCCAGGCAGGCGCGTGGCTGAAGGGGCGCTGTGCAGTTCTCCCTCTCTGCGCAACACCTCTCCTGCGAAGGAGAGGCGCTGCGCGGAGAGGGAGAACTGCACAGCGCCCTTCAAGCGAAGCTGGAGGAGGAACAGAAGAGGCAGCTGCCCTAGCCGCGCATCACCTCTCCAGCTGGGAGAGGGTCGCGCGGCTATTCCTTAGCCCCGCGCACACTCTCTGGGCTGGAGAGGTGGCGCGCGGCTAAAGAGGCTGCTTCCATAGCCGCGCGTCACCTCTCCAGTTGGGAAAGGCTGCGTGTGGCTATGGCAATACCCCCACCTCCTGCAAAAGCCCACAGGAGCCGCGCACCCTTTAAGGAGCACGAGGCTCCTGTGGGTTTTTCTACAAGGAGGGAGAAGGGACTGACTGGCTACGTCAGTCCCTTGTCCCTCCTTAGGAAAAGTCGCAAGAGCTGCGCAGAGCTTGTGTGCGGCTTTGGGGAACTTTTCCTGCCTGCCTCCCCCCTGCATGCACCCCATAGGACTCACACACATTTCCCCTTCATTTTTGGAGGGGAAAAAGTGCGTCCTATAGGGCAAAAAAATAAAGTAATTCACGTTTTCCCAAACAATATATGAACAAAAACAGAGCCATCCTTTGAAATTTGCTTTTCTCCAACTATTGCAATATAGTTATTCTTTTAATTGTTTTTATATGTAATTGTTTTCTATGTTTCTGTTATACTGTAGATCACTTTAAGATGCTTCATAAGCAGTGATTCATAAATGAAATGATTTTTTTTTGAAAGTATCTGATTTGGGCTGTTCATCCCTCCCCCCACAGGTGGCTTTTGTGGTCCTCTTTGCCAAGCAACTTTTGTGAGAAACGGATTTCTTTGAAACTCTGACCCAGTGCCATGGTTCCAAATCTCAATCCATCAATTAAAATAAAAAAATGAAAAGCAACACATGGCATTTCGTAACCTCCAAAGAATGACTGAACAGATTCAGGCTGTTAATAGTAATGCTTTGTGCTATCTATTCTCCTAAGTCAACATTCAAGCCACAGGAAAAGCCCCAGGCTCAGCATTATATAAAGCACACACTACAGATTAAGCAATGAGAAGCATATTACAAAGCTGAATACCATGCAGGCGTCTCTGCTGGGGGTGCTCCAGGTGAATAACTACCTGGTGCAATCAAAATGGAAATCATTTGTGGGTGTTGTTTCTTGTGGGATTTTATTTTATTTTATTTTATTTGCAAATTTTATTGCCAGCATTTCTCATGTAAGCACCACACAGTTTTCTTTGAAATACATCTTTTTTCCAGGTGTGAATGAAAAAAGAGCAAACAGATTTCCTGTAACATTTTGTAAAAATAAATAAATGTTTACACACAATACATTACAGTTCCAAAGGATTGTTCAGCAACACGGAAGGAAGACGAGGAATGAAAGCTTGTACAGTATATTGAGAGATCACTGTTAAGGCTGCCAGCAGTTCCTCTGGCTATGTATCTAACAGGAAAAGAAGGTTATCATCTTCTCCGGTGGAGAGGGGAATTGTAGGACAGAGTCTTATAATAAAAGTTCACATTTTGTTTATGTATTTCTGCCCCACTTTTCCATTCGCTAACAGGGAAATCATAGCAGGCTGGGTGAGCAAGACTCAAAGGTAAATGAACTACCAGATCCAAAGCCCTGATACACTTGCATCTGTCAGGCAAAAGTTGGAAGGGGGCACAATTCTCCTTCTTCCATCAGCATTAAATAAAAGATTTTCCTGTATAACTATACCTGCACCAAGACATGATGAGGACTATTTGATGGATGTGGAGATTTGATGGAACTTTACATCCCTGACTGGGGAGTTGTTGTTTGTTGTTGTTCTTTAGTCGTTTAGTTGTGTCCGACTCTTTGTGACCCCATGAACCAGAGCATGCCAGGCACTCCTGTCTTCCACTGCCTCCCGCAATTTGGTCAAACTCATGCTGGTAGCTTCAAGAACACTATCCAACCATATCGTCCTCTGTCGTCCCCTTCTCCTTGTGCCCTCCATCTTTCCCAACATCAGGTTCTTTTCTAGGGAGTCTTCTCTTCTCATGAGGTGGCCAAAGTATTGGAGCCTCAGCTTCAGGATCTGTCCTTCCAGTGAGCACTCAAAGCTGATTTCCTTAAGAATGGATAGGTTTGATCTTCTTGAAGTCCATGGGATTCTCAAGAGTCTCCTCCAACACCATAATTCAAAAGCATCAGTTCTTCGGCGATCAGCCTTCTTTATGGTCCAGCTCTCACTTCCTTACATCACTACTGGGAAAACCATGGCTTTAATTATATGGACCTTTGTTGGCAAGGTGATGTCTCTGCTTTTTAAGATGCTGTCTAGGTTTGTCATTGCTTTTCTCCCAAGAAGCAGGCATTGGTGTTAGCCCCCCACTGTAGTTTTTTCTCCAGTTGGGTGCATGCCAAGAAAACAGAAGAACTTTGGAATCAGCAGAACCAAAGCTTCCCCTATGAAGTATCAAACACAGTTTTCCCTTTCTGCCAGAGAAGGGTCAACAGCCAAGGGTGAATAGTGCCTTTCAGTACTGCCTGGGAAGGTGAATCCAAGCTTGGTCCCCTCTCTCTAAGGGTATACCTCTGGCAATACGCAAAATCCTGTGCCTGACCCTCAGACACCCTCAAAAGAACCATAGGATCGTGACCTAACATGCTCGTGGAATTTAAACACCAGAAAGACAGGGGCAATTTTTTTGGAAGCCACTTTTATCAGGAAAATGATGCCCTGTCCTCTAGGGGGAAAGTGCTGGGAGACCTTGACTCAGGTTGCCAGGGTTCAGTGGAAACCCACATTCCATATTGCCTTGGGAAGTTGGTGTCAACCACCCACTAAACGTGGCAACTGGACACCAGACCTCTCCCACTTGTTGGTGGCCCACAAGTCGTTCCTGGAAGCTCTGAGCATTGCTGTTTGCTGCCACAGAGGCTGTCACAAAGAGCGATGCAGAACACTGGAACAGTTTCTGACCAGTTCATCCGATGTCCCTCACAAAGCACCATGTATGAGGAGACTGACAGCTAAACCTCACAATAAGCCTGAGTGGAAGTAAACATGGTCATTGTAGAAGTGATACATCACAGCTGGTTGGTGCATGTGGTGATCACACAGGGTCCCTGGACATTTGATGGTCTATTGATCCCTATGCCACCACTATGATCACTTCCCCGCTGCCACCAACCCGTTTCTCTCGGGTATACACAGAGTCCAAACAGTTGTTAACATTAAAACAAATAATCAAGTTTATTTTATAAGCAGGAACAAGTTTATGGTTTCAGATAATTTTTCTGGTCAGTTTCTTATCCTTAGTTTCTATACCGGCTTATACCTTTCCTAAATAACTGCTAACTGATTATCCCAACTGTCTGACTCCTCCTAACAGTTTCTCTCACTCTCTCACAACAAAACTCAACCAACCCACAGACTTATCCTCCCTCTTCCTTCTCCAACTCCCAACTGACTTCCAAAACACTCCAACTCCAACTCTAACTCCTCCCCTTGGGTTCCCACTGGCCAATCACTTCCCACTCATTTAACCCTTTCCCTATGACCTACCTAGGAGGGCAAATGCCACAGTGCATTCCAGCCACCTCTTTGGCAGGTAGCATAAACAGCAGGCCCACCTAACAGAGGAAGAAAAGGCAAATGGAGGAGGTATGGGAACTACTTTCCCAAAAGAGACTGAAGCAAGGGAGAAAGATTGTGGAGAAGAGGAGAGCTAGGACCCTGAGTTATCTGGGTCTAGTACCCAGTGGTGAGCCAACAGCAGCAGGAAACATATGAGAGGCAGCTGAGAGGTAAAATGGATCATCAGGTTTCAAATGGAAGCAAGAGAATGGGATCAGAACGTTTTTATTGTATAAAAAAGGCTTGCCACTGAGCAGAGTGCCCAAACCTGCTAATTAGGATTAAGCGAACCATCATATCTCCTCTGAAGAAAGGGGTGGATGTGAGGCTCTCAGGATTTTTAGCTCTACGGCACTCTCATTTTCTTTAGGAAGATCTAACATTATGGCTGTAAGTTAAAAGTAGAAGCTTACGGTTTGGAAGCTACAGCTGTCAATCACAACAGCACACCACCTCCTCCTCCTTTTTCTCTCCTTGTTGCCTCTCCTTGTTCCTTGTATGGAAAGCTTGCCTGTGGGAGATTCAGAAATATATCAGATCTGAAGCTTCAAGATCAGTCTGCTTTGCTTTGATCTGCTTGGAAGCAGAGCTGTTTCACTTCAGAGGCAGCTGAAAACCTCTGAAACAGACCACCTAGGCCCAGAATTTTGCCATTGTCTGAAAAAGAATATCACCCCCTGAAAAAGGATGTGGCCTACAAAATAGTGAGAGTGTGTGTGTGTGCACCAAATGGATGCAGTTCAGTGTTTAACAGACTACAGTGACATTCTCTCCCCAAGTTACATAGGAGAAAGAAGTGGGAAGAAGGGTCTAATTAAAGAGGGGTGCTCATCTTGTTGTGGGGTGGGTAGGATTTTTCTTCTTTATAGGCAATGATGGGTGAGCACTTTGGGGGATGCTATTCTAATGCCATTCTTATACATGAATGTTATGCTACAACATGAGTTGTAAATCTCTGACTCTTCTTTGTGTGAAAAGCGATGAATCGATATAATGCATAGTAGTAGTAGCAACAGCAGTAATAATAATAATATTTTCTGCTGAGGTACCACGTCCTCCAACATTTATCCAGTGAAAATAGGGATGTCCTATTCCATACCCTCCAACATTTCTTTGATGAAAATAGGGATGTCCTAAGAAAAAGCAGGACATTCCAGGATCAAATCAGAAACCAGGACAGCTTCTGTAAATTTAAGACTGTCCCTGGAAAATAAGGACACTGTTTATTTGTAAATGCTTACTTTATTGGCTTCATCTAGATCTTCATATACCATTTTGCAAACATGCTTTAAAGTTGCAAAACTGACAAGAAAGCTTGATGCAATTTAGCATTCTTTTGACAGCTTTGTACTCCATTTTGGGTCTCCATCCAAGCTGCACTTGGGAGCAAGTGTCCCAGTCATCCTAAATTCCACACCAGACTTTTGGCTAGGGGCCGAGTCTGCCTCGCTTTCTGGCGGAGCTCAACTATTGCCCCTGACAGGAGACAAAACAGTTCTGAGCGCTTCAACAAAACAATGAAACTGCTGCTTACTCTGCAATCACTACAATAGCTTTGTAGATTCAGTTGTAAGACGGCTGGGTAGTCTCAGAGGTGCCTGGGAGTTTTTTTGTCTTCATACAATAAGGCAGACAGTTCTGAGCATTTCAATAAAACATGCAGAGAATTCTCTCTAAATTCTAAATTACCGTGCCAAAGCCTAAAGCGCTTGAAGTTTCCTCTCAGTAATCCAAATGATTTTTCTCTCTCTGTGTGTATGTATCTATGTGTAATGCTAAAGAATTTTGATATTACCATTTTAGTTAGTTTCCATAGATACTTGCAGTAAGAGTGACATGTTATGGTAAATATTGCATTACCCTGTGAATGCAGTGAGACAGAAACCTGCAACACAAGCCTATCTTTAAAGAATTTCAGAAAAGGGGGAAAACACAAGAAATACTTTTTTCGTCCTTTGGGCCTAACTAGCCACCATCTTATTGATTTTATTTATTTAAGAAATTCCCATCCAACCTTTCACCATAAGGTCCCAGGGTGAGTTACAGCAACATTAAACTTCAATAAAACAATTTAAAACAAACCAAAATGGTTGCTTATCCAGTCACAGGATGGGCGACTGTTGTGGCTGTTGCAGCCTATCATGCCGGACCCCTTCCTCTAGGGAGCAATGTCAGGGCTAGGCAACCAGCCATTGGGAATTCCCAGGCCTGCTGCTGGAGATTGGTGGGCTATCACACCATTGGTTTATTTGAATCCAGGGCTGGGACCCTATAAAGGCTGACTGCGGCCGACCCCAAGGACTGTGTTCAGCCAAAAAACAACTCTCTGTACCCTCCCCCCCTTCAATGATGTTGCTGGTTTATGTGTGCTAACCTTTTCCTTCTAGGGCACTGCGTTCATTGGCTTTGTAGTGGTTCAATAATGGGTGCTGGTTTTCAGAGCTGGGAATGAATTTTCCTCCCAACAGATTGGCCCCGTTTGGAGGTTTTGTCTTCCCCACAGCAATAGTCACAACTTTGGTGGAATCCTTCTAGTCTAACAACATGCCGTGTTTGTGTGAAGTGGTGTGTCACTCCTTTCCCAGAACTGTGCGGTAACAGGGTACTGTCAGGAGTTCAGCCTACACTTGAGTAGGACCCTGGCAGAGACACATACCCAAATGGCACGTTCCCTCCCTCCTGGTCAATCGTTCAGGAGCTTCAAAAGCTTTCTTCAGCCCAAACATCACAGGGACCGATGCCAACTGACACCGGCACACTTAGGGATCCGCAGAGTTTGCGCAACATGCGTAACAGACCTCAGCAACTCAGCATTTTGGCTAATCTACTTTATTTACATATAAACACACACAGAGCACTGCAACATGGCTCTCTCTTTCTCTCTAGCATCAGATAGCAAAACACACACACACACACACACACACACACAAACAAAGGACAACAGTCCCACTTCACGGAACACAGTAACACAAACATCCTGTCTCCGTCACTTCCCACTCTGTGGAGTCAAAACGTCATGTGATAGACAAAAATCCCATGACTGCAATCATGGAGCAGGAATTCTAAAAGGTACCCCATTAGAGGGGTCTAGTAGGACGTCTCTGTCCAAAAGTCAAGGCATGTGGCAGATGGACCATAAAGCTTCCTTCAGTGGCTTAGGAGGGTCATATGTATAGACCTGCAGCTTGCAGATGACCCATAAATCCCAGGCTTGCCCTGTCATGTGATGGCCCTCCACCAGGGGGGTTGTGAGGGATATACACCCAATGCTGAAGCCAAATCTAACCTACATCTGGAATCAATACAGTTCTGGCAAATTTTTAAACCCCAGAGCATTGTCTTGTTCAGTCCCCCCCCTTTCTTGGCTCAAGCCTTGCTCCCTGGGGTGTGGGGTAGATCACTGCAAATGGGTCCGCAATATATGAATCAGGCAATATATTGTTCTTGGCTCTAGGAAATATCTTAGTATGCTTTATGCCCTAAAATGTGTATGTAAAGTATGATTAGAAATGCACACATAGAGATAAAATATTTTTGCTCCTTTCATAATAATGTAACTATATATTTAAATGTGACTGTTTCAGTTCTGTTGTTGTTGTTGTTACAGATTAATGTGAAGATAGGGTGGAACAGATGTGACACTGACATGAACTGCAATGTGCTCAGAAAGGCCATTTTCATTTCTATTCCTTTCCATTCTTCCTCCATCTGAAATTGAAATATGTCTTTTGCTGTAGGGCATAGAATAGGCTGTGATGTGTGCTTGGTTGTGTTGTGTGCAGTGCCTTTTTTTCCCCTGGGGGGGACACAAGGGTACGCATCCCTTTAAACATTTTGTGAATCTAACGGGAGAAGAAACTAAAAAAAATTAAGATTTTTAGTTTCTTCTCTAGCATGATGAATCGTCAGTTCCATTGCTATCCCCGATGACAGCCTCATTTCCTGTCACAGTGTTTCCTGAGTCTCAGACGGAAGCGAGCGTTTAATGTGTGAAGTTGGAGTTGGAATCTAGCATGGTGATTGGTCAGTTTCATTGTTACCACCTCTGATGGTGGCTTCATTTCCCAGTAATTTTCTTGAATCAAAATGACAGTACAGTGGTACCTCAGGTTACAGACGCTTCAGGTTACAGACGCTTCAGGTTACAGACTCCACTAACCCAGAAACAGTACCTCAAGTTAAGAACTTTACCTCAGGCTGAGAACAGAAATCGCACGGCAGCAATGGGAGGCCCCATTAGCTAAAGTGGTACCTCAGGTTAAGAACAGTTTCAGGTTAAGAACAGACCTCCAGAATGAATTAAGTTCTTAACCCGAGGTACCACTGTATCCCTAAACATTTTTTTAAGAAAAAAAGCACTGGTTTTATGTATCTGTATGGTGGACCATGACAATTTCTCAGATTTGCAAATGAGCCCATGGGTCTAAAAAGGCTGGCAACCCCTGCATGAAGTGCTTGTATCTCAGTGCTAGAATGTTTACCTTGCACGGGTAAGGTCCCAGGTTGAGTCTCTGACATCTCCAAGTAGAGCAGAGAAATAATCCTGCCTGAAACCATGGGATGCTTCTCTGAGTAAGTCTAGACTATAACACACTAGATGGACCACCAATTTGGCTTAGTATGAGACAGCTTCCTATAATCCTAGTTTATTATTTTTACCTCAAATCATGATCTACTGCAAGCGCTGAGCCATCTCTGCCACACATTACAAAAACTGAGTGGGGGCATGAGATGGAGAGGCACAATATGTTAACAGATACCAAATGTTCCATGATTTTTGAACTTTGCTTTGCCCACTTCCCAGATGTAACTTATTAGTCACTTGTCTTCATTTATATATTTTTTCTGATGGTTGCCCCATACCCAGGGAGAGACATTAACTAAAGATAGCAAGTGACTAACCATGGTGTCCCCGTTTATATGGAACTTTCTCATGAAATTTAATTATTGGTTTGAATTATTGATTTCTTGCTTGGATAAACTAATCCTGCCATAATCACGAGTAAAACTAATACATTATAATTAGGGGATGAGATAAGCAATGGAGATTGGTTTCATCAAATAATTATGCCGCTCAGTTTGAATTATATTAAAGTTGCGTGTTTGCCACCTAATGGGTGACAAAAGTGATCATTTATAACAATGTAGATCTCATTTGCAGCTGCTGTATTATTTAGGGTGGGAAATAGAATATTACTTCCAGAATCTCCCTGTGCATTTGGGAAATGAACAACAACTTTCTTGCCATTTAATCAAGCTTCCTATAGATAATCTTTAAGAGCAATTCCCACAGGAAGTTATTACAAAGTACTCAATTCTGAAGGTTCCACATGATTGAGAGGATCCCTTGTGGTTTCTCCTTTAGTTTTCTGAAGTTTCCTTCTTGCAGCCAATCAGAAGCCGCAATTTGGTTTTCGAATGTTTTAGAAGTTGAATGGACTTCCGGAACTGATTCCGTTCGACTTCCAAGGTATGATTGTATTCTGAATTTGTACTCTATCCTGCAGAGTTGTATGGCACACAAGGGTTCCATAGAGGATACACAGAAGGTTGCTGGCAGACAATTTCCTTTGGTTCCCGAGGACAGAAAATTTGAACCCCACTAAATTCACTACTTATTGAGCAATGTTATCATCTGACAGGGAGGTAGGTTATGATTGACAGGTGTGAAATATCTAAACAGGCAGATTGCAGTTTACAGTATCCAGTGTTGTCCATTGCTGCAGATCAGCAGAAAAGAAAAAAGGCAAATGTTTATATGTTTCATGAAATTTTATTATACATTGACCCCTAAATGTGCACCACCAGCATTGCACTCCGATCTCAATTGCCGGCACTGCTGAAACCTCAAATTTACACCAACACATTGGTAGAAACCCATTAGTAGTCAAGAAATGGCAGAAATACAAAATGAATGGTCAGTAATAGCATGACTCTCCAACTGCTGGGATCTAAAGGCTTCTGACAGATTAACAAGGACTGTTCATAGGGCTAGCACAAGTGAATGAAACTGATGTTTCAGTGTTGGGTGTATATTTCATGTTTTTCCCACTGAAACATGCCCATACGAATATGCAGCTTGTTTTGCATGTCATTTTCTTAAAAAATCTCTAATTCCCCCCTCTGCAGCAGTTTAAAGACAAAGTAGCCTTTCCCAGATTTGGGCTGCGTGCCTGCACAGTTAGATTAATTCAGTTTATTGGCACCTTAATAACTGACACAGCAGAACTGATTTCTATGACTTGATGATAACTGGGAGAAGAGGGGGGCATTAGTACAGCTTTTCTGTACAGCATTTTGAACATGCAATAATCACTGCAGCAGGGAAATTGTCTGCTGTCTTCCAATTGTCTTGGATTAAAAACTTTATAATCCCTGATGATCAGCCATGCTGCGTGAAGCTGATGGGAGTTGTAGCACAACCCATCTGGAGGGTACCATGTTGGAGGAAGCTGAGGGAATTCCCCATTTTCTATTTTAACACCTGGTTCTGAGCAGAAAAAAACCTGTATTTTCATTTCAATGCCATCATGCACAGGAAATTGAAAAATCTTGGCTATTTCTAAAGGTTGACCAGAGGTGTCCGACTGTATCTAAAGTAGAACTAAGCCTAAGTTCACCAGAATACTTTTTTTCTGAGAAAATTCTGAGATGTTCATTTCTCTCATTCACCCCTATCCCTTCACCCCCAAAGAAGGACACTTTGCAGAATTTTCTCACAATACTCTCCATTTGGGGGGGGGGGGTGGCAGCCCCTGCTTTCCACGCCCAATAATGGCACTAGGGGCAGGGTATTGTTGATATAAATGGTGATTGGATTGCTAATGCAGTTGCTGCCATTTGAAACAGCAGCAAGGGGGCAAGGGAGGGGGGTTTGGGAAAAACTATGCTATTCACACTTCTAATGGTAACCTTAACCCCAAAGAAATTGTTGGAAAGCATGCGATCCACTTGGAGAAACATAAATGCCCTTATGCCACCTTCACACTTGAGAGGCCAGTTGTACAATGTTCTAATCTAACTAGCCTTCACAATTTGAGATTCACCAAACCAAAAACAGCAAGGCCCATGCAAAGCTTGTCTTGTTAAGTGGGAGTCTTGTTAGAGAGAAGAAAGAAAGAAAGTTTAAAAACATTTTATGCACTGTTCGATTCTACACTAATCTATCAAGTATCTGTCATGCACTTCTGAAGGCAGCCCTGTTTAGGGGAGTTTTTAATGTTTAATGTTTTATTGTATTTTTAATATTCTATTGGAAGCCGCTCAGAGTGGCTGGGGAGGCCCGGCTAGATGGGCTGGGTATTTATTATTATTCTCAGCTATCTTGCAAAACTAATTCTACATGCCTCATTCTAACTCAAGGTCTGCCAAAGCACGATAACGCTGGTACCAGATATGTGGCTCCAACAGATTCACAGTCCATGAGACATGCCATTGCAGCGTCACTGGCTAAATTAACTTAGCATTGTGACCAGTACACAGTACACACAGGTTATGGTCAGGAATCAGACTGAACAGTATTGCCCTGAGGAAGAATGGTGGGAGCCTGCCTCTCTCCTTCTGTGCAAGGGTCTGATCCTGAAGATTCTCTGGAGCAGGAGGATAGTATCGACCTAGAGCAGGCTTCCTCAAACTCGGCCCTCCAGATGTTTTGAGACTACAATTCCCATCATCCCTGACCACTGGTCCTGCTAGCTGGGGATCATGGGAGTTGTAGGCCAAAAAATCTGGAGGGCTGAGTCTGAGGAAAAGAGCAATGGTTCATGGAAAGACACTGCTCGGAAACTTATAGTTGCGCTGAGCTGGGAGAAGAGCAACCAAGGGGAGAGGAACAGGAAGAGAGAGCGCTTGTTGAATCTCCCTCGCTAGAAAGTGTGCAGCCCATGAGCCCGAGAGCCAGGCGTCTGGATAGTGTAGCCTCTCAAAAGGCTCAGAGGTGAAGAGATCACGTGGTGAGGAGACAGGAAGACAGACGTAACTAGAGGGAAGTGGGAGGAACTCAATTGGGAGCACCTGCACAGTGAGAATGGACACTGAATGTTTGTGCTGTATTCAATGAGCCTTTCTGTTGCTGCAAAAGACTGCTTTAGTCTTTTATCTACAGATAGGGGGAAGGGAAGCCTTGCCTGGCAACCTGACACTTGCTGTTGAAACCTTGCAGTGTGTACAGACAGGCATGAGAGTTTCATCCATGGCCGTTTTGCCCATTAAGTCTGTGGTTGGCTGGGAGGCATGAGGCATTCTTGGCATTACAGTGTAAGTCATGCAGGCTGCTAGTGGGGGTCCCCAGATAGCTTAGCCCTCCAAACCCTGGGGCAAGTGTACCCACCTGCCTCTGCCCACATGCCTTTGAAGGTGGTGGACTCTCATTCATTGGAGGTTTCTTAGATGGCCATCTGTCAGGGTCCAGCTGGATGATGGAGTGTGGTTGGAGACACTAGCCCAGGCATAGGCAAACTTGGCCCTCTAGATGTTTTGGGACTACAGCTCCCATCATTCCTGACCACTGGTCCTGTTAGCTAGTGATGATGGGAGTTGTAGTCCCAAAACATCTGGAGGGCCAAGTTTGCCTATGCCTGCACTAGCCCAAGAAACACCCCCCCCCCCCCCAGGATGGCACAGAGGAAGAAGACTTAGACCCAGGACAGTGGTGGTGGGACACTGAGGATTGATCTGTGGAAGGAACAAGCTGAGAGGTGATGGAAGCAGGAGGTCTGAGTGAAAGCAGTTCCAGGACAGGGCAGCGTGCCAAGAGTTGCAGTGTGAGCACAGACTTTGACAGGCAGGAGCCAGATGCTGCTTCAGTTGCCCAACAGCTGGACATCCCCTCTTCAGCCATCTCTCCTCCTCCACTGACACCCAGATCATGAAGAGCCTTGCATGCTGCTGAGCAATTGGCCAGACAGGCCCAGAGGTGGATCCCTCGCCCTCACCAGAGTTTGTGGCTGCTTGGGATGAGTCCATTGGGAGAGGGCTAGAGTGGGAGGGAGCGGCCAGAGGCCAGTCCCAGCAACGTCTTCAACTAGGGCAGTGATGGCCAAACTTGGCCTTCCAGCTGTTTTGGGACTACAACTCCCATCATCCCAGCTAACAGGACCAGTGGTCAGGGATGATGGGGATTGTAGTCCCAAAGCAGCTGGAGGGCCAAGTTTGACAATCACTGAACTAGGGCATATAAGCCTAGATGAACTCTTGTGTTTTTGCTTTTTGTAAATTAAACTTGATTGCACTGCGTGTCTCCTCTTTCTGACCGGTGGATGAACCTGCATTCCTGACAGCCCTTTGACACCATCTATCATGGACTCTTTAGTTGATTCCTGCATTGCAGAGGGTGGGACTAGATGACCCTCAGGGTCCCTTCCAACTCTACGGTTCTGTGATTCTATGAATCTAAAAAGCCTGACTCAAAAAAAGAAATGGGAAGAGACACTGAAACTTTAGGCTTCAGATTTAATTGTAGCACCATAGCATTGCAACATCCATGGCATCTTGATTTTATGCAAACACCCATTGACAGCTAAGAATAAGTTTCTGTCTGAGTTCTTTTGTCCCTGGTGATAGAGATGTCCTCAGACAGAATTTGATAGCTAATAGGGCCAGATTATTCATAGAAAAATGTGTAAGTCTTTGACCCAATACATGGGTCAGAAGCATGATGATCCAATTGTAAAATTCAGATGCAAATATGTTAATAGATACACACCATAATTAGATATTGTGATATGGTAAATCAAATTAGAGCCCTGTGCACCTCCATTTCTTTCCCTCTTCCAAATCCGGCATTACATTTTGTAATTAAAAAATTGGGAGCCTAGCTAATTAGAAAAAGTAAATTATATTTCAAGAATTTGTCACCGGATCAAGTATCATGCGTTTGATAGCAACTTACTGCTTTGCGTTTTTAATTAGCATCACCACCATTAGATCAGATGCATCAAGTTTGACATATTACAACATCCCTTGATGTTAGCAACCTGATCCAAAAGAAAATGCCCTCTATTTTCTTGCAAAAAGCCAGCACCTCCTATTTCTATTATTCCACTTATATTTATTCATTAGTTGCTAACAAGGTAATCAGGATGTCACTGCTTTAAATCACTCCTCTACCATGAATCCACTAGGGGTTGTATTTAACAGTAGCCACACTCAGAGTAGAAACATGCAAATTAATGAACCTGTTGGTCATGTCCATAACTTTGAGTGGGATTAGCATTAGATACAACCCTAGGCCATCTGAGACAAGCCAATGACAAGCCATCCCCTTTCAGTGCCCCCTCACCCTGACTGTAATATATGGTAGCTAGAAATATTGGCAAGCCTTGCAGGCTTGTTGTAAGGATGAAACATGCAGAGCACTTTAAACAACTGAAAGCATTCTACAGATGTTCAGTGCTATCATTTTATTTATGCATTTATTTCATTTACATTTGGCATTTCATTCAATGAGCTCAAGGCAGCATGCATAGTTCTATCTCCTCCTTTTAGATAAAAGGTAAAGGGACCCCTGACCATTAGGTCCAGTCGTGGCCGACTCTGGGGTTGCGGCACTCATCTCACTTTATTGGCCAAGGGAGCCGGCGTACAGCTTCCGGGTCATGTGGCCAGCATGACTAAGCTGCTTCTGGTGAACCAGAGCAGTGCACAGAAACACCATTTACCTTCCCGCCGGAGTGGTACCTATTTATCTACTTGCACTTTGACGTGCTTTTGAACTGCTAGGTTGGCAGGAGCAGGGACCGAGCAACGGGAGCTCACCCCGTCGCGGGGATTTGAACCTCCTTTTAGATAGGCTAGGTAATAATAATAATAATAATAATAATAATAATAATAATAATAATTTATTATTTATACCCCACCCATCTGGCTGGGCTTCCCCAGCCACTCTGGGCGGCTTCCCAAAAAAATATTAAAATACTGTAATACATCAAACATTAAAAGCTTCCCTAAACAGGGCTGCCTTCAGATGTCTTCTAAAAGTCTGGTAGTTGTTATTCTCTTTGACATCTGGTGGGAGGGCATTCTACAGGGAGGGCTATGGTTGATGGTGACTGGTTGTCAGGGACTGGCTGAATGAGGAAGGGGTGTACAGACCACCCACCCAAGAGCTCCCCAAGGAGGACAGAGATGATGACTTAGATCCTGGGTCAGGGTGGTGGGACACTAAAGAGCAGTCTGCAGAAGGCACAAGCTTGGAGGTGCTCGAAGCAGAAGGGTTGAACGATCAAGGGTCAGGAGAAGGAAGGCCTTCCAGGACAGGGTTAGAGGCTGAGAGTCACAGTGTGAGCACAAACTCAGGCAGAGAGGAGTCAGAGGTTGCCCTTGCTACCCAGCAGCAAGCCAGTCCCAGTTCTGCTGGCTCTTCACTCCCTCTGACACCCTACTTGAGGAGTATCCTGCACATTGCCAAGTAACGGGTCAGGCAGGTCCAGAGAAGGAGCCCACCCCCTTGACGCAGCCTTTGTCTGCTTGGGAGGGATCCAGAGTGAGAGGTTAGAGGGTGGAGGGCAGAGCCAGTGGTCAGTTTCAGGATGTCTCAGCTGAATAAAGACAAGGCAGAGCACTCTGCTGTGTAGTTATTTTCTGTTAATAGAAAACACATTGCATTCTGTGCCTCCCTTTCCTTCCTGCCCTGTGGATGACCTGGGCTTGCTGGACAGCTCCTTGACACTGGCCCAAGATTTCTCAGTGAGGTTTATGATTAAGTAGGGAATTGAATCTGGGCTTCCACAGCCTTAGGCCAGTACCCTTACCACTGCCACACACAGGTTCTCCTGTTGCTGTTGTGTTGTTGTTGTTGTTAAAATTCACCATACGTCAGTGAGAAAATAGACTAAATTTAAACCATCAATTGTAGAAGAATGAAATGAACCAACAAAACCGGATACGTCTCTCACTTGCCTCACATTTAGGCCTAATTAATGATAGGGTTGCCAATTTCAATATGACATATTATGGGCGGCAGCAGATGGCATTGTGGGGTGGAAATATTTACCTGACCTCAGGTGAGCCACTGCTGATTACCAGGACGGAGAGATAGTAGGCAGTAGGTGGCAGGGAGATTGGCACAGTGAAAATGCATTGGCAAGAATGCTGGATTGCCTCCACTGGTGTGTTTGTACCACATTGAGCTTACCATCTCCTCACCACTCCCACTCCCAAGAAGAAAAAGCAACTCTTTTTCTGGGAAGCTGGGTAAACCCCTCTGTCCCATCATGTCATTTACTATGACTTATTTGTGGTCTTACCATTCCACTGGCCACATGCACATAGTCCAGTCGTACCTTGTTTTGAGACTGGGATCCGTTCCAGAGCTCCGACCACTAGCCAAAAAGGACACAGGGCAAAGCGCCATGTCTGCGCATGCACGAGCAGCAAACCCAGAAGTAACCCGTTCCGGTACTTCTGGGTTTGCCGTGAACGTTCGCCGGAATGGATGCTAGACAAGGCGGACATTCACGGAGGTATTACTATACATTTAAAACACTTAGCTTCCCTCAACGAATATGGGAAACTGAGACCTGTGGGTATATGGCAGTATACAAATTTTAATCATCATCATCTATCCCTCATGGAGCTAAAATTCTCAGCATCCTTAACAAGTTAAAGCTCCCATAATTCTTGTGGGAAGGGGAAAACATGCATATTAAATATTCTTTAGATGTGTGTTGTGGATGTGACCAAGCAAAATATCAAGCACCTTCTTTTTATCATGGCAAAGTGTTCAATTAGTTGTTTCTCCACCTAGTAGGCTGATGGAAAACACATCACTAAAATAATAATATAATAATTTATTATTTATACCCCGCCCATCTGGCTGGGACATTATGGTTGCAGGTTATCCATTTCAATGACCAGAGTGGGTTATCGTGCAAAGTAACAAGTAGACATCACATCCCTATAAAGCAACACAAAATTATTTTTTTAAGAATAGCTGCTATTATCACTCGGTTACTTCAGGAAAGACCTGTCCACCCACCCAGTAATAAGTATGCAGTCAAACCTCGGCTGTTGAATGTAATCCATTCTGGAAGCCCATTCGACTTCCAACGTGTTTGACAACCGAGGTGTGTCTTCCTTTTTTTCCTTTTTTTTTAAATGATTTTTTATTAGGTTACCAAATTACACATATCATACCAACTAGTCCAAATTATATCAATCCACATCATAAAATCCAATTATTTTCCGGATTATAAATTTTTGTGGGGGGTACCCATGCTTCTCGATTGGCCGGAGTCCATACATCTATATTTCTGCTGCTTTCCTGCCGAGGTGTGTCTTCCTATTGGTTGCAGTAGCTTCCTACACTCAAGCGGAAGCCGCTTCGGACATTCAGCTTCCGAAAAACATTTGAAAACCGGAGAATTTAATTCTGGGTTTTCGGCGTTTGGGAGCCGAAACATTCCGAAATGGAGGTATTAGGGATTCAAGGTGTTGACTGTAGTAGACATTTATTGGAAGGAAATCATATATGCCAATTGTAGTCAGAGATTTAAAATATTAAGCGATAAATACTATTGTATCATTGTGCATTTTATTGCATTTAAAATATTTTGTAAGCTTCCTTTAGAAAAAGTGGGGAAAGTTACTGACTATCCCCATAGTAACAGGACAGGGGATGACAAGTCATTTTTCTAAAATGAATTTGGTCTCAGATTCCGTGATAAATAGGGCAGACCCTCCAAGTGCTTCGAATTAAGGTAGACTTTTTAAACAAGAGCAACAATGAATTGAGGTTCAAGCTGAATCTTGCTGCCCAACCCTACAGTACGTCTTTGTCACCAGTAAATAAAATATGGATGGTTTACAACCTTAATGTTATTATCTTGCCTATGCGTACCTTAATATCACCAGTGTTATGTAAACAAAAAACCAAGTTCCTTTAATGTGCCGTGATAGTACATGGAAAAGTCCTTTATAGAAAGAGAACATCCAACTCCATTAGGACTATCAACCAAAATCAGAATCGACCAGCACCAAGGGGGGCCTTAGAAGAGCAAGGTTAATGGGCTCCCTGCAGCCAGTTCTGTGAGTAGCACCAGCTTAGGGAGTTGATCGATAACAGTCCCAAGTAAACGTAACACAATGCTTCATTACTGCTGGTTACAGATGTTCTTTTGAAATAAATCTCCCATTTACTCTGCAATCCTAAACACAATTTCCTATGTGCCGCTTAACAAAATGCAACTTGCGGTGCAATCCTATGCATGGCAACTAACAAATAAGACCCAATTAACAGGTGAGTTTGTAAGTGTGTATAGGATTGCAGCCTTACTGTTGAGTTAACCATTCAAAAGGAATAGACCAAACAGGAAGGGAGGAGGAGTAGCATTATATGCAAAGTATGTGTCCATTTGGGAAGAGATCCATGACCTGGAGCATTGAAGGCAGAGTAAAGTATGGTTAAAAATGGTAAGGGAAACAACAGTGACTTTACTGTGGGTGACTCCTATAGACCTCCAAGTCAGTTTGAATACTTGGATGTTATGCCTTTCTACAACAGATCACGAAAAATTCAAAAAGGAGAGCCATAGTAATCGTGGGAGACTTACTACCCAATATTTCTTGGAACTCAAGCTCTGCCAATAATGTTAGGTCCAACAAATTCCTCCATTGCCTAATACAGAATTTCATTTCCAAGAAGGTGGAACAAGGGGATCATCTATCTTGGACCTGGTCTTCACCAACCATGAGGAATCGATTTATAAAGTGGAAGTACCGGAAGTACTTTGGGAGAAATTGATCATGTTCTCTTGCGTTTCACGATACAGAGAAAAGGGAAAGCTAAGTGTAGTTGGACATGCACGCTGGACTTTAATAAGGCTGATTTCAAATAGCTTCAAGAACAACTGGGTGAGATCCGACAGTCAGAAAGGGGAAGGGAATCCAAGATGGATGGGAGTTTCTTAAAGGCAGTGCTTTTCCCCCAGGGGGTACTCAAGGGTACAAAGTACCGGCATCTCTTTTTGTTGTTGTTAAAAAGTGTGACACTTACTGCAACAACTTCTTGGCGAGTACAGGCACTTAGTTTCCTAGAAAAAGCACTGCTTAAAGGTGATATGTTGAAGGCACAAATGCAGACAATTCCAACAAGAAGTAAAAGTGGGAGACAGCTAAAGAGACCAATATAAGAAATACAACAAAGGAGAAAGAAAAGTATACACAAGTAGTCAATAGTTGCAGGCAGAAGGCCAGGTGGGCCAAAGCTCAGAATGAGCTCAGGTTTGCAAGAGAGGGTAAAAATAATTGTCAAAAAGTTTATTTGGCTAGGTTCAAAGCAAAACGAAGTACAAACAAGGAGTAAGTCCTCTATGTGGAGAAGCTGTAGAAATACTATTGGGTGACAGAGAGAATTTGGAACTGCTCAACACCAACTTTGCCTCTGTCTTCACCCCAAGCTGTTTGGTGAAACATCTGCTCAGTTAGTGAATGATACATTTCAAATGACATTGAAATAAACATGTACATTTTTCCATGCTCCTCGGTAAAAATTTTTGCATATCATTTTCCTAACACGATTCCTATATTTAAGCGTAGAAGAAAAACATAATGTGTGAAGGAGTCCTCAGTATTTACAACCCTGCTCCATGCTTACTCACTTCTTATTACCTTTTTGCCCATTTATCTTGCTTTAGCTGACCGAACCAATTGAAGTGAATTGGAGAAAAGGCAGCAGAATTAGACCTTATGTTAACATTTCCATCTGACGTACACTCCATAACTGCACTTAATCTAAAATGGCTGCAAGCAAGCATGAACCAAGAACAATCCTCATCACTAAGCCAGGATGCCAGATACAATTATACACCTGCACAACTTCAATCTATTATTGAGAAAGATTGTCCATTCCTCCTCTTTTTGTGTGCGCCCATATAATCTGTATCAGCATCAATTAATTCCTGCTCTAACAGCACACCAAGTCAAGCTTTTGGCATTCACACATTAGATCATGTCAAACTGAAGATCCAACAGTTTCTGGCTCTGCAAAAGCTTTGATTCAAATTAATTTAATATCATATAGCAGGTACCCCGGCTAGCTGCTGGCAGGCTTTAAACTGATCATTTGATTATACCCATTCTTTATATTTAAAATAGCAGGGCTTTAATTGTAACAATTGCACACAGCCTGTACCCAAAGTGGCATTTCCACTTGGAGCTGACATTGATATGACAATCAGAGTGATAGCATAATTCTTCTTTTACGACGAAAAGTGCTAACAATATTTTAATCCTCACACAATGAATATTGCTAATATTTTTTTCTGCATCCTGTATACTTTTCACCTACATTTTTACCAGGCTTTAGAGAGAAGATCCATGAAGATTATCCTCAAATTTTGTGTGATGGGGAGTGGAAAAAATCTATTACTTTGGGTCTTCTGAGCAGACTTGTATAGAATTACACTGGTAGAGACTGAAATCCCACCCAATATCCCAACCATAGCTGTCAACTTTTCCCTTTTCTTGGGAGGAATCCTATTCGGAATAAGGGAATTTTCCTTTTAAAAAAGGGAAACGTTGACAGCTATGATTCCAACTAGCCTTAGGCAAGAAACTCTCCTTCATCCTCAATATGTGGATAACAATGCTGAACTACCTTGCACAGTTGTAGGGATTGTAAGAAACTACTATATGCAAATGGGACACGGGTGGTGCTGTGAGTTAAACCACAGAGCCCAGGGCTTGCCGATCAGAAAGTCGTGATTCAAATCCCCGCGATGGGGTGAGCTCCCATTGCTCGGTCCCTGCTCCTGCCAACCTAGCAGTTTGAAAGCACAAAGTGCAAGTAGATAAATAGGTACCGCTCCGGCAGAAAGGTAAAGGGCCTTTCCATGTGCTGCTCTGGTTCGCCAGAAGCAGCTTAGTCATGCTGGCCACATGACCCGGAAGCTGTACACTGGCTCCCTCGGCCAATAAAGCGAGATGAGCACTGCAACCCCAGAGTCGTCCGCAACTGGACCTAATGGTCAGGGGTCCCTTTACCCTTTACTTTATGCAAAGTCATTTCAACACTCTAAATCAGAGGTGCTAACCTGTGACCCTCTAGAAATTTGTTGTACTACAACACCTTCGATCTAAGAGGTGCTAAGATCTGTCACCATATCAATTTATAGTTTTCCTATCCTTAAAATATATTCTCTGTTAAGTCAACTCACATGCCTTTCTTTCTATCCCATAGTGCTGTAAAGGAAAGACAAGAGCTCTCTCTCTCTTTCTCTCCCCTCCATGTTTATGCTGCTCTGCACCCAGAGCAGAACAAGTTTATCTTCATAGGAGCCTAGCAACAGTCTGCACTGAACTGATTTTTCTCCTGCCATCTCTTCAGTGGAAATGCCAGTTGATGCCAAAACCATGCTGATAGCTTTTAAGTGTAGAAACATGATATGAGGCTGCATAAAAGAGCTTACAGCTCATAAATATATCCCATGAGAGCTTTACATCTGAAATGGAGTCAATTAAGGCAATTTCACCTTCATTAATCAAACAAAGTACATTATTGTACAGAAAGTGAGGAAACTGCACGGGGAAAGAAAATCAAACATGAAGTAAATGTATATATGGATTCTCCACGCTAAAAAGGAGAACTGAGAAACGAGAGGTGGAAATTGTATAGGGAATTGAACAAATACGGGAAGCTATTTCTGATTCTGCTCACATACTATGTGGTGGGTGGGAAATAAAGAATCCCAAAATCCATTTCCCTCATCAGCACCAACATGGATTTCTGGATGTGTAAAATCTGGCCAGGCTCCTGGGGGGTAAGAGTCATCTCTGAAATGTAATTTGATGTCCTTCCTCAAACCACTTCAATTGGTTTGGTCAACTGGGGGCAAAAAGGAAATTGCAGCTGTCATAGATTGCTGCTATGATATTGCCCTCAAGACTCAAGAGATCACAGAAGCCTTTAATAATGACACAACTTTACTGGGCACACAGCTACACAGCAGTTTTGAATGTGGCCGTGTTGTAAAGCAAACAGGAAACACTTGTGCCCTCTCACTTCCTGTTTCTCCTGAAAACTGGTCCCATTCACAGAAAACCTCCCTTGCGTTCAGGGAACCTGTGAGGTGGTGATGGGAACTCACCCACTGACCATGCCCCCCTATGTGCCCACTCGTTATATCTGCTAGTGGGTGCATATTTGACATGGACACCCATTCAACATTAGTAGAATGTGATTTGTAGAAAATGGTCACACATTCGACATTCGCTGTGTATCCACGTGAAAGAGGTCCTGCATGCTTACAGCTTCTGTATAAGAGGGGGAGCAAATCTCTGTGAACTGCTGTGATGAAGCCTTTGCAAATATTTATTTAAGAGGGTGATCCCTGCCTCCTGCTCCTTTTATCATTGGTAACTACACTTCAGCAGAGTTTGTGTGAATGTGTTGTGTGACTGAGATCTCTTGCATAAATGAAATAAATTGTTTTTGAAGACTGGTACCATTGCCTTGGTCTCTGTATTTTCCAACCTCTAATCCTGGATTGCATTCATTGAATTACCTCCCTTAGGCTTCTGCTAGCCTGATGGCAATTCCTACTCACTCACCAAGCAGAAAAACTTATAGACTGACTTAAGGTCCCTACTGATGTCCTTTTTATTATGCTTTCATGATGATTTGTGCTCACAACGCTATCTGGGCAGTCATACCTGATCTCACTTTGAATAATATTTGCACCTGTGAAAGTGTTGGGGCTGTCACCCTGCTTCCTTTCCAATCAATGCATATTCCATAGTTTCCTGCTGAAATTGCATAACTTTTTATACCACAAAAGTTTTGATTTATTTTTGTCCTCCTGCTGCTCCACAGCCCCTCTCCGGAGAGCAATAATGTGGTAGCACTGGGAAAGCATTGCAGAACAAACCAAAGCAGAGCAAATCCATCACTAATGCACCATTATTATGTCAAGGGACATGTTTCAGAAAACACTTGCAATTAAACACCACTCTGAAAGCTCCCTTAGATCCTTTCTGCAAGTGTTTTATTGAATAGTCACATTTTATCTCACCCTTCCTTAAAGAATCTCAGGGCAATGTGTATTGGTGAAGAAGGGCAGGAAGTCTTCTCTCCAAAGAGTGTCTACACCTACTAAGTTTCAGAGATGGAACATTAGGGTTGCCTGGTCTCGGTGGATGACCCATTGTTGCTGGATTGCAGCAATCTCAAGGGCTTCAGGGAGTCTATCATGTGCATCTCAGATATTTCTTATACAGTCATACCTTGTTTGTCAAGCACCCCGGAACTCATATGTTTTGGTTCCCGAATGCAGCAACCCCGAAAGTGATTGTTCTGGTTTGCAAATTTTCTTTTGGAACTCCAACATCTGATGGGACTTCTACAGCTTCTGATTGGCTTCAGGAGCTTCCTACACTCAATCAGAAGCCATAATTTGGTTTTGGAAGTCGAACCAACTTCTGGAATGGATTCCGTTCAGCTTCAAAGGTACAACTGTATTAGTTTTATTTATTTCTTAAGGATGGGGCAAGTATATTGTCCAGGAGCGTGTAGGTATGTGAGCTCCCCCACTTGAGTTGCTGTGAGGACAATTAGGAGCAAATCTTCGAAGGGATCAGTCATAGAATTTGTGAACTTAATTCCATTGAAGAAAACAATGTGCTTGAATTGATGGATAACATTCAAATTTCTGCCTTTAACACTGAAGTCACCACGTGATGCTGAAGCCATCCTGTGATGAATGTGCATATCTGCCCCAGCCTTTTGCTGCTACAAAATTGCCAAAAGCACTTTTTCAAGTGGGGGGGTGTTTCACAAATGGAGCTAAGGAAATTGCTGTTGTCGCTACTAATATGCTACAGCATGATTTCCATTTCAGCTCAAGCCTGTGTTATTTGCATAATTTCTTATCGACTTCTCTGGACAGCAAGATAGAGGAATATTATTTTGTTAGTAATGCTGAAGTTCTGATTGAGCTCATCAAGCTTAAGCCATTTAGCAACTATGCACCCCGTCTTCATTATACTCTTAAAAAATCAAATACATCAATACAAAATAGCAATTTTGACTGAACTGAAATCAGATCTGTTTGACTAAGCTTTTAATTAAATGGAACATAGAGCTGCACAATGGTTGTCAAATTAAGGAGCTCCTGCATATAGGCAGCTACGTAACTGTGATTTGTTTTGTATATTGGATTTTTATTGAAATGGGCCTGTTATTCACTTCTGATGATTAATCGGTACAGACAGCAAGAATGTATGAGCTTTAGCGGAACAAAGAGATCTAAAGGGAAAGAAGCATCTGTTTGTTGCCATTGCCAATGGAGCACATTTTTTATCGTCTATTTCCACTGGAAGTGTTAACTTTTCGGCAAATTATTTTTTTCTGTTCTGCATTAAATTGTTTGTGATGTTGCTTCTTCCCTTTAAGAAAGCCCTGTGAACAAAAACAAAAAAGCCCGCACTTTTATGATTGGATGGTAGACAGAGATAGGTCAGTCTAAGCATAAATTTAACGCTGATAAGAGTTTCATTATAAAACATTTCATGCTCCAGATCCTGTGAACACTACTTTCTGAGCAGAATTTCATCTACGTGCTCTAACCCAAGTTGAATGGATGGAGCCAAAGCAGTACATACACATAAGCCTTAAGGCCAGGATCCGAGAGTCATGAACATTTTATTTGCAACCACAGCTGAGTTGTTTCTAACAAAGCGAGAGAACTGTTATGAGTTGTTACCAGGAACATGTGAGAACAATAAGGGAAGGGAGTTGTTCTACCAGATGTTACACACTGAGGTGAATTTGGAGTTGGAAGAGTATTTGGCCAGCCTTTGAGAGACAGTCAGCGTTATCAGCAAAAGCAAGTTGGACAAGAATCTGAACTGGGACCAAAGCACACTTATGCCATGAGGTGAAAATCTTGACTTTGCAAAAATTAGCTCAAAATGGAAATGCCACACACACTGACAACTTTAAAAAAAAATATCATTCATTCTTTTCTTTTCTTTTCATGGATAAGATTGAGAAGAAAATGTTGTATGCTGTCCTGAGCTCTTTCGAAGAAAAGTAAACCAGCTACATCTAAACCAGCTACTGTGCACATTCACCAGGCCTCAGGGAGAATGTGTGCATAATCCTTCCACAAAGAGGTTATTGTCCACATTTCCCAGTCATTATACATAATCTCCAACAGGCCTTGGGAAATGGGACTGAACTATATACATTTGCTGGCTATTATGCGTAATCTCCAACAGCCTTCCCCCTAAACATTATAGCCGTATGGGGGACGGGAGTTTCCATCTGTATTGTATGAGGGGCTGGGAAGTTTAAAACTTTCTTCTCCATAAAATCCTACTTGCGCTGCTCAGCTAACTGGGGAGCAGCCGGGAATGGTAAAAAAGGAACAGAAGTTGGTTTTGGGCGGTGGGGGGGGGGAGGACAACTTATGTTTATCTGAAGCCCCTCTTTCTTCTTCTTGCTGCTTGAACAGTGGGAGGGCATATTGGGGTCGGGTAAGATTAGGTGACGGCAGTCATGAAATTAAAAGATGTCTGCTTCTTGGGAGAAAAGCAATGACAAAACTAGACAGCATCTTAAAAAGCAGAAGAAGAGAAGAAGAAGAAGAAGAGTTTGGATTTGATATCCCGCTTTATCACTACCCGAAGGAGTCTCAAAGCGGCTAACATTCTCTTTCCCTTCCTCCACCACAACAAACACTCTGTGAGGTGAGTTGGGCTGAGAGACTTCAGAGAAGTGTGACTAGCCCAAGGTCACCCAGCAGCTACATGTGGAGGAGCGGGGAAGCGAACCCGGTTCACCAGATTATCCCTGCACTTCCGGGGGCGGCGCGAACGGCAATGGCGGTCCTCTTCTGAACGGGAGAGGAGGCTCCGCAGGCAACGGGTCGTCCGCTACGGCGAAGCGGAGACCCACTCTGGAAAACCCCAGGCGGCAAGAGCCTGGGGTCTTGAGGCTCGGTGGGCGCCTTGAGCGACCCTCCAAGCGCAGAAGGAACCCCGTAAGGGGCTCCGGAGCGCGGAGGGGGGTTGCGGCGCTGAGAGCTGTTTCACAGCCTGAGGAGCGAAGCCGCGCTGCTACTGTCGGTGAGCGCTGATCCCTTTTCCTGCTAAATTACGGATTCGGACGAAAAAGCAACTAACTTGTGAGTAAAAGACTGAGTCACTTGAATTTGAGACTTTAAAGGGAAAATTTAAATTGGCTTGAACTTGGCTGAAAGCGGAGAGACGTGGAAGCAGGAAGTCCGTCTTCCGCAGCCATTGAACTTGAAAAAAGCAATCAGCTGGAGGAGTGGAGGCTGAAAGAAAGAGATCCTAAGTTTTACAGATCTAAGCATCTATTGAACTTGCATCTTAAAGTAAAGACTTTAAGCTAAAGATTTGGGATTTTTACTTGCACTTGACTTTCCTCCTTTTATTGGATTACAAATTAGAAGGTGAAACCCAGAGTCAGGAGCTGCCTGAGCACTAAGGGAGCTGTCAGCACTGCAGATTTGGATACTGTATATTGGAACTTGAAACAATCTGAGGGTATTGAGACCTTTTAAATTTGAAACATTCTTTTTGGAGATAAATAAGCACTGTCTGTAACAAAGTGACCATTTATAAACTCTGCTAAACATTTGTATTTGAAGGTTCTTGGACATTAAATTAGACTCTGAAAGACATTTTAAGCTCCCCCTAGAGGATTGGATTAAAACAGTGACTTTACATGCACTTTTTACTTTCGATTCCCTTGTTGTTTGCTTGCTCTGGACCTTTCCATTCCCATGGGAATAACTCAGTGTGACCTTGACTGACAGATAACGTTGGAATGAGTGGCACAAGAAAAAGAGGGAGAGCTAAACAAACAACTTTAACAACTCTAACCTCAGCCTCACAGACACGTAGATCATCTGTACCTACTTTGCCCTCAGAAGTGGAGGGAGAGGGCGAAGCAGAGCAGTTACAATTGGAAGATATGGCCTCAGGAGCATCTGTTTCTGTTCTAGACAAAATTTTTGAAAAATTGGAAGCTTTGGACAAGAAAGTAGATGCGCAATCAGCAAAGATTGACAAAAACACAGAATGTCTAAATAAATTAACCACACAAGTGGTACAGAATGCACAAGCAATTGGACAGTTAACGGAGGCCTCAGCAGAAAATCGGAAATTGGCTGAGGACACCAGACAAAAATTAGAAAATTTAGAGCAAGAGGTAAGACCACTCACTAAACAAGTTGGGGAACATCAGATTTATCTCTCCATGATAGAACTGCGAAATCGTGAGAACAACTTAAGGATTAGATCACTACAAGAGGCAGAAGAAGGACATCTAACTGAGTTTTTGACCAAAGAATTCTCCAAGTTCTGGAACTTGGAAGAAAAGGACTTTAAAATCGTGTCAGCTTTCAGACTTGGAAGATTCATAAAGAAGGAGAGGCCCAGAGACTGTTTGATAACATTGAGATCAAAGGAGGAAAGGGATAAGATTTTGGGACTACATTTTGTAAAATCACTGGAGGTTTTGGATAGAAGAATTGAAATTTATAAAGATATCCCAAGACTACTGCTTGATCTTAGAGCCGCCTATTCTGAACTTGTTAAACTACTAAGGAGCAACGCAATTCCATTCAGGTGGGAATTTCCCCAAGGAATATCTTTTACCTTTAGAGGGAGAAAGGTTAAAGTAAGAACACTGGAAGAGAGAGACAAATTCCTGTCTACATACGGAGAGGACCTTCAAAAAGGAATTGAACTACCTTCTGGGCCTGAGGCAACGCCAGTACCAACATCAGCATCTGTGGAACCTGAAGATCCTGAGAAGATACCACCCCTTGAAAAATAACCAGATAGTTCAGGATGTCTCTGCAACTGTTGAGCTGGAATATTAATGGTTGTAACATTCCGGAAAAAAGGAAGAAAATATTTCATATATTAAAAAAAGAACAATTGGACATTATTTGTTTACAAGAAACGCATGTGACGAGGCTCCACAGAAAAGTGTTAATAAATAAAAGATTGGGCCAGGAATTTGTATCGTCGGACAAAGTTAAGAAGAGAGGCGTGGTGATATATGCAAAAGAGAGCCTGTCACCTAAATTCCTATTTAAAGATGAACATGGAAGAATTTTGGCTATTGAGATACAATATCAAGGAGAGAAACTGCTGATATTAGGAATCTATGCACCTAATGAAGGGAAATCGGAATTTTACAAGAAGTTGCAGGAGACAATGCTGGACTATCTAGACTACAACAACATCATAATGATGGGAGATATGAACGGGGTCGTATCAACTAACATGGACAAGTCACAAAGTCAAAATGTTACAAAAGACGGCAGACTACCTAAAACCTTTTTTGAAATGACTGACAATATGGATTTGATTGACATTTGGAGGACAAAGAACCCACTAGGAAGAGAGGGAACATTCTTTTCTGAAGCCCAACTGACCTGGACAAGAATCGACCAAATATGGATTTCTAGAGGCCTGGCACCTAAGGTCAGAAAAGTGGAAATCTGCCCAAAGACCTGCTCCGACCATAATGCAGTAAAGATGGATATGACACTATTACCAACTGGATCCTTTAGATGGAAGATGAATGACAATTTGTTTAGAGATCAGGAAATTACCAAGAAGGCCCAAAAAGTTTTGAAGGACTACTTTGAGATAAACATGAATAATATGGTGGAAAAAAGAATAATCTGGGACGCAAGCAAAGCTGTAATGAGGGGATTCTTGATACAACAGAATGCAGTAAAGAAAAGAACACAAAATGAGAAAAAAGATAAGATCCTGGATAAAATAAAAGAATTAGAGAAGAAATTAAGAGTGAATCCGAAGTCACAGCCAACTCTGAGAGAAATTAAACTTTATCAAACACAATATTCTAAATTGATAAATCAGGAAATTGAATGGAAGGTTAAATTAATGAAACAAAAAACGTTTGAGTCGGCGAATAAATGTGGAAAACTGCTAGCTTGGCAGTTGAAGAGAAGACAAAGATTAAATACTGTTACAAACTTAGAGGTTGATGGAAAAAACATCCAGAATCCAGTGGACATCAGAAAGTGTTTCCAGAGATACTTCAAAAAATTATACACCCAAGGGCCGCAAGATGATGTTGAGATTAAACAATTTTTGGCAAAAAACGGACTATCTAAATTGTCACAAGAAAATAGGACAATCCTGAATTCTAAAATAACACGACAGGAGATCGAACAAGCCATCCAGAACATGCAACTTGGCAAATCTCCAGGACCAGATGGGCTGACCTCCAAGTACTATAAGACATTAAAAGACTATTTGATACAACCTTTGATGGAGGTCAGCAATGAGATTATGGAGGGGAAGAGGGCACCGGAGTCGTGGAAGGAAGCGTTCATCACATTAATACCAAAGTCGGAAGCTGAAAAGACACAACTTAAGAACTACCGTCCCATCTCTCTTTTAAATGTGGATTACAAAATATTTGCAGATATTTTGGCAAATAGATTTAAAAAAGTTTTAAATGAAGTAATTCATAAGGACCAGGCCGGCTTTCTCCCAGGAAGACATCTGTTTGCTAATACAAGGAACATTATTGACATTTTGGAACTTTTGCAAACAGACATAAATACAAAAGCAGTTTTAATTTTTATAGACGCGGAGAAGGCCTTTGACAATATCTCCTGGAAATTTATGATGGGAAATTTAAAAGAGATGGGAGTGGGACGGGGTTTTGAGAATGGGATCGAGGCGATATATTCAGAACAGAAAGCTAAACTGATAGTTAATAATGTGGTTACAGAAGAGTTTAAAATTGAAAAAGGGACACGACAAGGTTGCCCTATTTCCCCTTTGTTATTTATTTCGGTTCTGGAAGTGCTATTGAACATGATTAGAGAGGATCGGTTGGTGGAAGGAATTCAGGTCGGTCAGAAACAATATAAATTAAAAGCTTTTGCAGATGACCTGGTTTTGACCTTGCAGAAGCCAGAGCCCAGTACGAAAAGAGTATTACAACTGATTAATGACTTTGGTCGGGTGGCTGGATTTAAACTAAATAAACAGAAAACTAAGGTTTTGGGGAAAAATTTGACTGATACAGAGTCAGAACGGTTTCAGAATGAGATGGAACTTAATGTGGTTAAAAAAGTAAAATACCTAGGGGTAAACATAACAGCAAAAAATCTAAGTCTATTTAAGGACAATTATGAAAAATGCTGGACAGAAATTAAGAGAGACTTAGATAGTTGGTCAAAATTGAAACTTTCTTTGTTAGGCCGAATTGCTGCTATCAAGATGAATGTATTGCCAAGGATGTTGTTTTTATTTCAAACACTTCAGGTCTTGGACAAAACGGGGTGCTTTCAGAAGTGGCAGAGAGACATTTCTAAGTTTGTCTGGCAGGGCAAAAAGCCCAGAATTAAGTTTAAGATATTAACTGATGCAAAACAAAGAGGGGGCTTTGCCCTGCCAGACTTAAAGTTGTATTATGAAGCCGCAGCGTTCTGCTGGCTAAAAGACTGGCTACTTCTTGAGGACACTGATGTGCTAGATTTGGAAGGGTTTAACAATGCCTTTGGATGGCATGCATACTTATGGTATGACAAGGTTAAAGCAAATAAGGCCTTTAAGAACCATATTGTCAGAAAATCATTGTTTAATGTCTGGACAAAATATAAAGACTTGCTGGAAAATAAAACACCAAGGTGGCTTTCACCTTTGGAAGCCAAGGCCCGAAAAAGACCCAATATGGAGGCTAAATGGCCAAAATATTGGGAAATACTAGAAAAGGATGGAGACAATTGGAAATTGCAGAGTTTGGAGAAAATGAAAGACAAAGTGCGAGATTGGTTACATTACGCTCAGATTAAAGAAGTTTTTAAAAATGATAAGAAACTAGGGTTCCAGGTGGAGAAATCGAAATTAGAAACAGAATTGTTAGAACCAAAGATTAAGGTACTTTCAAGGATGTATAACTTGCTGTTGAAATGGAATACACAAGATGAAACGGTTAAATCGGCTATGATAAGGTGGGCACAGGACATTGGGCATAATATCATGTTTGAGGACTGGGAGAGGTTGTGGAGCAATGGATTGAAATTTACTGCATGTAACGCTCTGAAAGAAAATGTAATGAAAATGATTTATAGATGGTATATGACCCCAGTCAAACTTGCCAAAATTTACCACCTGTCTGATAATAAGTGTTGGAAATGCAAAGAGTGTGAGGGAACGTTCTTCCACCTCTGGTGGACTTGCCCTAAAGTGAAGGCGTTCTGGGAAATGATTTATAATGAACTGAAAAAGGTATTTAAATATACCTTCACTAAGAAACCAGAGGCTTTCCTTTTGGGTATTGTCGGCCAAGGGGTGGCAAAGAAGGACCAGACATTTTTTATGTATGCAACAACAGCAGCAAGGATACTTCTCGCAAAACATTGGAAAACTCAAGATCTACCCACACTGGAAGAATGGCAGATACAACTGATAGACTACATGGAACTGGCTGAAATGACCGGCAGAATCCGTGACCTGGGAGAAGAGAGGATTGAGGAGGACTGGAAGAAATTTAAGAACTATTTACAAAAGTACTGTAATTTGAGTGAATGCTAAACAAGACGCTAGATCAAAATAACTGAGCACCACTAAATTTAGAAGTTTTTAAGAAAATAAGTAAGATTGTGAAATTTAGCTCCTTTTGAGAATTATAAGATTATGAAATATAAGGGATATAAGAATTTAAATAAGATGATAAATTGCTGACAAAACGTTACAACGATGAAAGTGGGAGCGGGAGATGTGAGGAAGTCCAAAGAAAATGTGAAAATATGTTAAGATCAATGTTACATTGCTTATTATGTTTATTTTTATTGTAAAACCTAATAAATTGCTTTAAAAAAAAAAAAATACATGTGGAGGAGCGGAGACGCGAACCCAGTTCCCCAGATTACGAGGCTACCGCTCTTAACCACTACACCACACATCACCTTGCCAACAAAGGTCCGTATGGTTAAAGCTATGGTTTTCCCAGTAGTGATGCATGGAAGTGAGAGCTGGACCATAAAGAAGGCAGATTGCCAAAGAATTGATGCATTTGAATTATGGTGATGGAGGAGAATCTTGAGAGTCCCATGGACTACAAGAAGCTCAAACCTATCCATTCTGAAGGGAATCAGCCCTGAGTGCTCACTGGAAGGACAGATCCTGAAGCTGAGGCTTCAATACTTTGGCCACCTCATGAGAAGAGAAGACTCCCTGGAAAAGACCCTGATGTTGGGAAAGATTGAGGGCACAAGGAGAAGGGGACGACAGAGGGCGAGATGGTTGGATAGTGTTCTCAAAGCTACGAACATGAGTTTGACCAAGCTGCAGGAGGCAGTGGAAGACAGGAGTGCCTGGCGTGCTCTGGTCCATGGGGTCATGAAGAGTCGGACAGAACTAAATGACTAAGCAGCAACAAGATTAGGCAGTGGGCCAGAAGCACTGGACTGGACTGGATCAAACACTTCTAAACAAGAATGGAGGGGGGGATGTTTCTTGGAAACTGGATAATGTGCTCATTTGCCCAGATTAACCACTCAATTTATGCTACCCTTAACAGATATAGATAAACGTGTGTGGATCAAAACAGCTACAACTTGGATTTTGCAGTTCTCTGAATGTTCTGGACAATTTAAATATACACAATTGGTTGGCTACTGTGAAAAACAGGATATAGGACTAGGAAGAGCACTGGTCTCATCCAGTAGGCTTCTTCTTATGTTTGTAATTTGTATTTTGAAAAGCTTTTTTTAAAAAGAATTTAATGAATAAATTGAATGGAACATAATTATGGAGAAGATATAGTTAAATACAAAATTATCACAGGCTGGAAGTGGATAGATTCATCCATCTTTCTTACAACTACTCAAGTAAAAGCAGTTGAGCTATTGAGGGGGTGGGCAAAGCTTTTGGACGTAGGGGAGCCCTACTATTTATTCTCCCATTTGTTTGCTCAGTAGTAGGCAGGCAGGGAAGGACTAACCTTGTCAATGATTTCATACCTCTATGTACACATTTTACTTATTTTCTTCAAATAAAATGCAGCATGATTTGCAATGCTCTTCTGAAATTCACAGTTGGGATACTTAAATGTATCTTCCTGTAGGTTTAATTTAGAGAAGCCGATTAACTCCCTTTAGTTTATAATAAATAGTGACCCTTTATCTGCTTTATCCCTACTTTAGGTTTGAAAATAACCCAATAGATAGAGGTTGCAGGGTCAAAATGGGAAGAAAAGCAATTATTTCTCTTTAGAAATGGATATTGTGTGGATTCTGTGGAGCAGTCGTGTTCCAATGTCTTTATATTAGGGCAGGGCTGCAGAACATTTTCTCAGCCTGTGGACAAATATCTAGGTGCCTCATGACAGTGATGGGTGGGGCCAGAGATAAAAAAGTGGGCGGGACAAGTGATCCCAATTTTACCTTTGTAAACTTTCAAAATATTCAACAGTATTAGGTATTGGGCCATGACTCTTAAATAGGGCCGGATTTCGGTTTGATGAGGCCCTAAGCTACTGAAGGTAATAGGGCTCTTTAGATGTCCAGCTGTCCTTTGTCAACAACAAATTGTTGCTTTTTTGTGTTGAATATATGCTATATGGTATTTTATAGACCTAATAGGTATCTAAAGCCATTTGCCCATGTTGCCATGCAAGCAGTCCATGCAGAATGTAGGCACCCTATATACAGAAATGAGCAAACCAGTGATATTTTAGGGAGCAGGCTAGCAGGTGGAGCCCATTACCTACATCATAGGCGCCTACACAACATAAAACATTGCTGCTGCATGCCGGTTTTATTTTATTTGTTTTTTATCTTATATTTTGGAAATGCACATCCAGGTTTGTTTTCTCCTTCAATTTTTTGGGGGGCCCCCAAGAGAGCAGGGCCCTAAGCTATAGCTTGTTTAGCTTATATGTAAATCTGGTACTGCTCTTAAAATGAAGGCTAGCAGGCAACACTAGACCACTTACTTTCTGCTGTTTTCATCCTTAAAGGTGGGCTGTAGCCATGAACGTCATTGATAGGCTGAGCCTCCAAATCAGGCTCTGAAGATCTATTTACTGTAAATGGCTCAAGCCCCAGCCTCACCCTTTTAGTACATGAACATGAAATTTATTACGGTCAGAGACCGGCTGGTGAAACACAAATGGAACTACAATCCCAATAGCAAAACAAACATTTAAAACAATATAAAACAATAGATTTTTAGTTTAAAAGTGTGATAGGCGTATAAACACATAAAAACTTTAAGATAGACTACCTTAGAGAAATGACCCAGAGTCGCCCATGGATCCAAGTTTGGGAATTTTCTTAACAAACTAGATTGAATCAGGGGATGGTCTGTGCCTAGAGATCTGTGCGCAGAATCTGGCCGCAATCTGGGTCGTCTTGTGGTCTTTGCCTAACAGAAGATCAAATTTTTGCTTTACCGAGAGGTCAGCAAGCCTCATCAGCAGGGGGTCAATGATTTCTCTACATGCCTCATCGTAAAAGGGACATCTAAAAAATATGTGTTCAGGGCTTCCTATATCCCCCAATGGACAGGCACAAATTCTCTGGTCATATGGGACTTTTTAAAAGGATCCTTCCAAGACCAGCGAGGGCAGAGCCGAGCTTCTGGCAAATTTAAAAGCCCTTCTTGCATTTTTGGATACAAGAAAAAAGAGGTATGCTGCTGGAGCACCTATATAGCTAGTGATTTCTACAATTTTGTAATCGGAGCACCTTAAACAGTCCTGTTGTCTCTCGGTGTCTATAATTCTTTGCCTAACCATAGCTTTTGCTTGGCCCAAGCCCAGACTTAGAACACCCTTCTAGTATTCTCCAGGTCACCTGTATGGCAGAAAAGAACAGCCCCATGTCATGTATATAGAGCCGCCAATATATTTATATATACCCTAATGGGTGATATGGGTGATATGCATAGACTTTGTGGCATGGGGCTGCGCAGATGAAAAAAGGGATGTCCTATTCAACAACAACAACAACAACAACATGATTATCTATACTCCACCCATTTGACTCAGTTGCCCCAGCCACTCTGAGCAACTTCCAATATATATATATATATAAAACACTAAAAAAAACACCTTCCCTATACAGTGCTGCCTTCAGATGTCTTCTAAAAGTTGTATAGTTACTTATCTCCTTAGCTCAACATTTCTTTGATGAAAATAGGGATGTCCTACCATACCGTCCAACATTTTTCTGATGAAAATAGAGACGTCCTTAGCAAAAGTGGGACATTCTGGAATCAAATCAGAAACCGGGATGGCTTCTGTAGATCCGGCACTGTCCCTGGAAATTAGGAACGCTAGGAGGGCCCATCATTGTCACTTCTGATACCACAAATGCAGAGTCATTATTACAAAGAGTTCAGAAGCATGGACAGTCCTGGGGATGCTAGGCTCTTAGGGGTGGGGAAATCAACTTGAATGTCAGACAATCACACTTGTGTCTCTCTCAGAGAATGGTGAAGTGCAGATAAAGAAGGAGACAGATTTCCCCCCCTTAATGAAAGGAGAAAGATTTAGGGTACAAAAGCTTCCGTGGCGCTTTGCCCTTCTTATCGTGCTGAACATAAAAGGCAAGCCCTACAGCTCCTACATGCTATTTCAGAGATGCAATGAGATAAGGGCTCTCTGAACGGCTGGCTGGAACTAAGCAGAAACATGCCATAGCAGGGGACTGAATACCGTGAAGCATTCAAAGAGAATGTCAAAATGACTTTCGGAAATGGCTTCATAAAAACAGTAGCAAATGGAACAAAATAAGTGTGCTTCAGTAGAGCAATGGATTCTTCTATTTTTCCTTCGGTCTACTTAAAAGCATTTCTATTATTTAGATTTCCTTCCTATATGTATTTTAGTGTTTTCCTACTGGAATCACAAGGATGAGGTTATTGAGGTACGTATTTTGAATCACCCACCCAAACCTGTGATTTAGCTTCCTTGGAACTGCTAGAGAATTTGATAATTAAATATGATTTATGTTTAGAAAATCCCAGCAAACAGCATCTGACATATTGGAGAAAGGCTGGTGCTACCCTTAAGTGTCATCACAATAGCAATGGCAAAGGACAAGGACAAGTAGTCTCTTAGCAATGCTCCCCATGCACCAAGATAGGATATAAGGGCAGACCAAGAAGTGCTCTGGGTTGTTCTTTTCATCTGAGAAACTCTTTACCACTGGAGACACATTAAAAGACTCTCCACAGACCTAAGTCATGACTGTTTTAGCAGCACATGGATACCCAAATTATGGATTAATTTACTTCTGGTAAAGATGGTGGAGTGATTACCTCATATGCCTTCAGATTTGGGGAAGGTTGGTTGAAGATTTTTCACCTAAATAATGCCTTCTACCTTACCTGGCATTCAGTCACAATGTGCTAAGGTCCTATATAGTAAAGGTAAAGGGACCCCTGACCATTAGGTCCAGTCATGGCCGACTCTGGGGTTGTGGCGCTCATCTCACTTTACTGGCCGAGGGAGCCGGTGTAGAGCTTCCGGGTCATGTGGCCAGCATGACTAAGCTGCTTCTGGCGAACCAGAGCAGCGCACGGAAACGCTGTTTACCTTCCTGCCGGAGCAGTACCTATTTATCGACTTGCACTTTGGCGTGCTTTCGAACTGCTAGGTTGGCAGGAGCTGGGACTGAGCAACGGGAGCTCACCCCATCGTGGGGATTTGAACCGCTGACCTTCTGATCAGCAAGTCCTAGGCTCTGTGGTTTAACCCACAGCGCCACCCGTGTCCCTAAGGTCCTATATAGCATGGATTAAATCACTGATCCCCCTGATAATGGTCCTTACCATTCCTCTTAGCTCTTCAACCTAGAGTTTTCTAGAGTTGTCCCCCACTTTGAGGTGATTTTTATTGGGAAAGGAGCACTGGAGAAACAGTGAAACTCCTTCCCATGTACCATAGTCCATAGTACCATAAGACCACAATACCTCAAGGACCATCTTTTTCCATATGAGCCTAGCCAGATCCTGAGATCATCTTCTGAGGCCCTTCTTTGTGTGCTTCCTCCTCGAGAGGTTTGGAGGGTTGCAACATGAGAACGGGCCTTCTCTGCAGTGACTCCCCATCTGTGGAATGCTCTCCCCAGGGAGGTTCGCCTGGTGCCTTCATTATACACCTTTAGGTGCCAGGCGAAAATGTTCCTTTTTAACCAGGTCTTTGGTTGATCTGATTTACACCCTATGCCCTTTTAAAATGTGTTGTTGTTTTTTTGTGGGAGGAGGGTGAGTGGGCTATTGGGTTGTTTTTATTTTTATTAGGTATTTTTGTAGTTTTATATCTTGATTTTATTTTGTGAACTGCCCTGAGGCCCCCGGGTATAGGGCGGTATATAAATTCAATTAATAAATAATAATAATAATTTATCCCACCCCAGGCTGCTATTACTGTTTATAAATCACCACAGATCTCCTACTGTAACATTCAGTTTGGCCCACACTTTAAGGGCATAGTAAAGTGGTATGGAACCAGCATGAGTTTGACCAAACTGCGGGAGGCAGTGGAAGACAGGGGTGCCTGGCGTGCTCTGGTCCATGGGGTCACGAAGAGTCGGACACGACTAAACAATGACAAAGTAGTATGGAAGACTAACTTTACACAGATGGTTTCTAAAAACAACTCAGCAACACCCCCCTAAAAAACACCTCTTGTGCTCCTTTCTAGATTATAGTTGTGCCACCCCCTGTGGCACCCCCGAGGCTCTGTGCCCATTGTGACCAAACTGGTCATGCTCTCCTAAATCCACCTCTGCACATGTGCCTCTTCAGAAAAAAGAATGGAAGGAAATTCTTCCTCTTTGGTATGAGAACCTTGGGCATGTGAACCTGCTAAGTGCATTTTGCCCCGCTGGCCAATGCCCAACAGCTCCCACAGAGAAGGCATTGAAAGGTGACCCAAGAGTGTCTTAAATCCCAAAATGCCTCAGGTAATTTCCAACCAGTTCTCAAAATTCTCTTTCCTGCCTGGACTAAAAGGATAAAATGCTCCTCCAAAGAAACAAGAACTCCCAACAGTGTGAAGTAGGTGTGGTGGAGGGAGGAAGCCCAAGGCTAATCAGGGTCTCCTCCAGAAATTCCTACTCAGCCCCTGAACAAGGAACTAGCAAAGTCCATCCTACAAAGGCAGGGAAGGAGGGAGGGCAGTACAATGAAAAATACTGGAAGGTTTGGGGAGAAACCAGCTTATAAAGCCTTTTCCTTTTTCCTGACTGACCTTTTGCCCCCCATTGTGCCTATTCTCAATCTTCCTCTGGGTCAAACCACCTGAGTCTTCTTTTGAGGGGAGTTAAAGGTAAAGGGACCCCTGACCATTAGGTCCAGTCGTGACCGATTCTGGGGTTGCAGCTCTCATCTCGCTTTATTGGCCGAGGGAGCCGGTGTACAGCTAAGCCGCTTCTGGCGAACCAGAGCAGCACACGGAAGCCCCGTTTACCTTCCCGCCGGAGCGGTACCTATTTATCTACTTGCACTGTTGTGCTTTCAAACTGCTAGGTTGGCAGGAGCAGGGACCAAGCAATGGGAGCTCACCCTGTCGCAGGGATTCGAACCGCCGACCTTCTGTTCGGCAAGTCCTAGGCTCTGTGGTTTAACCCACAGCGCCACCCTTGAGGGGAGTTGGGGTGCTGCAAATTCACCTCCACTGAAGGATGGGAGCAGCGTTGGCTAAGGTAAGTGTGAGGATAGCTCTTGGGCTCAGCACCTTTGGTTGTGATGATGTGGTATTCTGAAGACAAAGTGCTCTCTCATTGGGCTTTAAAAGAAATCATCAATGATGCAACAGGGTCGGCACACCTGCTTGTTTTGCTGCAAAGTACAAAACCAACTGTTAGCAATCTTTTCACAAATGCTTGTTGTGGAGCAGAACAGCAAACTGCTGGAAGGGCAACATTGGCATTGCACACACACACTCTCTCTCCCTCTCTCCTGGGTGAGTGGATTCACTCTATTGTCTTGTACTGTAATTACAAACAGATGGTGACTGGTGAACAAACTTTGGCCGTGGAGAAGGAAAGCAAAGAGGTAAAATGTGGTTCCTCAACCACATTAGCCTTATTTTTTGCTCACCCTTGCTAAACAAAAAGAGATTATGAGGAGCTCCAAAAGAACGTCTCCAAGCTGAGAGAATGGGAAGGGAAACGGCAAATGCATTTCAGTGTAAACAAGTGTAAAGTCACATATGTTGGGGCAAAAAAACCTCAAGTTAACATAAATGCACATGATTTCTTCACTGCCAGCGACTGACCAGAAATAAAGCTTTGGGATCATAGAGGACAGCACGATGAAGATATTGACTCAGTGTGAAAAAGGGAAATCCTGCGAATCATTAGGAAAGATGCCGCTAACTTCAAGCCATTATCCAAATCTATGGCGAGACCACATTTTAAATACTGTGTATAATTCTGATCTCCCTACCTGAAAAAAAGATATCATAGAGTCAAGGCAAGTAAGAAGTGACCTGATAGAAGTCAGAAAAGATTAGCGTAAGTCTAACCAGAATGATCAAAGGGATGGAGTGAAACTCCGTGAGGAAAAGTTTCAGATTTTGAGAATTTTTAGTTTAGAGACAAGGCAAGCAAGAGGTGACATGACAGAAGTTTATAAAATTACACATGGCATGAGAAAAAAGTTTTCCTTCCTCTCTTGACCTCATGGGCAGGCAATGAAGCTGAATGTTAGAAAGCTCAGGACAGATAGAGTACTTCTTTATGCTGAATATAGTTAAGCGGTGGAAATTGCTCCCACAGACCAACAACGTTAAAAGAGGATTAGACAAATTCATGGAGGGCGAGGCTATTAATGGCTACTAGTCATGATGCCTATGCCCTGCCTCCACAGTTTAAGGTTTTTGGCATAATTTTGGTCACAACTTTATTAAAATACATAAATGTGAGTGGTTGCTTAGGCATTGGTTATGACTGTCTATCCCCACACCCAGGGACAGAACTGACTTCCGGATTCCAGCGAAAGCCAGTAAGGGAAAACAATATTGGGGAGAGCATGGAGCTGGGCACCAGACCCTCAACCCCCCCTCCCTGGGGCTTGCACGGCCCTAAGCCCCCTTCAGGGGTACAGACGAAAGAATGGCAAGCCCTGGATTCCTTTAATGGAATTCCCTTTCCGCAGCAGCATTGGAGGGGCAGGCACCGCCAATCCTTACCCCTCCACCAACCAATTTTTTAACCAATGCCTAACCGCAACCTTACAAGTTGTGACAATTTGCTATGCAGTAGGCAAAAACCAAATGGCACCAGCCAATCAGCCAATTGGACAAAATTCCTACCAGGCCCCTGCCCCCAAAGTAGGTGACCTCATGACAGGCATAGCAAGGTCAAGCGAAATAACCCTCATTTCAGGGAGGGTGCACGCAGCAAAAGTGCCTAGTCAGAGCTGCGTGACTTCATTTTATAATCTTTGGTCCAACGCCCTAAATGGCAACACCAAAATTTGCCCAACAACCCAACCGCCAAATCACTGCAGATGGTCATCCAAACTAACCCACCCAGGAACAGAGGGGTGGCCTTCCAGACCCCACCACAACACGTGCTCTCTATTAATGAAAACACGCTTTGGAGCCTGTTGAGTTAAGCCAAAGGCACATTTAGCCTAGCATCCTGTTCTCAGAAGCCCATAAGGAACCCTGAAGTAAGACCTAAGCACAACAGCAGTCTCCCCTCCGGCTGTTTTCAGCAGCTAGTATCTCAGTATGAGGTTTTTCCTCTTCACCCATTCCGTCACTCTTTTTTACAGGAGATTCCGGGATCCAAATGGAGAGTCATCTGTACACAAGGCACATTCCCTGCTACTAAGCTGTACTCCCTGACTTGTCATTTAGCATCCTCGCTGCATGTAGTTTCTCTGTACACTCATGGCTCCAGGCAGGAATACACAACTACAAACAAGATGGCACATTGCAGATTACCGTGTAACCTCAACTCCCTTCTGTGGAACCCACAAAAGGTCTCCGTAAATGTCCTCTAAGCAGTCTGCAATGCACAAGGGACCGTTTATTCTCCCTATTCCATTCCTCTTTGCACTGGCTTGGCCTCTGCTACATTGAACATACTCCCTAAAACATGGCATTTGAAAGGGCCAGAACTGGACACCATCTCTCCCTCCCTTCTGCTCTGATTAGAGGAAAATTGGCTGAGGGTGGGGACATGCCCAGCATATTTTGTGATCCATTATTTACTGTTCCTTTAGATGTTGTGGCCATTTTGTGTTATGCCACACACCCTGGGGTAGCCATTTTGTGACTGGCACCCACAGCACTTCCTCCATATTCCAAGTGTGCCCAATGGCTCCAACAGGTTGCAACCACTGGTGTATTGAATATAGAGTTAATCTAGAACTCAGGTTCAAATCCCTGATCAGCTATGAAGCTTGCTGGGTGTCCTTAGGTAAGTGATCCTCTCTTCATCTGACCTCCCTCTTACATTGATAATATGGGAGGATGAGTGGATAGATATATGCCACACCGAAGTCCTTATACAAACATAGGGTAAAAAATGCAAAAAAGAAAAGAACACACTGGGAATATAGGGAGTATCCCAGGGAAAAGCTAGCATCTCTTTCCCCTAGGACATTCCCTTGGGCGATTTTGAAAATTCAGCAGTGTGAGGTTCACAAAGCCCACTCTGGCAAATGAATATTAAATAGTACTGGTGCCATCCAGATGAGTTCAAAACTCATTAAAACAATTTCACCCTCTCCTGCGCATAGCCCTCGCACAGCATCGATAATGACTTCAAGATATTTCCAGTGCCTTCAGCAGCAAATGCCGTCAAAGTTTTATAATCAGTTTTCCCACGGGTCTTCCCATCCCACTCGACAGAAAATCTTGGCTGCTTTCAAAGTCTTAACTTTTCATTTAAAAAGCTATCTCTCGTAACGTGGGAGCAGAATAAAGACGCCAAACTTAGCTTCTTAAGTTAAGTAACTGCATCACACACACCCCTCAAGAACTTCCTTGTGGCTGCTAAGGAGAAAATCTGAACAATTCTTCCCAACGATACTTGGCAGTGAGGTATATGTTGCAGGAGTCTTTTCCTTTTTAAAAAAAAAAGCAAGCAAGCAAGCAAACAAACAAACAAACAAACAAGTCACCATGAAAGCACAGTTATTATCCATGATGTTTAGATCAAGTGAGAAAACATAGAAAGCATGGGTACACCTTCCAATTTTTAGTCATTTTGTTTTGTTTTTGCTTTTGGAGTAGAGGGCAGCTGTGGTGATATCCCAGCCACCAACATTTGCACGTCCTTACAAGACTCTATATGTGCTATACATTTAAAGCAGTATCATCCTCCTCTCTTTAAAACATCTGACTGGCTTCCACAAGCATTGGCTGATTGATTGATTTTTCCACAGACAGTAACTCAAACAAAGCACAGCTTGGGGAAAAGTTTCTACATTTCCGGAATATGGTGTATGGGTCAGAAATCAAGCCGACAAGTTTGCTGAAGCACCCTTTGTTATCACTAAGGCTACAAACATTACATATGTTAGGGTGTGATCTAAACCACCAAGCCTTGGAAGGTTGGCTGTTCGAATCCATGCAATGGGGTGAGCTCCCATTGCTCTGCTCCAGCTTCTGCCAGCCTAGCAGTTCGAAAGCATATCAGTAGATAAATAGGTACCACTGTGGCATGAAGATAAACGGCATTTTCGTGCACTCTGGTTTCTGTCACGGTGTTGCATTGTGCCAGTAGCGGTTTAGTGATGCTGGCCACATGACCCAGAAATCTGTCTGTGGACAAATGCCAGCTCCCTCAGCTTGAAGCGAGATGAGTTCCGCACCCCATAGTTGCCTTTGACTGGACTTAACCATCCAGGGGTCCTTTGTTTTTGTCCTATAAGTGGGATAATCTTAATAGATGGTCCTGGTTGCGGGCAGGCCCTCAACCCGGTCCCCCCTAGCCTGGCGTGGGTGGAGCCATCACCCTCATGCCAGGGTGGCACTACGATCACCCAGGGCTATTGCCCAATCAATTTGAATGGGTGATCATGGGGGGAATGTATAAAAGTGGCAGTGCGACGTGTGCCAAGCACCTGAATGAACTTTATTAAGGTCACAGACCAGGATAAAAAATGATGCCATCTGCATTGGTTGTTCAGTGGTAGAATTCTCGCCTGCCAAGCACCTGCTTTGCGCTGCCGAACATCCACCCACCCTCCCTTTAATTTAAGTGTCCTTTGGCCTCACTTTGGACTTCGGTTGGTTGCCCGTCTTGGGTCAGGGACCGGGTAGGAATTTTTCCATTTGGTGAATTGGCATGGGCCACTTGGTTTTTGCCTACCCCTTAGCAATCGTCACAACTTTGAAAGGTTTGGCGGTTAGGCATTGGCTTATTGTTGAGTTGGGGAGGGGAGGTCGGCCATCGTCTGCCCCTCCATTTCAAGGGTATTCCGTTAAAGGAATCCGGAGCTTGGATCTTGTCTGAAGTCCTCTTGAGGGGCTAGGGCCATGCCAGGCCTCTGGGAACACCAGGGGAGATGCAGGCGTGTTCCCACGAAGCAGTTTCCCTTTGGGTGGTTTACCCTTACAAACTTCCTGCAAAGGGGGCAGGAGACAGATATAGTCTTGCCAATGTCTAAGCCAATACCGCTCACATTTCCTGTAATCAATAAAGTTGTGGCCAAAAAAAATCCCCAATAACCTTAAACAAAAATTCTGTGTCTGTGTGAATTTCTTTATGCTAATGGGGGGTTGGTTTGAGGGTTTTGACACGCAACCACTCGGACTGGGAGTAAGTTCCATTGACTTCAAATGGATTCCCCCCTCCCCTCAATAGACGTACAGAATTGCACATTTCTGGTGCCAGGTTCTCTGGAGCTAAACCAGGTGATCTGGTCATTTAAGAATTACATTTGTAACAAGGTATTGAAACCACTGCACAGAGGAGGTAAGCCAGGACATGATGACAGTTCAGAATCCTCCTGTTCAGATGGTTCCAGAAAGCCAATTTTATGCCACTCCTTCATATAAAGCTCCCAGTTTGATCCTTTAGTCTGAGCACCTCAGTGCTGTGGGAGGCCACTAGGCTATTCTCCCACATCCTCCTGCGTACTCCAAGGTATTTACCTCTCTGCAGAACTGAGATCTCAATCAATCTAAGATTTTGGACAACTTTTCCTCCACTGTTGAACATGGAAGCAGCTAGGATTTATGTTGTGGGGAGTGCGAACACCCACCTGTCACCATCCTCATTCAAAATGAGACGTCCCAACAGGTTGCTTTAAATTATTTTCTTTTGACCCCCCCCCCAAGTGCTCAGAAAAATCTGTCAAAATCTTTGTACAATGTCTACTTTTAGTTAAGTATTTTTTTTTAACTTGATTTTTTTGGGGGGGCAGCCCTCCCCTGATTACATCCATGCTCCTGATCTTACTGAGGAACATTCTGATATACAGTGGTACCTCGGGTTACATACGCTTCAGGTTACATATGTTTCAGGTTACAGACTCTGCTAATCCAGAAATAGTGCTTCAGGTTAAGAACTTTGCTTCAGGATGAGAACAGAAATCGTGCTCCAGCGGCACGGCAGCAGCAGGAGGCCCCATTAGCTAAAGTGGTGCTTCAGGTTAAGAACAGTTTCAGGTTAAGTACGGACCTCCAGAACGAATTAAGTACTTAACCTGAGGTACCACTGTACTTCCAAAGAACTCCAAGGTCCTGTGCCCTAAGCCAGACAACCGAAATAGCTCGAAGCTGCAGCAAGCACAGGGAGGGAAGCAGATTTCAATACTTCAAAGTTAAGTTACCTTACCTTTGGAGAGTAGGCCGCAGAGAGGCTTTATCCACATCAACACCTGTGGCAGGGAATTGATAGCTGGCCGAGCCTTGTATTGGCTATCTCACACTGCAGCTTTAGACTTGCTCTGTCCCTGGAGTGAAAGGAAACAAATCAGGCAGATGGTACCACATGCGTCTTAGTCCCAATAGTTCGATATTAAGTAATTCATTCCAAGCATATCACAAGTCCAGAACAAAGCAAACAGCTAGGCTCCCCCCTCCCCACTTTTCAATGACATACATATATTTGAGCGAAGAAGAAGGAAGATTCATTCCGTGTCGAACTGGGCGTGATGTTCAAACCAACCTTCGTGTGCAAGAGTGTGTGTGTCCAAAGCGACACAAGAATTGGATAATTCCCCACCCATGGCAGCATCTGCAATTGTGCAACTATTTGTGACCCACAAGTAGATGCATCCCCCTAGATCAGTGGGTCCCAGCTGATCATCACTATATGGGTAAAAGGTAAAATGTTGATCACTTTGTTGATCACGGTATGCTTGTCACTATATAAAGATATAGAGGCACAAGCCCATCAGCCAAAGAACGTTGGGTGGTGGTGGTGATTGTTATTGAGGAACAGAGGGTCTGTGACCTTACATAAGCTGCTGAATGATAACTCTCACAATCTCTAAGCATCATCAATTGTGAGTAATAATAATAATAATCTGAGCTATGGGCTACCACTACAATGAGGCTACATTTTAAGCTGTATTCTAACGTATATTTTAATAAACTGTTTGTTTGTTTGTTTAATGTTTTTACTGTATTTTATATTTGGCGTTAGCCACCCTGAGCCTGGTCTTGGCCAGGGAGGGTATAAATAAAAATTTTATTATTATTATTATTATTATTATTATTATTATTATTATTACCCTGCCCATCTGGGTGGCTCACAGCAAAATATTAAAAACACAATAAAACATCAAACGTTAAAAACTTCCCTAATAGGGTTTCCCTTCAGCTGTCTTCTAAAAGTCAGATAGTCGTTGATTCTCTTGACATCTGATGGGAGGGCATTCCACAGGGCTGGTGCCACTACAGAGAAGGCCCTCTGCCTGGTTTCCTGTAACTTCACTTCTTGCAGTGAGGGAACTGCCAGAAGGCCCTTGGCGCTGGACCTCAGTGTCCGGGTTGAACAATGGGGGTGGGGAGGCTCCTTCAGGTATACTGGGGTTGATGGGAGTTGTAGAGTGCTTTAATAGTTAGAATGTTGTACAAGGACTGGGGCTAGATTTAGACATGTCAAAGAAGTGATTCAGTTAAATGCATTGTAAATTCATATAGGAAAATCCGATAGGGAAAGACAGGACTCCACAGCGCCATCTGGTGTCACAGTGTTATACTGCATATACAATACACCTAAACTCTTTTTTCTTCACCAATGTAGACAAGTCCATAGTATTTTGCTGTTGGGGGGAAAGGGGAATCAATTATGGTGATGTGCTAACCCAGTACAAAATTCCCTTGATTATTAGAAATAAGCTAATATTAGATCATAATGTAATGTGCTCCTTCAAAATAAAATTGAATTCCAAGAAACCAGAAGCTTTTCTTCTGGGAATAGTAACAACGTAAGTCGTGTGTGTGTGTGTGTGTGTGTGTGTGTGTGTAAATATATGTCTAAATATGTATACAAATGTATGTCACTACGGCAGCAAGTAGTACCGACCAAGAAAGAATGTCACTTTAAGTTGTTGGAATACGCAGAGCTAGCAGGTCTACCTAGTAAGATAGGAGAACAAGATGACCAAGAATATAAAAAGGGATTGGAAAATGTTTGCAGAGTATTTTAAAAATCAGTATAAACAAGTGAACAGTTTAGCAAGACTTAATTAATCAGTAAAAAGAGTAGAACTTGGTAACTTAGAATATGTGGAAGAGAGGGAAAAGAAAAGATACCAGAGAAGGAGAGGAAGGGACGTTTTCATTTTTCTCCTTTTTACCTTTACTTGTTCTTTTTATTTGTGAAAACACACACACACACACACACACACACACACATCACTTTAAATATACATATAGGGTTTCATTTGTTAAACCACTCTGGAAATTCTAACTCTGTAAACTCTGTAGGGAAAATAGGGGTCATCTAACAACTCTTAGCACTCTTAAAAACAACAACAACACCAAACCCTACAGTTCCTGGGATACTTTGGCTGAATTCATGTCTGTTTACAGTGGTGTAAGAGTGCTTTAAAATTAAATGTATAGTGTAGACGGGACCTGAGTCTACACAAAACTGTTTTGGTACCCCTTGGAGAATTGTTGCCTATTCTGTAAACTTGGGGGTTACCCCAAGCCCACCAATACAGCTGTCTTTTGTACGGGTCGTACCATTTTGCTATGTCTACACAAGGACATGGAGACTCGAATTGAGAACAGAGAGAATAATAGAACCATGCCATAAAGCAGGCATATTAACTGTATGCATAAGAAAGGGTGGGATAGTGTAAGAACACCTAATTTGATGTGGCACAAATATCCATGGACTGCAGAATTTATTCTTGACCTTGTCAGAAGGATTCCCTCCCCCCTTGAAATCTATTCTGTAATTCAATTTTAATTTGAAAGAGCACATTACATTTTGATCAAATATTAGCTTAGCCTAAATTCAGCATTTCAGTCCAAATCATCTGTTATATAGCTGGAGAGGTTCATTTTTGGTACTGTATCTTAAAGGTAAACACCTTTTGCAGGGAGGAGGAAATGTGATTTCTAATAATCAGGGGAATTTTGTATTGGGTTAGTATATGACCATAATTTATTGTTCTTTTTCCCAACAGTAAGATGCCCAGTCTTAGTGCAACTTTCTAACCATTAAAGCATGTTACTTCTTTAAATATTACTTATCCAGGACGTAGAACCAGTGAACTAGCTAGGGATGCAGCGACCACTCAGGAATGAACATGCATAGTAGCCAGAAAGAATCAGCACATAAGCACCTCTGAAACACAAAAAAGGCACCCACTGCCTCCCTGAAATGCTATGGGAGCCAAGTTGAGTGGGCTGTAAAAGGGTTAAACTTATTTGAACTCATTGATTTTGGTGAACTTGACCAAGTGCAACACAGCATTGGATTTGGTTACTATTTGAATTTGCCTGTGTGTTTTTTTACACGTCTCATTTACTCATATGTAAATGATAGCCCAATGTACACAAATATGAGTAAATAAAGTCATTCATCTTTACGCTCACTGCTTATTCCTGTACAAAATTCATTTCTAAAGGCAGATTATTTCGATATTTAGAAGCACAGTAACCCATAGCTTTGTGAATACTGAAATGTACGATGGAACGTAGTGGAGCATTCATAATATAGAGAAAGGTCACCGTTAGATGAGATCTAAATAGTCTGCCTTAAATCTCTGGAATAAGAACTAGAGGATAATAAAGCAGAGGAAAGGAAGACTCAAATACAGGAGTTGCATAACCAATTCAATTTAAACTAGATATTAAAATGATTACTAATGAGCATGGATGTCAGTGAAACGGGCTATGAAGAATTGTGATCATCAAAGGCCAAAGGAGAATGGGCACAGCTATAGCTACTAATTACGAAATGGCACTTACTTGGCGGTAATAGCCCAAATTTTGAATTGGGAAAAATTGCCTTTTCATAGCTGGTCAGTAGAGCAAGTCATATGTTTGAATAGGATCGTCTTTCACTCATTATAAATCAGACAGCGGTACATCTCACACCAGCGAGCAGGATACCCATGTGATAAGCCGTTGAAGGCATTCAACACTGGTCATCAAACAACTTCCGCTCACACTCATTTCCTGGCCCTCAGGTCTCTTCCCAGACACATCCCTAACTCCCCAGGCTGCATCTTTCACTGTCCTTGTTTTGCACCCTCCTGGTAGGACACTGGAATGTGTCCTTAAACTCTGATAGTGCTTCTTGCAGGCTTGGAAGGAGGATAGAGAAGGATGTTTGAGGATGTGCAGAAACTAGCCTGCTGTATATAGGTAAAATGTACATCCCATTGCCCTACCCACTTTTGTCTCTGGCCATACCCACCAATGCCATGTGGCCCTCAGATTGTTGGCTAGAAGGAAACTTGGGCTCTGAAAGGCTCCATATCCCTCATATATACGGACATTGAAGTCAATTATCCAAATGTGAATCCTGACCCCAAATAGCAGTACAGTGGTACCTCGGGTTAAGTACTTAATTTGTTCTGGAGGTCCGTTCTTAACCTGAAACTGTTCTTAACCTGAAGCACCACTTTAGCTAATGGGGCCTCCTGCTGCTGCCGTGCCACCGGAGCATGATTTCTGTTCTCATCCTGAAGCAAAGTTCTTAACCCAAGGTACTATTTCTGGGTTAGCGGAGTCTGTAACCTGAAGCGTATGTAACCTGAAGCATATGTAACCCGAGGTACCACTGTATCTAAGTTTGTGGAAACCCCAGTACTGCAGAAATATAAAGTGAAGATGATCCTCCTAGAAGGGAGGAAACATCAAAATAACCCAGTGATGACTCAGCAAGCTCAGTGGCCATGAAATTCTGGTTGTTGGAGGGGAAGAGGATGGAAAACCAATGTTGTCACATAATGGTATACCACCTTCTGGTAAACATCATTATTGATATTTATAGGCATCCCCCCCCCCCCCAAAAGCTCACTACACTCCATATATACTATGCTCTTAATCACTTACTCATTTAACACCCCTAGGAGATGATGTTTATTAACTGCTAAAACACCTACAATAACTGAGTGCTGGAAATGAAATTATTAAAACGTGGTTTGAAAAACTTAAAATAATTTGAAGATTATGTTTATTATCTGTTGAAACACCTACAATAACTCAGTTTTGTAAATGAAATGATTAGGATAGGCTTTGAAAAACTGAAAATAATTAGAGAAACTCAAGGATTGAGGGGGAGAGTAGCATTTAAGTAAAAAAATGACAAGGGAAGGTAGAATGAATGCATCAAAATTAATAAGAGAATCTTGAGCTAATTGCCAAAATGATAAAACATCAGAGAACAGAGAGAGAAGATGAATAATGAGATCAAATTTAGGGCATTAAAATGTTAAGGTGAACAGTTATGTGAAAGTGACAATAATACAGAAGATAAAGGATTACACAATTTTTAGAAGACATCTGTAGGCAGCCCTGTAACAGGAAGTTTTTAACGTTTGCTGTTTTGTTATGTTTTTATATTCTGCTGGAAGCCACCCTGAGTGGCTGCGGAAACTCAGCCAGATAAACAACCATAGCTGTCAACTTTTTAAGGGAAATTCCCTTATTCCGAATAGGATTCCTCGCAAGGAAAGGGAAAAGTTGACAGCTATGTAAACAACAACAACAATTGCTATTATTATGGCAATCCTAAGCACACTTTGCCTGAACACAGTGGGGCTTATGTCTTAGTAAACCTGCACAGCTAGACATCAATGACAAGATGGAAGTAGTAGCAAAAGGAAAACGGATGTTAATGAAGATGAATATCAAAGTATAGAAATATAAAAATGGATTTTATAAAGTTTTAGAGCACACCCACACCATACATTTAGAGCATTGTTATACCAGAATATCCTGGGAAGAGGGGTTGATTATTGAAGCACTCTGAGAATTGTAGCTTTGTGAGGGCAATAGGAGTCTCTGAACAGTTTTCAACCTCCATAATAAACTACGTTTCCCATGATGGGGGGTGGGAGCAATAAGTGATAAAGTAGTATCACGCTGCTTTAAATATATGTGTAGATGTGGCCCTAAAAGTTGAAAATTTCAATGTTTAGCAACATAAAAATATGGGAGGGAATGAGAGAAGAATCAAATAGAACATCCACATTTGCCAAAAGTAATAGAGACGCTATAAACAGCCAAGAAAAAAGGGAGAGAAATATATGAAAGAGGAGACAATGAAAAATGAGGAATGTCATCTTGCCTAACTTAAGATACGTGGGTAGCTAAGAAGCTACAAATAAGAATATTAGAAAATGGGCAATGATGAAAGATCAAGAACAGAAAATTGTAATTGGATGCCAATAGTACAAATATGATAATCAATGCTATAATAATCAAGCAAGCAAACAAGTTTATTTTTCTAACCAAATGCCATGACAAACCCCCAGCAACAGTACAAGAAAACAATATAGCTCATATATCTATACCATGAGCCAACATCCAGAGAAAGGTTACCAGAGACACCAGCAAACTCGAACCCAGCTTGATTTCAGATCAAACCTCTGTTGTTGTCTTTTAAATGATATTTATTAAGATTTCAAAAAAGAAGAATTACATAAGTAAAGAAAAGGAGAAAAAACAAAAACAAAAACAAAAGACCAAAGTAAAAATACAAGAAAAATACAAAATACAGGGAAAAAAAGAATAAAAAACACTTAAAAATACATCAGTCTTCCATGCCTTACATTCATTTCCTTACTTTCCTGACCTCCTCATACCTCCCTTTTTTGTATTCCAATTCAATTAGTTAATTCAGCAATTTATTTTCTTTATTTTCTCTTAGTCCTTTAACTTAATATACTATAACTTTGGATTTTCACCTGTTAACTGTCCATTTTTACATACGTCTTTATAGCATTGCTGCTTAAACCACTTAACTTCATTCTAACATCATTCTAACATTCATTAATTTTACAATATTTCTGTAGATAGTCTTTAAATTTCTTCCAGTCTTCTTCCACCAACTCTTCTCCCTGGTCTCGGATTCTGCCAGTCATTTCGGCCAATTCCATGTAGTCCATCACCTTCATCTGCCATTCTTCCAGAGTGGGTAGGTCTTGTGTCTTCCAATACTTTGCAATAAGTATTCTTGCTGCTGTTGTGGCATACATAAAGAAAGTTCTGTCCTTCTTTGGCACCAATTGGCCGACTATGCCCAGGAGAAAGGCCTCTGGTTTCTTCAGGAAGGTATATTTAAATACCTTTTTCATTTCATTATATATCATCCCAGAAAGCCTTAATCCTTGGGCACGTCTACCAAAGGTGAAAGAATGTACCTTCAGTTTCCTTACATTTCCAACATTTATTATCGGGCAAATGATAGATTTTTGCAAGCTTGACTGGTGTCATGTACCACCTGTATATCATTTTCATAATATTCTCTCTTAAGGCATTACATGCCGTAAACTTCATACCTATGGTCCATAACTGTTCCCAGTCAGCCATCATTATGTTATGTCCAACATCTTGTGCCCATTTAATCATAGCTGATTTCACCGTTTCATCCTGTGTATTCCATTTCAACAGCAAGTTATACATCTTCGACAGATTCTTAGTTTTGGGTTCTAACAGTTCTGTTTCTAATTTTGATTTTTCCACCTGGAAGCCAATTTTCTTGTCCAAATTATATGCCTCCATTATCTGATAATAATGAAGCCAGTCTCGCACTTTGTTTTTTAATTTCTCAAAACTCTGCAGTTTCAGTCTATCTCCATTTTGTTCCAAAATTTCCCAATATTTCAGCCATTTGACCTCCATATTGAGCTTTTTCAGAGCTTTCACTTCCATCGGTGACAGCCACCTTGGGGTTTTGTTTTCCAATAAGTCCTTATATCATATCCAAACATTAAACAATGCTTTCCTGACAATATGGTTTTTAAATGCTTTATGTGCTTTGACCTTGTCATACCACAAGTATGCATGCCATCCAAATACATTATTAAAACCTTCTAAATCCAAGATGTCTGCGTTTTCAAGAAGCAGCCATTCTTTCAACCAGCAAAAAGCTGCTGATTCATAATAAAGTTTAAGGTCTGGCAGGGCAAATCCACCTCTTTCCTTTGCATCTGTTAGTATTTTAAATTTTATTCTAGGCTTCTTGCCCTGCCAGACAAATCTAGAGATATCTCTCTGCCACTTCTTGAAACAGTCCATTTTGTCCAAAATTTGCAATGTTTGAAACAGAAACAACATTCTAGGCAATACATTCATTTTTATCACAGCAATACGGCCCAGCAATGAAAGCTTCAAATTTGACCAAATTTCTAAATCTTTTTTCACTTCAGCCCAGCATTTTTCATAATTGTCTTTAAATAAATTCCCATTTTTTGCTGTCATGTTAATCCCCAGGTATTTCACTTTCTTAACCACTGTTAAACCTGTCTCATTCTGAAACCTCTCTCTCTCAATCGGTGTTAAGTTTTTCTCTAAAACCTTAGTTTTTAACTTATTCAGTTTAAATCCTGCAACCTGACCAAATTCTTGAATCGGTTCTAAAACCCTTTTGGTACTAGATTCTGGCTCCTGTAACGTCAATACCAAGTCATCTGCAAATGCTCTCAATTTGTACTGTTTGGCTCCGACTTGTATACCTTTAACCAACTGTTCCCTTCTAATCATATTCAGCAAAACCTCCAGGACCGATATAAAAAGCAATGGGGAGATTGGGCAACCTTGTCGTGTCCCTTTTTCTATCTTAAATTCTTCCGTCACCACATTATTTACAATTAATTTAGCCTTTTGTTCTGAATAAATTGCACTTATACCGTTTTCAAAGCCTTGGCCTACCCCCATCCCCTGTAGGTTCTTCTTCATAAAGCTCCAGGAAATATTGTCAAAAGCTTTCTCCGCATCCACAAATATCAAAACTGCCTTAGTATTTATGTTCACTTCTAATTTTTCTAAGATGTTGATTATGTTTCTCACATTATCCAACAAGTGTCTACCCGGAAGAAAGCCTGCTTGGTCTTTATGAATCTCTTCCATTAACACTTTTTTTAGTCTTTTAGTCAAAATGTCTGCAAAGATTTTATAATCCACATTAAGCAATGAGATGTGGTGGTAGTTCAAACCTCTGAATCGCTGCAGCAATTTATAGCAATTTTGTATAACTTTTCTCTGATTATTTCCACACACACCCCAGCCCGTCCACAGAGGGCTATTCTCTGTGTTACAAAGCTATTATTGCCACTCAAAAGAAACCAAACCATTTATGCCAGGGTGTACTTTTATGAGCAAAGGTTTCAGAAAGTGATCTCTTGGTTGAGTCAGGCTAACAAATAATGTGATGTCTTTCACCTGAGGCTGACCACCAATATAAAGTTTCTCTGCTTATGGCACCTTGTTGCAGTGGCCATTCAAGATGGCCATCACCTGGAAAAACAGCTCAATAAAGACATTTTTTTAAAGGAAGCTGGTGGGAATTGATCGGAAAAACAGCTCTAAAATGTTCTGTTCTCTAGTGTGGATACTAAGGGGGGAAATTGGTATTTCTAATTAGTCGCAGGTCCCTTCTGGATTCTACCCAACCCCTCACTTGACACTTATTCAAGGTCAAAGCAGAGCTCAGTTCTGGAAAATAATAATAGTCTAAAACATATTAACAAGCTGCTTCCCAGAGTTGCTTATTACCCAATTCTATATAGCACGGAGCAGGAAAAAAGTCTAATAGGCATAGCAGCAATTTCCAAAATATACTTTAACTGAGTAGAGTCTGCTCTAGCCTAAATTGTTGGCCACCTGGCATTTGTACAAAGAAGAGCTGCAGATACTGTTGATGGTAGAGAGCTTAGCATATTGTTCATAGCACTTCATCACTGGTTTTCTGTGCCTTTGCTTTCTCTTATTCTGTATGACACTTCCAAGAGACGTTATCATAAAATCATGAAATCATAGATTTGGAGGAGTCTGTTCTGCTCAATTCACTATGTCTCCCCATGGAGACCCATTTGTCTGCCTTTTTTCTGTCTTTCAACAATGTGTGCCCAGATTTTGCTGGAGTACAACTCTCATCATCTTTGAGCATTGGCTAAGGTTTCTGGGGATCATGGGAGTTGTACTTGAACAACAAATTGGGACTCAGTTGTGAATAACATATTCCACCTCTCTACTTGCTTGCTTTGGCAAACAGGTAATCCTTGCAACTCTATGGCAGCAAGGTCCACTGGGAAGAATGGGGTTAGAATCCAGTGGATCTCCCAGTATAACCAGGCTCACTGGCTTCACTCCCCCATGCTCAGCTCAGGAGGAGATACAGCAGTACAGTATATTTTTCCCATTCCAGATCAGCTACGACCCAAATTTAATCCCTGAAAAGGAGGTTTCTGGGAATGTGGCCATGGTGGGAATAGGGACTGGGGATGTAGGATGGATTCTAATCCCAGCCAGAACAGTTGCATGACCTGGCAACCCAGCATAAATTAAGCCAGCAAAAAATGCAAACACAAATTTAAATACATGTTCTCTTTGCTAGCTTAGTCCAAGCTCAATAGTCCCATTGCTTGGCAAAGTTGGGATCTAGTGTAATTTTATGCTGCCTTAATTCACACTGTATTGCTTTATGCCAGTGTCTTGCATATAGGATTGCTCCCAAAGAAAGTATTTTGCCTGATTTCATAGCTGTTGCCTGTTAACTCCTGGCTTTCCATTGTGACTTAGTTTTTTTAAAAGCACCATTTTATTTCTGTCATAAACTGTTTCTTCTTATATTTTTAAATTTTGTAATGGTGGACATTTTTCAGTGGAACAGTGGGGCTGTAAACATTGAAATAAATGAAAGCATGAAGAAAGCAGAGCTTATATTGCTGTTTTGGAAACAAAATTATTTAGCAAGAGTTATACAGAGGGGGAGGAAATCAAGCGAATTACAGGGGGAAGACCACCCAAAAGACTTATAAACAAAAAGGCAGAAGAAAACGGGATAATCCATTCACTATTATTTCACCCCATAGTCCTCAAAATGTACATATCCAATCTCATTGTGTCATTTCAGTGGGAGGAAGTGAAGCAAATGCTTAACTTTCCTATTGAAATTAACAAAATGCATAAATGCTTAACTTTGGCTGAACTGTGCCCATATTATCAACACAGGGAAAACAGCTTTGTTTCATTGGGTAGATTTCTTGGAAATCATTGACGATCCTGTCAACATAAATACATTTTGAGTAAAAGGAAAGGTTGGGCTGGGAGGTGGGGGATGGATGGATTTTACATAATAATAAATTATATAGCCATTTGTTGTTTAGCCACTTAGGGAATGGCAATAGAGAGCTCTAATGTTAATTAGCAAATCACTCTATTACTAGCAAATGGCCCAGATTTTTCTATGCTGGCAGAAAATTGGCACGTCATAAATGGGGAATGGCACCATCATTTACATGGCCGCCAATTCTCTAATCGCATAAAAGAAATTGCAATCATTCCTAGAAACCTATTCATTAAATGGAAACAGGGTACCATATTTATGCCAGTCCTAGGTGGAAATATGGAAAACGACGTATTAAATTTCAGTTCGTTACCAAGTAGCACATTCGTGAAACGAGAAGAACAATGGCAGACAAGGAAGGGGAGGCGGGAAACGGCGTCCTGTGACTCTTCCACATCTTCTTACATCTGAGTTCTAATTAAAGTGTCACTACCATCACATGAGACACTGTTTCATGTTGACTGACTGCTTTTAAATGCAGCTGTTTCTGTTGCTTGGACGTTGATGTAAACCAGTTCTGAAATCTATGTACCTTGTCCTCTCGTATCCTAGGCATTCTCTCCATGGTTTGGAGATCAGGACACTAATGGTTTTGACATTGCTGCAGGCCCATTGATAAAACATGCAGTATTAAAAAAAAAATGACTTCATAATAGTGCTTTATACAGTAATCAGACCATGCTGTGGTGAGAGCACAAGTAAAAACAATCAATGGGCAAAACTCCACTGATGTTTGGTGGTGTTGACAATCACTTTAAATTGACTCCCTTGTGAACCTGGTGGATGGGAAAAGGGCATGCATGGTATAATTTCATTGTGCACAGTAATGGTTCTCTACTACTGCATATTTGATAAGATGAAATAGCATTCATACCCTCCAACATTTCTCTGATAAAATAGGGACGTCCTATTCCATAATATTAGGGACGCGGGTGGCGCTGTGGGTTAAACCACAGAGCCTAGGACTTGCCGATCAGAAGGTCGGCGGTTCGAATCCCTGTGACAGGGTGAGCTCCCGTTGCTCAGTCCCTGCTCCTGCCAACCTAGCTGTTCGAAAGCACGCCAAAGTGCAAGGAGATAAATAGGTACCACTCTAGCGGAAAGGTAAACGGCGTTTCCATGTGCTGCTCTGGTTCGCCAGAAGCGGCTTAGTCATGCGTGCCACATGACCTGGAAGCTATACGTCAGCTCCCTCGGCCAATAAAGCAAGATGAGCGCCACAACCCCAGAGTCGGTCATGACTGGACATAATGGTCAAGGGTCCCTTTACCTTTATTCCATAATAGTATTAATAATAACAATCATCATCATTTTATTCCTTATATCCCAGTCATCTGACTGGGTTGCCACAGCCACTTTGGGTGGCTTCTAACATATATAAAAACATTTTAAAAAACATTAAAAACTTCCCTATACAGGGCTGCCTTCAGATGTTTTCTAAAGGTTGTATAGTTACTTATCTCCTTGGCTCGGGGGGTCACATGACTCCATACCCTCCAACATATCTATTATGGAACTAGAGATGTCCTAAGGAAAAGTGGGACATTCCAGGATCAAATCAGAAACCTGGACAGCTTCTGTAAATCTGGGACTGTCCCTGGAAAACAGGGACACTTGGAGAGTTTGATTTGTGACAGGTAAATTGGCAAGGTTTGCTGGGATCAGTATCATTGAGCATTAAACAAAGAGTTCAGGAACACCTTTCACACAGGTTATTTCTGAGCAGACCTTAATTAAGAATGGGTTGTTTTGGAACTGGAAAAGGCTGAGCTCATACAACTGGGCAGATGGCTAATTTTGAAACGGAGTAACATTTTGGATGCAACTTTTTTCTCTCTCCACAGCGTTTCATCCTGAGATTAAATAATAAATTACAGATGAATCAGAATTCAGCAGGAGCTCTGCTGGACAACATTAAATGTAAATTGCCTGAATTTCAAGTACTCTCATGTATCCGATGTCTATATAGGGAAGCTCCATCTAGCTACAAGTAATCTACATTGGAAAACATATTGGGAAAGATCCAGAGAGAGAGTTGAGTGGAACTCTGCTCATGCAAGGCTTTCCTTTCCCCCAACCAACCTCCTGTACCCAGAGCCACCCGGTAACATCTAGGCCTTGCAGTGCATCCTGTGGTCAAAGAGGTCAAGTCCCTATTGACAAATACAATAAGGTCACATGGGTGGGACTAAGAAGGGCACAAGGGAAAGGCTGAGTTGTTTGCCCCCCCCCCCACTTGCAAAGGGGTGAACACCAAAGCATTGCAGTCCTTGGTGCCAAACTAAACTGAAGTGTCTAGCCTTGGTTTAAAAGGGGTCTCTGCTGTCACAGTTTTTCTAGTGTGATTAAAAGCCCTATGGGAAAAGATTGTGCCCACCCTCACAGGACTTCTATGCCTTCTTTCCAGAGTTTGGGGTGATATTAAATAGACTAGGGTGCAGCATACCAGGGTTAAAATCATGAGTCCTCTGTGAAGATCCCTGGTTTGACGATTCACTATCAGCCTAAGTTTCAGAGTTGTGAAGAGTTTGGAGTTTGGATTTGATATCCCGCTTTATCACTACCCGAAGGAGTCTGAAAGCGGCTAACATTCTCCTTTCCCTTCCTCCCCCACAACAAACACTCTGTGAGGTGAGTGGGGCTGAGAGACTTCAAGAAGTGTGACTAGCCCAAGGTCACCTAGCAGCTGCATGTGGAGGAGTGGAGACGCGAACCTGGTTCCCCAGATTACGAGTCTACTGCTCTTAACCACTACACCACACTGGCTTGAATGCCACCCTAAGTGCCTGGTAGGATTTGTATCACCTCTCAAAACACACAAACATTCTTTATTATGGTCCAAAGACCCATACAAAATGGAGTTATCGGGGTGTCACAAAGGGCCCCCGGACGCCCTGATTATTCAGTTGGGGGGGGAGATTTGGGCCAATGCAAGGGAATTGACTTAACGTGGGCTATAATTGAGGACTTGCAGGGGGCCACTAGGGGGCGCATTGGAAGATGGCCGACAATACCATCTCTCCAACCCACACGGGGTAATTAAGAGGCTGTTGTGGGAGTAGGCAGCCTCCCTTGTTGCCCCAAGGAAATGGGGAACACTGCCCCTGCCTGCTGTGCCCATAAATCACCCCCTAATTCGAAAGAAGGGGGTGAGGGCCCTAGGCAGAATGCCCCCGTGTGGACCTCGGCTCTCCTGGACGCTGTCTCTGATCGCGCACTAGTTGCAGCAATTTGGAATAATTAATTACAAAAGAAGCAAATGCACATATTTCAAGTGAAGAAGGGGAGTGAGGTCTGCTAATTTAAGTGACCTCTGTGAAAGAAGACAACGGGTTGGAGAAACAGGAATATTTTACGATGAAGATACACCAAAGGCTGGGTATGTTGACAACAGGACTGAATGGGTCCCTGCTCAAGGTCCTACTCCTAGTAGATCGAGTGGCCAAGTTCAACAGTCAGACAACCTTGTAAATCCTCCCACTCAGCTTGTACGAGAGGTTTTTCATCAGAGGAAGATAACTGATTTCTTTATTGGCTCCCCTCTTCCCGTATTAAAGTTGAGCCAACCTTCCGAATGACAGTCAATTGGAGGAACGAGGAAACCCCAGCCTTCAATATTAAGTTGGAACATTGCTGGATGGAAAAGTAAAAAAACAGATCCAGAATTCCAAAAATATATTAATTCCTTTCTTATCATACTATTACAAGAAACTTGGGTGGAGGAGGAAATTGAGTTAAATGGCTTTGAGTTTATATGTCTGCCTGCTAGCCCGTCAATGAATGGTGGCCGCCCTAAAGGTGGCCTTACAATTGGTATCTCCCTTAAACTTCGGGCTAAACTTTCACTAGTGCACGCATTTCCGCCTTATGCTATTACCGGACTGATCTCTGGTGGAAACTTCTCTTTATTGGTTACAAATGTTTATTTCCCCCCGGGAGGGTTAGCAGCTGATCTTACTTCTAGATGGGAAGCCCTAGAGGATTTTTTACTTTCTTGTTATCTTAAATATCCTAATGTCCCCTCCATTACCGGAGGCGATTTTAACGCTCGGATAGCCTCAAATCGGGAGGCTCTTATAAAGTCTAAATGGTGGGTCGACCCCGGCGCTCAAACCTACGATCTAGTATATATCCCCACTAGAATATCAAAGGATGTAAAAGTCAATAAGGCGGGAGTGATGCTTTACCAGATGGCTTTACGCCTTAATTTAATTATATTAAATGGCAGGTGTCCTCCAGATATACCAGGAGAGTTCACCCATCTGGGGTTAAAATCAAACAGTGTTCTTGACTATGTATTGGTTTCCCGGGATCTATTTTTGAATGTCACCTCTTTTAAAATTGATAATGCCCAATTTAGTGACCATCTTCCCCTGACAACCAAGTTATGTGTTGACTGGCACCTGCTCGAGCGCTCCCACCCAATCCCGGTGATTGTGGAGCCGTCCACTAAAATAAAGGGGATTAGATGGTCCCCTGCCCTCGCCCATAGATATACGGATTTTATCCGAGAAAAGTTTCCTGGTGATCAGCCGGACGTAGGAATAGTCCCGCGTGATCCTATTACCTGTATGAATTTTTTCTCTTGCCTGATAGAAGTTTTAACTCGCTTTTTTACTTCTCCAAGCTATGGAGTTAAAAACGATTATTTTAAATTTGGCGCCCCTTGGTTCAACTCTGCTTGTAAACTAGCCAGACTCCATCTACATACAATATATAATGACTATAAACTTTCCGGCGCTCTGGCCTTACCTCCATCTTATTCCCTGGCTAAAAAAGCATACAAACAGGCCCAGAAATCGGCAAAACGGGAATGGCATTTAAATCGCTGGCAGACTATAATTTCTGCCTCAAAATCTCATAACTCCCGGAAATTTTGGTCCTTAATAAAGGGAAGAAACACGAAATACCCCTTAACGGTGACCCCAGCCCCTACATGGGAGCAGTTCCTGAGAAAATATTTCTCAGTGGCAGAAGCTCCGGCCACTCACTGGAGACCTTCTAATCCCCTTCCCGTCTGGCCCAATACCGACCCTGCTGAAATCCTAGAATTGATAGCTGAGCTGAAAACTGGTAAGGCCCCTGGGCCAGATTTGGTCCCTGTTGAGGCTATAAAGCTACATTCTGCATGGTGGGCAGGGATTTTAGCTAAAACGTTTGACGCAATAAATGCCACGGGCTTAATACCAGGAACATGGAAGGAGGCCATTATAATTCCTATCTACAAAAAAGGCCCTCCCGGTGACCCAGGGAATTACCGGAATATCAGTCTGCTATCGTCCATTGGGAAAATATATGCCCGTTTTTTGCTGGCAAGGCTGATGAAGTGGTCAGTTGAGGCTGACCTGATTGGGCATGAGCAAGCTGGATTTAGATTAAACCGATCCACAACAGATCAGGCAATTATTCTTTATCACTTAGCCCGGAAATACTCGACACCTCGACGGGGCCAACTTTGCGCAGCCTTCATAGATTTGAAAGCTGCGTTTGATAGTATTCCGAGGCAATTACTATGGGATAAACTTGCCTGCTGGGGAATAGATAGAAGGCTCCTGTGGCTTATCTCCCAACTTCATGCCGGGTCCGTGGCCAGGGTAAGAATATCCCCTGCTGGAGACCTAACTAACCCAGTGCCAGTAAATAAGGGTGTACGCCAGGGTTGTATTTTAGCGCCTCTTCTTTTTAACTTATTTATCAGTGATATGAGGAACCCATTAATCGACTCACAAAAATTTATCCACACCCCCCGTATAGCAGATTATCATTGTCCTTTACTTCTCTACGCAGATGATGCGGTACTACTCTCTTACTCCAGAGTGGGTTTAAGGAGGGCACTAAAGATTTTTGCGTCATATTGCCATTCTAATCATCTGTCTATCAACCACACCAAGTCCAAAGTACTGATGTTTTCAAGGAGTGAAAATTATATTCATGGAAATTGGAGGGCACGAAAATCGAACAAGTACATAAATTTAATTATTTAGGAATTTATTTTCAATATAATTTAGGGTGGAAAGCGCACGTTGAATATCTTCAAAACAAGACAAAAGCCCTATCACACTCCCTCCTCCGTTTTTTCTACTCTGAGGGGGCCTTATTCATCCCTGCGGCCTTGAAAGTGTATAGCATCAAAGTGATGGCCACAATGGCCTATGCTGCACCTTTATGGGCTGCCTTTGCAAACCTCTCACCTTTAGAGTCGCTTCAAAGCCAATTCTTACGCCGACTTTTAAAACTACCAACATGCATAAGTAATGCGGCTATTCGCTTAGAAATGAAGATCCCCTCAGTGGAGTTAGTTTTATGGAGGAGAGTTTTGATTTATTGGATATCCCTATGGCATAAACTCCCGAACCACTATCTCATTCAATGCATGTGGCGGGATGACTTCACAAATTTGTGGTCAGGAAAAATCCATGCCAAATTGCTGTCCTATGAGATCTCGCCCACGGAATTGCTCAAACTGGATCTAAACGCGGCAAAAAGGTGTATAAATCAAAGGCTGGATGATGTGGAGCTATACCAAAATTTTTTAGCTGGTGGTGGAGCCTGCTCGCCGTTAAATCTCGGCATAACCCCTATCTATCGTGCTCCGTCCTACTTAACATCGCTTATAGCCGCATCTCACCGATATGCCTTCATTAGAGCCAGGTTCAATGTTTTTCCAACAAACGTGCTGAGACATAGATTCACTAAGGGCCAAGTCCCTTCAATGTGTGCTTGTGAAATGAAAACATCTGAATCTTTACATCATGTTATGTTTATCTGCCCTATGTACAGTTCAGCTCGTGCTAGTATACTAAACTCCATAATCCAGCCTATGGCTGACAAACCAGTAGACCTACAGCTTGCCTGGGTTCTTCAAGATGTAGATCCTTATATTACTCTACAGGTTGCTAAATTCCTAACAGCCGTTCTCTCATACAAGAGACGGAATGGAATGTTAGCTGATTATTGATAGTTATAAGAATTTTTGATATTGACATCAGATATTGATTTTAGCGTAGTGCCTAAATTTTTAACTTTAATCTTAAATTTCTGTTTTGATTTGCCAATATTTGTCCTTGTGAGCTGTGAATTGTGTTATATTACTTGTGGCTTGTACGAGACCGCTGTTTTATTTGATTTGTTTTGTGTGTTGTGCTTTATGATGGGCGTAAAACCGAATAAACATTTTGACTGACTGAATGGGGGGGGGGACCTTTTTTACTTTCCTTCTATGTGATTTGCAAGAACCCCTCCTCATTAGAATCGTCGGTTGAACTGACCCAAGCAGGATGATTAAGGTCTGTGTGGAGATAAACTTTAACCAAAAGTATGCTTTATGGAGATCGAGAAGCAATAAGAGCTTTTGGGAATGGCGCAGCAATTAATTCGGAGTCGCCATCTTGCCAAAGGATTTATAGCCGGGAGGAAGAACGGACTTGTTTTCAGACTGCATTCCTAGTGAATCTCCTCAGAGGTTTTGAGAAAGGAGGCAGATTGGTGAAGATTAATGACGCTAAGACTGTTTTGATGTATGGAAGTGATGTTATATGGAAAACGTCTGGATATGGTTACTGGATTAAAAAAAAAATATCCACGCAGGATTACAAACTGTTCTAACCAGCTTGCGGAGATTATCAGAGGTCACAAAAAGAAAGGAAAAATATATGAAAATAACAACAAGAGATGTGGAAAAACAATAAGAAAGGACTGGATAGTACTCTGAACATCATAAGGTTAGATTTGTGGACATTAAAACAGCAGTAAGAAGCAAGAAGTTGATTGGATCCCCTTGAGAACTTGAAATATGGGTACCCCCAACAAAAATTTAAAATTCGGCTGCGTAATTTGGAATTTATGTAATTTGGTTTGATTTGATGTGATTGGTCGGTTAATAAAAATTTATTCTTAAAAATATATATATAATTGAGGACTTGCAGGCGCTGCACAATTTATGCTCCACCATGTGCCTCAGTTGGTCCGATATGCTTGAGAGATGTCTATGACGCAACCCTAACCCTGTGGGAATCAACCGCGCAGTAAGGCGCTGCATACTGCAATGGGTTGGCTGGGTGATTCAGCACCCCAATATTACATTCTTGGAAGTATCTCTCTTTAGACCTGATGGTGTTCACCTTTCCTCAACAGGAAATGATATTTGGTTAGCAGACATTGTGGATGGATGCAGGTGTGAGTGGTCTGGCAGTGAGCATTCTGCTCAAGTGGTGGTTGGGCATTGGGCAATCCTTTGTCTTGGATGGAGGGGAGGTTGTAGTCTCCACCTGCCCCTCCAAATGCTGGGTATCCTGTTAGCATCCTTTCTCAACCTTGGGTCCCCAGATGTTGTTGAACTACAACCCATCATCCCTAGCTAGCAAGGCCAGAGCTCAGGGATGGTGGGAGTTGTAGTCCAACAACATCTGGGGACCCAAGGTTGAGAAACACTGCGTTAAAGGTATCTGGGGGGAGTGGTCATGTCCACGTGCCCAGGTGGAGCCAGGGCTGAGGACGCTCCCTCAGATGGTGGTCCCTGTGGTGGGCTCACCCTATTTGATCTAAGTCTTAGGAACCCCCCTGCCTAGATTGACCTACACGTCATTTCCGGTGGGCGGGCCAGAAGTATTTTGATTGCCCCATGCCCAAGCCAAACCTCTCTCATCTGTATTCAATAAAGTTGTGACCTGTTTCAATCCAAACCAGTCTATGTGGTCCTTTATTTGTCTGTGGGTTGGAGACTGGGGAGCACGATGCCTGGAGCAGCAAGGCTTTGCAGGACTGCAAGCCCTGATAATGAAAATTCTCCAATCTTCTGGAGGCTTCTAAGTTTGTTCAGCTAAAAGCAATCACAAGCCTCCTTGGGACTTCCACATTCAACACATCAAAGTTCCCCATAGATTTAGAGTCTTTGGAACTGGGGCTTACATGTCTGGCTCTGTTGCCCTTCACATGTCTTTACTGTGAACACATAACTGCACACAAATGGCTTTCGAAATGCACAGTGTGAGAGTGGAAGTGTTACCATTTTATTATTTTCACATCGTTTGTGCTAATAAAGAGTTTCATTTTCTACATAGTACTGGATCTAATGACCTTTTTTTGGAGACGGTTCTGAGAGTTACCCTAGTGCTCCTTTAGCTTGTTTCTGATGTGAATCAGAATCGCATGGAGAATCAGAATCTGATGTGCATGAATCGCATGGAGGCTTTCCCCACCTTTTTTGCATAATCTTCATTTTTCACTTTCTATCTTACAAAAGGCAAATAAATGAACATCAACATTTATTTCCCAAAGGAAGGGAGTCTCCAGCTGCAATCCTAGACCCACTTACCGGGGAGTCATCCCAGTAAACTAAATACAACTTACTTCTGAGTATGCATGTATAAGATTGTGCTGTCAGTTACTTTCCCCCCAAAGAGCAGAATAATCCATGATGGAATGCAGTGAAGAATTTATTGATGTAGAACAAAACCCAGCAAGTTTCAAACCTATTGGCTTTTCATCAAGGGAATTGTGGATGAAGTTTTATTCTAAGAAGACAAACCATTCTGTGCTTCTTGGGATTTGTTCAATATTAAATTCTTCTCTACATCTCATTACATTTTTGTGTGTGTGTGTGTCACATTGTTTTGTGAGCTTCCATTCTGCCTTGATTTCAAGAGAGAGGGAGAACAAGGACTTGGATCTGAGCAAGGACTCACTTTCAATTAAAAAAAAAATGTTTTTTGCTCAATTTTTATGTTTAACACACACACACACACACCACATAGTTTGATGAGTTTTCAGTCGGAAAGATTAGGTACCTCTAATTACTTATCCCAGAAAACATGTTGTTTCTTGAAATCTAATGAATGCATGAACATTTTGACATCCATACCACTATGGCAACCACAGTTCCATTGATCTCATTTTGATTAGAGTGTCATAAACAAAACAAAAATGAATTAGCCCTGCATTTGCTCAAAATGTTAACCCATATATTTAGATATTAATTTATTCAGAGTGGTAGCACATTTATTTATTTTCAGATGTGTTGAAGTTATGATATGTTGTGTGTGTGTCTACAGTATATAGACTAGAGGCTGTGCCTCTGCTTGCTCCATTTACCAAACCCTCTGCCATTCCCCCTGCCCTTAGACCCCTAGAAAGTCCCCTTCCCACACCAGGCAATTATGCTTGCTATTCACCTTCCCAAACCCATTTCTGAAGCTGTTTTACTCTTCTGTTCTACAGCCTCACTTTTCACCCTTGTTTTCACCCCCATGTCCATGCCTCCTCCCCACTTTTTTGTGCAACTCCGCTTGTAAACAAAGCACCCCCATGGTGGAGTAGCCATGTTTCAAGAATTAAAAACCCACCCCATTGCCAAAAAAATATTTGATTGACTTATCTAAGATCTAAGATCTAGGACACAATGCTGCCTTTCAGAAATTCAACCCAGACATCAATTCTGCCTGAAATCCCAGTAATGTCTGGGAAAATCCAAACGTATGGCATCATGGCAAACTTCCTCCCTGCCCATACAATTGCTAAGCACCTTTTCACCTTCTGCTGACCTATGAAACCATCATCCCCCCACTCTTCAGATCTTTTTCATACCCTTGCCTTCATCTTCATCTTCAACTCCATCCCCATGCCTCCTACTTCCTGCTTTTTTGCAACTCATTTTCACCCACATTCTGCTTTTCTCTCCATCCTCCTCTTTACTTTTCTCAACTTTCTCTTGGCCATAAAGGTAAAGGACCCCTGACAGTTGTCCAGTCGCAAATGACTCTGGGGTTGCGGCATTCATCTTGCTTTACTGGCTGAGGGAGCCGACGTTTGTCCACAGACAGTTTTTCCGGGTCATGTGGCCACTATGACTAAGCCGCTTCTGGCGAAACCAGAGCAGTGCACGGAAACGTTGTTTACCTTCCCACCGGAGCGGTACCTATTTATCTACTTGCACTTTGAAGTGCTTTCAAACTGCTAGGTTGGCAGGAGCTTGGACCAAACAACATGAGCTCATTCCATCGCAGGGATTTGAACCACCAAGCTTCCAATCAACAAGCCCTAGGCTCAGTGGTTTAGACCACAGCCCCACCTGCGTCCCACTCTCTTGGCCATAGATCATTCCAAATATTATGCCTTCCCCTCTCTCTCTTGGCTCTCGGGGTAGCAGAGTCCTTCATGGGAATGTTTCAGGAGGAGTTTTTCCTAAGGAGCAAACTCTAGTTCCTCTCCCCCATTCCCCTCAGTGTTTTCTTTATATAGTGTCAGACTCTCTCTCTCTCTCTCTCTCTCTCTCTCTCTCTCTCTCCACCCCACCCACATTTTTGAAGCATTTTAACTCTCTGGGAGTGTTTTTGGGTTGTTGTTGTTTTAACTCCAACTTGCCCCAGAAACACATATATACATATAAATACAGTGGTGCCCCGCAAGACGAATGCCTCGCAAGACGAAAAACTCGCTAGACGAAAGAGTTTTCCATTTTTTGAGTTGTTCCGCAAGACGAATTTCCCTATGGGCTTGCTTCGCAAGACGAAACATCTTGCGAGTTCTTGCGAGTTTGTTTCCTTTTCCTTAAAGCCGCTAAGCCGTTAATAGCCGCTAAGCCGCTAATAGCCGTGCTTCGCAAGACAAAAAAACTGCAAGACGAAGAGACTCGCGGAACGGATTAATTTCATCTTGCGAGGCACCACTGTACATATACAGGCACATACACATATTCACAAAGCTATCCTGTTGTTCTAACCTGGCATATTGCTTACAAGTCTGAAATGTTTTGCAAATGTCCATTTTTGATTTTCTGATTTTCTGATTGTGTTGATTACTTTTTAAAAAAATAAATCATAAACTGCCTAGATCTTAAAGATACTTTCTTTTTGAACAGAATCCCCCCAGTTCACAGCACATTAGCTCACTATTTAGCTATACATGTCTAATTGATGTTTTGCAGATATATGTAGCAAATATTAACTGACAGTTCTGATGGGGAAATAAAGCCTCCCAAATATGTAAAAGGTGCTTTACTAATCAGATATTAGAGACAGATTGATCCCACTTTGGTCTTTAGTTTTTGTTTTGCTCTTTTTTAAAAAAGGAGACATCTCATGACAGTTGCTGCAAAGTAATATAACATAATAATGCTAAAAGTTATTGTTTGTAATTCAGGGGTTCAACAACTGTATGGATGGTAGCTAGGACCTTAATGATTCTCATGATGAAACATTATTTGTTCATTTTGCTTCTACTTAAAATCTATTAGATGGATGACTTTTAGAAAATGGTAAACACATTCATGGCTTCACTTCTGCATGAGAACCCCCCCCCCCCGGGTGGATCTCCCCAATACATGAGACATGTTGTGCTGGATTTCCCCCCAGTCACATTATTAATTGGAGGCTAGCTGCTCCCAATCTTAGAATGTAGAAATAACGTAAAGGGAAGGGAAGGGATTCGAAACGCACAAACAATCGACCCATTTATCAAAGAATATAAGTAGCATGAAGTGACAACAAGAAGGAGTCGGATGTCTGCTTTAGGGGCAGTGATAATTACAAAAGCAGAAGAGTAAAAGATTGGCCCAAACATTTGCTCACCATTTCAGTTCAAAAATGGAAGATGGTTAGGATCCTAATGGCCTTTCCCAGTATCTACATCCCTTGGTCCCGGGTATGTAAAAGTGCAGGGACAAGCTGAGTGCAGCAGCTGTTATTCTCATGGAGCCCAGACCTCTAATTCTTCCCTGCTAAGGGCTTCTGTACACAACTGAGCAGCCTATCTCATTTATTTGCTACTGTGGTGTATCATTTCAGACTGCTATGCTAATATGATTGTGTGACCACCTAACACTGAATCGTTCCGAATACAGAAATAGAGAAATATCTTCATGTGCTAGGTTACCATGGCAAATTCCCATTGAAATAGGCACAATTAAAATACTTGTATTCATCATTATCCATTTTGAATTATGTCCTGGAACTGAGACAGAGATAAAGTCATTGAAATGGTAGGGAATTGGATATCACAGAGACAAATTCCATCATTCAAGTGTTCAACAAACAAGGCAAAGGGACTGAGGAACATCAATGCCTTAATTCCAAATGCTGCACTTTCCTTTACAGCTAATATTAGTTCCAACCTAAACCCACAAGTATGGCTGTTTTTTTAATGCAGGATTTCCTCTTACTCTGGATAGTAGTTTTCTCTCTCTTTTCCCTTAGAAGCTTACTTATTCATAACAGATTCTGGTGAGACATCTTTCCTAATAAATAGTCCAATAAACCATACAATGCTTAAAAAATAAAACTCTTAATACCAATACCCAGCGGGAATGAAACACTCCTGGATAGCAACAGATTGCAACCTAAAAAGCTCTTGAAATATGTATTTACCATTAGGAAAGGGCATAAAGAGATGAAGCATGCTGACCCCATTCAGAATACTGTCCAACAAACAGAGCTCTTATTTCAAATAATGAGAAAATATCTTAAGTTATTCTCAACCTACTTCCAAGTTGGCACTACTGACACAGGTCACTCCCTGGTGGCGTGCAAGATCTATCTCCAGACAGAGGGTCCATAGCACAAAGCATAAAGTGTGCCCTCACATCATAACACCCATACCTGAACTTTGTGAACACTTCTCTGAGTCCATCAAACATGCTCTCCCCTGAGATAGCATCAGAGCAAGGTGGAACCACATCAAAGAGGCAATATATAAAACAGCTATGTCCTCCTTTGACAAAACAGAGCAACAGACCCCAAACTGGTGTGAGACCAGCACAAAAGACATTGCAAAGTGTGAGGCTCTTCTGAACTACAGTGGTACCTTGGTTCTCAAACATGATCCAGTTCTACGGGGACTTGGAAGCATTTTTCCGCCGTTTACGCCTGAAGGAGTATTTTCAACACACACAACAACAAGACAAATCAGAACAAACAACAACTTCACAACACAACACCTCTCAACCCACTGGAGAACAACAACCACCCTCCCAACAGAACACTGACCACCAACTACCACTGAAAAAGTGTTACACAAAAAGGGACTCCACATGGACCCCTCCTGATGGACGCAATACCACACTGGACTTGTACATTGACTGCTTCCGCCACAGAATCCAAACAGATGTAACCAGAAAACACCATCGCTTACAACAAAATCTAAACCATGCTGAAAGGAGAGCCATAGATAATCTCAGAAACAACCCAAACATTATAATTAAAGAAGCAGACAAAGGGGGAGCTGTCGTCATCATGAACAAAACTGACTACATTCAGGAGGCTCGCAGACAACTTTCCAATACCGCCTTTTACACAAAATTGGACTCAGACCCCACACAAGAATACAAGAAAGAACTGAACAAGATTGTTAAGGAGCTACCCCCACACATCCAAGAACAGATCCTCACCAACACACCAACAGAACCTCGACCAGGAACTTTCTATCTTCTACCTAAAATACACAAACCAGGAAATCCAGGACGCCCCATCATTTCAGGTATTGGCACTATTACAGTGGGTGTCTCCGGTTATATGGACTCTGTTCTGAAACCATATGCCATCCGTGCTCCCAGCTATGTACGTGACACCACAGATTTTCTGAGGAAAATACAATCTTTAAATAATCTTCCCAACAATACTATACTACCTACTATGGACGTGGAATCTCTGTATACCAACATCCCACACAACGATGGTTTACAAGCTATAAGGAACACCATTTCAGATAAAACCACAGCGGACCTTGCCACCAAACTCTGCCAATTTGTCCTTACCCACAACAACTTCAAATTCGGTGATGACCTGTTCCTTCAGATCAGCGGCACAGCAATGGGCACCCGCATGGCCCCACAGTATGCCAACATCTTCATGGCAGATTTAGAACAACGTTTCCTAAACTCCTACCCACTCAAACCTCTCTTGTACCTACGATACATTGACGATATTTTTATCATCTGGACACATGGTCAACAGACCCTGGACACCTTTCACCAGAAATTCAATGATTTTCACCCCACAATCAACCTTACAATGAATCAATCTATGCAAGAAATACATTTTTTGGACACTACTATAAAAATACAGGATGGACACATAGACACCACCTTATACCGTAAACCAACTGACCGACAAACATATCTACATGCCTCTAGCTACCATCCCAAACATACCAAACAGTCCATTGTATATAGCCAGGCACTACGTTACAGCCGCATCTGTTCCAATTCTACAGACAGAGACTCTCACCTAAGAGATCTACAGCAAACCTTCTCAGAACTAAAATACCCAGCAGATGAAGTTAGACAACAGATCAACAGAGCCAGACTGATACCCAGAGAGAACTTGCTGCAAGACAGACCCAAAAAAGAAAATAACAGAACTCCACTAGTCATCACATACAGCTCCCAAGTTAAAACAGTTCAACGCATCATCAGAGATCTACAACCTCTCCTGGACAATGACAGTTCTCTTTCTCAAGCTCTGGGAGGAAGACCTTTCATTGCCTACAGACAGCCACCCAATCTTAAACAACTCCTAACCCACAATAATACTACAACCAGACTTAACACGGACACTGGCACCAGAGCCTGCAATAAACCCAGATGCCAACTTTGCTGCCACATACACCCGGACAACACCATTACTGGCCCCAACAACATCACACATACCATCTCGGGACTATTTAATTGCTCATCGTCTAACATTGTGTATGCCATCAAATGCCAACAGTGTCCTTCAGCTCTCTATATTGGACAAACAGGCCAAACCTTACGCCAAAGAATAAACGGACATAAATCTGACATCAAGAATCACAAAACAGAGAAACCAGTAGGAGAACACTTCAATCTCCCAGGACATTCTATACAAGATCTCAAAGTAGCTGTTTTACTACAAAGGAATTTCAGAAATAGACTGGAAAGAGAAGCTGCTGAATTACAACTCATTACCAAACTTAAAACAATGGAGAAACCTGGCCTGAACAGAGACATCGGATTCTTATCTCATTATACATGACTAAGCCATTTCTCACCTTCTCACCCCTTGCCTTTTCCTGTAAGACCTATTACAGTCGTTAAGAGTCGTCAACAGGCTCATCTCAGCTATCTGCCAATCTCCTATTCCCACCACCCTTCTAAGTAATACCCCTCCCCACCTTCTCAATATATAGAAGGATCTGGTAACTTCTGTTTCAGTGTATCTGAAGAAGTGTGCATGCACACGAAAGCTTATACCAAGAACTAACTTAGTTGGTCTTTAAGGTGCTACAGGAAGGAATTTTTTTATTTCGACTATGGCAGACCAACACGGCTACCCATCTGTAACTGGAACCAAAAACCCAGAAGTTAGTGTTCCGGTTTTCAAACATTTTTCGGAAGCCGAACGTCTGATGCAGCTGTCAGCTATTGTTTCCGGGGAACCTGCACCAATCAGAAGCCACACCTTGGTTTTCAAACATTTCAAAAGTAAAACGGACTTCTGGAATGGATGAAGTTTGGCGCTTTTGTTTTTGCTATTTATTTGCCATTTTTGTTTTTGAGGCCTTTTCAGTTAATTTGTTTTTGTGACTGTGTGGAACCCAGTTCAGCTACTGACTGATTGATTGATTGTGTGACAGTGGAAATGGATAAAAAACCCTATCCAAACAATGATTATCATCAGTGCAGGGAAGAAAAAAAATATTCATTTTATTTTTTATCATCTACAATACTGTCTTATTTATTTTATAGTACAGTACATTGATCATTGCTTTCATTTCATGAATCAATGGTCTCGTTAGCAAAATTCATGTTAATTGCTGTTTTAGGGGTTGCTTTTAAAAGTCTGGAACGGATTAATCTGTTTTGCATTCCTTTCTATGGGAAAGTGTGCCTTGGTTTTGGAACGCTTTGGTTTTGGAACGGACTTCTGGAACGGATTAAGTTTGAGAACTAAGGTAGCATGCACCCTGCAAAAAGACACTTGCTATGCTCATTAACAATGACAAACCTAGACAGCATCTTAAAAAGCAGAGACATCACCTTGCCAACAAAGGTCCGTATAGTAAAAGCTATGGTTTTCCCAGTAGTGATGTATGGAAGTGAGAGCTGGACCATAAAGAAGGCTGATCGCCGAAGGATTGATGCTTTTGAATTATGGTGCTGGAGGAGACTCTTGAGAGTCCCATGGACTGCAAGAAGATCAAACCTCTCCATTCGTAAGGGAATCAGCCCTGAGTGTTCACTGGAAGGACAGATCCTGAAGCTGAGGCTCCAATACTTTGGCCACCTCATGAGAAGAGAAGACTCCCTGGAAAAGACCCTGATGTTGGGAAAGATGGAGGGCACAAGGAGAAGGGGACGACAGAGGGCGAGATGGTTGGATAGTGTTCTCGAAGCTACCAGCATGAGTTTGACCAAACTGCGGGAGGCAGTGTAAGACAGGAGTGTCTGGCGTGCTCTGGTCCATGGGTTCACGAAGAGTCGGACACGACTAAACGACTAAACAACAACAACAACAAATGCTCATTAAGGCAAGAAGTGATCTCCAGCAGATTGCCAGACAATGTGCCAGTGAAGACAAAGGTTTCGGCAAATGTGACCTGAAGGCTGGCAACATCACCCCTGCCATGCCTTGCTTGGGGATAGGCAGTCAAGTTGTGTATCCATAGCAGTGACCACAGGAGACATAACCCCTGGGAGGAGCACAGAGAGTAGAAACACTATGGTGCATCTGCAGCGGCACAACTGCAAGCCTTCATATGCCCTAACTGCAACAACATACGTCTCTCCCACATTGTTCTCTACAGCCACAGCAGGCCCTGTAACCTTCCAACAGTTTGACCCCCCCAAAGGCACACTCTTCTATTGATTCCTGACACAGATGGATGCCAACACTATATTTCAAATAATGGGTACCAAAAGAGAGAAGGTCCTGCTTCATACACCCTTTCCGTGCGCTGCTCTGGTTCACCACAAATGGTTTAGTCATGCTGGCCACATGACCCGGAAGCTGTACGCCGGCTCCCTCGGCCAATAAAGCGAGATGAGCGCCGCAACCCCAGAGTCGGCCACGACTGGACCTAATGGTCTGGGGTCCCTTTACCTTTACCTATCCTGCTCTTCAGCCATGGAAGAACCCCCAGAGCAGTTCGTATGTGACAGTAAACAAAAACAAATACAGTAAATAAATATAGTTCAATTTAACTTTACTGCTTATCATCTTTGGTCATAACAATATAAAACAGGGGATAAATGTGATGAGAAATAAAATTAAAGTTAAGCATAAATCAATTGAAATTGTTTAAAGCCTGTCAGTCAACCCACTGAATAAAATTACTAAATCCATCTGTACTGAGATTTAAAATTCTTTCAGGCCAATTTCCAGCTTTAGTTTTTTTATAAGTAACTATTAGTCATAACTAATAAAACATACAAAAATAGAATGAAAAGAATTGAAATGATTATGCTTCTCCAATACAAATTGTAATTTTTGCCTCATAAAATTTGGCTTTTGTGTTAACCGATGCCTTTAAGAAATTAGAAACAGCTCTCAGTATCTTAATATTATCGCAAAGGAGAAATCTATCTTTGGCACACTGACCTATTGATACCAATTTTAGACTGATCAGTCCCCCCCCCCCCCAATATCTTGGGTCAAGAAATAATTAAAGAGATAATGAGGAAGATCCTCTTCCTTATCTAATCCACAACAGCAGAGGCAAAGGTTGTATGTTATCTTTGCTAAAGAGGCGTTAATTGGAACCTAGCAAAAGTGAGTTCCTTCCTCAAACAAAACTTTTTTATTTTAAATGAGTAGTCCACTGGGCCTGGATTATGTTTAAGTAAATTACACCAAGGTGGTATCTTTACAGACTTAAGAGATGCAAAATCTTCCTACATAAACAACTGTACAGAATGTGAACTCCTTCTTGGCTATAACAAGGTCTCTGAAAAATGTTGGTCTACAAATAGCCAAATTTCTGAAGTAAGCATCTGTTTTGATGCCAAGATTTCGCTCTCAATAGACTGAAAGCTAACTTTGTTCCAAACAGCATAATTTTATAAGACAATGCTCTGGCATTCCTTTGCATTTTAGCTAATAAGCAAATATCTGCTAAGAAACCATCATGGAATGAACGAAGGATACTGTTTTTGTCTACAAATATTGTAGTGGGGTATGTCTAGGAGTCCCGGTATTGCTCTTCAAAGTCCCTTCAGGATGTGGTTCAGCTCATCTGATTGTGATATGAAGAGTCCTGCTCTATTTCAGGTCAGCACCTGGCTCAACCCTGAGAGAACCAAAAGGGACAGATCCATCCTCACTCAGAAGTAAAGGAGGTGTCAGTGCAGATGGGTGATGTAATGGTTCTAAGGGGTTGCTCGTGCGTAAGCAGGTGCCTATCTCCCTGGCTGGGTGCAAACACCTGGCTGGGCTGCCAAAGTGAACCTCTTCTGTCCGGACAGCCACTCACCCGTGGCTGACTCAATCGCTGGCAGAATCCGTGAGTGGGCGTTTCTTAAACTTCTTCCAGCAAAGAAGTTCTTTGACACCTAGTCTCTGCCTACCCTCTCTGCGCGAAAGCCATCTGCGCAGGGAGGGCGTGGGCAACGGAGGACCCCTACTCTCCCCACTGGTCCCAGGCAAGGAGTCATGGGACCGCCTCGCCACTTCCCCCACCTGCCCCCCTTCTCCACTGGTGCTATGCTGATTCTCTTCCCCAGAAGATGGGCTGCTCCTCCCGATCCCTGGATGCTCTCTGGAATCCCTCTGGCTTTTGCGCTCCCCCTCCAGTACTGATGGCAGTTCCCTGACAGGTGAGATATGTTCTGTGTGTCTGGCCTCAGTCTGTCCTAAACAAGCTGCAGTATATTGGATCAGCAAAGTTTCAAAGTTTTCAGTGACCGCCACAAAGCCAAAAGGATCCCAAGTGCAAGGTGCAACAGGATGCCTCCCACCAATCACAATGCATGAACTGATTCATGTATGATCAGACACTCTTTTAGATAGGTGAGCCCAAGCAACTGAAAGTTTTAAAGGTGGTGAGGACCAACATCTTGAATTGAGCCCATAAGCAAATACAGTGGTACCTCAGGTTACAAACACCTCGGGTTACAAACACTTCGGGTTACAGACTCCACTAACCCGGAAGTAGTACCTCAGGTTAAGACCTTTGCCCCAGGATGAGAACAGAAATTGTGCAGTGACAGTGGGAAGCCCCATTAGCTAAAGTGGTACCTCAGAAGAAGAAGAAGAAGAGTTTGGATTTGATATTCCGCTTTATCACTACCCGAAGGAGTCTCAAAGTGGCTCACATTCTCCTTTCCCTTCCTCCCCCACAACAAACACTCTGTGAGGTGAGTGGGGCTGAGAGACTTCAAAGAAGCGTGACTAGCCCAAGGTCACTCAGCAGCTGCATGTGGAGGAGCAGAGACGCAAACCTGGTTCACCAGATTACGAGCTCTTAACCACTACACCACACTAAGAACGGACCTCCAGAACGAATTAAGTTTGTAACCCGAGGTACCACTGTAGGCAATGAAGCACAGTTGAACCAATAGGGTATCAAAACATTCCCTACAATTTGATTTGGTGCATTTTGCACCAGTGGCAGTTCTCAAATCATCATCACCAGTCCCACACAGAGTAAATTGCAATACAGTAATTGACTTGGGAAGTTATAAGTGCCTGAATAATAGTGGCCAAACCCCCCTATCCAGGGATAAGGAGAGCCAGTGTTGAGGTGCTACATTGCCACTTATAAACACCATCTCCAACTCCTCAAAAGATTCCATCAACAGTGTCCCCCCAAAAAATTTACACATCATTTGGGAAGGCAGGCAAACTAATATCAGTGTACTGGAAGAAGCAAAGATCACCACTGTGAAGGCAATGATTCTTCAATATCAACTTCACTAGACTGGTCATGTTGTTCGGATGCCTGATTATTGTCTTCCAAAGCAACTACTCTGAACTTTAAAATGGAAAGCGTAATGCTGGTGCTCAACAAAAGAGGTTTAAAGACTCTCTTAAGGCAAATCTAAAAAAAATGTAGTATAAACACCAACAACTGGGAAACACTGGCCTGCAAGCGCTCCAAATGTTGTCATGGGCTTTGAAGATGCTCGAACTCAGGACGAAAGGGAGAAACATGCTAAGAGAAAGGCACGCTTGGCTACCCCTCACCGTGATCAACTCCCACCCGGAAACATACATTTCCATTGTGGAAGGATGTGTAGATCCAAAACTGGCCTCCACAGTCACTTACGGACTCACTGTTAAAACCATGTTTATGGAAGGCAATCTTACTTGGCTATGAGTGATTGCCAAAGAAGAAGAAGGAAGCTACATTGGTAAGTGGAGTGAAGGACAGGCAGAGGAAGAACAAAGCCAAGGATGGGAAAATTGTGGCCCTCCAGATGTTGGATTAGAACTTTCATCAACCCCAGACAAAATGGCCAGTAGTCAGGATGGGAGTTGTAGCCCATCAACATCTGGTGGGTGGTCAGGTTCCTGATCTCCAAGCAAGGGAAAGCAAATGAGCCTGAAACCTACTTTCATTCCCATCACAAATGGAAGTAACAAATGTGTGTGGAGTAATGATTCAAAAGGCCCTTAGCTAGAGGGAGTTAGAAACTCGAGAAATAACAAAAACACTCTGAAAATATTTTGCCTGGATTATAGACTTGAATATTCTCTACAGTGCAGTACCATTAAGCCTATTTTTCTATTGACATTTTAATAGGAAGCGTACATGTGCCAACATAATTTAATGGATGCTTTTGCAGTGTTTTGAATGCAGCAATTCACAATTTGTTACTTGCGTCAAGGTCCTTCAGTGGAGAGTGGGCTGTTTAATTTCTTTTACAGCTACATAAGTAATATTAACAATGTCAGCTCTCAAATCCTCCCTTCATATATTACAACAGAGGCATACATTTCTGTTCAGTGTCCTTGATTCTCCATTTTTCTAACCCATGATTTATACAATGCCTCGCCACAAAAGGAGGTACATAGTTCTGCTGCATTCTCATCTTCATTATTAGTAATGGATTCGTTTTCAGTTTCATCTCTATTCAGTTCATTATCTGTAAAGGCAAAATTATGTTCTTATGCATTCAGAAGTAATTGATTCCCTCAATTTATTATTCAGAATAAAAAGATTTCTCTCAAAGTGTGGGAATGAAAATGTATCCTTTTTAAAGAGTACAATGGTACAATAGTGATTCTTTTTTAAAAAAAAGAAGAAGCCACACAACAATGTCATGCCAAGATTAACATAAAAAATATTTTGAGGAATAAAGCAACCTAAATCACTCTAAAAATATGTTGAATTCTCAAGTAATACAGTCAGTGATAGGAAAAGAAGTTTTTGTTGAAGGAACTGGACATGGAGGAAGGGGGTAATTTCCTTCATGCGCACAAATTACTCCATATATTATACAAGCCAAGAGGTACATCATCAGCCAAGCCAGTTGCTGTGGCAATAGCCCAGTGATGGCTATACAGTCATACCTTGGATCTTGAATGCCTTGCGACTCGAATGTTTGGGCTCCCAAACACCGCAAACACAGAAGTGAGCGTTCTGGTTTGCGAACGTTCTTTGGAAGCTGAATGTCTGACGGGGCTTCCACGGCCTCCGGTTGAGTGCAGGAAGCTCCTGCTGTCACCAGAAGCAGCGCCTTGGTTGTCAAATGTTTTCGGAAGCCAAACAGACTTCCGGAACGGATTCCGTTCGACAACCAAGGTATGACTATATGCGTAAGTGATTAAGGCACGTCAGTCAGTGAGCCTGTCTGTGAGTCGGAGTCTGTGTTATGCCTTGAAGTTGGAACAACAGATCCTTTGTGCTTGTATGTATCTGTGTCTGCAAAGCCTACAAGCTGTATACATATATCAACATCTGGAACTGTATTACTGAAGCCTTAGCTTCTACAGCAGTAATCTGTTTTGTACCTTAAGCTGCTTCTGTGTGGTGAGTGGAACTAGGGACAACTGCCACTGCGTGGGTACTCACCTCAAATTCCCAACAGTTTTAAATGAGTCTTCCAACACCTTTCCCTCTATTTGCGGCTATCTCTTGGCCTGCATTGTAACCTTTTCCTCTACCTGGAGTCTTTCATCTTTCATGAACGTCTACTTTCAGGAACAGAATTTAGCACCTTAAAATCATGAATGATTTTGTGCTGCCATATTGGATACAGCAATCTCTATTAGCATTATTTTTGTTCACTGTGATATGAAATGGCAGCCTACGTTGCAGTAGGAGGAGTGGAATGGTTTTTGAAAGACTGTGTTGAAAAAATGGCAATATAGTTTGGATTGTTTTCACAGCCCAAAGGATGCATCCTGATTTTTAGTACATTCTAGCCTACTGGACACCACAATGACAGAACAATGTTTTATGGTTCCCTTCCACCTGCCCACAGACTCCAAAACATAACCTGTTCTTATTTTGTCTGGATTCTTGTTTGTTTTAAATTATTTTAAATGATCTTGTAACCCAATGTGGGATCAGATTATGAAGGCTGGGTTAAAAATGGCATAAGAACACAAGATGAGGTTAGCACAGACTGTTCCTAGGTCAGGATCTTCGAATCTCCAGCCCTCTAGATGTTGCGGTGACCTATCAGGTGCCTATGAGAAGTCCACAAGCAGGATGTGAAGACAAGAACACTTTCCCCTGTATGCAGTTTGTTTAAGTAGTGCTATCCTCCAATTTCTCAGAAATTTGCTTCAACAGTCATATTGTGGATCCCAATACGGAACTCAGACGTTTTGGCTCCCAAACACCTCAAACCCAGAAGTGATTGTTCTGGTTTGCGGAACCCGAACGTCTAATGGGGCTTCCGCGGCTTCTGATTGGCTGCAGAAGCTTCCTGTAGCCAATCAGAAGCCGTGATTCAGTTTTCAGACATTTTGTAAGTCGAACAGACTTCTGGAATGGATTCTGTTCAACTTCCAAGGTACAACTGTACTGTGGAAGAGGCTTTCATTTTTTCCATCTCTCTCTCAGGTGCTTTACAATTTCATTAGCATTTTTGGAGTATGTGGGATTCACCTTACTTTATCATTGTGTTATAACTGTGGTATGGGTGGGTAGGTGTGTCATCAAGCATTTCTCCAATGCTATCCAACCTCTCTGTCTGCCCACATTTCCTGATTTGAAAAAGCAACATGAGGGAAAATTGCCTCAATATGTCTTCACTTGATTTTAATGGAAGCTGGGGAGGTTGACTACAGGACATCTGATATTGGTTCCCTTCCTGATTTTATTTTTAAAAGAAAAATGCTTGGCTTTCCTTCCACATGGATTTCTTGTAAAAATACAAAGACTTAATATATGTGGTGTTAGTTACACAATAGACAGCCTCCCCAGCTTCCTATGTTTATAGGAAAACCCAGTTCTAGATGTCATGGCATTTACGGGAAGTAACGGTACCTGGGAAGGCTGCAGAGTGTAGGCCAAAAGAGAGGCGTTTTTGTGTGATGTTTTTTGGGAAGTTTTGCTGCTGCTGCTGCTGTTGTTGTTGTTGTTGTAGAATTAAAGAAAGCATTCACACAAATGTCCCTGGGCTATCTTGAAAGTTAGGAAAGCACAACAGAAACATTGCACCCCACCCAAGGAAATTTGGCAAATTTTCTCTCCCTTTTGATATGTTTTGAATAAAAAAATTTTTCTTACAAATTGATGGAGCATGGGCCAAAAAATGTGGGACACAGCATTGGTTAATAACAGTGAGAATGATGCCTATTACTTCTTACTAGAAGACATCTATTTCCCTGCCTTAGTCAGATTGATTTTGTAGAATCTGGGTCACTGTGACTTCATTGAAACTATGATATCATCTCCAAATTTGAGAAGGAAGGACAATACAGAACAAATTCATACAAAAATGGACTATGGGGCAACGTTTTGGAATGATAAATTCCATGACAATCTTTGACCATACGCACTTTCCTTTGTCATTTGCAGGACACACACACTCCTGTAGCTGTATTAATCAATTTAAACAACATTTTAAAAGGAATTTATGAGGACTACTTCACAAATATAAACTTCTGCTGAACTTCCCTCTTCTACACAAGTAATAAAGATGCAGGAATCCTGCCTTATGTTTCACTTGGTTACCAAAATGAACTCCTTACCATTCAGGGGCAAGATTTATCTAACCATATTCAAAACTAGTTATAGGCTGCAATCCTATACTTACCAGAAAGCAACAATGCAATAATATACATGCTTGTTAAATGAAGCTTTCACTGCACTCAAGAGAATTTACTCCCTAGTAAGTGCATGTAGGAATGCAGCCTCAAGTGCCAATCCCAACCCACTTGTTCTAAGTCCTAATGAATTCAACACAATTTACTTCTCAGTAAACATGTTTTTGACTACACTTCTAGTTTTTATTGACTCAGTAGAACTTAACTTCTGAGTGGACAGCCAACAGCTTGCACTTTTAAAGTCGGAGGAGATAAACTTGCCAACCTAGCAGTTCGAAAGCATGCTAAAGTGCAAGTAGATAAATAGGTACCGTTCTGGTGGGAAGGTAAATGGCGTTTCCGTGTGCTGCTCTGGTTCGCCAGAAGAGGCTGAGTCATGCTGGCCACATGACCCAGAAGCTGTACGCCGGCTCCCTCAGCCAGTAAAGCGAGATGAGCGCCGCAACCCCAGAGTCGGCCATGACTGGACCTTATGGTCAGGGGTCCCTTTGCCTTATAAATGAACTGGGGAGGTGGGACCCTCAAGCAAATTTGCCTAATTGGAATTTGTTGCAAAAGTTTAGCTAAGATCTAATTATATGATGAAAACAAGCAGAAGGATTTGTTTGATTATTTTGCACCATTCATTGTGCTCCAGCTAAGTACAGTGGTACCTCAGGTTAAGAACTTAATTCGTTCTGAAGGTCCGTTCTTAACCTGAAACTGTTCTTAGCCTGAAGTACCACTTTAGCTAATGGGGCCTCCCGATGCCGCTGTGCCTCTGTCATGCGATTACTCTTCTCATCCTGAAGCAAAGTTATTAACCCAAGGTACTATTTCTGGGTTAGCAGAATCTGTAACCTGAAGCGTCCATAACCCGAGGTATCACTGTATGGGGAACTGTAAGTGACTATGTTGAAATTAGCAGCACTGTTTCCGTTCTGCTCTCCTGCCAACCTAGCAGTTCAAAGGCACATCAAAGTGCAAGTAGATAAATAGGTACCGCTCTGGCGGGAAGGTAAACGGCGTTTCCGTGCGCTGCTCTGGTTCACCAGAAGCGGTTTAGTCATGCTGGCCACATGACCCGGAAGCTGTACGCCGGCTCCCTCAGACAATAAAGTGAGATAAGTGCCACAACCTGAGAGTCAGCCACGACTGGACCTAATGTTCAGGGGTCCCTTTACCTTTTTACCTTTTCCATTCTGCTGCAGTTCATCCTTCATCAATTCAAAAACATTGTTTTTTTGCTGCCCTCGGTGGGGCAAAGGAAACAGATCTCAAATAGGATGACGTAAGAAACAAAATCAATTACATACTATTTGCAGACTGAAGGTGACAACAACAGTGAATACCAATTGTGTTTGTTGGATTGATTTCAATTCTGAACAAGAAATGAGTAAGTATACATCAGAAATGTTCACCTATGTTTTTTGTTTTCAACAGAATTGCCTGGCATGCCTAACTGAAGCCTACCTCCTGACCACTTAAAAGATGCACCGGGTTTCTCTACATGTCATGGGGTCACAGGGGAGCTGTGCAAGTCCTTTTTTTCACATATTGGAATATGTGGCGGAAAAATAAAAGCACAGGTCTATTCAATCATCATTTTGCTCACCTAAGTTATAAAGGCTGCAAAGGAGCCCTTGATCTTTCTGCTCTTGCCGTGTGACCTAAATGAACTCATACATTACAATACTGGGCCTGTTTTCTTTGGCTTTGCTTTAAACCAAAGGAACACAACCATTAGCACTGTGGGATGTGGATCATTATCCACAAGGCCTGTCAGTCAATTTCAGAAGAACTCTTGTTTCATATGGCTTCCATCTTCCCATGCTTCACAGCTGCAGACATTTCTGTATTGACCTTTCAAATCACGAGGAGAGAGAGAGAGAGAAAACAAAACTCGGCTCACAAAAACACTTTCTCAAGGTGTTGGCAGGAGAAAGCTAGGGGAGACCGTAGAAAGTTGCACAGATGTGTGCGACACCTTAGGGAATGAGAAAGAATTGAATGAGGAAGATGGAGAGCTAAGCGGAATCAGAAGGACACATTCTGCGAATGGTAATTATGAAACAAAACATCATGCACTGAATTAATTTTGGGAAACTTTAGTGCTTCAGTGTCATGACAACATGAGACACATGTGTCTATTCTGATATCTCAAACCTCCCAATTTATAAAGTTGGCAGCCTATAGCAGTTTCTGAGAAGTGCTAAGGTCAAATTTCATCAGGCCCAAGGTGTTTTATAGCTCTTAGAATTTCGAAAAAGAGCAGTCATTAGTTTCCCACAGGTAGCGAACTTTGGGAGGTGAATCTTCTCAAGCAAATCAAGAAATTATGAGAGAAGCTAAAAGTGTTTTGCTGAAGCTCAAGGAATTTCTCAGTGCTCTTCAACACATCCCTGGTAGGATCCTGCCCATAAAGTCCCCTTAATACTCCTGTAGCTGCCTTTTGCTTCTGGCTGACACTGGCCATCATATTAGGAGTCTTGGCTTGGTGTTGGCAAAATGCTCTATAAGTTTGGTAAGATTTGTGACTAGATTTGCCATTGAATTTAAGGAAAACAAAACGTTGAGGTGCAATAAAATAAAATCGAGTTTTGTTTTGTTTTTAAAAAAAGACTTTCAGAAAGGCATTTAAAGAACAGGTATGTGGGCTGCCTATAATGGCTTCCTTTTCTTCCTTTTTTAAAAAACCCTATGTGTTTTTAATTGACTTTTAGGTTAAATGGACCCTCAAAGTGAATGGGTCACTTCTTCTATTACTTGCCTAAAACGATAATCCAACTTCGATTCCCAGTGCAACATTACTCAGTCACCATAGAAACATTTCAGAGGCCTGATTTTAAACCTGCCTAAGTATATGAAAATCCTCTCATTGATTACAGAGAGAGGTAAAAAAAAAAAAAAAAAAAAGGTCCTAGGAGGATGTAGAAAATGGCAAAATTCCAAATAGATCTTCTCCTAGGCATTTTTTTTAAGTTATCTTTTTTTTTAAAGCCCCTTGAATAATTCCATGTAATTTTTCATTGCCAGCTATAAAAGTTTTCCATTTAATTGTCAGCATTTTAAGATACAATTTAACCTCCAGTAATTCCAGTCTTAAAGGCACAGCAATTGCCACCCTAAACAGCCTGCACCATTTTGAAACAATCACTGCCAGAATACACTGTCTTATTATTTTCTTCTAAGAAGCCGGCAAGCTTTGAAGCGACGCAGATACAATCAGTCATTCCAATTATACAGAGGTAATTAGCATTTCTGTAATCCAGGCTGGGGGTTTTTTGTTTTGTTTTTTGCCACCTTAGTAAAGTACATGTGCATGTGGAGAGGGAATAAACAGTAGGCCAGCGACACAGATTTCAGCACAGCAGACTTTATGAAGAACCATCTGAAATTTTGATGCACCAGCAAATAAATTTATATACAGTGGTACCTTGGTTCTCGAACTTAATCCATTCTGGGAGTCCGTTCGACTCCTGAAACCATTCGAAAACCAAGACGCAGCTTCTGATTGGCTGCAGGAGCTTCCTGCACTCAATCGGAAGCTGCGTAAGCAGCAGATGCTTGGCTTCTGAAAAACATTCACAAACTGGAACACTTTCAGGTTTGCAGTGTTTGAGAGCTGATGTGTTCGACAACTAAGTCATTCAGGAACCAAGGTACCACTGTAGGAAGTGTTTTGGGGTGCTTCTTTTTCTTTTTCTTTTCTTCTGAAGGTATGCTCCAGTATGGAATACAGACAACTTTTGGGGGAGCTTCAACTGATGAAGAAAAAATATGATGATGCAGCAGGAATTTAATGGAATGAAACATTAAAGATTCAGTGTAGACCTGAATCTTCAACATAGGCAATGGGAAATGGTGGCATCAAATGTTGTTGAATGCTAACCCTTATGACATATGCTAGTGGAATGGAACTTTCCCCTCATCTCATCTCCCCTCCAGAACTGTGTATGCCCTCAAAATCAGCTCTAGATGGTTGGGCAACCCTCCACAGAAGATTTTGGGTATGGGGAGGGGGCACAGGGAAAGTTCATCACATATTCAGTTGAGAAGGGGTAGGGGCACAGAAAGAGGAGAGGGAACGAGAGACAATAAACAACTGATCAAGCTTTGAGTATCAACAAGTGGGAAGGAGTTAACATAATGGATGAGAGGGAAAGTGTCTGAGCCTGTGGAGGGTTCCCAGATGAGAAGGGAACATTGTATCTGTATTAGGATGACGTAGAAATTTGTGTGGTAGGCATTTAAAAGTTAAATGAACAAGATTCAGTTGGCACTAGACTTACATGTGGATCAGAAGATACCCAGTTATCTATGTAAGTATGTCTCTGTATTTTGCTATGCAATTTGAGTTTTAAAAATATCTGCACATTTTAGGGGAATAATGAATACAAAATGCATATGAAAAATGTAAATGTGTACATTAGGCAGTGATCTGGCTACTGTATATGGGTCAAAGTGGTTCTTCCTGCAAGCTTGTTAAGGCTATTTTTGCAGATTCTCAGTTTTGTTGGTCAACAAAGTTATGATCTTTCTACCAGGTTTGGCTCTCACACCTTCATTTTGTGTGAATGAATTGTTGGAGAGAAAGGTTTGAAAGAGAAATTCTTTTCTCTCTCATAACTGAGTTAGCACAATGACAATTGTTCCAAGCACATTAAAATTTGGTTAGAGTTACACCTGCCCTCATCTACATTTAAACAACTGTTCCTCATGAAAATACTTAGGCTAGAATAAATCACAGGAACTTAGTTTTATGGATTAAGTGCCGTTTCAGAAGTTACAGCGCACAAGTCTGTTGGCAGTAAAATAAAGAGATTCAGTTCACTTGGTTTTTCTTACAACTGGGAGCCATTTCACATGGCTCCTTGTTCATTGGAGAGACAGACAGAGAGAGAGAGAGAGAGAGAGAGAGAGAGAAGGCAGAAGGAGACAGAGGCTGCTAGGAGCCTGCTTTCAATAAGCACTTCACAATAGGCCTCATCTGCATTGCCTTTGTTGGTTCAGTATAATTATTACTTTATTCATCACATTTGTTTTTCATGTACCATAGCTGCCTACCCCCAAGCCCTAGATTTCTTCCACAAGCAAACACCTGGATGAAAGAGGACTGTAAGTCATAAAGTGAGGGCATCATGTGTTGCACCCAATCACTGCCTGTCCGGCTGAGTAGGCCATGTTTTTGATACTGCATGTGTTACATGTCATGGGTCACCAATGTGGGTGCCTATAAGAAATACACCCCTAAGAAATTCACAATGTAGGAGAGACTGTTGGCTTTTCCTGCTCAGTTTCTGTTTACACCAACCCAGCCTCTCCTACATTAAACACATGCCTGGAAGAGGGAAAACTTCCTTAAAATATTGTTCTGTGTCATGTTGTCATGTCATGCAATTGAGCTGAATGGACTTAGGATCCATCCTCCTTGTCCCCCCACTATCTGGTCCTGTTACCACCAGGAACATCTCTTTTTCGGGACCTACACCGGCCTGCTACACTGAGCTGGGATGAGCAAGTTACTCCATTGCATCTCTGGCTGAGCCAGAGGTTCACTGCATCCTCCCAGCGGATCCTGCCATTGGATTGCCTCTGGCATTACAGTGGTACCCCAGGTTACACACGCTTCAGGTTACAGACACTTCAGGTTACAAACTCTGCTAACCCAGAAATATACCTCGGGTTAAGAACTTTGCTTCAGGATGAGAACAGAAATTGTGCGGCAGCTAAAGTGTTACCTCAGGTTAAGAACAGTTTCAGGTTAAGAACAGACCTCCAGAATGAATTAAGTTCTTAACCCGAGGTACCACTGTATTTCACAAATATGACAAATACATGGGAAGAGGAGAATAAAATGTTAAAGAACAGCATGTCCATCAACCTTATTCATATCTACAAGCATCCCACATAATCAGAAAGCACTCAGACGCTGCTTTTATAAATGCACCAGCAATTATTGTCATTATGAAGATTTTAAATAAAAGCACAAATATGGCAGCAGACAGCCCAGTCACTGGTCTTTTGTCATTTTGGCTCCAACTAAAGCATTCATTTGACTCAAGCTGTGCCTTGGATACAGTGGGGGGGGTTTTTGGTTGTTGTTTTTTCCAATTCAATTCAATTTAATTCAAACAGGGCAACAGGTTTCCTTGGGGTTTTTTGTTTTGTTTTTAAAAAGATAAACCTTTTGTTACTAAACAAGGAGGCTTCTGGCACCCATTTATATCAGCAGGGCAGAAAGTATAGCAGGTGGCAACAGTAAAAAGTGGAGTCACAGTAAATGGAATTAACAGTAGATGGATCCAGGGGGCGCAGTAGGTTGAGCTAAGTTGCAAAGTTGTTAGGAATTTAAGCAATGCAGTATAGCTGCTGCCTTAATCCTGTAAGAACTGGACTCTTTCTAGTCTACAACTCTCTAGTCTACAACTCACTGTCCAAGGTCTCAAATCCATAGTAGTTGTTTTTTTTAATCAGCCTTACTTCCAGGGAATCTGAGAATTTAACTTCTAGACATCTGTATGTGAAACATGCTCTCTTACAGATCTATGGGCTCTCCTCTATATTATTAAGTGCAGATAAACAAGCACACTTCTTTTTAAACAAGAAGAATTAAATGCATAAAAATCTTATATGGGACCTCCAGATTGAGAGACAGACTACCTCAGAATAGCCTGTGGGATAAAGCAGCAGCAGCTTAAACCTCTGTGTATTGGCTTTCTGTATGCATCACTATGGGAAAGAGAATGAACTAGATGGATCTTTGGTCTGATTTAGCACATCTCTTCTTATGTTCAAAGGGACTCCTTTCCCCTTTAAAAGGTGGGAAGAAACTGGAGTTTATTTCTGGTTTGATCCTATAATTTTATTTGGAGCAGAAAACAAACAAAAGCTGTCCTCTCTAATAAAACAAACCAGGCAGATAGGTAGGTAGATAGGTATATATAGAGAGATAGATAGATAGAGGACTCAGAAACAGCAATTTGAATGTGTTATGAATATACAACACCAGATGGCACCAGAGAGCAGAAAGTTTTTCTACATGAATTTCCATAGGGTTTTTTCTTCTTCTGTTATAACAATCTAATTTCAGATTTATAGCGTGTGGTCCCCCCCCCCATGTAAATCCACCCAGAGATAGATATACATTTAGATATATATGAGAAGACACCCAGCACAGAGGTAATTCATGCCTGATGTTGATTCCAAATATGTATTGTTATAAATGTGTTGAGAAGTACTCCTTATCTTCTGAAAACAAAGAAACTGGGGGAACACCCCCCTCCGTGTGTGTGTGTGTGTGTGTGAGAGAGAGAGAGAGAGAGAGAGAGAGAGAGAGGGATTACTACAGCCCTAAAGCAATTGTCTCAATAAGTCTACCTGTACATGGCAATAAATGAACATAAAAACCTCAACTCCGAATACCACTATGCAGCAAGAAAGGAAAAAGCACAATGTCTACTGTTCAATCATTCTCTTGATCACCCTTCCCCAGTCTGGTGCCAACTCCAGAAAAAGAGGAAGAAAGGATGATGCCAACTGATTCAGCAAATTGGACCCAGACACAAATGAAACCATAGGACTGCAGGTGGGTGGAAGAGCCCATGGAGCCATAGCAGTTGTGTAGCAACCAAACCATCATCTGGGTCCAGAGAGGGGGGTTATCAAGATTAACTCACTCCTAAATGAACCTAAATGGCCCCTTACACCAAACATTAACCCTACACAATCATGATTCCATCATAGTCCATAACATTTTACACACACAGTAACAATATGCAGAACTGTGGTTTTATTTTGTTTCTGAAGCTGCAAAAAAAGAGAAACTGAATTTTAAAAGGTTCTGTTCTCTCAATAAAATAGTACTTCCACAAATTATGATGACTCTCATTCGCCACTATATAACTACCCCCCCAATACCTTATTGGCCTGAATATAAGCTGCACCCAAATATAAACTGCACCTTTAAAATTGGGGGGGGGGGGAGAGAACAAAAGACAATACCCGAATATAAGTCACTCCCTTAAAATTCTGCAGGCATTCACACTTGTTCAGTTTTACCGTATATCTGTTTCAGCAGCGATATCATAAAAGCCAATTTTTGTAAGGTAGAGAATTTAAGCAGCACTTTAACTTTTCATGGTCAGAATTGGGGTGTGTGTAGCTTATATTTGAGCCAATACAGTAATGTGAATGAACAATCTAGGTTGAAACTAAACAGTATCCTACCTTTTTTCCTAAAGAAGGACTAATACTGAAACTTCAAAATGGAATGCACATATATTCCACTAGTAGAATTTCAAAAATAGAAATGAACAAATCAAAGGTCTCTTTCCAAAGAGAATCAGTGATCACAAGCTGGAAATAAGAGGTGTGGGCAAAGTCAAAGAAGGTCTGAGACCCTTTGCTCCAAAGCCCTATGGTGCTTCTGTATGATGAGAGTAGATCCTGTGAAAATTCCTCTCCGGGTGATTTCCATGTTATTGTCTTGATCAGAACACCGTAGCTGAACACCCTTACACAATGACACAATGAACACCCTTTAAAATGAGCCGTTAAAAAGAAAAACTAATCTAGCACTACAAAACACTCTTCATGCATTGCTGCATGCAAATTGTAAGACAGGGTAACCTGTCATTCAAGATAAAGATCAGAATCAAGACTCTCATCTTCCCAATTTTTCTAGGGAAAGAAAACCTCTTGAGTCTCCTGCTTTTAAAAGGTAAAAAGGTAAAGGACCCCTGGACGGTTAAGTCCAGTCTAAGGCGACTATGGGGTGTGGCGCTCATCTCGCTTTCAGGCCGAGGGAGCCGGCGTTTGTCCGCAGACATGTGGGACATGTGGCCAGCATGACTAAACCATTTCTGGCACAACGGGACACCGTGACGGAAGCCAGAGCGCACAGAAATGCCATTTACCTTCCCACCATAGCGGTAATTATTTATCAACTTGCACTGGCATGCTTTCAAACTGCTATGTTGACAGGAGCTAACCCCGTCGTGGGGATTCCTGCCTTTATGACCATGATAGGTTTGAAAATCTGATGAACTCTCAAGCATAATTTACACTTTGTCCCTACAGTGTGGTTGCCAGCGTAACCAAATCTTGCCAAGTTCTGAAACTGAAAATGCTTACCTTTAATCTAACCCCATCAATGCATCTCCAAGGCCCTCCTTTTCATACAAGCATTCAAGTTATATTCGCCTTTGGGCCATGTACCAGATTATTCTAGCAGCAAAGCACAGAATTACCAGGATGCCAGGAAGAACAAGCTTAGTCCTCTACTCCAAGGCACAGACTTATTCTGTTGACCAGCAAAGGCTACTTTGACTATACAATGCTATATGGACCTACACCAATTTCTGCGCTGGATCTTATTTATTTATTATTAGATTTACGGGTCGCTCCTTTACCTGGGTAACTCAAAGTGACTTATCATGTATAAACAAACAAACAAACACTTACATAAAACCGACATGAAAGAAAACAAATAAAATTCTAAAAGACAATTCTATCTTTAAAAAGCTGGATTAAAAAGTCCCTCCCACTCAAGGAGGCCACAGATAACTAAAAGCCAAATGCCTGTGGAAAAATCAATGTTTTTTCATGTTGCCTAAGGATAAGTAAATGATGTTGGCAGGCAGGCCTCCCTGAGGAGAGCATTCCACAAGCAGGGAACCACAGCAGAAAAGGCCTGTGTGTTTTTTTCCAAATCTCAGTAGCAGGTTGTATTCAATGCTAGTCTGATACAGAATAGACACACAGAAATAAATGGATGTGTCTAACGGGCCCATTAATTCCAGTGGATTACTTGGGAATCAGAATTATAGAATTGGAGGAGACCACAGGAGTCATCTGGTCCAACCCCCAGCAATGCAGGAATCTTTTGCCCAACGTGGGGCTTGAACTGATGAACCTGAGATTATTATTATCTTTTTAATTTATTTATTTGGTTTTTCAAATTAAAATTTTACAGTCACGTGTCCATCTTACAACTACTGTTCCCTCCTCTGCTTTGTGGGTCCTATTGTAAATCATTTCCTCCAGCATCTTTTATGATGATGATGATGATGATGATGATGATAACATTACCTCTCTATTTTGTCAAAAATTCGCCATTAAACTATTAAATGGTCATGAATGAGATCAAGAGTCTCATGCTCTATGAACTGAGAAATAAAGACAGGATGAAGATGATGATTATTTTATATATTCCTGAAAATAGCATAAGAAAATGAGTATTAGGGGTATTTTTGCAATAAATGTGTATATTAAACTATACTGGATGTGTCTATTAGTAGAAATGCACACTATAATGTTGGTAAATTTCCATGAAGATTTAAAAGGGGGGGAAATGCGAACAGATGTGGAAAAATGAGAAACCAAACCAAACGAGTTTAAACCTGCTGTACTCAGCTTCTCAGAAGGAATAACCCAAACATCACAAACCTTCTGCTTGTTTCTTTCACACAGAGAAGCTTCCAGAACCCTCTTGAATTAATTAGAATTGGAAAGATCTCTACACATCAGATCAATACTTTCTGTACTAAGAAATGCAAACTGACATTCCCTTCCCCGAGTAAAGATACCAGAATATTTTTAGTAGCAGAACCCTTTCTAGGAACTGTCAAGATATGAAAATAGATGAGAAGCAAGCATTCTTTGTAGAAAATATGAAGGAAACAATGTCAGTGAGTCCCAGATCTGGGTGTCAGTCATGCTTTTGTGTGTGTTTCAGCACTTCAAACCATACACAAATAGAAAAACCTACTTTCTTGATGGAGCTATAGCTGTGAGATTCCACAAGACCATCGTAGCTTACAAGTGTGAGATGAGAGGAGCTGTATGCTGCTAAAAACATTGTTCGCCTACCCTCAGCTAGCAGAGATTCTCTAGCCATCTCAATACCTTTTTCATGTGCAATAGAGTTTTCCAAAGCTGTTGTTACTTTTGAGACTCTTGACCTAACCCAGCCACTTCAGGTAGATCGTAATGCCATAGCAGCCACTGAAAGAAACGAAACTGAATTATTTGTCCCTTTTGTAGAGAAACAGGAAACGGAATGTGTGTTATTTTTGTGGTGCTTTATGACAAAATGAAACTGTGCTGTAGAAGGCAGATGAATTTATTTGGCTAGCTGAAGCATTTTTTGCCCCACTCTTCAACAAAATAAAAATAAAATAATAAGTCCTCCCAGGGCATTCTGTTAACATTATTAACAAGACAGCCCCAACCTAAAGGCTTAGAATTTAAAAAGCACAGTACAAAAGGTAAAGTGATCAGGAGGGGGGAGGAGGAGGAAAAAAACCAAACAAATTTCACCCCTTGTTTTAGTACAGAGTTATTGTAATGGCCAACTGCAATGGCAGGGAAATTCATGCAAAGAAGGAGCCAAAAGTTCCTGGTCTCTCAGCTGAGCTCATGAAAGGACATTGTAGTCATGTCTCCCACTCTGCTATAGCCTGATGGAATGACTGCTATGTGTGACTCCATATTATTTGCTTGCTTGAAGGTGAATATCCTGTGTGTTTTGTCATCCTTTGTATGAATGCTTCATTTCAGGATTTCATTCAAGAATGCATGCTCCTCCAATGTTTCACAGCAAAATTAAGTCAGGAGACCTGTTTATATGTAGATGCATGCAACTGTATATTAGGGTTTGCAGCTAACTGGGTTAATGAATTAGTTAAATGCTCCGGTGATGCCAACTCTTCTCCATGGCAACTTATTGGGAGGACCTAGCTGCCTTAGTCTAAGTTAGACCCTTCACACATCTCCCTGGGTGTTGTCTACACTGACTGGTAGCAGCTGTCCAGGGTTTCAGAGAGGGTTTCTCTCCCAATCTTATGTGGAGAAGCTGAAGACTGAACGCAGGACCTTCTTCATACCACTGAGCTATGGCTCTCCCCCAAGTTAAATACGTGAACATTTTGAATTCTGTAACTCTTTATATTAACCCACCTCCACACCGTCAATGACCCCTGTTCAGAAAGTAGATGATTACAATGGGATCTGGATGGGGACTTGCCCCACCTCAAACAGAAGGACTCACTCCCTTTGCTGAAGAGATTGGGGGCCAGAAAATCTCCCTGCTAGAAGAATCTTCACCGAGTCTCACTTTGCCAGTCCTCTCCTAGTACTCCAGAATCACTCTTTTGGGGACAAAGGGGGCTGCACAGAGGAGGAGGAATCTGCAAAAACTGTCTTGATTTATTCTAAGTCTGGATCCAGCACATTCTGTTTCCTTAAAAATAAATAAATCCAGGCATCCAAGGAAAAAGAAATGCAAGAGTCTCTGTTAATTTTCCAAACAGAGGACTATTGCAAATTGCTTTTCCATGTCCCTAACTGGAACAGAAATACAGCCGTGTGATTGACTTGGAGCAAACAGCAGCACTCAATATGGGTGCAATCTGGGCAAGGGTACAAAACTGGCATCAGTCAATAGACGGCAATCAAAATAATGTTTAGCTGTGTTATGTTTCTATTTTATACAAAATATTTAAGCATGTTGTCAATCTGGCGATCAAAAAAGTAAAGGGTTCGGTCAGAGATTTAGGAAGGGCAGTAGGCCAAGCAGTGAAGCATCATTGTAGCTCATCATCAGCTGTGTCTGCAACACAGCACAGTACATTTGCCTCTTAAAGCAGAGAGATGTGGGAAAGGAGAAAAACTGGGGGGGGGGGGGAGGGGGAATAGATATTGGACATCAGCAGCCAGCATGTTTTCTACACAACAGATTCTGAGCAGCAGCAGCTTGGGCAGTAATAACCTGGGGTGTCAGCAGCAGTAACCATGTAAGTCCAACGGAATTCATCAACATAGTGATTCAAGGTTAGGTGTATAATTATGTGTCTTGAGCATAGGCCCTATTAGATACAGCAATCCAATGGGACTTACTACAGGTAAGCCTTTGTAGAATTGCAGCCTTAATTATCTCCTATTGAAGAAAGCTGCAACTGCTGGGCTCACATTTTCCATTTACTTTTTCTTCTTCTTGCAGATGGGCTAGTAAACGGGGGGGGGGGGGGGGGATGTCTAGCAATCCTTAATATAGGGGGGAAACATTCAGTTTATTTCATTCAGTTATCTCACATTTGCTGTATTTTTCTGCTAATTGGTGTGACTTAATGAGTTCTTTGAACCACTTCAAAATGTGAACATCTGGAGTATTGTATCAAAAGACCTCATTAGTAAGCTTTCGATAAGGCATGCTCTCTACTTACTCTTTTCAAGTGTGTGTAGGTGTGGACTAAGTATACATGAAATGATACTGCATTCCAAAGCTAAACAACATTACATGCTGCCTTGAAAACCTATCCACCACAGAACTGGGTTCTAAAAATAGTGATAGGAAAGAGAGGGGAGAGATGTAAAGAATTGCATAGGGCCAAAACCCAATCTCAATGAAGTTTACAATGAAACAGCTATTGAAGATAGTGGAAGAAAGATCCAGCCTACCTTGTTTTTCTTTCTTTTTAATAAATAAGAGATAGCAGCAAAAGAAATGAAACAGAGCACCCATTTTATGATCAGATCAATTGAGAGAAAGGCTGGGGTCATTAAGTTTGTAGAGATATAGTATTGTGTTGTTGAAGGAGTCAATCGTCAAGCCCAGGCTGAAAGAGATGTTTCAGAACGACCTGCACATCTCTCCGTTTTGTGATGGCAATGGTAGAATGGTCATATTTATTTCCCATAAATTCCTTGGGAACGATGCTATGAGGTAGGCTTTCAAAGGGGATTATGGAAAATAAAATGGCAGCTGATAGCTGTGTCTTGGAAGAGCTGTGCTGAAAGTCAGATCCCCACCTCGCTCCCCACCTCCAAAATTGTCCATATTGCTTACTCTGAACAAGGTGGCACAAAGGAAAGGTTATTTCAGGTCGTCCCTATCCTACACTGGATATGCCAGTTTATAGCAAGGAAGGAGCAACTGCCAAGACGATAAGGCCCAGAGTACTGTCTTTTTCATTTGAAGATTACAATTACAATTACCTGACTGAAAATTGATAGCAGCATGGATCTGCTGGCTTTCAGGATTCTAATGCAAAAACCAGAACTCTCTAAGGAGTTATTTTGGAAAAGAAAAAGGAAAAAAAAACAGAGTGGAAGAAGCATGATGTACATTAGTCAAGATTAGGCTTCAAATGAATTGAAAAGGATTCTCTGAAACACTGTTTTGATTAGCTTCCTTTCTAAAATGAAACTTTGCAGTGGCAAAAGTCAGGGGCAAGATTTATCCTACAATAATTCAATGGCTTTCCAAGCTACGGTGTGCCAAAGTGTCCTCTGTTACATCTAGGTGGATTTGAATAAAACCACATTTCTTATTGTAAAGATTAGGAATGGAGAAGGAAATTGTGCAGGTTGCATTTTAAAACAATCTGACCTCATGCACTGATCCTGGATTTATATACAGATTATAATGCATTTGGCTGCCTGCAACCCTGGTTTAAGGAGCCATTTGGCGCCTAACTTATATGTGTGAGTTTCAAACACTGCTAGCAGGGCGGAAAGCATGAGTGCCGAAGGTAGGTGAAGCCAGAGCCAATGACAGGCAGAACCAACTAATTCTGATTTTGTTCCTATCCTCTTCCCTGCTAAATTCTACAAGGGCAACACTGAGATGGAGGAAGAGGAATCTGGCAGGCAGTGCCATACCCTGGATTGGTTGTAAGTAAGAAGATGAGCAAGTGGGGTCTGACTGAGGGCAAACTGAGGCTGGAAAAGCAGTTGCCTCATTTGCCCTGATAGATCAGCCTCTATTGGGTGCAGAGGACACACAAACATACGAAGTCAAGTTGTTTTGTACACAAGGCTGCTAACCAATCTTTTTGGTAACTGAGATGGAGATTCCAAGCAGTGCTATTTTTCTAGAAAAAGAGGTGTCAAAACTCACCATGAACGCCTCCCTTGTTGCGTGTCAAGGTCCCCAAGCCACCCCAAATAACTCACACATCACACATAATTTTGTTTAAGGTTTTTGGCATAATTTTTTGGCCACAGCTTTATTGAATACAAAAATGTGAGTGGTTGCTTAGGCATTGGTTGTGACTATCTGCCCCCCCAGTGGGGGACAGACTGACATTTCACAAGCCTGCGAAAGTCAGAAAAGGGGAATACATTTGGGGGTAGCGACAGAGCAGGGAACCTGCCCTCAGCCCTCCCCAAATGCAACCAGGGACTGTTGCGTGGCCCTAGCCCCTTGACAGGGTTCAGACAAAAGCAATGGTGAACCCCTGTATTCCTTTAATGGAATCCCTTGCAGCAGCAGCATTAGAGGGGCAGGCACAGCCAATCCATGCCCCTCAACCAACCAAACCATAAATCAATGCCTAACCGCAACCTTACAAGTTGCGACGATTTGCTATGCAGTAGGCAAAAACCAAATGGCCTCAGCCAATCAGCCAGATGGACAAAATTCCTACCAGGCCCCTGCCCCAAGAGCAGACGACCCCATGACAGGCATAGCAAGGTCAATGCAAACAACCCTAAATATAGGGAGGGAGGGACAGGCACTCCAATGCACGGAGCAAAAAGATCAAGCTCTACGCTTTGTGCAGGGAGTTTTAACATTTCTGGCTGTCAATCAGAAAATGGCAACATTAACTTCTTCCCAACAACAAGGGAAGCCCAATCACAACAGTGGCAAATGATCAACTAGCCCGCCCCACAACTCTGGAGTGTCTTGTCAGCTCCCACCGCAACATGTGCTCTCCATGAAGGAGAACACGCTTTCTCTTATAATGTCAATGGTGGCCACCTGAAAGGTGCTAGAACTTAGTTCCAATGAGTTCCAGTTGAAACAAAAAAGCCCTACCCACAAGTATCTCTTCTTGGGACAAAAAACACAAATATGAATCAAACAGCTAAAAATTTGCTGTCTTTTTATGACACCCCCAAGGCAAGGGCCAACTCTATTTTCTGGAAACAAAAATGTTGAAGTCAAAGTTGAATTCCAGCACAACCGAAGGTGGTGGGGAAATGGACACGGAGATCAAAACAAGAGGACAGGAACAAAGAGGGTACTTAGAAACAGAACCATACTGAAAGCAAACAGAAGACTGAAGCAAACTGTGGGATACATAGCCTTGCCTAAGGGCTCCTCAGAGGAAAAACAATTGGATTGTTATTGTGTGTGGCTGTTTTATATGATGGTGGACGTACAGAACATGTTCTCAGGGGTTGCTGCTTGGCCAGAAAAGCAGGGTGAGGGAACTGTTGGATTTACATTATGGGTATCAAGAAGACTAACAAGACATGTTCTCAGAGTTACCGGAGAAAGCTTCTTAGCTTCCTACTCAGTTCCGTATACCCACAAACCTACATTGTTGTGTATATGAGAACGCTGATGTATATGTGTTTGTTGGCACATATACAAATGTAGTGTGTTACCTTCTTGAAGAATTGGTGCTTATATTCAATAGCACGACTCCCCAGTTTTAAGAATGTATGGTGGGGTAGGGAACCTCAGGCCCAGAGACCAACTGTAACCTCCCATCTGCTCTGCCTGGTCCTCAGGACACTTTCCATATCACACACCCCTATTCCCAAGTCCCACACCTTACTTGCTCTGCTTCACACTTTCCTGGAGTGTTTTTGCCCATGGGCATAGCCAGGATTGAGGACACCCACCTGCCATCATCGTGTCTGGCTCCGTCAAGCAGGCTCGGAATGAAATGTCTCAATGACAATTGTTTTAAATTACTTTCTTTTGACCCCAAGTGCTCAGAATAAATCTGTCAAAACCTTCAGACATTTGAAAACTTGAGAGTTAAAAATAATAACACCAGGGAGTACCTTTCGTGTGGTTAACGAGTAAAGGTAAACGTAAAGGGACCTGTTGAATAGTGGAAAAGGATGGACGAAGGACACAGCTCTGTTGGATTCACAGCTCTTTATTGCAGCAGTTAGAACTGCTCCTGGAATCACACTGACTGCAGCCTAGCTGGCTGCTTTATATAATACTAAGTAACTTGAAACAGTAACAACTCACAACTAGCTAACCAATCAGGAGGGACAGTTTTCAATCCTTCATTTACATACTGGTGGCCCTGAGTGAGAACTGCAACTTAATCTTAATACATAACAGGACACCTGACCATTAGCTTCAGTCGTGGATGACTCTGAGGTTGCGGCGCTCATCTCACTTTATTGGCTGAGGGAGCCAGCGAACAGCTTCCGGGTCATGTGGCCAGCATGACTAAGCCGCTTCTGGCAAACCAGAGCAGCGTACGGAAACACCGTTTACCTTCCTGCCGGAACGATGCCTATTTATCTACTTGCACTTTGACATGCTTTCGAACTGCTAGGTTGGCAGGAACTGGGACTGAGCAATGGGAGCTCACCCCATCGTGGGGATTCAAACCGCCGACCTTCTGATAGGCAAAGCCCTAGGTTCTGTGGTTTAACCCACAGTGCCACCCGCCTCCCCTATGGTTAATGAGCATATTTTGCAAAATACAAAGGACACACCTTTTCTCATTTTATTTTAAATCTAAACTAAAACAAGTTTTCTTGGATTTGCTAAAAACCTTTTCAGCAGTTAAATTTCTCCATTTTCTCCCAATGCAGTTTTCCTGTGCACACTCAGTAAGCATAGCCCATTGAGATGCTCCTGTCATTGTCGACATTAGCCAGGTCTTAACTCTCTGCAAGGTACTGAATGACTGCTCCAGGGTACAAGTGGTGAATAGCTGAGTAAGAGAGATGAGCAGAGCCTTTTTTGTGGTAGGGTAAGAGAGTTCTGCTTCTTTTACTGGGTCTGCTACGTTCAGCTCTTTTAATACTCTTTGTGCTAAAATAAAAATATAAATTAAAAATAAAAAATAAAAAAATATTATTATACCCTGCCCATCTGGCCGGGCCTCCCCAGCTACTCGGAGCTCCCAACATATTAACAACACGATAAAACATCAACATTAAAAACTTCCCTAAACAGGGCTGCCTTCAAATGTGAGCATTTCAATTTCAAATATTCTGATTATTTCTACTTTTGTTAAGTATTTTTATTTATTTACTTGATGGGGGGCAGCTGCCCGCCCCCCCTCCATTGGCTTATGCCCCAGCTGAAATGTGTTTGTCAATTCTCATAATGCTTCTTGTTTGTCTGTATGGAGGAAAGGGGTGTGTTTGTGTATGTGTAGAAAGTAGATCACTGAACATAAGTAAAAATTTGCTCTGGCTACTTTTGCCTCCAGCCCCACCCAGCACTGGAAAGTTTTCCAGACAAGAACACAGCCGTCACGCTAAAAAGGTTCCCCACCCCGATGTATGAGAATGGCTATTTGAATGGTGGTTTGAATGATGTGAAGAACAACTCTTAAGATTTCTTTTCCTAGCATAGAATGTCTCAGAAGTTCACTCGTACCATGAAGTCGTGGGTAGCACATGATGTGATCCCCCCCACACCGGAATTGCAAAAACTGCAGGAGGGCAGATTCAAATTAATACTGAAAGAGGCCTTGGAAAAAACACAAACTCGAAGCACCTGGCTATCAGTGAAATAAATTCTGTGTCGATATCCAGTGGTGACTGTCCACTGACAAAAGGGAATTCATAAGAAGGACAAGGAGGGCAGCAATTTTCAGTGACCCTCTCTTCCTTGAGAGCCTCATCCTGACCTCCAATCTGTTCCAGAAAGTTGGAAAATTTCCTTCCAGGCATTAAGAATTGGTTGCCTTGCATTGCACAGAAGAACCATCAAATATGAGGTGGAGTGTAAGCTCTAGAATCACTGAGAAGGCCTAAGACCACCAAAGCAATTTTGACCTTGGTGCAGTAGGCTAGGTTCCACAAACACATGCCCCTCTCTATCCTTCATCAAGGGAATCAGAGTTCAAGGACACATTTGAATTTGGCAGAAACACTCAAGGAGAGTGCATGCCAGGGCTTGGGAAGAGTGTGGTCTGGGAAGAGGGGTTGTGGCCTGGGAAAAATGGCAAGAGCCAGATAGGGAGCCCTGGAGGGGCACATAGAGCTTCTAAGCCCAAGGCACCTCACACCCGCTAGTAATTATGCTAAAGCGTGTCCTCCCCAAAAGAGGGCATGTGTTGCAGTAAGACCTGGAGACTGACCTCCTGGTTGTGGTTGGGTATATTGGACAACTACAACACCCGATTGGTAGGTCCCTCATTGCTGGGTTTAATCTGGTCAATGGGGAGCTGTCTAACAGACCAAGGGATGTATATATACCTATGCACATGGCCCAGAGCTTCCGCTTTTGGCTCGTGCTTCGGAACACCTACCCACCTCTCCCTATATTTAGAGCATTTTGTGCTTGACCTTGCTATGCCGTCGTGTGTCGTCTGTCATTGGGACAGGGAACCGGAAGGAATTTTCCCCACTTGGCTGATTGGCTGTTGCCCTTTGGGTTTCACCTGCCGCATAGCAAATCATCACAACTTGTAAGGTTGCGGATAGGCACTGGTTCAGGTGTTAGAGATGGGAGAACTGTCTCGCTATCCCTATGTGAAGGGTATTCCATTAAAGGAATCCAGGGACTCTCAACTTGGTTTGGTCAACCCCCAAGAGGGGGTTGTGCCCATGCCTGAGTCCAGGGGAGCATCTGGGGAGTGAACATAGTCTGTTCCCAGGCTTTCCACCTACCTCAGGTGTTCACCCTTGGCTGACCTATGATAGAGCTCTGGGTCAGCGCTACCTGCAAGGGTGCAGGGAGCTAGTCAAACCAGAGCCTATGCAACCACTCACTTTCTGTAATCAATAAAGTTGTGGCCTAAATTCTGCCAAAAACCCAAAACTAAAATTTGAGTCAAATGTGTGTTTATTTAGGGGGGAGGTCTCTGGGTCTGAACATGCAAAACATGCTGATGTGACTTCTAGTGGTGGCTGTGTCTCAGCTTTTCTGTCAGGGCTCCAAGAAGGTTAAATCAGGATGCACCTGGGATGACCAGATTATGCAGGAGATAATGGCATATTGCATTATCTAGGCATCTTGCACGGGTATGCATAACTGGTAAGAATTTGAGGTAAGCAGATACAAATTGCAATGTTGCCCTTGGCGTATCAGGTCTCTTTCTGACACACCATTTACAGGCAACATGGATATTTCTGGAGATAAAGGTACGCAGCTTAGAATGATCTCAGTATGATTCTGTACAAAGGCATATGAGCCATTTGGGTCCACTAGGAAAATGTCAAAACCAGATTCAGGCAATGATTCTGTGAATCATCTCTGATTGGCACACATACAGAAGATTCAACATACAGAGTTGGCAACTCAATCTGAATTATCCTGAATCCAGGCACAGCCTTACTTATTTTTCTAAAAAACGAGGTGCTGGGACTCACCATGAACTTCTCCCTTGTTCTCTTATAATGGCAATGGCACCCACTTGAGAGGTGCCGGAACTGAGTTCTGGTGAGTTCTGGCTGAAAAAAAAGCCCTGGCCTTACTGTTAACTGTCTCTCACTTTGTGAAGACTTGAATCTTATCCTGTTTGTGACATCATGCATGACATCAGACTGTCATGTTTGCACTCTCCATGTCTCCATGCCAACTATATTGACCAGTAACCCTCTGTAAGTAGGTAACAGCTTGGCTACTCAAGAAATGTAATAAATCTATTTATCAACACCTGTGGAAAGGTTCAACCATCCTCATGTGTTCAACTCCACCTATTTCTTTAACTTTCCTCCCAATATAATAACATACCAAAACCAACATTACCCCAATGTTGGCAACCTTTCTATACTGAATATTATGTACTGAGATGGTGGGTGCGAACCACACCAGAAAAAGTATTGGCTGCTTTCACAATACCATAGTGGAAAAGTCACAATATGATAGGTCTCAATCTTATACATAAGCTGTCCAAAATGCAGAGGAAGTCATATGGTCCATTAGAAAACTGTTGACATCTAGTCAGAAAAGACCTTTACAAGAAAGTATAAACTTTTCACAGCTCCTATAAACCAATACTTATCATTACCTGTCTTGGAGACTGGCCTTCACAGTGTCCAGACTCAGTCCTACTGTTGACTCTCACTTTGCCAAGTCTTGCAGTTTGTCCAGTTTGTGACATCATTCATGCCATCAGAATGTGATGTTTATATTCACCTCAGGCTATCTCCATGCCAACTACATTTGAATCATAGAATTACAGAGCTGGAAGGGAAGGCCTAGGGTCATCTAGGCCAAGCCCCTGTAATGCAGGAATCTCAACTAAAGCATCCATGACAGACAGCCATCCAACCGCTACTCAGAAACCTCCAAGAAAGGAGAGTCCACCACCTTCCAGGGGAGTCCATTCCACTGTCTAACTGCTCTTACTGTCAGAAAGTTTTTCCTGATGTTTAGTCTGAATCTTCTTTCTTGTAATTTGAATCCATTGGTTTGGGTCTTACCCTCCAGTGCAGGGGAAATCAAGCTTGCTCCATCTTCCATGTGATAGCCCTTTAGGTAGGTGAAGATGACTCTCTTGATCTCCTCTTTCCTGGGCTAAACATACCCAGATCCCTCAACTGATCTATGGGTATAGGGTGGTATACATTTTTATGAAGGAGGAGGAGTGAGCCAGGGGTCAGACTAGAAGGCTGAATTTGGCTCCTCAGGCATGAGGTTCCTCTCCCCAGGTTAACGTCTGCCTTCATGTCTGCTGTGGAATTTATCAGTGTGAAAGACCTGGATAAAGCTATCCCAGGATTGAGCGGATTGCACTAATACCTTGCAGAAGTAGTAAAGTTATTTTCATTCATTTTATTGTCTGTTTCATAAAAAATGAGGTTTATAAATTACATGCCAAAAGGATAATGGAACAGGTTGACCTTTTTGGTAATTCTGCATTGCAATTAGATTGATATCCCCTTCTCATACAACCTGGAAAAAGTGAAGATCCAGTGAGAGAAAAATTCATTATGACAGTTCAGAAAGTTGGGAGTAAAACAGAGAACGTGATGGGCTCTGTGGAACACCATGGAAGGGACTGTAACAAGAACATAAAACCACAGAAAAACAATACAGTAAGGGAAAAATGGGCTGCATTGTACCCACCCTATCCTATACATCTTGAAAAGCATTTAAAAACATCTCAGTTCAAAAGTAATCAAAAAGACAAGCTTCGCTGGCATTCCGTAAGCAACTTTCCATCACTTTGTCTCTAAAATTGCATTAATAATATGATTTAATTCAGTTGTGTCTGCTTTCTAGAATAGTCTGTGGGTAGTTTAATTACAAAGCATGGCTTTAATTAATCTTTCCTTCTGTCTTGTTCTATTGCCCTGCCCACTCACTCCAAACTAATGGAAGATGATCTATGATATGGCCTCAAACATATATACGCTTCAAGCTGTCAGGCTAAAGTGTTGTGATCCTTGGATTTCACATAGCAAAAAATGGTTACAGCTTTACTTCAGAGATGTGACTTTTATGCACACACAACATTAATGAAACTGATAGAAGAAGAGGAAAATTCTATAGCCTGATACTGATTACAAACCTGGGTGCTTATGTAAATGAAGGGGTTTGGAACCTCCTGCTATTCGGAACCTCTCAAAAATAGATATTTTTGTGAGGGTTTTTTCTATTTAAAACATTTTTTTTGTAAAAAAAAGAATCGTTTACAGTATCTAAACATGTATTAGGCTAGTTTTGATAAGCACAAATATAAGAAATACTGGGCTGTAAGATCTGGTGATAATAATGGATGTATATGTATCTCGGCCTCACATTGAGCTCCTGTAAGCCCCAGCCAGCAAGGTAAATATGGTCAGAGATTATGGGAGTTGTAGTCCAAAAACATGCGCAGGGAACCACACTGGTTCACAGAAAGCACTATGGGCAGCAGTGATGGCAACTGCATGATGAAAGGGGGAGCAGAATCGAAAACATCCCATTCTTGGCCTTCAGATACAAATTTGCCTGGGCATTTTGCCACTTGGCTACAGAAATGCTTATTGCCACAACTAGTCTTTGGGGAGGAAAAACATACTTAATAATGGAATTTATTGAGTTGTGTTTTGCATAATTACATGTGTAATTTTGAAGATATGGCAATTTAATAACAAATTGGCTACGGGTGCCATTCTTTTTGTAAAACAAGATCTGTAGGTACATCCTAAGTGGCGCAGTGATAGATCTGATGTCAAAAGTAATTAGTGAGTAAAATGTGCTCAGAGCATGTTTGTGTGATCACATGGAGGGGCAAGCACAGCTTGCAGTGGGCTGCCCATATCTCAAAACTGGAGCACAGCATGGCAAGATATGGTTCCCCTGGTGTGTTAAGTCTGAAAGCTGGGCAAAAAATAAATTTTAAAAAATTGCTCACACGGAATGACATTGATCTTATCCTGGTGGTGATTTCCAACCTTGAGAAACTGTGTACAGCGCAACCCAACCTCAAAATAATAAGGTCAGAACTCCTGCTGTGGCAGCAGTGACAAGGCGTTGAAAGAACCAGCCCACATCAATCACACTCTCTGGAAAGAGAACAAAGTGTTGTGGCGAGTGATGGAGTGCTTAGGTGGCCGGGTCATTCTGCACCCAGGCAGGCTGTTTGACAAAAGAGACTTTAACAGGCCTGACGGCGTACATTTGTCTCCTGGGGGAAACGAGAGCTGACTACTTGATGTGCATGGGGAGAAAGGAGGATTGGTTGCAGCCAGTGGCGTGTGGTCAGTTGACATGGGGGACTAGGCTAGTCTAAGAGGTCCAAGAGCCCTCCCACCACTTTCCCAAAGTCCGTGCAGCTTTGGGAAGTAGGCAGCAGGGCTCCAGCATCCTGTCAGCATGATGTTTGGGTTATTCCTTCAGAGAAGCTGAGTACAGCAAGTTTAAACTGGTTCTGTTATCTCTTCTGTCAAGGTTATGCTGACTATAAAAGTAAGGCCAGAAGGAGGCTGGGTTTCACTTTCTCTTTCTATCCTTTTTCGTTCTGGTGTGGTGTTCTGTATACAGTGGTACCTCGGTTTACGAACTTAATCCATTCCTGAAGTCCGTTCTTAAACCACAGCGCACTTAAACCGAGGCACGCTTTCCCTAATGAGGCCTCCCACCGCCAGTGCCCTTCCACTGTTTGGCTTCCGTTCATATACCGAGGTAAAGTTTGCAAACCGGAACACTACTTCCAGTTTTACGGAGTTCGTAAACTGAATAGTTCATAAACAGGACTGTTCGTAAACTGAGGTACCACTGTATAGAGTTAAAGTTTAGACTTATTGTAAGTTTAAGTCTGCTGCAACTGGATTTCTTATGGACTGTGCCAATCCTGAATGTATTGGATTTGTGACCATTATGCTCATTTGCCTTCAGTAGCAGTAAAGCTCTGCTGGATGAAATATAACTGGCTCCGGTCTATTTTGGGGGGAATCCTGCAACATGTTTAAGTTTCTACTCTGCTAACTATACAATGGAATCTGCTCTGGATCAATATTGAGTAGAATTTCAATGACAGACACCTCCTTCCCAAAGCCTGGGAAGCTTCTGCTCAGCTTAGAGAGGGAGGTGTGTGGCATTGTGATGTCATGCACACAAGGTTGCCCCTTCCCTATAACACTCACAAGCTGGCTGTATTCTTCTACAAAAAAAGGGGGGGGGGAATCATCACAAGCCACTGCTTAGCAGCTATAGGTTGGTTTGCTGGAGAGCTGGCAAGAGATGGATAAGGCATTGGATGGAATCCTTAGTCCAATCCCAGGTTCAGGGCGAATTGGTGCATCACTCCAACCTCAAGCAGGTATGATCTCAGGGTACCCCAATAGAGGGGTCTAAGTGGAAGCCTTTGTCCAGAAACCAAGTGTGGTGCAAATGGGCCCTAGAGCTTCCAGCAGCGGTCTGAGCTGGACCACCTTAGTTGACCTGCATCTTGAGGTGGTCCATATCCCAGGCATGACCCTGTCCTAACTTCAGCCTTCTGCCAGGAGACTGATCATCAGTACATACCCAGTGCCTGAGCCAAAGCCCACCAACATCTGTAATCAAGAATGTTGTGAGCAAATTTTCAAACCCCAGAAATAAGTTGTGTCAAGTTTGCACCATCTTGCATTGCTTAATGTCTTTGCTTGTGGGGGTGGGATGAAGGCACTAGGTGTGGGTCTGCAAATAGCATTATGTGCACCTGTGATTGTGACTGCATGATGAAAGGGCGGGGGGAACAGAAAACATCCCAGTCTTGGCCTTCAAATACAAATTAGCCTGGGCATTTTGCCACTTGGCGATGAAAACGCTTATTGCCACAACAAGTCTTAGGGGAGGGAAAGCATACTTAATAATGAAATTTATTGAGTTGTGTCTTGCATAATTATATATGTAATTCTGAAGATAAGGCAATTTAATAACAAATTGGCTACGGGTACTGTTCTTTTTATAAAACAACAAGATCTGTAGGTACATCCTAAGTGGCACAGTGATAGATCTGATGCCAAAAGTAATTAGTGAGTAAAATGTGCTCAAAACCATGTTTGTGTATGTGTGTGTTGAGGGGGATATTGTCAAGCCATGAAAACAAACTTATGTTGTTTGATTGAACACTGACATGAACAGCCTTCCTTTAAAGTGAGCTGGGTAAAACAAAATGGAAAGATGAAGCCAATCTCCATTAATCTCCTCATGAGGAAAATCCATCATTATTCTTTATAAAATTGATCAATTGCGGAAAAGAACATTCTTCTTAAAGGGAGCTAGAGGACCTGTCCCCCAAACCCCAAGTTTGCTAGGCTACAATCCTGACACCTCTTTTAACTAATTAATTCCATTTATGAATTGCTTCCCATAAAACATCACCAAGTGATTTCACGAAAAGAAAAAGAAAAGCCCTCATACACATCAGTAATAAAAACATTTAAGGACAATTCCATATAAACAACAAAGAACACAATCTTATAATAATCTGATGCATTACAAAAACTCATAATAAAACTTAACTTTAAAATGAATGATTTATATCAAATAAATTAATACTTGGTTCACATGTGGTTCACATCTAGGAATAGTAAATGGGTGTGGTATCACCTCTGCAATTGTGAAAGATGAGGAAATGAAAAAATGAATAGAAGGGTTTCGTTTCCCTCCTCCATTTAAGAAAAAAAAAATTGGCTCAGCTTTTGTTTCACATGACTCTAAGTTGGTGACAAGTTTGACACCAAAAATCTTCAGGTTCGGTGGCATTGGGTGTGGGTTTTTTTTGGGGGGGGTGCCTCATATCCATAATTATTTTAGATATCAATTACTCATCTGAATAGTCCTCAGTATACTCTGAAGATTTCAGACAGGCATTTCCAGGACTAAATATCAAGTAACTCACCATGCCAGTAACTCACTGCAGAAGAAATTGCCTTTGAACATATGACAAGTAGCATTTCCTTACAGCCAGCCCATTCATCTTGAACTAGAATGATTCTTAATTCCCTTTTAGTCCACACACTGCAGTCTTGAGACTATTGACCAGTTTGATAATTACTTCCAGCTGCTCTGCATTTGGTTTGTTTTAATTGAGTCCCCTGTCCTGTACCAACTAAATTGAAACCATTGATCCTTTTTTAAACACATCAAAAGTCTTATGGAGATAGAAAAGTTCAGTCACTCTTCCTTGGGTTGTGTTCCAGTTTCGGAATAAGCGAACAAACTCCATCCGCCTCAGACAGTTGATTTTGGTTGACATGAAAGGGCAACAATTTGTTATTTATTGTGATGGTATATTTACTGATTGGTGGGAAGGCACTTACTGGATTTTCAACCACGGGTGCAAAATTGGTGGCCGTCTTAACTTGGGGGAGGGGGAGGGAATGACAACACTTGCTGCTGTGTCTCAGGCAGCAAAATTTCTCAGTCTTGGCCCTTTGGGGACTCTTATTCAAGTTGGATTTCCATTGTGAAAATGCCATATGGACCTGCGCAGATGTGGTCCTGATCTTCCACTATGCATAGCCTAGAGCAGGCATCTGGTTCCACAGATGCTTTGCTCTAGGCCAGGCATGGCCAAACTTGGCCCTCCAGCTGTTTTGGGACTACAACTCCCACCATCCCACCTAGCTAACAGGACCAGTGGTCAGGGATGATGGGAATTGTAGTCCCAAAACAGCTGGAGGGCCAAGTCTGGCCATGCCTGGCCTAGAGCAAAACATCTGTGGAATCAGATTCTTATTTATATTGTATAGATCTAATATCAGCTTAGGAAGCCCTACGGAGTGAAACAAAGGGAAACTTTGTTCTGCCCAAGTTAGCAGTTTGTACCTGCACCAGCCAGCTTGTGCCAGCAGTCAACTAGGCCCAGGGCCTTTTCAGTGCTGGCCCCAACTTGGTGGAACACTCTGTCACAAGAGACTAGGGCCCTGCGGGACTTGACATCTTTCCGCAGGGCCTGCAAGACAGAGCTGTTCTGCCTGGCCTTTGGTTTGGACTCAGTGTGACCCTTATGTTTCCCTCCCCTTATGGTTTTGATTTATGGACTACTATTAAAATGAGGCTGCATTTTAAATTGTTTTTTAACCCGTATTTTAATAAATTGGTCCCCCCCCCCATTATGTTTTATTGTAATTTTATTGGTGTTAGCCGCCCTGAGCCTGGCTCTGGCCAGAGAGGGTGGGGTATAAATAAAATTAATAATAATAATAATAATAATAATAATAATAATAATAATATTATTATTACAATAAGAAACAATAAGAAGAAATATATTAATATTGGAATTAGTCTCATAGGTTATAAACCGTACATATGAACTGTATATGTTGCACATACTGGGCTAGACCTTTACATTAAGAAATAACCAATAAAATGTTACAGTTGCGCTTTGTGTATTGTGATAACTACAACTTCCAGCAGCCCCACCATGCATGGCTATTTGATGGGGATGATGGGAGCTGTAGTTCAGAAGCATTTAGAGGGCCAAAAGTTTCCCACACCTGGCCTAGAGTTACAGCCACATAGTGCTAGTGTGTCAAGGACTGCTAATTTTCTCGGGTTTGAGGAATACCAGATCTTATCACTTGGGGGCATATTCAAGCAAAATATTAACTCAAGTAGTAAAGTTGTATTACTTCGCAATATTCAAACCAAAGTTGATAACCACATTCAAACACCACAAGTCAATAAAGAAGAGGGCATTATTTCCTGTCCATTGGGAAATGTATACTGATAGGAGTGAGAGGAAGATGATTCTTCCATTTTGGGATTGTATGTGTGTGATCACGAAGCTTGTATTCCATTTTCCATTTCCCCCCCTTCACTTGAAATTTCTCTCTCAAGCTTGATTGTTTGTTTCCAATAGTTAACTTTGAATCTGGATGGGCACGAAAAATGTGACTTTGCTTAATTTGTTTGATCGGCTTGTTTAACCACATCTAAATGTGCTTGAATTAGTTCAATTAAAACAGGCTAACTCAATGGAATAGGCAAAGCACGCCACACAAATTAAGGTTGCATCCAACTAATCAAATTTCTATTTTGTTTGAACAAGAGGACTGATAAATTTAGCAAAGTTTTTGAAAGACATATTTGCTTCTGCTGCTGGAACCTTTTCTTCTTTTCCTTTTTACAATAAGCTCTCTTCAGACTCATGTCCATTCGTTCAATGAATTTGTGAGAGGGAAGATGGATTGTGGTAGCTAGCCATTCCCTCCTGCCACACATCTGCTGTTAGTGTGGAGGAGACTACCGTGTGGAAATGGCCATGCCTTGGCCACTCTATGTGTAGAAAGCCTGGCTGAGCGTATTCTCCCTTATACAAAATATGCCTACCCAACATGCATGTGCTCCCTTCACACTACTTGTGAACACATGTCTGAGGGTGTAAGCAATCTTGGTGGTGGCTGACACAATCCCACTCCTCCCTCACATCTTCACATCTTCACAAAATATGTTGCAGATCCTTAAGAGGCGAGTACAAGGACAAGTTGTCTGAAGATCAGGCAATATGGTGCCTTCAGTTGTTGTTGGCCTACAAGTCCCATCATCCATAGCTACTGGCTCTGGAGGATGAGATTGATGGGAGCTGGAGACTTCTGGAAGGCGTCAAATTGGCTTCCCCTTCTGTTACCAATGTGAAATAAAATATGAGCTTGTTAAAGCCTCAATGACACACTCAGCAATAGATATAGGACACAATATAGATTTTAACCTCTGGGGGAAAACTCTGGAAAAGTGATTTGAAGTTCACAGCATGTTATTCTTTGAAGGAGAACTACTTGAAAATGATTTACAGATGGTGTTTAACTCCAACTAGGCTTGCTAAGATGTATAAGACTGAATCAGATCAGTGCTGGAGATGCAAAGAGGTGGATGGAACCTTCTTTCATATGTGGTGGACTTGTAAAAGGGTAAAAGGGTAAAAGGGAAATGATCCCTAATGAATTGGGGGGGGGGGATGTTTAAAAGCACTTTGCCAAAAAACCCAGAGTCCTTTCTGTCGGGGATAATTCAGACTGAAATTCCCAGGTGCCAAAAAAGGTTATTTATGTATGCCACTACTGTGGCCCATGTTTTGTTAGCCCCAAAATGGAAAATGAGCGAGGTCCCAAACAAAGATGAATGGCAACTTAAGTTGACAGAATATGCACAGCTTGCAGACTTAATATAGAATAAGAGAACAAGAAGAGCATACATTTAGAGAAGATTGGAAAACATTTATTGAATATATGGGAAATAACTGTACAGCTGAAAATGCTGGCAGCAGTAAGATAAATTCAACAGTGTAAATAAGTTATAATGGATGTAATAATGGAATGCTGAGTGGTATAGTTTCTGTAAAATATGCAGGGATTTATGATATGTAACATGAACTAGGGAAAGAGAAGAAGGGAAGTCATTGATATTTTAATGATGCAAAGTACTTTAAATTGTAAAACAGAAAATTTAATAAAATTTATATATACACATTGGATGCCCCTGGCAGAGAATATTAAATGGGTATGACCTTAAATTAAATTTTGTAATTATGCCAACAAGGGCTGAATGAATGAATGAAATTTCTGTAATGGTCAAATGTATTTAGAAATTTGATAAGAATATTATTGATCTGTTAATATTGCAATGCCTTTTTATCATATTTCTGTGGGTGGGTGGGACAAATGCCTTGCGACTTTTAGGTTCTCTATGTTAAGATGATCAGTGCCCCTAGCAATACTTTACAGGTCCAGAGAGGATAGGCATCCTACAGCAGGCATAGGCAACCTTAGCCCTCCAGATGTTTTGGGATTACAATTCCAATCATCCCTGACCACTAGTCCTGTTAGCTAGGGATCATGGGAGTTGTAGTCCCAACACACCTGGAGGGCCAAGGTTGCCTATGTCTGTCCTACAGTATATCAACGTGGAGGAATAATAATAAATAGTAGTAGTAGTAGTAGTAGTAATAATAATAATAATAATAATAATAATAATAATAATAATTTTATTCAAACCCCGCCCATCTGGCTGGGTTTCCCCAGCCAATCTGGGCAGCTTTCAACAAAAGATTAAAATACAATAATTCATCAAATATTAAATACTTCCATAATCAGGGCTGCCTTCAGGAAGGGGAGGCGAGAGACAGTGACAGGGAAGTAGAAGAGAAAAATGTGCGAGCGTCACTTTTCAATTTATGGAACATCTCACTGCATTTTTGCCTTTAATCCCAGAGAGGCTGAAATTACTCCTGATAGATCATTGGCCTGCTCTTTTAGATAATACATTGCAACCAGTTAGATAGATATTGACAAAGCTGAGGCAACATATCAAAATCTCATTTTTTGAAAAAAGAAAAAATGAAAGTGTTAGCCAGGTAAAGCCCTTCCCCACCCCTCACAGGGTTAAGAGATTATACCACCATTCATAAAAATGTTGCAAGCATTGTTGACTATAGTCAATAATGGAACCTTATGTACTGCCAACCGGGTGCAGTGAGTGAAGGGATCATAATAAATCAACCAGATCTCCTTGAATGCTGATGGTGGTGTTTGTCTGTTCCTTTTCTATTTAGTGCAATCTACAAAGGGTCTATCCACACTTAACTTTTGCCCCATTCTTTCCAGGGCACTTTCCACACTTTAGAGCTCAATCGGCACAAAAGTCAATTCAGGTTTGCCATGAATTGTTGTTTGCTCTGATTCAACTTTAAAGAGCAAATCTCCACACGGAAATCTAAGGAGGAAATAAAAAGTGTGCTTGGAGCTATAAAGCACAGAGGAAAGGTAAGTGTGAATAAACTCTAAACTCTAAAGTCAAAACAAATCCCTCATATTTCAGCTTCTCATGACTCATTATTTTTTTCCAATTGGCCCATTTCCCACACAACTTGGTACCAATATTCCAGGTCTGTTCCATCATTGGACAACTCTAAGGCATTGCTGTCATTTTTTTTCAAACTTGCACACCTCTTTGGAATATTAGCAAGGGTTCCTCAATGAAAAAGGACAGCAACAAAAAAACTTCCCTGGAAGACAGCTTGTCCAACAGTCCTCATCTTCCTCTGCAGCCTGTAGCTGCAGTGAAAGGATGATTTGTTTTCTAGGCCAGATATGATCCATGTTTGTGCAATACTCCTGTGCAGAGCTCTCGCATGTTGCAGCAAGAGTGGGGCTGCATGGCTGGCCTCCACCTCAGTATCATAAAACCACGCTAGTCCCATTCCTTGACATCCACAGACTGAGTGGACACCTGAAAAGGTTCCACTGTGTGAGAGCAACTGCTCAAATAAGGGCCGTCTTACCCATAGGCACTAGGGGTGCAGGGCATCCGGGTGCCGGGCTCTCAGGGGCGCCAGGCCAAGAGTCCGGGGTCCGAGAGTTGAGTCCGGGGAAGAGCCTGCCTATCGGTCGGAGCGCTGCAGCAAATTCGGGGGTGACCGAGCCAGCAAGACGCTGAGGCGGGCGGGCGGCTCTGCCCTCCTGTGTGCCTGGGACTGGGCAACCTGGGGAGGGCAGATCTTTGTACCCCGGCGCCACATAATAATAATAATAATTTATTATTTATACCCTGCCCATCTGGCTGACTTTCCCCAGCCACTCTGGGCGGCTCCCAATCAATTGTTAAAAACAGTACAGCCTTAAATATTAAAAACTTTCCTGAACAGGGCTGCCTTCAGATGTCTTTTAAATATAGGATAGCTGCTTATTTCCTTCACATCTGAAGGGAGGGTGTTCCACAGGGTGGGCACCACTACCGAGAAGGCCCTCTGTCTGGTTCCCTGTAACCTCACTTCTCGCAATGAGGGAACTGCCAGAAGGCCCTCGGCGCTGGATCTCAGGGTCTGGGCTGAACAATGAGGGTGGAGACGTTCCTTCAGGTATACAGGACTAAGGCCGTTTAGGGCTTTAAAGGTCAGCACCAACACTTTGAATTGTGCTCAGAAACGTACTGGGAGCCAATGCAGATCTCTCAGAACTGGTGTTATGTGGTCCCGGCGGCCACTCCCAGTCACCAGTCTAGCTGCCGCATTCTGGATTCATTGCAATTTCTGGGTCACCTTCAAAGGTAGAGCATGTTGCAGTAGTCCAAGCGGGAGATAACTAGAGCATGCACCACTCTGGTGAGACAGTCCGCGGGCAGGTAGGGTCTTAGCCTGCGTACCAGGTGGAGCTGGTAGACAGCTGCCCTGGACACAGAATTAACCTGCGCCTCCATGGACAGCTGTGAGTCCAAAATGACTCCTAGGCTGCGCACTTGGTCCTTCAGGGGTACAGTTACCCCATTCAGGACCAGGGAATCCCCCACACCCGCCTGCCCCCTGTCCCCCCAAAACAGTACTTCTGTCTGGTCAGGATTCAACCTCAATCTGTTAGCCGCCATCCATCCTCCAACTGCCTCCAGGCACTCACACAGGACCTTCACCACCTTCACTGGTTCTTCACATAAGCTTAAGACGGCCCTGGCTCAAATGTACACAATCCATGTAACTAGGATGTTCACAGAACTGTATGTTTCCTTCATGTGCTCAACATATTGATATCTGGGGTGGGGGGAAGCCTGGTGAAACAGAATCAGGAGCAAATCCAGCCTTGTTTCAACATGAGAGTGCCAGTCATTTAGGTAGCATGGGTAAGGTTTGCCTTTTTATGCATGATGATGGCTATGCTCAATAATCTCTCTCAGCATCCTCTGTGAACCGTGTCTGTGCACTAGACTGTACTCCAGGATCTTCTACAATGATAGTAGCCTACAGGGCAGATGCACAGCATTTCCACTGCAGCCAAATCCATGTCAAAAGGTTATCCGGAAGGCTGAAAGTCTGAAAAGCATTTCTCTAGGAAATTATCTTGGGCCAAATATATAAAGAAGGTAAGCTTGCAGCTACACATGACTAAATGCAGCAGCTAGATTTATTCTGAGCAATCAGGAAGACAAGCTATATTTAGGAGAAACCCTTTTTTTGGTATGGCCTTTTCTGATCCAAGGATTAAAAAGAGAGAGAAAATGCTTGACCTGGCTGTGAAAATATTGTAACCTATCAGGCCAGAAAAGATTTAGGGAGTATGACTGATATGCTCAAAGTACCAGCCCCAGAATTCAGATATATTTTTGAAGTCGATTGGCTACAGGATTAAGGCTCCATGCTTAGTTTAACTAAAGAGCTTCTGAGTCAATTCACCTTTCTTTAAACAGTGTGCTCAAGGGCAAAGTCACGTAGAAAGGCAAACAGAGGTTGGCCTCCAGTTTAACACTTGAACAGTTCATCCTGTCAGGCAGTCTATAGACTGAATTTCTAATCTTATGTGCATTTTCCACGTTTATTTTGATAGTGTCACACTTCATTTTGATGACATGGAAAAAGTCTCTACAGCTGGACTTTTCCAAGAATTTCTTTTTCTCTTTTCTTTTTTACACAGGGTTAAAACTGCAGCATCTCACCACCATTTTCAAGAACCAGTACTCTATCCCTATATCTGTACAATAGAAATACACAGCAGCGGGGGGGGGGGGGGGGAGAGAAATAGTTCTTTCAGAACATTCACACACAGCATACGAAAAAACAAAATAAAACCCTAGATCCACCAGTTTGAGAAATTTAGGATGTGGTGGATCTCCAGATTTCTAGATGAGCCCATCACATTGGTATAAGTCATCAACCCTGGCTCATCTGGAAATTCACCAGTGTAACTCTCTTATGGGATGCATGGGGTGTTAGGGGAGTGGTAGTACCTCTGGTGGGGGGACACATTGTGCTCCTTCTGGGGTACTTTGTCCACTTTTGGTTCCCACTGAGCACTCAGCTCTCCTAGAAGCTATCAGCATGTGACAGCAGCCACATCCTGAGAAATGGTTTCACCTGGCCATCTGAACCAGGTTAGAGTGGTTATGGGTCTCAAACCCTCAGTGATTTAGGAACTTCCCCTCCATGCGAAGACAGAATCCAGCAGATTGAGCAGATGAGACAAATAGTACATCCAACGGTCAGGAAGGTGGTTTGTTCATGTGCTGAAGAGAGAAATGAAGGGCAGATGGGGTTCATCAACATGGGATAGTAACACATCTAGGGGAAGAAAAATTATGATCATAAAGCTTAGTTGCTTTGCAGTTATCTAGTCCAACTCTCTGAAATGCAGGTTGTGGGGCTCAAACCCACAACCCTGAGATTTAGCATCTCATGCTCTACTAGAACACCACTATATTCAATGTTTACACTTGTGGGGAAAAGAATTTCCTTACCAGCCGAAGTGAGGGTAGAATTTAACTCATCACTAGATGAATTCACCAATGCTCATAAAATGCACTCATTGCCAATGAGGCTACTTGAGACTCTAATGACAAAGATAGATCCTGGAGAATCCCAAACCTTCTTAGCATCTACACTGTGCCAACCAACCAACCGACCAGAAGAAACAATTCAAAAGGTTCAGTAGCATGAAAATTGTTAGGGTCCAAAATTTCAACACCCAGTGCTGCCTCAATACAGCTGCACACATCCATTGCTGGACTCTGTTGAACCAGAAAAAAAGGATGACTCTTATCTGTGGCTGTGATCTCCTGGGTGACATGTGCTCTGATAGGCAGCTGAATGTGCAGGCATACTCTGTTTCCCTCCCACCCCCCTCCGCGTGGCCCTGGGCCCTGGCAACCCACGCTGCGCCACTGAGTGACATTTTGGGGTTCTTTTAGAAATGCATGGCAGACTGCGAGGTCAAGAATACCAGGGCTGCTGGCTCAACACACTAAATCCAACCAAAATGCAGTCTAGCTGACCCAGAACACATTTGGGTCATTGCCGCTCATCAGAATGAGCTGACAAAAATCACCAAGCTGAGCATAAACACTACCAGGAGAGTTTGCATATCAGACTTCAGTCTGGATGGTTTTGATCTAATTGCAACCTGTTTGAAAATACCCTTCAGTTCTTCATTGCAAACATTAGGAGGACAAATTGCATTGCATCAGTCAGCACAAAAACGAGATAGCCTGATTTTTCATTGAACAAAAGATGATCCCTGAAAGTCTGTTTTACAGCCAAAGAGAGTTCACAAGGGGAAGAAAATACACACTTTACAAATTCTTGACTGGAGAAAGAGCATACTCCAGGCAATTAGTCCCCACTCTTCATTAAGATTCCATATGTCTCCAATTATACAAGTGTCATTAAACACAGAGCTAGTGTAGCTACATACACAAACCTCTGCGGAGCAGATCAGCAAATTATAGCTTTTGCTCAGAAAGAGCAAGTGCTAAGTCTAAGAAGAAAGCATTCAGTGCACTGACAGATGAACAAATGCATCACACAGGGTTAAAATCAAGGACACATCTGTATCCCCCCTCCTTGCAGGGTTTGAGTCAATGTGTTCATCTGTGCAATACAAGCAACACTGGCCATGAACGGAGTCAATGACTAAGAAAAGGTTTTGAAAAGACTACAACTGCAACAATTACACAGGTCATCCTTATTGAGAAAGTGCTTTCAGATTAGAATGTTACTCTCTGAAAAGGCTGAGAAGGTTTGGTTTACATGTTATAGATGTCACACAAAGACGCCAAAAAAATCATAAGAGCAGCTTTCCTAGATTCATGGTCAAGGTCAAGTCATTCTGTTGCCAACAGCGGTCAGCAAGATGTCTCGGAAAAGCTTATAAGCAGGATGTGATAGTGATGACCATCTCCTGTTTGCCCTTGCTCCTGGGACTCAGCTACATTTTCAAAGTTGATCTGTCAAGGGATTATGAAAATTCCACCCACATTTAGATCAGCTAAAGAGTTTCAGGGTCAATATGTCTTTACTCAAACTGTAGGCCCAAGTCAGCATCAGGGAAAAGAGAAACACAGGTCGCCTTCCAGATTTAATACCTTGTCCTGGGACATAAGCCAGGGATAAGCTTTTTGCACACCGTTTTTGAACATGGTGATTTGCCTGAGCATACAAAGGTTTAAAATATAGCAACAGTGGTGAACCTTTGGCCCTCCAGATGTGACTGAACTAGAACTTCCATTGGCCCTAGCAGGTAAGGCCAATTGGCAGTGATGACAAGAATTGCAGTTCAGCAACATCTGGAGAGCCAAAGGTTCCCTACACCTGAAATATGGAAAGAGTGTGCATGCAAGCCCTTGTTCCCAATGTCCTCAAGAGCTTAAGGTCCTCTCCAGACCTTGTCAGCATTCCCAATCTTGGGGAGCTTTTAAATTCTGTTCAACCAAATATGCTTAGACATCCTCTTTGCCCATGGGATGTTAAAGGAAGGGTGTCTCTCTCTGTGTGTATCCCTGATATGTTCCACCTTTTAAATTCAGGTGTATGTCTGAACAGGGATTCTGTTTCCATGGCTATTGGTTTATTATTTAGAACATCTCTCCTACCTAATCTCCAAAGAGCTCAAGGCAGCTAACAACAAAGATTAAACCGTAAACCAACAATTAAAAACACCCCTTGCAATTGAATAATTGAGTCGGACAATGCAACCCACCCCACCCCCCACCTGCCATACTGGAAGAGGTTGAGGTCTCTCTCCACCCAGCTGTGCACGGGGATCCCCTCCATCAAGGAGTTCCTCAATATGCCAGCCCAAATGATGGGTATAAGTAGACATTGGAAACACCTCAAATGGAAAAGCCTACTGCACACCTGTTACACCTGTGTTAAAGGAAGTAGTATACTGACTGCCAATCTACTACTAATACAAGTTTAAGTTCTTGTTACTAGCTTAACCTTTAAAGCCCTATGTGATTTAATACCAGTTCATCTCTAAGAATGGCTTCTCCTATATAGAGTTGCCTATTCACTAAGATCTTAGGAGGGCGCCCTATTAGTTATGCCATGGTGTGCATAGGCTCACATCGTAGCAACTTACAGGAGTGTCTTCTCCACTTCAGTCTGTGGAGTGATCACTGCATCAAGGTTTTACAATCACCTAGTCTGTTCAGTAAGTAAGTAAGTAAGTAAGTAAATAAATAAATAAATAAATAATATTTTTTTTTTTATACCCTGCCCTCGCCGGCCAGGGCCAGGCTCAGGGCGGCTAACACCAAATATAAATTACAATAAAACATAATAGAAAAAAACAAAAATAAATAAAATACGGCTTAAAATACAGCTTAAAATGCAGCCTCATTTTAGTGTAGCCCATAAATCAAGACCATAAAGGGAGGAAACATCAGAGATTCACCCAAGCCAGCTATCCATGCTGGTCCTACATGGGCCAGCAAAAAAGGCAAGGAAAAAATTTATATGCCAAATCCCATATAAGGGGTCAGAGTGAGTCTAAGCCAAAGGCCAGGCGGAACAGCTCCGTCTTGCAGGCCCTGTGGAAAGATGTCAAATCCCGCAGGGTCCTGGTCTCTTATGACAGAGCGTTCCACCAAGTCTTGACAGCTGTTGAAAAATATCTGTTTACTCATGCTTTCTTCAGCCCGTGACACCAGGTGAACAATTCCCTGCTAGAGTAATTGTGATACACTCTTTTAATAGGATTGTTTTGATTGCATATTGAATTGGGTTCAAATTGTTTTGTATTGAATTGTCCTATGCTATACTGCTTTGGTATTATTTTAATGAGAGGCAGTCTGTATTATATCTATTTATTTAAAATATTTACAATGTTGCTCAAAGGAATGCGGAAACTAAACATTTCCTTTTCAATACTAATTAACACTTAATTAAGGTTGGTTCACCAATCTGTGCCTTCATTACTAGAATGATCATAACCCTGGTTGCTGGTGTGTTAAACACAATACATCTCTTCAGGGCATACATAAGTTTTTTCCCCAGTTTGTGTACTTCAGGAAACTATCACACACATACAAACACCCAGCCATGCTGGGTCTTCAATATGGATTTACATTTCACATTCATAAGATACAGTGGTACCTCAGGTTAAGAACTTAATTTGTTCTGGAGGTCTGTTCTTAACCTGAAACTGTTCTTAACCTGAGGTACCACTTTAGCTAATGGGGTCTCCCGCTGCTGCTGCCGTGCCACCGCTGCGCAATTTCTGTTCTCATCCTGAAGCAAAGTTCTTAACCCGAGGTACTATTTCTGGGTTAGCGGAGTCTGTAACCTGAAGGGTCTGTAACCCGAGGTACCACTGTAACCAGCTTATAACTTAAAGGCTAATTGATTAGATTTCATACTTGAGGTGCCATGCTTCTCTAAGTCAATCTTGACACATAAATGGGCACACTTATCCCTGACACAGGTTAAAGTGCTGCCGAGACAAGATATGGAGATTGCTTCTCTGTGCAGCTAGCATCATTTATTGCTGTTGGTGATTTCATTGGCATATAGATACACTCCCATTGTTAAACGTCTGACAGAAGAAACAAAACACAGTATTCTGGAGTACATAATTCAGGAAGTGGAGTTTCAGCCTGCTCTCTTGGCTTGAAGATCATGTTCAAAGCCTGTTTCCTTTTCTTGTTTCTCCTGAACACACAAGCTTCCCATCACTTCAGGCCTGAGGTTTTCTGCCCCTGCAGTGTGGGATTCTACTGTACAGTATTTTCCAGCAGCTGAAGTTCAGAGGGAAGTTTAGGAATTACTTACAGGACCCATGTAATGTGTCATCTTCATCATCATCTTCAGATGCTACCAGCATGGAGCTGGTCACAAGAGAAGATTGAGCCATTCTGTAGAGCAGGCATAGGCAAACTTGGCCCTCCAGATGTTTTGGGACTACAACTCCCACCATACCTAACTAACAGGACGTGTGGTCAGGGATGATGGGAATTGTAGTCCCAAAACATCTGGAGGGCTGAGTTTGCCTATGCCTACTGTAGAGCTGTCCCGAGTGCACCCAATGAGGATGAGCAAATGGATGCAAGTGATACACATGACACTGACTACTAACTAGAGGCTTATCCACACTTAGCCCCTCTACTGAAGCTTCACAAACAGCAATGTGGGTCCCCCGCATATTGCCATTTGCTCCAATTCAGCTTTAAAGAATGAGTTTTCAGGGAGGAAGAAAAACGTGTAGAAACCCTAGCTGCAGACCTGTGCTCTGTCTTGGACAGTTGGAGCAATATTGTGGCCCTGCCCCTTCCTGCTTTCTTAAACTCCTTTTAAACACCTGACGGCTCCTCTCCAATGGCAGCTCCAGTTGCTCCCATTGCTTTAAGCCCCTTGTGGCGTTTGCCCTCCTAGGTGGGTCATAAGGAAAGGGTTAAATGAGTGGGAAGTGATTGGCCTGTGGGGAGGAGTTAGAGTTGGAGTTGTTGGGAAGTCAGTTGGGAGTTGGAGAAGGAAGAGGGAGGATAGGTCTGTGGGTTGGTCTAGTTTTGATGTGAGAGAGTGAGAGAAACTGTTAGGAGGAGTCAGATAGACAGTTGGGATAATCAGAAGTTATTAGGAAGGTATAGGTCAGTAAAGAAACTAAGATTAAGAAACTGACAAGAAAAATTATCTGAAACTATAACCTTAATGCTTATAAAATAAACTTGCTTATTTAATTAATGTTAACAACTGTCTGGACTCTGTGTGTATCTAAGAGAAACGGGTTGGTGGCAGCGGGGAAGCAATCACAGTGGTGGCACAGGGATCAACAGACCGTCAAACGTCTGGGGACCCTGTGTGATCGCCACACCCCTCCTTGAAAATGGAGACAGCGGAGGGCGGGGGCAACTGATGGGATTCCAAAGATGCAACTCTTTCTAGGTTCTCCAGCCTCTTAACTCCCCTGCAGCTCTTCTACTGTCTCCTTTTCCCGAGTCTAGCTGCCCGGTCTCTTCCTCCTGACTCTCCCTGCATCCACCACCCCTGGCAACTGCTACACAGGTGCCACAAAACCCCACAAATCACTGTCTTCTTTCCCTGGGCCTCATGTGCATCCTTTGCCAACACGTCCCCCCTCTCTTTGGGCTCTTCCCTGACAAGAGGTGTCATGTAAATCAAGCCAAGATGTCTGGCTACTGTTCCGGAATCCACCTAAAATGCTCATGTGCCTTTTTAAAAAATCACTTACATTTCTTATCACAGGGGGACTTAAAGCATGAACTAACAATTCCAAGGACATTCCCCTTTTTCTAATCAGCTGTAAGTATGGACTCAAAACACAATGGATGACTCTTATGTGCACTGCAGGTTAAATATATATGGCAGAAATCCAGACTTCTGTTTTTCTTTTAATAGACAGGTTCAACATTTGCCTTTCAAATGTATCAAAATGTCAGCCAAGTTTTGATTCGTCATGCAGCACAGGCTTATTAATTGCCCCCAAATTATAAATTAAGATTAAATTAATAGGCTAAACTAAGGCTCAAGGTCTACTGACATCAGCCTAAGATAACTGGAGCTAAATCTTTGTCTTTTCCAAGACAAAGTTTCCCAAGTAGCCAATCTCATAGAGAATTTCAGTCAAAGTGAATTGTCCTTTTTTATAGCTTGTGGGGATTAAGTATCAGAAACACATTAGCGAAATGCAAATGGACCTGAAACCCTATAATGGACTGGTGAAGAAATGCCTGTGCAAAAGGAAGATATACGGCAAAATCAAATATATCTCCCCCGAGCAAATAGCTTTTAAAGGCAACCATACAATTTGCTTACAAACACTTCACTTTTCAACCTTTAGACAGTTGCAAAGCAATCTTTCTGTAAATCAGTCTTATTGCCACTACAAAATGTGGCATTCCACTCAAAATGTCTGTTAACAGTCTAGTCTCTGCATAATGTGCGGGCACAAACCACCCATTCTTAACCATTTCTACATTTGATGAGAGAAATACAAACATATATTATTATTTACTTACTAAGCAACCTCGTAACCAGCATTGCATGGGAATTATCAAGAAACTCCAAAGACCAGTACAGTTTTAAAATCAGTGACTAAATTCAGGGCAGTTTTGAAAGGTTCTGCCAGCCATGTGGATTCAAAATGGTGCCTCACTGTATCCCATAACAGACCAAAAAACAAAACCCACCCATGCTCTTTAATCTCAGGAATCATGGGACAAAATTTGGTTACAATATCATAAGAGGTAACCAAATACTTAGCAAACGACTTTCCAAAATTGCATTTATATCCCACTCTTCTGTCAGCTCCACTTCCTCTTCAGACCTACACTGTGCTATATGTGAGAATGAGTTGTGGTGACATGACAAAAAATGAACATAGAGAAGCTATGATGGGACATTCAGCTGGCTCCATCTTCCCCCTTAAGTCCTTAAAAAAACGACCTGGTGCTATACAAAAAAAGGGAGGGCAGGTCAAGCAGCTACTACTGCCATCTTTATTCCCAATGCTTCTAGGCCCCATAACTGATGTACACATTTGAGTCAGGACCCATAGACTCTGGGGACAAGGAGGTTTATTAAATAGGGATGTGTCATAGTCCTGTGCTGCCAACCATGGCAGAGCCCAGTAGAGGGAGAGGCCAGCCAACCAGCCAGCCAAGGCTCAGAGGGGTACTTGCCTGGAGGCAGAGTCCATAGGCAAGGTCCAGTCCAGTCCTAAGATCAGGAGTATGTCAGTTCATGTAGTCAGACAATCTAGGGGTCAAGAAAGTCCAAGGTCTCAAGAAGCAACAAGGTCTGGCCAGGAAGGACAAATGTTGTTTCCAGCAACTGACTGAGATTGGAAACCCTGCTGAAGAAAGCTGGAGCCAGCTGGTTCTCATCAGGAGCAAGGCTGATCAGCAGCAGGTGGAGTCAGTTCTTCTGCTCCTTCAGGCTGCTGCTCTGCAGGTGAAGCCAACTCCTCGCCCATGATAGGATGGTGGCAGCAGCAGTCTCACCCAGAATTTCCCTTTACAGTGTTTGACTGAAGGAGGGTCTGTTATCTGCAGCCACTGCTTCCAGCACTACCACCTGTTCCCATTATTACCTGAGGTCTTGGTAAGCTTGTGGGGCATACTAAGGAGCATAGCTGTCAACTTACAGATTTGAAAATAAGGGACAAGCAGCCTTGAAAATAAGGGTCCAGCAGCTAAAATAAGGGATTTTAGTCAACCAGCTAAAATACGAAGTTAAAAGGGACTAGATACTTTTGGAGAGCAGCGCCGGTTTTTAGCCCTTCGTTTCCAGAGGTTGCTGCTCAAGACACCAGCTGATGAAACACTGCAATTAAATAACTAAAAGCAGCAACCACTTTTTGTGCAAAACGAAGTCCAAGCTACGAAGATGCTGCTTCAGTTCTGTATCTTTTCTCTCGTGCTCCATCTGCAGCTCTCAATTCCATCAGGTGGGGCGGGAGGAAGGGGGGGAATAGTGCCCAAAGTAAACCCGCAGATCAGACCATCTATGCTAGTCTACCACTACAAATCTATGGGAGAAGCGCTTGCGGGCCATGCCAGGCTACCCATCTCATTCGGGTCCTTCAGTGGCACAGCCGCAGTATGGCCTAGGGGGAGCGGAAGCAGCAGCAACGGGCAGAGGGGAGGCCCCAGGCAGAGACGCTCAGTTCGGCGGCCGCAAGGAGGATGGCGGGGGAAGGGCCTGAGGCTCCCGCCAGTTCTGGCAGGGAGGGGCTCCCAGGGGCTGAGGCTGGTGAGAGGAGGCCGGAGGGGGGCGGGCCAGGCAGCCAAGCCACACAGTTGGAGCCTTCCTCCTCCCTGGCTGGCAGGGAGGGAGGGAGAGGAGCTGCTTCCTTTGAAACCCGGGAAATTTAAGGGACATCCGTCAATAAGGGACAGCAGCGGGACATGGCGCTGGGATAAGGGACTGTCCCTCCAAATAAGGGACGCTTGACAGCTATGCTAAGGAGTGCTGTTCAGAGGGTGTCAAGCCCAATACTCCATTAAACCTGGTGAAGCTACCTGTTACCACCAATATGGATGGATGACAGAGTGGAGTGAATCTCAACCATTGCCCGTCCTGTCCACTCCTTGCCACGATTTTTAAGCATTTGCTGCTTGCTCCATTTTAAAGCACATAATCATCCATTCCCTGTTCTCCACTTGCATACGTCGGCTTTTAAATCCTATGCAAACCTCCAGAGCTGAATAGAAATTTACATTGCAGAAAGGGAAAGGAGAATCAGGCCATCGCGCTCCAGAGCTTATCTCCTCCTGCCAAGCCTTGCACTAAGGATCCCATAATTGCTCTGCTACTGCTTACACCAACACAACTTGCTTAAACAATATGCCCTAGATTGCTGTTAGCAACGTCAGCTTTTCCAGGGAAATGGAGGAAGCTAGAGGAAGACTCAGCAGGTACCGGATAGAAGACTAGCTCATAGCAAACTTTGTTTTCAAAATGCACGCTATTAGGTTGCATGATGGTGTGCTCAGTTTCTAATTCAGAACCCTGTTGTGTATAATATATTTTATCAATAGTGGGAAGTAGCTGAGACATTATTCTAAGGTAGAATAAATATGCCCAAATTAGCCTAAACTAACAAAACTTGCCTCAGCATAAACAGAGAACCATTCCTGCAGTCAGAATTAACCTCAGTGTTGCATTACTTGTTTCTAATGGGACAGAGTATGTCCACTATCTCTCATGGACAAGAAAAGAGTGGGGTAGACAAACCTAATTCTGGGGATAGCTCAGTAGGGATGGAAAAATCAATCAGTTTCACTTCCTCTCAGGTTCCCGTTTTTCTAAGCTTAAGTTCAATTCATATTTGTTTGTTTGTGTTTATCTCTAAAGAAAATTCATCACCAATTCCCAATGCAATTTTGCCTAATATACACATTTCATGTAATTCCCCCTAATGTTGTGTATTTTTGTATGCTTATTGCAGGAGGCTTCAGATCTTGTGAGGTCATCATAACTCCTTAATCCCTGCATTCATTCCTCTGAAGTTTTGCAAGGAATGTACTTAGGGAATATCTAAGTTCATACAGATTGCCCACAAAACCACAGAGATGGAAGGGCATCTCCCCCCCCCCCATGCAAATCTTTAAAGGCTACACACACAAAATTTGCCATGTTCTTTCCCCTCAAAAGAATTGTGGGCATAGCCAGGGGGCAGGGGGACAGCTGATCTCCCTAAATCAAGTAAATAAAATAGAAATACTGAACTAAAAGTAGAAATTGTAGAAAGATCTTGACAGATTTTTCTGAGCACTTGGGTCAAAGGAAAGTAATTTAAAGTAACTGTTGTTGAGACATTTCATTCCAAATTTGTTAGAAAGAACCAGACAGGGTATAATGGCAGGTGGGTGTCCTACCCCCCCCAACATAAATCCTGGTTACACCCATGAAAATAAGCCAATATACCTGCAAATTTCATCAGTTCTGGTTATGATCCGTTGTTGATTTCCCCATCGTAGCAAACAAGGAAGCAGAGCTTCTGCATACCAACCAAAGCAAAATGTCAGTCCAAAGTGCCAAACTAAACTGATTCACCACCCAAAGCAAGTTCCAAAATATTGTGTTTTTATTAATGTCCTGTTCATGGGCCTAACCTTAGGTTGGAAATAGATGTTGCAGCCTATTTGCAATGGCCATAAAAAGCAGCAGCTATGCCAGCATCTCTCTCTTTTTTTTTTTGTTAAATAGTTTTTATTGTTTTTTCCATATATACATCCTCTAACAATATTTCTCTAACAGTTTTCCATATTTTCCTCCCCCCCCCCCTCCCCTGGACTTCTCTCATACTCCCATTTTGTTTTATTTCCATATTGTTCACCCTGCGTATTGTTTTCCCAAAATTTCCCCAATACATATAATCTTATTTTTTATTATATACAATTGTGATTGTTTACTCAAGCTCTGCCAATGAGTCTAAGCCAACATCTCTTTCTTTTCTTCCTGCATCATTTAGAAATGCAAAATGCATGGAGCGGCACCCCTGTGTTGCAAAGGTTCTCCAACCCCGGCAGAAAACAGCTAATGAAGCTGAGAAGGGAAGCATAGCACAACATGATATCCCACCATGCAGTTTGCATCGTTATTTGTTAGGGTCAGCCAAAATGTGTAGCTCCAGCCTCAAGTGTCAGAAAAAGTTACTTGCAAAGTAGCTCTCGATACTTCCTCTGTCCCATTCTCAAACATCCACATTCAGCTGGATTAAATTACCAGTTGAATTCTTCCCATTATTCTACCCCCCACAGAAGAGGCCCTAACCTCCAGCCTCTGATATGTACCGAGCTTCCATCTTATTTTTAGAGACATGACCCATATTTTTTTCTCTCTCTTCCCAGGCAGCTCAATATAGGCGCCATAAGATTCTTTTGGGAAATGCATTGCACTGGCAAGCTGTAATTAGGCTTTTGATGTGCCTGGGACCCACAGGCTTTGTGTCATATTCTCCTGTTTAATTCCTTCTCGAAAAGAACCAATTTAGCAACATGCAGTCTGTGTTCTGCAAGAAAACATTAAATCTTTCAGAATGTCACTCTACCTTGATCCAGAATGCTTTTAGGGCTATTTCTCACATTAGATTCCTTCCCTCCCTCACTGCCCAAGACACGATATAATTCCCGCAAGCCATTCCCCTGTGACCAGGGACAAGCTGAAATGTATTGTCTAAAAAACTTGGTCTGAGAAACTGCTATCAGCCACTTATGGGAGAGAATAAAATATATTGCCCATTAACAGGTGTGCTGTGGCCAGACCACAATGTCTGCTTTAAGTTACTTCTGAGACTTCGCACTCTGGACGTCAAATCCCATGCGACTTAGAATGTCAGATATAATTGACTTAAAGTGACCCGAACAGGGAAATATTGCTAGAAAGTAGCCATCGGCTCATAGGTCAATCATAAAGAAGCAAAATTAATAAAGCCTTGTTCACACTAAACCCTGGTAGACACATGTGCAAGCTTGTGCAACGAGACTTTTCCCTATTTATTGTATATATTCATAAAAGGATTTGCAAACCACCAATTTATTTAAAAGATTATGTTAGTATGCAACAGAATATCACAAACTAATAAAAGCATAAAAGACAGACCAAATGGCCAACATTAAATCAAATCTCTAAAACAGAAATCCTTTCAACAAACTGACAAAACATCAGAATTGGAGGTGTCTAGTGGATTTCAATAGGCACAGTATTCCAAAGTAGTGGGGCCATTATGAGAATAGCCTTAGCTCAGGTAAAGACAAAATGGATATAACTATGGAACACCTAGGAGGACTTCTCCAGATTATTTCACTGCAACTGGGGAGAAAGAAAATAAGAGATCCCATTGAATAGGTGGATTTCCAGGCAGACATCACTGGATTTTGTCCATTGAAAGGTGTCTTGAGAACTTCAGGTGGGGTAAAAATACTTCCAAATCTTTTTCAACCAGAATATGGTTGGCAGAATGCATGGCATTTCCTCAAGCATTATCTTATCTGTCCTTTTCTAAAGCTCATTTCCCATGGCACAAAGGGAAAGAGGAAATTCAGCCAAGGAAATACTTAGCTGCAATCTTTACGAATTATACACAGGTGGTGCCCTCCCTTGTAATCCTTTCTTAAGGCCATTACGAATTCCATTCTCTCTGAACTCAGTGGGAAATGATTTTTCAAAAAACCTTTTAGCATTTTGTTGCCCTTCCTTCAGAATTCCTCCAGTTTAATAATGAATGATGATACATAATGAATAAAACAAAGACAACATCAACAAAAACTTTGACAAATAGGGAGAAAAAGGAAAATATCAATATTTTAACAGCAACTTGGGCAAAACCTCTACAGCAGACATTATCCTGAAGTATCATATTGGAAACATCAGATGAAAAAAAAAGAAGTCCGTGCAGGCTTGCCCTAAAACAAACGAGCACTTTGTGTTACAAGCTATGTTGAAATGAAATGTTAGTCCAAGACCTCCATTTGGAAAGACACACATCTGGATTTGAACTCAATGAAATGGTTATATCCAGTAAAGTTGTACTCAGAGTAGACTCAGTGAAATGAATGTGCGCATATCATGCCCATTAATTTCAATGGATCTACTTTGAAAAAGGACTAGCTTTGGATACAACCCTTAGGATGGCATCTAATGTACTTCTTCCGCAGACTGGGGGTTTAGATATTGCTTTTCTCCCTTTAGAGATAGGTTTGCTCTCTCAAGCATTGTATCACTTGAAAATGATATTTTAAAATAAATAAAAAATAAATAAGAGAGAAGAACTCAACATGTTTCAGAGCCAATTCAAAATTTGGAAAAAAATGGCCCTGTCCTGTGCTTGTCTCCCAAACCCTAGGGCTTTGCACCCCAGTACACTACTAATTAGGGAGCAGGTGGTGCTGTGGTCTAAACCACTGAGCCTCTTGGGCTTGCCGATCATAAGGTCGGTGTTTCGAATCCGTGTGATGGGGTGATCTCCTGTGGGGTGAGCTCCTGCCAACCTAGCAGTTTGAAAGCACACCAGTGCAAGTAGTTAAATAGGTACTGAGGCAGCAGGAAGGGAAACAGCGTTTCTGTGCACCCTAGTTTCCATCATGGTGTCTCATTGCACCAGAAGTGGTTTAATCATGCTGGCCATATGACCCGGAAAACTGTGGACAAACGCCAGCTCCCTCGGCCTGAAGTGGGATGAGCGCCACAACCCCATAGTCACCATCGACTGGACTTAACCATCCAGGGGTCCTTTAACTTTAACTTGATAACACTACTAACTGTTGCACCAAGTAAATAAAGATGGAAGACTGTTCTCCTACTCCTCATACCTCGCTGCTCCTGCCATACTTTGCAAGGGAATGGAAGGAGGGATTTGGTGATAGGAAGTAGCTGGTAAAGGTGATGGGGAAGGCTGGAAGGAACCAGGGAAGAAAAACTAAGAATTCTCCCATAGCTTTTATTTTGATCTGAGCTGTTTGTAGAATAAGCGAGAGGCTTTCAAATGCCACCTTTCATTCGTGTTAGGCTTTCCCAAGGCCCTGCAGTTTTCTGCACCGGACTCAGGAATACTTTGCTGATAACGCTTTTTAGTAAAGAAAATGGTGAATTCATCCAAACTGGAAAATCTCATTTTTTGGGGGGGGGGGGCACTAATCTACACTGATCAGTGATAACATAAAAAATGTGTTATAAAAATGTGACACCAGAGGGTGCTATAGAGCAGCGATCTGTCATCAATGGGAAATTGCACTGAGAGCTATTTTTTTAAATAAATAAATAAATAGTATTTTCACAGATCAGTGTAGATCCAGTCTGAGAGAGAGAGAGAGAGAGAAAGACCTTGGAAGATTGAACCCTCTTTGAAATTAAATGAATTTCTAGGGATGCAGAGTATCTGAATAATTGCAGCATCTCCCCATTTGGACCCCTGGCAAGAATTCTGAGGAATAAGATGGAGAGGGAGAGATGTTAAGAGCAAGGAAACCAGAAGCTTTCATCTCATCTTTCTCAAGGAAGAAGGATACAGTGGTACCTCTGGTTACGTGCTTAATTTGTTTTGGAGCTCCGTTCTTAACCTGAAACTGTTCTTAACCTAAACGGGGCCTCCCGCTGCCGCCGCCGCATGATTTCTGTTCTCATTCTGAAGCAAAGTTCTTAACCTGAGGTATTATTTCTGGGTTAGTGGAGTCTGTAACCTGAAGCGTATGTAACCCGAGGTACCACTGTAAATAAAACAGGGAATACTCCTAAAGCGGACTTCACCATTTTTACTCCTATGGCATATGTACAAATATTTCCAATACCTATTGTCACTGTGGGGAAATAAATGCTGCTTTAACTCTGAGGCTCTTTTAACCCTAATAAAGTGATATTCATTGGATTCCAAGATTTATTCAATTCAAATGAGTTGATAATAATCAGAACCTAAAAATACATCATTTTTTTGTTGAAAAATGGCTAAATGCACATTCTTCCCCACAATCCAGGAGCTCAGCTTTGAGAAGTACAATCAAAAGGCACAGATTGAGCTTAGACATTTTAAAGATGCCTGCATTTTAAAATGGTAAGCAATTAAGAGTTTCAAAAGCAAAACAGAAAACAAAAGAAGTCAGCAAATATGTATTCATTTGCTGTTTTCTTCAGCACCACCTGGATTTCCCAGCCTCAACACAAGTTATTGTTCTAAGTTAAGAACCTATCAAGAAGCAAAAGCTCCTTCCCAGAAACCCACCATTTAAGAGGGTTTGCAAGGTGCGGAAAGTCTCCTGAGAAACTAGACTTGTGGGCTCGGGTACAGGAAGCGAGTGACTCATCCAGCCAGCCCAGGGTATAAATAAGATGCATAATATCCGAATTGGGTTGAATTCAGCCACAACTTTATTAACTAAAGATGTAAGCTGGTTTTGGCAAAGACACTGGGCATGTATGCTGGTTGATCATTAAGGTGGGTCAGCCCTGACCTTTGACATACACCAAGTTCCTAAAATTCTATTTGGACCTCTATAGTAAACCAGAAGAGGTACCGGAAGAGGTGATGAAAAACTTTTTCTAAAAAATAAAGCTACCAAGGTTAAAAAACACACAAAACAACTACAGTGGCACCTCTGGTTAAGTACTTAATTTGTTCCAGAGGTCTGTACTTAACCTGAAACTGTTCTTAACCTGAAGCACCACTTTAGCTAATGGGGCCTCCTGCTGCTTCTGTGCTTCCAGAGCACAATTTCTGTTCTCATCCTGAAGCAAAGTTCTTAACCTGAAGCACTATTTCTGGGTTAGCAGAGTCTGCAACCTGAAGCGTATGTAACCTGAAGTGTATGTAACCCGAGATATCACTGTACTGATGTCTCCAGTATCAGGAGCCAATATTCTGTGTACTCAGAAACAAGCCTTGTTGAGTTCAGTGGTACTAACTCTCAAGCAAGGGTGCATATTAGGGTGCAGAAACTCACCCTCTGGACCTTTCTGCAGAACTGTCCTCAAAACAAACACACCCCATTTACTCTGCATTGCACCCCAAGTGTCTTTGCCCGGCTAGGCTTTATCTCTGACCTCTGATCATTCCTCTGGTTGGTCTGGATGGAATTGTGTACAAACTAGCCCACAGTACAAAGGTAAAATTGCCCATCTACGTTTAATGGGATCCTCCTAACTGAGGGTCCTGGTTGTGCACGGGCACACCAAGGGTTAATTTAGAGGGAGGGGTGTAACCCAAGTCCTAGCCATAGCCCTGGGATCACGCCAGGCTGTCTGGGGCCAATCGCCTGGGGGTGGCGTGATCCCAGGGGCTGTTAAGGACGGCAGCACAACGTAATTGAGGGCACTTGCTTCACGCTGCCGAACACCCGTCCCGCCCTTGTGTTAGGCAGTGTTGCTTTGGCTTTGGTTTGGTTTGGTTCGCCTGTTTTGGAACAGGGGCTGGGTAGGAATTTTTCCATTTGGCAGATTGGCTTTAGCCACTTGGTTTTCGCCTACCCCCTCAGCAATCGTCACAACTTGTAAGGTGGTGGTCAGGCATTGGCTCATTGAAATGTGGGGGAGGTGAGGTGCGGCCATCACCTGCCCCTCCAAGAACAGGGTATTTCGGTAAAGGAATCTAGGGGTCCTGGGTCTCGCCCAAAGTCTGCTTGAGGAGCTAGGGCCATGCCAGGATCACAGCAACCCCAGGGTGAGCTTTGGTTGGTCTTCATTGATGTTGCTCCCTCGTTTGGTTTACCCTTTTAGACTACCAAGCAGGAAGGTGGAGTCAGTTTTAGTTTGGAGCCAATGCCTAAGCCAATACCGCTCACATGGTTGTATTAAAGTTGTGACCAAAATTTGCCCACAAATTAAACTAAAGTAAGTGTCTGTGTGAAGTTATTTCAAGGGGGGGGGGATCCTGGGGGCCTCGAAGTGCAACCTCTGGCCCCACCTACCACTGGCATGTGCCCACCCCCAGCAAGGTTGCTCAGAAGGACATGCTTAAAAACTTTGCAGTTGACGTCATTTCCCTATATCTTACTCCCTCTCAGCTATTTTACACAGACGTCAAATAGCAGCAAGGGACGCGGCTGGTGCTGTGGGTTAAACCACAGAGCCTAGGACTTGCTGATCAGAAGGTCAGCGGTTTGAATCCCCGCAACGGGGTGAGCTCCTGTTGTTCAGTGCCAGCTCCTGCCAACCTAGCAGTTCGAAAGCACGTCATAGTGCAAGTAGATAAATAGGTACCGCTCTGGCGGGAAGGTAAACGGCGTTTCCGTGCACTGCTCTGGTTCGCCAGAAGCGGCTTAGTCATGCTGGCCACATGACCCGGAAGCTGTACGCCAGCTCCCTTGGCCACTAAAGCGAGATGAGCACCGCAACCCCAGAGTTGGCCACGACTGGACCTAATGGTCAGGGGTCCCTTTACCTTTTACAAATAGCAGCAAAACTCAAAAGCAGTCCACAGCCACACCCCAGCTCTCTGATGGAAGTCCTCGAGTGATGCAGGTATTTTCAAAACCTTACAAAGAGTCACATTCGCTCTTTAATTTTTAGGAGAGCAACAACAGTTTGAATGCAAAATCCAAGCAACACACATTGGCAGCAAGTAGGGATGGATGAGACATTTGATTCAGTTCACATTTTAACAGTGTATCTACCTGCATCTTCAGTATGCAAACTGAAACACAGCCACCCTCCAAAATCCACATTTTTCTGAATTCTGCAATTCATTTCTTCAGCCAAGCAGTGTGTGAAAAAAATGCATGTATTTGGGTTAAGTGTACAGAGAAATGGATATATTGGTGGAGATAACACAAAAATGCATTGTATTAGAGGGAACTGTTTGCCAAAAAAGGGTTCTATTTATCAGAACTGCATACAAAAGTGTGTATATTGGGATAAAATGCTGAATAGTTTTCATTTCAGAAGAATCATAATCACAAATTGCTGCATAATTCAGTTTAAGATGGGGGGGGGGGGGGAATCTGAAACTGAGCGGATTGAAAATTGACAGATTCATCCATCCCTAGCAGAAAGTGAACATGATTCTTCATAAAAGGGACCCTGTGATGAAGCATTCCTCTGAACACAGGACACTGCAAAATTCTAATTGGATCACTCCTCTCCCTTCTCTTTGCATGGGTGTGGATGCTTGCCAAGTACAAAGGGCTTGTGTGCAAATTTTTCATTCAGTCTCCTTTAAAATACGCACAGATGGATGCTGCTTCAGTGCATTTTCCACAATTAGAAGGAGGGGGAGGAAAAGATAAATAAGATATTCCTTCCCCTTTTATCTCATGCCCGCCTGCTGTGGTTCTTTTCTCTTATTTCCTGCCGTCTGAAATGCCTGTTCATTAGAGCAGAGCCAACAAACAAACAAACTTGCTACTCCATTTGCAGCCTATGAAGCTGGTGAGTATTGTAAGGTTTGGTGGGGGTAGATGAACAAAGGCAAAGCTGTGCCAGGCCAAAATTCAGCGCCCCTCCAACCTCTTACCTTCTATTCTGTTCAGAATAGGCACCAGGCAAAAACGGTCCTTTTTAACCAGGCCTTTGGTTGATTTGATGGGGGGGGGGTATTATTGGGTTGTTGTTTTTATTTTGAGTATACATTTTGTGGTTTTAAATTTTGATTTTGTTATGTGAACCACCCTGAGACCTCCGAGTATAGGGTGGTAAAATAAATAAAATAATCTTAATATTACAGCACAGAAATCGATAAAGTAAGCCTGTAAGTTGCTACCATTCAAATCCAAATTAAGGTTTGATATTTCAGCTTTTCAGGGTTGTGGGTTCACCTTCCTTGGAGGTTTTAAAGAAAGGTTGGATGGCCATCTGTCATGGATGCTTTAGCTGAGATTCCAGCATTGTAGAGGGTTGGACGAGACGACCAACTCTATGATTCCGTGTTTCTATGCTTATCTGCAGGGAGGAGGAAGGAAAAGAGGCTATTGAAATGATAATGCATTCATACTAAAAGTGTATTCCATGTACCCCTTTTGAGTGTTCAAAGTGCTCCATGTAATTAGCTGGGTGTCATCCTCACCATAAATGATAAGGTTAGCTTGGTTTCATTGCTGCCTCCATCTTGAAGCTGCTGGCTTCATTAAATGGGGGGCGCCCTTTGCGTGGTCGTGCGCAGCCCCCTGGACCCTATGCGGCAACATTAGCACAGGCTTGGCTTCGCCTCCCCCCAGGTGGGATACCTGGAGGTCTCCGCCTACCTCAGTCAGTTGCCCAATCCCGGGGATTAGGATCCTGGGGAGGCGTTGCCAAGGTGATCAGGCCAGGTAGGGGGAGGGACCACCCTGCCCACACAATAGGGGGAGGATCTTACCTGGGAATCGTCAGTTGACTCCAGAGCTTCTCCCACCCTACCCACCCTCAGTTAAGACTTCTTTTGCAGGTTAACCTTTTCTCCACAGGTACACAGGTGCTGCTACGTCAAAGTCGCTGTTGAATTTTCTTGCATTGGCAGGTTTGGCTTTCCCATAGCAAAACGTGACAACTTTGGTGGTATCAGGCCTTGGGTGGAATCCTTTAGTCTATCTTCCCTAAATGAGGGTGGGCATGTGGCAGTGACCCACCCCCTCTTTGCAGTGGTGATACCAGGGTTCCCTGTTAAAGGGGTTGTATTGAGGAGAGGCTTTGGCCGTACGCCTAGAGGTTGTCATTGCTCTCCCCTGTGACGGCGGTGTAACAGGGGCAAGCTCTCTCTGCTTGAACATAAGTTCCCCAGAGCTAGCCCATCCCCGCCCCACTGGATAACCTTGATGTTCCCAGGTCCCCGGCGGGGAACTGGGAGGGATAAACGCCCTAGGCCTGAGCCAAGGTCTACCCACGTCTGAAACATAATAAAGTTGTGGCCAATTTTAATCCCATAGCACATTGTCTTGAGTCATTATTCCACATGGGGCCGCCCAGGGTTTGGGGGACTCTGCCTGTCCACGCAATGGATGAAGGAGCTCATGGCAGTGGCAAGATTTGTGGTGGAGACTCACACCCGTGTTTTCAAGCAAATTGCTATTTAACTGTTTGCTGTAATTAAACAATTCCTTACTACTGGCTTAAAACAGCAGGCTAATATTATGTGCTTCCTTTACTTTCAGCAAAGTAATGGGCAACAGTTCCTTTGACTTCACTTATTTGGGATATACATTAAGCTTTTATCTGGTTCCCTGCTTGTAAAAGTAATAGGGTGGTGCTAAAGGATGTGATCAGTAAGTAAGCTTGTCACTTAGCAGCCTTAAGTGGCTCTTTGAAGCTACCTTTTTTGTTTTGTTTTGAAAATTATCATTAGACTTCCATCTCCACTGCCACTCAAAGGAAGCATCCTTAGTGCTAAATGTAGCAGCTTGGGTTGTTTTTGTGTGTGTGTGTGTGCAAGAAAGTACTCTCTCGTCACTAATGGCTTGCAGTTATTTACCGGCCTCCAGCCATAAAAGGTGAAACTATTTTAAACTCCTCAAGACTTCAGCAATTGCTTCCAGAAGTAGAAGACAAGGGGAAAATCCTGCATCTTGGTAGCTTGGCACTTGTCTTATTTCTTTACAAATGCATCAAACACAGTGAAGATATTCAGAGAGACAAAGGCCTTTGGAGAGGCAGAAGACACTGTACACAACCAGAGGCTTCCCCACAGGAGTTACTTCACCTCTACAAACTGAGACAGCAGGAGTCATCTTGGTGCCTCTGACAGTGGAGCCAAACAGAGCACCTCATGAACCCCTTTCATACCTGAACACAGGGCTTTTTTCCAGCCAGAACTCCCCACAACTGAGTTCCAGAACCTCTTTGGTGTGTTTCAGCACGTTGCTGCGTTCAGGGCAGTGCTGTGATTAGCATGGCGTCGTAGGGTGACAGAAAGTGGCTGTGGGTGGTTGTTGCCCCCCAAAAGCACCCCCCAAAAGTTCAACAACTTTGGTTCCCCTAAAAAAACCTGAACAACTTTGGCGTTCCCCCCAAAAGCTCTACAACTTAGAGCTGTCCGTCCCCAAAAGGTGGGAATTCCTGCACCTCTTTTTCTAGAAAAAAAAGCACTGCCTGTACATAGATGGGGGTTCAGGATCACACTACTATGCCCAGCTCAGTGCTGTTATTATAATCATCATCATTAATTTCTTAGAGCCATTTCTCAAAATGAGCTAAGGCAACTTAAAGAAATATATATATTTGTCTATAAGAATAAAAGAAAATTATTATAATTTAGTTTGGAGATGGTATTTAACACCAGTCAGGTTAAATCAAATAAACAAGGAATATTTAGTGTTTTGTTGCAAGGGATGCCAGGAAGCAGGGAATTATGTTCATATGTCAGGCTTGAGGAATTATCTCCCTCCCCCCGATGATTTCCAGAATCAGGGAGGAAACAAGAAAGCTCTGACTTAAGATTTACTCAGTCAATACGTAAGAAGACAAAGAATTCAATTCTTTGCTCACTCTGGCTCCTCCCCCTTCTGTCTTTGCCAGCAGCATCTGACCCTACGGAGGCCCCCCATGGTCAAATGTCTTGGCGTTCGTTGCTCTTGCACCCTTAACGAACGTTGCGTTCTAGGAGATGGTGGATCATCTACTCCAGGGTTCTCTCAGTTGATTGCGAGAGTGAAAAAAGAGATTGCCCAGCTGCTCCTGAGTGATTGTGATGTGCCCCGCTCCTGGAGCTATGTCCCATCACTGCTCCCGCCACCACTGTGAAAGCTTTTATTCCCTCCATTGGTGGCTGAGTGGGGGAAGGAGGGATGGCTGCGGACTGTTGGGTGAGCGATTTTATGCAACCCTTTCCAAAAAAAGCTCAACAACTCTGGGCAACGACAATGGGTAGATCACTGCAGTTTAATTATACTGGGAGCAGATCGCAGTCTCTATAGAGTTGGACATGCCTGATCTATGCTGTCTAATGAAGTGTCTACTGACTGGACTATTTTCCCTCCCCCATGCTTCTTCTAACACTTCATAACTTGGCAGCTCACCAGTCTCTGCCTTGTTATCTCCCTCATAGCTCAGCTGTAATTCAAACTGACCTACCTGTCAGCTACAGGAGAAATGGGAAGCAATCTCCACCATACCTCTTGATTCCAATCCCTGAAATTACCTCTTGGTGGGGCGAATTCTGCCCAAAAGCTTGTAAGTGTGGCATGAGTGCCATAAAGGTGCTACAAGAAGGTACTGGGGCACCTCAAAAGGACCAAAGGAGGTCGGAGGATGATTCTATTGTCAGGTTTTACAGAACTGTATTGGGAATGTCCCTGTAATTCTAAAGTGCAACTCTAATAGGTGTTAGGATCATTAACTACAATAGTCCAATCACTTTGCAAAATTCACTTCATCCACCAGGACAATACTGAATATGCAAAGAATTTCCAATATCTAGGAGACCAGCAGAGCCAGATCTTTCTGTACTACACATGACATAAAATGTGGAAGCCTCAGACTGAGATCTCAATCTTTATCCCTTTTCAGAAAAGATAGAGTGCTTATAAAAGCTTCTTCCCCGTCCATTTTATGGGTTGCTTTTTTATTTTTATTATTTAACCAAGATCTACAAAAACTCCATATCACTGCTTGTCTATTTGTGAGGAAAAATAAGTGCAGAAACAAACAGAGAGATACTGCCAGATATAAAATGGCACAGCAGAGACGAGAAATTAAAAGTGAACAGCAAGGCAGGAGAAACAATATTTTGTATTTATATTCTTTTATAATATTTCTAGTCCACCTTTCCTTCAAGGAACTCATGAATCTGAAATGCCTCTTCTATGTGACATATTCTTTTAAATGCTAGCGAAAATTGTTAATTGCCACATAGAGAACATTGTGTACTGATCAATGTGAAGAAAGCGAATAAGGAGTTATTCTCCTTTCACAATATTGGAACCTAGAGATACACAATAAAACTGAATGTTGAAAGATCCTGGAGAGATGAAATACATTGCTTCTTCAGACACTGTATAGTTAAACTATGGAATTCATTCCCGCAAGGTTTAGTGATGGCCAATAACTTGGATGGCTTTAAAATGCACTGGGCGAGTAATTTGAAATGGAACAATTTGGCTCCTCTGCTCAGCACCCCACTACTGTAAAAAAATATCTCTCTCTCCTCTCCTCTGTGCTTCAGCTGTTAGCTGACAGGTCAGAGGGGCATTTTCCTCTTATTCCACCCTCCTTCCACCTTTCCCTTACATGGCAGCATGCTGAAAAGTTGAAGGAACAGGGCCAGAAGAAGCTAAAGCAAAATGGAGCAGTGAGGACTGTCCTGAGTGGTGCTGTGTGTGTGAGAGAGAGAAGGGTTAGTCTGTGCATCATCCAGTCCCCTTCTTCTCCCCTCCTGTATAGCAAGAACAGATTTTGGCTCATGCTGTCCTGAAGAATGACTCTCCTATCTTTCTTCCCCATACTCAATCAACAAGTGACATAGGTGGCGCTGTGATCTGAACCACTGAGCCTCTTGGGCTTCCCGATCGGAAGGTCAGCAGTTTGGATCTGTGCAACGGGTTGAGCTCCCATTGCTCTGTCCCAGTTTCTGCCAACCTAGCAGTTTGAAACCATGCCAGTGTAAATAGATAAATAGGTCCCGCTGTGGCAGGAAGGCAAACAGTGTTTCCATGCGCTCTGTTTTCCGTCACGGTGTTCCGTTGTGCCAGAAGCAGTTTAGTCCTGCTGGCCACATGACCCGGAAAGCTGTCTGTGGACAAACACCAGCTCCCTCGGCCTGAAAGCGAGATGAGCACCACAACCCCATAGTCGCCTTTGACTGGACTTAACTGTCCAGGGGTCCTTTCCCTTTCCTTTCACCTTTTACCTTAGCCAATCAGCATTCATTAGAAATGATCAGATAAAACTTCCCCATTAATGCCCTATGCATGTTTAGTCAGAAGTAAGTCCTCCTTTTTATACCTCTTCGCTTTCGGCCAAATTCTCGATTTGTACAGTTCCAATTGTATTAAATCCTACTCACGGATCGTTGATTTTCAAGCCGAATTTCCAAGGAAAAAAGGCAGCGCTCTCCGGTCACAGCTCGCGGCTTCACTCCACGAAAGAAGCAGACAGCCCACAGCACAGCGCTCCTTCCCCGCTCCGATTCCAAACCCGTTACCGGGCTCTTTACCGGGTTGGGGGGGTGCCAAACGTGCCCGCTGGGTCCCAGGTTCACAGGCTTCCCCCGCCTGTGATTTTCAGGGTCCCCCGCTGTGCCAAAGTGGGATCCAACCCTATTTTTCGTGGAGCGATTTCCTCCGATCGAGGAAATCCGCCATTAACCGCTGGCGCCACCTCCGGAAGTCCGGAGTATTGGAAGACACAAGAACTTCCCACGCTGGAGGAATGGCAGATGAAACTGATGGACTATATGGAACTGGCGGAAATGACTGGCAGAATCCGTGACCAGGGAGAAGAGTCGGTGGTGGAAGATTGGAAGAAATTCAAAGATTATCTACAGAAACACTGCAAAATTAAAGAATGTTAGAGTGATGTTGAATTGAAAATAAGTGGTTTCCAGCTGTAGAGGATAAAGTTATAGATAGACTAAGATTAAAGATTAGGATTAAAGAAATTTAATGAAATGGAAATTTGGTATTTAAGAGGTAAAATTTTAATTCTATATTATATTAAGATTAAAGATTGGGATTAAAAAAGTGGAAAAGAAATTGCTGGACAAACAATTTGGACTGGAATACAAAAGAGGGAGGTATGAGGAAGTCCAGAAAATAAGTAAATTTAAAAACGGAAATGAAAAGGTGATATTATTTTCAATTGTTCTGTTTCTTTTTTTCTTTTTCTTTTTGCTCTTTGTGTTTCTTCTTTTTTTGGATTATGTATTGTGTATTTGTGTATTTTCCATGTTTTTCTGTTTAACTTTTTATTGAAATCTTAATAAAAATCATTTATTAAAAAAAAAAAACAGAAGTAAGTCCTCCTTACTCTTAGGTAATGTGTCTAGAATTGTAGTCTCAATCTTCATTGGGGGCGGGGACCATCTGATAAATTTCTGGTTGTGTTTGTTTCATTCTTAGAATTATGATGGATTTATATAGGCCCCATTTCTGTTTTTACATATCGTAGAAGGTAGGATGCCAATTCTGAACAGCTTCAAAAGGATATATATAACATACTGTGTGAATATAGAGTTGGGGCTATGTTTTTGCCTATTTTACATTATTTTATACAGCAACAAATGTCCTATTACAAGGATGTTTGGATCAGCAGGGGAGCTGTCCAACGAGTTATAAGGAGCACTGCAAGATAGATTTTGCTTCAGTAGTAGTTAGGTTTCCAATTATCAGCTTTATAATTAATGCCTCACCCCTTCCTGGCCTGTCATCAGAACTCTTATCTGGAGCACTTGAAAATCAAGTTTACTTCTCGGGGAAGTTGACTTAAGGTTTCTAGATGTGACTCCATTGCTGGGTATGCTGCAACTGACCGAAGGGGTGAACGGCTGGTTTTATAGAGAAGGGAATGAGATGACCCATGATGCAATGTTTTCTCAAAATATGTGCCTTCTTCAAGCAAGTTATCTTCCTGGGTGATTTTCCTGGGATGATTATCGCTTTCTGCCGACTCCCCTAGTACTTGCTCAGCACTGGGACCAGCAACCAAGTTCTTCTCTGGGATTGCCCTGCCAAAAAGGTGTTGGAGCATGACACTTACACATCTTAATGGAAAGGTAGAGTATAAATTTCTTAATAATTAAATAAATTTCAAGCTCCACAGTCTATCACAGAATTATGCAATGGGAAAATATATGTTAGTCCCCCCAAGGCTGTTGTTTTTGCCCATGAAGTTTTCTTGGCAGGGATACTGGTAAAAAGCAGACAAAGGTCCGTATAGTTAAAGCCATGGTTTTCCCAGTAGTGATGTATGGAAGTGAGAGCTGGACCATAAAGAATGCTGATTGCCGAAGAATTGATGCTTTTGAATTATGGTGTTGGAGGAGACTCTTGAGAGTCCCATGGACTGCAAGAAGATCAAACCTATCCATTCTGAAGGAAATCAGCCCTGAGTGCTCACTGGAAGGACAGATCGTGAAGCTGAGGCTCCAATACTTTGGCCACCTCATGAGAAGAGAAGACTCCCTGGAAAAGACCCTGATGTTGGGAAAGACTGAAGGCACAAGGAGAAGGGGACGACAGAGGACGAGATGGTTGGACAGGGTTCTCGAAGCTACCAGCATGAGTTTGACCAAACTGCGGGAGGCAGTGGAAGACAGGAGTGCCTGGTGTGTGCTGGTCCATGGTGTCACGAAGAGTCGGACATGACTAAACGACTAAACAACAACAACCCCAAGGCTACATGATACAAAATATTCAGATATCGAAAAACAAGCTCACTCTTGTGCTAGCAATCATGGCACAACGATTTTGGCAATTTATTTCTATGATCATGTAGAACAGTGCCAAGTTCTACTCCTCTCTGCTAGCACATTTGCTCCCCAGTAATGCTATTAATAATTTCCCCAACCATTGATGTGGATACGCGGTAGAGAACACTTAATATAACACATTATAACATGGGTTAACATGGTACCAACTACAAGAGAGGGAGGAGAATACACCACAAGCATGACCAAGTTTTCTTCATGGACCCAGGTCATTTACATTACACTTTATTTTTATTACATTACACTTTATTTACTTTATTTTTTACTGTGCTTTGATAAAGAGAGAATATCAATATAAAGCAAATAAACTCTGACAAGACTTTGGAGGAGGCATAATCATTTCTGAACAGGTGCACAATGCTGAGGCTTTCCAGGCAGCTGGTTCACCTAGGCACATGCCAAGGTAAGACCATTAAGCCCTCGTTGCTTCAGACTTAATGAGCAGATTCTGTAAATAGCAGCAATATTTTGTCTCATTTATCACCCATGGGTCTTCATGCTGCTTCTAGCTGAAATTACTCTTTTTAGTCAACTACATCAAGGAACCCAACTCAATGTTTTTGGCAAGAAAAGAGCAGTTGCCGAATTGTGCCAAAGAAACACAACAGAGAAAATAGGTATTGCAATGCCTTGATCGGATCTGTCTCTGTCTGCATGCTGAATATGCAAGCTTTAGGATTTCTGGAGTCACTTCTGTGCTACAAAACTAGATTGGTCTGAATTTGACTTAACTACCAGTGGTCTTGAGAATCCTATTGCTGTGAGGATGCTGAGACAGACAATCAGGTCTTGCACCCATAACAGTGACCAAAGGAGGGATGACCACATGAAGAATACAGAGAGAAAAACTGCTATCTTGCATCTGAATCATTTTCTCCCATATTAGTCTATACGGCTGTAGCTGACACTGACTTCACCCCCAAAGGCTCACACTCCATTGTCTCCTGAGACAAACAGATGCCAACATTTGTAATTATAGGTCTGTTCTGATTCATTCATGAATGCAGACAATCACTTCATATGAAACAAGGTATGAACATGGATGTGTGACCCCCCCCTTCCCCCCCCAAAAAAAGGCTGCCTGGAAGAGGGACACGATAAAAATGGCACAAATGAATCATCCTTGCCTAACACTTCATTCTTGTCCATCTAAGTATTGGTGGGCTTGTGCAAGCAACATTCTTTGAAGCTTCTCATCTGAAACTATTTCTTGTTACATTTTTAGCAAAGAAGGAAGATAAATGCCATAAACCTCGCCCCCACTCCTCTCCAACCCCTCTTCACATCATTTTCTCCCATTTTCATTAAAATTCGGGGCATTACAAACTTGACTGCTTGCTCAGCTTTCATTATACTCAGGGAACTGTCCAATTTAGAGCTTCAAGAAAGACTTTTGCAGCACATCTTGAGCATTCTTATTATTTTTCAGAGAGTAAGGCTCGTCTCTTCAAGCTGACTTCAAGTTAATTTTTGCAGGCTTTTGAATGCCAAGAGCTTTATTTTCATGGTTTTCACACACACACACACACACACACACACACACACACACACCACTCCCTCTTCATTTCAAGCAGCAGTTGAGCGGCATGGTACCACAAAAGGAAGCAATTCTCCTCTAAAGTCACTGCACTCCACATCCCACTTGACAGATAAAGATAAAGGAAAGGAAAGAAAAATTCCCCTTCCAGTTCACTATCTGGAATAGAAAGAAGAATATCAAGCTACAGGCTTCTGCCAAGTGAGTCAGAAGGGGAGAATTTCCGAAAGGTGGTGCCTTGTCCTGGATCTTAGGTAAGTCAATCGAAAAATCACAGGGTTTTTGTTTTGCAACACGTGACCCTAGGAGGGACAAATACTCAGATTTGCCTCTCAATGCCCACTCAGATAGGGAGTCACAGCTACTGATTGACAAATCTATCATTTTTTCTCAGTTTCTCATCCCTCCCCCCATTGCATTTTTCACATTTTCACATTAGATTGGGTATTTTTAAAAAACAAAATCAGCAAGTCCTCATGAAAATTCAGCAGTATTTTTTACTGCACTTCTCGCATTGTAGGCATATTTGCCTAATGGAGCCATTTTTGCAAAGCGACTTTCCTTATACAGTGGTGCCTTGGTTTTCGAACATAGTGTGTTCCAGGAGTCCGTTCGACTCCCGGAACTGTTAAAAAACCAAAGCGTGGCTTCTGATTGGCTGCAGGAGCATCTTGCAGCCAATCGGAACCTGCAGAAGCCATGCCAGACATTCAGCTTCCAAAAATCATTCGAACACCGGAACACTTACTTCTGGGTTTCAATCGTTTGGGAGCTGATTTGTTTGGGAGCCAAGGCATTTGGCTTCCAAGATACGACTGTGTGATGCATTTTGCAGGCTATTTTCACTAATATATATTTTTAAGCACACATCGGCAAATACACACATTTTTGCAAACATTACTGGGCTGGAAAACCACACAGCAAAACTTGCAGAAGTGTAAATTTTAAAAGACATCTGTGTTTCGCTTCACATATTGTTTAGAAAGTGTGAATTAGGTAGGTTTGCCTTTAAATGCAAACTGGATTGAATTTATTCCCCCTCTCCAGTCACAGCAAGTCCTGGCTCTCTAATAAAGGAATATTGGTGTGCAGAAGAAGCTGGTGCAAAACATGGCAGTGTAAATTAAACTGGCATAAGGTTACACCTGATCCAAACTCAGTTTGGCGGCAGAGCTGTTGCTGACTGAGCCAGCCTAAACACGACAGAGGGAAATGCAAGGGAGCAATCCTACTGAAAGATCCAAAAGGACCATTGGATTAAAATCCAGCAGATCTGTGGCCTAGCTGGGAGATTACCAGTGCAGCTTTCATATCCTCAGCACCAGTGTGAATCTTTGCTTTAGTGCAAAAAGGGGGTGCAAACCAAACACTATTTTAATGGCTCATTTCCCATTTTGCACCACTTTGCTTTAAGTCAGTTTTTGTGCTCCCTTAAATAACAGCTGGGGATCCAGTGGATCTTAACCACTCATCCAGACATAACTTGCTATAGGATTGCTTCCAAAGTGCCTTTATAAAAAATATGTTTTTCAAACAACCTCACTGCATTTACACTTCAGAATTTCAGGTAAAAAAAAAAGCTAACAAACCCCTTAGCTTAGCTCTGTCACACAAAGGCTAATTGGAACATGTATAATTGAAGTGGTACAGTCCTCCTATGCAGACTATTCCATCTCAAGTTTCACATGTGTATTTATTAATTTAATTGTTTCTTTTAGGAATCACTTCCTATAAAATATCTCAAAGTGATTTAACATTAAGAACATCAACCATAAAAATAATAATGGATATAAAATACAATCTCATATATACAAGCAATTAAAACAATGTTATGTACAAAATCAACTAAAGCAATTTCAGATCTAATCCAGTTACAAACATATATATATGTGTGTGTGTGTGTGTGTGTGTGTGTGTGTGTATATATATATATACACACACACACACATATATGGGTCTTTATATAAGTGAAAATAAAGGAGTGCACTTGGTAACAGCCTTGATTTAGGAAACATGTTTTACACAACAATTAAGATGTGGTCTGTCTCCACCTGTATAATTCCACAATTCATCAGCATAGGCCTACCCTCACTCTTGTTTCTTGGTCACTCTACAGTGTAACAAAATGTTGGGAGAGTGGGACAGAATCTCGTCCTCTTACGCACACAAATGAAGGATGGCAATGTGTAAATGACTCAAGGGGAACAAGATTAATATTCATAATCTCCTGTGCCCCACTTCCATCAGCCGTTCCCAAGACAGACAGTTTCAAACAGGCTCCTGTCAGCAGGAATAAACAAACATCATATCAGTTTACTTGGCTAAAATGGAGTACATATGGGAAGCTTGCCCCAGTGGAAAACATCTGGCTGCCCTACAGGAGGTTTCTGTCTAATACACAACCAGATTTTGCAAGCGCCAGGCCTGAAGATGGATGTGTTAAAGGGTTCCAACAATAATTGCTTCAGGGAAATGCTTGATGTAACTTTTAACTACCATACAGCTACAATGATCAAGATGGGAGTTGAAGTGTTCTGTTACACGCAGCCTGGGTAAGTAGAAATCCTCTCAGACAAGCCATCTACTCCTGTGAATGACGCAGAAGAAACATCTCCAATAATTCCGTCATAATTCTTTTTTTTTTTAAATGATGTTTATTGAGAATTTTAAAGTTACAAAGAAAGAAGAAAGAAAAGACAAGAAAAGAAGAAAAAGAGAGAAAGAAGTAGATAAACATAACAATTAAACAATACAGATCAATAAAAACCAGTGTAAAAAAAATAGAAAAATACACAATACATCTAAATCAAAAAACAAAAATAAACAAACAATTAAAAAACAAGTCTAATATTCCCAAATCCTTAACTTTCATTAACTTATTTCAACGACCTCCTCACACCTCCCTTTTTTGTATTCTAGTTGTTAATTATCTCAGCAAATCCTTTCCATCTTTCACAATATTCTGTCATTTAAATTACCTTAATCTATTTTAACCTAAAAAACCCTAAAACTTAAAACTTAAAACTTATATATACCAAATTCTTTTAACCATAACATATTTTTTCATAATTCTTTTGACGTTTCTGCTAAGGCCAAATAATTTCATTCCAACATTTTTCTAATACTCATTAATTTTACAATACTTTTCTAAATAAATTTTGAAGCTTTCTTCCAATCTTCATCCATCGTCTCTTCTTCCTGGTCTTGGGTTTTGTCAGTCCTTTCTCGTTTATCTAATCCATCAACCTGGTGCTCTTATGTCCAAGGCTCTTAAATCTTTTCCATGTCCCTTCTGCAGGTCTTCTTCTTGTTTATACCTACCCTTTACTTTATCTTTTGTTGATCTTTTTTCTTATTTTCTTTCCTTTCTCATTGGGGGGTAGGTCTCGGGAGGACTCTAATCCAAAAGTATCTCCATCTCTCCTCAGCAGATCAGCCCATTCCCCACAGTCCCATTCCCCACAGTCAACACTGTAATCCAGAAAGTATTTAAAAGCCTATTTCAAAGTCTTTCCAAAATTAAGAGCCCTCACAACTCCAGACCTCTCCTGGTCCACGCCAGATTCGAACTTCGAGAACAGCGGCTTATACTCCTGCCTCGGGTCTCTCCATTTGTGTTATTTAAGGCTCAACAACAACAACCTCCTCCATTTTCTTCTGCCCTTGCGCTTGCCCTATCAAAACAGATTCCTGGGCTGGTTCCTGAATGGTTTCTATATGGGTATTCGCCGTTTGTCCAAAGTTTTTAACTGCAACAGTCATCAAATCCATCTTCTCATGCATCTGCTCCAGCAAAGCACTTGTCTTGCACAAAGCAAGCACCAAGACTTCTTGTAAACACATTTTTTCCCCCAAGGTTAGAGTCTGGTCTCACGATCCTAATCATACAGCTGTGAGGTCCCCAGATCAGCTCCGGCAACAAATTAACAAGCTCCCTCTAGAGGAGACAATTTCTATTTGTATCCATCTTTTAAAAGCAGGACCAACAAGGAAAAATTACTTTCACTTTTCAAATACTTTGTTTCTTTTGATTGCAAGAAGCAACATTGGAATCAATATATTTCTCTCTCTCTTTTTTTTCTACTATCTGTCAAAAGACGTTCCGTTCACAGTCGATGAACTTTCCCCATAAATTTCTGTCTCTGACACCCCGTTCCCAGGTTTGAGACGGTGGAAAATTTATCTTTCTTTACTCTCTCTCCTGCAGGCTTAAGCAGTCAAAAATCCCCCTCTTTTCTCCTGCTTCCAAGAGGGGTTTGGGTGGTGATGAATGAAGGAAATTTAGAACTTTATGTACGACTTTCCAGACTTTAGCTTACAAAGTTTTTGCTTCAATCTATTTACAAAAAATGGGAGGCGGACTTCCTGTTTAGAACCTTCCCGTTTCGGTGCCAAATTAAAATATTTCTTAATACTTGATCCAATTTTTCGTTCTACTCACGAGTACTTGTTTAGAGTCCAATTGTCCACAGGAAAAGGTCAGCGCTCTCTGGCAACGGCTGTGCGGCTTCACTCCATAAAAGTAGCGGTTGATTCAAAACACCGCGCCACTCACCCCACGTCGCTTCAGACCCCCGAAAAAGGGTTTCCCTGCGAGTAGGGGAGGCGCTCCTGGTGTCAGCCGAATCCCACGTTCCCAGGCTTCCTCCGCCTGGGATTTTTAAAGGGTCTCCGCCTTCGCCGCGGCGGCAAGACCCAATTTTCACGGAGCGGGTTCCTCTCTGTCAGAGGAACTCCGCCATTGCCGAAGGCGCTGTCCCGGAAGTCCCCTAATTCCGTCATAATTCTTGTCCCAAACTCTTTTCTATTGCATTGCTGAAACCCACCCTCCCCTCTTTCACACACCTTAAAGTGAAAGCAGGATTGAAAGGAAGACAAGTCTATGTAACCAGAGCAGTTGTTACTTGAAAGTCTGTACAAACATATGAAAAAAAAGAGAAAAGATTCACTACTAGTAAGAAGCAAATGCAGCCGACCTAAGAAACAACCCTTGAGTACCAGCAATGCTAATGTTTGCTCATCTATGACAAATTACCTGTCATTCTGTAAACAGTAGGGGCCTTAGAGATCTAGAGTTGAACAGCCTACAAAAGAAAGGTAAACTGAAAACACCATCTATTTTAGTCATACCTCAGGAGTCTATAGTTCTTTGGGGCTTTGTTCGGAAATCGCAGACAATTTGCATTAACATTTCTTACAGTTTGCTGTTTTCTCGTCCAAGACCTAAAAGGGAGAAAATGGATAATTTCAGTGGTGATCAGCCTCTTCCCGCATGCCTGTCCCAAATGCCCAAGGACATTGCCCAGCAATGCGGCTCCTACCCCATTTGGATATGGTTAACTGGATTAGTGCATGAAGTAATCTACCATTTCTTAATGGTTTTTATTACATCGTGAAATTACTTCTGAAGAAAGTGATTCATAAATGAAATAATAATAATAATGCCATGGCCAAAGTCATAGCAAGTTGTCCAAAGTCCAGTAACTGTGCTAGTATTTCAGATCCAGTTTGATGTCAACAAATAACAATGGTGATATATCTCTTCAGTTTACCAAAGGTCTTGCTGGGCCATTATTCCATCATCATCATCATCATCATCATCATCATCATCTGTTGCTGCTGTTGTTGTTACATCATTAGATGTTCTTATGATTTCCCAGCTGCCTGTTATCAGGTTCCAAAGTTTCCCGCAAAACAAGCCATCCCAGTTTTAACAGAAGAGAAATATATTAATTAATGTAAGATATACTTAACCTGTGTTCAGTGTGCGATTTGCTTGTAATTATGGTTATCTGATTATTTTTATCTAATTAAGGGGCACATAAACAATTGCATTTCGTGAGAAACAATTACTGTTTGGACATGCTTTATTACTTTGGTTGCCAGAAAGAAAACTTCATGATATAATCAGCTAAGCAGTTTAGCAGATTGTGAATGGTCCTGTCAATGAAGGAATGCAGTGTGCGTATTTATGACTTCCTTCTTCTTCTCCAAACAATATTGCAGAAAATTAAATCAGGATTGAAAGAGAATGATTAAGAGAAGAGTTGAGGGTTCTTTGCATACAGTCACACAGGATATCCTTCAGAATACCAAATGACTGGTACGGGGACAATCAGGAAGTATTATGGCCCTTTTTGATCTTCTTTTCTTTTCCTATTATTTTGCTTTGAGTCCTGGGGCAGAAAAGCTATATAGAGAAGCTTCTCACTTGTAAAGATGTTATTTATTAAATTTTATTAATGCATTGCATCTTTGTTTTTGTAAACTGCCTTGGAAATTCCACTAATTGACAGCTTTGTCCACACCAGAGCATTCAGGCAAAAGTGATCACTGTGCCTTCATAAATGAGCACTTTCAATTTTGGTGTTCCTGTCCACAATAGTGAGCAGAACTTGATGGCATATAGTTGCACTGTGAGTTGTTGCACCCAACACTCCATCAGTCCTGCCCCCCCCCCCCCAAAGCTCCAGAAACATCAGGTCCATCATGGGCATTTATGCAAGAATGTGTTTATTTGTATAGAAGCACATTATTATTATTATTATTATTATTATTATTATTATTATTAAATGCATGTTTTTCAGTACAGTGATACCTCGGGTAACATATGCTTCAGGCTACATACGCTTCAGGTTACAGACTCCGCTAACCCCGAAAAAGTACCTTGGGTTAATAACTTTGCTTCAGGATGAGAACAGAAATCGTGCTCCGGCAGTGCGGCGGCAGCAGGAGGCTCCATTAGCTAAAGTGGTGCTTCAGGTTAAGAACAGTTTCAGGTTAAGAACGGACCTCCAGAACAAATTAAGTACTTAACCCGAGGTACCACTGTATACCAGATTTTCACAGAGCAGCAGTAAAAATATTTGTGTGTTGCTCCAAGCTTAGCATGGACTTGGAGTCACTTGCATAAAAGCTCGCTGCTTCCTTTCCTCTCCCACCTCACTTACATTCAAGTAGAATGTTTACTTTTATTTTTAATATAGCAGCTTTGTGCAAGATCTCTTCTTAACAAAACCACCGTTGCTTTAAATAATAATGAAATGGTGTTATAATTATTAAATGCAACATTTTAGAGACACTCTGTCTGGCTTTCAGAGAGCCTGTATTGAGCTACAGGTTGGCACAAGTCTCCACAAATTGATTTGGGGCTACTCCATCTGCTCTGTAGGAAATTGTATCCACTTCAACTTGACCTAGACAGTACACAGACTTGGTCAATTTGGTTTATGATTTGGCCAAATCTGGTGCACAAATCTGTTAAACAACTGTTGCTTTTTCTAAGCCCAAGGGGGCCTCAGGATCCTCTGACAGCCAAACACATAAAGTGAAAATATATAGCTTTCAACAATTTCCTTAGATGGGGCATTTATGGATATTATAATAAAATTCAAACAAGCATTATTATTTGTTACACCTCCTTCACAAAGCTATTTTTATGTAGTGGCTTTATCAGATTTGATATTGGTACTCACATCCAACCATACATACAAAAGTGTGTTTCTAAATCTGATTTAGCACATAACAGATGCACAGATGTACCTTTGGGAAGATTTATTATGAATCAGAGCTGTTACTTTACTCCTTAAGATCATGCCGTCATTTGCACATGTGGCTTCTGTACAACTGAGACTTTCCCAGCGATGCACATGTTTTAAAAAGTGTGACTCTTCAGCTCTCACTTAATCAAATTATTTTCCATTGCATCTGCCTCCTGTTATATTTATCTCTTCAAAAATCTATTCTTTTTGTCCCTTTCAGAATGCATTAAATATATCTGCAGATATGGGAAGCTATATTTGGAAATGTATTTTATGCATATAGGTTGCAAGGGTGAGGATGAATTAAACACCCCATCCACCCACCCTTAAAAACCACACCAAACCCTTAGAGAGTTTCTATTTAAGTAAAAAATTGTCATCAGAGGCCACGTTCCAAAAAGTATGATTGGAATAATTATGAAACCTTTGGAACAATGGCAATTCCATATAAACCTATTTCCTTGAAGTGGGATCATCTTTAGAATGGTCCTGGTTATGGGTGGGACAAAGCTTTCATGCCAGGGTGGCACCATGATCACCCCAGGTCTATTGGCCATTCATTTTGAGCTGGGTGATTGGGGGCGGGGTTAAAAGCAGCAGCGCGACGTGTGCTGAGCACCTGCTTCGTGCTGCCGAACACCCACCCTCCCGCCCTGTAATTTTATGTGTTCTCTGGCCTTGCTTTGGATGTTGGTTGGGGGCCAGGGGGCAGGTAGGAATTTTTTTTCCATTTGGCAAATTGGCACTGGCTACTTAGTTTTCGCCTACCTCTTAGCAATCGTCACAACTTTGTAAGGTTTGGTGGTTAGGCATTGGCTCATTGATTTCTGGGGGAGGGGAGGTCAGCCATCATCTCCCCTCCAGTGACCAAGGGTATTCTGTTAAAGGAATCCAGGGCCTGGTTCCTGTCCGAAGTCCGCTTGAGGGGCTAGGGCCATGCCAGACCTCTGGGGACACCGAGGAAAGCTGCAGGCGGGTTCCCCCGATGTGGCTTCCTCTTTGGGTGGTTTACCCTTATTGACTTCCTGCAAAGGGGGCAGGAGTCCAATATAGTCCTTTGCCAATGCCTAACCTAATACCACTCACATTTCTGTAATTCAATAAAGTTGTGGCCTAATTTTTTTTGCCAATAACCTTAAACTAAATATTCTGTGTCCGTGTGAATTTATTTAAAGAGGGGCTGGTCTGGGGGCCTTGCCACACAATAAACTCAGCACAGTTTAAACAACACCCCATGCATTAAAATGCCCATATCAATTACAATACATTTTAGTTTTTTCCTACATAAGGCACAGTGAAAATCCTATTTTTTTTTCAATTAACACAAAAATGGGAAGGAAGAGGTGCAATCCTTCTCTCTTGCTAAGCATGACACAGGCATGGGCATCAGTCTAAAACACAAATGACATTTTCTTCCTCTCCACAACAACTGTTCCTATCTCCCTTTTGCGGCTGCATCCCTGGACCAAATATATCAGGCATGTCCAACTTGAAGTAGGGATGTGATCAATGATCTAATATGAAAACTGGCAGTGATCTGTCACCCAGGGATGGGTGCAGGGGGGGGGGGCACACATGGCGCCTGCTTCCTCCAAGGCTGGCTGCTTCCCCAACTGGGTGTGCATGCGTGTGTGGCATCGAAACAGCCCCTTAGCCACGTCTCTGAAAGAGGGAGGGACGCAATCGACTGATCAATCCTGATCAACTCATTGGACATGCCTGAAATATATGTAGTCTGTACCTACCAGTTTTTAGGCTCAGAATCTATAAAATATGTCATTAGGAAAAAATGATTGGGGGTGCAATTTTATGTATGCTTCTCAGAGAAAAAGCTTGTATTGGTTGTCATTTCTGAGTAAATATGCATAGGATTTTAGGATCAATAATGTTTCTGTCTACTAAATGCCCATAATAAATATCAACAGTTCAGTTGCAATGATCAAATGCTCCTGTTTTGGATTCCATCAAGGTGGTGGTTTTCCATGCTTATCCACAAGATACTATATAGGAACAATCCCTGGAATCTATAGGCAGGGCTGAGAGAGACTCTTTCTGGAACTCCTGGAGAGCTGTTGCCACGCAATGTAGGCAATACTGAGCTAGATTCACCAATGATCTGACACAGTATAAGGCAGCTTCCTGTGTTCCTATTCATTTCCTTCAGAGCTGGGGGCTCTCAGGGATAACAGGCAATATCTGGTGAAGGTGAGTCAAAGTCAGGTCAAATCCACAAGTAACATACCTCCACATGTGGTGGGAATACCCTAAAATCCAACCCTTCTGGACAGAAGTCCTACAAGAGATATGCAAAATAACTAAACGGGTATTAGAACTCACTGCAGAATTGGCCCTACTGAACATCTTCCAAGATCATAATGACCACACACATCATAAAGAGCTTATAATCCACCTACTCTCAGCAGCCAGAAGCCTCATAGCCAGACACTGGAGGGACCTCTCACGAGTAAACACAAGTCAGTGGTATCAAATTGTATGGGAAACGGCCTTCCTAGAAAAGCTAACCAATAAACTGAAACTGACTTGGGGACAAATAGAAGAGGATGCCTTCACTCCAGTATGGTTCCTCTTTATCACATTCACAGCCTGACAAGATGACAAGAATCCACCAACAGCATACAAATCAATCTGGTTTACCTGACCCAACAAGCCCTCCCCCCACAAATGCAAACAAACCCCACTGTAGCCAACCACAGACAACCAACCATATTCTACCCCCTGATACATCTCACTACCAAGGAAATGTAATAAACAAATAGAAAGAGAACCTACCCAGTTGATGCTGACACAAAACCCAACACATACGCTATATCAGGCATCCCCAAACTCAGCCCTCCAGCTGTTTTGGGAATACAACTCCCATCATCCCTAGCTAACAGGACCAGTGGTCAGGGATGATGGGAATTGTAGTCCCAAAATGCTCTTGCTGGAATCAGTGTATGCATGTACAGTGGTGCCCCGCAAGACGAATGCCTCGCAAGACGGAAAACCCGCTAGATGAAAGGGTTTTCCGTTTTGGAGGTGCTTCGCAAAACGAATTTCCTATGTGCTTGCTTTGCAAGACGAAAATGTCTTGCGAGTTCCTGCAGGGTTTTTTTCCTTCCCCCCCCCCTTTTCCCCAAGCCGCTAAACCGCTTATCAGCTGATGGCTAAGCCACTTATCAGCTGATCTTTAAGCCGCTTAACAGCTGATGGCTAAGCCGCTTATCAGCTGATCTTTAAGCCGCTTAACAGCTGATGCTAAGCCTCTTATCAGCTGATCTTTAAGCCGCTTAACAGCTGATGCTAAGCCGCTTATCAGCTGATCGTTAAGCCGCTTATCAGCTGATCTTTAAGCCGGCTAAGCCGCTAATACTGTAGCGCTAAGCCGCTAAACCTCTAATGGGCTTGCTTCGCAAGACGAAAAAACCCGCAAGACGAAGAGACTCGCAGAACGGATTCTTTTCGTCTTGCGAGGCACCACTGTATAAAGGACAAGCTTAAAAATGTCTCTATCCCTTTCTCACATTTTTCAGTGTGGTTGAAAAATGGCCACAATTAGCTTCGCATTGTGCCTGACTGTATTCCAACCTCCTTGAGCTGTTCTGCAAAGAAAAGAGCCCAGAGTTCCGATTTTATCCCACCTGGCACCATCTTCAGCCAAGCAGGCCAGATAGCATGATCTTTACCAACTTCTGTGAAATGCTGCCAAGCACATCTGTACGGATTGAGTCCTTCTGATACACTTTCAATGTCATCAACTTGCTCATCTCTTGTTATTGGGACAAATGAGAGAGTTTTTAACTATTACTCATTCAGTCCAGGTGCCAACACACCCAAGTCACATCTGTTGACTGAGCAGATGGGAAGAGTTCTTTCAGCTAAATCATTTGGCAATCATCATTATTAGCTGAGTGGGTCAAACCACATGCCATAAATTATCCATTTACAGCTGTTTGTATGATAAAATATTTGGGTTTAGATATTTTTTCCTGCCTTGACCCTTAGCTCCACTGTGCCATGGGAAAGGAAAGTCAAATTAGCATTCAAAACACTTTTTCTGTATCTTCAAGGCCTCCTGTGGCCTATTTAATAAGGAACAAATGAATGTCTAAAACAATTCCTTTGCCCATTTCTACATAACCTGTCTCACACAGTTAAAAAGGCAGCAAAAAGAAAATATTTTACTAACGTCTATGAACAATTTATTCAGTAATGATAAGCTTGATAAGCCTGATCCAACTCTTTAGACTGCATTGCATTGCAAAGTTTTAAATTTAATTCTTAATCATATCTGACCACAGCGAGGAGTCATTTAAACATGTGGATGAATCTTTTTGTAAGTATAAATATCACCCAATTCAGATTGGAATGACGGTATGTATGAAGGAGGCCTTAACCTCTTCGGCCTCCATTGTGGTCCCAATGAAAATCCTTCCTTAACCTGCTGGTTGGCCACTGTATAACTTGGAGGTGGGGAAGGAAGACTAATCCTTTCCTCCTGTGCAATGGTCCTGGTGAGAATCCCCTCTGGCACCAAAGAGAACTACCCTCACATATGAAATAGAAACCAGATAGGGTAGTGTGGCAATCACACACAGGGCCCCTGGACGTTTGACGGTCTATTGACCCTGTGCCGCCACTGCAATTGTTTTTTCCCGCTGCCACTACCCCGTATCTCACGGGGACACACAGAGTCCAGTCAGTTGTTAACATAAACAAATAATCAAGTTTATTTTTAAATGCAGGAACAAGCTTGTGGTTTCAGTTAATTTTTCTCTTGTCAGTTTCTTATTCTTATTTCCTAACAACTCCAAACTGATTATTCCCAACTATCTATCTGACTCCACCTCACAATTCCTCTCACTCTCTCACAATACAACTCAACCAACCCACACCTAAACCTCCCTCTTCCTTCTTCAACTCCCAAACCTCAACTCCCAACTCTCAAACTTCAACCCAACTCAACTGACTTTCAAAACCTCCCACTCTAACTTTTATTCCCCCCTTGCATTCTCACTGGCCATCACATCACACCTATTTTAACCCTTTCCTTATGACCCATCCTAGGAGGCAAACGCCACAGGTAGGATGGGGGATTTTCATCACGGCAAAAGGAAAAAAATGATAAAGCCACTGTGTGTATTGTGGTTCCAGACATGATATGGGGATCAGCTAGGTCTATTTACATTTTACAAGGGATGCATGCAACCTTAGGCAGCATGGCTAATGTCATGTAAACTTTAGCTCTTAGATCCACAGGACAGACCAAACCAGAGTTGAAATCGGGGCAGATAGGGGAGAGGAAGGGGAAAGGAGATTAACACACATGCTTAAGTCATGTCATTTTCCTAAAGCAAAACCTCAAATTGAGGTTGGGGGTAACTATATCACATACTTAATCTAAAGGAGGAGGGAGGAGCTAAGGATTCTCTAAGGGGAATTCTAAACCGGACTACATTTCCCTGCAAATCTTTGGCACAAAAGCCATTCTCACCTGGTTTAACTGAGTCAGATCTAGCACCTGGGCATCCTTCTTGGGATGAAGAAAAAGGAATTAATGAGAACAATATCATTTTCTGTGTAACCTATTCTGTGCATTTGCATGCAACACATTTATTATTGCTATTTTGTTGATGGTTTTAGCATTGTGACTTCTGCATAGTTTGGGGATAAAATTGGAGGTCAGTTCTAACGTGGTGCATGGACTTGCTTTTGTAACAAAACTTCTTCCAATGCACATGAAAATGTTCTTTCTTTCTTTCTTTCTTTCTTTCTTTCTTTCTTAGAATGGCTCATGCACAGATTGTGCTAAGATGATTCTGTGGAATGAAGTTGAAGTTTTCTAAAACACTGGTCCAGCTGGGGGCATTAGCTGTAGCTTGGTTGAGTACATTGTTTGTGTCTCAATTCCCAGCATCTTGAGCAGCAGGAATCCGAATGATCAGGAACACTGGAGGGCTTCAGACAGGTAGGGCTCAACAGTAGGGAGGTTCACACAACCCCCTCAATGCACTAAGAGCATACAGGAAGGGGTCCCTGCCCCACACCACCAACAGTGAAGGAGCCCTAAATGCAAAAGTGCATGGCTACCAAAGGTTCTGGCTGCCCCTCATGCCATTGGTAGGGACAGGTTTAGTTAGTAAGGCTGTGCACTGCATCTGGCTAGAAACAATATGTTGAATGAAATTCGGGTCAGCCTGGGTTTCAGGCAGATTGGGTTGAGGCAGCTATGGATTTCCCCAGGTTGAATTGTGCCCACCTGCAGCGATCCAAGGCTGTCGAAAAAAGTGAGGATGCTTAACCAGAATATTAAACCCTGATTAAACATGTAGTTGGCAGAGAAAAGATGCACAACTCCCCCCCCCCCCCGTTGCAGATTTAATTGGCATTTCAAACCCTAACTTAAGTCTCCTTCTTTGGAGGTCTTTAAGCAGAGGCTTGACAACCATATGTCAGGAGTGCTCTGATGGTGTTTCCTGCTTGGCAGGGGGTTGGACTCGATGGCCCTTGTGGTCTCCTTCCAACTCTATGATTCTATGATTCTAACCTATGGTTGGGAGGTGAGAAAAGGAGGGGCATGTCTCCTTCTCTCCCTTTTACCCACCGCACCGCATTGCATGACTTTGCAAATTCCCCATTCTGTTTAGGGTCTGGATCTGAGTTAGGTTGGGTCAACTCCAAATCATATCAGGGTGGATCACCAGATCAGATTGCAAATAGGATCAGGGCAAGGGAGCACGCACAGCTCTACTAGCTAGCGGGTTCCCCTTACATTTGCTTTCTTATGCTTATTAATGCCTGATGCTGACAATATCTCCAATATTAAAGTGGGAGGAGCACAGAATATGCTCTGTTGAATTAATTCACAAAATGTGTAGCAAACACCATAAGCCAAAATACCTGCATTTGGGAGAAAAAAATGAAAATGGTTTTAAGAAGTTGTATGTATGCTAAGTGGATCCTTAACAGCAGTAAGTGCATACAGGCGAAACATCAAACAGGATTTTGATACTTGAAATAAAACAGCACTTAAGCCACAAGCACTTATTCTAAGCTCATAAACTAAATTCATAATAAAGTCCCAAGCACATCCAAGAGAGAGGTCTAGATGTCTCCAGTCTCATCTATCCCATAATTGCACTAATGGTTTGTACTTTGAAACCAGGCCAATTCTGTCATCTGCACAGCATTCCAATGCATTGCATTCTAAAATGTGAAAACAGTACATCAAGAACCTCCTGGGTTTTTCTCATTCAAACTTGATTCTCACTTCCTAATTGTTGTTCAGTGCATGCCATGTAAACTTAATTAAATCTCACTTTAATGCATCAATTAAAACAGCAAATTACAATGGACAGCAATGATTTCAGGAATGGCTCGCAATACCCCAGTTGCAGATATCTGGATCTTCCAAAACAACCTATGCCCTACCCATGTTTTCCCTAAAAATGGCAAGCACTGTTATATTGATTGTACTAGTTCCACCACCTTTATATACAAAACTAAGTTTTCAGCATATGGATGTACAGAGTCAAGAACCATGAAGACCTCAGGTTCAGATTGCTAGCTCTCATGGCTGTGGGCAAGGAGAGTCTATCAAAGGTTCAGAAAACACTCTTTGTAATAATGATGGGAATGTAAGGATAAGTTCAGGCCGTCCTTTAAAGCACAATGTGAGAGGAGAGCCATTAAAAAGAAAATGTAGCAGCATCTTATACTGACCCAGTTTTAACACCCCCTTCGCAGTAGATGTCAACGATTTGGGATTGTACCATAGTCTTCTACTAAGGCACAGGATTCATGCTGCGATGCCATCTGGCTTCCCTGGAGCAGATTCAAAATCAATTTTCCACTGCCTCAGAAAAAAGTACTACTTGGAAGCATGCACCTTAAAACATATCTATATACACCAATGGCACATATCTGTTTTCACTACCAATCTGTAGTGCTAATCCTCAGAACAGAATCTAGAATTCACACACACCCCTTTTAAAAAGTATCATTTTGCCAGCGGCTTCTGTTTAAAGACTATTTGCAGGCAACTTTTGCTTCTCAGGACACACAGAGCAAAAACCATTTTTCCTTCTTCTGGTGTGATGGGGGGTCTGCCAAGATTTGGAGCTCACACATATCCTTCTCCAAATAGGGGAATCATGAAACGCAAATAGGCAGATATAACACGCATCCAAGCTTCATTTCCTATAGCACCTGAAGCATGTCTGAGGATGGAGAGCAGCTCCTTATGTTTGTTATCTGCTGAGCACTGAAAGCCAGTTCTGACATGCTACAGTGGTGCCCCGCAAGACGAATGCCTCGCAAGACGAAAAACTCGCTAGACGAAAGGGTTTTGCGTTTTTTGAGTTGTTCTGCAAGACGAATTTCCCTATGGGCTTGCTTCGCAAGACGAAACGTCTTGCGAGTTTGTTTCCTTTTTCTTAAAGCTGCTAAGCCGCTAAGCCGTTAATAGCGCTAAGCCGTTAATAGCCGCTAAGCCGCTAAGCCGCTAATAGCCGCTAAGCCGCTAATAGCCGTGCTTCGCAAGACGAAAAAACCGCAAGACGAAGAGACTCGCGGAACGGATTAATTTCGTCTTGCGAGGCACCACTGTATTTTCCCTCTATTTTATGAACGACCCCTTAGACAAATTGAGGCATTTATTTAATTCTTTATTTTGTATACCGCCCTTCATCTGAAGATCACAGGGTGTTTCATAACATAAAAATACAAAATGAGAACACAAAATATGTAACATATGCAAGCCAACCAAAATTCCTCCCTCCAAACGAATGGTAATTGCCTGGAGCTGTGAATTTGTGCCTTCCAGGCCCAAATTCACATGTCTTGTGCCTTCCTGTGATGTTGATGTTTTGCTGCATAATAATAATAATAATAATAATAATAATAATAATAATAAATGATATCAATCAGTTCTGTTATTAGTCCAAACTAAAATGGCTTACTGACAGTGATGGCCGGTGCCCATTGGGGCTAGTAGGGTGAAAAGCCAGTGATGGGCAGAATCAACTATTTCCTCTTCCGTGCTGAGTTCTTCAAGGAAACCAAGGTCACTGTATTTGGCAAGAGGACTACCAAGTCCAGTTGGACTTTAGACGGTCACACCCTAGAGGAAGTACCCAGATTTAAATATCTAGGATTGATGGAAAGTCATAATGGAAATCCCATCTGGAAGCAAGCTAATAACTGGTGGTTCTACTGGGCAGCTATATATGTTCTTCCATTCAAAGGGCAGGCAGTTAATCAACCCAGATATTGAGATCTTTGTCTCTAAAATCAAATGCTCTACAGGGCTGAGATATGGGGAATTGGTGTTAAATCTGAAATGGAGAGTTCTACAAGCGCAGCACTGTTTAGGAGGGGGAGGGGGAAGGCAAGCAGGTGTGGGTTGGCAGACTGAACTTAGTGGGACAATAACCAGCCTAGACTGCTCATTGATCTGAATTTGTGATATGCAACTGACATTTTCTGGTGCATTTAATGCAGCCCTATCTAACCTGGTACCCTCCCAGCCACATGGCCCAATAGCCAGGGAGGATGGGAGTTGCAGTACCAGCTATCTAAAACAGGGGCAGGCAACCTAAGGCCCAGGGGGCTAGATGCAGCCCAATCGCCTTCTCAATCCGGCCCACGGACAGTCCGTGAATCAGCGTGTTTTTACATGAGTAGAATGTGTCCTTTTATTTAAAATGCATCTCTGGGTTATTTGTGGAGCATAGGAATTCATTCATATTTTTTTCCAAAATATAGTCTGGCCCCCCACATGGTCTGAGGGACAGTAAACTGGCCCACGGCTGAAAAAGGTTGCTGACCCCTGATCTAAAGGCCCACAGTTGTGGAATGTTGTTTCAGTGGAAGCAGGCTGAATGCCACAATTCCAAAATGAATTGTGGAACAAAATACATCATCCACTACCATATTACTGATAGAACTAGTTTGAAAGGGTAAAAGTTGCTGGTAGTCTAAGCACAATACACACATGCAAATATATGGCTACCTCAAGGCTAAAAAGGAAGAAAACAGGTGCAGTTTCCCGAGAATGTTAAACTGTTTTTATACCCTGTTTTCATCCCTATGATAGTGGTTATCTTTCAGACTCAGAGAATTGGTCCAGTGGCAGGTTATTTTGCCCTTGGAATTTATCTGCTTGGTGCCGGGGCAGGCAATTTAAGGGAGCTCCAACACTGCTATTAATGCAGTCTGAATTGACATGTCAAGGCAGGGAATCCCAGCTTAATGGCAAAGCAGGGAGCATGTGGTGAGGGGGTAGATTGACATCACTGACAGCCACGCTCCACTCGGCTTGACATTCACCGCCAATGTCTAGCCTATTATCATTTGCCTCCTTAATAGCGTGGAATATTTAGGGCCCTATTCAAGCATGATAAATCATGTGGGGAGTTGCAACTCTTAAAGGGGGGAGTCCAGGATAGCTGACAGGAGCTGCTAAAACTTCACCTTCCTGACCCCTTAGCTTGTAAGATCAGTTGCAAGGGGAGAGTAAAACAGCATGACGTTGATTGGCAAGGGGAGCGAGAGAGCATCTTTGCATGCTTTGGCATGCCTTCTGGCTGCTCATACTCAGTGCATCTCCAGTGCTTGGTTGTTTGTGGGAAAGAGATCTAATTCAGGGCTGGAGCATGGAGAAAATCTCAGGTTCTATCTCCAGTTAAAATGCCTTTGCCCATGTGCCTGTCAAATTAGTCCAGCCTTCCTGAACCTGGTGGTCCGCCAGATGCCGTTAGACTGTAATTCCTACCAATCTCTGACGATCAGCCAGTTAAGTGTAGTGACTTCATTTACTGAAATTGGGAATGTTCAAATGCATTACTGTGTTTAATTCTGGAATGTTCCCCAGTATCTCTCATGTGATTGGTTAATTTGGGTCACATGAGAGGCATCTCATTACATTCTCCATATTGTTTTGTGCATGAGGGACTTCACTGCAATGGCTGCATCTCCACAAACACTGAAGAAGAGAAAGTGTTAGATAACTCTCTTGTCGGAATCTCTACTTGGCCAACCTGATAAAGCTCCATTTTCCAGCCGAGTCTCCGGAATCACCTCCAACGAATAATTAACAACCTTGAGCCTTTGATGAGGCTCCAAGGAACATTCTCCAGCAGAGTATCCAGCACAGGGAAGAGATGAGAGGTTTGGCTACATGCTATGCTTTATTTCTAAGCTAGGCAGAGAGCAAAGAAAAATACATCCTCTCTCTATGAAAGCAGAGAGCAACTGAACAAAGGAAACAGGAAACCACTAACGTCACATCCCGTCTCCCTTTCCTGTGAGACTGGATGGTCTCTGGAATGTAAACAGAGTCCTGTGACTCCAAGCAGCTGCTCAGTGGCAAACAGAAACTAACATCTCTCTCTAAACAATAGAGGAGATCTGAGCTAATGATTCTCTGTGAGTGTAAGTGTAAGTGGAAGAAAGAAGTACAGAAGTTGATGTTCTCCTAAGCAGCAGTAAGGAGAAGTCTGCCAGAAGGAGAATGTGGAAACCTCTCAGAAGGAGCTTCATGGCCTGGCTGGGTCATGTACAGAAGGCTGAGAGCAAGGACTGGAAAGAGAGAAAGACACAGTTTGTTTGAATGTTTAAGGAAGAAGCTGTAACCTTCAATTAAGTAAAACTAAGCCCATGTGAGGAGCCCCTGCCATCCCGAAATGCCGCCTCACCTGAAAGTGTGAGCGGACTTGTGCTGAGGGACCAAATCATCACCTTTTTGCGACACACAATTTTAAAGACTCAGCAGAACCCACAGACAACCAGCTAGTGATTCATTGTTGGTGGCAAGCTACTCTTAGAGGCGAAGGGGCCCGCCTGAGCCAAGTTACTGTATTTATATTCCAAAATCTACTTTAATATGCCACAACTACATTTGTCAAAACAGACATAGTCACGTTTCATCTGTGAGAGACCAGCAGGTAAGTGCAGTGGAAATACAAGTGTAGAGAGCCATGTGAGATGGAAGCATATAAATCAATTACAAGAGCATATATGCATAGCTATATTATTTTTACAAATGCCTGCCTTGATTGATGTTCTGGCTGAGCTGATGAATACCATTGGTTTTTGCAAATGTTTGTATGCTAGTTCCCCACCCACTCCTCGCCAGAAATCCAGAATGAGAAACTAGCTTTAGCAATATTTTTACCAAGGTAGAAATAACTCAAGGAAATGGTGGGCACCCAACAGGAAAAAATATATTCTAAAATTCTGGAAAGTATAGGCAAACAGTCAGGATTGAAATAAAAAATGAGCACCTCTTCCCCTACCAAACCTAACTTATTTTTTAATATCTTCTGTTCCTTGGCAAAATATCTAAACTTCAAAAAAAGCTCAAAACCTGGAAGCCATCCAATCAAAATTATCCATTCAGTCACATGACCATTTAAAAGTCATTGAGCACAGCCTTATTTATTGATTGATTGATTGATTTGCAATTTAGCAGAAAAAGGAACCAATCCACCTAAATTAATAGGAATATTACAATTAATATTGTATAGGGCCTGTTACATCACTCACTTGGGACTTTCTGAGAATGAGGTTCAGAATGTCCCAAGTAGCTGAAACTCTTTACACTGTGTTTTCAGACCCTGGTTTGCCCCAATTCTCATAACCATAGTTTCCCCATTTGAGTGTAATGAGAAACTATGGTTAATTAGCCCTATAAATCTTCAGCTGCAGCACGCCAATAAATGAGAAGTGAAATGGTTGCACAAGGCATAACGCTCGTGCATTTCTCAGCTTAATACACTGAGATAAGTTACCCTGGTCAGGAAGGTGTATAAAATATAAAATTGAAGGGAACAGAACAAAGTATGCCAACTAATTAATTATTCACTTGCACAATTTTCCTGCACTGCACTGTGCTTTCTAATATAAAATGGATTGGAGAGAAGGGCACAATTATCACTTATGCATACTCCTGGATGAATCACTTTAGCTTTAAAAGATAATACGTCAGGGCACTCTTACAAACATTGCTTGTAATGGACAGCTATTCCCCAGAGTAAACAGAATGATTCCTATTTATTCATTCATTTTGCAATTCAGGAGCCAGGCATAAAATCCTAGGAAGCCCCAAGAAGCTTATGAAGCACTTAGCTCTGCCATAGACCGTAGCCCAATTAATATTACCATGTCACTCTGCTAAGCTATGTATCCTCCTTCATGTGGTTGAAGGCATTGTGTTCTCTGCCTTACCTTTGTTCCACCCTTGATGTCCACACATTAGGCATGGAGGCTAGAACTGGAGAATATGTGCATGAACCTCTGCATGCATACCCTGGAGTAGGGACCCTGGATAATCAAGGTTCCATCTCCTGGACAAGTTTATACTTGGAGGCCACTGCAGCTCAAACAGGAACACCTTATGCATGGATGCTGGAGGTGAAGAAAACCACATGACCTCAAGGATGTTGCCAGAGGTGTGCTCCCACTGTCCCTTTAATCCCATGATGCCAGTTTGCATGCAAACATTATGAAGGGGGCTTCAATGCACAGGTCAAGGAACAGTGCATTACCTTGCAAATAATTCATGCTGCTTTGTGCATTATGGCCCATCCATAGTTAAGTGTACCTAATTTCATAGAAATCAATAAGGGTGAAACCCTATTCGTTTTATGTTGCAGGTATGAAGTGCAGTGCAAGTGCTTGCTTTGCTTAAAGAGCACACATTAAGCAGCCATATGTGTGTACATTCCACCATTGTCTCAGAGAGAGGAATGCAATACAGTGCATTCCTGGGTCTTAACTCTCCCAAGTGAGTGTACATTGCACTGCAGCCTTAGGATGCAATCCTGGACACACTTAAATGAAAGTAGCACCCAATGAACTCAGTTCAATCATAGGAGCCAACTCCTAGGTCCGAGGTCTCTTCACCCCCTCAACAAAATAGGCCTACCCCCCACTAATATAATGGGCATTGCCATTCAAATGGGGCATGTCTTGTGATTGATTATGTGGGGTGGGACTTACACCCCCCCCCCAATATTTCATTCAAGTTGGCACCCCTGAACGCAATTGACTTCTGAGTGGATGTGTGCAGAACTGCATGGTCAGTTTTCAAATTCATAGGGCCCATCATTAGAGCTGGTGGTCCCAGTGCAATCATTTCGGAGGACTATATGCAGAACCCCCAGTGAGCTCTCAGTCTGGTGCAGCATGATGTACTACAATGAGAAAATACGTGTGATTGCAACAATGCCATTCTCTCCGTTTATGGGGAAGGGGGGATAGATGAATTTCACACACCTCTTCTTCCTTGGAAGTCGAGGAAAGATGGTATCTCCCTAAGAGAGAACATTATGGCCTGAGGGTGATTTCATCCAAGGCGGAGATATGGTGACAGGCTATTTAAGCCGACTCTACCCCTTTATTTGGCTCCAAACTCTTTCACAGTATGGGCCTACAAGCTAGTTGTCAGTTTTCAAGGGGCTGAGTAGGCATTCTTTTGGGAGACCCTACTTGGTGTTGGATCTTTTCTCCTACTGCACGCAGTTGGGTGATGTTTGTCTGTCTGAGTGCTGTTCCTTCAGTCCGGCTAACCAGCATGTAGTCTAGGGAGGTGAGAAGACTGCAGGAAGAATGGAACCCTTATCTGAAGCGTTGAATTGTGGACATCCCTTAGTCACTGTCTTCAGTCATGGTCTGCAGGAGCTGGGGGTACCCTTTAGCCTGATGGACACATTGGGATGAACGTTGACTAAAGGGGCCACAGCATATCTGTTGGACTCTTACACCCAATGTGTATGCAGAGGGGTTGAGGGAATTTTAGGAAACCCTGTTGCATGCACATAGTGTGTGGCTGTTAACTCGCCCAAATGACTGGGATATAAATTACCCCATGTATTATGAACACTTGCCCAAACTAAATTGGATTTGGTTACATTGGTTGAATCTGACTAGTTAATTTGTTTTGCTGATCCTCAAGTTGTTACACTTAATCAATATAATCTGTTTATCTACATTTGGTGGTCTTGACTATTCTTCCTGGCAAACAGAAAAAAAGCCAGCTGTTCAAAATAAGAGAATCTCCATGGGTTTTTATGCAGGTATAATCCTCTTAGGGCTCAGGCCATCATTATTGCACTTCCCACCTATGCAAAACTGAAGAACATGATCTTTTTGCTTGCTGTTTGTTATAGAAAAGAAATGAGGATTTTATTTTATTTTTTAAGAAAGAGAGATTAGCTTTCTGCATGTCAAAGGAACATGTTTGAAGTCACAGTTTGTTGGCATTATGCTGAATATTCCAAGAGTTCCTGTAGCCTTTAGTTCTTGCCTATAATCTGTGTGTCAGAGGTCTTTCCTTTTCTCCCTGCATGGTTTAGAATACTTCTAATGCGCAATTCACTTCCTAGATCACAAGCTTCCTTACAATTGATGTCCCCAACCCCAAATTGGTTTAGATGTTTTATTTCAGCACTCTGATGTGGGGGGGGGGGGGCGAGGAACAAGAAGCAAAATGTGGCTGAATATTAAACTCTTTGCGACAGAGTGGGTTGCTCATGCTCCACAACATCAAAATGCTGAGGCGTAGAAGAAGAAGAAGAAGAGTTTGGATTTGATATCCTGCCTTTCACTCCCTTTCAGGAGTCTCAAAGCGGCTAACATTCTCCTTTCCCTTCCTCCCCCACAACAAACACTCTGTGAGGTGAGTGGGGCTGAGAGACTTCAAAGAAGTGTGACTGGCCCAAGGTCACCCAGCAGCTGCATGTGGAGGAGCGGGGACGCGAACCCAATTCCCCAGATTACGAGTCCACCACTCTTAACCACTACACCACACTAGAATGGGCAAGGTGAGGGGGGCCGTTGCCCCGGACACAGTTTTTCCAAGGGCACATTTTGTTCCTCACACCACCCCTGCCAGCCCTAAGCTGCATTGTGAATCCAGTCCCACATCCCAGCCTCGCCAAGCAGCATGGGACTGGCAGAGCATGAGGATGCCACAACAGGCATGCATGCTTCCACTCAGACTGATTGGAAGGGCACATGCCTGCCATGCTGCCTCCTCATGTGACTTTTCCAGCCCATGCTGGCAGGGCAACATCAGGAGGAAGCAACAGTCATGCGATTGGACCAATTGGAAGGGCGTTTGTCTGCCCTGTTGCATCCTCTGCAAGTCTCCCTTCATGCCTAATAATAATAATAATAATAATAATAATTTATTATTTATACCCTGCCCATCTGGCTGGGTTTCCCCAGCCGCTCTGGGTAGCTTCCAACAAAATATTAAAATACAGTAGTCCGACAAACATTAAAAGCTTCCCTAAACAGGGCTGCCTTCAGATATCTTCTAAAAGTCTGGTAGTTGTTCTTCTCTTTGACATCTGGTGGGAGGGCATTCCACAGGGCGGGTGCCACTACCGAGAAGGCCCTCTGCCTGGTTCCCTGTAACTTGGCTTCTCGCAGTGAGGGAACTACCAGAAGGCCCTCGGTGCTGGACCTCAGTGTCCGGGTAGAACAATGGGGGTGGAGACGCTCCTTCAGATATGTGCATCCACCCCACCAGCATGTCACAAAGACTGTGTGGCCAACTCCTAAATCCTGTTGGAAAGGTGCTATCACCAACAATAAATATTAATAATTATTTTAAGGTGGTGTTTTAATGCACGTAAGGCAGGTATAGGGAGCATTTTTCAGTCAAAGGGCCACATTCCCTTCTGGGAAACTTTCTGGGCATAACAGTGGTGGGCAGGGAAAGAGGCGAGAATGGATGCAGCAATGAATATGCAGGTTGCCTTTGTACAGAGTAGGCTGGTTTCAATGCACACTCACACACCCCTCCCCAGTGAGCCAAGCAAGAGTAGTGGTAGCTGCAAATATATTTTCTTAGCTATAAGCCATGACAAAGGTAGAAGACCATCAGAGCTGAGCTACAAATTTGGCTCTTAACTTTCTAGCTGCCTGTGCAAATAGAGAAAACATGCAGGTGACATAATTCTCCTTGTCTAATAGCAAAAAGCACACAAAACTCATTTCGTTTAAACAAAATCATTCCTGTGCTAAACTCAAGTAGGTATTTTCATGAGGATCTTTATATAAAGGACACTGTTTAATAATGTGGACAATATTCTCTATAGCTATTTTACTAAACACACAGAAATGCTGTTTCAAGAATAGTTGGGTTTTTTTTAATAACAGTCACCCAGAAAGGCAGAGAGCATAACATTAAGTCTTTATTTTTTAAGAGCAATTCTATGTGCAGCCAAAATAATTGACTACATAGCTTTCTGATGGGCTGTCCTAATAAGTGGGTACAACCTAGGAAATCTTGTAGAATGGATACTTAACATGTTGGTCACAGAAGCTGTCTCATACGCAGGAAATTTTGACTGCGATTGAGAATTGATTGGATCACAGTCAGCTACTATCACATTCTCTAACAGGTGTATATAAATCAGTGACTTGCTATGGAAAAGTGAGCCATAAGCTATAGGAACCAAACACGAAGATGGCAAAGTTAGCATTCCATTATGTAATTTTAAGAGCTGGAATTGTATTCTCAGTGCTTTTTTCCCCCTCTTAAAAACATGCTTAGGGGTACTATCATTTTGACTCAATAAAATCACCATTTTATAGTTCAAATTGGGAAAAATAAATACAGTAAATGGACAAAAATACAAAGATTCACAAAATGTTTAGGGGTATGTGTTCCCCTGCGTCCCCCCAGAAAAAAGCACTGTGTATTCTAATTTGGACAGAAGACCAACATACTTCTGAACAGACATACGCAGTAGGAATAACAGCAAGCATGGCCAATTATTTATTTAGAGAGGAATTTTGAACCCTCATCAATTTCTGAACTAATGATCAGCTGAGACCCTAAAGCTCTACACCCTATAGCAGGGGTCCCTAGTCCATTGTCCGCACATTGACTGTCTGAAATATTGGGAGGGGACCAGACCACTTGTCATCCCTACAACAGCACTCAGATTTCAGAAATCCCTTCCTCTACTTTTCTCCTTCCAATTTATTTCTGCAATCCTAAAAAAAGTGAACTTTGGGTTTCTGTACAATAAGCACGAATCGTCATAGCATGTCCCACTGAACCTGAAGAATCTTCAATGGTCCTGATTCAGCAGGCGATTAGTCTTGTACTGAAGCTTCATGAACTTACCCTCCCCAAAACATTTAACATGCAACAGATTACCTGAACAAATAATCTATTGCAGGGGTGTCCAAAAAGTTGACCGTGATCGACAGGTTGATCCCTGGATGACCGCGGTTGATCGCAGTCACCTTATGGCTCTCATTGCTCAGTATCATGTTTCCGCTCCCCTTCTGTCTTTCCCTGCATCGTGTTTAGTGTGTGTTCCATTGTTGTCTGCTGTTGCGCTGCGTCTGTTTGTTAGCCATAGTGTTGTTGGTGAGCAATTTAAAATTATTCTGCACACTTACTGTTTAAAAAAAGTAAACAACTTCTAAAAGTTCTAAAAAAAGCTCAACAACAACAACTTTGGTCTGCCCCTCCCCCCATGGGTAGATCACTGCCAGTTCTTTTTCCCGGGAGTAGATTGCAGTATATTGGGAGTTGGATGTCCCTGCCCTATAGCATGGAGGGAACAACCTTCACCTGCAAAAAATTAAGGGTTGGAGCAACCAGTTTCCCACCCTTTGCAGAGAAAAATAATTTAAAAACTTCAGGATAGCGCTTACAAATTGTCATCATCAGACAGGCATTTTTGGCTGCCTTGAAGACTGTCCAGTACAGAATTGATTCATTTACTCTGGCAAGATATCCATTTCACTTTGAACAGGTAAAGAAACCTTTTAAAAAGCAGCAATTCAAGCTACATCACTACACTAGAAGCAGATGGAGTCACAAGATAACTAAAGTGTAATTTCCCCAAGCCTAAAGAACCATAGAGGGAGAATGAAGAGAGCTAGATGTTACTGCCGTATACTATTCATTTCTTTCTTTTATCTGCACTAACGGCAAATTAGCAAGGGATGCACCTAACCAAAGATTTTCCAGAGCGCTGCAGAATACAGCTTTTACAAAAAGCCTGATGTTGTAGAATCCATCTACAACGAAAGGAAAGATGGATGCTCATTTGGAATGGCAGTACCGTACCCATCTGTACTGCTGAAAATTACTTGTTTCTCTGCAGTTTTGCTCATTTTATGCAATATTGTGGCGCACACACAAACATAATGTTTTTAGGCATTAGGGGAGGGGCAATACTGAGTGTCTCACCCTGTGCTCAGCTCTCATTTTTGGCTCCTAGAAGCTGTCAGCATTCAACAGTAGCCACACCCTGGGAAACAGTTTTGACTGACCAGCTAAACCAGCTAAAGGTAGTTGATGAGTCTCAAACCCTTGATGACTTAGGGACTTCCCCTAACTCACCCTGCAGGCTGGCAGGGCTTTGTGAAGAATGTGTCCCCCCCCCCCCCAAAAAAAAAAAACTGTGCCCAGGGTAACAGCCCCTTCATGCTACACCTCTGGCTAGATCCACTTTCATATAGAGGAGATTCCACAAATCGGGGTCTGCCACAGATGAATCAAATTAAAATATGTACTATGTACAGTGGTGCCTCAGGTTAAGTACTTAATTTGTTCCGGAGGTCTGTTCTTAACCTGAATGTTCTTAACCTGAGGTACCACTTTAGCTAATGGGGCCTCCCGCGGCCGCCGCGCCGCTGGTACACGATTTCTGTTCTCATCCTGAAGCAAAGTTCTTAACCCGAGGTAGCGGGTTAGTGGAGTCTGTAACCTGAGGCATCTGTCACCTGAAGCATCTAATCTGAGGTACCACTGTACTTGGAACTTGCAAAAATGACTGGGAGAGTAAGAGGAAACATAATCAGAAAGTGAGTAAAGAATGGATAGTATTTAAAGAATATATAAAACAATATTGTGAAAATGCAGATCTCCTGACAGGTTTAGATCGAATCTTGAATATTAAGGAATGCTAGAAACTTAAAAATTTCTTTGTGATATGCAATAGATATAACAGGAAGTGCGTATAGGCTAAGAATATGTAGAAAGCACAATAAGGTGAATCGGAAGTCAAAAATGTGTGTGAAGTTAGAAGATTTGTTGTTAGTGTGTGTGTGGTTGTTATTGACGTACTGTTCTTTTTTTGTCTGTGCTGTTTTATGTAAACTGTTTTGCAAAATAAATAAATATGTACTATGTAGATATGCAGAAGAACTTAGTTCAAAAGTCAAATAAATATATGAGAGAAGTGAACTGAGCTAAATAGAGTCTGCATTCTTGGAAGCTTCTATATCGATTGGTTATCAGCGCTATCTCTTCTGTCTTTTGCAGTGAACCCTTCCTAGCCACTGGCTCAGCTGCTGAGGTGCTATGGAATGTTTGCAAACATTGCTGTCGCTCATACATTTTTAGAGAAATCTGCCAACACATTAGATTTAGAAACCAGATGGAGTTGTTTGAGGAAGGTTTGCAAAGAAGGGAGTAGCCTGCAACATCACACTGAAATTGTTTGACTTAATGTGTGAAGGGTGTGCACAGTACCAGATTTACGTATAAGCTAAACAAGCTATAGCTTAGGGCCCCACTCTCTCGGAGGCCTCCCAAAAAATTAAAGGGAAAAAAACCCTGGATGTACATTTCCAAAATATAATATAAAAAACAAATAAAATAAAACCTACATACAGCAACAGTGTTTTATGTGGTTTAGGCTCCTATGATGTAAGTAATGGGCCCCGCCTGCTAGCCTGCTCCCTAAAATATCACTGGTTTGCTCATTTCTATATATAGGGTGCCTACATTCTGCATGGACTGGTTGCATGGCAACATGTGCAAATGGCTTTAGATACCTATTAGGTCCATAAATTACCATACAGCATATATTTAACACAAAAAACAGCGACAATTTGTTGTTGATAAAGGACAGCTGGACATATAAAAGGCCCCATTACCTTCAGGAGCTTAGGGCCTCATCAAACCTAAATCTGACCCGTGTGCATGAAAGAGAGATACATGCGGGAGAAGTGAAAGTGAGAGGAGGAAAAAAAGGGGTGAGCACAGGAAATTTTACAAGCAAACAAAAGGAAAGGGACTGAGTAATTCTGGATCTTCAGTTCTCAAATTACACATGTGATAATGTAGCCGGATTATAGCAGAAACAACATTTGCAAAGCTCGGTTATCCGATCGATAAAATATTTATCTTGAGGCTTTAATTCATCCCTCATTTTATACACGGGAGAAGCACAAGATATAAACACAGTATGGGCATCATTCATTATTCTAACAGAAACAAAAATAGCTATATTTTGGCTTATTAGTTTTGCTGGCTCATTTGGATACAGGCACAATTTGGAGACAGCACTTATTGGTCATGGGAAATTTATTTTAGATTATAGTTAGGCTTGCACAAAGCTTGAGACAGTTTATGGCCCTATAGCACTTGATGATTGCTGGCTTTTTCCCTGAGCTCTCCATAGGGATATGAACGTTTCATAAACAAACCCCAATTCATGCTATTAGCAACAAGGAAGAATAAATAGGTAGGCACTTGCTATCTTTCCCCTTTATTCCTGAGATCCACACATATTGAAAAGAAAAAAACCCTCTCTCTTATTCATTCCAGAAAAGTTTTAAAAAACAAAAAAGCTTTTAAATACTCACCAATACATTCTAACAGTTGACCCAGTTATTTAAAAGTCAAACATTGTTAGGCTTGCCATATTTCCTTTTTCCCCAGGACACATTCTCTTTTTCATGGGTATGTAAAATGAGAGTCGACATAGTGATCCATAGTTAAAAGTAAAAGGCAAAGGTAAAGGGACCCCTGACCATTAGGTCCAGTCGTGACCGACTCTGGGGTTGCGGTGCTCATCTCGCTTTATTGACAGCTTCCGGGTCATGTGGCCAGCATGACTAAGCCGCTTCTGGCGAACCAGAGCAGTGCACGGAAACACCGTTTACCTTCCCGCTGGAGTGGTACCTATTTATCTACTTGCACTTTGGCATGCTTTCGAACTGCTAGGTTGGCAGGAGCAGGGACCAAGCAACAGGAGCTCACCCCGTCGCGGGGATTCAAACTGCTGACCTTCTGATCGGCAAGCCCTAGGCTCTGTGGTTTAACCCACAGTGGCACCTGCATCCCTATAGTTAAAAGTAGAATTCGGCAAATGTGTCCTCTTTTTTTCTCTTCAAAATATAGCAACCCTAAACTTTATCTTAAAACAAGATGTTATTTCCTGTCAATTAAATATTTTCTTTTACAAGAAAAATCTACATTGGCTTTTGTTTTCTGTTAGAATATACCGTACCAAATTCCACCACATCCTGCTTTTCTTTTCTTTTCAGTTTGCAGTATTTGTCAGGGCATTTTGTATCATAACATATCACCATCTGGAGAATTGTTTCTCCCATAGGTGAACTACCCTATTCAACAGTTGCAACCTCTCTGTTTGCTTTTACAGTGAATTTGACACCTCAAAACATTATCTTGAAGTATTTGTCCAGTGTCTGACTCCCTAGATGGATGGACCACATAAATCAAATCAATTTTTTTATCATGCTTGCCAAATAATATTTGAACCCACCTTCTGCCATCTAGAATATAAAAATGTCATTTGCTCCAGTGTCCTGTGGTGAAGAAATAAGTAGGATAGATAATCTCTTCTGAGCGGAAAATTAAATTCTGAAGGCTTCTTCAAAACACCCAATCTGATTTGCAGCAAAACCTGATTGGCAACCTTGCAGAGAAATGTGAAGACAACTTTGCAACTGGCCACACTCTTGCTGATTTGTAACATTCAACTGCAGATAGTCAGGGTACCGTTAGCCAGACATGGGACTGACTACCACCATACAATATTAACTCTGTGTCATCTATCACTTGCTAATGGTCATGATAGATATCTTCTGCCTCTTGCACCCAGGTCCTGTTTGCAGTCTTCCCATAGAGATCTGGTTGGCCACTGTGAGTACAGGGTGTTTGCATCTCATACAAAAGAGCTCTTCTTGCACTCTTATCAACAGATATTTTATTAGTTGTTACTGAGGAAAGAGTAAGTGTGAGAAATTGGGCTGTCATTTTTAATGGCAGCTGTGTTTCCACTTGTCAGGCGTGGAGAGTCCTCCCCTCCCTTCAGTAACTTCACAGATAAGAATTAACGAGCAGTTGATAGATTTATAGTCCTTTTATTACAGCATCATGTTGTGAGCACAAATACACAACTCTCCGCAAGGAGGGCAGTTGGCCGTCTAATAATCCTTCTGACTTCCACAACATTTTGGGTGCCAATGGGAAGCTCCTCCCTCCCTCTGAATCCTTTGCTCTCTGATACATTTGGACCTCCAAATCCATGGTGAGGGGGGGTCCCCCCACACTCTCAAGAGACATCTCAACTAGCTGTCCCCTCCCTTCTGGTTCTCTTGTCATTATCTCAAAACTGGGTAACTCCTCCCTAAACTGTTCAGCTTCTGTCTCTTTCTTTCTCTGCTCCTGAACACGCTGTGGACAAGGTGGGTGACTCTTCCCCATCCAGCTCTCCATCGGAGAGAAGCTGGTCGCTCATAGAATGCATTCCCCAGTCCTTGTCTTCAGACCATTCCCTGACACCTCTATGATGTCTAGTTTCACCACAGTGTCAATAACTATTGGGGCACAATGGACAAAAGGAATCCATTTCAAGACCAGAGACACTGGGTTGCACCAAAGACTTCCCCTCCCTTAAAATGAAATTCTGCTCAAGATGCTCTCAGTGGCAGAAGGGGGGGGGAGAAAATAAATGCTTGCCAGTTTTCCCCTACAACCCCTTGAACCTATGCTGTTCTGAAAGGTCTCCTGAACCTCAGGAGCAGACATATTGAGGTCATAGAGGGCTTCAGATGGAGGAAGGAATCGACAAATATCTCTTCTTCCCTCTTCTTCCCTCCTTTCACCACAAGAATTCCTCCAATGGATCAAAAACCTTTCACAGATGGAACAAGTCCCCATTCATGGGAAGCAAAGTCAGGATCTAAACCAAACATGAATGTCACAGAGGACTGCTCTGCCACTTGGCAGATCAGACAATGAATAGGTCAGCCGTCATATATAAAAATACAAGAAAGTGATAAAACAAGTTTGATACTGTTTAGTCTGCTCTTTCAGTGTATGTTAAAATTCTGTTGCAGGGAGCAAAAGAGAATAACCGGAAAGGAGATGATGCAAAAGAACAATGTTAGAAATTGTGTTTGTTATCCATTGTACCAAATGTGTGCATCTAGTGTTCATCACGATTCATACCAGACATAATAATTACTGTCATGTTACTGTCTTCATTTTCTGGAAATCATTATTAATTTTTATTTGAAAGAAAGACCTGGACATTTCCCCTCTTTTGAATAATGGATGAGAAATACCTTCCGCAAGCACCACAATTAATGGAGCTGGAGCATGAAATCAGCATAAGATTCAGTTCAGTATGCATGTGCTGCTGGTTGAGACACAGTTCATTCTCAAGAACTCTGCCTTTCTCCTCCAACAGCATCCTGATCTAGATACTTAAGAAAGCATTGACGAGACTGAATACTAATCTAGCACTCAGTTTATTATTCACTCTGTGTCTCTACCGGTTACAAGTTAATTGACGGATTAACAATGAGGATGGATCGTTCAAACTATTTGAGCAAATAGATGTTGATAGTCTTGTCCTCCTTGAATTAGCCCAGTTCTTTGAAAATAACCATTAGCCCTCTTTTCTTCTGAAGGTAGGCTTTCCTCACCGGCTCTATACTAAAGGAAATACATTTAAAAAGCCAGAAATATACAGTGGTGCCTTGGTTCTCAAATGCCTTGGTTCTCAAACGTCAAAAAACTGGAAGTAAGTGTTCTGATTTTTGAACGTTTTTCAGAAGCTGAACATCTGATGTGGTTGTTGGCTATTGTTTCTGGGGCACCTGCACCAATCAGAAGCTGTGCCTTGGTTTTTGAACATTTCGGAAGTCAAAGAGACTTCCGGAACAGATTACCATAAGTTTGGCGCTTTTGTTTTTGCTATTTATTTTGTGTTTTTGTTTTTGAGGCTTTTTCAGTTAATTTGTTTTAGTAACTGTGTGGAACCCAGTTTAGCTACTGATCGATTGATTGTGTGACTGCGGAAATGGATAAAAGCCCCCCCCCCCTCCAAACAATGACTATCATCAGTGCAGGGAAGAAGAAGAAAAATAGTACAGTATATTGATTATTGCTTTCATTTTATGGATCATTGGTCTCGTTAGATAGTAAAAATCATGTTAAATTGCTGTTTTAGGGGTTCTTTTTAAAAGTCTGGAACAGATTAATCCATTTTGCATTACTTTCTATGGGAAAGCATGCCTTGGTTTTGGAACGCTTTGGTTTTGGAACGGAGTTCTGGAATGGATTAAGTTTGAGAACCAAGGTACCACTGTAATGGGTGCCATGAAGGAATGCATTCCCAGTTGCTGTTAGTTAAAAAAAACCTGGAAGGTATTTCCGGGGGGGGGGGGGGATAATACTGGGTTGGGGCAATATTATTTGCAGCATGACTTGATTGTTTGAGTCATCCACAAGCACCTATTTAATCCTGTGTTCTGCTTGTGGCACAGTATGCAAGTGAATGCCTAAGCCAACAGCACTGTTGTTCTAAATGTACAACCACACTATTAAAAATGTTAACTTTATTTTCTACAAAAACTGTACGTCAATTAAGTTCTAAAACAGCTAAATCATGAATCTATTTGCAACCTTTGTTTTAATGATCAATAAAAAATGAGCATGTGACAGACAGCAAGTCCTTTTTATTTAAATGATTGATTAAAAGAAGGAATTTGCATTTCTTCGTAGACTTTTTTTAAAAAAAATCGCAGCAGACTTTGATCAAAAACTTTACTTTTCATCTTGATCAAAACATATTTTTAAGAGGGAGGGAAAAAAGGATATTGAGGAATTCATTAAGAAAAATATCCCCCAAACAATTATGTCAGAGGAATAGTTCATCTTGCCAAAAAGGGCTCTTTTCCAACTTAATTTCAGATGGCAAAGGAATAGCAAGACAAACTCTAGGGGATAGTCCCATCCTAGATATAATTTGTTAGGAGAAGCGCTAGCAGCCATGCCTTGGGTTGTACTCCATTCCTGTTGATAGCCTTTTCTGGGTTCCTGAATTATATCACACCATTGAAAACTTGTGTTTGTGGATTTTATATAACTTCCCATGAGACTCCCAGGCAGCTTTGGGGCTTGTTAACATGAAACACAGATGATAGAAATAGTAATAAGATTTGCATGCCGTACATGGAGTGATCCTTCTCAGGAATGTTGCAAGAAGTGTTATACGGGGAGGTGGGAAGAAGCAACAGAACAGCATTCTGGTCATTATTAGTTGCTTAATAATAATAATAATGAAGTGAGAGCTGGACCATAAAGAAGCCTGATTGCCAAAGAATTGATGCTTTTGAATTATGGTGCTGGAGGAGACACTTGAGAGTCCCATGGACTGCAAGAAGATCAAACCTATCCATTCTGAAGGAAATCAGCCCTGAGTGCTCACTGGAAGGACAGATCCTGAAGCTGAGGCTCCAATACTTTGGCCACCTCATGAGAAGAGAAGACTGTCTGGAAAAGACCCTGATGTTGGGAAAGATGGAGGGCACAAGGAGAAGGGGACAACAGAGAACTAGATGGTTGGACAGTGTTATCGAAGCTACAAACATGAGTCTGACCAAACTGCGGGAGGCAGTGGAAGACAGGAGTGCCTGGCGTGCTCTGGTCCATGGGGTCAAGAAGAGTCGGACACAACTAAACAACAACAACAACAACAACAACAACAATTTATTTATACCACGCCTACCGGGCTGGGTTTCCCCAGCCACTCTGAGTGGCTTCCAACATCATCATCATCATCATTATCATCATCATAAAGCAACAGCACCAAAGATTAAAAACTTCCCTAAACAGGATTGTCTTCAGATGTCTTCTATAAGTCAGATAGTTGTTTATTTCCTTGACATCTGATGGGAGGGTGTTCCACAGGGTGGGTGCCACTACCGAGAAAGCCCTCTGCCTGGTTCCCTGTAGCTTCACTTCTCTCAGGGAGGGAATTGCTAGAAGGCCCTCAGCGCTGGACCTCAGTGTCTGTGCTGAACGATGGGGGTGGAGACGTTCCTTCAGGTATACTGGGCCGAGGCCAATTTAGGGCTTTAAAGGTCAGCACCAGCACTTTGAATTGTGCTCAGAAACATATTGGGAGCCAATGTAGGTATTTCAGGACTGGAGTTATGTGGTCTTGGTGGTCTGCTATTAACCACCATTGTTAGTTTAGAGCTCCAACCCACCCCAGCCCACCCTCTCTTTGGGTTTCACAACTATGGTTAAAATAGCAGTTCAGTAATGCACCCTATAATACCTTAAACTGACTGTTTCTGGCTAACTTTGATCAGTAAAAGCCAGCTCACATAATATCTTAGTGTTTGGTTCTAGAAAATACTCAAGCTCTAACTTCCATGAACCTCCAAGGGGAACAATAATGCTAAGAACAATTCTCTCTTTGTCATTATCATGTGCCCTTGGCGAAGGTTTGTGTGGTCAAGAGGATCCTCAGGGTTGTGACAGAACTTAAGGGAGGGTAGATTTTAGTGCAAATGTGAACTCTGGACCCGAAAGGTAAAATGGAACCAGCGTAGAGGAACTTTGCAATATGTTCTAGTAGATCACCTCTGCCAAAAGGCAGGTTGCCATTATTTTGTGCAGCAGCTAAAAAGTTGAGATCTCCAAAACCATGCTAGACAAGGGCCAGAGCTGTTGTGTCCTCCACAACATACAAATAGCTAAATCGGGAATGAGGCATTCTAGGTCTTGAGACTTTAAAACTGTCACATCCATACACTTCTGCCTCAGGCTTCAGAACTGACAGAACAACAACAAACAAACGTATGGTCACGTAAAGCATCCTCAATAAACACACGAGACGTAACCGGCTGTGTACCTAGATAAATAAGGTATACTTTTCATTGTATCAAATTTCAACAGAAGTAACTCATAAAGTTCAACAAACAAACAAAGCAGAAGACCCAGTGGATCAGATAATTTTCTAGTCAGTTCATGCATAAGGTCCATCCGTGTAATGGTGTCTATTGCACCTGTCTGTTCGTAAAGTCCAAACAATCCACATGAAAGTTTGTTACAGTTCCACAAAATCCTTTTATAGAATCTAGACAAGGATTTCTGGAATATTGGCCTTGTTTCGTTGTCCTGGGCTTCATCAGTTAAAAAAAAAAAAAAGTGTTTAAAAAAATTATTTTGAATTCGCCATTAAGCTCCCCATCGCCGTCTGGTGTCACATTTGCATAACACACTTAAAACACACTTTAAATGTTATATTTGAGTCCCAGGACAGTGAAATATTGCATCCCTTTCCTGGGACACCAGAGAGCAGGTGGGGGTTCATATACCTGATAGCTTCCCCACATCTAAAACACCCAAGCTTCTGTATATAGAAAAGTAACAGGAAGAAGTCGGTGTTGAAAACCTAGTCACCCCATGCTTATTTTCATAATAATAATAATAATAATAATAATAATAATAATAATAATAATAATAATATATTGTTAATAGGAGGGACTTATTCCCACTCCTGCAAACATGGTTCAGCTAGGATTGTACCTTGTGATTCAGTTGATGGTAGTTCAGCTCTTTGTGAGATGAAAAGCATCAGTTACTGGAGGTCTGTGTTGTGCATAACTGTGAAAAGATATAATCACAGGGGACTTTCTGCATTTTTGTTGTATGATGGGATGCATTCACATCTATCTAATTTTACTAATTGAAAAGCATCCACATTAAGCACACAAAGCCTGTAATGACATTGCAACATTACTTCTATTGCCAGATATCAAATGCTCCAAAGCTCACATTCGTATTTCAATATTTAGGAATTCAAGGAAGCTGCGAGAGTCATTTGTGCAACACATCAAGTTTGGTTCCCATGATATTCCTTTTGCGAAAGCTCTCTAACTATTGTTGTAGTGTGGCAGTTTTCATAACGACTATGTAGTTTCCTCTCCTGCTGTGCTTAACTTCGGGCCCCAGCACCATCATTGCAAGACATTGCTGTATTTTTCATTATTGTGTAAATTTTTATCTGAAAACAATTGTGAATGTTTACTCGGAGGTCTGATGCCCCTGGCCATCAGTAAAATTACTGATCCTTGCACCTTCTTTCAGACTGATCTCACCCGGTGCCTGCTGGGCATATGCAGCCTTGATTATTTTTCCACTTTTGAAATTGTCTAATAATAGAAGAAAGGACAATGCTTTTTTTAACCTCCCTTATTTATAACAGTTAATCTTATCCTACGTTCTCTTATCCTTTGTCTAATTCTATTGCTTTTTGCAGCCTGCTTTCCTTATTCACTCTGATACCTAATTTATGACGCAGATTTTCTTATTCAAGGCTATGCATTTTTTTTCTTTCCAAAAACTCAGAAAAATCTAAACATTGTGGGGAAAAGGTCCTCATCACTCTCTCCAAATAGGGCTGAATGAATCTGTCGATTTCAGATTCTCATTTTCCCAGTGATACATTCCACTTGCTTCATTTCCATATCAATTTGCATTTAAAAAAATAAAATAATTCCCAATGCAAACCCATCAGCATTTTAGTGTGCATTTTCCTGATATGCACACCAGTATGTTTTATATGCAATTTGGTCTCATATGCATATTGTTGCAGGCAATCTAATCCAATGCTTTCTTGAATGTTATTTTCATTATGTAAGCTCTTATGTAAAAACCCATTATATGTTTTTTGTTGCACACATTTTTGGGTTGGAGAACTGTATTGCTAAATTCTAAAACACGTACATTTCCAAGGATCCCCATCTGTACATCTTCCATGGTTCACCCTCCTTCATCCTCTGACACTTGGTTTCCCCAAGCATACTTGAACGAGGCAATGTAATTTTCCTAAGACTACTTGTGCCTTGCACTGAATATTAGTCCCCAAGATGATAGCAGGGTCTCCCCCTTTCCTTCCTCTTACTACTGGAGCAACAGTAACAGTCAGATTAGGAAATGGGAGAGAAATGGGATGGTGTTTGACTGATAATGAGAGTAGAGAGACAGAGAGTTTGTGAGTGCATGGGGAGAATGGAGGAGAAATCTTATCTGACATGATCTAAGGAACTGCTAGAGCTTTGTGATTCTTCCTTCCTCCGCTGATTCTGCAAAATATTGGGGTAGGTGCAAGTCCTGGCACCTGTTCCTGATATCACAAGTGGGCACTGAGAGTATGTGCATCTCCCTTCCCTCCAACACATGGCTAACATCTGAGGAAGCATTGAGTGAGGAGAGGCGTGTCATTGGCTGACCTCAGGCCATGTAAACCTTGGAAGAAATTTACAGTCTGGGGTACAGAAAAAGGTTGGGTCTGCACCAAGGGAAAAGAAGCATGGCTACAGACACTCAGCCTAGCTTGGTGACTCCCAGGTGAATGGCAAGTTGGAGGGATCAAAGGAGAATCTCTCTTTCTCTTCGCTGGAAGCAAGGGGCACTTCGTCCTAACCCAGCAGTAGGAAGTTGGGGAAACTGGAGGTTACCTGGTTCCGTGAGGAAACCTTAACAGTCAGCCAGCGGCTGCTTGTAATCTTATAGACCCAGTCACAAGCCAAGTGCTGTTTATGGATATTCAGCTCACCTTAAGAAATGGGAGATGAGCTCAGGGGAAAATATAGAGTGGTACCTCAGGTTATGTACTTAATTCGTTCCGGAGATCCATTCTTAACCTGAAACCGTTCTTAACCTGAGGTACCACTTTAGCTAATGGGGCCTCCTTCTGCTGCTGCACAATTTCTGTTATGATCCTGAGCTAAAGTTCTTAACCCAAGGTACTACTTCTGGGTTAGCGGAGTCTGTACCCCGAAGTGTTTGTAACCCAAGGTACCACTGTAATTATGAGGCTGCTTGTCCTCAGCTGTTCCTTAAAGGCAGTGGTTTTCATCCAGTGTGCTGCGGTACCTTAGGGTGCCTTGAATGATGGTCAGGGATGCCGTGGGCAACACTGGCTTCTATTCCTCTTTCCATCCCTTCCTCCTCTAATGCCCTCTTGTGTCTCTGCCTCCCAAAGGCTTGCACAGCTGTTTGTTGCAGCAGCCCTGGCAACAAGCTCCACAGGTGAATGGTGCCTCTGCGGCTGGCCAGGGGGTGCTTCCCAGGCCCCTGTGGGGCAGTGTGAGGAAGCACCTCTCTTTGGGGCAAGGAGGCAGCTCAGAGACCGGGGCAGCTGCTGCTGCTGCCCAAAGGACTTCCAAGGAGAGGGGAGAGGAAAGGAGGCTCCACAATGAGAGGAGAGGAAAGATGAAGAATAGAAGAAGAGTTTGGATTTGATATCCCGCTTTATCACTACCCTAAGGAGTCTCAAAGTGGCTAAAATTCTCCTTTCCCTTCCTCCCCCACAACAAACACTCTGTGAGGTGAGTGAGGCTGAGAGACTTCAAAGAAGTGTGACTAGCCCAAGGTCACCCAGCAGCTGCATGTGGAGGAGCAGAGACACGAACCTGGTTCACCAGATTACGGGACTACCTCTCTTAACCACTACACCACACTGGCTCCACAAGGGAAGGTGTTCAAAAAAGGGTGAAGGGCTGCCAGCTCTGCAGGCAAGGGTTGACATAACTGGAGTCCTGAGCCCCATAGAGGTGCCACAGAAAGAATGTAGTTGGTCAAGGGAGCCATGGACTCAAAATGGTTGAAAACCTCTACGTTAAGGGCAGATGAGTGGAAGGAGATGGCTTCAATGTAGCACTGCCCAGGGAAGCAAAGACTTTAATCCAAGAAGGATTATAGGTTTGCAATACTTACGGTACTTTGTGAGACAAGCACAATCATCTGAAGCTTGTCTATCTGAGCCCAGGAAATAATATATTTGGCTCCTTTCCCACATATAATAGAACCACATATAGAATTCACTCCCAGAAGATGTAGTAATGGCCACCAACTTGGATGGCTTAAAATGAGGATCAGACAAATTCATGGATAATAAAGTTATCAATGATTGTGCTCTCTGAATATCAGTTGTTGGGAATTTCAGGTGCAAAGAGTGCTGTTGTGCTCACATCCTGCTTTCAGGCTTCCCTTAGACATACGGTTGGCCATAGTGAGCACAGGATGCTGGACTAAATGGAGCACTGGTATGATCTAGCAGGCTCTTCGGATGTTCCTATAATTAAAATGAAAACGTTTTAAGAAATAAATGATCATGGGACAAGTTGTCAGCAGAGCAGCACCAGCACAGCAGAATAAAGCTTTACAGCACACCTAAGCAGCTGAAATTGTGCGAGATAGTCATGTAAGTGTGTGCTAATAATATGTGGAGAGGGCTGCAGAACTCTGCAGTGACTAATTCCATAGAAGTGTCTGTACATAACAAGATATGAACGTTTGAGTGAGGCTTCCAGGCTGTTCTCACTTATACTGGGCATGAGGCAACGCTCCAGATGGCCAGAGCATATGGGGAGATCAGATAAGACTTAAAGATATATGGTTTGTAGCACAAAACATCTGATATGCCCAGATGCTGAGTGTGAAATAAATGAACATCTCCAGGGGGAGGGGGGAGATGAAATTTTGCTGGTAGACATTTTGACAAAATCAGAGCCTCGGATTACACTACATATGTTAAACTGAATTTCAGATCATGGTCCTCAATTTCAGTATATTCCACTGGAAAACTAGCAATGCTAGCCAAGATCCATAGCTCATTGGAAGAGGACATGTGCTGCATACAGAATGCCCAAGGTTCAATCCCCAACATATCCATGTAGGGCTGTGAAATTCTGAATCCCTACAAGGCTGCTGAGAAATAGTGTTGACGGGGACATTTCAGGGACTGGGTGCAGTTGGCTCCCAGCCAAATTATAGTCAACCTTCTAGGTTCCTTCCCACCCATCAGCTGTACACTAGGAGGAGCAAGGAATGGGGCGTTGATGTTGTGCAAAGTGTGCAATTGCAGCTCCTTCATCTGCAGGTAGAATATAGATCAGAGGTGAAAGCAACACGGCAGAGAGGTAGGTATGTTCCACATAAATATGCAAAAAAGCTGTCGGTGCATTTTCCAACTGCATGCACGCAATTCTCGGGATGCATTTGCAATTTGGAATTTGAGGGTTTGAATACCTATAAAGCAGGGCTTGCAGGTCAGCTGAGCATTGACACTATTTGCATTCTTCTGCTGAGACATATAAAGGATGCCGGGCAACACTAAGAAATGTTTATAGTTGTCTATGTGGAAAATGGAAGGTAAAACTTGAGCACAGCTACTAAGAATTAGATATATCCCTGTGTTTCCATGGAAAATCAGATTCTGTGAAAATGATTTTGTCTTTGTGGCTGGGTGGTTGGGTCTGGCCCTGCACCCTACTGAAATGTGGCCTCCAATAGCTTTCCACCAAGCCCTTTATCCTAGGTTGACAGAATACCTAATCATTGGCTAATATTATTAATCAGATATTGGGCAAGATTTAAAAGCACATGCTTATAACAATAAAATTGACATCATGTTTTACTGACAGGTATCAAGTCGAACAGTGAGAGTTCACAAAGACTAATCTCCCTTAGTTTTAGATTCACAACAAGGCTAGTGAGTTTTGAAAACTGCTCTTTTCCATTAACCCTTAGTCCCAATTAAAGCAGAAGTCACAGTGGGTTCTTTAGCCCCCTGCTGCAAACCCATTTTTTGCAATTTACATAATAAATGTGTTGAAGGCACTTTCCAAATTACTCAAGATGTAGCTTATTCATTCTATTTTCTCTCCCTCCCTTCTTCTTCTTCTTTTTAAAAAAATGTTGTGAATTTCTATCTTTGCAATCAAAGCCATCATGCTCAGTGGGAGGCCATAGGCAAGACACTTGGCGGACTCAAATGATTCTTGTGAGGATAAAATGGGATAACTCGTGTTGTAAGCAGCCCTGAGGACATTGAAAAATGAGAGGGATACATATGCAATATGCAGAGAGGATTCAAATCCATAGGCCAGTTTACATTGAAAATAGACAGGATAACCTTTATACAGCAATAGAACCAATTGTGAGACATCTTTGGAACTGACAATGTTTAATTTAGACCTCTCTCTCCTCCAGTGTGGAGTTCAGTGTGGAGTCCAGCAGAATCTGGTCTTTGACTAGGACTGTGCACCAGATTCGGCTGAATCCCAAATCAAATCAGGCCAAATCTTGCGAGGGAGGGAGGCAAGGAGACACAGTGTCCCCTTCACTGCTCTGCTTCCATCCCAACCATAATCAAGACTTAAAACCCCTATTTGAATTTTAGTCCCACCCTGGAATTGGTTCAGGACTGAATTCGGGTGCAGGAGTCCTCCAGATCCGGACCCCAGGTTGGGTAGTGGGGCTGTGATTTGCCCTATTTTTGATAGTATTGATTGGCTAGCGACAACCACAAGCTAGTGACAACCACAACCTCAGCCTCCTTTCCAGACCCATGCATACACACCTTCTTCCCTAACCCCCAGAGCAGTTTTGCACTGGTTCAACAACACCCCTTCTCCCACAAAAAAAAAAAAAAAAAAAAAAAACATGGTGGGAAAGAGGTGTAGCCCAATGGTATGGTACTTGTCTTACATGCAGAAGGTCCCAGGTCCGATCCCTGGCATCTCCAGATAGGGCTAAAAGAGACTCATGTCTGAAACCCGGGAAAGCACTCCCAGTCAGTGTTGAAAGAGGCATCCCTAGGGTGCCTTGCAAGAGGGAAAGGAGGCCCTTCCCAACCTCGCTAAAAATATCAGTTTACCACAATAGCCACATTAGAAATTACAACATTTTACATGACACAAGTACTCAAAGCTTCTGGAGTGAAGGCAAGGTGATGTCAGGGATGTGGCTCAACCGAGCACAGGGGAACAGTCAAACTCAGTAATTGAGCCGAGTGAGAGAGAGGCTGGCTCTGCAGACAAAAGCTGGCTAATAGAAATGGGAAGGGGGAACTCGTCCCCCCTTCATGAAGAAGTCACAGACACAGGTAGCTCTCAAGCAGGGGGAGAGGTAGGAGGTAGTCAGAGTGCTACTAGGCAACCAGCACAGAGGAAGAGGACAAAGACTGTGTACAGTGGAAGAGGGGAGGAGAAAGTCCAACCTCTCAGTCCCTGTTCTCAGAGACTGGATAAGATCAGAGGCAATGGAAGGGCAAGAGGGGAAGGGTGGGAATCTGGTGTCCTTTCTGCTGTGAGAGGGGCGGAGTTTCAGACTGACCAACTCCTTCAATGCGAGCAGGCTAGAAGCTGTACTCTAGATGTGTTTTTGTAAATAAAAGTACCATAAAACTGCCAGACAGCCATTAATTCTTACTGAGGCTTGCTTGCCTGCCTGAGATCATTACAGGTTAGGAGGAAGGGGGGAGAATTGTACACCTTTGTGCTGCAGTGTGAGGAGGACAGGAAGCTTATTCAGGGTTTGATCTTGTTGCGGCAGCGCATGGCCACACACATAGACGTTACACACTCCATTGTCTGATGGGTGGCTTGGGGGCCTCCCCAGGTCTGTGCCCCCAACAGGGTCCAGTTTTGCCAACCCCTAAGTTATGCTTCTGAGTGCTGACGATACTGAGATAAAGTAACGATCTGAGTCAGCTTCAAAAGCCACTTTGTTCATTCCTATAATGACACTTTCAGCTGACAACCACCATAAGCAAGTACAGGGCATTAAGCGTTAGGAAGAATGGAGGACACCCACATAAGCCTCATTCAATGAGAAGCAGAAGTGTTGCTCTATTTTCATTCGGTTCATGATCCATTGACTTACCCACCAATTTAAATAGCAAATTTGGGCCCAATTCACACTGGCAGAGTTCAAGAGGTAGGTGGAAGGAGGAAGGCCATCTTGCTCATATTTCCTTCCTCTACCCTCATGCTTCATCTAGATAAATGCTTGAAGCAATTCTGCATTTCTACTTGGTGCAGCCTTGGGCTATCAATTTAATATCAAATCACAATAGCACAGCTTAGTCAGGACAGGGCAGGTGGGCCATTTTAGATTTTGTAGGTGTGAAGGAGAATGCACGCCAAGCTTCAAAGGTCTGCTCTTGGATATAGCAAAGAGTAAGTTTTCATAAAGCAGAATGTTTTATGGATATTTCTTATGGTTACTTTTTGTGTTCCCTGATAATGAGTGGTGCTCCTGAAACATTTTTGCATGTGGTCTGAAATCAGTGGTGTGCGGTGATTTTTTTCCGTAGGGGAGCAGTTAGAGCAAGAGGTGCCAGCTTGCAAAGGGCGTCTGTGTGTGTGTGTGTCCCTCCCTAAGACGGGCAGAAGCTTCCTGGGCTTTGGAAATGAGGTGCCAGGCTATAATACTTTAATTTACCAGGAACATTTAGAAGACTAGCCTAGTCCCCTTAGTCCATTGACCCCACATCACTGTCTGAAATATTGGTAGGGGACCAGACCACTTGTCATCCCTACAACAGCACTCAGATTTCGGAAATCCTTTCCTCTACTTTTCTCCTTCCAACTTATTTCTGCAATCCTGAGAAAATGAACTTTGGGTTTCTGTACAATTAGCATGATACGTCATAGCACGTCCCACTGAAACTTTCTTGAACCTGAAGAATCTTCTATGCTCCTGATTCAGCAGGTGATTTGTCCTGCATTGCAGCTTCATGAACTTAGGTAAAGGTAAAGGGACCCCTGACCATTAGGTCCAGTCATGACCGACTATGGGGTTGCGGCGCTCATCTCGCTTTATTGGCCGAGGGAGCCGGCGTACAACATCCAGGGCATGTGGCCAGCATGACTAAGCTGCTTCTGGTGAACCAGAGGGGTACCTATTTATCTACTTGCACTTTGACGTGCTTTCGAACTGCTAGGTTGGCAGGAGCAGGGACCGAGCAATGGGAGCTCACCCCGTCGCGGGGATTCGAACCACCGACCTTCTGATCTGCAAGCCCTAGGCTTTGTGGTTTAACCGTCCCCTTCATGAACTTACCCTCCCCAAAACATCTAACATGCAACAGATTACCTGAACAAATAATCTATTGTATATATTGTTCATTTGCAAAATGTGCATGAACATCCAGCACCATCCTATCTGGTTGATTGATTGCAAACCTTTTTGGTGTGCAGATGAATAATCCAATGCAAATAAAAAAATGCTTTCATTATTTACTAACATGATGCAAGTCAAATGTCTAAAATCTAAGATGGTAAATACATAAATTGTCAGATACTCAATGCTGCTGAGTGGAAAGAATAATTAAATAGCTATTTGCTTTTTCCCAAAAAGTTTTTTCTCCACCCATAGAAGATCTCCTCAGTAGTATGCAAATTTGATTACATTCAATGTTTGCCTTTTGTTTGAAAGCATCTAAAGCATTTCTTCCTAAACAAAAAGCAATTATGTATTCTTTGCTCAACTATAATGTTGTTTCGTCTTTCTGAAATGCATTATACTGAAGCTGAAAGTCACAAATGCAATTAAACTTTGCAGAAGTGGTTAACTTCAAATGTTAATGGTAATAAACCTGCAGCAAAGCACACTTAATTACTATGTACTCACCATGTAATTACAGAGAAACAGCTACTCCATGGTAACGTGAGCATGTAAAAAATGAGAGAGACTGCACTGATGTCCTCATCATTTTTTGTAAGAGAAATCCTGATCTTCAGCTGAAATTTTCATTTCCCCATTACTTTTGTTCACGTATGATACGGGGTTGTATCCAAAGTAGTGCTACATGAACATCTCATCAGTGCAAGGACTTCTGTTTAAGGAATGGAATGATCTCCCAACCTTCCCCCCCCCCCCATGTTTTCCCCAAATTTTGTCTAGGGTTCCCCCAACCCTCTGAAGCTGGTTGGGGGAGGGTACTACTATTCCCTCTTTTTGAGAGACAAATTTCCCACCTGTCCCTGGAAGAAGAAGAAAGGTTGTTTATCCCAATGGTGAGAAAGTTGATTTTGCCCAATGGAGAGAGGCAGTGGCAGGCAATTTAAGCCTGATCCACCAAACTCTCCCCCCTCTCCTTGATTTGGCATGCACCCCTAGCGCCTATGGGTAAGATGGCCCTGCATCCTCCCTTCATCCAGTCCTCCCTATTTCCTCCTTCCATCCAGATGCCCTGTCTTTTGAAATCACATGCTTAGAAAGTTTTGTCTTTTTCCCGCTGTTCTCTCCAGAGGATTCCCATGCCATTGTGAAATGGTCACATAAGAAAGTCATATGCTAGAGCAGCTAGACGGCACACATTCTTTGTTCACGACAGCGACAAAATATATCTTGATTGACACTAGGAAAGTGGTGTGATCTAAAAATATGGACGCTCCTATATTTCTGTTGTCAAATAACTCACACAAAAGGAGAAGTAGGTGCTAAGATTAGCATCTCAGATAGCATTTCAGCAGGTCGTCATGTGGAGTTTTGCATTGATGTAGAGAAAATCCCTCCAGTCTATGTAGTAAGCCATTACACATGAATCGTTCTCTACATGGGCAGTGATCTCACAAAGCACACAGCAATAAAGTGGATTATGCAGGGCAGTTGTACTGTGTGCACCAGGAAGTACACTACAGGGAGTAAGGATCAGACACTGCAATTGCACTTCACCTTGCTCTCATTAAAGATGCTTGAGGAAATAATTCTTTCCATTTTCTAATACAAAGTGACCCGATGTACACTTCCTGGACTAATGTTCAGGACTGGAATACAGTAACCCTTCACATTTCATTTTTCCTCTGAATTTTTCAATGCAGTCTGCAGCTCAGAAAATGTACTAAACTGAATATTAAACTGCACATCTCTCTCACTCTCTCACTCTCTATATATTCAATATATGTATTTGGAAATGCATACTTCAGGATAAATGCACATTCTGAGAGAGAGAAAATGTTCCAAGTATTTAAATGTGAATTTTCAAACACTTAAAAAACAAATGTCTTAGCAGATGAATATGCAAATGCAATGCAATGGTCTCATGAATCAACACACGCAAAACTCATGCAGCCTGGAAATATACCAATCTATCTAGCTAGACAAGAAGAGGTGTGGATGAGCCCTAAGACTGCAGAACGGAAGCTGTTCTGTAGAAGGAATAATGTTACTAAGGCCCTGCATATTTTCCTTGCTTCCTGCTTCTTTTGTGCCCAATCAAATCCCTTTGTTTGTTCAAGTATGAAAGGAATTGTGGGAAACCAGACCATTTGTTCAAGGTAACAAGAAGTGAGCTTTTAATTTCTCCGATTGACTCATTTTTTCTTTTTCTTTTTTTGTAGTGTAACTGAATTATAGCATTAATTTATTCAGCAGTTCAAGGTCGTTGCTACCAGAACTTCTTGACATCCATATTACACTGGGAGAGATTTCTTTTTAAAATAAAGACAATGTCTCTATGTTCCATGAAAGCCCCACGGAGCTCATGCCAGAGACCTGAACATTTGGAGATGGGGTTTTTTTTCCGAGAGACAAAGGCACTGGCTTGTTTTACAGATGTAACTAAGAATGCCTTCTCTTTTATTTAAACTATAACTGAAGCGGATCCCTTAGTGATTAGTATGAACCAGATGGAAATTGCTATCAGAAATTAAAAGCCCTTTGTAACTGTCAGAAACTATAAACATGCTTTGTGACAGAGAAGCTAAGTGACGCAAGGCACCTTTTGTTCATTATGATACCAGAGCATATGCAACAAATTACAGTCTCCCCACCCCTACCCCCGTCATGCAAACTTCCATTGTTATGGGGGCAAGGTGGGAGAAGGAGGGATGAAGAATGACTTGTGACAACCTGAGCAGTAATGATGCTCGTCCCAACAGATGAGCAGGAAATGGAAACAGCTGCTCTATTCAGATGAGAGGGAAGCTACGACTGGAAGAACACCCTTGGGGCTCTCATAATCTAGATGTTGGTATTACGGCAAAAGGTAAATTTAAATAGTTGAGGCATCTCATTTCAGCTCTTTTCTTTATATCTTCCACCCTGCCCTTCAGGGTAACATATAGATGCCAATCTTCCTTTCTTCAGGTGTAACAGAGGGACTTCTTTATGAGGCTATGAAGGCTTTTCATTATGAATCACTCTGGTAGATTACAGATGGAGAATGTTTTCAGCCTGAGGGCCACTTTTCATCCCGGGCACCCTGCTAGTGATGGGGAGGTTCAATGGCAAAAGTGGATGGAACAATACCGTATTTTTCGCTCTATAAGACGCACCAGACCACAAGACGCACCTAGTTTTTGGAGGAGGAAAACAAGAAAAAAAATATTCTGAATCTCAGAAGCCAGAACAGCAAGAGGGATCGCTGCGCAGTGAAAGCAGCAATCCTGCTTGCTCTTCTGGCTTCTGTGATAGCTGCACAGCCTGCATTCGCTCCATAACACACACACACATTTCCCTTTACTTTTTAGGAGGGAAAAAGTGAGTCTTATAGAGCAAAAAATACGGTAAATATGGGTAGAAAAATTGGTTGTGTTTCCCTTGTGGTGGCAAGAACTCAGGGGGTTCCTGGCACTCCCCAAGGGTCTGTGGTCTTTTGCAGAATTGAGACATATGGAGACTGTCATAGCTTTAAGAAATATGGTTAATAATAATAATAATTTATACCCTGTCCATCTGGCTGGGTTTCCCCAGCCACTCTGGGTGGCTCCCAACAGAATATTAAAAACATGATAAAACATCAAACATTAAAAAGATCCCTAAACAGGGCTGCTTTCAGATGTCTTCTAAAAGTCAGGTAGTTGTTTATTTCCTTGACATCTGATAGGAGGGTGCTCCACAGGGCAGGCGCCACTACCGAGAAGGCCCTTCACCTGGTTCCCTGTAACCTCACTTCTCGCAGTGAGGCGACCAACAGAAGGCCCTCAGAGCTGGACCTCAGTGTCCAGGCTGAACAATGAGGGTGGAGACGCTCCTTCAGGTATACTGGGCCGAGGCCGGTTAGGGCTTTAAAGGCCAACACTTTGAATTGTGCTCAGAAATGTACTGGGAGCTAGTATAACTGGTGTTATATGGTCTCTGCGGCCACTCCCAGTCACCAGTCTAGCTGTCACATTCTGGATTAATTGTACTTTCCGGTTCACCTTCAAAGGTAGCCCCACGTAGAGCACATTGCAGTTGTCCAAGCAGGAGATAACTAGAGCATGCACCACTCTGGTGAGACAGTCTGCGGGGAGGTAGGGTCTCAGCCAGTGTACCAGATGGAGCTGGTTGACAGCTGCCCTATTTACACCTTCAGTCTGCAAGGAGGGACTCCAGTTCTTACAGCATTATTATTATTATTATTATTATTATTATTATTATTTATTATTATTTATACCCCACTGATCTGGCTGGGCTTCCAACAAAATAATAAAATACAGTAATGCATCAAACATTAAAAGCTTCCCTAAACAGGGCTGCCTTCAGATGTCTTCTAAAAGTCAGGTAGTTGTTGTTCTCTTTGACATCTGGTGGGAGGGCGTTCCACAGGGCGGGTGCCACTACCAAAAAGGCCCTCTGCCTGGTTCCTGTAACTTGGCTTCTCGCGAACCACCAGAAGGCCCTTGGCGCTGGACCTCAGTGTCCGGGTAGAATGATGGGGGTGGAGACGCTCCTTCAGATATACTGGACCGAGGCCATTTAGGGCTTTAAAGGTCACCACCAACACTTTGAATTGTGCTCGGAATTGAATTGTGATCATTTCAAGGGGGGCTTGTATCCCTCAACAGTGCAGCCCTGGAGTCCAAGTCATCTCTCTAAGTCAACTGTGCAGCCAGCCTGCCCAAGATGGATTCCAGTCCTTCTTCTTCCCCCTCTTTCCTCAGGATTCTCTTCCTGCCACCTCACACCCAGTTACCCTGGCAACCTTCTAAACCCCCAGTCTCCATTCACATCTCAGGGTAAGGGGGGAGGACAGTTCTCTTGACAGAATATTTCCAACCCTCAATGCCAACTGAGAAGTTTGGACAAAGGTTGTTATGTTAGAATGCTTATTTAGAAGCAAATTCCATTAGAATCAACATGCTATGATATGCTGATGCAACCACTTAACACTTTTGACTCGAGACAGCAAGCTCAGTGCTGCTCAAATTGTCTTCTAAGTGTGATAGAACAAAGGTAAAAATTTACTCCATAGAAGGAATGCATGGGATTGTTCCTTGCAGGATATGGAAGGCAAACGTGTCAGTTTTTAATTGCATTTCTCGTCAAAGAAAACTGGATGGAATTGCGCAAAGGAAAAAGAAAGTCATTTTGTGACATTTCTAAGCATTTCTAAAGCACTCGCTTGAACTTTGGCTAGAGGAAAAACACAGGATGAATTAAAACAAGTTTTCTAAAACTCTGTTTCTGAAACTTGACATCTAGGTCTTCCTTTTTTAAATAAAAGGCTATGTTTTTAATCAGCCACAACGAAAGGATGTTGCCTTCCCCTTTCTCCAAGATGTCTTTTCATCTTGTTTACATTGTTCTCCTCGCTACCTTTTGCATCATCCCTCCTTTGTTGGCCCTTCTTCTTCACACACACAAAAACACTTCTGTTCCCCCTCTGGCTCTGATTTGCCATGCTCCTCCCAGTCAATATTCTGTTGCCAACCATCTTCAGATCTACTGTCCAGGAAGCCGCCTTTCTGGCTGTTTTACCCTTCCTGCTGAGCTGCTGTTCCCCAGACAGCTAGACAGCCAAAGCTACATGTCACCAGACATGACTGCAGCAGGGCTAGAAAATGGCAGTTTACTGGCATCTAATAATATGAGATATCTTTTCCACTTTGTTTTTCACACATTTCCCCTTTGCTCAGACAGCTACCCATGTTTTTGATGTAGGCTGAACTCAAGAAAAAGAAGTGAGTTCAACTTTTAAGCCCTTGAGACAATTCTTGCCATAAATTGGAGTGTATGTAAATGGTTGAGGGAGTTCCACAATGAAATCAACTTACTTTCCCACCCCAGGATTGCAGACTCCTACAGAAAATATAACTGGCCCCATCAGATTTTGGCTACTGTGTGCTGCCATGCCTAATTTTATTCATATTTGGACTTCACATTCTTCAGACATGAGTCCCGCCATCATAGAACACACAGTCTCAGTCCCTGTGCCTCCCAGATATTTTGGACTACAACTCCTATGTTCCTTCTTCCTGGTGTATTTCAAATTTAAGTTTGGGAAGAACAATTTCTGTGTGTGCATTTTTCTACTTTTAGCAATAGCTGAATGAGGGCAAATGTGTAGTTGTCTGAACCCAGCCTGGTTATCAGAATCAGATCATTAATGCAAACAAGAGAAGGCAGTGCCAGAACCTAAAATCAGTGGAGAATTGGGGGAATTATGTTAAGGTCGGCTGTGCTAATTAAATTAGGATTTTAGCATTTCAGCTAAACTAATCCTTAGCTAATATTAGTATATAGTTTTCTTTTAAAAAAAGAAACCAAATTTCAAACCTGGGCACTGTAATTTAAATGTATCTTTTTGCTGCCCTGAACACGGCAGCTGTTCTATCCTGCCCTGGTTAGGGATAAAGAGGTTGGTCACAGGTGTTCCAACTTGAATAAAATATTGGGGGCCCCAGGTAAGCCCCACCCTGTATAATTGGTCACATGATGCGGCACACATACCACTGGAATGGCAATGCCCATCAACTTGGGGGGGGGGGCAGTCCCCTCAAATATTTTAGGGGGGGCAAAGGGAACTCAGCCCCTAGGAATTGTCTCCTGTGGTTGATAATCAGATAGCACTATTGGTTGTGTTTCTGCTGGGAAGCTAAGAGGGATCTTCAAAGGTCTTATTTGCCTTATTCTATAGTATTTGGTTCTAATGATAAAGGGGTGAGGGGAACTATGCCAGGAGAGTGTCCTTTCAGTCTGATGAGTCTGTAAAATCCACATATTCTGGGCTAGGTAAAGGTAAATGGACCCCTGACCGTTAGGTCCAGTCATGGATGACTCTGGGGTTGCAACGCTCATCTCACTTTACTGGCCGAGGGAGCTGGCGTACAGTGTCCAGGTCATGTGGCCAGCATGACTAAGCCGCTTCTGGCGAACTAGAGCAGCGCACGGAAATGCCGTTTACCTTCCTGCTGGAGCGGTACCTATTTATCTACTTGCACTTTGGTGTGCTTTCGAACTGCTATGTTGGCAGGTACAGGGACCGAGCAACAGGAACTCACCCCATTGCGGGGATTCGAACTGCCAACCTTCTAATCGGCAAGCCCTAATAGGGAGGTGGGGGAAGTGGCACTTCATCCTGGTTGTCCTCTGAACTTAAGTGGAGATCAGAGCCAATGACCATGACAGCAACCAGAAAAACCTGCAAAGGTGTCCTCTATATTACCTACCTAACATTTTTCACACTATATTCACAACACCTCTTTTAAATATATGTAGGCCATGCAGACCTTCCTTCTACGTGATATGGGGGTGGGATCTATGCAGGAGAAAGATGAAATAATGAAGGAACTTCCGGGTCAGCGCCATCGGTGAATGGCGGAGTTCCTCCGACTGGAGGAACGGTCTCCGTGGAAGCAGGGGCTTCCCGCCGCGGCGAAGGCGGGGGCCCATTAGAAATCCCAGGCGGGAGAAGCCTGGGAACGTGGGGTTCGGCAGAGCACCAAAAGCGCCTCCCCTACTCATGAGGAAACCCTTTTTCGGGGCTCCGGAGTGAAGCGGGTGGAGCAGCGCGGTGCTGCGAACTGATTGCTACTTCCATGGAGGGAAGCCACGCAGCCATCGCCGGAGAGCGCTGACTTTTTCCTGATGACATTTGGACTCTAAATCAAGTACCCGTGAGTAAAAACGGAGAATTGGACTAAGAAATCTTTAAAATTCTGAAATTAGGCACGAAGCGGGAATGGTGTAAACAGGAAGTCCGCCTCCCGTCCTTGTATACAGCTTAAAGCAAAGATCTTGTAACCTAACAGCCTGAAAAGTTCTTTTAAAGTTGGAAATTTCCTGCACCCATAACCAAAAAAACCCCCTTGGAAGCAGGAGAGGGGGGGGATTTGACAGCTTAATCCTGCAGGAAGTGAGAAAAGGAACGTAAGTTTCCACCGTCCCAAACCTGGGGACGGGGTGTTGGGACAGAAATTGTTCGAGACGTCCATTGATCGAAAGTGGAGCACTTTTGACAGATAGTTAAAATGGAAAAAAAGAAACAAATTAACTTCAACGCTACCTTCTGCATTTTTGCTCTTTAAGGAAACAAAGTATTTGAAATTGAAAGGACTTGAAATTGAAAGTAGCTTTCTTTGTTGGACACTTTAAAAAAAAAATGGCTACAATCAGAAATTGTGTCCTCTAGAGGGAGCCTGCCAGTTTGCGGTCGCAGTTTGCATATGTGAGATTTGGATCGTGGGAACAGCCGTTTGACCTTGTTCTGGAATAGAAATGTTTTGGCAGGAAAGTTTGGTGTCTGCCCTTGGTAGGACTAATGTTTTGCTGGAGCAGCTGCACGAGAAAGTGAGTCTGATGAATGAAAAACTGGATTTTATGAGTGCTGTGGCCAACCAATACGATTCAACAGGGAATAAGGATGAACCTGGTTTGATAAGGCAAGTCCAAGGGCAGATGGAGGAGGAAGAGGCAGTAGCTATTTCCTATACAACACAAATGGAAAGACCCAAAGTTTTTCAGGAAAAAAAGCTACTGCGCTGGAAGATTGATTTTGGAGAGTGCTGGGAAGCATTTGAAGTTAAGGAAGTCTTTAACTCTAGTGTGACTGTGAAACAGGTGAATAACCATCTTCTGGATACATATTTTTTGGATTATAAAGAAGAAGATTGGGAGTGGGACTCAGGGGAAGGGGACAATATAATGAAGGAAAATGGAAATTATTACTGGATGGAACCCTCCGGAGACCCACTCCCTCAGAGACCAACAATAGACAAAGAACTGTGTAAGCATAAACAAGAACAAAAAAATTTGCAGAAGGGGCCTAGAAGAGATTTAAGGGCCTCGGACATCAGAACACCAGATTGATGGACTATGTAACGGACAGAAAGGACTGACATGACTGAAACCAGGAAGATGGGACGTTGGATGAAAATTATAGAAATTTTTATGTTAATTTTGGAATTAGATTAATATCAATGAAATTTGTCTAATATTAATGAAATTTGAGGGAATATGCTGGAAAGGAATCAAATTGGCTTTAGTAGAAATGATTTTAAGGAGAAATGTAGGAATGTGATGTGATTTTGAAATTTTAAGATTTTTAAGATAAGATAAGGTTAAAGAATAAGGCAAATTGAATAACAGATTATATTAAAAGAGGGAAAGGCCATGTTGATTAACAAATAAGATAGATTGTGAAGATTAATTATTAAAATTGAGAAATATGGGAAGAATTTGCTGAAATAACGAATTAAATTAGAATACAAAAAGGGAGGCGTGAGGAGGTTCAAGAACCAAGCAAATGAAAAGTTGAAATTTGAGATTTATCATTTCTTTTTTCTTTTTCTTTCTTATTCTATTATCTATTTTCTTTTCTTTTTTGGGCTAGGGTTGGGGATTTTTTATGTATTGATGAAACTTTGAATAAATATCATTAAAAAAAAAAAGATGAAATAATGAAATACCTGCATTTCTTGAGTCACACAAAACAAAAAGCTAGCATATGCACCTTTGCCTGGAAGTCCCATTGTATCCATTAGGTATTACATCCAAGTAAATATGCATAGGACTGTCATTGTGGGCTTACATGGAAAATAAGCAGTTTTCCACGGATCAAACCCAATGGAATAAAAGCAATAGAATGTAGAGTTACAAGAAGCTTGATAAATTGATTGCCCATAAAAGGATGGTCTCAAGGAACCTCGCTGAATGAGATCATTGAGTATGTTGCTGACGATTTCAGAGCTGTATGAGCAGACAATTAATTTTTTTGAAGAACTAGAAAATGTCATGATCAGTGTTCCTCAAAAATAAAGTTATTTTGGTATTAGATGTGCTCACGTTTTTCAGTCAGTCATGCTCTGTCTTCATTCTGCCTTTCAGTCTTTTCAAACTTCACAGTCTGTATGTATTTAACAAGGTGAAATGACCAAATATGCTATAAATGTAAGACTGATTCTTAATGATCATAATTAGAAAACAAGACATTGAGTTACTGATGTTCCAATTCCTTTAAATTGGGAACAGGGAACCTGTGGCCCTCCAGATATTAGACTCCAACTCCCAACCAGCTTAGCCACCATGGCAAATGGTTTGGGATGATGAGAGTTCTAGTGCAACAGCAATTATAGGGACAGAAATTCACCATCCCTAGTTTGCATCCAAACTATATGAGGTGAGTGCTTTGTAGAACAGGGAACTGGGTTGGTAAATTCAAACCCCAATGTCCATTAGAAGAGCAAATTAGGATAGAATTCTTTACCACCCTGCTGGGAGGTGGGAATTATTCACATTGAGAGACATTTTCTGCAACCAGTAAAAAATCAAGTACATAATTAAGATGACCCTTGGGCTCCCTTCGTGATTGCTGTCACCATCTGCAGTGATCATAGAGCCCAAGAAAGTAAAATCTCTCACTGCTTCCATTTCTTCCCCTTCTATTTGCCAGGAGGTGATGGGACCAATGGCCATGATCTTAAGTTTTTTTTTTTTATGCTGAGCTTCAGACCCAACAGTCCTTCAAACTCGACCATCCTGATTTGCACAGCTCTCCTCGTTTAATCTTTCCCCAGCTTCAGGATGGAGCTTTTGTGCTCCCAATAACTATTGTGCTTCAATGAACCTGAGGGGAAGCTACTCTTTAATCTAATAGAAAATAGTGCTTAAAGCTGGGGGTGGGAGCTTAAAATGATATTGAAAATATCTGTTTTAAGTTACCCAATGCTCTTTTAAAACATCCTGCTTTCCTCACAGTCACAGTGGTTAAAGGAGGGTCTATTTATTGTTTCAGGAGCACTTAAGGGTGATGAACAGTTCACTATGTAAATTGGAGCCAAATTATAAGTGCATGGCTTCTCTTTCTGCAGCCTAGATATAATTGAGATGGTTAAACAAGTGTGGACTGTACCACTTCAGAGTGTAGGTGGGGTTCTCCTAACTGAATGCTCCTCCGTACAAAAACAAACAAACAAACAAGCAAGCAAGCAAATAAATAAATAAATAAATAAATAAATATAAATAAAATCTATTCACACATACAATTAGTTTGTCAGAAAGAAAGGCTTTAGGTATCCATAACGTGCAGCATTTTTGTGAACAGTGGTTGGGATTTGTTTGTTTGTTTTGAGAAAGAGAGATTCCTCATAGGAGCTCCTGCCATGCATTCTGAAATGGCACAGCTTATAAGTTTATCATCTAAGGCTTGGGATGGATAAATGTGTCAATTTCGTTTTTTCTCAGGTTCCCAGTCTTAAATTCCATCCTCCACATTCCTGTAGCAATTTGTGATTTATTTATTTATTAAAAAAAGGTTCATGAACATTTGTCCATGTTTCAGAGCACATTTCTCAAAATATACACTTTTTTTGCAAGCAATCATTGCTCATATAATGCATTTTTCTGTTATTTTCACTATTGCATACACTTTGAACACCCTTTCCCCAAATACATGTGTTTTTGTACACATTGGTTGGAGAACTCCATTGCAAAATTTGGAAAAGTGCAAATTTTGAAGGATCATTGTGCTTCCCTTTGCATACTGCTCCAAGAAATGCTAATTGGTTATTTCTCATTAAAATGCAAATGAAATCAAATTTCTCCCCAGAGAACTCAGAGGCAGCAATGGCTAACCACCCGATGGAATCTCCTCAATTAATTAATATAATATATTTATATCCAACTTCTTTTCTATCTTGTAACCCAAGTCAACATACACAGGGTTCCCAAATGATGGTCCATCCAAGTACTGACCAGATTCGGACCTGTTTAGCTTCAGCAAAATGGTAGCATCCTGTGTCTTCAGGCCATGAGTGAACAGACAAAATACAATGCATTCAATTTCCTCTTCTGTAAATCCTTCGTAATATAACTAAATTTCCTAGCAGTTATCCTTACAGCCCAACATTTCAGCATGAAAACAATTATGAGATATTAGCCTATGGTGTGAATCACACATAGCATGAAGTCTTATTTGAGTAAAGATATTATTCAGACTTCTCCACTTCCGGAGGCGGCACCATCGGCAATGGCAGATTCCCTCTAGTCTTGAGGGAATAGCTCCGCGGAAATCGGGTCTTGCCGCTACGGCGAAGTGGGGACCCCTTCGAAAATCACAGGCGGGTGAAGCCTGTGACCGTGGGACTCGGCGGGCACCCTTAGCGCCCCCCCTAATTTGCGAGGGAACCATGGAAAGAGTTCCGGAGCGGAGCGGGGAATCTGGCGCGGTGCTGAGAGTCAACTGCTTCTTCCGTGGAGTGAAGCCGTGCAGCTGTTGCCGGAGAGCGCCGACCTTTTTCCTGTGACAATTCGGCTAAGAAACAACTACCCGTGAGTAGGTTAAGTCCGAAGATCGGGGAACTTAAGGAAAAAAGGGCTAATTTGGCACCGAAGCGGGAAGGTGTAAACAGGAAGTCCGCCTTCCTTTTATGTAAATAGATCAAAGCAAAGACTGTCAAAGCAAAGAGCTTGAAACTGCGTTGAAAAAGAGTTAAATCCCGCATAAAAAAAGAGAGAACTCCCTCCCTGCGGTGCGGGGAGAGGGGAGGGAGAAGGGGAAGTATTTGTTGCCCGCAAAAGAAGAGAGAAAGTGAACTAAGACCATCACTTAATGCCTGGGAACGGACTGTCAAGGGACATTGAAATTGCCGTATTGGGAAACACGCTGTCAAAAGATAATGCAACTTTTTGACAGTTAGCTCTGCAAGAGGGATACTTTGATTCTGAAAAGCTCCACTGGATTTGAAACTGTTGCCTTTTTCGACTAAAGGGGGGATCTTTGAGAGTTGGAATAGCTATTTTATTGCTATAATTTGGAACTGTTACTGTGTCCCCCTAGAGGAATTTCAAATTGCTACAACTGGCCAGGGAATTTTCCACTTTAAATTGGCTATACTAAAGGGGAATTTTCCACCACAAACAAGTTCATGGGACCGACCTTGATTCTTAGATAAAGTGTTATGGCAGACTCAACTCAGGAAAAAACAACAAGATCTGGTAAAATTAGACAGCAGCAGCGTAGACCGTCAGCACCCAGCCTTCCTGCCCCACCAGGGGAAGACTCAGCCCAGGTGGCCTCTAAAGGAATGGCAGCTGAAGGGGGCTTATCTTCAGCCTTAGATAAAATTTTTGAATCTTTGGAAAAGTTGAGTAAACAAGTGGCTGAAGCGACAACTAAAATTGATCAAAATACAACAAGCATCAACAACTTGGGGCAGAAGGTGAACTCAAATACAGAATCTATTGAGAAACTGCTGCAGGAATCTACTTTGAATCGAAAAACAGCTGAAGAGGCCAAGCAAAAAGCATTGGCTGTAGAGGAAAAGATAGAGGAAAAGATTCCACCGATATGTAGGCAGCTGGAGGATCATAAGTCATCGCTGTCTATGATCGAATTGAAAGAAAAACAGACAAATCTAAGGATCAGGGCTGTACCTGAACTTGAGAAAGATAACCTGAGTGACTTTCTTACGCAGGAATTTGCTGACTTTTGGGACCTAGAGCCAGACAAGTTAGACTTCAAGATACTAAGTGCCTTTAGACTTGGAAGAGGGGGGAGAAAGAACAGGGTGAGAGACTGTTTGATTACCCTCCGATCAAGAGAGGAGAGAGACAGAATATTGAGCTTGCACTTCCAGAAGACCTTGGAAATAAAGGAATCAAAAGTGGAGATATTTAAGGACATCCCTAAACATCTTTTGGATCTCAGGTCTAACTACGGAGACTTGGTGGCCCTGCTAAGAGCAAACAGAATCATCTTCAGGTGGGAATTCCCTCAAGGCCTATCTTTTACTTTTAAAGGGAAAAGGTTTAAAATAAGATCAGTGGAACATAAAGAAACATTTCTGAAAGATTACGAAGAAGGTCTGCAAAAAGAAACTGAAAAAGAGCCAAGAGCTTTAAAACCAGGAATACAGGACATAGTATCACTACCTTTGGGACTGGACAAGTTAGAGAAGGTGATACCACCAACAGAACAAGAACAATTACTTGGTGCAGTTGGAGGAAAAGTAAAATAAATACACCATGTTCCTGCAACTATTAAGTTGGAATATTCATGGACTTAATTCCCCGGAGAAAAGGAAAAAAGTCTTTCATTTATTGAAAAAGGAACAATTGGACTCGATTTGTTTGCAGGAAACACATGTGATAAGGCTCCATAGGAAAGTATTGATTAATAAAAGATTGGGCCAGGAGTTTATTTCATTGGACAAAGTCAAAAAGAGAGGAGTTGTAATTTATGCGAAAGAGAGCCTATCATCCAAATTTATTTTTAAAGATGATCAAGGAAGATATGTGGCAATTGAAATTCAAACACAAGGAGAAAAATTTCTGATAATAGGAGTATATGCTCCAAATGAGGGGAAATCTGAATTTTTTAAGAAGTTGCATGAGACATTGCTGGACTATATGGATTACAACATTATAATGATGGGAGACATGAATGGAGTGGTATCCACAAACATGGACAAGTCGCAGAGACAGGTAGTTACCAAAGATGGCAGACTACCAAAAACCTTTTTTGAGATGACTGACAATATGGACTTGATTGACATTTGGAGAATAAAGAACCCCCTGGCTAGGGAGGGAACCTTTTTCTCTGAAGCCAAAATGACATGGACAAGAATTGACCAAATTTGGATTGCTAGAGGACTGGCACCTAAAACTCGAAAAGTGGAAATTTGCCCTAAAACCTGCTCCGACCATAATGCTGTGAAAATGGAGATGAAATTAACACTTATCGGCTCCTTCAGATGGAGGATGAATGACACCCTGTTTAGAGATCAAGAAGTTACGAAAAAGGCCCAAAAAACATTGAGAGACTACTTTGAGATAAATATGAACACTACCATTGAAAAAAGAGTAATCTGGGACGCAAGTAAGGCAGTTATGAGAGGGTTTCTAATTCAACAGAATGCAATAAAGAAGAGAACCCAAAATGAGAAAAAAGACAAAATTTTGGAAAAAATAAAAGAGGGGGAGAAGAAACTGAGAGCGAAACCAAAGTCACAAGAGATTCTGAGAGAAATAAAGTCATACCAAGTTCAATATATGAAGATGATGAATCAGGAAATAGAATGGAAAATTAAACAGATGAAACAAAGGACATTTGAATCGGCTAATAAATGTGGAAAACTGCTAGCTTGGCAAATGAAAAAAAGACAAAAACTTAACACCATTACCAACTTGGAAGTGGAAGGAAAGAACATCCAGAATCCAGTGGAAATTAGAAAATGCTTCCAGAGATACTTTAAACAGCTATACACACAAGGGCCACAGAAAGAGTGCGATTTAGACAAATTTTTAAAAACAAATGGATTTCAAAAAATCTCCCAAGAAAATAAGTTAATGTTGAACTATAAAATAACAGAACAGGAGGTGGAAGGTGCCATCCAGAACATGCAGCTGGGCAAATCTCCAGGGCCAGATGGTTTAACCTCCAAATACTATAGATCTTTGAAGGACTGGATAATTCAACCACTAAAGGAGGTTTGTAATGAAATCCTGGAGGGGAAAAAAGCGCCAGAGTCGTGGAAAGAAGCTTATATTACACTAATACCGAAAAATGAGACTGAAAAGACTGAAAAAGACTGAAAAAACTTAAGAACTACCGCCCCATATCCCTGCTCAATGTGGATTATAAATTTTTTGCAGATATTTTGGCTAAAAGGTTAAAAAAAGTACTAGTAGAAGAGATCCATAAAGACCAAGCCGGCTTTCTCCCAGGTAGACACTTGTCTGACAACACGATGAATATAATTGACATCTTGGAGATGTTGCAAGTGAATATCAATACCAAAGCAGTTTTAATTTTTGTTGATGCGGAGAAAGCCTTTGATAATATTTCTTGGAGTTTCATGAAGAAAAATCTTCAGGGGATGGGGGTCGGTCAAGGGTTTGAAAATGGTATAAGTGCAATATATTCAGAACAAAAAGCTAAGCTAATAGTTAATAATGTGGTAACAGAGGAATTTAAGATAGAGAAAGGGCTGCCCAATTTCCCCATTGCTTTTTATTTCGGTCCTGGAGGTTTTGCTAAATATGATTAGAAGGGGCCGTTTGATTAAAGGCATACAGGTCGGAGCTAAACAGTACAAACTGAAAGCTTTTGCAGATGATTTAGTATTGACGTTACAGGAGCCCGAATCTAGTACTAAAGAGTTTTAGAATTGATTCAGGAATTTGGTCATGTGGCAGGATTTAAGCTGAACAAGTTAAAAACTAAGGTGCTTGAGAAAAATTTAACACCGATTGAGAAAGAGAGGTTTCAGAAGGAGACAGGTTTAACATTGGTTAAGAAAGTAAAATACTTGGGGGTTAACATGACTGCTAAGAACTTAAACCTATTTAAAGACAATTATGAGAAATGTTGGTCAGAAGTGAAAAAGGATTTAGAGATATGGTCAAACTTGAAGCTTTCCTTGCTAGGTCGAATTGCTGTTATAAAGATGAATGTATTGCCAAGAATGTTATTCTTGTTTCAATCATTGCAAATTGTGGACAAAATGGACTGTTTCAAGAAGTGGCAGAGAGACATTTCTAAATTTGTCTGGCAGGGCAAAAAGCCCAGAATAAAATTTAAATTATTAACCGATGCAAAGGATAGAGGTGGATTTGCCCTGCCAGACCTCAAACTTTATTATGAATCAGCAGCATTCTGCTGGTTGAAAGAATGGCTGCTTCTTGAGAACACAGACATTTTGGATTTAGAAGGTTTCAACAATGTTTTTGGGTGGCACGCATATTTGTGGTATGACAAATGCACATAAAAGCATTTAAAAGCATTTAATAACCATATTGTCAGGAAAGCATTGTTAAATGTCTGGATAAGATATAAGGACTTATTGGAAAATAAAACCCCTAGGTGGCTGTCACCGATGGAAGCAAAGGCTCAGAAAAGGCTCAATATGGATGCCAAATGGCCGAAATATTGGGAAATTTTGGAACAGGAAGGAGATAAATTGAAATTGCAGAGTTTTGAAAAATTAAAAGATAAAGTGCGAGACTGGCTTCATTATTATCAGATAATGGAGGCATATAATTTGGATAAGAAAATTGGCTTCCAGGTGGAAAAATCAAAGTTGGAAACAGAACTGTTAGAACCCAATACTAAGATTTTGTCAAAAATGTATAACTTGTTGTTGAAATGGAATACTCAGGATGAAACCGTGAAATCTGCTATGATTAAATGGGCACAAGATCTAGGAAATAATATTATGTTTGCTGACTGGGAACAGTTGTGGACCACAGGCATGAAATTTACTGCATGTAATGCCCTAAGAGAGAATATTATGAAAATGATATACAGGTGGTACATGACACGAGTCAAGCTTGCAAAAATTTACCATGCGCCCGATAATAAATGTTGGAAATGTAAAGAAAATGAAGGTACTTTCTTTCAGCTTTGGTGGACGTGCCCAAAGATTAAGGCTTTCTGGGAGATGATATATAATGAATTGAAAAAGGTATTTAAATATACCTTCTTGAAGAAACCAGAGGCCTTTCTCCTGGGCATAGTCGGTCAATTGGTGCTAAAGAAGGACAGAACTTTCTTTATGTATGCCACAACAGCAGCAAGAATACTCATTGCAAAGTATTGGAAGACACAAGATCTACCCACCTTGGAAGAATGGCAGATGAAGGTGATGGACTATATGGAATTGGCGGAAATGACTGGCAGAATCCGAGACCAGGGAGAAGAGTCGATGGAGGAAGATTGGAAAAAATTTAAAGACTATCTACAGAAATATTGTAAAATTAATGAATGCTAGAATGATGTTGGATAGAAACTAAGTGAACTCTAGCTGAAAGGTTACAAGGAATATGAAAAAATGGATTATTAATATGTAAAAATCTAAAATTACAATACTTTATGATTAATGATTAGGATACATAAAGAGGGGAGGGATTTGCTGAATGAAATAATTGAACTGGAATACAAAAAAGGAAGGTGTGAGGAGGTCCTGGAACTAAGCAAATGAAGGTCAAGTAACGGAAGGAATGAATTGTTTTTAAATATTTTTACTTTGTATTTTCATTTTTTGTGTGTGTGTATTTTGCAATATCTTCAAAACTTCAATAAATATCTTATAAAAAAAAAATATTCAGACTTCTCCATTGCCCAAACTGCCTGCTGTCCTCCACCCACTCCAGTATGACTAAATATTCCCAATAGATTCATCACCATCATCTGAAGCCAGATTGTGGTGCACATAAATTAACTGTCATTGCTTGTGAGCCTGCAGAAAAGTCCAGTGGTTGTTTCTTAGGAAGATGCCATCAGAGCCCTAACCTAAGTTTTTGGCAGACCTTTTTATCCCTTTCCATCGAGAATGCACATCCTTTTTCTTCTTCCTTGCCCGCCCACACTGCTGCACATAAAATGTTGTCATAACTAAACATTTAATTAGCACAGCAGGGAGCAAAGTCCTGTTGAAGTGTCTGGCAATGTTCTTTCCATGGAGACAATGGCAGAAAATGGGGCAGTGCACCTCCCAAGCCATTCTGAGGTACCCAAATATGCAATTACTGCGCATCAAGTCATAGTTGAATAGTAGCAGGTGATGGAAACTCAAGAGAACAGCCAATTAAAAGAAGAGAATGCCATTGGGACATAACATATGAAACAGGGAATAGGATCAGAGGCAGCATCGGGCTGATGGCATACCATGAGAATTTTTTATTTTTATTTTTAAAGAGAAAGACATAGAAGAGTGCTGAGGAGAGAGGAGAATCAGAGCACAACTGCTTCACGAGTAGCTTTCCCTGCTGCAAGCACACCCATAGCAAATGCAACAACCTATGTGGTCAGCTGTCAGCAAGGGGAAACCAAAGCTTGAAAGAAGCAATGCATACCGTGGGAAGACATTAGAAAAATCCTGCAAAGACGTCAATGCCCACCTCCGTAATCCAAACACCAACTAAAATCAGCTATATTCATACAATATTTAAATAATCCTAGGCCTGAACAGCTACAAAGGTCTTCACCTGTCACCAGAAAGACCCAAGAAGAAGAAGAAGAGTTTGGATTTGATATCCCGCTTTATGCTACCCTAAGGAGTCTCAAAGCGGCTAACATTCTCCTTTCCCTTAGTGGGGCTGAGAGACTTCAGAGAAGTGGTGACCTTCAGACAAGCCCAAGGTCACCCAGCAGCTGCATGTGGAGGAGCGGAGATGCGAACCTGGTTCACCAGATTACGAGTCTACCGCTCTTAACCACTACACCACACTGGCTCTCAAGATTCATCAGTAGATTAGGATTCCTGACTGTTGGGTACTGTGACCAAAAATAATGAGAGTTGCCTCATACCCAGTGGGAATCCGGCTTCTCCGCCCAATTTTTTATTGTTGCTGTTTTTCAATAAAAATTAGCTTTTATTTTCTTCTCGCTGGAACGTGTCGGTGTGGCTCCCTTCTTGTAGTGGCACAGTAGCACATTAACACTGACACTGTTGAGAGGCGCCTCAAGCTTTCCATCTCATGTTCTGTGCTCATAACATGTATCTACTGGTTTCACAGCTATTTCCCCAGGAATCTGTCATCATTTCCATTCCATCATCTCAGAGTTTCGGTTGTCTGCAGAGACCTTATGATGCAACATACATTGTGTCCTGGCTGGAAGTGGTGTACATCGCACTAACTAAAACCATAAACTCTCTGCAACATCAGCAGGATTAAGTTGGCACATGGTGCAAGAGCCAACTTAAGACGCCTGCTTCTTGGGAGAAAAGCAATGATAAACCTAGACAGCATCTTAAAAAGCAGAGACATCACCTTGCCAACAAAGGCCCGTATAGTTAAAGCTATGGTTTTCCCAGTAGCAATGTATGGAAGTGAGAGCTGGACCATAAAGAAGGTTGATCACCAAAGAATTGATGCTTTTGAATTATGGTGCTGGAGGAGACTCTTGAGAGTCCCATGGACTGCAAGAAGATCAAACCTATCCATTCTGAAGGAAATCAGCCTTGAGTGTTCACTGGAAGGACAGATCGTGAAGCTGAGGCTCCAATACTTTGGCCACCTCATGAGAAAAGAAGACTCCCTGGAAAAGACCCTGATGTTGGTGAAGATGGAGGGCACAAGGAGAAGGGGACGACAGAGGACGAGATGGTTGGACAGTGTTCTCGAAGCTGCCAGCGTGAGTTTGACCAAACTGTGGGAGGCAGTGGAAGACAGGAGTGCCTGGCGTGCTCTGGTCCATGGGGTCACGAAGAGTCGGACACGACTAAACGACTCAACAACAACAAGAGCCAAAGCTTTAACCTGCCCTCCCTCAAATTACAGGTCTCAGCATCAAAACACAAGGTCTGAAACATGAAAGCATTTCCCTGCTAATGAGGAATAGCAGTCAAGAATCTAACCACTCTACATTTCCAGCGCCAAGATGGCAGGATCCCCAAGGATGTGCTCTATGGGCAACTGGCTTCAGGCACCAGGCCTGTTGTCACTACAAAGCTGTCTGCAAACATGACATGGAGGCTGGGCAACATCAACCCTGTCGTGTGAGAATCCCTTGCATATGATCACAGTGCCTAGAGACAGATAAGATTGTGCATCCATAGCTGTGACGAGAGGAGGAATGGCTGCTTGCAGGAGCACAGAGAGAAGAAACACCATGGTGAATTTGCAGCAGCACAACCAGATACTTTCATCTGCCCCATCTTCAACAAAACATGTCTCTCCTGTATCAGCCACAGCAAAATATTCATTCCTCCATTGTCTCCCAAGACAGACAGATGCCAACCTAACCTATTCTTCAGGCATATTTTCAAGTGTAGAAAGCTTTTAAAGTTACAACTACCTGACATTCAGAAGACATCTTAAGGCAGCCCTGTTGAGGGAAGTTTTTAATATTTAATGCTGTACTGTTTTTAACACTTGATTGGGGAAACTCAGCCAGATGGGTGGGGTATAAATAAATTATTATTATTATTATTATTATTATTATTATTATTATTATAGGTAGTTTCCACTGCAGGATTATAATATATAAATGTAGGGTCCTGCAACAAAAAGTTGCAGTATGGAATGCCTCTTTTCACCACCCCAACCTTTCATTTCTTTCCAACAGTCAGCCAGTATTCTGCACCCACTGAGCATGATCAGTCCTTGTTGGGCTTTGTAGGGGATGTTCCTCCATTTTCAGGGGAGTGGGTTGTACCAGAGCCCAGTTCCATCAAATCTTGGGTTTTTTCCATTGCTTTCTGTGGACGGCTTTCAAGTCGGTCCCTGGGGACATTTCAAGGTGTCAGCCAGGGTATGGTTCCTGCCACAATTTGTATCTACGTGTCTCCTCTATTGTCCACTTCCAGCCATTCCCATCCATTCCCCAAACCCCCATCCACCAAGTCAGTTAACATTAGGTAAAGGTAAAGGGACCCCTGACCGTTAGGTCCAGTCGCAAATGACTCTGGGGTTGCGGCGCTCATCTCGCTTTACTGGCCGAAGGAGCCAGTGTACAGCTTCTGGGTCATGTGGCCAGCATGACTAAGTTGCTTCTGGTGAACCAGAGCAGCGCATGGAAACACCATTTACCTTCCCGCCGGAGTGATACCTATTTATCTATTTGCACTTCATGCTTTCGAATTGCTAGGTTGGAAGGAGCACACAAAGATCTCATGGCTATTTTGGAAAGTTCACGACCCCCCCTCCTTTAGATTGTTTTCCCTAAAGGCTTTTTGAACCCCTGAAAATCTTAGGGTTACCACTAGTCTGCTACAATATCCCTCTTGAGTGCATGGGTTGTGTGTCTTTGGATACATCAGTATGGGCATCAGAGATCTTGAATTGGAAGAAGAAGGAACCCTGCTCTATCAAAGATGACATGACTTGGTCAATTTCTGGGTAAGAATAGTCAAACTACCAGCGTTGATGATTAATTACATACAATGGCCTGGATACTATGGAAAGTTAATTTAAAAAGTTCACAGAAGGCAAGTTCACAGTCTGCTTCTCCTCCACTCTCAGAACACATGGGGCTCCTGAGGGTTGGGAGAACTAACCAAACTTTGGCAGTCCATTGACTCTTGGGGCAATTTTCCCTGCTCCCAGCAGCTCCACTATATTAACAGAGAAATGCCCACTCCTCACTAGTGAAGTGTGAAAGGGATATGCAGGTTAAAAACATATTTGAGTCTCAGCATACATATACATATAATTTAAGTACATTAACTAAAAATATGGCTTCCATTGAGACAAGGACTTAAAGGGAAAGCACCCACAAATTGCCAGCTTTATGCACACTTAAGCAGCCAATGATCAAAATCACCAACTATTATTATTATTATTTTACATATATATATAAAAAACAAGCAAACCTCTAGGGCACTTGTGTAGACTCATTCTGAGGCAAGTCCACTAAAGATTACTGAACTCTGAAAATTCCCTTGGATTTAATTATTTCTGCAAAATTAGTCCTATTCCAACTTTTGAGAAGCATCTCTGCCTTTACTTAGCTTTAAATTTGCAGTACAGTAGGAGAAGGAAGACACTGCCTAGACTTCAGTTGTCAGCAAAAAGAGATGTAAGTGATTCCTGCCTGTCAACGGCATAGTCAGCGGAACTGTGAGGGACTATTTAAAATTCAATGTTGGCCTTTATTTCTATTATGAAGTTCAGCGCTATTGAGGTCGTCATGAGTCTGAATGATTACATTATTCCTTGAGGACCTTGTGGTTGGATTGGCATGAGGCCTTTATGAAATAGGACCATCAGGAAGGCAGCAGAGGGAAGGGAGATAGCCCCATTCTACCTGCAAAACCTGTTTCACAATACTGCATGAGTGTGATTGACTGATAACCTTAACTGCCTTCATTAATATTAACTATATAATTGGGTTTGCGCTATGTGGACAACGGCTTTTTTTTTTACCTGAGATAATGGAGATGGGAAGGGCCTTTTCTTATCTTTCTTTCGCTTTCAACAAGTGCCCATGCCCTTAATATTCTGCGGACTCTGTACAATGGAAAGGAAATTAATCAGAAAAGTAACCTCTCAGATATTAGTGGACAGAAGGCATAATGATGAGATGGGAAGGGAAATGAATCATAATGACTCTTCGCCAGGTAATATCTTCCACTGGAGTCTAATCGTCCATTTCATGTTAAAGGGTTATTTCAGAACTCGGGGGAGGGGGGCACATTCTAATGAGCAGTGATGAGGCTCACTTCATTAATGACCTTAGCAGATGAAACTTATATTTCAAGTTGAATTGTTATCATGAGAGATTGATTAAATTGATTCAAATTGCACCTGGTTATATGTTAATTTGAAACACTTTTGGGTGCGAACAGATTCAGTTTTAAGGACTCCAGTGAAAACAGTATCAACGAAAACCCATTTGCTTGATTTCTGATGCTTCTTTCTGCCCTGGTTGTAAAGATTTGGTAATATGCAAGAGAGAAAAATATAGCTGTGTGATCTTTTCCCCCCTTTTTCCTATGCCATGCACCATTGTACATTTAGGTAATTTTAGATGTTGGGCTTACCAGGGTCCCACTCTGGATTTAATCGTCTTATGCAGGACCACTTTAGAGGGTAATATGAATTACTTCACTTACCTCCTCTAACCAGAGGAGGGGGTTCTTTAAATAATAGTGTAAGCCAGATACGCTGAATTTTTGGGGCCTCTTACTCATTCTGCTGAATTGAATACTTGACCTCTGCCCCAAAGTCTATCGCTGATGGGCCCACTGACCATGCAATCTCCTACAGCAATATTTATGAACTTTGACTTGGCTTAAGCAAATTCGTCTTCTTTAATTCAATCATTCATGGACCACCATGTTTTTCTTCAGGTTCTTAAAGCTGCATTGAGAGTCTGCTTTCCCACTTACGGGCAAAACATAACTCCCTCTTCCACTTTATACATTACCCATGATGGAAATAACAAACTGGAGACCAATGTTGGGGGAAATGAGGCCACAACGTTGTTGCTTAAACAGCAGTTAAGTGGGGTTGGCATGGCAGCAGGGCGAGGATTAATTCTTTATTCCTCTCAGCTCTTCCCGATGAAATAACATTCTATTTGGGGTTGGGAAGCAACTGAGCCTCCAACAGGGGATTTGGTCAGTGCCAAAGTCTGGTGTGATAAAGTCAAGCATTGACGATCCCACTGGGGAACGGGGAAGATATTCCAGCCAGGCAGGGGCCCTACCTGAGGTGCATGGGGCGCAGGTGGAACTATGGTCCAAACCACTGAGCCTCTTGGGGTTACTGATCAGAAGGTCAGCTGTTTGAATCCCCTCAACGGGGTGAGCTCCCATTGCTCCTGCAAACCTAGCAGTTTGAAAGCACATAAGTGCAAGTAGATAAATAGGTACCACTGCAGTGGGAAGGTGCTCTGGTTTCCATCATGGTGTTCCATTGCACCAGAAGCAGTTTCGTCATGCTGGCCACATGACTCGCAAAACTGTCTGCGGACAAATGCCAGCTCCTTTGGCCTGAAAGTAGAGATGAGCACTGCAACCCCATAATTGCCTTTGACTGGACTTCACCATCCAGGGCTCCTTTACCTTTTTTACCTACTTGAGGTTAGGATGCGCCTTGAGCCAATTCTCCCTCCAGTCTCCTAATGGGGCCCATGTTTACTATGCTGATCCTGCCCAATGCCATTTCAGCCCAAAGTTGTGACAAAACCTGAATAAATGAAGCATTTCACTGAGGGAAAGGCAACCCCCGTCCCACCAACCAAAGGCCATCTGGCCCTATCAACCAGCAACCAAACTAGCCCAGTGATGTACTTACAATGAGGGTGGGTGGGAAGCTTTTTTTGGGGGGGGGGCAAAATAACCTTGAACCCTCATGTATAAGGCCTTTTAAGGCCTTAGCCCCCCCTTTCCTCTCACATGATCCCATGTGACAATCCACCCTCCTGTGGGATCCTGCAAGAACATAGTGAGGAGAGGTGTAACCCCACCTCCATCAATGTGCTCTGAACCCTTGTGCCACTGGGCAAAGTTGTCTCATGTGCAAGGAGTGCTCAGAGTAGGATTTCTGATGCTGTAATAAAAACAAGAAAAAGACATAGGGGGGAAGGTTTGATGGGAATCCAGCTCAAAAATCCAGTTCTTCTGTTTTGTTTTGTTTTGTTTTTGTTTTGTTTCTACAGCAGAAGCAAGTAGACCCACTATATTGGGTTTCTAAATTAGTGAGACCATGTGGATCTGCTTCCCTTCCCTTCCTTGTTTAGAAAGCCATCTGCCCATCAAACTGGGTGAGGGACAGGTAGCTTTTAGCAGAGTTATTAATCTTTAACTTCCTTTGATAACCTTGGAGCAATTCTTAGTGCTTTTTTTGACACACTTAGTGGGAATTAACTACCATGGAAATCCATGGGACCTACTTCAAAATATTAGAGAGGCTTAACAGGACTGAGGGTTGGAATCTATTCTCCAGGAAACCATTTTCCATCTAAATTAACCACCTGTCATGTGTTTACCTTTATACTTATAGCACAGGTGTTTTCATAGCCTTAAGACACGCTTTCCAAAAATAACAGGCAAACAAGGTTGCTAACCAACATAATAAAGGCAGCTTCTTATCCTATCAAGATTACAATAGAGAGTATGAAGAAATATTTATTGCAGATGGCTTTTGAAATCAGTTTGAAGTATTTTGTGCAAACAAGGAATTCATGATACCGTGACCGCATTCAGAAGATCATACACTGACTTATTAAACGGAGGTATTAGCAGGACTTTTTGCCCACAAAGCAACACCTTCAATGCTCCTTTTGCAGTGCGCACCAACCAAACCAGGAAGTCTTTCTGTTTTGTCTGAACCAGGAAACTATATTTTCTAATACCAGAACAAGCCAAGATCTCAAACCAGCTTCAAACAGCGAGTTTGTTCCTGGTTTGTTCCAAAGCCAGTAACCATAGTTTCCTGGTTTAGAGGGACCAAGAAACTAGGCTTAATTGGAGAGTTCATTTGATTATGACTTTCATGGAGAAGTGAACAAAAGGTCTGTTAATCTTTCAGCTAAGACATAATTGTCCAAACTAGGCAATTGTCCATTTAGTTGCTGGTAAACTGTCCCCCTAGTTTTTCCTTGAGATGCTTCTACACAAACAAAAGTTAATCAAGGCTGTTCTAACATACTGTAGTTACAGAGAACACAAAAAACCCAGCTTGCTGATGGTGAATATTCTATATACAGAAATCCCAACAGAGACCAATGATTCCACGACAACCCATAATGCCAACACATCTCTCTTCTTCATTGTATGTTGTTTTAATATCTAATTTGAACACACTGCTTCCCCCTCTGGTGAATTTTGCAGCATCATTAAAAATAAGTCTAAAGTAGGACAGAACAGCTTTTGACTGGACAGTCATGAACAACCATATGTCATCTGAAATTCATATTTGCACTGCCTCGCAACTGATGGCTCAAGGTCCCACTATTTTTAGAAGCTGCTTACAAATGTCTTCGAGACCGATGAAAACAAACATACAGAAACAAACTTCTCATGGTGAGGCGTGTTGACCCAGTTGCCATCATTTCTGATACTGTGTTTATAGAATGCTTATGCTTGACTCCAGGGAAAATTAAATATAGCACACTCTTTTATTTTGATTTTTAAGCTGCTGTGGATCAGAAGCCTCAAGCCTGACCATAGGATTTCAGAACTATTTATCAACTTCTGGAATACATATGTCTATGTGCCTGTTCCTATGGTTGGGTGTGAAATAAGACGGGACCTGCTGGGACCATCTAACTCAGCAGTCGGTTTCACTCTGTGACAGACTAGATGCTTTTTAGACACCCACAAGCAGGACATAAGAACTATAGACCTCTTCTGCTGCTGTTTCCCAGCATCTTGTGTTCAAAGGCACAGTGCCTCCAATTCTGGATGTCGTAGTACACAGTCATTGTGACTAATAGCCATTGGTAGCCTTATTCATGAATTTGTTTAAAGCCGTCTAGGCTAGTGATCATCACTACATGGCAGTGGGCCTTCTCGGTAGTGGCCCCCTGTTAGCATTCCACTCCTCCGTTGCTGGATGTGTGATTGTTACATCACATGCCAGTGTTTACTTTCTAGGCTTGGAAAGTGTGAGAACGGAAGTCTTATCTCTCTTCCGCTGTACTATACTTTTGTACTTTTCTCTCTCTCTCTCGGAGAAGATGTGAGAGGATGCCATGATTGCTTTGTCCTGTATATACTGCTTAATAAATCACTTAGAATCCACACACTCATGCTCCACAATTGTTTCTGCTATACTCTGCTGAGTGAGCGTGCACATGTCTTTTGATATGTGTCGCTGGTGCGCACTGGGACTGAAGATTTGTGAACGTCCCGGGCTGCGCTTCATCAGGAAGATGCCTGGAGAGGTATCTGTCTCATCCCGGGGACTGTGTCCTCCCTTCAGATGTCAAGGAGATAAAGAATTGCACAACCCTTCGAAGACATCTGAAGGCAGCCTTGTATCGGGAGGTTTTTTAATGCTTGATGTTTTTATTATGTTTTTAAATATGCTGTAAGCCACTCAAAATGGCTGGGGAAACCCAGCCAGATTGGCGGGGTATAAATATTATTATTATTATGTCTTGTGGCAGTGAATTCCATAGATGATGTGTTGTGCAAAGAAGGGCTCTTTTTCTTTCTTTCCTGAATCTACCACCAATTCTATTGGATGTCACAGATACTATTAAATACAAGAGGAGAAAAACCACTCCTGGTCCACGTACTCCATTCTACACCAAAAATAATATTACTCTCCATCATTGTTAAAACTTTTTTCTTTTGTCAACTTTTGTGCTTAGAAACAAGCAACATGGCTTCTTCAAAGGTATCTTCTGTCTCACCAACCTTTGCTATTTTTTGTGTGTTTTTAAAAAAAATTGGCAAGAGGGGTGATTCAGTAAACATTATATAACTGGAATTTTAAAAAGATTTCAATGGAGTTTTTGTTTTTGGTTAAGTCAAAAAGTCTAGACTCTATTTTGCCTCCTGGGAACATTATAAGGACACTATCTAAGACCACTTTCTAACTTCACTAACAATATATTCTGCATGGAAGATGGGGACCTACAGCCAGGCAGTCCTTCATTAAAAATGCTTACCTATCCATATCCACTTATATTTACCTTCAGAGCTTTCCCTAAACTCATAAAACCCAAGGCACGCTCAAAGCAACTGTCAAACCAACATCAACTCAATTCTCTATGTTGCTAGCATCCTCTCTCTGATAGCGGCCAATACTGGATGTTTCAGAGGAAATTGATTTGGCTGTGTACTGAGCAAAAGTCCTTAGCATTAAATCTCCAGGCACTCTCTCTTTCTTAGGAATATTTGGCAGTCAACGCTGGAAATGATACACAGCTGAGAGTATTTTAAATGGAATAAATTGTCTAAGACATCGATCTCCCATAAAGGCTGCTGAATCAGAGCCTCTGCTGAGATTGAAGACAAATTAAAAAATTGTTTCACATATTCTATTAGACTCCTTTGTACCACTTATGAGAGGGACAACTCTATGTAAACAAAAGCTGCATAGCAGAAAAAGATGCTTCTCAAAGGGGATTCCATAATGAAGCCAGCCAATTATTAATAGCATGAGGTCATGCAAATGTAGCAATTAACAAAACATAGCAGATTTTTCTCTGTGAGGGTACCACTTGTCTCTGCAGAAGTGCTCTTTCCCATTCAAGCAGCATATTAGGAGATTGTAGAGATGTAACAATTTGAAAGCATCAAACAATCGCAGATACTAACAGCAGACTTGACCTGATGATTGTTTCAAATTATAATTAGAGCAAACATGGAGTTTGCATCATCCTTGGATACAACATGCGCATGATAATCTCCGTGGGCATTTATTTACAATGGACATAGACCCTGAAATGGGGTATTTCAGATTGGGACACAGGTACTTTACGATCTGATGGATTAAAAATCCCTTTATTGCACTTAGAAGTTCCATGATGGGGGACCCCCAACTACACTAGTCTAGAGTGAGTGGGCAAAATTAAAATATGCAAACAAAGAAATACACACCAATGTGTATAGAATGAAGAAACCACTCCCTGCCCTGGTGAATGCAAGCCTGCAGCCTTCATCAGATCACCCACTGCATCCCTCGCCCTCCATCCCATTTAAGATTGCTCTGTGAAAGCAACCCGATAAGATTAATGTAAGTCCTCAGGAAAGTTTCCTTCAGGAGAGGTCAGAGGGTTGATAATTAGGGGGAGGCAGCAGGGAGGTTAGCACAATGCAGAGGGCCTTCTCGGCAGTGGCACCCTCCCTGTGGAACGCCCTCCCATCAGATGTCAGGGAGATTAAGAATTACACAACTTTAATTAATTAAAGGTGTGATGGGGAAAGGACCAAGATAACTCTTAATGAGGGATTCTGTAGCACATTGAGAACCTTTGGAAAGTTTTTGTAGAAATTTTGTAGTAAAAAGGTTTCTTTCAATATTCAATTTGTTAGAATTTAACCAGTTAAAAAGAACCTTCATTTCCCTAGAGGTGTTCTAAGGAATAAGAGTTAGATATTTCCTTCAACTTTAAGCTGTAAGTAATAGTTTCTTTTCAGCTTGGAATGAAAGGAAGGTAGTCATATCAGTGCAATAAAGGGCAATCTTTTTACAGAACTAAATGGGCACTCCCACCGTGCAGGTAAGGCCCACCACTCCCAAATGCTGATCGCTCCTGGTTTCCTGCCTAAGTACATGGGTTGCCACTGAGTTCTGTCTAAATGAAAGCCTGATTCAAAATTGATGAGGGAAATCTCTCAGGAGAGCTTCCTGCACCTTAGGCGACACCTTGAAATGTGCTACAAAATCCTCACTTCCAGTATATATCAGCAGCATTCACAGGTGTTAAAGTGGGAGAGGGGCAGACAGTGTGAGAGACAGGTGTTCATTTTGTGAAAGCACGCTAACCTGCACAAAACAGATCACTTTAATTTTATTTTCAGAACTGAGCTACACACACACAAATATTGTTTACACAATATTGCTCTCTCTCTCTCTCTCTCTCTCTCTCTTTCTTCTTCTTCTTCTTCTTCTTCTTCTTCTTCTTCTTCTTCGGCGATCACTTGTAGCCAAGTAAGATTATCTTCCATAAACATGGTTTTAACAGTGAGTCCTTAAGTGACTGTGGAGGCCAATTCTGGATTCACATGTCCTTCCACAGTGGGGACATAGGTTTCCGGGTGGGACTTGATCACGGTGAGGCTTTGCCAAGCATGCCTTCCTCTTCACACGTTTCTCCCCTTTGTCCTGAGTTCGAGTGTCTTCAAAATCCATGACACCTTTGGTAAAGGCTGTTCTCCAATTGGAGTGCTCGCAAGCCAGTGTTTCCCAGTTGTCGGTGTTTATACTACATTTTTTAAGATTTGCCTTGAGAAAATCTTTGAACCTCTTTTGTTGACCACCCAATTATGCTTTCCATTTTCAAGTTCAGAATAGAGGAAGATGATAATCAGGCATCCGTACAACATGACCAGTCCAATGAAGTTGTTGTTGAAGAATCAACACACACACACAGGTCTGGTGACTTCTGTTTCAGTGTATCTGAAGAAGTGTGCATGCACACGAAAGCTTAAACCCAGAACAAACTTAGTTGGTCTCTAAGGTGCTACTAGACTATTTTTTGTTTTTTGTTTTATTTATTCACACACACACACACACACACACACACACGATAGATGATAGATAGATAGATAGATGATATAGATAGAGACATACACCCAGAGAGACAGACAGAGAAATCGAGATCACACACACCTATAAAGGGGAATCCCCGCTTACAGGGAATTCCATAACTGGCTGTCACACATGGCAATAGGACATGCACAAGTTCATCCCGTTCTGCCCCCACCCCATTTCAGCCCCCCAAACGGCACATGTATCAGTGATTGCACATGTGCTGAACACATGTGGGGAGATGCCTGTATACATAGGTGCAAAATATTGAAGTACAGACTGAGCACTTGGTGTTCGTTGCAACCACTCAACAGCCAAAGGATTTTATCCTGTCCTGCCACTACACAAAAATTATGCCCTAGGAATCCTGTACGTCATACTAGTAAGGCACTGAAGCTGGTGACAAGAAGAAAAGAACCCACAAAAAAATATATGTCATGCTAGATACAGCCTGTGACCTTTTTCCGATAGCAATCTGTCTTTGTGATAATTTACTGCCTTGGTAAGTTAATGAATGAGAATGTCAGTCTAAACAAGATGGATCATAGCAAAAGTGCTTTTAGAACATTGTCAATAAAGGTTACTATTACAAGAGAGCCGTGTAAAAACAACCACCAGTACAAAAGCAGTATTATCAGGTATAAACACACACCAGGAAAATACATGTTCCTCATGAGACAAGTAAAAAAATACTGTGATTTATATACCTTTATTAGCCCTTAAGGCCTTCTGTTATATTAATCTTGACAGCTCCAAAGTTCTTTATTCTGGATCCGCACAAACGCAACTTTAACAGAAAATTGGGAGTATGTTTGGTAAATGCAGTTGCCAGATGGCAAGCAATGCTGATTATTATTTTTTCCTGGTAAATCACCTGCTCTTAGATAGCCAGCACAAACTGAGAGACCCCATCAATCTTAAAATGCTATATACATTGCTGTAAATGGGGAGGGGCCTAATGCATTGTAGTGGGCGAGAAATAAGACTTTCACCACACTTTCAAGTGGCAGGGGAAACCCAGCCAGATGGGTGGGGAATAATAATAATAATAATAATAATAATAATAATAATTCAAATTTCAAAGCATGGAGAATTTGTGGATGGAGTTAGCCTCATAGGGTTAGCCAAAGGGTTGACATCATTGAGGCCCTGCTATGGAAAACATTGGATTAGTATTATTAATACAGTGGTACCTTGGGTTAAGAACTTAATTCGTTCTGGAAGTCTGTTCTTAACCTGAGGTACCACTTTAGCTAATGGGGCCTCTTGCTGCTGCCGCACCGCCAGAGCACGATTTCTGTTCTCACCCTGAAGCAAAGTTCTTAGCCCGAGGTACTATTTTTGGGTTAGTGGAGTCTGTAACCTGAAGCGTATGTAACCTAAAGCGTCTGTAACCCGAGGTACCACTGTATTAATAATATTTCTTACCCATTCTTCGCCATAAAGTCCTAGGGCAGAATACAGCAATATAAAAATGCGAAGCCAAAATTAGTTAAAGCAACTTACAATCCGAAGAATAGGGTGACGAGATACATATAGATCTAGACAGGGCTTTTTTTCCTTCCGGAACTCACCAGAACTCAGTTCTGGCACCTCTCAGGTGGGCACCATTGCCATTATAATAGAAGAAGGGAGGTATTCTTGATGTGTTCTGGCACTTCTTTTTCTAGAAAAATAGCCCTGAATATAGATTAGGTGTCAAAGGCCAAAAACAGGTGTATCTTCTGTTGGGGCATGTGCTCATCCTAATGACTGTGGGATGTGCCAAAAGAACAGAGAAACACCCAACAGCTCTAGGAAGAGTCAGTTGCTTGACTGACAGTATATCAGTTACATACAGTTGTAGATACAAAACTCAGCTGCACAGCTGCAGATAAAAGGTTTTAAATGTGTTGTAAAGTGCAATATATAAATGTGACACTAGATGGTGACAGTGAGTTATGCAAAATTCAATGTATTTTTCAAAACGTTTTTTTAAAAAGCATTTTCACAGCGTATATATATCTCTCTGGCCATGGGAAGGGGTCAAAGACAAGCTTGCCTTAAACACAACAGCATCTATACTGTAGTTTGTGCTGAGTCATTCCCACATGCTTAACTAGCTGCAGGTGCAGGACGATACACACCCAAATTAAACAGCACACCAATATTAACCCCTTCTTGTCCCTTTTCTCTGCATGCTTAAACCCTTCTGCATTAACATCTTCAGCATACGGCAAAAGCTATACAGCAAATATAATAGGCACACCACTGTGGGGAGGGAGCTCCACACTTTATCGGTGGCTATGAGCCATTATGGCAGTGCTCTGCCTCAGTTGCCAGAGGCCAGATAGCTCTGAACACCAGTTGCAAGTGTAGAGACTGCAGCCATGCTCAAGTCTTGCTTGCAGGCTTCCCATAGGCATGTGGTTGACCATATATAAGCTCTTATATAGGGGATTTAAGAGCCAGAAAAGGGCTAGTTGCCCAACAATAGAGAGAGAGAGAGAGAACTGATTTCCAATTAGGATATTTTAGGCATGCTATAATTTGATTATTCCTTCCTCTAGCTTTGCAATATTTGATAATCATTTTCTATTTTAAGCACCAGAGCTTGTTTTCTTCTGCTTAGCAATTGCAAGGAGCTATTTCCTCATTAATATGCAACATCTTCCTTTTCAAAGCCACAAACAATAAGACAAGCATTGAGTTTATTTATTTATTTATTTATTCATTCATTCACTGTGAGAAAGGAGGAAAGTGAAAAGCCTACAGCACAATTAAATATATTTCCAATGAGCCAGAACACACACACACACACAGAGAGAGAGAGAATGAGAGAATATTAAGCCTGTAATGTTAATATGCATTGCTGTTTTTGAATTTCTATGAGATTTGGGGGGGAAGGTGTTATTCTCAAAGGGGTGTTCACAAAGTCCTAAGCGTACTCAGCTGGAAGTAAGTCAAACTTAAAGGAACAGAACATAAAGTGAATGTCGGTTAGTATGAAGCTCTAAAGGTGGGCTGGTTCACACATGCACTTCACTTAATTCTTCTAGCCAATTTGATTGAAAGCTGATTATGAGGACTGACTCCATTGAAATGCATTCTGTTAAAAAGGTAGAGATGTGTTGGCTGCTCATGGATTGTTTGAAGTAGATCAGAAATAAACTGATCCATTTTCCAAATACACTGAGAGAGAGAAATGGCTTTGCACATTTCTGAGCCTCCCCAAATTTAGAAATTAAATCACCTTTCTCCAATTAGAGATGAGGAGAAATTTAATTCAGTTCACATTGAGAGGCAAACTTACCTAATTCACACTTTCCAGAACAATACACCAACTGTCCCTTCCAACCCTACAGTTCTGTGATTCTGTGAAATCACACCCATCCTTCAAAATTCACGTTTCTCTGAATTTTGCAATGTAGTTCCCAAGCCAAGTAATACGTATAAAAATGCATATATCAGAGTAAAGTGGCTCCAAAATGCAAACATTCATGAAAATAAGATACAAAAAAAATATTGCATTGGGAGAAATTGTGTGCAAAAGTCATATATTTGTCAAAGATGCACCCACACAAAAACGGCCTCGGCCCAGAATACCTGAAGGAGCATCTTGACCCCCATCATTCTGCCCAGACCCTGAGGTCCAGCGCCGAGGGCCTTCTGGCAGTTCCCTCCCTGTGAGAAGCGAAGCTACAGGGAACCTGGCATCCACCACATGGAACACTCTCTCATCAAATATCAAGGAAATAACTATCTGAGTTTTAGAAGACATCTGAAGGCAACCCTGAATAGGGAATTTTTTAATGTTTGATGTTTTATCACTTTAGTATTATTATTCTGTTGGAAGCAGCCCAGATGGGCAAGGTATATTATTATTATTATTATTATTATTATTATTATTATTATTTTATTATTATTATTATTATTATTATTACAAATTGCTGTAGAAATGAATTAAAGATTGGGGGAAATCTAGTTGTCCACCCTTCCTTCCCAAACATTCTATGTTTCAAGAAAGAAAATTTGTGGTTCCTAAGACTCTCCTCTTCTTTGAGGTAAGCATCACAAAAGTACCCAAGCCTCAGAAGTACAGGCTTCCCTTGCATTCCTAGTCTAGTTAAAAGGGAGAGGGGAGCCTTTACGTGTCTGAGGACCATATAGTCAAAGCATCTCTTGGTGTTGTGGCCATCATTAAACAATGAAAATGCATATGTGAACCAAACTCACATGCACCTCTTTTGTTATTTGCCAGCACTTAGTGTACACTAAACACATGCATCCGTACACAAAACACATGCATAGAGCAAATCTGTGTATTTCTAGTCTGCACCACTTTTGCATATTTTGACTCATAATTGCCTTCTGATCTGTTTTCACAGTAAGCTGCAGCTATTATTATTATAATAAAACTCTCAAAATAAGCATTTAAATGTGCAAAATAAATACACAATTCAATACATATCTAATATTTATTTTCTTTCAAAACACATATGCAAATAAATATATTTGTAAACTTAAAGGAGTTGAATCACAACCTTCAAAGAAGGACAAAATCAGACAGAGAGCTAAATTCTGGTCCGCAGTCTAAGGATTAGTCCATTTTGACTAGGAACTCACAACATAAAATATCTAAAGCATATGTGTCATAGACTAGGAAAACATGTGCTCTAAGGTCATTAAACTTCACAGTGACTTCACAGTTTATAGACAGAAATTGTGTTTCCTATAATGAACTTGAAGGGGACATGCACATGTCAGTACAACTTGAGAATATCCTATTTCAGCTTCTGCTAAAACTTGTCAAGGAAAGAAAATTCCTAGCACCACCAGAAAGGTCGATCTTATCTTGGCACTTTGGGCTATCAGAGGGAAAGGTGACAGTCAGAGAGCTAATATTAATGGGACTATTTGGACATTCATTTATTCATTTGTTTGTTTGTTTATATTTATAGCCCAAATGCCACTATATGAATCTGGCCAGCTGGCCCCATAATGGCCACATTTTGCACCAATTGCAGCTACTGAACACTATTCACGGGCAGCCCCATGGAGAGTGTATTACAGTAGCCCAGGCATAGGCAACCTTCGGCCCTCCAGATGTTTTGGCCTACAACTCCCATGATCCCTAGCTAACAAGACCAGTGGCCAGGTATGATGGGAATTGTAGTCTAAAACAACTGGAGGGTCGAAGATGGCCTATGCCTGCAACAGCCCAATCTAGAGGTTTTTGAATTTCAGTTGCCCTGCTCTGGTCATTGACCAGGAACAAACAAGCTGAGACTTTTCAGATGTTGTTGAATTCCCATCAGCCTCTGGCAACATGGCTAATGATTAAAGGTTATGGCAATTCTAGTCCACAGATTTCCCATTCATGCTATGGATCTGTTATTGAAACACTATCAACTTCCCTTAAAATTCCTCAGATGATTCACCTGAGGTGTAACCAACACCCTTTCTTGAACTTCACTATAGGTAGTATTTCAGAGACAACTCAAATAACCTACCTCCTCACACAATCCTATGAAAAACTACCATCTTAATCAACATAATGTGTGTCACAGGGTTAATATATGTGAAAGCCTGACTCTGCATGGTAAATCAAATTGCTCTTTTTCTCTAAAAGGCAAATGATCAGTCATTTCTTGTGCTGTAAATCACTCTATACTTTCCTAAAACAACAACCACCCCAGAATTTTTAGGTATGACCGTTTGGAAATGTTTCCCCAGTCTTATTTTCTCTCGGTCTCTGGAAACCTTGCTGCAGGTATGAGCTTAAACAGCCATGAAAGCTGCAGGGACCATAACCAAGTCCAATTCTTCACTGAGAGAAGCCCATTTCTGGGTCTTTCTCAAAACAATAATTTGAGACCCATTGTTCCAACTACAACACTCAAGTCTTCTGCATTTAAGCTTTGAATATTGAATATTCAATATAGAATATAGAAGACATCTGAAGGCAGCCCTGTTTAGGGAAGTTTTTAATGTTTGATGTATCATAGTATTTTAATATTCTTTTGGAAGCCGCCCAGAGTGGCTGGGGAAACCCAGGCAGATGGGCGGGGTATAAATAATAAATTATTATTATTATTATTATTATTAATATACAGTCATACCTCATGTTACGTTTGCTTCAGGTTGAGCATTTTCAGGTTGCATCCCACGGCGACCCAGAAGTACCGGAAAGGGTTACTTCCGGGTTTTGCCACTCGCACATGTGCAGACACTCAAAATGACATCACGCTCATACACAGAAGCAGTGGATTGTGACCAGCGCAAGCGCAGACGCAGGTTGCGTTCTGCTCATGTTGCGAACGGGCCTCCGGAACAGATCCCGTTCGCAACCAGAGGTACCACTGTACAGTGGATTGATGCACAAGGATATAGATCATTTCCCTGATATTTGGGCCAAAGAACCTTTGGAGTCCTGTAACCTATGTTATAGGACTCCCAGCTCCCATGAGACCTAGCTGGGATGGCTAATAGTAAGGGATGATGGGAGTCAGAGTCCAGCAACATTAGGAAGTCACCAGATTCCCCATCCTTGCCTTAAACCATAGGTGGCTAATCTGTAGCAGCTTCTTATGAGTGCTGGAGGATGAGTGACCAAGAGTGGATTTGTGTGTGGAAGGGCTGTGAGCTCAGTTCAGTTCCGGTACTCAAAATAAATCTGTTAGAATGTCTTAGTTCTTTTTGTTCAGCACCAGGTTCAGGTTGGTAGAGCTTGTGGATCCACTGATCAAAGGAAACACCACCGTCCCGTGTAAAGCTAGCTAGCTAGCTAGTCCCTGGTTTAATGTATGGAAGGGGAGGATAAGCATAGATGGGTAAGTTGCCTTCCAAGCCATCTTCTCCCCCGTTACTGCCCTCTCTAGATTGCAGCAAGAGAACCACTGACATAGAACAGCTCTGTTGTATTGAAAACCCTTAACAGCACAATCTCAAACCAAGATCTGCTAAGCTGAGCAAGTTTAGAAGAGATGGATCTTGGGCTGTGCCACTGAGCCAAGGTTATGTCAGTGCATCTCCCTCAGCCTGGTTGAACTTGGACTATGCTAGCTCAGCCAGCAGACTTCAGCTGGCAGAAACCTCATTCAGTACAGTTACATGACCTGACAATCTGGTGGAATTTGCACTGACGACAAGGGTAGTGTAAGTCAAACCCAATTTTAAAGGTTCCCCTCCACTCTCAGGCTCTGGCTGACTCAACCAACCATAGCCCTGCTCTGAATGGAGTCTGGCATAGGGGTAACTTATTCCACTTTTAAGTATAATCCTATATTTAGGATGGCTCTGTCTGCCTCTTCTGAAATCATTAAACATTTCAATCCTCCCCAATTTTTTTATAAAGGCTGGAAATGTATGTTAACATATATTTTAAATGTAATAATTTTGGCTAATTAAGACACTTAGATTTTTCAAGCTCAGTATTGCTTCTTCCCCAAACCATCTCACTCCCACACCTTTGGAGAGAAGATTTAGAGTGATGCTGCGACTGCAAAAATATTGGTGAGATAAATATGTGGGTGTTTTTGTTTTTTTAAAAAAAAATAAAAATAAAATTCTTCGGCGTCCATAAAAATAGTTTTTGTTAAATATGTATTGTTTCGGTGAACGCAGACCATGTAATAAGATGCAGAATTTTGCTGCCTGCTATATTTTTTTATTTTCATAGTCTGGTCAGATGGAGCTTTCTTCACAATACACGCGGCAAAGTATCATTTTATAGATTGCTTATGTGTGAGCTCAGTGGGAACTGGAACAGTTGAGTAATAACAAAATCAGCATTTTGAGAAATCATACTGTAATAGGGTGTTATGGAAAAGCTTGCATGGCACTGAAAGGAGAGGCAAACATTTCTGAGATGGAAGGCTCAACTCCAGTCCTGAATTCAAGCAGATAGGCATGCTTATGTCCCATGGACTTCAGTGGGCAAAAAGATGTCTCACCCCTGGATCCTATTTACATTTACTTTAGTAAAGCAATGCTCTTTGAGTGTAGAATCTCCCTTACCCATGCAGGGCCTCTACAGACCCATGGTTTTCTGCAGGTGTATTCTGAAACAGGATTTCAACAGGAAGGTTGTATACTGTCCAGCATTCCTCTGATGAAAATAGGGATGTTGTATTCCATCATCATATTTTTGTTATTTGTACTCCGCCCATCTGACTGGTTTGTTCTAGTACCTGTGGGCAGCTTCCAACTTATCTGAAAACCTAATAAAACATTAAACATTTAAAAACTTCTCTATACAGGGCTGCCTTCAGATGTTTTCTAAAGGTTGCACAGTTATCTCCTTGGCTCGGGGGTCACATAACTCCATACCCTCCAGCATTTATCTGATGAAAACAGGACTGTCCTAAGGAAAAGTGGGACACTTTGGGGTCAAATCAGAAACTAGGATGGGTTCTGTGAACCCAGAACTGTCCCTGGAAAATACGGACACTTGCAGGGTCTGAGGTTACAGAACATGGACCTACTGGAAGTGAAAACAAATACAATACCTTGTTATGCAGATGCAATAGTTACAACTAGGACTGTGTAATATATGAACTTAAACAAGAATGTATTAAGAAAGGAAGAAACGTATCTCCATTGGATTTAATTAAATAGGTTATATACCTTGCTTAAGGATTGTATATGGTGTACATCCTGGACTTGATTCCTGTGTTAGGAAGTAACCAGTAAAGAAATTTGTTACAAACATTACCATTCAGCCTGTTGTGCCCTACTGGAAGTGAAGCAGTGCATATGCCCCAAAACTTTGCAGGCAGAAAAACTAATGTGTACAAGCCACGCTGATACTGTCATGAGCACAAATCATCCAGAAGAAGAAGAAGAAGAAGAAGAAGAAGAAGAAGAAGAAGAAGAAGAAGAAGAAGAATGTCTGGAAGAGCCCTAAATCTTCCCCATTTACTTCAATTGTGTTCATGCAAAGGGCCTTTGCAGGTGGAGGCTGAATGCAGACCACAGGGACACAACGGGATCTAAGCAAGTCACAACTTCATTATTAGGACTATTAAAAAAGGATCAGAGTCTGCAAAGTTGGTAACACAGACACAAAATTATGCCCCATTGAAGAGAAACATTGTCCGGCAGATGAAAGGTGAAGCCATACTTGACCGATGGAAAGCATAAAGTGGTCATTACATACTGATAAGTAGAAGGACTTAAGAAAAAGGTAGAATGTGAAATTTTAAATTTTCAAAAGGCCATATATTCAGATTAGAACGGTAGTTATTTTATATGTTGCCTTCAATTTCTAGAGTAGCTTGCAACCAGTGAAGCCACTTTGGTGACAATGAAAGTCACTACAATATCAAAACACCAATAAATATATAAAATAAGCCATTTTCCCTAAGAATAATAAAACGAGTGCAGCTATAAAAAGATAATAACCATCATCATCATCAAAAACCAACAACAACAGCAAAGATGACATGTCAGAAGGCCTGGGGAAACAAAAACATCAGATTTGGGACCAGGCAAGCACCACTTTTGAAGAGACTCAGAGAAGAGCTTTCTGTTATGCTCTGAATAAGTTTTTGTTTTTTTTTAGAAAAATATAAGAAAACGAGGTTCCCCTATCTTCATAAATGTGTCATGGGTGCTGGCACAAAATAGCTGTCATGGGCAGCAAAAAATAAAGAGGGGCAGGTGCGCTGGGCACCACATGGAGGTGCTGTCACATGTGTATGACGTCACATGCGTCACACCCACACCCACACAATTTGGGCTGTGCCTGCTGAGACACTCTGGCTATTGTGGGGGGTGGCACGGAGGGCAGAAATTGTCCTCTGGTCCTCTCACTGAGCCCAGCACTCTGGCGATCATGGCAGGGAGCCTGGAGGGTGAAAATCTCCTTCCAGGTCTCCCACCTGGTGCACTGGTGTTCGCCTCTATATTGGGGGAGCTGCACCCCATGCCTCAAAATATTGAGGGGGCTGATACCCCTTGAGCCCCATATACCCGGTGCTGCTGAAGAGGGGACAGTACTCTGTAACAATGAGGATTGCACACACAAAACCCCACTGATATTAATATTCAGACAGGCTTATGTGGCAAGAAAAATTCCATCTGGTGTCTAAGTAGCAAGTGTGGGCAGGACTGAAATTTTCAGGCTAAGGAAGGAAAAATGACACACACAAACACACACATTTTGCACCTTAAGGCCTTCCATTGTTGTGCTATGAATTGCTAGAGAATTCAGATTTGAAGTTGGCTACCACCCCCAAAATCAGCGTAGTATTGCTATATACTGGCTGGCATGGAGGGCGAAAAATGCTCTGGAGAGTGAGAAAAGGAAAACGGTGTCTGTTCCCTTTTATTTATCCTACAACTTCCCCGTATAGTACAAGATGGGAAGGTTTGTAGCCTCACAATACACGCCCAGCCCTCTTCTAATTTGGAAATGTTTCTACTTTTGCATACCTTTCCTACTTTTTGATGGCTCCATCTCATTTCTGGATGGGCAGAGTCTCAAACCACCTGAGAGCCATATTAGAAGGAGTGATTATGTGAGAGCACCGCACTATTCCTTTTGGATAGACTACAAGATCTGAGAAAATTATGAGAGAATATCAGAACAGGTTTGCTTATTTCAATATGGTACATTATTTGCTGAAGATTAAGAGTGAGAAATGTCGGCCCTCTGCTCTGTTTGGAGAGTTGTGGACAAAGAACAAGCTAATCCCTAAGCAAATATATTTGACTGTGGTCAGAATTAAAATAGTTTATTTAAAAGCATGTCAATGAGGAAAATTTGTGATTTTAAAGATTTGTTAGGAGAGGGGGGGGGGACCCAGACAAAACGGCAGAAGGGGGGGGATAAACCAGTCTTTGTTTTCGTTGAGATAAAATGTGCAAATTCCAACCAAGAAATCAATGTGAACATTAAGCTAGCCTCTGTTCGCCCCCCCCCCCTCCTTTGAAAGCAATTCTGTTGATTCACGGCTTTGCTAAGGACAGGTTGGATTATTTCTTTTCAAAGCTCTACCAGCAGCTTCTGTATGCTTCTGATTCAAGGATGGTGACCTCTGGATCTCACATGTAGTGAACCTTGAGAAGATGCCGTAGCAATGCACAGGAGGAGATGCGAGAAGTCTGGCATTTAAACAAGAGTAATGCAGGATTAGAGAAGGAAAACTCGTTTGTTGTTGTTTTTTAGTTTGGTTCTGTGTGCAAATGCTCATAATGGCTTTGTTGAAGTGTCTGAGGGAGCAGCTGGAGGCAGACAACCTTCAATGAAAGTAGAAATAGTTGCTTAAGGTAGATTCAAGTGTTAGAGATGGGAGTGGGCAAAAAGGCTGTGATGCTCTAGCCATGCCAGCCTGTTACGAGCAATGCGTGTAAAGTTTATTTCTTATTGTAATAGGAATAAGGTATAGGTAACGGACCCCTGGAGAGCGCAAAATATGGTCTGAAGCTCAACATCAAAGAAATGAAGATCATGGCCACTGGTCCCATCACCTCTTGGCAAATAGAAGGGGAAGAAATGGAGGCAGTGAGAGATTTTACTTTCTGGGGCTCCATGATCACTGCAGATGGTGACAGCAGCCACAAAATTAAAAGACGCCTGCTTCTTGGGAGAAAAGCAATGACAAACCTAGACAGCATCTTGAAAAGTAGAGACATCACCTTGCCAACGAACGTCCATATAGTTAAAGCTATGGTTTTCCCAGTAGTGTTGTATGGAAGTGAAAGCTGGACCATAAAGAAGACTGATCACCAAAGAATTGATGCTTTTGAATTATGGTGCTGGAGGAGACTCTTGAGAGTCCCATGGACTGCAAGAAGATCAAACCTATCCATTCTTAAGGAAATCAGCCCTGAGTGCTCACTGGAAGGACAGATTGTGAAGCTGAGGCTCCAATACTTTGGCCACCTCATGAGAAGAGAAGACTCCCTGGAAAAGACCCTGATGTTGGGAAAGATTGAGGGCACAAGGAGAAGGGGACGACAGAGGACGAGATGGTTGGATAGTGTTCTCGAAGCTACCAGCATGAGTTTGACCAAACTGTGGGAGGCAGTGGAAGACAGAAGTGCCTGGTATGCTCTGGTCCATGGGATCGTGAAGAGTCGGACACGACTAAATGACTAAACAACAACAAAAAGGACCCCTGGATGATTAAGTCCAGTCAAAGGCGACTATGGGGTTGCGGTGCTCATCTCCCTTTCAGGCTGAGGGAACCGGTGTGTGATGGCCTGGGAATCCGATTCAGAGGCTGAACCGGAGGAATCCCAGCCTGCACAGGAGTCCCTGCCTCCAAGGCCAGCTGAACTGGGGCAGGGCCTTGATTCTGAAGCACCTGCACCTGTGCCGGATCCTCAGGAGGTGGCTCCGGAGGTGGTTGAGGACTCAGTGCCTACAGGTGAGTCTCCCCCTGGGTCCAGTAACCCTTCAGCCTCTCCTGAACTGCAGAGGCTCAGGGCAGAGAGGCGGAGGGAACTGGCTTCTCCCAGGAGGAGTGCTCACCTTAAGGCCAGAAGAGGCTGGTCTCCTTGGGGCTGGGACCGCCCCTGGCCTCAGAGAAGATAAAGGCCAGTCAGCCCGGTCCCAGGTTGCGGGAGCAAGGTCGTTGAAGAGCTGTTTCGGCCAGCACCCAGTCCGGTTCCCCCAGAGTTCCTGTCCTTGCCCGGCTCCTCGCTGTGGACCCTGCTTCGCCCGTGGAGGACTGTCTGCCGACCCTCGACTCAGGTCCTGGACCTCGCCCCACGGTAAGCTCCCCCCTGGACCAGCACCGGGTGTTTGTCCACCGACAGCTTTCTGGGTCATGTGGCCAGCAGGACTAAACCGCTTCTGGTGCAAGAGAACACCGTGACGGAAACCAGAGTGGACAGAAACGCTGCTTAGCTTTCCACCACAGTGGTACCTATTTATCTACTTTCACTGGCATGCTTTCAAACTGCTAGGTTGGCAGGAGCTGGGACAGAGCAACGGGAGCTCACTCCATCGCAGGGATTCGAACCTCCGACCTTCTGATCAGCAAGCCCAATAGGCTCAGTGGTTCAGACCACAGCACTACCTGTGTCCCATTACCTTTAACAGAAACACAGACAGGTGTAGTATAATAATAATAATAATAATAATAATAATATGCAGGCTGTGTCTTGAACAGATGCTGACAATTCAGAATTAGTTTGAACTGACTAAAATGGTCATGCAAAGTTGGCCGAACTAGGAATAAACCTTGAGAAAAGTTGGGAAGTATTGTGATTGTAAGATAAACGTCAAAATAATCTTCATAGGATGAAGCCGGGTGAAGCCGGGTATTAGTAAATCGGTTTAAGATTGCTGCTTTATTCCATATTTTGGGGAAACCTGCTTTCACAAAGATACTTGAAATGCTTTTTTTTGTCTGTGTCACACCGTTTATGTAGCAGATACTGCATATAATCAAAGAAATAATGCATGACTACACTGAGGTCATTAATCAATTAATTAAAGTACAGGAGATCAAAAGATTATTGTTCAGGAAAAAAGGGGTGTATAGGGGAGAGAAAACACAAACAATAGCCAAGCGAGAACAATATGACACAGTTGTGTTTACTGGAAACAGGGCTTTGAATTCTCTGAGCAACAGACTGCCAGATGATCTGAATGATTTTCTGGTGATGCATTTCCCCTGGAACAATTGGAAAAAGTCCAAGACTCATTTCCACCAGAAGATTGGGGAATTTGCCATTCCCTCCTTTGCTGAAGGTGTCAAGAGAGAGCAGGGATGTGTTGTGGTGTTCTGTTTGAAAGGCAGGAGAGCAGAGCAGCCCTACCCATGTTGTCCCACTCACTGCTAATGCTTACAGGTACACAAATTGTCTAGCCCAGGGGTCAGCAAACTCTTTCAGAAGGGGGCTGGTCCACTGTCCCTCAGAGCTTGTGCGGGACCAGAATATTTTTTTTTGGGGGGGGAGAACGAATTCCTGTGCCCCAGAAATAACCCAGAGATGCATTTTAAATAAAAGGACACATTCTACTCATGTAAAAACATGCTGGTTCCCGGACCGTCCACGGGGTGGATTTAGAAGGTGATTGGGCTGGATCTGGCCCCTGGACCTTAGTTTGCCTACCCATGGTCTAGCCAATTAACAGTGAATTCCTAGACTTGTTCACTCAGAAGGAAGTCCAACTGTGTTTGATGGTTTTTACCATCAAAATAAATGTGTGTAGGACTGCAGGCTAAAAATAACAAAACTTAATTCAAAATTACAGCCCTCACCCCAGAAATCAAAGAAACGTAAAAACAAAACAAAACAAAACAAAACAAAAAAACAAAAACAGATGGTAACATTAGTTCATGAACCAATACTCTATTTCTTAAAGGCCTGACAAAAGGCAAACATATTGAAACACATGATTTAAAAAAAAAAATAATTTTCTTAAGTTTTTGATCATTTTATACATATAAAACATAACCTATTCAAACATTCAAATACAAGGTTCTTTTCAACCTTCAGACCTCTTGAAATATGTGATATGGCAGATTGGGGAAGAAGTTTCCCAGTCCTCAGCTGTGACGGATTAAGTGCAAGACACCTTATCAAAACTTGCAATGTGGGCATGTATATTAGGAAGGTTCATACTCTCATAGATGCTATCTCAAATATCTCAGACCTGGAGCTTTAAATGTTTTAAACAGCATATATATGTTTGGAAAGTAGCCAGCTGTTAAGTGATGGGGATCTCCCAATATGGTGGAATATGTATCATGGATGTGGCCACAACAGGAGTTTTGCCACTGTCTACTGGACCAGATACATTTTTGAACAGTCTTCAAGGGCAGCCCTACATTCAAGAAGGTGAGGTTTAGTTGTGAGGTGATTTTGTGCCAAACTCTATATGTCCCAGAGTATACCCAGCCAGAAAGAAAACTCCAAAACTTGGAATCACATACGCTACTTAAGCCTAGGGTTGCCATGTTTCAAAAAGTAAAATTCCTGACACCCGCAAAGTTGTGAATCTTTTTTTTAGAAAACGACCAAAATTGTTGAGTTTTTTGGGGAACAAACCCCCCAAAAAGGAAACCTCCCACCAAAATAGTGATTTTAACCTTTGGAGCTGTTTCTGCTGCTTTTTCCATCGTGTTGCCATACATCTGGGTTTCCCCTGACATTTTGGCAGTTTGGCAACATTCCCCCCGATGACATTTTTACACCCAAATTTTTTTCCTGACGTATGGCAAGCCTCTTTCATCCTATTGCATGGTAGCAATGAACACTACAAAGGGATGAGGAAACCCCATCAATTATTGTAAATAAGCTGGGAACTCCAGACAGAGAACTCTGCAATTGGCTTTTTTCTCACATATGTGACCTCTGTCGAATTGTTTGCCAGTTAGCTATTGTGGGAAGGAGATATAAAGCTCAGCAACACGGGATGAACTAATGCTGGTAATCAAGAGGTATTTATTCTTTTTGATTCCTCACAGACAGGAAAAATAAGATTAAGTCCAAAGCCAGGGAGGTTACTGTAAAAGAACTCATTCTCTTTGATATTTTATCTGCCTAGAAAGTCAATACCTCTGATTTTCACATTCTTCAATGAACTGATAGTTTTGCAAGGCCTCTGGGTTAAATTCCTCTGTGTCACACTTTGTTTTCATTGATGAAGTTGTATAACAAAGGGGTGGGGAAGTGCAGAATAAGGTATACTAAGTGAAAGCTTCACATGCAATTTGGTGGGTAAATGTGTCAGAAGGGTTTTCAGTAGACTTAGAAGCCATATCACTGTTTCACTTCACACTTAACTTCAAAGGGAATTGCACCTCTGTGCTCTCACCTTCTTGTTATATCACTGGTGAACAACAATTCAACAGTTCCTTGTTCCTTCTCTTCTTACAGTCATTGTGCAACAACAGCACCTTTTTTCCTGTATCCAGACCAGCGTCAGTGCTGTCATTACTTATCAGGGCTCACCTATAAAAAACTGTGGTCCTGTTGCCTGATAAAAGAATAACTATTTGGTAAAAGTTAAACGATAGCCTTTAAGGTGGAACCACACGTACTGTATTTCAGTTTGTCTGCCACAACAGCTACTTCCAAGAGCTGCTACAGGTACAGTGGTACCTCGGGTTACATACGCTTCAGGTTACAGACTCCGCTAACCCAGAAATAGTGCTTCAGGTTAAGAACTTTGCTTCAGGATGAGAACAGAAATCATGCTCCAGCGGCACGGCAGCAGCAGGAGGCCCCATTAGCTAAAGTGGTGCTTCAAGTTAAGAACAGTTTCAGGTTAAGTACAGACCTCCAGAACAAATTAAGTACTTAACCCGAGGTACCACTGTATTTGCAACTGATTTGGGCTAGGAATGCGTGAATTGATCAATTTTAGTTTGTCACAGTTTCTCTCTCCCCCCCCCCCCCAGTTTTGAAGTTGGTTTTTGACATTTCCACATCACTTCGTGATTTCTTTTAAGCGCTCATAAAAATTCATTAGAATTTTGGTGTGAATTTTCCCCAGCGTTGGAATGTTGCCTAATGTGTGCATTTGGCAAGCGATTTCCTCTAACATAATGCATTTTGCATACTGCTGTCAACAATACATGCACTCAACTCAAGTAAATGTATTTTTAACACAGTATACGGCTGGAGAAGTGCAATGCAAAATTTGGAGAATTGCGAATATGAGAGGGCAGCTCCACTGGGTTCACATATTGTTTCAGGAAGTGTAAGTTTGCATTTAAATGTAAACTGAACCAAATTTCTTCTCCATCCCTGGTTGAGGCTCAGCCCTCATTATCCCAGGAGTAGAGGAAGAGGAAGAGGAAGAAGGAGAAGGAGAAGGAGAAGGAGAAGGAGAAGGAGAAGGAGAAGCAACAGCAGGAGACGGGGCTTAGAAAGAAGCACAAAGGAAGGAGGAGAGCCTCACCAAGATTTTCCCATTTCCCAATGAATCACTGCCTGCTACCCAATCCTGCCTGCTACATGGTTGCTTCCTTGTCTTTGAAGACCCGGCTAGCCTCATTTTTCTTCTTATCTAAGCCTCTGGTCCATAAGCTGATTTCACTTCCTAATTTTTTAAGAGGGGAAAAAGAGTTTCATATTTTAGGAACACCTCATGCTCACTTACAGCAGCACGGGGCTTTAGCCGGACTGCATTCCAGTTTGAGATCTTTTCTGAGTGTGGTTATGTGACCGTAATGCACTGTGCGATCACATGGCAATAGAAGGGACTGCAGTGCCAATTGGAATCAGCTTTCCTAAATACTGTAAATAAAAAGACCTAACAGACCTGCTGGCTACCTTGCTATTAGGATAGGGCTGCCATACATCCAGATTTTCCCACACATTATTGGGATTTCATTGACATCTGGGGGGAATTTCTGAAAGGTGGCACTTTGTCCTAAATCAATCAAAAAATTTCAGGGTGTCCTTGGTTTTACTTTTTGAAATATGGCAACCCTATCTTGTGATAAGTGAAATGCAACCCCGCTACTCTCCCCATAGGAAGTTTTTGTATGTGTGAAGGTGGGGGGCAAAGTTCTCTTGTCTCTTTTAGAAGACATCTGGAGGCAGCCCTTTTCAGGGAAGTTTTTAATGTCTGATGTCCTATTGCTTTTTATTATTATTATTATTATTATTATTATTATTATTATTTCTGTTGGGAGCTGCCCAGTGGCTGGGGAAACCCAGCTAGACACATGGGGTATAAATAAAGTATTTTGTTGTTGTTGTTGTTGTGTCCTGTCAGAAAAACAGGAAAATAGAGCACATATTTTTCAGGGTGCAAAATATTTACAGGTGAAAGGAAGGCACAGCACTAACCCAAATGTTTCAGGTAGGGGCCTATGACCATTAACTACATATACACACAAGCCACAACTCACCTCTTTTCATTAATGACCTATTCTCTTTCACAGCAATCATAAACAGCAGTCAGCTTTTGTTAATATGAGATGGCATTTAAAAAGGCTTTGCTGAAGTCTAATTTCTCCATAGAAAGAAAGCAAATTAAAAATAAATTTCACATCTCCAAGCTGTCCATTGTGAATGATTTTGTTTTGCATAGACAGAGATTAAGGTTCTTGAGAATCTCTACAATAGTTTCTTGAAGACTTTGGTGGAGACTGAGTAATGTGGTTAAGTGGCTTCCAGAATAATCAAAATGATAGATAATATCAAGGATACCTGAGGCAACTGCAGTTCCCTTCTCTGCAATCCAGGGTCAAGCTACAATGTCATGTTTTATGAAATCTGGGTGCTCTAAAACTAAACCATCTCCTAATAATCTGTCAGGCTTATATACATAACAGTTATAATAACCTGTCCATTTGCTTTAGTGTAGCATTCAGTTCACAGAAATCCGCATGTGACCTTTTATGAAAGCAAAAAACAAAATGTCCATCAGTTTGCCACATTTAAAAGCCACTTCAGGTGTTCAATGGAAAAGGCATTTTGGAAAGCACAAAATACTTTCTGCTTCCTGTGTTTCCAAGTCTCAGCTGAAGAGGGAAGATGCACATTCTCCTGATGGAAGAGAGAAAACATATGGCCCATTTTGGATGAACCTTTCAAGGTGTTAATGGGCCCATTAACAAACCAATTGCAGTCTAGATCTATTACATAGTTTAGTGGCTGTATAGGGATGGGGAGAATACAGTTCAGTTCACATTTAAAGTTGAACCTACAAAATTCCCATTGTCCAAAACAATACATCAATTGAAGTTCAGGTATCCTGAAAAATCTGGAGTTTTCCGAATTTTTCAATGCTGTTTTCTTGGCCAAATTATGTATACAAAAATGTGTATGTTTGGGTAAAGTGTGTGCAAAAATTCCTGTAGTGGTGAAAATAACATTAAAATGAAGTTATAGAAAATTGCTCTGGAATTAGCAAATTTGCATATAACAAAACCAATGAATCTTCACAATGACTTTTATTAAGTCCAAGCCTTACCCTGATTTAAAAATGTTAAGAACTGACATTAAGATTGGAAACATCAGAAACTAATAAACTGAAATTGACAGATTTGCCCCTCCATAGCTATCAGGAAGTCCACACTTAAAATACTGTTTAATTTTGGTTATCTCTTGACACCTCTTTTTAAGCAAGCTAGTCTTTTAGATATATATTCTCAGTACTACTGTTACTCCATGTGCAATATGGGGGATAACAATACCAGCCTACCTAGTGTTAAGGAAAGTGTTTAATGGTTTAATTCTACATGAGTTATGTGATAAAGTTACAGTGGGAATATGTGAGGGAGCTGAGCAGTGCCGGCAGATTGGAACTGTGGAAGAAAACTGAACACTTTGCTAAGAGTTGCAAGGACATTGAAACCAGTTGAACGTGGGACTTGCTGTGGAATTTGGGGCAGCAAGAACTTTGAAACAAAGAGCCCTCTCTGGGATTAGAGAGACGTCTACTTGTAACAACTGTATACAGAGTGTGTGTACATAAAGTACATGTTTGTGTGTGCCAAGTAAAATACAGCTGTGCTAAACAACTGTTTCATGTGGTGAGCTTAATCGCTTGGCTGAAGCTCAACATACATGCAGAACATACACAACACCTAGCAGGACTGCTGTAGCAATGCCTAAACCAGGATAAGTGAAGGGCTTTGAATACTAAAATACTACTATATGTAAGATAATATAATGAAACTGCTTATGTAATTATTTTATTGTTATTTAGAATTGTACCTAGGCGTGGGAACTATATTGTATAAATAATATTTTAAAGTCAAGGTCCGATTTAGAAATTATCAGTGACGAAGCAGAAAAATAGACATCATCATCATTTTTAATTTGTATACCGTGTTTCTTACAATACTCAAGGCAGTTTACAAGCTGAAGAAACAAAAAATGTACATCGTATAACAATCTAATGCAGGCTTCCTCAACCTTAAGTCAGAAAATTTCCTCATTGTGTTGTGATTTTTAAGAGAGCAGTGAAAAAAAATGCCCCGGGGCTTAATGCTTTCATAGTCCCATTTTTCTTCTGGTGTTTTGCGGTTCACGATCAGGACACTTGGATATTTCCCGTTCTAATAGAGAGGATAGAACCCTTAATCAACTTTACACACTGCAGTGCAAGAGAAAATTACTTAGATCAAATATATTTAGTCTACTGGGACACAATGTGCTCAGTTAACGTCTTTATACAATGTGAAGTTATCTCTGAATTATTTATTGTTTCTATGCTCTATAGCCGGCTGCTTTTGTCATAATGATTTTTGCCACAGCAGATGACTATGGCTTTTTAAAAACAAAGTAGTCAATTAAGATAGAAAACTGAGGGAAAGAATATTTTAAAAGCCCCTGCTTTTAAAAAGTCAATTCAGTCTGCAATCCTATACCCACTTACATAAGAGTAAACCCTATTAAACTCAATGGGACTTTGTGTTGGAATTCAGGATGCAAGGAAGAAACGTGCTAAGAGGAAGGCCTGCTTGGCAAATCCACACTGTGATCAACTCCTGCCCAGAAACCAATGTGGATGGATGTGTGGGTCCAGAATTGGCCTCCACAGTCACTTTTAAGACTGTGTTTATGGAAGTGAATCTTACTCAGCTATGAGTGATCGCAGAAGAAGAAGAAGAAGAAGAAGAAGAAGAAGAAGAAGAAGAAGAAGAAGAAGACTTTCCCAGTTTCTGATAAACAGATTTAAAAGCACATAAGAGACAAACTAGAATATCTCTTTGGAATTAACTGTTTTGTAAAGAATAGTCTGCAATCCACTGGGAGTAAGCCCAAATTAATAAAATACAACATACTTCTGAAACATAATAAAACATAAGAGCCTTATGAAGCTGACCAATTACTGATCTAGTCTCGTGTTTTGCCGTGATGATGCAATGATGTTCCCATGCAATTGTTCTGAACAAGGACAAAAAGGCTTTCACATTAATACAGCTGGGACAGCTCAGATCAAGGTGCTGCAGCCAGATACCGAAAAGAGAATAGCATTTTCTCTTTTCTAACACAAGCCTTAAGTCCCTTTTTATTCCAGATGCCTAATGTTTGTAGGAGTAAAACGTTGGGGAAAGGGTTAAGAGAGACAAGATGGCATAGCCACTGACAGATCAAGGAATCCATCCTACTGCCTGCCCTCCAATTCCAGCAGCTGAGCAGTCAGTGGCAGGAACCAGAACCATTTTAAGTCACCAAAAATATGATCAGTCTCCATGGGTGTTGCCGCAGGGGAAACACATTCCTTAAAAAATACCATTAAAAAACCCTTTAGTGATTATTTTATATATATATATACTCCCAAACTTAAGGGGGGGATGTGGAGCCATTGTGATGTGTTTGTGTGTGTTTGTCTCTCTCTCTGTGTGTGTATCTATCTATCTATCTATCTATCATCTATCTATCTATCTATCTATCTATCATCTATATCTATCATCTATCTATCTCTATATTGAGGAAAGTATCCAAGACATAGAAGAAATTACAAGTCATGGCACCGATTAAAGAACTTCTTAGAGAGTAAAGCTGGGGTCAAAAGTGAATTGCATTCAAGATTCAGCCACAGTCGACCCAGCACAAAATCCCCTTTGCAATTTCTTTCATTTTACCTACTGTCACTCTGTCTAAATTAGCCTCCCCACCTAATCACAGAAGGGATTCAAATACTGGGTTTAGCATAAAGAGCTAATTTCAAATTAGACTATTCAGTGACTACTGCCACTTCATTAAGTTTATAATGTTAATTTACGTACACTCCAATGTGTAATTAGTTTTAATAGTTGCAGTGGCTGTAAGATTAAAAAGGAGATGAAAAGTTTCCCCCCCTTCCCTTTAGTTATTCTTTTCAGCTTCAAATTTGTTCCAATTAACCTCTCCCTTCAGTGTTGAAGCCACTCCATTCATTCCTTTTAACAGTTGGCACCGGGAAATATTGCTGCAATGCCTGTTCATTTAGGCAAAATTTGCATATTACTGAGATAACTATTATCCCGTTTTTGTTCGTGGTTGTTTGGCATCCGTACATACGTAAGCTCCCAGTAAAAAATGTGCTATCTGCCATTGAAAGCAATTTCTGCATTTCACTTATGGTAGCTAAACCAACTCATTTAAAGGGACATTTTGGAAGTAATAGCAGAAATCAATCTATCATCTATCTACCTAATATCTGACACATCTAATCGTACTTGGGTGATACCATTTTATTCAACTTGGTCACTAAAATGAACAATAAAAAACAATCAAATCACCCTACCTACCTGAACAATATAATGATGATGATGATGACGATGATGATGATAATTTATTATTTATACCCCGCCCATCTGGCTGGCTATTGTTTACTATGCTATAATGCCCTTCATCCAAGGATCACAGGGCAGTTTACAATACAAAACACACAAAAATGCATACCATAATATAATCCCCCACCCACAGCACACAATTTAAAAGGCAATAGATTGTTTAATTATCCAAAGTCCTGGGACAAGAGGAGTGTTCTAGCCTGTCACCTCCCTGGGGAGAGCATTCCACAAGCCGGAAGCTAACAGTTTGCTTAAAATATTACACTTTCATATGTATTGACTTTGCTTAAAATATTACGCTTTCATATGTATTGACTTTGCTTAAAATATTACGCTTTCATATGTATTGACATCAGTTTGCTATTCCGTAACATTCATTTTCAAAGATATTGAATTGAACCCCGGATGAATAGAAAATATGGGGCAGAATTCACCAAACCAGCCCCGTAAGCAATGGGGCCTTTCGCTCCCTCATCCTGCCATATGCCCCTGGTGCCCTCCCCCCAAAAAAATTAGCTGTGAGGCTTAGGCAAACCCCCAGAATGGCACACAGGAGGAGGAAAGGAGATACTGCAGTTTCATCTGACAAGCAGAATGTTTCGTTCCTCACAGTGAAACACCAAATTCCACCTATGTTAACCAATAAATAAACTTGCTTTTGTGAGCTATTCTTCAGCAAAGCAAGCATGTTGCTCAAAATTGTTTCTGCAACTGCTGATAGAATTTCAATACATTTACAGATCTCATCTTATTTATTTCAGTTGTGTTATCCCTCTTGTTATAATCGTTGATTAATTACATCTACTCACCTTGCAGAACACGGAGATAAAATATTTATGAATGCTGTTGACAGAACCCAAAGTTACTTGGTGTGAAGAAAGAACGGGGGTTAAGGTAGAGAGGATGCCTACTTAAATACTCTAAAAACACCCCCTACCCCTAAGGAGTGTTGTACCCAAACCTTGGATGCCAACCTCCTGAGATGTAATGGGATGTTGAATAACCAGGGTGAAAACCAACCCTGGCATGTAGTATTGCCCACCACTTCTATTAGTCCCCTGACCTGAGGCAGGGAAAACTTAGGCTGTTTCTGGACATCGTTGGGAGTAGCAAAAACAAGAGCCAAACAGGCTACTTTCTGGGGGGTTTTGAGCCGCAAGCTAACACATCACCCAGTTGCACAGCACCAAGCAGCCAGATACGAGATTTAAAGCCAAGCTTACTCCAAGGAGCCACATGAGAATAAATGCAATATTTTATAGGCACAGATGCAGAAACCCGTTGCCAATAAAAATACAATTAAGAATAAGGCCATCAATGTAAGGACACATTTGGGAATTTGAGTGCAGCATAGAAAATAGCAAAGCTAGCTTGCTTCACCTTAATACCAACTATTACAAAACCCACTGAACCAGAAACTCATGGCCTCAACATGGTGGCCATCAGACAAATTTTCTGCACATTCATAGTGACCTGGATGCCACCTTCATCAGACACAAATTGGTGGCAAGAGGAAACTACCGTATTTTTTGCTCTATAAGACTCACTTTTTCCCTCCTAAAAAGTAAGGGGAAATGTGTGTGTGTCTTATGGAGCGAATGCAGGCTGTGCAGCTATCCCAGAAGCCAGAACAGCAAGAGGCTGCACAGCGATCCCACTTGCTGTTCTGGCTTCTGAGATTCAGAATATTTTTTTTCTTGTTTTCCTCCTCCAAAAACTAGGTGCGTCTTATGGTCTGGTGCATCTTATAGAGCGAAAAATACGGTAATTAATGGAACTTTTTTTCCTCAGTGAATGCTGCACTCAGAATTCTGAGTCAATAAATGAAGATTTCTTTCTTTTAAATGTTGACATTTCATTATTTTTTATATTTTGCTGGAAGCCACCCAGAGTGGCTAGGGAAACCCAGCCAAATGGGTGGGGTATTAATTAATTAATGTACTACTACTAATAATAATAGTAATTCTTTACACTTGGAAAAATGGTATTATGTGAAAACTTTTGACAGTTTTCTTTCAATACAAAGGCGGACTGTTTAACTTACAGTGAAAGGTTAATTTATGGCTGTGGCATTCTGAGATACTATAGATCTTGCAGATCACTCTTTAAAGTTTATGTTAATCAAATCAAAAATGCTAATTCCTGTACCACAGGATCAATAGATTATTTCTAGTGCATTGGTAATAGCAGTTTTCATTATCTAGTTTGTCAGCCTCCATAAATTAAATTAGTTTTCTAATTATCAAATCACAAACAACAAAATCTGAATTCTGTTTATGCCTATTGTCAGTGCTATTTTTACCTCCTGTGATAAATAGCTAGAATGGCTGTTTATATTACAACCGAGAACCACCCTTCGTGTTGATGGGGAATTGCTTCCAGGAATGAGAGAACCACTTCCTTCAGTTGATAGTTATTTGTCTATGTCCTTTGAGGCAAATTTTGGTGCTCCTAAGCCGCATTCATACCATACATTTAATGCACTATGATACCACTATAAACAGCCATAACTTTCCCCCCAAGAATTCTGGGAGCTGTAGTTTATTAAAGGTTCTGAGCGTTGTTAGGAGACCGCTATTCCCCTCACAGAGCTACAATTCGCAGAGCTCTCTGGGAAGAAGAATTGATGGTTAAACTACTCTGGGAATTGTCCACTCTGAAGATTTTAAACACTGGCTATGTTCCTTGGACACAAGAGTGAACTATAGCTTAGCGTTATGCCTGTTGTATGAACAAGCCTTGGGCTTCTGAGCGTCTTGCTTCCCCGTTCCTGCGATTACACAGAAAAACCACAGCAGAGAGCATACCCCGAGATGATTTTAAGACAAACACTAGCTTATAAATTAGATGACTGTTCGGTGCCAGTAATAAAACAATTTGCATGAGAATGATTTTGCATGGCTCTATTGTTTATAAAAATGTATAATACATGTATTTGATAAATATGCATTTAATTGACAGAGTGTAAAAGCTTTTCCTGAGCTGTTCTGTTCCTCAGGGCATGCATTTCAAAAAAACTAGCTGCCTAAATATGCACGAGCTGTGTTCAGTCTTCACAGGTAAAGTGATGCATATTTTATAATCCACCATGAAGCAAATAAATAAGAAAACAAGGATCTGAAAATGTAGGCATTACACTTTGAAAGTAATAATGTATTTATAAAAGCAGGCAAGGGCGGGGAGAGGCTACCCTTTTTTTCTTTCTTTTTTTTGCAATACCTGCTCTTGAATCTAAACTTTTTGTATGCCCCATTGTGGTGTAAATACAGTGGTACCTCTGATTGTGAATGGGATCCATTCTGGAGGCCCAGTCACAACCTGAAAAGAATGCAACCCGCATCTGCGCACGCGCAGGTCACAATTCATCGCTTCTGCACATGTGCATGACGTCATTTTGCACGTCTGCATGAACGCCGAAACCCAGAAGTAACACTTTCTGGTACTTCTGGGTCACTGCGGGACACAACCTGAAGCAAACGTAACATGAGGTATGACTGTACAAACTTTATTAGGACTGGCTCATTGGAATGATTAGGCTGGGTGGATTATCGGGACTGAAACACACCTGTATGCTAATCACATAAGAGCATAAGAAGAATCTACTGGATCAGGCCAATGGCTGTGGGAAACCTGTGAGCAGGACCCAATCACTAGAGCACTCTCCCCTCCTGTTTGCAGCAACTGGTACCCAGAAGCAGTACTGCCCCCAACTGCAGAGGCCGAGCCGAGCCATTATGGCTGGTACCCACTGATAGTCTTATTCTCCATGAATTTGTCTAACTCTCCTTGAAAGCCCTGCAAGTTGATGGCCACCACTGCCTCCTGTGTAAATGGGTTCCATATGTTAACTATGCAGAGTGTGAAGAAATACTTTGCTTTATCTGTGCTTCATCTTCCAATGTTCACCTTCACTGGATGCCCATAAGCTCTGGTGTTAGGAAGACTGCATAAGGTACGCATGTCCAAAGTCCATTTTGGGGGCGTAATCTGGCCCGCTGGTCAGTTTAATCCGGCCCTTGTGGCAGTTTATTTCCTGGGTTAAAATCTTTAAAAAACCCCTCAGCAACTTCAACCTTAAAAAAGCTCAACAGCTGTGAGGTAAAAGCTCAACAACTTCAATCCTAAAAAAAGGTTAACAACTTTGGTCGGCCCTCACGGCGGTTCACTTCATCAAATCTGGCCCTCTTTGAAAAAAGTTTGGACACCACTGGCATAAGGACTTACATCTGTGTGATTCCATCACTGATCTCTACCACTACAAGTTGAAGTTTCATTTCACCTTGAACATGTCCCACACTCAGCTTCCAGTCATCAAGGCCTGGTTCACACATACAAGAAGACAACTGGTACCTTCTATCCTATGTGGTGGACATATAAGGTGGTAAAAGAATTCTGGGAAATGATATATAATGAATGTTTAAAACATGTTTAAACATGTTTAAAACAACCTTTTCTTAAAAAAAAAACCCGAAGCCTTTCTTTTAGGAATTTTAGGTGCCGAAATCCCAATGAAGCAGAAAAGATTATTTATGTATGTGTTCATGGCTGCTCAGATGTTATTGGCCCAGAGATGCAAAGAAGATAAAGTCCCTGCCAGAGAAGAATGGCAGATTAAGTTGATGGATTATGCCAAATCAGCAAAAATGACTGAAAAAATCAGAAATCAGGAAGAACAAAATTTTAATAAAGAATGGTGGAAATTTACAATTTATCTTAAAAACTATTGTAAACAGTTAAAATTGTTAGTAGGGCTAGATTAACACTTGTAGTTTAATGGTGAATTTTGGATATAATGGAGATGTAAAAGATTTGGATTATTATAAAAGATGATTAACAATAGGACCCACAAAGGGGAGGAGGGAAGTCCAGGAGATTCTTTGGAATCTTGTTTTTATGTTGTATGTTGGATATGTAATTGTAAAACTGTAATTTGAAAAACCAAATAATATTTTTTTTAAAGAAAACAACTGATTTCTCTATGCTAGCAGACAAGCAGATGAACTGACTGTATAGAAAAGCAATGTGCCTGCAATATTACAATATAAGAATTATTTCTGTGGAGTTAGATCTGCATCAGCCCATTCATATAGTCAAGGCCTGTTTCTGTCTGCAGTTGATAAAAGTGTATTGCGAACCACATCCCAGTGTACACCAAACAGGGGTAAATAAATTAAGGGAGGTGTGTGAATGTATGAACCAGCCCTTGACTCACTCAAATTTAATTTTACCATGATCCTGTATAGTATCTCAGAGGCAGAGCACCCATTACAGTAGACCAGACTTGTCAAACCTATTGTTCTCCAGATGTTTTGCACTACCACTCCTGTCAGCTGGGAGGGGTAGTCCAAAATATCTGGAAGGCCCCAGGTTGCAGTAGACACAGGATGTCATGAAAACCAATGTCCTCATGGTAGGCAAGTCTGTCAAATGTGAACCTACTCACCATGCAACCATGTTTCTCATATTGTAAGTTTTCCATGCCTCTCCTCCACCATTTGCTAACCTCTGAGGTAGCATATCATCATCATGACTAGTCGTCCCTACTTCTGTATATTCTAAAACACAACTAAATTTAAAATTCTTATACTTGTTTTTTTATTGCTTAATCTTCTGGGCAGAATTGATGAATTTCAGTCAGCCTGCCATTAGAGGCATAGACCATAAGACAACCCCACCCATGCATAAAATATACATAGTTCACCTAGCATTGTAGTAAAAAAAAATGTATTCAGTAGTGACTACTGGCCAATAGGAATGCTCAAGAGAAATTGTGCCAAGGAAATTATAGCGAGGCAATTATAACATCTGCAGATTCCTATCATTCACACCAGGGGACATTTACTAATGCAGTCCAAAAGATCACCCAAATTATGACAACGTGCTCCCTGACCAACTTGGCTTCTATAGCAGTAGACATTCTTACATTAAGTGCCTATGATGTGTTTCGTCTCATTAGCCTAAAAGCTGAAAGTGTCGATATAATCTCAAAATTAAAATGGCATAGTTTTACTTAAATATATCACCTCTTTAAAGATGTGGCATTCAAATGCAGTAGCAAATGCCAAACTAGCTAGTGCTAAAAGGATATGGTTTCCTCCCCACCCCTTAAAATAAAAATAATAAGGTTATAATGATTGTTATGCGTGCTGAAAGTAAAGGTTGTCCTGGTTACAGGGACTTATTTGGATGCTCTGTGGAGGGACACACAGACTCCCACCACCAATTTCACATTACAAAACAAACAAAAACAGTGAGATGGATTCAGAGAAGCATGTACATAACCTAGCTGGCAGAAACTGACTTCCCTCCCCACCACAGCCCCTAAGAGGAGATAGATGGAACCTCTGAAAACTAGATTGACACAGTCTTTGTGTCCATTTGCTGATGCTGCCTCTACCTGATTTTCTGGGGTTTTCCCTTTCTTCTCAGCTACCTACACTACTGTAGTGTAGGGAAGGGCAGTAACTTACTGGTAGAGCTTCCGTTCTGCATGCAGAGGGTTCAGTCCCTGGCCTCTCCTGATAGGACTGGGAGAGGCTCCTGTCTGAAGCCGTGGCAAGCTTATACTGGCCTACAAGTCCTCCAGTTTGAGAACAGCCTTTACCAAAGGTGTCATGGGCTTTGAAGACACTCGAACTCAGGACACAAGGGAGAAATGTGCTAAGAGGAAGGCACGCTTGCCAAATCCACGCAGTGATCAACTCCTGCCCGGAAACCAATGTCCCCACTGTGGAAGGACGTGTGGATCCAGAATTGGCCTCCACAGTCACTTACGGACTCATTGTTAAAACCGTGTTTATGGAAGGCAATTTTACTTGGCTATGAGTGATCACCAAAGAAGAAGATGCCAGCCAGTGTATGAGCAAAAATGGCCAATGGTCTGACTCAGTACAGTGGTACCTTGGGTTACAAACACCTTGGGTTACAAACGCTTTAGGTTACAGACTCCGCTAACCTGGAAGTAGTACCTCGGGTTAAGAACTTTACCTCAGGATGAGAACAGAAATTGCGTGGTGGCAGCAGGAGGCCCCATTAGCTAATGTGGTACCTCAGGTTAAAAATGGTTTCAGATTAAGAACGGACCTTTGGAACGAATTAAGTTCATAACCAGAGGTACCGCTGTATAAGATAGCTTCCTTTGTACTGCTCACCCCATTCACCAACTATCAGAGGTCCCAGTTTTGGGGTGGTTGTCAGGGGAGGGGAAGAAACAAGGAAGTCAGTTTTCACTAGCCCTATTATACACGTGTTTCTCTGGATCCAGCCTAGTATATGGAACACTTTGCAGTTGTATGTTGTTGGCATCATCATCATCAGCTTTCATAAACACTTCTTGAGGCCACATGAATAAACATTTTGTACCAGAACAAGGGTTTACCATTAGCAAAGCGCAGTGTTATGACATAGCTTATTTAAATTGTATGCTTGCAGGATGTCACCATGATATAAAGGGGGGAGCACACCTATGTTACAGCAAATGTCTACAGTTTGGTGAATGTTGGCAGTCCTGTATCCATTTCAGGAATCTTGGCATTGACTAGCATACTCTCTTCTTATCAGACATATGCTGGTAATGTTGGCTATCTCCTGTAGGTGAGGGTCAGTGCTGACAGGTGTAAAAAAAAAAAAAGTAAGGGACCCCTGGATGATTAAGTCCAGTAAAGGGGTTGCAGAGCTCATCTCGCTTACAGGCCAAGGGAGCCGGCGTTTGTCTGCAGATAGCTTTATGGGTCATGTGGCCAGCAGGACTAAACTGCTTCTGGCACAGCAGAACACCATGATGGAGCACATGGAAATGCCATTTACCTTCCCACCACAGCAGTACCTATTTATCTACTCACACTGGCATGCTTCTGAACTGCTAGGTTGGCAAGAGCTGGGAGAGACCAAAGGGATCTCACCCCATCGCAGGGATTTGAACCGTCAACCTTCTGATTGGCAAGTCCAAGAGGCTCAGTGGTTTAGACCACAGCACCACAGGTGTATCATTTGGGGTTTGGGACAGACACATATATCACCTTCGATTGTCAACACATGTGAATGCCAAGTTTCATGAAATGTTGGACTTTCATACCATCTAACTGTGCACAGGGCTAACTAGTGAGTTTTTTTGTGGGTGGGGGACCTGGATCATACTGCTGCCCCTGCCCCAATGTCAAATACATGGCTGATCCATGCGCTTCCCATCTCAACTGAATGCTGCACCCATAGGTGGTCAGATGTAGGCACCTCTTTGTGGAGATCATGCTATCATTAAGAGGATGGGGTGGCCCGGTGGACTGCTTGTGCATATTCTTGCTTATATTATGGTAATTTAAATCTTGCTTCAGGTCTTCCTGCCCCTGGCAAGGGGTTGTGTACCATTCGGGTTTGTTCATGTGAGGATTATTAGGGTTAACTAGCCATGTCCCAAGGCATCTGCCATTGCGTATGTGCAGGATTGCACAACCCTCACCTGAGGGTGGGAAATTTAAAAGCTGAAAACATGATTAATAGTCTGAGGAGAGGGGTGCATGGCTGACAAGCAAAGTCTATGAAAACAGACAACCAGGAGGCCAGGATATCCACGAGATAAGAGGTTTGGGGAGCCTGGGAAGGAGGTGTCAAGGAAAAGGCCTCCTTGGGAGCAAGGAATCCTGCTGAGAGCTTGTACAATTAAGGACTATCTAAAAGGTAAAGGACCCCTGACAGTTAAGTCCAGTCGCAGACGACTCTGGGGTTGCGGCGCTCATCTCGCTTTACAGGTCAAGGAAGCCGGTGTTTGTCTGCAGACAGTTTTTCCAGGTCATGTGGCCAGCATGACTAAGCTGCTTCTGGCGCAATGGAACACCAAAACCAGAGCAGCGCATGGAAATGCTATTTACCTTCCTGCCGGAGCGGTACCTGTTTATCTACTTGCACTTTTTGGTGTGCTTTTGAACTGCTAGATGGGCAGGAGCTGGGACCGAGCAGCGGGAGCTCACCTTGTCATGGGGATTCGAACCGCCGACCTTCTGATCGGCAAGCCCAAGAGGCTCAGTGTTTTAGACCACAGCACTACCCACGTCCAAAAGTGCTACCCATGTACAAGAGCGCCACAAGTGTCCAAGGACTATCTGGACTAGGGCTAAATGGTCATATTTATCCAATTCTGATTTGTTTTGGCTCCATAGGTAGCCAGGGAACCAGAATGTGGTTGTCACACATACCATTCCTCTTCAGATAGATGGCCTATAGGTGAAGAAGGGGGGATAGGACTTAAGTCATCCCGCTTTACCAAGGATGTTTGGGCCTATGGAGAGAAGCAGGGTGGTCTCCCCAACCCCCTACTGTTTTTGGAAAAATCACGGCAGGCCTCTCTCCCCAGTTTCAGTGCCGCATGCTGTGCCTGTGTGCTCTGCCCGTTATGTAACTTCTCTTTGTTCTATAGGTTTATCTACCTTCTAGAAAGCTATGCCTTAATGTGCCTTAAAATGAACCAAAGAGGAAAACAGCTGCATTCATTCCTGCCCTCCCCCTCAAACGTAAATGCTCCTAAAAGTGCTTTGCGTTGATTTTAGTGCAAATCTGCTAAGAAGTAAGCTTGTTAAAACCGGGCTTTAAAAGATAAAGCGCTAGAGGGCTACTCTATAGCCTCCTTTCATTGACTGTGCGGCAATAAAGTGAAGATTCAGTGCCACAGGGTTACAGATTCAGAGGAACTTAATGCTCAAGGCATTCATATGCCTTGCTAATCCCACATTCCCATGAGTTTTGAAAATTCAGGCTTAGAAGTAATTCTGCTTCCCTGGAATCAACTGTGCTGCATTCAGGGAAGGGAGAACAATCTGCCGAGCAAAATCTATTAGCAGTCCGGGGTGGGGGAATGCTCATACCTTTTGAAGCTTTAAAGGAAATGAGACTACGTAAAAACCCTTCAGCTCTCAGCTATATCCTTGGAGAATATTCTGAAGTACATGGTGTGTGCTAAATTCCCCCATTAAAATGATTTCACACTAAGTAGGTGCAATCAAATTCTATCAAGATTCCCAGGGCAGCACACCTTTCTGACCTTGGTGTTGGTGTCAGATTTATCATCTGTAAAAGATTCCCCTGAAAGCTTATTATGCACCCCTCTCCCCGTTATGTGACAAGAGGCTCTCAATTTCTCCCCATCCTAATTACTTATTTAGCATCGACATGTTAGGCACCCCAGAGGGCTTAAGAGCAGAGCTGGGCCAAAATCCTCTTGTTCTTTTTGCAAACCTCTTTCAGCCCCACGAAAATGGGATGCAACATTCTCATGATTTTTCTTGGGCAGGAAGATGCTTATTCAAATCTTGGAATGGGCAGGGAGTGGGCAGGTAAGTCTGCTGCTTACCTAAAATGGATGGGGTGGCCCAGAACATTTCCACTCCATTTTAAACCTTTAAAACAAGGGTCCTGTGCTGCTCACAATAGAACCAGATCCACTATGCATGTTTCCTCCATCCATGCTTCCTACAATGGCCTCAAAACAATGTGATGTATTATCACTCCGAAGCTATTCCAGGAAGTGTGACTGGTTGCTTCTCTCTGATGATGCTTCCTGGAGACTGAGTCTGGTATCTCAGATATAGAAATCATGCACTCTTACAATAGCCCTGTGTGGCACATTGGTTCCTGTGCATGGGGCTTTTTAATTTCGCACAGAGCAGGTTTTTAATTATTCTTGTTTTCTTATATCCAGGCTCATCCTTCCACAAGATCCCAGGGTGGGTAAAAAAAACACCTGCATAATTAAAAGCACAATTAAGCTATATACAAAGCAAACCTCAATGTATAGTTCAATGTAAATAATGGTTATTAAATTATATCAATGATGCCACTTTTGTTGTGTTACAAAGGCCTGCAGGAACAAATGGGGGGGGGGGGCAGCCTGATCTCAGCACTGTCTACTGGCATATAGAAAGTGCATAGAAAGGTTGAGACAGACAATACTGTAACCATGAGGGCCATATGCAAGATTTGGGGTTATCTCCTATGCCCTTTTAAAATGTGTGGGGGTTTTTGGGGGGGTTATTGGGTTGTTTTATTTTGATTATGTATTTATGGTTTCATATTTTGATTTTGTTCTTTGAACTGCCCTGAGACCTCCATATATAGGACAGTATATAAATTCAATAAATAATAATAATAATAATAGGGAGGCAGTTTGATAGTGGGGATGTCACCACTGAGAAAGCTTTGCTTCATGTCCCTCTCGCTCATAGATCCAGGACCAAACTAATAATAATAATAATAATAATAATAATAATAATAATAATAATTTTTATTTATACCCCGCCCTCCCCAGCCAAGGCTGGGCTCAGAGTGGCTTACAAGCAATAATAAAAGCAAGTTGAATGATTACAACTTAAAACAAAATTAAAATACAACATTAAAATATTGAAACATAAAAATATTAAAATGTAGCCTCCTCGCAGGAGGAGAAGGAAAATAAAAAAGAAAGAGAGGGAGGGAATCAAATTGGCTCCAAGCCAAAGGCCAGGTGGAACAACTCTGTCTTACAGGCCCTAGCAGAGCCTCGCCCTCTCATCTCAAAACTGGTTCAACTTTTAGGCAGCAAACATTGTGTTTTTTTTTAAATAATATTTATTATTTTTCCAAAAACTTGAACACTAAAAAGACAATACAATACAACACATCAAATTAACAAAACAAAACAAAAACAATAAAATAAATCAAACAATTTCATTATCCCATCTTTCATTCACTTATTTCCACGACCTCCTCACACCTCCCTTTTTGTATTCCACTTCTATTAATTATTTCAGCAATTCCTTTCCATCTTCCTCTATTTTCTATCCTATAATTATCTTAACTCATTCTAACCTTATTTTTCCTTTAATGCTCTGTTAACCTATCTGTACTTAATTCCTTATAACATTTCTACTAAAGCCATATAACTTCATTCCAACATTTTTCTAACATTCATTAATTTTACAGTATTTCTGTAGATAGTCTTTAAATTTTTTCCAATCTTCTTCCACTGACTCTTCTCCCTGGTCTCGGATTCTGCCAGTCATTTCCGCCAGTTCCATATAGTCCATCAACTTCATCTGCCATTCTTCCCGGGTGGGTAAATCTTGTGTCTTCCAATACTTCGCGATGAGTATTCTTGCTGCTGTTGTTGCATATATAAAAAAAGTTCTATCCTTCTTTGGCACCGATTGGCCGACCATGCCCAGGAGAAAGGCCTCTGGTTTCTTCAGGAAGGTATATTTAAATACCTTTTTCATTTCATTATAAATCATCTCCCAGAATGTCTTAATCCTTGAGCATGTCCACCAAAGGTGAAAGAATGTGCCTTCATATTTTTATTTTTATTATGTATTTTGTGGTTTATTATTCTGATTTTATTCTGTGAACCTCCCCGAGACCTGCAGGCATAGGGTGGTATATACATTAAATAATAAACAAATGAACAAACCGGGGGGAACTCATATATGCTATGTTGTTCAGCAACTACAATAGCTTTGTGAAGATGGTAATAATGTATGCAAGCCTGATTTACGTGATTCTCCCACACACCAAAAGGAGATAATACAAATCGGGCACATATCAATACATGTGGTACCCTCACAATGCACACTTCATCAGATGTCTAGCAAAAAAAAAAAAAAAAAAAAGAGGGGTATATCTGTTCCTCATCTGCAGAAACAGGATTTGGAATGTGATAATTTGCAGACTTTCCCAAAGGTCCATAGACTTCCTCTTCAAACATATATCATTCACACCATTCCCAGTTCATTCTTAACTTGGTATAGTCACCCTGAGTGAAATAGCCTGAGATTGTTTCAACATGTTTCCAGATTCTTTATTGCCAGAACCTTGAAACTGTGACATGGTAAATTGCAACCTGTAGTCTCAAGGAAAGTAAAGAAATCATATAAACAGTTCATAACTTTCCTTTCAGGGTTGACTCCGTCAGGACAGAAATGAGCCCCAAAGGTCCTCTCAATTCATCCTCAGAGAAAAGTGGTGGCTTCTGAAAACTGCTGAAAAAATAACTTGCCTTCACCTTTCCCATAATGGGTGGTAACACCACAGAAAAGGGAGGGGGAAATTATGAAAGCCGAAAGCCAAATGGCTGACCAAACCCTCTCAAACTACATTTCTGTTTAGCAATAGACTTCTGAGCAGCTGGTAAACTGGTAAAACAGTGTGAATTATGCTCTAGTGCAAATATCTCTTAAAAAAAAAAATCAAGGGAGGCAACCTACAACGTCATGGCCTCCCCCCAGTGGAAGAAAACACAAGACACAATTATTTAGGTTAATGGGCTAAATAAGGCCACAACTTTATTGGTTACAGGTGATGAGTGGTATTGGCTTAGGCATTGGTCCTAACGACTCTCCGTCTTCAGCCTGTTTGCTTGAAGTCCGGGAAGGGTTAACCACCAATAGGGGGAGACCTGCTGATGCACATCAACTAGGAACTCCCCCGGGGTCACCACTTGGGGGCATGCCTTGGGCCCTCACCTCCATAGGCTTTGGACAGGGCCACGCCCCCCCCGAATCCTTTACCGGACTATCCTTCAATATGCGGGTGAGGTGATGGCACTTCCTCCCCCCCCATCTACATGACAATACCCCTACCAATGCCTAACTGCCAATGCCGAGGAAGTTGTGACCATTTGCTACGAGGTAGGTGAAAAACCAAATGGCTGGTGCCAATTTGCCAAGTGGAAAAAATTCCTACCAGGCCCCTTGATGGCGACCAACCGAGGTCCATAGCAAGGTCAAAGGAAGAACCTAAAGGACGGGAGGGTGGGAAAACCGAAGAGATGAGGCGGCCAAAAGAGGGAGATCCCTGGCTGTGCCAGTGTAAAATAGCGCAAGCCACGCCCCCCCCCCGGCCGGCCGATTGGCTGGCCAGGGGATGACGTGGCCGGGGATTCCCTCAATCACGCGGAGGCTGAGAGCCAGCCCCTGTGCACATGGAGAGGCCGTGAAGCCCGCAACTCCACCTCCTCTCAAGTTTGGAAGTGGTTTTCCTTGACAGCACTACACTTGTTGGCTGTGATGGTGATGCATGCAATTTCATCCACAACATCACAATATGACACCTGCTATTACTGAAGCATTCCTCTTGTGAGGTGTTGTTTGTGTCATGATTTTGGATGAGGCCTGCAGACTGTCTTCCGCCTCTAGGATAGTAGTAAACCCCAAACCGTGCCCCAGGGCTGCTAGTACATCACAAGATAAATTTCAAGAATTTAAGGCTCCAGGGTGTAAGCGGCTTATTCAATCATTCCCATGCGGAAACCCAGGAGGTAAGTTCGTCTGATGGTTGATCATTCTTATGGCAAGATCTGCCAGGATGAGCAGCTTAGAATGCAGTCGATCTCTAGCTCGGCCAGCACTAAATCCCCAACCCTGGCTCAGTCGAAGACATGCCTCCATAATTTGCTCAGTTGGCTGAGTGGAGCATGGAACACTATTTTAAAGGCTTGTTTTCCCTTGTGCTGCAGAAGAGTTTTGCATCTGGTGTAACTTTATGCCAGCTTTATTGATGCCAGCTCCCCAGGCATAGGGTCGCTCCCTTGCATACTGTTGTAATAGGCCCTCTTTGGGTGTAAGACAGCTGTGTGCCTCACCTAACAAACATTCGAGAATCATTGCTCAATGCAACATTGCTCAACGCAAAATGTAAGGAGAGATGAACCACATCGGAGAAATATTTGAAGAGACTTTGAATGAGATTCTGCATTGCAGAGAGCTGGACTGCGTGCTGACTTCTGCACCTGGAAGTTGGCTAGCAAATGGCAGCAGCAAATTGAATGCAAGAAAGGGGGTTCTACTGTGGCTCATATAAAACAGACCCTTTTAAAAACAGCTATTTCTGTAAATTTAGATGACGCGTTCTGCTTTAGTTCCATACACAAAATTGAAGGCTGCTTTTCCTGCTCTTTTGAGGACGTAAGATCTACCCCCCCCCCCCCAAAAAAAAGGATATGCTTCAGAACATGGAGACGTGCCAGCCTGAAATACACTTACAATCTCACAATGTCCATTTCAAAAATATTGGAAAGCTGGTCCAAATTCCCACCCAGTTCTTAGCACAAAAGATTAACAGTTTTAAAAACAGGCATATAAATATTTTGACTGCCGTATAAACATGGTGATAAGGAAAAAAAACATTTGAGCTTTAACAATTATCTCAACTTCTGAAATGCCAAAGCAATCAAGGATTTACAGTTTCTTGTTTGCCATAAATGGGGAAAATATTTCTGCATGTTGAACTGTTTTCTCCCTGCACACCATTGAAATAAGAAAGAGGTTGAGGCTTCCTTCACTGCTTCACATCACTTTTTATGGCACAGTTCCCCAGGTAGGTATATACCACTATGAGAACACCACTGTTTTCTCTCAGAGTAATGTGAAGTCATTAATTTCCTTAAATCAGCCCTTGCCTTAGTTCAGTCAGGTGCCCTCTAGACGTTTTGGGGATGATTGGAGCTTTAGTCCAAAATATCTGGAGGGCATTAGGAATAAGCCAACAGCATACTCTTGTAAGAGGAGTATTAGAGAGAGCATCAGTGTTAGATTATTTAGAGGCAAATTCAGTCTTGCTCAGCAGAAAACTAAAAGCATTAAGTGTACGCTAATTGCAATTATTAGAGTGGGTCTACTACAGCAACTATAATGGAAATCCTCATTTCATCTTCCTATTGAAAAGTGAACAGGAAAACTAAGCTAAACAGAAACACAAGTAACTTTGAAATATAATTAATAAATAATAATAATAATAATAATAATAATAATAATAGAAAAAGTAGTAGTAGTCCGGTATGGCTGCTGCATTTATAGCAGACTCCTAAATTAGCAAACCTCATTGCAAAATCCTAATGCAGCAATGTGTGCCCCAGCATAGCATATTGACACATACTAATTGATGATATCAACCCAATCGGTGCATCAGGCTTCGACCCAGACCTTGTGGGAACCAGTCTGCTCTACAGACACAGCTGTGGGGCAAGGGGTCATGCAGAATAGTAGCAGCAAAGGGACATCACTAGATCCAGGCTTGAAGGGCTTATAATGTCAGCTCAAGTTGTCCCACAAAGTCTTGGTGAAATCCTGGCTGGGTCTGTCAAAGGAAAATGGAGGAATTTTTAGGTGCTTCCTGGGCCTATCCTCAGGATTTCTATTACTATCCCCCCATAGAAGAAGAAGAAGAAGAAGAAGAAGAAGAAGAAGAAGAAGAAGAAGAAGAAGAAGAATTTGGATTTGATATCCCACTTTATCACTACCCAAAGGAGTCTCAAAGCAGCTAACATTCTCCTTTCCCTTCCTCCCCCACAACAAACATTCTGTGAGGTGAGTGGGGCTGAGAGACTTCAGAGAAGTGTGACTAGCCCAAGGACACCCAGCAGCTGCATGTGGAGGAGAGGAGACACAACCCGGTTCCCCAGATTACGAGACTACCGCTCTTAACCACTACACGACACTGGCTCTCCATAGTCCATTTGGCCCCAGAATCCTGTGCTGGAACCCTCATATGTATAGAATTCTAACAGCAACTTTATCTCTCGAAAACATCCTAGAACAAAGGTGAACAACTTGTGAGGCATAAGTTCCCCATCTTCTTCTTCTTTTTAGTTCTGCCCAAAATCTCCTACGTTTAGTGAAGTACTTCCTCCTGCCTAGCAAGCTCTGTATCTGCAATTTGTCTCAAAGCAGCTTAGTTCACTGGAAAACTGCTTTAAAAAATAATAATGGGGGGAGGAGGGGAGTTAGGAGAACTTGTGCAATATTTTAAAGCCCAGTCTGTCTTTATGTAAATCAAGCCCTTTGCTTTAAATTAGTATCAGAGAAAGTCTCCTCCCTATAAAGGAAATCCTGTTTTATAGCTCAGTTTTCCCTCATAATAAATAATGCACTTATTTCCTCCCATGCTTTAGCTATCTCTTCTGTTGTTAATTCAATGCAATTTATCATTCAAACTGAAATCCTTTGGTTGTCCCATTTAAACTTGCATATTTTACACAACAATAGCTGCATTCACATTAGGGATTTTAGTCCCACAGTATTTGAGGTGAGAAGGGACAAAAATTTGCTAGTGTCATCAGTGAAAATCCTACGACTTGTTTACTCAGAAGTAAATCCCCAAACAGTTCAGTGGGCCTTATTCCCAATGTCTGAACTAATTCCCTTTGTACTAAGCTTCCCTATGCGTTTTACATAATCAAAATAGTAACAACAACAACAACAAAATGCTTACCATCAGCTAACAATAATTTCAGATAGCTCCCCCCCTCCGCCGCCCTGTTTGAGATACAGTGGCCTGTTCACAAAGAGTTTTGATATAACCAGGGAAATTTCTGAGGAGGATTTCGCACATCCAAAGCTAGGACCCACAGAAAGCATAATTGTGGGTTTATATTGACAGTCTACGGTTGGTAAAGAAATTGCACATGCAAAGAAACGAATAATTTGCCCAGGCAGGGGCATTATGTGAGAGCAGCAAAATAACCAGACTGTACAACGGTGATGGGATAAAATTAGGCCAAATCTTTATCGACAGCAGCAAGCAGGGCAAGGGTTGGCATGACATTAGGTCCCAGGATCAGTTCATCATTCCACAAGCCCCATATTGATGGTTGATCTACCAGGTTTGGAGCACCCCAAATCTGTTCCATGGGAGTTGGCCAGTGCTGAACCTTGCCGTGGTGCCAGCCAAGGAAGCAAGGCCTCACTGGGTGACCAGGGTGCAAATTGCATCCAGGCAGATACTGAACCCACTTGGGTTTGCCACAGTCAGTCCTCCACTCAGCCCCCTTACGCCCCCCACATATTATGTTGATCCTTCCCAATGCCATTTCTGCCCTCTTAAAAACAATGTTCTTCTGCCTCCCAAAGGAAAGCCATAATTTCACTGAGGGAAAGGTGAAAAAATCCCCAACCAAGTGCCAGTCAGGTTGAGAGAAAAGAATCCTTTCTGGCCCTGTCAAACCAATGACCAAAAATTGCTTAGTGAAGGCTCTAACCCGAGGGTGGGCAGGCAGCAAGATCTCAAAGCAAAATGGCTGTGAGCTCCAGGGGAAGCAGCCTTATATAGACTTTTCCCTCCCCCTCTGCAGCAAGGGCTCATGGGACAGCTTTCTCCCATGAGCCCATCACACAGAGAAGATACTGGGCAAAAACCTTCCCCAGCATTTTGCTGCAATCTATGGGCCACAGTGCCGCCAAGCTGAGGCGTCCTGTGCTTAATGGGCATAGAACAGGGCATATAGGATTAGCTTGGTCACCATATTTCACTCTGAAACAAAATTCAAAGACGCAAATTTGGATGTGCCTATTTGCAAAAAAAACCTGAAATTCGGGGGGGGGGGGGGGCATGCCAGTTACAGAGTGTTGAGAAGACTTGCAAAATCTAAATGGCACCACACAAAGGAATGTTGTGTTCCTTCACCTCTGGTGAGGTTCAGCTGACATTCATTACATCTAGCTTGATCAAAGGAAATAGAAGGAGTTTAGGAACAGTGGTATGTGGTGAAATTCTTCATAGGAGAACAGTTGGGCTAGACGTGCTATCTTGCAAAAGGTGGGGGGGTTGATGTCATGCATGTGACATTGTGATGCCCTGATGTTGCACACATGAGTATCATGCCTTCCTCCCTAAGATGGGCAGAAGCTTCCCAGGCTTTGCGAAGGAGGCACCAAGGGAACATTTAGGGGCAACCCAGTCAGATGGGCAGGGTACAAATAATAAAATTATTATTATTTCTATAGAGACAGTTTTGTGAAGTAAATAGTAAAAGCTAATCACCCATGCAATCCTTTTATATATTTGTAATCTGAAGAGATAGGGTACTTCCCGAAGTTAATGCAGAAAATGAGGCCACATCCATCCTGCTACATTGGCACAGATTCTATGTTGTTGTTTTTTGCTCTCTTTGTCCATGAACTGGAAATTAGCATTCTAAGTGAGTAGTAAAACCATCAACATTACTATGGTTCCTCATTCTAAGCCTCAGATCCAAGAATGTAATGATTCTTTTAAAACATGTGTGGTCAATACTGCAGCAAGTAATGTTTAGACAAACTCTTGGCTGATCGGCATGTTTAACTACCCCTTCTGACAGATACTTGCCCTTTGTTTATAAAGTCAGCAAAGCCGGGGTCATTGAGGTGACTTTTAGAATAATTTTGAAGCTATATAAGGGAAAAAGAAGTTGTCACCTTGTTTATTCAGATCTCACTTTTTGATTTTCCATCCTGGGAGAGAAGTTGCTGGGTGTTTCCCCCCCCCCCCTCTCTTAATGGAAATGATCGTTATTTTCCTTTTTTGGAAATTGTTCTGTAAATGCATTTTGTGATGACCTCTGGTTGTGAACAAATAATACTACTTAATGGAAAATGGACATTTAACATGACAGACTTAATGCCTAGCTTTCCTCTTTCTGATGATCTTGCAATCCTTCACCTAACCTGCACTACACCTTTAAAGACGTACCTTGAAATTACAATTCAAGTGATTGCTATGGAAAAATGAATTTAGGCAAAAGGCAGAGCTTACGTTTCTGCATTCTTACAATAGTCAGTAGCCCCCTGCTAATCAATGCATTTTCTATTTGAGTGCTAAAAGCTTCGAGAATAAAGCCGCTATCTGGATTAATTGAAGGCATTTGCATTTTTAGTTAAAGTGATTGCATGTTTCTGAATGCTACCTGCCCAATTTTGAAAGGTAACCTGTGCTTAAATATATATACACAATCAATCAATAAATGTACCAGATATTGGGCTTCTTTTCCATTCTGTCTCCTTAAGTTTTCTTTGAAATTGAAGGCAGTTCCATTATTAAATGTGTGAGATGGAAGCCCTTGTTCAGATGTCAGTGCCGATGGAACTAGGTGACTTTAAGCAAGCTGTTACTCTGAACCTTAGTCCCACAGCGATATGGTATGGCGATAATAATGCTGGTCTAGCTTACCACATCATTTCAAGGGTTGCAATGCAGTGTTATGAATGTCCCGTCAGAATTAAGTACTACCAAGCTCAAGCATATCTGTGGGACAGCATGCATAAGACTGCAACCTGGAAGTCAAAGTGTTTATAGAATCATAGGATTGTAGAGTTGGAAGGGATGCAGAAGATCATCTCCAATGCAGGAATCTCAATTGAATCATTCATGGCCTTTGTGGTCTTTCTCCCAACAGTGGAATCACTTGGAAGCCATGGGGCGGTGGCCCCAAGTGCAGAATTCTGAGAGGTGCACAACCAGGAAACCCCATGAGAGGCTCCCTCAGCCAAGCTGTGTGGCTGAGCTCCGCCCACCTTCTGGAGCCACAGGGAGGCAAGCTGCACCTGGGCTGGGCCTTTGGGGCCAGAGAGGTACCTCCTTTTCCTTGGCGCCAATGAAGGGACACCTGCGCATGCCCCGCCCCTGGCCTGGCCTGCTTGGTCCCAAGCAAGGGAAGGAGGGAACGTGGCAGCTCTGCAGACATGCCAGAAGCCACTGCCATTGCAGGAGTGCAAGCAAATTACCTGGCCAGTCATTCGCCATCTGCCCAGCTGCCTCTGCTCAAATCCAACTGCTCCCCTCTCTTCCCCAGTGTGCACCCTTCACAGCAACAGCTTGGGGGGACATAGACAGTGGGCAATGGTGGGGGCCTGTGAAGGCAGCCCAAAGCTCTCCCAGTGTGAGTGCCCACCTTTGCACCTCACCACCGCTGCCTGCTGTCAGGGACTAGATGGAACAGGAAGGCTGGGGAGTGTTCCCTCTGTCTCCACGACTCCTCTCAGAAGAGGAGGGGGAGTGGGAAGATTCCCCGCCCCCTTGTTTCAAGTGGAGAAGGAGACGGGGAAGAATCACAGCTGAATGAAGATCTGCCAAGTTACGAGATAGTAGGGGAGGAGTGGGGAATGAGAGAGCAGCCAGCAGAGACCTCCTTGGAGAGCCTGGGAGAGCCTCCTTTTCCAAGGGCTCGTCGGTCACTCTGCATTCAAGAACAGAGAATGCAGAGGCATGAAACTCCTGCGACTTTCCGTAGGGGCTCATAATGTGGTTGGGGTTGGAAGAGGAGGGAATCTATGAGTAGGCAAAGTCTTCCTTGCGTGGAGACATGGATTCTTTGTCTTGCACCCAGATGACTGAATAAAACCCATAGATACAAACTTGTTTGTTCTTCTTGCCTTTGATGTTACCATGGGAGGAGAGGATTCTCCATGCCTGACACCCATTGAGGAAAGGAGAACGGAGGGAAAGGAAGGTGGGAAAGTGCCCAAGTTGGGATGGCTCCCCCAGTGCATGCCTCCACCCCAGTTGCTCAGTCCATCAGGGTGCTCAACACTTGCCCCATCATGGGCATCAGCAACCCATGCTACACCACTGCCTCCCAGCACATGTTTTGTCATACGTCTGTAAACTGTTGCGTGCCAGCAACAGCTTATTGTTTCTCTTTGGCCTCATTTTATCTCCAATCTTGCCAGTACACTGAATTCAACATTACAATGAGTGACATCAACATAAATTATCCCAGCTTTTAAAAACCACAACAGATAGGCCATTTCACATTAGCACTTAAATATTGCTTGAGTAGGAACCTCACAATTCAGTAGCCCTGGTACTGTACCGCTCCTTAGGTGTTGGGCAGAAGGGGAAATTCTCTTCTTGCTGCATAAGGTCCCACATGTCACAAATCATACTCTTCATATGGACTTTTCCAGAAAAGCCAGATTTACAGAAAGCATTCTCCTCAGAGTGCCAGTCCTGAATCACATCAAGCAGATATTTGCTGAAGTCTGAGAGCACTGTAATCTCATCCTGCTCCCTGCACTATGAAATACAGAACCATTGGCATCATGAAATTGAAGTAGTATAAAAGAAAGAATGTCCTTGGAGTGTATATTAAGAAGGATGGAAACATATCTGTGGCTTTAAATTCATGAAAAACTGCAGTCCCCCAAAGATATTAGCAGGTGAGGGTGCAAATGGAAGCAAAGGGACCATTGTTCAGGATCCATATTCTGCAAAATCCATTTATTGCTCTTAAGTTTGAAAGGTAGGAAGACATATGAAAAGTGGTTCAAGTTCTCTTCTTCTTTTTTACTTAAGTAGAACTACTTTTTGAAAAGTAGACCTCTAAAAGGCAGAGTACCACTAAAAAAGCAACTTTTATTATGAAGACACCTCTTTACCCTGGCATTTGATACCAGAGATTTATACTTTTGGTACCCACTCTATTTCTTGTGATTGCTTCCTTTGTAATTTTTAATATTGCCCTTAACGTTGCATTTAAAATTGTTGTTAACCACCTTTAGACATGAGGTGGAAGGGTGGACAACTGATGACGATGACAGCAGAATTTTGTGAAGACATGCACACCTAAGCTGCTCCTGCAAAATAGACAACTTCAAGGGGTTTTGTGGTCAGTGTTGATCAGTTGACGGTTGCTGTCAGCAAGCCCCACTTGCCAGAGAACTGCTAGAATCACACTTTAAGCTCCCAACTGATGCCTTACGATTGCGTCTTTCCCCTGGGGTCACATGCAACACCAGGAGTGAGATGAGGGGCGTGGGCAGGGGGAAATGGCCTTGCAGGCCAAATTTCTTTATTTGTTTGTTTTGTTAAATCTGTATACTGCCCTTCATCTGAAGATCTCAGGACAGTTCACAGCATAAAAATATAAGATAAAAACACAAATTAGGGCCCTGTTAAGAGTCCCTGCTGCCAGGTCATTTGGCAAGTAGGTGGAAGCAGTGGTGTAGCGTGGGCTGCCAGCACCTGGGGCTGGACGGAGTGCAACTGGGAGGGAGGGAAACAGACAGAGTATGCATGCATATTCAATTGCCTAACGGTGCCCACATCACCCAGAAGATTGCAGCTGCAGAGACAAGAAAAGAAGAGTTGTTCCATTGCCTGGAAAAGTTACTTCCTGGTTCACCTGGAGAAGCTATTTTCAACAGAGCCCAGCAATGGAAGTGCGCAGCTGTATTGAGGCAGCACCGGGTATCAACATTTTATGCCCCTAGCAGTTTTGTGCCCGGGGCAACAGCCCCAGTGGTTCCCCCATGTTACACCACTGGAAGTGTTTTCCAAATTTTCAGAGCTCTTCCCTGTCTTTTTGAAGGACCTGAAAGTATAGCACCATCTCTTTTATCTCAGGTGGATTTCCTCCACGTATGTTGAGCAAGTCCACTGCTTATTCAATCCAGATAGCATTGATTGCATTTGGGAGCAATATTGGATTAAATCCAAGTAACTCTGCAGTAACTGAAGTGTGGATGTCCACACTGAAACTAGGAAACAATGCTAGGGAGGTGGGGGGGGGGGATACACACCGGTACATAGAGAGCAGGCCAGACTTACAGCAACCCATCACGGCCACACTATTGGAAGTAGACATAGCAAGAGTTGAAATGAAATCAGTGGAGCACAGCATGGTACATAGTTGCTGATGGAAGTGTTTATTTTTTACAGTAAACGAGGGCACTTAAAACCAGCAAGACCAGCTTTATTTCTCTGAGAACAGGTCTAGAGTTCTATTCCTACCCCCTGCAGTCTCCCATTATATTGGCAGCCTGTTTTATTTTCGGTGGAGCAGGCAAACAAAATTAATGCATTGGTCAGTCTCTTCTGGTTGTTTTCTGGTGTCACACCAAGAAACCAAGCCCAAAGGAGAGATGGTATAAAGATGTCGTGGCCAATCTATACAAGTAGTATTTGGCTTGCTTCAATTTTGGTTGCTTCTATTACTGGCTCCTCTAGACTTTTGGTTGCCCCATTGGTTTCTTCCAGGAAAATCCTGTGGTTTTCCATGGATTGATATTTGCTCTGATTCAGTGGGTTTTTCCCAGGGAAAGTGGTGGGGCAAATGGAAAATCACTTGGACCCGTGATTAGCAAGCAAAGGGCAAGTGGGAAACCATTCAGACATGGCACAAGTGGAACTGTGAACAAGCCCTAAGTCTTTTCTCAGATGCCTGCAATTCTAAAAACACCTGCATGGGCACAAGTAGAGATGGAGGAGAAATTTGGCTTGGCTTGCAATTCAAAGTAAAGATACCTTATTCCCACACCCCAAAATTAAACATGGAGCAAAACACAGCTATCCTTCCAAAATTTGCAGAGAAAAAACGTGTTTATCAGGGGAAAGTACCGTATACATAAAAATGGGTATGTCAGTGAACATAACATACAAAAAGGCATTCCATTAGGTGAAATTGCTTGCAGAAATGTGCATTACTAGAACTTTAGTGCTGACTTCTTTTGTTTTTGTTTTTTAGTTACAAAACAGTATGTAAATGTAGGAAACGGAGGACTGGAAAAGAGAAACTGAAACAGTCATTCAACCATTCCTAAGAGTAAGCCCCACCGCAAAAACCTGGAATTAATTCTGCATGAACATGCATAGGATTGTACTATTTCTATGTTAGCTGTTACTGACAGATTTCCCTGCTTCTTGCCTTAAAAAAAGTTACTGCCTACTTATTCTGGCCCTTTCCAATGATACACAAAGAAAAGAGCTTATCTAAGCCTTCTCTGCTGTCTCGTTCCATCTTCCATACTGGCATTTTGCAGATCACCATGAACATGCGCCACAAATTCAACTCTGAGCAGTGGTGTGCTGTGAAATTTTTCATAGGGGAACAGTTAGGGCTGTATGTAGAGTTGGGGACCCCAAGGATGATCTGGTCGAACCACCTGCAAGGCAGGAATCTCCATTCAAGCATCCCAGGCAGATGCCTAAAAAACCTTCAATGGAAGAAGTCCACAGCCTTCCAAAGAAGTCCATACCCTGGCCAGTCAATTTGCCAGTTCCTAGTAGCTTGCAAAAAGAAGAAAAGTTTGGCTTTGCTTTGCTTTGTTTTGCTTTGTTTTTTTAAAAAAGACAACCCCCGGCAGGAGGATGGATTCCTCCCCCCCCCATTAAAAAAAACCATTTTTAAACACACACACACACACACACACACACACACACACTTTCTTCATCTTCTCCCTTTCTATGAAAAACCCCCATCCCAGGATCACCCTGTATTAAGAAAATACATGATTCTGGGCAATTCTTACTCCCCACTTGTAATCTATTAAGAGAGAAAAATGCTTGCTTCCGTTTACTGTGAGCAACATTTTAAAAGATAGCAACCTGTTGAAAGGTTATTTTCATTTGCGACATTTAAAGCAAACCATAGTGCATAATGTAGTTCCCTTTGGCCAAATACTCAGTGTGATATGCCCTTAGCCTTGGAAATACTTAAGCACACACAAAAGAAGATGACCGGACTTGATAGCAAGTCCCTAATTTATTTTCTCTCCTATTAAGGAGATCCACTACCTTGCCTGGAGTGACTTACTGACAAAGAAGAGATCAGAGGTCATCGAAGAATAGTTGCCATCAAAAATGTAGGTTATTACACTATCCATCACTGAGGAGACTACCTCAATTACCTTTGATGAATACTCTTTCCAGGGCAGGGTTCAAAATTACTTAATGACTCTAGCATTCAAGGGGAAGCCTAAAGGTTAGCATTACTCCTGAAAAATAAAGCTTAGCTCAATGTACAGCTGTAATGGATATGGGATGGGTTGAGAATTTGAAGCAGGAGTAATTGACTACACAAGCAAAATCAAGGGAGGCAGTGCCAGCCTCAAGCAAACTGCCTGCCTCAATTCTGCAGGCACCCATGGAACACTTACAACTAGACCACTAGCCTGAACTTTGCAAATATGAGTTGTTTAATGTTTTTGGGGAGTGGGTGGGGCTTAGGAAGGGAGAAAAATAGATGGGCATTCCTATAGATGCATGAAGCAGTATCTTTTCCCACCATGGAAACAGAATTTTGCTACAAACATGAGTTCCTCCTAAAGTCTTCTGTGTATCAGGGTTGTCTTTTTTAAAAAAATAATAAAAATATATATTTTTGTCAATGAAGCTCCATGGAACTACTTTATCTTCTTTTTTTTTGGATTTGATATCCCGCCTTTCACTCCCTTTAAGGAGTCTCAAAGCGGCTAACATTCTCCTTTCCCTCCCCCCCCCCCACAACAAACACTCTGTGAGGTGAGTGGGGCTGAGAGACTTCAGAGAAGTGTGACTAGCCCAAGGTCACCCAGGAGCCGCATGTGGAGGAGCGGAGACACAAACCCGGTTCCCCAGATTACGAGACTACCGCTCTTAACCACTACTCCACACTCTAGAGCCAGTTCCCTATGGAGTCATAGGCTACCAACTTCAAAATTGTTATGACTTTGAGAAAGGTACCCAAAATTCTCTCCCACTTGCCGTTGGCTCTACAAAACTGGGATGAGCTGGACACATCCATAGGAGCACCCACTACCACTTCCTCCCCATTTCTCAAGGTAAGAGGTTGCTGCTGCTGCTGCTGCTGCTGCTGCTGCTGCTGCTGCTGCTGCTATTTGGAAGGCAAAGAATCAGTGGGTTCTATCTAGGGTTTTTTTGAGCATCCTAAACAAACACAGTTACTGGTCTTCAGCTGATGGATGAGGACCCAATATTAGGTTGCAGCAGCACTGCCAGCATAAAAAAAGGTAAAAGGACCCCTGACCATTAGGTCCAGTCATGGACAACTCTGGGGTTGTGTGCTCTCGCTTTACTGGCCAAGGGAGCAGGCGTACAGCTTCTGAGTCATGTGGCCAGCATGACTAAGCCACTGCTGGCGAACCAGAGCAGCGCAAGGAAATGCCGTTTACCTTTCTGCTGGAGCGGTACCTATTTTTCTACTTGCACTTTGACGTGCTTTCGAACTGCTAGATTGGCAGGAGCAGGGACTGAGCAACGGGAGCTCACCCCGTCGCAGGGATTCAAACCACCGACCTTCTGATTGGCAAGCCCTAGGCTCTGTGGTTTAAATGATATTTAGACCACAGCGCCACCCGTGTAAATATGGCCAAAAAAACCCCGTAGTCCTCAAATGTAAAAGGCAAAGGTAAAGGACCCCTGGAAAGTTAAGTCCAGTCACAGGCGACTATGGGGTGCAGCGCTCATCTCACTTTCACCCCAAGGGAGCCGGTGCTTGTCCACAGACAGCTTCACTGATGCCATGTGAGTTATTGCTGATCCACTCTTGAAGTGTTTTCTAAACAGAAGGCAGGGTTCAAATGCCTTAATGGCTTGTGGTCCCTTGTTCCTGCTCTAAGAGAGGGGTGGGGAACCTATTTGACTACATCGCCCATCATACCAGACCATTGGCCAAGCTGCCTGTGGCTGATGGGCGTTGTAGTCAAAAAGATCTGGAGGGCCCACAGATTCCTCTGTCCTGCCCTAGGGCATCTTTTGAGAGGGAGTCAAGGCAAACAGTTTCAGAACTGCTAGGAGATACAGCCCATCTGTTCCCAATCACTTAGTTAACTTGAAACCACCTGCTTTCATCCCTGTTCACCGCCGAAACACTTTTTAACCTCCATTTCCCCAGCCACTGTCCCGTTGTCTTCCTTGATGTAGCGGCTGCATTTGCATCCCTTCAAATACAGGGCAGGAAAAGAAATGTCAGAGCTTCCTGATGTTTTATTCTTGCCATGTCCTTCACTGGGAGGAGTAAAATGTCAAGTAAACGGCAATTACACAATGAATACATGACATTTTATATATTTGATGGATAAGCAAGAGGAAAGAAATAGCTAAAAATTGGGCCTTTACTGGCGAGAAGGCAACAAAGAAATTACAAAGGAATGGGCCAACAGAAACGCCTCCCTTCGATTTTTATTTTTTAAAGGAAGTTGCAGCTTCACTCAATATTCTTGATACAGACCTCAAATCGTTTGATGTGTGGCATTTTAGGAACATGAGGTAGAGTAACTGAAGGGCAATGAAGAGAGGCAAGAATTTAAATCTGAATTTTTATTTCATATGGATTTCCAGCACTCACACTTGATTGACAATATTGGCAATTCAAAGCCTTGGTATTATCTATGCAACTGCTGATTCTCCCTCATCACATCCTTGCAGCTGTGCTCCTCGTTCCCAGTGGGCAAAAAAATAACCTTTAGGAAGCAGGAACAATTTAATAGCATTCATTTCTTCAAAGGCTATCAGTGACAAGTTGGTGGGGCATTTTCTTTAAAAGAAACTTGCCCCTAACCACATAGGTCACAAAATCATTCAAGACAGCTTCATTCAGAGCCCAGTAATCAGAACTTGTCTAATCTTCTCTTTGTATTCTGTGCTTTGAATAGACTGCATATTTGGAATAAATAGAGATTCCACCACCCCCAGCAGCTCCTCACAATGTGAATGTTCTGTTTATATTACACATATGCTTAAAAAAAAAAGAAGTCAATTTGTAATTCTTTATCCAGCTGTTTGTTGCATTCCCTAAGAATGCAGGATATTAATATTACAAATGATTAAAACTAGTCTAGTTTGAAAGGAGTTCCATTAGTAAGACGCCAGCATCACCGAGCACAATTGATTCATATGCTTATGGATTCTTCTTTCCGATGGCAGATTCTTATAAACACAGCAGTCTGGATGTTACACAGTAGACCATTGCTCAGTAGCTAAGAGGATCACCCACAATTTTCTCATTTAATATTCCCATTACAGTGCTGTAATGAAATTACTAGTTAAGGCCATGTAGTGGCTGCATTTTTGTCAATGAGGCTGATTAAAGTGGACAGTGCCAGCCATCATGCGCATGGAAGCATTACATTTCTCTTTATGCGTTTCTCTGCATGACGAAAACATCATCATGGCAGGGATTTCTCTCTGCGCCATAATCAGAGCAGCTTGCTGAAAGATGCTAAAGCATAGAATGCAGGTTAATAAATACTGCAGTTAATATACACACTAGTTGTGGTGGTGGAAGAGACGTCTCTCCTTTTGGAAGGAACAGCCCCATTAAAATACCCATCATAATTTTATACGTCACTTAGGAGTTGGCAACCTGATTCCACTCAATCACAGGTCTGTCCCATTCCGTTTTGTGTGGCTCTTTTGAAAGAACACACAAAAGTCTACATTTGTGTGCACTTTTTGTGCACCAAAACTACATTGCGTGTTCAGACCTTTAAAACTCCCCTTAAATAAATTCACACAAGACACAAATTTTGGTTTGATTTTTGGCAGAATTTAGGCCACAACTTTATTGATTACAGCAAGTGAGTGGTTGCATAGGCTCTGGTTCGACTAGCTCCCTGCACCATTGCAGGTAGCACTGACCCAGGGCACCAGCATAGGTCAGCCTAGGGTGAACACCTGGATAGGCGGAAAGCCGGGAACAGACTATGTCCACCACTGAGATGTCCCCCTGGACTCTGGCACGGGCACAATCCCCTCACAGGGTTGACCAAACCATTGAGTCCCTGGATTCCTTTAACGGAATACCCTTCACATAGGGATGGCGAGACCATTCTCTCATCCCTATCACATGAACCAGAGCCTATCCGCAACCTTACAAGTTGTGACAATTTGCTATGCGGCAGGCGAAACCCAAATGGCAACAGCCAATCAGCCAAGTGGGGAAAATTCCTGCCGTGCTCCTGTCCCAATGACAGACAACACACGACGGCATAGCAAGGTCAAGCGCACAAGCCCTAAAAGTAGGGAGAGGTGGGTGCGTGTTCCCATGCACGCACTGAAAGAGGAAGCTCTGGGTCACGTGCATAGGTATATATAGGTCTCTTGATCCGTTTAGCCTGCATCCCATTGGCCTGATTGAACCCTGCATCCAGGGACCTACAACTGGGTGTTGTGGCTGTCAATCATACCCACCCACAACACAGGGTTTGGTTGCCAGATCTCAATGCAACACGTGCCCTCTTTAAGGGAGGACACGATTTGCAGAATCCGGAAAAGTGTGCAGTCAGAATGGGAGTTGTGCTTCTGATTCAGAAGTCAGATTTGGGAGTGTTGGATCTAGTCAGTAGTCTGCAAAAAGTGGCTGAATTAATTCCCAACCCATTCCTCCCATGGCCATTGAATTCATATCATACACACATGCATATGCACAGCTGCAGGGCTGTTTGCAAGGCCACGTGCTAAACCATGTCCGTGGAGCCTACCACCTCCCCAAAATGAGACATGACAACAATGTATGGGCTTAGGCCTTGGAAGGTACCACTCTCAACCCCACAGGGGCTGAGGATGTGCAGGGTAGTCAAGTGCAGTGGAAGGGGACTGTAAAGCATGAACTTACACAGCATGCCCTCCCACTTCACCAAAGCCGGGAGTTTGATCTATTTGCCGCCGCTCTAGGGTCAGTGACTCCCACAATCAGCCCTTTAACGGGCCCTGCAAAAGCCGCCGTGTGGGGGATGCGTGAGGATGTTACCCCCCATCTTGAAGATAGACTATAGGATGTCGAACAAAATCGCCAAAGTTGTGACAAATTACTATGGGGAAGGCAAAACCTACTGTGATGACCTGGGATTCAGACTCAGAGGTTGAACCTGAGGAATCCCAGCCTGCACAGGAGTCCCCACCTCCAGAACCAGCTGAGCCGGGGCTGGGGCCTGAGCCTGAAGGGTCCTCACCTGTGCTGGATCCTCAGGTGCAGGCACCAGCCGAGTCTGCAGGTGCTCCACTCTCAGCCCCATCAGGAGAAGAAGAGGTTGCCTCTGGGTCCGGTAACCCTCCAGCCTCTCCTGAGCTATAGAGGCTCAGGGCAGAGAGGCGGAGGGAACCACGTTCCTGCAGGAGGAGTTCTCACCTCCAGGCCAGGAGAGGCAAGTCACCTGTGGACCGGGGCCACCCTATGCCTCGGGGCAGATAAAAGACAGTCAGCCCCAGTCCCAGGTTGTGGGAGCAACCTTGTTGCTAGCCTGTTCCTGCCTGCACCCTGTCCTGCTCTTCTGCCAGATTTCCTGACCCCACCCGACTCCCTGCCTTGGACCCAGCTACAGTTTTGACGGACAGCCTCCATACCTCACCATCGACCTCGGACTGGACTCAGACCTCGCCTCTCGGTTAGCCCCCAGGACCAGCACACCTTCCAATGCAGGGAAAATTCCTTCCCAGTTCTGAATACAGCAACCATCTTATTCTGAAGAAGATTTATTGCTCAGATAAATCCTGGCGTCCAGCCCGCTTCGGCTGCGTAGCTACTGGTCAGGCTTCCGGACTTCAAAGGCCACATTCCAAAAGCTCTGAGCAACACGCAGAGATCAGCAGCGGTAAGAGAAAGCTTCAAAACTCCAGTGCATTCTTCAGTGTGCCTAAATAAAGTCCACTCAGGATATTAGCAGCTAGAAGCAGTTTTTATTTACAGCAGACTATCCATTATCTATCACAGCGAACAGCATCGTGAAAACACGTCCTCTCTCCTCAAAAGCGAAAGTAGAGAAAGAACAAAGGCTGGAGGCTCTCGGATATGACACAGAAGTTCCTCCCTCCCAACAGTAGGCAGGGCGTACACTCTGAGCTGTTTAACCCTGTAAGCTCAGGTTCTCCTCACACTTATGACCATAGCAGTGCCCAATGACCTAGGAAGCAAGAGATTAACCTGCAAAAGGAAACCATGTTATATTTTTGGAGCGGGTCAGGTGGGTGCATCTAGCAGGAAGAAACAAAGTGAGTATGGGCCGAAAAACATTGGCCCCTTTTCTGGCCCTCGCCCCACCCCCAGCCAGCAGCCCATTGTCCTACTGAGATGGGGGCGGGTCAATGGCCACCCTGCAAGGCGGGTATCACCTAGCCAGGTAAGCCCACGTGGTGTCGTAAACCTCCACCACCACCTCTTGGAAGTGGGTGAGCGGAAATTCTGACCATGCATTGTGACAGAGGTGATATCTACTGACATAGCAGTTTCATGCCATTTATTTCTTCAAAGAATCTGCAAATTGTGTTTTCATAAGGATGTTGAGAATCCCACAATAAGTGATCCCCAGTCCTTCCATAGAGAAGTACTGTTTCTAGAATTCCATTCCAGATTTGTGGAAGGGGAATACAGTGGTACCTCAGGTTACATATGCTTCAGGTTACATACGCTTCAGGTTACAGACTCCGCTAACCTAGAAATAGTGCTTCAGGTTAAGAACTTTGCTTCAGGATGAGAACAGAAATTGTGCTCCGGCGGCGTGGCAGCAGCAGGAGGCCCCATTAGCTAAAGTGGTGCTTCAGGTTAAGAACAGTTTCAGGTTAAGAACGGACCTCTGGAATGAATTAAGTACTTAACCCGAGGTACCATTGTATATATTCAAAGTAATTGAAGGCCACAGCCCATGGCAAGCATCAGCAGAGGGCCTTTTGGGTGTCCTGGAAACTACCCAAAGATGTTGGGTGCTGGCACCAGCTTTGGCCGAGTCCTATCGGTTTTAATAGTCTATGGCAGCAACCCCCAATCTCACTTTCCAGGGAGCAAGCCCCACTGAATTCAAAAGGACTTCTGTGTAGACATCTGTAGCCTTTGTGTGTAGACATGCTCAGCTGCTTGGTCTACCTAGAGCTAATGTAGGAATAAGTTCATACAGAACTTCCTAGAAAAAGGATGCTTATTTATACATAGGACAGGGGAATTCCGCAGTGTCTGCATCTTTTTTGAAATCAAACACACATGAGTTTTTAAGCAAGACATTTGACCCATGGCGTACCAGCCAGAAGCAAAAAGAAAAGTGGATCTACATGAGCAAGATTGTGCGTATTGGTGCTCAGTTTTAAAACAAATGACTCTCTTCATCGAGACAGTGTTAGGCTCATAAAGTACTTTAAATATCTACAGCAATACTCTTTGAGATGTTCTGCTTCAACAGAAAAATCAAATATTCACAATACTGTTCAAAACTACTGCTCTGAAGCAACATTTTGCCCATTTGCATCTATTTTTTATTTATGCAATCACTGCAGTTAAATATGTCTCAAAAAGATATCAAACCGTGGAAGGAAATCAAAGAACGAAGCTTATAGTAAGAGGGCTCCATTTTAATATGAATACAGATGGCCAAAACCTTGCTTTCGCATCACCAGTGGTCCAGGGTGCATTGCAAACCTTAACACAATTGTTTAACACAATTCAGCAACTGCACAAAGAACAGGCAGAGGCATTCAGCACTGGTAACATATGCAGATATAAACGTTTTAGCATACAGTTGAAGAATATAGGCGTCCTTAGAAGCAGAAATCACAATAGCAAGATTGAAGCCTATCTTTAGCCAACACAGACTCTCAGATGATTCTCGGAAGTCTATCAACTTGCTGTGAATGTGAGTACATGGTAGTCAGTTAATTACCGAGCCTATCCAGTGGCTGTGGTGCCAGCAGTTGCATGCTCACATAGCTGCACTGTGGAGCTTCTCCAAGTGGTTCCTCTTCTACAATCTGGCCCACTTAATGACATCAAGGAGGCCCGCTATGATACATTTGCAAACCATTTCAAAGATAAAACCACTCACATCAGGTCACTCTATAGCCACATCCAGAGCTCTGGCTGTTCCTGTGCGGTTGGATAAATTTGAATTATTGAAGCTTGAGGACACAGACAAGGTGAAACCCCCTTCATGTAAATGTAAATTCGACCTTTTCACCTCTCGGCTCATTGCATTGAGCAGAAAGGGATTGACCAGCTTGGTCCAGGAGAAGATGAATGCCCCTTGGAGAAAGGTGTGGTTCTACTTAGTTTCTGAGAAGCAGTTGAACCGCTATCTCTTCTAAGGCTTACTTTGGATGTGGAAAGCATTAAGTAATGATCTGTCATTTGCAAATATTCTGTTCGTGTTCCCATGCTCACAAGGATGGGTGGCATACAATTCCAGCCATGCATAGATGAGACTGAGTAGAAGTTTGGGTTCATGCCTGATTTGGCCATGGAGACTGCTAATGGATGTCCTATAGCAGAAGAAACACAGGAGATGTGTGAGCAAGTTGATTCTTCTAGACTAGGGATGGGGAAGCTTTTCCACCCAGTGGGCTATATGACTTCCTAGGGGGTACATGTCAGGGATGTGAAAGGCCAGAGGCAAAAAGTAGGTGGGACAGTGGATAGGATGGATATTTGAGCTTTTTCTGCAAGTTGATTTGAGTTTAATTTTTGAAAACAACATGTCTCTGGTTAGGGAGATTCCAAAAGGCCATACAGAGAAGTCTCTCTCTCTCTCTCTCTCTCTCTCTCTCTCTCTCTGTGTGTGTGTGTGTGTGTATGTGTGTGCCAGTCTTCTGGGAATACGTGGAGCAGAGATTTTTTTAAAAGCCAGAGTAGTCTATGCGCAAAAATGGAAAACACCAGAAATCCCAACAAAGGAGGAATGAGTACTCGAGCTACCAGAGTACTCAGAAATGGCAGAAGTCATAGCTAAAATAAGGAATCAGAAAGACGAAATACATATATGGAGACCCTATTCAGTCTAAGAACGCAATACAGCCAAACAAAATTTCAAACAGGTTTTGACTTATGAACAACAGCAAGAAAATAGAAAATATTGTAATATGGGATTTAGGTAAATAGGTAAGGTTAAGAGGTTGAACAGGCAGCAGGGAGGAGAAAGATGTAAGGATGAGAAGCCTCCAAGGTAAATAGATTTTGATGTAAATTGTATGTTATAAGATCTGAATGTAAATCAATGTAAAATAATAAACTTATTTTCAAAAAAGAAGTTTAGAGGGATGCATTCAGCCCCCAGGCCTGAGGTTCCCCATCCCTATTCTAGACCTCACAATGACCTCTGATACAGGATGTCTCTAGGGGTATGAGGTAGCTTACTGTTTTGTCAAAGGGAAAGAATTCAACCCTCTGAGTGGTTTTTTAAAATCCTTTTCTGTAATCCCCCCCCCCCCCCCAGCTCAGAGATATCATTTCTGAGTACTATTCTACCAAATATGACTACACCACTGCATTTATGATGTCAGCTTCTCTGAGGCATATTGAAGTTGTTAATGTAAGGATAATGTGACAGTGTGTGCTTTATTGGTCACCGGTCCAGTTTAATCATTATTTCTTGTCATCGGAACCAGCAGTAGATCATGTGCCTTCACTTTCAAACACAGCACTGCCTTCTTTTACCACGTACAGAAATATGCTGGCAAAGCCTTCGTTTGCCCCTCGGATCGGATTTTCTTGGTTGACATATGCTAATTTCTGCTTGCCACTTTGCATCTCTCGAGAAATGAAAGCATGAAATGAGCAGCGACGTGCAGGGATGCACTATCACCACCAACAGAATTCTGTGCCAAAACGATTGTTCTCCATAGGTATGGCTTCTTCCCACAAATAGCAACGAAGGAATGTACATCATGCTCATGGGAGGTCCTTCGCCGGTTCTCAGCAACTTGGTGCGATGCTTCATCAAATATCTTATCTCCATCACAGATTACTGGCTTAATCATCTCCGTACTTTACTTAAAGACAGAGTTATCATGTAGCATTCAGAGCATAAGGTAAAGGTAAAGGGACCCCTGACCATTAGGTTCAGTTGTGGCGCTCATCTCGCTTTATTGGCCGAGGGAGCTGGCTTACAGCTTCTGGGTCATGTGGCCAACATGACTAAGCCGCTTCTGGCGAACCAGAGCAGCACACAGAAACACAGTTTACCTTCTCACCGGAGTGGTACCTATTTATCTACTTCCACTTTGATGTGCTTTCGAACTGCTAGGTTGGCAGGAGCTGAGACTGAGCAACGGGAGCTCACCCCGTCATGGGGATTTGAACCACTGACCTTTCGATCGGCAAATTCTAGGCTCTGTGGTTTAACCCACAGCACCACCTGTGTGACCACAAATTGAGCGAGGAGGAGGAGGTGGTGGTGGTTTGTAGCAAAATCAAACTTGAACAAGAAAACTTGCCGCCCTGAATCTATCATAGCAACCTCTCCCATCCCCATCACCTCTCAAGACATTTTGTAGTATGACACTCATCATTTCTGTGTATTAAGCAATGCTAATTAGAATTGTAGTCCAAAATACCCAGAGGTCAGAAAATTACTTTTACCATTTATTTATTTTTTTAAAAATGAGAAGCTATAGAAAAAGTTGCATTTCTATTGTGTGCTTGCACACAAACCCTCCAGTTTCTTCCTGTGAAAGAAATTCAAGGAAGCTGTCAAGTCTTATGAGGCTGCCATTTGTGGAATGCTCTCGCCAAGAATGCTTGCCTGATCTTTCATTACATATCTTTAGGTGCCAGGCAAAAGTGTTTATTCAATCAGCCCAAGGCCTGGTCACAGAGATTCTATGAAGATTGGAAAAGTATGTTCAGCAGAGGGAGGAACAGCTGAATATTAATCTAGATTAAACATTTGACGAATTTGAAGAATTACTGTATACATAACTGACAGATGGATAGCTGTAAGACCTTTTTACCCATTTCTTTCATATCTTTCTTTTTCTCTTTTATTATTACCTCATTTAACATTTCCTCATATTGTATTTCAGTAAGAATATTCTGTGGCTTTTTAAATACGTTTGTGGGAGTGAAGATCTTGGTTTCTTTTTTTGTTCTTGTTCTATAATGTATATTCTTTTGAGACCTCCGGGTACAGGGCGGTATATAAATTCAATCAATCAATTTTGTATTTTTATGCTGTGAACCACCCTGTGATCATTGGATTAAAAAGTGGTATGCTAATTTGATCATCATCATCATCTGAGCAACCTATAGATTTACAGAAATTGGACGAGAAAGCCACACATTTTGGAAGAAGGAATTCTCCATGCAGTCAAAGTTTAATTCATAAACTGCATGTGGCATGAATTGGTTCATGTTCTGCATTATGTTGCATACAAGCTGAATTTCAAAAAAATAAAATAAAATGGTAGAATTATAATTAATGAAGGATGTAATGAATTCATAAGCAGACATAAAGGAGCCTGTTGCATTTTTTTTTAATGCAGTTATGAAGATTCAGCAGCTCAAATAGTCATTCTTTTCAGAATTCACATTCATCCTGATCTCAGCAAATCTTGGTCCAGTTCCAGTTGGGGTGGGGGATAATTGACTGATTGTATACACCCTGGGAGAGACATCTTTCTGTCTTCCATAAGAGTTACGTAATCAAATACCCCCTGTGTGTGTCTGCTGGTTATGACTGCCAAACAACACTTTGATTAGCAGAAAACCACACCAAGCTTATCAAACTACGTAACCACCAGGCCTGTCAAAAAGGACTGGCTAATGATGGTGTTTGTAATGAGACCCAGAAGGGCAATTTTCCCTGCCGTGTGATTCCTCAAAACCCCAAAGCAATCAAGTAAGCAAGTTTGGGAAAGCTGGCAATAAACACTTTGCTATGAAACAGATTCATTTTATATGGAGAATTTTAGGCACTGGAGAACCGAAAAATCAAAGACATCATTATGAGCTTTCCTCAGTAGGTCATTGGAGACACTCATTTTTGGTCCTTCAGTGTAACCTATACAGAGATGAAAAGGGATCCCCAAAATTGATTCTTCCTATAAAATTACTTTCATAGATTCCACGCTAGGACTTTAATTCCAAGGGCACAGTATTCCTTTTCTGCCTAGTCATACTTTTAAAATTCAGTATCATTCTGCACTCCAGTAGACTTGAGACTCATTCCGTGATTAATTGCAGTATTTAAAACACCAGTAGAAGCCATTAAAAAATGCAGCTTAAAATTTCCAACAGATTTCTATAAACATATATGGTTTTATGCTGCTCTTATGGATGGTTAATAGCTCTGTAGGAAAGTGCACACAGTAAAAACAGCACAGTTTAAGAGGTATCAATATTCTGCCAAGATTAAAGCAAATCCCAAGAGCTCCAAGGCCCAATCCATATGCTACAGGTTTGAGGTCATACCAGCATGCCTATGGATGGATCTCATGTTGAGACAAGAACTTCTGGAGGGGATGGGCAGAAAAATGTGCAAAGTTTCCATGTCAGTGATACTGGCTCCCATAGTTGGTCCTTAGGGTGCTCTAGATCAATAGCTAAATCAAAGGACATTACAGTCGTACCTTGGTTGTCGAACACCCTGGAACTTGGATGTTTTAGCTCCCGAAAGCTGCCAACTCAGAAGTGATTGTTCTGGTTTGCAAACATTCTTTTGGAACCCGAATGTCTGACAGGGCATCTGCAGCTTTGATTGGCTGTGGGAGCTTCCTGCAGCCAATCGGAAGCTGCGGTTTGGTTTTAGAATGCTTTGGAAGTGGAACGGACTTCCGGAATGGATTCCATTCGACTTCCTAGGTACGGCTGTACGTATAACTGGCTGGTTTCTCATGCAGTATATTTTTACTCAAGTTCCGTAAGTGATGTTTCAGGCATCGTATGCGTTTGCTACTTTTCATGCCTCATGCTTTATATTCAAGCCACCACCCTTGTCTTTTCTCATTCCGTGTTCACTTTGTTATTTTGAGAGATAGATAAGCATCCCAAGGCTCCCCTCAGAATAACCGGGAAATTACCTGTTCTTTGGGGGAGGGGAGAAATATCTCAACTCTCATATTTAAAGGTAAAGGGACCCCTGATCAACTCTGATATTTATTCGCAGCTAATCTGAAGTGAGGGCTTTGAAAATTATGCCCCTCTCTGGAGCGTTTTTTAATGGTTCCATATGGGGCAATCAACTAATGGAAGGAAGCCTAGAAAGTTGGGGAAAGGGACCTTTAACAGCATTTATGACCAGTGGAAATTGCTCTCTTCCTGATGTTGGAAATTGCCTCGGCAGCCTCTTTTGCCCCTTCCAAAGAGGACATAAAACAGCCTTCTGAAACCTATTGGCTGAGACAACCCAGTCAGATGAGTGGGATACAAATAATATTTTTTTAATTATTATAAGGCTCTCCAAGGCTACAACTTTCATCAGCCTCAACTAGCATGGCCAATGAACTGGGATGGTGTGGGTTGTAGTGTAAGAATATCTACAGGGCACCAGGTTGGGGAAGGCTGGCCTAATGGAATGGCTTCAGTTCACTGGGTCCAGTAGGAATGGCACAAATGGATTGTAATGGGAGATTTCAAGAGTGGGTTCTGACATCATCTTCAGAATTTCCCCCTTCTACTGTGGCATTCTCACCCAGCTTGGATCAAAATCTGCAGTGAAGTAAAGATTCGAAGCTTTTTAAGGTTCACATCCATTCATTACTCAAGACTGGCTTGGGAAAACTTCGCCAATATTCTAAGTTGTTTCTCTCCACATTGTCAGTATTTGCAATGTAAGGTTGTTGGGGCAGGAGCCTAGCTGCTTTGCTTATATTATGCCATAAAGCATCACAAAATATTGATGGTACTACAGAAAACCATCATCATAAATACGCACAACCAACATATTTGTGTTGATTTAATTCACAATGCTGCAATTGACCTTGGGCTATTCTGTTCCGCTAGTAGCTTTTTAACCTAACAAAACATTTAGTTGATGTAGTTGCAAGCAGACCACAAGCATTGCTAACCACAGATCATTAATTTGTGCTTGCAGCAACATCCTCAGGCAGGTTCATAGAGATGTCCCTGAACTTTGCCCTCTTGGACTGCATCAGAAACTGTAAGGCTTCCTCATCCACGATGACCAAGCTTATAAGGTGTCCAGAATGTGGACAAGTTTCTTCCATCAATTGTGAAGCAGGTCAAAAAACAACACTTAGAATGCTGTTCCCCATTGCCCTTCTCAGATTTCTGATGGGTGTAACTCTTCTTCTCATGTTTGAAATCAGAGAATTATAAATGGTCAGATGTATGGGGAGACCAACTTCAATGGACCTTCAAATTCCAGACAGTAATCTAGCCTTTCCAGTAGCCCCAACACCTGGCACCTTAACTTAATCATAAACATTTTTAGAAAATGAAACAGCACTGGGTCAACTCCGGGCAGTTGCTCAATTACATCTTAGCTGGGATTTCAGAAACCATTAACAAGGATCTTTAATGAACACCTCAACATGACGGTTTGGATTTCCCTCATGTAGATCTTTCATGCTTGTGTCAGATGCTGTTTTAAACTAACATATAAAAACAAACAACAAACTATGTGTAGAAACAAAGATTCCTCAGTCAAGCCGCTGAAAAGACTGAACATAGGACTCAGCTATACAGCTGCAAATATTGTGTTTTAAGTGCATTATAGAAATGTGACACCAGATGGAGATGGTGAGCTTAGGGCAAATTATATATATATATATACACCAAAACATTTTCACCGCATTTCTTGTGTGTGTGTGTCTAGATTCCACCACAGTGAACAACAAGCTGAAAAAGCAGAAATATTGTGTGAGGGTGCTGTCAGCTGCTCCCAGTTGGTTGCCCAGAAAAGTATAAAGACTTTCAGCTCTGCCTGCTCCTCCTTTCCCATTATTTCCAAACTTTCCCCCTCATCTGCCTCTGGGCTGTGATCTCCCACAAACACCTGTTGTAAATCTATACTGTCTTCCGCTTCCTCCTCCCTGGAAGGGTCAGGATGGGGAGGGGGTCTCCACCATTCCTTCTCTGCTCAGTCTCTGACAATTACTTTTCTTTAACAGTGGAAGCAGGTTTTCAGATTATACAAAGCTCTTCTTCAGGCTTTGATTATGAGAGCAAAAAATGAACATCCAGTAGTCTAGATAGAAACAACTGGGTAGTTAGGCTGATGGTTACTTGGTTGCAGAAGTTTACTTGCCATTGCTGTTGGCATGGAGATAGTCTAGGTTGAATGCAAACAGGCCATTCTGATGTCATGTGTGATGTCACAAAGAGGATCTGCTTTAAGTCTTGGTAAAGCCAAAAGCAGTCAACAGTCAGACTGCATCTCAGCACTGTCAAGATGGATCTCCATAACAGGTGATGAATAGTTTTATTTGGGGGATGTATTAACTTTTACTATTGGGGGGAAGTTTTAGATTGGTCTGCCAGTTTGTAACCCATCAAGTTGAGGCCAATAGATATACATTCACAACCCTGCACCCATCAAATAATCAACTTTATGTGTGACTTTGGGACTGATTCATACAACCACACTTACTTCCTCCACTCTATAGCAGCTTTTTCTCTGTATTTGAAAAAAATAATCAAGAAGGAGAAGATAAGGAACCAGGAATAAGTGCTGAATGAGTATGGTGAGGACCTAAGCTTTACAAGTGAGGGGGCTAGGAAGATGGCTTTGTGGTTTAGCATAGGAATGATGGGTGCTGCTTCATATTATTGAATTTCTGTTCCACAAAGAATAAGACTTTGAGCTCTTTGCTCTTATACTTTTAAGGCTTGTCAGATTCTGGAAGATGGAGAGTCTGGAATGCTTTCTAGTGACAACATATTAGCCAGCTGCTGCTCTGCCTCTGCCTTCTCCTCACCCATCATTTCCCATCTTTCCCCCTCCTCTGTCTCTGAGCTGTGACTTCCCCCAAACCCCTGTTGTAAATCCATACTGTCTTCCTCTTCCTCCTCCCTGGAAGGGTCAGGATGGGGAGGTGGTCTCCACCACTCTTCCTCTGGCCTGCCCCTGACATATTGTAAGGCAGACAAGTGTCAAAGAGAACCAAATCTTTACAAGGAAAATCATAGTAAGCACATTATCTAAGCAATTCCATTGGTAAGAAGAGTTCAGGAAGTTGTTTGTGAGCACCAAGGCTTAGAAAAGCATTGAAATACCTTGATAAACGCAGATAGTAAGCAAGGATGCAATTTCGACTTTCAATTTGGACTTTGCTCTTTTGCCTTGTCTGGAATGATGTGTTGCGACTAAAATGGTTTCCACTTAGATTAAAGTCATGTTTACACACAGAAGAAGCTTTTGCTGTGAGACATGGATTTTGTAACTAATTCATGCTCATTTGGAGCAATTGTAGAAATCAGAGATATGGCAAAACAGTATAGAACTGCCCTTTGCTGACCTTTCCCTAGGCACATGTCTACAGCTATTACACAATTCACCATACATAACTCCATGCCCTAAAACATTTCACTTACTGAAATTCTGTCAATCAAGCCAATATTTAAAAAAACCCACACACACAGGGAAAGTTTTTTCCGTTTTCAGTTTGCAAAGTCCAATACCACAGTTAAGTACAGGCCTTCAGACTGGAACAGCACCAAAAACTACTTACCCCTACAGTGAGACGGCTTTCAGTCAAAACTGCAAATTGAGAAGGAAGGTAGGCATGGGACTTTTGAGAACTATGTTTGTGAATTCATTTTGCACGTGTGGTTTTCATTGCATGGAGGAAACCAGTGTGCACTGCCCCATCTGGGGGCTTTTTTCCAGCCTTCCACATGCTGAAGGTCAAATGCCTGTTTCATAGGCATGGGAGCATAAGTTGGCAGTCTGAATCATTGTTTACCACTTCTGTTCCTTACCTCTTGTTTATTAAAAGAACAAAGGAAACTTTTTGAACATCACTCATGCATATTCTTGCCCTGCCTACTTTGGCTATGTGTTGTATACCCTCCAACATTCCTCAGTCATTCTTTTCTACATCACTGTCCCCCCACATGCCTTCCAAAAAAGCACACTACTGATAGAATACAAGAAAAGGATGGGGCTGGCTGAGCTACCCCAGTGGGACTTACTTTTAAGCAAACACACATGGTTCAAAATGAGCATGGTCCAATCTGTAGGCTCCGCCAAGTTCAAAGACAAGTTTGCTCAAGTCTGAAATCTTATACACACACACTCTCATTCAAGTTAGTGAGCACACAAAGGGATCTGCGTCCCCTTTAAACTGTTAAAAGTGGGAATTTAGATACTATAGGCTTCCAAGGAATAAGACTCGAAATTTTGGTTCTGAGCTGCTGAATTTCTGCCTTTCATACATCTACTCTGCTGGAGGGGCAGTACCAGTCTATATGCTCAAGGTTAGCTTTGCATATATCTATATACATGATGGTGGCAAGCATATTCACACACTGGACGGGGATTAACACAGGCAACACGCCAATGGCTCTGGTACAATGCCTGCTTCCTAGCAACTGAACTCAGATGGACAACACTCTCACACACATGCTTCCGAGTCTGTTACAGTGCCCTCACATTCAAAGCCTTGCATTGCTTCTAGAGCCTAACACAAACATTTATTTGCAACCTCAAAAGGGGTTAATCCAAAAGCTTAAGACACTTATTCACAATGCAGGCCCAATGGCGTTTATGCCAGTCTTTTAAAAGACCACACAAAAGTTTAGTAAAGGGGTAGGGTACAAAAAACCCAAAAACACCAACAACCAGTCACACTACAGAAACTTGCAGCTTTCCAGTTTAAAAAGTTGTTGAGGGTCTTCTGTGGGGAAACATGGCTGGAAAAGTGGGGGGACGGTCACTGGCCACATCTCAAGGGATCCTGTCTCTCCTGGGCCTGTCTGGGGACCAGCCAACCACCTGCCCGCTGGGGTGACAGAGTGTGGCCTAAAGCAGGACATGAGACAGAGAGAGAGCAGCTCAAGCAATGGAGGGGGGCAAACGTCATAGTCTCGTTGCTGAGCAACAATTTGCAGGGCTCAGTGGAGTGAGAGAGCAACCAACTAGAAGTGTCTCTGAGGTGTACTTGCCTGGAGGAAGATTCAGCATCTGAAGTCAGGTCCAGTCCTAGGCATGGGCAAACAACAATCCACATGGTCAGACAGTCCAGGGTTCAGGGAATCTGAAGATCATAGGGTCAAGACAAAAGGAAGCAGCAAGGTAGGGCCAGGAACTACAAGCGTTCTTACTAGCATCTGACTGCTGCTGGAAACTCTGCTTAAGAAGGCTGAAGCCAGCTGAATTTCGTTAGTACCTTCTCCTCTGAGTCCTTGAAGGCTGATCAGTTGCAGGTGGAGTCACTCTGTCTTCTCTCCCTTCAGGCTGCTGTTCAGCAGGTGAAACTGGCCCATGATAGGAAACACCACATGCACCAGCCTGTAGCCCATTATGAAGTGAGAGAGAAAAGTCCCTACAAGGCCCCCTTTCTGCACTCAGGGAAGCCATGCCAGGCAACTGACCTCTCCTTGCAGCCCTGGTACTTCACCTCCACTGGCACCAACTAGCTGAGCAGGCACTCAGCCACCATCTTGTGCTATGCATTTGGTGCTGGCCTCTTGCAGGACAGAGGAAAGAGGGGAGGCACTCGGGATGGTCAGGAGGAGCAGGAGTGGTGGCAGTGAGGCAAGATGGTGGTGGAACCTGCCATGCTGGTACCCCCTCAGCCTGGGTGTTTAATTCCGGGCTCTGACAAAGTTAGAAGTTATGACTTAAGGGTTTTTGTGGTGGTCCTTTTTTTTCAGGGCATGGCTTTGCTGTATAAGGTCCCATCATCCCTGACCACTGGCCACGCTGGCTGGGGTTAATGGGAATTGCAGTCCTGCGACATATGAAGTGCACCACACTGGCTACTCCTGCCATAGTTGATATTGAGCTAGATGACATGCATGGGGTGTTATGGGAGGGGTAGTACCTCGGGTGGGAAACACAACCTTCTTCTAGGGTAGTCTGACCACCTTAGATACCCTCCTGCACTTAGCTCTCAACTATTGCTCCCAGAAGCTGTCAGCATACGACAGTGGCCACACCCCTAGAGATGGCTTCAACTGGCCAGCTAAACCAGGTGAGGGTAGTTAATGGGTCTCCAACCCTCAGTGAGTTAGGGACTTCCCTCTGCATGTGAATACAGGCTCTGGCGAATTGAATGTAAGGGACTCATAGTGGACCCTACAGACAAGTGGACGGTTTCTGTACGTGCTGTAGAGGGAAGTGAGGAGCAGATGGGGATCACCAATCTGGGAAGGGAGCCCACTTAGGAGAAGAAAAACTCTGATCCTAAACCTCCATTGCCTTGAGGGATATCTTTAGGAGAAGAAAATGCTAAGGAGTAAACCAGGCATAGGCAAACTCTGGCCCTCCAGATGTTTGGGACTACAATTCCCATCATCCCTGACCACTGGTCCTGTTGTCTCTCAAAACAGATGGATGCCAACAGATGGACCAGTGATCTGATCTGGTATGAGACAGCTTCATCTGTTCCCATATACTGTGAAAACAGATTTTTTTTTATTGCATCGCTATTAAACCTTTGTCTAAACCATTAATACAAACGAAATTAGGAGTAGCAGCAAGTATTTTGCAGTACTGTTTCATTCTGACTCAGCTGTTAAGTCATCTTTAATGAGTAGATAAATCAATAACCACAATGAGCTTTGGAGGACACGCTGCTAAGCAAGCTACATATCTGGGCATTGAACGATCGACATGCAATCATAAATATGTTCAATAAGTGATCATAAATATCTTCAATATGGGGAGGGGAATCGGTGCATGCAGCTGTAATGCTTTCATGATGGAAAATCATTCTCAGGGTACCTATTTGCAATCTTAAAATCCCTTAGATAAAGGCTCAGCGTTAAGCAAGTTATCTGTAGCTCCAAGGGTACTTTGACATATGCATAATCATTGCCAGCATGAATAACATTCAAAACACTCTTTGGGGAGGCACGCTTTTGGCATTTTAGGGTTAAGCAAGTGCCTTCCTCTCTCCACAGACTGCAGTAATAAGAGTTTGAGGCTAAGAGCTCCCAACAAAGCAATCTGCAGGCCTGCTGAGAAGGGAGCTTCCTCGTGCCTTTTTACGACAAGCACATCATCCAGTTGCTATATTATTGATAGATTAAACAGGCACAGGGAGCAGTATGGGGGTGAGGGAATAAGCTAACCCAAAAGCCAACCCAGGGAAGCCACAATTAGTTTTTCTGAGTCTGTATGCTCAAGATTAGCATATTTCTTCATGGGAGAGATAGAACTATTAGATGCATTTAATCACTTCCAAGAATGTATGTCTGTAGCAATCTGGCTATTATTCTAAGGAGGAAAGCAACGCAAAGGAACACAGGAAGAGACAAGTGTTCTAAAGAGGGTGCCTCACAGCAGGTCAGAATTACATGTTGCGTGAGACAAGAGATAGCCATTGTTTTCAATAGCCCTGTGTCAGATTTAGGACAGTGTGGTTGGTTGCCTTGCGCAGGGTGCCAAGCCAAGGGAGTGCAAAATTGAGAAGATCCATAAGTGAAAAGATCCATTTGGGGGCACCATATTTTGGGCTCGTTCAGGGCACCATATCACCAAAGATTACCAAAGTTTGCCTCTGAAGTGTTGGGCTCAACACTACTCCCCTGACATATCTACAATCCCTCCCCCCATGTTGTGAAGCCATCAAATGAGTTATCCCACACAAAAGAAAAATTCATGGCCGGATGACATCATGGCATGATTAACTGATCCTAAACACTAAGGGAACAACATTTTCAATAGACTAGGGTCACAAGTGACTGTAGTGTTACTTTTCCAGAATTTCTCCAGCATTAGTAAGTGACTTCTTTCATTAATCATCAGTTCAATTAAAAGTGCAGATTGAGTCACTACATATTCCTGGCGAAAATTCTACTTATCATCAGCACCTTAATACTGCTGTGAGGAGGTTGCAAAAAAAGGGAAGCACAGAATGGAGAATCAAAGTTTCTGTTGTTACAAGGCAACAATAGAGTCAGCTGAATACACCAAATGCAGCCACATTGCCCACACTGCCAATAATGGAATTTATCTGAGAGTCACAGCATTTGGCAGGAGTGAAAACTTTTCCAAAGCAGATCTACTCTCTGTGCTACTTTCTGGCAGGCTCCAAAAGGGTTCAGGTAATCAAATGAGCCATGTGGAGCATGGAAGAGGTGGTTGGTTGGTTGACTGGTTTTTACTTTACCTCCATGCCCTGGAGACTTTGAAGTGTGTAAGGCAGGTTTCTAGTTTAGCCACTGGGACACTCATTCCCAGCAAGAAGATGGTAAACACACCCCTGTCAAGACAGAAATACTTGGGCTTAGTGGGATAAACAAGGTGGAGCAGATTTAGACTCTTCTCACACCTTGGGATGTGCAGTTCCATAAGTCATCATCCTGCACACAGACCAATTTTTCCCCCTCCATCTGACCAGTGCTACCTGCAAAAATTTGATTTTGCTGGCCCTCAACCCCCCCACCATGCAGCAAATGATTTGTTTTCCTACAGTTCATAAAGCTTGCATTTAAACATATTCACTACCCTTTTATTATGTAATGAATTGTGCTCAGGCAGTGCCTGTTTTAACCTTGCTGCTCAAGAGGAAGAGGATTGTGGCAAAAACACACAAAAAAACCCCACCACCTGTCAAAACAGTTTCCATTGTGAAGTAGATATTCTGGTACACTTCCTTTTCTTGGGAGAATGGGACTCTGCATAACTAAGAAGTTGGCCAATTACAGGTGATTTGATGCCATAATAGCTAATGTTAGTGGTGTTGTCTGGAAGCAGTCATGTCAGTATAACGTACATTATGATAACATATGAATAAAAATTTCAATTTGTAGAACCAGCCACCACTCATTAATTCACCACAAAACATAAGACGGGGTAGGCAACCTAAGGCCTGTGGGCCGGATGCGGCCCAATTGCCTTCTCAATCTGGCCCGTGGACAGTCTGGGAATCAGCGTGTTTCTACATGAGTAGAATGTGTGCTTTTATTTAAAATGCATCTCTGAGTTATTTGTGGGGCATAGGAATTCGTTCAATTTCCCCACCCCCGAAAAAATATAGTCCAGCCCACCACATGGTCTGAGGAACGATGGACTGGCCCATGGCTGAAAAAGGTTGCTGACCCATGACATAAGATGAGGAGGTTAGTTCCAAGTTGCACTCTGGGGTTCCAGAACACCCAAAAATCATGTATATATGCAAATGTGGATAATTTCTCTGACATCCCTACTCACACCGAAAGGCCTCTGATCTATTGCTGGGGGGGGGGGAGAGATATCTCCATTACTTCTGAACTCTGTGATAGGAACTTGATGGTCCCCAGCCATACTTTGACATTCCAAAACAAGAATACAGCTTGGCTATAGCTATTGAACATACTGTAACCCTAATTTCTATCTATATCTATGCTGCAATAAAACACAGTGCTTAATCTCTACTTTGTAAGGCAGTTGTAGAAAGAAGAATGAAAATAAAAGACATAGTGGGAAGAACCTTTGAATATGTCTATTTAGCTAATATGCAGACCCTTCAAGTGTCCCTATTTTCCAAGGACAGTTCCAAATTTGCAGAAGCCATCTCAGTTTCTAATTTGATCCTGGAATGTCCTGCTTTTCCTTAGGATGCCCCTCTTTTTACTGGAGAAATGTTGGAAGGGGTGGAGTTAAGCGACCCCCGAGCCAAGGAGGTAAGTAACTATACATCCTTTAGAAGACATCTGAAGGCAGCCCTGTATAGGGAAGTTTTTTTCAAAAAATATTTAAAGTTTTATCATGTTTTATATATATTGGAAGCCACCCAGAGTAGTTGGGGCAACCCAGTCAGATGAGTGGGTATTATTATTATTATTATTATTATTATTATTATTATTATTTCACTTGGGAAGACAGGTGAACTAATGTCAGTGTACTGGAAGTGGCAAAGATCACTAATGTCAAAGCAATGATGCTTAAACACCAACTTCATGTGGGATGTAAACACAGGAGCAGTCAATGACAACATTCCTAGAGTGTACATGTTAGAACATGGGGAGGGATGTCTGTCCAGCAAGCAGGTAAACTTCCTGGGGACGGACTTCCTCCGCATGTGACCAGAGGTGGGTGTGGCCTCACCTGTGCAGGTAATGACAAAAGCACAGGGCAGGCAGCCATCTCTCTCTCTGCCATTTTCCTTCGATGAGGAAGCATGTAAAGATGCCCTCTTGGCTCTCAGCCAAGAGAGGAGATAAGGTCTATCTTGCAATAAGATAGACTCCAAGTATATGTAACTTTTTAAGCCAGTCTGCCGTCTGGGATCATATTGTGAACAGATCGTGAGTAAACTCTTTTATACTTTTATAAAGACTGTGTTGTGTCTTGTATTTTAAGAGGAAACAAAGGGGAAATTACCAGAGTAATTATTATAGAGGTTCTAGCGAACCTGTGCACACGTTACCGTTGCGCACTTAAAGGGGAATGTTTATAAACTCTGCTGATATTTTGGGAACTTGTTAGGACAAGTTGGATAAGGATATAATTAGTCAATATATCCTCTCCTGCACCCCAGAACATTCCCACACTTCATAGGACTGGTCATGTGGTTCGGATACCTTCCAAAGCAACTACTCTATTCCCAACTTAGGAATGGAAAGCAAAATACGGATGGACAAGAAAAGAGGTTTAAATGTGCTGTCAAGGCTAATCTAAAGAAATGCAGTATAAGTACGGAAAATTGGGAAACACTGGCCTCTGAGCGCTTGGTAAAGGCTCCAGCCTTTACCAAAGGTGTCATCGACTTTGAAGAAGCAGGAACTCAGGATGAAAGGGAGAAACAAGAGGAAAGCATGTTTGGCAAATCCTCACCATGATCAACTCCCACCTGGAAACCTTTGTCCCCACTGTGGAAGGATGTGTGGAGTCAGAATTGGCCTCTACAGTCACTTACCAACACACTGCTAAGATCATATTGGGAGACAATCTTACTCAGTTGAAGAAGAAGAAGAAGAAGGAGAAGAAGAAGAAGAAGAAGAAGAAGAAGAAGAAGAAGAAGAAGAAGAAGAAGAAGAAGATAATGATTAAATAGGATGTCCCTATTTTCATCAGAGAAATGTAGGAGTATGTAATAGTCATCAATGGCACAGTTCAGAACCATGCAAGCCAGACTCCAAACATACAAGCCTCCAGGCGGAATGCCTGGAAAATGTTGTGTGTGTGTGTGTGTGTGTGTGTGTGTGTGTGTGTGTAACAACAATCTCCCCATAGAACAATGATTCTTGGCCAGATGAGTGGATGAGCCTGCTCCAGTTTAAAGAATATTTGCAGATCTCCAGCTTACAATGCTTTCTATAGAACACAAAGTGACATAGTCCTTACGAAGTGCACTGACGGTCTAATATTGGATGAGAAAGCAAACAGCAATCAAAGTGCAGGTATGGGTTTTTGATGTGCATTTTCAGTGTCGCTTAGCCAAAACAAGACTGATGCATTTAAATGTCAGCTTCTTAAAACACAAAACTGGCACTGGAGAAAGAAGATTTCTGACAAAATATATTGCAAAATTTATAAACTTAGTAGCAAAATCATAGTGTGATATTATGGAATGTGTTAATATAGGTCCAGTATTTGGAAATAGTACTGTGGGGAGGGAAGGGGCAACAAAATAAATTAAAGGACAAAGGAAGAGAAATTGCAGTTCAGGGACTCTAGGTCTTTTCTGTTCCCTAATTTACAGGGGGAAAGAAAACAAGAAGAAAAGTATAAAGCAGAACAACCTATGTGTAATTCCTGAGAGTCATTAAAGTACCGTTGAGGAAAATGTGTAGCATTACTCTAAGGTGCATAAAAGGTACTACAGACACATGAAAGCGAGGTGGGAGCTTTCTGCGGGAAAATGAGCACACTCCTCACAGTTCTGAATTACTGTACTTTAGCTAATATTGTAATAGGAAGCTGACAGCTGAGAAAAAGCAGATATGGGGATAAATTATCCCATGCCAAAACAAAATATGTTCACACTGAAATGTGTATTTTGGAGAGAGAGAAATCTTTCAACAGATGCTTCATTTTGGGCACTCTTTACATTACAGACCATATATATTCCCCAGCAACTACTGCATACATTGTACATCACAGCCAAATTGCACTCAATAAAACATCACATTTTAGCAACTCACCTCGTCAAAGGCTCTTTTTGTCAACATTCTTCATCATGTTTTGTTTCCCCCCTCACATTTCCACGTTCATTCGTCCATCTGCAAGGAAATCAAGTGTAGCTCTATCATGCTGTGTAGCAGGGTTAGGAGAACTTAATGGGTCTCAAGAGAGTCTCTGGGTTCATGGAGTCTAGTTACTTTTGAGGAAGCTGATAGCCCGTAGGGGCAGAAATAAGTCTTAAAATCTGACAAAAGGAACAGATGAGGTGTTGAACGCATGGCACAATGGGTTCTTATTTATTTATTTATTTATTTAGCTAGCTAGCATTGCTGCTTTTTTGCATCAAAAGATGGGAAACACAGACTGGCCTTTGCCCAGACGACATGCTCCCATAATCTCAGTCCATTGAATGACAAGCTACATGAACAGGCTAAGTAGCTTCAAACTCATGTAAGGAAACTAATATCTGAAAAAAAATAAACCAGCAACAAACTATCTAATGATAACTTGGGGGGGGGGGCATGCTTATAGAAAAAAAATGGAAGAGTGGCTGACTGGGTAGGCCCATTCCATGTACAGTGGTACTTTGGGTTAAGAACTTAATTCGTTCTGGAGGTCTGTTCTTAACCTGAAACTGTTCTTAACCTGAGGTACTAATGGGGCCTCCCGCTACCGCTGCTGCGCAATTTCTGTTCTCGACCTGAAGCAAAGTTCTTAACCTGAGGTACTATTTCTGGGTTAGCTGAGTCTGTAACCTGAAGTGTCTGTAACCTGAAGTGTCTGTAACCCAAGGTACCACTGTATTCAACACCTCCGAGAAACAAAGTTCAGGTGAGAACCAACTGTTCCTTCTCTGGAGGTGATGAACACATATCATGGCAAATTACACTAAAGCTATGGAACCTACTTGGTGGGAACAGCTGGCCACTGCTAAAGAACTTGTTGTGATATCTGTTACCCAAATGCTGCCTCTGCTGAGGCATACTTCTGTCATGTTGGATAAATGCTGATGGGTTTTCTCACACAGCTGCCGACACACACCTCTTGCAGAGGAGCATTGGAAGCAAATGTTGCCACAGACCTAGTAGAACATGCTGTAACACGTTAAGGAACGAGCAAGTGAAATTTTCCAGAAGCAAGCTGTGTGCAATCCCAGATCCAACTTGCCAAGGATGAACTAGTCACTTTCTTCCTAAAGAGAATTTGGGTGAAATGAAACTAAAAATGAATCTGTTTGATTGTTCGAATCCTGTTGATGGATGCATTAAGTGCTCACTTCACATCCAAAGCATGCCATTCTTTCTCAGGGAATGTAATGATCAAAAAATTGGCAAAATTAATTCATGCTGTCTATGGGTTATGGTAGAGGTTTTCAACCTTTTTGAGTCCATGGCTCCCTTGGCCAGCTACATTCTTTCTGTGGCACCCCTGTGGGGCTCAGGAGCCCAGTTATGTCACCCTTTGCCTGCAAAGCCCCTCACCCTTTTTTGAACACCCTGCCTTGTGAAGTGTTCCCTCAGCCGCCTCTCTTCTCCTCTCTCCTTAGGAGTCCTCTGGGAAGCCGTTGCTGTCGCCCCTGGTCTCTGAGCTGCCTCCCCCCACCCCAAAGAGAGGTCCCTCCTCACATTGCCCCACAGGGGCCTGGGAAAAACCCCCTGGCCAGCCCCAGAGGCACCATTCACCTGGGGTGCTTGAAACCAGAGCAGCTGCAACAAATAGCTGTGCAAGCCTTTGGGAGGCAGAGCCATGAGAAGGCATCAGAGGAAGGGAGGGAAGGAAAGAGGGACAGTGGCCAGTGTTGCCCATGGCACCCCTGACCATCATTCAAGGCACCCCAGGGTGCCATGACACACTGGTTGAAAGCCACTGGATTATGGAATTAACCTTCAGAATGAATGAAAGATCCATCTCAAGGACTACCCTATCTAAATGAGAAACACATATTTAGCCACCAAAAATGCTTTGAGGTCAGAAACTCTAATTTCAGGAGTTACAGCCACTAGGAGCAGAACCTTAAAGGACAACAGTTTTAATGACACTATTCAGCAGCTCAGACGTCAGCTTTTGTAAGGCTGTTAACATCTTGTGCAAGTCCCCTGGTGGAGTCCTATGGACCACTGAAGGATATCAAAAAATGCCCCTTTAAAAAAAATGTTTACCCATGAATGGGCACCCACTAGTGGACAACATGACACAGAAGAAATGTCATTAACACTTTTCTGAACACTGACCACCAAGGATAACAAACTTGCTACCATTTATGTACAATAACAACTTACCCTTAAACAAAATCTTAGCAGACTAGAAGTTGAACTTCTGACATTGCTAGAGATACGGATTCTTGCAGAGCACCTCAGCTTCCGATGCTGAAATTTCACTCTCTGTGGCTCTTCTCTTGTGTCAGGTTCTCACCTCAATACACTATTTCCACCCATAAACTCAGGGGTGGACTTGGGTAATCTTTCATAATATGGCGCCCTCAGTGAGGCCAAAAGTTGGTGTCCCCCAATGGACCTTCTCAGTTACGGATCTTCTCAATTTTGCATCTGCCTGCTACACCACCCAAAATCCTGTGCGGCATGAACCACTTGGGCTGCACAAAGTGTGTGCTTTCTTCCCACCCCAACCATGTTAAGAAATCAAACACTAAGGTTATCTCTGGAACTGCTCACTGACCATTTTTAATGCTCACCATTTTTATGTGTAAGTGATCTTTTCAAAATGTTATTCCTGCTCTCTGACAGAAACGTTTAATAGCCAAGAACTCCTCTGACAAATTCTGGGTGGGTGGGGGGAAATAAGCCCCACTTGCCTTCCAAAAGGGCATTAACCTATAATAGGAAGAAATTGAATTTCTCAGAAAAGTCTGTGGAAATGTCTAAAAGGAGGATTTGACAGAACAAAAAAAATTAGCTAAGTGGCATATTGGGAGAGGGATTAAAAATCTAAGCAACCTTATTTGCAAAAGCAGTGCTACATTTAATAGACTTTGGCATATAAAATATGTCAGTTAAAACACAAGTAAAAGATCAGATGTCTATATACTCCAAACTGGTGGGTGTAAAATTAAACAAGCCACTTAGAACTTTTGAAAAAGGTCACACATAACACAAGGTTGCTTTCATGTATGCTATTTTCTATTTCAGACAAAGCTAACAAAAACATATAAATCAGAGACTACATTAAATAATCTGAGCTTGTGCTTGTCGTTTGCTTCTCTTATTACTGTTGTCACTTACATTTCCATTTCAAATCTTATGAGTTTTGTGGCAATAGAGAGAACTTCAAATGGAGTCTAAAGGACTATCATGAAGGAGTTATGCAGGTATAAAGTTAATGACACTGCTGTTCACCATTTTATAGAGATTCATGCCCCTAGCCAAAACTAACACAGTACAATGGTACCTTGGTTTAAAAACAGCTTTGTTTATGAACAACTTGGATTAAGAAGGCTGCAAACCCAGAAGTAGGTGTTTTGGTTTGTGAACATTGCCTTGGAAGCAGAACATGTTCCGCTTCCTGTTGAGTGTAAATTGAGTCCCCCGCTGCTATGGGAAAGCACACCTTGGTTTAAGAACGCTTTGGTTTAAGAACGGACTTCCAGAACGGATTAAGTTCATAAACCAAGGTACCACTGTACAAGACTTAGCCACTAACCAGGAGCAAGAAAAATAACGTGAACCTGCTTTTTGTATGTGCATCAGAACAATTCATATTCAACATTTATCCAGAATTATAGTGATGCCATGGGATGCGAACCAGCAACCATGGGATGAGAATCACCAACCTTCTGATTGGCAAGCCCAAGAGGTTTAGTGATTTAGACCACAGTGCCACTCACTCCCCCCATATCCCAATTAACCATGCCTTACACTGGCTTACAACCTGAGCAGAACTGCAAGATGGACAAAACTAATAAAAAGAGAGGGTGCCATTATTAAGGTAACTTTAAAACTCATGGAGTTTTCTTTTCATTGTGGAGTAATTAAACCTCTTTACAGATTGCAGGTGAAAAGGTCAAATATCAGCACGCTCAGAGTCTCAGGGAGGCCAAGGGACAAGACAATGTGGCACTGTTGAAACTTCTCATTAGTCCTGTGCCTGAAGCTTAGACAAGTCACCCAATGATATTTTCTGGCACCAATCCTGCAATTAGGAATGAAACCACCACAAAACAATGCCTTCAACCTCAAGAGATGATCGATACCAGAGATGGTATCAAAGGCCACTGAGTGAACAGAAGCAACAGGGTACCACTTACCCTGATTTCCTCCTGCAAATCGTAATCCATCAGGGCAACCAATGTTAATTCTGTCCCCAAGCGAAACCTGAATCCACACTGAAATGAGTCAAAAAAATGAGTTTAATTCAAGAGCACCTGCAGCTGAATCAACACTACTCTCCCGAGCACCTTGCTCAAAATTTGTGTACATCAGCTTTCTCCTTGCTCCTTTCTGCTGCTGAGCTCCAACCATGCCTGCTGACACTTTCCAGTACAGTGGTACCTCTGGTTCTGGACACGATCCGTTCTGGGGTGCCCCGAAAAGTCCATAAGAGTGGCACTTCTGCGCACGTGCAAAGCACAATAGAGCACTTCTGTGCATGCACAAACCGCGCAGGATGCTTCTGCGCATGTGGAGAAACCAGGAAGTAAACACTTCCAGGTTTGCTGCATTCTTAACCTGAAAAAATGCAACATGAAGCGTTTGCAAGAAGAAGTATGACTGTATTCCAGATTTGTTAAAAGTGTTCCAGTCCTTTCTTTTCCTTGCAGCCCTTAAATTCCAACACTTCAAGTCTGTTCCCCCTTTCCCATATTCCAGCTACACACACACACCCTCCCTCCCTCCTTTTAACCAATCAGAGTGAGAGCTGTGGGCATCCGTCTGCCTCAAGAGACAATAAAGTGTGCCTCTTACAATGAAGTCAAACCTCTGCATTGGCAGCACCCAAGAGTAGAGCTGCCAGACGTCCGGCATTTCAAAGGTGGAATTGACATCCAGGGGGGATTTCCAAGAGGTGGCTTTGTCCTGCTCAACAGCTTTGGGGTTTGTCTGAAAACAGCTCAACAATTTTGGTGGTTTCCTGGTTTTTACTTTTTGAAATATGACAACCCTACCCAAGAGGCTCGTATACACTTCTGCTTTTCTCATGCCTAGAAAACACGGGCCTGAACCACTTATCCTCTTTTCTAGGCATGGGTCTGAGCGGTTTTGCTCTTCCCACTGCTTCCCCCTGGAGGACCTGCTCTTTAGTGCTAAATCAGAACCAATGGCAATCCATAGAAAGCCCAATTGCCATTTGTTCCAGTTCAGCATGGAAGAGCAGGTTTTCTGAGGGGTTGGAGGAAGAGCATGGCAAAGGGAAGTGTGGTTGAGCTCCATAAAAGATAAAACATAAAAGATAATCGTGAATTGTAATAGAATTAAAACAATATAAAAATCAAATCTATTAAAATAGATAATAAAAACAGCAAAGTTTTATTAAAAGTCCTTTGCATTAAAAAACAACAACAACCAGTCAGTTCTCAATGGTCTGTTGAAATAAAACTGTCACCTAACTGCACCTTTAAAACTGCTCATAGTAAAGCACGGTAAAGGTAAAGGGACCCCTGACCATTAGGTCCAGTCGTGACCGACTCTGGGGTTGTGGCGCTCATCTCGCTTTATTGGCCGAGGGAGCCGGCGTACAGCTTCCAGGTCATGTGGCCAGCATGACTAAGCTGCATCTGGCGAACTAGAGCAGCACACAGAAACGCTGTTTACCTTCCCACCAGAGCGGTAACTATTTATCTACTTGCACTTTGACATGATTTTGAACTGCTAGGTTGGCAGGAGAAGGGACCGAGCAACGGGAGCTCACCCCGTCGCGGGGATTCGAACCGCTGACCTTCTTATTGGCAAGCCCTAGGCTCTGTGGTTTAACCCACAATGCCACCCACGTCCCCATAGTAAAGCAGCCAGTTGGAATTGTTGCTTATTATGATAGATAACTGTTTTAGTGTTGGGTGCATTTGTTCGACTTCAAGGTGAAAGTTATCAAGTATCATCTTAACTTCCCTTTTGTTCACGTAGCCCTGTGATATTTACCTGTGCCATATAGTTCACATGTAAATGTCAATGCAAAAACATGCCTTATTGTGGTATTTCTGCTGCAATGCAGGAAGCATCATAAGGCTTCCCCACACACAATAATTTTGTGCAGCATTTTAAAAAGGAGTGCCTCGTTATTGCATGAGGCGTATGCCGTCTGGAGATCTGCCGTGTCCAGATAGGAACATTTAACTTTTATTAATCAAGCATCACAGAAACAAATGTATTTTTGTTGTTCACATGTGCTTCATATTCTGTGCATGTCATTAATATGAAGTAATATTCCTTTTTAACTGTTAATTAGAGGTGTGATAGGAGATCAGATAGCAGCTGGTGAATTATAAGGCACACCGTTAAAAAACTGTTGTTATCGAAAGAAAATGTTCCATGAAGATTTAATACTTTGGTAGACAAACAAGGCACCACCCTTAGCATATCTGTCTCTTTGTTATGGAGTCAAATGTTTCTCCCAGAAATGTATATTTTCAGCCAGACGCTGTTGGCAACACAATGTGCATAAATTCACAAGTGGGAAAGGGATCAAGCCCATTAGCCATGGCTGCCAATGCATGTGCCCATCACACTTCCCAGCAGGAATGTAGTTTTGATGGTCTAGACTAGAGGGATTGTGAACTGCTTTGGGAGGACTTTCAGCACTGAAAAGTAGCAAGCAGGTAGAGTGGCGAAAATACCATAATGAACCAGACAAAGAGGAGGCAAGCTCTGGTGCTTACTGATGGAAAATACAGGGATCTGCCATGTTTTCTTTCCACTGGTGATCCACAGTGTAATCCACTGACTCAAACCTCAGGTGGTGGCAGCTGAGAGAGGATGAGCTAAATATTTTCATAAGGCAAGTAACATTTCCCTGGGAGGTTTTACACACCTCCAGGCTGCTGCCAGCCTCCACCTAAAGCAAAATTTCAAGATGCATTTGGAACATGGGTATTGGGGCTGAACATCCAAGCAGTTTTGAAAGCATACAAAGTAATTTAAATAAGATTAAATAAGGAGACAAAAATGGTGGCTATTTCCATTGCACCCCCAGGCATCAATACAACAATGTGTGCTAGATCTTTTTAAATGCCCCAAAATGTATAGATATTCCCAGTATATTAACCATTTTGGGTTTCCAATGGTCTTGCAAGCTGATGAAACAAAGGCAAAATAGATCTCACTTTAAGAAGTCCATTACACATTTCACTTTGTTGAGAACCTTTGCAACCATAAGTCTTGCCCTGATTATGCACTATCAACACCACTGTGCTCTATTCCCCTTGTAGATGCCCAGAATAATAAGTTCTGACCTGGTGAGCCTAAAATTGCTCTTTTTACATACAAGACACTGTATCAAATCAATCCAGCCTATGCTGCTGACCTTATTATTCCCTTAGCTCACAATTGCACCTTGAGGTCAAGCAGCCCAAGTCTTCTGCTGATACAATGGCTCCTATTTATCAGTGTAAAGACATGTGGATTAAAGCCTTGGAGTTTATACAGCCTTGGAGCTGCTGCAGGGATTTAATATAGAACTCCTTCCGTACTGGCTTGTGCAGCGTTCAGACATGGGCTTAGGGTTGATTTGATTAATTTGGCTCGTTCTCAATTCACTGCCGCCAAGGGCAAAGCAACGGCAGAGATGAAAGCATCTAAAATAGTTTTGCACGGTGCTTACTAGAAAGACAGTTACCTCGAGATGTGTTCTAGGGGGAGGATAAGCAGCGTTTCCCAGCCCAGACAGAGATTTCAAAATTGTTCATTTGTAAGTGATCTAGAAGATGGCAGCTGCCATGATACTTACTACCTTGGTCTTTTGCTCTTTGGGCCAATACATGCTGGAGACACCCAGCGGTGGAGCATATGCCCACGCTGCCCAGGGCAGGTGTGCTCCCAAAGGGGGAGGCAGAGGGTGCCCGCCCGGGCGCCGGATAACTGCTTGGGTGCATAGAGCGGCATGCGCACCCTGCAGCCAGGGGGCAGAGGGAGCCACCCATGGGGGTGAACCAAGCCACCGACAGCGGACATTCAGCACGCCACCCACCCATGACTCCCAAGCCTCCCCCGAGCTTTCAGAATGAAGGGGGAAGAGGGGAATGCCGCTGGCAAAATGAATGTTGCCACTCAGGGTGGGCTTAGGAGTCGCGAGAGGGCGGCACGCCAAATGTCACCCCCCCTCAGTGAAGACACCCGGGGCGTCCCACCCCCACCGCACCCCCTTCCTCATCCCCTGGAGACACCTGACTTTATCCACAGCCATACTGCCAACTTCATTTCAGAAGAGAGGAACTGGGCAACTTTATCCACGGCGATTTCTGCTGTGGCCAAAGTCCTTTAAACCACAGAGCCTAGTACTTGCCGATCAGAAGGTTGGCAGTTCAAATCCCCGTGACGGGGTGAGCTCCGGTTGCTCAGTCCCTGCTCCTGCCAACCTAGCAGTTTGAAAGCACGTCAAAGTGCAAGTAGATAAATAGGTACCGCTCCGGCGGGAAGGTAAACGGTGTTTCTGTGTGCTGCTCTGGTTTGCCAGAAGTGGCTTAGTCATGCTGGCCACATGACCCGGAAGCTATATACCGGCTCCCTCAGCCAATAAAGCGAGATGAGCGCCGCAACCCCAGAGTCAGTCACGACTGGACCTAATGGTCAGGGGTCCCTTTACCTTTACCAAACTGCCAGCTTTCCTACCGCAACTCACCTCTGTGAATGTTAAAGAGATACAAACTTATTGTGCACAGGTGTTTAAAGAAAATGGTGTTTCTGCCCTCCCAGAAGTCTAGTACAAGAATTATTGGTGTATAGATTTACCTTGTAGCCAAGAATGATTCGAAATTTAGCCTGATATAATACTTTCTAAGTTTTGAGATAATTTCCAAAAAGCACTTGTGCATCATTGCAAATGCAAGGCATGCATTCCCTTTATGCAGAGCCTTCCTTGCCATTGATTGATGGGATTTAGAAGCCGAGTTCAATAATAATTAAAGGACCAAAAAAAAAGGAGGCCAGTTCTAATTGTTTTGAGGTTTTGATAGGAAACTTATTGAAAGTTAAAAGGCCCTCTTCTGACACATAACTGGGAGCAATTAGCTGTTGCCGCTCTCCTTGAAATCTCTGGTGCATTTTCCTGCCCCCATCAAATTCCGGCAATTCAGGGAAATAAGTCTCAACTTCATTTCTGTCACATAAAAAACCGTTGCTCTTGAGAGATCATCTCCCCCACACTCTTTGCATACTAGTATGTGAATGAATTCAGGGGAAGGTTTAATTTTTAAACATGAAAGTCAGCCCCAAATACTTAATTTGGGCACAAAATGTAGCATGCATCAGCTTTAAAGGCTTTGCAGGCCATCTGTTGATTCATACATAGCCAGTATTTACACTCTTGGCCATATGGTCATACAAACATTTCATGCCTGTGGTGGACATGTCACATTAAACTTGGCAAGTGGCCTTTCCCAAACTCTAAGAGGTCACAGTTTTTCATGCAACTTGCTCCACTCTTCTGGGCAGGAATCCAAATTCTCTCTTTCCAGAGTAAGACAAACAGCCTGCATTTGTTCATAATGTGTCATTTGCAGTAGTAACCATTCCACAACTGACATGCTCTAACTCTGCCTCCACCTCCACCCAGCATCCCACTCTACTCCTGTCAATCATTCTTCCACTAGGTCTTCTGTTACTTGCCTCGTATCAGATGTTACATTGCTCTCGTGGACCAACAACATATTAGAAAGATAAAAGACAGCACGAGGAAGGTCTAATGTTTTGCAAAGTAACTTGATTCCTGCTATTTTAAGACGAAGGGGGAAAATCGAGGTAGAAAAATATATTAAAGCAGGCATAGGCAAACTCGGCCCTCCAGATGTTTTGAGACTACAATTCCCATCATCCCTGACCACTGGTCCTGTTAGCTAGGGATGATGGGAGTTGTAGTCCCAAAACATCTGGAGGGCCAAGTTTGCCTATGCCTGCATTAAAGTTTAAGAAACTCACAGCAGGGCTATGGAGGGTGGTCTCAGAGACCACTCCAGGCATGGCTTGCGGCAATACTGGGTTTGCTTTAGTCTCTCTAAGTGATTTGTTTGTTTCATGTGCTCAAAACAATTTGATGCATTGTAGTCACAAACCTACGGCTGTCACCATATTACCTCAATAAGCAAGATATACCTTTCGTTTGGCATTCTGGAAGTCATTTTTTTTAGTACATACAGGTGTTTCGTCTCTCTTGTCATTAGCTTAACGTTGCTTACAGAGTTTCCTTGAATGTATATACAAATTTATGATCACCGACAAGAAAAACAGATTCAGAAAGGAACTAATTTATGGCGGGGGGGCGGGGAGGGAATGCTGTATCTGTCCCTAGACATAACTTGGTGAAACATTTCATCTCAAAGAATACATTGTAGTGCAAGGGGGAATCGAGCACACCTTGGACATAAGAGGACTGAAATTGTATGCAGAATAGTCTCATTTAAGAGAGTTGTTGGAGGTTGGGGTTTTTTGGTTTTTTTAGATCATGCATTCAGGTCTGAATCAAGCTCAAGGGATGTTTTATTCCTTGCGAACAGCTTGACAGTTGGACATAACTCCCCCCTCTCCCCCGAGAAGCTAAAAAGAGGCAATACTAATTTCTGTAGAACAATAGTGCAGAAATCGAAAAGTAGATATTGGAATCCACACTTCTCTGGCCTCTCTTCTGTCAGACAGCGCATTAACAGGTTCAGAAAATGTGCCTCTGGACTACATATGGTCCTATTTAGGTGAAAATGGATTCCTGGGCTCCTGGAACATGGACATTATGTGATAGGAATGCTTTCACTTTTAAAAGGTCTGCAAAAACAAAGGGAGATAAATCACATCACATTTTCAGAAGCCAAAGGATGTCTAACAGCATAACACTATTCACTGGAGTAATAGCCCTTGCTCTTGTCATTCCTCCGAGTTCTTATCACTGCTATTTTTATACAGACACATCTTTAAAGGGAGAGGTGATTAATAAGCACATACTGGGACCAGCATTTTCTCTCCAGTGTCCAATGATAATCCACATTGATAAGTGCAAATGGATGCAAGGGGGACGAGGGACGGCGAAAACAATGCCAATGTTCATTTGGGTTCTTGGTGGCTTCCGGCAAGCTCAATGGGCAAAGTAAATGGATGGCAAATTAGAACAGCATTGAGTGGCACGGGGCTGATAGTCCGGAGGTTAGCAACACAAGAACAGGCCTTTTCTGTGGTGGCTTCCCATTTGTGCAATGCTCTCCTCAGGGAGGCATGTATGATGCCTTTATGACCTATTTTTAGGCACCAGGAGAAACTGTCCCTCTTCAGCTGAATAAACAATGTATGGCCTTTAAAATATACAGGACTGACAAGATAGGGTGGGAGAGCTGGTATAAATTACTGGGGTTTGGTGCTCTGAGTGGGGCCCCAGAGACCAATTATCTTGCAACTATTTCATGTAATTCTTTACAAAGTATGTCTTTCATGTTCAATGCACATACAATTATGAATAACGGTTTGCAAGCTTATGGCATGCACCGAGCATTTCCGAGAATTCACAACTCTACACAAACATTCGCTTTTGCACTTTGACAGTACAACATTGCAGTGTCGTCTTATCATCTTTGTATGTTTTAGCAAGTGAACACCATGTGACTGCAACAAAATTGTTGAGTGGTACACATTATTGTGGTGCTACACATACAAGTTTAAAGTGTACAGTTAGTTCAGCAACAATCGTCTGGGTGCTTATGGAACCTCAGTTTTTGAGTATCTCAGAAGCCAAATGATTCGGATCCCAAACGCCGAAAACCCAGAAGTAATTGCTTCTGTTTTTGAACGTGCCTTGGAAGTTGAATGGCTTCCAAGGAGTGTTTCTCCATTTTTTCAATGGATTTTGCCGACCGCTCATTGATCCTCAGTTTCTGAATGTTTCAGAAGTCAAACGGTCTTCTGGAATGGATTATGTTCGAAAACCGAGGTTCCACTGTATTATTGACATTCACCATTGGGATCTTAATATCCCCAACAGGTACAAATACTATCTTCTTATTAACATAAAAATGAGATCACACATTTATTTTATATCCCAGAGTAAGGATTTTTAGCTGGTTCACCCTTGCTGGGTGGGGTTTACTTTTCTTTTTTCACTGGGTCCCAAACCCACTCTCAGCAGCCCACTTTGTCTATGAAATTTTTATGGTGACTCTCCTCTTTTCATTGCTATGAGAGCACCCTTACACAATTCTAACCTACCAAGATGAACACAGCTCACTGAACTATCCTAGGAAAGTCAGCAGAAAATATGTAGTTTGTCCAGCCCCATGTCAGTTGCCATATACAGAAAATTGGGTTCAACTCTGTGCATCAAAAGTGTGCAAGTTTGCTACAGAATTTAAATGGCTTGGAATTTACTAGTACCTATGTGGTACTGCCTGAGAACCAGCAATATGGATGACTTCAGGAAACCTGGTGAACTTCAAAACACTCAATATATTCAGACAGTGGGAGTTATCTCAGTTTAGGTGCACATTTTAATAAGGTCCCTTCTGAACAAATCAGATACAATATGAAGAGCCCATCAGCTTTTCTCATATGTTAACAACTCAAAGGATGAATCTTAAGCAATGAATCCGTTAGCTAGAGGGAAATGAACAAAGGGATTTTTAGATCTCCAAAATTCGTAGCCAAGAACAGACAACTTGTATGGCTCTGTGGGCTTTTTCTGCCTCAACTCAGCTGCTTTCTTGTTTTAACTCATGCATTTAGTCAGGTTATTGTACTCCTCCTTCCAGCAACTCCCACAGCCAAGCTGGGGCCAAATGTATTGCTCTGCTTTCCTTTGAACCACATTAGTGAGGCCGGGTGGGAGGTGTTGCCATCTGGGTAGCCCATACACACAGCCCAGGCTTGCACCCCTTGAAAGATCACATTGATGCTAATGCAGCAAAAACAACATGGGAGGCAGCAGTTATGAGTTACAAGTTTCTGCAGCCACTGCGGGTGTTGCGATTCTCCAGCGGTTTGGCTTTACCCCTGGAGGCAGAATCCATGGTCTCTCGAGACAGACAGACGCCAACAAAAAATTCATCAGAGAATCATCATAAGCAGGTGAAGTTAACCCTCTTTATGAATAAAGGTTAAAAAAGCATTTCAAAACAGACGAGGCATCAGTCATAGTGGGCAGCAGCTGGTATTAATCTTGATCATATGTGCCCACTCACCTGAGTCACTCACAATGACGCAGCAGGTGGCAGCTGCCAAACAGAATTAAATAACATTCTGAGATGGCCCATGAACCCGAGTGAGTAGCTATCAGAATGGATACAGCTTCCTTCTTACAGCACAGTTTCAGGCCAGACTACAAACCAGGTTTGCACAATCAAATTTTGAACTATTTCCTCCTCCTTTCCTAAGTGAAATCTTAATGTGCCATCCTTCTAAATGCCTTGTCAGTAGGTTTGTCAGCTCCTCAGCAGTACAGCCGCCACCCTGACTGATGACATTTGCGCTGACATTGTCTGCCTTCATTGCTAGTGTAACTTCATGGTTTGTGACATTGCAATGACACAGTGGTCAGTAACCCCCCATTTTAAGTACTTATCTGCTCAGACAGCCAAGTTTTAAGACACGGCCATTAATGTCATATTTATTGCAGTGTCGTCTCCCAAAATGTTAGTGGCCTACTTTTGACTATGAAGTTTTCCCCCCTTCTGCCAATATTTATCATACAGTTTTATGTTACAATATATCTCCCAGACTGGTTTCAGATGAAAGCTTTTAATGAAAATCAGTCTGAGTGTTAACGAAAGGTGCAGTGAGTTTCTTGGCAAGAAAAGTGGCTAACAAATATGAAAAATAAATAAAGGCTGTGTTCATACAAACAGTTTATTTCAGGCTGACTCCTGTGTTTAATGAAGCTTTGTTTAAAGTGTTGCAGCCCTGATATAGCGATCACACACACGCACAAAAAACAAGACTTAGCGTCAGTCCATCTGACAGACTTAAAATCCTGTTGCTCTTTGCTCTTTCGTGCCATCAGATTTATATCCCTGGCATGGAGGACATGACATACATTTGGTCAAATACACAAGGTAAGAATATATGGTGATGGTGATTATTCTTTTCCCCAGAACCCAGAATCAAGGTTGCTCACAAAAAGAGAATTCCTATAGGGAGATAAAAGGTAAAGGTAAAGGACTCCTGAATGGTTAAGTCCAGTTAAAAGTGACTATGGGGTTGCGGTGCTCATCCCACTTCAGGCCAAGGGAGACGGCATTTGTCCACAGACAGCTTTCCAGGTCATGTGGCCAACAGGACTAAACTGCTACTGGCGCAACGGAACACCGTGATGGAAGCCAGGGCACACAGAAACGCCGTTTACCTTCCTGCCACAGCGGTACCTATTCATCTACTTGCACTGGAGTGCTTTCAAACTGCTAGTTTGGCAGGAGCTGAGGCAGAGCAATGGAGCTCACCCTGTCACATGGATTCGAACTGCCGACCTTCTGATCAGCAAGCCCAAGAGGCTCAGTGGTTCAGACCACAGTGCCACCTGCGTCCCCTTTATAGGGAGAGATGAGCATGCCACACTACAGTGGTACCTCGGGTTATAGACACTTCAGGTTGCAGGCTCCGCTAACCCAGAAATAGTGTTGGGATTCAAGCCTTTATCAGGAGAAACTGGCCACTCTCCAGGCACCCGGCTTGATCTCCTGTTGACCTCCCTGTCTGCATTCCCGGCAGGATCCAGGCTAGGTCGCGATAGGCGATCCTTCTCAGAGTGAGAAGAACACACCCCCTCTTTCCTGCCCCCCCAGGCAGGGGAAAGAGATAGACAGAAACGTATTTACATGCCTTTATTTCTGTCTTTGCAGTGTTACAAAAATCATGACTGCTGTCTTCAAGCTCCAGCAGTCGAGAGACAAACTCCTCCTGTACTTCCTGTACAGCTCATATTACACTCTGAGCTAATTCCGGTGCCCTCTGCACTGTGAATTGACTGTCCCTCTGTTTCCCATGGAACAGTCCCAACATTCCCATTATGTTTTGTTTTCAAGCTACCAGCAGCTCGCGGCTGCATTGATTCAATATCGTAACAAATAGGACCTTGGGTTAAGAACTTTGCTTCAGGATGAGAACAGAAATTGTGCAGCGGCGGCGGCAGGCCCCATTAGCTAAAGTGGTATCTCAGGTTAAGAACAGTTTCAGGTTAAGAACGGACCTCCAGAACGAATTAAGTCCTTAACCCGAGGTACCACTGTATATGCATTTGTTGCTGAATTTTTGAGCCAACACAAAAGGGCAATACAATATTGTTGGCTTGTGTGACTTAATGGCACATCAAGCCACTGTAGCCTTCTTAAGTCTTTCATTATAAACTATTGTGATAACTGCATATAAAAATAATGGCAGAGACATGAAAACAACTACAGCGTGCTTTCATGTCACTGTGCCGAGGCAGACTAAAGACGCTATATTGAAATTGAGAAATCTGATCACTTTTAAGCCAATTTGCTTATTTTTTCATGGGTTAGCTCCTGATTTGGGATTGACAGCCTGAAATTAGCTCTATAAAAACTCCATTAACATCAGAAATGTAACACTCCAGTGTGCAGCTGGGGCATCCCAAAAGAAGATGCAACATTACTAATAAAATTTTACCAGAAGAATATGTAATACTAGAATGCCAATACATTCTAATCCCATCCAACTGTCTTCAGCACATGGTAATGATGCTGTCAAATATGCAAATATAGACTGTAGTACACATAACAGCTTCATTTAACTGTACTTCAGCAGCAATTTTAAAACATTTGTATAGAACAGCGGGATTTATCCAACACATCCCCAAAGAAGTTCATTTAGATTTGTAGATCTTTTAATTTACATATCCAGTAGTATGTAAGTTAAACAATCTTATTTTTTTTACTAATTCACCATATGTTGCTTGGAAGCACGGTTTCAATAGCTTCAACTAACCTTAAAGGTAAAGGTACCACTGACCGTTAGGTCCAGTCGCGGACGACTCTGGGGTTGCGCGCTCATCTCACTCTATAGGCCAAGGGAGCCGGCGTTTGGCCGCAGACAGCTTCCGGGTCATGTGGCCAGCATGACTAAACCACTACTGGTGAATGAGAGCAGTGCATGGAAACACTGTTTACCTTCCCGCCGGAACGGTACCTATTTAACTACTTGCACTTTTGACGTGCTTTTGAACGGTTAGGTCGGCAAGAGCAAGGACCAAGCAACAGAAGCTCACCCTGCCGCAGGGATTCGAATCACCAACTTTCTGATCGGCAAGCCCTAGGCTCTGTGGTTTAGACCACAGCGCCACCTGCATCCCGCCCACCTAACTTTACCTCCAGCCTAAATCTGGACCATTTCATACAGTAGGGTTTTTTTGCTATGCCATTAGAGATAGGGAGGGATCTGGCAAAAGGCAACTTTGAAGCAAAGGCATCACTCAATCACATTCCCTAGCAATGTGTGGATTGGTCTGGGGGTCTGATTTGGAATCTGCACAGTGCTAGATCCTCTGTAAAACTTGTCCCGTGCCCAGGAAGCATTGGTTTGAGTGGTTTTGTGTTTGACCTGTACTTTCTAGGCACAGGTCTGAGAGGAGTACTCCTTGCCCTGCAACTTTTGCAGTGAAAACCTGCTCTTTAGCTCCAAAGTGGAATAAAGGACAATATGTGGGAAACCTGTTGCTGTTTGCTCTGATTGAGCACTAAAGAGCAGTTTTCCCCAGGGGAAAGCAATGAGACAAGAAGTGGTGTGAAAAGCCCTTAAGTTCCTGTGATCTCAAGTTTTAACCAGTTGAGAAGTGAGAAAGATTTCCCTCTATTCAGTCTCTTAAATTTAATTAGCTGGATTTCATGAAATAAATGTTGGTGGAAAAGAGAAAAAATGGAACGAATATTTTATTTAAGACAAGGAGGCAGGCACACTCTTTTCTATTTTTTTATTTTTTTATTCCAGAAGCTTGGTAAATATTTTACTAATTGTTGTTTGTAATTTATACTGCTTTAGCAATTATCTTCGCCAATTTGTCTAAATGCATATTAGGAAGTTCAGGAAGAGTTTGGACCAATTACAGCAGACTCTTCAAGCTAATTACTAGTGTGGGTGAGTAACAACGGCTGTGCTGATTTTTTTTTACCATTCTCCATCAATTAATGATAAAAGAAACTGGGACAGCATGTGAAATGTGAAGCCGCTGCGATGTGTATCTGCAAACAATCCACAAATGGTATTATATCCTAGTGAGACTGATACACATGATGGCTAAAATGTCCCTAGAGCTGCTGGAGGGGTTACAGTCAACAGGGCACTTATATTCATCTGTGGCGGGAGTGTCTACAAGTACAGTAGTTAGATTTTGAGATGAGATACTCAAAAAGATGAATGCCATACTGTATCTGGGCACTGTCAAAATGTCAAAATCAATGCTGTTATTACTGGTGGTTTTTGGGCAGGTGGGGGTGGGAAATGTACTATTTAAGGAGTTGGTTAGATTCATGCCAGTTGCTTCCAGACCTCTAAGAACACAATCATGGAAGAGCAATAGGACTTTTACAATAGATTTGAGGGGAACTTTGGAAAATTGCATTGAGAATTGCATGCATAAAATCCGCATTACTAAGGGACAAGCAAAACCATTTTTATGTTTTTATTTTTGCAGAATGGTGTAGGGTTCCCCTCCCCAAGACTGGTAAGTCTGTCAGGACAAGGACACATCTAGCCCAATACAATGATTTGGAAAAATAATAATAATTAATTATTCAAGTATCTTGAAATTATCATCAGATAACATTTTCCATGATGCCTTAACTTCCTTTGTTTGACAAATATGAGAATATGTTTTCTTGAATATTAAATCCACAATGAGAAATAATATTTTATTAGCTCAGCTGTCAGACCTGGAGTGTTCTTTGTTATTAGTATTTCTGTTTTGTAAGTGTAGTTCAGGGTTCCTCAACCTTGGCCCTCCAAATGTTTTTGGCCTACAATTCCCAGAATTCCTAGCTAGCAGGACCAGTGGTCAGGGATGCTGGGAATTGTAGTCTTAAAACATCTGGAGGGCCAAGGTTGAGGAAGCCTGGTGTAGTTTATTGTAGTTATCAGCACATTATACATATTTGTATAAAAATACTGCCTTTTAAAATTATCAAAGGGGAGGGGAAATTTCACTGAATTTCTCATACGTGGGATGTGTGTGTATTCAACTTACTTTACTTTTGAGGTAGCAGAGGAATTTAATAAGTCACCTTTTCCCATTCAGCGTATCATCTCTCTTATGACCTGCATTCTACAGCCTTCCTGGATATTCACATTTACTGAAAACCAAATGACACACCTTGCTGGGGTTTCCTATAAGCAGTGCACTTTTTGGTTTTTTTCTGGCAGCACACAACAGTACACAGTACCGGTACCTCGTTTGTTTGTTTGTTTGTAGAAAAGTAGCACTGCTTCCAGGAGATGAAAATCAAAGGCTTTCCAATGTGCTGTTCTTCTGCCACAGATCTTAGGCCTTTCATTGCTGTATTCCTATGCTTCAGTTAAACCCAGGGAAGACAGCATGAAGTAATTCCTCTCTTAGGACTTCCCCAGGTCAAAAAACAGGGGCAGCCATGGAGGCTACAGAGCAATGGATGTATGCTTAATGGAAAGAAAGACTATACAGCCCCACCCCCACTTCCAGCCTTCCCAGTGTCACACCCACTGGAAGAGACAGAGAAGCAGAAGCCTTTTTGTTGGGAAAGAAAACTTTTTGAGAAACTGAAAGGTATGTTTTGCAGAGCACCCTAGAATTGATGCTTTTGAATTATGGTGCTGGAGGAGACTCTTGAGAGTCCCATGGACTGCAAGAAGATCAAACCTCTCCATTCTTAAGGAAATCAGCCCTGAGTGCTCACTGAAGGACAGATCCTGAAGCTGAGGCTCCAATACTTTGGCCATATCATGAAAAGAAAAGACTCCCTGGAAAAGATCCTGATGTTGGGAAAGATTGGGGGAAGAAGAAGAAGAAGAAGAAGAGTAGTAGTAGTAGTAGTAGTAGTAGTTCGGATTTGATATCCCACTTTATTACTACCCTAAGGAGTCTCAAAGCGGCTAACATTCTCCTTTCCCTAGCTCCCCCACAACAAACGCTCTGTGAGGTGAGTGAGGCTGAGAGACTTCAAAGAAGTGTGACTAGCCCAAGGTCACCCAGCAGCTGCATGTGGAGGAGCGGAGACGCGAACCCAGTTCGCCAGATTACGAGACTACCGCTCTTAACCACTACACCACAAAGAGAAGGGGATTACAGAGGATGAGATGGTTTTCGAAGCTACTAACATGAGTTTGACCAAACTGCGGGAGGCCGTGGAAGACAGGAGTGCCTGGCCTGCTCTGGTCCATGGAGTCACGAAGAGTCGGACACAACTAAACAACTAAACAACAAAAGTGGTAACTCCACTCACTGTGCACATGCTAAATAGCTCTGTAGGCAAGCAAACATGCAATAACACCTCCCAGTACCCCGTCGGGCTGTTAATATGTCTTTAGGGAAATGCCTGGTAGATTTTTTTAGATTAAGAACAGTCACAATCTGACTGTGTGATTTACAGCTATAAACAAGAAGGTGACATCACTTTGAATGATTAATGCAGAAGGGCGCGAGCGGATGTCATCTCAAACTTAATGCAGCTTTGCGGCAGTTATGAGATGACAACATGTTAGAAAACAGCACTGCTAAAATTATAACCGTGCTTCTTCCTTCCAGACTTAACACTGCAATGATCTTGTATTATTGATGCATTCCAAAACAGTATCTCTTTTAGGAATGGCGAAGTTCAACCACTTTCCCATCAGGAAACCAAGACCAGGAGATTCTGGTGATTTTTTATTTTTTTTACTCTGGACTTTTAATGGTCCTAGCCTCCCTGCAGCCACCCCTCTCCAATTCAAAATGTAATATGCATTATGTAACTTATTTAACAATATATTAACTTTCCTTACAATGCTGCTTTCTTCGGGAGCTAAGCTACTCACTTTGTGGAGTGGGGTCCTGGACTTCTGTGCCACAGTTCTGCCCTGGTGGCAAGACTTCTGTAAGTCTTACATCTGAGGGAATCAGGGAAGCATTTCAATGGGACTTGGTTGAGAGTGAGCTTCTATCATTTCTGCCCTTGTACACACATTCACAAAGCTACCCTGTTCTTCACAGCCTTATGACATTTGTCCTTCCATAATTGTTTACAATTTAATTCACATATTCCTTTTTAATGAAGGCTTCCCAGCCCACAGGAATAAATGTGATTCTACACTGTTCAGCACCCCTTCATCTTACCACAAACCAACTCATTCTTCCCAGTTAAGCTAGAGTTTCTAAGCAGCTTTAGAACTCAATTTCCCTTTTTGCCTCCTGCTGTGCACTTTGTGCAGCAGTTTATTTCCTATCTTTAAACAATCTCTTCCTCCCTCGTCCTCTCAAGGTATTTGACATCTCAGCCATGATCAATTGTGAGCTTGCAGGAAAAGCTTGAGAACACACACAAAGACACTAAAGCGAAGTACACAAATGGCCTGGCCACAACAACTTCTAAGCACTTGCACACAAGCTAACTTCTAAACTAATGGAGGGGGAAATTCCATATTTAGCATTTTGAGCAGCAGGATACTATATTAAAAGCCTTTCTGCTTTTGAGAAACTGTTCAGAACTGCAAACAGCGAGGAGAGATTTCATATGCAGATGCATAACCGCAAACAAGAACTTATAGGGAGCTCATTTCTGTAGATAATAATGATAATCACAATAACAAAATGATAACATATGAAAGCTTGCCTGGTCACTTGTAACAAAAAAGAAAAGTCTCTAGTATGGAGATGGGTCACATACCCTCCAACAATTCTCCAATGAAAATAGGAACATCCTATTCTACATCAAGAAGCTTCACCAATGTAAACGTAAAGGTAAAGGACCCCTGGATGGTTAAGTCCAGTCAAAGGTGACTATGGGGTTGCGGCGCTCATCTCGCTTTCAGAGCGAGGGAATCTGATGTTTGTCCACAGACAGCTTTCCGGGTCATTTGGCCAGCATGACTAAACCACTTCTGGCACAACGGAACACTGTGATGGAAACTAGAGCGCATGGAAATGCCGTTTATCTTCCCGCCACAGCAGTACCTATTTATCTATTTGCACTGGTGTACTTTCAAACTGCTAGGTTGGCAGGAACTGGGACAGAGCAATGGGAGCTCACCCTGTCATGGGAACTCGAATCGCTGACCTTCCGATTGGCAAGCCCAAGAGGCTGAGTAGTTTAGACCACAGTGCCACCCGTGTCCCTCTCATGTATGATCTCCTGGCACACAAATGCATCATATACCTGTCACCTTGAGCCAATTACATTTTTTTAAATTTATTTTTATCATTGTTTTTATCATTACAGTGGTACTTCAGGTTACGTTACCTTCGGGTAATGTAATTTAATGTTACAGACGCGGCAAACCCGGAAGTGTATAATTCCGGGTTTCGCCATGCGTGTGTGTGCAGAAGTGCTTTGCGCTCTCTGCACGTGCGCAGAAGCAGCGCTTCCAGATACAGACTTTTCAGGGTAAGTACAGACCCCCAGGACAAATTAAGTTCGTATCCAGAGGGTCCACTGTATATCCTGTATACCTGAAGGAGCGTCTCCACCCCCATCGTTCAGCCCGGACACTGAGATCCTCCCTCATTGTGAGAAGTGAGGTTACAGGGAACCAGACAGAGGGCCTTCTCGGTGGTGGTGCCCACCCTGTGGAACACCCTCCCTTCAGATGTGAAGGAAATAAGCAGCTATCCTATCTTTAAAAGACATCTAAAGGCAGCCCTGTTCAGGGAAATTTTTAATATTTAACGCTGTACTGTTTTTAACACTTGATTGGGAGCTGCCCAGAGTGGCTGGGGGGACTCAGCCAGATGGGCAGGGTATAAATAATTTATTATTATTATTATTATTATTATTATTATTATTATTATTATTACTATATCCTGCCTTTTTCCTTGACAGGGACTCAAGATAGATTATAGCTGAAATATTACTTCATTCCATTTTTCTGTTGAAGGTGTTGAACATGATCCCTCCCATCGCACATTTATTCTTTACAACAATCCTGTAAGGTAAATGAGGCTCAAGGTGACAGCCAATTTCAACCTCCTCTCTGGAGGCGGGTGTTTGGGGGAGTATTGGGATACCATGGATTCCCTACAGACATTTGCTGCACTAGGCGTGGAAACCTTTTCAAAGGTTGTTCCCAGCCTCACCACCACCAGCCTCAAATGATTAATGTAGTTTGGCTGCTGGGTAGCAAGCTGCCAGCTCAGAATTCTGCTGGTCATTCTATCCTTCATGGTCAATACATTTAACAACTTAGACTGATAATTTAATACACTGAACACAACTTTGCTTTTTTTACATTTAGAATGGAAATGGTTGTTTCAGGAATTCTACCCGCGACATGCACCTGCCCTACTTTATATCTTAAAAACACTTCAAAACTCATTGGTTCAACATTCATTTCATGCCTGAGCATATTCTATTACTATTAATTATTTTTTTGAGATACATTCTGAAGTTTCCTCTCTGTTTCTGGCTCATTTATTTTTCCTCTTCACCATCAATTAATCTACCATTTTTCTTTGTCCTTCCTCTTTCTCTTCTTTAATAATTTTATCTATTATTTATCTATTATAAAACTGTAAGTGCAGTTAACAAATGACAGCGTTGTTTGTTTTATTGTGCTTTATTGATTTGCAGTGGCTAGCAGTGCAGGCACTAAACAAGTACTATTAACAACAATATATTCTTTATTGTAATGTGACACTAGGCATATAACATCTATAGAAAAGAAGCTCATTATTTTCCTTAAATAATTCAGTGTTAGAGGCATGCAACAGCTGGCTCATGCTATCTTCTGCTCTCTCTTTTGGTAACATCTGGAAATGCAAAATGTGTGATGAGGCATTATTGTGAGTTTTCCCAACAAATAAAGCAGTGACTATTGAAGAAGTGCCAGAAAATGGGACCATGACTAAGTGGGAACAAGACCTAGCAAATAATATACTGTACATATGAAGACTTGGAAGGGCACAAAGGTCTTCTTTAAATATGAATATAAAGGGAAATTGTTCTAAAGCAATGCTAAGGTGATATATAACTCCAGAAATACTAAGTAAAATAAATAAGAAGTAAGTGTTGGATATATTGGAAGATACTATTATTGCATGCTGTGGAAGTGCAGTTTGGTATATTAGGTTATGAAATCCCATATGATCCTCTACTATTATTATGAAATTATGCTGATGACTCAATAAGGAAAGAACACAAAAAAACTATTTTCATACATAGTAGCAGCAGCAGGAGGAATGCTGTTGGCAAGGAAATGGAGGTTTCATGTAACACCCATTATTAATGAGTGGATGAATAGATAAAATTTGGGAATTCACTTCAAAGTCTAAGCTGGCACATTTTTCTGACATCAAAAGATTCAGGACAAAGTTGAAATAGTTTTATACCAAATTGGATCACCTTTCTTCAGCATTGTCAAAAGAACTCTCTTCTCCAAAAGATGCAGTACAGCTTTGAAATGTTCTGAATTTTAAAGGACCGATTTTAGTTGGGTTTCTCCATCTTGCATTGTTTTTCAACTTACTTTATAAGCACTGGAGGAGATTGTTTTTTCATGTTCTTAAAATGTAATATTGTGACGTTCAAATACACAGTTGACTATCGAGAGAGAGAGAGAGAGAGAAATTTCAAAATAAATCATCCCACCTTTATATTCAGATACTTTACTAATTTTGTCTTTGTCCATGGAGTTTTCTTGGCAGGGATACTGGAGTGGCTTGCCGGTTCATCCTCCAGGTGGATCACGTTTGGTCAAAACTCTCCACTATGATCTGTTCATCTTGGGTGCCCTGCTCGGCATAGTTCATAGCTTCTCTGAGTTATTCAAGCCCCTTCGCCATGGCAAGGCAGTGATCCATGAAGGCGTTTTCCCAGTAGTGATGTATGGAAGTGAAAGCTGGACCATAAAGAAGGCTGATCACTGAAGAATTTATGCTTTTGAATTATGGTGCTGGAGGAGACTCTTGAGAGTCCCATAGACTGCAAGAAGATCAAACCTATCCATTCTTAAGGAAATCAGCCCTGAGTGCTCACTGGAAGGACAGATCCTGAAGCTGAGGCTCCAATACTTTGGCCACCTCATGAGAAGAGAAGACTCCCTGGAAAAAACCCTGATGCTGGGAAAGAAGGGGACGACAGAGGATGAGATGGTTGGATAGTGTTCTTGAAGCTACCAGCATGAGTTTGACCAAACTGCGGGAGGCAGTGGAAGACAGAAGTGCCTGGCGTGCTCTGGTCCATGGGGTCACGAAGAATCAGACACGACTAAATGACTAAACAACAACAACTTTACTAATTAGTTTCAGACAAAGGGGTAGTTTGCAGATGCATGTATGTCACGTGATTTCTCATCATTTGAATGCCCACTAATTGATTGCACCTTGCAACTGAATTACTCAACTGATTGCACTGATATCTTAGAGTTGCAGAGGACCCTGAAGTTCCACTCCTCTAATCTAATCCTTCTGCTAACTTAAAAACAAAACAAAAAATCCACAACTTAAGCATCCCCCAACAGGTTATCCAGCCTCTGTTTGAAAAACCTTCAGCACAGCCACTGGCCATGTATGCAATTGGTCTCATTGTCAGAGTGCTGTATCATTGCAACCACTGGTCAACTGAAATCTCTCCCAGGTATTTTAAATCCAGTATGTCTAGTCCTGCCCTCTGGAGTGTTACGGAAATTACTGGGGGGGGGGGCACATCTTTAAAGTTAAATATTACAAATATTATGCCGGAATGTATCCTTTCAACTTGACAGCTCAGGGAAGTTACCTAGCTTTAAAAATAATATAAAATCATCTCCTTTCCCAGTTTCCTCCATTCCAAAGCTATTTTCCCCTTGAAAAAGGACTCCAGGAAGTTCCCAGAGGTGACAATTGCTGGGCTCATTGTTAGCCAAAGGAAGCCAAATCTAATCACCTGACTCGCCTCAGGCTCCAGACATGCAAAGGAACTTCTATTGTACTTTTGGGTGGTGGGTACTTAAGACATATTTGTCTATGCTAATCTTATACCTGAGTCTTGCCCTGCCATGTCTGCTTATGCTAATCTTGTACCAAGGACTTGTCTGGACATGTTTGCCAAGGTTAACCCCTCCCCTTTTGTGACATGTCAGTGATGTAGCAATTATGTAGGAATGATGCTGTACGAACTGTATTCTGGGATATGGTGGGAAAGTGTTAAAAGTCTTTGTCACCCCATCTTTGGGGTTCAAATTTGCTCTTTGAACCTATTACGCAATAAACTTTGGTCTACAGCTATTTCCTGTAGTTGGTAGCTGGAATCCTTCCTTTATTCTGCAGGGACCTGCGGGCTCTGCCCGACAAGCTGGGTGACTGAGCAGCCTCGCACCAAGATTTTTTCCTTAACAGGAGTAACAAGGGACCAGTCTTTGCACTGTTCAGAATGTGCACATCTGGTGTTTGATCTGTAATGGCTTGCTCACACAAGTCATCTGTCCTGAATTATGTATCAGGCACCTAATTACAAAAATGTATTAATGAATCATGCAGATAGTGATACAAATTCAGATGGACACCCCTGACACTCATAGGTTGATTTCCAACTGTCATACTCAAAGCAAACACATCAACATAAGTGGATTAAATTTGATTTTGGTGCATATACTTAGAGTTTGACTAACGCTGGGTATGGCCTATACAGTTTTCATCTTTTATTTGTGCCCCAATGGAAGATTTATTTATTTAACACATTTTTCATCCTACCTTTCCAACAACTGGTCTTCAGAGCAATGTGTGCCCTTTGCAACTGAATCAACATCAGCATTATTTCTGGATTATTTTATTTTATTTATTGAATTTCTATACCACCCTGTTCTCTGAACCAGCCTGAGATCCCAGGGTATAGGTTTGTATATACATTATAATGATAATTATAATACCTGGAGATTTCAGGGTGGTTTACAGAATAAAATCAAAATATAAAACCAGAAAACACATAATAAAAATAAAAACCCAATAATCCCCCCCCCAAAAAAAACCCACGACATTTTAAAAGGGCATAGGATGTCAATCAAATCAACCAAAGGCCTTGTTTAAAAGGTTTAAAAGGGTTCTTTTATGATGTCATAATAATGTCACATGACAGACAGGTGCATCGCCATGCCCACCTGTCAAAATCCTTAGCATGGGGTTCCCAAGCTTGGGACCCACAGAGCAAGGGGCATTGAAAGCCCTTGGCTTTGAAAACCTTGGAAATATGCCTTGCAGGTGCCCCACCCATGGCACATAAACATGTGTCTCAAGCAAAATGGTAACAAATGCATTACATATTAGAAGTAGTCAGAACTCAATGAAGAAATTGCAAAGCTTTATAACCTTCACACTCCAGGTTCCTTTATGCTTTCCCACTACCTCACAGAGCAGTAAAGTAGTACACTGAAAACAAAGTAATACACCTCTTTTTCTCTTCTTTTTTACAGCATAAATGGTTCCACCAGCGCTGCAGAGCTTAGCGTACCAATTTATTTCATTATGAACAATTGCAGTCTCACGCTTGAGTCTACAGTTCTTTACATACTTCGACTCAAAAAGCATCTTTTATTAGCTATTAAAAGAGCTCTGCCAGATAGTAGTTTAGATCTTCTCATTGATTCATAATCTATTATGGAATTTGTCATATGAACTGTTGCTGGGTAAAACGACACGACTGTTCATTCTTACAGTGTGGAGAGCCAGTGTGGTGTAGTGGTTAAGAGCGGTAGTCTCGTAATCTGGGGAACCGGGTTTGAGTCTCCACTCCTCCACATGCAGCTGCTGGGTGACCTTGGGCCAGTCACACTTCTTTGAAGTCTCTCAGCCCCACTCACCTCACAGAGTGTTTGTTGTGGGGGAGGAAGGGAAAGGAGAATGTTAGCCGCTTTGAGACTCCTTAAAGGGAGTGAAAGGCGGGATATCAAATCCAAACTCTTCTTCTTCTTCTTCTTACATTTAGCACAAACATTGTTAATGCACTTCTGTATTTTTTCTTTCTGTTACAGAATAGATTTTCCTTGTGAACTTTGTCATCAATGCATGTGAAAACAGAGAATATTGTAAAACTCCACTGTACACATCCAGTAACCTGAACACTTTGGGTATATTTAATTTATTGTATGAGGCATGCCCCATTGTTCAAGATCGACATAAGAAAGAAATATATTCATCCTACAATCAGCTTAAAAGTTGCTTTGCGGTCTTCTTTATTTAAACCATCAGTAGTCCAATTCCATCCTGGCTAATGAGAAGTCTGTCTCTTTTGTACAGGTCTGGCTTGTCCCAGAATGTTCCCCAGTGTCTCACAAATCCAAAAATCTCCTCTTGACAACCCATCTCTGTCATTTTATGGATCAATGGTCTCATTAGACAGTAAAATTCATGCTAAATTGCTGTTTTAGGGGGTGTTTTTCATTGTCTAGAAAGGATCAATCCATTTTCAATTACTTTCTATGGGAAAGCATGCCTTGTTTTAAGTCCGCTTTGTTTTAAGACAGGACTTCCGGAATGGATTACGGTCTTAAATCATGGTACCACTGTACTCTGGAACATCCCCATACCGCTACTGCTTTCTACAAGAAATAAGGCCCACTGAGTTTTAGTAGGGATTATTTCCAGGTAAGTGAGTAAAGGCTAGTAGCCTCAATGTGGGATTGTGATAGGATTTACTTGCAACAGTCAAAGAGTGAGCTTTGCATTTTGTTACATTTGGTTTCATTATAACCAACAGGGGGGGGGACCTAAAGTTAACCCACTCTAACTCATCCTGCATGTATCTCAATCCAGAATGCCACCCACAGAGAAAAATATGGCTGCATTTTCCAGGCCTTCAATTTAACCAGGTTTTATACAAAGCCAAGAACACAACATAATGCGAAGTGCATTATAGATAGCAAAATTTTCAGAGCTGGTTCAGATGACCAAAGAAGAAGAAGAAGAAGAAGAAGAAGAAGAAGAAGAAGAAGAGAGTTTGGATTTGATATCCCGCCTTTCACTCCTTTAAGGAGTCTCAAAGCGGCTAACAATCTCCTTTACCTCCCTCCCTCACAACAAACACTCTGTGAGGTGAGTGGGGCTGAGAGACATCAAAGAAGTGTGACTAGCCCAAGGTCACCCAGCAGCTGCATGTGGAGGAGCGGACACACGAACCCGGTTCCCCAGATTACGAGACTACCGCTCTAAACCACTACACCACACTGGCTCTCACCATTGATAAATGACACTCATATGTTGGCTGCCACAGTCCGGCAACCCTATTCAATACATAGAATAAAGAAGTGACAGTTACACAACTTGCCCAATTATGGAAAGACACCCGATTCAATCTTAAACCAGGCTCCCTCTCCACCAAAGAGAACCAGTGACTTTGTACAACATTTCACAAGCATCTGGTTTTCAACAAAGCAACTTTCTCCTTCTTCAGTTCCCAAATGTCTAGGGATGCAAATGTCATGAGTACCTCTAGGGTTCAATTTTTGCAATAAAGATATTTACAACTACAGATTAGCATCCCAAATAAAACTGCATGTTTCCAAACTGTTGTTGTGGATCCATGGGGGGGGGGGGAGGAAAAAAAAGTCAACAGAACACTAAAGTGCTCTTTTAGTAACAGTCTTATGTCATCTGCAGCAGCAAGACAGACAACATTTGGACAAGGAAAGGTAGGAACACAGAAAACCAATTAATATTTTGAAAGGAACTGATCTTACAATAGGATATGAACTGAGGAAAAACATTTGAAAAATGCCACCCTTCTGAAAATTATGCATTCACTTTTGTGGATAAATGCCCTGAACATGAAATATTTTTGGTAAAGGAGAAATATATTAGAAAGTATTCACACATTCCTGCAAATGACTTCCCCTGCTAATCTGTGTGATCTTAAAAGTGAGATTATTATATCTACCCAACAATACACATGAGATGTAGAGGTCTGTTAATACACAAGACTAATACTTTATGTATGTCTGCTTGTTCTTTGCCAATTTTTGAGGCCTTTTGGGGGGGGGTGAATTTTATTACAGCTTTTATTATCAGTCTTCTCTTGCTACAGAAGTAGAAACTTCAGGGCAATGTACATAAACAATTTGTGCATTGAAGCCAAACATTTTCCCCCCTAGAGACATTGCTAGGAATTACCTCCATGTTGTCTCCACTAATTGCTTTATGCTTTTATCCACGGTTTCCAAGTCAACAGACCTTTTTATCTTTGAGAAAGATAATTAAAGGCCCAATTTTACTCTCATTCACATTGGTGTAAATCCTGATCCATGCAAGGCTGCAGGAAAAAAAATCTCCCAGGATAGACACCTAGCATAACAGAGCACGGTATAATATAGATAGTCAAAGTTCAGAAAAGCAAGCAGCAATGAAATAAACTTTAGCATTTATGTGGGCATTTCCCCATGTGGTTTCAAGTTATATATCTTATCTCTATAATCCTCACCATAACCCTGTGGAGTAGGCCAGTATTATAATTTTCGTCAAATTGTGCATGACAGTCGGGTGGCTCCCCTGAGAGAGTTAGGGTGAGAGAGACAGTGACTTGCCTAAATTAGAAGCTTATCTCTCAACTATTATTTGAATATCAGATGTTGCAACACATAACTCGGGTCCACAATCTCTCAACAACACTGCTCCCACAGCCCCTTCTTAATGGTAGTCTGGCAACATTACTCTTCTTCTAACAGCAGATGAGAAAGAAGAAACTTGCAAGTAAGAGAAATACTTTTTTGTTAAGTTTATGTATCTTAAATGGTGAATTCATCTAATCCCACATTTGAAGTACACCATCAAAATCTTTGACCAGGAATTCAAATTCACAATGGTGCTGGATTATTTTAAAAGAGCAAATAGAAATATTCCCCACTTAGATGTATCCACAAGGGTAGCACTGGCTAGTACTTAAACTACTGCCATATTTCTATATGCTGATGACAATGTAGTGTGTGCACACTCAGACGATGACATCCAAGCCATCCTAATATCTTCGCAGAAGCTTATGAAAAGCTTGGTCTATCCCTCAACATCCAAAAAAACCCAAAGTGCTGCACCAACAAGCACAAAAACAACCCCCTGCAGTGCCACAAATTCCAACTCAATGGTGTAACATTGGAAAGTGTTGATCACTTCTCCTACCTGGGCAGTTATCCTTCCACAAGGACTGACATTGATGCTGAAATCCAGCATCACCTGAGCTCTGTGAGTGCGGCTTTCTCCCAACTGAAGTGTAGAGTGTTTGAGGACCAGGACTTTTGCAGGGAAACCAAAATGCTTGCTTACAAAGCTATTGTACTACCAACCTTACTGTATGCTTGTGAAACATGGACCACTTATAAACACCATCTCCAACTCCTCAAAAGATTCCATCAATGGTGTCTCCAAAAAATTGTACATATCTCTTGGGAAGGCAGGAGAACTAAGGCCAGTGCACTGGAAGAAGCAAAGATCATCAGTCTCAAAGCAATGATTCTTCAACATCAACTTTGTTGGACTGGTCGTGTTGTTCGGATGCCTGATTATCATCTTCCAAAGCAACTACTCTATTCTAAACTTCAAAATGGAAAGGGTAATGCTGGTGGTCAACAAAAGAGTTTAAAAGACTTCCTCAAGGCCAATATTTTAAAAATGCAGTATAAACACTGACAATAGGGAAACAGTAGCTTGTGAGCACTCCAACTGGAGGACAGCCTTTACCAATGGTGCCATAGACTTTGAAGACGCTCAAACTCAGAAAGAAAGGAGAAATGTTCTAAGAGTAAGGCACATTTGGCAAACCCTCACCATGATCAACTTGAGCTCAGAAACCTCTGTCCCCACTGTGGAAGGACACGTGGATCCAGAATTGGCCTCCACAGTCACTTACAGACTCACTGTTAAGACCATGATCATGGAAGACAATCTTATTTGGCTACGAGTTCTCGCCAAAGAAGAAGAATATGCTACTAATATAAATTGCTTTAATCTTTTTGGTTACTACATAAACCTTAAATCTCCTTGATATTTCTGCCAATAGGTTTAGATGCAAGCTTGTTTTTTTGTTTTTTAATCAACAGATGAGGGGCCAGTAAAATGTATCAATCTTCTGAGTATGCTCCTCAAAAGAAAGGGATAGAGGGTATGTAAGTAAGACAAGGACAGAGAACAAGTAAAAATTCTACAAAAATTGATAAGATATCGCTGTTGTCCCTCCTTCATACTGGACAAGGTGTATGGCCTCTGGCTGAATTGCCGGAATGCCACTCCCCTCATCCCCACCCCACTTGCTAGACTACAACTTCTCCCTTCACTGACTGTTGACCATGCTGGCTAGTATTGATGAGAGCTGAATGAGCACAATAAGGATTCCAACCCCTCCTTAAATGATTGAATTCACCCAAACATATCACTGAACCTAAACAGCTTTCTCCATGAATGCTCTATGGCCTCTGTTATGATCCACAACTAGCAAGTGGACTTAGAACCTATCTTCTGAGAAGCATGAAAATGGCAGCCCCCACCTGCCCATTTCCTACTTCGCCCCAGTACCTGTAGAATGGCTGAGATGGCTTGGGAGAAGATACCAATGCAGTTTCTTTCCATGCCACCTGGAGGCAGCATGAAATGGATCCATGGAAGAGCAAGAACCATTATCAGCAATATAAGAATCAGCCGTCAAAAACATGGCATTAACGGGGGTTGCGGGGAGAAGCAAAAGCAAGAGAGTGGGGGGGGGGGAGAGAGAGAGAGAGAGAGAGAGAGAGAGAGAGAGAGAGAACATTGCTTTTCAAAGCTGTACAAAATGCCTTGAAAATCAAACAAACAGATTCAGAGTGGAGAAGCAACAGCAATTATGTTTCATGATCATGTACACAGTTGTCATGGGAAGCTGCTCTCAACTACCAAATACTCAGATTATTATTCCACATGATGAATCCCCTCTTGCACTCATTAAGGGGAGTACCAGAGTGCGAATAAAGTGAGGGAACAAGACAGCAGCTTTAAGAGGCTCCCTTCTCCCTGCCCTCAGATAAAAGACAGAAACACGCCCTGTGTGAACAAAATCTGCACCAATTGCAAACACAGCAAATAATTACAGTTTGGGTTTCCAGCTGCCCATTTCACCTCAGCTTGTTCTGGCTTTGCAGCCAAGTGAAGGGGCTATTTTTATTATTATTATTTCAAGCTCTGCTGCCTCTGTATCATTAATTAACCATGCAGGAGTTAAATGGTTGCACCACCACTTCTGCTCTTTACAATGTCATTAGGCAGCCCTCCAGGAAAAAAAAAGTAGCCTCCGTAGAGCAATCTAATTAATGTGAGACAGGGCAAAACCTGCACATTACCCAGCTCTTCAAATGGTCACAGGGGATTCTGACAGGAGTATAAGTCAGTTGTATGATAGCACAAGTGTTCAAAGAATCAAGCTTTTGGAACCTGGCACATCAGAAGGACTAGAGTCAACTTGTGCTCTCATACCTGAGAGTTTATTAAGCAAGACATTTAGGAACATTGACTTGGGCCTAATCATCTGTTCTGAGAGGATGGGAATGAATCCATTCCCCATTGCTGTTTGCACTTAGGTAGGTATGGAGGTTTGTATGAGGATTTATGGGTTTGGGCCATACCTGCATATGCTAGTCATTTCAAGCTGAGGTAACAACAATCTTATATGTTTTCCTTTTCTGCCTGTTCACCAAAAGCACTGTTTTACTCATCACAGATGATTTAGCAAGTGGCTATTTTGAAGTCCACTCCACTTCATAAATCCATTGTCCAAACATCACAGTAGAAGGTGGCATTGATTTCAACACTGGTGGTTGATTGATTGAGTTGTCATAAATTCTGAAGAGAAAACTCCAACAACTTAAGCAGATCCAATTGGTTTCAAAACATATTGTTTCACATGATCAGGTGACCACAGCTGGGTTTCACATTTGTCACATTCATTAGTAAATGTGAGTGCAAGGAAAAAAATTCCTTTGGCCCCAATTCATGACATATTTCCCCATTTTTGTCATTAACTGGTTCAGAGCAGTGAAGATCGGTCTTCTCAACCTGTTATCTTCCAGAGGATTTGGACTACAACTCCAATAACCCCTTACCATTGATGACGTCATAGGCTGGAGCTGATGGGATTTGTAAATTGCACAGCACCAGGATGGGGGAAAGCTGGTCTAGACATTTGTGGCCACGCTTCTAATTTTGGCATCAGGATCAGTGCAATCTGTTCTGGAAGGAGTTGCACTCGTTCTGCAGGAACTGGTTTATAGTATGGGAGTACTGGAGGATCCAATCTGTGTTTGGAGTCCCACTGGAGTGCCTAAGCCCAGCTTTGGCTAGTTTGCCACCTATGTCCATTCCTGGACCACAACAGCCTGGCTTCAGCTGTGCATACTCTAGTGACTTCCCTCTTGGACTAATACAACATGCTGTATATGGGGCTACCCTTGATAATGGTCCGAAGGCTGCAGCTAGTGCACAATATCATCTCTAGGTTGGTGATTGGAGCAACCTGATGGGACCATGTGTCACTAAACCTGAAAGCAGCACATTGGCTGTCAGCAAAGTAGCTACCAGATTCGATTCAAGGTGTCAGGACTAGGACATAAAGTCCTAAAAGATTTGGGGTCCAAGTACCCAAAAGAGTACCACCCCCTCCATTAGAAACCATCTTGTGCCTGTGTCTCCTTCATTCAGGAAAAATGTTCACCCTGGTTACCAGGTATTTGATGGTTTAAAGAAACTGTTGCTGGCAACCTTAGTATTATTATTAATAAGGGTATGTGACTGCTTTTAGGACTCCCTATTGTTTTTCAATGTCTTTATTTCATTTTATTTGCCTTTTTAATAGCTTATCTGCCACTCAGGGCTCCTGTGGGAGGAAGGGAAGGACAGAAAATTATGAAAGAAATAAAGAACTGCGTAGCCTTCCTCCAATCCCATACAAGAAACAAGAATGGTATCCGTAAGGAAAGTATGCATGTTCACACATGCAAGTCCATCACCTGATGACAAAAGAGTCACAGGAAAATCTGTGTAGGTGAAACCACAGGTAAATAAACCACAAGATGCAACTTTCGTATCAATGTGCAATGGATAGTTCAAAGTATCACTGAACACATGGCAGGCAGGTGAGAGGATATGTGCACATCATCTACACCCCTGATCTACACCCTGATTTCACAGAACATGTGTATACAGTGGTACCTCGGGTTAAGAACTTAATTCGTTCTGGAGGTCTGTTCTTAACCTGAAACTGTTCTTAACCTGAGGTACCGCTTTAGCTCATGGGGCCTCCCGCTGCCGCCACACCATTTCTGTTCTCATCCTGAAGCAAAGTTCTTAACCCGAGGTACTATTTCTGGGTTAGCGGAGTCTGTAACCTGAAGCGTCTGTAACCCGAGGTACCACTGTATATACTACAAGTGTGTGCATAATGCAGGGCTCTTGCCATGTGATAACGAACTCTAGAAAATAAGAGGTTTCTTTCAATCATATAGATAGACTTCCCCAGTCTGTGTACATGTCAACCCCTGTTAAGAGTTCTAATTTTAAACCAGCCCAATTATCCACATATCCCACAGGCAGCCAGGAGCAAGAATGCCTTCACCTTTAAAAAAAAAAACAAAAAACAAAAAAAAAAACCACTTTATTATTCACATGTCTGCAGACCTTGGACAATACTTTGGAGCAGAAAACATAAATATAAGTTTGGTTACCAAATAGCTATTCTGAAAACGTAACATTGCATTTGTGCTCTTAATTTGGATGAGTGAAGGGTAAACAAGAATGCTAAATCCCACTGTACGGCAGGAAACTTCAAGGAATTTTCACAATGTAAAAGACAATTTCAACCTTGAAAACACACATGAAGCATTTTCAACTCATTTGAACTCTGAATTGATTTCTGCTAAACATGACTCAAGGCTACAAAAATTTTATTTAAGTTACTGTTGCATCATCTGTCCCTCTAACAAGATGTCAAAAATAGCCTCTGGTCTACCTCCAACCGAGTTCCTCTTATCTTTTCCAGAAACCCATCTGCTACATCAATGAAAACAGACTTCACTTCCAAATGTATTTTAAGCATGTGTATTGAATCTGATTGTTACCTAACATTTCTTTTTTTAAAAAAGAAGAAGTGAATGCCACAAATTGATCTTACCCATGAATATTTGGATTAAGCAGACACATAAAAGCTATTCCCTTACCCCATTTAGAAGAGAATTTAACTTTAGGCTTCCTTTGGAGTGCAACTAGTAGGTAGAAGGGGAGAAAGTTCTGCTTAGTAGATTTTGTTTAATCAAGTTTAGATTACAGTTAACATAAGCAGACAACTTCAAAGGATTTTGCATTCACAGTCCTGAATTTGGAAATTCCACTTTGTTTATAAATCCTAGAAACACAAATTAAAGGACGAACCAAAACCTTTCCATTCAAGATGTTTTATTTATGGATTTACTTATTCTTGCTCACTAGCTGCGGGGGTTTAGTGGGTTTAGCTATTCATCTCAGATGTGAGGTTGTAAAATACGGCATTTACTGCCTCAGAGTTTAAGTAGGATGAGGACTCCCACCATGGTGTTCCCAGTGCCCGGAACACCCCCTGCAGTTCTGCATTCAAAACCACCTCTCTTCTTCAGCTGCTTCGGCCCTCATGTTATATATATATATATATATATATATATATATATATATATATATTGTCTCCCTGCTTATTTAACTTATATGCAGAATTCATCATGCGAAAGGCTGGGCTGGATGAATCCCAAGCCGGAATTAAGATTGCCAGAAGAAATATCAACAACCTCAGATATGCAGATGACACAACCTTGATGGCAGAAACTGTAGAGGAATTAAAGAAACTTTTAATGAGGGTGAAAGAGGACAGCGCAAAATATGGTCTGAAGCTCAATATCAAAAAAAACTAAGATCATGGCCACTGGGCCCATCACCTCCTGGCAAATAGAAGGGGAAGAAATGGAGGCAGTGAGAGATTTTACTTTCTTGGGCTCCATGATCACTGCAGATGGTGACAGCAGTCACAAAATTAAAAGACGCCTGCTCCTTGGGAGAAAGGCGATGGCAAACCTAGACAACATCTTAAAAAGCAGAGACATCACCTTGCCAACAAAGGTCCGTATAGTAAAAGCCATGGTTTTCCCAGTAGTGATGTATGGAAGTGAGAGCTGGACCATAAAGAAGGCTGATCGCCGAAGAATTGATGCTTTTGAATTATGGTGCTGGAGGAGACTCTTGAGAGTCCCATGGACTGCAAGAAGATCAAACCTATCCATTCTTAAGGAAATCAGCCCTGAGTGCTCACTGGAAGGACAGATCGTGAAGCTGAGGCTCCAATACTTTGGCCACCTCATGAGAAGAGAAGACTCCCTGGAAAAGACCCTGATGTTGGGAAAGATGGAGGGCACAAGGAGAAGGGGATGACAGAGAATGAGATGGTTGGATGGTGTTCTTGAAGCTACCAGCATGAGTTTGGCCAAACTGAGGGAGGCAGTGGAGGACAGAAGTGCCTGGCGTGCTCTGGTCCATGGGGTCACGAAGAGTCGGACACGACTAAACGACTAAACAACAAAAATATACACACACACACACACACACACACATATATATATATGTTTTAAAATACAAAATTATAAAACATACCACACAATTTATCACAAATGCATTCTTATTGGACTTCCATCAGCATCTCTGATAATCCTCCATCTTATTCACTTCTTACGCATTTCCTAACTTAATATTGCCTTTATGTTTTAACATATCCCATCTCCTCCTTCATTTTTGCAATATTTCTAATATTATTCCTCACAGAGCTTCTTGCAAGCCTACAGACGCCGTCTGGTCATCGCAAATACTTTTCAAATAATCCGTAAATTTACTCCAGTCCTTGGTAAACTTCTGGTCCCGCCGGTTTCGGATCCTTCCCGTTAGTTTATCAAGTTCCGCATAGTCCATTAATTTCATCCTCCATTCTTCCCTCGTTGGTAATTCTTCTTGCTTTCATTTTTGGGCCAGCTTCGGCCCTCATGTTAAGGGCAACACAAGTAGAAAATGGCCATGGGTCCCCACATCAAGTCCTGCCTCATCGTTGCACAGCTCCTTCTAGCTTCTCTGTGCTTGGTGCAATTTCTGCAGCAGGGAGGTTCTCCATTTGTTTTTTGAAGCCTGAGAGATCAAGGTCCTTCATCAAGAACACATGGAGCCCCCCAAAGTAGAAAAGGGTCTCCACTGTAGGAGTTACAGATGGATATGGGGAGGCTGAATACTGGGGGAGAAGGGAGGACAAAAAGTGCAGTTTTGTAGCTCTTTTCCACTCTTGTTGCCCCTTTGCAGCTGTAATACCTAAAGAGGGCTGAGTTATAGAAAACTATACTAAGCAGTAGATCCATATTCTTTCAAGCAAGGAGTGGAATGAAAATTTCCAAATTTCCCTTGATGAACACACTTCACTAGAAACCAAACTGCAGAAATACCAGCTATCACTCTAGTAGCCTAATTAGCAATGTAGAGTTATTAAATAGGCAATTAATGTCCCAGAGATTAATGTCCTGCTGGAGAGATTTGAATTAAATAGCTTTTGGACTCATAGTAAACAAAGGGGAATTTTTCGCCTAGATATCGATCCAATCAGCAATGCTCCAAACACAACCTCCTTTCACATGGAAGCTCATTTGAATTTGGCTGATAAGTCAATTCAAAGAAAGTAGGATCAAATGGTTTGGAGAGGCTACATATACATACAGGAAGATTTAAGATTTTGTTTCGGGAACCTTAATCGACCCTAGCATCATGCAAAGCAGTTTCTGCTGGGCTTTCTCCATTGTCAGAGGCAGTTGTGCTTCTGAATATCAGTTGCTAGAAACTGCAGGAAGGAAGAATGATCTGGTACCCACGTTCTGCTTATGGGTTTCCTGCAGACATCTGCTACAGGAAGTGTGGCAAAAAAAACCCACAACCTTTTTAAACAATATTTTGTCATCTCCATCCATTTCAAAAAATGCTATAAGTGAAACAAAATAAGCAAGTTATTTACAAAAAAGAGAGTCACAGTGTGGTCAGTGAAACTCAACAAATAGTGAAAGGATTCATAAGGCTAAAATGTTTAAAAGTACCCCCCCCCCCAAAGTCCTTTCTGTTGGGGATAATTCAGACTGAAATTCCCTGGTGCCAAAAAAAGGTTATTTATGTATGTCACTACTGTTGTCAGCCCCAAAATGGAAAACGAGCAAGGTCCCAACCAAAGAAGAATGACAACTTAAGTTGACAGATTACTTGATATTTCAGTTGGTTGGCTAAGCCCTGGTTGCCTTTACAGACTACCCTTTCCTGATTTTAATGCAGGAGGAGGAGAAATGAAGAGTGGAAACAAGGCAATTAACTAAATACAGTGGTACATACGCTTCAGGTTACAGACGCTTCAGGTTACAGACTCCACTAACCCAGAAATAGTACCTCGGCTTAAGAACTTTACTTCAGGATGAGAACAGAAATCGTGCAGCGGTGGCACAGTAGCAGCAGGAGGCCCCATTAGCTAAAGTGGTGCTTCAGGTTAAGAACAGTTTCAAGTTAAGAGCAGACCTCTGGAACGAATTAAGTTCTTAACCTAAGGTACCACTGTACTGGAATGTCAATATGTTGCTTGTAGTCAAATGTATATTCTTGGTTAATAAATAATAATAATAATAATAATAATAATAATAATAATAATTTATTATTTATACCCCACCCATCTGGCTGGGTTTCCCCAGCCACTTTGGGCGGCTCCCTATCGAATATTAAAAACACAATACAGCATTAAACATTAAAAACTTCCTTAAACAGGGCTGCCTTCAGATGTCTTTTAAAGTAGGATAGTTGCTTATTTCCTTGACATCTGATGAGAGGGCGTTCCACAGGTCAGACACCACTATCGAGAAGGCAGAGAAGGTTAACCTTGTCTACTAATAAACTAATAACCAAGAAGGTTAACCATGTATACTAATAAACTGGAGGGCCTCAACCGCATGGAGCCATATTGCTGTGCATATTTCGGTCACCCCAGCCTCTTCAGAGGAGCAAAAAACTTACACGTTGCTGAGTTCCCCAAAATAGACCAGAGGTACAGTGGTACCACGAGTTACAGATGCTTCAGGTTACAGATGCTTCAGGTTACAGTCTCTCCTAACCCAGAAATAGTACCTCAGGTTAAGAACTTTGCTTCAGGATGAGAACAGAAATTGTGCGGCGGTGGCGCAGCAGCAGCGGGAGACCCCATTAGGTAAAGTGGTACCTCAGCTTAAGAACAGTTTCAGGTTAAGAATGGACCTCCAGAACGAATTATGTTCTCAACCCAAGGTACCACTGTAATTGTACTTCATCCAGCAGAGCTTTACTGCTACTGAAGGTAAATGAGCATAATAGTCACAAATCCAATAAATTCAGGATTGGCACTGTCCATAAGAAATCCAGTTGCAGCAGACGTAACAATAACTTATAATAAGATGAAACCTTAACACTGTATCATACAGAACACCACAGCAGAACAAGAGAGATTGAAAGAGTTAGCATGACATTGACAGAAAGGACAACAGAACCAGTTTAAATCAGGTGTACTCAGCTTCCCAGAAGAAATAACCCAAACATCAGAAAACTTCTGCCTGCTTCTTTCACAAATAAACAAACCTTCTAGAACCCTCTTGTTTTTTTTTAAAAAAATGATATTTATTAAGAGTTTTAAAGTTACAGAAAAAACAGAGAAGAAAAAGAAAGAGAAAAAACAACAACAACAACAACAACAACAAAAACCACAATCCAGCAGTACAAATTGATAAAAATCAAAATCAAAAAATAAGAACAAAGCACGTAACAGAACACAATCAAAAAACAAAAATGTAGCTGTTCCAGTAGGGCACTTGTTTTGCAGAAAGCACGCATCAGAGCTTCTGAATAGATTGTTCTACAAGGTCAGAAGTCTATTCCCACGATCGTAATCTGCTGCAGCTGCAGGGCTCCCCGATTCAGATTTAGTAACAGTTTCACAGGCTCCCTCTAGAGGAAGAACTTCTATTTGTTCTTTTCTTTTATAAGCAGATCTAACAACAAAGTTTCCTTTTTCAGATATTTTGTCAATATTTGTTCCTTTAAAATGCGAAGGAGAACAATGGAATCACTATGTTTCTCTTTTAACTATCTGTCAAAAATGTTTTTCTCTGGTCAATGAGCTTTCCAAAGAACGTCAGTCCTGACATCCGCTCCCAGGATCAAGACGGTGGAAAATTACTTTGCTTTACACTCTTTCTGCAGGTTTAAACAGTCCAAAAAAAAAATCCCCCCTCTTCTCCTGCTTCCGAAGGGGGTTCAACAATTTTAAATGATGAAAGTTAATCCTTTACAAGCGATTCTCTGAACTCTAGTTTGCCATGTCTTTGCTTTAATCTATCTACAAGAAACGGAAGGCTGACTTCCTGTTTAGACCTTCCCGTTTCAGTGCCAAATTGAGATGAATTTCTTAGTCCAATTTTCCTTTCTACTCGCAGGTCATTATTCAAAGTCCAATTGTCTGAAATTAAAGTACTCACAGGTAATTGTTTTGAAAGCCAAATTGTCCCAGGAAAAAGGCAGCGCTCTCCGGCAACGGCTGTGCGGCTTCGCTCCATGGAAGAAGCAGTTGACTCTCAGCACCGCGCCACTTCCCCCTCTTCGCTCCGGAGCCCGTGAATGGGTTCCTTTACAGGTTGGGGGGCGCTAAAGGTGCCCGCCAAGTCCCATGGTCACAGGCTTCGTCCGCCTGTGATTTTTGAAAGGGTCCCTGCTTCGCCGTAGCGGGAAAGACCCGTTTTCCGTGGAGCTGGTCCCTCCAGATCAGAGGGAGTCCGCCATTACCAATGGCGCCACCCCGGAAGTCCCTTCTAGAACCCTCTTGAATTACCGTATTTTTCGCTCTATAAGACGCACCAGACCACAAGACGCACCTAGTTTTTGGAGGAGGAAAACAAGAAGAAAAATATTCTGAATCTCAGAAGCCCGAACAGCAAGAGGGATTGCTGCGTAGTGAAAGCAGCAATCCCTCTTGCTGTTCTGGCTTCTGTGATAGCTGCGCAGCCTGCATTCGCTCCATAAGATGCACACACATTTCCCCTTACTTTTTAGGAGGGAAAAAGTGAGTCTTATAGAGCAAAAAATACGGTAAGTCGAATAGGAAAGATCTCTGCACATCAGATCAATACTTTCTGTACTAAGAAATGCAAACTGGCAATTTCACATACCTCTTAACAGTGCTATTTTTCTAGAAAAAGAGGTGCTGGAACTCAAAATGAATGCACCCACCTGAGAGGTGCCACAACTGAGTTCCAGCAACTTCCGGCTGATAAAAAGCCTTGCCCATAAATATGCCACTGTCCAACAGAGTTGCTCAACTGACAGTAAAGCTTGTATCAGTGGAGGGGGGCATTTTTCAGCAACTCCCTTCTCCCTGCAATTTTTAACCCCCACTAACTCTGTTCTGATGGGTCAGTTGATGCTTCCCTTCATGTTTTGCTGAGAAAAACCTTATTGTCAGCTGAGCAAAAGCGCTGGATACAACCCAAGGACTAGAGAGTTATCTCCCCCCAACCCCGAGTGTGAAGTGACTTACATTTAAGTAAATATGAATAGGACTGCAAAATAAAACTGTGTTTATTTTTCTTGTTGCTATAATATTAACTTGGTTGTCAAAAAACGGTGATTGGCTTGAAGGAGCATGAGTGTCATGAAGTAAGGCAATTAATATATGAAGCTAAATAGTATAACCTTCTGTTTCTATTAACTGTTAGCCAATGTCAAGCTTTCTACTTACACTACAACTTCCCGAGATTCTCTGATGGTGTACAAACTAACAGCACAATCCTACACAAGTCTACTCAGAAGTAACCCCCCCTTGAGTTCAAGATGGCTTACTCCCAGGTAAATGAATATAGGGCAGCAGCCTAAATAATTCACATAATAACAAAATGCCCTTGGGAGAGAGGCACTTACATACCAAAGAAAAGCATTCTAGATAAGAAAGCCTCTCTTTTTTGGGTTTGAAAGGCCCATTTTCCCACGTGAAAAATTCCACTGGGGTTCTCAAATGTAACATTTAACTATGAATTTAGGAGGAACCTTCTATTTCAGCCACTTTAGTATGATACTTTCTTAACTCTCCATTTTCAGTTAAAAAGAGCATTGTTTTACCCAAGGCTGCAACCAGATTAATGAAAATTTGATTGATTAACCTTATGACTTTAATTATGTGATCCTATATGGTTTTGCCAGGAGTGATGTATGGAAGTAAGAGCTGGACCACAAAGAAGACTGATCGCCGAAGAATTGATGCTTTTGAATTATGGTGCTGGAGGAGAGTCTTGAGAGTCCCATGGACTGCAAGAAGATCAAACCTATCCATTCTGAAGGAAATCAGCCCCAAGTGCTCACTGGAAGGACAGATCATGAAGCTGAGGCTTCAATACTTTGGCCTCCCTATGAGAAGAGAAGACTCCCTGGAAAAGACCTTGATGTTGGGAAAGATGGTGGGCACAAGGAGAAGGGGACAACAGAGGACCAGATGGTTGGACAGTGTTCTCAAAGCTACGAACATGGTTTGACCAAGCTGCAGGAGGCAGTGGAAGACAGGAGTGCCTGGCGTGCCATGGGGTCATGAAGAGTCGGACACGACTAATCAACTAAACAACAAAAATATACTGTAAGTTTACTCAGAACTAAGCCTCAATGGGTTCAATAGGATTTGTGTCTAGGTAAGTAAGTATAGCAGGATATACAACTTAATTTCTGTGCAGGGCCGTCTTATCCATATGTGCTAGGGGTGCAGGGCACCCAGGTGCAGGCTCTCATGGGAGCCCGGCCGAGAGTTTGAGAGTTCAGGACCCGAGAGTTGAGTCCGGGGAAGAGCCCGCTCATCAGTCGGAGCGCCGCAGCAAGCTCTTCTGCTGCGGGTGGCTCTGTGCCACGAGTTCGGCGGCGACTGAGCCAGCGAGACACTGAGGCGGCCGGCCGACTCTGCCCTCCTGTACTCCTGGGACTGGGCAACCTGGAGGGGGGGCGCTGGGTGGATCGTTGCACCCTAGCGCTGCATATGCTTAACACAGCCCCATTTCTGTGCTACCTCAGATATTGCATATGAATCTCGCCTCAGCTTTTCAATTATGGTGAAATTGCAAAAAACACCAGTGTGTTTTCCCCTCTGTGAGTTTCCACATAGTTCTCAGCTACCCAAATGAGAGGAGGGTATTTACTTCATTCATAAGAACTCTTAAAATTCTACATTCCTGCATTCATCCAATCATTCCCCAAATTTACTTCTCCACCAATATACCAATCTGGTCAACAAATCTCAGTTGGCAAATTGTTCACTTAAAAAGAACTCACAGCATGGCAAAGACTCAGTTCATACTTCAGTTTATAAGATGTCTAAGGGGCTAACTATAACTTACACAGAAATGCATATAATGAAGTTCTGACAGTGCTTTTGGTTTTTTAAAAAAGGGTTTTTCTGAGAGGGCTATTTGAAGTGGAGGATGATGGGGGGTGGGGTGGGGTTTGATAATCCCTCCCCGAGTCACTTTTTTATTCTAAATCACCCCATCGTGAAGGAACTTTTCCTAAAACAAAAGGGGTGTCCCTAATTTGGTTACTTATATGCACGTGTAGTTTTGCCTAGAAGCAATTAATTTTTCTTGGGGACTTAAGCACTACTTAATTAGTAACACAATGCACACAATTCATATTTTCACTTAAAAGTACTTTTCTCCAAAAGCCTAACTTTAAAAGTTCCATTCAGCAGGGACAAAAAGTGTTGCAAACATTTCATAGAATAATTTTGGTATACACACACATATCAAATATCACGAGACATTTTATATCTCACTTTTAATATCTCAGTGACGTTAACATGAAGTTTTACTGCAATGATTTCTAGAAACGGTATAACACTGTGGCAGAAATGGCAAAGCTATATAACAAACTTAAAAGCTTTTAAAAAAAAATCTGAAGGGGGCATAAATATTTTTTTTAAAAGGCTCTAGCCAGCACTGTGCCATTCAGAAGTGTTTTATATCAGTATATATATTAAGACACATACAAGTTAGAGCAGCCGGCACTAAATCTGAGAATACACTATTAGAACTGAAATAAAAGGTGATGGAATATGTGATACAAAAGCAAATCTGACTATGGGCTGATTTTAATGTTGTATCTACTGTGTGGAGCCCACCAAAACCATGCTCTTAAACAGTGGGCAGGGTGGACAATTATCCATCAGCAAAAGGAGGAAATGAATTTTTGGGACTTGCTTCTGTCAATCTCTGGTACTGGACAATCTTTTCTATTTCATATATATAATTTTTACTAGGTTTGTCCCCCCCCCCACAAAATTTGACATATTGGCTCCACCTCTTTGTGGGGACGCATTGTGGGCGAGCCACCAAGCCTCCCCCCTCAGCGTGGGGGGCAGGACTGCATCACGCCTTATGCTGGGGAAGCCTGGCCATGCCAATTAGCCAATCAGCCAATCTAGAAGCTTGGGGGCATGGCTGGGGTCAGTTTAAACCATGGCACAACGCTGAATCACCCCTTTTCAGTCTCGCGCCATGGATCTGCAGCTTCAGCCCCTTCCTCTTCACTTCCTTCTGTTAGTTTCTGTTTGCCACTGTGCAGTGCTTTGGAGTCACAAGACTCTGTTTACATTCCAGAGACATTCCAGGCTGTTGGAAGTCTCACGGTAGATGGATGTGACATTACTGATTTCCTGTTCCTTTGTTTTTCAGTTGCTCTCTGCCTTTCACAGAGAGGCTTCTTTTCTGTTTGCGTAGCTAGAAATAAAGCATAGCGATGTAGCCATAAATCTCATCACTTCCACGTGCTGCTTTGATTCTCTGCTGAATGGGAATGTGCCTGGAGCCTCATCAAAGGCTCGGGTCATTAATCACGTCAGAGGGCAATTCCGGAAGATGAGCTTTATCAGCTTCGTCACAGCAGAGATTCCGACACCTTCCACATGGTGCCAGCTCCTTTGTGGTGCGGTTAGGCATTGGAATAGCGTTGGGGGGGAGGCAAGGTGCAGCCATCACCTGCCCCTCCGTGCTCAGGGGCATTCCGTTAAAGGAATCCAGGGCTGTGGATCTCGTCCAAAGCCCAGGAAGGGGCTAGGGCCATGCCACAACCCTAGCGGGAACCCAGGGGGTGCTTGAGTCGATCCACATCAGCGGGGCTCCCCCTACTGGTGGTTTACCCTTACCAGACTCCCTGAAAGGCGGGCAGAAGTCGTATATAATCTGTTGCTGCCAATGCCTAAGCCAATACCGCTCACATTCTGTAACCAATAAAGTAAGGTTACCAGACGTCCCCTTTTCTCAGGGACAGTCCCCGGATTTAGAAATCAGTCGCCATACAAAATCCATTGAAGCTGAAAAGTGTCCCCGGATTCATTGAAAAAAATCTGGTAACCTTACAATAAAGTTGTGGCCTAAATTTTGCCCATTAACATTAACCTAAAATTCTGTGTCTTTATTCTCATGGGGGTGGCTTGGGGCTTTGACATGCAATATTCAATTCACTTTCAATATTTATTTATTTATTTATTTATTTATTTATTTAGACTTCCCATCCTTACGTCTGTGATATTTCTGTTGCATTCCTTGATCTGCTACCACAACTGCCCATTATATTATATTATATTATATTATATTATATTATATTATATTATATTATATCATATCATATCATATCATATCATATCATATATTACAATCATTTATCTGGACCATCTTTTTTCCAGATAGCACAGCCAATCACAATCATTCATATGGCCCCACCCTAAATGTAAACACAAAACATTTTTTTAAGAATAAATTCCAATAGGAGTAGCTTATGGAGGGCAGTGGATCCCTTTGAAACACCATTTTGATTTTATTTTCTACTTTTCTAGATGGCCTTGAAGTTGCAAGTTAAAGTTCAAGCCAATCTGGAGTCCCTCAGAAATGCATTGAAAGTTACACAGGATCTGCTCAAGTAACCAGCTGCATGTATTTTAACCTGAACAGTCCAACACATGCCTTTGCAATCTACCAGTTGCTCTTCTCTGAGACTGTGTTGCTATCCCCTCCTTCCACTTTCTGTACCAGTTTGCCAGCTGTTAAAAGCAGTAATACACACACACACACACACACACACACACACACTGGAATAGGTTTATTACTGATATATTATTTTTTGGAAGGAGAAAATTAGACACATTATATTTAAAGTTGGAAAGTGAACACTATCTGTTTGCTAAAGGCATTCAAACAATAGCCTAAAGTAGTGGCAAAGTTTCTTTCTTTTTTGCTTTTTCAAAAATGAAACAAGTTGGCTAACTCTTCTTTAAAGGCAAGCCCACCCACAGAAACTTCATTAATTTTGTCCATCAGAAGTCACATATACCCACACTTTTGCAGGGAATGAAATGGTCCCTTGGAAGGAACAGTATTCAGCCCAGCTTGGATAAAAGCAACAGCAGGAAGATGCAAGGAGAACTACATATAGAACATAAAAGTATAAATGAAAACACAGTATTAATATGGAGAAAGAGTTCTAACAGCTCAATTATTTTTCATGTTAGATTAGAAGCATCCGTATGTGTGTGCATTTCAGTGGATTAAAAACGACATTTGTCTTTTTTACTCCAATACAAATATTATTTATCCCTGAGTTTCCAAGGCAGCATAGCATAACATTTTAAAAACCATTCAAAATGTGAAACCAGTAAAACCAAATCAAAACAATACCAGAACTGTATACCTTCCATTTAGGGTGTTAGACGAGAGATAGTGCTTCTGGTGGGGGGACACATTGTACTCCTTCTGGGGTAATCCGTACACCTTCTGGGGTAGGACAAGACAAACTGTGTGACACTGAGAACAATAAAGTGACTTGGGATGAGACACTCTACCATTGGTGGCAAGTTTCATCTCCTGCTGCATCCACCTACAATTTTCTGAAGATCCCTTGCCACAAAATGGCACCTTCTTTAAAAACGACACGAAACACTCTTTTTAATGTTTAAATAACATATAACTTTTACTTAGTGTGCTTGCACTTGCAGATTAAAATCTACAATGCAGGCAGATGTTTAAGATGCTATAACAATAACAATAATTTATTTGCACCCCGCCCATCTGGCTGGGTTTCCCCAGCCACTCTGGGCAGCTCCCAATTGAATATTGGGAACTTACATAGATATATATCTAAGACTGACTAACATTTAAAGACTAACTGATACCCTTGAGGCAGACAGCAGCACAACACAACATGCCTGTTGCTCTAACTGTTAAAACCAGTCCTATTTTTGTAGAAAAAGAGATGCCGGAACTCAACATGGATGTCTTGTCTCTCCTGTTCTCTTATAATGGCAATGGCAGCCATTGCTATTATAAGAGATGACAGAGTTCCAGCTCAAAAGAGCCCTGGATAAGACTATTCTACCAACTGAACCAACCACCACAGTGTGAATGATGCCGCAGAAAAAGATGTAGTATAAACACCAACAACTGGGAAACACTGGCCTGTGAGCGCTCCTACTGGAGAACAGCTTTTACTGAAGGTGTCATGGGCTTTGAAGATGCTCAAACTCAGGAGGAAAGGGAGAAACATTCTGAGAGGAAGGCATGTTTGGCAAACCCTCACCGTCATCAACTCCTGCCTGGAAACCTATGTCCCCTCTGTGGAAGGGCGTGTGGATCCAGAACTAGCCTCCACAGTCACTTACGGGCTCACTGTTAAGACTGTGTTCATGGAAGACAATCTTACTTGACAATAAGTGATCACCAAAGAAGAAGAAGCCATAGAGTCCTACAGCTCTTGCAACAAACCCTTTACACATGCATTTTGGATGCCAACATTCCACAATTTGAAGGGGTGCATCTTAAAAAACTCATTTTCTATTTTGTTCTCTTGCTTTTTACACTTCTGTTCGAGAGAAGGCAAAATCACGACCCCTCTACTTGAAATTTTGCAAAATTCATAAAGGGTCCATCACGTTGTTGAAAGCCTATGCAAAACAAAAATTATTGTTTCTTCAGATGCATGGCTCCCTGAACATTTTGGACATTTCCCCCAATCAATTTGGACTACATTTTGTAATGAGGTGTGTGCAGGTCAAGCTGCATATTAATTTTGTCATATTACTGTAGTTCTCACCAGGTGCCCTATTCATATCATCCAGAGCTGGTGTGAGTAGGATCATGGCTGAATTGCCATTGACGTAATTAACTGACTTTATCAGCACTGCTCTGAGTTAAGTAATGTCCATGTGGTGTTTTGGAGATAGCTGTGCAAGGTTAAAAATGAGTTAGGGAGCAAGCAAAATAAACTGCTTGTTTATGTGTGTGTAAGAGAATGTGGGTGGCGCTGTGGGTTAAACCACAGAGCCTAGGGCTTGCCGATCGGAAGGTTGGCAGTTTGAATCCCCACGACAGGGTGAGCTCCCGTTTCTCGGTCCCTGCTCCTGCCAACCTAGCAGTTTAAAAGCACGTCAAAGTGCAAGTAGATAAATAGGTACCGCTCTGGTGGGAAGGTAAACGGCATTTCCGTGCGCTGCTCTGGTTCGCCAGAAGTGGCTTAGTCATGCTGGCCACATGACCTGGAAGCTGTACACCGGATCCCTTGGCCAGTAAAGCAAGATGAGCGCCACAACCCCAGAGTCATCCGCGACTGGACCTAACGGTCAGGGATCCCTTTACCTTTACCTAAGAGAACATGAAATCCGCTGTCCGTTAATATAATATTTAACAGGTCTAACTATGCAATCCAACATATGTGTGCTGGTCCAGGGGGGAGGTTACCGTGGGGCGAGGTTCAGGACCTGAGTCGAGGGTCGGCAGACAGTCCTCCACGGGCGAAGCGGGGTCCACAGCGAGGAGCCGGGCAAGGACAGGAACTCTGGGGGAACAGGACTGGGTGCTGGCCGAAACAGCTCTTCAACGACGTTGCTCCCGCAACCTGGGACCAGGCTGACTGGCCTTTATCTTCTCCGAGGCCAGGGGCGGCCCCGGCCCCCAGGTGACCCGCCTCTCCTGGCCTTAAGGCGAGCACTCCTCCTGGGAGAAACCAGTTCCCTCCGCCTCTCTGCCCTGAGCCTCTGCAGCTCAGGAGAGGTCAGTGGGTTACTGGACCCAGGGGGAGACTCACTTTCCCCTGACAGGGCTGGGAGAGGCGCACCTGTAGGCAATGCGTCCTCAATCGTCTCCGGAGCCAGAGTGGATTCACCTGGTGCCTGCTCCTGAGGTGCACAGGTGCAGGAGCTTCAGAATCAAGGCCCTGCCCCAGCTCAGCCGGCCCTGGAGGCGGGGACTCCTGTGCAGGCTGGGATTCCTCCGGTTCAGCCTCTGAATCGGATTCCCAGGCCATCACAATATGCTTCCTCAGACGTAAACCCTATTTTACTCAATTGGGCTTGTTATTTAGGAAATTTGTTTAGCAGTGCTTTTTTTCCTGGGGAGATGCAGGGGTATGCATACCCCTAAACATTTTGTGAATCTTTGTACTTTTGTCCATTTACTGTATATATTTTTCCAAATTTGAACAATAAAATGGTGGTTTTCTTGAGTCAAAATGAGAGTTCCCATAAACATTTTTTTAAAGAAAAAAAGGACTGGCATTTAGGATTAGAGCCTAAGGAGCAAAACAAAATATTTACACATTTAAAATGGAAGAAATATTAGTTCTACAGCAATGGATACAAAATGATTACAAAGTAAAAAACATAAATGACCTAACCTCCTGTTCAACAGAATCATGTGTCCTTATGTTTCATAAATAATAATAATAATAATAATAATAATACCATTATTGTTATTGTACAACCTGTGTACAATGAAATTAAATGAGCCTCCCCCCCAAACACTCAATCTCTTATCAAACAACACACCACCTCACAAGTCAATTTTGCGATGTTATTTTCCATTCAACAGCCTAACAGCCCATGGATAGAAGCTATTTTTTAGCCTGTTGGTACGGCTGATTATACTTCTATATCTCCTGCCCGAGGGTAGAAGATTAAAGTGGTGATGGCTGGGGTGTGAGTCATCCCTGAGAATTTGTCTTGCTCTCCTAAGGCAACGATCTCTTTGCAATGTCATCTAGCGGACTCAAGGGACAGCCCATGATATCATGTGCTGTATTCACCACCCTCTGTAAAGACTTTCTGTCCGTGGCTGTCAGGCCAGCATACCACACTGTGATACAATATGAAAGGAAACTTTCTAAAATGAGTTCATCAGTTGTTGTTTAACATTATTCTTTCACAAGACCCTGAGGAAATGGAGTCTCTGTTGGGCCTTTCTGACCACCTGAGTTATGCTGATTTTCCAAGTGAGGTCCTCACTAAGGTAAACTCCCAGGAATTTAAAGGAGACTCTCTCCACACAGCCTCCCCCCCCCCAATATACAACGGGGCAGGTTCCCCTTTCTTCCTTAAAACAGTCTTGAAATACTTGCTAGTGACTGTTCCTGCCACATTCCCACCCCAGTTATGTCCTACCTTATTGGGATCCCATAATACCATCACTCTCGTGTCTTCATAACCTCAAAACTTTATCACTATAGAGCTAATGAAGAATTCAGCAACTTGACCAGGATTGGTTGTCAACACTGGAAAGATGCCAATTTTATTGATAAAGTTATTATTATTTACTATTATTTATTTATTGAATTTATATTCCACCCTATACCCAGAGGTCTCTGGGTGGTTCACAGAACAAAATAAAAATATAAAACCACAAAACATATAAAGTTGTGATTTTAGGGATAATTGCTTTTTATGACAAGTTGTTTTTTTAAAGAAAAATAAATTACTGCTATACATTGCCTTGGGCATTCATGGTGATGGAAAAGCTGTAAAGAAAACATAAAGATAAATTAATGGGCCCTTTCTCCTCCTTGTTGCATCCATTTTTAAGGGGAATGCAGTACTAAATTGTAAATAAACAACTTAATTTAAGACACATCCTTGAAACATTGCTGTGAATGCATGCTTCTTGGAGATGTCTCTTTTCTTTCAATAGTGGGTTAGGATTCTAGATAAAAAATTTCAAGTCTGAGAACCAAGAGTCAGGAGTCGCTGATTTCAGAAGGCAGGGTTTGGTGATGTACAGGGGAGTTGCTGGAGTGGATCCATAGGGAGAATGCCCCAGATCTTTATCAGTGGGCGGTGCTGTAAGCCATGCCTTAATAGTTTTACGGCTTAGGGGTGTAGGTATGACACCTCCCCCCTATGTTATGGCTGGCTGCGTTATCTGTGCTGGGGGACAGCCCCAGCCAATCAGCTGGCAGGGTGGGTGTGGCTGCAGGTAATTTAATTGCGGCACGGCCGGCCGGCACCCTCTTCTTGCCTCTTTGTCAGATCGCCCTACTCACCCACCCTCTTTTCATGCTTTGCTCTGAAATGAACTTGGTACAGTCATACCTTGGGTTACAGATGCTTCAGGTTGCGTTTTCTTGGGTTACGGACCCGCCGAAACCCAGAAGTACCGGAATGGGTTACTTCTGGGTTTCAGCGGTCGCACATGCGCAGAAGCGCCAAATTGCAACCCGCATGTGCGCAGATGCGCCACTGTGGGTTGTGAACGTGCATCCCGCATGGATCACGTTCGCAACCCAAGCGTCCACTATATTGCAATTCTTGGTCGCCATGTTGGGGCCATAGCTGTCAACTTTTCCCTTTTCTTGTGAGGAATCCTCTTCAGAATAAGGAAATTTCACTTTAAAAAAGGGGGAAAAGTTGACAGCTATGGTTGGGGCTGGGTAGGATTTTTCCCCCGCTTGGCAAATTGACACCAGCCATTTGGTTTTCACCTATCTTCTAGCAATTGTCACAACTTTTGTGAGGTTAGGCTTTGGGTAAGCCTTTGGTTGTTTGGAGGGGAGGTTGTTGCCTTTGCCTGCCCCTCCTAAGTAAGGGTATCCTGTTAAAGGGATCCGGGGTGTGAATACTGTCTGAAGCCTGGGCGTGGGCTAGGGCCATGTCACAGCCCCTACGGGGACCTCTCTGGTTGCCTCTATTTGGTGTAAGTCGTAGGGCACCCACTATCGGTGGTTTACCCTTCCATGGACTCCCAGCAGATGTCTGGAGTTGTGATACAACCTGGCTTCACCCCAATGCCTAAGCCAAACTGCTTACATCTGTAACCAATAAAGTTGTGGCCTATTTGAACCCATAAACCAAAATATTCCATATCAGTGTGCTTTATTGCTCTCCTGGGAACGTTGTGGCTCGGGTGTCATGGCACACAAGTGCCCTGAGTGACTTTGGGCTGGTAATGAATTTTGGGGGAAACTGAATGGGGAAGTGATCAGGGTTACTGGGTAGTATTTTAATTTGGGGAAATAATTTAAAATTACTATTGGGGGTAACTGAAGGGCACTGAAGTTATTTGGAGCAGGATCTGCTGGGAAAGTAATTGGTTTAAATTAATTGAAGAGAATCTGATTTGGGGGTCATTTGAGCTAAGGTACAAATTAATTGAAGTGTTAATCAGGGTGATTTGTCTGGGAAACCAATTGGCTTGCTTTCCATGGCATTTTAATTTGCATCTATATATTTAAATTAGCACATGCAAATTTGTGTCGATAGCCCATGTCTCAAATCTTTAAAGTACTTGGTAACACCCCAGATGATGCTACAGGGCTGCTAGCTTGATTCATGGATTGGGGTATGACCAAAAGCTGAAGAAACAGAGATAGAGAAGTGCAGGCACAGGAAAATGGAGAAGCTGACAAATTAAAACCTAAGATTTCCTATTTTGCATGGTAAAAACTGGGGACAAATCCTCTGATGTAAAGTTCTCTCTGTGTGTGTGGTATGGGAGGTACTTTTTAAAGCAATAGGAATGGATGAAACTTTCAATTTGGGTTTCTCTCAATTTCTCATTTTCTAAACAGTTCAGTTCTCTACAGCAATTTGTGGATTTTATATAAGTCCTCAGGAATTTCCTCAGCATTTTATATCAAATTTCTCCTGCTATACAAATTTTTGTAAAGGAAGTCCCTCTAATGGTAACACCATTGTCACTAATTTATGCATAATTAGGAGGACTTTATTCTAGTATATGCATTTTTGTACACATTAATTGACAGGAGAACAACATTGCAAAATTTGGAAAACTGAATTTCAAAGGATTTCCGTGTTTCAGTTCATGTTTTGTATTGGAAAGTGCATAATAGTTAAGATCATCTTTAAATGTAAACTGAATAAAATTCAAAGAGGAAATGCTGTTATTGTATGTGAATGCATTGTGTTAGACCCACAATCATGTTGAAGTGCCTCACAATAAGCAGCCACATTCCTTTTATTACTTTGTGTGAGGTCTGTAAAGATCATTCCTAGAACCATATGAGATGGTTTTCAACAGGAGAGAGCACAAATGTTCACTATCCATGAACAGAACAGTTTTTTCTATATTTAACATTTTTTAATAATAATATTTTTTTAAGTAGTCAAGATCCTTGGCCCATACTTCTTTCTGTCCTCCTCTCTGAGTTCTTTGCTTTTGTTGTACAATGCAAACTAAACAACAGAGTTTTATTCAATACTCATGAGGAATGCCCAGCACTGGCCGGGAATTTTTAGAAACCACAAAGTATTCTGTTTTTTAAATGGATAGTGTAATCTATGAGTTGGATCCTTCATGCCAAAAGTTGAGTAATGTCAGGTTTTGGTCAGCCATCTTGATTCAAAATGGTGCCTAGCATCCAAAGAGTTACAAAGTCTGCCACCCCCACCCTAGGAAGCATTGCGCCAAATTTGGTGACAAGAAGCAGCAAAGCAAATGAGTGAAGTCACACCAAAGTGGCATTTTGGTGGTTGCTATCTTAATTCAAAATGGTGGCCAGCATCCATACATCAACAAAAATCACCATACCTAGCTCCGATACCCTTGTGTCAAGTTTGCCAATGATATCTCAAGAGGCAGCTGAACCTAGAGAGAACAAACAAACAAACCGACAAACCATTCTCCAAAATATATTGTAGATTAAGTGAGCTAAACTTCCTCATTTTGCTGTAAATACCACCAAGATATGCAGCAAATTGTCCCACTGCCCACATTAGGAAGGCCATCTTCGCTCAACTGTAATTTTCATCTAGGTACATCCACTTTGCAAAAAGTTCTTGTGAATGTGCCAGCATATGATAATATTTCTAGTTACCGTATTTGAAAAATATATTGTCACGTGGGGTTGGCTATCCAGAACCAGGGCGGTAATGTTACAATACAGATAATTTAGATCTCCTACAAGGTTTTGTGAAACAACTCAAAAAGTCACATACAAGGTTGACTCTTTGATGGACAAAATGTTTATAATGTGTATTAATTGTCCTAATTTTTGGTACGTCATGAATTGTAAGAATAAGAATAAGAATATCCCACCCATCTGACTAGGTTTCCCCACCCACTCTGGGCGGCTCCCAACAGAATATTAAAAAACGATAAAACACCAAACTTTAAAAACTTCCCTAAGCAGGGTTGCCTTCAGATGTCTTCTGAAAGTCAGATAGTTGTTGATTTCCTTGACATCCGATGGGAGGGCGTTCCACAGGGAGGGCGCCACTACCAAGAAGGTCATCTGCCTGGTTCCCTGTAACCTCACTTCTCACAGGGAGGGAACCGCCAGAAGGCCCTCGGAGCTGGACCTCAGTGTAAACACTCCCTCTGATATAGCCCCAAAATAATGTACATCCTGACTGTGTAACAGCCAGACAGGCTGTTAACTTTTTCTCATTCTGCCAAGACTTGAACCTTATCCTGTTTGTGACATCATACATGGTATCAGAATGTCGTTTTTTTGCATTCATCCTACACTGTCTCCATGCCAACTGCAGTGGCCAATAAGCATCTGCCACTCATTAGCTATTGGTCTATTTAGCAGGTTTGATATTTCTTTATTTTATTTTGCATGGACAGGTGGAGTCCCCCAAACCCTGGGTGGCCCCCTGTGGAATAACTACTCAAGACAACATGCTATGGGATTAAAATTGGCCACTACTTTATTATGTTTCAGATGTGGGTAGACCCTGGCTCAGGCATTGGGCGTTCATCCCTCCCCATCCCCCACTGGGGATCTAGGGAACATCAGGGTTATCCTTTTGGCTCTGGAGAACATATGTTCAAGCAGAGAGAGCCCACCCCCGTTACGCCGCTGTCGCAAGGGAGAGCAATGACAATCTCTAGGCATACGGCCAAAGCCTCCCCTCTAGACAACCTCTTTAACGGGGAACCCTGGTATCACCGCTGCAAAGAGGGGGTGGGTCACCGCTACACGCCTCCCCCCATTTAGGGAAGATAGACTAAAGGATTCCACCCAAGGTCTGATACCGCCAAAGTTGTGATGTTTTGCTACAGGAAAGGCAAACCTGTCAATGCAGGAGAATTCCTTTCTGGCCCTTCAACAGTGACCTTGACGTAGCAGCGCCTGTATACCTGTGGAGAAAAGGTTAACCTGAGACTTCCGTGTTGTTGCCTCCGGTAATGGCGGAATTCCTTTGATCGGGAGGAATTTGCCCCGTGGGAATTTGGGTCTGGCCGCCACGGCGAAGGCGGAGACCCGCAAAAAATCACAGGCGGGAGAAGCCTGTGAGCGTGGGGTTCGGTGGGCACCTTTTGCGCCTCCCCTACTCATGGGGAAACCCAGTTTCGGGGGTCCGGAGCGACGTGGGGTGAGCGGCGCGGTGCTTCAAATTGTCTGCTTCTTCCATGGAGCGAAGCCGCATAGTTGTTGCCGGAGAGCGCTGACTTTTTCCTGTGGACAATTTGACTTTACAGTAATTACCCGTGAGTAGAGCTGAAGCGGGAGAATTGGATTTTTAAACGTTTAATTTGGTATCGTAACGGGGAGGTTCAATACAGGAAGTCCGCCTTCCCCTTTTGTAAATAGACTGAAGCAATGAGGCTGCAAGCTGAAGTCTTGGAAAGCCTTTTGTAAAGACTAAATTTCCATCGGTAAAGAACATTTAACCCCCCCTTGGAGGCAGGAGAAGGGGGGGGAGTTGTGGACTGAGTATGCCTGCAGGAGAGAGTGAAGAGAGCTAAAATACCGCCGCTCTGACCCTGGAAACGGGCTGCTAGCAGGACCGACGTCTTTTGGAATGTTCATTGACAGCGTTTAGAACGTTCATTGACAGCTAGCTAAATAAGAGAAATACATTGTTTCTACTGTCTCCGGCTGTTTCTAAAAAGGAGAAAAAGTAACTGAAAACTGAAACTAACTTTGGATTGTTTGAACTGTGTTTAAGAGAAGACATTATTGACTAATATAAATAGAAACTGTTTCCCCCTAGTGGAAGTCTTTGAAACTGGTTGCTTTACAAGAGCTGGGTTAGGGGATTTTCCAGCTGTAAGATAAAAAATTGTGAGACTCTGGGACTGACCTTGAATCTTTTAAGTGTTATGGCAAATGGAAAGGAAAAAACAGACCAGTCAACGGCTGAAAAAACATTAAGGTCTGGGAGAACTTGGCACCAACCCAGGAGAGGTTCAACATCAGGCCTCCCTGTTTCTTCTGCTGCCGCTTCTGCACCAGTACATTCAAAACCAAGAGGAATGTCGACAGAAGAGGCTTTAGTGGTTGCATTAAATAAGATAAATGACTCATTGGAACAGCTTAACAAGAAAACAGACGTGACAAATGCGAAAGTGGATATTGCAACTAATAAAATTGACTTAAATACAGAAAGCATAGATAATTTGGGACAAAAGGTGAATACCAATACAGAAACCTTCCAGAAATTGATACAGGAATCTACTTTGATACGGCAGACTGCGGAGGAAGCCAGGGAGAAAGCCGTTGCTGCTGAATGTAAAGTAACACAACTGGAGAGAGAGAGAGTCCCAGCCCTACAGAGGCAACTTGATGAACATAAGGTGACGCTTGCTATGATTGAACTTAAAGAAAAACAGACGAATTTGAGGATCAGGCTTTACCTGAATTGGAGAAGGAAAGCTTGACAGACTTTCTCACACAGGAATTTGCGGACTTTTGGGACTTGGACTTGGGTCAAGAAGAGTTTAGAATTGTGAGGGCCTTCAGACTTGGAAGAGGAGGGAAAAAAGAGAAGAATAGAATAAGAGACTGCTTGATCACCCTTCGAACTAAAGAAGAGAGAGATAGAATCTTGGGTTGGCATTACCAGAAGAACCTAGAAGTACATCAGTCAAGAGTGGAAATTTTTAAAGACGTCCCAAAATATCTTTTGGATTTTAGGCCTAACTACGGAGATATTGTTGCCCTGCTGAGAAGGAACAAAATCATCTTTAGGTGGGAGTTCCCCCAAGGCCTATCCTTCAGTTTCAAAGGAAGGAAAATAAAAATAAGATCAGTAGAAGATAAAGTAAAGTTTCTGTATAAATACGAAGAAGACCTGCAGAAGGGACTTGGAAAAGAACCAAGAGCATTGGATAGAAGATCATCAGATAGAGGACCAGAGCAAAGAGCATCGGATAGAAGATCACCAAACAGGGAAATATTGGATATATCAGCATTATCCTTTGGATTGGACCTACCAGCGAATGTGACACCACTACCACCAACAGAAGAAGAGCAAGCATTGGGTGCAGTTGGAGGAACATCAGCGTAAATACATGATGGGGTTGCAGGTCTTGAGCTGGAAAGTGAATGGACTAAATTCCCCAGAAAAAAGGCGGAGAGTCTTTCATTTATTGAAAAAAGAACATTTGGACTTGATTTGTTTACAAGAAACACATGTGATAAGGCTACATAGAAAGATATTGAGTAATAAAAGATTGGGCCAAGAATTTATCTCATCAGATAAAGTTAAAAAAAGAGGAGTGGTCCTTTATGCAAAGGAGAGCCTATCACCGAAATTCATATTCAAAGATGACCAAGGAAGATTTCTTGCAATTGAAATTCAATCACAAGGAGAGAAATTCCTGATTGTAGGTATTTATGCACCAAATGAAGGAAAATTGGAGTTCTTTAAGAAGTTACACGAGACTCTGCTGGACTACATGGACTATAATATGATCTTGATGGGAGAAATGAATGGAGTGGTGTCTACAAATATGGACAAGGCACAGAGACAGGTAGTCACCAAAGATGGTAGACTACCAAAAACGTTTTTTGACATGACTGAAAATATGGATTTAGTTGACATTTGGAGAATGAAGAACCCTCTGGGAAGAGAGGGAACTTTCTTCTCTGAGGCTAAAATGACATGGACAAGAATTGACCAAATCTGGGTAACCAGGGGATTGGCTCTGAAGATCAGCAAAGTGGAGATTTGCCCCAAAACTTGTTCTGACCATAATGCTGTGAAGATGGAAATGAAATTGACACCAATTGGTTCCTTTAGATGGAGGATGAACGATACTTTGTTCAGGAATGAAGAGGTGACCAAGAAGGCCCAAAAAACTCTAAGAGACTATTTCGAGATAAACATGAATACTACAGTGGAAAAAAGAGTAATTTGGGACGCAAGCAAAGCAGTTATGAGAGGATTCCTAATACAACAGAATGCAATTAAGAAGAGAACTCAGAATGAAAAAAAGGACAAAATCCTGGGGAAAATAAAGGAAGGAGAGAAGAAACTGAGAGCAAAACCAAAGTCACAGGAGATCCTGAAAGAGATAAAGTTATACCAAGTACAATATACGAAGCTGATGAATCAGGAAATAGAATGGAAGATTAAACAGATGAGGCAAAAAACATTTGAATCGGCAAATAAGTGTGGAAAATTGTTGGTCTGGCAAATGAAAAAAAGACAAAAACTATTACGAATTTGGAAGTGGAAGGAAAGAATATACAGAACCCAGTGGAGATCAGGAAGTGTTTTCAGAGGTATTTCAAACAACTTTATACACAGGAGAAGCAGAAAGAAATGGACATTGATGGATTTTTGAAAATAAATGGACTATACAAAATCTCTCAGGAAAAACAGCTAAAGTTGAATCATAAAATAACGGATCAGGAGGTGGAAGGGGCCATCCAGAACATGCAACTAGGTAAATCTCCAGGACCAGATGGTTTTACTTCAAGATATTACAGATCTTTGAAAGAATGGTTAATACAACCATTGAAGGAAGTCTGCAATGAAATATTGGAAGGGAGAAAGGCACCAGAGTCGTGGAAGGAAGCTTACACTTATACCGAAAACAGAGATTGAAAAGACACAGCTCAAGAACTACCACCCCATATCGCTGCTTAATGTGGATTACAAAATTTTTGCAGATATTTTGGCTAAAAGATTAAAAAAGGTGTTAGTAGAAGAAATTCATAAAGACCAAGCGGACTTTCTCCCGGGCAGACATTTGTCTGATAACATGAGGAATATAATTAATATTCTAGAAAAACTACAAGTGAATATCAATACTAAGGCAGTCTTGATATTTGTGGATGCAGAGAAAGCCTTTGACAATATTTCTTGGAGCTTTATGAAGAAGAATCTACAGGGGATGGGGGTAGGCCAAGGTTTTGAAAATGATATAGGTGCAATTTATTCAGAACAAAAGGCAAAATTAATTGTGAACAATGTAGTGACAGAAGAGTTTAAGATTGAGAAAGGGACACGACAAGGCTGCCCAATTTCTCCATTGCTCTTTATATCGGTCCTTGAGGTTTTGTTAAATATGATAAGAAAGGACCAAGAGGTTAAAGGTATACAAGTGGGAGCTAAACAGTACAAATTGAAAGCATTTGCTGATGACTTAGTATTGACTTCACAGGAGCCAGAATCCAGTACTAAAAGGGTATTGGAACTGATTCAAGAATTCGGACAGGTAGCAGGTTTTAAGTTGAACAAGATGAAAACTAAGGTTTTAGAGAAAAACTTAACTGTGAATGAGAGAGAGAAGTTTCAGGAGGAGACAGGACTAACACTGGTTAAGAAAGTGAAATATTTAGGGGTTAACATGACTGCCAAAAATGTGAATTTATTTAAGGATAATTATGAATAATGTTGGATTGAAGTGAAAAAGGATTTAGAAATATGGACAAATTTGAAGTTATCATTGTTAGGCCGAATTGCTGTGCTAAAAATGAATGTGTTGCCAAGGATGTTGTTTTTGTTTCAAACATTACAAATTTTGGATAAGATGGATTGTTTCAAAAAGTGGCAGAAAGATATTTCCAGATTTGTTTGGCAGGGCAAGAAGCCTCGAATAAAATTTAAGATATTAACTGATGCTAAAGAAAGAGGTGGATTTGCCCTGCCAGACCTTAAACTTTATTATGAATCAGCTGCTTTTTGTTGGCTGAGAGAATGGCTGCTTCTTGAAAGCACTGACGTGTTGGATTTAGAAGGTTTCAATAATGCATTTGGCTGGCATGCATATTTGTGGTATGATAAGGTAAAGCACATAAAGTGTTTAAAAATCATATTGTTAGAAAAGCATTGTTTAATGTTTGGATAAGATATAAAGATTTGTTAGAAAAGAAAACCCCAAGATGGTTGTCACCAATGGAAGCGAAGGCACAGAAAAAACTCAATATGGAGGCCAAATGGCCGAAATATTGGGAAATTCTGGAACAAGATGGAGACAGAATAAAATTGCAGAGCTTTGAAAAATTGAAAAATAAAGTGCGAGATTGGCTCCATTATTACCAAATAATGGAGGCATACAATTTGGACAAAAAAGTTGGTTTCCAGGTGGAAAAATCAAAATTGGAAACAGAACTACTAGATCCAAAAATTAAGAATTTGTCAAGAATGTATAACTTGCTGTTGAAATGGAACACTCAGGATGAAATGGTGAAATCAGCTATGATTAAATGGGGACAAGATGTTGGACATAACATAATGATGGCTGACTGGGAACAGTTATGGACCACAGGTATGAAATTCACGGCATGTAATGCCCTAAGAGAAAATTTAATGAAAATGAATTATAGGTGGTACATGACACCAGTCAAGCTTGCAGAAATTTATCATTTGCCCGATAATAAATGCTGGAAATGTAATGAGACTGAAGGTACATTCTTTCACCTTTGGCGGACATGCCCAAGGATTAAGACATTCTGGGAGATGATCTATAACGAAATGAAAAAGATACTCAAACTTACTTTCCTGAAGAAACCAGAGGCCTTTCTCCTGGGCATGGTCAGCCAATTGGTGCCAAAGAAGGATAGAACTTTTTTTATGTATGCAACAACAGCAGCAAGAATACTCATCGCAAAGTATTGGAAGACACAAGATCTACCCACCCGGGAAGAATGGCAGATGAAGTTGATGGACTACATGGAATTGGCGGAAATGACTGGCAGAATCCGAGACCAGGGAGAAGAGTCGGTGGAAGAAGACTGGAAAAAGTTTAAAGACTATTTACAGAAATATTGTAAAAGTAATGAATGTTAGAAAAATGTTGGAATGAAGTTATATGGCTTTAGTAGAAATGTTATAAGGAATTGAGTATAAATAGATTAATAGAGTATTAAAGGAAAAAATAAGGTTAGAATGCGTTAAGATAATTATAGGATAGAAAACAAAGGAAGATGGAAAGGAATTGCTGAAACAATTAATAGAAGTGGAATACAAAAAGGGAGGTGTGAGGAGGTCGTTGAAATAAGTGAATGAAAGATAAAATATTGAAACTGTTTGATGTGTTTTAAACTGTTTTTGTTTTGTTTTGTTAGTTTAATGTGTTAGTGTTATGTACTGTTTTTGTATTGTATTGTATTGTTTATTTTTTTTGGTAGTGTTTAAATTGTTGGAAAAGTAATAAATATTATTTAAAAGAAAAGAAAAGAAAAGGTTAACCTGCAAAAGAAGTCTTAACTGAGGGTGGGTAGGGTGGGAGAATCTCTGGAGCCAACTGTCAATTCCCAGGTAAGATCCTCCCCCTATTGTGTGGGCAGGGTGGTCCCTCCCCCTACCTGGCCTGATCACCTTGGCAACGCCTCCCCAGGCGGGATTGGGCAACTGGCTGAGGTAGGTGGAGACCTCCAGGTATCCCACCTGGGGAAGGCAAAGCCAAGCCTGTGCTAATGGTGCCACATAGGGTCCCAGGAGCTGAGTGCGACCACGCAAAGCCCCCCCCCCCCGTTTAATGTGGGGAGCGGTCATTATTACCTATACCTGAAGAAAAGTTTAGTGTAACCTAAAAGCCTGCTTCCAGGGCTGCATCTAGACACATCATACAAGTGTTTCAGTTAAATGCGTTGTAAACTCATACAGGGAAATCCGGTTGGGAAAGATGGGACTCTACAGCGCCATCTGGTGTCACAGTGTTATATTCATATACAGCGCATATAAAACACTTTTTCTTTACCAATCTAGCTGAGTCCCAGTATTTCATTTAAAGATGTCTAATGAAAGATGTTGTTTCTCTTGTTATTTGCATTAACATTCTGCAGCATTACAAAATATAAAGCTATTTCATGTTGGTGTCTTTGATAAGACAAATACTTGCGCTACAAATGCAGATAGCTTTTAGAAGTCATGAGAAAACATCTGTCAGGAACAGCATTTTTGACACCAACATTAGAGGCTATTTAGTACTGGCAAGGCAAAAAGCATTGTAACAGCTGGAACAATTAGGTTAATACACAAAAAATGCATAATTAATATACCACATGTAGTATTTCATCTGATATTGTTTTCACTGACATATCATTGTGCATTAAAAAGGTGCATCAAAACTAGAGGATTTTGTTGCAAATCACAATCAAAGCATTTTTCAAACCACTGTATATGTGGAAAGATTCATACATTTCCAATGTAAGTCCAATTTAGATGTACAGTGGTACCTCGGGTTACAGACACTTCAGGTTACAGACTATTCAGGCTACAGACTCTGCTAACCCAGGAAATAGTACCTCAGGTTAAGAACTTTGCTTCAGGATGAGAACAGAAATCGTGCGGCAGCAGCAGGAGGCCTCATTAGCTAAAGTGGTGCTTCAGGTTAAGAACAGCTTCAGGTTAAGAACGGACCTCCGGAACGAATTAAGTTCTTAACCCGAGGTACCACTGTATGGGAATGACAAATATAGCATTTGTCTAGAGTGCTGCAACTTGTTCTTATTCTTCTTAAGAGTGCTTCACCTTTACCGTAACCAATGTACATTCCCTTGGGAATAAGCCTCACTGTAATATGTGGGACTTTTATTTTGAATCAAAATGCACAGAATAGGGCTGGAATCCTCCTTTGGCACATTGGGAAGGAAACATCATGAGCCCCAGGGAATGAGTCGAGGCCTGAAGCTTTTCAAGGTTTCCTCATTCACCTCTCTGTTCTTGTTTTCCATCATTCATCCTTTGATTCTGTAGGCCTATGATCTGGATTTTTTATTTATTCATTCATTCATCAAATAGATTTCATGCCTCGCCCTTCAGCAGGGTTCAACCATACAAATAGCTAAAATGGCAATAAAGCAAATGAAAACAAAACAAGACAAAACAAAAAATCATATACACATATATAAACAACATACTGTGCAAAATGTTCTAGAGATAAGGGCAAATAAACCAAGGCAGCTCCAATGCATTGTTGCACTTGAGGTAGGCAACACAGATTTATCTTCTTCCAGCCCCTCCAAAATTCACTTATACTGAAAACGTCTCATCCAATTCCACTTTCCCTTCCACACTGTTAGATAATGCACCATGGAATGACTACTCACCCAATCCAGAGGGGGTGGGTGGTGGTTGTGGCCCAGCATGGTGGCCCCTCACAATTCTGGAGGGTAAAAATCTCCTCCATAGTGGACGTCCACTTGTGCATTTCCTGGCTGGCCACTCGGGATAGCCCACCACCCACAAATTTAAACTACCCTATCAGGGGCAAGCTAGGGGGCAGGGCCTGGGTGGTGGACCGGAGTGAGAAAGTGTTCATTCTGGACTGGCTCCTGGCCATAATCCATTTTCCCTTTCACATTGTTACGTTATTCTTCCATTTTCCTAATGCACCATGGAATTGATCCCCACTGACTACACCTTCTCTTTCACTTACTTTGTATAGACATCTGTGGAAATTAGGAGACCCCTTCTTCAACCATTTCCACTGACTATCATCTCCCCTGCCCGCCCCCCAATCTACTACTACAAAACCCTCAGGTCTACAGTCCTTCTGAGCCAAGAAAAGACTTCATTTATAAGATTTTTATTGAAGCAATAAGATAAAAGAAACTAATCTGAATAAAAACAGAGAAAGAGAAAACACAGAGTCCTCTCTCCAAGGTAGCTCTTAACCCTTGTCACCCACAGAAAATGGAGGACCCTCCCAGGTCTCCCTGGGATATCTTCAATACCTTGCCTCTCACTCAGGGTCCTTCCATCAACCATGCACTATCATTTTTGAAGGTGATGGCAGTGACACAGCCCCCATTTTGGGGAGAGTGGACCAATAGTAGACTGCAAGACAGAGATGGTGCTTATGGGAAAGACTTCATATTTTGGGACTGAATAGAATTGGCCAAACCGTTCTGTTCCATTTATAATGGTTTTACTTGTTTTATAACATAATGGTTTTATCTCCTTTCATAATTATATATTATATTGTTGTACACCACCTCAATCTCTGTGTGATGCAAGACTCCAGGGATTCATGGGACACAGGTGGCACTGAACCTCTTGGGCTTGCCTATCAGAAGGTCGGCGGTTCGAATCCCTGCAACGGAAAGAGCTACCGTTCCTCTGTCCAAGCTCCTGCCAACCTAGCAGTTCAAAAGGATGCCAGTGCAAGTACATAAATAGGTACTACTGTGGCGGGAAGGTAAATGGTGTTTCCATGTGCTCTGGTTTCCATCACAGTGTTCCATTGCGCCAGAAGCGGTTTAGTCATGCTGGCCACATGACCTGAAAAGCTGTCTGTGGACAAACGCCAGCTCCCTTGGCCTGAAAGCAAAATGAGCACCGCAACCCCATCAGCTTTTACTGGACTGAACCGTCCAGGGGTCCTTTACCCTTCCCCCCCCTTTTTCCTTTTCTCTTTTTTTTAACCAGGGGTTCTGGGCACTTACCCAGGGGTCTGTTTCCCCGAATGAGGGAGAGTGCAGTTTTATGATATATAGTTTACTTACACATATGTGCAACCTGAGACTATTATGGAGGAGCTCACAACACCCCCAGAGGGTCTTGCTTCTCCCAAAGCCACAGCCCTGGATTCAAGTGGAAATCAATCATGGCTCTCTCAGATTTCTGCCTGAAGCCTGCTTCTAGTCCAGCTACTACCAGCCAGGTGAGGGAGATGGCCCACCCATTTGCTCTCCGGCACAAAGCAAACTCCTCTCTTATTATACTAAAGACCTGTACCTGGGGCCATTACCAAGAAGCTGGCCTGGCTGCTTCAACAATGGAATCCCCCAAACTCACAACAATATTGTTCTGAAGAGTAGGGATAGAGACCTGTGGACCTCCATGTATTGTTGGATTCTCTTGGTCCCAGCACAGACAGTGGTTAGAAATGTCAGGAGTTGTAGTCCGATAATATTTGGAAGGCTACGGTTTCCTCATCTCTGCTATGCAGAATAAACCAAAGAACATGAGCTCATTTAAGAACCATAGTGTAGGCTCATGAGTATTTATCTCTTAATAGGTTAATGGAGTCCTTACTAGAAAGCATTCATCTGTTTATCTTTTCAGTTTTGAATCCAGTGTATACCTGTTCAAGGATACAGCATTGTTCTGTACGATGGCATTGTCCTTGTCAATCATCTCTCAACCCACTTGTTTTTCTTTGCTCTGTGCACTTGGATAGAAGTGCTTTGTTATGTGAAGATAGCTCTACCCACCTTATACATGTGGTTTTCTCCGCGTCCCCTTCAAAACTGAGCTGATTCCTGGCAACTATATTTTATATCTCAAATGCTGCTTACTAGACCACAGAGGGTAAGGTGCAGGAGAAGATTTATTTATTCTCTTGCCCAAAAGGAAAGGAACTGAACAAAGCTAACAACAAAGTTGGCACAAAATGTAGCCTAAAGCTCAGCTTGTTCAAAGTTCAGTTCTCAAGGAGCATGCCTTGGAATTTGAGTATACAAGGACTTGAAAAGCAGATTCCTTTCAGCACTAACAACGAACTATTGTTCTGCGCCTCTTTCCTGCCTGGCAACCCAAGCATACAGTAACTGGCTCCATGTTTGTCACTCTGATGTCATTTGCAATTATGTCAAAGCATATTCTTCCCCCTGAAAGGAAGAAAATTCTAACACAGCAAAGTTGGAAATTAAACTAGGTTACTTTTAAAGAGAGCTGCTGCCATACACATCAAATAGGAGATGGCTGTACATTCAGATTTCTGCAGCTGGTGTGTTCTCATTTTGCAAATAGGTCTAAGGTGATTTGAATGCACACAGAGCAAGATCCAGACAAATTTGGAGAGAGAACAGCAGTGCAATGCAGACCACAATCCTATGCACATTACAGGGCAATAAGTCCCATTGAAATCAGAACTTCTCTCTCTCTCTCTCTCTCTCTCTCTCTCTCTCTCTCTCTCTCTCTCTCTGAATACACATGCAGAGGATTGCACTGACAAGCTGCAAAAGTATGACCATTTACCTAAAAGTAAGCTCCAGCAAACTCAATGGCCCTTCTCTCTGTGTAGACATCTCTAACATTGCTCTTGTAGGTTTCCTTTCATGGTTAAAAACTTCCAGGAGAAGTGCTTTCCAATTTTGCAGTTCTTATATTGAAAATAATACCCATGAGCATAAAGTTGAGAGGGAGACTGCACACACTTGCTATGCCCACAATTTTCCTACACTGAGCAATAGCAATGCCAACTCCAAGGGTCCCTGGGCACCCACAATTTTTTTCCCTGTGGGTGCCCAGCCTCTGCCCCACCCCACTCCCGGCCGCTGCACACTGCCTAAACAATTTGTTACCATCAGCAAATTGGGATACATTGCTCATCCCCCACTCTAAGTCATTTATGAACAACTTTAAAAATGCTGGTCCCAATACCAGTTCTTGGGGAACTCCACTGGGAGAATTGTCCATTTAAGAGCTCCAAGATGGCGTGTTCTCCTTCATGGAGAGCACGTGTTGCGGTGGGGGCCGCCAGGACACTCCAAAGTTGTGGGGCGGGCTAATTGATCGTTGGCCACTGATGCGATTGGGCTTCCCTTGTTGTTGGGAAGAAGTTAATGTTGCCATTTGTTGATTGACAGCCAGAAATGCTAAAACTCCTTGCACGAGGCTAGGGCTTTCTCTTTTTGCCCGTGCATCGGATTGCCTCCCCCCATATTTAGGGTTGTTCGCTTTGACCTTGCTGTGCCTGTCATGGGGTCATCTGCTCTTGGGGCAGGGGCCCGGTAGGAATTTTGTCCATCTGGCTGATTGGCTGGGGCCATATGGTTTTTTGCCTACTGCGTAGCAAATCGTCACAACTTGTAAGGTTGCGGTTAGGCATTGGTTTATGGTTTGGTTGGTTGAGGGGCATGGATTGGCTGTGCCTGCCCCTCTAATGCTGCTGCTGCAAGGGATTCCATTAAAGGAATACAGGGGCTCACTATTGCTTATCCACCCTGTCAAGGGGGCTCGGGCCATTGCAAGAGCTCCTGGCTGCATTTGGGGAGGGCTGAGGGCAGGTTCCCTGCTCCGTCGCTACCCCAAGTGTATTCCCCTTTTCTGACTTTCACAGGCATGTGGAATGTCAGTCTGTCCCCCACTGGGGGGCAGATAGTCGCAACCAATGCCTAAGCAACCACTCACATTTTTTGTATTTTAATAAAGTTGAGGCTAAATTATGCCAAAAACATTAAACAAAAATTTCTGTGTAATGTGTGAGTTATTGGGGTGGCCCTGGGGACCTTGACACGCAATTGCTAGCCACTAATCTGGTTTCAAAAATGCTTATATTTGGGGCCAGGAACATAGGAATCTGTCTGAGTCAACCCACCAGCCCATCTAGTTCAGTAATGTCTACACTAAATGTCTGTATTCTACATTTAAGATTGGAGTCTTTTCCAACTCCATTTGGGGATTGCAGAATTGAATTTGGTATCTTTTGATACTGGTGTCACAGTGCTCCTCTAAGATGATATTACTATCCATACAAATACACTGTAATTCCACTTCAGATTCCCTAAGCCGGAGCCTCGCAAATGCTTGCTAAAATTAATGACTAAGAAAATATTGTGATAGAGGGAATAAATTGTGACAGCTGGGTAGGGAAACTAATTTAGATTTCAGTAACTAAGAAACTTGTGAGGCAATGTGAGGCAGGACATTATGACTTATTCCAATTAATCGCTTCATCATATTAAAGAAAAAGGCAACTTAGAAGGGGGGGAACGATGACATAAAAGCAAGTAGAGCTTCATCGAGGGATAGATTAATCTGACAATTCTGGGTTGTTGTTTTTCCAGTTTCTCATTTTTCCAGATATCGGTTCAGTTATCCACATTTCCCCGTCAGTTTGCAACAACAACAATACTCCACACACAAAATTATCTGCCCTTTGGGTGCAGATTTCTCTTGTTATACATTTTTATGAGCTATTTCCCCTAACAGAATACGTTTTAGTATGTTATGTTCACTAATTGTATGCATACTTTCCCCTAATACATGTGTTTCTGTCAAAAGTCACTAATTTGGTGCAATTAAGTATATTATTCAAACAACATTAATACAGAGGCATTCCTACCACACCTCCCACCAAGAAGGACCTATCCTCTTTAGCAAGGCTAGACAAGGTCACATAGTTCTGCTTACAAAAGGAAGCAAGGCAACTATTGCTGATATTTTAATATAGTCATTTCCCAAGTTCACCAGAATTCAAATACCATATTGTAAGAAAGTACTACAAAGTCAATGGCACATAACAGGCTCTTATACAGGGCAGACAATTGGCTTGTTTATGGAAAGGAAGAAAGCAGACTGCCTTTATATCTTCAGCGATCCCTCCGGCTATATGTTCTGACACAGCTTTCTAATTCTATCCCATGATGAAAAGCCATGTTGCAAATTACAGCAGAGATGTAGACCTTCCACCACAGGGTTCATCATTAACCTATGGAAGGTAAGCAGCTTGGAAGAATTTATCGTACGAGCATCAACTGTTAGCAATACAGACTTCTAAGTTACAAATTCCTACGTGTTAGTCTTCTGACGTTTGTTCCAATTTATTTGCAACTTGCAAATATCATGCAGAAGATAGAAAGATGCAATTTAAACCTTAATAGGTTACCTGCAGCCTATACTTCCTTCCTTTCTTTTTAACTTTGGAGTAGTTAATCAGTTTGGAAATGCTATGCTGACTGAACTATCGTCACAGGCTCCTAATGAAAATTTACCAGGAATATGATTTAAACAATGCAATTTTGACCGGAACAAGGCACGTTATTGCATTTCTGAATTAACCACTTACAAGCCACTATGAAATGAGCATATCAGAATGAGCAAAGGCTAAAGCACAACCACGATAGTTGCTTCTAAAGTCCCAACATCTCCACCACTGAGAACTTCTAGTATTCCAGCTTCCATTTTATTCTGATTAGGATAAATAAGCTTGGCCTACTATTTGTTCAGCTCTTGTATCCATAAGCAATTTATTATTATTTGCCATAGGGAGCTTGCAGAATTCTCTAGAGTTGGATTTAATTCATTCAGTGCCCACACCGTATTATTCCACGCATAATATCATACATAACATTATTAAGGGATGGTTTACAATGCTATGGTCACCAACAGTCAATTAACAGGGCATTGTTAACACGTGACAATACGCACACGAACAGCATCTCACCTCACCACAGGAATCTTATCATTTCCTCCACACAGCCATAGCATGGACAACATCACATCACAAGCTCCATGCCATGAAAAACTTCCACATGAACTGCACATTTCATGCACTGAAAGCAGCTCAACACATGCATCGTGTGGCAACTTCATGAAAATACATGAAGCAGGATAGTTCCTCAGCTATAGCATGAGAGACAGTGTCAACTCTGCTTCAGATGCAGAACCCTTTTTGAAATACGTTGGGCAGCTTTGCAAATAAACTAGGGTTGCCATATTTCCAACAGTGAAAATCCGGACAAAAAAGTTGTTGAATTTTGGGGGGTTTTTTTGGCAAAACCACAAACCAATTTGATGTTTAGGAGCTATTTTAAGGGGAAATCAGTGCTGCCAACATGAGCTGCCATATGTCAGGGATGATTTCCACCCGGACGCTGCTGGTGAATGGAGTATTCCGGATATGTCTTGGAAATTCTGAACATAATGGCAGCCCTAAATAAACACTTAAAAAAAACAACCATTGCCTGCCTTCTAACAAAGCTATGTGTGACCTGGCCTAAGCTTCTCAGAGCCAGTGTGGTGTAGTGGTTAAGAGTGGTAGACTCGTAATCTGGTGAACTGGGTTCGCGTCCCCGCTCCTCCACATGCAGCTGCTGGGTGACCTTGGGCCAGTCACACTTCTTTGAAGTCTCTCAGCCTCACTCACCTCACAGAGTGTTTGTTGTGGGGGAGGAAGGGAAAGGAGATTGTTAGCCGCTTTGAGACTCCTTCGGGTAGTGATAAAGCGGGATATCAAATCCAAACTCCTCCTCCTCCTGGTAACATGTAGGCACTTGCTTACTTCTGACAGGTGATCACAGAAATGGCTATTTACAAGGTTCTTGTAAGGACATTATGTAAGGATGTTTTCTCCTGCTCTGGAAGGTAGGTCTCAAACCAATGGCTTCAAATTACAATAAAGCGGATTCCAACTAAACATCAGGAAGATCTTTCTGACAGCAAGAGCTGTTTGACAGTGGAACAGACTCTCTCAGAAGGTGGTGGACTCTCCTTCCTTGGAGGTTTTTAAGCAGAAGTTGGATTCTTTAGATGACCCTTGGGGTCTCTTCCGACTCTACAATTCTAGGATTCTAAACTGCTGAGGTTAACAACAGTTTTTGCATTGCCACTGTTATTCTTTCCAGCTGTAGGGATAACTCTTGTATTTGTTGCTATATTGTTCACATCTGTTACATGGGTGTCCTAACAAAAAAGGGTAGGGTCAGAGAATATGCCTCAATATGCATTTAAATGAATGAATGAATTTTATTATTTCAGTCACAGACCAGTTCCAGCCCACATACAATATCAAGGAAGTCATAAAACATGATAGGGATACATTTGAATTTACAGTTAGCTACAACAGTGACAATACAGATATAGCAACAGTTTAAAAATATATAAATTAAAACTTAGTCACTAACATATAACCTAAAATTATCATTTAAGGCCTTAATCATTATGATAGCACAGGTTGTTTCCTAAGTGTTATGGCAATCGCACAGAATTTGGCTATCCTTAACGTGATCTCAGGATCCTTGCCCTCTACCAGGGATTTTAGACATTGAAGTGCATTAAATGTGAATGCATGGACCTTTTAAAAAACAACCAATAAAAGTAACCTCTATGAGCATGCTATGCTGAGTGGTCAACCCTGCTATCACAGATTGGCTCATTTGAAGAACGAGTTTGATGGGAACCTGTGAGGCTTCATGGTGGCTGGAGAGGATCAGAAAACATTCTAAAATGGCGCTGCCCATCCGGGCTAGAGAGGAGGCACTACATTGGGCTGCAACCACCGCTCACCGGCAAGATGGTATGCGGCCCTTATAGACAAGGCAGTAAAACTACGGTAATCTTATCACAAATCAACACTATCAAGAAGACATTGGGTTGTACAGTGGTACCTTGGTTTTCCAACGTAACCCATTCTGGAAGACTGCTCAAGTTCTGAAACGTTCAAACACCGAAAACTCAATAGCCAACAGCTAGACCTCAGGATCTTGCAGTCAGCGGAAGCCTCGTGGCATGTTCGACTTTCGAGGTGTGTTCGAAAACCGAAGTATTTACTTCCAGGTTTAAGGCATTCGAAAATCGAAATGTTTGTCGACAGAGGCATTCGAAAACCAAGGTACCACCATACCTGATCTGTTCCTCATAGCTGTCAATGTTTCCCTTTTTTAAAGGGAAATTCCCTTATTCTGAATAGGATTCCTTGCAAGAAAAGGGAAAAGTTGACAGCTATGCTGTTCCTGCATATGGAAGCATGCACAGCTTAACCCCTGGACCACATCTTAGTAATCCATTCCCCTTCCAACAAATTGCTAATCAGTTCTGGCACAGAAATTCAGAACATGAATGCAGCACAAATCACAGAAAGGACTAGCCTAGAGAACAGCCATCTTTGTGATTCAATCACTGAAGGAGGAAGAGGAGTGCGAGGGGAGCGCACCACCCCTGGCAGTGCGATCTCGGTGGAGTGCCATCGTGGCTGTCCCCCGCCCGCGCTGAGCGCCACGCCCCCAGGACACACACCACGCCCCTACGGGTGGTGTGCCACGCCCCCGCGGGCAGCACACCAAGCTCCCAGGATGCACACCAGCCCCACCCCCACCTGCTCTCCACCACCCCCTGTGCCGGAGCATGAAGCTCTGCCAATGGATTCAATGATGGTCATGCTTGTACTAAGGAAACCAATTGGCATGTTGTGTCCCTGTTGCTCTGCTCTGCTATTTTTTCCCCTCTGGAAATGTGTTTCCACTCCTTTTAATTCCCTGAGATTCCAGTAGCTTTCGGAAAATGATTTCTAATGAGTTGAAAAAAATGTTTAAAATAAAATTCGTGAAAAAAGAGGCTTTTTTGTAAGGCATTTTAGGTACACATATTCTGAGAGAGCAAAAAAGACTACAGTGGTACCTCGCAAGACGAATGCCTCGCAAGACGAAAAACTCGCAAGACGAAAGAGTTTTTCGTTTTTTGAGTTGCTTCGCAAGATGAATTTCCCTATGGGCTTGCTTCGCAAGACGAAAAACGAAAACGTCTTGCAAGTTTATTTCCTTTTTCTTAAAACCGTTAATACCCAGGGTGACTTCGAGGAGCAACTCATAGCACGTGGTGTGGTAGCCTTTTTTGAGGTTTTTGAAGACTTTGGTGATTTTGAAGACTTTGGGAAACCGTGCTTCACAAGACGAAAAATTCGCAAGACGAAAAAACTCGCAGAACGAATTAATTTCGTCTTGCGAGGCACCACTGTATTCATGTACGTGACGACACCAGCGAGGATACTACTGGCCCAGAGATGGAAAGAAGACAAAGTTCCAACCAGAGAGGAATGGCTGATGAAGATGATGGACCATACCAAAATGGCAAAAATGACTGAGAAAATCAGAAACTAGGAAGAGAAGAATTTTAAGAAGGAATGGGAAAAATTTATAATGTATGGTACTTCAGAGAACATTGTAAACAACTAAAAAATTTGGCAGGATTTGAGTAATGCTTGTAATGTACAAAAAACAATGGGAAAATGGGCAATATTCTTTTTACATAGAGGAAATAATATAAGCCGATGGAAAATTGGATTGATAATGGTAACCATGGAAGGGTGGAGGGAAGTCAAGGGATTCAAAGAATCCTAAATGGAGGTGATTGATGTGTTTGAATTTAAATTTGTTATGTAAAAATTAATTAAAAATACTGTAAAAAAAGAGATTCCAGTAGCTTCCTTTCATATGGTACTGACATCTAAAAGCACCCATGTATTCAATGTTGCCTTTGAAAAAAAGGTCTTTGGACCATTACCTGAGGCACTCTGTGACTATACAAAGCAATACAATGCAAATATAAATGAAAACAGAAATATCTTGTCGCCGTCCCAAGTCAACATTCTGGAGTGGCATAGAAAAGATACCTTTGACCACCTTCTCCTTAACAGTGACCTCCAACACTTCAGTGGAGTTTTAGCAACCATATATTTCCCCACCATTGTCTGGTAAGCTACCGAAAAATGCTAAAAAGAAATTTAATTCCGCAGCACTCCAAACACTTCACTTTCTTAAGCACTTTAGAAACATCACTTCTATAGCCCTGTTCATGATGATGATGGTGTGTTAGTAGGCAAAGCAGTAATTTCTTTTATTACATTTTTGGCACTTCCTTGAACTGTGTGAGAAATGATGGGGTATAAATAAAATAAAATGTATGTAATTATACTGCTCTTGACGTACTACACCTGGTCAATATTATGCAAATAATAATAATAATAAAAAAATACCAAAAACAAGGCAGCTATGCCGCAATTCAGTGTTAATATTGTGATGTAGTGGGCCTCTTTCCCAGGCCAAGGAAAAGAAGTTTTTCAATAGCTACCTTATTCCAATAGCTGCCTTGGATAAGAAAAATAATAAAAATATTAATAAATTACACACACACACACACACACTCACACACGGTGTGCCTCACTGGCCATATCACCTGGAATTGATTATCTCTCATAGAAACACTTACCAAAATACCAAAAATTTGGTTTTTTGATTTTGGACCTTAAGTCTTCAGCAGCTATCAGTTTTGTGCATTTTAAGTATAAGTCTGGAATTGGAAGAGGTGTTCATCATACTAGTTAAGGATTACAAGCAATGATTATTTGGGCTTCGTGTCTTTCCTCCTCTCAATTGCACAGACGTCGTGATCCACTTGCAAGTCACTGCTCACAGGTAGAGAAACTCTACTAGATGCTACATGAATATAAACAAATTCAGTGGTTGAGTGTGTCGTCCAGGTACCATCCCCTAACTAAGCTTGGCATGGTGACAAGGTGATGGGAATTCCCCAACAGCTCATTGGATTGCCATCAGTTTCATACACACAGCCCAATCTGCAAAATCAAAATGGCAGACAATACTGAAGAAGAAGAAGAAGAAGAAGAAGAGTTTGGATTTTATATCCCACCTTTCACTCCCCTTCAGGAGTCTCAAAGCGGCTAACATTCTCCTTTCCCTTCCTCCCTCACAACAAACACTCTGTGAGGTGAGTGGGGCTGAGAGACTTCAAAGAAGTGTGACTGGCCCAAGGTCACCCAGCAGCTGCATGTGGAGGAGCGGAGACGCGAACCCGGTTCCCCAGATTACGAGACTACCGCTCTTAACCACTACACCACACTGACCTATCTTACAAGGTTGTTTGAGGATTAAAGGTCTCTTTAAAAGTAGCATGAAAAAGAATAGAACCCTATTTTCAGAACATCCATATTATCTTCTCAAATTGATGCTTTCCCTTCATATTTGTTTCACGTAGAGGGGCTTGACATAACTGACTGCTGCTTAAAAGTTTTAGCCAGAAGTAACAGTATCCAGAGTCTGTTTTGCAGAACATGGTGGTTTCCGTCAGTCCCTTGTCAGAAATAGCCTGCTAGCAGGAGCCATTTTCTTCCTCAGAAGTGAAAGCCTTATGATCAGAAAGATGAGTTTATAAGCGCTGCCTTTGTAAGGCTCACTTGTTTGCACAAGGGTTCTCAAAGCTCAACGCTGTAAAATGCAGTTCAAAAACTAAGTGCCACTTCACACTTTCCACAACAAGGTTTCCAGGCATGTTGACACTTGTGTGTAGAGTCGCAAATGCCATAAAATGTGACCTGGAAATGCATGTTTACGAACTCACCAGGGAGGAATGGCTGAGGCTTTCTGCAACAAGAGCAAAGACACACTTCAGCACTCACCTTTGTGTTTTTGTTTGTAGGCCAGCAAACACCTTAAGTACATAAAGCATTTAAAGTTCCTCACTCTTTTGACTCATCTCAGAATGTGAGATTGACACAGGTTCTTTTAAAGGGAAAGAATTAATAATAATAATAATAATAAATTTTATTTATATCCCGCCCTCCCCAGCCGAAGCCAGGCTCAGGGCGGCTAACAACACTAAAATAGTGCAACATTATAAAAACATTACAAAAATTAATTAAAATCAAAATTGATGGCAACCATAAACTAAAGTTTAGTAAAGATTGCCAAAGGAGGGAGTCAGGCTGCGCCCTGACCAAAGGCCTGGTGGAACATCTCTGTCTTGCAGGCCCTGCGGAAAGATGTCAAGTCCTGCAGGGCCCTTGTCTCTTGTGACAGAGCGTTCCACCAGGTTGGAGCCGCAGCCGAAAAAGCCCTGGCTCTAGTTGAGGCCAGCCTAACCTCTCTGTGGCCTGGGACCTTCAAGATGTTTTTATTTGAAGACCGTAAGTTCCTCTGTGGGGCATACCAGGAGAGGCGGTCCCGTAGGTACGAGGGTCCTAGGCCGTATAGGGCTTTGAAGGTTAAAACCAGCACCTTAAACCTGATCCTGTACTCCACCGGGAGCCAGTGCAGCTGGTATAGCACCGGATGAATGTGATCTCGCAGCGAAGACCCCGTAAGGAGTCTCGCTGCGGCATTCTGCACCCACTGGAGTTTCTGGGTCAGTCTCAAGGGCAGCCCCACGTAGAGCGAGTTACAATAATCCAGTCTGGAGGTGACCGTCGTGTGGATCACAGTGGCTAGGTCAGGGCGAGAGAGGTAAGGAGCCAACTGCTTAGCTTGGCGGAGATGAAAGAATGCCGCCTTTGTTATAGCTGCAATCTGTGCCTCCATGGAGAGGGAGGTATCGAAGATTACACCCAAACTCTTAACGGACGGTGCTGGCACTAATTGCACCCCCGCAAGAGATGGGAGTTGCCCCCTCAATCCCATATCGTCCCGTCCCAGCCAGAGTACCTCTGTCTTTGAAGGATTTAACTTCAACCGGCTCCCATGTAACCATCCAGCCACAGCTTCCAAGCATCTGGTCAGTGTGTCTGGGGCCGAGTCAGGATGGCCATCCATCAACAGATAGAGTTGGGTGTCATCAGTATACTGATGGCAGCCCAGCCCAAAACTCCGGACAAGTTGGGCGAGGGGGCGCATAAAGATGTTAAAAAGCATCGGGGAGAGTATCGCACCCTGGGGCACTCCACACACCAAGGAGTGGCGGTATGACAATTCCCCCCCAAGCGCCACCCTCTGTCCCCGACCAGAGAGAAACGAGCACAGCCATTGAAGGACTGTGCCCTGGATCCCCACGTCGGCAAGGCTGTGGTCCAGGAGTTCGTGATCGACCATGTCGAAGGCTGCTGACAGGTCTAGAAGAATCAGCAGTCCCGACCCGCTTCGATCCAGCTGCCTGCGGAGATCATCTGTTAGGGCGACCAGAGCCGTCTCGGTCCCATGACCAGCGCGGAATGGATCCAGAGCCGATGTTTCATCCAGAAACCTACCAAGCTGTTCAGCAACCGCTCTCTCAATCACCTTACCCAGGAATGGAAGATTCGAAACCGGGCGGTAATTGGATAGATCCAAGGGATCTAATGATGTTTTCTTTAAAAGCGGGCGCACCACTGCCTCCTTCAGTTCCCCTGGGAATGTCCCGGTGCCAAGGGACAAATTGATGATATCCCCCGGGGGGCCCGCACCTCGTCTGGACACGCTCTAATCAGCCAAGATGGGCACGGGTTGAGAGGACAAGTGGTGGGCTTTCCAGCTCAGAGGAGTCTGTTCACATCAGCTGGGGATATCTGGTCAAAGTGGTCCAATACTGGACCCGAGGACAGTCGAGGGGCCTCCAGTTCCTTTATTGTATCCAAATTGGCAGGGAGGTCATGGCAGAGCAACAGGACCTTCTCTGCAAAAAAGCTCGCAAATGCCTCACAGCTGTGTGCCAAATTGTTATTTAAATTTGGCTGTCCTTCGAGGGACGTTAAAGACCGAATTATACTAAATAATTGTGCCGGGTGAGAGCTAGCGGATGCAATGGCGGCCGAGAAGTAGGACTTCTTAGCGGCCTTCACTGCCATCTCGTAGGTTTTCATAAAAACCCTATAAGATGTTCTTGAGGCTCCGTCACGGGCACCCCGCCATACTCGCTCTAGCCGTCTGAGGTCCCGCTTCATTTTCCGGAGCTCCTCGGTAAACCAGGGAGCCCGGTTTCTGCGGGGTCGCAGAGGGCGCTTAGGTGCGATCTCATTGATGGCTGCCAGGAGCTGGGTATTCCAGCCCTCAACAAGCTCAGTCAATGAGTCGCCAAGGGGAGAAAGGTCCCGCAAGGCTTGACAGAATCTATCAGGGTCCATCAGCCTCTGCGGGCAAGCCCAAATCGGCTCGTCACCAAAGCAGGGTGGGAGTGGAACGTCAATCCTGGCTTTCAGAGCGTAGTGATCAGACCATGGCACCTTCATCGAAGGAAACATGATCACATCTATACCAACGCCAAAGATCAAATCCAGCATGTGGCCTGCTTGATGTGTGGAGCCCGAAACAAACTGGGAGAGCCCTAGTGTTGCCATGGAAGACACCAGGTCCAGAGCCTGTGAGGAGGGAGTGGCATCAGCATGGATGTTGAAGTCCCCCAATACCAATAGGTTAGGGAACTCCAAGGCCCAGCCGGCCACCGCCTCCAGCAGGCCTGGCAGGGTGGCTGCTGGTGCGCTAGGTGGCCGGTACACCAGCCAGACAGCCAAGCTCACCTCAGAGCCCCACACTAGGCCAACACATTCAATGCCGGGGATCGATGGCAATGGTAGAGCCCTGAAAGAACAATCTTCCCAGATTAATAATGCCACCCCTCCCCCCCCCCCGGACCACAGTCCGCGACTGGTGGAGGACGGAGAAACCCGGGGGCACCATCTCTCGTAAGGTAACAGTATCCCCTTCGCGCACCCAGGTCTCCGTTTGATTGTAGGATTTACCTTTTAACATGAAATATATTTTACTGCATTAAAAATGAACTATATGCACATAGGATGCCTTTTTAAGACAAAGAGAGGATGCATGGGCATGGGGTACATGATGCCAGGACTAAGCAAACAAAAACAATTCCATTGTGCCTTCTCCCACACATTTAGCACATACATGGAAACAAAGCGTGTTCTCCTTCCTGGAGAGCACGTGTTGCGGTGGGGTCTGGCATGCCACCGCCTTGTTGCTGGGCAGGATCATGTGGATAGCCATTAGTAAGGATTGGGTAGTTTCCTGTTACTAGGGAAATGTTGATGTTGCCACTTAAGGGGAAGGGCTAAAAGGTTTTAAATGTAAGATACGCAGCACTGACTGTTCTCTTTGCTGCGTGCATCAGAACACCCGCCCACCCTCCCTAGGTATTGGTCTTTGCGTTGACCTTGCTATGCCTGTCATGGGGTCATCTGCTTTTGGGGCAGGGGCCTGGTAAAAATTTTGTCCAGTTGACTGATTGGCTGGTGCCATCTGGTTTTTGCCTACTGAGTAGCAAATCGTCACAACTTGTAAGGTTGCAGTTAGGCATTGGTTAAAGAACTGGTTGGTGGAGGGGTATGGATTGGCGGTGCCTGCCCCTCCAATGCTGCTGCTGCAAGGGAATTCCGTTAAAGGAATCTAGGGGCTTGCCATCCTTTCATCCAAATCCCTGGTTGGGGCTTGGCCCGTGCAAGCCCCTGGGAGCATGTGGGGGGAGGTGAGGGTCTGGTGCCCGGCTCCATGCTCTCCCCAATATTGCTTTCCCTGACTGGCTTTCGCTGGAATCCAGAACTCAGTCCTGTCCCAATGGCTGTGACAGATAGTCGGAACCAATGCCTAAGCAACCACTCACTTTTATGTATTTTAATAAAGTTGTGGCCAAAATTATGCCAAAAACCTTAAACAAAAATTATGTGTGAATTGTGATTTATTGGGGGGGTGGCTTGTGGGATCTCGACACGCAAATATCTGACAGCTAGTGTGGATGTGTGTTTGTACAGGAAAACCTAGGTTCCTGATGGTATTTATTAGGCATAAGCAGGATGAGTTTGGTAGTAGGAGATTGCTGTACCAGGTAATAGGATTGCTGTACCAGCAATCTGATACAGTAAACTTAAGATCCCAGGTACAATGAGATCTTATGCCGCTGACAGAATCTGCTGGCCCCAGAACATGAGTGAGTCAACATGAGTTATGTTTCTGGTCTCCAGTATGGTTAGAAGAGCTGATGCTATCTCCCAGGGACAGGAAATCATGTCCAAAACATGTCCAAGGTTTGTGTGTTTAATACTATTGCTCTAAAGGTCCAGTAGTGATTGCAACTAGGGGCAAAATGGTGGCTCAGTGGGACACAGAATTAAGGAACAGGGTGCCCCCGAGAACATGTTTAGTCCAGGAGTTTGTTCTCAGTAGCAGAATCGACTTCATAGTCCTTTCACACAACAGGCCACTCCCAGTTCTCCACCCATCCAGCCAGCCCAAGCTTTCTTGATTTCAGCATCTTCATTTAAAAGCAAACAGGGAGGTGAGTCCCCTTCTCACTTAAGAACCCCCTAGCACTCTACTGCAAAGCAGCAAAAGATCTGTCAGTAGATTCTAATCTAACTTCTGCCCACCACTTATCTAAATGGCACTGCCACATTCCTGTGGAATTACTATACATGCATGCTGTGTGGCCCTGTCTTACTGTAAATATGTGTCCGGTGCCCAGAAACACAAGGACCTTGCTAAAGGAAGCAAGAGGACATAAATAAATCCTTCAGTTTCTTGCAATTCTCAGAATGAATTGCGGATCATAATGAGCCAGATTTGTTCCTGGCTGTGCTACTATAAATTAGAGGTCAGCATTTTTTTCAGGGACCAGCTCACACACGTATGCTTGACACATGATGCTGCAATATCAAGTAGTAATTTGCATGTGGAAAGCTATTCTTATCAGAAGCACGTAGCTCATCACTCCCTAGAAGCAACTGTCTCCTTGTTCAGTTCCTCTTTTGTGCTGTGTCTTTAGACGGCATTATAAGTCATAATGCCTTGTTCTGTAATCCACTCTTGGAGCCTTTTCAGCTGAAAAGCAGGGTAAAAATGCATTAAACAATTAATTAATGGCCAGTTCATGGATTCAAATGATGGACATCAAATAGTAAACTGAATGATGGCATACTGAGAAATTTTCATGAGAATCAATATTTATTCTTTTTTCAAAACGAAACCTGACTGTAAATTCATATCTTCCAGGCTACACTAGGTAAAGAATGCCTTCTCTTTGACAGCCCCCTCTTTGAAGGTGCCCTATGCTTGAGAGCTATCCAGTTCAAGCCTGATTTGAAGATAAGAAACAATATGAACACTTCAACAATACCAACACTTAGCATCACCCGATCAGAAGACTAAGCAGGCACACAAATCGCCTGATATCTTCCCCACTAGGGTTAGATTATTTCATTTCCATTAAAATTGTATTAATTATTTCTAAATTTGCACCTGTACTTATAAATTACACTATCTAGGTGTCACTACAAATGTTCTGCATGAAAATAGCATGTGATTACATTGAATGGGCAATTATAAATCACTCTAAAGCATGCCTTATTCAATTAAAGCTCGGTTGTAAGCCCATACAAAGACAAATCATAGTAACAAAGTCTTCCAGATAATTTATGGATACCAATAGGCAATATGCCTCAGTTTTTACCTCTACAATGGATGCCTATTTCTGAAAGTGGGTACTCTGAGAAGTGCCCACCTCCTCATTACTAAAAAATAACCCCATTTCCAAAAAAACAGGTGAAATCATATGGATATGGTGTTCCCTATGGTCAATGTAAACCATTGCGTGTTGATTTTTATGGGGAAATAAGATTGCCCTGAACCTTTAGATGATATGCACCAATAATGATATGCACCCGCCCTGACCTGGCCACAGTGATCCATGCGACGGTCATCTCCAGGCTTGACTACTGTAATTTGCTCTACGCGGGGTTGCCCTTGAAGCTGACCCAGAAACTCCAGAGGGTGAAGAATGCTTCAGCGAGGCTCCTCACGGGGTCTCTGCCATGGGAGCATATTCACCCAGTGCTTTTCAAACTGCACTGGCTCCCGGTAGAGTACAGGGTGTAGTGAAGGGTTAACCTTCTGTGTCTCGAGGCTGAGAGGAGGCGCTTACAAGGGAAGTAAGCCAGGACGTGACGAAAACAGCTTGGAATGCTGTGAGCTGAGTGAAAAGTGAAAGCAGCTTTGCTACGCAGCTGCTGAGAGAGACAGGTCGCAAAATGCAACTTGAATCAGATGGACTGTAAATATGCTATTTTTGAGCAAATAAAGTGCTACTAGGAAAGAAGAAACGTGTGGGACGTCTTTTACTGCCCTTTCTACACGAACTGCTGTGCAATTCTGCTAATTGCTTTACGACCTGCAGAGGTGCAGGGAAGTGTGCCGGACCACAACAATAAAGCAATAAATCTTATCCTAACATGGTTATGGGTCAACGTGAAGCGTGTGAGGAAGGGCTTTGAAGTTTTATCTGCTGAACGTCAGTTTGATCGACTGCCGGAGACTTCAAAGAGGCAGATCGGAGGAGGCTGACGGAGGCTGGGAGCCAAGAGCCATGACGTCCGGAGTTTCCAGTTTGGCTGAGTGAGTACCTTTGGGAAAAGCCAACAGAAGGGAGGCAATGGCTCAGCCCCAGGGACAAGTCTTTGAGAGTTTCAATATCCCCTTTGAGAGACTCAATGGGAGTAATTGGGAGAATTGGCTGCAGTGGAGCTTTCAAGTGGAGCTTTTGCTGGTGGGGGAGCAGCTGTGGAATGTAATTCACCCCACACAGAATGCAGCCGGGAAAGCAGAGGCTAATAGGGCTGCAGAGCAAAGTGAAGTGGAGAAGCGTGTGCTTGCTTTTTTGGCAGAAAGTGTGGATGCTCATCTGGTGCCTGTTGTCCTGGGTGCAAGAAGGCCAGAGGCCGCTTGGCTAGCACTCCAAGAAGCTTGTGGAGCTGGAGTGGGAAGCAAGGGCCGAGAAGGGACTGTTGCTGTTCCTGTTGCTGTTGTTGCTAGCAATGCTGCTTGTGCTTTTGCTGAGCCTGGGAGCTGTGTGGATGCTGCAACGTGTCTGTGTGAGAAGCCTGAAGAGAGGCCAAGTGTTGAGAGCCCTTTACCCTTCAGAGGGGGTGCAGAAAAACGTCCTGGAGACCCCATGAGCAGTGGGGGGGCAGTGAGCAGTGAAAGCTCAGAGACGCCTCTTTCTCCAGAAGCTGCCAAGAGTTGTTTACGTCGTGAGTCGGAGTCTGGGAAGCTGAAAAGTGCTAGAGGCTTCAAGGTCAGCCACCTGCAGCAAGTAGAGATAAGCGCTTCAGAGTTGTGTGGGAACGCCGAGACAAGTCCAGTCTCCATGGCAACTGAGAGAGTTGCATCTACGGAAGCTGTCAAGGTCGTGGGCAAGTCTTCCTGCCGGGGGGAGTCTGTTGGCGTGACAACCAGAGAGGACATCTGCAGAAGCCCCAAGGAGGGGGGTAGTGAGGAGATTGTTGCCCTGGCGACCCAGGAATGTAAACAACAAGACTTTCTCACTGTAATCATAGACTCTGGTGCCTCAAATTCATTAGTGCCATCTGCTGATCTTTTGAGGAATTGCAGGACAGTAAAAACTGAGAAGTTTGTTAAGTTTGCAGATGGGAGCAGAAAAAGGCTGACAGAGACAGGACTGTTCTTCTGTCCTTTCCTTAAGCATGAAGTCAAAGCTTATGCAGTGCCCGGTTTAACTAACTGTTTGTTAAGTGTGCATGATCTATTGATTGATAATTTTCAAATTTCTTTTGCAGGTGACAAATGTGAATTTTCCAAGGATGGGAAACACGTGTACACAGTGCAGTCTAAAGATAATTTGTTTGCTGTAAATGTGCCTTTTTCCACAGGAGAAGATGACACCGAAGATGCGAAGGGCCAATGTGTGAATGTAGCGCCCCACAATGATTGTTTACATATTTGGCACCGACGCTTCGCTCATTTAAATTGGAGATTTCTCCAGAAAGCACCAGAGCTGACACAAGGGTGCAAATTTAATGTTTGTGAAAAATTTCTAGATTGCAATGCATGTAAACAGGCGAAAGTTGTGACATGCTCATATCCAAAGTCAGAGAGGCAGACCACGCAACCCTTTGAATTAATTCATGCAGATTTGTGTGGACCCATGTCTGTTGAGTCACTGGGAGGTTCGAAGTATTCTTTGCTTTTGATTGATGATTTTTCGAGGTCTGCTTGGACTTTCTCTCTGAAAACGAAAGGGGAGGCGGCTAAAATGATCAGGGATTGGATCACCGCAGTTGAGGTAACCTTTTCCACCAAAGTTCGTGGTTTTCAAAGTGACAGAGGTGCTGAATTCACTGGTTATGCTTTACAGGATTTCTTTAGGGAGAAGGGGATTAGCCACAGACTGACCGCTCCTTACTCTCCGCAACAGAATGGGGTCGCAGAGAGAAAGAACAGGACGGTGCAGGAAGCTGTGTCTGCGATCCTGTGGGACGCAGGGCTACCCCAGAAGTTTTGGTCGGAGGCCTGGAGATATGTAGTCCATACCGAGAACAGAGTGTACAACTCTAGTGTAGGAAATACACCGTATTTCTTACTTCATGGAAAGAAGCCTAACGTACACTACCTTCGTGTGTTTGGTTGTGAGTCTTGGGTGCTTATTCCAAAGGCTCTACGCAAGAAAGGTGAGCCAAGGTCTAAAAGGATGATCTTTGTAGGGTATGAGCCTGGCTCAAAGGCCTGGAGGTTTGCATATCCAAGTGGAGACCAGTCTAGGTTGGTTATCAGCAATAGCGCTGAGTTCTGTGAGCAAGCTGGTTGGAAGCGTCTGCACGCTAATCCAGACGTGCTTCCACAGCAGTTCTATGACTCAGACGAGGAGGAGGAGGAACTTGGAGCTGGGGACCACGGTCCAGAGGGACAGAGTCCAAGGCAGGGACAGCTCAGGATCCCTCAGAGGGGGGAACCTAGAACACCTCCTCAGGCAAGTGTCAAGTTTGAGCCAAAGAGTGAGCCTTCTTCACCTGCTGGACCAGCTGTGAGGCCCAAGAGGCGCAGCAGGTCAGAGGGGGAAGACACTGAAGTTGAGGATGATTCAGCTGGACCCAGTGAAGCGGCAGGGTCACCAGGAGTCACACTGAGGAGATCAGCGAGGACAAGGAGGCCTCCTGATCGGTACAGCGCTTCAGGCGTCTGGGTAGGTTCTGCAAGATGTGAACCTGAATCCTTCGAGGATATTCAGTTTACCTGAGGAAGAAGCAGGCAAGTGGCACAGGGCAATGGACAAAGAGATGAAGTCCATGAAAGATCTAGGTGTGTTCTCACTCACAGAGTTGCCACCAGGGAAGCAGGCTGTGAGTTCCAGGTGGGTTTACCGCTTGAAACCCACTGACGCAGGAGAGCCGCAGTATAAAGCCAGGTTAGTTGCTCGAGGATTTACACAGAGGAAGGGAATACACTTCACGGAGGTGTATTCGCCAACGTCACGAGCGGAGACTCTGAGAACGCTTTTAGCTTGTGCAGCACAGAGAGGCTAGAAGGTAAACCACTTTGATGTGGATGTTGCCTACCTTAACTCAGATCTCCAGGAGGAGCTGTACATGATTCCTCCTCCGGGGTTTGAGAACTCAAGGCAGGATGTTGTGTGGAGATTGCACAAATCCATCTATGGATTACGTCAATCTGCTAGAAACTGGAACATGTGCCTGAATGAAGCTTTGGAGAAGCTAGGTTTCAGGAAGAGTCTTGCTGACAGTTGCCTGTTCTTTAGAGGATCAGGAGACTCACAGGAGCTGGTGCTGATTTGGGTTGATGACGTGCTTTTCGTCTCAGAAACAGATGAACAGGCGGAGAAGTTTGCCAAAAAGCTAGGTAAACGATTCAAGCTTAAACAGCTTGGTGCTGTCAAAACCTATCTAGGTGTCAATGTTGAGCGTGCACAGGATGGAAGTTTTTTGCTCAGCCAGAGAGGTAAAATTGAGCAACTGCTTCAGAAAATGAGGATGAGTGATTGTGCAGGAGTGAGAAGTCCTATGGAGACTAGTTTTGTGAAGGACAGCCAGCAAGCAGAACGCGCTGCGTTCGAAAATACTGAAGTGTTTCAATCAGCCCTAGGGAGTTTGTTGTACTTGTCCCAGAGGAGCAGACCTGATATAGCGTTCGCTGTCAATCTGCTCAGCAGGGAAGCATCAAACCCTAGTGTGCAAGCCTGGAATGGCATCAAGAGAGTTCTGAGGTATTTGCAGGAGACCAAAGACTTTTGTCTTAGGTTGCCAGCACAAGGAGAAGTCAAACTGACTTGCTTTGTGGACTCGGATTGGGCTAATCTTGAAGATCGCAAGTCTGTGTCTGGCCTAGTGGTGATGTTTGGGAACTCAGTAGTTGGATGGAGGTCCAAGAAGCAAAGTCTGATAGCGCTCTCATCCACTGAGGCTGAGTTCAGTGCTCTTTCAGAGATGTGCAGAGAAGTAGAGTTCTATGCTTGTTTGGTGCAGGAACTCTGCGAAGTGGATTGTCTGCCGATACGTGTTTTCGAGGACAATCAACCATGCCTGCGTTTGGCAAAGTCAGGTCAGTTCAAGGCCAGAACTAAACACCTAGACATTCGCTTTCGGAATGTGTGCCAAAGTGTTCAGGAGGGATTAGTTGCGCTGAAGTATTGTCCCTCTGCCAAGAACCTAGCTGATGGGTTCACGAAACCACTCACCTTCCAAAGACATGGGGAGTTTTGTGAAGGTCTGGGTTTGGGACGACCAAGGGTCGATTCTCCCCTCAGGCGCGAGACAAGAGGGGGTGTTGGGTGTAGTGAAGGGTTAACCTTCTGTGTCTCGAGGCTGAGAGGAGGCGCTTACAAGGGAAGTAAGCCAGGACGTGACGAAAACAGCTTGGAATGCTGTGAGCTGAGTGAAAAGTGAAAGCAGCTTTGCTACGCAGCTGCTGAGAGAGACAGGTCGCAAAATGCAACTTGAATCAGATGGACTGTAAATATGCTATTTTTGAGCAAATAAAGTGCTACTAGGAAAGAAGAAATGTGTGGGACGTCTTTTACTGCCCTTTCTACACGAACTGCTGTGCAATTCTGCTAATTGCTTTACGACCTGCAGAGGTGCAGGGAAGTGTGCCGGACCACAACAATAAAGCAATAAATCTTATCCTAACAAGATTTAAGGTGCTGCTTTTGACCTTTAAAGCCCTTCACGGCCTAGGACCCTCATACCTATGGGACCGCCTCTCCCGGTATGCCCCACGGAGAGCCTCAAGGTCCATAAATAGCAACACCCTAGTGGTCCCGGGCCCTAAGGAAGTTAGATTGGCTTCAACCAGAGCCAGGGCCTTTTCAACTCTGGCTCCGGCCTGGTGGAACACTCTGTCTCATGAGACCAGGGCCCTGCAGGATCTGACTTCTTTCCGCAGGGCCTGTAAGACAGAGTTGTTCTGCCTGGCCTTTGGCTTGGAGCCAATTTGATTCCCTCCCTCCCTCTCTTTCTTTTTCCTTTCCTTCTCCTCCTGCGATGAGGCTACATTTTAATATTTTAATGTTTCAATATTTTAATGTTGTATTTTAATTTTGTTTTTCAGTTGTAATCATTCAACTTGTTTTTATTACTGCTTGTAAGCCGCTCTGAGCCCGGCCTTGGCTGGGGAGGGCGGGGTATAAATAAAAATTATTATTATTATTATTATTAATCAGCCCCAAAGAGCTGGGAGTGGATATTCCAGTGTACTACTGGGGGGCATACAGGGAGTTACAGAGATAAGCAGAGGCAAGACACCTCACACTGCATATTCATGTGCTGTTCAGTGTTTCCTCATGTGCAGAGCGGTATAAGACAGGCACAGGAGAAAAACAAGCAAGTTCCTTTTAGTGCAACAGCAGCTGGAAAGAGAGAGGACTTCTTCATTTTAACTACAAAAGGTGGTTTGAATTGGCCAACATGAATAGCAAATCACAAGAAAAATATTTGCAAGTGTGCATTAATAGGCTGACTTCCTGACCACAGACCTAATGTCAAAAGGAATTGTTTGCACTAGCCCTCTAAGCTTGGTTATTTGAAATGACATATGTCTGAACCCAGAAGGCTGTATAGCAAACAATGCCCTGTCATATAATATGACATATGCATGTACTCCGGCTATGGAGCCGCCACATTAATAAGGGCTCTTTAGACAGAACGGATGAGTTCTCTATTTATACAGTACCCTTTAAAGCAAACATTTTCTGCTTCTTTTAAGCCTTCTTGTCACAGGAAAAACAAACAAGGCGCTACAAGAAGACCAAACGATTCTCAAATCATGCCAAGCTGTGAGGATGCTTCCCAACTCTTTATTTTAATTCTTTTCTCAAAAACCTATTTTAATACATACATGCATTTTCAAAGGACTCTTGGACCAAGATTGGTATAGTATCTGGTAGTAGTTTGTTTTGCTTTCATTTTGTTATTTTTAAAGGCATCCTGGACACTCTCCGAAGGCTGTCTTTATCCTCTTCCAATTTATCATTTATCGTTGCTTGTTGTTATCACTACTGGTTAGACTTAGTCGTTTGCCACCTAAAACATCCCCAAGCAACTTACATTTAAAAACATAAACATAAATGCATTAACATTTTCATGCAACATACAGAAAAACCCCACCCACTCATCCCAGTAACAGCCAGAGTATGCTTTGGCAACACACGGCAGAGTAAAAGGAGAAATCCTTGATCAGTGACTGAAGACATGCTTTGCTTACAGGAAGTCCCAGGGTTTGGTCCCTCCCATTTGCAGTTAAAGAAGGAGCTTCAGCCAATCGGATTACACAAAACTGCACCAGGTGGGTAACTTTTCTTTTGTCAACAGCTTTTCCCCTGGCGGGTGGGGATATCTGTTGGAATCTGCATGCCAGCAATGAGTTTTGTTGTTGTTTAGTTGTTTAGTCGTGTCTGACTTTTCATGACCCCATGGACCAGAGCACGCCAGGCACTCCTGCCTTCCACTGCCTCCCGCAGATTGGTCAAACTCATGTTCGTAGCTTCGAGAACACTGTCCAACCATCTCATCCTCTGTTGTTCCCTTCTCCTTGTGCCTTCAATCTTTCCCAACATCAGGGTCTTTTCCAGGGAGTCTTCTCTTCTCATGAGGTGGCCAAAGTATTGGAGCCTCCGCTTCAGGATCTGTCCTTCCAGTGAGCACTCAGGGCTGATTTCATGAGTTTAGCCAGAGTCAATTTTGAGTGGAGTCAGAAATAAAAACCACTCAGCTTCCATTTTCACCATGGCTACCTGAGATTAGAATTCCAATGTAGGTCTGTTCAGAAGGAAGTGTCAATGAGATTGAGGGTACTACTCTCTCACACATTCAGAAGATAGGTCAGTTGGTTAAGAGTGTGGTGCCAATGTTGCACCACAGGTTCTAGCTCCATATGGGACAATTGCATATTCCTGCATTGCAGGAGGTTGGACTAGATCAAGGTTTCCCAAACATGGGTCTCTGGCTGCTTTTGGACTACAAATCCCATCATCTCTAGCTAGTTAGTTAGCATTAGTTCCCATTTAAACCTATTGGATGTAATTTATGGCTAGCCTGTCCCATTGATTTCAGCAGTATTTAAGTTTAGCTAACCATCTGGATCCAATTCTCTGTCTATAGCAGGGTTTCCCAAACCTAGGCCTCCACCTGTTTTTGGACTACAACTCCCATCATCTCTAGCTAGCAGGACCAGTGGTCAGGGATGATGGGAATTGTAGTCCAAAAACAACTGGAGACCCAAGTTTGGGAAACCCTGATCTAGTCCCATCATCCCTGACTACTGGTCCTTCTAGCTAGGGATGATGGGAGCTGTAGTCCAAAAACAGATGGAGACCTAAGTTTGGGAAACCCTGCACTGGGGCAATGTGGTTCTCTGCCCTAGAAAGCCCTCTAAAAGACAGAGATAGTGGTCTCCAAACAAACAAACAAACAAACAAACAAACAAACAAACAAACACTGCAGGTGGATAATTCTTACATACTCCAAAAATAAATGTAGCTATATTTCAAAAGTCTTTGTTCCTACAGTCACTACATACACTGGTAATACAAGAAGGTATTTCTTTGAAATACTGCACATTCCATTCCCCCCCCCCCATGATTTTTCTTTTTTAAGGTTACTTTCTAGCTCAGAAAGATGTAATTGCACCATCTGCCAACCCTACAGCATTGCAGTACTGTCAAGAGTACCATATGCGGATAAGTCAGCCTGTTGCCCTCTTTACTTAATATACATATATAAAGCTATCCCGCTGAACCTGTGAAATGAAATGTCAGTATCAGTGAATATATCCCAGAATACATTAGCCATCTTTCGGGTTCCGTTGGCTTTGGTGTTAAACAGATTGAAAAAAACTGGTTGGGCAGTTTTCGAAATCTCTGAACGTTAGAAAGCTCAGAATCAGCCTGAAGTTTAGAATGCTAAGGATCAGGAAACAAGATTGTTCATTTTGCAATCTTTGCTAGGCTCCCTCCAAAAGCCAGCATGGTCCACTAGATATTGTGCAGGAGCCAGGAAATGAGGTTCATCTCCATGAACCATGGTTTGAAGGACAAATAATTATCAGCCTGCTGTTTAGAGTTGCTTGTTAACAAAATCCCAGGCTAGGTGAGGGATGGTTGTCCCTAGGCTGAACATCTGAGAGACTCCAATGGAAAGCCAAAGATATTCAGATAAAAATAGTGGAAGTTTCACAGGGTTCGTGATGTGGGGAACCATGGGTAGACAAGGTGGGCCTGACTTAGCAAGGTGGTTCTTCTGTTTACGGCAGCCTTGGTTAGCAGCATGGGCCTGTCTGTTCACCAACATTCGCACCATGCTGTTGCAAAAACAGCACAGCTTGGGCACCTCTACAGGTCGTAAATCTTAGGATAAGCAGCTTCTGACATCTGCTTTTTCAATGGCAAGGCCAGGTGCTTCATTAGTCATTAAACCAAAAAGGAAGATTAAGTGTTGTCTTAAAAAATGTAAGTGAAAGGGAATAAATTTAATGATGTCTCGAGGGCACCTGCTTGTATTTGGAGATTTGGGGTGTGGAGAAGCTGATAAAGGAGGCAACAGAAATATGAGCATAGAAAGAATTGCTTTGAAATGTTATTTCCCCGCCACCTTCCTACCAGCCGTTTTTTAAAAGGGATGCCAGCAGAAATGGAATTTAAGCTGAAAAGACCATACAGACTTTATACAGAGAAGGTTCCAACTCTCAGCAGCAGCACCCTCTCCAATTTTGTTCCTACAGTGTCATTCATTAGCAAGTAATCCTCAGAGGGGTGTAGGGAAACACATGACATCACTTATTGACAGCCTCCAGCTATCACGGTTTGACAGTTCAACAAAATAGTTATTGTCTGGCCAACTAATATTGTGTTAAATAAAGGAGCTCACATAAATTTGCTGCATCAGATTATAATACATGTTTGCCACGCTGGCAACAAATATAGCAGCCATCCTCAATGTTTCATTCAAGAAATCACTGGAATGCTCCGTTTAATAATGCCATTCTTACAAACATTCCCAGCAGGGCGCAAAGCATATTGAGAAACTTGGAGGGAACTTCTGACGTTCTGTTACATGGTCTCCATGGCAGGCACTAAAGCAGCATTAAAACACGCCGCATATTCCAACCAACATAAAACATAATCTTTCCCCCCCAGCCTGTTCCCACCCTCATCACAGTAGCCTGTTAAGATTCGGGAGAGGCAAAAAGTAATAGAATAAATTTGAGTGTTCCCACAAGGTGTATCACATAGGCATTTCCCAAGCCACTGAGAACAGCACTGAGAGGCTGTTACAAACATGCATTGCCCTTTCAAAGGCAGGAACCAAGTGTGAGGCTTTCTTGGTAGAAGCAAGCTTGCTGTGGACGTCACTGCCCAGTTTAACACCTAATAGGGATACATACCTTTGTTTTTAAATACTCAGCCACATCACCAGTATTGCCAGCTCTGAAAAGCAAAACTGATGTGCTGGAAGACAACCATTATGTATTAACTACCGGTTTTCCATTGCCACATTTAAGGACACAGTTTATTGTATTCTTGAGTATTGTCAATACTCAATTCAAATTGGATATGGTATCTGTGCCTTTGTTGTGGTTGCCACAAGCCCCATCACCCCCTGCCTATCTTACCTAGAACACCAGATTGTCCACAGTTTGCCAAGGGATGCTTGATGAATTGATCTTCGCAAATTCCAGTGTCAGACCCTTAAGTGGTTCAGCACTGACAGAGCAATGACATTTATTATTTTATTTTATTGCTGAACCTGCAGGGGAGCCTGCAATAATGGTGTTCCAGGAGGTGAGGTGGTGGTTGAGCTAAACGGAGGTGTGCCAAGCTCCTGTGGCAGGAAGGCACAATGGAAGTGAAAGGCAGAGAGCGGAATAGGTGAAGCACCCTTGAAGGTGAAGGGCATTTCTAGAAACCAGCTGCTCTAGGTGTAGGGGCCATTCTTGAGGGCACCCTACTGCACCTGCCCAGTGTTGTGGGGGCCCAGGAGAGAGTGGGGGCAAGAAGACCTCCCTCATTGTGCTCCTTCCCATGCACAAGGTTGTGCTCAACTCAAGGTCGATGGCGGAAATAACTCCTTGCACTCCTCATTTCTACCTGGTAAATGAGGGGTGTGGGTGGTGCTGTGGTCTAAACCACTGAGCCTCTTGGGTTTGCTGATTGGAAGGTCGGCGGTTCGAATCCCTGCAATTAGATGAATAGCTCAGGTAGGAAGGTAAATGTGCTCTGGCTTCCATCATGGTGTTCTGTTGTGCCAGAGGTGGCTTAGTCATGCTGCCCACATGACCCGGAAAGCTGTCTGTGGACAAACGCTGGCTCCCTTGGCCTGAAAGTGAGATGAGTGCCACAACCCCATGGTCACCTTTGACTGGACTTAACTGTCCAGGAGTCCTTTTCCTTTACCTTTTTTACCTTTATGTTATTAGTATAATCTGGCCCTAGTTCAATCAGTTTCAAGCATCTAATCTCTTTCATTTTTATTTTTTTTTATAATGATATTTATTAAAGTTTCACAAAAATACACAAAACAAAGAAAAAAGTATAAAGTACAGCAAAAAAGTAGAGAATAAGAAAAAACATACAAAATAAAACAGTTAAAAACACAATAATGTTCCATAACCTATCTTCCTTACTCTTATTTCCCCGGACCTCCTCATGCCTCCCTTCTTTGTATTCCAGTTCCATTTGTTGGTTCAGCAAATCCTTACCATTAATCTTTTACCCAATTGTTAACCTTTTTTTTCCCCATGTCTCTTAAAGCATTACAGCTAAAAACCTCTTAGTTTCTATCCAACATCCTTCTAAAGTTCCTTAATTTTGCAATATTTCTGTAAATAGTCCTTAAATTTTTTCCAGTCTTCTAATCTCTTTCATCCTGGCTCCAGTTGCAACTGTGCTCTCTCTCTCTCTCTTTGTTTGTGTGATAGAGAAGAGAGAGAGAGAGAGAGAGAGAGAGAGAGAGAGAGAGAGAAAGAAAGAAAGAAAGAAAGAAAGAAAGAAAGAAAGAAAGAAAGAAAGAAAAGGACAGGCTTTGCACATCCATTTATGGTGGGAAAATTTTTGTATGGGGAACAATAGTACAACACAGGCCAGCCCATTTCTATTCCCTGTTGCTATAAATCAACAAACAGATGCAGTAAAATCACTGATATGCTGTGGAACTCCAGGACCCAAATTGTTTGTTTGTTTGTGTGTGTGCTGATGTTACCATAGCTTGTGGATACAGGTGACATTCTTGAAGGGTACCAGAAGCTGATGATTAATCAGGATTAAAGCAGTTGCAAAGGCCTGCTTAGATGCCTACATCAGCTATGCTAAAAGGCAGCCTCTTCTGTCGTCAACTATCAAGCAGGTCTTTTTTTTAAGACACAAGCAGCCATGCTCCTAAATTGGGAGTATGATTAACGTCATCCAGCTGACACTCTAATGGTCCCACTTCAAAGAAAACAATCACTCCAACCACCACTGGAACAGCATGGGAGATCTCGAGTGGCCCAAATTACAGAAAGGAGAAGGTAATTTTCAGAAGAGGCAGAAAAATGATACCATTAAAATTAGGAAGAATTAAAGTGAACACCTGTTATGGAACACCAGGGTACAAGAGAATGTGCTGCAAGTGTTCCTAAACAGTTGACAATTCTGCTACACTTGCTAAAATTGTACACTTCAGAGTAGGTATTTCCTCCATTGGGCAGTTTACTTAACAGACTTCCATGTTAACAACTTAGGATATCAGGGGACCTGCACCATGGAGTCTACGTGATGGAGAATCTGTTGGCCTCAATAGGTTGCTGGACTACAACTCCCATAATTCCTGACCTATGGCCATACTGGCTGGGGCAGATGCTAGTTGGAGTCCACCAACATCTGAAAGGCTAAGTCAGTGCTTTCCAAACTTGGGTCTCCAGCTGTTTTTGGACTACAACTCCCATCAACCCTAGCAAGCAGGACCAGTGGTCAGGGATGATGGGAACTGTAGTTCAAAAACAGCTGGAGATCTCAGTTTGGAAAGCACTGTGAAGTGTCCCCCATCAATGACAGAGATCCTGGCTATACATTAAAACTGAGAGTATCTGCTGAGACTTCTGAAATCTCCAACGGCCTGTGGCAATAGAAACTAGACACACATCTCCCAGTTCCCTTTCTCCAACCATCGTTTATCTCTCCTTGTCTCTTCTCTCAGTGAAATATACTCAGAGTCGCAGTGTGATTTCATGCTCTTTATTCAGCTCATAGTGGTGAGGAGGAATGAATGAATGTCCCCTCAAAGTATCTGCTTTATATACATTATTTACACAATGGGCTGCACATGATTGGCTAATTCCGGAATTCTACTGTAAGCCAATCAGGTTGTGGATTCACTTCAATCTGGAGCATGATTGGGTGGTTTCTCCAACCAATCATACTGCTGCATTATTCTAGGACCAATCAGACTGCTGCATTCTGAATCCTATTGTTCTAGGACCAATCAGACTGCTGCAGTTTGGATCCTATTCAACTCAGTACATAACACTCAGAAACCAATTTTCCAGTGGAGTTGGGAAGGGGAGTAGCAAAGAAAATCAGCAACCAAAAAGAGAGTTACAGGTGAAAACTAACTGAGTCCTGAGCACTGCTGAGAATACTACAGCATGTTCCAGAATGTGTACTCAGTTCTTGTAGGGTATCGCCTAGACCTCCATTGTAACTTTAGAATATGCAATAAAAAGCACTCCCAGCTTCCGCTGTGGCTGCATGTCCCAAGATCAGCAGTGACAGCCAAGCTGTCCTCTATCCCCCCCCCCCCCCGGAAAACCTGTCACCCTTTATTGGCATTACCTGTTTTAATGACAAATTGCTAGTAAGCTTCTGTGATCCAGCTGAAGAGCACAATTTGAAACCACTGGTCTATGTACCTACTGAACGATGTCAAGCAGTACAAAATTGCATACAAGGGACATTTCTTTATAGCAACCACAAAAAGTGCTGAGAGGTACATGACCGTGGCAACGATATAGTGATGATGACGAGTTACCAACTCGTGCACATTTCAGCAAGGCTTACAAGGTAAAGATGAAAAGGGATAAAGGTCCCCTGGGTGGTTGAAGGTAAAGGTAAATGGACCCCTGACCATTAGGTCCAGTCGTGACCGACTCTGGGGTTGCGGCACTCATCTCACTTTATTGGCCGAGGGAGCCGGTGTACAGCTTCCGGGTCATGTGGCCAGCATGACTAAGCCACTTTTGGCAAACCAGAGCAGCGCACGGAAACACCTTTTATTTTCCTGCCGGAGCAGTACCTATTTATCTACTTGCACTTTGACGTGCTTTCGAACTGCTAGCTTGGCAGGAGCTGGGACAGAGCAATGGGAGCTCACCCCATCATAGGGATTCGAACCGCCGACCTTCTGATTGGCAAGCCCTAGGCTCTCCCTGTGGTTTTTTAACCCACAGCGCCAGTCAAAGGCAGCTATGGGTTGCAGTGCTCATTTTGCTTTCAGGCCAGGCAAGCCGGCATTTGTCCACAGACAGCATTCCGGGTCGTGTGGTCAGCATGACTAAACAACTTCTGCTGCAACAAAACACAGTGATGGAAGCCAAAGCGCATGGAAACGCTGTTTACCTTCCTGCCACAGTGGTACCCATTTATCTACTTGCACTGGCATGCTTTTGAACTGCTAGGTTGGCAGGAGCTGGGACAGAGCAACGAGAGCTCACTTGGTCTTGGGGATTCGAACCGCTGACCTTCCGATTGGCAAGCCCAAGAGGCCCAGTGGTTTAGACCACACACACAAAATATTTCATAGCTCTACCTATAATTTAGGACTATTGCAATGGTATTACAGGGGAATCCCAGCTTACATGGGGGTTCCATTCTGGATCACTGCAGACATCAATGGGGCACGTGCAAGCAAGTTCCGTCCTGCTGCACCATGCTCTCTTTTGGTGCCAAAAATGGTGTGCATGTCAGTGGTCAGTGGGGAGGTGCCGATATTGAAGAATGTGATAAGCTGCTAACAGACAGGTTTCTGGGTAAGGTTCTGTTTCGAATGTCTTCCTCAGAGGGTCACACCTCAAAAATGTTTCAGAGCCCTGGCTTTCACAACTGGATTTCCATAGTGACCTGGACCTAACACCACTCCAAGGCATATGGGGATGGAAAGAATGATGGCCACTGAATAATAATAATAATAATAATAATAATAATAATAATAATAATTGAAGATTGTGCATAGTGCCAATTCTGTAGAGGGGTTTGTAAAACAATATTTACTCAAATATGTCTTCTGAGACATTTTGACACAGCTCAACCTTTTTTCCCTACCTGTTTCCTGGTAAACCACTCCCCCTGAATTGTCTTCGGGGGACATTTTGAAAGTGCTTTTTAAATAAATAAGTGTTGCATTTGTTTTGCTTTCACGAAGTTCTTATATGGGGTTTGCAGCCTCTCTCATCTAAGGGACCAGGTGTACCCCTGCTCACTTTCACCAGAGCACCCAAACCATATTCTTAGCCAATGCCCAATCCCATAATAAGACTACCCAGATTGTAAATACTGCTTTTTTAGCTGCTATTATTCCAGAATCAAGTACAATCTGAACTACTGCAACATAAATAGAGAACACACCACATAAGCAGAACCTTCATCAGTGTGTGATACATTATTGAATGTGTATTTTCTATTATTATTATTTCCAAGCCCATAAGTAGAACAATAATAATAATTTAAAAAAAAAACCAGATGAGGATTTTCCCCACAAGACAATTATTCTTCAAAGAAACCAAAACCATTTTCCAGTCTGGGACCAATAATATTTCTCTTCTTTCCACTTGCACAGCACGAAAACATCTCACATGCTCAACGGTAATGTAAGAAATTAGGATCTAACACACTCACAAGCCCCACAATCGCTAAATATGTGGATTAAAAAATACATATGGGTTTTCCAGCAGAGCTACAACCAAACCTGTTTAAAATTAAATGAAGTTCACTATAAATTAAGTCAGACTCACAAAAATATGTTTCTACCCAACTCAGGCAGAATTCAAAGTCACATTTTGTAATTTTTAAATTACTGACATAAATCTTTCTTTATATAGTTATGGAAATTATTCTAAAAACAGAGCACACATGACCCATAATAATAGGCACCCACAAATAGGGGCAACATATTGCCCCACAATCTGCAGCTCAAAATAGATTACAGCAATTGGAGGGAGGAGATCAAATATATAATTTGAGATATAAAGTTTCCAACCACAAAAATACAACTTAAATTTGTCATCGGCACACTCTGAACTTACAAGAAAAACAGTACACAATGCCTTAAAATCACCATCACATTGACCACAAAATGGCTGTCATTAGAGAAAAGTTACCAGACCTTGCTGAGTTTAGAAGAGAAGTCGCAATCCCATTACTTCCATATTAGGGAAATCTAGGCAGTGGCTTGAACAAATTTCTGCTGCATCCCTTCCTTCATCCATTGATCTTGCCTCCCCTATGCGCACTACACTTTTCAGGTGTAAATGAAAATTCATCTCAAGCCACCTGTATCAAGAAGAGTTTTGATACAGCTTTACACTTCAAATGCACTAGCATATCTTGTTGGTTTGAACAGTTCTGACTTTTGAATAAACACACATAGGGCAGGGCTGTAAAGATGACTAGGTAAAAGGTAAAGGTAAAGGACCCCTGGACAGTTAAGTCCAGTTGAATTTGACTATGGGGTTGCGGCGCTCATCTCGCTTTCAGGCCGAGGGAACTGGCGTTTGTCCACAGACAGCTTTCTGGGTCATGTGGCCTGCATGACTAAACTGCTTCTGGTGCAACAGACACTGTGACAGAAGCCAGAGTGCACAGGAACGCCGTTTACCTTCCCGCTGCAGCAGTACCTATTTATCTACTTGCACTGGCATGCTTTCAAACTGTTAGGTTGGCAGGAGCTCAGACATAGCAATGGGAGCTCACCCCATCACGGAGATTCAAACCACCAACCTTTTGATTGGCAAGCCCAAGCGACTCGGTGGTTTAGACCACAGCCTCACCCGCATCTATCACTATTCTGTGGTGTCAGTACCAGGGCACTCCACCACTGGCTGTCCTGCTCTGATTTAAAACAGGAAATGAGTTTCTTTAAAGATATTGGCGGGAAGAGTGGAATGATAGTCCTACAAGTATAGCTTATGTAACACTTGCTAGACATTGCTAGCTCAAAGATTAGGCAAAAAAAGACACCCGTGAAAACCTCACTAATAAGAATATGCCCGTAAGCATAGTAGGGTCTATTAGAAGACACTTATTCAAAAGTGGAACAGCATATGTATCTGACCATGCATGGAACAAATTCAAGGCTTTATTGTCCCTTTTATTTCTCCTGCACAGGTTATTAGAGTTGAATAACTTCAAGTGTCCTTTATTTCAAGGAGAGCACCAAAACAATCAAATAAAATCCCAGTTAAACAAATCACTTTAGGCACAAATTAGGCCATGCAATAAAGTACTAAGATTTCTGCTCTTTAGCTCAGAGGAGAGATGGCTAAGGTAAGGTTGCCACCTTTTTACTGGCTCCCCTGCTGCTGTGTTTTTCAGAGCAGTTTGAATGGCAGACATTAGGAAAGGGTAAAGCCCAGAGCTGTGCTGAGAAAACTTTCACATGATGTTTTCTGTAGATTAAGTGGCTGCAAAAGGCACAGGAGCAAGTCTGGGTTTTTAAGGGAATCAGCTTTGTTTCTTTCTTTTTTACTGTCCCAGTTTGTTTCTGCAATTTTAATATTTTGTTTTATTTTATTTATTAAATTCATATGCCACCCTTCATCAAGACATCCCAGGATGCTTCACAGATATTTAGCTATTCATTAGTTATACTTATTCCTTGCCTTTCCTTCAATTTGGCGCCCATGGCAGCTTACAAACACAAACACACACACACACACACAAAGTGGTACATCAGGTTAAGTACTTAATTCATTCCGGAGGTCTGTTCTTAACCTGAAACTGTTCTTAACTTGAAGCACCACTTTAGCTAATGGGGCCTCCTGCTGTCGCTGTGCCACCGCTGCACGATTTCTGTTCTCATCCTGAAGCAAAGTTCTTAACCCGAGGTACTATTTCTGGGTTAGCAGAGTCTGTAACCTGAAGCGTATGTAACCTGAAGCGTATGTAACCTGAGGTACCACTGTATATATATATATATATATATATGTGTGTGTGTGTGTGTGTGTGTGAAATACCAAAAACCAAACCTCAGAGCCCCAGAACTTTACAGATCAAACAGGCTAAGAGATCAGAGGGAAAAAGGTAAAAATAATTTAATGAAGCCCTGGGAAGAATTAAAAAATAAACAAATCTTTGCTCATTTCTAAAACTATCCACTGCAAGGACAAACCATATTTCTCTAGGAATGGAGTTCCAGAGTTGAGGAGCACTAAAAAAAGGGGGGGGGCTGTCCCATGTTGTCCCTTTCCTAGCATCTTTTACAGAAGTGAAAAGAGGATTAGGCCCTCTTTGACTGACCTCAGGCTTGAAGGTGAACAGTACAGGGATAATAATTAATAGCCCATTCACCAACTTAGTGCTATCTGCATATTTTAATTAAAAAACACACTCTGCACAACAAATATGATATTAATACAACATTTATTTTGGTCCTTAGCAGATGAAGATTTTTCTGGCACCAAGAGAGCCAGTTGGGAAAGCTTCATGAGCTGGATTTTTCTGTGTCCAGCTGCTGTTGATGACACAAGAGCCTTAACAGTAAAATATTTGGCAACTGTAGAACAAGTGAGAGGATACAAGAATGAATAGCCTGGGAGAATCTGATCCAGTCACACTGCTGTCATTAAGATACTGATGATCAAATCAGTACAAGGGCTGGGCGATATCTGGTTTTCAGCATCGTGATGTATCACCAGCTAAACATCATGATTTACCAATGTATCAGAGTGTCTGAAATAAGGATGGAGCTATGTAGAGGCATTTGCTGGCTTCAGTTTCCCCTCAAATTGTGATTTTTGCATGTGTAGCATGCACGCACACAAACATGATTTCATGATTTACAGTAGGTCCAGTAGGTGGATCACAATCTACTGGTCGATCGCGGTGGGTCCATGGTAGATCGCGATTGATCGTAAGATCCCCCCCCCCCCAAAAAAGCTCAACAACTAACTTTGGCTCCCTTATAGTGGGAGTAGATCATAGTCTCTTGTAAGTTGGACATCCCTGATTTACAGAATATTGCTGGCTCAAAAATTATGAAACCGATATCACCTTATGGACTTCAAACCAGTTTGGGACAATATATCAATACAGTGGTACCTTGGGTTACATACGCTTCAGGTTACAAACACTTCAGGTTACAGACGCTTCAGGATACAGGCTCCGCTAACCCAGAAATAGTACCTCGGGTTAAGAACTTTGCTTCAGGATGAGAACAGAAATCGTGCTCCAGCGGCGCGGCAGCAGCAGGAGGCCCCATTAGCTAAAGTGGTACCTCAGGTTAAGAACAGTTTCAGGTTAAGATCGGACCTCCGGAACGAATTAAGTACTTAACCCGAGGTACCACTGTATATTGCCCAGTCCTAATCAGTATGTTGATGGGAGAGCGCTGCAATCCATTGAGTTTCCTAAAGGGTGGTTTGAAAGAAAGGGAACGAAAAGAGTTGCTTTGGCCCTCTGAAAGTTGCAAACACTGGTTAGCATCAAATGAAACAAATGTTTACCAGATTTAATTAAACAGCAAAAGGAAAATTCCACAACTGCACGCAATGTACACATGGAACTGGCTGGAAGCAGATGTGCTGGTGGAACTCATCTGAATTATCTGATTCCACGAAGAATGGGACAAATGCCAGTGACTAGGAGTTAAGACAGCCTTAGCGTGCAAGGTAACCATCTGCAAAGGGCAACAGAGTGCCTGCACCTTTTAGTTGTGGAGAAGTGAAAATTTTAAGAGGCATCATTTGTCACCAAGAACTATGAAGAAAAGCTGCACATACTTAAGATTATTATTTTTTTCTATACAACTTTCAAAGAATGAGCACCCTCTTCACATTGCATCTAAACATGCCATTTCGGAAAACAGAATGAAGGATAATACTTATCAGTGCTTTTTTCTGGGGGTACACAGGGGTATGAGTACCCCTAAACATGTGAATCTAACAGAAGAAGAAACGTTAAAAATTATTTTTTTTAGTTTCTTGTTTAGCACAGTGAATCGTCACTTCCATTGCTACCTCCGATGGCGACCTCATTTCTTGTCACGGTGTTTCCTTAATGTTTATTTCTCCCGCTTTAAAATGGTGATTTTCTTGAGTCAAAATGAGAGCACCCCTAAACATTTTTTTTTAGAAAAAAACACCACTTCTTATTATGTACATTTCACTTACAGGTAACTCACATTTTATGCTTATACTTCTGTGCATTGCCAAAGAATAATTTAATTCCATCTCCTGATGGAGAGGAGGAGGAAGACTAAGAGCTGCAGTCATCCCTCACTGGTAAGTCCAGTTATTTTTTTTAAGGTTTTCTAGTGGTTGTTCTGGCTTTTTGTGATTTTGCACACACACACAATAACCGGGAAATTAACCCCCACGTGAGATGTGAGTTACCTGTACTATATTTAAGTGATCATAATAACACTTCTGTAAAGTAAGCTAGTTTAATTATTGCTCTGCGAATGAGAGAAATGTCTAATGCTTAGTGAGGTCACAAATCTGCCTCCATACTTAAAAAAATAGAAAACTATTGTTATGGGGGGAAGGCTAGGCTAAAACTATTCTCTTTGGCATCTGATTTTCTGCATGGAAGGAAATCACATACTGATAACTGGTGAAACTCTGAATTGTTGGTGAAATTCTGCAGCACCCCCACTCCTACCCCCTCAGAGAATATATGCCTTCTACCACCCATAAATAAGACAGAGACTTCCAGTTGCATCTGTGGATCGATTTTAAATGTTTAGTATCATTTTCATATTGTTGATGGAAGGAAGAAACATGGCCCCTACTCCTTTCAAGCTGCCTCCCTTACCACATCATTCCTTTCATCCCCCAGTATGAACTACCTCTAACATTCAGTATTGACTAAGCCAAAATTTCACAGAGGATAATTTCCTGAATGTTTCCTTTCTGTAGAACGACCTGCCCCAAAACGTTTGAGGAGAATTCTGCTACTCTCCCCCAGATAATATCCAGCAGCATTTTCAGCGCTCGCAAGTTGGGTGAGGAGTTTTTGGAGCCTAATTGGCCACAGAATATTGTACTAATTAGCTCAGCTGTTGACCGCAGTTGTTTTCACTGCAATTTGGCCGTGGCTTTCACAGTTTTCTTCTTGAATTTTATTTCAACCACCTGGAGCTGTGCTTTTATGCTCTCTTTTGGAGCACAAGCACCCTTGTGTTATTTTGTTCCTTGCACCGAAGAGAACCTTCACAAATATTTCACCTTCTCAACCTTAACCGGATGCTTTGTGAAGGGAAAGACGTAGCAACTTCTGAAACATATTGATTGAATAACAGTCAGATGTTCCACTGACAAGAGTGCAACGGAATATGCCATTTGGCGGAACTGTTGAGTCTGCAATGGAGCATGTTGCTTTTCATTTTCAATGCAATGCGTTGCCAAATAGTGCATGAAGTCATGGTAATGAAAGTTCTACTTATACCTAAGGTAGCCAACTTTCTTTTTGGCAGGGCTCCTGTGCCTTTAACAGCAGCTTGAGAGCCAGAAGTCAAGAAGTTTTTCACATCATGGCCTCTTCTTGCCAGGAATATCATGTTTCAGAATTTATGCTTGTCACACCAGTGTTAAAAGCACTGGAGCAGAAATAAAGCTGATGACCTTAAGTAGAGGGCCATGCAAAAGACAGAAAAATAAAATCAAAATTGTGTGCCATGGAGACCTTGTTGTTGTTGTTTTAAATCACACATGCAGGAGCATCTCCATCCTCATCGTTCAGCCCGGACACTGAGGTCCAGATCTGAGGGCTTTCTGGTGGTTCCCTCATCGCAAGAAATGAAACTACAGGGATCCAGACAGAAGGCCTTTTGGGTAGTAGCACCCAGTCTGTGGAATGCCCACCCAGCATACGCCAAAGAGTTAAACAACAAAACGTGTTCTCCTTCATGGAGAGCATGTGTTGCGGTGGGGGCCGACAGGACACTCCAAAGTTGTGGGGCAGTCTAATTGATCTTCGGCCACTGTTGTGATTGGACTTCCCTTGTTGTTGGGAAGATGTTAATGTTGCCATTTGATGATTGACAACCAGATTGACAATCTGATTGCCTGTCCCCCCCCCCTATATTTAGGGTTGTTTACTTTGACCTTGCTATGCATGTCATGGGGTCGTCTGCTCTTGGGGCAGGGGCCCGGTAGGAATGTTGTCCATCTGGCTGATTGGCTGGGGCCATTTGGTTTTTGCCTACTGCGTAGCAAATCGTCACAACTTGTAAGGTTGCGGTTAGGCATTGGTTTATGGTTTGGTTAGTGGAGGGGCATGGATTGGCTGTGCCGGCCCCTCTAATGCTGCTGCTGCAAGGGATTCCGTTAAAGGAATACAGGGGCTCACTATTGCTTATCTCTGAACCCTGTCAAGGGGCTAGGGCCACGCAAGAGCCCCTGGTTGCATTTGGGGAAGGCTGAGGGCAGGTTCCCTGCTCCGTCGCTACCTCCAAATGTATTCCCTTTCTCTGACTTTCGCAGGCTTGCAAAATGTCAGTCTGTCCCCCACTGGGGGGCAGATAGTCGCAACCAATGCCTAAGCAACCACTCACATTTTTTGTATTTTAATAAAGTTGTGGCCAAAATTACGCCAAAAACCTTAAACAAAAATTCTCTGTGTTGTGTGAGTTATTTGGGGTGGCCTGGGGACCTCGACACGCAGTGTGATTTTTTTGTAGATATTTGAAGGCAGCCCTGTTTTTTGGAAGCTTTTAATGTTTGATGTTGTTGCTGTTTTTCATGCATTTTTGTTGGATGGGGCAACCCAGTCAGATGGACAGAGGAGTATTATTTATTTATTTATTCATTCAGTATTATTATTATCCTGCTGTTGCATAATAATATCCTATTTTGTTCCCTCTGCCACTCTAGCCTTTGCATAAGGATTCCAGATAGTGTGATGGGAAAGTAAGTCAAGTGGGGGAAAGTAAGTCAAGTCACTTAGCTAGCAACTGAATAAAAGCAAAAAGATATATTTATGTATTTATTTATATCATGTCTATGCTGTCCAATTAACAATGTCATCTAGGCAGTTAACAATGTTACATTTATCTGCAGGATAAAGGAATGTGTCAGTCAATACAACCCACACTCTCACAACATCGCCTCGCCAGGGCAAATGCAACCCACAAACCATCTTTGTAATCCAGGAGTTGCCAACGTTTTTTTGACCAGTGCAAACAATTTTTCGGCCACCACAAACCAAAGAAACTATTGCATACACCACACACAGTGAGAGAACATGTATGGTGCTACCTCACTGAAGTCAGCATTGGGCTTACTATAGACCAGGGTTTCCCAAACTTTGGCCTCCTGCTGTTTTTGGACTACATTTCCCATCATCCCTGACCACCTGTCCTGTTAGCTAGAGATGATGGGAGTTGTAGTCCAAAAACAGCTGGAGATCTAAGTTTGGGAAATCCTGCTATAGACAGAGAATTGGATCCAGATGGTTAGCTAAATTGAGATAATGCAGAAATCAATGGGACAGGCTAGTCATGAATGACATTCAACAGGTTTAAATGAGAACTAATGCAACTTACTTTTTGAGTAGACCTGATACGATTGCAGTGAGTTCAACGGATTTATGTTCAGGTTAGTAGGTACAGGATTCCTACCTTTGAGAACAATCCTATAACAAGATCCACTGGGATGAGTGGGTTAGGATTCATCAGATCTCTGGCTGAGGTGGGAGGTTCTCCGCACAACCGGGCTATGCTGGTTTAACTCCTTCGTGCTTGATTTAGCTGGAGACATGGGGAGGTATCTGATACATCCCAGGACCCAGATGGCCGAGCTGAGCACAGTGGATCTTAAGTCCTGAAAAAGCAGTGTTCTAAGGGCATTGCTGCGGCTGAAATTAGGGTATTCAGTTGGTTCCTAAACCTGTTCAGCTTTGCCATATGACCTGGCAGCCCAGCACAAATTAAGCTGGCAAAAAGGGTGGTGTAACTTAGGCTGGCTCATCCAACTACTGCCCCAATATAGAATGGAATTTGGATCCGCGAGGCCTTCTTAACTCACACCAGCTTGCTTTACGCCATCTTCTTGTGTATAAGATTACTCCCTTAAATTTGGATCCAACCCAGAGTAAGTAAAAATTATATCTTCCCATATCGAACCTATGCTGTTTATTTTAACATAGTTCTCCTGTACCAAATCCTAATGTAGACGTGCATGAATTTGATGTTCTTCATCTGAGAAGAAAGCACCTATTTAAATGTTAAGATTCAGACTTTTTATTTATCACTTTTCAAATTAAGAGAAATACCAAACATATCATTTTATAGCTTTTAAGAAAATGCAAATACAATTGGCAAACATTTCTTTTTCAAAAGCAATGTAAGAAGGCTTTGCTGTCAAAAATATTCAGAAGAAAATGAGAGGTTTTCCATGTGTGATGTGCCTGAGTCTTTTTAAAGTGTTTTTTATATACTTTGTTGATAAGTGAGATATCTTTAGAACTGTAAACCAACAAGCAGGAAAGCAGTTTTATCCAATATTTATAGCACACCAACTTAAGAAATGTAATTTATGTAAAATTGGCTTGAATGTGACATGCAGCAGTTGCATTTAGAAACTCTTGAATGAAAAACAGTTCTGGTCTGTCCATTTCCTCACTTCTACATTTCCAAGGCTATATATTGTATATATTATAAACCGGTTGTACAAAAAAATAGTACCGATATGCAAAATTCTACCCCTCCCCCCCAAAAAAGCCTTTAAAGCTGAAATGTCCCTTGTTGTTGTTGTTTAGTCATTTAGTCATGTCCGACTCTTTGTGACCCCATGGACCAGAGCATGCCAGGCACTCCTGTCTTCCACTGCCTCCCGCAGTTTGGTCAAACTCATGTTCGTAGCTTCAAGAACACTGTCCAACCATCTCGTCCTCTGTCGTCCCCTTCTCCTTGTGCCCTCCATCTTTCCCAACATCAGGGTCTTTTTCAGGGAGTCTTCTCTTCTCATGAGGTGGCCAAAGTATTGGAGCCTCAGCTTCACGATCTGTTTTTCCAGTGAGCACTCAGGGCTGATTTCCTTAAGAATGGATAGGTTTGATCTTCTTGCAGTCCATGGGACTCTCAAGAGTCTCCTCCAGCACCATAATTCAAACACATCAATTCTTCGGCGATCAGCCTTCTTTATGGTCCAGCTCTCACTTCCATACAACACTACTGGGAAAACCAAAGCTTTAACTATACGGACCTTTGTTTGTCCCTTGTTACCCAGTCCAATGATAAGAAACAAAGAGGGAAATGACTCTCTTTTCCAGTGATTTTCAGTACCTATTGCAAACACAAGGTAAATTCAGACAAGCAACTGACCAAGTGCTTAACATGGGAAAATTGCTTGTTATTTTTTGAAGGTGATGTACTTGGAAATGATTTACAGATGGTATTTAACTCTGAGTGTGCTTGCTAAGATGTATAAGACTGAATCAGGTAAGTGCTGGAGATGCAAAGACGTGGAGGGAATGTTCTTTCATATGTGGTGGACTTGTAACAGGGTAAAAGAATTGGGAAATGATCCATAATGAATTGAAAAAAATCTTTAAAAGTACTTTCCCCGAAAACCCAGAGTCCTTTCTGTTGGGGATAATTCAGACTGAAATTCCCAGCTGTCAAAATAGGTTATTTATGTGTGCTACTACTGTGGCCCATGTTTGTTAGCCCCCAAATGGTCCCAACTAAAGAAGAATGGCATCTTAAATTGACAGAATATGCACAACTCACAGATTTAACATATAGAATAAGAGAACAAGAAGAACATACATTTAAAGAAAAAGCGTTTATTGAATATATGGGAAATAATTGTGTACAGCTGAAAATGCTGGCAGCATTAAGATAAGTGCAACAGTGTAATGAAGTTTTGATGGATGCAATAATGGAATACTGAATGGTATAGTTTTTGTAAAATATGCAGGGATTTATGATATGTAAAATGAACCATGGAAAGAGAAGAAGGGAAGTCATTGTTATCTTAAGGATGTAAAATGAGTATTTTAAATTGTAAAACATAAAATTTAATACAAAATATATACAAAAGAAAGAAAGAAAATTGCTTGCATCTTTAAATGTGCATTAAAGTGAACTGCAATAAGACCGGTTGGTTTTGTCAAAATTAGTGGTGGAAGTAAAACTCACCCCAATTTACCCCCCATGCATTGCTGCACTGGTTTCTTACTACTTCCAGGCTCTTTCGTTAGGAAGCAAGATGGTTACATTTTCAATGTTCTTCTCAGTTTTATAAGTTTATTCATACTGAGTGATAACGGTGTTGTTTCAAATAAGTCATTAAAACATTTCCCCCTCTGTTTGGATTCATTCTCTTAGGGAAACAAACGCTTGGCTGTTTAAAGAGAAAATTGGGTTGCTTTTATGCCTGCAAAGTCCTCCGTTGTTTACAAATTCATACCTGGAAATCAAGATTCCGCTTCAGAGATAATGAGTACAACTTTTCAATAATAAAAGACCTTCAAGCATACTGTAGTAATCTGCTCATTTAGAGGTTACATTTAGAGCCTCTTAATATTATGGGCTGTGGCAAAGCTCCACCCTTATAGGCTTTTTTCTTATAGCAATAAGCTCCTCAATTGGTAGACAAGGAAAATGGTTCTTCTTCACTGGAATATATTATAGAATATATTATGTGGAAACTGAAAGAAAACACTTATAGTCCAAAGCCATCTCATCTACTGGTCACTGCCATATTTTGTGGTGTTACATTTCCATAATTCAGTTTCCCTTGAAAAAATACTGGTGGTACTGCACTGCAAACAAGTGTGTCTATAAGGAAACAGCCTTTGGAGCATGTGGGTAGAAAATATTTTAAATACAGAGAAATTACAGATGATCAAATCCACATTGGGAAGCTTCGCCATCAAAACTGCATTCCTTAAGCCAAATGGGTATGCTCTTAATGAGAATCATGTTTTAAATATTACCCACATTATTTCTCATGTAGAATCCAATTTCTATTTATGCTACTCTGAGGTTACAAGAAATATCTGTTTTCTCAAGCCAGTTCAACAAATGAATGAAGAACTGGGAATGACATTAATGCAGATTTGAGGTAATCTGTCATTTACCTACTTGTTCAATGCATATCCATGCTGTTGAAATATATTGCTTTCTTTACCCCCTCCATGTAATTTTCCTCTGCCTTGTTTCAGTGTAGGATTTCTATTACATTTCTTCCATAAGCCCCTTGATTCTAATCACCACCTCTGGTCCCAAAGGATTTAGGGTTAGCTACAGAAATTTCATACGTGCCTGATGTGAGACTACACGGTAACAGCTATTCCCTTATAATGGGTTTCATGACAGGAGGGGTGGTTTTGCTTCACATGGAAAATGGTGCTAGAGACTCCTATCAAATAACTGGCTGATTAGTGCAAATTAGAGACAAGCTGAAACTTCTCTGAAAATAGACTTCTGAATCTTTTCTCCTCTCATCCCCTCCAAAAAAGAGAAGCCATTTTGCCAAAAGATCTCCGCAGTTTCTGCTCTCTTCCACCCAGTTCCCTGGAACTGTGCTAAGCATTGTGGAGGATGCAAAGGAGTGGCAAGGCAAAGAGAGCCAGTGTGGTGTAGTGGTTAAGAGCGGTAGTCATGTAATCTGGGGAACCGGGTTCGCGTCTCGGCTCCTCCACATGCAGCTGCTGAGTGACCTTGGGCCAGTCACACTTCTTTGAAGTCTCTCAGCCCCACTCACCTCACAGAGTGTTTGTTGTGGGGGAGGAAGGGAAAGGAGATTGTTAGCTGCTTTGAGACTCCTGAAGGGGAGTGAAAGGCGGGATATCAAATCCAAACTCTTCTTCTTCTTCTTCAAGGTTGTTGTCAGAGTTGCTGATGTTGAAGCCAGTTGCAAGAGAGCCATTTCCCGTCCCCAGGGAGAAGAAGAAGAGGAGGAGTTTGGATTTGATATCCCGCTTTATCACTACCCGAAGGAGTCTCAAAGCAGCTAACATTCTCCTTTCCCTTCCTCCCCCACAACAAACACTCTGTGAGGTGAGTGGGGCTGAGAGACTTCAAAGAGGTGTGACTAGCCCAAGGTCTTCCAGCAGCTGCATGTGGAGGAGCGGAGACGCAAACCCGGTTCCCCAGATTACGAGTCTACCACTCTTAACCACTACACCACATGTTGTGGGTGGGGAGCAAGGCCTTCCCACGTGCATGAGGCGGGATAGCCCCTGTGCCATTGGTTGGTCCTCAGCCACATCATCCCAGGGCTGTCCAATCCAGACGGTCCAGGGGCGTGGTGTGGGCTATTTAAACTGCCCATGGCCGAGATTATGTTCCTTTTCTCCCATCAGCAGGGCTCCCCCATCTGGTGGTTAACCCTTCCAAGACTCCTGCAGATGGGTAAGAGTCAGATATAGTTGTGTGGTTTCCATTGCCTAAGCCAATACCACTCACATTCTGTAACCAATAAAGTTGTGGCCTTTCTTCACCCATTAACCTAAAATACTGTTTCATGTGTCTTTATTCCACTTCCCGGGAGGGATTGGGACCTTGCCACACAACAGCGGCAATATTCCTGCATTGCAGGAAGTTGGGTTAGATGATCTCCGGGGTCCTTTTCAACTGTAAAATTCTATGATTCTACAGTCTTGGAAGAAAATGAAGTTTAAAAATCATTCCATCTACAGTGCTACCTATCATTTCTACCTTCTTGGTTATCTTACCTATACACATACAGTGGTACCTCAGGTTAAAAACTTCATTCATTCTGGAGGTCCGTTCTTAACCTGATACTGTTCTTAACCTGAGGTACCACTTTAGCTAATGGTGCCTCCTCCTGCTGCCGCGCCGCCAGAACATGATTTCTGTTCTCATCCTGAAGCAAAGTTCTTAATCCGAGGTACTATTTCTGGGTTAGCGGAGTCTGTAACCTGAAGCGTATGTAACCAGAAGCACCTGTAACCCGAGGTACCACTGTATTGAGTTATATCCCATGAGGTTAAAAAAAAAAAAAAAAAAGGTAAAAGGTAAAGGATCCCCTGGACGGTTAAGTCCAGTCAAAGGTGACTATGGGGTGTGGTGCTCATCTCACTTTCAGCCTGAGGGAGCCGGTGTTTGTCCACGGAAAGCTTTCCGGGTCATGTGGCCAGCAGGACTTAACCACTTCAGGCGCAACAGAACACTGTGATGGAAACCAGAGTGCATGGAAACGCTGTTTACCTTCCCATCACAGTGGTATCCATTTATCTACTTGCACTGGTGTGCTTTCAAACTGCTAGGCTGGCAGGAGCTAAGACAGAACAACGGGAGCTCACTCCATCGCGGGAATTCAAACCGCCGACCTTCTGATTGGCAAGCCCAAGAGGCTCAGTGGTTTAGACCACAGCACCACCCGTGTGCCTGATAAACCAGTCTTAGTGGTCTTTTATTTATCTGGGGGGGTTGGAGACTGGGGAGCACGACGTCTGGATCTGCCATTATTATTATTATTATTATTATTATTATTATTATTATTATTTGACGGTTATTGTCATGTTAAACACAGAGTCTTGGGTCTTGATTAGGTGAGAGGCTGGGCAGTGGGGTTGTTGTTTTAGGTGAATAGATACAGAGATTGCATTTGTGTTGTTGACTTGATGTGCGTGGATTTGCTCAAGCAGCAACACGCTGGTATCTGCAGGTTGTAAACTAATGTCACTAGTTCCAGATCATCATGTCTCCTTTTCATTTGGGACAGCTGCTTGTATGAGCTAATGGAGGATCATGAAATGATGCTCTGAACTCACTGCACTGATGGCTCCCTGCTGAAGAATTTAAGCATATACGCTGCACAGCTGTTAGTTTTTCCAAGCGGTTGTCATATGAGACAGTCAGGTATATGCTGAGGTGACAAAAGAAGTTAGCATCCCCATTATACAAAGAGGGGTGGGGATAACCAGCTGTGTGGATTTGTAAAGTCTTTTAAGCAGTTCATAGCTTTCCATTCAAGTTAGCTGAGTGAAAAGGAAAAAGGGGGAAATGAACCAAATATTCAGCCCTCGGAAATAGTACATGTCTCTAATGTTTGAAATCCCAACTTGCCCCTGAAGCTATCTGAGTAGGATGGATGGGAATAAATAATAATAATATTTTTGAGGATTTTAAGAATGTGAATAACGTTTTAAAATTTTATTAAAAAGAAGCATATTATTTATCCCTTAAAAACAACCTGCTTTAAAATGAAAAAGGACTTTGACCTAATACAAACAAGCTTATTAGAGTCTACATTCATAATAGTTAAAAACTGAATTAAACAAGGGATTTAAAAAACTGTATAAAATGTTACAGTTTGGAATTGTTCTGGGAAAGGTTCTAGTTGCTTTTTTACATTCTTCTGCCCCCCCAGGCCTTCATTTTTTCCTTTCAACAGTCAGTCAGCATTTTGCAATCCCTGAGCATGCTCAGTCTTCACTGGGCTATTTGGCAGGGCATGCTCCCTAGCTTTCTTTGGTTTTTCTAAATATTTTTTCTTATTATTTCTGCAAACCTTTTGTTCTCCCCCAAGCCTTCTGCTACCTCCCTTCTTTTATCTAATAAACATAGCACTCAGAAACTTGAGTTTGCCATTTGTATACATGATAAACTCTGTGGGAGAAAATGTATAAGGTCTACATGACCAGATATTTTGGATTAGCCTTCTGGAGTCTATTTAGCTGCAAACCAATGTATTTTCTTGGAACACTTGTACAGAAAACCAAAAATCAGAAAAACGGTTAATTTTAATTGGCCTTTTTCTTGTTGTTTAAATTACAGTGGACGCTCGGGTTGCGAACGTGATCCGTGTGAGAGGCACGTTCGCAATCCGCAGTGTTCGCAACCAGCAGTGCCGCGTCTGCGCATGTGCAGATTGCGATTAGGCTCTTCTGCACATGCACAAATGTGCTTCTGCGCATACGCGACCGCCGAAACCCGGAAGTAACCCGTTCCGGTACTTCCGGGTTTCGGTGGGTCTGTAACCCAAAAAAACGCAACCTGAAGCATCTGTAACCCGAGGTATGACTGTACCTTGATTTAAGTGGCAAAATACATGTTAGTCATTTATCAATTTGTAATCCACACTTTCATAGGTATAGAATAATATCAACAAAAACATTACAGGGACAGAACTACCCAAATTGTAGAGAAATTTCTTCATGTATGTGACTACAGTGGCAAGAATGTTACTTAGCCAAAAATGGAAAGAAGTAGTCCCAATGAAAGAAGAATGAATGCAAAAGCTTATAGAATACAGAAAAATGGTGAAGCTTACTGGAAAAATAAGACATCAAGATAACTTTTTATAAAAGAAAGGAAATGGTTTATTGAATATTTACAAACAAACTGTAAACAGATAAGAACATTGGCAGGATTATTGTAATAACCTGCAGTTTTATAATAGTATATATTTAAAGTAGATGAATAAATGATTACATTAATTTGAAATAATTTGAAATATATAGAAAGAGGGGGAGGAAGTAGAGTTTTAAAATGTTGGAATGATTGTAAAATTATTGAAATGTATAAAATTGAAAATCATAAATTAAGAATTTTTAAAATCCAGGGGAGCCGCTAGGGGCGCCTTGGAAGATGGCCGACAATACCATCTCTCCAGCTCACACAAGGTAATTAAGGGGCTGATTATGGAAGTAAATCAGCCTCCCAAATTCTTCCCAGTGGAAGGGAAGATGCAGCCTCATCCGCGGCTGCCCATAAATCACCCCTGAGTTCGAAAGAAGGAGGGGGTGAGGGCACTGGACGGAAAGCCCTCGAGTGAGTTTGGATCTCCCGGAAGCTGTTTCTGAGAGCGACTTTAGTTGCATTACTTAAGATAAAAAATTGGATATAAAAGTTATTGCACATGCTTCAAGAGAAGAAAAGGGTATGTTAGCTGCTAATTAAGCCTGCCACTGAGAAGTTAAGTGATGGACTGGACTGGACAGAAGATAACATCAAAGAGCAACATCTATGCTGGTATGTTGAAACGGAACGGAAAGGGGGGGACTTTTCCCTCTTTTTATTACGATATTACCTAACAACCCCTTCCCTAGAAGAACCGTCATACGACTTATAACAAGTGAGATTGGAAAATAAACTGTGTGGAAATAAAAATATCAACTAAAGCCTTTGTTTTTTGAAAGATCTGGAAAGAAAATAAAAGGCTCTCTTGTGACGCAGTTTTTAATCGGGATCCGCCATTATGAGACAAACTTTGTTGTGAGATTAATAGGCACAGGGGGAGGCGAGCCACTACTCTGTTATCATGTTTGTATTCTATCTTCGACCTGGCAAATCCTTCCCTGGAAAGCCTAATTTATAATGCAACCTGTCTGGGAAAATTAATGAGCAAACGCCTAGATTTTATTTCACCGGAACGGAGAATGATGGCGTCTGCCACTCGAGGAGGACTTTTGGATCAGCGTGTGAGAATTTATTGCAAACAAAAGACTTACCAGCCTTAAAAAAAGGGAGAGCCTTACAAAGTTCACACAGAAGCAAAATATTGCTTACTTTAACTCGCCTGTGGAAACAACTCAGAGACTATCAAGAAGAAAAAGGATAACAACAAGAAGATTAAAAGATGGGACTGGTGAATACTAAAAGCAGCAGAAATATGTGATGACTGGACTCTTACTGAACTTGAAGCATGGGAACCCCCAACAAAAATATAATTTGGCAAAATATTTGGACTTTATGATATTTATTGGTATAATTTGGAATAATTAATGTGATATGATTGGATTGTTAAATGGAAAACTTAATAAAATTATTTTTTTAAAAAAGAATTTTTAAAATCCAAAATATTCCAAAAAAACATCAATAAATACTGATTAGTTACAAGAATATTGTGTTGTAAAGGCCTATCTAAGAAAAAACAACAACGATTTCAAAAGATGTCTGAAAGAAGGGAGGGGTGGTTTCTGCTGAACTTCAGCTGGCAAGGTCTGCCACACTAAAGATCGGGTCCCCAGTGAAGGGCAGCCAAATCTCAGGAGTGTGTGGAACCACCAGAATTGACCCATCAGAGGACTCCAGTGATCGAGGTGGAGGTTAAGGAATCAGGCTCTCTTTGGCAAGATTTGAACTTTGGTTCTGAATTGTTTAGGACTTTGTGGAGTAGTAACACAGTTGCTTTGATCCTGACCCAGGAGGAAACTGGCATTTAGTGCAGCTCTCAGCGTCAGAGTTCTGCTATGTGGCAAGCTACATGTTCTTTTCTTCTTCAGAAAACATTTAAGAAAGGGGTCCAGTTTGGATCAGAACCTCAGACTCTGTTTACTCTGTTCCCAACTATTCCAGGCTGCCCTTGCAGAAGCTCAACAGTGGAGGCTTGATCAATTACAGCAAGTTGGGGAGGAGGGGTGGATAACAGGGGCAGAGAGAGAACAGGCAGGTGAAGCCAAAGCTGCCTTATCTCTGGCTGATATATGTACATTTCAGACAAGGTCACCCTTTCTGAGGCATGAATCCTGCAAAATTTCAGAAGGATCGTTGCAGTGGTTTGCCTGCAAAGACAGCTGTGACCATTTTGGAGCGTGTGAAACAGGAGTCACTTAATCTCCCCATGTGTTTTGTGGACAATTGATCTGAAAATTGTCCACTTAATTGCAGAAGAATGGGTCTGGGGCTATTGTGGTTGGTACCTTTTAAAGCTGCTTTTGGAGTTGGGGGGGGGGAACTAACCCCCTCCATTGTTTTCTTTGTCATTCTTTCAATATTCCTAACCACACCTGATTTGTTTGATTTGATATATACGTCTTACTCATTTCTCTCTCGCTCGCTCCCTGTTAGATAAAGGAAAGATAAGAAAACAGTATCAAGGGATCAATAACATCCACTAAAAAGGGTTCCGCGCAGTGAGCAAGTGAAAAATAATGGACCAAACACAGAATCATGAAGGCAATTAATTAGACCCTTCTGGTCAAAAGTATTCAGGCAGGAATAAAATGTGTTTGCGGAGGTGTTCATTGTACAGTGCAAGTAAATATATTGTCAATAGCTGGAATGGTACCAATGTTTACATTCCTCTCACTCCAGATTTACTGAAATGTAGTTCAGCACCAGACCTTTGCTGGATAGCCTGAAGCACACACATTTCTCAGTTCTTTTGCAATGCTTTGAAAGAACTTGTGAGGTGTCCTTAAATATATTTGCTAACCTTTCTTGTGCATTGACAGGCAGACCCACAAGTAAAGGCTTGCGAATAACATGAACAAATTGGTTGGTTGGTTGGGGTTGTATGTGTACTGAACAGACTCGTGGGCTGGGATGTTCTTGATGGGTTGCTGTTGGGTTTCTTGAATCCTAATTTCAGATCTTGTGATTTATGTGGAAATTGTTCAGTTTGGTTTTTACGTTTTGCTTATTGTTTAGGACAACTTTTGTTCCATCACAGTTATGCATTCTTTCTTGTTGCAAGCTGCCTTGAGCATAGTTTGAACTGTGGAAAGGAGGCAAACAAATATAATTATGTATGTACAAATGTACGCAATGCTTTTTTCTGGGCTGCATACCCCTAAACATTTTGTGAATCTAACAGGAGAAGAAACTAAATTAAAAAAAAAAAAAAGTTTCTTCTCTAGCATGGTGAATCATCAGTTCCGTTGCAACCCCTGATGGCAGCCTCTTTTCCTGTCACAGTGTTTCCTGAGTGTTTATTTCCCCCCTATTTGAACTATAAAATTGTGATTTTCTTGAGTCAAAATGAGAGTACCCCTAAACATTTTTTAAGAGAAAAAGCACTGTAAGTATGTATTTTCACTCTGACAGGCCAAAGCTATGTCATATGCTGAAGACATACCTCTTTGCCCTGGCCTTTGAAATTTTTAATAAAATATTGATTATATATTTTAGAAAGTGGTTTGTCTGTTTATTCTCTATATGTTCAGATGCGTCTCAGCATTTCCTTTGATGGATATGAACCATTGCAACATGTATCTGGTATTTGTGTTATGTACTACACTTATTTAATCTCATTTATTACTAACTGCTGTTTAATTTTATAGTCATCCGTTATAAAATTATCTGGTGTTTTAATCTTTTAACTAAAGCAAGTTTGCAATTTGTGCCATCTGTCTAAAATACCAATGAATGATTATTTGAGAAAGAAGACTTCTGGTCCTGATGACAATTATCCTTGGGCAATTTTATTCATAGCAGAACACCTCTTGTCAACATTTGTATTTAATGTTTTGTGTTTTTTGTGTTTTTTTAAATCTTGTTCAATTTGAATCCATTTTAAGGAGTTTCTTATGCTTCCATTTCCCTGTTTTGATCATTACTTGGGCTACAATCCATAGCTCAGGTTCATACCTCTAAAACAGTCCAGTCTCATCCTGTACTGAGCCCAGTAGGATTTGTTAAGGCCATATGTTAAAAGATTCCCCATGTGAAGCAGCCTTATCCAGGTGCTGAATGTGGAAAGTAATGTATCAACTAACTTATCCACACAGGTGCCTGATCCCTTGCACCCTATTCGGAATATTCTTTTTCAGGGAGATCATATTTTTAGGGTGCAACCATGCTGATATGTCACAGCAAAAACAACAGAGCTTTGTCACACCTTATAGACAGAGAAAATTGTTATGGCATAAGTTTTCAGGGACTCTAATGGGCTCTAATCCACGAAAGCTCCTGCCACAATGACATTTGTTAGTTCTTGAGGTGCCACAGGACTGTTGTTTTAATGAGCAATCTCATTCCATCCTGTTTTATCCTGCCCCCTCCCCACAATGCAGATACGATTGCACTTGGATCTCTGGGGGTCTTAACTCCAGAAATCTCAGTAGTGCTTGAGGAATCCAGTCTCTGTGAATACATATTAAAAAATGTCCTGAACTCCACCTATCAGTCTAATATGAACATTGAAACATAGTTATCGCTTTGATCATAGAAAGTCACATCTCAACAGTTTAAGTGTATATTTTTTTTAAAATAGGAAATGGATTGGATTGGATTGATCTTTATTACGGCCATTGGCCCGTCACACGACAGTTTCCCATACCAACATAATGTACTTGAACCTCCAAATTTAAAACCGTCAAAACTTACAAAAAACAGACAAGAACCAAAGCAGAACAAAAACAAAAGACCAACATCATACGTTGCAATAAATTTGTAACATAACCATCACCATCTGCTCACAAATCAATAGAAGACATCAATGGTGATTCACCTAGTTACATCCTAAAACATAGATCATGGTTTAAAGGGATTTTCCGAGCCACACAGGAGTCCGTTTCTCTTCTTTAGGGATAGGACACTGATCAAGAATCTGGCAACCGTGAGTGATCTTAGGGGGTCATCATCATTTAATAGATATCTCAGTTTGGCTTCATTCGTATCATCGGCAATTCCCTTTAGATATTGGGCAAGAAACTTGCTCCTGGCCGATGAGTGAAAAGCACAGTCAAAAATTATGTGATGCAACGATTCCGGTGCCCCACAATTACAATCACATAAGAGCGATATCTGTCCATTGGAGAATCTATTTCTCAGCATGTTCGATGGGAAGGTGTTGAATCTTGCCTTTACAAAGGCATATCTATGAGCCGAAGAAGTTAAGGAATTCAAATAGTTTGGGAGCCTTAAGAGGGGTGATAAACCAAGGTTTAGAGGTGAGCAGGTACCATTGCCCAAGACCATTTTCTGCTGCAAGTCCATCTCCTCTAGTTTACAGGTTACTGTTCTTTTAGCTGGAACTATGTCCTGCTCTAGTAATTTGGATGGGGAGATTCCCATTGCCGTTATTTTCAGCTGTAAATTTTTTACCCATGGGCTCTGGAAATCATCTCTCCACATACATTGTATCAAGTACAAGTTTGGGAGATTGTGCCATAGAGATAACCAGTGACAAAGTATGTGCTTCCACAGAGCGTTTTCCAGGGATACAGTATTAAGTTCCATGCGTAACGCTGTATTACTTACACAGTTGGGCAGTTTCAATATCCCTCTTAAAAACTGATTTTGAATAACCTCTAGGTGAGATAGATTGACAAAAGTCCCCCAAATTGAGATGGCATAGGCAATTGTCGGGATCACCTTGGCCTTGAAGACTTTCAACGCCGATGGGATATGAAAGGCCCCATCGGTGAAGAAGAATCGCAAGATCGCCAAGGAGATAGCTTTGGCTCTATTTGTAACATAGGCTACATGGGCCTTCCATCTAAGGTTATGTTGTAACCAAACTCCCAAGTATTGGAATCTATAGACTTGTTCGATGACTCTCCCATCAATTCTCCAATTATGGAGTTTCCGGCTCTTTGAGAAAATTAGGATCTTAGATTTTCCATAATTAATTGTAAGGGAATTTGCGTTACAGTACGATCCAAAAATTTTTAAGGCCCTCCTGAGACCTACTCTAGAAAAGGAAAGGATGACTGCGTCATCCGCATACAGTAACAAAGGGCAGCGATAAAGTGCTAGGCGGGGTGCATGAATCCTTTCTTGAGCCTCTATTAGGGGAGTCCTCATATCGCTTATGAACAAGTTGAACAGGAATGGAGCCAATATACAACCCTGTCGGACACCTCTGTTAATGGGAATTGGATTGGTGAGATCACCCTCCGGGGTGAGTCTCACTCTAGCCGCTGAGTTCTCATGGAGTTTGATTATTAGCCAGAGAAGCCTTCTGTCGATGCCCCAGCGGGAGAGTTTTTCCCAGAGGATGCTCCTGGGGATACTATCGAATGCTGCCTTTAGGTCAATGAATGCCACACAGAGTTGGCCACCCTTTGGGGTGGAATATTTCCAGGCAAGATGCTGTAAAATTAGAATATGATTAATTGTTGACTGTTTTGGGCGGAATCCAGCTTGTTCGGGCCCAATTAATTTTTTCTCTTCGGCACATTGGTTAAGTCTGTTCAGCAAGAAGCGGGCATACAGTTTCCCCACTATTGAGAGCAGACTGATATTTCTGTAATTCCCCGGGTCATCTGGTGAGCCCTTTTTGTGGATTGGAACAATAACAGCGTCCTTCCATACTTCCGGGATCTTTCCAGAGTTGTTAACGGCATCGAAGATGGTCGCCAGAACTTTGGCCCACCAGTCCGCGTGATATTTTATAGCTTCTGCCGGGATCAGGTCTGGCCCAGGCGCTTTCCCTGTTTTGAGTTTAACGATTAAGTCATGGATGTCTTCCGGATCGGTGGGGGGCCAGAGGGGAAGCTGATCTTGAAAATCATCTCTTGTGTTAGCAATACAGTCAGTTGTGGCAAAGTAGTTTTTTAAGTAGGATTCCCAAACCGGGGCAGGAATAATAGTCAAAGGGTATCTTTTAGTTCTTTTATTTACCAGGAGCCAGAATTGTCTGGAGTTCCGTGATGATGAGGCTTCTATGATTGCTCGCCATTGATTCACTTGCCATTCCTGTCTGGCTCCCTTTTGAATTTGCTTGTAGGCTGATTTTGCTTGGAAATATTCTTTTGGCAAGACCGTTGCCCCGGAGGCTTTATACTCTTTGTAGATGTTACCAAGAAGTTGTCTAGCCTGTTTACAAGCACTATTGAACCACAAGGCACCTATCTTCCTTTGTGTTCGATTTATTTTATGCGTCGGGACAGAGAAAAAAGAAGTTAGATCTTCTGACAGATTCGAGAATAGTCTTAGAGTTTGGTCATAATCATAATAATTCTCGATTAAGCCTGAATATGCTTGTTTTAGCCCTTGTTGGAAATATGCTGAGTATTTTTGGGCCTGTAGTTCGGACCATTTTACACTTTTGATTTGCAATGCTGAGTTCGTAATCAGATGTGTTGGGTGCTTGTCTCCATCTGGGGTCCAGTCTATAGTCATTGTGGCGACCAACGGTAAGTGGTCGCTCAGTTGAATGTTTTCGACTTTAAAATGGGAAAATTTGGGGAATATGTCATGAGATACTAACATATAATCCAGGACACTGTTTGCAGAGGAGCTTATGTGTGTAAACTCACCCGGTACGTCTGGCGGGCAGTTCCCGTTTAGAATCACTAAGTTTAGACGTAGTACCAATTGGTAAAGAAGGGTTCCTGCTTCATTTACCCTTTTGTCTTTAGAAAGTCTTTGATTATGGAGGGAGAGGTCATTAATGAATTCTGGGGTTATCCACCATTTGGCTTTGATTAAAGACTCCCAGTTTGTTGCAATGCGAGCATTGAAGTCCCCTGCTATAACATTGGGTATATTGGGGTATTTGGAGTGACAAAGAGTGAGATGTTCCTCCAAGATTCCCCATTTATTGTGTAAGTCTGCAATATTGCCTCCAGGAGGAAGATAAACATTTGTTATAACAAGTTCAAAGTTTTTCCCCGTAATCAGGGCTGTAATTGCAAAGATGGAAGCATTTACAAGCGTGAGTTTTGCCTGTATTTTCAAGGAAATTGCTATAACTAATCCTCCACTGGGCCGGCCTCCTTTAGTAGACGGGCATGCCGGTAATGATGTAACATCAAAACCATTAATATCTACTCTCCCCTCTTCCCATGTTTCCTGCAAGAGAATTACTTGGTGTGAGTTTATTAGTTTTACAAAGTCCGGGTCAGATTTTTTCCCCTTCCAACCTGCTATGTTCCAGCTTAAAAGGGAGAACGGGGGAGGATTTGACTGAGGTTTGGGTAGTCACAATGGGGAAGGGGGGAACGCTGGTCTTGGTGGGTTGTCAAATTTAAAGAAGTCAGTAATTTTCCTTTGACTAATAGTAGATGACTTCTCTCCTTTTGGCGCAGATGTACCTCTTGAGCTATTTGTAATTATGCTCTGCTCGCCCGATCCTATAGGGGTAGTGTCCTGGTTTGATCTGGTCTCCTCTCTGAAATCCCTTGTTTTATCCGAGAGCTTATCACCTAGGGGGGCAGAGATTAAGTCGGTACAAGTTTTAACTATTATTAGATTTCCCTTCCGTGGGTGTATCATCTTATTTATATGGCCCAAGGGGTCTTCTGTCCAGTCCATATCGATAGCGGTTTGAGCTTCTAAATCATCAGCTAGAGATTCTCCGTCCGATAATGATGACTCCAGGTCAGGCATTGAGGAATGTGTCGAAATTTTGTTTACATTTTGCTGTTCTTTAGTAGGTGTAACCATTCCGGCTGGTGCAGGAAGGGCTGGTTCCAGATTAACTAATAGGGGTGGCGAGACGATTGTCTGTATCGTTGCCTTGGATTTTATGGACCTATTTTGAGGCTGTGGGCTAAATTTGAGAAGGTCCACTGAGCCTCCAATGGCCCTGTTGGTTTGAATTTCTTTGTTTCCTATTTTGCTTTTGGCCTGAGACATCTTCTCTCTTAGTTTATCTAATTTATTTATTATTTTTTCTTTTTCTTGTGACTGTAATTCATCAAATGAATTCATAAGGGCGCTTTCATCATTAGATATTCTGGAACCACCCAAGTCCGTTCCTGGTTGTGGACTGCAGGCCATCTCCTCCGTTATCTGTGGGGAAGGCAACATCTCTTTGTCTGGCGATTTTGTAGAGCTTGTTCCTGAATCTAATATCTCTTTCTCTTTTTCCACAAGTAGTGGTTTTACTATGCTGTCCGCAAAAACCCTTGTGGGTATGATTTTTGTTTTTATAAATTTCCATTTTTGTCTTATTATTAATAAGGGTAGTCTCAGCGAACGGAAGGCTAAAATAACTTTGTAAGGGCCATTTGATTGAGTTAGCGGAAGTAAAGCATGAAGATCAATATGAACTATGCTTATTCTCAGGATTTTACTTAGGGCAGTTTTAGCTCCTTCCAAGCTTGACCAGTCCCATATCTCAGACCTTATCGTTAGGCACACCTTCTTAGGTTGCAATGTTAGATTTTGCTTACACATGAGATCGTTTAGTTTATATTTTCTCATCCCCTTTGCCCCAGAGTTTGGTGGGGCTATTACTGGAGGTCCCCTCTGGTAGTTATTATTGAGGGCTAAAATAGGAAATGTTTGGAAATATCTGTCTTGAGAGAAATATTTAATTTGCAGATTGATGCAGAAGTGGAATGAAGTTATGGATTTAAACCCCACCTGAAAGAAACATGCATACTAAATTTGTGCAGGTTTGCATATGCAGAATTGTTACAGTGTTGAACTAGGAGCTTGGGAGAGCAGGGTTTGAATCACCAATCAGCCATGAAGCTCACTGGGTGACCTTGGGCCAGTCACCATCTCGTAGGCTAACCTACTTCACAGGGTCATTGTGAAGATGAAATGGGGAAGAGGAGAACCATGAACACCACCGTGAGATCGTTGGAAGATAAAGGTGGCCTATAAATGCACTAAATAAATAAGTAAATAAAGTAAACTGTGGAAATCGGTAGCAGTCGTGTGGTAGTAGAAGCAATGGTTTGTCAGCTCACCCTGAAAACCATCAGCACTTTTGGACTTACTTTTGTTGGATCTGTTTGTGATACTTGGGGGTGGGGCCCAAATGACCATAGTGTGACTGCCTTCTCCATTTTTTTTAAAGCAAGCCTAACATTTTGAGAACAGGGAGGGCTAGCCCATGTGTGTGTCGCAGGTGGTGCTGTGGTCTAAACCACCGAGCCTCTTGGGCTTGCCGATCAGAAGGTCAGAGGTTCAAATCCCCATGACGGGGTGAGATCCTGTTGCTCTGTCCCAGCTCCTGCCAATCTAGCAGTTCAAAAGCATGCCAGTGCAAGTAGATAAATAGATACCACTGCAGTGGGAAGGTAAACAACGTTTCCGTGCGCTCTGGCATTTGTCAAGGTTTTCTGTGCGCCAGAAACAGTTTAGTCATGCTGGCCACATGACCTGTTTGTCTGTGGACAAACACCGGCTCCCGCGGCCTGAAAGCAAGATGAGCGCCACAACAATTTAGTCACCTTTGACTGGACTTAATCATCCAGGGGTCCTTTACCCTTTTTTTGTGCGTAGGTTTGTAACTGTTCAGGAGCATCATTTCCTGTTTGGGAGAAGGAAGACAATGTTTTCTACGCTACCTCTAGCGAATCTTCCCCTACCTTCAAAAATTGTTTGCTTGTTTAGGACAAGGGAGCTGGTAGGAAATGCATTCTGGTGGTATTCGCTCAGAATGGGCTGAGTTATTTTGAAACGGCATTGTTGAAACCTTTGAAACTCTTCAGATCGCAAATGCTTACCCTTCGCTAATGACTATGTTGTTACCACAAACTGCAGGCTCGTAACTAAATTCAGATGTTCCTGGTGAAAATACTGTGATGTTCACCTGCGGTGGTTATTTTCGGTGGCTTGAGTTCAGCATGCATTAGGTGGCTTTAACGTTCAAGAGACTATATTTAATTAAAATGTTAGTTTATATAGTTTATATTTAATACCTGTGTTTTGTTAGTAAAATACGGTCCCCTGTCTCTAGCCTTTGGATTTGCTCCCTAATTAATATAGGCCCAGAGGCAAACAGTGAATTAGATATGACAGGAATTCTAGAAATGCAAATGCATCTATTTCTGTGTGTTCTCAAAAAGGCTACAATTCAAATTTGCAGGCTTGCACAGTCAGCGGGAATACATTATGTTCAGCTAACAGTCTTTCTCGAACACACATTTCCAATACATAAACATGAAATCCTACTGCTTTTACTTCTTGGAATGATAGCTGACTAAATCCCCTCATGCTTCATACCCATCTTGAATAGAAGCTACTTCCTGAGTGTGTGTGCATGCAGGCTCACAGTGATAAAAGCTGGGTGCTGAGAGAGAACAAAATGAGTCTTACCTTTGCAAATGCTGCTCGTGCTGATGGTGCACCTTTATAGAGCTACAGCTCAAACATGAAAACACCGTCTTCCTGTCAGATATTCTGATGCTAATACAGAGCGGCATAGCAGGCCACTGTGGCTTATGTATTACAGCGGCTAACAGACGGAGCTGGAAAGAAACCATGGTGTCCCTGGTCCAAGTATTACCTGTGCTATAAACTCACAAGTAATAATAATAATAATAATAATAATAATAATAATAATAATAATAATAATAATTTATTGTTTATACCCCGCCCATCTGGCTGGCTTCGCCCACCCACCCAGGGTGGCTCCCAACAGAATATTAAAAACATGATAAAACATCAAAAATTAAAAACTTCCCTAAACAGGGCTGCCTTCAGGTGTCTTCTAAAAGTCAAGTAGTTGTTTATTTCCTTGACATCTGATGGGAGGGTGTTCTACAGAGCAGGCACCACTACCAAGAAGGCCCTCTGCTTGGTTCCCTGTAACTTCACTTCTCGCAGGGAGGGAACCACCAGAAAGCCCTCAAAGCTGGACCTCAGTGTCCGGCCTGAACGATGGGGGTGGAGATGCAGGGCTGAGGCTGTTTAGAGCTTTAAAGTTCAGCACCAACACTCTGAATTGTGCTCGGAAACGTACTGGGAGCCAATGTAGGTCTTTCAGGACCAGTGTTATATGGTCTCGGCAGCTGCTCCCAGTCACCAGTCGAGCTGCCGCATTCTGGATGAATTGTAGTTTCCGGGTCACCTCCAAAGGTAGCCCCACAAGGTGGCCCTTTGGCCTTACCCCCTTAAAGTGCAATAGGAGCATGATAGTACTGTAAATATTACTGAGGTAAGTAAAGGTACAGGGACCCCTTACCATTAGGTCCAGTCGTGACCGACTCTGGGGTTGCGGCGCTCATCTCGCTTTATTGGCCAAGGGAGCCGGCGTTTGTCTGCAGGCAGCTTCCGGGTCATGTGGCCAGCATGACTAAGCCACTTCTGGCGAACCAGAGCAGTGCACGAAAACGCCGTTTACTGAGGTAACGCACAATAAATATTTGGCACACAAAACACATGAGAGCTTGCCAGGGATAGCCAGGCCATCCTGTTCTCCACTGATGGCGGGCTGAATGGGCTGGCTGTGAGCTACTGATGTCACTTAAAAGAGACAAGAGACCACAGTTGTGGCCAATTCAGAATCATAGAATTAAAGAGTTGAAAGGGACCCCAAGGCTCATCTAAGTCCAACCCCCTATTAGTAGTTCACCTGGGCTCTGGCCAGTCGTTGTGCTGGGGATGCTGTGTTGTGCTAGAAGGATGCGGCGAGGCGGTACTCCCAGTCCCCTTGTGTCATGCGGTGGAGAGTGTGCTTGGTGGTCCGCACCATGTGCTCTGCTTGGCCATTGGTGGTGGGGTGGAATGGTGCCGAGCGGATGTGGCGGTTGGCGTTCTGCGCTGTGAAGGTCTGGAATTCCTCTGATGTAAATGCAGTTCTGTTGTCCGAGACAAGGGTGTCAGGGAGCCTGTGGGAAGTTGCAGAGCCGGGCGGCTTGGCTGAGGGAGGTCACAAATCCGGTTATGGTTTCCCCGGGGGCTTGCCACTTTGCGTAGAAGGCATTTTGGCAAGCTACCACTGAGGGCTGCGGTGAGAAGTGCTCCTTCAGCCGTTCCATTATTGTTTTGTAAGAAACGGTAGCAACGTCTTCAGGTGCAAGGAGAGCCCAGGGGATTTTGAACGTCTCCTCTCCACAGATGCTGAAGTATGTCGACTTCTTCTTGGCATCGTTGGTGACCTCTTTAGCTTCTAGGAGGAAGCTGAAATGGGTGGCGTATCCTTCCGGTCTCCTGATGCTGGGTTGAATGGCGAGAAGCTGCTGTTGGTTGCCATTCTGAGTTCCTTGGGTCCCGAAGCTGAAGCCTGGATGCACGGTGCGATGCAGCGGTGTGGCAGGCGGCAGTAGCTATATATACATTATTTACACAATGGCCCCCGCGTGATTGGCTAATTCCGGGCTGCTTCTGTAGGCCAATCAGGTTGCGGATTCACTTCCACCTGGAGCTGGATTGGGTGGCTCCTGCGGACGAATCAGACTGCTGCATTCTGGATCCTATTGTTCTAGGATTCAGCTCAGTACATAACACCCTGCAATGTAGGAATATCAGCTAAAGCATCCATGACGGATGGTCACCCAACCTCTGCTTTGAAACCTCCACAACCTAAGAGAGTCCACAACCTCCCAAGGGAGACCGTTCCACTGTCAAACAGCTCTTACCGTCTGAAAGATTTTTCCTGATGTTAAGTCAGAATCCCCTTCTTGTAACTTGAAACCATTGGTTCATCTCCTGTCCTCCAGAGCAGGAGAAAACAAGCTTGTTCCTTCTTCCATGTGACAGCCCTTAAGATATTTGAAGATGGCTATTATATCTCCTCAAGGTCTCCTCTTCCCCAGGTTAAACATACCCAGCTCCTTCAACTGCTCCTCATAAGGCTTGGTTTCCGGACCCTTGATCATCTTGGCTCTGGGAGGAGAGCCAAAACAGGAGGACAGACTATTTAAATGGCCTTGTGAAGAGTTAGAATGGCAGAAAGATGGAGAGATGTAGAGATAGAGGAGAAGCAGCAAGCAAAGCAACAGAGAAACGTCTGCATAAAGATGCAGCTTCAGTTATGGTGTTTTATTATACTGTGCGGCTTCAAGGGTTAGAGAGGTGGGCTGAAATATGCAGATCTGGTTACAGGATTGACATCTGCGAGGTCGTGTTGTGAATTTGGACAAATCACTCTTACCTAGTCCTCCTTTGGTCGAATGTGTGAACTGCTAAACTGTGAGAAAATGTAGACTTGACTTGGAATTTCCATGACTGGAGTTCCCTGCGTTATTTGCTTAAAGCACCAGAAAGTTGTATTTGGTCCTGACCAGAGAAGAATGGCAGATTAAGTTGATGGATTATGCCAAAATGGCAAAAGTGACCGGAACAATCAGAAATCAAGAAGAACATTGTTCACATGAAATCTTTGACATGCTTTGATTAACTTCTGCAATGTTATCTGCTACAAAGATTATAGATAATATGCAGTCAACAAGGAAACGAAGGACCCATACTGAGGAAGACAGAAGTCTCAACATATGAAAGAGCTTTATTTTATATGTAACATTTTCTGTGTACTTGATGTGTTTTGTTTCTTCTTTTGTGCTTTTTGTGGTGAATGGATTCAATATGTAAAATCAATAAAGCTTAAATTGCAATAAAGGAAAGGGGAAAAAAAAGGAAAGGAAAGAAACCAGGAAGACCAGAATTTTAATAAGGAATGGGGTTGTGTGTGTTAATTTATCTTAAAAATCATTGTAAACAGTTAAAATCGTAAGTAGGATTGGAATAACACTTGTAGTTTAATGGTGAATTTTGGAGGTAATGGAGATGAAGATTTGGATTATTATCAAAGATGCAGGAGGAAATGACTCAATAGGACCCACCAAAGAGGAGGAGGGAAGTCCAGGAGATTCTTTGGAATCTTGATTTTATGATGTATGTTAGATGTAAAGGTAAAGGTACCCCGGACTGTTAGGTCCAGTCGCAAATGACTCTGGGGTTGCACGCTCATCTCGCTCTATAGGCCAAGGGAGCCAGCATTTGTCCTCAGACAGCTTCTGGGTCATGTGGCCAGCATGACTAAGCCGCTTCTGGCGAAACCAGAGCTGCTCACAGAAACGCCGTTTACCTTCCTGCCGGAGTGGTACTTGCACTTTGAGGTGCTTTCGAACTGCTAGGTTGGCAGGAGCAGGGACCGAGCAACGGGAGCTCACCCCTCGCGGGGATTTGAACCGCTGACCTTCTGATCGGCAAGCTCTAGGCTCTGTGGTTTAGACCACAGCACCACCTGCGTGAGTGTAAAACGTTAATTTGAAAAACCAAATAAATGCATTTATAAAGAAAAGAAAAGAAAGAAAGTTGTATTTGGGCCCCAATACAAAACAACAAACCCCCACCCCATCCCAAAGCTGCTATTAACTTCAGAGGTGAAGATATACTGGTACAATGAGATACATGTATGTCTTCACCTCTTTGGCCAAACACAGCTTCAGGGATAGGATTTCAAATGCAGAATCAGTATATTGGGCTTAATCTCAGTAACTTGCTGTGCTGCATATGCAAGATACTTTGAGGGTAAGGTTGCTTGCATTCATCATGACTTAGCCTCTGAAAGAGGGGGGTGGGATAGAATATCTCAGATAATCTCCAAATTAATCTAAGGGGAAGTTTGATAAACTCGCTCATTTCTAGTTTTAATATAAGTATTTGATCTCCCCCTCCCAAGTCATTCCTTTGAAGAAGGCCTCAGCAGTCCCAGGTGCATTGGGATTTATGCAGCTTTTTTTTAGGATTAATAAAATTCCCTGTGTATTTTATGTAGTCTTTTTTGCATCAAGTGAACAGCATTGCCCTCTCAAATCAATTCCCTGTTACAAGAAAGCCTAAAACAAGTAGGGTTTTCACTGCCCCCCCAAACTGTCAGCCATCTTAGCTGCATGACAGGCATGATACCAACAGATGCTGCTTTTTTCCAGCCATGGAGATGAAGCAGAAAGGAGAAAGCCTTCCTGTTGAATTTCTGAATGTTTGTGGTTGGGCAGGGGGACTTACGAATTGGAGGTACACATTCCTTACTTACATTAAGACAACATCAGCTAACATTATTAAGTAACTTCTCAGTGTTAAGAGGGAGAAATTAAATGAATTAATGAGGTATGTTAAAAGCACGCTTGAGAAATCAAATGTTTTGCTGATAAATTAAACTCTATGGCTGACTATTATCTTCACTCCTTCCCATCAGCATGTTCCCTGAGAGTGGCTGTTCCAGAATGATAGGAGGAAAGTCTCACTTTGTAAAAGCATTTTGACAATCTGGTACAGTTATTACTGGCCAATGATAAAATTATTTTTATCAGTCTAGCATCAGTCTTCGCTTCTCGAATGAAGAGCAGTAGGATTAACCGGATTATATAATCATTAGAAATGGTTACCGTAGGTAATTCTGTCTTTGTCTCTGTCAGTAAAGTAGGTGAATTCAGACTTTTAAAGTCCTGAACCAGGCAGGTGCCTTTACTATCACCTATGACCTGATACTTTTAACTGAAGATGCCATGGAATGAACTATTATTATTATTAATAATAATAAATAACTAAATAAACAAACAAACAAACAAACAATAAAAATAATGGATTGAACCATACATCTTCTGTATGGAAAGCATGGGCTCCACCACTGATCTGTGTTTCCACCCCAACCTACCATTGCTACTGGAAAAATGTCAGAGCAGGGAATGGTGAACCTTATTTTAAAGTCAAGGATTGCATTCCTGCATATAACACCAGTCCTGAAAGACCTACATTGGCTCCCAGTATGTTTCTGAGCACAATTCAAAGTGTTGATGCTGACCATTAAAGCCCTAAACGGCCTCGGCCCAGTATACCTGAAGGAGCGTCCCCACCCAAATTGTTCAGCCGGGACACTGAGATACAGCACCAAGGGCCTTCTGGCACTTTCCCCTCATTGTGAGAAGTGATGTCACAGGGAACCCGGCAGAGGGCCTTCTCAGTAGTGGCACCTGCCCTGTGGAACACCCTCTCATCAGCTGTCAAGGAGATACAGCATCTCTACAATAAGGTTACCAGGTGTCCCCGTTTACTGGGGACAGTCTCCAGATTTACAAATCAGTCCCCTGACAAAATCCATCTATTTAGTAGGAAGTTGAAAAGTGTCCCCGGATTCATTGAAAAAAATCTGGCAACCTTACTCTAAAACCTTTAGACAGGTGAAGGCAGCACTGTATAGGGAGGTTTTTTTTTTAATGTTTTACTATGTTTTTATATATGTTGGAAGCTGCTCAGAGTGGCTGGGTCAACCCAGTCAGGTGGGTGGTATATAACAACAACAACAGCAAGAATAACAATTTCCCACAAGGAAGTCTCTTAGAGAGCACATGCCACTAATTGGTAGGGCAAACATTGGTGATGAGCAGGGCCAAAGCCAAAAATGGGTGGGGCAGGGTGCCACCCATTTTCTTTCTATCAACTCCCTTCTTTCTCTTGCTCTTCTCCCTTTCCCTTCTTAACACTGCATTCCCCAATCCTGGTAATTAGGCTGGATGTGGGAATCTCAATACACAAAGCGGAGCTGTCTTTTCTTTCTGAAAGGCGGCAGAGACTCTGAAAGGTTGGATAACACTCATCCTATTGGTCTACCATTGTTGTTCCAATGTCTGCACCCATTCTGCAGGGTAGCCCCTCCCGCAGTAACTCCTGAAGATGCATCTGAACAGGATCATGTCAGACTTGAACCAATGGCGCTCTCCCTCGGGAGGTTGTGGACTCTCCCTTCCTTGGAGATTTTTAAGCAGAATTTCTGTGATTTGATGATTCTATTTATTGTGGGTAGTGCTTTGCGCCCTCAAATATATCCAAAGCCCCCCCCCCCATGCTGCATTCTTAGGACTTTTCCATTGGGGTGAGGTTTTGAGGTTACCTGGTTGCTGAGACATAGTAAAGGGTGGCGTGTGTGTTTTTATTCAGCCGCTCCAGGTGCCTGTGCTTCCTGGTCTGAAAATCCCCATGGGAGGAGCTACTTTATAATGGAAGCACCCAGGGAGACTAAACAGTGCATATCACTGGTGAGATGATTTCAAAAATTGACGGGAAGATACTGACAAATACTCCAGCCACTGCAAAAGCAAGGCAGCTATGAGAAAAATCCTACGCCCCTCCACCCGCCATGAGAATTTCACTGATGTTTTCTCTCTCCTTGGATCATTTTCAGAGAGGAAACTAGGTCCCCACTGATTCAGTATGTCCTTCACAGTGTTAGTACTGGGTAAGTGGCTGTCTGTATTCACCCACCATTATCGAAAGTTAGGCTAGGCCTTTGCACTGAGTTTGTGGATGTTCTTCCAGCTTGGTCCTCAGCCAGGGAACCTCTCCATCTCTCTGGATTAGGCTGGAAGCTATGGTCCCAGATTGAAATGGCTCTTCAGGGGAGTTGGCAGGAGAGTTCTCTTTCAGGGGTGAGCTGGAACAAGCTGGCATTAAAGTGGCTTACATCCCTCATACTTTCCCTCTCCCGATATCCTGCCGTTGTGCCAAATGGCTGAGGCCATCAAAGGAAACGGGACAGCTGCTGATACCATCAAAGCCCCTTAATTACAATAGCAGCTAAGCATTCAAAGTAAAATGCAATAGGCTCGTTAATTAAGTCCAATTTTTCTCCTCATCAACCTCTGGGAAACTAAAAGGAACAGAAGGAAATTGCAGTAAAGAAAAAAAGGGCAGCTCAGAATGATTTCCCAGCACATTAGAAGAAGCAGAGATCTTGTGTACTGTTGTATGCCTTTCAGGAAGAGGCCATGGGTAGCAAACAAATGAATTTATCTTAAGTTTGGCCACCTCTTCCCAGAGTAAATACTGGATATGTCCCCCAAGGTTGCAGTTTGTAATTACCAAATCATGAGTCCTATAAAAACCTGAACTTGCTTCATCACCTTCTGGTTCCATCTAAATCGAGCAAGTGGGATATTCCGGAAAATCTCAACTCGACCTAAAGTTGAGCTATCCTTCACCGATAACCGATGGAAACAGCAACTTTATCCTGGTAGTGTTTTTATCCATTTCAGGACAAAATTCATAGCAGAACAATTCCTTGCTAGGGTCTTCATTGTGAGTATCTGAGAAGATTGATAATGAAATGCCACAATTCCATTTGAAGGGTTCTTTTTTCCATAAATGTTTCTCAAGAGAACTTTGTTTCCTTGGTTATTCTGAAGCTTTGTAGAAACACCTTTCGCCTGCCATTTACACCACTTTCTGTGCATCCCTGGGTGCCATGAACCTAAGTTCAGTGGCACCCACAATTGTATACAAAATGTGTTCTTGGCAAGGACTGCAAATTAACAAGCTGAACTGACAGTGCCTTATTGTTAGCGCCATCAAGGGCAGGGCTACTGCATTTTTTGGTTGTTTTATCTCAATGGACATAGGATGCACTTGTGAGGCAGCTACAACATGCTGCCTCAAGGACAAGGGTTGGGGAAGCAATAAAATCCAAATGTGGGGCACCTGACCTCTCTTGTACAGTGTTGATTACTGAAATTTCAAACTCAGCTTCCCCTGTCTTCATATTGGCAAAGAAACCAAGGTATGTTTTGTAGCTAAGGCTGCAATCCCATGCAATTGCATGGAACTCAGTGGGACTTATCTTTCAGTTGAGAAGGGGTGGGGGGTGGGAATTAGATTCAGTTTGTATTTAAAGGCAAACCTGCCTAATTTGCACTTCCTAAAATAATGAAAGAGACAAAGCAAAACTAACCTTTGAATTTTGCAACGCAATTCTCCAGCAATGCATACAAGAATGCATAAAGAAAATTAAAGAAAATAAATTAAAAGGTTTATTATATATTAGCCAGGATGCAAGGGAGCCCAGGTGTTCAGTGTAGGCCAGGCCACAAAGCACGAACAGAGTTTAGGCTGAGCTTTTCAGAGTGTTGTATAAATTGCACAGCTAAAGAATGTGCTTGTATTTATATTTTACTAAAAACAAATTCTAGCAATGATACAAAAGTGCTAGCTTTACACACACACAAATCTGACTGCTGGTCCAGATTGCAGAGAACTGGCCCCAACTACACTCTTACATGCACAAAAGCTTGTTTTTCTTCCATTTACTATCATTACAGGCAAGGTTTTGAAATATATACAGAAATACACAGACACCTGCAGAGAGAGACAGACAGATAGATCAGCAGGTGAAAATCCTGTTCTATAAAGCTATACTGACCTTTTCAATATTCTTTGTATTAATGGGTGCCCACTCATGTACTTTGCTTTTACAATGCTTGAAACCAGCGAAAGATAAAAGGGAAAAATGGTTGGCCTATCAAAACACATCATACTTAAAAGGTTAACATGGTATGAAGCATAAATTTTATGAAGTTTTTAAACTTTTTATCCTTCTTCCCAAGGACAAGAGCTATAAGTAAAATGAGAAATAGATCAAAAACATTCAAGAAAGCTCTTGGGATTTTTTTTTCCTTCACCAGATGTTCTTTGCTGAGAGTTTTTAATGTGATTTTCTCCAAGTAAGTAAATATATCTGTTTACACAGAGGATGCATTGCAGGGGGTTGGACTAGAAGACCCTTGGGGTCCCTTCCAACACTGCAGTTCTTTGAAAGCTGTAATCAGGGAAGGGCCATAATTCAGTGTTATACTTCAGTCCCCAACATCTTCAGGTACGACTGGGCAAGAACCTGGATAGGAATCCTGGAGAGCCAATTGCAGTCAGTGTAAATTATCCTGAACTAAATGAACTATTGGTTTGACCATTTAAAGATGTTTTGATTACTCTTTGTGTGCTGTGTATTAGTAACCTATATAAGCTTTGTTCTGATGTACCTAGGGGCAATCCTTCTAACTAGCAGCATAGCAGCTGCTAGGGAAGGCTGCCCTATTGCAGAAGCTCTAATAAACCAGGTTCCTACAGGATGCTGAGACTGTTGGTTCTCTTATTATTTATACCCCACCCATCTGATTGTGTTTCCCCAGCTGCCCTGGGCGGCTCCCAACAGAATATTAAAAACACGATGAAACATCAAACATTAAAAACCCTAAACAGGGTTGCCTTCAGGTGTCTTCTAAAAGTCAGATATTTGTTTATTCCCTTGACATCTAATGGGAGGGCATTCCACAGGGTGGGCGCCACTACCGAGAAGACGCTCTGCCTGGTTCCCTGTAACCTCACTTCTCTCAGTGACGGAACCGACAGAAGGCCCTCAGAGCTGGACCTCAGTGTCCGGGCAGAACGATGGGGATGGAGATGCTTCTTCAGGTATACGGGGCCGAGGCCGTTTATGGCTTTAAAGGTCAGTGCCAACACTTTGAATTGTGCTCAGAAACGTACTGGGAGCCAATGTAGGTCTTTCAGGACTGGTGTTATATGGTCTCAGCAGCCACTCCCAGTCACCAGTCTAGCTGCCGCATTCTGGATTAGTTGTAGTTTCCGGGTCACCTTCAAAGGCAGCCCCACGTAGAGCGCATTGCAGTAGTCCAAGCGGGAGATAACTAGAGCATGCACCGCTCTGGCGAGACAGTCTGTGGGCAGGTAGGATCTCAGCCTGCATATTTAAAGTTGTTCCCTCACCTGGGCTAGAACAAGGTGCTGTAGAAGTGAATTCTTACCACAGCAACAACATAGCTGCTGCTGCCTCAGTGCAGAGGCAAAAAACCTGTGATACTACCACAAGAGAGGGTGTCTGATAAGCTTTGGATCACTTGTCTGCCAAGCTTTCCAAATCGTCCCTTGAGCCCTTTTAAGTTTCTGAAATTCCACAGGATTTACATAATGCCTTTTAGAATGTCTGGATATGCTGGGGGAAGAGGCTCCTATACCTTTAATCGTTTTGTAGGAAAGGACAATTTGACAGCGCGTCATACAGGAGGGAGAACAGTTGTGCCTGCCGAAATTTCCTCATACTGACAGGGTGCACGAGCTTTGTCGTTCTGTAGATCTGGTCACATTAACCCCATCGTACAACCGAGCAGCTTTGCTATGTACTATAAACACATTGGATGCTTTAGAGAAACTCCTGAAACATTCTTTCCTTTAGGCCTTAAGACCATTTAAGGGATGACAGGATTTATCCAACCCTTTGATTAAGTCAAAGCTTCATTTCTTTGTGTTTGTGTGCATGCATGTGTCAGGGGAGGGGGGAGAGAAATCTACTTGCTGTTTAGTGCGCACCATGTTCAAGGTGCAGTATTTGATTATTGCTCAGAGCGGCACATCTTCTCAAATCAGCACTGCAGCTTCAGAGAAGGAAAGAGCTGAACACAAACGCCTACTTCCTTCTCCTTCTATTCTCCCCACCACCACCACATGCACCCCTTTCCTTTCTTCTGTGCCAACTGAAGAGGCTTTTGGGATTCAGGCTGCAGTCTCTGTTTTTGCCCATTACAATTTATGTCATAGGAACTCATAGATGGTGCAGTAATCATTTTTATTCTTGTAGTGTCTTACATACAGCCAGAATTGGCCTTAGGAAAAGTTATAGGTCCATGCTTCAAACTTATTAGAACTGAAGTCTATTGCCAACTCCATTAACTTCTTTAAATCAAAGCTATAATTAAAGTCGCGGACATGTCTCCATATACCTTCAGTGTGCCAGTTATTTTCTTTTTTCTTTTTTCAGTATGAGTCAGTGGCTACATTATAGATTTGTGCTGTACAGAATTACTGTATTAGCCGTAGTCATATTTATTGACTTTTATGTCTAAATAGGAGAGCTGAAGGCTATTATACGTATTGAAGTTTGGGAGAAGAAATGAAGGCAGTTTGACCATTCCTTCACAGGGCTGGCAATTCCATGCTATCTCTTCAGCTACAGATTAGCCATTCCCTCTGAAATGTAAAGTGGGTGGCATAAAAAAATGAAGGGAAGCAGTCAGTTTAGGCTCTATTTACTGAATGCCTCTTGAGGTGTGTGTGGGGAGAGAGCCTAGCTCCCCGATAGAGCACATTTGTGCACATGTGTGCGCAAAGTCCCTGGTCCAATAGTTGGCATTTCGGTGAAAGGATCTTAGATAAGGAGGCTAAGAAAAGAAAGGACTCCAGAGAGCTGCAGCCAATTAGATCAATAGGCTGCATCAAGGGTAAAGTGAGAAGGGGTCGACTCCTGCCCATACATTGGGTTCAACAGTAACAGCTTGTCATATGTTGTCATACATGTGGAGGAAAATCTTAAGCACATTGCAGAGTTCCCAAAAATAGACCAGAGGCAATAGTACTTCATTCAGCACAGCTTTACTTGTGCTGAAGGCAAATGTAGTGTAATCCAATACAAATCCAATACAATCAGGATTGGCTCAGTCCACACAAAAATCCAGTTGCAGCATTTATAAACTTAACTCATAATAAGACTAAACCTTAGCACTGAGCATCCTATGTACAGAAACCCCACACCAGAAGGAAGAGAGAGAAAGAGAAAAGTAAGACCCCTGGCTCTTTTGGCCTATATTTCTAGTCAGCATGACTCTGCAGAATAGAGATAAGAGAACTATTTCAAAGCAGCTTCCCAGAAGGTATAACCCAAACAATCATTAACCCTTCTGCCTCTGCTTCTCTCACACAGAGGTGCCTCTAGTAGTTTCTTGTATTAATCAGAATAGGAAAGAATAGGAAAGATCTTTACACTTGAGATCAATACTTTCTGCACTAAGAAATGCGAACTGACACAGCTTCCATGTTCAGTCCCACTCTTAACGTGTAACTGGACACACCTCTATTTTCTTCCAAAAAATGGATGCCCACTTATTCCACTGTAGAGGGGACATAGTCCACAATTTACAGCTCTGTGTGCGAGCGGCCTTCCTCCACCCAGCAGTTTCATGTAGATGTTGAAATAGTTCAATAAAATCGAACCTTGAGAAACTCTACTTAGAAGGCTCCACAGGACCAAAGAGCATTCTGCAAGCAGCACCCTCTGGAAATGACTATCCAAGTGGGTCTGCAGCCAATGCAAATTGGTGCCACCTGCCTCCAACACAGACAGTTGCTTCAGAACGATACCATGGTCAACGGTATTAAAAGCTGCTGAGGGACTGAGAAGAATTAACAAGGACACATTTTCCCTAACTCTCTCCTGACAGGTCATCAAACTGGGCATCCAAAGAAGTTACTGGGCCAAAACCTCAATTGAAATGGATCTAGAAAACCAGTTTCCTCCAAGAGGACCTGGATCCGGTTCATGAACACCTGCTCAAGAACCTTGGCCAAGAAGAAGAGATTTGCAACTGGTGGCTACTTAGATTTTCTGAATTCAGGAAGGGTTTCTTGAGAAGCGGTTGTACTGCTGCCTCCTTCAAGCAGGCAGGAGCCGCCGCTACTCATAAGGAGGCATCAGTCTCTTCCCTGGCCCAGCCACCTGTCCCCTTCCTGCTACTCTGTATCAGCCAAGAGGGGCAAGAGTGATGTAGTCACCTGGACCGATCCCAGCACCATGGCCTTACTATCCAGGATAACAGGACTTAACAGTTCATCTCTCATCTTGTTTCCTTGCCAGAAGCTCTGGGGTATAAGGTAAAAAAGTAAAGGACCCCTGGGTGGTTAAGTCCAGTCAAAGGCAACTATGGGGTTGTGGCGCTCATCTCGCTTTCTGGCCGAGGGAGCAGGCATTTTCCACAGACAGCTTTCCGGGTCATGTGGCCAGCATGACTAAACGGCTGCTGGTGCAACGGAGTACTGTGACAGAAACCAGAATGCATGGAAATGCTGTTTACCTTCCTGCCACAGCAGTACCTATTTCCCCACTTTCACTAGCGTGCTTTCAAACTGCTAGGTTGGCAGGAGCTAGGACAGAGTAACGGGAGCTCACCCCATCACACGGATTCAAACCACCGACCTTCTGATCGGCAAGCCCAAGGGGCTCAGTGGTTTATACCACAGCGCCACCTGTGTCACCAGGGAGCCAAACAGGCTGCACAAAGTAGGAGAGGGCACCCAGGGATGATCATGTCAATGGTCTGAGCTGCTCGGATGTTCCAGAGGTAAGCCAGGGCTTTGACTGGCGCGCCAGTCATATCAGCCAAAAAATCCCCCAGAGATATCTGGAAATCCATTGGATTCATCAGCCTCTGAAGGCAGACCACCTTCTTGGTCTGCCGCCTCTGCAGAGGGGGAAATGTGCTGACTGGAGGTAAAGAAATATGCTGCCTCTCTGTGAGACCAGAGAAGGTAGGACTAGCAATTAATTTCTCCTGACGTGGGAAGGTTTTATTTGGTTCCGATACAGAAGCTGGTGAGACAGAGCAAGCATGTATTCTGCTTGAGACGCGGTATGGTAGAATAAACATGTCATTAATGCTGTAGTTGATCTAAATTAATTTACTGTGAAATGTAATTAATACTGCTATATATCAGTACTAATCTTAACTTTCGGAGCCACAAACTGAGATGAATATATAAAATGTGCACCTTCAATTAATGTGATGAAACTTAAGGCTGTTAGCTTAATACTCACCTACCTGCGAGTAAGCCTCTTTGAACTCAGTAGAACTACTGAGTAGAAATGCATGTGTTTGTGCTGTAAATTTGGGACATCATAACATCTAATCAGATATATAACTCAATCTCAGCTATTCTTCTTCTGTGGTTCATTGATGCTTCCAATATTTCATTTCAGATTTGTGTCTGTTCCCACAGTGTTACATGACTCCAGAACTCGTTTCATCCCCACGGAAATCCAAATGCATTGTTTTGCATTTTATAGGAGAACACTGTACATTGCAATTATCAATCCAATGTCATTTTGGCATTTCTGTATAATACATCACTGCCACAGCTTTGCAATCCAATATGAGAACAGAACATAATACCTGTAGAACTAATTCTAGCAAAAATATGAACAGGCATCAATAATGGTTTGAAGTGACTGGATTTCTCTGGAGCAACCTTCTTCCTTATGTGCAATGTCAATGTAGAAAATGAGACATAGTGTTCAGCAGGTTAATGCCTCCTAAATCAATTATCTGTAATGGTGGTCAAAAGTTTCAATGAATTAATTTGACCACCGTTATGGATAATGTATTGAAGGCAGATTAATCTTTCAGTCATTTCATACATCATGTGAATTAATTAATCTGAATAGGGATTCAACATGTTGTTTCTATATCCACTGTAGGAAATGTGGTTTGATTTAGTGGATCAAACTCATGAATGTCAGCAAGCACACATCTTCCATTTGTTTAACATCTTTTCACATTGCAACAAAGCTGCACATTAATGTTTGCCGCACTAATCCATTGCACCTGTCTATTTATTTTTATTCTTCCTTGTAAGGAAACAGTTTCTAATGAACTTTGGGTACAGGTCTATTTGGGAAAAAGTGGGAGGCACATTTTACTACTGCTGTTACTCATCCTACTATTACTAGACTATAAAATAGTAATAATAATGTACTTCCTTCACTATAGCACTATATTTTGTTGAAGAGTAAAACCACTTGAGGACCTTTAGAAACAGTACCACTAGACTTTTGGGAAAAAAAATCTCTCCAAGTTAAAACCTACTTTATGCATATATATATATCTCACATTACTTCCCTTGTCTTTAGGACAAAAAGGATTACTTAGCAACAGTCATTCGGAGATGCATCACAGAAAGGAAAACTGTTAGCAAACTGGATATTTTTCATATATATCCAGTCTGCTAACAGCTTTCCCATATATATATATATATATATGGGTGTGGGTGTTTGGGTGCCCTGTACACAATTAAAAAGATAGCAGCTTCCTACTGAAAATGTATCATACTGAAATGGGAGGGGAGGAAATGGATAAATATATGAAATATAATTAAACATACCAGTAAGGGGGGGTTATATTAAAAAGCATATGACTTTTTTACCCTATAGATGTTTCTCTTTTAATTACAGCAATAAGTTATTACCAAAATAGAATATTCTTTAATAGCTTCACCTGTGCACATAGTAGCATTAATTGCTATTTATAAAGTTCCTATCATCTAGGGATGCTTCCAGACTAATTATCATCTGAATGCCTCCCCTGCTTTTGGAGTTCTGAATTACAGGAACTTGTTGTCAAATGGGCACTTATGCATTAGGAACTCTGTTCTTGATCATAAGATGGTGTTGTTTTAGTATTCCTTATAACTGTTTGCTTTGTTTCCTTTGTTTTGATGTATTTTAATAATTTCATAAACTGCTTTCTTAAAGAATATAGAATCATAGAATTGTAGATTTGGGAGGGCACACAAGGGTCATCTAGTCTACGCCCCTGCAATGTAAGAATCTCAACTAAAGCATCCATGACAGGTGGCCATCTAGCCTCTGCTTAAAAACCTCCACAGTGGCCTTTCAGACATCTCTGAAAGTGTGCAGATGCCCTTCAGTTATTGATGCTAAACAAACACTAAATAAAATGTGGGTTGTAATCAAGCAGTCAAGGCACAAACAGGATAGGGGATGGAAGAGATAGGATTTTTATTTTTAAGAAAGATGCCACATAGATGAAAATTATTGTCTATTCCAATTGCCGCAATAAGAGATTAGTGCCTGCGACCCGCTCCTGGCTCCTGCCCAACACATGCAGACAGATGTTCTTACTTATGAGCTAGCAAGAGACCTTTGAGGAAAAAGGTGTATTGAATTGACAGCAGGCTCAGGGCTCAGGAGTTATAATTCAGGAGTTCAAGAGCAGAGCAAGAAGTTCAGAACTGGATGGTGACAATAAAGATATCCCAACAAGTTTCCGTACCCCTCCTGCCAAGCTTTTACAGGCAACCTATGACGTGCATTTAAGTTCCTTCTGTATCAGAAGATGGAGGGGTGGACCACCAGATGTTGCTCAACTCCCATCATCCTTAACCATTGGGCCATGCTGACCAAGGCTGATGGGAGTTGAACAGCATCAGGAAGTCCACAGGTCCCCTGCCTTATTCTGTAAGTATAACTCACCCATCATCCTATCTAAGTGTTACCATGGACCAGAATGCCCTTCATAGATCAAGTTCATAGCTCATCATCAAAAGTGAAAAGAAAAAGGAGATCATACTGAACTTCAGAACTTCTTCTCTAACCACAAGGGGGAAAGTTCAGGGAAGAAATTATTTTGTAGTACAGTGGAACCTCAGTTCTCGAATGTTTCCGTTGACAAAAGTTTTGGAACCCGAATGCCGAAAACCAGGAAATAACTGATTTGGTTTTTGAATGATTTTCAGAAGCTGAACGTGCCACACGGTTTCCGTTTTGAATTTCCCTATTGTATTGAGGCTTCCATGGACGTGGGTGGTGCTGTGGGTTAAACCACAGAGCCCATGACTTGCCGATCAGAAGGTCGGTGGTTCGAATCCCGGCGATGGGGTGAGCTCCTGTTGCTCAGTCCCAGCTCCTGCCAACCTAGCAGTTCGAAAGCATGTCAAAGTGCAAGTAGATAAATAGGTACAGCCCGGCGGGAAGGTAAACGGCGTTTCCGTGCGCTGCTCTGGTTCACCAGAAGCGGTTTAGTCATGCTGGCCACGTGACCTGGAAGCTGTACGCCGGCTCCCTCGGCCAATAAAGTGAGATGAGTGCCGCAACCCCAGAGTCGGCCACAACTGGACCTAATGGTCAGGGGTCCCTTTACCTTTACCTTTACTGAGGCTTCCACTTTCAGTTTTTGGTTTCGGACGTCAAATGGTCTTCCGGAACGGATTACATTCGAAAACTGAGGTTCCACTGTAACCCTAGTGATGAAGCACTGTTATGACTAACCAAACCTGCAAGATTGGATGCCGTTTTGACAATTTGTGAAGGAAGGGGGGGGCGAAATACAGTTTCAAAAGGCTGTGGCTCGCTGTTGCCTTCTGCTACTAAAACCAAATGCAGAAGCAAGAGCAGAGTATCTAGTCCATATGCCAGAAACTTTTTTTTCAGATGTGAACAGATTGCAAAAACCTGTGCACAGATGACATCCCGTGTTTAAACAAAAGTAGCGAGAAGTGTGAATTTCACCCACCGCCAGCTCTCTCTCTCTCTCTCTCTCTCTCTCTCTCTCTCTCTCTCTCTCTCTCTCTGGGATTTTAACATGGATGCGTGATTACAACAAATGTCAATTGTTGGCAATGCATCCAGAAATAGGACCGGTAGCATTCGTAATGGCATTATAATGTTCAGAGTGTATGACTGTAAGTGTATCACTTTGTCTGAGTACCTAGTTGGAGCTTTAAGGGCCATTACAAATGGATTTCATGTTATTGCCTCATTGTAAATGGGTTGCAGTGTAAAGGGAAAAACTCAAAGACTGTTGCCTAAATAAGAGACGAGGAAAACAGAGGTGATCATTAGCTCACCTGCACTGTTTTGCCACTGTTAATGGCAAAAACAGTGCTGATTTACTGGAAATTTCCATTGGCATAATGAATTTGGTAATGTGCCTTATGAAATCTGAAGGTTTTCTCTGTTTACTCCCAGATGCTGTTTTAAGGTTTTCACCTTCCCAAATGTTCAAAACATGTTACAAAAACAATAAATGTCACAAAATTAATTCCAGTTAGCAATGAAATATAAGCCATAGTTCCACAATATTGAAATGTTACATGGAATCAACATATGCATAGGATTAACTAGATGATTGCAGATTTTTTAATGAGAGAGAATAATGTTGGAGAATAATGCACCCCTCACCCAGAATTGTACGCTAGGAAGCATATCTCCCATGGAAGCAGGGTGGAACTTTTTGCCGATGTCCTGTAAGAAATTATTTCACAATGTTGGGCAAGATCCCTTTAAATCCAAGAATTTACAGGGGTAAAAGGTAGGGCTCACATCACAAACCCTCTCTGTTTTATACTGACTACATTGGCTATCTATTTGTTCCCAGGTGCAATTCTCAAAGTGCTGGTTTTGGCCTATAAAACCCAAAAATATTATTTATTATTATTATTAATTGAATTTATATACTGCCCTATACCTGGGGGGGTCTCAGGGCGGTTCACAGAAATGGCTTCAGGTTTCCCCAAATACCACCTTTCTTCATTCAATTCTTCTTGAGAATCAAAATCTTCCACAGAGGCCCTTCTTCCCGTCTGCAAGGTATTGTGCCTTTTTGGGGTTGCTTTCATTGCTTAGCTTGGTTACAACTTTTTATTTTTAATCAGCCTTTTGAGTCCTAGATATTTTGGCTGCTACATTCCCTATTTGTACTGTACATTAAAGTTTTCCCCCCTCTCTTTTTCCTTTACTATTTTTTATTGTATGCCAATCTGGTCTCCTTCAAAAGGAAGAACAGGATAGAAATTACAATGAATTAATAGGTTTCCAGTTATCTGCCTTTCACCCAGAAATTCCAAGCCTCAGTCCCTGATTTCAAGTTTCCTGGCAAGCACCCAAATATCTGGGTCTGCCCTCTCACTGCCACTACTATTGATGGGTTCCACTCTGTTCTGTCCTGATGTCCCTTCTCTGCCTCGTCCTTGTTCCACTCTCCCTTTCTATGCATCTCTAGGGGACTAGCTGTTATAAAAGTATTTAATTTGTATTTAACCTAGAAGGCTTTTAGGAGGGAAACATATTTCAGCTGCAATGTTCTCTGTTACAGAACGAAGACTCTGCCTGCAGCAAGAGAGCCAGAGAGTCGTGGGAAATGTCTGTGAACTGCAAAGAGCAGCTGGATCAGAGCTGGTGAGGTGGGGGAAGAATTAGGACCGGGGGTTTTTTGTGGGCGAGTCCAGTGCTCTCTAGTTTTGAATACTTGCAAGGGAAGTGGAAGAATTACAGTGGTACCTCTGGTTACGAACTTAATTCGTTCTGGAGGTCTGTTCTTAACCCAAAACTGTTCTTAACCTGAGGCGCACTTTCACTAATGGGGCCTCCTGCCACCAGCACGTGATTTATGTTCTCATCCTGGGGCAAAGTTCTCAACCTGAGGTACTACTTCAAGGTTAGCGGAGTTTGTAACCCGAAGTGTTTGTAACCCAAAGCGTTTGTAACCCGAGGTACTACTGTACTCAATTTCTGACAAAAAGTTCAGGGATTCAGAATTAGGGGGAAGAAACAACACCTGCCCTTTAAGCCCTTCTTTGTGTGGGAATGGAAGGGCAGGTGAAGCCTGTTTGGCAAAAAGACGACTCTGCATGTGTTCAGAGGCACTTTTAATATATTCCTGTAGGCGAGTAGCTACATCTCTGGGCATAATTTGCTGACCCTTGACCCTTGTTATGTTCCCCGGGTTAGAATCTTCCTTCTTTTCTTCTGTGCAGGCACTTTCATTCTTTCAAATCTGTCTGCTGTTCATTTTCAGGTTTTCCCATTATGACTGTTGCTAAAGCAGTTCTTGGGCAATTGCAAAACAAGGCCCTATGTTTAGCAGTCAATTGTCTTGCAGAAGTACTTCTCTGGGTGCGGGCGAAAAGACATGAAGGCACAAAGAGTGCACAAAGGATTTCTATAGCCGTCTTTCTTGGTGGCGGGAGTACGATGCTGTGTTAGGCAGAAATTGTCTCTCTGACATAGTAAGCCTGTAGCATCTCATGTCTAAGGAGGATGACAATGGATAGTTCAAGTCGGATGATATATGCTTGTTTTGAAGAAAAGCACTCCTTAGAACAATTCATGCCTGGATTAGCAGTTTTTAACTGCATTGGTAATAACATAGCTCAAATTGCAGGATACGGGGTGTGTGCATATGTGCACACACACACACATGCACAGAAAGGAGGGAGGGAGAGAGAGAGAAGGCTGGAGTAGTGCAGTAGTTATTTCTTTTTTATTTCAACTCTTTATACCTCACCTTAAAAAACAAACAAACAAAAAACTTCAGGGCACCTTAAAGCAAACATGAAAAAGAGACAAATCAATAGCAAACAACGATGGCTTTCCAAAGCCAGAGAAAGCAGGTAAAATTAGAGCTGTGGTGGAAATGTCTTTTGTGGCAATGCATTGAGTAGGCTAGAGCAGGGTGAAATAAAAACTCACACCCCCCCAAGAAAAAAAAATTATAAGTGGGGCGGAAAAGAGTTTTCCAAAATTTTCAGGAAGGGGGAGCATTGCTGCTTTACCTTGCTTAACCTTAGCACTGTGGACAGCATTGCACCTGCTTCAAGCGGTAGCAAACTTTTGTTTGGGTAGAGGGGAAACAATAAACCACATATCGAGGTACAAACTCAGAACACCACAAAAGTTAGGTAAGCACCCCATCAACAAGAGGTCACCATTTCCCACACACACCTTGATAATTTTTGAATTCAATTTGTCTCATTTACTGATGAATAATGGTCAAAACAACAAATGTGGGAGGTTTTGTTTGTTTTTTGTCACAGCACTAGTACCCACAGACTCAGAAACCCCAAGATTTGTGGAAATATGAAATAATGTTCAAGGGGTGACCCAAAATGCAGTGAACCCCTCCAAAAACCCACTAAGAATTGAGCATAATTTATAGACACAGAATGCTGATGGGTCGTTTGGTGGTGGTGCCGTGCAGAGTGATGGGTCATAATGAATGAGGGGGGAATGGAATAGGTAAAAGTAAAAGACCCCTGGACAGTTAAGTCCAGTCAAAGGCGACTATGGGGTTGCGGCACTCATCTTGCTTTTAGGCCAAGGGAGCCGGTGTTTGTCCACAGACAGCTTTCCAGGTCATGTGGTCAGCAGGACTAAACCGCTTCTAATGCAACGGAACATCGTGACAGAAACCAGAGCGCACAGAAATGTTTACCTTCCAGCCACAGCAGTATCTGTTTGTGTACGTTCAGTGGTGTGCTTTCGAACTGCTAGGTTGGCGAGAGCTGGGACAGAGCAACTGGAGCTCACCCCGTCATGGGGATTCGAGTCATCAACTTTCCAATTGGCAAGCCAAGAGGCTCAGTGGTTTAGACCACAGTGCCACCCACATCCCTGGAATGGAATGGACTGTTACGGGGGTGGGCCTGGCTGATAGTGAACAGCAGCACACCACATTCTTCGTTGCATTTCCCACTTGTTCTTTGATTAACATTATGTATGGCCTCTGCTAGAGGAATATGCAAAGGAATTCCAGCTTTGAATCGGTGACATGTCAATTAATTGGCAAATTGCCAGCGCAGTGATCTTTCTTGGAGGGGGAGATGATGCCGTATGGGAAATATGGAATGCATAAGGGCTAAAGAAATACTTACCTGTTACCCCAACAAATCAGAAGAATTTCCAGCCCACCTACAAGCTTGTGACTGGCTGCTCATTTGCCTCCTGCTGTTTGTGGTAAGGGCTGACCTTTCATTCTGTATAATCCATGAGGCATCAGGTTGCTTTTCTTGGCCACAATAGGCAGCTGCACAATTGAGACAATGCCGCACAATTAATCAGCAGTTCAGCTTCCTTGTTTGCTAATGCATACCAAGTGTATACCAAATAATTGAGCAATCAATTATTTTTGTGAAAGGGTACCGAGTCTACTTGAATTTCGGTGCAAAGCTTTCACATTTTACACACACCTACAAAGTCTTTATGTTCTCCATATGCTGAAAGTAAAGGCCTGGCTGCAATGTATGAGTTCGGCCTCTCCTGTGACGTTTACTTGTAGGCAGTGGTGTAGCATCAGTTGCCGTGCCTGGGGCAGTAATAATAATAATAATAAATATAATAATAATAATAATAATAATAATAATTTATTTATACCCCGCCCATCTGGCTGAGTTTCCCCAGCCACTCTGGGCAGCTCCCAATCAAGTGTTAAAACAGTACAGCGTTAAATATTAAAAACTTCCCTGAACAGGGCTGCCTTCAGATGTCTTTTAAAGATAGGATAGCTACTTATTTCCTTCACATCTGAAGGGAGGGTGTTCCACAGGGTGGGCGCCACTACCAAGAAAGCCCTCTGTCTGGTTCCCTGTAACCTCACTTCTCGCAATGAGGGAACCACCAGAAGGCCCTCGGCACTGGATCTCAGTGTCCGGGCTGAACGATGGGGGTGGAGACGCTCCTTCAGGTTTACAGGACCGAGGCTGTTTAGGGCTTTAAAGGTCAGCATCAAGGTGCAAAGGGGGCAGGGCCCACAGGAAGCTCCACCAGCCACTTCCCCCATCCCCTGAAAAAGTACTGACGTGCTTTAATAACCCTGGGTTATCAATCATTTTTTAAACTTACTAGTGAGAAGGACACAACAGCCACGAGTCCTTTGATACCACTCGTCTCAGCCTCACAAAGTGGCGGGACAGCATGAGGATCCAAAAGTGCAGCACCCTCTAAAAAAGGAACTTAACTGCATTTCAGTCTTGCATCTTCCCTCTAACCTGCGCATGGCCTGATCGTGCTGTTAGCCCTTGACAGTGCAGCCTCACAATTCCTGCCATGTCTGGAGCGAAGCCCCAGTTTGCATCAGGAGCTGGCCTTGTGAGAAACAGCACCAGAGCTGCTGCTGGCATGATGGGAAGGGGCTGTGAGTCAGTGGGAGAGCATCCGCTCTGCTTGCAGAAGGTCTCAGGCTGAATCCCTGGCATTTCCAGGTAAGGCAGTGTTCCTTCTGGTGTGCCCCACCAGGCAGCTGCCTGCTCTCTTTAATTCCCTCACATTGGATTCTGCTCAGATGTATTTTGGCAACATGTGCAGTTACTGGCTCAGCATCAATATATTGTATCTGTCTTTCAAATAGAACTGTTGCATGTGTTCCAACCATCCCTGTTGACCAGGGACTATCCCTGTTGAGCAGCTCCTATCCCTGGCAAAATCTTGATCTCCCTGCCCCTCTTTTCTTCGAAAGGTGGCTTTCCATGTTTCGTGTTAGTTGGTAGCGTTCTGATCCAGAATCCAGCTGACTTGCTTCTCTGGGGACTCTCAGTGTTAAATCTCTGTGGGTGGATGCATCTTGTCTTAGTGCGCACCCATATGAGTGCCTGCAAATGTGTGCAAAAGCACCATGCAGTGCACAGCCTGCCATTCCCCCACAAAACCCCGCAAGTGCTCAGGCATATTCTGAAATGTTGATACCATCTTGCCAACCGGAGATGTTTTGCAAATCCCTTTACCCAAAAAGAACAAACGCTCCCTGGGCTTTTTAAAACCAACAGAAAACAGGCTGCTGCAGAGGAAAAGAATATGCCGTATAACCAGGCAGAGGAGTGCATTCAAGCCTGGCAAAAGAGGTGGTTCTATGGTTTGAATCATCTCTCATTTAATGTTTTATTATGTTTTTATATAACATATTTTTCTGTATATAAGACGCTCCATGTATAAGATGCCCCCAATTTTGGGAGACTCAAATTTAAGAAATTTGTGGTATGCACTATCCATGTATAAGACGACCCCCCCCTTTTTAGCTTAATTTTTAAAGAAAGAAACCTAGTTTTATACACAGAAAAGTATGGTAATGTCAGAAGCTGCCCAGAGTGGCTGGGCCAACCCAGTCAGATGGGTTGGGTACTAATACTAATACTAATACTAATACTAATACTAATACTAATACTAATACTAATACAGTGGTACCTCGGGTTAAGAACTTAATTCATTCTGGAGGTCCGTTCTTAACCTGAAACTGTTCTTAACTTGAGGTGCCACTTTAGCTAATGGGGCCTCCCACTACCGCTGCATGTCAAGTATGCATTTAATAAGCTTACATTCTACCTAAAGAGCATAGGGAGACTTATATGTGGGAATTAGAGCCTGTTCTTCTTATATTCAGCAACAGAACTGTGATGGCCCCATTCAGATGTTTATTGCATCAGCAAGAACATTAGTGCAAGAGGGAAAAAAGACATTTGTTCCCTCTCCTTGCAACAATAAATGTGAAATCCTTGTTTGGGTCTCACATTTTTCAACTAGTCCGCACTACTGGGACTGGCATTTGGGAATGCCAGTCTAGCATGGAGTCAGGATAGGTGGGGAAGACAGAGAGAGGAAATGGGAGGTATACTAAACAGGAGGCATTAATGAGTCGAGGATCTGCTGGTCCACTATCCCCAGCAGGACATGCTGGACCACAAAGCCATCATCCTAGCCCCCTCACTTGTAAAGCTTAGATCCTTACCATACTTATCTAGATCTTTTTCCTGGTTACTTATCTTCTCCTTCTTGGCTATTTTTTTCAAATACAGAGAAAAGGCTGCTATAGAGTGCAGAAAGGAAATGTGGTTGTATGAATCAGTCCCAAAGTCACACATAAAGTTGATTATTTGATGGGTACAGGGTTGTGAATGTGTATCTATTGGCCTCAACTTGATGGGGTACAAACTGGCAAACCAATCTAAATCTTTTCTCCAACAGTAAAAGTTAATATATCCCCCAAATAAAACTATTCATCACCTGTTATGGAGATCCGTCTTGACAGTGCTGAGATGCAGTCTGACTGTTAACTGTTTCTGGTTTTACCAAGACTTAAAGCATATGCTCTTTGTGACATCACACATGACATCAGAATGGCATGTTTGCATTCAGCCTAGACTATTTCCATGCCAACAGCAATAGCCAGTAAACTTCTGCAACCAAGTAACCATCAGCCTAACTACCCAGTTGTTTCTAGTTAGACTGTTTCATTTTTTTGCTCTCATAATCGAAGTCTGAAGAAGAGTTTGTGTATAATCTGAAAACCTGCTTCCACTGTTAAAGAAAACTACCGGTAATTGTTAAGGACTGGGCAGAGGAGGAATGGTGACTCTTCCAGGGAGGAGGAAGAGGAAGACAGTATAGATTTACAACATGGGTTTGAGCAGCTCAGAGGCAGATGAGGGGGAAAGGTGGGAAATCATGAGAGAGCCAGAACACCCCCCAGCTGAAAGCATTCCAGACCCTCCATCTCCCAGAACAGTCTGTAACCTGAAGCATCTGTAACCTGAAGCATCTGTAACCCGAGGTACCACTGTGCTTTATTATTTATACCCAGCCCATCTGGCTGGGTTTCCCCAGCCACTCTGGGCGGCTCCCAACAGAATATTAAAAACATGATAAAACATCAAACATTAAAAACTTCCCTAAACAGGATCGCCTTCAGATGTCTTCTAAAAGTCAGATAGTTGTTTATTTCCTTGACATCTGATGGGAGGGCGTTCCACAGGGCGGGCACCACTACCAAGAAGGCCCTCTGCCTGGTTCCCTGTAATCTCACTTCTCGCAGTGAGGGAACTGCCAGAAGGTCCTCAGAGCTGGACCTCAGTGTCCGGGCTGAACGATAGGGGTGGATCCCTGTGAGATCACGCCAAATGTCCCTAGGTTCCAGCATCCTGTTTTCACTGCGGCCAACAGAGAAGCCTGGACTGAGCTCACCTTGTTTGCATATGCTCATCTTGCTTCTCCTTTTTATGCAACAGGCTGGTTTCCTTGGAAGCTGCTGAACATCTGTACAAGGGCAGGGATGGCAGTTGCTCGATGGACTCGTAGCTCACATCATCACACTGTCCCCTGAGCCTTCGGGGAAATAAAGCAAAGCAGCTTCCCTATAGCTTCCCTGTGGCAAGCGGGTGATGAAAACACTTCTCTTGCACAGTCAGGCTGCCACTGCAAGCAAAACACTTCTTTCCCCCTTAAGAAAATATGTGCTTAATTAACAAAATCACCCAAGAGAGCCAGATTGCAGAGCCCCAAAGGCCACAAGTTTGACATCCCTGATCCATCTAATTTAAACTGAAATATTCACTTCTCAAATTCTTTGCAATTAATTATAAATTCACACTTGTTAGAATTACTGTGGGGATGAAGTGACATCTTTCCCCATGAAGAGCTCTTTCCCCATAACTATGTTTCAATAAGCTGTGCTTTCTGGGGGTGGGGTTTGGTTTTTTTGGATGAACAGTAATGTGGCTATTGTCCAGTCATTAAAAAAAATCTAGTAAATCTAATATCATGTTATACTCTACTGTACTCCGAATACAGAACTGTGAAATGGAGTCTCTCGGCCATTAGAATAAACTAATTACTAATATATTAAGGAAGCTAATTGCAATAGATCCATTTTAAAAAAAGAAGAATTGGTCCCTCAATCCAGCTTTATTTTACACTTTTAAAACTACAGTATTCACTGGATCAGAGATGTATAGATGAAAAAAATATTTAAATTTCAACAATACAGTGCATTGTAGAATGTTTATTGCGATTGCATTTCTTCATGACAACCAGAAATATATGTGCACCTAAGAAATAATGATATGTAGTCAAAACGCAGTGGGGGGAGGAGCAATGTCATTTGTACCAACAATCCAAGGTCTGTTCTTGAATGTATTTGTTTAAATTGAAGGTGGGAGAGAAGTGCAGTTCCAAAACATGTGTTTCAGTTACTTTTCCTCCTAAAAACCACAAACAGATACGCTCCTGAGGAATGCTCACATGTAGCCTGAAACAAAATTGCCTGTCTGTAAGACTGCCAAGCCAGGATGAGACATCATGTAACCATTTTAGTCAGAAAGGGCTAGCTGTAAACAACTACATTAAGCACATTGATAGATGTGTACAACGTTGTATAGTGAAATATTCTTCTTTTGGTCGGTCTCTTTCCCTGTGGAAGGGATGGGGTGGGGGGAAATCTGATTCAGATCACATTTAAAGGCAAGCCTACTTAGTCAGCACTTTCTGAAAAACCTACACAAAGCAAAGCCACCCAGCAAAATCTGCACCTTTCCCAAATTTTGCAGTGCGGTTCTTCTTTTTGTACAACCTGAGGTAAAGTGTGCATAACGGACATATATTCGCAAAGACAATATGCAGAAATGCTTTACAATGGGGGAGCCTGCAGTGCAAAAATGTTTACGGTAGACAGCATTGTATCCCAACATGTGTCTATTAGGAGAAATTCACTCTGAAATCCTGATGGAATTACATAAGGACCTTTTTAAAAAAACAAACAAACAAGTCACAAAATGGTGCGGAAATGTGGAAAACTGAATTTAAGGTTGCCGCCTTTCCAAAGTTGTAGCCACGCTCAAGGTGGCTTACAAAAGTAGTCGAACAATAAAGGAACATCAAAAAGTATACAACAAAATCAGAAACTTTCCACATAAATCTTAAGATACAAAAAATTAGCAGCAGCAGCAACAACAACGCCCCCAGGCAACTCTCACAAATTTTAAAATAACATCAACTTATCTGTAGGCCATTTTCCTTTGGTTTAGAAGACAGAGTAAGTGACTGGATGTGTGAAGTGTATACTTCTCATATTTTAATAACATCTGCCGATGCCCTTCTCTAAGGTAGACTTGAACAAGGCAGAGGACTTTTAAAATGGCAGTGTTGACCCAGTTATGGGATGCCCTCCCCAAATGTGTTTGCCTGGCACCAACTTCCCCAGACTCCATGCGCCTTGCACAAATTAAAACACCAAGAATAAAATCCAAAAGGCTAAAAACAAAGTATAGTCTTTTTAAAAAGCAATTAAACTCTAATAGAATTAAATTTGTCATCCTTTGTGTGCCGGACAAAAACACCTTTCAGATCAAAGAGTTCTCTGCCTTTTCAAAGATGTTATCTACTGTTTTTTACCACATAGCACCGGCTGCTGAGACCACGTAACACCGGTCTTGAAAGACCTACATTGGCTCCCAGTACGTTTCCAAGCACAATTCAAAGTGTTGGTGCTGACCTTTAAAGCCCTTAACGGCCTCGGCCCAGTATACTTGAAGGAGCGTCTCCACTCCCATCATCCAGCCTGGACACATAGGTCCAGCTCCGAGGGACTTCTGGTGGTTCCCTCACTGCGAGAAGTGAGGTTACAGTGAACCAGGCAGAGGACCTTCTCAATAGTGGTGCCTGCCCTGTGGAATGCCCTCCCATCAGATGTCAAAGAAATAAACAACTGTCTAATGTTTAGAAGTCATCTGAAGGCAGCCCTGTTTAGGAAAGCTTTTAATGACTGATGTTTTAATGTACTTTTAATCTTTCGTTGGAAGCCAACCAGAGTGGCTGGGGAAACCCAGTCAGATGGGTGGGGAATAAATAATAAATTATTATGATTATGATTATGATTTGACTACTACATTTTAGGGTGTTGCTTGTTTCGTGTCTGCACATTGCACAAAATCCAATATGACAAAAGTAGCATTGGCGTGTTATAAACAAACAAAAAGAAAGGATGAATAGGGGAACCTATCAGATGTTTTCTCCCTTTCTCTCCACCAAGTATATGGAACTAAAACAACACGCCAACCACTTATCTATATTTCCCGAAAAGTAAGTCCCACTGGGTCTAATGGGAAGCCCTCCCTAGAAAATGTGCATAGGATTACAGTTTTCAGCACACTTAGTGGGGAGAAAGTAACATTGAGCTCGGTGTGACTTGCTTCTGAGTGAACGTGCATAGAATCATAGGACACTTCATCTCTCAGGTTTGAGAAAGCATAGGACAGAGATCGCTTCCTCTTCGACTGCACATAGGGGCTCGACATTGCAAAAAAGCAGAAAGGTTGGAAGGGAGGAGAAAGCTTGCTTTTATCCTAGAGCCAGCCCAAGTCTGTCTTTCTTTCTTTATAATGTTTTAGGGTGTCCCCTTTTTAACAAGCCCCCAGAGTGGTTGATGAGTAAAACTAATACTAATTTAAAATATTGTATATTGAATATACATTTATACATACCTGTTTAAAGCAAAATAAAAGTTAAAAAAATAAAAAAATAAAAAAAAATGTATATTGTAATGTATAATAACAGATCTGGATATTCCGCAAAAGAGGAAGGGTACCTTTTTATATGCGAGAGTTCTGATCGCGGCAAAATGGAAGAGTAATGAAATCCCCTCTATACGAGATTGGATCCAAAAGCTGACAGAATATGCCGGTCTATCAGAAAAAATCAAAACAGGAATTTGTCTCAGAATGGGAGGTTTTCAAAGTATATTTGAAAAATAAATATAGTAGTTTAAATTCTGTTGCAGCATTTGAGGAACTTCAGTAATAGTTGCAAGGTAGATATAAGAAATTAGATATATTAAGAAAAAGTTTAATTATGATAAAAGTGTGTATTGGCAATAAGTAATATGAAATCGAAATATGGAATAGACGGGAGGTTGGGTCTTTAGTGTTAAGACCAATTTTTATTTTATTGTTAAGAAAATTATGTTTGTATGGTTATTCCTGTGTGTAATTTGGTATTTGTGTTTTTTTCTTTTTTCTTGCTGTATCAATTAAAATAATAATAATAATAATAATAATAATAATAATGTATATTAACATAGTTTAGCAAGAAGAAGAAAAAACCCAAGTGATTAAAAAAGAATAGAACCAGTTGTTTTCAAACCAGCTTAAGTATCGTGTTGAAAGGTCAGGTTATTTTTATTTATTTATTTTTTAAAAAACAGGGGAAGGTTTTCGCCTGGTCCAACAAAGACTTTGCATAGAGCACCAGGTGAGCCTCCCTGAGGAGGACATGCCACATGCAGCGCACCACAACTATAGAGATGTATACAAAGGCACTTATAAATTAGTTAACATAATCAGTGCTATTTTTCTAGAAAAACAGGTGCTCTTACAATGGTGCATACCTAAGATGTGCCAGAATTGAGTTCTGATGAGTTCTGGCTGATCATATGTTTATATATATCAGGTTTATCCATTTCAATAATTTTACAGTTAATTTACCATTTCAAAACTTGACATCTTTCCCCCTCTTTACGCGGTTCCTTAAATTTATTTTTAATATCTTCTGCATATCCAAATTAACTTAGTCATTTATTCATCTACTTTAAATATATACTCTTATGAAACTGCAGGTTATTACAATAATCCTGCCATGTTCTTATCTTTTTACAATTTATCTGTAAATATTCAAGAAACGATTCCCATTTTTTAATAAAAAGTTCGTTATCTTGATTTCATATTTTTCCAATAATTTTCACCATTTCTGCATATTCCATAAGTTTTTGTCTCCATTCTTCCTTTGCTAGGACTTTTTTCCATTTTGGGGCAAGTAACATAATTGCCGCTGTAGTAGCACACATGAATAAGTTTCTGTACAGTTTGGGAAGTTCTGTCCCTATAATTCCCAAAAGGAAAGCCTAGTTCTGGCTGATAAAACCCCCTGAAAATAACTGAAAAGGCCCTTTCTCCAGTCACTGCCCTCCTCACTTCAGAGGATGTGACCAGGGTAGGGGGCAAAAAGACTCAGAAATTTCACACCAACGATGATCTTAAACAGCCATGGCTTCCTTCAAAGAACGTGGAAACTTTAGTTTGTTAAAGGTGCCAAAGATTGTTAGGAGAACCCTATTCCCCACACAGAGCTACAGTTCTCAAACAGGTATTATAAGAAAAAACTGCTCCTTTTCCCTTATGGCGTATTCAAGAGCCAGTATAGAGTCCTTAAGTGGGTTCCCTATCTGAAATATATTGATTTATTGCTCAGATAAATCCTGGCGTCCAGCCCGCTTCGGCTGCGTAGCTCTTGCCAGGCCTCTGCATTCCAAACTCCACATTCCGATGCTCTGAGCAAAAGCAGAGATCAGCAGCGGTAAGAGAAAGCTTCAAAACTCCAGTGCATTATTCAGTCTGCTTAAATAAAGTCCACTCAGGATCTTAGCAGCTAAAAGCAGTTTTATTTACAGCAGACTATCCATTATCTATCACAGCGAACAGCATCGTGAAAACACGTCCTCTCTCCTCAAAAGCGAAAGTAGAGAGAAACAAAGGCTGGAGGCTCTCGGAAATGACGCAGAAGTTCCTCCCTCCCAACAGTAGGCAGGGCGTACACTCTGAGCTGTTTAACTCTGTAAGCTCAGGTTATCCTCACACCCTATTGGTAGGAGAAAATAACAGAGGCCAACTAGAGTATATTGAGAAGCAAAGCGGCTAGTAAGCCTGATCTTTATTAAATTGTTGCAACAGGGTCCCCACTCACCACATGCAGGAGGGAAGAGAACCCTGAACAATGGTGCACAAGTCCTTATATAGGCTTTTGAAATTGCCCACCCTGTAGCCCAAGACTACCCCTCTAAAAATCATACATACATCACAGAAGGAGGCGGTCTACAGCAGAGAAGGCGGTCTTCAACAGAAATCCTGTCTGCCAGGATACCTGATAATGGTCACTGACTGCATTACGTGGGCAGCCTGACCATTCTTTTTGTGATAGTTAATACTTTAGTTCCTGAATCCAGGTCACAGGCTCACCCTGTTCATACATAAATACGCCCTTAAGACAGGATCTGCAAGCAAAAAAGGCAATGGGGAGGCTTTCCCACCTCCTCCCTCCTTGCAGAGAAATATTTGAGGTCAATTTGGGAGAGTCAAAATGGCTTCAGGATTGCTCTCCTGCAGCCTACTATTTCAGACACGTGGTTTATATACTTATGTGTGTTAATTGATATTTGAGACCTTAGAATTCTTATAACACTGGTTTAACAGTCAATCCCTCTTCCCAAAAAACTTGGGGAATTGTAGCTCTGACAGGAAAAGAAATCTCCTCACCACTCTCAGGACCCTTAAACTATAGTTCTCAAGCTATAGTTCCCAAAATTCTGTGGGGGAAGCCATGACTGTTTAAAGTGGTTGGACTACATGAATCTCAAGATCCCTTCGAGCGCTACAATTCTATGATACTGCTTTAAATGCAAAGTTTAGATGAGTCCTCAGTCTCTCCAGTCTCCGATAAAGGTACCACTTCTGGAGCAGGGAGAGTTCCAGTTATAGCAACCCCCAACGCTCTTTCCTGGATGTGTTTTGACTTAGGACCATCCACACTGTTCCAATTTGTTGGCATGTAATGCATGTCGCACATAATTCTAGGTTATTAAATTCCCGAAGCATGCAATACACAAACTTAATAGATTTTATGCAAATTGTTATATAACAAAATAACAGCAGATGGTACTCATCACATCAGAATCTTTCCATAACAATTTCATATTTTGTTTAAATTAAACAAAACATAACGGTGCCTCAGTGGCCTCTAACTTATTTTAATTTATTCTACCCTACTGTTTTCCTTGCTATTTCCGCGTCCCTTTGCACAACATTGCAATAAAATATTTGTTTTAATATTCCTTAGATATTTAGTAGTTTACTATTTTTGAATGGTACAAGGGACTAGTAAAGTTATTTGTTTGTTCATTCCCCCCCCCCATCAGAGGGAAATCTATTGCTAGAAATATGGTACATAACTCACAACACAATACAGCCTAGAGGAGAGAATTAAAGCTTTACTCCAGAAATCTTCAACTGGTATCTTTTTAAGCTCGATTTTTTATATATACATTTCCATAATGCTTCCCCCTCAAAACTCACTCCTTTTCCATCTTTTCTGCCTCTGGCATAGTCAGAAGATGAATGATAGAACAAATCAACCTGAAAGGAGTTATGAAAACAAAACAAAAACATCAGAAATAGGGAGCTAGGGAAAATAAAAACAATATAACTCCATTCTAGCTGCAGAGATGTTTAGAGCGCATGAGAATAGAGCTGTATACATATTGTTGCATCTCTGGGCAGTATCAAATTCCATACTGTCTTGGAATGAGGGACAGCAGAGACTATAGTGTCTTCAGGATATAGGGTTTATTTACATACACACACACACACACACACACACACACAGTGGTACCTCGGGTTACATACGCTTCAGGTTACAGACTCCGCTAACCCAGAAATAGTGCTTCAGGTTAAGAACTTTGCTTCAGGATGAGAACAGAAATTGTGCTCCTGCGGCACGGCAGCAGCAGCAGGCCCCATTAGCTAAAGTGGTGCTTCAGGTTAAGAACAGTTTCAGGTTAAGTATGGACCTCCAGAACGAATTAAGTACTTAACCCGAGGTACCACTGTGTATACATACACACACACACACACACACACACACACACACAAACAACCTGAGCCTACAATGGAGGCGCTCACAGCATTAACACCTGAAGAGGGTCTTGATTCTCCCATAGCCACAGCCTTAGATTCAAAACAGAAATCAGTCATGGCTCTGTCTCCCAGCTGCCCAGGCTACAGCCTCCAGCTTCTAGTTTCTAGTTTCTGGCCCACCAAACTCTGGCCTTTTGTCTTTCTAACTACCAGACAGTTCGGGGAGATGGGGGTCCCATCCATCTGTTCTGTGGCACAGAGCTACTTCCTTTGTTACATTTGTGGCCCATACTTTGGGAGCCATTCCAAAGAAACTTGTCTGGCTATTCCTGCAGTCAGAGCCTTGTTAGATCCAGGAATCAGTGAAGACTCAGGCCTACAGCCTCCCCCAACCAGCAACCCACAATGATATATTTTGTTACGAAGCAAAATTCATGTGCACAAGAAGAAATGAGAGGCAGGAAGTATGATATTGGATGCTATTTTTTCACTTAGAATCACAGAATTGTAGAGTTGGAAAAGACTCTGAGGACCACCTGGTCCAATCCTCAGCCATGCAAGAATATGCAGCCCTCTCTTGCAAGATCTTTACATAAAAAAAAAAAAAAGCTCTCTGCATTTTGTCCCGCTAGCATGTGACCAAGAAAGAAAACACAGAATCCATGGGACAAGAGTGTCTTTCAGCAGCTGCTCTGAACCTCTGGCCTACCTGGCAACAGGTCAGTATGTCAAGTCTCCATTCCACTCTCAATCCAGGTGTCCAAAGCAAAGCTCAGTCCCACAGAGATAACGGAGTATCAGAGCTGAGATTCTTCAACTTGGGCACTTAAGCAGACCTCAGCTGTGCTGCCCTTTTATACTTTGCCTACTGATTGCAGCAGCTGGGCTTGATAAGGCAGGTGACCCTCACCTGTTCCAAGCCTACCCCTGCTGTTCCTCCCAGAGCTAGCAAGCCCCACCTGGCCAACTAGGGAGCTGGGCTGTGGGCTCTTGCCTACCCCAGCCTCCTGGAGCTCTCTGCCCACTGCTCCCTATGCCCCAGAGCTCACCATGTTCATGAAGACAGGGTCCCCTCTGGCTATGCTGATGGCTCCTGCTGCTCTGGTTCCTGTGCACTGACCCCCATCCTCTATGGTTAATGGTTGCTAGGAATTGTAACACTGTGAGGGATAAACTACTATACCCAGAATTCTCAAGGGTGGAAATGTGCTCTAAAAGTATAGTGTGGGCATTGTAGTTTGACTATATTCCAATTAGACATTAGATAGCCCTGGGTTGTCATGTGACTAACTGCAGGCTTCACTCCTTGCTGCATGACTGCTGGCTGATTTGGTTTGGAGGACCAAAATAAGCAGAGACAGTGATGCCATTATGCCCCCCTTTCATTAGGAGGGTTCCCTTCTTCAGTTCACAAGGGCAGAGCCATTCCTGTCAGGACTGAAAACAGACCCTACAAGTCTCCCTATTTTCCAGGGATGTCCCTGATTTATAGAAGCAGTCCTGGTTTCTGATTTAATCCTGGAATGTCTCACTTTTCCTTAGAATGCCCCTATTTTCATTGGAGAAATGTTGGAGGGTATAGAGTTATCTGACACCCCCACCCCAAGCAATCTGAAGGTAATCCTGTATAGGGAAGGGGTTGTTTTTTGAAAAAATCATAATGGAATGGGACGTACATATTTTTATCAGAAAAATGTTGGAGGGTATGTGGGGGGGAAAGCAGGGATGCTGTTAGGCACCTGTGCCCTCCCCACACAACATATGGCTGTTGATTCATCTAGGATGACTGTTGTGGAGGGTGGGGGTGATTTATTTTAAAAAAAACAGTCCTCCTGTCAGACTGGGAATATCCCCTCACGCACCCAGTTTAGGATATTCCACCATTCTTCTGCAGCATTTCTTTCCTTTCTGCGAAGCAAGGGGCTAATGTCTATGTCAGACAAAGCTTGAATAATAAAGAAAATGGTAACGCCATAACATACTGTCTGAGAGAAACTGAAACAACATCATGAGGCAAGAATGACAGTTGGTCTACCTTCTCTGTATGATGGCCTCATGGGGGAAAAAACTGTCCCATGAGCCCTTGCTGAAGAGGGGAGGGGAAAGGCTATAAAAAGCTGCTTCCCTTGGAACTCACAACCATTTTGCTTTGAGAGCTTCCCGCCCACCCAACCTCAAGTTAGAGCCTTCACTGAGCAATTTTGGGTCACTGGTTGACAGGGCTGGAAAGGAACCCCCCACACACACCTGACTGACACTTGGTTGTCCGCCCCCCCCCCTTTCCCTTAATGAAATTATGGCTTTTCTCTGTTAGGCAGAAGAACATTGTTTGTACGAGGGCAGAACTGGCATTGGTCAGGATCAACATATTACAGTGGTACCGCAGGTTACAGAAGCTTCAGCTTACAGATGCTTCAGAAATAGTACCTCAGGTTAAGAGCTTTGCTTCAGGATGAGAACAGAAATTGTGCAGCAGCAGTGCAGCGGCAGCGGAAGGCCCCATTAGCTAAAGTGGTCCCTCAGGTTAAGAACAGTTTCAGGTGAAGGACTGACCTCCAGAACGAATTAAGTTCTTAACCCGAGGTACCACTGTATAGGGGCCTGAAGAGAGGACTGGCCATGGCAAACCCAAGCGTGGGTTCGATATCTGCACGGTTGGAATCTGCACCCTGGTCCCCTGTGAGACCTTGCTTGCTTGGCTTGCAGCATGGCAAGGTTCAACACTGGCCAACTCCCATCATACATATTTGGAGCGGTCCAAACCCAGTGGATCCGTTTCATCAACATGGGGCTTGTTGAATGATGAACTGATCCTGGGACCCAATGCCATGCCAAGCCTTGCCCTGCCTGCTGCTGTTGATAAAGATTTGGCCTGATTTTATCCCACCACCGTTGTACAGTCTGGTTATTTTGCTGCTCTCATGGGTCCCATGATGCGCCTGTCTGGGCAAACACATATGCCTTATGTAATTTATTCTCTCTGAGTGTCAAACAAAAGTTGGGAGCTGAGGATCACGTTGTGTGGAAGCTTGCATGACAAAATGTACTCTGTTGTTTGAGGTGCCAGAGATTCCCCCGTATCTCCCTTCATCTCCGATGCTTTGAGCTGTCACTGAAGCTGGCAGAGGGTCCTCCATCCCACCCACCTTCTGCCAAGGCTGAAGTTTCCCACTTCTCATTGACAACTGTGTGAACATACTCGAGCAGTGGTACCTCGTCGTCATTGCTGCAGCCTTCTGCAGGAAGGTGAATTTCCCGAGCAAGTGCGCCATATAAAAATATCAACATAATTCGGAAAGAGGAGCAATTGTGATGAATTAAATATTATTCTAAATAATGCAACAACTGTGCTGTTGATTGGACCATTTGTTTTAATATTTCATTAATTGAAACTCTGCATTTCCCTGTTATTGTGCTGCTGCTGCTAAACAAAGTCACAGGTCAACGAAATTAAGTAATAGGATGTAACATTCTGCGCTTTTAAAAATGTTTATGTTCCGTGCAAATGTTCTTTGTCATTATGATACAGTAGCTCTCTGTTCTCAGTAGGCACTTATTTTTCTTTCTCTAACTAGATATGAGCCTAACAGGCAGCTCAGGTTTTTTCCCCTTAACTAATTACAGGAGAAAGGGAGCCCTGAGGCTCTGCTCAGACAACATTTTATTCCATTTTCCTGAAGTTTCTTTACCTGATAATTTCCATGTTTTATGTGATTTTTCACATGGCTTAAAAGCCATGTCTGGAAAACTAGCAGGATCCAGTGGAAATTGAGTGCTTGTTGTCATGTTAATTGGTTCCAGTAAGAAATTCTGTTTGTAACCTCATTAACCATGGAATTTGGGGCAGCATTCCTTTTAAAACGTTTTTATTTGATTTTACAGATATAAATTTCTAGCAAAGCCAAATACATATTCATTTAAAGAGACTTCTCTGAATCTCGAGACTTCCCCCCATCCCCTCCATGGGTCCTAATGCCAACATTTTCAACTGCATATTATACCATAATCTATATTTTATATCTGTCCATATTGTCCATAGTACAGTGGTACCTCAGTTTACATACGCTTCAGGTTACATACGCTTCAGGTTACATACGCTTCAGGTTACATACGCTTCGGGTTACAGACTCCGCTAACCCAGAAATAGTGCTTCAGGTTAAAAACTTTGCTTCAGGATGAGAACAGAAATCGTGCTCCGGTGGCGCGGCAGCAGCAGGAGGCCCCATTAGCTAAAGTGGTGCTTCAAGTTAAGAACAGTTTCAGGTTAAGTACGGACCTCCGGAACGAATTAAGTACTTAACCTGAGGTACCACTGTATTTGTTACATTACAAGTGAAATTAAAATCCTGCTAACATTTTCATCTGCTTATAGCGGTCTCCCAAGTAAATTATAAATTTCCCCCATTCTTTATTGAAGTTTTTGTCTTCTTGGTTCTTGAGCTTTCCTGTCATTTTTGCTGTTTCGGTGTAGTCTAACAGCTTGGTTTGCCATTCGTCTCTGATGGGGACTCTTTCTTCTTTCCGTCTCTGCGTTACTAGCAACCATGCTGCTGTTGTCTCATACATAAAGAGTCTTTTCTGTTCCTTTGGGATGTCAGTACCTTAGAATTCCTAATAAAAAGACTTCTGGTTTTTTTTAACAAAGGACATTTTAAACTTTTTTTTTTTTTTTCATTTCACCCAGAAAGCCTTTATTACTTTACATGACCAGAATCTGGGGAATAAAAGATGCCAACATGTCCAATAATATCTGCTGTTATGTCCTGCCATGCCCACTGATGTGAGTGAAATGTGGTGCAAATGGCTGCATATTGACAAAAGGTTCATAATACAACAGGTAATGCAGTGTAAAAGGAATACTAGAAGCCGGAAGAAGCACTAAGATTATGACCAAGAAAACTAATGCAATAACCCGCATATCTGAATGCACTTTGATTCTTACTGTGAAGGTGGAATTTATCCACTAACATTAGAATGGATATTTCCTTCTGCACCTCCATTTCTGTGTGGGGATAGAAGCCTTTGAGGAAAAAATTCCCACAGGTGTCTGCTGCTTATTTTAGTGCCTATCAAGTTTGACCCTCAAGTATGACAGGGGTCTGCAAACTTTTTGAACAGGGGGCCAGTCCACTGTCCCTCAGACCTTGTGGGGGGCCGGACTATATTTTTTTTGGGGGGATGAACAAATTCCTATGCCCCACAAATAACCCAGAGATGCAGTCTACATAAAAGCACACATTCTACCCATGTAAAAACACACTGATTCCCAGATCGTCCGCAGGCTGGATTTAGAAGGCGATTTGGGCCAGATCCAACCCCCGGGCCTTAGTTTCCCTACCCATGAAGTATGACTTTAATATTACAGGCATATAAATACAGTTGTATCTCAGCTCCTGAATGCCTTGGGAGTCAAACATTTCAGCTCCCGGACAATCAAAAACCTCAAGTGAGTGTTCCGGTTTTTGAACATTCTTCTGGAAGCCGAACATCCAATGGGGCTTCCACCGCTTCCGATTGGCTTCAGGAGCTCCCTGCAGCCAATCAGAAGCCGCGTTTTGGAAGTCGAATGTTTCGGAAGTCAAACGGACTTCCGGAACGGATTCTGCTCGACTTCCAAGGTAAGGCTGTACATAGGGCGGTATTCAACTTAGTCCTACATTAGCTGCTCTGCTCCTGAAGAAACTGAATCATGCCTACTTGTGGTTGTCTTTAGTTTTAATCCATTGGCATTCATGACTCACCTGCTACTGCTCTTTCTTCAGTAATCAATGGCAACAAAGAATCACAGATCTCTAAAGATGGATGGGACTCCGAGGGTCATCCCTTCTGACCCTGTGATGCAGGAATGTCAACTAAAAGATTTACTTAAGTCATATCTGAATCAAAGGCGACAAGGCCAAATTGGAGAATTCTCCCCAAACAGGGACAGGACACCTGTGGACCTCCAGATGTTGATGGACTATTGCATTCTTCATCTCAGACCACTGGCAGCTGGTTGGAGTTGATGGGAGTTGGAGTGAAGCATCATCCTGCCCGAAAACTTTACTTTCAGCTAGTTAAAAAGCCAAGGATTCCTTTGTCACTGAAGTCAATAGGATGTCAGTCAAGGGTGCACAGACTTCAGGCTTCTAAGATCCATCAGCCAGAGCTTGGTGCAGAAAACATATGCTGGAAATGTAGTATTTAGAGTATCAGATTTTGACCTCAGAGACCAGGGTTCATATCCCCACTCAGCCAAGTAAAGTTAATTGTTAAGGACCCCTGGATGGTTAAGTCCTGTCAAAGGTGACTAAATAGTTGCGGTGCTCATCTTGCTTTCAGGCCGAGGGAGCTGGCATTTGTCCACAGACAGCTTTCCGGGTCATGTGGCCAGCATGATTAATCCACTTCTGGTGCAACGGAACACCATGACAGAAACCAAAGCGAATGGAAACGCCGTTTACCTTCCCATAGCAGTGGTACCTATTTATCTACTTGCACTGGTGTGCTTTTGAACTGCTAGGTTGGCAAGAGCTGGGACAGAGCAATGGGAGCTCACCCTGTCATGGGGACTCGAATCGCCAACCTTCTGATTGGCAAGCCCAAGAGGCTCAATGGTTTAGACCACAACACCACCTGCATTCCACCAGAAAGGGGAGTGCAGACTGCAAGTGGTAATGAGATGGAGGCTTCTGCTGTGGAGTGAAGCAGCTGCAGCCATCCCTACCACAATTTTGACTTTTCCATTGGACAGTTAAGTCCAGTCACAGGCAACCAAGGGGTTGTGGCGGCTCATCTCACTTTCAGGTCGAGGGAGCTGACATTTGTCCACAAATAGCTTTCTGGGTCATGTGGCCAGCATGACTAAACCACTTCTGGTGCGACGGAACACTGTGACGGAAACCAGAGCACACAGAAACACTGTTTACCTTCCCACCACAGAGGTACCTATTTATCTACTTGCACTGGTGTGCTTTCGAACTGCTAGGTTGGCAGGAGCTGGGACAGAGCAACGGGAGCTCACCCTGTCATGGGGATTTGAACAACCGACCTTCTGATCAGCAAGCCCAAGAGTCTCAGTGGTTTGGTCCACAGCGCCACCCATGTCCCTATTCTCAGCCATGAACTCAACCTATCATCCCAATGACTACATCAGCATCTTCTGGGGAACAAGCAAGCAAGGAGAACAAAGGCAATCAAAACTGCTGTGCGGTGGTGCATCTTTCTCTTCCCCTTATAACAGTTGATTCCTCTATTGACACTTTAAGCATTTATTCTTGACACTTCAAGCACTTTGGCTACATTAAATGGAAAAGTGTACCACAACTGATGCAGAGACAGACCTTTACTAAAAGTTATATTGAAGTTATATATTGAGATACTATACAACACTACATACTCCAATGGCACAGCATACTGCATCGGAGAAAACTTGTCTGAGAAAAATTGTTTTGAATTTAAACTCTATACAAACATTCTTGTTGCTGGCAAATTTGGTTAGCAAGGGCATCTATTTCTGTCCCTGAGGCTCTGGGCTCTATTAAATATGTTTTTCTTTACTTTGGCTGACAAGATGATTGAATGTACAATTTGTGTCTGCAGAATATTGTGTCACAGTAAAACGCCTAGGTTATTTATATAAGTTAATGTTACATGATTGCGTTGAGAGCGTCTTGCTTTAAGTCTGGGAATAAAGAATCCAAATGGAATCCTAGATGCAAACCCCTGTTTCCTTTTCTGTGCATTCTAGAGATGTCAATCCCAAAGAAGATATTTGGCATACATCAGTGGAAGTGGCCAAGCTTTTTACATGTGAGTCAGAGGGCACGATGAAAGGATGAGATAGTATACCACTTAAGTGTGCATTACATTATACATACAACACTCAATGTGGTTTTGTCATGGTCTCTTGCACCAGAAGAAGTAGTCCAAAAGAATAGGTGCTGCATCAAATCAGAAAGGTCCAAAAATATTGACTATGACATGGGGATTGTTTATCCTAACATATTTCAAGCCAGAAATTACCTGCAAGTTGTGAACAACCCCCCCCCCTTTTATTTACTATGAAAGACCATTGAATCATAAATCACAGATGACAATGTTTGGCTCAAACACATCAAGATGAATGATCATCTGCATTATATAAAATATTGTTGCACCATTTTGCATTTACCACTTGTTTTGGTTTCCAAAAAGCAGGCAGAGCAAGAACTTCAGGCCCATCAATTCCAGCATCCTGTTATCCTGTTCTCATAGAGCAGGGGTCAGCAAACCTTTTCAGCAGGGGGCTGGTCCACTGTCCCTCAGATCTTGTGGGGGGGCTGGACTATATTTGGGGGGGGGGGAAATGAACGAATTCCTATGCCCCACAAATAACCCAGAGATGCATTTTAAATAAAAGCACACATTCTACTTATGTAAAAACATGCTGATTCCTGGACCGTCCGCGGGCCAGATTTAGAAGGCGATTGAGCCAAATCTGGGCCCTGGGCCTTAGTTTGCCTACCCATGTCATAGAGGCTAAACTAGAAAGTGTGAGTCAAGCAGAAAACAGCTGGCACAAGCAGAAGTGTTGATGAACCCCCCAATCAGATCTTTATTTCACAAAGAAAGAGAAAGAGAGAGACTCCTGGTATCAGCTATCTTCACTGAGCAGATCTTACCTCCATGCTCCCAGTGCCATTTGTACTGAAGGTGACCAAACACTCAGTCAAACTGAAGGCAGCTGGCAAAGGAGGCACAAGAGTCCCACAGGGCAACACTAACCATGTGTATTCAGGAGTAAAACCTGGAGCTCATTGGGGTTCTATTCCTCATGCAAACATTTTTGGCACCTTGAACAAGCTACAAAATGCATGAAGCCACAATCTACAGTATGGCAGACTTATTCTTCTTCTTAGTTGGCAATCACTTGTAGCCGAATAAGATTGACTTCCATAAACACGGTTTTAAAAGTGAGTCCGTAAGCAACTGTGGAGGCCAATTCTGGATCCACACGTCCTTCTACAGTGGGAACATAAGTTTCCAGGCAGGAGTTGATCATGGTGGGGTTTGCCAAGTGTGCCTTCCTCTCAGCACATTTCTCCCTTTCTTCCTGAGTTCAAGCATCTTCAAAGTCCATGACACCTTTAGTAAAGGCTGTTCTCTAATTGGAGCACTCACAGGCCAGTATTTCCCAGTTGTCGGTGTTTATACTACATTTTTTTAGATTTGCCTTGAGAGAGTCTTTAAACCTCTTTTGTTGACCACCAGCATTATGCTTTCCATTTTTAAGTTTAGAATAGAGTAATTGTTTTGGAAGACAATTCCAACGAAGTTGATGTTGAAGATTCATTGTTTTGACACTGGTGATCTTTGCTTCTCTCGGCACACTGGCATTAGTTTGCCTGTCTTCCCAAGCGTTGTGTAATTTTTTTCAGAGACACCATTGATGGAATCTTTTGAGGAGCTGGAGATGGCATTTATAAGTGGTACATGTTTCATGAGCATACAGTAAGGTTGGTAGTACAATAGCTTTGTAAACAAAGGAAAAGGATAAATGATATCTGGGTACCTACCATTTTACACACAGGCACACAGTAACTTTATTGGAATTACATCAGTCAGCCATATGGTGTTCTAGATGGTCAGATGTGTATTAAACTAGGAGAGGGAGAAGCAACACACTTTAAAGCTAGAAAGCAAAAGACAAAAGACTCTGAGAGAACAATTTGTAAAATAAAAGAAGGCATCAAGATGAACAAAAAGAAACCAGGCTGGGAAGAAAATAAAACTGAAATCAAAAGTATGGATGCAACAAGATAACATGCAAAGGAAAAGGAAAATAACAAGGGACTGCTGAAAAGGCACAGGAATGAATAGAGCAAAATACAAAAGAAAACCTGGGACAGCAGGAAATTGAACAAATAGAAATTAGACTCATTGAAACAAACAAAATGTTTTATAATGTGGTAAAAAAAGAGGGGCTAAAATATATCCAAGTCCCATCTTGAAAAAAACTATGAACATATTTTCAAAGCCCTTGTTCTCAGGTTTAACACTTTAAATGCTGCAACGGTGTCATTAACAAATCATTTTGTTATCAAATCATTCTGTTATCTAATGCAATGCCGAACCTGTGTCCTATTTTCCATTACCATAAAATTAGGTTATATGTTTAAAAAAAAAAGCAATCTAAACAGGCCGACAGGAGTCCTTTGTTATCTTATCTTTTATCTTATGCTTTCCACTTTCACAGTCCACTACAGAGATGAAGCACTCTGCATGAGATAAATTGCATATATAACATGTAAACAGACATTTGTCCTTATTCCGGATTAGTTTTAAAACCAAAGCCCTGTCAGGTCTTCAGTACCAAGGAGTCATGGACAGCACAAAGGGGCTTCTAAAAAACTGTCCAGTCTCGTCCCACTCTCAACGTCAATGTGCATTCTGATGGCCACACACCTTGGCCATCATGTGATAAGCAACAGTCTGAAGGAGTTTAAGCACATATAAATGCATCTATGTAAGGTATTCTTCATGAGGACACAAACTCTGGTTGATCAGAGTTTGCATTCCCATGAAAATGGTCCTATGTGCACACATCTATATATGCTTAGGGTCAGGAACGTGGCCCCCCAGAGCACAGGGGAAGTGTAAGACTCAGAAATTGAACTAAGTGAATGAGGGACCTATTCTGCAGATGACTGACAGAGTTGAGAAAGGGTAGTTCAAGCCCCCTTCTTGGGGAAGACTCTGTTAGCTCTCAAGAAGAGGAAGAGTTGGAAGGCAGCCAGAGCGTTGCTAGGCAATCAGCAGATAAGCAGAGGTCTGAGTCTGTGTCGAGTGGAAGTGGAGAGGGGGCAGGCCCAGCCTCTTAGTCTCCATTCTAGGCGTCTGGAAAAGATCAGATGGCAAAGGAAGGGCAAGAGGGGAAAAGCGGGAGTTTGGAGTCCTTCCTGGTGTTGGAGAGGTGAAAATTCAGATTGACCAACTATCGTGAATGTGAGCAGGCGAGAAGCCGTGCTCTGGATGTGTCTTTCTGCAAATAAACATACATAAAACTGCCATAGAGTCATTGCTTCTTATTGGGGCTTGCCTGCCTGCCAGAGATCATTACACTTAGGGCCTACCAGGCCTCCCCATTTGGCCTGCAGGCCAATTCAGCCAAGTAATGATGTCATATATTAGGCCACGTATGGAGGAGGTAATGGCAGAGCTTGGACGAAATCAGCTTTGCAGACATTGCCAGTCCACTGATTATCAGCACTAAGAAGCCTTATGCACAGTGTTTCCCAAGCACAGGTATCATTTGGGAAGAGTCTGCCTAGGATTTCCCTGGCACCCACACCAACAGTCAGCTGATTGTTGGCACTTGGAAAGCATTGCACATATTTCTTGAAATTTGTTTTCAAGCCACGCAGGCAAAATGGCTCACCTGATATCATCAGGACATAAAGTGTTTGAAGGGAACGCAGTGGATGTAGCCTACCTTGATTTCAGCAAGGCATTTGACAAGGTGCCCCATGATATTCTTGTAAAGAAGCTGGTAAAATGCGGTCTTGACTATGCTACCACTCAGTGGATTTGTAACTGGCTGACTGACCGAACCCAAAGGGTGCTCATCAATGGTTCCTCTTCATCCTGGAGAAGAGTGACTAGTGGGGTGCCACAGGGTTCTGTCTTGGGCCCGGTATTATTCAACATCTTTATCAACGACTTGGATGATGGACTCAAGGGCATCCTAATCAAATTTGCAGATGACACCAAACTGGGAGGGGTGGATAACACCCCAGAGGACAGGATCACACTTCAAAACAACCTTGACAGATTAGAGAACTGGGCCAAAACAAACAAGATGAATTTTAACAGGGAGAAATGTAAAGTATTGCACTTGGGCAAAAAAAATGAGAGGCACAAATACAAGATGGGTGACACATGGCTTGAGAGCAGTACATGTGAAAAGGATCTAGGAGTCTTGGTTGACCACAAACTTGACATGAGCCAACAGTGTGACGCGGCAGCTAAAAAAGCCAATGCAATTCTGGGCTGCATCAATAGGAGTATAGCATCTAGATCAAGGGAAGTAATAGTGCCACTGTATTCTGCTCTGGTCAGACCTCACCTGGAGTACTGTGTCCAGTTCTGGGCACCACAGTTCAAGAAGGAAACTGACAAACTGGAACGTGTCCAGAGGAGGGCAACCAAAATGGTCAAAGGCCTGGAAACAATGCCTTATGAGGAACGGCTAAGGGAGCTGGGCATGTTTAGCCTGGAGAAGAGGAGGTTAAGGGGTGATATGATAGCCATGTTCAAATATATAAAAGAATGTCACATAGAGGAGGGAGAAAGGTTGTTTTCTGCTGCTCCAGAGAAGCGGACACGGAGCAATGGATCCAAACTACAAGAAAGAAGATTCCACCTAAACATTAGGAGGAACTTCCTGACAGTAAGAGCTGTTCGACAGTGGAATTTGCTGCCAAGGAGTGTGGTGGAGTCTCCTTCTTTGGAGGTCTTTAAGCAGAGGCTTGACAACCATATGTCAGGAGTGCTCTGATGGTGTTTCCTGCTTGGCAGGGGGTTGGACTCGATGGCCCTTGTGGTCTCTTCCAACTCTATGATTCTATGATTCTAGGTGAGTGGCTTCATGTCATACTTGTGGATATCAGAACTGGCCTGCTGACTTGATCCAAATCCCCATCCCTGTTTTGGAATATGTGTGTCAGGGACCGTGCTGAGGAAGGCTTCACTGAGAAAGAATGGTGAGATCCACCCCCTCCCCCTGCTCCTGAATCTTCCCAGGAGCAGGAGGACAGTATAGATTTGGAAGAGTGGTTTGCAGAGGGGCATAGTTCAGAAGGCAGAAGCTGGGAAATACCAGATGGCGAACAGCTAGCAGAAGAAACACTGGAAGAGAGAGGGTTAACAGATTCACAGTCTCTGGACAGCGTTCCTCCACTCAGCCCAAGATCAAGAAGAGCTCAGAAAGTGTCAGAACAGAAAGCGCGGAGGCTACAAACTCAGATTGCAAGACATAGGAGTGACATGGATTAATAGGGGTGGAGGGGGGAGTAACCTTAATTGGGAGCACCACCATTCTGGTTAGATGCTTTCCTTTGTCCTTGGCTGTGTTTATTAAAGAAACTTACTGGTAATAATTTCCTTTCATTTGATCTGCTCATTTACGGTGACTGGGGAGGAAGCTGATTCCACAAAGCCTGACAGTGAGGCTAGCCAGCTGCTTCCTTGGAATCCTCTTTCCATACTCTGTATCTGTAGGTACTGAAGAGTTGAGCAAGGCTTAAAGCCAAGGAAATGATGGGATCCTCCGGTGTGGGGACCAAATGCACTTCTTCAGACCTGTCTGTATGAACCTCAGGATTCTTCCCAAGCCATGTCCCTTACTGGACTAACCCTGCATTCTCTTCAGGTGCTTTAATGGTCTGGAATGTGTCTCTGAACTCTTGCTTACCTAGATGGATCAGTGTCTGAGTTTGGTATGGCTGGAATATAGCCTTACAAAGGATAAAGTCACATCAATTGCTCTACGCCCCCTTTTTGGCTTTGTCCCCATCCACACAGGCATGTTTACTCCCATAGGTTTGGCCATGAGGAAATGTGACTCTTCGGCTGAAAAATCGCTGTCCGCTCCTTGTCTAAGACACTCCAAGATTTGCTATTATACCTTCCTTGAATGTTATCATTTTAGTTACCTACGGAATGAATGTTTGCATTGTCCCCAAACTTACTTAATCACCAATGAATAAAAATCAGCATCCTTTAATAGTTCTGTTGCTGAGCAATTAACATTTTTGCTTCTGGGAAACCTACAGTTCTCTTTCTTCCTGTTCTTCAATATTCAAGCAAGCAAGCCAAGAATAATATTGCAAGATCTACGGGAAGAGAAACAGAAAAACGCTTTATTTGACCAATTCACCAAACATGTGTTAAGTCATGCAAGGAGGCAACATGCCCAAGTGTTTGGGGATGTTTTTAATGTTTGATATTTTATTGTGTTTTTAATATTCTGTTGGAAGCTGCCCAGAGTGGCTGGGGAGACCCGGCCAGGCACAACCTGATAAACACCTGATAAACAAACAAACAGTACTGGTAGCAGACATCAACATCAACCTCATACTGAAGGTGGCTTTGAAGGTTACCATAAACTCATACTGTTGCAGCCAACCAAATGCTAGGTTCCCCTTCACCACCAGCAACTTTGCCTGCTCCATTTCAAGCTCCATTGATGTCTTGTTGGCCACCATGTTGTGCTCAGCCTGGGAACCCTTGGCTGAGAGCCACAAGACAAAGAAACATCTACTCTCACTCTTTGACTCACAAGGTTTAAGTGAAATAGCAGTTTCTACAAAGGCTACCAGAGAGAATGCTTGCTACCCACATTCCAGGGAGTGCAGAGAAGAAGAAAAATGGCAGCCAACCAGGTTCCATGAAACACCATTGCTAAAACACCACAGCTGCAAAATATGTGGGGATGACAGCAAAAGCAGTAAGGAGGGAACCCTCCAACCCCCCCCTTGCAATAATAATAATAACAGAAGAACTTCCAGCTTATCTGCAGGTTACCTGGAATGTGCATGCAGACTGTCTTTGTCATTTGTTACACATTTCTGTTCTTCTGTTTAGGAAAAGGGCAAGTCACTTTTATTCTGGTAATTCACATAAAACAACAACGCAGAGTTTTTGGCTCATTAGTTCATAGTTATCCATTGTGTGCACTATATAGATGTTGTGCTGAATTAGTGGAATTGCTTTATTTGTGAAAGAAGGCAATTGCCTTTTTTTCATGAAATAGGAAATGCCTTGGTATGATTTTAATTAAGTAAATCCTCTGCCTTATTCACAATATCATTTGAATGGGTCTGCCTGATTCATAGACAAAGCAAAGACTGATTTTGCAAAATTATATCCATGAAGCAAAACCTCTCTCTTATTTCTAAAACTTAGCACTCTGTTTGCTTAACTTAAGAAATCATTTTTAAACTAAGCAGAAGGGTTCAGTCAGAGCAATGGATGAAATGCCATGGATTAGCCAAATGAGCTAGCTAGCAAGTGCATCATTTATTCATTTTTGTTTCCTTATTTGTTTACTGCAAGTATGTTTACCTTAACTTTCAAGAAAATATTTTCAACAATGATCAAAACAAGAGCAGCAATGCATTTCCAATAGGAGCTGCTTGGATCAACAAGAGCTCCTAAAAGCCAGCTTACAAGCCATTGAAACCATTAAAAGCCATGGAGGCATAGGCCACTTTTGTGTCCAGGGCAGCTGTCTACCAGATCCATTTGGTACACCAGCAGAGACCCTACCTGCCTATGCCCTGTCTCACCAGAATGGTGCATGCATTGTTATCTCCCGCTTGGACTACTGCAATACAGTTTACATGGGGCTACCTTTCATGGTGACTCAGAAACTACAACTAATCCAGAATATGGCTGCCAGTCAGGTGACTGGGAGCAGCTGCCGGGACCTTATAACACCAGTCCAAAGGGATCTACATTGGTTCCCAGTACATTTCCAAGCACAATTCAAAGTGTTGGTGCTGACCTTTAAAGTCCTAAACGACTTTGGCTGGAGTGTCTCCACCCCCATTGTTCACTGAGGTCTAGCGCCGAGGGCCTTCTGATGGTTCCCTCACTGAGAGAAGTGAGGTTACAGAGAACCAGGCAGAGGGCCTTCTCGGTAGTGGCGCCTGCCCTGTGGAAATAAACAGCTATCTGACTTTTAGAAGACATCTGAAGACAGAACTGTTCAGGGAAGCTTTTTATGTTTGATGTCTTATTGTCTTTTGATTTGATGGAAGTTGCCCAAAGTGGCTGGGGGAACCCAATCAGATGGGTAGCATAACAACAACAACAACAACAACAACAACAACAACAACAACAATAATTTGTGCAGATAAAATATAACTGATAAAATTATATAGTAGGGGTATTAGTGTGTGAAAACAGTCAAGATCCTATGATTCCCAGGAATGCATCTCCAGATGGTGGAACAGCTAATTTTGAACAGGGGGTGGAACATGTGTCATACTTTACAGAGCACAACCCTGCATATTGGAAGGACTGTCAAGTGACTAGTCCAAGTGAAGCTGATTCATAAAGAGCCATGAGAAGGGGGAGCAGAAGCCAAGGGCTTTGAAACGGCTCACCATCAGTTTGTTGGATAGCAAACTGAGCAAGCAGACAGGTCACCTGATCACAGTCCTCCCCACCGTAGTGGGGATGGTAAGATGGATCATTTTCCATTTTAAATAATGAAAATCATTTCCCGATTCTCCTCTATACCTATGCATTAATATACATAAATCTTCAACTATTGTCCCCTGGTTTTGATGATGAATTGCTTCTTTTCTGGCAATGTGTATGCAGCCGCCCACCTTGAAGTTAACCTTGGACAAGTCCTTCGTTTACAACCCAACCGGACCTCGTAAAGTTCTCGTGAGCCAAGCCGTCATTTTGAGTTCCTTGGAGGAAGGCTGAGCTATCAACAATGAATAATATAAATGATGGTGAATAATATTAGCTGGAGACTGATAAAGAAAATAGTAATGAGTTTGGCTTAATTTGTGGAATGAGCTAAGCCTTCTGTGTGTCCAGCTGGAAAGATTGATATGTATTTATTTGTACTGTTCTCTTTTGATCCTACCTGTTCCCACGTATTGGACCAATATCAGATTACAGCTCAGTAAAGCAGACATCAGTTAAAAAAGAAGAATAAAAAACACCCAGCCCCCAAAATAAAATGTTTATATCATCCCTCCAAATGTTCTCTGAAAGGAATGAAGTGATTATGGATTATTGAAGGGATGAGCTGGGAGTTGATAGAAGCAGGAGACTTGAGTGATCAAGGGGAGTCAGGAGGGCCCCCCAGGACAAGACTGGAACACGAGAGTCACAGCATGCATGCAGTCCCAGTCCTGCTGACTCTCCTCCCCCTAGGACACCCCGCTTGAGGAGGCTCCTGCATGTTGTTGAGCAATGCTCCAGACAGGTCCAGAGGAGGAGACCACCGCTCGACGCAGCCTTTGTCTGCTTGGGAGGGATCCAGAATGAGAGGCTAGAGGGGAAGGGCATTATCAGGCTTCAGGGAATCAGCTTCCTTCCCCATGGCAGTAAATAAGAAGATCAAACAAAAGGAACGTCTTACCAGTTAGCTTCTTTAATAATCACAGTGAGAGATAAAAGAACACATCTCCCTAGAAATGGCGGTGCTCCCAATTAAGGCACACACCCCTCCGTCCCTATTAATCTACGTCACACCTATGTCTTGGAATCTGAGCTTATACCCTCTGCACTTTCTGTCTGTGACTTCTTGAGCTCTTCTCGACTTTGGGGAGGGCAGTGGAGAAATGCTGTCTAATGACTGTGAATCTGTTAACCCTCTCTCCCCCAGAATTTCTTCTTCTTCTAGCTGTTCTCCATCCAGTATTTCCCAGCTTCTGCCTTCTGAACTATGCCCCTCTGCAAACCACTGTTCCAAATCTACCCTGTCCTCTTGTTCCTGGGAAGATTCAGGAGCAGGGGGAGGGGGTGGCTCCCGCCAATCGTCCTGAGACAGGTATGCCCAGAGCTTAGTTTCAGCAACACCTTCATTGAGTTAAGATGAACCAGGGTTGTTGTTTTTCTGCTAATAAAAAGCCAGTAGCATTCTGTGCCTTCTGTGTGTGTGCCTGCCCTGCAGGTGTCCTGGCTTGTTGACAGTGCTGTGACACCTTCATGCTCATGATTCCCAGTTGAAAGGAGGCTACTAAGCATGTTTAGGCAAATGCAGTTAGAAGCCTGCTTCAGACCTTCCTGCTCAACTTGGGAAGGTCGAGGCTACAACAATCATGCTCAGCATCAACAGGGACATTGGGGTGTGAGTGGCAAACACTGTGCCCACTCCCAATACTAGATTTGATGCCTGCATTTGTTCTTTTGAATGCATGAAGAAACTATAGAACAGGCCACACACACACACTTTCTCATGCCTTTTTTAAAAAAGCTCTCTCAGCTTCCGAAAGCCCTTGTTATGAAGTCACTAAAAAGGACACAATGTATTGCTAGAAAAAAGATCTTACTCCATTAATTCCAGGACAGTCTCCAAACAAATCCTCTGGCTATAGATGAAGCCATTAAACATCTGCTACCCAGAACCTTGAAGCAACTTCTAAGGTTTTACCTGACATATTTCTTCCTTGTTAACTCAATAAATTTGACAATCAGTGACATAGTAACAATGCACCTTACACTATATATCAACTAGAATACATATTTGGAAGTAGAACAAATCTGCCTGTGGGTTGCAGTACAATATAATGTATTCAAGCTCCAAGTTGCACTGAGGGCATTCTCAGAGACACACTTTTCAGCCCAATAAGTAATTGTTGAGATTATAATACATCTGGCTGTGCATAGCACCACTTTATAAAGAGAGAGAGAACAAAGAGACCTTTTTCCGCTTTGCAACTGTCAATTAATGCAAACTCTGAGATGATTTGCACAGGTATCGTTCTGAACTTGGGTTGCCGTGCTTGTTGTAAGCTAGTTATAGAAAAGATTCATCATGAGCGCAAATCACATGTTGCCAGTGAATCTGTGAGCTCTATCACAGGATATACTCACAAGAGTTCAATGAAGCTAACTTTCAGAGAAGGCAATGTAGAACTGTCAGCCTGGTTAGCTTACTTGGCGAGAGCGTGGTGCTGATAATGCCAAGGTTGCAGGTTCGATCCCTGTATGTCCCAGGTATGTTGCATAATCCTGCATTGCAGAGGGTTGGACTAGATGATCCACAGGGTCCCTTCCAACTCTACAACTCCATGATTCTATGAAAACTCAACCTAACATACCTCACTAGAACAAAAGGGGGCATAGGGCCCCCCCCCTCTCTCTCTCTCTAAAAGTCATGGAAGAAGGTGGAGATAAATGCAATCACTCAATAAAATTAAGTAATACTATAACCTCCACATGCTTCAAATCCTTAAGGAGGAAGCTACTTCCCACCAGTGGTCTCAAACAGTTGCAAATCATTAAAGAAGGATTTCCTACCAGCCCCCTCTTTAAAGTGACCTGCAACAAGTAGTTGTGGTTGATCTCACTAGCAATTAATTGTAATTCTCTGAGGGTCCCTCCAGACCGGTGTATTTTTTCTGAATGTGTTCTGCAATATGTCACTGATGTCATAAGAGCACATTAGTAGTGGACTTGTACTGGACTGTCCACACGTCATTCCACTTGATCAGCTGTTCTGTGATGCTTCCCCAGCACATTATAGTCGTACCTCAGAAGTCGAACAGGATCTGTTCTGGAAGTCCGTTAGACTTCCAAAACATTCGGAAACCAAGGCATAGCTTCCGGTTGGCTGCAGGAAGCTCCTGCAGCCAATCAGAAGCTGCAGAACCCACATCAGAACCGCAGAACCCACATCATTCAGGTTCCAAAGAATGTTCACCAACCAGAACACTCACTTCTGGGTTTGTGGTGTTCGGGAGTCAAAACATTCGACTTGCAAGGCGTTCAACTGCCAAGGTACAACTATATTGCCATCTGGAGGTTCACTCTTGTTCAGTGAATGTGGGACAAAAACAAACCAGAGCATTTGTTACATGAAAAGATATAGGAGGATGTTATAGAACAGGAGTGACATGGTTTGTGTTATTTTGCCTCAGTGAGCAGACCAGCTGAAGCATTTTGCACTTGCTTCAGTTTCCAGACCGACCTCGGGGGCAGCCCCACATAGAACACTTTGGAGTAATCCCATGTGGAGCATACTAGCACATGGATGGCAGTGGTCAGAATATCCCAGTCCAGAAACAGCCATAGCTGTCTTAGTAGCCAAAGTCAAAGACATTGAAGTCACCTGGACCTCTAATAGCAGAGATAGATGGAGGAGCACACCCAGAATATGACCCTATCTAAAGCAGGCAATTGACCAATTATCCACACTCAGAAACCACTTGCCCACAGCTCCTCTGTCTTGCCAGAATTTAGACTTAGTTTCTTGGCCATTATCCAGCTCACCACAGAGTCCAGGCCGTGCTCCAGGGCCTGCAAAGCCTCTCTTCATTCAGATGTTATATACTAATAGAGCTGGCTGTCTTCAGAGTCCTTTATTTGAAGGGCTGTCTGGTCCAAGTCCAGATTAAAGATAAATTACCATAAAATGGAGAGCAGCAGGGCTCTGGAAGTTGCCCGGCACCAATAAGCATTGGGATAAGAGACTTAGCCGGCACATGGTACGTGACCAGTATTCTTTGTTAGGGTGAGATGTTTTGTATTTCTATTTACATAATACAACATATTTCTTAATTCACATATGTATGTGTCAAGTAGCATAAGCAAATTTATGCAAATCTGTGCCCTCCTTTTGGTGATGCTTTCTTTCTCTGGCGATTTGTAAATAGGCAGCTTAGTTATCCAGCAATCTTCCTGAATCAGGGCTGGGCTGCATGTGTCCCTCAGCCTTATTTCAAAAGACCTTTGCAAGCAATCTGTTCAGAACACTTGAAAGAGAGACCTGTTCTTCTCCCAGCAGCCTGTTGGGTGGAGAGGAACAAAGAGAGGGGGAAAGGGAGAGAGCAAGAGGGGAGAGAAGGAGAGAAGGAAGATGGGCTCTCTCTCTCTCTCTCTCTGTGTGTGTGTGTGTGTGTGTGTGTGTGTGAGAGAGAGAGAGAGAGAGAGAGAGAGAGAGAGAGATTCCTTTGACTCTGGCCTTACCCACCACTGGCTTGAGCTCTGCCAGCATATACCCAAAGCATATTATCCTGCCCCCCCCAAAAAAAAGATTATGCACCCCTGGACCTAGAGCATTCCTATCTCCTTGAAATAGCTTCACTCTCAGGAACGTCTGCCTTTTATATTGCTGTGGGTCTTTTTTTGGCTGGGGGGTGGAGGTAAAAAGAAATGAAAAGGTAAAAGACCCCTGGACGGTTAAGTCTAGTCAAAGTTGACTATGGGGTTGTGGCGCTCATCTCACTTCAGGCTGAGGAGGCTGGCGTTTGTCCACAGACAGCTTTCTGGGTCATGTGGCCAGCAGGACTAAACCGCTTCTGGCACAACGGAACATCGTGATGGAAACCAGAGTGCATGGAAATGCTGTTTGCCTTCCTGCCACAGTGGTACCTATTTATGTACTTGCACTGGTGTGCTTTCGAACTGCTAGGTTGGCAGGAGCTGGGACAAAGCAATGGGAGCTCACCCCATCACAGGGATTCGAACCGCCAACCTTCTGATCGGCAAGCCCAAGAGGCTCAGTGGTTTAGACCACAGTGCCACCCGCTTCCCTTGGACGGAGGAGCGGAGGATCAGTCAGCATAATGCTGTGAGTCCCTCCATCTTATGCCCCTGTTGCATATAGGTGTAAATAAAGACAATATACCCTAAAGACACTTTCATTCCAAGGAAACCAAACCGTGGGTAGAACACTAGAAACCCTGGCATCTCTCATGGCTCAGAGATTTTGGTGGCGTGTAACAACCGTTCAGTGTCCATTATAGGGTTGAAGCATTAGCTAGCTCATGTTCCCTTTCCTAATATTCCTGGGAAAGGTTAAAATCCAGACACAGCATTCACTCAGCTCTGCACATTACTTGGCTGATGCTGAGGTTCACGAGTCCACATCTTAGGTCTAAGCTCTCATTGTCTCTCCTCTTCCGGCAGTTACTTTGTAGTGTCAGTTCCAGTTCTCACTGGCAAGTTATTTTTCTCTCCCTCTCTGCCGGGGCAGAGGTCTGGCATTGCTGCTGATTTCCAGAGATCATCTCCGCTCCATAGCTGTTTCCTTTTCATGTGTGACAAGTTCCTTGCCTGCATTTTGTTCAAACATGCTATGAAACATCTCTTCTCTTTTAACCCTAGCAGCTTGCTACAGATATTATGTATCAGGCTTTTGGTACCCATCGTAACATTTCGTCCTCTGGAGTGTTAAAAATAAATAAAAAATGAAACATCCATATGCATGCTTGTGCTCCAATTCACTTCCCTCCAGAAGCTCCTGTTCCCAGAAGTCATTTTCTTTTATTGCTGTTTGGCTGTGGGTGGAGTCACATTCTCGAGGGGGGGGGTCGCCTTGGTTGGCAGATACTATCTCTGCTGAATGAATATGTTCAGATCCAATCCTCAAATCAATGTGCTGGAAGGGAAATGTGGACATGTTGGGAATGCAACATAACTGTGTGAGTAACAAGCAGATGCTGAAGGTGTGTAAGGCAGGCAAAGGCATCGCCCGAAGCACTAAATGACAGTTCTGTGAATCAGTACCCTTTGTCCTTGAGTTTAAATGTGGTTCTGCTTCAAATCATCCTGATATGAAACTTGATAAGTGCACCTGCGAAGCAAACAGATTAATGCTTTTCTGCCTTTGCTGGATAGAAATGACAGGATTGTGCAACAGCTCTCTCTTTTGTGTATTTCTATATATGCATCCTTCCAAGCGGCAAAGTGAAAAGGTTTTGCACACATTTGGGGTTCTGTAAGAAATGGCAGACTTGCAGATCTGGTGGCAGTGTCTATAGTGCAGAAGTACGCAGCATGGAGCAAATTAATTTAATGTGGATAAGGTTGGCCTGAGCATTCTGAGTCCTCAAGAGGAAAGTCAAAATTGTGGTAGGGATGGCTGCAGCTGCTTCACTCCATAGCAGAAGCCTCCATCCCGTTACCACTTACAGCCTGCACTCCTCTTTCTGGTGGGACACAGGTGGAGCTGTGGTCTAAACCACTGAGCCTTTTGGGCTTGCCAATCAGAAGGTTGGTGGTTCGGATCTCCATGATGAGATGAGCTCCCATTGCTCTGCCCCAGCTCCTGCCAACCTAGCAGTTCAAAGCATGCTAGTGCAAGTAGATAAATAGGTACCACTGCAGCAGGAAGGTAAACAGTGTTTCCATGCACTCTGGTTTCCGTCATGGTGTTTCATTGCACTGGAAGCAGTTTAGTCATGCTGGCTTCATGACCCGGAAAGCTGTCTATGGACAAATGCTGACTCCCTCAGCCTGAAAGCGAGATGAGCACCACAATCCCATAGTCGCCTTTAACTGGACTTAACCATCCAGGGGTCTTTTACCTTTTTACCTTTTTTTACCGCTTTCTGGTGGGGATGGCTAAATCGGTTAATTTTGGTTTCTCTTTGTTTCTCATTCTTCCATGCTTAGGTGCAGTTAATCATATATCCATATCATGTTGTGATTTTTTTTTTTTTTTAAGTAATCCTGATGGAAATTCAGCAGCATTTTAGTGTGAATTTCTTCCTAATGCACACATTTTTGCAAAGCAATCCCTAGATGAGTTGAATGGTCAATCTCTCTTCACAGGGAAGTCTGGGAACTGTAGCTGTACAAGGGGAATAGGGGTCTCAGCGCTTTTAACAAATTACATCTCCCTGAATTCTTTGGGGAAAGCCATGACTGTTTAAATTGGCATTGTCGTGATCTATGTATCTGATGTGAATGCAGTGTCTGGCATGTTGCAGAATACACCAGCGAGCAGCACCAGTCTGGAGGGGCTCCTTGCTGTTGTAGCAGCAGCAGCAGCAGCACAAAATTGAGTGAAACAGACGATATCACCCAGTTGCTCAACCTATAACTCTTCCATGAGATCATTCTCAATGGCTTTTTGAACTTGCATTGCTCACTGCTGAGGGAATAGTCAGGCCTGAGCATACCTTTGGCAAATACTGAAGGGGCTGGCAGCCATGGAGAGGCATTGAAGGGCAAAAAGCTGTTTGTGCCATTTGGTCTACCTTGAACTAACTTGGGGCTGTGAAGTGCACTGGCTCTTTTACAGTGTTGCAGTCTACTGCCAGTCTAGTTGACTTTTCCCACACTGAATGAGGAGGGGAACCATCTTTTGCCTTAAGCAACCCACTGTATTGACCCAGTCCTGGGAAGCATGTTGGAAATAGTTCTGTCTCCAGCTCTCTTGTTGCTGCTGCCGCCCCACCCAGCCTGCAAGAACCACAGTAAGAATTCAGCCCCTGTCTCTGCAAAAGGTGTGATACCAACTGCCATCTTCAGATAACAAAAAGATGCTTCTTCTTATCTAGGCCACCTGGAATTGATGGTTTCTGGTTCTCCAAAATAC